>NC_064615.1:1071388667-1073888667 GCF_023898315.1 Schistocerca nitens | reverse complement strand
TTCTTCTGGAGTGACCCTCGTATTTTGTAGTGTCTGTGATACAAATAATTTTTGTTGTTCTCTTTTTTATTGTTGTCAGGCATGAATAGCTCATTCTTATATACCGTATATCTTTAGTAAATGGAAATCAATGTATTATAAAACTGATAGTATCTACGTATGATAAATAGCTATATGGTAATGGACAAATGACAAAAAAGAACTGAAAAGTAAAGCCAGTATTCGCTCACATTCCTAGACTTTTGATTGCAGATGCTTCCTGACACACACACACACACACACACACACACACACACACAAAGATATGGTCACCCATAATCACTCTCTTCATGCGGCCATAGGATCATAAATCAAGGTGTTTACGTCACGTTGTGTCATGTCGGTCGTCCATAATGCAGTCCAACACATTCCGTGCAGTCGGTGTTCGGACTGGCCAATGTTCACTGTGTGTCCTTTCGTGCATTAAGTTACACCACCGGTCGGGTACATCCATCCATAGTGCGCTCCACAGAATTTAAGGTACGAATTAATCTCACAGCTCCTACTTTATCTGTTGGCAGCAGTTAAAAAAAGATTAACACGTTGATCGCACGGCGAAGCCAAAAGTTGAGACCAGCTTCGGTTTCTTGGCACCCAGACCACTTTCAGAGTGGTTTGTTTTGGCCAGCGCACTCTGGTATTTGGCGTTCTTATTTCTGGAAGCGATTCAGATAGACGTAGTCAAGCATTACTACGAGAGCCGCTTTCCATTCATCAGACAATCCTGCTACATCGTTCTGCTGAATTGAATGAGTAGGGCGGCGGCGATAGAGGTTTATACTGCGCTGGTATTCAGCACCGTTACGGGTTCTCTTAGACAATGACATAAAACAGACACCTAAATAGAAATGATTTTATCTGTCATATCCTCAGCAAATAAATAATAAATTTCTACAACAATGAGAACTAACGTGGAGCACCATGAATTGGTACGATTAGCCTCGCCGATAAATCAGCTCCCTTGGGCCCCAGAGCACATCGTGCTTTTGATCTCTCGAGCGTGGAATAGCCTGTGCCTTTGTCTAACACACTGTCTGTTTCATCAATCAAGTTTTCGGAGCAGTCTGTCAGGCGCACATTGTTGTGATGTAAGAACGCTTGGGTTAACATACGAGTGAAGTCTCTCCCGTGTGGCATCTAACGCAATCACACGGTGACGGATTATTTACTAACACTACGGAAAACTTATTTCTCCTTCTCTGATTTACACCTTCAATATTCTCATATACTTTCCCTAATTCAGTATGTAATGGGAGATTAATAATCAAGGGGGGGGGGGGGGGGGCGGGTAGAACGCGGTTGTAGGGGGTGGAACAGAACACAAAGTGACATGTCTTGGTTCAGAATTTTTCTGTATTTTGAATGTCTTCTTTAGTTAGTCACGTTCATCTCTTCTAAGTCTTTTTGAGTACTGTACCTTTGACACTTCATTTTTGTTCTTTTTGTTACTGAAATACTGTAAGATTCTTTTAGCTGATCTATTATCCTCCATTCTTTTCAATGTCAAAAGAAATTGACCGACCTTCTCCGGATTGTATGTGAAAGTGGAAATTTTTGGATATTCTTTGTTGCTTCATAATTTATAGCTGCCATTTTCGTCTGTGACGGGTCCCAGAATTTTTCGAAAGATCCTCCTATCTCTGTTTCAGTTTTTTTCCTTTCTCCGTTCTTGATGTGTGGTGATGCAATCTCTAATTGTTTCATAGTGTCCAATTCTCGCATTAATGGGAACTGTATTTTTCCCTGTAGGTGTCCTGAAGAGTTGATACGCCATCTCCACTTTGTGGGATCTGGCATTGTTTGCTTCCTTAATCAGTCAGTTGGTATGAATGATTTCTACGAGCCATTTAAATTTTTTGAACGTTGTTAATTTTACATAAATCTTTTACGACAATATGAGGTCACGTACGATGTTTGTCACGTACAGAATTATGGTTTGGATGTCGGGCTTTGTATGCCTGGTTTCTCTGATATTCTTCCAAGGTCTTTTATGTGGGTGACAGCTGATTTTAATATCATTTGCACAGACTGCAAGCTCATCTGCGAAGGCCAGGCAGTTGACCTTCATTCCTTTGTGTTTCCTTCCTAGTCTGCTTTGTTGATCTCTTCCAGTTTTTTTGTGTTACACTTTCCCATCCTGTGATGTTTTTTTTTCCCAGAAAGCACGTACAACAGTGCTGACTCCATCCACTCGTCGGAGTCTTGTTCTGAGAGCAAATGGTACAGAAATTTCGCATTGCAACTGAACTCTTCTTCCCTGGGTTCGTGTGATTTTTTAAAGGGGTGATGTCCGTGAAATGCATATTCCCATGTTATCAAACAGAGCATCTGAAGCATGAAAGATGAACAAATAAAATTTTATGTGGTGGTTAGTAATAGCATACTCCAGCTTTAAATTCAGTTTTCGAAACGTTTCTTCGAATTTAGAAATTACTATAAAATTGTATAAAATGCATATTTGAACCATCAGCTGTTTTTATTTTAAACCCAAATTTTACCGGTTTCGATCTTGGACCATCTTCACGGATGAAGGGTTAAACTGGTATAGGCCGCCTTATTGCGTTAGTCACTACTTAAAGCATTTTAACACTTCATCCATGAAGATGGTCCAAGACCGAAAGCAGTACAATTTGGGTTTAAAATAGAAACAGCTGATGGTTCAAATATGCATTTTATACATTACTTAACGGCTGTTGACAGTCATCTTCCAAAAATGTTTACTACAAAAATATCAGTTTTAATATACCAACAATTATTTGTGTTCCTTTTGTTCATAACCAGTTAAACCAATCATTGCAAAAGTTGATCTGTTATGTCTATATCCATTTAAACAATTATATGTATGCAATTTTGAATATCTTTGTGGTGCCTCCATAGCTAAGAAGAAAATGTGGATTCTTAACTGCCAGCATTTGAAGGTGACAGTGAAAATGCGTGTAGAATGGAGGACGTTGTTAAATTAGTATCCATTAGCTACTGTTAAAGATTGAATATCATTCGTCATTCTATGAATGCTGTAACTAATGTCTGTAATTAGCGGTCACCTTATTCATGTCATTTCAGTACAAGCAAATCATTTTTGTTACTATTTTTGTGGAATCGTAAATAAACCTAGCGTTTTTCTATTTAAGAGAAAAGTGATTAATGCAATAGAATGTCATGCGACGAGCCCGGGTTCGATTCTCGGCTGCGTGAGAGATTTTAGCCGATCGCGGACTGTGTGTTGTGTTAGCAACACCATCGTTTCATCCTTATGGACACGCAAGTTGCCGACAACGGTGTCAACTAGAAAGACATGCACCAGCTGACTGGTCTACCCAACGGGACGCCCTAGCCACACGCAGCTTTCATTTCATTTGAATATCTGTGATAAAAAGGTTTTATAACATTGTACATCATTTTGGTAGAAATTTCGGCACCTACATCTACACATTTCACCTTAAACAAGACATCTGAAAATTTAGCTCTGTGTGATTGTTATGTTCACTGTGAGAAACATATGGTCAAAATATCAGAAATATCATCGACGTCCTGAAAATAAGGTGCGTAAGTTTCATAAAATGCAGTTTCCGAGAAAATGTATTTAAAGGTTAAGCTTAATTTTCTCCAATTATACCTTCTCAGAATGCTCGAGAAATGTTCTCAGGATACTGGTTCAAATGGTTCAAATGGCTCTGAGCACTATGCGACTTAACTTCTGAGGTCATCAGTCGCCAAGAGCTTAGACCTAATTAAACCTAACTAACCTAAGGACATAACACACATCCATGCCCGAGGCAGGATTCGAACCTGCGACCGTAGCGGTCACTCGGCTCCAGACTGTAGCGCCTAGAACCGCACGGCCACTCCGGCCGGCTCTCAGGATATTCTTTATCCTGAAGACTTGCCTTGTAATCCTTTTCTTTTGTCCTTTTTCCTTTGCTACGTCCTGAATAGACATTTCAGTTATAGACACACGACAACAGTTAATTTTCTTAAGAACTGTTAGATTGAATGCACCAGCCTTGATGCCGAATCGCTGCAACACTTCCACTCTTCCTACGTTTCCATGAATACAAACAATTACAGCCTCATATACTGCACGTTTTACAACTACAAACGATGAAAATGTTGTCCTGGGGCAACGTTTTTCCAGATAATTGACAATGTTTTTCCAGATAAGTGCATTCAGAGATTCATTTGGATTTTGAGTTTTCTTATGAACACACTTCTTTAGTAGGTCAGGATTTGGCAGGAACCTAAATGTGGGCTTCAAATCATTCGTTACACATTCGGGAATGCATTTTTTTGAGTGTAAAAACTGTTACTCTACAGACAGTTGCGAAAAGGAGTGTGGCCGGAAAACAGCGAACAACGTAAATTACTTTTTCACCATTTCCCATACGGTTTCCACAGTGAAACTCTGGGAAATACGAGTAGTTTGCTACCGATGCTCCACATAAAAATATATAATAAATCTAATCAATAATCTATTTTCAACGTAACTTAAACAATATCTTTTCCATTTCACTATAGTACACAAAGAAGTCACGAAAATTCACTGTTCATGAAATATTTAAAAAATAAAAACGTGTTATCGGCCCTATCAAGAAGAATGGTCGCCATCATTGGTCCAGGCAGTTTCCGTGTATGGAATGCAGTGTAACATCTGTTAAATACTACACACATCTTAATAAGTGTCAATACATTTTTTTTTTACTTTTAGGTGTATATTGCTGGTGTCTGAAACCGAATAACATGTATTCGAAACCATGGAGGCTAAACGTAGAAATATCGCCTTCGAGGGTAAAAAAATAAAAAAAATGTCTGATACACGAGATTTTGACTTGGTTGTAAATCATATCTCCTGTTCATGGACTGAAGGTTTTCACGACCGTATGACATAGCTGTTGGTAAACCTTTCGGAATGTGAGGTCGTGGTCCAACACGTCTACAACGTCAAATTAGTATCCACCACTACGTAGAGAAGTCACTGAAATTTATTAAGAATCAGGATAATTTTAATAGAAAAGAGGAAGCAATGAAACTTAGCGACATATGGACAGTAGCTCTGCAGAATCACTAGACCATTTTATCTTTGACAGGACGGCAATCGATAGTTAAGTTTCATCTTTGACAAGGATTATCTCTGCTCATCACCTGTTACTTCGACCTGCCCCCTTTCCTACAGTGTACATGTCGCTCTAGGACGTCCGAGCAGTTAGTCGGCAAGACTCAGCGGAAGAGCGCATCTGAAGATGTCCAGCGCAGTCCTGGACGAAACATCATGAACGGAAGAGTTTCTTGGACCACGACCTCACATCCCGAAAGGTTTACTAGCAGCTATATCTCCTGTTATTTCACAAGTTTTTTAATGTGTGCTCACACGGTGTATAGAACAGTGGATAAATTTGCACAACCACATACTTTTATACTGCTGGGAACTATATTCCAGCACGTCACAGCTTTATGTACACAGTTGGTAACAACACGTCACAATGCTTGATAATGATAGTGTGTCGAAATTGAAATTGCAATGAATAATATCTTAGCAGCCTAAAGCGGAATTACTTCATTCACAAATTTCGCCCTGGCTGTGGATCAAGCTCTCATCAAAAGTCTGTGCTAGCAAACATATTAATGAAAACTGTGGTGTCACCGCTAGACACCACACTTGCTAGGTGGTAACTTAAATCGGCCGCGGTCCTGTAGTACATGTCGGACCCGCGTGTCGCCACTGTGTAATCGCAAACCTAGCGCCACCACAGGGCAGGTCACAAGACACGGACTTGACCTCGCCCCAGTTGTACGGACGACATAGCTTGCGACCACACGTATCACGTCTTCCTCTCATTTGCCGAGAGACATATTAAATAGCCTTCAGCTAGTCCATCGCTACTACCTAGCAAGGCGCCATGTGTATCATTGCTAATTGCTTACTACTATGCAAGAGATGTATTTCAACAAGAACAAGACTACATTAAAGTTAAGTATATTAAAATCTCTCTTCTTTTCTTTATAGTTTTCATCCAGTCTCCTGTTTCAGAATTTACGCCCGTCTGCGTTAGTTTCGCGTGCACCTAGCCACTCATTGTGTCGAGACCTTAGGGAATCGACACAACAAAAACCATTCCTTAAGTTTTGTTCATTGTGGCCTACTTATGGCTATGAGCCGACAAACTTTCAGTGGCTCATTCAAGGCAACTCGCACGGCATCACTTAGAAACACCTTGTCTCAGTTCACAGTATGTAACTTTATATTGTGACTATGACAAAAAGGTGCGATTTGTTCGTGGTTTCCAATAATGGCTGCAGAAATTTAATAACTACCATGCACTAAAACGCTTGTATCACACATACTTATCAATTACAAGAACATCTTACTTATTTCCACCGTTGCTTCGTGTCTCTTCGTGGAACAATTCACCATCAAGATGGCCACACTTTGGCAATTCTTGATTACCGCTAAAATCAGTGATCTCTATACTACTGACTGTAGATCTTTGGCCTCAGAGCATGGAACTTCGGTGTGCTTGCAGATCTGTGTCATCTGCCTAGTCTGCCATGTTATAATTAGGCCAGAAAATTTTCATACGTATGCACGTGATAAAGGATTCTTTACTTTTTTCATGAAATTTTCCGTCGGTTGTTGAAAAAATATAGACATATTAATAACATGAATACACAGTATTCATGTTCCACAATAATACGAATTCCGGCTTGTTAGACCACCGTCAGATAACTTCATTGTAAAACAGGCAGTCCACACCACTTCAGCGAGAATTCGTAGCTGGACAAAGATTGTTGTATAGAGATGTGTGATATTTTATGCCTATTTTGATACAAAACACAAGTCTACTGTAATGCCTAAAGAGACTCTGAACACATACATCTTATATTACAGTACACTGAAATATTAAAACTTTATAAATCTATAAGCCAAATGTGTTACACGAGTGAGAAATGGTACGGCTATTATGTCATATGGAGAAACTGGCGAATGAGATGAATAGACTGAAAAAAGGGGGGGAGAAAGGTATGTGTGGAATGTGGGTAAGGAACAGTTATAACAAGCTTATTATCTAATGGTAAGGGAAATAATAGCTGGCTGCTGCTACTTTAATGAGGAATGTTTGGTCATTAAGGTTCTAATGACCAAACAGAGTTCCATTACTCATCCTTATTAAAGTAGCAGCAGTCAGTTACTATGTCTCTCACTATTAGATGCCGGCCGGTGTGGCCGAGCGGTTCTAGGCGCTACAGCCTGGAACCGCGCGACCGCTACGGTCGCAGGTTCCAATCCTGCCTCGGGCATGGATGTGTGTGATGTCTTTAGATTAGTTAGGTTTAAGTAGTTCTAAGTCCTAGGGGACTGATGACCTCCGATGTTAAGTCCCATTGTGCTCAGAGCCATTTGAACCATTTCACTATTAGATAATAAGCTTGTTATAGCTGTTCCACATCCACATTCCATATGCTCCTTTCTCCCGCCCCCTTCCCCTTTTTCAGTCTGTTCATCTCATTCGCCAGTTGCTCAATATGACATAATAACCTGTGTCTTCATTGTTGTTGTTGTTGTTGTTGTTGCTGTGTCTTCATTCGTACAAAATTTTTGGCTCATACATTCATTTAATTTCAACATTTGAATATACTGCAACATAAAAGTCACTTGTTCAAAGTCTTTTCGGGTATTACATTGTGCTTTTGTTTTGTATCGATATTGTCATAAAGTGTCACTATTTTTGTACAAAAATCTTTGTACAGCTATGAATTCTCGCTGAAGTTGTGTGGACTATCTGTATAGTATTAAGTCATCTGACGAAGGTCTAACAAGCCGCAACGCGGTTCATTACGAACTATTCAATAAATATTACTGCGCAACATTAATAGTGTGCATTCAAGTATTAGTTCTTTGAAATTTATTTCAATATGCGATGAATACTCGGATGTGGGAGCAGAATCGAAAAAGTATTTTAATTTTGCGTCCCCGTGACATTTGGTGCCAGCCATGTTTTAATTAGATTGTTGTTGTTATTGTGGTCTTCAGTCCAGAGACTGGTTTGATGCAGCTCTCCATGATTCTCTATCCTGTGCAATCTTCTTCATCTCCCAGTACCTACTGCAACCTACATCTTTCTGAATCTGCTTAGTGTATTCATCTCTTGGTCCCCCTCTACGATTTTTACCTTCCACGCTGCCCTCCAATACTAAATTGGTGATCCCTTGATGCCTCAGAATATGTCCTACCAACCGATCCCTTCTTCTAGTCAGGTTGTGCCACAAATTTCTCTTCTCCCCAATCCTATTCAGTACCTCCTCATTAGTTATGTGATCTACCCATCTAATCTTCAGCATTCTTCTGTAGCACCACATTTCGAAAGCTTCTATTCTTTTCTTGTCCAAACTATTTATCGTCCACGTTTCACTTCCATACATGGCTGCACTGCATACAAATACTTTCAGAAACGACTTCCTGACCCTTAAATCTATACTCGATGTTAACAAATTTCTCTTCTTCAGAAACACTTTCGTTGCCACTGCCGGTCTACATTTTATATCCTCTCTACTTCGACCATCATCAGTTACTTTGCTCCCCAAATAGCAAAACTCCTTTACTACTTCAAGCGTCTCATTTCCTAATCTAATTCCCGTAGCACCACCCGATTTAATTCGACTACATTCCATTATCCTCGTTTTACTTTTGTTGATGTTCATCTTATATCCTCCTTTCAAGACACTGTCCATTCCGTTCAGCTGCTCTTCCAGGTCCTTTGCTAAGAAACGAAATAGAGCATCTTTGGCCGGTACGTTCGGTCAGCTGGATTTCGACATCCAGACAGTAGAGAGGTCACTGGCTAGAATGCACCTATTGTTAATATTCACAGAGGAATTGAGCCGGGACAACGGTGAAGCGGGCCAATCGATAGCAGCCTTACCCTATTTATCGAAAAATTTTACTACTGAACGAAACAAATTCGAAAAATGAAATCACAATTAAATGAACACCCTTAGCTGCTTACAGGCGTTGACATACGTCAACGGGGACAGATGAAAATGTATGCCCCGACCGGGGCTCGAGCCCGGGATCTCCTGCTTACATGGCAGACGCTCTATCCATATATATATATTTTTTTAATTGTTCATTATTGATCGTTGTGTTTGGTCGTTGCGAACCTCGCAGGACATCCTGTTCAAGTTCGGTGGTTGATCCTTCCACTCAGTTTTTTTATTACAGAGGCCAACCGGCTCTCTGACCGAACACGCTGAGCTACCGTGCCGGCTGTCCATCTGAGCCACCTAGGACACAGAGGACAGTGCGACTGCAGGGATTTATCTCTGGCACGCCTCCCGCGAAACCCACATTCTCAACGTATTGTCCCGCACTACATTCGTAGTGCCCCCACCCATTATACTCACTACTCGCGGCGCGTTGCCGATTCCCGTAAGAGTTCGGGCACTGTTTGAGCATTCGCACAGAAGAAGAAGATGGTCAAGTGGCCGTCACTATATATATACTAAGTCTGAAAGAACAGATACCGTCTTAGTATATACAGGGTTATTACAAATGATTGAAGCGATTTCACAGCTCTACAATAACTTTATTATTTGAGATATTTTCACAATGCTTCGCACACACATACAAAAACTCAAAAAGTTTTTTTAGGCATTCACAAATGTTCGATATGTGCCCCTTTAGTGATTCGGCAAACATCAAGCCAATAATCAAGTTCCTCCCACAATCGGCGCAGCATGTCCCCATCAATGAGTTCGAAAGCATCGTTGATGCGAGCTCGCAGTTCTGGCACGTTTCTTGGTAGAGGAGGTTTAAACACTGTATCTTACACATAACCCCACAGAAAGAAATCGCATGGGGTTAAGTCGGGAGAGCGTGGAGGCCATGACATGAATTGCTGATCATGATCTCCACCACGACCGATCCATCGGTTTTCCAATCTCCTGTTTAAGAAATGCCCAACATCATGATGGAAGTGCGGTGGAGCACCATCCTGTTGAAAGATGAAGTCGGCGCTGTCGGTCTCCAGTTGTGGCATGAGCCAATTTTCCAGCATGTCCAGATACACGCGTGAAACTTGCCCGCAGCCGTTCAACCGTTTCCTCGCTCACTGCAGGCCGACCCGTTGATTTCCCCTTACAGAGGCATCCAGAAGCTTTAAACTGCGCGTACCATCGCCGAATGGAGTTAGCAGTTGGTGGATCTTTGTTGAACTTCGTCCTGAAGCATCGTTGCACTGTTATGACTGACTGATGTGAGTTCATTTCAAGCACGACATACGCTTTCTCGGCTCCTGTCGCCGTTTTGTCTCACTGCGCTCTCGAGCGCTCTGGCGGCAGAAACCTGAAGTGCGGCTTCAGCCGAACAAAACTTTATGAGTTTTTCTACGTATCTTTAGTGTTTCGTGACTATATGTCAATGAATGGAGCTACAGTGAATTTATGAAATCGCTTCAATCATTTGTAATAGCCCTGTATATATAGTTAAGGCTCACCGGCCACTTGACCATCTTCTTCTGTGCGAATGCACAAACAGTGCCCGAACTCTTACGGGAATCGGCAACGCGCCGCAAGTAATGAGTATAATGGGCGGGAGCACTACGAATGTAGTGCGGGACAATATGTTGAGAATGTGGGTTTCGCGGGAGGCGTGCCAGAGATAAATCCCTGCAGTCGCACTGTCCTCTGTGTCCTAGGTGGCTCAGATAGACAGCCGGCACGGTAGCTCAGCGTGTTCGGTCAGAGAGCCGGTTGGCCTCTGTAATAAAAAACTGAGTGGAAGGATCAACCACCGAACTCGAACACTATCATTGTTTTTATGAAACATTTTTATGACTAACGCACGCTGTTGTCAGTTCCACTAATCCATGATTACTGAAATAGCGGACTGTTTGCTCACTAACTGTCATGAACCCGCAGTGCTGCCACCTGCCCATGGCTAGCACTGGTTCAAATACACTCCTGGAAATTGAAATAAGAACACCGTGAATTCATTGTCCCAGGAAGGGGAAACTTTATTGACACATTCCTGGGGTCAGATACATCACATGATCACACTGACAGAACCACAGGCACATAGACACAGGCAACAGAGCATGCACAATGTCGGCACTAGTACAGTGTATATCCACCTTTCGCAGCAATGCAGGCTGCTATTCTCCCATGGAGACGATCGTAGAGATGCTGGACGTAGTCCTGTGGAACGGCTTGCCATGCCATTTCCACCTGGCGCCTCAGTTGGACCAGCGTTCGTGCTGGACGTGCAGACCGCGTGAGACGACGCTTCATCCAGTCCCAAACATGCTCAATGGGGGACAGATCCGGAGATCTTGCTGGCCAGGGTAGTTGACTTACACCTTCTAGAGCACGTTGGGTGGCACGGGATACATGCGGACGTGCATTGTCCTGTTGGAACAGCAAGTTCCCTTGCCGGTCTAGGAATGGTAGAACGATGGGTTCGAGGACGGTTTGGATGTACCGTGCACTATTCAGTGTCCCCTCGACGATCACCAGTGGTGTACGGCCAGTGTAGGAGATCGCTCCCCACACCATGATGCCGGGTGTTGGCCCTGTGTGCCTCGGTCGTATGCAGTCCTGATTGTGGCGCTCACCTGCACGGCGCCAAACACGCATACGACCATCATTGGCACCAAGGCAGAAGCGACTCTCATCGCTGAAGACGACACGTCTCCATTCGTCCCTCCATTCACGCCTGTCGCGACACCACTGGAGGCGGGCTGCACGATGTTGGGGCGTGAGCGGAAGACGGCCTAACGGTGTGCGGGACGGTAGCCCAGCTTCATGGAGACGGTTGCGAATGGTCCTCGCCGATACCCCAGGAGCAACAGTGTCCCTAATTTGCTGGGAAGTGGCGGTGCGGTCCCCTACGGCACTGCGTAGGATCCTACGGTCTTGGCGTGCATCCGTGCGTCGCTGCGGTCCGGTCCCAGGTCGACGGGCACGTGCACCTTCCGCCGACCACTGGCGACAACATCGATGTACTGTGGAGACCTCACGCCCCACGTGTTGAGCAATTCGGCGGTACGTCCACCCGGCCTCCCGCATGCCCACTATACGCCCTCGCTCAAAGTCTGTCAACTGCACATACGGTTCACTTCCACGCTGTCGCGGCATGCTACCAGTGTTAAAGACTGCGATGGAGCTCCGTATGCCACGGCAAACTGGCTGACACTGACGGCGGCGGTGCACAAATGCTGCGCAGCTAGCGCCATTCGACGGCCAACACCGCGGTTCCTGGTGTGTCCGCTGTGCCGTGCGTGTGATCATTGCTTGTACAGCCCTCTCGCAGTGTCCGGAGCAAGTATGGTGGGTCTGACACACCGGTGTCAATGTGTTCTTTTTTCCATTTCCAGGAGTGTAGCTCTAAGCACTATGGGACTTAACATCTGAGGTCACAGTCCCCTACTCTTAGACCTACTTAAACCTAACTAACCTAAGGACATCACACACATCCATGCCCGAGGCAGGATTCGAACCTGCGACCGTAGCAGCAGCGCGATTCCAGACTGAGGCGCCTAGAACCGCTTGACCACAACGGCCGGTTGGCTACCCCTACTCATTTCAAGCATTCCCGTTATTCTGTCACCAAGTACTTCGCCACGTGGCCCCTCCCGTGTCGCTGCAGTCTCGATTGACAGGAGTCCACATCTTGGGCTGCCCCAATCTAGCCGCCCTGATGCGTGCGTTGTTCGTCCGGCAGGAAGAATAGTGATTGGTTTTCTGAACACTCCCCCACCCTATTACATCTCGATTGGCCAGCAAAATCGCCCGACTTGGACCCATATAAAATGTGTGGGACACGCTGGAACAGTGGTAGAGCGCCGACAGTGCATCCCGGCAATTTGGCGTAATTGCTTGATGAGATCCTCAGCAAGAGGCCAAAACTGTATGCGACGTACCTGCACGATATTTTAGACTCACTTCCTGAGTCCAGTTGGTTATCAAGCTATGGGCGGAATTATACTGTATTAAATTGATTTCTCTAGGGATGACTAAATTTTAGGTTCGGTGAGGGTGTTTTGACTGGTAACTAACCATCTCTCATGCCGGCTAAGGCATTTCTGGAGTCGCATAGTCAGAACTTGAACTTCTATAATATTCCATAGTGTTTACAGTGGGCACCGGCAACCAGCCACATTTTGGTTTTGGGTTATTTTACTTAAAAAGCCCCAAACCGGTTCCGAATTTATACTTTCAGCGTCAAACGGTTTGCAAACCTTTATCAAAATACGCGGTATGTTGATTTACACGCGAATTGCCCTATAATAAACGGATGTTCACAGTTTTAAAGCTGCAGTGATCGTAGTTGCTCGACAAACTCGGGTTTGAATGCACTTTATGTGAAACGGCCGGCTGGAATATTTAGTCATTCGTTTGAAGAAGATGACGAATAAAAATGTTCGAAGCGGACATTTAATTTAACTTGTATTCTGACACGGGTTTGAAGCACGACTGTTTCACAGTTTTGAAATTGTGAACTCCTGTTTATCCTATGGCATCGCACTTGTCGATCAACGTACCATGTGTTTTGATAAAAGGGTTGAAGCCTTAGGACAGTGAGTGTTGCAATACGAGTCTCAGCCTGCATTTAATCTCTATTTGGTATGCCAACATCTTGCTCACAGATGTATTTTAATTGTAGTAGGCTGGAGGACGCATCCTCTTCGTAGGCGGATGTGACCGTAACGCAGCCATCGTCAGAACCCTAAGCATCGCTCCTGCAGGGGCCTTCAAGGGAAGATTAGGCTAATTACAGAATAAACAGAGGCGCTTAAGCTCTCGTCCCCCCCCCCTCCATTTGCACTCTTAACGGGAAGAAACCTTAAAAGGTTCATTACGTTTACGCAGACCGTAGAAACTGCCCGGCAGTGTTTGCGGTTATACATTTTCGGTCCAGATGTATTTATCCAGGCCACAAATTGGCGCGGGAAGTCAGTACGGCTTTCCTGCTTTGAAGTTCCACGTGGAATAAAAGTTTGTAAGAAAACGAGAAAGTAATGATAGTGTTCCCGAAACTTTTAAGTTGTGAACTGATGTTGGATACATATCTTTCAGAATGGTGAGACACATTTTTTAATATATCGTAAAAGCAGTTGGTCCGACTTGTGAGAACAGTACGAATATGAAAGCCTGTACACCAGTTTTCAGCCAGTTTAGCGAGAACCGGTAACCTGCCTACTGTAGATTCCTACACAAGTTCGATGTGCCTCTTAACGTACATTTCTCATCGACATACCTCTTGGCACCAGAAGTTTGCCACGCTTTGGCAGAAGCGCTCAAGGAATTCATTAACATAGTTTGAAATAAAAATGAGATGTTTACGTTAATGTTTTGGTGTGGTTCACCATGGCTTTGAGAGAACTATTAATTTCATAAATCCTTTGCGTATACGACCAGAGTTATGGAATGCAAACAACAATGTTTTCAAAGTTTGTAATAAATAAAAAAAGGTCAGTTGGGAAGTTGATGTCCATGAAAATGGAAACACAAATGACGGGTGTGTCCTTACGATAATTTGCAGGAGGGGGGGGGGGGGGGAGTGGCATGATGCAAACAGGGGACGTAATAAGTACTTTTAATATTTTTGAAGACGGTTGGCGACTTGTAAGTAACCGTAAAAAAGTTCAAGTTCCGACCTTGTTAAAAACCTGCGTGACACCAAGTTTTAAATAATTTTTTGAAAAAAAAATTTAGAGGTCTAAATTAACTAGGTAGACCACAATATGGTTCACTGCTGCACATACTCGTATATCGAAAAATGAACGTTTTAGTCACATTTGCACTTGTCCCCCCTTAGGTATATATTTATTTGAACAGAACCATTTGGGGTGAGTGTGAGCCCGGCGTCAGTAAACGCAGGATATTGACGTGGGGGTAGGCGAGGCGTGGTGTGGCCTGGTTGGCGGGCCGCTGTGTTATCGTTGCGCTCGGCGAAGTGGAACACGTACTGGCACAAAGCGGCCGGCACAGCGGGTCAGCGCTGCGCCAGCCGCCCGCTGCACCGCTAGCCTGCCGGGCTGCCTGGCCACCTGCCACCAGGGACCGGACGCCGCTCTCGCGATTTATGACGCGTCCTAATGCACTGAACGAGTGCAACGACACACGCGTACAATGTATTAAAGAGCAGAAAGAGGGAGATCTAAAAAATAGTAGACAGAGAGAGACATAGACTCCGCAGCGTCCTGCAGATGATACTGCAGCGCACTCACAAGGAGAGGCTACAACGTTTGCAACGCGCATTTACTATAAACTTCGTACACTCGTAGTACTCCATAACTTCTGTTCTGAAGCTTAAAGTTAGGCACCTCTTCAAGGGACCTACGCCTCCTGGTAAGAGGCGGCGCACGGCCTGGATGGAAGGATCTTAATTGAGGTTCCTCTCTTTTGAGCCCAACCCGACTGATACCTATGGTACATCGGGGGAAACCACCGTTCAGGTCGTGTTGTTGGCGGGGCCGGGAGGTGCTTCCGCCTGATGTACTCTACTAGGAGCCTTGAGGCTCGCCGGCCGGAGTGGCCGTGCGGTTCTAGGCGCTACAGTCCGGAACCGAGCGACCGCTACGGTCGCAAGTTCGAATCCTGTCTCGGGCATGGATGTGTGTGATGTCCTTAGGTCAGTTAGGTTTAATTTGTTCTAAGTTCTAGGCGACTGATGACCTCAGATGTTAAGTCGCATAGTGCTCAGAACCATTTGAACCATGTAGGCTCAATACAAACCGTTAGCGTCATTACCTTTATTACTATTACCAAATGGTTCAAATGGCTCTGAGCAAAAATGGTTCAAATGCCTCTGAGCACTATGGGACTTAATATCTGGGGTCATTAGTCCCCTAGACTTAGAACTACTTAAACCTAATTAAGGACACCACACACATCCATGCCCGAGGGAGGATTCGAACCTGCCACCGGAGCAGCAGCGCGGTTCCGGACTGAAGCGCCTAGAACCGCGCGGCCACAACGGCCGGCGGGGTCTGAGCACTATGGGACTTAACATCTGAGGTCATCAGTCCCCTAGAACTTAGAACTAATTAAACCTAACTAACCTAAGAACATCACACACATCAATCCCCGAGGCAGGATTCGAACCTGCGACCGTAGCGGTCGCGCGGTTCCAGACTAAAGCGCCTAGAACCGCATGGCCACTGCGGCCGGCCTACTATTACCACAAGAACCCTTTCATTAGCAGCTTTGAGCCAAGCACAAACCTCTCTATTGTATATCGTAAATAGTTTAGCGGGATGGACATGGAGGTCTTAGTTTCTAGCTTTAACGACTCCCTAATCTCTTCTAGTTAAGTTAGTTTTTAGGATGGTAGATGTTAAAGTCATGGTGAGCAATGGCCAGAGTCTTGAGGGTCATTCCAAAACCCGGGCCGCCGCCCACAACCAGGTAACGGGCATTATTATACCTATCTCTTCTCTATTCAATTATATTCCTTCCTTCTTTCTAAATATTTAATTCCGTTTAGTTTATTAATATCTCACTTGATTTTGTATTAGTTATAAGTTTTTCTAATGCTGCACAAAAAAAATATCACATGGAAATAGAGCCCGCCTCCACGTGGCGGGACACGGGCAACGGTGTGAGTGGAGACGGGAGCCGGGGTGGTGCTACTTTCAGTCACTCCGGACCCCGGACGCAGTCACAGCGGCCAAGTGGCAACACACGACCCACCATAAGCAATTAGACGGTGGCTCATAAAAAATAAGCAGCTAGTGAAAAAAAAGAAAGAAAAGTACTCCATGAGGACAACAAAATGCGTAAGCAGTAGCGCGTACTTCTCAAGCGTTACTCAGAAAATCGCAAGGTAATTTCGGTCGTCAAATATATACCTGTGCGTGGCCAATTTTACCATGAAGCGGCGGTAGCCGAGTGTCGCCGGCAGGGTAGCTCAGCGTGTTCGGTCACAGCGTTAGCTACCCTTTATAATAAAAAAAAAAACTGAGCGAACGCATCAACGAACAAACTGAACGGGTGTCATCGGACGTCCGCCCTGAAAAAATTCAGCGAACAATATAGAACAAAATTAAATTTAAAAAAAAGTGGTTGGCGTTCGAGCCCCGCAATCGCTGGATCGAGTTCCGTTCGTCAGTTTTTTTTTACTATTTATATTACAACTGATATAATGGGAAAAATACGTGTAATCGGATGAACTTTTATTAGATTTACAATGTTATTTGGCAGTCAACAAATTCTTATTATCAAAAATAATATAATATTCATAACCATCGACTACCCGTGGTCTAGGGGGCCGGCACGGTAGCTCAGCGTGTTCGGTCAGAGAGCCAGTTGGCCTCTGTAATGAAAAACTGAGTGGAAGGATCAACCACTGAACTTGAACAGGATGTCTTGCGACGTCCGCAACGACCAAACACAACGATCAATAACGAAAAAAAAAAGAAAAGAATGTTAGCCGGCACGGTAGCTCAGCGTGTTTGGTCAGAGGGCTAGCTGCCCTCTGTAATAAAAAAACTGAGTTAATGGATCAAAAACGAACCGCAACGGGTGTCTTTCGACGTCCGCCCAGAGGAGATACAACGAACGAAAACGAATAAAATGAGATAAAAACTTGTCCTAGGGGTGGGAAATTGCCCCTAAACGCGGAAGAATCAGCGATGATGAACGACATGAGGATGCAGAAGGCAATGGAAACCACTGCATTAAAGACACGTAACGTGTATCCACAGGACAAGTGGCCTGTAATTGAAGAAGTGTCATGATGATCTCTCCATTGGCAAAAGATTCCGGAATAGTCCCCCATTCGGATCTCCGGGAGGGGACTCCCAAGCGGGAGGTTACCATGAGAAAAAGATTGAATAATCAACGAAAGGATAACGTTCTACGAGTCGGGGCGTGGAATGTCAGAAGCTTGAACGTGGTAGGGAAACTAGAAAATCTGAAATGGGAAATGCAAAGGCTCAATCTAGATATCGTAGGGGTCAGTGAAGTGAAGTGGAAGGAAGACAAGGATTTCTGGTCAGATGAGTATGGGGTAATATCAACAGCAGCAGAAAATGGTATAACAGGTGTAGGATTCGTTATGAATAGAAACGTAGGGCAGAGGGTGTGTTACTGTGAACAGTTCAGTGACCGGGTTGTTCTAATCAGAATCGACAGCAGACCAACACCGACAACGATAGTTCAGGTATACATGCCGACGTCGCAAGCTGAAGGTGAACAGATAGAGAAAGTGTATGAGGATATTGAAAGGGTAATGCAGTATGTAAAGGGGGACGAAAATCTAATAGTCATGGGCGACTGGAATGCAGTTGTAGGGGAAGGAGTAGAAGAAAAGGTTACAGGAGAATATGGGCTTGGGACAAGGAATGAAAGAGGAGAAAGACTAATTGAGTTCTGTAACAAGTTTCAGCTAGTAATAGCGAATACCCTGTTCAAGAACCACAAGAGGAGGAGGTATACTTGGAAAAGGCCGGGAGGTACGGGAAGATTTCAATTAGATTACATCATGGTCAGACAGAGATTCCGAAATCAGATACTGGATTGTAAGACGTACCCAGGAGCAGATATAGACTCAGATCACAATATAGTAGTGATGAAGAGTAGGCTGAAGTTCAAGACATTAGTCAGGAAGAATCAATACGCAAAGAAGTGGGATACGGAAGTACTAAGGAATGACGAGATACGTTTGAAGTTCTCTAACGCTATAGATACAGCAATAGGGAATAGCGCAGTAGGCAGTACAGTTGAAGAGGAATGGACATCTCTAAAAAGGGCCATCACAGAAGTTGGGAAGGAAAACATAGGTACAAAGAAGGTAGCTGCGAAGAAACCATGGGTAACAGAAGAAATACTTCGGTTGATTGATGAAAGGAGGAAGTACAAACATGTTCCGGGAAATTCAGGAATACAGAAATACAAGTCGCTGAGGAATGAAATAAATAGGAAGTGCAAGGAAGCTAAGACGAAATGGCTGCAGGAAAAATGTGAAGACATCGAAAAAGATATGATTGTCGGAAGGACAGACTCAGCATACAGGAAAGTCAAAACAACCTTTGGTGACATTAAAAGCAATGGTGGTAACATTAAGAGTGCAACGGGAATTCCACTGTTAAACGCAGAGGAGAGAGCAGATAGGTGGAAAGAATACATTGAAAGCCTCTATGAGGGTGAAGATTTGTCTGATGTGATAGAAGAAGAAACAGCAGTCAATTTAGAAGAGATATGGGATCCAGTATTAGAATCGGAATTTAAAAGAGCTTTGGAGGACTTACGGT
Organism: Schistocerca nitens; assembly: GCF_023898315.1. NCBI lineage: Eukaryota > Metazoa > Arthropoda > Insecta > Orthoptera > Acrididae > Schistocerca > Schistocerca nitens. The sequence continues at coordinate 1,073,869,381 of NC_064615.1, read as the reverse complement.
CAAATAAGGCAGAAGGGATAGATAACATTCCATCAGAATTTCTAAAATCATTGGGGGAAGTGGCAACAAAACGACTATTCACGTTGGTGTGTAATATATATGAGTCTGGCGATATACCATCTGACTTTCGGAAAAGCATCATCCACACAATTCCGAAGACGTCTAGAGCTGACAAGTGCGAGAATTATCGCACAATCAGCTTAACAGCTCATGCATCGAAGCTGCTTACAAGAATAGTATACAGAAGAATGGAAAAGAAAATTGAGAATGCGCTAGGTGACGATCAGTTTGGCTTTAGGAAAAGTAAAGGGACGAGAGAGGCAATTCTGACGTTACGGCTAATAATGGAAGCAAGGCTAAAGAAAAATCAAGACATTTGCATAGGATTTGTCGACCTGGAAAAAGCGTTCGACAATATAAAATGGTGCAAGCTGTTCGAGATTCTGTAAAACGTAGGGTAAGCTATAGGGAGAGACGGGTCATATGCAATATGTACAACAACCAAGAGGGAATAATAAGAGTGGACGATCAAGAAGGAAGTGCTCGTATTAAGACGGGTGTAAGACAATCTGTACATCGAGAAAGCAATGATGCAAATAAAAGAAAGGTTCAGGAGTGGAATTAAAATACAAGGTGAAAGGATATCAATGATACGATTCGCTGATGACATTGCTATCCTGAGTGAAAGTGAAGAAGAATTAAATGATCTGCTGAACGGAATGAACAGTCTAATGAGTACACAGTATGGTTTGAGAGTAAATCGGAGAAAGACGAAGGTAATGAGAAGTAGTAGAAATGAGAACAGCGATAAACTTAACATCAGGATTGATGGTCACGAAGTCAAAGAAGTTAAGGAATTCTGCTACCTAGGCAGTAAAATAACCAATGACGGACGGAGCAAGGAGGACATCAAAAGTAGACTCGCTATGGCAAAAAAGGCATTTCTGGCCAAGAGAAGTCTACTAATATCAAATACCGGCCTTAATTTGAAGAAGAAATTTCTGAGGATGTACGTCTGGAGTACAGCATTGTATGGTAGTGAAACATGGACTGTGGGAAAACCGGAACAGAAGAGAATCGAAGCATTTGAGATGTGGTGCTATAGACGAATGTTGAAAATTAGATGGACTGATAGGGTAAGGAATGAGGAGGTTCTACACAGAATCGGAGAGGAAAGGAATATGTGGAAAACACTGATAAGGAGAAGGGACAGGATGATAGGACATCTGCTAAGACATGAGAGAATGACTTCCATGGTACTAGAGGGAGCTGTAGAGGGCAAAAACTGTAGAGGAAGACAGAGATTGGAATACGTCAAGCAAATAACTGAGGACTTAGGTTGCAAGTGCTACTCTGAGATGAAGAGGTTAGCACAGTCAGTAGACTGATGACAAAAAAAAAAAAAAAAAAAAAAAAAAAAACATCGACTAGTAAACGACCAAACGCATAAAGCGATACTGAAAATGTATGCTTGTCCGTGTCTTCAAAATTGTTCGTATTTAATCGAAAAGAGAACGAGAAATTGCTTCTAGGAAGACGCTATTGAAATGCAATCGATACCACATAACCAATGATCAGCGCCGATTTTTAAGGAAATACTGCGTTATGCATGGTTTGTTTCCAAACTGTCGTCTGAAAGAGAGGGTTTTGAAAATGTTAACGAGGTTTGTTTTTGCACGGAAAACCTCAAAAGACCTTGCGTATGCGGAAACATGGCATTTATTCAACGCAGCTAGTGCCGTTTAATTTTATGTTTTCCATGTCTTTACGAAAAATACCATCCTGCAACTTGTACTCGTAATGTCGAAAGCGACGATTAATTGTACATCTTTCGAAAGCCGTCTGTGCCATTCAAAACTTGCACGTAACAAGAAGTTTCGTGCTCCTTCCAGGTATAAGGGATTTCTCAAATCACGGACAAGCATACATTTTCAGTATCACTTTGTCTGTTTGATTGTTTACAAGTCGATAACTATGAATATTATATTATTTGTGATAATAAAAATTAGTAGACTGCCAAATAACATTGTAAATTTAATAAAAGTTCATTCGATTACACGTATTTTTCCCATTATATCAGTTGTAATATCAATAATAAAGAAAATGACTGTGTTGAAAATAAAAAAAAAAAAACAGACGAACGGGACTCGATCCAGTGATTACGAGGCTTGACCGCTAACCTTTATTTTTGTTGTTGATCTAATTTTGTTCGTTATAGTTTGTTCCATGTGTTCTGGATGGACGTCCTATAACGTCCGTTTAAATTCTTCGTTCATCCATTCACTCAGTTTTTTTTTTTTTTTTATTGCAGGGGTCAGCTAACCCTCTGACCGAGCATGCTGAGCTACCGTGCCGGTGGCCACTCAGCTGCCGCCGCTTCATGGTAAAAATAGCCACGCACAGGTATATTTTTGACGACCGAAATTATCTTGAGATTTTCTCAGTAACGCTTGAGAAGTACGCGCTATTGCTTACGCATTTTGTTGTGCTCATGGAGTACTACCAGTGTACGGAGCTTGCAGTAAATCCTCGTTCCAAACGTCGTGGCCTCACCTTGTCAGTGGTGTAAGTCCGCAGGAGAGCTTCTGTAAAGTTTGGAAGGTAGGAGACGAGATACTGGCAGAATTAAAGCTGTGAGGACGGGACGTGTGTCGTGCTTGGGTACCTCAGTTGGTAGAGCACTTGCCCGCGAAAGGCAAAGGTCCCGAGTTCGAGTCTCGGTCCGGCACACGGTTTTAATCTTCATTGGACTGTTCTTCCTCAACTACGTTACAGCCCGGATCTCGTGCCTTTCGATTTCCCTCTATTTGGCCCAATGAAGGATGCACTCCGTGGGAAGCAGTACGCGGATGACGAGGACGTTATTGATGCAGCAAGACGCTGGTTCCGACGTCGCCCAGTAAGGGTGGTACCATGTGTGCATACAGGCCCTCCCAGTAAGGTGGTGTAAGGACGTCGCACTGAACGGAGATTACGCTGAAAAATAGGATTTTGTATCCAAAAGAGTGCGGAATAATACTGGAATCCTGAATGGAATGAAACGTCGTGTGGCTAGAGCCTCCCGTCGGCTAGACCGGTCGCCTGGTGCAAGTGTTTTTAGTTGACGCCACTTTGGCGACTTGCGCGTCGATGGAGCGGAGAGGATGATGATGAGGACAACACAACACTCAGTCCCTGAGCGGAGAAATTCTCCGACCCAGCCGGGAATCGAACCCGGGCACCTTTGCATGGCATTCCCTTGCGCTCACCACTCCCCCCTCCCCCCATTTTTCGTTCGTTATTGTTCATTGTGTTTGGTCGTAGCGGACTTCACGTGACATTCGTTTAAGTTCGTTGTTGGTCCTTTCATTCAGTTGTTTTTATTAGACAGGCCAGTCAACTGTCTGGCCGAAGACGCTGAGCTAACCTACTGGCACCACTCAGCTATCGAGTTGGACGGAATCCTGAATAAAACGAGTGGAGTGGTACAGTGCGGGCATACAGGCCCTTCCCAGTAAGGTGGCGTAAAGCCGTGGAATTGAACGGAGATTATGTTGAAAAACAGGATCTTGTAGCTAAAAGAATGGGGGATAATATGGCGTATTGGAATCCTAAATAAAACCAACTTGCTTTCAAATAAAAAGTGTTGTATTACTTACTGAACGCCGCTGGTAGCATTTTTGGACGGATCGGCCGAGGCACGCGACATTTATGTTAGCATAGTTTCCAGGTTGTCGTTGGAGCAGAGTACAGAACGGTAATCGGACGGTCGTAACATCGAGTTCCTATATGGAAACTTTTTCATTTTTTTTTTAATTTCCAGCCTTTATGTCACTTATACTGCAAATAAACCAAAATAATGATCGATATATTTATTAATTTTTTCATAAAAGGTATTCAAAGGAAGGCAAAAGAAAGTTTGGTGGATGACCACGCAGCAAATGGAACGCTCTCATTACCCCATCAAAATCTGGCAATTTTTTTTACTTATATTTTTGACGTGTGCAGGACAATAAATTTATTCTGTTAATTGACACGTGGGAAGGACAAACACATCCACAGATATATAAGGAGTCTTTTCAAGATGCAGAATGATTGCCATAACGCAATATTATTGATTTCCCTCCCAGTCCCGTCCCTCTCTCCCACGAATGCACTTGCTAGTCCTATCCTGCGATGTCTATTTTCATTTTCAGATTCATAATTTGATCAAAAACTGCTCTTATCTCGTTAGGAGGAAAAAAATCGCATCCTCAGAAAACTGCATCAAGATGCATTCCACGGCCAAACGCCTTGCGAAGCCCTGCAATGGGTCCTCATTAGGACCCAGGTAAACACGAAAGTAACAATAAAAGGTGATCCTAAACTTTCGTAACACACATTACTACTGTCAAGGCACGTCAGTGATGGTACAAAACATGTAAAAAAAATGTATCAAGCAAAATACTGATGCTGTGGTAACATCGGTAAAAGCATCTGTCTTCTGCATTTTATATTGTGTAGAGGTTTAGGAGTGGCTTAAAATTTGGGTTCAAAATGGCTCTGAGCACTACGGGACTTAACATCTATGGTCAGCAGTCCCCTAGAACTTAGAACTACTTAAATTTAACTAACCTAAGGACATCACACAACACCCAGTCATCACGAGGCAGAGAAAATCCCTGACCCCGCCGGGAATCGAACCCGGGAACCCGGGCGTGGGAAGCGAGAACGCTACCGCACGACCACGAGCTGCGGACTAAAATTTAGGATGCAGGGATATAAATGATAGGAGTCGACGATGACATTGCTACTCTCAGAGAAAGTGTGCAAAAAGTACAGGACGTATTGAGTGGAATTAGCCGTCTACTCGGTAGAGAACTGGGATCCGGAGGAAACTAAACGGACAAAGACAATGAGGATTAATAGAAATGAAATTAGTGATAAACTTAACATCAGAATTCGCTTGATGGCATCCTTCAAAGTGAACGTAGTGAAGAATGCTGTTACCTTGCAAGGAAAATAAAAATTCACGGACGATGTAAGGCAGACATAAAACGCAGAGCAGGGCAAGCACAGGTGGCAATCACGACCAAAAGGTGTCCAGTAGTACCAAATATCAGACTCAGTTTGAGAAAGTAATGTCTGAGAACGTACGTCAGGAGCACGGCGTTGCAGGAAAGCGAATCATGGACTGCGAGGAAACCGGAACAGAAGGGAATCGAAACGTTTGAGAATTGGTGCTATGGAAACGTATGGAAAATTCTGATAAGAAATTAAATGGCCCTACGTAGAATCGACGAGGAGCGGAACTCGAAGAAAACATTGACAAGTAGAAGTGAAGGATGATAGGATACGTCTTAAGACATCAGGAAGTAATTTCCACGGTACTGGGGGGAGCTGTACAGGGTAAAAACTTGCGGAAGACAAAGACTGGAATACATCCTGCATTTATTTATTTATTATTTATCGAGCAAATAACTAATTACGTATAGTGCAAGTGCTGCAATGAGATGAACAGCTTGGCAAAGGATAGGAACTCGTGATAGTCCCTGCAAGAAACCCCCACTCGCACTAAACCCCCATAAATGTCCCAGTTCAACTGATGAGACCTTAGATAGTGGTATAAGGGCACACAGTGTAACTGGCCACGCTTCCCCATCCGATTTTTGCGATAATTAAGCCATTCCGTCCTTGAACTGACTAAGCGAGCCGCCGCGTAGGAATTCTTCACACCTGTTATGTGGAGATGCCCTCGTAGTTTCATGTCCCCACACTGAGCCGTAGCAGCGCCATCGGATTCTGAAAGTGTAATACGACTGTCTGTGTTTCACATAATGAAGCGGGAAGAAGTTTTTTTGTGCAAACAAAGGATGCCATTACGGTGTGTTTATTTGAGAAACACCGTAAAATGAACTTGATCACCCTGATTATAAGCTAACTATTAACTTACGAGAACATGGTCTACCGCGTGAGTGTCAGCGTGGCGAAACATCATCGATATGTGCTTTCGGAGCCGATGGTCCACCCATATACCCTTGATCACTGCACGACACAAAGCTTTACGCCTCGCCTGGGCCCGTCAACACCGACTTTGGACTGTTGATGACTGGAAACACTTTGCCTGATCGGGCGAGTGTCGTTTCAAATTGTATCCCGCGCATGGACGTGAAGGGGTATGGAAACAACGTCATGACTCCATGGACCCTGCATGTCAGCAGGGGTGTGTTCAAGTTGGTGGAGGCTCTGTAATGGTGTGGAGCGTGTGCAGTTGGAGTGATATGGGACCTCCTGATACGTCTAGATACGACTCAGACATGTGACACCTACGTAAGCATCCTGTCAGATCACCTAAATCCACTCATGTCCATTGTGCATTCCGACGAACTTGGGCAATTCCATCAGGACAAATGGTTCAAATGGCTCTGAGCACTATGGGACTTAACATCTGAGGTCAACCTAGCCCTAGATCCGCTCATGTTTTGGGAAGACTCGCCTGTTTATTGTGGGGCCCGGCCCGCAGCATGTGCTCGCTACACGGACAAACCTCCCCACTGGTGCGGAGTGGAGAAGCCTTCTCCGCGGTGCTGGCCAGCGCCCGCCGTATGGCTTCGCCCCCAGCCAGACAGCGGACCAGCGCGGCGCTGAGGCAGCCAGCCGGCACGGCCGCTGCGCTGGGATTAAATGTCACACGCGCCACGCCGCGCCGAGCCGCGCTGCCAACCTCACGGCCACCAACACCCCAGGCAGGACAGGCGCCGGCGGCCGCGCGCGCTGTCCCACCAGTCCGTTTCCACGCACCATCAAACGTGCCTAATTCTGACACACTAAGAGACACCGCATGACCTTTCTTCTCACACATTGCGCGTTCCTTCAAACACAGCTACTCGTAGGACTCCATTATTCTTTACGGTAATGCGCTAGTCAAAAACGACGATTCACACTAAGCAGTGCTGTTTTTCTGGGGGAACGCTAAGGGATGCGTATCCCTAAACCTTTTCGTCGACAAAGTAATTTTTTTTACGATGCTGGTTGGTCCTCCACTAATGTTGTTCCAGCCCATGGACTATGTACGCTATTGGTTCATGAAAGGCAGACATCTTGCTACTGATAGCAAGAGTAAAGTAAGAAGGCGTGAAGACTACAGCAGCCATGAACTAAAGTCAGTTTGGAAACTGTTGTAATGGTATTAATGTAAGTTACACTGTAGTTTTATAGTTAAATAAATTTTCAGCTATATTAAAAACTGGGTCAGTTAAAGCACGGGATACCACCCATCATCTATGCCATTTCGGGAACCAAACAAGGTTACAAAAGATTTTTGTAGTGTAGTTTCTATTGTTGTTGATGATGTGTGTGGACGGTTTTTGTTCTATTGTGTCTTTTAGTGGTGTTTTAAAGGTTAAAATATGTGTTCGGTAATATGTCCTTGCATTGTTTTGTATGTCGGTGGGCTGATTGGACTCACCTGTTTCATTTGAGGTGTATTAGAGGTCAATTGAAGTGTACAATACCATTTCATTTTATTGTTCAGGGGTTGATGGGAATTACATGCTTCATTTGAGGTGATATAAACTGAAGTGTTCGGTACCACATTCTCTTGTATGTTTGGCTGTTCCTCATGATCACCTGCTTCATCTGAGCTGTAAAGTCAACTGAAGAGTCCGATACCATTTCTTTTGTAGTTGGACATGTTAACGACGTCACGGCTAAATGCAGACAGGTGGTATCCCATGATTCAGTTACAAGTAATTTTCGCTGCATTATATCCAATGTCGGAGTACCCTCAAACTTTTTTTAGAAAAAAAGCACTGACACTAAGCGTCGACGGGAAGTCACAAATCAGAACGGCACCGTCAATTTGTGGTGTGTTTGCGCTAAGAGCAATGTCAACACAATGTCATGACCCCCAGTCAAGTATTGAACGATCGAAGTGGAGTCACGAGGGAGCGTCTGCCTTACAAAAATATTGAAGAATAGTATCAGCATTAAGGAATTCGCAATGGTAGCAGCGTTTATATATGACCAGAGTAAAATTTATAATGGAACTTCTTGACGAAGGCCGTATGTTAAAGCGTGGAAAACCGTCGTCCAATCATTTTAAAACATCCATATGTACTTGCTTCAGAAAATAAATTCACACAGATATCTAAAACAATATTCAGAAGGTAACTCTCACCGCCCTTTTACTGCGCTCTTGTCTTCTTTAAATCTTCATCTACATCTTCAACCATACTCTGTAAACGAATGTGAAGTGCATGACAGAGGGTACATGACCAGTTATTATGGTTCGTTTTGCGTTCCATTCACGTGTGGAGCACGGGAAATATGATTGCTTAAAAGCCTCTGTCCGTGCTGTACATAGTGTAATTCACGATTCCTGTGTGATCGATACGTAGGGTATTGTAACATACTCCTAGACTCATCATTAAAAGTTTGTTCTTCGAACTAACTAAGTAAACTTTCAAGGAATAGTTTGTGTCTGTCTATCTTCAAGCGTCTGGCAGTTCTGTTCTTTTATCATCTGCGTTACGCTCTCCCTTGGACCAAGCAAATCTGTCGCTATTTGCGCCGCCCTTCTTCGCATCCGCCCACTAGTCCCTGTTAATTCTATTTACTACAGATGCAACACACTTTACCAATATTGTAGGATGTGTCCCACGACTGTCTGGTAAGCAGTTTCCTTTGTAGACTGACTGCATTTCTCCAGTAAACTACCAGTAAACCGAAGTCTGCCACCTGCTTTACTTACGACTAAACCTATGCGGTCGTTCCATTCCGTATCCCTGATTGTATAGGGCGATTCAGCTGCCTCCAACGCCATCGTTCTATGCAGCCCGCAATGTTATAGCTGCACATCATAAACCAGACGCGAGATTTTCATATTCTCTCGCCCGCTACGTGCAAACTGTTAAAAGAGGAACAGGACCTCCTCGCAGGAAATTTACTTTAGTTAAATTTTATACTGGGATACGTTTTCGCTAGAGGCCGTAGTTATACAAAAATGGTTCAAATAGCTCTAAGCACGATGGGACTTAACATCTGAGGTCATCACTCCCCTAGACTCAGAACTACTTAAACCTAACTAACGTAATGACATCACACACATCCATGCCCGAGGCAGGATTCGAACCTGCGACTGTAGCAGCCGCGTGGTGGTTCCGGACTGAAGCGCCTAGAACCGCTCGACCACAGCATACTTTTACAGTTATTCAAGAAAAACATACAGAAGTGACCTTCATACGCAACCCCATTCCCGCACTCAGCCCTCACCTGTCAGGCTTTCCAGTATATTGTTCATGGTACTGCCTCCCACCACTGCACAAAAAAATTGCGACCGCACCAATTGTTTCCCACATTCGACCTTTTTCGGTCTTCATTGACTACCCTTAGTAAGCCACCGGCATAGTCGAGGACTTGCAATTTGTAAAACTGACGTTTGTGTAAATTTTCCCCAACAATTTTGTGAATTTTAACAACAATTATATCGCTTTATTCGTGAGGCCTTCTGACTATGAAACTGCTTTGCTTGTAAAGGTTAAGTTTGCTTCGAATTGTCACCGTAATTAGTTTTAGCATAACGTTTACAAAAGATGTTTTTCTTTCATTAGCCTCACGGATACTTTTACACTCATAATGTTAAAGAAATAGCCGACTATGCTGGTGGCTTCATAGCTCAATCGACTGAGACCAAAAAAGGTTAAATGTGGGAATACTTCTCGTACTAGGAAATTTTTTAAAGTGGTCGGAGTGAATGCTACGAACAACGTACTAGCAATTCTTACTGGTAAGGGATGATCGTGGAGTTGGAGGTGCGTTTGAAAGTCATTTTTGTATGTTTTTCTTAAATAATTCCAAAATCTCAGCGTCTAGCGGAAACGTATCCCAGCACAAAATTTAACTGCATTAAATTACCTACTAAAATGTGCTGTGGGACTAATAGTTAGCGCGTAATGAGCGAGAGAGTATAACAATCTTGTGCGTGGTTTCTGAACGCCACATACGAGGTGTGGCTAGAAAAAAACCGGACTAGTACTGGTGAAACAATAAAACGAATGCAATAAGGCTGAAAGTCGCGTGGCCTGTCACGTGACTCTCGCTCCGCCTGCTGCTCGAGTTTCATCTGCCTCCTGCACTCAGTCTGCCCGTGGCGTCTGTTTTAAGTAGTTGACGTTTTGTCTGTGCGTCGGAAAATGTTGAGTGTACAGAAAGAACAGCGTGTTAACATCAAATTTTGTTTCAAACTAGGAAAATCTGCAAGTGAAACGTTTGTAATGTTACAACAAGTGTACGGCGATGATTGTTTATCGCGAACACAAGTGTTTGAGTGGTTTAAACGATTTAAAGATGGTCGCGAAGACACCAGTGAAGACACTCGCACTGGCAGACCATTGCCAGCAAAAACTGATGCAAACATTGAAAAAATCGGTAAACTTGTTCGACAAGATCGCCGTTTAACAATCAGAGCAGTGTCTGAGTTAACAGGAGTTGACAGGGAAAGTGTCGAACAAGTTTACCGATTTTTTGAATGTTTGCATCAGTTTTTGCTGACAATGGTCTGCCAGTGCGAGTGTCATCACTAGTGTCTTCGCGGCCATCTTTAAATCGTTTAAACCACTCAAACACTTGTGTTCGCGATAAACAATCATCGCCGTACACTTGTTGTAACATTACAAACGTTTCACTTGCAGATTTTCCTAGTTTGAAACAAAATTTGATGTCAACACGCTGTTCTTTCTGTACACTCAACATTTTCCGACGCACAGACAAAACGTCAACAACTTAAAACAGACGCCACGGGCAGACTGAGTGCAGGAGGCAGATGAAACTCGAGCAGTAGGCGGAGCGAGAGTCACGTGACAGGCCACGCGACTTTCAGCCTTATTGCATTCGTTTTATTGTTTCACCAGTACTAGTCCGGTTTTTTTCTAGCCACACCTCGTATACAATTGTGGGTTGCATAAAACGAAGGCAGCTGAATCACCCTATGTAGCCTGTTATTTGTATGAGTTGAGAGATTCCATCTGTGACTCGTTAATATTGTACTCGTACGATACTACTTTTTTCGTTTTGTGAAGTGCGTAATTTTAAATTCCCAAATATTTAAAAGAAGTTGCCAATCTCTGCACCACTTTGAAATCTTAGATCTGGCAATATTTTTGCAGCATTTTTCACAGTACTTCGTCACAGATGACTGCTTTATGTGCGAAAACTCTAAGGTTACTATTAATACTGTCTCCTAAGTCATTACTATACAACCTGAACAGCGTAAGACGAATCTCAATGACAGTAAAACAAGAGTAACAAATATAATCGAATTAAATGAGGCTGTGCTCGTAGAATTTGATTAGGGAATGAAACACTAAAACTAGTAAACGAATTATGTTATCTGGGCAAGTAAATAACCGACGATGGCCGATGTAGAAAGGATATAAAATGGTGACTGGCAACAGCAAGAAAAAGATTGTTACACCAAATATCAATTTACAGGTTAGGAAATATTTTCGGAAGGTATTTGCATGGAGAGTGCCGTTGTACGAAGCTCGAAGTGGATGATAAGGAGTTCGGACGAGAAGACAACAGAAGCTTTTAAAATGTGATGCTATGGAAGACTGCTGACAAGTAGATGGGTAGATTGAATAATTAAGGAGAAAGCGCTTAACTGAATTGGGGCAAAAAGAAGTTTGTAGCACAACTTGACCAAAAGAAGGGACAGATTGATGTAAAATATCCCGAGGCATCGTAGGTAGAGGAAAAGGTAGGTATACAGTAAGAAGATTCAGATGGATGTAGGCTGCAATACAGCAGTTATCTGGAAATTAAGAGGTTTGAACAGGAGTAGAACAGCGTGGAGAGCTACTCGTACACCAAACCAGCCTTCTGGCTGGAGACCATAGTAGCAAGAACAACGACGACAACAGTTATTTTGGCCTTCCATCCTTACGTTCACACTCAGTGCAACATGATAAACTAAAATACACTCCTGGAAATGGAAAAAAGAACACATTGACACCGGTGTGTCAGACCCACCATACTTGCTCCGGACACTGCGAGAGGGCTGTACAAGCAATGATCACACGTACGGCACAGCGGACACACCAGGAACCGCGGTGTTGGCCGTCGAATGGCGCTAGCTGCGCAGCATTTGTGCACCGCCGCCGTCAGTGTCAGCCAGTTTGCCGTGGCATACGGAGCTCCATCGCAGTCTTTAACACTGGTAGCATGCCGCGACAGCGTGGACGTGAACCGTATGTGCAGTTGACGGACTTTGAGCGAGGGCGTATAGTGGGCATGCGGGAGGCCGGGTGGACGTACCGCCGAATTGCTCAACACGTGGGGCGTGAGGTCTCCACAGTACATCGATGTTGTCGCCAGTGGTCGGCGGAAGGTGCACGTGCCCGTCGACCTGGGACCGGACCGCAGCGACGCACGGATGCACGCCAAGACCGTAGGATCCTACGCAGTGCCGTAGGGGACCGCACCGCCACTTCCCAACAAATTAGGGACACTGTTGCTCCTGGGGTATCGGCAAGGACCATTCGCAACCGTCTCCATGAAGCTGGGCTACGGTCCCGCACACCGTTAGGCCGTCTTCCGCTCACGCCCCAACATCGTGCAGCCCGCCTCCAGTGGTGTCGCGACAGGCGTGAATGGAGGGACGAATGGAGACGTGTCGTCTTCAGCGATGAGAGTCGCTTCTGCCTTGGTGCCAATGATGGTCGTATGCGTGTTTGGCGCCGTGCAGGTGAGCGCCACAATCAGGACTGCATACGACCGAGGCACACAGGGCCAACACCCGGCATCATGGTGTGGGGAGCGATCTCCTACACTGGCCGTACACCACTGGTGATCGTCGAGGGGACACTGAATAGTGCACGGTACATCCAAACCGTCATCGAACCCATCGTTCTACCATTCCTAGACCGGCAAGGGAACTTGCTGTTCCAACAGGACAATGCACGTCCGCATGTATCCCGTGCCACCCAACGTGCTCTAGAAGGTGTAAGTCAACTACCCTGGCCAGCAAGATCTCCGGATCTGTCCCCCATTGAGCATGTTTGGGACTGGATGAAGCGTCGTCTCACGCGGTCTGCACGTCCAGCACGAACGCTGGTCCAACTGAGGCGCCAGGTGGAAATGGCATGGCAAGCCGTTCCACAGGACTACATCCAGCATCTTTACGATCGTCTCCATGGGAGAATAGCAGCCTGCATTGCTGCGAAAGTTGGATATACACTGTACTAGTGCCGACATTGTGCATGCTCTGTTGCCTGTGTCTATGTGCCTGTGGTTCTGTCAGTGTGATCATGTGATGTATCTGACCCCAGGAATGTGTCAATAAAGTTTCCCCTTCCTGGGACAATGAATTCACGGTGTTCTTATTTCAATTTCCAGGAGTGTAGTTTGGAGACAGGACTTCGTCGTTTCGCGATGGAAAGGTGTCATTGTGCGCACAGAAAGAAACCCTTTCTAATTAGGTTGCTGGACGTATCCCTCGGCGTATCGCAGCCACTTTCTCAGTAAATGAGATTACACAATTTCAGAGAGTTTACTGGTCTCATGCAGACACGACTTCAGGTATACAGACTGAAGCGGGGAATGAAAATCTGTACCGAGACCGACAATCTACTTGGTGTGAAATGATAATTAAATCGAGACCCTAAGCTGTCAACAGCCGTTGATATACATCAACGGGGACAGTTGAAAATTTGTTCCCCGAGCGGGACTCGAACCCGGGATCTCCTGCTTACATGGCAGATGCTCTATCCATTTGAGCCATCGAGGGCACAGAGGATAGTGCGACTACAGGGATTTAGCCCTTACACGCTCCTCGTGAGACCCACAGTCCCAACTTAATGTCAACACACTTGTGTATCCCGCCTGGAAGGCGGCGCGTGAGTCTGCTCCTGTAAACGGAATGGGTAGACCGAATGTAGGAAGTGAGTAGGAGCAGGTGAGGTAAGATTCTCGATATAGTTTTTTACGTGAAAGTACATTTAATTATTAATCAATGAGATACGTAACTTTACACTGAAGAGCCCGTAGGTGCGAAACCGTATTCCCGTCGTAAGTAGTACATAGCCTCAATAGCAAGCTGAGGTTGAAGCGATGTTTCCAGGCCGTCTGCTCTTGATGAAATGGAGAGAATCTGGAGCGGAGCTCGTAGACCTCCACAGCACCGGCTAGAGGGTGCTGTCGTCGGTGTCTCTCGTAGTGCCAACTTAATAACTTGCACCTAAGCAGTGGCATCGTTGCTATCGATACCACACACACTACATTCGTAGTGCCCCTGTCCATTACACTCATTACACGCGGCAGACAATCTTACCGAGTCCCTTAACTATATGAAGATGGTATCGAAAGAACAGATACCATCCTCATAATCTACTTACTAGGCAGGTGGGTTAGTCACTAAGCAACCTTGGCACAGCGGTTCTCGCAAATGCACGGATTGCCCTGGCACGCCTCCCTCCTCGATCCAGATTCTCACTTCCGCTCCAGTACACTTTAAATTCCCCCTTACACACGAACAGAACTGCCGAGGCTCTCCATGTTCTGGAATAACAGCTCAGCATCGAACCTGAAGCCCAGGAGCAGGTATTCCAGAACATGGAAAGCCTCAGCAATTCCCTTCGTATGTAAGGGGGAATTTAAAGTAGACTGGCAAGGCACTGAGAATTTGGATAGAGGACGTAGGCGTGTCAGGGTAATCCACGATTCTGGTAGACCATGTATCTTCCGCAGCAACATGACATACGACATGCAAGATTGTGCAACCACGTCTCGAACCTCTAGTCAGGAAATGGGCTTGTTTCCAGCAAGACGAGTATCCACACGAACAGTGGTCGACGTCTGGAGCACCATGGACTGACAGTACGGCGACAGCTGAGGGAGACACGCACACAGCGCTGCGCTCGACAGCGTCTTCCTTTCAGCCGACTACCGGTTCTGTGAACAGAACCACGTTGAACGTGCAGTATTTGCGTGTGGAGACTCCGAGGGAATCGAGCATTGCCAGGCGGCACTTGTAACCTTCATACGGTACCAGCAACTCGTGAGAAGGTACTGAGGTACACAACACGATCATCTCTGGTTCGCACAGACGGTAATATGGACAGCAGCCGATACATTTTTGCCGGCTTAAGACATGTTGCTGCACCCTATCCTTCGAGGTGTCTGTGACGTTATCTTTCAACAAGATAACGCAAGACTGCATGTTGCTCATGCTTTCCTGATGTACCTCGATTAATTGGATGTTAGATTGTTGCCCTGGCCAGCACGTTCTCCAGGTGTCCCACAAAATGAAAACGCCTGTTCATGGATTGCCGAAAGACTGAATGGTGACTAGCCACCAGCCATTCCGAGGAAATGGAGCACAGTGAGGAAGCGTATCTATCATCCAAGTACAGATGGGTTCGATGCCCAGCCGGGTTAGACTCGTCGTTGTTCTCAGAAGTGGCAGATCTATCTACTAAATTTCACACTATGTCTACTCTCAAATTATTTAAAAACTTAATTATTTATTTTTCCTGGTATACTGTATATCCACAATCAACGCACACGCCACTCACGTATAGGCATTCGGCCTTTTCCTACTGGCCAACAGCTGTTTACAAGGCAGTGTGAGGAACGATCCATGATCCTGGGACATGTTATCTGTAAATCGCCCATCCCTCCAGCCACTATTACATTTAGATGAATTCTGATGGTACCGCTGCTTGTTTATTCAAGCAGCCCCTCATCTGGCCTCACGGGGTTGAATGGACCCCATTCCAGACCTCCCTACCTCAGATAAAATCTTAGGGGGTATCAGGAATGGTACCCGGGACCTTCCGCACTGAAGGCAGTTGCACTAATCAGTCTGCTACTGAGGCAATCATACGCACGATAATACAACAAGTGATGCGGGATCGTTTACTATTTTATTTTCAGACGGCTTAGTAAGAAAGACACTGTACGAGTTAATACATTATTTAATGCTAGGTGATGGTGACCAGTTGATCGAAACTGGCAGTTACAACAAACCAAGATTTACGGCTTTCTGGCTCAGCTACACCTTACGGTATTGCCCTGGGTCAACTTAAACATACGATTCCACTTTCATTTGGGTAATACTTACCAATTTCAGTCGTAAAGTATGGAGTTTATGACTTTTACCTAAGTATGCGACACCCTGATGTATTTACGAAATTATGTGCTTCTCCAAATTTGCCTATAATGTACTAAGACTTTTTCTGGGAGTCACAGTGTGAAAACAAGATAATACAAAAATTGGCCATCCTACAAATTTCGCTTTGTAAAAGCCTATAATCAAGAAGAATTGGCATCTTTAAAAGTTGTAATTAGCTCTCATTTCATGTACACAATTTATAACGAATACCACATGTGTTCGTTAAAATTCAAAATTACATATGAGCTATGAAAAACCGTAATTTATTATTCACCAAACTAGTAGTCATCAGTGTATTCAGAAGAAACTTCAACGGAAACAGTTTGTCTTAATGAAAAAGTTTAATACTGCAATATGCAAACAAACCTTGTGACGTGGCATGTTTTGAAAGTTCTAAATTATATTTCAGGACTTTATAAAATATATTTTGTAACTATTTTGACTATCCGATTTTTGTAAACATAAAGTGATATAATTTTTATTTAAATTTCCGCTGTTCGTAAAACTGGATGACATTATAATAATTCTTTTGACAAAGCAACTTTCCCACATTCTGGAAAACAATGCTGTCATATACAACTGAATACAAACTAAGTTCAAATGGTTCAAATGGCTCTGAGCACTATGGGACTTAACTTCTGAGGTCATCAGTCCCCTAGAACTTAGAACTACTTAAACCTAACTAACCTAAGGACATCACACACATCCATGCCCGATTCAGGATTCGAACCTGCGACCGTAGCGGTCGCGGTTCCAGACTGAAGCGCCTAGAAACGCTCGGCCATACCGGCTGGCTCGCATTAAGTCTGTCAGTATGACGCCAGTCTGGAATGAGCAGTCAGTCTGGAGACAGTAGATGGCTGAGCTGTCGCGCGTAGTTTGTCTTTTGTTATAAGCAACTGTGTGCGAATGAGCTTTAGTGGTGTAAAGACAGTTTGGTGGGTTTCATTATGTGTGACAGCTTAATTTGAAAATAAATCAAGAACTAATATTAAAAATAGTGTTTTTACTGCCTAGTGAAGAATCTGAGGACTTGTTCATCCTCAAATTAGAGAATCATTGCCGATTCACATCGATAACTTTTAGTCGACAAATTATTTAATAAAAATTTTGAATGAGTCTCTTTCGCACAATGTTCCGATGCACTGAAATAACAGAGAAGAACTCTGTCTAAGGTAGTGGATAAGATTTTCAAGAAGACTGCTGTTACGTAGAGTATAGGCACATATCGCAGTAAATATAGATTTATTTCATCAGGAGCTCTTTCACAGTTGTTACATATTATTTTACTGAAATATTTACGTGCTCTTGGACATCAACGCACAAAACATATTAGGAAAGGAACCGGCAGTATAATTTTCAGAGAAACCAACCATGCATTCGTCGGTAAAGATTTCTCGAAATCCACAGCAAAGATAAATCTTGACATCTTGGGTTGTCGGGTGTTCTGCCGGATATCAGCGTCGTACTTGCACGATATTTCGGTCACGTAGCTCGTAACCTTCATCAGGTGCGACCTACGTAACAGTCTCCGGTCGCACCTGATGAAGGTTACGAGCTACGTGACCGAAATATCGTGCAAGTACGACGCTGATATCCGGCAGAACACCCGACAACCCAAGATGTCATTAGATCGCCGGAAAAGCCTGAAGAGTTACAAAGATAAATCTTGACGGGCGGTAGACGGGGATTTGAATCCAGCTCCTTCGGAGTGCGAGCCCAATACGTTAACCATATTACGGATCTAAATAGGTCGAAGGGAAAGGATCTGCAAACTCCTGCCCCACTATAGAAACAGGAGCTACGCACAAGCTATCCCCCACAGTGAGCAGCTTTATGCCCGTAGTTATGGCAATAAGAGAAGTACTGGATAATATCAACGATATTCTGATGATAACAGATTCGCGGAGTCCCCTCGAAAAACTAGAACACAAATCTTGGACCTTGAAAACTAAATACTGTCTCTTCTATGTACAGGAACTGCTCTACCATTATATCTCATAATACAAATGAGTACAACCTCTGCTTCAATGGACATTCCGGTATCACATATAACGAAATAGTTGACCGGTTAGCAAAGAGTAGCATTATGGAAGGAATATCTTTCTTTGTACCTCTATCTTGTACAGTCTTCGGAAGTATAGTAGCGAAAGAGCATTTATTGAATGGTACCGATTCCGGGAAACCTCTCAGACGACGAGAGGGCGAGACTTTGCAAGAATTCAATCATTCACTATCAAAAAAGGGTGGTATTCAAAGTTAAAACTTTCAGGATGACACAGATCATCAGTCATAAAAATGGACATGGGCGTCATCCTGCACACCTCTACAGAGTCCTAGTTTAAGCCTTTGCATACTGCGAAAATTACCCCGCAGAAGAAGCAAATTTAAATCTACTGCTCGTCCGATCCCGCTACGCCAGGTAGTCGTCAGATTCGGAATTATCCTGCCCACAAGTGTCACGAACTTCCCCCAAGAGCCAAAAATCCATGTCCACATCGCAAGACTCTTTCATGAGACGGACATTCACCTCTAAATTCTAAGATGTGAAGACAGCGAGTCATAGCAACCACAATACCTGACTCCACAGGTGGACAGCAGAAACTGTTAACAGAACACGAAACCTGCTGCAAACATTAAGAACTAGTTATTGTGTATTTCTTTATAGCAAGAGCTATTCTGATATGAAGAGGTTGGCACAGGAGAGGAATTCCTGGCGGGCCGCATCAAACCAGTCAGATGACAGATGACTAAAAAAAAATGTATGTACAGTGTTAATATGACAGCTGATTAGTTATTATTTCCAGTGATGAAAACTTACTCCAGTGAAATACGGCTGCTGCTTAACATCCACAGCATAAGAATAATGACTGTGTTATTTGGAGCGATAGATAACATGCAATTAAAAATGATGAGTTGCGATGAAAGTTCAGTGTTAATATGACAGATGAATAATTAATTACAAGTACTGGTTGTTCACATGAATCCTCGCTGATTTCCAAATGCAATGAAAAAACTATGAGACATGCATACTTGCGATCTGCGGCATCTTATAAAGCAGCTCTAAAATTTCTGTGTAGATTTTTTTTCTAAACGAACACACCTCAAGAGAGAGACCAAGCCATGGTGTGGTATGCGTAAACGAAATCATCCACTTCTGTCCAAAGAATTTTCCGACGCGAATTTCAAAGGAAGCCATCAGACACTGAGACGATCGAAGCTTGATATGACAAAGTCCTAGTCACTGAGAATGTAAACGGATAGCCAGGTTCTAGTGGAAAACGCACAAGTGATGAAATGGTACAGGAGATCCGAGGGACCTTCAAAAGAAGAAGCCCATCAGAGTTCTTCGCTGCGTACCATGAAAGCTAAACATCTCTCAGTTAATAGTTGACAAGGTACTGCACAAACGACTTCCCTTGCACACTTACAAAGTTCAAACTGTGCAAGCATTGCAGTGAAACGACTTTAAGCTTCGCCACGAATTTGCTGTTGATATGTCGGATTGAATCGGGTAAAACCCCATCTATCTAATGTCATTTTCTCTGACGAAGCAATCTTCCACACTAGCGGGAAGGGTGATCGGCACTACGTTCGCATCTGGAATTCGAAAAACCCGCACAGTTTTCGGAAACATATCAGAGGCACCGAAGAGATAGATGCGTGGTGTGCGCTGTTGAAAGATTGCATAGCGGAACTGTATTTCTTCGTCGAGCAAGCAGTAATCGTTTATCTGCACGTGATTAAGGATTTCTCTCCTTTCAGCCAAATGCGACCTCCCAGCAGGATACATGAAATGTATTCGCAGTTATGAATATAGTAAACCATCAGCTGTGTAATGGGGAAATGTATGCATGTCCGAAGGAGCACTCCACCATACTTCTGAACGGCACAGGTACTGCAATATCGCATTTATCCGCCGACACTGGGCAAGCGACTTTTATTAAAATATCTGCCCTGTACGGGAATATACATAATAGATGCACGAGTGCAGGCTGTAGACACGTGGTGGTCGATATACTGAAATTTGATTCTGGCCGTGGGGCGCGCTCGGATAGCCTAATGGTAAGGCGACAGCTCGCGATAAGTGGGAAATACGGGTTCCAGCACTGGCATGCCACAAATTTTCATTGTCGCCATTCCATTATGCAGCTTCCCAGCAGGATGGTGCATTATCGGACTGGAGTTCACATTTTCGTGTCTTCCTGGATCCAGTACTTACACAGCGAAGTGATGGACCACCGAAGAGGCCCCCACGATTTCTGGAAATAGCTCTTCTGGTGTTCTTCTGTTGGATTCTGTGAAATACATTGTGTATGTCTCGCCCGTATGTGCCCTTGTTGATCTCTACTGACGAATTTAGGATGCAATAGCCTCCATGACCCCAGACATATTTGGGTGCACATGAGTTGACATACAGTATTATTATTATTATTATTATCATAAACACCGTCACCACCACCACCCACTACCAGTGTTCTGCCCTTGACCAAGGCTTTACAACTCCATGAAGTCCTGCCACTTGCAACACTCTTCGTTTCCCCATAATGTTTTCTACCATTATACTATCGACCATCTGGTATCTTGTGCATCCACTTCTTCTTCTTCTTCTTCTTCTTCCATTCACCGTTCCTTCCATAACATCCATCAGTAAACAATCTCTTCTCATGCAATGTCCAAGCCATTGTGTGTCCTCTTCCTCATCATCTTTAAAATATCTCTCTCTTCTCTCACCCTTCTTAACACCTCATTTCTCACTTCCTATGCCCATTTAACTTCTCCCATCCTCTTCCAAATTCATATCGCAAACGCTTTCATCAGTGCCCATGTCTCAGCTCCTTATACGAGTGCGAGTCAAATGAAAACCTTAAATTTGTAATAACAAATCGAAATTTCTCACCGTTATCCTGTAAGTTGGTAAGCGTGCTACAAACAGCGTGCAGAATGGCCTGTAGGTGGCAGCATAGTGCAGATGCACACATACCGTCGCAGTATCAGTATAAAGATGGCCGCCCCACTTGCTACTTGCACCAAGGAAGAACGGCGTTCTGTTATTTGGTTTTTGCGTTGTGAAGGTGTGAAACCTATTGAAATTCATCGACGAATGAAGGTTCAGTACGGTGATGCATGTTTGTCACAGCAGCAAGTCTACGAATGGAGTAGCAACTTCGCAAATGGTGTGACTTCAGTGGAAGATGTTCCTCGTCCAGGTCAGGCACAACGAGTTGTGACTCCACAGAACATAGCAGGAGTTGAAGCCAAAGTGAAGGAAAACCGCCGAGTGACACTGAATGACATTGCAGCATGTTTACAGATTAGTTCAAAAATGGTTCAAATGGCTCTCAGCACTATGGGACTTAACACCTATGGTTATCAGTCCCCTAGAACTTAGAACTACTTAAACCTAACTAACCTAAGGACAGCACACGACACCTAGTCACCACGAGGCAGAGAAAATCCCTGACCCCGCCGGGAATCGAACCCGGGAACCCGGGCGCGGGAAGCGAGAACGCTACCGCACGACCACGAGCTGCGGACTTACAGATTAGTCATGGGTCAGCACACCACATTGAGCATGATGTGCTCCAGTTTCACAAAGTGTCTGCTAGATGGGTGCCGCGGTAGCTGACTCCTGAAATGAGAGAACGACGTGTTGATGCTTGTGAAGAATTTCTTCGGCGCTTTGAACGATAAGATGATGGCTTCCTTGCAAGAAACGTTGCTGGAGACGAAACCTGGGTTCACTTCCACCAACCGGAAACGAAGAGAGCGAGCAAGGAATGGCGCCTTTTCTAATCACCAAAATCAAAGAAGTTTCGAACAGAACCATCATCAGGGAAGGTTATGCTGACTCTTTCGGGACGGAAAAGGCGTCATTTTGGAGCATTACCTAGAGGGACCACTGTCACCAGTGCATCATACACAGATCTCCTAAAAAATGATCTGCGGCCTGCAATCAAATCAAAGCGAAGTGGATTGCTGTCAGCAGGTGTCCTTTTGCAACATGACAATGCAAGGCCCCACACTGCCCGTACAATAGTTGCAACAATCACAGACCTGAATTTTGAGTGTCTTCCTCATCCACCATACTCACCAGACCTTGTCCCAAGTGATTTCCATATGTTTGGATTACTCAAAGACGCAATGGGAGGAAAGAAGTTCCGTTGTGATGAACAGGTACGCCACGCGACTACCAAAAGGATTTTTTTGTAAAAGAATTTATGCACTTTGTAAGCGCTGGAGGACTTTTCAGCAGGGGGGAGATTATGTTGGAAAGTGATACAGCTTTGTACACTTCTGCACAATAAATAATATTTAAAAAATATTTAAGGTTTTCATTTGACTCACCCTCGTATCATCACACATACTACTTCTCGAGTCAAAATCCCTTTTTCTCGACACATACTAATCGTACAAGGGTTAATGAGGTGTCTTTAGAAAGGTTTCTTAACCGGCTTCTGACACAGGATACCGATTTTGCGCTAAAATTTACTATCTGTGAAAAATTTCAACATAAAGAGACTTTTAACTACAATAGAGAAAAGGGCATCATAGATCCTCATCATGATATTTTTACAAACACAATTATATTTCTTTTAAAGTACTTATTAACTGGAGATAATAACTGTGACGTCTGTAGTGGCCCATTCCTTCAGCCTGTCGTAAAAGCTGACTTTCCTACACGAGTACACTTTCCGAAGCGACGAACATATTTGTCATTGTCGCCTTCAATTCTGATTTACCTATTACTACTACGGTCTAAAATGCTTACATGAAGTAGGAAGTGCAACTAAAATCTCAAAATGCAGTTAGAGGCTATTGTCGTCTTGGTGATGTATCAGGCAAGAAGCGAACGTTACGTTCTAACCTATACATTTCCCATTTATTAACTTTTCTGTATTTTATATTCATATTTCTCAATAAACTTCTCTTCAGCAACAGGTAAATGTAGATAATACGGTCAAAAGTTAGAAATTACAAGCAACTGATGACAGTCAAATATGGTCATGGGCAACAAATTACATTTCTTTACTTCTTTTGTATTTGCTTATTAATTATTAACTTTTGTCATAAACAATAAATGACAAATTTACGATGCCAAGGTAAAGAACATTAGAAGCTGTCAATGAGAAGTATCGCATCAAAAGCGTGGTTGCAGCTCAAACATCTACTCAGGGAGAAAGATGGGTTTCCCACATCTACCCTTATCCAAATTTCTCCATCTACATACACATTTCGCAAGCCACCGTACGGTCGTTTCCTCTCTCGTTCCACTCGCAGACTGAGCGAGGGAAAAGCGACCATCTATATGCCTCCATGTGAGCCCTAATTTCTCGTATCTTATCGTCGTGGTCCCTACGCGAATTGTATGTTGGTGGCAGTAGGATAGATCTGCAGTCAGCTTCAAATGCCGGTTCCCTAAACTTTCTCAGTAGTGTTCTTCGAAATTAATGCCTTCTTCCCACTTAGCACTTGCATGCTAATCGAACTTACCGGTAACAAATCTAGCAGCTCGCAGTCTGTATTGCTTCGATGTCTTCTTTCAATCCGACCTGGTGCGAATTCCTAACACTCGAGCAGTACTCAGATATAGGTCGCACCAGAGTCCTGTATGCGGGCTGCTTTACAGGTGGACCACTTTTTCATAAAGTTCTCCCAATAAAGCAAAGTCGAATAATCGCCTTCTCTACCACAGTTCTCACGTGCTCTTTCCACCTCATATCGCTTTGCAACGTTACGCCCAGATATCTGAACGACTTGACTGTGTCAAGCATGACACTAATAATGCTGTATCGGAACATTACGGGTTTGTTTTTCCTACTAATTCGCAATAACTAACAATTTTCTAATAAACAGCCAGCTGCCATTCTTCACACCTACTAGAAATGTTGTCTATATTATCTTGCAGCACCCTATAGCCACTTACCTTCGACACCTTCCGGTACACCACAGCATCATTAACGAGCACCCACAGATTGCTGCCCACGCTGTCTGCCACATGATTTACCTACATGGATCACTCCTGATGTTACCCCTTAAGAAGTCTTCGAGTCCGTCACATATCTGGGAGCCTATTCCGTATGCACTCTTCGTTAACCGTCTGCAGTGCGGTACCGTGTCGAATGCTTTTAGGAAATCTAGAAATACGGAACAGCTACACTTATTCCATATACCGTCGTTATTAAAAACTATAAACGTGCGCAAGTTTCGCACGGGTCCCGCGATCGTCTAGATATTTAACGGGTTAGGAAAGTAACCAATGTAGATGTGTATTAACTTTTGTAACTTACTTAATGTGCTGCCCCAAGCCGCAAGTATCTATGTGTCAGGCTTTTTTAATTGCATCTGGAAATCTATGTTTCATGTGGACACCCTGTATATTAAATACACTGAAGAACCAAAGAAACTGGTACACCTGCCTAATATCGTGTAGGGCCCCAGCGAGCACGTAGGAGTGCCGCAACACGACGTGCCATGGATTCGACTAATGTCTGACGCAGTGCTAGAGAGAACTGACACCATGAATCCTGCAAGGTTGTCCATAAATCTACGACATCTCTTCTGAACAGCACATTGCAATGCATCCCAGGTACGCTCAATAATGTTCATGTCTGGTCAGTTTGGTGGCCAACGAGACTGTTTAAACTCATAAGAGTGTTCCTGGAGCCACTCCGAAGCAATTCTGGATGTGTGGGGTATCGCGTTGTCCTGCTGGAATTGCCCAAGTCCATCGTAATGCACAATTTACACGAATGGATGGAGATGATCAGACACCACGCTTACGCACGTGTTATCTGTCAGAGTCGTATCTACACTACTAGCCATTAAAATTGCTACACCACGAAGATGACGTGCTACAGACGCGAAATTTAAACGACAGGAAGAAGATGCTGTGATATGCAAATGATTAGCTTTTCAGAGCATTCACACAAGGTTGGAGCCGGTGGCGACACCTACAACGTGCTGACATGAGGAAAGTTTCCAATCGATTTCTCATACACGAACAGCAGTTGACCGGCGTTGCCTGGTGAAACGTTGTTGTGATGCCTCGTCTAAGGAGGAGAAATGCGTACCATCACGTTTCCGACTTTGATAAAGGTCGTATTGTAGCCTATCGCGATTGCGGTTTATCGTATCGCGATATTGCTGCTCGCGTTGGTCGAGATCCAATGACTGTTAGCAGAATATGGAATCGGTGGGTTCAGGAGGGTAATACGGAACGCCGTGCTGGACCCCAACGGCCTCGTATCACTAGCAGTCGAGATGACAGGCATCTTATCCGCATGGCTGTAACGGATCGTGCAGCCACGTCTCGATCCCTGAGTCAACAGAGGGGGACGTTTGCAAGACAACAACCATCTGCACGAACAGTTCGACGACGTTTGCAGCAGCATGGACTATCAGCTCGGAGACCGTGGCTGCGGTTACCCTTGATGCTGCATCACAGACAGGAGCGCCTGCGATGGTGTACTCAACGACGAACCTGGGTGCACGAATGGCAAAACGTCATTTTTTGGGATGAATCCAGGTTCTGTTTACAGCATCATGATGGTCGCATCCGTGTTTGGCGACATCGCGGTGAACGCACATTGGAAGCGTGTATTCGTCATCGTCTCGGTCACCTCTTGTTCGCATTGACGGCACTTTGAACAGTGGACGTTATATTTCAGATGTGTTACGACACGTGGCTATACCCTTCATTCGATCCCTGCGAAACCCTACATTTCAGCAGGATAACGCACGACCGCATGTCGCAGGTCCTGTACGAGCCTTTCTGGATACAGAAAATTTTCGACTGCTGCACTGGCCAGCACATTCCCCAGGTCTCTCACCAACTGAAAATGTCTGGTTCAAAAATGGTTCAAATGGCTCTAAGCACTATGGGACTAAACATCTGAGGTCACCAGTCCCCTAGACTTAGAACTACTTAAACCTAACTAACCTAAGGACATGACGCACATCCATGCCCGAGGCAGGATTCGAACCTGCGACCGTAGCAGCCTCATGGTTCCGGACTGAAGCGCCTAGAACCGCTCGGCTACAGCGGCCGGCGAAAACGTCTGGTCAATGGTGGCTGAGCAACTGGTTCGTTGCAATACACCAGTCACTACTCTTGAATGAACTGTGGTATCGTACTGAAGCTGCATGGGCAGTTGTACCTGTACACGCCATCCAAGCACTGCTTGACTCAATGCCCAGGCGTATCAAGGCCGTTACTATGGTCAGAGGTGGTTGTTCTGGGTACTGATTTCTCAGGATCTACGCACCCAAATTGCGTGAAAATGAAATCAGATGTCAGTCTAGTATAATACATTTGTCCAATTAATACCCGTTTATCATCTGCATTTCTTCTAGGTGTAGCAATTTTAATGGCCAGTAGTGTACACGTATCAGGTGTCCCGTGTCATTCCAACTGCACATGCACCACACCGTTACAGAGCCTCCAACAGCTTGAACAGTCCCCTGCTGACATGTAGAGTCCACGGATTCATGACGTTGTCTCCATACCCACACACGTCCATCTGCTGATACAATTTGAAACGAGACTCGTCCGACCAGGCAACATGTTTCCAGTCACCAACATTCCAATGTCGGTGTTGACGGGACCAGGCGAGGCGTAAAGCTTCGTGTCGTGTAGTCATCGAGGGTACACGAGTGGGTATTCGGCTCCGAAAACCCATATGGATGATGTTTTGTGAACGACTTGCACGGTGACACGTGTTGATGGCGCTGCAGCAATTTGCGGGAGGGTTGCACTTCTGTCACGTTCAACGATTCTCTTCAGTCGTCGTTGGTCCCGTTTGATGTTTTACCGGATTCCTGATATTCACGGTACACTCGTGAAAAGGTCGTGCGGGAAAATCCCAACTTCATAGCTACCTCGGAGATTCTGGCTCCCATTATCGCTAGTGCGCCGACTATAATACCACGTTCAAGCTCATTTAAGTCTTGATAACCTGCCATTGTAGCAGCAGTAACTGATCTAACAACTGCTCCAGACACTTGTTGTCGTATAATAGGTATTGCCGACCGCAGCGCCGTACTCTGCCTGTTTACATATCTCCGTATTTCGATACGCATGCCTATACCAGTTTCTTTTGCGCTTCAGTGTAACAAAGTAATTCGCTAATAGCTGGTCAGCTAGAGGTCAAATAAATAAAAAGGATAACCTTCCCACCCCACAGGGCGGTGAGTACTGAGAGAAGGACAAAAGGCACGTGAGAGAACTGCCATTACTTGCGTATCACGCAGCCCTGGCCGCCTACGCAGCTACCCACGCCCGCGCCCTCGCCCTTCCACCAGACCGCGCGGCCGGCCCTTTGCCCTTCCCGGAGAGGCAATCCCCAGCGCGCAGAGATGCGTGGGCGTCGGCCCAGTGCCTGTGGGCTCCACACCCACGCGCGCCGCGGCCCGCGTCACGGGACGCTGACGTCAGCGGCGGACGCCCCACGGGGCCACGTGTCATAGCTGCTGCTGCTGTTGCAGCCACGTGCCCCGTGAGGTAACGCAATGTGCGCTAGCCCGTGCTCGTGCCGAACAGTTGTCAGCCAGCGCGCCCCTCAGCACCCACGTGCTGGGTTTCTGCACCTGCGGGACCCACATAACATAGCGGAGCCAGCGATTTTCTTTTTTCCCCTAATTCGTCGACTGGTGGCTCATGTTTGGGACGTTTTAAAGTTATGTCACCACGTTAATAAAAAGTTCCTGGGTTGCAGCTAAACATTCCATGAGGAACAGATTAAAACTGGAGAAAAACAGAGTGTTTGCGAACATAACGGAAACGTGTGCTCACCGAGCCTTTTTGACTCCGACTGGTTTGATGCTGCCCGCCACAAATTCCTCTCCTGTGGCAACCTCTTCATCTAAGAGTAGCACTTGCACCCTACGTCCTCAATTATTTGTTGGATGTATTCCAGTCTCTGTCTTCCTCTACAGTTTTTGTCCTCTACTGCTTCCTCCAGCACTATACACGCCATTACCTGACGTCTTAACAGGTGTCCTATCATCCTGTCCCTTCTCCATGTCAGTGTTTTCCACACATTCCTCTCCGATTCTGCACAGTACCTCCTCATTTCCTACCTTACCAGTCCACCTAATTTTCAACATTCTTCTGTAGCAGCAGATCCCATATGCTTCGATTCTCTTCTGTTCTCGTTGTCCGACAATCCAAGTTTCAGTACAATACAACGCTGCGCTCGAAACGTGCATTCTCAGACATTTTCTCCACACGTAAGGCCCATGTTTGATATTAGTTGACTTTTCTTGGCCAGGAATGCCATTCTTGCCAGTGCTAATCTGCTTTTGATGTCCTCCTTTCTCCGCCCGTCATCGGTTATTTTGCTGCCTAGAATTCCTTAAGATTCGCCAGGTTAGCCGAGCGCGCTAACGCGCTGCTTGCTGGACTCGGGTAGGCGCGCAGGCCCCGGATCGAATCCGCCTGGCGGATTAACGAGGGCCGGTGTGCCGGCCAGCCTGGATGTGGTTTTTAGGCGGTTTTCCACATCCCCCTAGGTGAATACCGGGCTGGTCCCCACGTCCCGTCTCAGTTACAAGGCTATCAGACATCTGAACACTTTCGCACTATTCCATGGCTTACACTAGTCGCAGACAGTTGGGGTACACTAATGCCTTCCCGTGGGTTATGGGGTGGCGGCAGGAGAGGCATCCGGCCACCCCTTCAACTAACGCTGCCACATCCGATTAACCATGCCGACCCTGCGTATTCGCGGGGAAAACGGCACAAGCAAGATGCTAAGTTTATCTCTGTTCTCATTTCGGCTACTTTTCATTACTTTTGTATTTCTTCGATTTGCTCTCAATCCATATTCTGTACTCATTAAACTGTACATTTCGTTCAGCAGATCTTGTAAATCTTCATCACTTTCTCTGAGGATAGCAATTTCATCAGTGAACTGTATCACTGATATCCTTTCACCTTGAATTTTAATTTCACTCCTGAATCTTTCTTTTATTCCATCGTTGCTTCTTGGATGTATAGATTGAACAGTAGGGGTGAAAGAGTACATACCTGTCTTACACCCTTCGTAATCCGAGCACTTCGTTCTCAGTCTTCCACTCTCATTATTCCCGAAGCGTATAAGCTTTTAAAGTAGACAGTTATAATTACCGGCCAAGAAGCAGTGATAAACACGTGCTCAGCTTCCGTGAAAAAAAGTTCTTTTTTTTTGTGGCCACGAATTCCGTATTTCTTATCACGATACGGTATTCGTTGTCTACCACTGAATTCTTCCTGTCTGTGGTCACTGTCAGGTACACAGGATATTTCATTATCGCCGGCACAATCGAAAAGAGCAAGCAGAAGACAATTACGAACAACAGAAACTGGAACGATCACGTAGAAAAGGCGAACCAAAGACTGCGCTTTACTGGCAGAACACTTAGAAGACGCTACAGATCTTCTAAAGAGACTGCCTACACTACGCTTGTCCGTCCTCTTCTGGAGTATTGCTGCCCGGTATGGGAAACGTACGAGGATGGACATCGAAAAAGTTGGAGGAAGAGCATCTCGTTATGTACTGCCGCAAAATAGGGGAGAGCCTGTCACGGACATAGTACACGAGTTGGGGCGCCAAACATTAAAACAAAGGCGTTTATAGTTAGCAGCGACAACTTTTCACGGCTATTTCAATCACTATCTTTCTCCTCCGATTCCGAAAATATATTGTTGGCACCCACTACGTAGAGAAAAATGATCATCGTAATAAAACAAGGGAAATCAGAGCGCGCACGAAAAGATTTGAGTGTTCGTTTCTTCCGCACGCTATTCGAGGGAGGAAGAGGAGATTAGCTAGCCGTTGTGGCCGAACGGTTCTAGGCGCTTCAGTCCGGAACCGCGCGACCGCTACGGTCGCAGGTTCGAATCCTGCCTGGGGCATGGATGTGTGTGATGTCCTTAGGTTGGTTAGGTTTAAGTAGTTCTAAGTTCTAGGGGGCTGATGACCTTAGATGTTAAGTCCCATAGTGCTCAGAGTCATTTTTGCAGAAGAGATTAGTGTTTAACGCCCCGTCGACAACGAGGTCATCAGAGACGGAGCACAATCCTCCCTGGCATCTTGAGGTACATCTCAGGAGTTTATGTTTCTCAGTCTTGTGCCGATACTGAGCCAATGGGGCTTGATTATGCAGCAAATGAATTGTGTGGCATGGTGAGATCCGGACACCGTGGTAGCCATTGTAATACGGCTGGAGGTGTTACTGAATGGCGCCCAATCTAGAGGCCTCTGTATTGTTCATCAAGGAGCCCAAGCACCTGAATAGCACAATGTGCAGGATCTTCGTCCTGCCGAGACCACGTATGATCCACCATTCCCTTGTCTTGAAGCTGGGGCATTAACGAAGTTGGCAACACACTGCAGAAGGAATTTTTATTCACTCACGGAAAAAAAAGAGAGAGAGAGAGAAGAGCCTGGCCCATATCGTAACGGGAGGTGGGTTACTTTTTGCACATAATGAGGTTTTAGCATAGATCCGAAAGCAAAATTCCTGTGTGAACTGTGAAATATCTCATATCCATCAGAAAATTACAGCCTTGAGCAGGGCACGTCATATGAAACTGGGTCACCATTTGTATACCGTCACTCCATGTACTGGACTTCCTATGGTAACGTTCCTTCTTCTTGCGGCCCCCGCATGTGGATATGTCCTGAGTGATGATGTTGGCAGAACCAGATCTCGTCTGTAAAGGCGACGTGGTGCCACTCCTGTGTCCAGGGTTGTCACTGGGCGCACCGCAGTCGGCGCGCCTCTCTCTACTGTCGTGTCAAGGGAAGCCTCCACAACGATCAGCTTGACGACAGTCTGTGCTGCTCCGGGCGGTGTCGCACCGTCCACGTGGATACTGCAAACGAGTCCATTTCCTGATTCAAGTTATGTAACGCGGCTGTAACATCCTGCACGACCGAGCAACAGTACAGGGTGATTAACTGCCCCTATCGATGTCGTTTTATGCAACCCCATATGACAGAACAGTGTGTTGACCAGTTCTCTCAAATGAGTGTGAATTCACAGAAAGACTCAAGTTTTTACAGTTTCTAACACACAATTCAACAAAACCTGACGTTTTAATCTCACAGAACGGGCATACGATTAGTGAAACTGAACAGTTCAAATTCCTAGGTGTTCAGATAGATAGTAAGCTGTCGTGGAAAGCCAACGTTCAGGGTCTTGTTCAAAGACTTAATACTGCCATTTTTACTATTCGAACGGTATCAAAAGTGAGTGATACTTCGACACATAAATTAGTCTACTTTGCTTATTTTCATTCACTTATGTCGTATGGTATTATGTTTTGGAGTAACTCTTCCCATTCTAGAAGGATATTTTTGGCTCAGAAACGGGCGGTTCGGGCAATAAGTGGTGTGAGTTCACGAACCTCTTGTCGACCTCTGTTCACGAGTCTGGGTATTTTGACATTGGCCTCTCAATATGTATATTTCTTATTGTCGTTTCTTGTTACCAATATTAGTATATTCCCAAGAATAAGCAGCTTTCACTCGGTTAATACTCGGCGGAAATCAAACCTCCATTTGGATCGGACTTCCGTAACTCTTGTGCAGAAAGGTGTGCAGTACACTGCTGCATCCATTTTCAATAAGCTGCCACTCGAATTCAAAAATCTTAGCAGTAATCCACGCGCTTTCAAACTGAAACTGAAGAGTTTCTTCATGGGTCACTCCTTCTATTCTGGCGAGGAGTTCCTTGAAAAATTAAGCTGATTGTTATTGTATTGCTGATAGCGTTTACTTAAACTTATGGACTGACTTTTTTTCAGGTTCATGAGCATTTATTTTTATCTGTTATTACTTTTATGTTGTAAGTTCATGTACTGACACGTTCCATGACCTTGTAGATTTGCTCCTCAATGTGGTCCTACGGACGTGTAAATAAATAAACAAATATATTCCTAAGGGACCAAACTGCTGAGGTTATCGGTTCCTAGACTTACACACTACTTAAACTAACTTACGCTAGCGACAACACAGACACCCATGCCCGAGGGAGGACTCGAACCTTCGGCGGCAGGGGCCGTCCAGTTCTCTCTGTACACGTGAAGCACACTGTCGAAATATCGCAGAGTAAGACATCTTAGACGTACTGTACAATTTTTTTAAGAAGCTACTTTAGCACATAAATGCTGCGAGTGGTATATTAAACATTTTCATTGGGTTACAGACCAGAAAGTTGTCACTTCCACACTTCCTGTTAATTTCGTTGATTCCGATGGTGAAACACACTTTATAAGGCAACGTTTCTGAACCACTTAAGAAAGGTTACGTACTATGTAATAAACTTACAGACATATCCAAAACATGTATGACTACATTTACATCTACACATCTACATCGTTATTCTGCAATTTATACTTAAGTGCCTGGCACATTTTCATACTACTTCTCTACCATTCCATTCTCGAATGGCGTGTGGGAAAAAGGAACACCTAAATCTTTCCGTTCGAGCTCTGATTTCTCTTATTTTATTATGATGATCATTTCTCCCTACGTAGGTGGGTGTCAACAAAATATTTTCGCATTCGGAAGAGAAAGTTGGTGACTGAAATTTCGTAAATAGATCTCGCCGCAGAGAAACCGCCTTTGTTTCAGTGACTGCCACCCCAACTCCCGTATCATCTCTGTGACACTCTCACCCCTATTGCGCGATAACACAAAACGAGCTGCCCTTCTTCGCACTTTTTCAATGTCCTCCATCAATCCTACCTGGTAAGGATCCCATACCGCGCAGCAATATTCCAGCAGAGGACGGACAAGTGTAATGTAGGCTGTCTCTTCAGTGGGTTTGTCGCATCTTCTAAGTGTTCTGCCAACAAAGCGCTGTCTTTGTTTCGCCTTCCCCACAATATTATCTATGTGGTCTTTCCAATCTATGTTGCTCGCAATTGTAATTCCTAGGCAGTTAGTCGAATTGGCAGCCCTTAGATTTATGCCATTTATCGTATACCCAAAATGTATCGGATTTCTTTTAGTACCCTTGTGGATGATCTCGTACTTTTCTTTGTTTAGTGGCAATTGCCACTTCTCGCACCATACAGAAATTCTCTCTCGATTTTTGTAATTGGAATTGATCGTCCGATGATTTTACTAGACGGTAAATGACTGCGTCATCCGCAAACAATCTAAGGGGGCTGCTCAGATTATCACCTAGAGCATTTATGTAAATCAGGAACAGGAGAGGGCCTATGACACTACCTTGGGGAACGCCAGATATCACTTCTGTTCTAATCGATGATTTACCGTCTATCACTACGAACTGTGATCTCTCCGAGAGGAAATCACGAATCCAGTCATACAACTGAGACAATACTCCATATGCACGCACTGCTGATTACACAAATAATACTGGAGCTACCTGTTTAA
Source organism: Schistocerca nitens (assembly GCF_023898315.1). Classification (NCBI taxonomy): domain Eukaryota; kingdom Metazoa; phylum Arthropoda; class Insecta; order Orthoptera; family Acrididae; genus Schistocerca; species Schistocerca nitens. The sequence continues at coordinate 1,073,835,859 of NC_064615.1, read as the reverse complement.
GCATGGCAGAAGAAAGGAATGACTACACCGCTAATTAAACAAAGAAAGATTGGAGAGATTTGCAAAAGTATGGCAGAAGTAAGGTTTATCTTGGTCCCAAAATACCATGTAATTCACGGCCAGTCCTCAACTGTATTGTCTACAGTATGATTCCTTTTGCTAATAGTCGCCCAAAGCTCTGAGAGGGAACTTATAATGGATTACGTGGCTGTCGCGTGGCTGGATATCGTTCCTGATACAGACGCAGTGCGGGTTGCATACGACATCGCTGAGGGCAGCTGAATCACTCTGTATATTGTCTTGTCGGGCACTAGTCGTGCGGGGCCATTGAAACCTTGCACGGCGCTGAGTATGGTACTCCTGAACCCATCGAGTCCATATACGCATGATAACCATGGGATCTTGAGTAGCAAAATCGCTGAACGATAAGTGCGTTGTCTGTAGGCCGAGATTATGCTGCTGTCAAATTCCGGCACAAGATAGTGCACTTTTCAACTTCCTTCACTGGGCATACCACAACCTTCTCCCGAACAACCGTCATTCAGATGCGGTTTCTGAATGAGATTTGGGCGGTGTAACTGGCTGCTCCATGTTGTCAGAAAATTCATTCATAAACATCGGTCTAAATACTTCCATTTTCAAATACTTTGTAGTGTGACAGTGCAAATGCGGCTGCAGTTTCGGGAATGGATTTCACTGGAGACTGCTCAGTTGACTCAGGAACAGCGACGCACGTTCCTTCTCTTGTTTTCTCACTTCTACTACGCAGATTTGCGTTTGACAGTGGCTGGACGAAAAACACGTTCTCCCAATCAAGCAGGGTCGCTTTACGAGGTAGGGTTTTGCCACAGCTGTCTCTGAACGCACACATTATGGCTGTCACTGCCGTATCTGCAGTCGTTCGAACACCCACACACACGCCACCAGTCGCTTGTGAAGAGTGTATTTATTCGTTCACGTCAGCCACGGCTTCAAACTAAGACAACACTATACTGGAACAAAATATGAGGCGTGTTTTTTACTAAGCTCATTTTGAAATAAAAATAAAAGAAGTAGACTTTTCTTAGCTATTTTATTTTTACATAAAGTCCTGCACTTTAACCTACTTCTGTACGTAATTCCCACCAATATTAACGCACTTATCGTATCGTACAACGAGCTCTAAATACCATCATCGACGAAATTGGTCTCCTGAGCATAACTTACGATAATTTAAACATTCTGTAACAATTCCGCAAAGCACACTTCTTGACTCTTATGAGCGATGGGATGGTACGGAAATGGGTGAGAGCAATTAAAGATGACCGTACGAATGTGCATTATGAGGAATGAAGTGGGCGACCATCAGCCATTAGTGACGATATGCTGCAGAAAGTGGATAAAAAAATGAGAGAGGACAGATGCTTTACGATTTCGACGTTTGGTGATGAGCTTCATCAAGTGTCACAACGGGTGTTTTGTGCAACTGTTTAAGAATGTTTAAACTGTCGAAATTTATGCAGAGGCAGCAGATTACTATGAGGGTGGTATTCAAAGCTGGCTGTACGATGTGATAAGTGCCTTAATATTGCGAATTATGTAGAAAAGTAGATTAAAATACCGAGTTTCATGTAGAAATAAAATTGCCACGAAAAGTCTGCATGTTTTATTTTTATTCCAAACCGCTTCTTACTTTAAAAAAAAAACACGCCTTGTAATACAGTACTGACCAACAACAGTCCACTGTAGCGAGTAAAACCACAGAAGAAAGGACCGAAATGAGGTTGGCAGAACGGGAATTTGAAACTCAGTTGTTCCAAATAGAAGTACACGGTCTTAATAGACCCTCTCTTTATGTTCCTTATCAAAACACCTGTTAAAGCTATGAAAGATCTACGCTCTGAAAACTTCTTTTTATTGAACGCTAGTGACATGGCGATACAGTGTTGTTGCATCAGCTGTCATCTGTGCCTCGTCCCACAGCGGCCGGAAAAAGTTAATCGGTGTGTCGGGCAGTGACCGATAACGGATTATGCGTACTCACCGCACTACTCGAAAGCTATGTACGCCAAATGGAGCTTTGTTGCAGGGCTTCGGCAACTTTAGACAAGTCGTGACAACAGCCCTGCAACTAACTTAATGTGTGAGGTTGACAGATGTGAAGTGGAGACGGTTCTAAAGTGGACAAACTTGGTTGTAAGACGTGTAGTGTCAAATGGTTCAAATGGCTCTGAGCATTATGGGACTTAACTGCTGAGGTCATCAGTCCCCTAGACTTAGAACTACTTAAACCTAACTAACCTAAGGACATCACACACATCCATGCTCGAGGCAGGATTCGAACCTGCGACCGTAGCGGTCGCGCGGTTCCAGCCTGTAGAGCCTAGAACCGCTCGGCCACTCCGACCGGCGGGTGCAGTGTCAACTACAGTATAAACTACACTGGCTGTCATTAAAATAGCCAGCACAGTCACCACATCTCAATGTTATTGAGCCTTTGCAGTCTACTTTGGAGACAAGGGTACATGATTGCTATCCATTTCCATCATTTATCTGTAGTTGCCCTTATTTTGCACGAATAATGGTATAATATTTCCTTCATAACCACACAGGACCTGTACTTATTCATTACGAGACGACTAGAAACTGTTTTGAATGCGAACGATTCCCTACACTGTATTAGGCACGGTAATGTGTTGTGTTTTTGTGTTTCCATTTGTTTCGTCCAACCCCTGTATCGTCTTCTTGGTCTTGGAATGTTCACAAACAGTCGCCTATAGAAATTGATCTTTGTACTATTTAATACTTCGTGGGCTCTTGGTGGAATATGCAGGGTGGAGCAGAGGATACGCTTGTTTTTTGAACCGTTAGTACGCGGCAACGAGAAAGGGTATTGACCTGGAACGAATGTTGGCAGACTGTCCATACAATGCAGTTTCAGTCGCTATGGAGCGTTGGAGCGTAGAGAATCGTGTGTTCGTTGTCGAGCAGTACTTTAGAAACAATGATTCCGTAGTCACAGTGCGACGTCTTTTCCGTCAAAACTTTAGAGTTGGACTTCGAGATGCAGTGCCCGATCGAAATACTGCACCCCGACGGGTTTCAGCGTTTAGAAGTACTGGATCTGTGATGAAAAAGAAACCACCTGGTCTTCTCCGTTCAGTTCGTACTCCGGAAAACGTAGACCGAGTGAGAACGGCAGTTTTTGCTCGTCCGAAACGATCGGCTAGACGACAGGCTGTAGCGGTGGGTATGTCACGTCGTTCGCTTCACCGCATCTTACATGAAGATCTTAAGTTTCACCCGTACAAGTTAATGATAGTCCAGCAGCTTAGTGAAGGGGATTTTGTGCAGCGCAGAGAGTTTTGTCGCGTAATGGATGAAATTTTTACGGAAGATGCAGATGCTACAGTCTTCATGAGCGATGAAGCACATTTTCATGTAGACAGTTACGTCAAAGTTCAAAATTGTCGGTATTGGGCGCCGGGGAACCCACATGAATTACACCAAAGACCTCTCCACAGTTTAAAAGTAGCAGTGTGGTGCTGCATTACAAAGATGAGCATTGTTGGACCCTATCTGTTTGAAGAGGAAGGAACTGCAGTTACTGTGACACCAGCGCGCGACGTTAAAATGTTAAACAACTTTCTTCGTCCAGAACTTGAAAGGCGTGAGAGCACTGGAGAGAAATATGGTTTCAGTAGGACGGTGCCACAGCTCACACGGCGAGAGGACCCATGGAAGTGGTTCGACAGATGTTACCAGGACATCTTATTTAGAGATATGGTGATGTTTACTGGACCCTTCGCTCACCCGATTTGTCGATATGCAACTTCTTTTTGTGGGGATATTTAAAATCAAAAGTCTACATGAACAAGCCTCGAGCAGTCGATGACCTGAAGAATTCCATTCGTCAGGATATTGAAGCTGTGCCGAATGAAATCTGGAGAGAGCCATGCGTAACTTTCGGGAGAGGATTCAAATTTGTATCCAGCAAAAAGGACGTCATCTCCAAGACATTATTTTTCGAATCTAATAAAAATATGTATATTTCAAAACTGCAATAAAAATCGATGACTTAATGCTTGTTTAAATTTTTATCAAACCGTGTCCCAGTCATTCAATAGTGAAAAACATGCGTTTCCTCTTCTCCACCCTGTATATAGTATGAAACATATTGTATGATATGAATAAAAGAAGAAAAATAAAACGCAAGACACTGGTGTAATATTCTCCAGTGCTGATCTTTCGCTGTGTGACTTAGTTACCGGGGTGTCATACTCTTGCATTTTCAATGCACACCATTAGCATGGTTGTTAGTTTACTATATTGTATCGCAGATAACTCTCCGGACGTCTCGCGCACAAATACTGCCGTACAGTATAGCGCTAAATTTACGCTGCGCCAGAAGACGCGTATCTGACACACGACGTATTCTTGCGGTAGACGCCTGGTGCAGAAGGGGCGGTTCTCACGTAGCAGCTGACCCCGCCCCGACAATATCGATCCGGTTCTCATATTCATACACGCGACTTCCTGGTTTTTCCAACGTTTACGACTAATTCGGTACATTTATTGAAGCGTATTGCGCAATACGCTATAATAGTAAAAAGGAAACGAGGACCCCAACGGCATAATATCCGTGAGGTATGTCTATCATACTCTGCAGAACATCATCCACCACGACCAAGTTCCTCGTTTCGGAGTGATATGAGCAAGTAGCATTGTAATGTTCCTTTCGGGCACATACGAAATTACATCTATCGATTTTTTTTTCGTTAATAACTACGAGTCTTGAGTTCTGTCTACATGGAAGTCCTGTACCCGATCAGAAATCCCGTCCAATACTTGGTAAGCTCATATTTTATTCACAAAACAATAGTTCAGAAATGTATCGAAGGAAACTTCCTGGCAGATTAAAACTGTGTGCCGGACTGAGACTCGAACTGGGGACCTTTGCCTTTCGCGGGCAAGTGCTCTACCGAGTTCCCAGTCTCGGTCTGGTGCACAGTTTTAATCTGCCAGGAAGTTTCATGTCAGCGCACACTACGTTGCAGAGTGAAAATCTCATTCTGGGAATGTATCGAATGTCTCCCGGAAGTCAAGCGACGTGGCATCAATCTGCTCGCCTTTGCCGGCCGCGGTGGCGGAGCGGTTCTAGCCGCTTCAGTCCGGAACCGCGCGACTACTACGGTCGCAGGTTTGAATCCTGCCTCGGGCATGGATGTGTGTGATGTCCTTAGGTTAGTTAGGTTTAAGTAGTTCTAAGTTCTAGGGGACTGATAACGTCAGATCTTAAGTCTCATTGTGGTCAGAGCCATTTGAACCATTTTTTTGGTCGCTTTTGTCTTCAGCACTCAGGATCTCATGGAAGAACAGAAAGGGTTGAATTTCGCAAGATCTCTGTTTGTGGAATCCATGCCGGTTACCGTAGAAGAGATTTTCGTTCTCCAAAAACGTCATAAACCGTGAAAAAGACACCGAAGTCACAGATATAAGGGTCGATGTAATTGTAGCTATCATTAACACCTCAGTACGATCTTCTACACCGTGCGAGTTATACTCCGGAAATTCATTTTGGTAATATGTTGGTAATTCATGGATTTTTACTTTATGTAAGAGTACAAGGATGCAGTGTTTTGTTCCTAGTGTCCAATGTATAGGTCGAAAAAGTTGTGACGGAAATAAAAGACGGTTCAAGAGTGGGATTAAAATTCACGATGGAAGGATATCAGTGATTAGATTCACCTATTACGTTCCGATCCTCAGTGAAAATGAAGAAGAATTGAAGGACCTGTCGAATGAGGTGAACGGTAATGAGTACACAATAAGTACTGAGAATAAACCGTAGAAAGACGAAAGTAATGAGGACAGCGAGAAATGAGAATAGCGAGAAACTTAACATTAAAATTGGTGGTAACGAAGCAGACGAAGTTAAGAAATTCTGCTACCATAAAAGGAAACTAACCCATGACGGACGAAGCAAGGAGGACACGGATAGCAGATTAGCACAGGCAGAAAGGCCATGCCTGGCAAAGAAAATACAGGTAGGCAAGAATTTGAGGAAGAAATTTCTGGGAAAGTACGATTGGCGCATAGCATTGTATGGTAGTGAATCACGGACAGTAGGAAAACCGGAACAGAAGAGGATCGAAGCATTTGAGATGTAGCGCTAGGGAAGAACGTATAAAATTATGTGGACTGATAAGGTATAAGGAGATTACCCGCAGAATCGGCGAAGAAAGAAACATTTGGAAAACACTGACAAGAAGAAGGGACAGGTTTATAGGGCACGTGTTAACAGGTCAGCGAATAACGTTTGTAGTACTGGAGGGAGTTGTAGAGGGTAAAACTGTAGGTGAAGGCAGAGATTGGAAGACGTCCATGAAATAACCGAGGTCGAAGGGTGCAAGTGTCGTTTTCTGAGGTGAAGAGGCTCGCGCAGCAAAGATATCCGTGGAGGGCCAATTCAAACCAGTAAGAAGGCTGATGACTATTAAAAAAGGGGGGGGGGGCAGCAGTCCAAACAGTTATTTCATACGAACTTTGCTATCACTATGTATTCTCGCTGGGTCCTATATCTTCTCATTGTTAATCAACAGCAAGGGCGTAGAAGAGTTGAAAAGAGTGTGAAGTTATTATCCACATTCAATGAAGTTGCGAAATGAGTTGGATGGATAGATTGTAACGTCTGGTCGACATCTGGGCTATTAGAGAAGGGTCGTCACGCAGATAGGATTCGTGCGAGAGTCGGTCGTCTTCTATTCCAAGGAAACGCCACAGCAATAATCTAAAATGATTTTGCGAAATACCGAAACTCCTTATGCGGGAGGGGGATCTGAAGCTCACAGATAGATCCATACAAAGGCCGAGTGTGTTAGCCACTGTCACCGCACTCGGCCTGCAAACTGACCGGGAACTCGACACTGCGTTCTTCACAGACGAAGAAACATGGATGTGCAAGTATTATCCGACAATGAAAAAAGATTAGGGTTTAAGGTCCCGTCGATAATAACGCAATTAGAGGCGGAACAAATCGCCCGTGTCCTCTCAAAGGAACTATAATAACCGGAATCGGACGCGGCCAGAAGATGCTTGCTGTCCGGCCGAGGGCGTCCACGGTGATTGGTGAAAACAACGGAAAGCTAACAACAGTGATGAACGAGCAACGAGGACAACAAGACAGTATGACAAGTCCGGAGAATAAACAGTAGCGAGAAACTAGACGTAGCAATATCAGGGACCAAGCAATGCTACGTAGAATAAACAATAGGACAGCGGCACTCGGAGCCTCTGCCCTCCTCGCTTTATAGCGCGGCCGCGGGCGCCGATAGGCTGGCGCGAGGGGCGCGGTCCGAGCCTAGTGCTGAGGCGGCGACAGCTGCGATTGTAAGTATTAGGAGCGCCGCCGGGCGGTTGTCGTCGAGGTCCACGCGTTCTCATCGGATTTCGAACTCGTCGACCCGGTATACCAGAAGAACCAACCAGGCACTAGCCTTAAGCGATTTAGGGATATAAGGCAAAGCCTCAATCTAAACGGGCAAGCGCGGATTTGAATCGTCATCCTCCCGAGGAGAGTCCAGTATCTTACCAATGCGGCACCTACACTGAAGAGCCAAGGAAGCTGGTACACCTGCCTAATATCGCGTAGGGCTGCCGCGAGCACGCACAAGTGCCGCAGCACGACGTGGCATGGAATCGACTAACGTCTGAAGTAGTGCTAGAAGGCTGCAGGGCTATCCATAAACCCGTAACAGTACAAGGGGATGGAGATCTCTTCTGAACAGCATCTTGCACGGAATCCCAGATATGCTCAATAATGTTCATGTCTGGGGAGTCTGGTGGCCAGCGGAAGTGTTTAAACTCAGAAGAGTGTTCCTGGAGCCACTCTGAAGCAATTCCGGACGTGCGGGGCGTCGCATTGTCCTGCTGGAACTGCCCATGTCCGTCGGAACGCACAATCGACATGAATGGAAGGAGGTGATCAGACAGGATGCTTACGTACGTGCTACCTGTCAGAGTCGTATCTAGACGTATCAGGGGTGCCATATCACTCCAACTGCACAAGCCCCACACCATTACAGAGCCTCCACCAGCTTGAACAGTCCCCTGCTGACATGTAGGATCCATGGATTCATGACGTTGTCTCCATACCCGTACACGTCCGTCTGCTGATACAATTTGAAACGAGACTCGTCCGACCAGGCAACATATTTCCAGTCATCAACAGTCCAATGCCGGTGTTGACGGGCCCAGAAGAGGCGTAAAGCTTCGTGTCGTGCAGTCATCGAGGGTACACGAGCGGGCATTCGGCTCCGAAAGCCCATATCGACGATGTTCCGTTGAACAGTTCAGACGCTGACACTTGCTGATGGCCCAGCAATGAAATCTGTAGCAATTTGCAGAAGAGTTGCATTTCTGTCACGTTGACCGACACTCTTTAGTCGTCGTTGGACCCGTTCTTGCAGGATCTTTTTCCGGCCGCAGCGATGTCGGAGGTTCGATATTTTACCGGATTCCTGATACGGTATACTCGTGAAATTGTCGTACGGGAAAACCCCCATTTCATCGCTACCTCGGAGATGCTCGTGCGCCACTGTAACATCACATTCAGACTCACTTAAATCTCAATAACCTGCCATTGTAGCAGCAGTAATCGATATACACGCGTTGCCGACCGCAGCGCCATATTCTGCCAGTTTACATTGTATTTGAAGACGCATGCCTATACGATTTTCGTTGGCGCTTCAGTGTAGTTAAGCAACGAAAGATCATACTTCACCGAGGTGCTTGGAAAACGATTTCTCTCCGACGAAAGCCGAGGAAGTTGAAGTGAAGGACAAGTGACGTTTACGGTACTTCTTTTCACAAAAAGGACGTCCCAGCGAGCTCAGTGTATAGTGAATGACAGAATAGTACCCGTAAGGCAAACCCATCACGACTCTTAAGATAATGGCAATACGCCCAGCAGAGAACTAGCGACTTTTTATGCCTTGAAAACGCCTGTGTGTGGACGTATTCCATTCTCTTGAAGTGAACTCCTATAACTTCTAGATCTATTTCTCCATCAGTACTCCGCAAGCTGCCTGACAGTGTGTGGTGGAGAGTACTTCTGGCACAACTAACTAGCTCGCGTTTCCCTGTTCCACGAACGAATGGTGCGCGGAAAGAATGATTGCCCTCTGTACCTTCTCTAATTTTTCAAATTTTCTCGTTGTGGTCGCTTCGCGAGATGTACGTGTGTGTGGAGGGGGAGGGGGGACGTTATATGTTGTCCAACTCTTCCCGGGAAGTGCTCTTTCCAAATTTCAGTAGTAATCTTTCCGTGATGCACGACGCCTCCCTTGTAACGTGTGCCACTGGAGTTTGTTGAGCGCCTCCGTAACGCTCCCGTGACGAACCGAGCCGCTCTTCGTTGGATCTTCTCTATCTCTTCGAACAGTCCTGTCTGATAAGGATACGATATCGGTGTACAATACTCAACAATCAGTCGAACAAGTGACTTAAAAGCCACTTCCTTCGCGGAAGAGTTAATTTCTTTAAGATTCTTCCGACTAATCTGAGTCTGGCATCTGCTTTTCTTACTGTTGTGACTTGGCAAGACAGCCAAGCCACTCGGAGGTAGCCGAAAGGCTCGCGTTAAGCTCACGCAGATTGGCGTGAGGTCTGGAACAGTTAAAGGAATTAATAGTAGCAAATAAAGTACGTAGTTGATGTAATACTTAACTTTAATCCATAATTGGAGAACATCGCTCTTGATGATACATGTTATAACCACAATATAAAATAATATCCAATGCTATGGCACCTTGCTAGGTCGTAGCAATTGACGTAGCTGAAGGCTATGCTAACTATCGTCTCGGCAAATGAGAGCGTAGTTGTCAGTGATCCATCTCTGGCTAAGTCGGCTGTACAACTGGGGCGAGTGCTAGAACGTCTCTCTAGACCTGCCGTGTGGTGGCGCTCGGTCTGCTATCACTGACAGTGGCGACACGCGGGTCCGGCGTATACTAATGGACCGCGGCCGATTTAAAGGCTACCACCTAGCAAGTGTGGTGTCTGGCGGTGACACCACACTTACTACGTATCTGTTTTGTGTGGCCATTCCACCCACGGTATCTCTGGACAAATACTCGTAGACATTTTACTGCAGATACTGTGGATTTATTTTCCTATGTATGCACAATATGTTACATTTATTTACGTTCAGGGGTCAACTGCCAGAGACCGCACCATTCATTAATCCTTTGCAGGTATTTCTGTAAATCGATACTATTTTCTGGCGTTACTACTTTCTTGTAGACGACAACCGCATGGTCTGCGAACAGTCTTAAAGAACTTCCGACGCTTACTACTAGATCGTTCATATACATTGTAGACGCAATAAAGTCTTGAATCCCGTCACAAATGTGGCTCGTTAAGTTCGCGTTTTTTTTTTCTTTTTTTTCCCTCACTAAACGGCAGTGCGGGACGGTGTCACATTCCTTCTTGAAGTCATGGAAAACGGCATCAACCTCAGCGCTGTTGTCTACACCACTATGGATCCCATGAGGAACACAGAGAGACGAGTTTCCCTGTCTCTCCGTTTGTGGAATCCACGCTGATTTTTGTAGAGAAGGTTTTCGTTCTCCAAAAGCGTCATAATTCCTGAGCATGAAACACGTACCATAATTGTACAACACCTTCACATCGACTATACAGGCTTATAATTATGTGTATCTGTCATCAGTCACTTCAGCATATTCAAAAATGGTTCAAATGGCTCTGAGCACTATGGGACTTAACATCTGAGGTCATTAGTCCCCTAGAACCTAGAACTACTTAAACCTAACTAACCTAAGGACATCACAAACAGCCGGCCGCGGTGGTCTCGCGGTTCTAGGCGCGCAGTCCGGAACCGTGCGACTGCTACGGTCGCAGGTTCGAATCCTGCCTCGGGCATGGATGTGTGTGATGTCCTTAGGTTAGTTAGGTTTAAGTAGTTCTAAGTTCTAGGGGACTGATGACCACAGCTGTTTAGTCCCATAGTGCTCAGAGCCATTTGAACCATTTTTTTGACATCACAAACAGCCATGCCCGAGGCAGGATTCGAACCAGCGACGTAGCAGTCGCGCGGTTCCAGACTGAAGCGCCTAGAAGCGCTTGGTCACACCGGCCGGCTCAGCGTATTCCCGGAGATGAAGGAATGAACGCGCGAACCACGTTTCTCATGTGAGTGAGAGACCATTCCTGATTATCTGAATGATGCGAACCTTTCTGTTGAGGTACAGAACAAAGAACTTCTTACAAGATACTAGAAGAGACAAAGTTGCATGCGTTTCAAGAGAGTCCTTGAAAGTGAACGAAAGTGCCACTGAAGCTGAATAAATCCTAAACAAAGAGCTCTCTCTCTCTCTCTCTCTCTCTCTCTCTCTCTACCTCCCTCCCTCTCCAACCCCCCGGTTGAATTTTGTTGTTTTGTTTTAGTCCTGCTGACGGTTGCGTAACGCAGCACTGCCTCTTCGTGCCACTTCCTACTGTGCGTTCCAATAGTCATGACCTCGACTGCGAAGGCTGCAGTCACGGCCAAGTTCTTACACAACTACTCCCACTGACACTCGCCTTTAGTTGCGCTTAATTGTGATACCTGTCACAACACGAACTCTCACTAGGCGCCAAATGAATGGCTTGACGAAGTGACTCAGCTGGCATGCACACACAGAAAGTCTTCTTTACGAATACAAAACCGCGCTCATCGCATTTTTCTTGCCTCGAAGGCTAGAATACCGTCTTTGGCTTTTGTAGCGCGTTCAACAGCAACGAACGGGCATCACTTTTATTCCGCCGCCTTGCTACTGTTCAAATCCGCCTAAGTGGACAACAACACAGCTAACGCACGCCTGTGCTACGCCACTTGCACTCTTGGGCAGCCACTTCGTATCCCCGTGCTGATATATAAGATAACCTTAAAGTCTTCTCCGATTAAGAATTTTTTTTTCTAAGGAACTAAGCTGACTGCAGGTATGTGGTTTGTTGCAAATCGTAGCTTAACTGAACGTTTTTAGTGAACACACTTACACATGTATATGCCGTCTTCTGGGACTGGTAGTCTAACTTATGAAGTTTTTTTGGATTGACTTCTGTCTCAGTTATACGAATTTCATCCACGGACAGCGTTTGAACATGTGCACCACCACAGTGGGGATTACTTTTCGCCAGTTTTTGTATGAAACATTTCCGGACAGATGGATCGGTAGGCGTTGTCCAGCATCATGGCCACCACGATTACGAAAGGTAACCCCCTTGGCGTTTTTCGTGGGATTACCTTAAGACCAATTCCCATTACGTAAACTCTTACGGCACGAATACGCCATGCTGTAGAGGCCTTGACGGAAGATGTTGGCAAAGACACAAAGACAAATCGAGCATCGCCCAGACGTTCTAATTGCAAGAAACGGAGTAAATGTGGAATTCTGTCCATAAAAAAATATATGTTAAGGAACCGTTTGCAAAAAATTATACAGCTGTAGCTAGCATAGTTCCATAGAAATAAATTTTTGTAATCAGGCAAAGACTTAATGTTCACCCAGTCCTTTTCGTCACCAGTGGCTGACTAGAGGAGTAGAGGAGCGGATGGTGGTGTAAACCTGCCGATCACCAGACTCGACACCATCAGGTCATGGATTGGTTCAAATGGTTCTGAGCACTATGGGACTTAACTTCTGAGGTCATCAGTCCCCTAGAACTTAGAACTACTTAAACCTAACTAACCTAAGCACATCACACACATCCATGCCAGAGGCAGGATTCGAACCTGCGACCGCGTTGGTCCTGCGGTTTCAGACTGTAGCACCTAGAACCGCTCGGTCACTCCGGCCGGCAGGTCATGGATTATTTTACTAGGTTATTCGCGATGTCTCTCGGATGAGGGTACGGTTCTCGGAGGAGGAGTGGAGGGGGAGGGCTCTAAAGAGCCAACAATTTCAATAATAATAATAATAATAAGAAGAAGAAGAAGAAGAATCTTCTGTTTCTTGTGCGTTTGTACGGCATTAGTGCAGCGTCGTCATGATTATTAAACGAATGTGGTCTGATTAATTTCGGGGGTGGCCGGATGCGCTTCCTGTCGCCACCACTACCAGCATGACCGCCACTAATAACACGGACACGTTGCTACACTGTGAGCGTACTCGTCTCCATCACCTGGACGAGACGGTGTCCTTTAAGAGGCACGACGAGGAAGCCTTCGAAGTGGTTTTAACTGCAAGGGTTTGCATAAGGCTGTGAGTCACACAAGTTCATACACAATACTTGTTTTAAGACAGGCTTTCTTGTCCCCAGTACAGTGTAAGGTGTATGTTGCGGATTCGAGGTTCACTTGGGGCATGGGTTTTGGACATGGCGGTACTGAACATCTCCTGTATACAAATTAGGGCATTTGTATTAATGTACCTCTAATGTGGTTACCAGGTCACAGTTGCCGACTGCCTACCTAAAAGCTGCCAGACACAACATAAAATTTGATTTTCAGTATTTCATATAATGATTGACCGAATTCAAGAATTTAAATGCTTTCACTGTCCATTCATTAAGAGGCATAATCTTATGTTAAGAGATTATCAAAATATGACCAGTATTACACTTCTACATCAACGTCGATTTTCCGCAAGGCTCCGACGTGGGTATACACGCACCGACATATACACTCCTGGAAATGGAAAAAAGAACACATTGACACCGGTGTGTCAGACCCACCATACTTGCTCCGGACACTGCGAGAGGGCTGTACAAGCAATGATCACACGCACGGCACAGCGGACACACCAGGAACCACGGTGTTGGCCGTCGAATGGCGCTAGCTGCGCAGCATTTGTGCACCGCCGCCGTCAGTGTCAGCCAGTTTGCCGTGGCATACGGAGCTCCATCGCAGTCTTTAACACTGGTAGCATGCCGCGACAGCGTGGGCGTGAACCGTATGTGCAGTTGACGGACTTTGAGCGAGGGCGTATAGTGGGCATGCGGGAGGCCGGGTGGACGTACCGCCGAATTGCTCAACACGTGGGGCGTGAGGTCTCCACAGTACATCGATGTTGTCGCCAGTGGTCGGCGGAAGGTGCACGTGCCCGTCGACCTGGGACCGGACCGCAGCGACGCACGGATGCACGCCAAGACCGTAGGATCCTACGCAGTGCCGTAGGGGACCGCACCGCCACTTCCCAGCAAATTAGGGACACTGTTGCTCCTGGGCTATCGGCGAGGACCATTCGCAACCGTCTCCATGAAGCTGGGCTACGGTCCCGCACACCGTTAGGCCGTCTTCCGCTCACGCCCCAACATCGTGCAGCCCGCCTCCAGTGGTGTCGCGACAGGCGTGAATGGAGGGACGAATGGAGACGTGTCGTCTTCAGCGATGAGAGTCGCTTCTGCCTTGGTGCCAATGATGGTCGTATGCGTGTTTGGCGCCGTGCAGGTGAGCGCCACAATCAGGACTGCATACGACCGAGGCACACAGGGCCAACACCCGGCATCATGGTGTGGGGAGCGATCTCCTACACTGGCCGTACACCACTGGTGATCGTCGAGGGGACACTGAATAGTGCACGGTACATCCAAACCGTCATCGAACCCATCGTTCTACCATTCCTAGACCGGCAAGGGAACTTGCTGTTCCAACAGGACAATGCACGTCCGCATGTATCCCGTGCCACCCAACGTGCTCTAGAAGGTGTAAGTCAACTACCCTGGCCAGCAAGATCTCCGGATCTGTCCCCCATTGAGCATGTTTGGGACTGGATGAAGCGTCGTCTCACGCGGTCTGCACGTCCAGCACGAACGCTGGTCCAACTGAGGCGCCAGGTGGAAATGGCATGGCAAGCCGTTCCACAGGACTACATCCAGCATCTCTACGATCGTCTCCATGGGAGAATAGCAGCCTGCATTGCTGCGAAAGGTGGATATACACTGTACTAGTGCCGACATTGTGCATGCTCTGTTGCCTGTGTCTATGTGCCTGTGGTTCTGTCAGTGTGATCATGTGATGTATCTGACCCCAGGAATGTGTCAATAAAGTTTCCCCTTCCTGGGACAATGAATTCACGGTGTTCTTATTTCAATTTCCAGGAGTGTAGACAAGGGATCAGTGAGGCTTTCGTCTCTTTCCAACGTGCGTGCGTCAAATGCGGAAATGTGAACTAAGGCGACGCGTCTACGCAGGACCAAAGTGCTGTTATCCTTTTCTTGGCTGCCGAAGGACGAACACCGGTAGACCTTCATCGGAGAATGAAGGAAGAGAAATTACGGCGCGCAATTAAGACGAAACGTCCGTAAAAACCGCGACAAGGAGGGCTGCTGCTTCACGATAACGCACATCGCCATATCGCAATTGTGACGCAGAAGTTTTGCCAAATCAAGAGGGAGACCCCCGAGCACCCGCCCTACAGTCCCGATGTCGCCTACGGTTCCTTAAAGACCTTCAAGAATCGACGATTCTTGTCGGACGAGGATGGCCAGCAGGCAGTTATGGACGACTTCCTCGCGTAACAGGATACAGTGTTTTGCCAAACGCATATCTTCACCTTGGTGCGTCGGTAGGATGTTTGCGCCAATGCTCTCGGCGATTTTGCCTGATTGCTAAGCCAATTCTGGACTGTACGGCCTTCGAACGGAAACTTTTTGATCACCCGTTCCAAATGACTGAACAATGCATTATAATAACCCCCTAAGATAACAACTGTCTAAGATAAGAGCTGAAAAAGTTTTGTGCTATTGGACATCGAAAACTCAGCGTCTTTTTATTGCGGAGTTGAATGTCTTCGAATAAGTGCATATTTCGCTGAATGCCAGGCAAGATTTAACAGTTTCATGAACGTTGGACGCAGATGTAAAGCAGAGTAGAGGATCATACACTCCTATGAATTTCGGCCACACAGATGCTTATGTACAAAGATGGCGATTTACAAAGACGTTACTGCGGCAAAAAGTGTGTTTGTCGGAGAAGTTAAAGATGTAAATAAACGTTGCAGTCGGCACAGATGTTACAATAAATGTAATAAATGTACACAAAGAAAGAAATTCAGTTCATCATAAAGACTTTCGAAACAGAACATATGTTAAGTTTTGTGAAAGCAAAAAAATATTATGGAAGTAGATATTATGACACCTTGTTTGCAGTTTGCACTATGATAATTTTTATGCATTATGTAATATATAAGAAACACAAAACTAAGTCAACTCTTATCTTAGGAAGTTGTTTGCGCTATTATAACTCATTGCTAGGTCATTTACAATAAAACAGTCCTTTCTTTCTTACATCGATTTTCTGCTGTAGGGCACAGCTACCCCAAGGAACCTTCGCCAGAGTCAACGAATATCATGTAAAAAAAATGTAATTTTAAGTGTGAACAGCCGTCTGAAGATGAATCTTAGTTCAAAAAAAGGAGGCAGAGAGGTTAATATATACGTGCATGTGCTAAACCCCTCCGTCAAAAATATCTCTCCTTCATACCACCTCTGTGTTACTACAGATGACGTGTCACTGATCTCATTTGTACTAAGATTGCAGCACACGCTAAGTGTGTATATGCTTCCACCGCCCTGAGTGGGATGCATAAGTTCTAATAAATGTTCACAAACCTGCAATCTTCTATAGTAGTTGTCTCCTGCGCAGAAAACAGCATAGGTCGTGAATTCGTTAACTTGATAACAAACTCTTAGCGAGGAACTGATATTGTTTGAATAATTAAATTTTCAATTAGTTCCTTTATATGGAATGAAACTCGCTTTTTAGTAGCAGTATACGCGAAAGTTCACAATTATATTCCACTTTATGAATCAGAAATAATTTCGAATCTTCGCACTTTCATAAAAATGAAACGATGAACTGCGTATTTGCGTACTTACTGTTCAAATCGTTCTCAATTACGCATCCAAATGACCAGAGATTGCTAACTAAGCTCTTAACCGATACCAACTAAGGCAGACCGCCGAACCAGTTTTGATCGAACAGCCGATCCATTTCGCCCGCCATTCAAGTTAGGCGCCATCCGAAGGTCTCCGAAGTGCTTCGTCTGCCTTTTCGTTTGGCAAGTGTTTACTATTCTGCTGGTAATTAACGCTTTTCATATAATGGAATGGTAGCCTACTACTGAAAGATGCTTCTATATGAAATGCAAGTAAATTCTCTGTTCAGTTTTTCTAATATTAATAACAGAAAATTATCATTTTGGCGCGCAACGTACGAACGGAGTAGCCAAACGCGGAGAAGGATTTAGGCTGTTTTTCTGGCGGTACCCGTACCGAACAAACCATCTGTCATCGGTACCTCGCACCACATTACGTCGTCGTGACATTGCTGCCTTCTCAATTGCTCTATGAAGAGCTTCTTGTGGCCGAATATCATGGCTGTAACGCCAGAAATATTACAACCTGTTTGTTAGAAACTGGTAAGGACGCTATTTGTTTCTAACCTATCTTTGGCACAGAGAGGGGTACAATACGCTGCTATAAAACTTTTTGATAAATTACCAGATGAAATAAAATAAAATGTCTGACAGACAGCAGTAACAGTTTCAAAAACAAATTGAAATCATATCTCCTTGACAACTCCTGCTTTACCATAGATGAATTCTTGAATATGAGTAAATAAATGTGGAGATATAGTATATGCATTTTGTGCAATTCAAGGGAATGGGATAGACAACAGAAATATTTAGGTATAACACTAATAGAAATTTAAAAAAAACTTGTTTCCTGTGCGCATTTCTTGTGCATTTGACACGTTCCACATATAACGGTTTTCCGTGCTATTGATCAATGGAACACGTAACTAACTAACTCTAATACTGGCTGATGTCTTCACTCCACTGTATTTTTGCACAGCCACGACGTCACCACGTCAGTTTCCGACAAAACAGCATGTTCCACATGCGTCGAGCCAATCCAACCGAGCAGCAAGATGACGCTGCGACCCGGTGTCCTAGAAACGCGGCGCAGTTAAGTGAGCCCTTTAGACGCAGCACGCGGGCCACGGCGTGTCGGCTAGCCGTCCGTTCAGGAATGCGCCGTCACCGCGTCCACTTTCGCCTGCTTCCAGATCGCAGCGTCACACCTTGCTTTTGCACTCCCCGCTAGCTTAAGCGAACGGTACGACTGAAAACAAGGGGGAAATAAAAGCTGATACACATCCCGAAGACATGCAGCTCATTTGTAAGATTCGATGATAATGATGTTCTCTTGGGGAAAACAGTCCGCTATTCGCATTTCCGGGTGTGGACTACTTCAGGACGATCTTGCCACTAGCAGAAAGAGAACTGGCGTTCTACGGGTTGCAGCGTGAAGTGTTGGATCCCTTGATGGAGTAGGTAGGTTAGAGGATTTAAAAAACAGGGATGGGTAGTTTGAGATTACATATAGTGGGAATTAATGAAGCGGAGTTGTAGGCACAAAAGTGTCGTGACCAGGCGATTCCTCTCAGAGAGGTCACAGTTCGTAGTGATAGACGGTAAATCATCGAGTAGAACAGAAGTGATATCTGGCGTTCCGCAAGGTAGTGTCATAGGCCCTCTCCTGTTCCTGATTTACATAAATGCTCTAGGTGATAATCTGAGCAGCCCCCTTAGATTGTTTGCGGATGACGCAGTCTTTTACCGTCTAGTAAAATCATCGGACGATCAATTCCAATTACAAAAATCGAGAGAGAATTTCTGTATGGTGCGAAAAGGTGTTGGGCTCAAATGGCTCTGAGCACTATGGGACTTAACATCTATGGTCATCAGTCCCCTAGAACTTAGAACTACTTAAACCTAACTAACCTAAGGACATCACACAACACCCAGCCATCACGAGGCAGAGAAAATCCCTGACCCCGCCGGGAATCGAACCCGGGAACCCGGGCGTGGGAAGCGAGAACGCTACCGCACGACCACGAGATGCGGGCGCGAAAAGGGGCAATTGCCACTAAACAAAGAAAAGTACGAGGTCATCCACAAGGGTACTAAAAGAAATCCAATGCATTTTCGGTGTACGATAAATGGCATAAATCTAAGGGCTGCCAATTCGACTAAATGCCTAGGAATTACAATTGCGAGCAACATAGATTCGAAAGACCACATAGATAATATTGTGGGGAAGGCGAAACAAAGACAGCGCTTCGTTAGCGGAACACTTAGCAGATGCGACAAACCCACTAAAGAGAGAACCTACATTACACTTGTCCGTCCTCTGCTGTAATATTTCTGCCCGGTATGGGATCCTTACCAGGTAGGATTGACGGAGGACATCGAAAAAGTGCAAAGACGGGCAGCTCGTTTCATGTTATCGCGCAATAGGGGTGAGAGTGTTACTGATATGATACGCAAGTTGGGGTGGCAGTCACTGAAACAAAGGTGGTTTTCTTTGCGGCGAGATCTATTTATGAAATTTCAGACACCAGCTTTCTCTTCCGAATGCGAAAATATTTTGTTCACACCCGCCTACGTAGGGAGAAATGATCATCTTAATAAAAATAAGAGAAATCAGAGTTCGAACGGAAAGATTTAGCTGTTCCTTTTCCTCAGAGCCATTTGAACCATTTGTGTTCTTTTTCCCCACGCGCCATTCGAGAGTGGAATGGTAGGGAAGTAGTATGAAAATGGTTCGATAAACCCTCTGCCAGGCACTGAAGTGTGAATTGTAGAGTAACCATGTAGAAGTAGACGTAGATGTACTTTCGTCCGGCCATTACCGAGAGTTCTTTGATTGCTCTGGGAGATGGCTCGTCAATCTAGAGCATATGAAATATTAGTTCATTTTATTACATCAATGAATAAAAGATTTACTTAACTTTGACACACTTCTTTCCCACATGAGTACTGGATATTTTACAACTGTCATTGACTATGAAAGCGTCACTTGAAGCACTAAGGAACAAACTATTTTCTTGAGGTACAATGCTCGACATTTGCAACAGCACAAGTTGCAAGAACCACCCACTCGTACTAAACCTCCATAAATGTGTTAGTTTAGCTACTGAGTCCGTAAATGGTGGCATAAGGGGCGTACAGTATAGTAGGCCACTCTTTCCCACCTTGTATTGTATTGTATGGGACTGGAGACCTAAAAACGACGGACAGGCTTCGTCCCCGCCGTAGCCCGCAGTGGTTCACTACCGGAAAGCCGGCCGCCGTCGCCGAGCGGTTCTAGGCGCTTCTGTCCGGAACTGCGCTGCTGCTACGGTCGCAGGTTCGAATCCTGCCTCGGGCATGGATGTGTGTTATGTCCTTAGCTTAGTTAGGTTTAAGTAGTTCTAAGTCTAGGGGACTGATGACCTCAGATGTTAAGTCCCATAGTGCTTAGAGCCATTTGAACAACCTCGCAACAGGCTACAGCAGTCCACTCACACCACCGCCGCCCCACAGCGAACCCAGGCTTATTATGCGGTTCGGCTCCCAGTGGACCCTCCGGGAACGTCTCACACCAAACTAGCGTAACCCCAATCTTTGCGTGGTAGAGTAATTGTAGTGTACGCGTACGTGGAGACAGTGTTTGCACAGCGATCGGCGACACAGTGTAACTGAGGCGGAATAAGGGGAACCAGCCCGCATTCGCCAAAGTATATGGAAAAACCGTCTTAAAAACCATCCACAGACTGGCCGGCACACCGGACCTCGACACTAATCCGCCGGCGGATTCGTGCCGGGGACCGGCACGCCTTCCCGCTCGGAAAGCAGTGCTTTAAGACCGTACAGCTAACCGGGCGAGCTTCCCACGACAGGTTTGCGATAATTAAGTCAGTCCGCCCTTGAACTGACTCAGTGAGACGCCGCGTAGGAATTCTTCCCAACTGTTATGTGGAGATGAGATGCTCACGCAGTTCCCTTGCCAGACGCGTAGCAGTGCCGTCGCATTCTGAAAGTGCAATATTACTGTCTACGTTTTATGTAATGAACCAGCAAGACATTTTTTGTGCAAATAATTTTTACATGGGATGCCATTATGGTGCTTTTATCTAAGAAACACCGTAAAATGAACTTGTTCACACTGATTGTAAGATAACTATTAACATACGAGAGCATTTTCTACTGCGTGACTAGATCGAAAGGCATCCTATAGACGAGTGCAGACTATGGCGCACATTCTTGAGTGTACAATAGGTGTAGATCTTTGGAATACTTAAGACAGCGGAGGATCAAACAGATAAAAGGCCGATGACATGGGATATATGAATAGGCGAGAAAAATTGAAAAGGTCACTGAAGTAACATTCCCTCACCAATACTGAGGCCCTTGGGAGAGCCACCCATGGGAAAACTAATCCACCTGGTATGTACGATACCCAAAATAGGCAAAATACCGTTAGACTTTCAGTGAACGTAGCAATTCCATTTCCAGAGAAGGTAGGTGCCGTCTGGTGTGAATGTAACCGAACTATCAATTTAACGAGCCATGTTGGGAAAATACTGACACAAATTACTTACAGAAGAATGAAGAGTCTGGCAAACGACGAATTCAGGGAAGAATTGTTTGGGTTCCGGAGGAATTTAGGAACACGCGAGGCAATACTGACCTTACGACTTATCTTAGAAAATAGGTGAAGAAAGTCATATGTTTATAGTATTTGTTGATTTACAGAAAACTTTAGATAATGTCCACTGGGAAACTCTCTTTGGAATTCTGAAGTTAACAAAGATGAAATACAGGCAGGGAACTGTTATCTACAACTTGTACAGGCACCAGACTGCTGTTGTACGAGTCAAGGGATGTGAAAGGGATTCAGCAGTTGAGAAGGAAGTAAGACAGGGTTGTAGCCTATTCAATTAGAATACTGAGCAATCAGCAAAGGAAACCTAGGAGAAATTTGGAAAGTGGGTTATAGATCCGGGAGAAGAAATAAACAAATTAAAAAAAACACACATATAACTGTGACAGGGACGGTAAAAGGACTTCCAAAATCAACTGAATGGAACAGATAGGATCCTGAAAAGAGGTTACAAGATGAACATCAAGAAAAGTAAAGTATCAGTAGTGGAAGGAATTAGAACTAAATCCATATGTGATGAGGGAATGAGGTTACGAAACGACACAGTAAAAGTAGCCGATGAGTTTTGCTGTTTGGGCAGCAAAATAACTGACGACAGCTGATATAGAGAGAGGATATAAAATGTAGACTGGCAGTGGCAAGAAATCCGTTTCTGAAAAAGAGAAATTTTTAACATCGAATATAAATTTAGGAATGCGTTCTTGGCCGGCCGTGGTGGCCGAGCGGTTCTAGGCGCTTCAGTCTGGAACCGCGCGACCGCTACGGTCGCAGTTTCGAATCCTCCTTAGTTTAGTTAGGTTTAAGTAGTTCTAAGTTCTAGGGGACTGATGACCTCACCTGTTAAGTCCCATAGTGCTCAGAGCCATTTGAACCATTTTTGAATGCGTTCTTGAAGGTATTTGTCTGGTCCATAGCTTTGTGTAGAAGTGAAACGTGGCTGATAAACAGTTCAGACAAGAGGAGAATAGAGCTTTTGAAATTTGGTGCTACAGAAGAATGTTGAAGATCGGATGGGTATATCCAATAATTAATGAAGAGGTACTGAACCGAATTTGGGGAAAAAAAAAAAACAAATGAAGGGCTCGGTGGAAAGGACACATTCTGAGGCATCAAGGAATGGTCCATTTGATAATGTAGGAAAGTGTGGGGAGGGTGAGGCGCAGGGGGGGGGGGGGGAGGGACTAAAAATTGTAGAAATTGTAGACAGAGTCAAAGGCATGACTACAAGAAGCAGGTTGTAATGGACGAAGGTTACAGTAATTATTCTGCGAGAACAGACTACAAGGATAGACTTGCATGGAGATCTGCATCAAACCACTTTTCTGACTGAAGACCACAGCAGTAACAACAATAACATACAGCGGACTGTAGCATTACATTGTTCCGTTCCTACTCAAAAGCCCTTTCCACCCCGAAAGAAAATTTCTTAAACCTGTATCTGATATGTACCATTTTCCACACGTTATGACGTGTAGAATCAGGTAAAAATACTGAAAAAATTCGCATAGTGATAGTTTGTTCAAGAAGTCACTAGCGTTATCGCGCTACCCAAAATTCAAACACGTATAAAATGCAAATACCGTTTCATGAAGGTGTTTAGACACCTTACGTACGTTAAGTGAAACATTCTCAGTCTAAAATGTTGCAGGAGCTTCCTTAAACTAACGAAATGTAAGAAAACGGAGTGCATATATCTAGGTAACGCATAGCTTCGTCTTCTCGTTCAAGTTTTAAATGATCTGTTGCGCTCTGGTGGTCACAATATGAAATAAATCAGCTGCCTAGTGGAAGCGGGATCTCGCACCATCGTTGCGGTCTGGAGGTGACGCAGAAAAGTGATGTTGTTGAACCACGATAAAATTAAAACAGAACTCGCATGATCGTCGAGCCATGGTGGAAAGGGTTGTACAAATCATCATCAATACGCAGAAGTACAAGATGCAGGTAAAACACTCGGCATACCACCATAGGACAAGTCAAAGAAACCCGCAGTTGTAGCTGGGTTCTCTATCTGCAATTTTTTCTATATTGCTCGACTAGGAGGTTACCCGGTTGGAATCCAGGCGGCGGAAGAAACTTTTCCCGCCAATATTTGTCCGGCAATGGGAAGAGAGGCAGCGGCATAAAGTTTGTTACTACCGGACTCTGCGCCAGCGTCCTGGCTTAAACTCCAAAGTTTTTACACAGTGACTCACAGAGTGACGGCTATTCGAGAGCTATAGGTTATGTAACGGCACTATGTTTTATTCCGCCCTTGTATCCCTATTTCGCTCTCCAACGCCAACATCATACTAAAACTGCACCCCCGTACGTCGCAGTAATCTGCAGAACAAGGTTCATTTGAAACGGTTTGTTGCCTGAACTTGCATATTTCGCGATGGGAAGGCGCCATTGTGCGTGGAGAAATAAAACTTTACTAAAATGTATCCCTCGGCATCTCACAGTGTAACACTCCCTTTTATTCTGGTTTTAGTTTATCCGCTCGTTCGCGGACCGAAGTAGCAGCCCAAAATTAGATAATTAAATAATGTGACCGTGTACCTAATGGGCTAGCAATCGGATTGGACTGCTCAGGAGGTGTTACATTCCGTACTGTCCTCACAAATATGGTAATAAGTATGGTTTGGTGATAATGAGGACAGCAAACACAGTTTCATAAACAAAAACCTATATTCTTAGCAAAGCACAAAAATAAGGAGACAGCCACTGCCTTCGTCAATACACTGTTAATGACGGCTAATCTCATCACAGGTCTCTATAATTATTGTTAATCGTCACACGCAATATCCAATCACTGTAATCCAAGTAATGCCGGCGCGGTAGACGCGGGAGTATAATAGCGGCACTCAATATCACGAATATCACTTTATAATAAAACTTTCTCACTTCCCGCATAATACTGATACAAAGGGGTTAAACCACGGCGTTGGCCACTCCCTTTGACGGTCATTTGTATTAATTTCTGCTGGCTTTTGCACAGCTATGCCCGCCTCGCGGGAACCTAACACACCCTCACGGCATCCTCCACACAACTAACTTCGCACTGCTCTCCGCCCAGTTATTCCCGCCTCGCGGGAATCTACCCAAGCCGTCCACTCGGCACTCCGGGGAATCCCCTCTAGCTCGCGCGTCCTGCACACACTACTCGATATTTGCCCTATCGACCTGTGTGAGCGCAAATTTTAATAGTAAGGGCCTGCGGACCCCTTACAACAGCCAATAAAGCTGTACGACTCACACATTCAGTAATTAAAAAAAAAGCAGAAAATAAAGAGAAAATGCCTTTATACTTTTTAATGGACCTATTCTACCCGGCTACGTTTGTAAAGTCGCCTGCAATTGCCATCGAATCGATGCAAGCGTTGATAGGACATAACTTTGGTCACCCCTCTAAATAGTTGTGATGCAGACTGCTATACAGCGCGACCAAGAGGGTTGCCTACTCTACTCCTGCTCAAACACACGGAACCAGGTCACGTTCATGTTTTTTGATGGCTGTCTGAAAGGAAGTGGCCTCTTTTCAACGCGTCATTAAATTCGCCAACAGTAATCCGTCGGTATTCCCGCAAAGTAATTATTACTGCGGACATCCTCATTTGTAGAGATCTCCAGTAATGAATAACGAAATTCGTGTCACACAGAAACTCAAACACGGATTTTCTACTTTCGGTACGCAGTCACCTTAACTTTTTTTTTTTTTCCCATCAGTCTACTGACTTGTCTGATGCGGCCCGCCACGAATTCCTTTCCTGTGCTAACCTCTTCATCTCAGAGTAGCACTTGGAACCTACGTCCTCAATTATTTGCTTGACGTATTCCAATCTCTGTCTTCCTCTACAGTTTTTGCCCTCTACAGCTCCCTCTAGTACCATGGAAGTCATTCCCTCATGTCTTAGCAGATGTCCTATCATCCTGTCCCTTCTCCTTATCAGTGTTTTCCACATATTCCTTTCCTCTCCGATTCTGCGTAGAACCTCCTCATTCCTTACCTTATCAGTCCACCTAATTTTCAACATTCGTCTATAGCACCACATCTCAAATGCTTCGATTCTCTTCTGTTCTAGTAGACTTCTCTTGGCCAGAAATGCCTTTTTTGCCATAGCGAGTCTGATTTTGATGTCCTCCTTGCTCCGTCCGTCATTGGTTATTTTACTGCCTAGGTAGCAGAATTCCTTAACTTCATTGACTTCGTGACCATCAATCCTGACAAGTTTCTAGCTGTTCTCATTTCTACTACTTCTCATTACCTTCGTCTTTCTCCGATTTACTCTCAAACCATACTGTGCACTCATTAGACTGTTCATTCCGTTCAGCAGATCATTTAATTCTTCTTCACTTTCACTCAGGATAGCAATGTCATCAGCGAATCGTATCATTGATATCCTTTCACCTTGTATTTTAATTCCACTCCTGAACCTTTCTTTTATTTCCATCATTGGTTCCTCGATGTACAGATTGAAGTGTAGGGGTGAAAGGCTACAGCCTTGTCTTACACCCTTCTTAATACGAGCACTTCGTTCTTGATCGTCCACTCTTATTATTCCCTCTTGGTTGTTGTACATATTGTATATGACCCGTCTCTCCCTATAGCTTACCCCTACTTTTTTCAGAATCTCGAACAGCTTGCACCATTTTATATTGTCGAACGATTTTTCCAGGTCGACAAATCCTATGAAAGTGTCTTGATTTTTCTTTAGCCTTGCTTCCATTATTAGCCGTAACGTCAGAATTGCCTCTCTCGTCCCTTTACTTTTCCTAAAGCCAAACTGATCGTCACGTAGCGCATTCTCAATTTTCTTTTCCATTCTTCTGTATATTATTCTTCTAAGCAGCTTCGATGCATGAGCTGTTAAGCTGATTGTGCGATAATTCTCGCACTTGTCAGCTCTTGCCGTCGGAATTGTGTGGATGATGCTTTTACGAAAGTCAGATGATATATCGCCAGACTCATATATTCGACACACCAACGTGAATAGTCGTTTTGTTGCCACTTCCCCCAATGATTTTAGAAATTCTGATGGAATGTTATCTATCCCTTCTGCCTTATTTGACCGTAAGTCCTCCAAAGCTCTTTTAAATTCCAATTCTAATACTGGATCCCCTATCTCTTCTAAATCGACTCTTGTTTCTTCTTCTATCACATCAGACAAATCTTCACCCTCATAGAGGCTTTCAATGTATTCTTTCCACCTATCTGCTCTCTCCTCTGCATTTAACAGTGGAATTCCCGTTGCACTCTTAATGTTACCACCGTTGCTTTTAATGTCACCAAAGGTTGTTTTGACTTTCCTGTATTCTGAGTCTGTCCTTCCGACAATCATATCTTTTTCGATGTCTTCACATTTTTCCTGCAGCCATTTCGTCTTAGCTTCCCTGCACTTCCTATTTATTTCATTCCTCAGCGACTTGTATTTCTGTATTCCTGATTTTCCCGGAACATGTTTGTACTTCCTCCTTTCATCAATCAAATGGTTCAAATGGCTCTGAGCACTGTGGGCCTCAACATCTGTGGTCATCAGTCTCCTAGGACTTAGAACTACTTAAACCTAACTAACCTAAGGACATCACACACATCCATGCCCGAGGCAGGATTCGAACCTGCGACCGTAGCGGTCACGCGGCTTCAGACTGACGCGCCTAGAACCGCACGGCCACACCGGCCGGCTTTCATCAATCAACTGAAGTATTTCTTCTGTTACCCATGGTTTCTTCACAGCTACCTTCTTTGTACCTATGTTTTCCTTCCCAACTTCTGTGATGGCCCTTTTTAGAGATGTCCATTCCTCTTCAACTGTACTGCCTACTGCGCTATTCCTTATTGCTGTATCTATAGCGTTAGAGAACTTCAAACGTATCTCGTCATTCCTTAGTACTTCCGTATCCCACTTCTTTGCGTATTGATTCTTCCTGACTAATGTCTTGAACTTCAGCCTACTATTCAACACTACTATATTGTGATCTGAGTCTATATCTGCTCCTGGGTACGTCTTACAATCCAGTATCTGATTTCGGAATCTCTGTCTGACCATGATGTAATCTAATTGAAATCTTCCCGTACCTCCCGGCCTTTTCCAAGTATACCTCCTCGTCTTGTGATTCTTGAACAGGGTATTCGCTATTACTAGCTGAAACTTGTTACAGAACTCAATTAGTCTTTCTCCTCTTTCATTCCTTGTCCCAAGCCCATATTCTCTTGTAACCTTTTCTTCTACTCCTTCCCCTACAACTGCATTCCAGTCGCCCATGACTATTAGATTTTCGTCCCCCTTTACATACTGCATTACCCTTTCAATATCCTCATACACTTTCTTTATCTGTTCATCTTCAGCTTGCGTCGGTGTTGGTCTGCTGTCGATTCTGATTAGAACAACCCGGTCACTGGACTGTTCACAGTAACACACCCTCTGCCCTACCTTCTTATTCATAACGAATCCTACACCTGTTATACCATTTTCTGCTGCTGTTCATATTACCCGATACTCATCTGACCAGAAATTCTTGTCTTCCTTCCACTTCACTTCACTGACCCCTACTATATCTAGATTGAGCCTTTGCATTTCCCTTTTCAGATTTTCTAGTTTCCCTACCATGTTCAAGCTTCTGACATTCCACGCCCCGACTCGTAGAAAGTTATCCTTTCGTAGATTACTCAATCTTTTTCTCATGGTAACATCCCCCTTGGCAGTCCCCTCCCGGAGATCCGAATGGGGGACTATTCCGGAATCTTTTGCCAATGGAGAGATCATCATGACACTTCTTCAATTACAGGCCACTTGTCCTGTGGATACACGTTACGTGTCTTTAATGCAGTGGTTTCCATTGCCTTCTGCATCCTCATGTCGTTCATCATTGCTGATTCTTCCGCCTTTAGGGGCAATTTCCCACCCCTAGGACAAGAGAGTGCCCTGAACCCCTATCGCTCCTCCGCCCTCTTTGACAAGGCCGTTGGCAGAATGAGGCTGACTTCTTACGCCGGAAGTCTTCGGCCGCCAATGCTGATTATTTATCAAAATTTAGGCAGTGACGGGGATCGAACCCGGGACCGAAGACGTTTTGATTATGAATCAAAGACGCTACCCCTAGACCACGGGAGAACTTAACTATGAAGCTTCATATCACGCCTCCCGGTCTGGCACGAACTTCATTGTCAGTGATGTTTCCTCTTATTTCAGACGGTATTCTTTTCTGCAGTACGGACAACAAGAGAAGAGATATGATGAAGAATAGCGGCTTATTGTGCCATGATGGTTATAGAGAACTTGCAGTTCCATTCTTTCAAACTGATACCCGTATCAGTTTTCTATTGTAGACTAGTGCTTCCCGACCTATTCCAGCAGACATCTCATTAGTATAATCTCTATTGGATGTACCCAACGTTTTTAAAACGCTATTTTTTTAATATATCCATAGCTTCCTTTGGTACCTATCTTGATTTAACCCATCGGGAATCCACTAAGTGCTCGAAAAAATTGCATCACAAAAATTACGATCCACGGTTTAATTTTATAATATTCGTAGCGAGGAAAAATATTGTTTTAGCTTAAATTGTGTTGAAGATTTATAACTTGGCCGGAGACACATAAAAATGAGAAAGTTTACAAATAACGAATTATTGCTATTCTGGTCATCAGTCAGAAGACTGGTTTGAAGAGCTGTCCATGCTAATCTATCCTGTTCAATCATCTTCACCTCTGTATAACTACAACTGCCCACGTCCATTTAGATCTGCATAATGTATTCAAGCCTCGGTACCCCTCTACAATTTTTATCACCCACACTTATCAAACTGATGATTCCTTGATGCTTCAGGTGTCTCCTATCAACTGGTCCCTTCTTTATCTGGTTGTGACATAAATTTATGTTTTCCCCGATTCGATTCAGTATACCCTCATTTGTTGTTCGACCTATCCCTCTAAACCTCAGGATTCTTCTATAGCAGCACATTTCAAAAGCTTCTATTCTCTTCTTGTCTTAACTGCTTAGCGACCTCCTTTCACTTCCACACAAGGCTATATTCCACACAAACACAGTCAGAAAAGACTTCCTAATACTGGCTTACATTGATATTAGGCAATAACTTCCTCATTTTCAGTTACACTTTCCCTCCTATAGCCAGTTTACATTTTATATCGTTTCTACTTCGGCCGTATTCAGTTATTTTGCTGCCGAAATAATTAAACTCAGCATCACCTGATTTAATTCGATTACATTCCATTAGCCTTGTTTTACTTTTCTTGATGTTCATCTTACATCCTCCTTTCAAGACACTGCCCATTTCGTTCAACTGCTGTTCCAACTTCTTTGCTGTCTCTGACAGAATTGCAATATCACCGGTAAACCTTAAAATTTTTATTTATTCTCTATGGTTACAACTTGCTCGGTGTACAGCTTGAATAATATAGGGACAGGCAGCAAATCTTTTTCACGTTGTCCGACTGCTTATAACTGCTGTCTGGTTTCTGAACAAGTTGTAAATAACGTTTCGCTCCGTGTATTTTATCACTGTTCTCTTCAAAATTTCGAAGAGTGTGGTCCAGTCAATAGTGTCAAAATCTCTTTCTAAATCTACAAATCCTATAAACATGGCTTCGCCTTTGTTCTCCTTATTTTCTAGCTTATATCGTAGCGTCAGTATGCCATCGCCTGTTCTTACATTTCTCCGGAACTCAAACTGATCTTCCCCGTGGTCGGCTTCTACTAGTTTTTTCATTCTTCTGTAAATAATTCATGTCAATATTTGCAACAATTTTGCAGTAAGGTATTATAGTAATTCAATGTAGGCAGTACTACTTTAATAAATAGTTGGTTATTTCTGTTGCATTTTGTGTAACACTTGTTACGCCCGCATCTCGTGGTCGTGCGGTAGCGTTCTCGCTTCCCACGCCCGGGTTCCCGGGTTCGATTCCCGGCGGGGTCAGGGATTTTCTCTGCCTCGTGATGGCTGGGTGTTGTGTGATGTCCTTAGGTTAGTTAGGTTTAAGTAGTTCTAAGTTCTAGGGGACTGATGACCTAAGATGTTAAGTCCCATAGTGCTCAGAGCCATTTTTTAACACTTGTTATCAGGCCTTTAGTGAGTGTGTGTGTGTGTGTGTGTGTGTGTGTGTGTGTGTGTGGTGGTGGTGGTGGTGGTGCTTTGTACTGAGAAGCCTAGAGATTCATGTTTAGTTTGCATCCAATAATTCTAATGCCTAATCCGTTCTGAGCGAGGTGCTCATATTTATCTTGTTGTGTTATGTTGTGGTACGCTCTAATGCGTACCGTTGTACCCATTCACGAACCTCCCCAGTATCAATCTATCGCGTATGGTTTCCACTGCTTGTGGCAAGCAGCTCTCTTCCAGAGGCACTAACCACAAAATTTTCCACAGAGAACGGCTCGATGGGCGGAAGAGTACCTTCGTCTGTGTCTAATGTCTAGCTATTATATGCAGTCACAGTCATAAGAGTGGACACCTCTTCGTACATGCCATATACTATTTCGCTTGTCATTACAGGTTTAGTTTCAGAATTTGTAACCGTAAGCAATAGATAATTCTGACCAATTTAAATTGCTAAGTTTCCTTTTACTGTCGATAAAATTTCTCTGTTGCATGATATGTAGCAGAGCATTGGAGAAGAAAAGAAGATTAGTGTTTAACGTCCCGTCGACATCGAGGTCATTAGAGACGGAGCACAGGCTCGAACTGGGTCAAGGGTAGGCAAGGAAATCGGCTGTTCCTTTTCAAAGGAAACATCCCGGCATTTGGATTAGCGATTTAGGGAACTCACGGAAAACCTAAATCAGGATGGCCGGACGGGGATTTGAACCGTCGTCCTCCCGAAAGCGAGTCCAGTATGCAAACCACTGCGCCACCCTGCTTCGTCAATGGTGAAACAATACGAGATGCTCTTCAAAGATCTGTGTTAAGGCACTTGTTGCTTTCTCCACATATTAATGACTCATCTTTCATACTCTTTCACTTTAATTACACCGTTTGTAAGCGGCAGACCTTCAGTTGCATCGCAGCACCAACCCAAAAATTCTAGGGCCCGCTATCAAGCTACATTAATCGAGAGCTCCAAATTGTTTATCAAAGTCAACACAAGTCGAATCCACTAAATCGTAAGCGATTATCATAGTTCCAGAACAAATTTTCACTCTGCAGAAAGATGTGCATTGATCTGAAACATGCTGCCAGATTAAAATTTTGTACCTTCTCTCCTACATTACAAACTTCTCAGAAGTTCTTCCCCAAGGCATACAAGAGAATTCCTGATAACGAAATTAGGAGAGAAGGTAGCACTATCTGGGCGGATAGTGTGTCGAGCTTGGGTAGCTCGGTCGGAAGAGCACTTGTGCGCGAAAGACGAATGTCTGAGATTCGAGTCTCGGGCTGGCACATAGATTTAATCTGCAAGCAAGTTCCGTTCTTCGTAGTTCACTGACGACTTTTCGGTTCACGTCGGCACGAACCTCTCCCGCATGTCGTTCTAGGTAATAAAGAAATCCCTTTCAGCGTCCCAGCAAGAAATCTTGAAAATAACGAGCGAACACTTAAATTCCAGTGAAAATACTGTACCTGTGACCCAGAATGTACATGCGTTACTTCATGTTTTTCAGAAACACATAAATCATTTTTCTAGAGACGCCAAAAGGAAACTAATGCAAAGGCTTGTTTTGTGTATTTTGTTTGTTGAAATACAACTCAGTCCAAACAGTCACTGCTCCCTAAATTCCAGTGCAAGATACCGTATCGTCACACACCACGTTACCCTCACACTATTCTTTATTACTGAGAGGCAGCCAGCTTACGTACAGTGCGAAGGCGCGGCGACTACATGCTTTCCTTCCTTTTTTCTCAAATAGTAATCAAAATTACAATTTTGTATCCTCGGGTATAACGATACTACGAGGGTAAGTCAATAGTTATAAAATTTTATTGTAATCAAATAGGAAACTTACAATAACATCATTTTTCGACATAGTCTCCTTGCGTTTCAACGCAGTTGGTCCACCGTTGTACAAGCTTCCTGATGCCCTCATAAAAAAAGGTTCTCGGTTGAGCTGCGAGCCAGGAATGCACCGCTTCTTTCACTGCTCCGTCCGAGGCAAATCGACGGCCCCTTAATGCCTGCTTGAGTGGACCAAACAAGTGATAGTCAGAAGGGACAAGATTGGGCCGATATGGAGGATGATCCAGTACTTCAAATGTGAGTTTCTGGAGCGTTTGGGCATTGTGGGCAGCAGTATGCGGACGGGCATTGTCGTGCAACAACACAACACGTTTTGACAGCAGTCCTCGGCGTTTGCTTTAGCCTGGCAGTAAGCATCTCACTGTAACGTACACTGTTAATTCTTGTACCCCTTTCCCCGTAATGTTCCAGTACTGGACCTTGTGCGTCCCGAAAAACCATAAGCATCAGTTTTCCTGCGGACGGTTGGGTCTTGAACTTTTTCTTGTACAGCGAATTTCGATGTTTCCATACCATATTCTGCCATTTACTCTTCGGCTCGTAATGATGGATCCATGTTTCGTCACCAGTAATGATCCTGTCTAATAAGTTGTCCCCTTCGTTACCATAGCGATCCAAATGTTTTTTTGCAGATGTCCACGTGCGTTTGTTTATGCAACTGTGTGAGTTGTTTTGGGACCCATCTTGCACAAACTTTAAGAAACCCATGTCTGTTGTGGATGACTTCGTAGGCAGAACCGTGACTAATTTGCAGACGATGAGCCACTTCGTCAAAAGTTAATAGTCTGTCTAAGAGAATAATTTCACGTGAACGCTCAATGGTTTCTTCATTTGTGGCGGTAAACGGTCGTCCGGCTCCTTCGTCTTGCGTAACACTTGTGCGACCATTTCGGAATTTTTCAACCCATTCGTAGACACTCCGTTGTGGCAAAACACTGTTTCCGTACTGTACCGAAAGTCTTCGATGAATTTCGGCCCCTGATACGTGTTCCGACCACAAAAAACGGTTCACTGATTGTTGTCCTTCTTTGGTGCAAACAGCCGGCGGAGCAGCCATGATTAACAGCACGGCAGCGATAACGAAACTAACCTAGCAGCTTGAAAATTGCAAAGATATAACAACAAATAGACAAAGCATGCTTCATCAACGTAAAACGACAGTACTACCAAAATATAAAATAATTGCGGATAATAATTGACTTATCCTCGTAGATGAATAACATTGACGAGACGCCAGATGCTTTACTTCTTAATTCCTTTGAGTCCCCCATCGTACACAAGTGTTTATTTCAGGTTCTACAACATATTCCATTAGAACTACTGACGGCCTTGGGAGAGCCAATCCTGACAAAACTCTACCATCTGGTGAGCAAGAAGTATGAGACAGGCGAAATACCCTCAGACTTGAAGAAGAATATAATAATTCCAATCCCAAAGAAAGCAGGCGTTGACAGATGTGAAAATTACCGTACTATCAGTTTAATAAGTCACAGCTGCAAAATACTAACGCGAATTCTTTACAGACGAATGGAAAAACTAGTAGAAGCCGACATCGGGGAAGATCAGTTTGGATTCCGTAGATATATTGGAACACGTGAGGCAATACTGACCCTACGACTTATCTTAGAAGCTAGATTAAGGAAAGGCGAACCTACGTTTCTGGCATTTATAGACTTATAGAAAGCTTTTGACAATGTTGACTGGAATACTCTCTTTCAAATTCTAAAGGTGGCAGGGGTAAAATACAGAGAGCGAAAGGCTATTTACAATTTGTACAGAAACCAGATGGCAGTTATGAGTCGAGGAACACGAAAGGGAAGCAGTGGTTGGGAAGGGAGTGAGACAGGGATGTAGCCTATCCCCGGAGTGAGACAGGGATGTAGCCTATCCCCGATGTTATTCAATCTGTATATTGAGCAAGCAATAAATGAAACAAAAGAAAAATTCGGAGTAGGTATTAAAATCCATGGAGAAGAAATAAAAACTTTGAGGTTCGCCGATGACATTGTAATTCTGTCAGAGACAGCAAAGGACTTGGAAGAGCAGCTGAACGGAATGGACAGTGTCTTGAAAGGAGGATATAAGATGAACATCAACAAAAGCAAAACGAGGATAACGGAATGTAGTCGAATTAAGTCGGGTGATGCTGAGGGAATTAGATTGGGAAATGAGACACTTAAAGTAGTAAAGGAGTTTTGATATTTGGGGAGCAAAATAACTGACGATGGTCGAAGTAGAGAGGACATAAAATGTAGACTGGCAATGGCAAGGAAAGCGTTTCTGAAGAAGAGAAATTTGTTAACATCGATTATAGATTTAAGTGTCAGCAAGTCATTTCTGAGAGTATTTGTACCGAGTGTAGGCATGTATGGAAGTGAAACATGGACGATAAATAGTTTGGACAAGAAGAGAATACAAGCTTTCGAAATGTGGTGCTACAGAAGAATGCTGAAGATCAGATGGGTAGATCACATAACTAATGAGGAGGTGTTGAATAGGACTGGGGAGAAGAGAAGTTTGTGGCACAACTTGACTAGAAGAAGGGATCGGTTGGTAGGACATGTTCTGAGGCATCAAGGGATCACCAATTTAGTACTGGAGGGCAGCGTGGAGGGTAAAAATCGTAGAGGGAGACCAAGAGATGAGTACACCAAGCAGATTCAGAAGGATGTAGGTTGCAGTAGGTACTAGGAGATGAAAAAGCTTGCGCAGGATAGAGTAGCATGGAGAGCTGCATCAAACCAATCTCAGGACTGAAGACTGCAACAACAACAACAATATTATAGGCCCTGTACTACAATGTCACTGCCTCATAAAATCAGAAAAGTCATGAATTTCCTTCATGTCAGAGACAAACCAGCGGCCTGTGTTTTGAAATAATCTCTTTCATTACTTCTCTGTGAGTTTATATACACAATAATCTGTAGTATCAAAATTGTTACCCCAAAGTTTTAAACAAGTTTTACTACCTGTCTATCCTTTCTTGGTCTTTTCTTGCACCTTCTTTTTTTCTCTTCCCTTTGTAAAGTTTGATTATATTATATTATATTTACTATAAGTAAGTTCGCTACCACCATTTACACACACAGTCAACCCTCATAATCCAGCAACTGCACTTAGATTCAGTATACAGGCACAGATCATTATTCAGAGACCTGAGCTCTCAAAAATTATGATCAGAAATACCATTTCTTCAACTGCCGTGCAATAATACGTAAACATACAGGGTGTTTCCGCAAGAGCGTGCAAAAATTTAACATGACATAGAGGATGTTGTACTGATCAATTTGAGGCAGGGAACCTGCGGTCACAGAAGCCAGTTTAATGAGATAATAAGAATAAAATCACATTACTGTGTGCTTCTATATTTACATTAGTTACAGTTAACTGCAAAAACCTTCTCGACACAATGAACGTACCATTTGCACTGTATCTAATAAAATGTGCTGAAACTGACGGCCGTCAACCTCATTGCTCGCATGACATCGGCAAAAAGATTCTGACGCACCATGACAAATATCCCTGTTTTGTTCCGAATCACATCACAGGCAGCTACAATTCTGGCAGCTAATTCCATCACCGTACCCACTGGGGTCTCACACACAAATGACTTTAGATATCCCCATACGAAATAGTCAAGGGGATTCATGTCGGGTGACCTCGCAGGGCGTGGAATAAGTACTCCCCTACCAATCCAGCGACCAGGAAATACAGCATTGAGACGGTTGCGAACATCCACACTGAAGTGAGGCGGTTCACCGTCATGTTGTTGATTCATAGCACTTCTGTCACAGGACAATGTAAATACGATTCAACAGAGCCACCTTACGTACAAGTAAAGTGAACAAAAGCTGCATGACGACTTCCTAGTAATCAGACTCGTGCTCCTTGTTTCCTTGCAGGAAATAAAGAATGTACATGTAAATAAACAGGACAGTACGTGTAGACTTGTACGCATGTTAGTTGTAAGTAAGCTGGAAAACAGCAATGCTAGACAACGCGATTGACAAGTTTACATCCATATCTCAATTTGGGTTCTCCGACCGCAGGTTCCCTACCTCGAATTGTTCAGTGGAGCATTCTCTATGTCCTGTTAGATTTCTGCACGCTCTTTCGAAAACCCCCTGTATAGCGTAACTCTAAAGTGTTGCATATAAAACGTCGAAGACCTTTACAAAGTCTCGTGACCAATGTCTCTTAGAAGACAACAGGGACATCTCTACCTCAAAGGTTTTCTGCTGAACGAGTCGGGAACTAAACGCCCAGTGACGAGTGTTCATCATGGCCTGCAAAATGACCAAATGACAAGATGGATATCCAAATAATCAGACAGCATTCAAGATTTTTCTGCCTTACTGGAGAGTCCCAAGGGACGTCGCGCACCTCCATATGCCTCAGACGATGATCGGGAAACCATTCATGCAGGCAGTGAGTGTTCACCTGAAATATTATGGAAACTGTATGCGTCCAGTCATATTCACAGACTTGTTTGGACACATGCAGTATGGAAATGCCTATCGACCGCGCCAGATCGCTCTGCAGAGCGAGTCTGGTGCTAGGGCTGCGACTTCGAGGCCTCCAGAAGTGCCTGCTTTCTGTCAGGGTTAACTCCCTTAGACGGAATGAGACAGTTAGGTGCACCCTATTCGCAATGTATTGTCGGGAGTGGGAGAAGGGGAGTGGGAGGGGGCACGCGGTGTTCGCCTCCATGAGAAACAAAAGTGAAAATAACGGAAGGAAATGTAATTAACATCTCGACAGGATAAATTGTGGCAAACACCCTTAAAAGATAAGAAATCATAATCCAGTAGGTCGAAGAAGTCTGGGAAGGCCAAGGAAGAACAGAGGGACACCTTAAGAAGCAGAGACCTTGAAGTGCAAAAGAAGCAGAAGAAAATGGGGCCTCCGTTGCATCTGCCATGGTGTCTCACCAGCGAATGATACACACCCCTACCATGCAATCACGTGGATTCCGTTTGTACGCCTACAGCTTCCAAAAGACGATCTACATACCTTCAACGAAACTATGCGTCATCCTTTCATGTCTAAAGTGAGAATAGTTTGAGGTCGAGGAATACTACTCAGATAAGAGAGTGCTTCTGTGGACAGAAGGAATCTTGCCTTTAATCCTGATGATTTCATTTGCGACGCCACCGATTGAGATGTGTGGCCGTTCCCGCCTGTAATCAATATCAGTGAGTCGTGGCCACGATGGAGGTACCATGGATGAGTGCATCTCCCCCCAACACTAAGGATGTCAAGCCACAGCACACCGCTGCCATTATCAGAAATAACACTTCTTACGGTGCCCATCTCTTCTTCCTTGGCCTGGCCTTCTCGGACTTCTGCGGCCTACTGCATCATAATTTCTTACCTTGCAATTATTCACAGAAATTGGGGTAAACTGGGTGTGGACTAAAG
The DNA here is from genome assembly GCF_023898315.1 of Schistocerca nitens. Lineage (NCBI taxonomy): Eukaryota > Metazoa > Arthropoda > Insecta > Orthoptera > Acrididae > Schistocerca > Schistocerca nitens. The sequence continues at coordinate 1,073,798,015 of NC_064615.1, read as the reverse complement.
AGATTTCACACTACTAGGCTCTTCGGAGGGGAGGGCTACGAGAACTAGTATTATGTAGTCAAGAGCATCGAGAGGTGCGAGGTTTTAAACGACGCAGAACGTTAGCTTCCATGCCGGCACAGCACTGCACATGCGGACGGAACAAGCTGCAATAAGCTTGGAGTTGCTTAGCACAATTGTTCCGTCGACGCCAGGAAAGCATTCGCAGTTCATCGATTACGTCCTCAGCGGCGCTGCACGCCGACTTTGAGAACTAAACAGGCCACCTGTTGCTGGAGGAATATTCCTACGAAGCGTTGCAGCAGCCTTGGCCCCTTCGAAACACACGGCCCCGTTAGCTGGGCGCCAGTCTAATGGGGGCACCTTCAGCTTCAGCTGTGTTTGTGTGCGTGCCGCGCACTGATACTGGCCTGACAGGCAAGCGTCCTTGGCGATCGCTTCAGTGCCAAGGCAAGGCAAGGCAAGGCAAGGCATCCTAGCAGTCACACGGCACAAGTGTTTCTTCTACCAAGGCCATGTCGTAACTGTTAAAATCAATCTGTGATATGGAATTTATTCAGTACATGCTCACCACTGTTTTCGAAATATTCTTCACGAATACTTTTGCTATATTCCTGACGTTACCACCACTTAAAAAGGCTATTGCTGCGCACTTGTTTTTGCGATAGCATTCTTCACTGTGCTACAGAATGCTTGCTAACTTTGCTCTGTACACCGGTCGCCATCTGTACCATGGAGTCTCTAACCTCGGGTTGGTTCCTTACACAGGGTGAAGAAAAATTTGCGCATATGGACTTCACAGCGCGATTCCGCACATTGTACTGTATTGTATATTAACCGGAGACCTAGAAACAACGGAGAGGCTCCGTCCCCGCCGCAGCCGCAGTGGTCCACAACCCCACCACGACTACCGCAGCCCACTTAACCCCTCCGCCGCCCCACACCGTACCCAGGGTTATTGTGCGGTTCGGCCCCCGGTGGATCCCCCAGGGAATGTCTCGCATCAGATGAGTGTAACCCCTATGTTTGCATGGTACAGTAATGGTGGTGTATGCGTGGTAGAGTAATGGTGGTGTAAGCGTACGTGGTGAACTTGTTTGCGCAGCAATCGCCGACATAGTGTAACTGAGGCGGAATAAGGAGAACCAGCCCGCATTCGCCGAGGCAGATGGAAAACCGCCTAAAAACCATCCACAGACTGGATGGTTCACCGGACCTCGACACAAATCCGCCGGGCGGATTCGTGCCGGGGACCAGGCGCTCTTTCCCGCCCGGAAAGCCCTGCGTTAGACCGCACGGCGGGCTATATTCCTCATATACTGGCAGTACAAAAATGTATCTCACAAAATTTCGTTCTGCGCATATTTCGGGCAGTAAATGGACATTAGAGACTGGCAATTTTGCAATACTGTAATTATATGTACGATAACAACTTCTGTCAGCAGTTAGAGTTGTACAGGGCACTTTGTGCAGTGGATAGCGTTTAGGGCTGACATGAAGAAGGTCCAGGGTTCGACGCTGGGTTGAAGCTTATTTGTTTATATTTGCTACAAGTGTTCTGCGTGGTACGGTATCTGGCGTCCTAATGGTATAAAGCGAATGCGGTGAACCTCCTACAAAACATTAGCAGTTACGTTCTACGAACACAGAAATGGAAATACAATCGTTTTCATTGTTCAGCTTTTAGAGCAGCCTTTTGCACGTCGTGGACACGAATTGTTTCGCGCTACTGAACATCTAGACTGCAGACTCGTTTTCTGTGCACCTCCCCCAATGATCTCACCGAAATTATTGGCAAAGCAGGTTGCTAGCCCTACTGGTGACGTAAGGCCCTAACGGACTGTAATGAACCTAAACGTGGCAAGAATAATAGTTGGTGGGAGCGGGCACCGAAAACAAATTTAAAATCTAACAGACGCAGTGGTGCGAAACAATCCACGTCCACAATATGCAAAAGGCTTCTATAAAAGCTGACCAATGAAAACGATTGTAGTTCTATTTCTGTGTTCGTAGTATGTAAGTGCAAATGTTTTGTAGAAGACCCACTGTACTCGTCGTATGATGATTAACCCGTAACTGGTACACCTATAAATTGTAACACATAAGGTACATCTGGGTCCTCGGGACCCACCCAAGTTTTGAGTATATTTTGGTAAAAAAAACACATTTAAATGAAATTTAAATATGAAACTTTTATTAATGTTTTGTTACTAATGTTTTAAAACCACATTCCTCATTTATGGTCATACCTTAAAGATGTTACAAAAAAGGACAATAAACTGCATAAAATACGAAATGTGAAAAATATACTTTTGGAAAGTCCTGCACATCAGTTACAAATAGTAAGATAGACAACTGAAACTTCACGTTTAAACACAAAATGTACTATGCTTCACAACAGTAAGCCAGAAGAAAAGTTCAAAATCAATATAAAAATTTCTGCAGGCACAACTTTTGGATAAATTTTAGTACATTTCTCAGCTAAATGACTATGTGATCTTTGAAAATAGCAGAAATTATGACAAAATATTAGGTTTCAATTATACAGCATCTTCACCAGTCCATTTCAGTTATTTCATTCATCCAGACTACCGAAACAGTTTGGACATAAAGCAGTGGAACATTCCAAACATAATGGTGTTCGACATCTGGCACACGCCCGGGATGCTTTCCTGTCTTTTTTAGATGGGCACACTGAGCATCTTTTCCTCTTCGATTTAGTAGCACCAGCTTCACTGTGAACCTGGGATGTTCCTGATGCCTTGGAGGGGGTCATGCCTAGAATATCACAAATGGAATTTCGGATATCTTTTCTCAAAAATGGAGAATCCAATCTTCTTTTCATACAATCACTTATGAGTTGTGTACCTAGTTCAATGAGGAATTCTCTGCGTGTCACATCATCAGTATCTTCTTTCCCATGGTACAAAACAAAAGCATTTACACCTGCTATATCTAGCATAGTGTAGAAGACTGCCATAGGCCACCGCCTTGTTCTTCTAGAAGTCGTGTAATTATGCGTCTTTTCGTCAAGTGCGTCAACTCCACCTTTTGTTTTATTGTAGTCATGGATTATTTCAGGCTTATTTTCCACCATACATTCTCCATGGTGCATTGTCGATATCAGGTTGACAACCTTGTTCTTTTTGGGGACGTGTGAAAGTATTGTTACAGAACCAGAGTATCCGTAGATTGAAGAAGACACATTTCTGCCCTTTGCTGTTGAAAAGCTTGGTGGTAGCTCAGCCTTGTTCTTTCTCATGGTGCCAATATAAGTCAAATTACAGTTCGACAACTCATTGACCAACTCCACACTTGAGAACCAGTTGTCCCCTGTCACATTTCTGTTACTTCCCTTGATTGGTTCAACCAACCGCATGACAACAGCTGTTGGTAAGAGGACACGGCGCGGGATGGCTACAGCTGATTTTCCCGAATATATCTCTGCATTCAAACAGTAGTGCATTTTGGCATCAGCTAGAATAAATATTTTTATACCGTATTTCCGTGGCTTGGATGGAATGTACATCCTAAATGGACATCTACCACGGAATCCTACAAGCATTTCGTCAACAGTGACGTACTCTCCGACTGAATAGTTTTCTTGACAAGCTTCTATCAATGAATTGAAGAGCCAAGAGATGTGGTACAGTTTATCTGTGAGTTTCCTTGCGTCACGGGTTGCTGCATCATCAAAACGAAGGCAACGTAATAAAAACAGCAAACGTTTCAAGGGCATAGTTGCCCTAAAAATTGGTCTACCAGTGCCGTTTGTAGCATATAAACCATTCAGATCTTCGTTGTTTGACTTGAAGGCTCCCCACAAATAACAAAGACCTATGACAGCTTTTATTTCAGTACTGTCTGTTAGATTTGAAAAAGAATTCTTTTTTGACTCAGGTGGCAATGACATAATCTTTTCATTGGTTCTGAGTACTACCTCTGCAATCATTTCTTTGCTGAAAAGTAGTTCCCAAAATGCTAGAGGGGTCTTTTCTGTTACCTGTCTAGCTGCATTACGTATGCCAGGAAAGTGAATTGGAGCAATGATGTTGGTTTGAGAGGTTCTTCCACGTATGCTGGGTGTTGTTGACCACTTGAATCTGTTTCTTCCATAGATATAATTAGTTCCAGATTGTTCGTTGTTACTGTCTCCATCATCACTTTCATCACTTCCAGTTTCATGTTCACTAATTTCATAGTCACTGTCGCTTCCACTTATGTCTTCAATATCACTGTCCAATGGTTCGTTCAGATTATCTGTAGTATCTTCCTCGCTCATTTTTCTGAAGCACTACACCGTAAATCCAAGATACCGGAAATAATGCCACGAAAAGAAAACTTTCACTAACGGTACACCTGGGTCCACGGGACCCGATCACCTTTATAGAAACAAAACTAACAAAGAAACGCCTGCAACAATGTTGTGGGCTGGTAGCCAGTTGATTGTTAGGAGAGTACAGGGAGAGGGAAGTCAGTGCTACCACACACATCACGGAGCTGGAAAAAAGAAATTTCGCTCGGGTCCCTGGGACCCAGGTGTACCAGTTACGGGTTAACATGCCAGATACCGTACGACGCAGACTACATTTAGCAAATAAAAACAAATACGCCTCGACTCCGACTGGAACACTCGACCTCCTGCATACTAACCCAAAACTCAATCCATTGCACCAACTGCTCAGTACTACCTCTACTTCATGACAGAGGTACTTACCGTACACACGAGTACAGTGTTGCCAGATGTCAATCTCCAACGTCCATTTACTGCCCAAAATATGCGTGGGAGGAAATTTCGTAAAAGACGTTTTTGTATTGCTAGTATGTGAGGAATCGCGCTGCGAATCCCGAAAGCGCGAATTTTTCTTCGCCCTGTACATCTGAATCCGCAGTTCTGATACAGATCGACAGAATAGTGTCTAAGTATGGGTGTTTGACAACGGATTGTTTCGTAAACTCCTTTCGATGAATACAAAAGTTTTGGGGACCTTTAAAAACTAACTTAAAAATGAGGGCAACCATATATGTTGAGTACAACACAACCTTTAATAAATTAAATGCTGACCATTTCAACTGAAACTCTAGGAGGAAAAGCCAATGACGAATTTTACTTGTTGTGCGTGTACCGTATCCTGGGGAGAATACACGATTAAACCTGTTTGCGATAATATTCGGTCTTATGGGTTGCGAAAGTGCTTAGAGCGACACTTCGGGCAGCAATAATACACTCCTGGAAATTGAAATACGAACACCGTGAATTCATTGTCCCAGGAAGGGGAAACTTTATTGACACATTCCTGGGGTCAGATACATCACATGATCACACTGACAGAACCACAGGCACATAGACACAGGCAACAGAGCATGCACAATGTCGGCACTAGTACAGTGTATATCCACCTTTCGCAGCAATGCAGGCTGCTATTCTCCCATGGGGACGATCGTAGAGATGCTGGATGTAGTCCTGTGGAACGGCTTGCCATGCCATTTCCACCTGGCGCCTCAGTTGGACCAGCGTTCGTGCTGGACGTGCAGACCGCGTGAGACGACGCTTCGTCCAGTCCCAAACATGCTCAATGGGGGACAGATCCGGAGATCTTGCTGGCCAGGGTAGTTGACTTACACCTTCTAGAGCACGTTGGGTGGCACGGGGTACATGCAGACGTGCATTGTCCTGTTGGAACAGCAAGTTCCCTTGCCGATCTAGGAATGGTAGAACGATGGGTTCGATGACGGTTTGGATGTACCGTGCACTATTCAGTGTCCCCTCGACGATCACCAGTGGTGTACGGCCAGTGTAGGAGATCGCTCCCCACACCATGATGCCGGGTGTTGGCCCTGTGTGCCTCGGTCGTATGCAGTCCTGATTGTGGCGCTCACCTGCACGGCGCCAAACACGCATACGACCATCATTGGCACCAAGGCAGAAGCGACTCTCATCGCTGAAGACGACACGTCTCCATTCGTCCCTCCATTCACGCCTGTCGCGACACCACTGGAGGCAGGCTGCTCGATGTTGGGGCGTGAGCGGAAGACGGCCTAACGGTGTGCGGGACCGTAGCCCAGCTTCATGGAGACGGTTGCGAATGGTCCTCGCCGATACCCCAGGAGCAACAGTGTCCCTAATTTGCTGGGAAGTGGCGGTGCGGTCCCCTACGGCACTGCGTAGGATCCTACGGTCTTGGCGTGCATCCGTGCGTCGCTGCGGTCCGGTCCCAGGTCGACGGGCACGTGCACCTTCCGCCGACCACTGGCGACAACATCGATGTACTGTGGAGACCTCACGCCCCACGTGTTGAGCAATTCGGCGGTACGTCCACCCGGCCTCCCGCATGCCCACTATACGCCCTCGCTCAAAGTCCGTCAACTGCACATACGGTTCACGTCCACGCTGTCGCGGCATGCTACCAGTGTTAAAGACTGCGATGGAGCTCCGTATGCCACGGCAAACTGGCTGACGCTGACGGCGGCGGTGCACAAATGCTGCGCAGCTAGCGCCATTCGACGGCCAACACCGCGGTTCCTGGTGTGTCCGCTGTGCCGTGCGTGTGATGATTGCTTGTACAGCCCTCTCGCAGTGTCCGGAGCAAGTATGGTGGGTCTGACACACCGGTGTCAATGTGTTCTTTTTTCCATTTCCAGGAGTGTATTTCTGACGCGGGCGGGCTTCAAGTGAATCTGTCAACGGCCTCGTGTAGCTGGATACACCGGTCTCCGTCAGATGATCAAAGTTAAGCACCGTCAGGCGTGGCCAGTACGTGGATGGCCGACTGTCCTGCTTCGGCCCTTGCTGTTGACAATGTTCTCTTTGCCTTTACGGTAGAGGGGCCAGGAGGGTACGGTTGATGGCGTGATTCCCTGATCACCAGTCTTGCATGACGCGACAGTTTTCAAAGCATCTCAGTGTTTACGACGTCATATATCCTGAACTATGTACCGTACAATGATATCATTTTGCAGGTACAGTCAGTGGTATGCTGTATGTGAACAGTATCTGAAAAATGTGTCGCGAATACAGTTAGCAATAAAAGAAGTAATAAATTAAAACGTCCTAGCTGATGCGAAAATGGATAGCGAAAATATAGTAAGCGATTAACTTTTTTTTTCATTTCGTAATTCTGCGACGGTGTCAACGAGGAAAAGTTTCATAAAGGTTTGAAATTATGTGTGAAGTTTGTTACAAGTCACTAAGTCCTCTCGATCTCTGGATGAAAAAAATCCAAGCACTGTAAGGTGCGTGGTGGAGGGTACCCTGTACCACTACTAGTCATTCCCTTTCCTGTTCCACTCCTTATGAGCCCTAATTTCTTGTATCTTCGTGGTCCTTACGCGCAGCGTATGTTGGCGATAGTAGAATCGTTCCGCAATCAGCTTCAAATGCCGGTTCTCTAAATTTCCCCGTAGTGTTTCTCGAAAAGAGCGTCCCCTCCAGGGATTCCCATTTGAGTTACCGAAACATCTCCTTAACAGTTACGCGTTGTTCGAACCTACCGGTAAGAAATCCAGCAGCCCGCCTCTGAAATGGTTTGATAGCATTCTTTAATCGGACCTGGTACGGATCCCGAAAACCTGAGTAGTACTCAAGAACAGGTCGCACTAGCGTCCTATACGGAGTCTTCTTTACAGGTGAACCACACATTCCTAAAATTCTCCCACTGAAACGAAGTCAACCATTCGCTTTCCCTATCACAATCCTTACGTTCTCATTCATACCGCTTTGCAACGTTACACCTAGATATCTAATCGACTTGACTGTCTCAAGCAGGACACTACTAATATTGTATCCAAACATTACGAGTTTGTTTTTCCTACTCATCCGCATTAACTTGCGTTTTTCTACATTTAGAGCTAGCTGACATTCATCACATAAACTAGCAATTTTGTCTAAATTGTCGTGTATCCATCTACAGTCACTCAACTTTGACACTTTACCGTACACCACAGCATCATCAGCAATCGACCGCAGGCTGCTGCCCGTCCTGCCCGCCACATAGTTATACCGTTGTCTCTGATGGACGCTCGCCGTCGAGGACCACGTACTGAGTTACGTTACTTAATAAGCCTTCGAGCCAGCCACATATCTGGAAAACTGTTGTGTATGCTGCTACCACCTTCGTTAACAGTCTGCAGTGGGGCGCCGTGACAAATGCTTTCCGGAAATGTAGAAATACGGAATCTGCCTGTTGCTCTTCATCCATATTTAGCAGTATATGTGAGAAAAGGATCAGCCGAGTTTCAGACGAGCTATCCTTTCTAAAACCATGTTGATTCGTGGATAAGCTTTTCGGTCTTAAGAAAATTTATTACATTCGAACTGAGAATATGTTGAAGGATTCAGCAGCAAAGCAATGTTAGGGTGATCATACAGGGTGTTTCAAAAATGACCGGTATATTTGAAACGGCAATAAAAACTAAACGAGCAGCGATAGAAATACACCGTTTGTTGCAATATGCTTGGGACAACAGTACATTTTCAGGCGGACAAACTTTCGAAATTACAGTAGTTACAATTTTCAACAACAAATGGCGCTGCAAGTGATGTGAAAGATATAGACGACAACGCAGTCTGTGGGTGCGCCATTCTGTACGTCGTCTTTCTGCTGTAAGCGTGTGCTGTTCACAACGTGCAAGTGTGCTGTGGGCAACATGGTTTATTCCTTAGAACAGAGGATTTTTCTGGTGTTGGAATTCCACCGCCTAGAACACAGTGTTGTTGCAACAAGACGAAGTTTTCAACGGAGGTTTAATGTAACCAAAGGACCGAAAAGCGATACAATAAAGGATCTGTTTGCAAAATTTCAACGGACTGGGAACGTGACGGATGAACGTGCTGGAAAGGTAGGGCGACCGCGTACGGCAACCACAGAGGGCAACGCGCAGCTAGTGCAGCAGGTGATCCAACAGCGGCCTCGGGTTTCCGTTCGCCGTGTTGCAGCTGCGGTCCAAATGACGCCAACGTCCACGTATCGTCTCATGCGCCAGAGATTACACCTCTATCCATACAAAATTCAAACGAGCAACCCCTCAGCGCCGCTACCATTGCTGCACGAGAGACATTCGCTAACGATATAGTGCACACGATTGATGACGGCGATATGCATGTGGGCAGCATTTGGTTTACTGACGAAGCTTATTTTTACCTGGACGGCTTCGTCAATAAACAGAACTGGCGCATATGGGGAACCGAAAAGCCCCATGTTGCAGTCCCATCGTCCCTGCATCCTCAAAAAGTACTGGTCTGGGCCACCATTTCTTCCAAAGGAATCATTGGCCCATTTTTCAGATCCGAAACGATTACTGCATCACGGTATCTGGACATTCTTCGTGAATTTGTGGCGGTACAAACTGCCTTAGACGACACTGCGAACACCTCGTGGTTTATGCAAGATGGTGCCCGGCCACATCGCACGGCCGACGTCTTTAATTTCCTGAATGAATATTTCGATGATCGTGTGATTGCTTTGGGCTATCCGAAACATACAGGAGGCGGCGTGGATTGGCCTCCCTATTCGCCAGATATGAACCCCTGTGACTTCTTTCTGTGGGGACACTTGAAAGACCAGGTGTACCGCCAGAATCCAGAAACAATTGAACAGCTGAAGCAGTACATCTCATCTGCATGTGAAGCCATTCCGCCAGACACGTTGTCAAAGGTTTCGGGTAATTTCATTCAGAGACTACGCCATATTATTGCTACGCATGGTGGATATGTGGAAAATATCGTACTATAGAGTTTCCCAGACCGCAGCGCCATCTGTTGTTGACAATTGTAACTACTGTAATTTCGAAAGTTTGTTTGCCTGAAAATGTATTGTTGTCCCAAGCATATTGCAACAAACGGTGTATTTCTATCGCTGCTCGTTTAGTTTGTATTGCCGTTTCAAATATACCGGTCATTTTTGAAACACCCTGTAGAATGAAGGTTTTCACGGCAGGTGTTGTCATCACTTAACACTTCCGGGCTGAGATGCCGTGGTCCATACATAAAACTCTCCCCTGACGTTTCGCCTTCGACTGCGGAAGGTATCCTCCGAGGATGGGGTGATTGGTCTGTAATTTTGCGGGTCTGTACTTTTACCCTTCTTATATACAGGTGTCATCTGCGCTTTTTCCAGTCTTTTGGGATGTTGCACTGGCCGAGAGATTCGCGGTAAATAAAGCAAAGTAAGCGGACAGTGCCGCAGCGTACTCCTTGTAAAACCGAATTGCGATTCAGTGATTTCTTAAACGTGAAATTTAAAGCTGCAGCTTTCGTTTTGCTGCCTTCTACTGCCACACCAGACTGGTCAACGACTGCCTGAATAGAAGCCTGATAGTCGCTTTGCGATTTTACATAGGACCAGGATTTTCTCGAGTTCTCGGCCAGATGACGGTGGTAATTGCTGAATGTTTCGCGCACAGATCTTCTCACAGGCGCAAGAATCTCTACTACCCCTAGACTGTCGCCATTTGCGGATTCGTTTTTGCGATCCAAGTCCAACAGCTTTTGCTTCCTTAGCAGTTTCCGAATTTCATTGTTAAACCATCGTCGGTCTTTTTAGTCCTTAAAGCACTTACTAGGCACATACATACACACATACATTTTTGTAATATGTATGGATATCTTTTTTCCGTGACCCAGTGTTGATGAAATAAAGCCTATACAGTGCCCAAAGCTATGGTCAAGTTACTCATGAAAACTCCGTGAAAATTCGTTTAGTAGCACTGAAGATTAAGGTGTTCAGAGGGACCGTCACTACGCGATAGCGATGGAAATGTTACCGATGATGGTGCCACTAAAGCGGAGTTACTAAAAACAGTTTTCCGTACTTCCTTCACGAAAGAAGATGAAGTAAAATCCAGAATTCGAAACCAAAACAGCTGTTAGCATGAGTGACATAAAACTAGATATCTTAGGTGTTACGAAAGAAATCAAATCACTTAAGAAAGGCAAGTCTTCCGGTCCATATGCTATACCAATTAGGTTCCTTTCAGAGTATACAGACACAATAGCGACTTTCTTAGCAATCATATACAACCGCTCACTTGACGAAAGGTCTGTTCCTAAAGACTGGAAAGTAGCACAGGTCACACCAATATTCAAGAAACGAAATAGGAGTAACGCATTGAATTACAGACCTATATCACTGACCTCAATTTGCAGTAGGATTTTGGAGCATATACTGTACTCATTCACTATGAATCACCTTGAAGAAAATGACTTATTGATACAGAAAATATCGTTCGTGTGCAACACAGGTAGCTCTTTATTCCCATGAAGTAACGAATGCTGTCAACAAGGGATCTCAGATCGATTCCATATTCCTAGATTTCGAGAACGTTTTTGATACCGTTCCTCACAAGCGGCTATTAATCAAATTGCATGCATATGGAGTATCGTCTCAGTTGTGTGACTGGAATCGTGATTTCCTCTCGGAGAGATCACAGTCCGTAGTGATAGACGGTAAAGCATAGAGTAGAACAGAAGTGATATCTGGCGTTCCGCAACGTAGTGTCATGGGCCCTCTGCTGTTCCTGATTTATATAAATGATCTAGGTGATAATCTGAGCAGTCCCCTTAGATTGTTTGCAGATGACGCTGTAATTTACCGTCCAGTAAACTCATCAGACGATCAATTCCAATTACAAAATGATCTAGAGAGAATATCTGTGTGGTGCGGAAAGTGGCAAATGGCACTAAACAAAGAAAAGTGCGAGGTTATCCACATGGGTAACAAAAGAAATCCGATAAATTTTGGGTACACCATAAATCGCAGAAATCTAAGGGCTGTCAGTCTGACTAAATACATAGGAATTACAATTACGAGCAACTTAAATTGGAAATACCACAGAGGTAATATTGTGGGGAAGGCAAAACAAAGACAGCGCTTTGTTGGCAGAACGCTTAGAAGTTGCGACAAACCCACTAAAGAGAGAGCCCACATTACACTTGTCCGTCCTCTGCTGGAATACTGCTGCGCAGTGTGCGATCCTTGCTAGATAGGATTGACGTAGGACATCGAAAAAGTGCAAAGAAGGGCAGCTCGTTTTGTGTTATCGCGCAATAGGAGTGAGAGTGTCACTGAGTTGGGGTGGCAGTCACTGAAACAAAGGCGGTTTTCTCTGCGGCTAAATCTATTTAGGAAATTTCAATCACCAACTTTCTCTTCGGAATGCGAAAATATTTTGTTGACACGCACCTACGCAGGGAGAAATGATTATCATAATAAAATAAGAGAAATAGGAGCTCGAACGGAAGATTTAAGTGTTCCTTTTTCCTACGCGCCATTCCATAGTGGAATGGTAGAGAAGTAGTATGAAAATGGTTCGATGAACCCTCTACCAGGAACTTAAGTGTGAATTGCAGAGTAACCAAGTACACTCCTGGAAATTGAAATAAGAACACCGTGAATTCATTGTCCCAGGAAGGGGAAACTTTATTGACACATTCCTGGGGTCAGATACATCACATGATCACACTGACAGAACCACAGGCACATAGACACAGGCAACAGAGCATGCACAATGTCGGCACTAGTACAGTGTATATCCACCTTTCGCAGCAATGCAGGCTGCTATTCTCCCATGGAGACGATCGTAGAGATGCTGGATGTAGTCCTGTGGAACGGCTTGCCATGCCATTTCCACCTGGCGCCTCAGTTGGACCAGCGTTCGTGCTGGACGTGCAGACCGCGTGAGACGACGCTTCATCCAGTCCCAAACATGCTCAATGGGGGACAGATCCGGAGATCTTGCTGGCCAGGGTAGTTGACTTACACCTTCTAGAGCACGTTGGGTGGCACGGGATACATGCGGACGTGCATTGTCCTGTTGGAACAGCAAGTTCCCTTGCCAGTCTAGGAATGGTAGAACGATGGGTTCGATGACGGTTTGGATGTACCGTGCACTATTCAGTGTCCCCTCGACGATCACCAGTGGTGTACGGCCAGTGTAGGAGATCGCTCCCCACACCATGATGCCGGGTGTTGGCCCTGTGTGCCTCGGTCGTATGCAGTCCTGATTGTGGCGCTCACCTGCACGGCGCCAAACACGCATACGACCATCATTGGCACCAAGGTAGAAGCGACTCTCATCGCTGAAGACGACACGTCTCCATTCGTCCCTCCATTCACGTCTGTCGCGACACCACTGGCGGCGGGCTGCACGATGTTGGGGCGTGAGCGGAAGACAGCCTAACGGTGTGCGGGACCGTAGCCCAGCTTCATGGAGACGGTTGCGAATGGTCCTCGCCGATACCCCAGGAGCAACAGTGTCCCTAATTTGCTGGGAAGTGGCGGTGCGGTCCCCTACGCCACTGCGTAGGATCCTACGGTCTTGGCGTGAATCCGTGCGTCGCTGCGGTCCGGTCCCAGGTCGACGGGCACGTGCACCTTCCGCCGACCACTGGCGACACCATCGATGTACTGTGGAGACCTCACGCCCCACGTGTTGAGCAATTCGGCGGTACGTCCACCCGGCCTCCCGCATGCCCACTATACGCCCTCGCTCAAAGTCCGTCAACTGCACATACGGTTCACGTCCACGCTGTCGCGGCATGCTACCAGTGTTAAAGACTGCGATGGAGCTCCGTATGCCACGGCAAACTGGCTGACACTGACGGCGGCGGTGCACAAATGCTGCGCAGCTAGCGCCATTCGACGGCCAACACCGCGGTTCCTGGTGTGTCCGCTGTGCCGTGCGTGTGATGATTGCTTGTACAGCCCTCTCGCAGTGTCCGGAGCAAGTATGGTGGGTCTGACACACCGGTGTCAATGTGTTCTTTTTTCCATTTCCAGGAGTGTAGATGTAGATAAGAAAACTTTAGTGAAAGTTCGGATTACGATATCTATTTTTCCGTGACTCGATTCTAATGACATAAAGCGTACGCGCTGCCCGTTGCCAGTGAAAACCGCACAGAAAATCGTCTAGTAATTTTGGAGATTAACGTGTTGAAAGACAAATAGACAAACTCGACGGGGTTGGTTTTATTATTAGTATATATTTGCGAGGATCGCCGTACAGCGTTAATATGATTCACGCCACTAGGGAACAAACGAAACTAGCCTCCCTTGGCGCTCGAGCCGACAGGTCTGTCCTTGTTGGTGGAAGTCTGCAGAACGAATCCCGTTAGGGCACGCACCTCGCGAGGTTGGACCAGAATTTCTGCCGCATATCGAATTACTCGGTCCACGGGCGTGTGAAAAGCCATTCGGACGACAGGAGACACTGGGCACCGTCCTTTGCGGTCGCCCGAGAAGGTCGCGAGAAAGACACGCGAGAAGGTTGGTGGCGCCCCACGGCCAACCGCAGCCCAGACGCGGCCCGTCCGTAACTCGAGACCAGCCGTTTGCCAGAGCAGCCGCATACTTGTGGCGGGCGCCTTCGCCTTCTCCCTTATTCGCAGTCAGATCTGCCTATACTTTTCTCTTGTTATCGATTTCGACCTCCAGTTCAAGTAAACTGGCGGAGCGTGAAAACAGGTTTTAGTCAGGACAATGAATCGGGTGTCACTGGGAAGAACTTGAGGAGCGCTGCTAGGATCCCAAGAGAGACATTAAAAATATTTGACGCAGTGTAAGTGAAAATCGGCATCACACTGAAAATTACAAAATAATGAAAGATGCCGTCTCATACGACACTTGAATACGCTCGGAATTATAGAAAACGCGCCTGAAGAAACATCACCAAGCCGGCCGCAGTGGCCGAGCGGTTCTAGGCGCTTCAGCCCGGAACCGCGTTGCTGCTACGGTCGCTGGTTCGAATCCTGCCTCGGGCATGGATGTGTGTGATGTCCTTAGGTTAGCTAGGTTTAAGTAGTTCCTAAGTGTAGGGGGCTGATGACCTCAGATGTCAAGTCCCATAGCGCTTAGAGCCATTTGAACCATTTTTGTAACCTCAAGTCGCAAGGAATCCAAAAAGCTTAAAAATTCCAGTGCCAACTGAATGCGAGGGCTGTGGCAGCATCGAAAAGGAAATGAAAAAATATTGCAAAGCGATCAAGCTGCTGGCTCATCGGGCATACAGCGGTCAGCGACACTCCAAACTTCTACGGATCACAAGGGGACATCCATCAATTACGTGAGTTGTTTTCTACCCCGCGCGGTCTTAGGCGCCTTGTCTTGGTGCGCTTGGCTCCCCCCCGTCGGAGGTTCGAGTCCTCCCTCGGGTATGGGGGTGTATGTTGTCCTTAGCGTAAGTTTAAGTTAGATTAAGTAGTGCGTTGAAACATCCCCTTGGAAAAATTAATGAATTACTGTGCTTATAAACCTCTTACGTTATTTGATTTTCAAACAGCTGAGCAGAACTGAACGTACTCAGACATTTCTCTCTTTACTTATTCTGATCATCACTAAACTGACACACGACACTTTTTTTAGCGCAATGCAATCTGACTTTCGATAATCCCTACAAAAGAATGGCCCTGACTAACAATAACCTATACCTTTCATGAATCACTTACCGCACACAAATCTTGGTTACTCGAACTACTGCAATACAGCGAGCGCCAATACTGCCAGCTAAATAAAAGATTCTAACTACTGAAGGCACTAACTACTGATAAGCGTAGTTAGCAAATGAAAGATTTTGATAGAGGACAAACAATGTATTTACCTTAATAGTGTTCAAAAGTCGTAATATATATATCAGTTCATGACATCCAGTCTTACAAATTTACTGTCTCTGATGGACACACGTCCAGATCATCCGCTCTCAAAACTCCGCCATCTCTCTCCCCACATCCACCACTGCTGGCGGCTCACCTCCAACTGCGCAACGCTACGCGCTGTTTAACAGCCAACTGCCCAACACTTCTACTATAGCAAATTGCAACAATGCAAACCAGCCACAGACTGCACACAGCACAGCCAGTGATTTTCATACAGAGCGCTACGTGGCGTTACCAACATAAAAACCTAAACAGCCTACTTACAACATGGGGGCATCCATCAATTACGTGAGATGTTTTCTTCAAAATTTTGGCAGCGCAGGGTAGCCGCGCGGTCTGGGGCGCCTTGTCACGGTCCGCTTGGCTGCCCCCGTCGGAGGTTCGAGTCCTCCCTCGGGCATGGGTGTGTGTGCTGTCCTTAGCGTAAGTTTAAGTTAGATTAAGTAGTGCGTAAGCTTAGAGACCGACGACTTCAGCAGTAAGACCTTACCACAAATTTCAAAATTCGGACCCTCCTCTCCACCTTTGAGATTTGTTGAGATGAGGTCCGAAATTTGTTTTCAATATTGGTTTAAACATCGCAATTAAATCACGTTTTACTTATTAAATGTCTTAAACAGTGTTTTAACATATAATTAAAAACAGTTTATTTTAAATATGCCAACTCTAAATAGTATTGGGACGGACGGAACACAGACAAGCGGACAAAAAGGCTCGACAGTAATTGTATTGAATGGAACTGGGGACCTAGAAACGACGGAGACGCTTCGTCCCTGCCTTAGCCCTCAATGGTTCACAACCCCACAACAGGCCACTGCAGTCCACCCACCCCACCGACGCCCCACACCGAACCCAGGGTTATTGTGCGGTTCGGCCCCCAGTGGACCCCCCCGGGAACGTCTCACACCAAACTAGCGTAACCCCAATGTTTGCGTGGTAGAGTAATTACGGTGTACGCGTACGTGGAGACAGTGTTTGCGCAGCAATCGCCGACATAGTGTAACTGGGGCGGAATAAGGGGAACCAGCCCGCATTCGCCGAGGCAGATGGAAAACCGCCTTAAAAACAATCCACAGACTGGCCCGCATACCGGACCTCGACACTAAACCCCCGGGCGGATTCGTGCCTTCCCCCACGGAAAGCAGTACGTTAGACCGCACGGCTAACCGGGCGGCAGTCGACAGTAACAGTATTAACCGTTTTGACGGCTCTCTAAGAACCGAACTTTTCGTGATATATTACAGGCACTAAACGTCACTGAATCATTGAACATTTACTTACTTTGTACATGAAAGACAACGGTATTTATATCTACCTTTGAACCATATGATTACGTAGCTTTTCAATCTCTTGATTAACATGATCACTAACAGAATTCTTGTAGGTGAACTTGCATTTTTTTTTCGACTTGTCGCATGCCGCTTAAAGCAAGTATTGTAAAAGTTTTGTGACAAATTCATACTGAACTGAATAACACCAGCCTCACATGCGTTGCAAAACACCACGACTGACTCACTGACACACAGCGATCTCTACCAGCGCTGCAGAGAATTTACCAAACGAAATCTAACACTTGTCTCAAATCGGGGAATCCTGGGTATGGACTAGTGTAAAGCGTTTGGTTCACCTCAGAGAGCAGATAGAGACTGGTGGGCACTTAATATTGTCTATGCTCGGGGTTAATTATAGAACAACAAAATGTTATCTGTTACAATAATGTACATTTTCTTAATGAAAAAGGTGACATGAGATTTTCATTACCTCCCCCCTCCCCCTCCCAAACGAGATTTGGCGAGATTCTGCCAGTCTCCTCCCTCCCCCTTCCTATTTTGACCTTGCGCAATTAATGGACATCACCTAAGCAGGCGTCATTGGAAGCAGCGATAACATAGACGTAAACAGCAGCGTGACACCGCCAGACGAGTATGTATCGCGACCACCATAACATAGTCGTGTTGTCAACCGATGCTGACATATCGGGCACCAATGCGCGTAACACTCGTTACGATTTTATCCTGATCTCTTCACAAAAGATCTACGGCGTACACAAAATTTTTTTCAGTCGATCAGATTACCACTGAGCCAAGTCATATTCGCTGGCCAAGACTCTTCTTCACAGTCTCCGAAGAAAGTGGGATCGCTCTAGCTTCGCTCGAGAATTTTACTCTAGAAGCTTTTCGGGCAAACCTTGTACACAAAGAAAGGCACAGGTTTGTTCGACTGACAGGAGAGCGCAAGGGAAATGTTGAATGATCTGGATTGGCGGACTCTTTCACAGTGGGCAGAAAATCTACGTACTAAGTTTCAAGGGCCAGAATAATGCAGAGATATTAGTTAGCCCACTCTGCTTCGTTCCCGCAGGAACACTGAAGACAACATTAGACTAACTACATCATGCACGGAGGCATTCAGAGGCATTTGAGCAGTCATTCAACATACCATACTCGACTGGAACGGGAAGAAACCCAAACATGTGGTGCCACATTAAGTACACTCTGCCATGCATTTCACAGTGGTATGTAGAGTGTGTACATGAGGATGACAAAAATACAGAAACACCAAATACATAACACATTACCCGAGACCGGATTATATGCATCATAAAATTTTAAAACATGCATGAAAAATGTTCAAAATACATGAAAAGTGTAGAAATATGCAAGATGAAATAATGAAAAACATGGTAGGTGCTGCGTGCATTATAACTCACAAGTCGAACCTGTGCATATCAGTTACGAGGAAGAGCGGCGGCCATGCAAAATGTAGGACACTGATATCATTTTCTGAATACTTTCTATTAGAGGTTAGGAGCGGAGCCTTTCTGGGATTATTTTCTAAAAATTTGCAAAATGGGGACGCATACCGTGTTCCAAGAGTTTTTCCTTCTTTGCTATTGTTATCGGTAACAAGCGGATGCGAAACGAGTGAGTCGCAGCGAAACAATCGATATGTTCAGGACCAATTTCGAGATATATTGTACGCAGAGGGGCACGATCAAAAACTCCATAATATTTTATTAAAAAAACAACATACAATCATAAATTTTGTTGAACAGCATCAACTCTTAATGAATACTATTGGACCAAAGCATCATTTACAATTTTATTTTATATTTTTCTACGATTGAAAACATAAACGACCCAAGTATTGCTCGAAATGTTCCGTAGTAAGATTGTGTTTTTCGACCACTGAAAACATTTTTATTAGCAGAAGAGGACCGTTTTACATCAACTGAGTCAACTGAGCAGCATTTGAATTTTGGTGCTATGTTGGCTCTTATTGTTTCTGGTAAAAGTTCACCTGTCCCATTTACAAAACTGTCAGTATGGCACAAGGTTCAAAACCGGGGTTATTGTTTACAATGTTATCAAACTTTTCTTTAAGTTTTCTTGGGAATACCTCTGGCAATGAGGAGTTCACTAGAATAATTTTATTCATTAACTGACTAGATTCATTCAACGCCAGACACTGAGTTTCACGTCCGCCCCGGTAGCTGAGTGGTCAGCGTGACAGACTGTCAGTCCTAAGGGCCCGGGTTCGATTCCCGGCTGGGTCGGAGATATTTCTCCGCTCAGGGACTGGGTGTTGTGTTGTCCTAATCATCATCATTTCATCCCCATCGACGCGCAGGTCGCCGACGTGGCGTCAAATCGAAAGACCTTCACCAGGCGAACGGTCTACCCGACGGGAGGCCCTAGCCACACGACATTTCCATTTTTACTGAGTTTCAAGCTTTTTAATACTTTGAGATATATGGGAAAATTAGTGCTAATCACAGAAATGTCTTTTTTAATACCGGAATCATTAAAAGCTTCCTTGCACTGGCAAACTGCCGAAGCCTCTGCGCCACCACGTGTCCCTATTATGGTTATTTCCATCACCGATGTGTGGTTTTGGAATTCCAGCGCGCCGTGCAGTTCCCCGCTTAAGTTCACTATGCGTTGTTGTAGTGCTCACAGGGTTCCGAGTGCGAGATTCAGTTCTGCAGTGACTTTTGGAGCTGTCGTCCCCTTATGTTTCTCACAAAACTTCTGAGGTCATCAGTCCCCTAGAACTTAGAACTACTTATACCTAACTAACCTAAGGACATCACACACATCCATGCCTGAGGCAAGATTCGAACCTGCGACCGTAGTGGTCGCGCGGTTCGAGACTGAAGCGCCTAGAACCGCTCGGCCACACCGTCCGGCATTTTCGTCACAATCCACTTCAATGATGGACCGTCAAAATCACCTAACACACGCTTTCGTCCGCGTTGTGACTTAGTAGATGATGCTTTGCCGCTTTTCCTGTGTGCGGTATAAGTCTTCGATGCGGTACCCCCTGTAGCACCAAATGTTTCTAGTCATATGGCTACGGAAGCACTCATCATACGAACACCAACAATTTGGCTAGGTTTGGATTCGCCTAGCTTCGACACAACTATACAAAACACTGTTCTGAGCACGATCGAGACAAATACAACAGCGTAGGCTGCAGGCTTGGTTAGCATCTGTATTTATGTTCAAACACGCATTTCTCTCGATGTTTTAACGTTTTAGTTCAATCCTTGTATGTAGATGTAGAATGGGACCTTGATGTTCACACATGCAGCATGACGTCGCAGCATCACCACTATTGTATTATTGTCGCGGTCGGTAACAAGCGTGGAGTATGAATTTGATAGGTAAAAGGTGAGGCTGACACACGAGTTTGCAAAGTTGCGGGGCGGGGGGGGGGGGGGGGGGGACCGGGAAGGGAGATAATACTGCAGCCACGTGCTGCTGTGATTGGGGCCGGCTGAGTGCACAAAGGGCGCGGTGTCGGCCACGTGATTAGCCCTTTCGCGGGACTGCTCAAAGGGCAGGCCTGCAGGGAAGTGACGTAGTCTACGCGGCCACACGTGCCTCACCTCCCAGCCTCCGACGTAATCGCCTACGTGGGTTTCACACCGACCCCAGACATTTTTTTAGTTTATTTATTGGCCTCTCCGTACACCAATAGAGCCAGTCCTAACCAGCAGCGCTGCTATCCTTTGTACGCACCAATCTTTTTCCATAATATATGAGAAATCTAAAACGTACAATTTATTGTGGTTGCCTGACATGATCAGTCGGTGCAGGAGGCGGTCTATAAATTTGTGCTGTAGGCTTCTTATGAAAAATTTTATTTATTTGCCAAGATCGCCATGTTAACACATTACTGGGTTACCAGTTTCGGCAAAATAAATTGACATTTTCAGATCCATAAAACAGGGCAGTGGCACTTAACGCCATACAATAATTTAAACCACTGCGTCACGTACAATATGCACAAGAAAGTAGAGGCATTTCAATAACATGCCAGATATGCAACCATAATGTATGTACTAGTTAGAATGTGTATGAATGAACTGCTCACGCCATACGAATACTTACAGTTCCACATTTGGCGCGTTGTTGTAATGCCTCCACTTCCTACTGCAAGTTCCGTGTTGTTCTTGTGACTCAATAGTTTAAATCATTATATGATATAATTAATTGTCCTGTTTTATGGGTCTGAAGATAGCAATTTATTTTGCCGAAATTAGTAATCCACTCTGTTAACATAGTGAACCTGCAAATAACAGTTTTGATAAGAAGACTGCAGAACAAATTTCATTGACATGGTTAATAAAACTTAATTAAATGCAGTTGCCTCTTAGATTAACCATCAGTTTTCTAATAAATCGAAATATGTATATTTTACACGGTGTCCCAGAAGGAGAGACCAATATTCAGGGATATGACAGGAACGATCACTCGAAGCAAACATTTCTAGTAAACATGGGCTCCAAAATGCGTACCTTAAGAGCCAGGAGCACTACTTCTTCTTAAATACTGTGAAACGAATCGCTTCTAGTGCAAGCTCTTTGCTTTCCATACTTTGGGGGAGGTAGTACGGACCAAAATAAGAAAAAGTCTAGTGAACATGGATCTGAAGTGCATACCGTAAGAGCTATGAGCCCTTGTTCATCTTCGATACTGAAAACACACGTCTTTTACTAAACAAGTACTCGTAGCCCTTCAGGTATGCACCTTTACATTTATGTTTACTGGACATTTTTTTCTTGTTTTGGTCCATATTATTAATTCCAAAAACATGAAAAGCGAAGAGCTTGCAGTAGAAGAGTTTTTTCACAGTATCGAAGATGAAGAAGTGCTAACAGATTTTAAGCTATGCATTTTAGAGCCCATGTTTTGCTTCGAATGATGGTTCCTGTCATATCCTTGAATACTGACCATTCTTCCTGGACAGCCTGTGTGTATATACACAGCGTTAAAAACAATCTAATCTTTTGAGAGGTGACAACACTCACCAAAACAAGAAAAAACAGCCCAAAACAACAGAAAAAGTCCAGTAAACACGGGCTTTAAAATGCTTTACTTGAGAACTATGACCACCTGTTCAATAAAAGAGATGTGTTACACTGTAGCAATGATGAAGAAGTACTCATAGCTCTTAAAGTAAGGATCTTAGAGCTCATGTTTATTGGATTTTTGTTTTGTTTTGTTCGGTTATACCACCCCTCAAAATATTTTACACTTTTGTTAACAACCTGTACATAAAAAACCCAAATTAAATAGTTACAATTTAACCCAAACTTTTAACATTAACTTCACAAGCAATTCATAAACACCTATATTCACTGTAGTCACCAATGTTAATATTTTCGAAGGACGTTGTTGATTCATGTGAACCAGCTCCGTAAACAGTCTGATTTCCTTCCGCATCTAATGTAGCCAAAGTTTATGTGGTTGACGACCTGGACCTTTCCATATTCGCAGTACAGTGATGGTATTACGCGAATTCTATAGATGTGTTGACGGTAGCAGCCGTGGTTGAATTTCGCCCTGGCAATAGTTCCGACGAACTGCCTCTTGTTTCCTATACCAGTTCAGTTACACTTCGTATCCCACTTTTTAGCGTAGCATCGGGCCTTCCGTAAAGGTGGATGGATTTCTATTTTACCAGGCTCCCAGATCTTCGATCTGCCACACCTTCTTCCTTTCACCTCTAGCCAAAGTCATCCTCTAGAATGCAGCCCTCCTGTATTTCATTCTTTGTTGCGTTCGTTGCGAAATGGTCAGCTTTCTCATTCCCCACAATTCCATATGTCCCTTGCTCCACACAAATGCTACATCCATATGGTTTCTTTGTAACTCTGATGCAGCAGCAGCTACTCCGCATGGTAAATAGCAGTTCCCTTTGTCTTTACCACCTGAAGTCTGCGTTTGCACCGCAGAGAGCGCGTCCGTCATTGTTACTGTATGGTTAGCTGTGACGATCATCCCACAAATCAACACCACCATTTGTGGAGGCATTTTCAACGCTAATGAGGTACCAGAAGGTGATTGATACCTTACTTTGAGCTACAGTAAGGACATACCAACTAGTTACAAATGGTTCAAATGGCTCTGAGCACTATGGGACTCAACTTCTGAGGTCATTAGTCCCCTAGAACTTAGAACTAGTTAAACCTAACTAACCTAAGGACATCACAAACATCCATGCCCGAGGCAGGATTCGAACCTGCGACCGTAGCGGTCTTGCGGTTCCAGACTGCAGCGCCTTTAACCGCACGGCCACTTCGGCCGGCAACTAGTTACAGGACGTACGTGTTAATATGGACTAATCTGAGAACCCATGAATCAATCACAACAATTTAGAAAGTCTTCTCGAACAATGGCCAAGTATTGCCGAAGGCCCCAAACTCGATGATTCTGTCGGCTGTGCCTGTGTAGATGTTAAAAATAAAAAGAGTGGACTATTTCGCCAACCGGTGAAACGTCTCCATGTGATCGTTTCCATTGATCTTGGAAAGCAACCTTCGGTTTTGCTACAATTCTTAACGACTCGAATGTTCGGTATGACTATGCCTGGAGATAAAGATGGAAGAGAATGCGTGATATTACAGCGGCATTTGAACGCCAAAGGGGAATGTCTTTTTCAGTTTCAAATTTATTACTATGTTCTGTATGTATAAGTGTAACCATGACCATGTAGCCGGGCGGAGTGGTCGAGCGGTTCTAGGCGCTTCAGTCCGGAACCGCGCTGCTGCTGCGGTCGCAGGTTCGAATCCTGCCTCGGGCATGGATGTGTGTGATGTCCTTAGGTTAGTTAGGTTTAAGTACTTCTAAGTCTACGGGACTGATGACCTCAGCAGTTAAGTCCCGTAGTGCTCAGAGCCATTTGAACCATTACCATGTATTCATGTCATAGCTTTCCTGTTCCCACTGTCGCCTGCTAGTGCGAATGTGTGGTTTGTCTGTAGCTGATTCTTCAGGTTTCCTTAGTTGCCAGGAGCTTTCCGTAAGTGTTAAGGCCATTGTAGTCAATCTATGGGTAGAGCTTTTAATACGACTACGTTGGGTAAGTGAGGCTTAGTTCAAATGGCTCTGAGCACTATGGGACTCAACTGCTGTGGTCATAAGTCCCCTTGAACTTAGAACTACTTAAACCTAACTAACCTAAGGACAGCACACAACACCCAGACATCACGAGGCAGAGAAAATCCCTGACCCCGCCGGGAATCGAACCCGGGAACCCGGGCGTGGGAAGCGAGAACGCTACCGCACGACCACGAGATGCGGGCGAGGCTTAGTAGTCAGTGGTCAGCACCCGTTGTGACTTTGGTACAGGTAGAAACGGCCCACGCTCTCTGAGCCCTTCCGGGCTGCTGTATAGACCCCGGCGACGGGGCAGGTTGGTTTCACTCTTACCTAGGACGCCGGTGAGTACGGATGCTCTGAGTAGTTGAAGTGTGTAAGAGTTAGCTTTGTTTGAGTTTCCAGTAGTCACTGTGGTATGTGGCATTGATAATCATGACGCACCAATTATTTCAGTCAGGGAACGGTATTAATTTCATTAGTATTCAGTTTATTCGACGAGATCTTTTTTTGCAATTTCATCTCGATGTGAACGAGCGGCGTCGCTACGCGACGTACAGTTTTAGCTATTTTCATGTATTATGTATGAACGTGTGCTTTTGTGGAATGCTTGTGTTAAATTTTGTTTAATTTACCGTCCAATTTGTGTTTCATCCCCATGGACTTAGTAGCCGTTACTCTGCTGCACCAAGTGCGTTTCTTCGTGAACCTTGAGACTCCAATTCGACGTAAACACCTCTCGTGTTCGAACAGAAAATTCAGTTTCATTGCGGAGTAGATGTGCTCGTGTTTGGCAAATTTACTTACAAAATTACTGAGATGTATGGAATTTCAGAAGTGGGCTTCGTTCAACTGTCCGTTAAAGGCAGTCGTGCTCTGAGCCAGTGAGCGTACATGTGGAATAGAGGAGCATTCTTCTAAATTCTTTCTTTCGTTTTGTGAGTGATCAATGTGAACGTCGTTTGTTGATCTTGATAAATCGTAACCAGTAATTTAGCAGACTTGCCCCACACGTATTGGTCCAGTTGTTGCGTTGTATAAATGTACCGTATGTCGAGATTCACCGGCCAGCTTTCCAAGTAACAGCGTTTTAACTTAACTTCTGTGTATTACTTTTAACGAGAAAATAAATGTTAATTACTGCTAAATTCGTTGCTATTACATCTCACAGCACCATTACGCTCCCTAGTAAGGATCCTTAAAATCAGTCAATTTGCACCTCCCCTTAATAATGTTTCAATGGATTGTATCATGATTATTTATTATTATTTGGCACATGACTAATACAGACATATCATGAAATTAAATTACATACACATATGAACATATTGACACACAAGAAACTTAAGTTTGTCTTTGGAACTAAATATCCAGTCCTTCAATCCAGCGCACTGCATCTGGAGTTGCGAGCAGGAAGTCCCCTTGGGCACCGTGATAGGCTCGAATCCTGCATTCACTGACAATGTGGTGAACAGTCTGGTATGGAGCCCCGCAGTAACAGGCTGGATCAGGCAGCTTCTTCCACTTAAAGAGAGCATCCCTGCATCGGCCATGGCCAGTACGGATTCTGTTGAGGGTAGTCCAGGTCTTGCGTGGTAGGTAAAATCCACTTGGAAGTTTAGCACCTGAGAAGATGTTATGCAGGCGCACATCTGTCACTCTTTCCCTTCGACCTTTCCATTCTTCAAGAGGTTTGAAATCCTTAGTACTATGATTATTGTATATCGAATATATGGATTGGTATTTTATTAAATTATCAAATTATCTGTGAGGTGACGCCTTTTTATCACTTTAATTAATTAATTAATTTTTAAATAAATTTGGTCCACTAACCAGAAATTTTGTGTCTGATACTTGTTCGAGGCAAGCAAGCGAAGGCTCTACTTGCATAGCCATTCTTGGGATTTAGGAAATCACAAAAGTGATATTGTGCGAAGCTGATCCTACCAGCACCATGCAATAGTAAAAGACAACAGGTATCATTCAGCGGAAGAGACTTCACTTTACACAATTGAACTCGATGTCATTAAAAGGGCATCTACATCTACACAGATACTCCCCTAGCCACCGCACGATGCATGGCGGAGGATACCCTGCACTAGTACTTCTCATTTCCCCTCCTCTTCCACTCGCAAATAGAGTGAGGGAAAAACGACTGTCTGTACGCCTCCGGATGAGCCCTAATTTCTCGTATCTTATCTTCGTGGTCCTTAAGTGCTATGTATGCTGGCGGCAGCAGAATCGTTCGTCAGCCAGCTTCAAATGACGGTACTCTAAATTTCCTCAATAGCGTTTCTCGAAAAAGAACGTCGCCTTCCATCTAGGGATTTACACTTAAGTTCGCGAGGCATCTCCGTAACACTTACGTCATGTTCGAACCTGCCGGTAACAAATCTAGCAGCCCGCCTCTGAATTGCTTCGATGTCTTACTTCAATCAGACCTGTTACGAATCCCAAACACTCGAGCAGTACTCAAGAATAGGTCGCACGAGTGTCCTATATGCGGTCTCCTTTACAGGTGAACCATTCTTTTCCAAAATTCTCCCAATGAACCGAAGTCGACCATTTGTCTTTCCTATCACAGTTTTCACATGCTCGTTCCATCTCATTTCACTTTGCAACGTTGCGCCCACATATTTAAACGACTTGACTGTGTCAAGCGGGACACTAGTAATACTGTATCCGAACATCACAGGTTTGATCTTCCTACTCATCCGCATTAACTTTCATTTTTCTACATTTAGAGATAGCTGCATTCATCGCACCAAATAGAAATTTTGTCTAAATTGTCTTGTATCCAGCTACAGTCACTCAACTTTGACACCTTAACGCACACCACGGCAGCATCCGACGCCTTCATCTCAGGAGAAGGCGGGTGTGTTGGTTCGCCAAAGAAAATTTACGAAACAAAACTGCGCCACCTCGATGATTCGTTACAAGGGAACGGGACGTTTTCTAACTTACGTTTCTATGTAAAACAATGTAGGAGGTGCCTTCTACAAGTGGATATACGACACATTCTCTGGTGCTGTGTGTCACTGTGAACTGCGTTAACCGTTGCCTTGTTTTGTCTGTGTAACTGTCTGTCTACAGCGAGAAATTTGTCACTATGCCGCTGCTTCCACTGCACTTAGTGACACTGTACTGAACGAAAATTATCGACTCTTTACCCATGAGTGGTATGGGAAGAGAAGTATAGTACACACAAAACTATCGAAAGAAAAGTATCCACTATTTTAAGGTAACTATAAGTATCTTTAACAAAAATATTGGAGTAGACTCTTTCTATCGGCCCCAGATTCTCGATCTCTGTTCTTAAAATCTATTATAATGGAGAGAGACATTCAATTTTCACAAGTTTTAAATAGAATAACACAAACTTCAAATCGAGTAATATTTCCTTTGTCGTTACAGATTACAGTTTTCACAAATTCAGATCAGATCAGTCTTTTACGAGTTGGACATAGAAATATTTTCCACTGGTGATCCATTTTCTTTGAAAAATAATACAAAATATGCCTTTTATAATAGAAGGCCGTAACTCATACAAAAAAAAAAAAAAAAAAAAAAAAAAAAAAAAACACAGCCCATAACTCCCAATTTTATAAAAGTGTTTCAAGCGAATTCTTCCCGCTAATCAACCTCATCCGGACAGATAGCACTGCTAAGATATGACTTACTATGACAACAAATGCCATAATTTTTGAAATTCGGTTACCTCAAAACTACATTTTTGATTTGCGCCCCTCTTTTACCCATGTCGTAATATACTTATACTAACAAATATGTAATGCTGTATTCACCCCCTTATTATCTTATTAGGTAAATAACATTACCTTACTGTTGTGATTGAAACCGCCAACTTTTTTGTATCGTACATAAAATTTAGTTCTTGTGGTAAGACATGTCTCGAAACTGACAAAACCGTAATTTCAGAGTCTTATCATCCTCCAACAAAATTCTGCAGGCGACTATGCTTGCACTAAAACGGTTTTAAGCGATTTGAAAATGCATACAGCAAGTGAACGTATCGACTCTGGATTGCATTTGGAAATACTATGTACAAGGGCTAAAAATTAACTCCATAGAGGCTTTCTTTGTTCCCGCACATAAGAGAACTTGACGAATTATATCCCAAAGTTATAGTTGCGCTCAGAACGCATCCTTCAACGGCGGTATCTAACAATTAAGCGGTAAAATCGATTTCTGTGTTGAAAAGAATTAAAAATTATCTCCAGACTATTGTTTTGGAAAGAATACCTCGTCTGTCCTGCCATCTAATATTGAAATTCTACAAATTGCGATGGCGTAATTGCTGGTGTTGCCGAAATTAAGTCTAGAATAAAAGACTTTTTCCATTTTAACTTCCTACATATTACGTAGGAATTTTTGTTTAGGATACAGTTTCTTAGCTCGTGGCATTATGAAACGCAAAATAAATCCGCGAAAAAACAAAGGCCACAACACAATTTCAATACAAACAAACTTTTGTTTTACAAGCTAAAACAAAGGAAGGCACAGACGACATTTTCAAACAACTGAACATCGTGATGCGTAAAAGGTAACTACGCATCTAACTTGTAAATCAAAATTTCGGCCATGAATTTCCATTTTAAAGAAAGGGGCGTGGTAAACGATTGATTTAAAGGGACGCCTGCGTATCTGAATTATTTTTGTGTTTCTAATTGCAAGAATAGACTCAATAAAGTGGTCATTGTCTAGCACAGAAAAGAAGTACCATTTTTCAACATGCTTCCTAACCACTTCCATTCAGTGTTCTCCTTATTGTGCCACATTATACGGTGGTAAGTATTAGTTTTTGTGCTTATATCCGTATTCTGAGCATATGATATGTCATATCCTAAATATACGAAATGGATAATCTGTTCTTTAAAGGTAATCTGTAACGATGAGTGTGACTGCGTCAAAGTATAATAAAAAGAGCTATTTCAACTATTTTAGTAGTCGCTGGCGCCTCCAGATACGGAAACGAAGTCTGCAGCTGGGCTGGGAACCTGTGGGGTAGGCACGCGCCGTCAAATGGGCCTCGCCTCGCCACAGACTGCTTGCAACTGCCGTCTGCACCCACGTGACGCGCCTGGCGCGGCGCCAGCCTATCAGCGTCCCCACGTGGCAGGCCCGTGCGCTGCCCGCCACACCGCTGAGTTGCAGGCACGTGGCCTGCTGTCTGCTACCCACTCAAGTAAGGGGACTCAGACGCCCCGTCGCTTTCGCGGAATTCAGCGCGGAGCAACTTCGGCTCCAGACCTTCAGTCGCCTGCTTCCCCCCCCCCCCCCCCCCCCCCACCAGCCCTCGACCCTACCCATCCGCCCCCTTGCACCTCGTGAACTCCAGTACACGTGAGCGTCGCGACGACGTGTCGCCGTATCAGAGCGCACTTTGTGGCTTGTGCACGCGTGGATATCAAAGTACACATAATTTAATTTTTCAGTATTTCTTCCAGCGTATATCGTCACGGACGGGAAAATGTTCCCACTGGATATCTTGCAACATTATAGATAAATTACTAAAGTGGAAACGAAATATTTTTAGTTTAAATAACATTAACGGACGGGACGAGAAGCGAATTTAAATTTTCTTTTCTGTTTATGTTTTTGCTCCGAGTGCGGAGAAGCTTTTGCCAATCGATGGAAGCGCGCTCTGTGAATAACATCACGAAACAAACGAAGATATGAATAGCGCCAACAAGAAGCAGCACACGAGACAGCGTATGTTGTAATTTGTAAGGGAAAATTTCAAACTCTTCTCAGAGCAACCTACTACTTACAGAAGTTACAGTGAGATTACCCTCCGTGAAAAATGAACATATTACAATATTAAGCCTGCTTCGACTATGGTTTTGATTTTGGTCTCTTGATTGACACTCAGAAAGAACTGTGCCGGGTGATTCAAAATGAAAGAGCAGATTAAAGTTGTTTATTATAGACAAGCTATAAGAAACACAATCACGTTGTGCGTGTCACTGGATAGAGGAAGGTTCAAAATTTTGACACAGCTGCGCTGTTGTTTATTTGTACCAATATGGCGACTACACCACATGAGAAATTATTTTGTGTTGGAATTTGCGTGAAATCAATGAATCCACTGTTCAGGTGCAACGTACATTCAGCCGTTCTTTCGGCAAGAAGCGCCTCTGCACATGCAGATTTATGACTTTGCTGCTGGTAAACCTTTCGGAGTACAAGGTCGTGGCCCACGAAACACTTTCGTTCCTAATGTTTCGTCCCGAACTGCGTTGGACATCTTCAGAGCCGTTGTTCCTCCGTTGAGTCTTGCCGACTGACTGGACGGACGTCTGTGAGCGACATATACATTGTAGAAAAAACGGCGACGCCGGAGTTACACGCGATAAGCAGAGATGATTCTTGTCAAAGGTAAAACTTAACTATCGATAGTCGACAACACTCAAATGGTTCAAATGGCTCTGAGCACTATGGGACCTAACTTCTGAGGTCGTCAGTCGACTGGAACTTAGAATTACTTAAACCTAACTAACCTAAGGACATCACACACACATCCATGCCCGAGGTAGGATTCGAACCTGCGACCGTAGCGGTCGCGCGGTTCCAGACTGAAGCGCCTAGAACCGCTCGGCCTCTCTCGCCGGCGGCAACACTCAATGGAGGAGCAACGTCTCTGAAGATGTCCAGCGCAGTTCTGGATGAAATGTTAGGAACAGGAGAGTTTCGTGGACCACGATCTTAAACCCCAAAAGCCTTACCAGTAGCAATGTCACCCGGCCGTCAAAGCCTTCATTCTATCATCAGACTGTCATACAAAATTCTAGGGAACTAGCTGTATATTGGGAAGAGTACTGGCCGGCCACGCACGTGTGTTGAAAATGTCGAGCGTATCCGAGATGCTTACACACGGACTATTGGTAGTCCACAGGAGCTCCAACATCCTCAAACAACGGTGTTGTGTGTTCTGAAACGACGCCTGCTTATAAAGCCTTATAAGTTGCAGTTACTGCAGGAATTAAGTCCCGGCGACCACAAGAGAAGATACGAATTTTGCGTTTCGTTTCTCCAGGACATGGCAGAGGACACTTTTTCCGAACGACTCATCTTTTTGGAAGAATCGACGTTTCATCTACAGGGTACAATAAATCGCCGTAATATAAGAGTTTGGGAGTCACAAAATCCTGGCGTCGTCGTCGAACATGAAAGAGACTCACCGAAACTGAATGTGTTTTGTGCCGTCTCTGTTCACAAGTTTGTTGGCCTTCCTTTTTTGCGGAGGAAACTGTGACATGGACATGCTACAAATTGGTTGTTTCCTCAGCTTCACGGAGATTCCAATGATTTTTGTGGTGTCACCGCCAGACACCACACTTGCTAGGTGGTAGCCTTTAAATCGGCCGCGGTCCATTAGTATACGTCGGACCCGCGTGTCGCCACTGTCAGTAATTGCAGACCGAGCGCCACCACACGGCAGGTCTAGAGAGACGTCCTGGCACTCGCCCCAGTTGTACAGCCGACGTTCATAGCAATGGTTCACTGACAAATACGCTCTCATTTGCCGAGACGATAGTTAGCATAGCCTTCAGCTACAATTGCTACGGCCTAGCAAGGCGCCGTATTCAATTGATATTGAGATTCTATTAATGTATCATCAAGAGCGGTGTTCTACAAAGGTGGATTAAAGTTAAGTATTCCAGAAGCTACGTACTTTTCTTTATAGCATTCATTACGTATCCTGTTTCAGACCTCACGCCAGTCTGCGTGAGTTTAAGCGCGTGCCTTTCGGCTTCCTCTCATTGTGTCTAGGCTGTCTTGTCTAGACACAACATATTTGGCGACGAGTCTCAAAAGAGGATTTGATGCGGCGATGGAAAGCTGGACGGAGTGGTCACACCAATTTGGATTCCATCTCGCCGCCTACAGAATTCAAGGTAACGAGCGGCAGCCTTTTTTGTTAGCATCCGTCGGGATGCACACGTACCGTGTGATAGTGAAATTGTTTCCCCGACGCGACGTAGCAACTCTGTCCTACGAAGAAATTTTGTCTGCATTAGATGTATATTTCAAGGAATCAGTCAATGTAGTTGCAAAAAGGTATACGTTCTTTCGTACAAAACATACGGCCGGTCAAACTAATAGGGAGTGGGTTGCAACTTTGCAAGGCCTTACTAGGGATTGTGCTTTTGAGTGTGAATGTGGACTCCCTTATTCAGATACTATGGTACGTGATGCAATTGCACAGAACGTTTCTGATGTTCGTATACGGGAGCAAATTTTGATTAACTATTATCATCGCTATGTTCCCCATGCCTCTTCCATTTCACCTCCACTTCATCGCTTACGCCGTAAAGGTGTTCCGTTCGTCTGGACGACGGAATGCGAACGCGCCTTTCGCCAGTTGAAATCGGCGTTGCTTTCAAATACTTGCCTTACGCCATTCGATCCCCAGAAACACCTTTTGTTGATGGTAGATGCATCGGATTTCGGGATCGGTGCTGTGCTTGCGCACAAAGATGGATCGCATGGTCGCCCTATTGCCTTTGCGTCCAAATTGCTCTCGTCTGCGCAAAGAAATTATTCACAGATCGAGAAAGAAGCTTTGGCTCTCGTATTTGGTGTTACTAAGTTCCATGATATCTTGTATGGTCGTCACTTTACCATCATCACAGACCACAAACCTTTGACATCGCTTTTTCATCCGAACAAGCCTGTACCTCCACGTACAACGCAGAAATTCATACTCTGGTCTATTTTCCTCTCGCAGTACCGCTACGATATCTTGTATCGGTCCACTGCTAAGCACGGAAACGCCGATGCGTTGTCCCGTTTGCCTGTTGCTAGGGATAGAGCATTCGATTCCTCCAAACTTGCTTGCATGTTCATTGATGCGGAAACCGATGACGTGGTCGAATCGTTTCCGATTGATTTTCGTCGTGTGGCTACCGCCACAGCTGCTGATCCTGTCCTTGCTACCGTTTTGCGTTTTGTTGCTACGCAATGGCCCTTGTCCAAGTCACGGATCGAGGATCCGTTGGTTCGCCGATTTTTTGCTCAGAAGAAGAGACTTTTTGTACGACGTGGTGTTTTGCTGTTGCGTTCTGATAATGATCAGTCCTGGGTCGTGGTCCAACGTTCGTTACAATCCTCTGTCTTACGACTTCTCCACCAAGGACATTGGGGTATAGTGCGCACGAAACAACTTGCTCGTCAGCACTGTACTTGGTTCGGAATCGATGCTGCGATTACGAATATGTGCTCTTCTTGCATGGCGTGTGCCGAACAACAATCCGCACCACCGCGGAAATTCTTTGCATGGCCGAAAGCCACTTCCCCTTGGCAACGCTTGCACATAGATTTTGCTGGTCCATTTTGGAATGCTCGATGGTTGGTTGTTGTAGATTCCTTCAGTAATTTTCCTTTTGTTGTCAGGATGTCTTCCACGACGTCATCTGCCACCATCCAAGCGTTATCTGCTATCTTTTGCATTGAAGGTCTTCCACAGACTATTGTTTCCGACAATGGCCCACAATTCATGTCCGCAGACTTTCAGTCATTCTGCAAGGCCAATGGTATTCAACATCTGACATCCGCGCCGTTTTCGCCTCAAACGGTGCCGCTGAACGATTGGTCCGGACTTTCAAGTCACAGATGTTGAAGTTGGAAGAGTCTCATTCTCGGGAGGACGCGTTGTTGCTCTTCTTGTCTTCGTATCGCTCTCAGCCCCGAGATGGTCGCTCGCCGGCTGAGTTGCTCCACGGTCGTCCTCATCGAACCTTGATGTCTTTGCATAGTGTCAGTGCGAACGGAAAACTCGGAACCTTCCTCTGTCCAGTGAAATGCTCACATTGTGTTTCTGTCTTGCGTAGCTTGTCTGTAATAAACCGTTCAAATCTATTCTCTCTTTCTGAATCATCACGTATGTATGAACAGGGAAAAGGGAATCGGCAGTGTTAAATAGGCTATTGAGGAATGTTAAGTGTCAATATTATTGGCGGTCAACCTCAAAGACAGAATTTATGGATCCTAGGTTTTTTTCTTTACTTAAATGGAAATAATATATTGCTCTTGCTAATTACTGATGAAAGTGTAAAGCAGCATTATTCTTTGTTTCCATAAAATGGCGCAAATACAAATATTATGCATTTTTGAGATCTGGAAGTATTGTCCTCTTTTACCTAGGCAGACGAACTCCGATTCCAGTCTCGTAAGCATTTAAAAACTTAACTCCGTCCTAACAGGCCTTGAAAGACCCAACGGTACCGATCGACCGCCGTGTCATACGGAGGGGCATGTGGTCAGCACACCGCTCTCCTGGCCGTTGTCAGTTTTCGTGACCGGACCCGCTACTTCTCCGTCAAGTAGCTCCTCAGTTTGCCTCACAAGGGCTCAGTGCACCCCGCCTGTCAACAGCGCTCGGCAGACTGGACGGTCACCCATCCAAGTGCTAGCCCAGCCCGACAGCGCTTAACTTCGGTGATCTAACGGGAACCGGTGTTACCACTGCGGCAAGGCCGTTGGCGTCGTACGCATTCATCATCATCATCAGTGATCTGCCTAAAGGCAGGTTTTCATCAGGCTGTCCGGTCTTCTGCCATCCTCTTCAGGTCTGCATAATTTCCTCATCCCTTTATGTCGTCTATCACCTTGTATGTCCTTCTTCCTCTCAGTCTTCTCCCACAAACCAATCTTTCCAAAGCATCTACTAGCAAGCACTCCCTTCTCAATGAATCTCCCAACCAGTTCTTTTTCCTTTCTCTTACAACCTTCAGCATAATCTTCTCTCACCAACCCATTCCAATACTCTTTCATTACTCACTCTTTCCATCCAGCTTATTCTCTCCATTCTCCTCCACATCCACATCTCAAATGCTTCTAACCTTTTTTCATCCTCTCGTCTCAGTGTCCATGTTTCTGCCCCATATAGTGCCACACTCCAGACAAAACATTTGCCAGCCGTACGCATTAACTACGAATAATTCACAAAGAATATGAAACATTTGTTTCAGGTTAATTTGACGTACTGCTGCGTAGCTTTGACAATGAGGAATATTTGACATTCCATCTTCGTGATAGAACGCACGACAAAAATCTGCAATGGCTAACAATTTTATTTTAAAGATCTAATATGATTATGCTCTTACTACTGACTACTGATGAGTTTTCAGTGCTGGAACTATAATATTTGGCTCGTGTATAACAGTATTAACAACTAACTGCCGTTTTATAAAATATCTCTTAGAAGAACCTTGTTTTCATGTAGACCACTAGTGGTGTTGTAAATGTACACATCATACGGGCTAACAGGGACTGTGTTGACTTAGTTTATATATCCAGCGGCGAGTGTCGCCAAGTTCTGTTAGCACTGTCTCGCTTGGTGGTGGTGGACAGACGCACTAAGTAACAGCGTGGACTGCTACGCGTTTATGACGTTGCACTTGAGACGCGACAGTTCTTTAACCACATTTATTTCACATCTCAAGATACTTTCAAGAGGCGAACATTCATAATTCCTAGGGTATTGGTACAAATGGATCTGAGAACTATGAGACTTAACTTCTGAGGACATCAGTCCCCTAGAACTTAGAACTACTTAAACCTAAGTAACCTAAGGACGTCACAAACATCCATGCCCGATGCAGGATTCTAACCTGCGACCGTAGCGGTCGCGCGGTTCCACACTGCAGCGCCTAGAACCGCTCGGCCACTCCGGCCGGCTCCTAGGGTAATATCTGGCTGAATACACAGGTGCACTAAAGTAACTAATACCAAAAGAACAACTCTTTATTACTTAGGTGGTTTTTGTGCAGTGTTCGTTCCGAATCCTATTTGTTAATTACTTCCAACGATGAACGCCACAAACCTCTAAAAATGAGACAAAATTATTGCCAGTTATTAACATCATCAGTATGAAAATAAGAAAGTTTCAGTGTTTCTTTTATTTGGACTTAGAATATGTAGTTAAGACAGAGCGAGATGTATCGAAAATTCAGTGCAACAATAACAAGTGAACATGTAATTTTAAAGATTTTAAATAACAATGTTTATGGCTGAATCTTACGTTAGTGCATAAGTTCGTTATGTTTTTGTTTTGCATGTTGGTATTCCGGTTGCTATGGATTTATTTCTCGAAAGTCATTTCCTGTTGTAACTCACTGTTGCTACTTGAGTTTACATATTGTCATTTGAATGTGGTGAGTAGAGCTACGGACGTTAGAAATTGCAGTGCCAAGTGGAGAAATCGGAACATTTCCGACATGTTCTTCCGTTTTGAGTTCCAAAGATGGGTGACAGCAGCGGAGGCACCCAGAAACATTAGCAGCTTGTGAGGGGATAAAGACATTCGACAGAGCACCTCAAGAAAATGGCTTTCTCGGTTTAAGGAGAATCATTTTGATATTAGTGTCTCTCCAGCTTGAGGAAGACCTTCGAGGTTTGATGACGATCGTTTAAACGCATTAATTGACAACGAACCACGTCAGTGTATTCGAAAACTGGCAACTGCGATGAACTGTGATCATTCCACCATCGTGCACCATTTGCATGCAATGGAGAAGATTAAAAAACCGGGTGTATGGGTACCGCATGCTCTAAGCCAAAATCACAAAAATCAATGTGTGGCCGTATGTGCATCTCTTTGCTTTCTCGTCATCAACTAGATCGTGTTACTGTGTCGTTACTGGTGTCTTTACGCTGTCTTAAGGAAAAGAAAGCAATGGCTGAGCCCAAACAAAGCAGCAACTCCGCATACAAAGACCTGCGCGCGTGCACAAAAGATATTGATATGGATCCGGTGGAACAGCGGCGGTGCGATGTACTACGAATTGTTTACCTGAGGTGTAACCATCACTGCTGACATTTATTGTCAACAATTGAGGCGTCTTGCAGAACCAACTCCAAGAACAACAACCAGGAAGACTGCATTAAGTGATGCTGCTTCACGATAATATCCCGCCCGCATTCTGCTAGACTGACAGAAAACACGATACAGGAGTTGTGTTGGGAAGTCATTTCGCACGCACCTTATTCACCTGATCTTGTGACTTCAGATTTTCACCTCTTCCACTCTCTGTAAGAAAATCTCCAAGGAACTTTTTTTTTCCGGATGACAGTGCGTTCCAAATATGGTTCGACGAGTTCTTCACCTCAAAACCACGTGATTTCTACAGTCGCGGAAACGATAAGTTACGCCTACGTTGGCGGACTGTTGTAAATAGTGAAGGAGAATATATTATTGATGACTAAAGTCTCTGTTGTGTATATCTATCGTGTGTATTAAACTTATGGCACAACGCAACGAACCGCCGCAATATTTGGGAAGCTTGAGGGCAAATAAACGTAACAATATAAGAAGTAGCCACACCTATATGACTATCGATTAATCATTCACAAACAGGCCGTGTCACCCCAAACTCGTCCTATATTTGAATAAAATCCTTGTGTGTTATTATAAAACACTAAAACGACAATACAAATGGCGTTGCCTCTTCAGGGCGACTAAACTGCTAGATTCTGGATGTTTCTGTTTCGCTACGTTCCCTGTGCATAGTTTCTCATGGAACGGTGGCTGCACGATATGCTATTATTGCATGTGCTACTCTAACAGATAATCGGCACGGAACACCGAATCGGCAGCTTGTACTCCCTGTTTTCCTGTATCAAGACGTCGATACGAGGCTACGGTCAGAGTGACATAGACGAAGGTCGCCACACGCCACCATCGTCAGAGGTCGTCCGATAACACTGACCGACAGCTTGGTCACAGAGTCTCCCATCTCTTAGTCAGTTTTTGGCGGTATGCATGCCACAACGCTTCTCAGTTTAGAGTCGAGTCCTGAATTGCGGCTGCTCTGCTGCTAAATCGGCGCCGAATGCATCCGAATGAGCTGCATGCCCCAAGAAGAACGTGGCGAATATCACGCGCTCTTACTTCATTTACTAGGACAGCCAGACAAGTTTTACGATTGTACGAGGATGAAGACGAACGTTCTCTTACACACTCGAGGTGATTTGTGGTGACACTGACAAGAAATCCAACTTCACAAAATACATTTCAGCAGAAGAGAGGATAGTCATAGTTACACGGTAACTTCTTTAATTCATTCTGTTTAAGACCTTGTTCAAAAGGTGAGGCTCCTCTTATATACTATTCGGTACAGCACCTCACACACGAGCTGGTGAAATAATACAATGAGCAGGATACAGCTGTTCAACTCGTTGACGTGGCCGCTAGTGGCCCCAGCAGAGCATCATACCTTACGCCGTGTGGTTGGCCTGGCGGTGGAAAACACTAAGCGTGTGGCATTCAACCTGGTAACTGAATTTGCTCACAAATCATTGGCATAATCCAGGTTATGCAATCAGTTAATTGTCTGCAAATAAATTTAATTTACCTACGCTCAACATATATATCATGGATAGTAAAGAAATAAAGTCGTAGGTTTTATATTACAATGGAATGAAAACAGTTTTAATACAAAAATATCTAATTACAATTTACGAACGATTTCTCAGTGTAGAAATTACACAGTCCATATTTGGCCACATCCAAGAAATGCGTTACACTATGTGAGCCACATTTTTCTACTTCATACAGAGTAGACACTGCTCTTCAATTGTTGCGGACCACAGCATCAGATAGACATACTGTTGTTGTTCCTCGTGTGTTCTGCGCCTGGCTGGTTTGCTGAGGATGTGGTAGGGTGCGATGAGTGTGGGTATTTTTGAAGCATTGCCTGATTTTCAATTAAGACCTGTTGCAATTTAACCCGCGTGATTAATTTCAAATGCTGTGGCACGGCACGTAAGTGCGGCAATAAACTCATGAGAAAGTAATAGTCTTCATCATACTCTTCACCCTTTTGTTTCTTAGAATTCATTGATTCTAGGTGTACTAACTTAGCCTTTTCAAGTTCTATGAGATTGTAAATTGGATCTGTTTTCTTTCGAGGCCTCTTCTTGGCCCATTTAAATAGATTTTCAGCCGCAACACTTTCGTCCGGAGTCAAAGAGTGGTATCTTTCATCGTCCGCTTGTTCTGAAAATGAATCGTCTTCTAGTGATGTTTCGTCATTATATGATACAACTTGTACGTCCGCTACGTCGGCCATCAAATCCGCTGGGTCAGATTTCACGGATTTTGGAACATTTCCAATGAGACGCTTTGAAGCATACGTGTCTTGCAGAAAGTTCATTTGGTGGAAGTACTTCCATTTCGAGAAACTGCCCACTGATGCAGAACCTGTTGGCGGATTATTCTTCGCAAGTTCCCGTCGATACGTGTCTCTTAAATTCTGCCATTTTGATTTCACATTGGAACCTAAAAATACACACATGATAAATCAGTTTTGATCGATCCGCTCGCACAAATATTTATAAAACTATAACACAATAAAAAGAGACGGCTAAAGAGCAGGTGGGTTAAGAGACGCTTATTTGGTTTTACTGAGTTTGCGAGCAGAAGTAGACGAATCGTTAAGTTGGAGATAACCAATAGGAGAACGGTGCAGTAACTATCATGATCACTTACAGCACACGTTCCCGATATAACAATCAGAATAAGCCCATATCTTAACCCATCTGCGCTTCCACCAAACGGTCGTCAGAATTATATATGAAACACATGAAGCCATCTGGGTGAAATTGCATACAAAACATATATGTCTGTTTCGACTACAGAAAATTTCCACAAAATGGCAAACGATTACGAGTATTTCTGGAAATTTCCCAGTTGCATAGGAAGCATTTACTGCTACAACAGTCACATAAGAAGTCCTTGTTTAACGGGATCTCTGTACAACAGTTATAAAAAGAACTTGTCTATCCGGCTTCAAGGCGTCGCAGACGCCAGGTACATACAGATTTATAGCTGTGGAGGTAGGAACACATGGGAGACAGAATAACAGTGGTGTTATTGTATATAATGCCGTCCACCATAACTCCTTCAATGCATCACCCAGTAAAACTCTGCCAGGAACAGATTTTATTGCGCCTCCCGTTTTGCTGTGTGGTCCAGGATATACTCTGAATGATTCTTAATGCGACACAATTTGGTCACCATATGGATCAACAAAGAAAAATCTTCAATTACTGCGTATCTAGAACTAGATGAGTGACTGAGCATCTCTTTGGAATTCTTGTAAGCAAATAGAACGTCTCAAGGCAGAACTTCAATTATGTGCTTAATTTGATGATACAGTTGCAAAATGTTTTTGGCTACTACCCACCATTCTTGCTGCACCAGAAGTAATAAGTGTAAGTCTGTCAACGGCTAGCAACGCTATCCAGTACAAGGAAGATAATGATGGTAATGACCTTGATAAAGGTGCAGAACGTTTTAATCGGTCTTGAAGGAGACCACGTGAAGTACATGAAGCATTTAAACAATACTTTATAAGCAGTAGAGCTGTACCTCAACATTATAATTCAGTTTAAATGCGGCGAAACACTGAATTATGTCGTATTTTCCTGTACCTATGTATGTAATAAATTTTTAAATAATAGCACCTTACAGTTTTACATTCTGTTTCTATTATTGCAGAAGATGATGATCAACAGGTTACAGCTACTTGCAAGAACAGAATTATGTACTTTCTTTACACGTAAACATGTTTCATGACAGTTGTGGCACCAATGGATCTTTCTTTACTATCTGTGATGAAATACCAAGAATTCACAAGCGGAATAAGCTAATCACAGCTGTGATGATTTCAGAACTGCAACAGCAGATCACTTACGCAGAAACATATGCACATTTTGACAGACAAATGTTTCCCCAGAAAAAGAGATGCAAGATGTCTAACAAATCCCAAGTAATAATGGGACACAATTTTATCCAGTATGAGGCTCAATTTTTGATACAAGAATAAGAATGCCCCATGAGATCACCAGTAAGTGGTTTACTGATTAACATCTTTCATAACCACATTGAGAAGAACATCTCTGAGGAAAGAAAGAAACCTAGAGAGTAGAAAGTAATACCTACTAATACCACAATATCGATTGCATAATTTGTCTTTTGGATGAAACAGGTGACTGAATGCAGCAGCTACACACAAACATCAACACTGCCCATCCAAAAATCCATCTCATAACCGAAACTGAAACAGACAAGAAAACACACTTTCCACACATCACTCTAGAAACTAAAAACCACCATTACCAGCTCTCAGTGTACAAGATGCCCACAACAACCACACAATAATCCTAAACAGATCTGGCAACACACTAACAGGACAGGTTCAAATACCTTCTACACACACTAAAGAGAATCCTAGCGAATAAATACAGAACGTCAGGAGTGCTCAACACGAGTCGTTGCGTTTGGCCAGTGACATAACTTTAATGGCTGCTGTCATGTCGCCTTTTGGTGCCTATATTCACAGTGCTGTTAGTTGGCGAAGCCAACCCCAAAGAATATGAAAGCATAAAACGCTGGTGGTTGTGGTGACACACTGATCTGTAGCTTAACCCGAGTATAGGTTAGGTTGGAAGGTGGAAGTTTTCTTGTGAATTTTCAAAGCCAACGAATGTGAAACTAAACAAATCTGACTGTGGTGACTGACTGCCTGAGGTCTAGGTTCTGTTGTGAGCGCTCAAAGCCAACCAATTTGATATTTAAAAAATACCTGACTGTGATGACAGACTGATCTGTAGCTTACCACATTTGAAAAGAACTGCCAAAACAACACGTTATATGGTAGTCGCCTTACTGTTTATGGTATTTGTTCCATTTTTCCTCTGTCACTGGTCAAAGCCAACATTCGTATCGTTCCTCTATATCAAATAAAGCTACTTGCAGGAACTTAACATAGACAAATTCCTAAAGAAATTTGGGACAACTGAAACATGGAAAATAAACACACAACAGACACAAAACACTTACATGAAAAGTGCAACACTCTGCAACGGTAATACTCCCATAACCAAAAGGAGCAATCCAGGACATCAAGATTGGGATGCCTCATACAACAGGAACAAAAGGCACACACTGACGTTTGATAACAAACTAACCCAGAGTGTGCGAAGTATCATGAGAAAACAAGAAATACAAGTGACATAAAAAATACAATTTGTTACAGAGAGGATTAAAATTACCCTATACAACTTGGAATAAATTCAGCCTAAGAGACACATTTCAATTAACCAGCAGTGACTGTCATTCAGCCTATGTGTGACAGACCCACATGACATACAAGAAGATGCTGTGAACATCTACAGCACTGAAAAGTGGAAACATGTACATCACATTTGCAAACCTTCCCACAATTATAGAATATCACTCTACTAGCATAAAAACACCAGTAAGCAGCAATAACATTTCAAAGACAGCTAAACTGGTTCTCTGCCACTAGCCAGAAGTGATCCAGTACTGTACTTTAAGCATCAAACATGACATCTCTCACATTTTCACTTGAAAAAAATATTTTTAGGTTATAGTTTATTTTCCGATACAGATTTTGTCTGCGCTGCAGACGGCATGCTGCATTAATTACAGTGTGCTAATTATATGTTGGTCGATTCAAGAAGGGTCTTACGGGGGGGGGGGGGGGGGAGGAGGCAAGACGGGCCACCATATTGACCAAGGGATGAGAAACCGCAGTGTAAGAATCTTAACCAGTGGCTCATGCTTCCACGAAATCGTAGGTCACGTCCCGATGTAAAAATCACTTATATGTTGTTCCTGATTAAGACTGAAATCGTCTTTTGTATCGAGGTGCTTAACAAATATCCTAATTGCAACAATTACATACGTTTATCACCAACAAAGGAAACAGTACGAAATAGTTTGACGTACAACAGTGTGACGCACAAAACAGTGACACAGCGGACAACAATGACTTCCTTATATATTACTCTCAATTAGATAACGTTGACCGCGGCCAAACACAAAAAAAAAAAAAAAAACTGTCTACAAGCCATCCCACTTCTACCAGTTCAGACACGGGGCTGATATGCCAATTTTAAGTTAAAACACTGTGTAGACATAAGGCTGAAGTGCATAAACAGCCACAGAGTATGCATAATGCAATATGAAGTAACGTTCAATTAA
The DNA here is from genome assembly GCF_023898315.1 of Schistocerca nitens. Classification (NCBI taxonomy): domain Eukaryota; kingdom Metazoa; phylum Arthropoda; class Insecta; order Orthoptera; family Acrididae; genus Schistocerca; species Schistocerca nitens. The sequence continues at coordinate 1,073,754,949 of NC_064615.1, read as the reverse complement.
TTATTATTAAACTTTTAAGTTGTTACTTACTTGTCGTTTCCAATAAAGTAGCGATTTCAAACCACAGACTCCTAGCCACATCCCTATTATGATAATTCGCATCCTCAGGGTGCCACAAACTCCTCCTTTCGTGGACTAAGCTTATAAGCTTCTCACAGTCCATGTTTTCTGCATGACAAAGTCGCCCAATTCGACCAAAGAAAACAATTTCACCGACTGTCGTCCGAAGTTTCTACGTCGGGCGAGGCGGCACTGAGACTGCGCATGTAATGGCGTACGGCTTTGAGAAGATCGGCCGTCGTCGGCCGATGTCGGTCGTCGCCGGAATTCCCCGACGGGCCGACCTTGTGACAGGAAAGCAACTGCGGCTTCGCTACGAACGCGACCGTTGGTAGCCGAAACGTTACGAAGCTATCGCTTGCGGTGGCGCAAGATGTTGAGAGGCGAAGGGGGAGGGGGGCACACGTCACGATGACTCGCTTGACGTGCTATGGGTTGTTTTCCGTTCGTAGCGTGGTTGTGTTCGTAGCGTTGTTAATTAAGCGATTTACGTCTTCCACCGTGGCTGAAACTAAGCAGTACGGAAAGGCGTACGCCTGCAGCAAAATGTATTACATGTCTCTCAGGCGCATCTAAGGAAGCTGAATGTTGCGGCGCCTCTTCTAAGAAGCCAAAACAAGCTCATACGTTCCAGTGTCATCTCTGCAACAAAATTTTCAGTTGTGAGAAGAAGTCAACGAAGTCATGATATAAGGATGTTGGTGATAACAGATAGCTTCCTTTGTGTGAGCTCTATATTATTACAAAGGCACGCGAAGTACAGCTTAAGAGCGAAAAACTAAATATTTGTACTTTAATGGCTTTCAGAGACACGAGAAGCAACAGAGTAGTCGACACATTTATGGTATGTCAAGAAAGGTGGTTGCTGAAGACATTATTATATATGCGATCGTTCAGACTATTTTACCACTAAAGGTGAAGGCGCCAGGCATTTAAAGCTGCAGGACAGCATGAAATTCAAAGGAGTGTGTCCAGCAAGGATGAAAGTGCATCAAGCTGAAGACGGGACCTGCCTTGTGAAATTTATCTCGACTCACGTTGGACATGAAAATGATCTTAGTCATTAAAGTTTACAAGAAAAAGAGGATGACAATATAGCTGCAGATACAGAAAAATAAATTCCATTTCAAGTTATTGTGGACAGAATTCCGGACTTAGTGACTATCTCCGCCAGACACCAGAATGATGGGCCCCAGCGTGGAGGCATCGTATAGTCCACGAGTGATGAATTTAATCCACGATTTAAAAATTCAGGTTTTGTGTTAGTAATAACAAACACTGCGCAAAATGAAATACTGAAGTGCAGAAATGACTTGAGTGTGGACTGAGGACCGCTTCGGCTTAATAATTATAGTTTTGGTCTCACTACATTAGTAAGCAGTATTAGATGACTTGAGACAAAGATTTCCATGTGCTTTTCTTATTTCTAATAGAAGAGAAAGTCAAGCGTTGTCCATATTTTTTCACTATATTTTACGTGGGGATCGGAAAAATATTCCAAAGGTCCGTAAGTCACACTTAGCAGATTTCGTCTATAATGACTGGAACTTTACATGGCAAATGGACAGAATGTGGAGGAAGAATATAAACAATAAACTCACAGCCCAAGGACAACAAGCAGATGTTTACAAGCCGATCAGAACTTTGTTGGAAGAGACAGATTCTGCTGCAATTAATGCGATGCTTCGTGCTGCTCTTAATAGGAAGGATGGTGACGAAGGACGTCAGAGTTAGCAACTTACGTCCAGGAGAACTGTGTCAATAACGTACAATACAAGGCTTTCTGCCACGGACCGCATGCTTGTACAAATACGATCATGCACACAGAAAGGATGTTCCACAATGTATCTCCATGCGAAGCACGTGAAACGTCAAGATAAAGCAATATTCGCGCTAATATAGTTCAGTCGGGATAATTGTGCTTACCAAAGGCAAACTGACATACAGAATAAAAGAAATTGTCGTAAGTAAAAGTCAAGTTCAAAAAGGTGATGATTTTATAGGAAGAATACGGATGGAAGGTCAAAAATAGGCGAAATGTATTTCCTGCAAGAAAATGATGTTCAGTGACGATGTAAACTGACGTGTGATGAACGTAAAACATGCATACGCATGCATATATGTATTCCTGCACGCGTTTGGACTACAGCATAAAACTGAACACTTGCAGACTCATGCATAGTGTAGCTCAACTTCATGTGCACGAACTATATGATGAAAATTCTCCTGACACGAAAGATCTAATAACAAGCAGTGAAGACACTGGTACTGCTAAAGAGCTTTATGCAATATTAGCCAAAGTAAGCGCACAGCCAACACGAAGGGCATCATATCGTTGTCACAACAGAGGAACATAATTATTCGCGATACGCGGGAAATCCGGGTTTGAGTTCCTGCTTGGCACAAATTTTCATCTGTCACAAACATCTGGATTCGCAAAATGCGAATTAATTCCGTGATATTTACCAAAGCTTTCACCACCAGAACAGCGTCACTTCCTTCGGATATGCATGCACGTCTGGGGAATACTGTAATGTGACACTGAGGTGACAGAAGTCATGGGATACACACTAATGCTGTGTCCGATCTCCTTTTGCCCTACGTAGCGCAGCAATTCGACGTGGCATGGACTCGAGCTGTTGGAAGTCCCGTGCAAAATACTGAGACATTCTACCTCTATAGCCATATATAATTACGAAAGTGTTGCCGGTGCGGGATTTTGTGCACGAACTGACCTCTCGATTATCTCCCATAAACGTTCGATGGAATTTATGTCGTGCGATGTGGGTGGCCAAATCATGTGCTCAAACGGTCCAGAATGTTCTTCAACCCAACTGCGAACAATTATGGTCCGGTCCATAAAAATTTCATCATTGTTTGGGAGTACGATGTCCATGAATGGCTATAAATGGTCTCCAAGTAGAAGAATATAACTACTTGCAGTCAATGATCGGTTCAGTTGCACCTGAGGACCCAGTCCATTCCATTTAAACACAGCCCACACCATCATGGAGCCACCACCAACTTGCACAGAGTTTTGTTGACAACTTGGGTGCATAGCTTCGTGACATCTGCGCCACATTCGAACCCTACCAATAGCTCTTACCAGCTGAAATCGCGCTCATGTCACCAGGCCATGGTTTTCCAGTCGTCTAGATTTCAACCAATACGATCGTGAGCCCAGAAGAGGTACTGCAGGCTGTTAGCAAAAGGCATTCGTGTCAGTCATCTGCTGCCATAGCCCATTAACGTCAAATTTCGCCCCACTGTCCTAATGGATACGTTTGTCGCATATCCCACATTGATTTCTGTGGTTATTTCGCTCTTCGCTGCTTGTCTGTAAGTACTAACAATTCTATGCAAATGCCGCTGTTCTCGGTCGTTAAGTGAAGGCCGTTGGCCACTGCGTTGTCCATGTTGAGAGGTAATGCCTGAAATTTTGTATTCTCGGCATACTCTTGACACTGTGGCCTCGATGATTTTCGAAACAGAATGTCCCGTGCATCTAACTCTGACTACCATACTGCATTCAAAGTTTGCTAATTATTGTTGCGCTGCCATTATCGCATTGGAAACCTTTTCACACGAATCAACTCAGCACAAACGACATCTCCATCAATGCACCGCCCTTTTATAGCCTATGTACACGATACTACTACCCTCTGTATAAGTGCATATCGCTATCCCATGACTTTTGTCATCTCCATGTAAACACAGACACTGTAACTATCAGTGACATAATTATTGCTCAGTTACTATATTTGGTTAACAAAAAAACCACAATACAAGAATGCTGTCAAGAATAACACTGCATATTTAAAGGTGACTTTGGCTGCAGAACTCAATTAAGATTTGCAGGCTCATCCTTTTAAAAAAAAAAAAGTTTGGCTCAAAAGAGACAATATGCACCAGAGGTGACAGTTTTTTATCAAACAGAAGAAAATGTCAGATCAGATACATGAAGCACAAACAATTGCTATTTCTAAACTGCAAGAAATACTGACAGTGGGTGATGTCACACATGACGAAGAAATGAGATGTTTATTAGTCAGAAGTAAAAGATGATACTCAACTTTTCAGTTGTGTGTTCTGTGTTTCTTTTTCCTCATTAATGTCATATTCACTTACGGATTTTTTATTTATATACTGGCATTACTAAAATAGCTATTTATGTCAGTTGAGTAAATGGTAAGTATACTGTGGCAGTACGGTAACATGTCTTGTAAAGCACCTGTTACCACTGCTGCAGGACATTTTAGTCACTCTTCTTGGAGACCATAAGAAATATGTGAAGCATTTAAACGATACTTTACTGGCAAAGCTATATCTCAACATAATAATTCTGTTTAGACTGCTGTGCCACACTGACTTACATTTGAATTGCACCATATAAAATGTTTGTATATATGTATATAATCAAACAGTTTTAAATTCTGTATGTGTGTGTATGTGTATGTTGTGGCACAACTTGACCAGAAGAAGGGATCGGTTGGTAGGACATGTTCTGAGGCATCAAGGGATCACCAATTTAGTATTGAAGGGCAGCGTGGAGGGTAAAAATCGTAGGGGGAGACCAAGAGATGAATACACTAAGCAGATTCAGAAGGATGTAGGTTGCAGTGGGTACTGGGAGATGAAGAAGCTTGCACAGGATAGAGTAGCATGGAGAGCTGCATCAAACCAGTCTCAGGACTGAAGACCACAACAACAACAACAACAACAACAACATGTGTGATTGCAGAAAATAATAATAATTAATGAGATCTAGCTTCTTGCAAGAACCTAAGTTGCTTTGTTTTCACCTACACATGTTTAACCGCAGTTGTGGCATCAACAGTGGACCTTCCTTTATTAACTGTGTTAAAATACCTGTGTTATATAAAGTTAAACAAATGTTCACAAACTGAATGTGCTAATTAGAACTGTGATGAATTTTAGGACTTCATCAGTGTGCCAACAACAAAAACATTGTTGTGATATTTTTAAAACATCCCAAATGCAATAATACAACTTTTTTAAGTTTAAGAATCAGTATTTCACACAACAGGAAGATTGCCCCATGGAGTCATTAATAAGTGGCTCACTGACCAACATCTTCCATAACCACAGTGAGAAGCAAATCTTTGAGGAAATTAAAAAGCATTGACAGTAGAAAGTAATATATTGGCACTGCTACGTCGATAAAATAATTTGCCTTGTATACAAAAAAAGGTGTCTGAATGAAACAGCTACACACAAACATCAACACTGTTAACCCAACAGCCCTCTCACAACTGAAATTGCAATAGACAGGCAAATACATTTCCTACACATCACACTACAAACTAGAAACCACCAATAACTATTACCTGTACATAAGAAGCCCACAACAATCAGCACAATAATCTACAGCACACAAACAGGCCAGATTGAGATACCTCCTACCCACAGAATTTCAACGAATAAACACAGCTACTTGCAGGAACTAAAAATTGGACAGAAAACACACACAAGAGAAATGCAACACTATGCGACAGTAATAATCACACACCAGGAAGGAACACACGAAGATGAGAATGACTCATAAAACATGAACAGTTAGGACACATTGACGTTTGATAACAAATTGAACCATAGTGTGTGAAATATTACAAGGAAACATGAAGTGACACAGTGAACAGACAACACATTGTCATTTACAGAACAGGTAACAACCAACCTGGAAAACTTCAAATAACGTCGTCAAATCAGTTATATTAATCTAAAATGACGGTCATGCAGCCCACGTCAGACAGGCATGCCTACCTCTTAAAGTAAGGTAAACTGAGCAGCTAGAGCTATTGGAAGTGGAAGCGCATACTTCCAATTTGCAAACCATTTTTTATTAGCAGTGTCACCCCCACTAGCATAGAATCACCAGTAGGCAGTGATAACAATTTGTAGACAGCTAAACTGACCCTCTACTACAATCCAAAAAAGATCCACAACAGTTACTTTAACCGTCAAAAGACATTTCTCAAGTGAACAAATAATTTTTGAGCTGAAACTTTAGGTCTAAAATTTCTGATACAAATTTTATCCGTGTTGCAGATGATGTGTGGTGTTAACTATAGACCAGAAGCTGGTATGGATAAACATCCACAGAACATACACAAGGCAAGAAAGGTAATGTACATTTAATTACCATTAAACTTTAAGATGTTACTTACTTGTGGTTCTCAATAACATCGCAATTTCTGACCACAGATTTCGAGCTATATCCCTATTATGATAATTCCCATCCTTAGGATGTCACAGACTCCTTCTTTCTTGGACTAAATTTGTAAGTTTCTCACAGTCCATCTTTTGTATGTGAGAAAGTCACCAGATTTGAGTGAAGAAAACAAACTGATCTGAATCTCATGGATTGCTGTCCAACGTTGGCAGTCGGTGGAATTTTCTGACGGTGACACTGTGACTACAGATGCAATTTATGTCAGTATGCTGAGACTATCAGTGAAAGAATTTATTAAGAATATTTAACATGTAAATCTTGTCTGTTTATTAGTTGCATTGAATCTTTTTGCTGTACAATTCATCTCTTGTTAGCAGGAAATAAGAAGTACATGGTGCCATCAAAGTGTAGTTGTAGTAGTAGTAGTAGTAGCAGCAGCAGTTTTATTCATCAGTAGATTATGTTTACATGTCTTGGTATTACAATTTAACACAAGTAGAACTAAGGTAAATAAAATATACAGGCATTTACATTTATGTACAGGTCTAGTTTGATGACACCGAGACAAGTATATAGCTACGGCCTTATAGTAGGAAGCGTCCTGGGATTTGGCTGAAGTCATTTAGGGAAACCATCGAGAACCCAAATGAGGACGCCCAGATGAAGACTGGAGCCTCCACCCTCCTGAATATGAGGCCAGTCTGTTCAAAACAGTGCTACCTCATTTGGTTTACCCCTAGTGTACAATTGTGTTTTACAAAGACGTTGTTTAATACTACAAAATGCTAGTGGTACACTGTTAATTCACTTCCCGCTCCCAGGCACTGCACACACTACACACATTATTACATAACATAACACTACACATGCTGCCAGCTTCTGACAAGATCACAGTGATGATGTAGGTTTCCATTATGAGTACCACAACTTTCGATTTCTTAGCCTGAAAAGAACCTGAGTTAGCGTACCTAAATCTGGATGGGTAAATAAAGGCTTGAACAGTTGTCCCCCTGAATGCGAGTCCAGTGTGCTAACTACTGTGCCATCTCACTCAGTCAGACTGGTACTACTTTCATTTATGATATTTCTGTTTATGTATATGTGTTAACGTAAAATTAGGTTGACTTTTTTAACTTGTGACTTTATCTAGAATTTCTATTAAATTATTGAAAAAAGTGCCCACATTACCACTTGATGACTGATGCACACACACACAATTGCTAATTTAGTAGCTTTGTCTTCACTTACTGTACTAAGGTCATGTCTTGATTTACACTGCTTTCCTCTATGACCACGTTGCCACAGGGAGATTAAACTCTAATCTTTATTCCTTTTTTCTAGTCCTAGAGTTATATTCATGATTTTCACTATTTTTTGGGAAAAGGGATATAATGGTAATGACAAAAAAGTGGTTAAGACATAATACCCCTTTTATTCCATGACCTATTCAACATATTGGAAAGACATTTTTGGCAAATGATGGCACACAGAAGGACATGTAATTTTGTATCATGGTTAATATTCCTAACTTTTGTATCCACAATGATAATGTAGAAATTTCATTTTTTTTAATGGAATGATATACTTCTTTAACAATATTCAAAACTTCTCAAAACGATGACTACATTGAGGGATATTAAGCATGTTAATGCTGGTGCTGAATCTTTTTCACAAAAATATTCTAGAAATGTGCTAAACTTTAAAGGTAAGGCTGCCAGAATTGGTTACTGCCATCTAAACACTACCAAGTAGGGCTGTCATGCCAGCCTCCATCACAAGAAGATACGACCACAGTACTAAGATCAAACATATTTCCTCTTGGTTCCATTACACACGACATAGAGGCAGGTCAGCAGTGAATTTTGTAAGTAGAGGTACATACTACTTTCTAGCATAGCTCTTGAATTTTTGTCAGTGTATGCTGTATAGTTTCATAGCATTTGTCGACTGTGAATTGCTCCTTTGCTTTGGATGCTAGAGAATGCTCATTGGCATTAGTCAGCAAATCAGGCAGCAACTGCACGCCAATAAACAGCAGCAGCAGCTGGGAAGTAATCGATTTCGTGACATTTCACTAGTTTTTAACCAGGAGCGAATTATACGGTTTCATCTGTGTACTTTGGTAGTTCAGTTTTTGAACTTCTGCGTGTTAATTTAATATTTAATAAACATAGCTCTCGCGTTTTCGTTTGCATAGGAAAGTTAACCGATTTTGTGATACATTACAAGTTCCTAATCAGGAGCGAATTATATAGTTTCGTCTATTTGGTAGTTTTGGTTTTGAATCTCGCAATGTTTATCTAATTTATTACACACACTTCTTGCGTCTCCATTAGTGTCTACAGTAGAGTTCCACAATGTGTGTCGATAGTCCTTTGCTTGACTGTGTAGTGTAGCTTTCTCCAGTCTACAGTATGGATAGGGACTGTGACTGCTGTGTGCAGATGTAAGCTGAGTTGGTGACATTTCGATCTCAACTCCAGGCTGTGTTGGCTTCGATTACACAGCTTTAGGCAACAGTGGATGAGCATCACTGTTGTGGGCCGGCCTTGGGGATCCAACGGACGTCCAGCATGACTCATGAGTCAGCCAATCAGTCCGCACCACTGGCCAGCCCAGTTACTGCTCGCACTGATGTTGGCCCCTCACCTGTGGTTGAGTGGGAAGTCGCCTCGGGGCATGGCAGTCTGCGAAGAACTTCCCGGGGGAGCTGAACGTAAGTCCTTCTAGGGTAGTCTCACAAAGAGGTTCCAGGTGCTGCCTGTGGCTGAGACTTTCCGTCAGCCAGGTGCAATCACTTGTCTTGTTTCAGGGGAAAGCCTCTCAGCCTGCAGGATCTGGGTAGTCACAGAGGGTGGGATTATTGGTAGTTGGCTGCTCTAATGTTAAGAGCATTATTGGGCTCTTTAGGGACATGGCTGCCAAGGAAGGGGGGGGGGGAGCCAGTGTGCACTCTGTGTACACATTGGGTGGAGTCACTCCTGACATGGAAAGAGTCCTTCCAGATGCCATGAAGTGCACAGGATGCAGCCAACTGCACGCTGTAGGTTGGTTGGTTGATTTGCGGGTGGGGATCAAACAGCAAGGTCATCAGTCCCATCGGATTAGGGAAGGATGGGGTATGACTGTGCCCTTTCAAAGAACCGTCACAGCACTCGTCTAAAGCAATTTAGGGAAATAACAGAAAACCTAAATCAGGATGGCCAGATGAGGGTTTGAATCATTGTCCTCCCAAGTGCAAGTCCAGTGTGCTAGCCACTGCACCACCTCCCTCAGTGCACATTGTAGCTCACGTCGGTACCAATGATATGTGACGCTTTGAATCAGAAGAGACATCTCAAAGTGGCTATCAGAAATGGTAAAGGATACAGGTTACCTGTCTTGCTTGCAAGAGGTACAGAGCTGAGTGGAGGGACTGAATCAGAGGCTCAGATGGTTCTGCGACTGTGAAGGCTGCAGATTCCTCGACTTGAGACATAAGGTTGTGATGTTTGGGTTCCGCTAAATGAGTCGGGAGGCCATTACACAAAGGAGGCGGCAGTCGGGTAGGAGGGGCTGCGTGGCATGGACTGGGCGGTTTTTTAGGTTAGAGGATCTTGGGGGAGACAAAAAAGGGCTCCATTTGCAAAGGGTGCAGGTCGAACACAGGAAGAAGTTCTAGAAACCATCGGCATAACAGTTGTAAACTGTCGTAGCTTGTGGGAAAGTACCAGAGCTCCATGCGCTAATAGAAAGCACTGAAAGCCAGAGCGAAGTTCAGCCGAAATTCTTGCGAAGAAGCTAAAGGTGTTCAGAAAGGATTGGCTAAATACAGTTGGCGTTGACGTGTTTGTTGCTGTTAAAAGTAGTTTATCTTGTAGCGAAATTGAAGTAGATAGTTCCTGTGAGTTACTATGGGTAGATGTCATTCTTGGCAACCGGAATAAAACAATAATTGGGCTCTTTTACCGACCTCCTTTTATAGTTGTCGGTGACTTCAATTTACCCTCGATGTTTTGGCGAAAATAAATATTTAAATCCTGAGGCACGCATAAAACATCGTCCGAAATCGTGCTAAACTCTCTGAAAATTATTTCGAACAATTAGTACTTAAGCCCACTCGAATAGCAAACGTTTGTGAAAACACACTTGACCTTTTAGGAACAAATAATCATCAGCTAATAACGAGCATCAGACAGGATACGGTGATTAGTGAAGAAAGGGTTTTCGTAACAAAACTGAGTACTGTAACTCCCAAATCCTCGAAAAAGAAAAGGAAAATATACCTATTCAAAAAGGCAGATAAAAATTCGCTTTATGTCTTCCCGAGAGGCAATCTCCACTCCTTCTAAATTAACAATATAAGTCTAAACCAGATGCGATTTCAATTCAAATAAATAGTATTGACAGCAAATGAGAGATTTATACCATATAAATTAACATTCGACCGAGCTGATCCACCTTGGTACAGAAAACAGGTCAGAACGCTGTTGCAGAAACAACAACAACAACAAAAATATGCCAAATTCAAACGAGCGCAAAATCCCCAAGATTTACGATCTTTTACAGAATCTCGAAATTTAGGGCGGAATTCAATGCGAGATGCTTATAATAGTTTCCACACCGAAATTTTGTCACGAAACCTGGCCGAAAATCCAAAGACATTCAGGTCGTATGTGAAGTATGTTAGCGGCAAGAGACAATCAATGCCTTCTCTGCGCAGTAGCAATGGACACTATACTATAGATGACACCGCTGCTAAAAGCAATTACTGAACACAACGTTCCGAAATTCCTTCACCAAAGAATACGAAGTATAAATATTCCAGAATTCGAATGAAGAACAGCTGCGAACATGAGTAACTTAGAAGCACACATCCTCGGAGTAGTGAAGCAACTTAAATCACTTAATAAAACCAAGTCTTCCAGTCCAGACCGTATACCAATTAGGCTCGTTTTAGTGTATGCTGATGCAGTAGCTCCATGCTCAACAATCGTAAACAACCACACTCGCTTGACGAAAGATCCGTAGCTACAGACTGAAAAGCTACACAGGTTACTCCTACATTCAAGAAAGGCAATAGGAGTAATCCACTAAATTACAGACCCATATCCTTAACGTCGATGTGCAACAGGATTTTCGAATAAATATTGTGTTCGAACATTTCTAGACAGTTTGTTGACACAATCAACACGGATTTAGAAAACACCGTTCTTGTGAAACACAACTTTACTCACACGAAGTGTTGAGTGATGCCGACAAGGAATTTCAAATTGATTTCTTTTATTTTACTCTGAACAATTTCCAGTTAGTCAAGATCGCCAAACTGTGTCCGTTTATGTGCTTTTTCCTGCATATACAGTTTCGGGCCTTACAGCTCACGGTGTGTTCGTTTTGTGTTCCAGCACAATAACTTTTAATCATATGTGGTTTTTTGTCCTAGGGAATAACCTATTCATTTTGTGTACTATATTTTCTATTTTTATTTTGCTTTTGCTTTGCTAGTTCTTCATTCTCACAGATATTTAAAATAATTTGCTTTAGATATTGTGTTACAAAACACTCGCTGAAAGGAGCAACCATAGCTGTGATGATTGACTTCAAATGATGAAGACCTCAACAGCTGCGTTAAAATGATCTATTAATCAGGACCAATTTCATGACATTATAGTCACATCTTCAGGTCACAAACTGTTGACCTTTCAATAGATAATGTCCTTAAAATCTTCGTAAGGGTACATAACAAAAGTTCCCTACCTTCCTGCGGAAAGTCAATATCACATAGCACACAATCGTCATGATTAGCCAATGGAACTAGAGAAAGACGTAAACCAGACATATGTGGTATGTCGTCTCATGTACCACTAGCGCAAGTGGTGCTGGCCGCAATACCTGAGAAGATGTACCACATATGCCTTGGTTATTTCTTTATCTAGTTACACTGGCTATTTTGATCATGACGACTGCGTGCTATATAAGGCGAACTTTGAGCAGCAATAGAAGAGACTTCTGTTATGTATCCTTACGAAGAATTTAAGGGCATTATATATATTGACAGGTCAACAGGTTGTAACATGAATATGTGATTATGCTGTCACGAAACTAGCCGTGGTGTGTGTGTTGTCCATAGCGTAAGTCAGTTTAAGTAGTGTGTAGGCTTAGGGACCGATGACCTCAGCGGTTTGGTCCCTTAAGACCTTACCACAAATTTCCAAATTTTCATAAGCTGAAAAGATACTGTGATGATGTTATTTTAAGATTTTTGGGAGCATCACTTATATTTGCAATAAACTGTTTAAATGGTACTTGGCCTCTTCCGTTGCTTGTATCTATAGTTCTGTGATTTGTTCTTTGGCTCAAATGGCTCTGAGCACTATGGGCATTAAATTCTGAGGTCATCAGTCCCCTAGAACTTAGAACTACTTAAACCTAACTAACCTAAGGACATCACACACATCCATGCCCGAGGTAGGATTCGAACCTGCGACCGTAGCGGGCGCGCGGTTCCAGACTGAAGCGCCTAGAACCGCTCGGCCACACCGGCCGGCGATTTGTTCTTTGGCATTATTCAGTGTGTCAGTAACTAACACCCTGTCGTCTGTAAAATGTGGGCAATCTATGCGGATTTTATTAGTAATTCTTTCTACTTGCACAGCCTTGGTGCTAATGGATTTCCTCCATCCTCCGTTTCCTCCATAGTCTCACGACATTATCTAACGCACAGCTGAAAAGTAAGGGTAGCAAACTTTCTCCTGGTCTTACGCTAGACTTTATTTCGAATGGTTTTGACAGATGATCCATAAATTTTACTCTCGAGTGTTATGATTGTTGAAGTTTCTTTAATTATTTTTGTTGGTTTTTTACATAGTGCGAATGCTTTAAAATGTTTATTAGTACATTGGTATTCTCCTAATTGTTGGTCAAGTATTCCTTCCGTTTTCAAAAGTGCCGTGGGAGAGATCTTATACGTCACTGATAAGAGGAAGATTCCTCTTTGTTAAAATCTGTTTCTTTTTAACTTTTTATTTAGTGGGCGAATTAGTACTGATGTCCATTCTACTGGTAAGCTTCTGTTGTCCAGATTTTATAACACTGTTTCTGTTAAACATGGAATAATGCTATATTAGCGTGTTTTATAATTCAGCAACTATATTGTCTTCTCCTGGCTATTATTTTTAAACCACTGTATGATTTCTGTGATTTCTTCTACCGACAGTGGCTTTGAGTACGGTTATATATGGATAATGTTATTAAAACCAATTTCTTATTTTGATGAATCGCAGTTATGTAGAACTTCACAATAGTCCACAAGTTTTCTGCAATTCTCAGTGTTGTTACATGCAGTCTTCTGTCTTTTGCATGTGAACTTTTTCAAACTATTTTTCAACGTTTTATAAAACTTCCTTGTGTTGTCCCGCTTAAAATCTGACTCACTTGACGTTAGCTGATTTTTTACTCGTTGTACTATGATCTTTCTGAGGTTTCCTGGTTTCTATGAACTTTTCCATGTTCTTATCATTTTCACTTACGTTTCATATGTTGCAAGATCGTGGTACCTTCTTAATTAACTCATCACAATCATCATATTACCACGTTTGTCCCTGTTACATAGTTTGTTCTGTAGTCTGAGTAATCTCTCTTTGAAGCTGTTCTCAACAGTTAGACGTTCTTCATACAAAAAACATTTTCTGTAGGGAACTTCTATGTGCGAAAACTTTTGACTTGGTACTGGTTCTTTCTTTTCAGAATATAGTTCTAATGTTAAATTTAATGGTAGATGGCTAGTGGTTTGAATTAGGGTACTCTTAGCAACTTCTAAACTAAGGACTTCCATTGCAGGTGTCTGCTTATAGCGACATGATCGAGTTATTTTTTAACCACTTTACAGGGTGGTCCATTGATCGTCACCGGGCCAAATATCTCACGAAATAAGCGTCAAACTAAAAAACTACAAAGAACGAAACTCGTCTAGCTCGAAGGGGGAAACCAGCTGGCGCTATGGTTGGCCCGCTAAATGGCGCTGCCATAGATCAAACGGATATCAACTGCGTTTTTTTTAATTGGAACCCCCATTTTTTACTACATGTTCGTGTAGTACGTAAAGACATATGAATGTTTCAGTTGGACCACTTTTTTCGCTTTGTGATAGATGGCGCTGTAATAGTCACAAACATATGGCTCACAATTTTAGACGAACAGTTGGTAACAGGTAGGTTTTTAAAAATTAAAATACAGAACGTAGGTACCTTTGAACATTTTATATCGGTTGTTCCAATGTGATACATGTACTTTTGTGAACTTATCATTTCTGAGAACGCATGCTGTCACAGCGTGATTACCTGTAAATACCACATTAATGCAATAAATGCTCAAAATGATGTCCGTCAACCTCAATGCATTTGGAAATACGTGTAACGACATTCCTCTCAACAGCGAGTAGTTCGCCTTCCGTAATGTTCGCACATGCATTGACAAGGCAATGATGCATGTTGTCAGGCGTTGTCGGTGGATCACGATAGCAAATGTCCTTCAACTTTCCCCACAGAAAGAAATCCGGGAACGTCAGATCCGGTGAACGTGCGGGCCATGGTATGATGCTTCGACGACCAATCCACCTGTCATGAAATATGCTATTCAATACCGCTTCAACCGCACGCGAGCTATGTGCCGGACGTACATCATATTGGAAGTACATCGCCATTCTGTCATGCAATGAAACATCTTGTAGTAACATCGATAGAACATTACGTAGGAAATATGCATACATTGCACCATTTAGATTGCCATCGATAAAATGGGGGCCAATTATCCTTCCTCCCATAATGCCGCACCATACATTAACCCGCCGAGATCGCTGATGTTTCACTTGTCGCAGCCATCGTCAATTTTACGTTGCCCAATAGAGCATATTATGTTGGTTTACGTTACCGCTGTTGGTGAATGACGCTTCGTCGCTATATAGAACGAGTTCAAAAAATGTGTCATCGTCCCGTAATTTCTCTTGTGCCCAGTGGCATAACTGTACACGACGTTCAAAGTCGTCGCCATGCAATTCCTGGTGCATAGAAATATGGTACGGGTGCAATCGATGTTGATGTAGCATTCTCAACAGCGACGTTTTTGAGATTCCCGATTCTCGCGCAATTTGTCTGCTACTGATGTGCGGATTAGCCGCGACAGCAGCTAAAACACCTACTTGGCCATCATCATTTGTTGCAGGTCGTGGTTGACGTTTCACATGTGGCTGAACACTTCCGGTTTCCTTAAATAACGTAACTATCCGGCGAACGGTCCGGACACTTGGATGATGTCCTCCAGGATACCGAGCAGCATACATACCACACGCCCGTTTTGCATTTTGATCACAATAGCCATACATCAACAAGATATCGACCTTTTCCGCAATTGGTAAACGGTCCATTTTAACACGGGTAATGTATCACGAAGCAAATACCGTCCACACTGGCGGAATGTTACTTGATACCACGTACTTATACGTTTGTGACTATTACAGCTGCATCTATCACAAAGCGAAAAAAGTGGTCCAACTAAAACATTCATATTTCTTTATCTACTACACAAATATGTAATAAAAATGGTGGTTCCTATTTTAAAAAACCCAGTTGATATTCGTTTGACCTATGGCACCGCCATCTAGCGGGCCAACCATAGCGCCATCTAGTTTCCGCCTTCAAGCTATACGAGTTTCGTTCTTTGTAGTTTTTTCGTTTGACGCTTATTTCGTGAAATATTTGGCCCGGTCAGTATAAATGGACTACCCCGTATATTTGCAGGATCAGCTGTCAAAATTAAAAAAAAAGGGGTATCTTCTGCAGCATGTTCTAGAACTGACACCAGAGAGAGTTCTAATAAACATGATTACATATTCTGAAAACACTGTACCCATTCCTCTAAAAAATTATCCCACGAATCACTAATAATCTAGTAGACAGTAACAGTCTGCCTTACGGTGATTCACGAGCAGGACGCGTTCGTCTGGATCGAGCACCACCCCGGCTATCTCCCCCCCCCCCCCCCCTCAGCCAGGAAACCTTATCACGGTTTCCATGAAATATTAGCCGGTGTCTGCTGCGGCTTCCTCCGGACCACAGTGCCGGAAGGAGGGGGGAGGGGGCGGGAGCACTGGCGCCGACGCACGTTTCGATGTCTTTCCGCAAAGAGATAAGACACCGACTGTCACCTGCACTGTCACTGGCCGAGTGCGCACACGCTGGTAATTAAGGTCTGACTGGAAACAATGTAGAGCGCGCGTTGGCGTGCACCTCAATTCCCAAACTTTTCTCCGAACTATTAGCCTCTGTTCTCAAGCGCTCGCTTTTATTGTGAAGTTCGACCTTGCTAATTACGACGTTTTCAGAGATGTGATAGCTTTTTTGTTATTAGATTACCTAAAATCAACTGCGCGGCACATGCACTTCTCCCATTTTCATACGAAATGATATATTTCTCTGAACTGCAGTTTCTTGGAAGTTACGCAGAGGAGATGTTGTAATTACTGCTCTGCACTAGCTATTATTACTATTACTATTATTATTACTACCGAGCGAGGTGGCGCTGTGGTTAGCACACTGGACTCGCACTTGGCAGGATGACGGTTCGGTTCCGCGTCCAGCCACCCAGATTTAGATTTTCCGTGATTTTCCTAAATCACTTCAGGCAAATGCCAGTATGATTCTTTGAAAGGGCACAGACGACTTCCTTCCCTTAATCTATTGTTATTATTATTTTATTACTTTGGTCTACTGAGGTCACATGAAACAACTCCCGCCTTGTTTCTTTCTTTCCCGTAGTTTTCCACTCTGCCTACGTTATTATCTTCTATCTTCTGTCCATATTCCGCCTGTCTTCTTCTTTAGTTGTTTTTGGAAGCAGCTCTTGAACCCTTTTACTTTTGCTCTAAGCTTTTTCCCTTTTTCCTGTTTCTTCCTCAGTTATTCCCATTTCCTTCAGGTCTGTTTTAACTTCTTTGATCAACGTCTTTGATGTTTTTGGGTTTCACTCAAAAAAGTCAAAAATTATTTTCGTTATTCTTTTCTCAGCTTTTTCAGGTGTCCACAGAAAACAACTCTTTTCTTCTTAATTGTGGCTAATATTCGCTGTGTTCTTTCATAAGATTCTTTATTACTTCTTAATTTTCATTTGCCATTGCCATATTTCGGGCCCAAAGCGTCGCTGAATGTATTCCTTTGCTTCTTTTTACATTTCATCCAATTCTTTAGTTATATTTAACGAAACACATTCTGTTCTAATGATAGTGTTGCAGTGCCAGAGTTACGCATTTATGGATAACGATTCCTTGTTGGACAAGATTTTTGTTAATTATAAAGCCACTTCCATGTTCTTGTTCAAAATGGTTCAAATGGCTCTGAGCACTATGGGACTTAACATCTGAGGTCATCAGTCCCCTAGAACTTAGAACTACTCAAACCTAACTAACCTAAGGACAGCACACACATCCGTGCCCGAGGCAGGATTCGAACCTGCGACCGTAGCGGTCGCGCGGCTCCAGACTGAAGCGCCTAAAACCGCTCGGCCACACCGGCCGGCTAGATGGGGATTTGAATACCGCTTGTCCCGATTATGGGGTAAGTATTAAGCTACAACAACGGCGAAGAAATAGGCCGTGGAACAAATGAAGGAAACATCCCAGCATTTAGCTTCGGCACATGATTGCGCTGGAAACGAATCCACCAGAGTACCATGTCTCTCTCTCTCTCTCTCTCTCTCTCTCTCTCTCTCTCTCTCTCTCTCACACACACACACAGAGACACACACACACACACACACACACACACACACACACACACACACACACCACTAGGCATGGGAAAACCGACCGATTAAAACCGATATCGGTATTTTAGTTGTGTTTTTCGGTGTTTGTGTGGTCTCGGTTATAACAGGTATCTTTATTTTTTACTAATACCGGGTAAAAAACCGGTACATCAATCTGTCATAGCAAAGGTGCTAAATTTTATTTTATTTTCAAATAAAAGGTTTTTTGAAACGAGGAATGCTAATTCGTTAAATTTCCAGAGCTTTGAATTATTAGGTTATTATACAAAATGGGAAAAGCGACCAGGCTATTTTAATAACAAGACCGACGGTTAAAAACGAGCAACACACACGATATAAGAATCGACACAGCAGTGCTGAACCAATACTATATCTGTTGTCCTTTATTACCCAGAAGCAGAGATCCTCTCGTTTTTTGGGAGCAAAGTAAAAGGTGTACGGCAGGTTATCAACAGCATTCATCCTTGGTACTAATTCTATGGCTTCTGAAAGATCGTCTTTGAATAATACTGTTTCGGAGGATAGCAGCCGACTTACAGATCAAGAAATAATAGAACGAGTATCTATGAACAGACTGGAAAATAAATATTGTCCATTGGATTAACTGATTGCTGTAATTTTAACTACTGTCATGTTATTCTTCGTGGCAAAAGTTCTATTTTACCTACTACCTAAATTTATTATTTGAATTTTTTGAACAGCATTTTTAGTTTTGTCAGCAAAAGTTCAATTGTATTCAAACTCCTGTTAAAAAGTATATAAATATATTTGACTACGAAAAGGCATTTTCGTTCGAAACAATCAAAGAAAAATAGCGCTACAAATTTAACTACAAAATCTTATTATCTGACTGTAGTTTATACGAAGTAATAAATGAGAAGTAAGTTAAGGCAACAGTAGTACTGACTATCGTAACAACATGATTTTTGAGCAGAGTTACAAGAAACTGGAATCAACTGGAGAATAATGGTGATCTTTTGTAGCATTCAACCCTCATTAATGTCTGAGGAAAGCAGAGAACGGTAGACGGACGAAGTTTTCTTTTATGTACCTATTTTATCTGTTTTTTTTTATTCTACATATCATGAAACATGTAACGTAAAAGCCTGAAGGAGCCTTAGAAAACATTCAGTTTTTGTTCGGTGACTACGTTACTATTGGAAATAAAGCAAGAAAAAAACCCAAAATCTTTTTCAGAAATCGGTTGTTTCGAAAGGGTTTTAACTGTAACTTTAAACTGTATACGAAAAATTTCAGTATAACAGCAGCAATAACCGCAATGCCCCCCCCCCCCCCCCCCCACCCACACACACCCACGAGAGAGTAATCTAACAACAAACATGTGAAATGGGCTTCGGTGACCGGTGACGCTGTCCGGCTGTTAATATGTTACTGCGGCCTGAAGAGTAGCAATTCCCTCGTTCCGTGTGACACAGCGCACTTAGTCACACGCTTGCGCAACAGTTCTGGGGATGCCTGGCGCCACATCACGCGTGCTGTTCCGCCGAAATACCATGTGAGGTCACTTTCGTTCGCATTTCAGTGAAATACATCACGTACCGCGTGACCTTACTTCATCGTGGACACACACACACAGCACTGTTTATATCATTACCTTAACAGGAAAACCATTATCGCCTCGCGCAATGTGATTAATTTACTGATTCAACGAGCAGCAGATCATGTTAGCGGGGCATCGAATTACGAACCCACTAACGTTACACAGATGACCGATAATGGAAATCACCGTGCACTGAACTTCAGTAAGCGGTCGAGAAGTGTTAGTGCTCATGGCCGATTTGAGCATTGTTCGGGCACGAAACACGGGCAGTAGGAAAGAAAAACCAAACGATTAGAAGCATTCGGAATGTGATGACTCTGCACTTCGTTAGGGATCAGATGAAATAATGGGCGAAGAAAGAATGCTCACTAAAAAAGATAATCAAACGAAGAGGTAGAATGACTGAGCGCGCACTACGACAATAGCAGTCGCCGAAAACTCTAGTCCAAGATGGCAGAGGGAAAGTAATCCTAAGAGCGGCCCTACCTAAGGCAGTTTTTGGGATACAGCAATTGAGCTGAAATGAAGATAGCTCGCAAGCGATTAGAATGAAGAGCCGCAGTGAACCAAGCTCCGGACGTATGACCAAAATACACTTAATGTTTCACTTAAACAAAGGTTCTGATATTATAACAAGTGTTTGCGCTTTGTTTATAAAAATGAGACAGAAGGAATGGTCGATAAGAATGAGATAATCCAGTAATAAGTCCAAGACAAGTTAAAGGTCAGTTCATTTTAGGTGATAATGTTTCCTTTGTTGCTTAGATACGTGGCTGCGTCATCCGAGATTATTCGTTGGGAATGTTCAAGGTTTGTTTGATGAACATGAGGTTCAAATAACGCTACTCCCGTCTCCACAATTGCCAGCTCTCAAAATGAAAGACCCATTGTACATATGATATGACTTTTGTCTTTAGGACACACGCAAAAACAAAGCTCCACGTTCTGGCCCTGATGAGACATTCGGGACCGACCAACCGCCATGTCATCCTGTGACAATGGCGTCACTGAATTTGGTTCAAATGGCTCCAAGCACTATAAGACTTAACATCTGAGGTCATCAGTCCCCTAGACGTAGAATCAAACCTAACTAACCTAAGGACATCACACACATCCATGCCCGAGGCAGGATTCGAACCTGCGACCGCAGCAGCAGCGCGGTTCCGGACTGAAGCGCATAGAACCGCTCGGCCACAGCGGCAGGCCTGAATTTGGTGTGGGTGGGTGTGGGGTCAGGAAACCGCTCACCAGGCAGTAATGTAGAATGGATGACACTGCCCAGTACTGTGGAATGGATGGCACTGCTATACACCAAACAATAAGCTGCTCCAAAATTATAGGTCTGTGGAAATGGGTAAAACGTAAATCAGCCAGTTTGCTACCAACGACTGTCAAGGAAATAAAAGGCAACAAATTAATATACATTTACGTCAAAGAGTTTCCAGTAACCGAGACAAGAACGTTCACATGGTTTGTACAGGGTGTTTCAAAAATGACCGGTATATTTGAAACGGCAATAAAAACTAAACGAGCAGCGATAGAAATACACCGTTTGTTGCAATATGCTTGGGACAACAGTACATTTTCAGGCAGACAAACTTTCGAAATTACAGTAGTTACAATTTTCAACAACAGATGGCGCTGCGGTCTGGGAAACACTATAGTACGATATTTTCCACATATCCACCATGCGTAGCAATAATATGGCGTAATCTCTGAATGAAATTACCCGAAACCTTTGACAACGTGTCTGGCGGAATGGCTTCACATGCAGATGAGATGTACTGCTTCAGCTGTTCAATTGTTTCTGGATTCTGGCGGTACACCTGATCTTTCAAGTGTCCCCACAGAAAGAAGTCACAGGGGTTCATGTCTGGCGAGTAGGGAGGCCAATCCACGCCGCCTCCTGTATGTTTCGGATAGCCCAAAGCAATCACACGATCATCGAAATATTCATTCAGGAAATTAAAGACGTCGGCTGTGCGATGTGGCCGGGCACCATCTTGCATAAACCACGAGGTGTTCGCAGTGTCGTCTAAGGCAGTTTGTACCGCCACAAATTCGCGAAGAATGTCCAGATAGCGTGATGCAGTAATCGTTTCGGATCTGAAAAATGGGCCAATGATTCCTTTGGAAGACATGGCGGCCCAGACCAGTACTTTTTGAGGATGCAGGGACGATGGGACTGCAACATGGGGCTTTTCGGTTCCCCATATGCGCCAGTTCTGTTTATCGACGAAGCCGTCTAGGTAAAAATAAGCTTCGTCAGTAAACCAAATGCTGCCCACATGCATATCGCCGTCATCAATCGTGTGCACTATATCGTTAGCGAATGTCTCTCGTGCAGCAATGGTAGCGGCGCTGAGGGGTTGCCGCGTTTGAAGTTTGTATGGATAGAGGTGTAAACTCTGGCGCATGAGACGATACGTGGACGTTGGCGTCATTTGGACCGCAGCTGCAACACGGCGAACGGAAACCCGAGGCCGCTGTTGGATCACCTGCTGCACTAGCTGCGCGTTGCCCTCTGTGGTTGCCGTACGCGGTCGCCCTACCTTTCCAGCACGTTCATCCGTCACGTTCCCAGTCCGTTGAAATTTTTCAAACAGATCCTTTATTGTATCGCTTTTCGCTCCTTTGGTTACATTAAACCTCCGTTGAAAACTTCGTCTTGTTGCAACAACACTGTGTTCTAGGCGGTGGAATTCCAACACCAGAAAAATCCTCTGTTCTAAGGAATAAACCACGTTGTCTACAGCACACTTGCACGTTGTGAACAGCACACGCTTACAGCAGAAAGACGACGTACAGGATGGCGCACCCACAGACTGCGTTGTCTTCTATATCTTTCACATCACTTGCAGCGCCATCTGTTGTTGAAAATTGTAACTACTGTAATTTCGAAAGTTTGTCCGTCTGAAAATGTACTGTTGTCCCAAGCATATTGCAACAAAGGGTGTATTTCTATCGCTGCTCGTTTAGGTTTTATTGCCGTTTCAAATATACCGGTCATTTTTGAAACACCCTGTATATCGTTTCGTAAGCTGCGTCTTCAGTCAGGGAGCAGAGTCTGTAAATGACTTAAAACGACATATGATGAACGAAAAACAAGGAAAACTCAACAATATATGGAGAAGAGGAAAGTTGTTATCATTTATACAGCTTATTATACGACGTGCTTAAAG
The DNA here is from genome assembly GCF_023898315.1 of Schistocerca nitens. NCBI lineage: Eukaryota > Metazoa > Arthropoda > Insecta > Orthoptera > Acrididae > Schistocerca > Schistocerca nitens. The sequence goes on along the minus strand of NC_064615.1, from coordinate 1,073,732,157 downwards.
TCAATGTAAAAGTTTTGCTGAATAAATCCAATGTATCCTTTAAAAATTAGAGCAACAGAGATTGACTTTGGGACGCACATCTAGATTATAAACGTTACAACTGTTTTTACTATGTCACTAGTACCGTTTCAAGATATGAAATGATATACACATAGGCTACACAAGTTGCTAGAGGGTGGCGCAAAATAGATGTCAGGAAGTTTTTTCTGCTGTGTTTTAATTGTATGCCATATATGAGTCTCCTTGAGATGTTGGTGTACTGTAGCTCTGAAAATTCTATAGCTCGCTCAACAATGTCTCAGTTTACTTTTCAGAATAGAAGCTCGAACAGTGGAATAGCGTTCGTTTATCGTAAACACATTTTCTCGAATTCTGAACGTATTGTCATGATAAGACGCGCGTTCAACAACAAAACAAAATCTTCCGGAATGACCACTTCTCCATGAGATTACAGTACTGAAAGGAAGTCCCACTGTAACGACAAAATTTAAGCTTCCTCTGACACAACGTTTTTGTACTGTTTTCTGGTTTTTTTACACGTTAAAGAAAAGTTTTTAAAAGACTGCACGCCTACATGACACAGAGAGGGCCCACTCTGGACGATCAGCCTCAGCTGAAACCCTGGAGAATGTGGAGCAAATGCGAACCCTATTCAATGAGGAGCCCACTGCTTCAAAAAGAGACTCAGCACAGCAGCTAAGCATGTCACGACTGTCTCTCCTGAGGATAATGAAATCGGAACTAAACATTTTCCCTTACAAACATTCACCTGTGCCGACCTTTGAACGACAATGATTTGGAACATCGGTAGGTACTCGTTCGCAAATGACGTGACTGAGGCCTTTAAAAGCGGAACAGGCGTTAAGGATCAGGTTTAGTGGTGAGGCGCACTTCTGTCTCCATGGGGACGTCATCAAACAGAACTGGCTCCACTGGGTACTGTGAATCCACACATTCAAGCTCCTGGACATCGTATGGAATGGACCCTTGTAGTCTGGCTCTCAACTGACATGACTATTTCATCTGGGATTATCTAAAGGGCAGAGTCTTCAAAATTCACCTGAAACACTCCATGACTTGAGAACTGAAATTTCCAGAAAGACCTGTACTGTCAAAAATGGTGATGTTCAGTAAGTCGTCACGGAACTCAGTTCAAGACTCTGTATCTCGTTTTCTGCTGCAGCATAAATATGATAAGAAGAACCTCTCACACCATATTATGTAGTAATACACAAAAACTTTGTAATTCCTATTCTGTTCCACCCTGTATGTAAGTACATACAAGTTTGTGAAAAACATCACCAGAGTGGAACACCGCAACTTTGGGTACATACAGGAAATTTATATAGGTTCAATTAAATTAAGTCGCTTAACACTGCTGTTTGACCGAAATATAGGAGAGAAGCACGTGCCTGAAGATTGGTTCAAATGGCTCTGAGCACTATGGGACTCAACTGCTGTGGTCATAAGTCCCCTAGAACTTAGAACTACTTAAACCTAACTAACCTAAGGACAGCACACAACACCCAGCCATCACGAGGCAGAGAAAATCCCTGACCCCGCCGGGAATCGAACCCGGGAACCCGGGCGTGGGAAGCGAGAACGCTACCGCACGACCACGGGATGCGGGCGCCTGAAGATTGGTAAGAGTTCACCGTTCCGTCATTAGAGGCAGAGAACAGGTTTGGACAGAGGATAAGGTAGGAAATCAGTTGTGTTCTATTCAAGGGACTACACCGGAATTTCTCTTGAGCGATTCAGGTAGACCACGTAAAGCCTTAATTTGGATAACGAGACGGTGAGCTGAATCGCCATCCTCTTGAATGCAAGTCCACTGTCGTATTACTACGCCCTCCGGCGAACACCTGTCACTTTCAAGACAGAGGTCCGCACGAAAACGAGAAATGTAAGCCGCATCCGAAAGGGCTTTATCCGCAGTGTTTACCATTTTGTCCAGTTGGGTATCCCGGAGCTCGGACAGTAGGGCAACCACTGGTCTAAATTATCATGTACTCAGATCGGACCTCGTAATTTACGCTCCAATGACTAAGAACAACGAAGTAGATCGTGTTGTTGCTGTAGTTTTCAGTCCGAGCACTAGTTTGATGCAGCTCTCCTTGCTACCCTATCTTGTGCAAGCCTCTTCATCTCCGAGTAACTACTTCAACCTACATCCTTCTGAATTTGCTTAATGTATTCATCTCTTGGTCCCCTCTACAATTTTTACCCCCCCCCCCCAACACACACACACACACACACACACACAACTTCCGTCCCTTTTTAGTTACGTGACCCACCCATCTAATCTTCAGCAATCTTTTGTACCACCACATCTCAAAAGTTTCTATTCTCTTCTTGTCTAAACAGTTTATTGTCCATGTTTCACTTCCATACCTGACTACAGTCCATACAAATACTTTCGAAAAAGACTTCCTAACATTTCAATCTATATTCGATGTTAAAAATTTCTCTTCTTCAGAAACGCTTTTCTTGCCACTGCCAGTCTACATTTTGTATCCTCTCCCCTTCGCCCAACATTAGTTTATTTTGCTGCCAAATAGCAAAACTCTTTTACTACTTTAAGTTTCCCGGTTTCTAATTTAATTGCCTCAGAATCACATGATTTAATTCGGCTAAATTGCATTATCCTTGTTTTGCTTTTGTTGATGTTCATCTTACATCATGAAACGGTCCATTCCGTTCAACTGTCCTTGCAAGTCCTTTTCTGTGTCTAACACAATTAAAATGTCTCCGCCTAACCTCAAAGTTTTATTTCTTGTCCCTGAACTTAAATTTTGTCTCCAAAGTTTACTTTGCTTTCCTTTAATGCTCGGTTAAGGTACATATTCAATGTCATCGGGGTAAACTACAAACTACGCGCCTGCCTCGCTCCTTTCTCAACCACTGCTTCTCTCTCATGTCCCTCGACTCTTAATAACTGCCGTCTGGTGCACCAAGGGGAGAGAGAGAGAGAGAGAGAGAGAGAGAGAGAGAGAGAGAGAGAGAGAGAGTGGAGGGGAGGAGTTAAAATTTGTAGAGGGAGACCAAGAGATGAATACACTCCGCAGATTCAGAGAAGGATGTAGGTTGCAGCAGTTATTCGGAGATGATGAGCTTGTACAGGATAGAGCAGCGCGGAGACCTGTACCAAGCCACGCCACAAAAGCAGCAGCCTGGGATATTCCTCATACGTCCCCAAAGTTACAACTTTCTGTCGCAGTTAAAGAAGTCCATCTTGTAATATTCACTGAGGAACATTTCTACAGCAACGGGAAGTCAGATGAATTCGTCTTCTTTTATGTCTGTTCATCATATTATCCTAATCATGCTGAAGTGTTACATTTTTCAGTCTAATAAGTGTAGCATTGTTTACTTGTAAGGATATTAAAGAGGCGGATTTACTGTGACGTATGTGAAACACAAACGTGAGCCAGACAACGAAGCCATGATTTCTATGGATGCAGTGTGCTTGGAGAACCATCAGGTAACTTTGTAGCACCTTTCAGAAACTGCCTAAGTGACCACTGTTGCTGCAAACGAAACAGGAATGACTGAGATATAGGGCAGCTCCTCGTACGACGGAAACAGGATGCACGTGATATTGTACGGAAAACCAGGAAGAATGATCTTGCAGAAGTCAGCGACCCACTTACCATTTCAAGCACTCTGCACTCTGAAGCTAGTGTGTGTGTGTGTGTGGGGGGGGGGGTATTCTGTCCCAAATGGGCAATAACAGTGACTTAATAACAATAGTAATTACGATTACTGTTATTATTATTATTATTATTATTACCCATAATCTGTTCTGCATATAGACAACACTATCCTTTACCTTTTGACTACAAAGTAATTAGAGTGAATTTTTCACTCTGCAGCGAAGTGTGTGCTGATGAACTTCCTGGCAGATAAAATCTGTGTGGCGGACATAGACTCGAATTCGGGACCTTAGGCTATCGCGGGCAAGTGCTCTACCGACTGAGCAACCTAAACACGACTGACAACCCCTCCTCACAGCTTAACTTTCGCCAGAACCTCATATCCTACCTTCCAAACGTCACATAAGTTCTCCCACGAAATACACAGTTTTAATGTGCCAGGAAGTTTCATATCAGCACACATTCCGCTGGAGAGTGGATAAGTCGTTTTGGAAACATCGCCCAGGCTGTAGCTAAGCCTTGTATCCGCCATATCCTCTTTTCCAGGACAGCTAGTCGCGCACATGCCGCATGAGAATTACAGGGTGTAGCAAAACGAATCATCCGCTTTAAAAGGGAATGATAACTATTATATTATTTGAGATATGTGCGTGACCGACGTATTGTTGGAATGAGCAAACTCTAGAGTTTTACATGGTTCCAGTTAGGTAGCAGCAGTGGGCGTCCACTTCAGTTCTAGTAAAAATGGTGTCAGGACAACAGAAATCGTTTTGTGTTCTACGTTTTGGTGCGGGTCAATAATAACAGTTCACTGTGACTTTTGTACTAGGTGTGGTGAGGATCCTCCTTCAGCACAGAGCATTAGACGAGGGCATGAACAATTCCGAGAAGCGGGTTGTTTGTGTAAAGGCAAATCGCCGGGCCGTCCCCGAGTGTCTGACACAGACGTCGAACGCGACCGCGATAGTTTCACAAGCAGTCGGCAGAAATCCGTTCGCTGTCCAGCTCGACAGCTCAACATGCTCCCGGTGTCCGTCTGGCGTGTGTTGCGTTCTAGTTTACACGCGAAACATACAAAATTCAGTTACTGCAAGCTCTTAGCGAAGGTGACAAACTACAACGTGTGGAGTTTTGTAATCTCATTCTTGGCAAGATGGAGGATGACAGTTTTCTTCCACGCATAGTGTCTAGTGACGGGGCAACATTCCATTCAATTGGAAAGGTGAACTGTCATAACGTGAGAATATGGGGGTACGGAGCAACCACATGAAGTTGTACAACGTGAGAGATACTCTACAAAATTTAATGTGTTTTGTGCAGTTTCACAGGAAAGGGTGTATGGTCCATATCTCTTTGCCGAGAACACTGTTGCACTAAGCACATATCTAGACATGCTTGAGAACTTTCTTTTCCTGCAGTTGGAGACTGATTCGAACGACTTCATTTACCAGCAGGATGGGGCACCGCCACGCTGGCATCTGGAAGTTTGGAAATTTTTAAATCAAAGGGTCGATGGATCGGTCGAATTGGACAAAAAGATTCAGCCTTACGTTACTGGCCCCCAATGTCAACGGACCGGACTGTATGTGATTATTTCTTGTGGGGGTTTATAAAAGATTCCGTTTATCTGTCCCCGTTACCAACAACAATGAATGAACGGAGACATCGCATAACAGCAGTTGTGGAAGCTGTAGCTCAAGACATGTTTGCTACTGTGTGGGAACAAGGTGAATATCGCATTGACATATGGCTTGCATCTCAAAGGGGGGGGGGGGGGGGGGGGGCAAACTGAACACCTATGAAAAGTTACGAAAAATAACTTTTTGAGTTACCCGTTCATCAAAATACAAAATCAGTTGTATTTGTTTATCAGTTTCGGAAATATAGACGTGTCAAATCGGATGATTACTTTCGATTACTTTTGATACACCCTGTATTGTGAAGTTTGGAAGGTGGGAGACTACTGGCGGAAGTAAAGCTGTAAGGACGGGTCTTGAGTCGTGATGGGGTAGCTCAATCGTTGAGCACTTGCCCACTACAGGCAAAGATCCCGAGATCGAGTTTCGGTCTGGCACACAGTTTTAATCTGCCACAAAGTTACTTATTAATTATTGTTGCGGACACACGTTGATATCAGCACATGTGGAAACCTCTACCTGCAGTCTTGCATGTCACTAAGCACTCGGTGTAAGTCCACCCATTCACGCCACACCTCCGCTGAAGCCTTGTACAGTTGTCTGCAAAGCTCTGAAGCTTCCAGCAGCGTTGCTTTACGAACTCAGCAAGCTTTGGCGCAGCCTGCCGACCAGTGCAATCGTCTGGCTTCTGCTGACCCAGGTGGCCCTTGCTCACCGGCAAGCTTTACGTCTCGACCTACCACAATTCCGCAGTTATTTAAATGTCTCCGTCTCCGCTCCCATTACCGATGTTGGGCGACAAGAATCCAATGCATACTGTGTCTGTAGTAGGACTGTTGCCATTTTTTAAAATATCGGGAATCCTATATATCAATATTTAAAAGCGATATATCGACAGTAAAAACATCGACGTACCTGCCTATGAAAATATCTGCTGCGCATAGTTAATATACTGCCGGTTTTTGAGCTGTATTCTGTACATCAACAAGCTAGCAGCCTGCCTATCCACCTTAGAGCGAGACTTGAAAGGAAAACGATATACGTTCACGCTTTGCGGTAACCACTTCGCTAACAATGGTCACTCCAGGTTAGTGGCGCAATAAAAGCTGCCCGATGGGTCCATCGTTCGGTTTCGTCACATATGGGATTTGTCCGGAACGCTTCATGTCCACTACCCTGTTCTTTTTCTCGAAACGCCGGCGACCTAGCAATTGCTGTGTCAAAATTGCGTGGTAAAATTAAACGTTGCAGTTTCTGTTGGTATCGCCGAGCGCCGATTACGTCAGCATTTCCCCTCACATGTCTCCGCCCACCGCAAAGACCAATCTTGTCTTTTAGAATTTTGTTCATCAGTTTCGGCAACTGTTTTTGAAGAAAGCCGATGTGAAGAAACAGCACACCAGTTGCGTTAAAAATTGCTTTTTAACGCATCTGGTGTGCTATTTCTTCACACCGGAAATCTTAATCCATTCACACCGCCACCCCGTAGCGCACTCTATCTGTACTTGTCTCATATAGTCAGACAGTAAGACTGCTCGTGATGAAAGCTAAAAAAGTAGTAAAATTTCTTCACACAGTGAAAGTAAAATTATGTTCTACTATAACTTCAAAAGAACAACTTCAAATATTAATCGAAAATTGCGAAAACAATATCTACATCTACACGGGTACTCTGAAAATCACCTGTAAGTGCCTAGCAGAGGGTTCATCGAATTACCTTCACAATAATTCTCTATTATTCCAATCTCGTACAGCGCGCGGAAAAAACGAACACCTATAGCTTTTCATGCGAGCTCTGATTTCCCTTATTTTATTATGACGATCGTTTCTCCCTATGTAGGTCAGCATCAACAAAATATTTTCGCATTCGGGAGAGAAAGTTGGTGATTGATATTTCGTGAGAACTTTCCGCCGCAACGAAAAACGCATTTGTTTTAATAATGATACAAAATAAAAAAACATCGGCTCTTGATACTGCCGTTTGGATATCGATATACCGGTGAAAAGATGTCGATATTTTGTGAACAGTCCTCGTGTACATCATACTATACCTAGGTGAGAATAACAAATTGACTGAAAGCTAGTTTGTTTAGCGGGGCAGCTACCATAGTAACAAACAACCACAGAATGAGTTTGGTCACTCCTGCGTACTCACCTGCCGACGACAGCTAGAGGTCCGTTACATAATTGCGGTCTGTGTTAACAGTAATGATTGCTCCCCCCCCCCTCCCAAAAAAAAGGGCAAACTAGTAAGTCCTTCAGTAAATGGCTCCCGGTACATTTTAATTTAACAAATTCCAAATAATCTGCATTAACCTCGCACTTACGGAAAGCGGGGCATAGTATCAGAAGTCTTGCTGTAAATCTTGTAATCCTCCACAGAAAAGAAAAAGGTCAGGATTTGAATCTACCGGAGGAAGCGGAAATATTTAGATACAAAAATATAGTATACGGAACACGCTGAATAGTCAGTTGTCCGTCAAGCATCGTAATAGTCTGACAAATATGAATGCTTGTACGGTTAACTATTTTGTCAGGAAGCGGCCCAGCGCTCTTAACCACGTGCACACAGGGTCACAGCGCCCACGTGACAATTATTATTTACCTGGACATTAGTGTTTCCTCGTGACCGGCGAAGGCAGGGCCAACTTCTGCAAGCTGCGCCTTCCGTGTCTGGGTTGAGTTAGATAAGAAAGCGTTACGCCTCGTTTATTCCACTTTGAAACTACGGTCTTGCACTATTTCCACAAGTAATTACGTTATGAGTTATATCTTTGAAATCAGTTTTAGCCTTCAGCACTGGTTACTTTCCTTACAGATTTTTGCACGCGCAACGAATGGCTAGTATATCGGTTCGATCTACCCGCGAACTTTATCGGAGAATATTACATCGACCTCCTTCTCAATTCCCCTTCGTTAGTCTAGTTTTTCTAAAAAAAAAAAAAAAAAAAAAAATTATTGACAATATTCTCAGAATGGCAGTACCTTGACTAAGAACGCTGGGTTCACCTACAACGGATTAATTTAATAATTTTTATGAGTATAAATCTTCAAATAATCTTTATATAACAGCACAAATTTGCAATAAAGTTCATAATTATATTTCAGTTCTTCAATATGTAGGTTACACCTGAAACCGGTAGTGTGGTCAATTTAAACAAAGTCAGCGGTGATCAAGTTACATAGTTGTCATTTGTTCTTATATATATTTTTCCTCTGTGCAGTCTCTTTTTCCTGCGGAAATGCTGTGGGAAGAGTTAAGAATATTACGATTCTCTAAAGCGAACTCAACATTGCACTGCAATGGGAAACGTATGAACGTACTCACACTACGGAACTGAACAGCTGCTTCTACCGCATCATACTTCGCTTGGAACTTTGGCAAACTGTTGCAAAATGTTGACAGCCGCGTCAAACTCTTGTGAATACTCATTCGGCGTTTTTCTTTTTTGTTACAGAAAAGCAATAGGCATGGATTCTGACTGTGAAAATGCATTAACACTGTGTTCTGTAATTCTTGTGTAATTGTTTGTCATGAAAATCAGCCCGAAAGAGGTACCTGTGGTGCAGAATTTTAACCTGTATTGGAGAAGGTTTATACTGAAGACAGACAAGGTTTCCAGAATTTTGGCAAAATGACATGTGGGTAGTTTGAAGAACTCGTGGGGCTAGTAGCACCACAAATTCAAATGAAAGACACAAATTTTAGAGCTGCACTGTCACCAGCAGAACAGCTTCTTGCAATCCTTCGATTTTTGCAGTGGTGACAGTCACACATGTTTAATGTATTCTCGTCGAATATCACTGGTCAAGAGTAGTGAAACTGTGTCTAGAGCATGCTGGGTTATCGTGAATGTACTCAAGGATTTTGTAAAAGTAAGTATTGGCATTTTACTTACTATGCATTCTTAAAACATTTATACATGCATTTACTACATATTCAGATCCTTCCCAATAACCCACTGTCTGAAGGCAGGGAACTGAAAGTTATTGTTAAGGTCTCAGACTGCCGTGGTATTTGCCACATATCTCATCCCGTAAGTAAAACAAGTTGCCGGAAAGTGTTCTGTGCAAAATGTGTTCAAGTGTAGGAGTGGGACTAGAGATAACAAAGCACTTTGGTTTAGCTTGTGAGATGAAGATAATCTGTGCATGTTGCAAGTATCAAGTGACTTTCTACAATTCACATGCCAGTCTCTTTGGTGAAAATGGACGATCTAGAGTGTTTGATGTGAATGTTCGACTTGTGTATGGTCTTCGATCCATTGGAAAAGGGTCTGCTGCTGGTAAACTGTTTTGTGGTATTATGAACTTGCCATCGCCTCCAAGCAAATTTGGGTACTACTGTGAACTGGTAGGATCCTCTGTTGAAGACGTGGCTTTGAAAACCATGAAGGAAGCAGTGGAGGAATCTGTAGAAATGAACGGTGGTTCTAGGGATTTGGTAGTGGCATTAGATGGTTCCTGGCAAAAGAGGGGTCATAAATCCCTGAATGGGGTTGTAACTGCTACTTGTGGTGATAGTGCAAAAGTGATAGATGTTGCAATATTATCAAAACATTGTAGGTGCAAAAATAAAATCAAAGGAGAGCACAGTGGAACCTGTGAGGCAAATTTTAGTGGATCAAGTGGAGCAATGGAAGTGGATGGAGTGAAACAAATGTTTGAACGTTCAGTTCCCAGATACAACGTTAGGTACAAATACTACCTTGGGGATGGTGACTCCAAAGGTTTCAAGACTATAGAGGAACTGAAACCATATGGAAATGAATTTGTAGCTGAAAAGTTGGAATCATTGGGCATGTGCAAAAGCGTATGGGTGCACGGCTTTGAAGGCTCAAACAAACTTTGGGTTCAAGTAAGCTCAGTGATGGAAAGACAATAGGAGGGAGAGGCAGGCTTACTGATGAGGTGTTTGAACGTCTACAGAGATACTATGGGTATGCTGTAAGGCAAAATACTAGTAATGTTAGTCACATGCGAAAAGCAGTGTGGGCATTGTTCCTTCATACTGCCTCTTCCAATGAATACCCTCAACACAGCCTGTGCCCAAAAGATTCCTGGTGCAAATATAATGCAAAAAAGGACTATGATCACAAACATGGTTTGCCAGCAGCTGTGATAAATGCAATAAAACCAATTTTTCATGACTTAGCACAGCCAGAATTGTTACACAAATGTCTACACAGAAAGACGCAGAATCCTAATGAGAGCGTAAACAATTTGATTTGGGAAGTGATTCCTAAAAGGGTGTTTGTAAGCATAAAAACACTGCACTTTGGCATTTATGATGCAATAGCAACCTACAACCAAGGGAACAGTGTGAAGTGTGAAGTTCTGAAGGCATTAGGATTTACAGCTGGGGTGAACACTGTACGAGCACAAAGAAATATTGACAGAGAAAGGATAAGAGGAGCAGAAAGAAGAGAAAGGCATATGAAGTATGATGGAACAACAGGCCAGAAAAGAAGACAGAAGAGGAAGCTTTTGGAGGATGAAGAAGAAGACCCTGATAATCCATCCTACAGTGCAGGAATGTATTGAGAAACTTTGATAGCCATTTCCCGTAAATTAGAATTTTTCGAATATAAGGAACATTTTCTCAAAATCCACTCAAGCTAGAGAGATGAAATTTTTATACAGCACTCCTAGTGGTCAAACTTACATTGTAACACAGCCATTTGGCAATATGTTCAGTAGTTTCATTTCATTTTAATTATAAAGCAATTATTTGTAAAAAAAATTTGGGTCATTAATAAAAAAAATAATTGGAAGGAAACTAGAAAAGATACTCCAAAATCCCTCTGTCATAACTGCAATACTAAACCACTCTATATGTAAAAAAAAATTCAAATTTTTCTATTTGGTAGATTATTCATAAATGTTCCTCAAACTTAGTGATTTTAACATGGGCAGCATAGGCACCTCCGGCTCCCCTTAACTTAAAATAAAAAGACTGATAAAATGAAACAATTTATTCTTAAAAATACTGACTGATTTTGATTTTACAATTTTTTAAAGGAAAGGAATCACTCTTTTACTCGCTATGTGTTGTCAGTATTTGTGCAGTATCACCACCTACAGCCTCATTTTCAGTAGCATGAAATAATGTCATTGTTCCTGCTGTAGCTTCAGCAGCAGCAGCTTTGGCTTCAGCTAACTCAGCAAGCATTTTCTTTGCATCATATGTAACATCAGAAGTTTTTCGGTTTACTTTAATAAGCACCCTCTCAACACTTACTTCTCTCAATTCGGATGCAACCCTATCTGCAAATGCAGGGTATTTGTCTGCTGTATTTGACTGGATTTCATGCACGTTACAGCGTGCCCAGTAGCAGTGGCACTCTTACTCTTCTTTGCAAAAATGGGACCTCTGACAGATGTTGAAGCCAGTGGGTGGTGGTGGTGGTGGTGGTGGTGGTGGTGGTGGTGGTGGTGGTACTGCAGATGCAAAGATGTTTGTTGTAGCAGCTGGGATTTCTTCATTAAAGCATGTAGATTGGAGTTCAGTGGTGGTGACTAAAAATTCAACTGACCTATCACTGTTATCATCATTATCCTCTTCAAAATGTTTCTGACGAATTCTGGAATACACAAAATATAAACTTTAAAACATTGCCTCCCTTAAGGTACTTATTAAGATATTTATTCAATTTTAACAGTTTTTTTTCTTATTTTTACACGAACCACTTACGAAGGAAGAATGGGAAGAAGTTTCAAATGGAACTGAGACCATATGGAACTTCCCAACTTGTACTGGTGCAATAGACAGCTGACACATTGAAATAGTGCAGCTTGTAGGTACTGGATCATTGTACTAAAATTAAACTGGAACATTTGTCATTGTGCTGCAAGCATTGGCAAATGAACATCACAAAGTAATCAGTTACGAAGTAGGTATGCAAGGAAATATTTCAGATGGTGGTCTCTTCAAGAGATCCAAGACAGATAAGCGGTTTTTTAAGGGAAAGACTGCTCTACCCACACCAAGACCACTTCCTGGAAGAAATGAGGTTGTGCCATTTGTTATGTGGGAGACGATGCTTTTCCTCTTTCAGAGTACATGATGAAATTGTATGAAGAGTGATAAGAGAAAGGCAGCCAGGAGAGAATGTTTAATTACGGGATATCTTGCGCTAGAAGAACTGTGGACAGTGTTTTTGTAGTATAAAAAGCAATTTTTCGGTGTCTTAGAACAATTACCTACTTAAGTCCTGAAATAGCGACGTTAGTAACTTCTGTAGCTTTGTCTGTCCACAATTTTCTTAAAATAAATACAGTAAGTGCCACAGTTTATTCATCACCTGGCAGTTTTGATGTGGAAGATCCAGAAACAGGTAGGGTTCAGATAGCAATTGAAGGATGTCTCCACAAAACAAATACCTTCAGAGGAAGGGAGACAACGCAGGAAGAACCTCAAAGAATATAACGGATGAATTTGCATCTACCTTGTATCGAATTACGGTAAAGTGAAATCGCAAGATAAACAAGCATAATTAAATATCGAGTGAAAAGAGAATATAATTAAAAACAATCGAATAAATTCCTTATAGCTTTAGTTGTTAACAATTTAATCCGTTAATCTGGAAACTACTTTGTATCAGAAGTCGGCAAAATGATATGAAAAGACAAATGAATAAATTTCCAGTGAAAATACAGATGTAATTACAAAATTCCTGACCAAAAATCTTACAGCTTCAGTTACGCTAGTGAACGACGTTTTACTTACGATTTTAAACATTTTTCTCACTGGCTAGTTCACACCTCCCCAAAAACTGCATAAGCTCGTAAAATATCCATTTCGAAACGTGTATGTCAGTTGTCCCGGATCCACTTTCAGTTTTGAGCATTTTACAATTCTCAGGACTGCACTGTGTTTTCATATTTGTCCATTTCCTTTCACATTCCACAAGTGGTACATCAATTTTATCTGAGCCGGCCGAAGTGGCCGTGCGGTTAAAGGCGCTGCAGTCTGGAACCGCAAGACCGCTACGGTCGCAGGTTCGAATCCTGCCTCGGGCATGGATGTTTGTGATGTCCTTAGGTTAGTTAGGTTTAACTAGTTCTAAGTTGTAGGGGACTAATGACCTCAGCAGTTGAGTCCCATAGTGCTCAGAGCCATTTTTTATCTGAAACTTCTTTCAATAAAGCTTTTCTTTTGTTCCTGTCTTTATATGCAGAATCAGAATGACCCCACAGAGGTTTCCTAATTTCAATTTCTAGCAAAAACTGTATTATTTGATCTGGTGATCACTCGTAAGTCGCCATTGTAGAAAGAAACACAGCAGACGATACGGAAGTGTGGATGCGCAAGTTATTCAACTCTGCCCTGTTTTTACTCACTGACCATAAACAGCAAACTCGAGACAAAACTTCCCTCACCTAGTGTTCCAAACTCGCGACTTCAAACAACTGTTGACAACAGTTGAAAACAAAGTCAACCTTGGAGTTGAGAACACTTGTTGGAGTTGGTTTCCAGTGTGAGCGTAACTTAACGATGGAGCGACAACATCTGCACTCCCTCCCCGTACCACATTCAGCTGACAATTGCGTTGTAATTCTCAATTAGGTATAAAGCCGCCAGTCTGTTCCAAGTAATATTAAATGTGTCTTCCTGTTATTCATTTATTTACACCACTTTCATTTCCAAAATTAGGTAACGATTATATCGGTACTGCATTTACCGTTAAGATCACTTTTTTTTTTAATCGTACACCCGCGTTTAACAGTTGTCTCACACACCGCCTTTAGATGATAGGTCTGTAAATGTGTGTACAAAATATCGGCTTCATTACTAAAGATACTTAAAATGTGTGATTTGCGACGCCTTCTTAATATGATACTGGCTTTTGCAGTTTTGGATATACAGGGTGTTACAAAAAGGTACGGCCAAACTTTCAGGAAACATTCCTCACACACAAATAAAGAAAAGATCTGATGTAGACATGTGTCCGGAAACGCTTAATTTCCATGTTAGAGCTCATTCTAGTTTCGTCAGCATGTACTGTACTTCCTCGATTCACCGCCAGTGGCCCAATTGAAGGAAGATAATGTTGACTTCGGTGCGTGTGTTGACATGCGACTCATTGCTCTACAGTACTAGCATCAAGCACATCAGTACGTAGCATCAACAGGTTAGTGTTCATCACGAACGTGGTTTTGCAGTCAGTGCAATGTTTACAAATGCGGAGTTGGCAGATGCCCATTTGATGTCTGGATTAGCACGGGGCAATAGCCGTGGCGCGGTACGTTTGTATCGAGACAGATTTCCAGAACGAAGGAGTCCCCACAGGAAGACGTTCGAAGCAATTGATCGGCGTCTTAGGGAGCACGGAACATTCCAGCCTATGACTCGCGACTGGGGAAGACCTAGAACGACGAGGACACCTGCAATGGACGAGGCAATTCTTCGCGCAGTTGACGATAACCCTAATGTCAGCGTCAGAGTTGCTGCTGTACAAGGTAACGTTGACCACGTCACTGTATGGAGAGTGCTACGGGAGAACCAGTTGTTTCCGTACCATGTACAACGTGTGCAGGCACTATCAGCAGCTGATTGGCCTCCACGGGTACACTTTGAGAATGGTCCATCCAACAATGTGTCAATCCTCATTTCAGTGTAAATGTTCTCTTTACGGATGAGGCTTCATTCCAACGTGATGAAATTGTACATTTTCACAATCAACATGTGTGGGCTGACGAGAATCAGCACGCAATTGTGCAATCACGTCATCAACACAGATTTTCTGTGAACGTTTGGGCAGGCATTGTTGGTGATGTCTTGATGGGGCCCCAAGTTCTTCCACCTACGCTCAATGGAGCACGTTATCATGATTTCATACGGGACACTTTACCTGTGCTGCTAGAACATGTGCCTTTACAAGTACGACACATGTGGTTCATGCACGATGGAACTCCTGCACATTTCAGTCGAAGTGTTCGTACGCTTCTCAACAACAGATTCGGTGACCGATGGATTGGTAGAGGCGGGCCAATTCCATGGCCTCCACGCTCTCCTGACCTCAACCCTCTTGACTTTCATTTATGGGGGCATTTGAAAGCTCTTGTCTACGCAACCCCGGTACCGAATGTAGAGACTCTTCGTGCTCGTATTGTGGACGGCTGTGATACAATACGCCATTCTCCAGGGCTGCATCAGCGCATCAGGGATTCCATGCGACGGAAGGTGGATGCATGTATCCTCGCTAACGGAGGACATTTTGAACGTTTCCTGTAACAAAGTATTTGAAGTCACGCTGGTACGTTCTGTTGCTGTGTGTTTCCATTCCATGATAATGTGATTTGAAGAGAAGTAATAAAATGAGCTCTAACATGGAAAGTAAGCGTTTCCGGACACATGTCCACATAACATATTTTCTTTCTTTGTGTGTGAGGAATGTTTCATGAAAGTTTGGCCGCACCTTTTTGTAGCAGTCTGTATACGAGAATGATAACACTACAGCATATCGGCATGATCAGTTGCCGTCGCATAATGAATGCGCCACATCCATCCCCTGCGAAACGACGACGCTTTACTGTGCATATAGTTTCTACGAAAACTATAACAATAATAATAATACGCATACAGTTGTTGCTGTTTCATGTTTGCGGTTGACATTTCCGCAGCAGAATGGTCCATCTACTGGCCGCATGTCGAACGGCATCAGTTGCCCGGGGTCGAAGAGGTTTAGCGAGCTGGCGTGGTGTTTATTCTACCGAAGTAGTCCACTTTCGCTTGCTGATAAAGAGCACCCGTAGTAGAATAGAGAAGCTCCCGAAATTTATTGATTAGAATTATTAGCTATTACCTAGATCTTATTCTGCATCCTTCCTTATCTTTAAAGAATTTCCCTTGGGAGCGGAAACACTGATCCCAGCGTCTCTGCTACTTTTGAAATGAAAGAAGACTTTATCTTTGTATGAGGGTTTAGTATCATCCGCGATTCCGCTTGAAACCTTAGTTAAAACTTCGCCCCTTAAACTTGACATTCGACCTGGAGAAGAGAACGAAGTGACACACAGCTAAGAGTATGGCAGCTGGGCAACAACTACAATCTCGTTTATAGTCAATAATGTAGGTCGTCTGCGGTCGTACACTGCCATGGTTTAGTATGCTGTTTTGATAATTTATTAGGAAATTAAGATATAAATTGAAAATGAATTACAGATATTGGTTCTAAGTGGGTATCGATTTAAATCAACGGGGAAAGCAGAAAATTCGTGCTGGACCGGGATTCGAACCTGGGTCTCCTGCTTACATGGCAGATGCTTTGACCATTAAGCCATCCGGGCACATGGTGATCGCATCTGCACGGACTACCCTCGCACGCCTCCCGTCGGACACTAATTATCACATCCGCACACGTGTAAAGTAGTGCCCCTTGCCCGTTCCCCTCATTACTCGGGGCACTTCGCCGATTCCTGTAAGGGTTCGAGCGTGGTGTGATCCGCCGTCTTCGCCTTAATTACATACACCGAAGCGCCAAAGAAACTGGTATAGGCTTGCGAATTCAAATACAGACAAGTAAACAGGCAAACTACGGCGCTGTGATCGGCAACGCCTATATAGGGTCTGATGCAGTTGTTAGGTCGGTTACTGCTGCTAAAATGGCAGGTTATCAAGATTTAAGTGAGTATGAACGTGGTGTCATAGCTGGCGCACGAGCGATGGGACACAGCGTCTCCGATGTAGCGATGAAGTGGGGATTTTCCCGTACGACCATTTCACGAGTGTACCGTGAATATCAGGAATACGGAAAAACATCAAATCTCAGAAATCGCTGCGGCCAAAAAAAGATCCTGCAAGAACGAAACCAACGACGACTGAAGAGAATCGATCAACGTGACAGAAGTGCAACTTTTTCGCAAACTGATGCAGATTTCAATGCTGGGCCATCAACAAGTGTCAGTGCGCGAACCATTCAACGAAACATCATCGATATGGGCTTTCGGAGCTGAAGGCCCACTCGTGTACCCTTGATGACTGCACGACACAAAGCTTTACGCCTCGCCTGGGCCCGTCAACACCGACATTGAACTGTTGGTGACTGGAAACATGTTGCCTGGTCGGACGCGTCTCGTTTCAAAGTGTGTCGAGCGGATGGGCGTGTACGGATATGGAGACAATCTCATGAATCCAGGACCCTGCATGTCAGCAGGGGACTGTTCAAGTTGGTGGAGGCTCTGTAATGGTGTGGGGCGTGTGCAGTTGGAGTAATAAGGGACCCCTGATACCTCTAGATACCACTCTGACAGGTGACACGCTTACTTAGGCATCCTGTCTCATTAAGTGCATCCATTCATGTAAACTGAGCATTCCGATGGACTTGAGCAATTCAGCAGGACAGTACGACACCTCACACCTCCAGAATTGCTACAGAGGGGCTCCAGGAGCACTCTTCTGAGTTTAAACAGTTCCGTTGGTCCCAGACTACCCAGATATGAACGTTATTGAGCATATATGGGATGCCTTGCAACGTGCTGTTCAGAAAGATCTCCAACCCCTCGTACTCTTACTGATTTGTGGACAGCCTTGCACGATTCATGGAGTCAGTTCCCTCCAGCACTACAATGGACATTAGTCGAGTCCATGTCACGTGTTGTTGCGGCACTTCTGCGTGCTCGCGGGGGCCCTACACGATATTAGCCAGGCGTACCAGTTTCTCTGGATCTTCAACGTATGTATGTGATGTCTGTGTATGGATGAGTTGAGAATTTGGGTCTGCCGGGAAGCGTGCTGGGAGTCTGTGCAGTTGCAGTGTCCACTGTTTAGTGGCCAGAGAATCTGCCTAGCATTCAGGGAACTTGGGTTCGAATTCCAGGCCGGCACAACTTTTCAGCTCTCCCCACTGATTTGAATCAATGCACACTTGCAGCCAATATCTCTAATTCCTTTGCGTCTTAATTTATACAGGCTGTTGGATCAAAATGGTGTCTGTTCTTTCGTATATGTCTAAAAGAACAGACGACACATATATTTATAAATTAAAATTAAAAAACGCTGCTTCCCGATTTTCTGCGTGTACCAACACGAGATGAAAGACGAAAATTACTTAATATTGTTCTATAGCGGCGCGCACGCGCGCAGAAAGTCAGAACTGTTCGTGACCCCGACGGATCAGTAATACCTTCATCGTCATTCACTCCTAAACGCTTTATTAATAAATGCTGGACGCACGTTCACCGAACAGCTAAAATGCAACTGTTTGAACAACAGTGGAAAACACGACCTCTTAGTCAGGCATGAACACTACCGACTGGTGCCCGATATGTGTCGAGCAGATCTAGGGAGCACAGTGACACTGCTACAGGGACAGACGGTAGCACCTGTTGTTTATATTAAATCATGTGGTTCTGATTATAAGAAATTACGTTTTAAAAACCAGAAGCTCAGGGCGGTATTTTGTACAAACTGATTTCTCATAGTAAGGGTTTCACAAGTTTTCAGAAATTGAAACTTGTCATTTTTATTGTTTGGGGGTTAGAGGGCGGGGGGTGCCTTGTATGGTTAAAGACGTGCATTTTTGCGCCTACATTGTAGCACTTTATTGACTATCTGACCAAGAGGCGTGAACTCACAGTCCTGTAAAAAATAGATAAATTAGAGGAGAGAGAGAGAGAGAGAGAGAGAGAGAGAGAGAGAGAGAGAACAACAAGGATTTCATATTACTTTTGATTCGTCGAGCTTAAAATAGTGGTGTGGACACGACGATTGCTGATTAGTTTCATGGCCACGGCTATAAGCTCAAATTTCGACACCAGCGACGACCTTTGAAACAGAGTTTGGTCCGTCTTGAGGCAGTTATTTTAAGTTCACTACAGACTTTTAATGCGATGTTACTTCGATCGCGTTGTAGTAGACGTGGAAATCATTATGTTCAATTCTTTCGACAGAATACGTTACCATAACCACAATTTATACCGAAGGTGTCGCCGGGTCTTGCACTATCTTGCTGAACCAAATCCCTCACTTTCTGAACATTTTCAGGTCAGCTGATGGCCGCCCGGAACGGTCATTATTAGAGACACGATTGCATGCATTTTCATGTTGCATGTGCATTTGTATTTAGCTCCTTTGCTCCAGTTATTGCATATTTTAACTAAAAACTAGTAACGATGCATATTTTCGCTACACGTTTACAATATTTTAAAAATTTAGATGGGTAGTCTGTAGCTCTAACTAGTTTTCATGTCTCACAGATTGACCGCGACCTGCGACTGCGTGCGGTCGCTAACCGAGTAGTCACTGCCTAGCAAAATCATTACAGAACAGGAACAGGCAGACAGTCAACGTTCCTGCGCTCGCGCCCCCTGTCAGTCCCCTCCGCTGTCATACCGTACGCGTCGGCAACAATTAAATTAAACTAGGCATTGTTTCAGTTTAGCTTTCTATTTACTTGTACACAGTAGAGATGGGCAAAATGAAACACGTAACTGTTTCGAAACAAATGACACAGTACAGTGTAATGTTTCGATACGCTGTTTCGAAACAGTGAAACAGTTTGTGTTTTGTAATCTAATAAACCTACACATTTTATCATCTTGACTGTCTACTGTATAAGTATGTCCACATAAACACAGAGTTGCAAGAGCACTAATCATATCGCAGAAAGTATGAAATTATCACTTAGGCGTCTTGGCAGTTTCGTATTTCTGCAGCAAATGCGCTGCTTTCGTGTCGTGTGACTTTCATACTTTTCAATTGGCTGAAGACAGCCATAGCTGAAGACAGAAAGGCCACCACGAACGGAACTGGAGGTGGGAGCAAACTGCAGAAACAACGGATATGCTACTGGGATTCCCACATTCCGTTAGTATGGGTAATATACCCATCCTGCTGATTTCCAGGCACACAAAGGGAATCATTGAGGATAATAGGCACAGTGACTATAGACTCACAAATAACGCCAAATAATTCGAATAAATAACAAAATATAACAGAAAAAAACTTAGTCTTTCAAGATGTTTCGAACCGTTACTATAAATTCACCATGCTTCCTAGTCCTTCCCGTTCACCATTACACTATCAGTGATATGTCAAACAGATTGCTTGCAATTATACCTACATCAAATTTATGTATATGTCTAATAACTGTCACTCTACGCCTTTTTTTATTCAAAATGTTGTAGGCTTACTTACGTTTCTTAATATGATTACTGTACATAAGCAGAGAAGCGTATGTCATCAAAAAGTGTAATTTAACTGAATGATTTTCACATATTTATTATTTTGAATGTGAATAGTATGCGTTGTTTTATTGCTTGGTTAGTGTTTATAAAGCAGATGTTACGCCATTTCGGAATATGACAGTCAGCTAGAAACGAAGCTTTATTTTCGGATATCTTAAGCTTCATGCTATTGCTTGTCAAAAAGATTTTGACACTCTTGAAAGTATTTCATGAAGTGGTATGTTAAATGTGTTTCAGTACCTGTGCCGAGCCCGAATCTCGTCCGACACAGAGGGGAATGAAACATCACTGTTTCGATACAATTAGTCCGTTCCGAGCACTGGTGGACTGAAACAGTTTCTGTGTCTGGCTCGAGACCGAATCTGGTCCAGTTATCCGAGACAGGGGTGGAATGAAACACCACTGTTTCGAAACAGTGAACCGTAGCCGTTCCGAAACACTGAAACAGTTCCACGTATCGACACACTGTATCGAAACATAGAAACAGTGGCCAAGTCTAGTACACAGTTGAACAAGTTGACGACGTGGAGTGTGTAACGTGTTGTGCGTCATGCCGCCCGAAAAAAGGAACGTCGTTTCGTCGATAGCTGACCATCATGGAACATTTACAAATCACGGAATTGTTTTATATTGCCGAGTTTGCGAGAAAAGCGTTTCGTGAAAAGAAAAGTTTCAAATAGACCAGCATGTCAAGACAAGTCTCCATATCGCAGGAATGCAGGAGAAAGGACCACGACAGCAACTTCTGACAACAGCAAGTTGCAGTAGCAGGGATTTGTCCAAAGGTCACCGAAAAAGTCGGTTTAACATGGATCTATGTGGAGCATTCATTGAAAGCAATATTGCTCTGCACAAACTTACAAACTCTATCCTCAAGGGCTTCCTACGCAAATATCACTTAAATCAAAATATACCAAATAAATCAACACTGCGTAAAAATTACTTACTGAAAATTTACGTAAATGTTCCATAAGAAATACGCAATGAATTCAAGGACAGGATTATCTGAATTTCTGATGACGAAACTACAGACACTTGTGGCCGTTACATTGCAAATTTAATTGTTGGTGCTTTAACCCGTAACTGGTACACCTATAAATTGTAACACATAAGGTACATCTGGGTCCTCGGGACCCACCCAAGTTTTGAGTATATTTTGGTAAAAAAAACACATTTAAATGAAATTTAAATATGAAACTTTTATTAATGTTTTGTTACTAATGTTTTAAAACCACATTCCTCATTTATGGTCATACCTTAAAGATGTTACAAAAAAGGACAATAAACTGCATAAAATACGAAATGTGAAAAATATACTTTTGGAAAGTCCTGCACATCAGTTACAAATAGTAAGATAGACAACTGAAACTTCACGTTTAAACACAAAATGTACTATGCTTCACAACAGTAAGCCAGAAGAAAAGTTCAAAATCAATATAAAAATTTCTGCAGGCACAACTTTTGGATAAATTTTAGTACATTTCTCAGCTAAATGACTATGTGATCTTTGAAAATAGCAGAAATTATGACAAAATATTAGGTTTCAATTATACAGCATCTTCACCAGTCCATTTCAGTTATTTCATTCATCCAGACTACCGAAACAGTTTGGACATAAAGCAGTGGAACATTCCAAACATAATGGTGTTCGACATCTGGCACACGCCCGGGATGCTTTCCTGTCTTTTTTAGATGGGCACACTGAGCATCTTTTCCTCTTCGATTTAGTAGCACCAGCTTCACTGTGAACCTGGGATGTTCCTGATGCCTTGGAGGGGGTCATGCCTAGAATATCACAAATGGAATTTCGGATATCTTTTCTCAAAAATGGAGAATCCAATCTTCTTTTCATACAATCACTTATGAGTTGTGTACCTAGTTCAATGAGGAATTCTCTGCGTGTCACATCATCAGTATCTTCTTTCCCATGGTACAAAACAAAAGCATTTACACCTGCTATATCTAGCATAGTGTAGAAGACTGCCATAGGCCACCGCCTTGTTCTTCTAGAAGTCGTGTAATTATGCGTCTTTTCGTCAAGTGCGTCAACTCCACCTTTTGTTTTATTGTAGTCATGGATTATTTCAGGCTTATTTTCCACCATACATTCTCCATGGTGCATTGTCGATATCAGGTTGACAACCTTGTTCTTTTTGGGGACGTGTGAAAGTATTGTTACAGAACCAGAGTATCCGTAGATTGAAGAAGACACATTTCTGCCCTTTGCTGTTGAAAAGCTTGGTGGTAGCTCAGCCTTGTTCTTTCTCATGATGCCAATATAAGTCAAATTACAGTTCGACAACTCATTGACCAACTCCACACTTGAGAACCAGTTGTCCCCTGTCACATTTCTGTTACTTCCCTTGATTGGTTCAACCAACCGCATGACAACAGCTGTTGGTAAGAGGACACGGCGCGGGATGGCTACAGCTGATTTTCCCGAATATATCTCTGCATTCAAACAGTAGTGCATTTTGGCATCAGCTAGAATAAATATTTTTATACCGTATTTCCGTGGCTTGGATGGAATGTACATCCTAAATGGACATCTACCACGGAATCCTACAAGCATTTCGTCAACAGTGACGTACTCTCCGACTGAATAGTTTTCTTGACAAGCTTCTATCAATGAATTGAAGAGCCAAGAGATGTGGTACAGTTTATCTGTGAGTTTCCTTGCGTCACGGGTTGCTGCATCATCAAAACGAAGGCAACGTAATAAAAACAGCAAACGTTTCAAGGGCATAGTTGCCCTAAAAATTGGTCTACCAGTGCCGTTTGTAGCATATAAACCATTCAGATCTTCGTTGTTTGACTTGAAGGCTCCCCACAAATAACAAAGACCTATGACAGCTTTTATTTCAGTACTGTCTGTTAGATTTGAAAAAGAATTCTTTTTTGACTCAGGTGGCAATGACATAATCTTTTCATTGGTTCTGAGTACTACCTCTGCAATCATTTCTTTGCTGAAAAGTAGTTCCCAAAATGCTAGAGGGGTCTTTTCTGTTACCTGTCTAGCTGCATTACGTATGCCAGGAAAGTGAATTGGAGCAATGATGTTGGTTTGAGAGGTTCTTCCACGTATGCTGGGTGTTGTTGACCACTTGAATCTGTTTCTTCCATAGATATAATTAGTTCCAGATTGTTCGTTGTTACTGTCTCCATCATCACTTTCATCACTTCCAGTTTCATGTTCACTAATTTCATAGTCACTGTCGCTTCCACTTATGTCTTCAATATCACTGTCCAATGGTTCGTTCAGATTATCTGTAGTATCTTCCTCGCTCATTTTTCTGAAGCACTACACCGTAAATCCAAGATACCGGAAATAATGCCACGAAAAGAAAACTTTCACTAACGGTACACCTGGGTCCACGGGACCCGATCACCTTTATAGAAACAAAACTAACAAAGAAACGCCTGCAACAATGTTGTGGGCTGGTAGCCAGTTGATTGTTAGGAGAGTACAGGGAGAGGGAAGTCAGTGCTACCACACACATCACGGAGCTGGAAAAAAGAAATTTCGCTCGGGTCCCTGGGACCCAGGTGTACCAGTTACGGGTTAAAAGAGCAGCCTTCTTCTTCCTATTTAGCGGCCGGAAATAACTTGAAAAAGTAAATCATTCGACGATCGCCATATTTGTGAACGAGGGTATTAGAAAAATATTTCCAGAATCTTCTGCAGATGAAAGGGTGTTTGTGTTTATTTCAGATGCTGCTCCCTATAAGATCACAGCAGGAAAATCCCTCCGAGTATTTTACCCCAATTTCATTCATGTGAGGTGGTTTGCTCATGGAGGACATCGCTTTGCTGAAGAAGTACGTTTCACTTTTGTGAATGTAAATAAACTGATTTGAAGAAAGTGTTTCTAAAGTTTCCTGCACGCATCAAGGCCTACAACGAAAAACTACCAAATGCGCCTTTACCTACCGAACCAGTGGTAACTCGTTGGGGTACGTGGGTCGAAGCCGAGTAGTTTTACAATAAAAGTTTCGAGACCATTACAGGGGTAGTAAACGATTGCGATAGAGCAGAGGCTTAGGCACTTTGCCAGCGCAAGGAAGCTTTTAATGATTCCAGTATTAAAAAAGGCATTGCTGTGATTAGCACTCATTTTTCCCATGTACCTGCAAGTATTAAAAAGCCTGAAACTCAAGGTTTGGCGTTGAATGAATCTACTCACTTAATGAAGAAAATTGTTCTAGTGAACTCCTTATTTCCGGAGGAATTCCCAAGAAAACTCGAAGTAAAGTTTGAAAACATTTTAAACAATAACCCAGGCTTTGAACCCTTGTGCCACATCGATAGTTTTATTTTTGGGACAGGTAAACTTTTACCAGGAACAATAAGTGCCAACATAGCACCCAGTTACCTCAGTTGATGTAGAACGGTACTTTTCTGTTTATAAAGATGTTTTCGGTGATCGAAGACACAATCTTACAACCGAACATTTGGTCCTTTATGTTTACAATAGTAGAAAAAAGTAAAACAGATTGTAAATGATGCTATGGTCCAATAGTATTAATTAAAAGTTAATGCTGTTCAAAAAGATTCATGACTGTATGTTGTCTTTTGAATAAAATATTACGGAGTTTTTCAGCGTGCCCCTCTGTGTGCGATATATCTCGAATTTGGCCCTGTACATATCGATTGCTTCGCTGCGACTCGCATCGCATTGCATCCGCTTTTACCGACAACTACAGAAAAGAAGGAACAATTCTTGAATCACGGTATGCGTCCCCATTTTGTAATTTTTTTGAAAATAATCCCACAAAAGCCCCGTTCCTAACCTCTACTAGAAAGTATTCAAAAGCTATCAGCGTTCTAGATGTACCGATTTTTCGGGTGGCCACCACTCTGCCTCGTTATGATACGCACTGGTCGACATTGAGATACAATGCACGCATTTACTACCGTGTTTTTTTTATTATTTGATCCTGCATATTTCGACACTTTTCGTGCATTTTAAGGTTTTTATGATGCATATGATCACGTCTCTAGTCATTATTAATCGATGTTCGATCGTAAATCTGTTTCTAGCCGGAAGTGTTGTGTCCAAAAGCTTGCGTCGACATTTTATGAGGTTCTGCAGCGGTTTTGGTAAGTTTTTAACGAGATTTTATACAGACACGGGAGTACTCCAGGTCAGCCATCCCAGAACCAGAAACCAACGGAAACACGACAAAGGAAATACTCTCGCTACCAACTCGCCACCTAGCCGCACTGATTCAAGAAGTGTGTTCGTGGAGACACCTAGCGGTACTTCTTCCTACTCCAACGCTGTGTCGGAAGGTCCCGACCCGTCATGTCGCGGCGTTTCACCACACAGCTGACTGCCCTCGATGCGCCTAGCAACGGGTGCTGCTACTGACATTTACATCTCGATACAATCGCATATGCGCAGTTCTGAGGTAAATACCAAAAGTAAGCAACTCAAAATAACATCCAGTCAAACGCATGACAAATTCCATATCACAGAATGCTGTAGCGCGGTATTAAGTGCAAATGTGCAACACCAAAGTCCGCAGCTCGTGGTCGTGCGGTAGCGTTCTCGCTTCCCACGCCCGGGTTCCCGGGTTCGATTCCCGGCGGGGTCAGGATTTTCTCTGCCTCGTGATGACTGGGTGTTGTGTGATGTCCTTAAGTTAGTTATGTGTAAGTAGTTCTAAGTTCTAGGGCACTGATGACCATAGCTGTTAAGTCCCATAGTGCTCAGAGCCATTTGAACCATTTTGCAACACCAAAAGTAATTCGTGAGGTAAAGCTGTCATCAACTGGATAGTTGCTTTGGACACCATCGTGCTATATTAGACATGGTACTATTGCAGATGGTATGCTGCAGCCTTCCTTTGACCTCTGAACTGGCTTAGCCAGTGGGGGACAAACAATTCAACGAGAGCTATAAACCTCGATGCAACAAATAAATCCCAAAGGTGAAAATTGGGTGACGGAAGAAATCTTTGGACTTACTGGGAACCGAAACCCGAGTTTCGCCTGTATAGTCTGTCTGTACCTTAGCCACCGAGTCACGCACTTATTGCCTGTACTTCAGTAGACTGCTGCGACTCTGTTGCCAGCTTTCAACCGCCAAGCGCAAGTGGTTGCAGGTGAAACAGTCTTCTACAGGGTGACACTGAAAAACGGGAACATTTCGACAATCCAATAAAACTAGAAGTGATGAAGGAAAGACATTGCATTCATAGTAATTGAAACCTTACAACTTTGCCATTTACGAAACATTGCTGGCATTTACAATTTTTAAAATTTACGTCCTTTAGATGGCGTCCTCCTGTACGAATACATTCGTGAAATCTGCTGTTGAGATTTCTCACTGACCGCTGCAAAATCTCAGCTGGTATACTGTGAATTGCATCCCGAATTCTCTGTTTTAACTCATCCAGGGTTCTTGGTCGAGTCGTGTAGACCTTGCTCTTGAGGTAACCCCACACGAAAAAAAAAAAAAAATCACAAACGGATATATCAGGCGATCTATGGGGACAGAGAATGTTACCGAATCGCGAGATCACGCGGTTGCCAAACAATTCTCGCACATATGCCACTGACTGCCGTGCAGTGTGTGATGTAGCTCCGTCCTGTTGGTACCAGGCTTCTTGAACGTTTGGAAAAAGTTGTTCAATGCAGATGCAACGAAAGTTCGTAACATCTCCACGTAACGATCGGCATTGACAGTTATTGTGTTTCCCCGCTCATTTGCTGAAAAAGTTCGGTCCGATAATCCGATGTGATGAAACACCACACCATACTGTCACTTTACTGGCGTATAAAGAGCGCTCATGAACGTCATTAGGATTTGTGTTTGCCCAGTAACAGTAGTTTATTCACATAACCTGTGAGAACCTGTGAAAATGTGCCTCATCTGACATCCACAACTTGTTTAGAAATCCATCGTCGTTGTTTATTTTTGTTATCATTTGTTGGTTCAAATGGCTCTGAGCACTCTGGGACTTAACTGCTGAGGTCATCAGTCGCCCAGAACTTAGAACTACTTAAAAAACCTAACTAACCTAAGGACATCACACACATCCATGCCTGAGGCAGGATTCGAACCTCCGACCGTAGCGGTCGCGCGGTTCCAGACTGTAGCGCCTAGAACCGCTCGGTCACTCCGGCCGGCTATTATTTGTTGACAGAATCCTAATCGTAACCGGTAATCGTTGCCCTTCAATTGTTACACCATCTGTAGTTTGTACGGAGGAAATTTTAAATCAAGATGAAGAATTCTGCTAACACTCTCCCGCGACATTCCAACCACTGTTGCTTGCTTACGAATTGAACGCCGTGGGCGCCATAAGACAGACTCGCGAACATCAATGTTCGCTGGATAACGCACACTTCTTGGTCATCCTGTTCGTTTCTTCTTGAGGGCAGATCCAGCCTCTTCAAAGTTATTAATCCAACGTTTTATCGCGTGTTTCAACGGAACGCCATCATGATGTCCTAAATTATAAAAAGGTCGAAACTCCCTCTGCGCCGCTACCAAACTGTCATTGTTTTTATAAAACATTTTTATGGTTAACGCACGCTGTTGTCCGTTCCACTGATCCATGATTACTGAAATGGCGGACTGTTTACTCGCTGTCACAAACCCCCAGAGCTGTCATCTGCCCATGGCTGCCACTACTCATTTCAAACATTCCCATTATTCTGTGTCACCTTGTATACACTACAAGACTGAGGCATTGCAACAGAGACTTATACAAACTCCGTTATATGACTGGTTGACGTACGCGCACCAAGCCCACTGCAAAGTTACTGGCAATTGTCCTACGATTGCTACTGCAACTGCGCTGAACCGATATAAAACAGAAAATAGATACATCTAGACATCCGCGAAGGCAATGGGTATCAAGAAGTTGCACACTATAAAATCGGTAGGTCGCGTGCGGAAGGTAGTGAAAACAGTGAATAGCGGAAATGGTCATTTCTGTCGGGGAGAGAGCGCGATGATTAGGGTAATTTTCAGTCGTGGAGCATCTAATGAATCACTTGTCTCGGGAGGCAACAATATCATCTTGCCGTTCTACTGATCGCTGCAAGCTTGCAAACTAGCAGCTGGACACTACCTAATTAGCAACAGGCAGGTGAATTTGCATTAGAGTGCAGTGGTTTCATTTGACTAATTCACTCTTTAAACCTGAGTTCCGAACATTATAGCTGGACGTATTTGGCGGCACCCAGAGTGGGAAGCAATGACCTACAGAAACAATTGATAGCTGTAATTGTTACGCTTTGAGCCATTAAAAGTCCATTAATTTGAATAATGAACTTCAGTGTTTCTTAATGAGGCACGAAAGCCCTTTTCAAACTACGGGAGAGTTCATCAGGGCTTAGCCTCATTTCGCTTCGGCATAAGCCGTCTGCCGAGAGAACTTTAGCCAGAGCTGACAACGGCGTCTACTATCTATAGCCCGTTGAGCTGTTGTCTGATTTAGCAGTTTGCTGTTCTAGCAGACAACGTCCCTCTCTCTCTTTATCCCTAGTTTATCGGATTAATGCCCGTGTTCCCAGTTACAGGAAACGAATTCTCTTTTTGGTAAATATGGAACAAATATGCATATCTTCTGTCCCTCTCTTTAATCCGAACAATCAATGTTCGATCCCACGAGAGTCCTATAATATTTTCTGAAACTCTTCGTGACTTTACACCTAAAAATACTTTAAGATGTACGCCTGGAAACATTTTTTGCTTGTACGAAAACTGCTACGTCACTTCTTTAATGGTTAACTGAGACGAGGGAAGACCAAGGAACACTCCTTCCAACGGGCCCATTAGCAGTTAACCGTCATCGCCGCACCGTATTATTCAAATCAATTACCGTATTAATTGTTGTACAGGTAAACCAAAACGAAAATTTAAAAAAATTGGCATTTTTTCTTAACAATTCTATTTCGCCTTGCGGGCTTCTCCAGGTGATGCCAACCATAGTCTTAGAGCGCCTACGAAGATTGCTTAGTAAATCGTCGAATCACAGTGAAAAAAGTTTAACACAAAATTAAGAAAATTTTCTGTTAAGCGCACATTAAAAAAAAACCTTTTGTAACTTGGGATCTCATCAAATTTTATTATAGTACAGCAATTAGATTTCCTACTAAAATTTACTCTTATAGGCACATAGTGCATATCAGACGTCTGCTGAAAATAGATAATCGCTATTGATAAGTAAATCTGTTATTCTTTACCCAAAATGAGAATCCAATAGCTAACACACAGCGCTTTCCAGTTCGCTGTGTATTCGACAGCTAATGTTCTTACATTTTTAAATCTTCGCAATTTGAAACTTTTCCCCAAGGCAAATTAAGGTGTTTTATTACGAAGGTGTGCTGAAAAGTACTTCTTCCGAATTTATTAATGTGAAAACTCCGTATGACTTTTAAATAAAACAGAAGTTATTAAAATTCTACATCTTTATTCATTTCTATATATTTGGTGTCCTCTGTCGTTAAAGGGCTCCGAACTGTAGCGTGTAACTTAGCAGTGTGTACCAGTAACTATGTCAGTGCGTGTGAAACAGCATGCTGTAATCGAGTTTTGAATTCGAAGAGTTCGTTCACACTTGGAGCATCCTGTCCTTCAATATGAACAATGCCAAGACCGCACACGAGCTTTGCAACAATTTGACGCCTTGGCTTCACTGTCATCGATCAATGCTCCAAACAAACAGCTCCTACTTAGCCCCATCCGATTTTCATCTGTATTCCGAAACTTAAAGAACACTTTCGAGAACTTGACTTTCATAGCAATAAAGCGGTGCAAGAAGAGGTGAGATTGTGTCTCCGTGAACAGTCAAACATTCTACAGTGACGATATCAACGAACTGGTCTCTCGTTGGCAGAAATGTGTTCGCCGTCAGGGTGCGTATGTTGAGACATAAATATGTAGACCGGAGGAGTAAAGATGCAGAATATTAACAACAATTGGTTCCAGTGAAGAAGCCTTAAGTTCTCACATAAAAAATCAGAGGCATAACTTTTCAGCACGCCCACGTAGATCCTTCTGAATTGCGTATTATTAGTAGCACGATTCTTTCCTAAGAGATTCTTCCTCCCCTCCCCCCCACCCCCCCCCCCCCCACCCACACCCTCCGATCAGGATTGTCTCTTAATCGATGTTTTACTGTGTAACCAGCAGTAAAACAAGCCACTTTCACCGATGTAGAAGATATCTATGAAAAACTGTATGAGCTCTGTGCTTCTTACCGCGTTTGCTTTTTGTAAAGAGCAATGACTGTAAGAAATGAGTAGTGAAATAAAAAGTGTTGGACTAAAAAATGGTGTTTGATATAATTAAACTTTTTTAACTAAATGATATTTAACTATTAGAAATAATACCCCTCATTGGTGAAACCTGTTTGGGCTAACACTACCCCTGTTCCTTTCCTTGAGAATATCCGTCCGTCCGATTCTGCAGAAAGTTCAATTCCTATTGTGTTTTATGTTCATCTCTTTCCAGCAGCAGACACCCTATTGTGGGAGCATTCTGAAATACAGTTTCTATGAACCATACTCTTTGGGGCTCGAAAATACGGCGTTGAAGAATCGCCAAACTTATTTCACATTGTCGTTGACAGAGCTATTTCATCTCCATTTTAAGGAAAACAGCGGTTTGTTTTCGTGCCTAGCAGTTTCTCTGCCAGTATACATAAAAAATTACAGATCCTGTATTTAAAAACACCAAACACGAAACGATTTTGACACAAAATTCACTTGTTTCAACACTCACTTCGGCGAACAAACACTGAGTTTGAAAACTGAGGTGTCGGCAACGGCAGTACCTAAGACTTAACTCCGCCAGCGACCTCTATTTACTTTTTTAGGTAAAAACAGCGAATAAATATGGGCGACGTATCGACTGGAGGAAGTAGGTATATTTAATATATCGAGAAGCACAATCTTTCCTGTTTTGTGTTAAAAGAAGAAAAAAAGTGTAGGAAATTACACAGTTTTGTGTCGGGACCACAGTATTATTTCGTTTTAACCGATTTCTAGTGTAACTTTTTAGACTGTACTGGCGACAGAAAAAAGTACTCGCCGAACCGGCTCGGAATCTGGTATTATATCCTTTGTCTACATAAATTTCTCATGTAAAGAACTTATTGGCATAGAATAAGATAACCTAAAGCAAAATTTTCTTCACGTAGTTAATACAGAACCTACCTTGCTCCAAAATTTATTTGTAGCTGGAGCACATGAACACGACGGCTGCTGCAACTAGTTTTCCTGGCACCGCTCCCGGAAACTGCTAAGCAAACCGTGTCACATGGCTCGATAAGATCCAGCCCTCCACCCACGCCGCAGCTCTGTCATAATGACCCAGCTACTTACATCCGCAAAAATTCGATGTTCTCCAGTCACTTACGCAGAACATTATTTTACTCTCTCCTCTCAATACAAAATACTTCAGACGCTATATTGAGTATGATGCACTTGAGTATCAGTTCAACGAATTCCATACTTTGCATTCTGCTGTTATCTTCCTTCTCCGGCTTCCTGCATCTGTTATGCTTTCTCGTAAATCTAAGTACATGAAATACAACAAAGACTATACATCGGGCGTTGGAAAGATACAGATCGTTGATTTGTGCTCTTCTTAGCGTGGAGCAGGAGTGTGTGTGAACATTCACATGTGCAGAAGGGGATATCTGCGCCAACATACATTGCCTCCATGTCACGTGACTTTGTTGTACGTACCTCTAAAAAAGTAGCTATTCTTCCTTCCACGTATTTCTATTGACATCCTTACCACTGTTCCTACTATTAAATAAATTTGATAAAACAGATCAAAATATGCGTTGCATGAAATTATGTTTAGCATTTATATAAGTACAATTCCGTCCTTATAAGTAATTTTTTTTTTGTTTGGCCTATTCATGAGGGGCATCATCAGTGATCTATCACATGATGGCAATTGTTCAATTCTGTACATTTTGCTAGGTGACGTAATGTTTTCTGTTAGCACTAACCGATAAATATGTATAATCATACAATATTCTTTATATTATAAGTCACTGATAACGCCTAAAGAGAAACGTTCAGATGAAAAAAACCGGATCTGTTCTTACCAATATGATAAACGTAATTGAAGCAGCAACTGATAACGAATGACTGCAAGTATTAACAATGTCTTAACCATAAAAAAAACTCCAGTTAGTAAACCTGACAAGACGGCACAAGAATTTACCACAAACCAAACAGCAATGTCAACAGCACAAAATAAAAAAACACATACTTTCACTGTTCCAATTGGTAACGAGGTACAAGCAAAGTAGGAATGCATACAACCAAAAATAAACAGACAAAACTGTAATAATTTTAAATAATTTAGTAGCACTGAACATGAAAGGACAAACTGTCGCCAGTGCTGTTTTACTACTGAAGTGACATGAAACGGATGAAGGAATGCGAATACAATCACGGATGAACCAATGGTATGACATACTGTTAGCGAATATTATTCAGAATTGCTGAACTCTACTGTAATGAACATACTGTGACTAACAAATATTTGTGCAAAAAAGGGGACGAGCAGCCACTTCAACCATTTTAACTGTAATTTATCATCAAAAATATTTACACGAAAATTACATTTTTTTAAAACACTCAGCTCACAGTGTTCGAACTATAAGAAACACTGCGTGTGGGAAAAATGTTTTCTATAAACCATTGGATTTTTTTTCCTCTTACAAACCTGCAATCCATTCCTAAACGTGGCACTTTCATAACACCAGTAACGTCTCATAAAAGATATAATTACAGTACGCATCTGACTTTTCATGGTGTTTAAAAGGGCATGATTATGTAGCATCATGTCACATTCCTTAAGAACTGAACGAAAATACCGAAAAATAAACACCTGACAATGCTGTTACTCTGTCATTATGCAAGTATATAAATCACCTTTTAAGTTACGGTTATACACCAGCGCAAAAGTAATGATTAGCGTAAAATTTGTTCTCCTGTTCGAGTCCGCGTTAAGTAGTAAACTGTAATATTCTAGGCAACATTTCCTGTGTAGTAATATAGTACGACAGAGAACATGAATTTCAGATAAAGGGGTCGAACCAAAATACGGAATCACCGTAATTTTTGACAAAAGAATTTGGATCACTATGTAACAGTTGATTATTTAAGCTATAAAATTTAACAAATCACACCATTTGAACATTATTAGATTATACCAATCCTCTGTCTTTATTTTAGCAATGTAATACATCTTCCGTTGCGCGCTACGTTTACTATTTCACACTATCCACCTGATGAAATGTGTGATACGAGACGAATCAACAAAAACATTCGCTGAGACACGGAGTCGGTCATTGGTCTTCCCCCACTACAGCGAACGTGCTCGTGGAAGGTCAGTTACCCACCACACGTGTTACTTTCCTGTCAGAATGACAGAATTCCAAGGTTATTGACCTCGCAGGAACATTAACGACTCTCGAATCCAAAAACATCCCACCACAGCCCGACAGGCACATACTTACTGCCACAAATGCTGTAATATCATAAATATACTGTAATTAATAAAAAAGTAGCGAAATCAACACGTTGAGATTCCTAATGAATTTGATATGAAACTGCTGAAGTAAAATCAATAACAATAACAAAACCCTTATATCTGAGATATATAAACATGTTTGTATACAAAGGGCTGTATTTACGGGACGGTTCTCGATAAATCCCACCACGTCTCGTATCTTTATGTCTTCATACATCCACATAACAAATAAACAAAGATGTTATGGTTTACTATCGTAAACAACACGATCAGTTTCACGATGATTTCATTCACGTGTAAATGTTAATTGCTTGCATGGAAACACTACGAAAACAATTAAGCTAAAAGCCACGATACCGGCGTCATCACAAGAATGTTTTGGTTAGACGTCACTAACTGACGTACACTGCGTGGTCACACGGGATATAACAACATTATCAGCATTAGCGCTGATATGACGTCAAATATATGTGAATGACGCACACTGGTTTCAGATATCACAATCGAATGTCGCAATAGCGGAACGAAAACAAATGTTGTCACTAGTTTTAAGCATCCACTACAATAAAAATATGACGTTAAAAATCTTACTCACCACAAGAGCCATGCACATTGAAGACTGATTAGACGGTTAAAGACGCAAATCCGCACAGTCGGATGTTTTAAGCACTCCCACAAGCGAACAGAACTCAAGGTTAACTGTCTGCGGAACAAAGATGGAGGACAGTCTAGACGGCGGAGCTCTGTCTGACGTGACGTCACCCTGAGGTGGAATACCATTGGCTGACGGCAGTCTGCGTCGAAGAAGAGGGGCGCTTTAATACAAAATATGCGGCGTTTCTAGAGCAACGCGTCTGTCAGGACGTAACATTTCTGCTGCAGTGACACGAACGCCTAAATCCATGTGACGCAACCAGAAACCTGTAAAAGTTCCTGAAAATTCTTTTTATATAGTGCTGTGACGATCAGGTGTGAATAAAGCAGCTGCTATTCCGTTATTCTGACAGGCTTTCCAGTCTTTCAGATGAAAATTAAAACAAAACACATTACTGGAACAATTTAATCGTGTGGTCACTTAATTATGCGGGACATCCAGGGGTTTAAAGTATATTAGATCCGCCACCAGTCAAATTTTGAAGTGCTGCAGATCGCAAAACTGTGCTGAGAATGCATTTCTTAAAGCTTTCCTGACGCATCGAATATTCCATCATTTTCCGGACTATCACCTTAAGAATAATTGAAAGTTTCTCAATCGAAATATCGTAAAATGATTAAGAATATCCCGGAAGCACGCCCGAAAAATTATGGAATATGTGCTTCTCGTCGTGTGTATGTGCAAGTGGATTAGGTATGCCTTTGATGTGCTATTTCAGTACTCATTGTAACATATAACGGAAGTTGATCCACCCATCCAACTGAGTTTCGTGCAATACTGTTTAGTGCCAAGCAAATGTACTGCCCTTTGTAACTCATATCAAAAGTCCAACCCCTTTTTTAAAAAATCCTATTTTAATACATAGTAGTTTCAGAAGTCTTTATGCATTCGTAACAAATACATGCGTTTTCACTTCTTCATCCACGGTAACGCATAGTTATAACCCTGACTGCAAGAAAGAGCGTAATATTACACGTCCGTTACTGTATGTCTCCATTATTACCTGCGTGCCTTTCCGCTGCTTTCAAACACAAATTGGGTATTCCATTGTTTCAGCATTTTATCGTTGTAAATGCTTCATGTTAAGAAATTACTATATTTATTACTGAATGCGTATGCGTTTTCTGTTCAGTTAAGAGAACAATAAAGTTACATATTCGCTTACGATCTATGCTATGCTAGTGATATCTGACGGACAAACTAACGTTCGACGCGTTTGACAAAGTCAGTCTAAATCCGTTTAACCTTTCATTTGTAGACTTAGAGAAAGCTATTGACAATGTTGACTGGAATACTCTCTTTCAAATTCTGAAGATGGCAGGGGTAAAATACAGGGAGCGAAAGGCTATTTACAATTTGTACAGAAACCAGATGGCAGTTATAAGAGTCGAGGCGCATGAAAGGGAAGCAGTGATTGGGAAGGGAGTGAGACAGGGTTGTAGCCTCTCCCCGACGTTATTCAATCTGTATATTGAGCAAGCGGTAAAGGAAACAAAAGAAAAATTCGGAGAAGGTATTAAAATCCTTGGAGAAGAAATAAAAACTTTGAGGTTCGCCGATGACCTTGTAATTCTGTCAGAGACTTGGAAGACCAGTTGAACGGAATGGACAGTGTCTTGAAAGGAGGATATAAGATGAACACCAACAAAAGCAAAACGAGGATAATGGAATGTAGTCGAATTAAGTCGGGTGATGCTGAGGGAATTAGATTAGGAAATGAGACACTTAAAGTAGTAAAGGAGTTTTGCTATTTGGGGAGCAAAATAACTGATGATGGTCGAAGTAGAGAGGATATAAAATGTAGACTGGCAATGGCAAGAAAAGCGTTTCTGAAGAAGAGGAATTTGTTAACATCGAGTATAGATTTAAGTGTCAGGAAGTCGTTTCTGAAAGTATTTGTATGGAGTGTAGTCATGTATGGAAGTGAAACATGGACGATAAATAGTTTGAGCAGGAAGAGAATAGAAGCTTTCGAAATGTGGTGCTACAGAAGACTGCTAAAGATTAGATGGGTACATCACGTAACTAATGAGGAGGTATTGAATAGAAATGGGGAGAAGAGGAGCTTGTGGCACAACTTGACTAGAAGAAGGGATAGGTTGGTAGGACATGTTCTGTGGCATCAAGGGATCACCAATTTTGTACTGGAGGGCATCGTGGAGGGTAAAAATCGTAGAGGGAGACCAAGAGATGAATACACTAAGCAGATTCAGAAGGATGTAGGTTGCAGTAGGTACTGGGAGATGAAGAAGGTTGCACAGGGTAGAGTAGCATGGAGAGCTGCATCAACCCAGTCTCAGGACTGAAGACCACAACAACAACATCTATAACGCGCAAGTCACTTTATCGTGTGTGGCTGTATGTCTTCATGATCCCATGTGATCTTATCTAGTGATAAAATTATTTATTTATTTCTCTTAAATTGGGCAAGGGCTTCACACATACTGTACCGTTTTTACATCGTATTTACCTAAGAAATAACCATTTTAGTATGACAAATAGTATTAAAATGATTTGAATATCTGTAGTGACGATGTGAGTAAACAAAGAAGGACTTCGAGAAAGTGGCTGAACTATGGAGTGGGACAGAAACGATTTCTCTTTGGTGGGAAAAGGTGTTTCTGCCATGTTGTTCAGACAAGAGCGTTAAGGTCGAGGAGAGACATAATGGACAGGGTACATATATTAGATAGCAGAAAAGACGGAGGGTATAGAATCCCAGCGCTTGTCTACACGCAGTCAAAATATTATTCGACAATACTACACTTCTTCTCACTCCCTGGCTTTCAGGCATCTTAAAAGATGACGACTATACTTGAGTGATATGAAACATTGACAGTGGTTTGTTGAAAACAGTTCTGTGTGTCAGATATATTTTATGTGTGATAGCTCCTACCGCTTGTACAGAAACCAACTGCAGTCATAAGAATTGGACATAAAACAGTAGCAGTAGGTGAGAAGGCCGCGAGACAGAAACGATTTCTCTCTGTTGGGAACAGGTGTTTCTGCCATGTTGTTTAGACAAGAGCGTTAAGGTCGAGGAGAGATATAAGGGTATAGAATCCCAGCGCTTGTCTGCACGCAGTCAGGATATTATTGGACAAAACTACACTTCTTCTCACTCCTTGGCATCCAGGCATGTTGTTCAATCTGATTATTAAACAAGCAGAATGAAAGGCAAGGGGAAATTTCGAAAGGGAATCAAAGTTCATGGAGAAGACATTAAAACTTTGAGGTTTGCCAAATGACATTGCAATTCTGTCAGTGGTGGAAAAATACTTGGAAGGTCAACTGAACGTTGTGGATAGCGTCTTAAGAAGAGGTTAGAAGACGAATGTCAACAAAAGTAGGGATCAAGGCAATGGAATGTATTCAGTTAATCAAAAAAGGCTGAGGGAAAACTTGATAGAGGAAGAAGCGGTTCAGCTCTTAAATGAACCTAAATTAAAACGACAGGCTTCGCAGCTTATAGCTGCAGTCTCAGTTATGCAGCCGAGTAGCAAAAAATGGGGAAAAAATATAATAAACAGTATTATCCATAGCCCAAGTTAAAGAAAGATGTAGTAAATAACAGATAAAACTACAGTCAATTCATATAAAAATCCAGGTCGGGATTAAACCGACGACCCATCGTTCTCAGTAAAATCAAAATAAGACGTCCGTGGAAAGAAAGGTAGTTAGGTAATAAAATCGACAGAACAATGTACTCAGCCATCCAAAATAGCAAGAGATCCTACAGTAAAAACCAAGTTTGAAGTATGAAAATGCAGAATTAAAATAATTAATAAGACGGGAATATGATTAGATAAACTCACCGTTGACGGAGCAACACAATGCGAAATGGACTATTGTGGTTGTAGCATACAGTGGTGAAATTAAAGGTTTCCTATTTTTTGTGATTTTTATCCGATCTGTTTTGCTGTCTGCATACCGCCACACGTATCTATTTATCATTTATGTTGCTCCCCCCCTCAACGCTGAGTTTATCTATATTTCCGTCTTATTAATTATCTTTAATTCCACATTTTCCTACTTCAAACTTTAGAATGCATCAGTTCTCTTTGGTTTTTATTGTAGGATACCTTGCTGTTTTGGGTGGTCGACACTATCGTTCTGTCGAGTTTATTACCTGACTAAGGTTCTTTCGACGTACGTTTCCTTTTGACTTGACTGAGAATGTTGGGTCGTTGATTTAATTGGTCTGGAATTTATATGAATTTATTGTGAGCACTTTTATCCGTTATTTACTACATCCTTTTTACTTGAGGCGTAGAAAATATTGTTTACTAAATTTTTGCTCATTTTTTTTCTACTCCGATGTATACGTGAGGATGCGGCTATAAGCTGCGAAGCCGGTCATTTTAACAAAAGATCATTTGACAGCTGCTGCGGTTCTTCATTTACCAAGAAAAATTTCCACAGTTGTGGCTGCCCGGAAACCGAATTATAAAGTGTTTGGTAGTGTTGAGGCAATTACATTTGGAAATGACACATTAGAAGCAATAGATGAATTTTATTATTTCGACAGCAAAATAAGTGACGACAGCCTAATTGTGAGGATAGGAAATGCAGACTGCCAACAGCTAGAAAATCATTTCTGGAAAAGAGTGTTTTGTTACCAATCAGTGTAAATTGGAATGTTAGAAAGTCTTTTCTGAAGGCACAGGGTGGCAATTATTGAAATATACGAAAAAAAACGTAAATTAGTTACTAACTACGGCGTGCACACACTTTATTTAACACATAAACGTTACTACAAATATTCAGATTTACGTTATGACATGTTCGATATACCGGGTGATCAAAAAGTCAGTATAAATTTGAAAACTGAATAAATCACGGAATAATGTAGATAGAGAGGTACAAATTGACACACATTCTTGGAATGACATGGGATTTTATTAGAACCATAAAATATAAAAGTTAAAAAATGTCTGACAGATGGCGCTTCAACTGATCAGAATAGTAATAATTAGCATAACAAAGTAAGACAAAGCAAAGATGTTCTTTACAGGAAATGCTCAATATGTCCACCATCATTCCTCAACAATGGCTGTAGTCGAGGAATAATGTTGTGAACAGTACTGTGAAGCATGTCCGGAGTGATGGTGAGGCATTGGCGTCGGATGTTATCTTTCAGCATCCCTAGAGATGTCGGTCGATCACGATACACTTGCGACTTCAGGTAACCCCAAAGCCAATAATCGCACGGACTGAGGTCAGGGGACCTGGGAGGCCAAGCATGACGAAAGTGGCGGCTGAGCACACGATCATCACCAAACGACGCGCATCTGTCGGACATTTTGTGAACTTTGGTTTTTTTTTGGTTCTAATAAAACCCCATGTCATTCCAAGCACGTGTGTCAATTTTTACCTCTCTATCTACATTATTCCGTGGTTTATTAAGTTTACAAATTTATACTGACTTTTTGATCACCCGGTACCTGCCATCATTGGCGATGATGTGGTGCAGACGAATAGCGAAATTCTCCATGACCCGCTGAAGTGTGGGAACATCGATGCAGTAGATGACCTCCTGAATGGCTGTTTTCAGCTCAACAATGATTTTGGGGCTATTGCTGTACACCTTAATGTAGCCGCACAAAAAGGAGGTGCATATGTTCAGACCCAAAGAATAAGGCGGCCAATCGATGCCCACGCGAGTGGCCTCTGGCTACCGCAGAGCCAGAATGCGGTCCCCCCGAAGTGCTCCTCCAGGAAATCACTCTCCTGCTTCGACGGGGTCGAGCTCCGTCTTGCATGAACCACATCTTGTCAAAATCAAGGTCACTTGGGGATGAAATCATCTTCCAAAACCTTCACGTACCGCTCGGTAGTCACTGTGCCATCAAGAAATATCGCAGCGATTATTCCATGACTCGACACTGCACACCAGACAGTTACCCGTTGACGGTGAAGAGACTTCTCGATCGCGAAATGCGGATTCTCAGTGCCCCAAATGCGTCAGTTTTGCTTATTAACGAACCCATCTAAATGAAAGTGGGCTTCGTCGCTAATCCAAACAAGAACGCGCATAGTAGTCCCCATCACGCCCCGCGGCAAACCGTGCAGTTTGAAAGTTCTAACGCAAGCCGTTCAGAAGCTATGACGATTTTATTTCATATAGTTCAATAACTGTCGCCCTGTATTTGTCTGGAGTAAGCTTTGTACGGCGGTAAAATGTGTATGATAAGGAAGTGAGACAAGAAGAGGATAGAAGCTCTTGAAATGTGGTGTGCAGGAAAATGCTGAAGATTTGATGGGTAGGTGGGATAACTCACCGAGAGTTGCCTAACAGAAGTGGGGAAAAAATAATTTTATGGCACAGCTTTGAGCCGTGGTCGGCTCGGTTCGATCCCGTTGTATCACAGTAATCGATCTCGCCATAGCAAAGATCTGCGGGTAGCGTGCATCGCGAGCTTTGTCTCTGACCGCAGGAGGGCAGTGCGGCCGAGCAGGTTCAAATGGTTCAAATGGCTCTGAGCACTATGGGACTCAACATCTTAGGTCATAAGTCCCCTAGAACTAAGAACTACTTAAACCTAACTAACCTAAGGACATCACACACACCCATGCCCGAGGCAGGATTCGAACCTGCGACCGTAGCAGTCCCGCGATTCCGGACTGCAGCGCCAGAACCGCTAGACCACCGCGGCCGGCGCGGCCGAGCAGGAGGCTCTGATAGTACGGCTAGACGCAGCAACGCATGCGCAGCCAGTGATTGTTGGTAGTGGGGCTGTACATGGATGAGCAGTCTTGGGAAGAAATCTTGTTTTCTGCTATACGTGCTCCTGATCGTTTTGGAGTTGATTCGTTGCTGGAATGAGGTCATCAGTCCCCTGGAACTTAGAACTATTTAAACCTATCTAACCTAAGGACATCACACAGACCCATGCCCGAGGCAGGATTCGAACCTGCGACCGTAGCGTCTAGAATCGCTCGGCCACCTCGGCCGGCCTGGAATAAGGGCCGTGTTAAATGTCAGGACTACAACAGCATCAGGGCGACTCCACGCCGGTCGTTGTTACTGGTGAGGATTTGCGTTTGAAAACATTGACCACTGTGTCCCCTGATATTTAGTTGGCTCCTGGTCGTGTTCCGATTATAGCCACATGCCGGTTGCGGCTACAGTTAACTGATTTGCGCCTCCACTGTGAGCTATTGGTGTTATTGTTTAACCCTCCTAATACCGTGGGGTCTATAATGACCCCAGGTCATAATTTTCTGTAAAATATACCTTATTTCCTATTCCTAAAAATTATGAAAAATCAGGACTTTTCCTAAATTAAGTAATGGGTTCGTAATATATTAATATAACTTTTTGAAAATATTTAGTTTTGCAGAAAATCAAGAGAGAAGCACTGAATACCATTGGGGTTAAATGCGACCCCATTTCTCTCTTGCAGTATTATTACCCAATAATGCTGCATTGAATCTGTAACTGTTGCTGTATTTCCTTTGTTTTATTCTTGTAAATATTGTTGTAATGTGTGATTGTTGCCAATACTTTATAAGCCGACAGTAATTTGTTCCATACAAGTGGAGGCTACTATTGTGTGTTGCATTTAGTGGAAAATGTCTCGTCACCTTTCCGAAGACGAAGTACTTGAAATATGACTGCAGGATAATCCTCTATCTGGAGAATCAAATAGTGGTATCAGCGATATAGTTTCTGATGTCTCATGCAGCGATGGAGAAATTTACGTCTTAGAATATTCCTCTATCAGGCAGAAGTTCAGAAGAAGATTTGGACAGCGCATATGTCCAGCCTGAACAGGAAGTAACACGTATTTCTGACTGTTATATGTAGGTACATATTGTATTTTTGTAAATGTGCCTTAGGGTCTAGCGCCAAGATGTACCCTTTGTATTTTTTATTTATTTTTTTTTTATTTTGTGTAGGTCTAAAAACAAAGAAGAATTGTGGCACAAACACAAGCTGAG
Source organism: Schistocerca nitens (assembly GCF_023898315.1). Lineage (NCBI taxonomy): Eukaryota > Metazoa > Arthropoda > Insecta > Orthoptera > Acrididae > Schistocerca > Schistocerca nitens. The sequence goes on along the minus strand of NC_064615.1, from coordinate 1,073,689,559 downwards.
AAGAGCTTGTGGAAGGGAGGAGAGATGAAACATAATGCGAGTAAAGCCACGTCCAACAAAATTCTCAGTGAAAAATGTAGACTCCATAGAATCAGCTTTTCAGTTGTTTCTTAGGAGAAACATTGTTGATGTAATTCTAAAGTGGACTAACAAAGAGGGTAGTCTTGTTTACGGTAGTAAATGGAAACCAGTAGATTCCATTGAACTGAAGTGCTTTATCGGTGTCTTGATCCTAGCAGGTGCTTACAAGGCCCATAATGAAGCAACTACACATCTGTGGAACAAAAAGGATGGTAGACTCATTTTTAGTGAAGCAATGGCTAGAAATCGCTTTACGGAAATTTAAAGGTGCATCTGATTTGATGACGCAGATGTGAGACGTCACAACCGTGCTCCTGACAAGCTGGCTTCCATTAGAGAAATATTTGAAATGTGGTTACACACATTTCAAGAAGCATATGTTCCTCACAGCAACGTACCCATCGATGAACAACTTGTGGCATTTCGAGGTAGATGTCCATTTTGGCAATATATTCCTCCAAAACCAGGAAAATATGGGTTGAAATTATGGGCTGTATGTGATAGTGCAACGTCTTACGTTCTCAATCACCAAGTTTACACTGGTCAACAAGAAAATGAATCTCGTGAAGTTGGTCAAGGCAAGAGAGTTGCTTTAGATATGGTGAAAGGCTTAGAAAACAGTGGCAGAAATGTAACAATGACAATTTTTTCACTAGCCTTAGTTTGGCAAGAGAACTTCTGAAAATCAATCTCACACTCTTAGGAACAATTAGAAAAAATAAAGGAGAACCAAAGGTCGAGTCAAATATTCATCTATTTTTGGATTCCAAGAGCATGCTTAAATTGTTTCACATTGTCTGAAAAAGGGAAAAGTTGTAACTTTGTTCAGTACAATGCATTCAAGGAAGGAAGTGGAAGAACAGGAAGAATGTAAGCCAGTAATAATTCTGGATTATAATAAAGCATAATCAGGAGTAGATACCATGGACAAGCTGGTTAGAACGTACACTACAAAGAGGATGAGCAGAAGGTGGCCAATGGTATTATTTTACAACATGATTGATATCAGTGCACTGAATGCATTTATCAGATGGCTACATCTTACACCAGACTGGGCAGAAAGGACCAATTACAAGAGACAGCCATTCCTCATAGAATTAGGAAAGCAGCTCATCGGAAGAAAGCCAGATAAAATTATTTCCCCAGTACTTCCATCAACAGTACAGACAAAAAAAAAAGAGAAAATGTGGATGTTCTGTGTGTAAAAGCCACTCTGCTATCTATTGCTGTAAGTGTAATGCGTCATAAATGTCAATTCGGAATTTAATCAATAATGTTTGTGGTGTCCTGAGAAATGTTTGTAAATTTTACAGGAATAAATAATTTTAAAAAATATGCATTTTCATTTAATGTAATGCCACTGACATCATGTTTTAGATTGTAGAAAAAATAAGGAATGTGATTTTATTCTACCATTATTAAAACTATCCTTAGTAAAAAATAAATTCCGTTGGGGTCACTAAAGACCCCAGTGGTACTCAGTGTAACAAAAAACACTCGGTATTAGAAGGGTTAATCTGAAACAAACACAAGCTATATATGAAGATAGTAACTGTTCTCGAAAGAACAGATACCATTGATGACCGTTCAGCTCCTCTAGAATAAATGATATTAATTGAAAGCCTCAGCTGCCGCAGGTGTTGTTGATATATCTCGATGGAGACAGCTGAAAATGTGTGCCCCGACCGGGACTCGAACCCGGGATCCTTACGGGATTCGTCACCTTAGTGTGCGCGAGTAGTGAGTGGGTGGGCAAATATCTATTAGGAACATTACGTATGTAGATTGTGGACAGTTAAGACTGTGGGTCTCACGGGAAGCGTGCAAGTCCTTGCAGTCGCGCTATTCATCTGTGTCCTTGGTGGCTCAGATGGATAGAGCGTCTGCCACGTAAGCCGGAGATCCCGGGTGCGAGTCCCTGTTGGGGCACACATTTTCAGTTATCCCCATCGATGTATATCAACAACATCTGTCGGCAGCTGAGGCTTTCAATTAATTATCAAACACAAGCTATGCTTATGTACGATCAGTCACGGTCTGTTTTCCGTTGAAGTGCCATTAAAAAAATCACTCTAGACTTCAGGGAATTGTACTAATTGCAGTGATTCAGCTAGACTTATTACCAATTGTTCTTGGTCGCTATATCACGGAGAACTTGTCTGCATATTTATTTCCGTACCTGGTGTGTTCTTGTGCCCGAACGGTTCTCATCATTGTTTGTAAGTACCACTCTGCTTTTTCCTGTACTGTGTTTCACCGGCTCATGTGGTGGCAGAAGAATCTATTTGTATCCGTTATGTCGAGAATGATTTGCCTATGACTATTTTTACTTGAAAAGACGTATCACTCGCAGAATTTCCCTGGCGTAAAATTCATATCTTATGTTTATCAGAAATTAGTTTATTAGCTGTAATCCTTGTCAAAAAAGGAGGAAACATTTTTTTTTAAATTTTCACTTTACGTGACTCTTTTCTTCAGTAAAATTATGTTTCGCATTTTAGTTCAGTCAGTATATATCGTGATTTAATTAAGATTCAAGTTAAGTTAGAAGAAGTTTTGTTGTGCTATCCGATCAGATCTGGTGTAAATAAAAGTAAACTTGTTATTATCCTCTTTTTAATTTTGCAAAAGGCTTATAATTTTTTCTGTAGCACTATTTGGTTGTTGTAACATGTCAGATTTCCTTGCAACATGTCTCTTGGTTAAAATAAATATCTTAGGAGAATTTTATACTTGTTTTCTGTGCTACCAGACTTTACCACTCCCGAGCTCTTGTTTACCTTGCCAGACAATTAACTCAGTACCAAGCTTGACTAAAAGAGGGAATCAGTTGATAGGATAAATCCTGAGGCAACAATGAATCGTCGTTTTGGTAGTGGAGGAAAGTAGGAGGAGGGATGGACCAAACAATTCTAGAGGGAAAGCAATGTTTGACTACAGTGTGCAGGTTTAAACTGATATACGGTGCAGCAGATAAAGGAAATCAATATAAACGCATGGGCATTTGTAGAAAAATCAACATTGTCGATTGGAATAGCTGGGCACAGTGTGCATGTGGAATAGTCAAACGGTATCGCATTTGATGTCAGTGATAGAGAATATAACAAGACACGAACGATTCAGGTGGTAGGGGGAAGGGGGGGGGGGAACTCAGTATTAAGACAGTTGGCTCTGTGTGGTGTTAGTGTGAGCGCATGTGCCTTTACTGCAGAAAAGAGAAAAGAAGTACTCGCCACTAATGACAGCGCATGTTGTGAACATAAACCACGACTACGGCAACGGGAACAGTTATCATGAGATGAAAAAGCAAAAATTTGTGCATACAAGGAAACGGAACTCTCTAATTGTCAAATCGCCAAGAAGTTGAGCCGTTGAAGTTCAGTGATTGATAATTTCATTAGACAGAGCGCATAATATGCACATAACGAAAAATATGGGAAAAGCAGAAAATTATCTGAGGCATCGAGACGATTGCTTTTTGCCAAAGCAAGGACCACAAGTCGTTATTCTTCTCAGCTTGTTGCTGATATACAGTTGCCAGTAACTGCCAAAAGTGTACTACGAATTCTGTCAAATGACAAACATCTTACATTTAAGAAAAGGCTGCAGAATCCTGCTCTAAAGTCCAGACATAAACGGGCTGGATTGTAATTTTCTGAAAAACGTATGTCATTGCATAAAGTGGTCTTCATTGATGAAAAGTAGTTAAATTTAAATGGGCCAGATGGATTTCAGTATCATTGGCATGATTTAAGAAGAGATGAGCAGGTAAGAATGAGCAGAAATTTTGGTGGTGGAAGTGTTATAATTTGAGCAGCCTTCTGCGCTAAAAGTAAATGACGCGTTGCTTGGCTGAACACTAGAATGAACTTTAAGATGTGCAGTGAGATGCTAGAGACAGAATTGATTAGAATGTATTAGGACCTGAGCTACGAAATCTAATGTTTCAACAAGATAATGCATCTGTGCATGTTTCTTCTGTAGCCAAACAGTAGTTTGAAGATAAAGATAACGATTTCTTGCCCTCGTCTCCATGTAGCAGGGATTTGAATCCTATGGTAAACATTTGGGGAGTACTTGCAAGGCGTGTTCATCACAATGGAAGGTAAAGTCAGACCGCATGTGAGGGGAAAAAACTACAAACCCTAACAAAATGAATCCCGAAGAGATTTTTTGAGGTAATTTGGAAGAACGGATGTTGGACAAAATACTAGCAACGCAATAAGACAACAGGACGGTGAGTGCCTTTGTACCAGTTTCCATGCAGGAAATGTAATCGCCTTATTTTGTTACTCGTATTATCTATCAAACTATGTTATTACGTCATTGTTAGTTATGTCTTATTTGTATCTACTACTTTCACAATTAATTCGAAATATGTCTGCTTCAGACATTGTACGAGCGCAGTTCAATAAGTAATGCAACACATTTTTTTCTCGGCCAATTTTGGTTGAAAAAACCGGAAATTTCTTTTGGAATATTTTCAGACATTCCCGCTTCGTCTCGTATAGTTTCATTGACTTCCGACAGGTGGCAGCGCTGTACGGAGCTGTTAAAATGGCGTCTGTAACGGATGTGCGTTGCAAACAACGGGCAGTGATCGAGTTTCTTTTGGCGGAAAACCAGGGCATCTCAGATATTCATAGGCGCTTGCAGAATGTCTAGGTGATCTGGCAGTGGACAAAAGCACGGTGAGTCGTTGGGCAAAGCGTGTGTCATCATCGCTGCAAGGTCAAGCAAGACTGTCTGATCTCCCGCGTGCGGGCCGGCCGTGCACAGCTGTGACTCCTGCAATGGCGGAGCGTGCGAACACACTCGTTCGAGATGATCGACGGATCACCATCAAACAACTCAGTGCTCAACTTGACATCTCTGTTGGTAGTGCTGTCACAATTGTTCACCAGTTGGGATATTCAAAGGTTTGTTGCCGCTGGGTCCCTCGTTGTCTAACCGAACACCATAAAGAGCAAAGGAGAACCATCTGTGCGGAATTGCTTGCTCGTCGTGTGGCTGAGGGTGACAATTTCTTGTCAAAGATTGTTACAGGCGATGAAACATGGGTTCATCACTTCGAACCTGAAACAAAACGGCAATCAATGGAGTGGCGCCACACCCACTCCCCTACCAAGAAAAAGTTTAAAGCCATACCCTCAGCCGGTAAAGTCACGGTTACAGTCATCTGGGACCCTGAAGGGGTTTTCTGTTCGATGTCCTTCCTCATGGTCAAACGATCAACTCTGAAGTGTATTGTGCTACTCTTCAGAAATTCATGAAACGACTTCAGCGTGTTCGTAGGCACAAAAATCTGAACGAACTTCTCCTTCTTCATGACAACGCAAGACCTCACACAAGTCTTCGCACCCGAGAGGAGCTCACAAAACTTCAGTGGACTGTTCTTCCTCATGCACCCTACAGCCCCGATCTCGCACCGTCGGATTTCCATATGTTTGGCCCAATGAAGGACGCAATCCGTGGGAGGCACTACGCGGATGATGAAGAAGTTATTGATGCAGTACGACGTTGGCTCCGACATCGACCAGTGGAATGGTACCGTGCAGGCATACAGGCCCTCATTTCAAGGTGGCGTAAGGCTGTAGCATTGAATGGAGATTACGTTGAAAAATAGTGTTGCGTAGCTAAAAGATTGGGGAATAACCTGGTGTGTTTCAATGCTGAATAAAACAACCCCTGTTTCAGAAAAAAATGTGTTGCAGTACTTATTGAACTGCCCTCGTGTTATTACTTTCGTAAACGTAGCATTTATACTGATGTCCACTGCTGTACACAGAGACAAAGCGACTTGCACGGGATTGGCTAGCGCGGGGAGCTGCGTCAAACCAGTCTTCTTACAGAAGGCCATAAAAACGTAGCGTCTCTCAGTTCACATTTGGACGACACTTCGCGTTTTTGGGCTGTAAATTTTTCCAGAGATCTGTGTGTCACATTTAAAGCCCTGCCAGCTATCACACGATCATGAGGCTATTGTTTTACTACATTTAAAACACTTTTTCCTGTGTATGGAATCCAAACAAACGGAAAGACTGAAGGGGGAATGACATCGAGGTAACCATACCTGACGTTTTTTTATAGATCTTGTAATTAAATTTTCCCTGAGACATTTAAGTCTCATCTTTATCTAATTTAATTCATTTCTTCAGCTTCCAACACTATAGTGCGTAAGTTTTATAAAGTAATCAGCGGAAGCGGTAGAAATAGAGGAAACGAAGCATAATTTCTAGCGAAATGAAAGTCAAAATTGTTTTAAAAATTGTGGGTGTTAACCAGCAATCGGTATCTAGTGTCTAGCTATTGACATGGTACACACGTACCGTTAATTTTACATTTTATGCGAGTCTTTTGCCCTTTTGGGCGTTCTGTATTAATGTTGGACCATGCCTCTTTAGGCAGTTTGTAGTTTTAGTGTGTTCCGAAGAAGGCGTGGTTATCCGCGCCGAAACCTAGGTCAACATCCGGTTTCAGTTTGCAATCGAGGCGGATTCTTTATAATCATTAAATTATTCACCATTGCTGACGCGCTGCAATGTTAAAAGTTCTCAACTTCATTTGTATTGTAGCAACTTTTAGCAAAGGCTAGTACCACGAGAAGAAACGTAGCGAGTTGTAGGTACAACGCTACTGGAAGCTTTTAGAAGCCAGACTGCCGGGCATTTGATTTTTAGGAGAGGATAGCGGCAAACGGTGGAATAGCTTTGAGCTCATGCGACAAATGCCTCTGAGTACACTTGCTAGTCCGTATCCATTACTCGTTCTGACTTTCTACAAACTGATAACGCTCTCTCTGTGGCGGGGTAGAAACTATGTTCGGTTTGAGATCATAAACTGTTCCTGGAGGGAAAGGAGATGTGGGGACAGAGGTGAACGACCTTCGCTTGTCCTTCACATGGTACCACACTAAGTTAAATGTATAAAAGAAAATGGTTATTTTTATAAGATTTTACATTACACTTGCAGCTGCTAGTGTGCAATCCTGGTATCAAAAAGTTCATAATTGTTGACCGACCTTCTCCATCCACACACTACAACATATCAAGTCTGTACAATGCCACAAATGCAGATTGTGACGTTACAGTTATTTAATTAATTATTGACCACGTTTTTAATGGCATAGTAATCATCAGGGTGATTTCGTGATACTGTTACAAACTTTCAGGTATGATAAATGTGTCAATCTGCGGTAAGGAAACTTGGTACGGAAACGAACTAGTGAAAGTTTTAAGCTAAAGTCTTTCTAATACCACTGACAGTGGAATAGATGTACTGCTATTGTTGTTACTACAGCTTTCAGAAGTGGCAGTACTGATCAAAACAAGAAAAAAAAAATCCAGTGAACAAAACCGTCAAAATGCGTATCTGAGGAGCTATGAGCACTTGTTCATCTTCGCTACTGTGAAACACATCTCCTCTATCGAACAAGTGCTTAAACCTCTTAAGGTATGCCTTCTTAGAGCCAATGTTTCTTGTTTTGGTCAGTGCTGTCATCTCTGAACGTTGCCTACCATACAATTTTAGCAAAAACAGTAGCGGTACATCTACTCCTCTGTGAGTTGTCAGAACGATAACTTGGCCGTTTCCGAACCAGTCTCTCTTATCTCAAACTGATACATTTATCCTTCTCCATTATCCCTGATATTTTGTAACACCATTACGAAATCACCTTTTACAGACTATCCATACATAATATACAGGCGCCGGCGCCTTAATTTGACACTCTGTAGCGTCGTTGGATGACGTTTCCGGACACGGGACCTATCCTCATTTTGTTCCTTAAGACACCTTGTATATCCCCTCGAACTTTTTCGGACGGTCATACGCTATATGTTTTTAAAATGCATATAATATACAGCCCCCCCCCCCCCCTGTGAACCATGGACCTTGCCGTTGGTGGGGAGGCTTGCGTGCCTCAGCGATACAGATATAGGTGCGACTACAACGGAGGGGTATCTGTTGAGAGGCCAGACAAACGGGTGGTTCTTGAAGAGGGGCAGCAGCCTTTTCAGTAGTTGCAGGGGCAACAGTCTGGATGATTGACTGATCTGGCCTTGTAACGCTAACCAAAACAGCCTTGCTGTGCTGGTACTGTGAACGGCTGAAAGCAAGGGGAAACTACAGACATAATTTTTCCCGAGGGCATGCAGCTTTACTGGAGAGCTGCATCAAACCAGTCTCAGGACTGAAGACCACAACAACAACATAATATACAGGGTGGTCCATTGATCATGACCGGGCCAAATATCTCACGAAATAAGCGTCAAACGAAAAAACTACAAAGAACGAAACTTGTCTAGCTTGAAGGGGGAAACCAGATGGCGCTATGGTTGGCCCGCTAGATGGTGCTGCCATAGGTCAAACGGATATCAACTGCGTTTTTTTTAACTAGGAACCCCCATTTTTCATTACATATTCGTGTAGTACGTAAGGAAATATGAATGTTTTAGTTGGACCACTTTTTTCGCTTTGTGATAGATGGCGCTGTAATAGTCACAAACATATGGCTCACAATTTTAGACGAACAGTTGGTAACAGGTAGGTTTTTTAAATTAAAATACAGAACGTAGGTACGTTTGAACATTTTATTTCGGTTGTTCCAATGTGATACATGTACCTTTGTCAACTTATCATTTCTGAGAACGCATAATGTTGCAGCGTGATTACCTGTAAATACCACATTAATGCAATAAATGCTCAAAATGATGTCCGTCAACCTCAATGCATTTGGTAATACGTGTAATGACATTCCTCTCAACAGCGAGTAGTTCGCCTTCCGTATGTTCGCACATGCATTGACAATGCGCTGACGCATGTTGTCAGGCGTTGTCGGTGGATCACAATAGCAAATATCCTTCAACTTTCCCCACAGAAAGAAATCCTGGGACGTCAGATCCGGTGATCGTGCGGCCCACGGTATGGTGCTTCGACGACCAATCCACCTGTCATGAAATATGCTGTTCAATACCGCTTCAACCGCACGCGAGCTATGTGCCGGACATCCATAATGCTGGAAGTACGTCGTCATTCTGTCGTGCAGTGAAACATCTTGTAGTAACATCGGTAGAACATTACGTAGGAAATCAGCATACATTGCACCATTTAGATTGCCATCGATAAAATGGGGGCCAATTATCCTTCCTTCCATAACGCCGCACCATATATTAACCCGCCAAGATCGCTGATGTTTCACTTGCCGCAGCCATCGTCAATTTTACGTTGCCCAATAGAGCATATTATGTCGGTTTACGTTACCGCTGTTGGTGAATGACGCTTCGTCGCTATATAGAACGAGTTCAAAAAATCTGTCATCGTCCCGTAATTTCTCTTGTGCCCAGTAGCATAACTGTACACGACGTTCAAAGTCGTCGCCATGCAATTCCTGGTGCATAGAAATATGGTACGGGTGCAATCGATGTTGATGTAGCATTCTCAACAGCGACGTTTTTGAGATTCCCGATTCTCGCGCAATTTGTCTGCTACTGATTATCGGATTAGCCGCGACAGCAGCTAAAACACCTACTTGGGCATCATCATTTGTTGCAGGTCGTGGTTGACGTTTCACATGTGGCTGAACACTTCCTGTTTCCTTAAATAACGTAAATATCCGGCGAACGGTCCGGACACTTGGATGATGTCCTCCAGGATACCGAGCAGCATACATAGCCGACGCCCGTTGGGCATTTTGATCACAATAGCCATACATCAACACGATATCGACCTTTTCCGCAATTGGTAAACGGTCCATTTTAACACGGGTAATGTATCACGAAGCAAATACCGTACACACTGGCGGAATGTTACGTGATACCACGTACTTATACGTTTGTGACTATTACAGCTGCATCTATCACAAAGAGAAAAAAGTGGTCCAACTAAAACATTCATATTTCTTTACGTACTACAGGAATATGTAATCAAAAATGGGGGTTCCTATTTTTAAAAAAACGCAGTTGATATCCGTTTGACCTATGGCACCGCCATCTAGTGGGCCAACCATAGCACTGGTTTCCCCCTTCAAGCCAGACGTGTTTCGTTCTTTGTAGTTTTTTCGTTTGATGCTTATTTCGTGAGAAATTTGGCCCGGTCACTATCAATGGACCACCTTGTATACACTGAAGTGCCAACAATACAGATATATGTAAGCCGGCCTTTGTGGCCGAGCGGTTCTAGGCGCTTCAGTCCGGAACCGCGCTGCTGCTACGGTCGCAGGTTCGAATCCTGCCTCGGGCATGGATGAGTGTGATGTTCTTAGGTTAGTTAGGTTTAAGTTGTTCTCAGTTCTAGGGGACTGATGACCTCAGATGTTGAGTCCCATAGTAAGAGACATTTTGAACAGATATATGTAAACAGGAAGAATACGGCGCTACAATCGGCAACGCCAATATAAGACAACGAGTGTCTAGCGCAGTTGTTAGATCGTTTACTGCTGCTACAATGGTAGGTTATCAACATTTAAATCAGTTTGAACCTGGTGTTATAGTCGGCGCACGAGCGGTGGACACAGCATCTCCGAGGTAGCGATGAAGGAGCGATTTCCCGTACGACCATTTGACGAGTGTACCGTGAATATCAGGAACCAGGTAAAACATCAAATCTCCGACAACGCTGCGGCCGGAAATAGATCCTGCAAGATCGGGAACAACGACGATTGAAGAGACTCGTTCTAAGTGACAGAAGTGCAACCCTTCTGCAGATTGCTGCAGATTTCAGTGCTGGGTCATCAACAGGTGTCAGCGTGCGAAACATTCAACCAAACATTATCGGTATGGGCCTTCGGAGCCGAGCGCCCGCTCGTGTACCCTTTACGCCTCGCCTGGGCCCGTCAACACCGACATTGGACTGTTGATAACTGGAAACATGTTGCCCGATCGGTCGAGTCTGATTTCAGATTGTATCGAGTGGATGGACGTGTACGAGTATGGAGACAACCTTGTGAATCCATCTTCGTTGATCCATCATGGATCGTGGGAGGACGGCTGGCATTTACCAACAGCCGTATGCATTGTAGAAATTTATTTTATTTTATTAACTTCTATGTGGTACCAGTTTCGGCTTTACACTGATACCATCTTCAGGCCCCACTCGTCATAGTCGTAAAATCGCTATATACAGAAGGAGCCGTATAACTGGATCCGTGAATCAAATCGTTATGCAACAGCTCTTGGTGGCCAGGCAACACAGTTATATGGCTCCTTCCGTGTATAGCGATTTTACGACTATGACGAGTGGGTCCTGAAGATGGCATCAGTGTAATGCCGAAACTGGTAGCACATAGAAGTTCATAAAATGAAATAAATTTCTACAAAACATACGGCTGTTGGTAAATTATTGCATCAAGAAGTTGTGAATCCATTGTCCCTGCATGTCAATAGGGGACTGTTCAATCTGGTGGATGCTCTGCAATGGTGAGGGGCGTGTGCAGTTGGAGTGATATGGGACCCCTCATACGTCTAGAGACGACTCTGACAGGTGATACGTATGTAAGCATCCATTCATGTCCGTTGTGCATTCCGACGGACGTGGGCAATGCGACACCCCATACGTCCACAATTGCCACAGAATGGCTCTAGGAACACTCTTCTGAGTTTAAGCACTTCTGCTGGCCACCAAACTCCACAGACATGAACATTACTGAGAATATATGGGATGTCCTGCAACGTGCTGTTCAGAATCGATCTCCACCCCCTCGTACTCTTACGGATTTATGATAAGATCTGCAGGATTCGTGGTGTCAGTTCCCTCCAACACTACTTCAGACATTAGTCGAGTCCATGCAACGTCGTGTTGCTACACTTGTGCGTGCTCCGGGGGCCCTATTCGATATTAGGCAGGTGTACTGGTTTCTTTGGCTCTTCAGTATAGATGTATGTGTAACGTATAAAGGAGAAGCGTTGTTACCAAAAATCTCGAAAGGGTGTTCACTAACTTATGTCTAGTGCTCACACGACTGCTAAGTGAAAATTCAAACGGACATTGGCTATACATCGTTATTTAAATGATGTACAGGTTTTCTGTTAAAACTGCGAGAAAGAAAATGCTACTGTGTGCTGTGAAAATGTGCGGTTTTGATTACTTTATCACGGTCAATTTCAAATACGATTAGAGGGCATGTAGATCGGTACAAAAATTGTTTCTCCTTTTTTTCCCTTTCTGATATACAGGCTGATTAAGAAAGAATACCACAACTATGAAAATCTCTATTTAATCGAAATTGCACGATGGAACCTTGGATAATTGATCAGTGCGAAGAGTACTTAACAAAATTTTTTACAGTAGAAAACAAGTTCAAAAACGTTTAATACGACGGCCCCCAGACACTTGAGCGATACCAACCTGATACTGGAACTTGTTCCACACTCTCCGTAGCATCTTCGGGGTAACAGGTTGGGTAGCTGCAGATATGCCTTCCTTTAGTCTTCGTGTTAGCTGGTACAGGTGGTCGAAACACCATATCTTTAACAGACTACCATAGAAAAAAAATCACAGGGGCTGAGATCAGGGCTCCTTGGACGCCAGTGAAGAAGTGGTCACGAGCTACCTAGCGAGCTGTGGGTCCCTTTCGTTCAAATAGGCACGGTCAGATAAGTGCCAATGGGGTGGTGCTCCATCCTGCTGAAATATGAATTGACGTGCTTCTTCTTCGAGTTTAGGGTGCAGCCAATTCTGCAACATTTCCAGATAATTTTGCCCAGTAACAGTTGCACCTTCTAAGAAGAAATTACCTAAAACTTTATTGGCTGAAATGGCACAGAAAACGTTTACCTTATGTGAATGACGTCCGTGCTGACCTGTTTCCCGTGGATTCTCAGACATTGTGCCAATTGACTTTCCCTGTTGTGTGACATGTTGTTTCATCGCTGAACACTAGCTTCGATAGAGCTTCGGAAAGGGCTTGAACCAATTGTAGACGATAAGGTTTCATTACTAACATTTTACTTAGGACTCTCCAAATGGTCGGCTGCGGAATTTGCAGCTCTCTGCTATCTCGCCGGGTCGATTTTCCTAGACTGCGAGCAACTGCATCCTTAATGCGACCAGCGTTTTCTTTACACGTTCGCGGCGGTCCGGAACATTTTCCTTCACACAAACACCCTTTCATTGTGAACTGTTAATACCAAACTACGATACACCACCTATCAGGAGGTTGAACACCATACTTCGTTCGAAACGCACGCTGAACAACTGTCATCGATTCACTTCGGTCATACTAGATACCACAAAAAGCTTTTTGTTGAGCAGTTGCCATCTTTGCGCTGACAACAGAAATGAAGGTTACGTGGCCAACAGCGGTCCTAGCGACCAAATGAGCAATCCAATGAAATTACAAAGCTTCCTACAGTCGACGACTTTTTTTTTTTTGCAGCGTTCTCTATTTTCAAAGATGTGGTATTCTTTTTGAATCACCCTGCGTATTTTCAAACAACAATTGTATACACAACAATGTGCTGATTTGTTTATTTTCGTTTTACAGAAAACATAATAGTTGTACCTGTGGCTTATCGGCTTACGATTAGCGTAGTACTATAGAATCTGAATCGCGCAAAACTTTGTTATTTTATCTACACACAGAGTAAAACTAAGCGAAATACTGTCATTGAAGCTACTATCGTCACAGATCCAGCAGTTAGAGTGGTATCCGCCTCGCACTCTCTCATACACTATACACCGATGATCCCAAGCGTTTTTCTCATTCATTTTAAGGAAATCAAGGCTCTGTTTGCAGAGGGCCCAAATGTTCATAGAGTGGTGGCCGTGGTGGCGGGGGGGCGGGGGGGGGGGGGATTACAGATGGACAGGAAAGGGGTGGAGGAAGTGATGCACAAGAGGAGGGGGAAGAGGTGGAGATGGACAAAGAGAGGAATAAGTAGGAGATCCGCAGAGAGAACGGGGAAGGAGTTAACGAGCTGTTAAGCAATTGCGAAGCATTGCCGAGTTCGCCAGTAAATGTGTAGGAGAGTGTATGGAATTCATTGTTGAGCGGTCGGAGGAAACCGAAACTATGGGTCTTTGTTTTGGTTAATCTCCATACATACGAGGGGCGGTCGAAAAGTTTCTATCTCGAGACAGTTACCGTAATGTCTCGCACAAACAACACCACCTACTTTTATGGTGACCCTTTGTGGGTATGCAGGACAAATTTCGCGGCTCCAGCTTCGTTAGTTTTGCCGCTAGGATGCGAATATCGTCTCAGTATCAAGAAGCGCGCTGTGATTGAATATCTTCATTTGAAGGAAATGACGCCCAAGGAAGTTGCGGAGGAAGTGCGGAACACACCTAAGGACAGTGCTCCGTCTTATCCAACAATGAAAAACTGAGTGTGCGACGTCAAACGTGGAAGAACGAGTGTCGAAGATGCGCCAAGGAGCGGAAGAGCTGTCACCGTTGCCACTGACCAAACAGTGACTGCAATTCACGATACGATTTTGCGGGATCGTCGAACAGCGTTGCAGCAAATTGAAACCACTTTTGGAATCTCCCACGGGTGTGCTCGTGACATTGTTGTGGATATTTTGGGAATTCCGAAAGTTTCATCGCGGTTTGTCCCGAAAAAATTGAATGCAGATTAGAGACGGGAGCGTGTGCAGTGTTGTGAAGAAATGTTCCGTCATGAAGACGGTTTCCTGGCAAGGTATGTGACAAGGGACGAAATGTGGGCTCACCACTCTGATCCTGGGGCAAACCAACACTTACAACAATGGAAACATCCGGTAAGGTGATGGCATCGGGTTTCTGGAATGCAGAAGGGGTAATTGTGTTGGATTACTTGCAGAAGGGCGTAAGTGTCATTGCATCATACTATTTCACCCTCCTGCGCCGTTTGAGAGAAAAGATTTAAAAAAGGCGCGGGAAATTAGCACACGGAGGTCTTCTGCATCAGCACAACGCACCGGCGCACTAAGTCCTCGCAACACTGGAAACTGCGTGACTGCGGGTTCGAATTGTTACGTCATCCGTCACATTCTCCAGATTTGGCTCCATCAACCTTTTTCTTTCCCCAAACGTGAAAAAAGATCTCAGAGGACGAAGAATTGGCAAAGACGCTGTGAACGCTTGGTTGGACTCGAAATCGAAGACCTTTTATTTGAATGGTTTGCAAAAGTTATCTGAGCGTGCCCGCACGTGTATTAGTGTACACGGGTATTATATTGAAAAATAAATTGGTATTATGAAATTTCTATCATTATTTATTTGTTAGGCTAGAAACTATTCGACCCCCCCCCCCCCTCTTGTAAAAAGCAGTGTCCCGCGTGACTGACTCATCATTCCCCATCACAAACCACTAACGATAGAAACTTGAAATGCGGAGGAAGTGTGGATCTTTAGGAAGACACTTTTCGAAATTCCAACCCTAGGGGACGAAGTTTTTTTTTTATGGGCGCTATCAAGGCAATTGTAATGCTAGACATACGAAAACTCGCATTTGGTTTCTCGGTCAGAAATAAAGAAATATATGTTTCAGCATTTTTGAAAATTTAGCCCTGAAGGGGTGAAATTGTGGGTCAAAGCTTTTTTTGAAAATATACCATCATTTTTTATCGGTCTTTTGACTGGTTTCATGCGGCCGCCGCCAATTCCTCTCCTGTGCTAACCTCTTCATTGTAGAGTAGCACTTGCATCCTACGTCTTCAACTATTTGCTGGATGTATTCCAATCTCTGTCTTCCTCTATAGTTTTTGCCCTCTACAGCTCCTTCCAGTATCTTGGAAGTCATTCCCTCATGTCTTAACAGATGTCATATCTTCCTGTCCCTTCTCCTTATCAGTGTTTTCCACATATTCCTTTCCTCTCCGATTCTGCGTAGAACCATCTCATTCGTTACCTTATCAGTCCACCTAATTTTCAACATTCGTCTGTAGCACCACATCTTAAATGCTTCGATTCTCTTCTGTTCCGATATTCCCACAGTCCATGTTTCACTACCATGCAATGCTGTACTCCAGACGTACATTCTCAAAAATTTATTCCTCAGATTAAGGCCTATGTTTGATATTGGTAGACATCTATTGGCCAGGAATGCCTTTTTTGCCATAGCTAGTCTACTTTTGATGACCTCATTGTTCCGTCCGTCATTGAGTATTTTACTTCCTAGGTAGCAGAATTCCTTAATTTCATCCACTTCGTGACCATCAATCCTGATGTTAAGTTTCTCGCTGTTCTCATTTCCACTACTTCTCATTACCTTCGTCTTTCTTCGATTCCATCCATCCATACTCTGTACTCATCAGGCCGTTCATTTCATTCAGTAGCTCAAGTAATTCGTCTTCACTTTTACTCAGTACAGCAATGTCATCAGCGAATCGTATCATTGATATCCTTTCACCTTGAATTTTAATTCCACTCATGAACCTTTCTTTTATTTCCATAATTGCTTCCTCGATGTACAGATTGAACAGTCAGGGCAAAACGTTACATCATTGTCTTAACACCCTTTTTAATACGAGCACTCCGTTCTTGATCGTCCCCTCTTAATATTCCCTCTTGATTATTGTACATATTGTATATGACCCGTCTCTCCCTATAGCTTACCCCTACTTTTTTCAGAATTTCGAACATCTTGCACCATTTTACATTGTCGAACGCTTTTTCCAGGTAGACAAATCCTATGAACGTGTATTGATTTTTCTTTAGTCTTGCTTCCCTTATTAACCGCAACGTCAGAATTTCCTCTCTCGTGCCTTTTGCTAAAGCCGAACTGATCGTCCTCTAGTGCATTCTCAATTTTCTTTTCCATTCTTCTATATACTATACTTGTAAGCAACTTGGATGCATGAGCTGTTAAGCTGATTGTGCGATAATTCTCGCACTTGTCAGCCCTTGCCGTCTTCGGAATTGTGTGGATGATGCTTCTCCGAAAGTCAGATGGTATGTCGCCAGACTCATACATTCTACACACCAACGTGAATAGTCGTTTTGTTGCAACTTCCCCCAATGATTTTAGAAATTCTGATGGAATTTTATCCATCCCTTCTGCCTTATTTGACCTTAAGTCCTCCAAGGGTCTTTTAAATTCTGATTCTAATACTAGACTGCTGTTTCTTCTTCTGTCATTCTATCACATTAGACGAATCTTCCCCCTCATAGAGGCTTTCGATGTATTCTTTCCACCTATCCGCTCTCTCCTCTGCATTTAACAGTGGAATTCCCGTTGCACTCTTAATGTTTCCACCCCTGCTTTTAATGTTACCGTAGGCTGTTTTGACTTCCTGTATGCTGAGTCTGTCCTTCCGACAATCATTTCTTTTTCGAGATCTTTACATTGCAGCCCTTTCGTCTTAGCTTTCCTGCACTTCCTATTTATTTCATTCCTCGGCGACTTGTGTTTCTGTATTCCTGAGTTTCCCGGAACATTTCTGTACTTCATCAATGAACTGAAGTATTTCTTCTGTTACCCATGGTTTCTTCGCAGTTACCTTTTTTGTACCTATGTTTTCCTTCCCAACTTCTATGATGGCCCTCTTTATAGATGTACGTTCCTCTTTAACTGTACTGCCTACTGAGATGTTCCTTACTGTTGTATCTATAGCCTTAGAGAACTTCAAGCGCATCTCGTCATTCCTTAGTACTTCCGTATCCCACTTCTTTGCGTACTGATTCTTCCTGACTAGTGTCTTAAACTTCAGCCTACTCTTCATCACTACCATATTGTGATCTGAGTTTATATCTGCTCCTGGTTACACCTTACAATCCAGTATCTGATTTCGGAATCTCTGACCATGATGTAATCTAACTGAAGTCTTCCAGTATCACCCGGCCTTTTCCATGTGTACCTTCTCCTCTTGTGATTCTTGAACAGGGTATTCGCTATTACTAGCTGAAACGTTTTACAGAACTCAATTAGTCTTTCTCCTGTCTCTTGTAACCTTTCCTTCTACTCCTTCCCCTACAACTGCATTCCAGGCCCCCATGACTATTAGATTTTCATCCCCCTTCACATACTGTATTACCCTTTCAATATCGTCATACACTTTCTCTATCTCTTCATCTTCAGCGTGCGATGTCGGCATGTTTACCTGAACTATCGTTGGTGTCGGTTTGCTATCGATTCTGATAACAACGACCCAGTCACTGAACTGTTCACAGAAACAGACTCTCTGCCCTACCTTCCTATTCATAACGAATCCTACTCCTGTTATAGCATTTTCTGCTGCTGTTGATGTTACCCTATACACACCTGACCAGAAATCCTTGTCTTTCACTTCACTTCACAGACCCCTACTATATCTTGATTGAGCCTTTGCATTTCCCTTTTCAGATTTTCTAGTTTCCCTACCACGTTCAAGCTTCTGACATTCCACGCCCCGACTCGTAGAACGTTATCCTTCCGTTGATTATTCAATTTTTTTTCTCATAGTAACCTCCCCCTTGGCAGGCTCCTCTGAGAGATCCGAGTAGGGGACTATTCCGGAATCTTTTGCTAAAGGAGCGATCGTCAGGTCACAAGTCCTGTGGATACACGTTGCGTGTCTTTAATGCAGTGGTTTCCATTGCCTTCTGCATCCTCATGCCATTGATCTTTGTTGATTCTCCCGCCTTTAGGGGCAATTTCCCACCCCTAGGACCAGAGAGTGTCCTGAACGTCTGTCCTCTCCTCCGCCCTCTTTGGCGAGGCCGTTGGCAGAACGAGGGTGACTTCTTATGCCGGAAGTCTTCGGCCGTCAATGCTGATTATTAATCAAAGTTAAAGCAGCGGCGAGATTCGAACCCGGGACCGAAGACGTTTAGGTTGTGAATCAAAGACGCTACCGCTAGACCACCATCATTAAATAACTACTAAAATATTTTAATAGCTATGTCTATGAACATTGGTGTATGACTTTTTGCTTACAAATAAAAAAAAAAAAGTGTTTCAGTGTTTTTGGAAACTGAAGCTATAAGGGGGTGAAATAGGGCGAGATTTTTTATGAAAATAGTTTATTATGAGTTTTAAAGCTAAAACTAAGAAAATTAAAATTTGGCTTCTCAGTTAGAAATAAATATATGAATACGTGTTTAACTATTTTTGGAAATTCAAACCCTATAGGGATGAAATTGTGTCAGACTGATTTACTGACCAATACTTTTATATGGTTGTGATATCTGGGCGACATGAGCAGCAACTGAAGAAGCAATCTGTCCCTTCGACAGGAAGGTACTTCGGAAGATCTATGGACCATTGTAAAATACCATGGAAGGTAAATGGGAACGAAGAACAAAAGAAGTGGTGTACCAGCGGTCTGGAAAGCCACACTTCGATCAGATATTAGGGCACGAGAGACTACAATGGTTTGGCCACATCCTTCGAGCTGATACATCCGTCCTATACCAGGTCCTTCGTTCTCAACATGCTGGGAAACGCCCATGAGAACGTCCAAGACACGTTGGAAGCATCGAGTGTTAACAATCCTTAAAGAAATGGAGCCGACGGTGATGGAATATGAGAAAGGCAATGATGGACTTCTGCAATCGGTATCTCCTCTGTTGTGACAGATTGACCTCCCTTTTTATTGGGCTTTTCGTAATGTGCTATCTTTCAGTTTTTTATAGAGTGCTATTTTCTTCTCATTTTTTTTAGTGTGGTTATTTATTTAATTTTTTCCGCTGTGAGCCTTAAAGACCTGTTAATGCAATAAATGTTGCGCTAGATCCATAATTGTATTGCAGTTAATGTTTGAATTATTTCATACATTTAAGGACAAACAGGGGATGTAGCACGCATTGCCTGAAGAATATATATGAAGTGTATTACAGCAGCTCTCCCTGCTCTGTTTTGTAGTTTCAAGTCATTTGTGTGATAGTAAAGGACGCTGAATATCGATTTGAAGTTTAAAATGTAGGCAAAATTTTTATTTAATGTGAAAAAATAATACAGAACAGAAAGAAAATATGTATTATTTGGAACTTTTAAAAACTGTGAGAGAACTGGAAATATAGAGTTCGCGCAAGGAAGAAGGTGATAGAAAAACCCAACCAGATCAATACATAAAAACCAGTATTAATATTGCGTATGTACTGGAGATTTAATGTTTGGCCCCTATTGCTGATGTTCTCATCTGGACCGGAATTTGATATTCTTTGAGAGTTCAGTATCCGTAGCGTGAGCAGATAAACAGATCAATAACAGTCTTGATCACCTCCAGTTAGGAGAACTGCCGCACAGCGTGCTCTATCTAGAGAATAAGAAATGCGAGGGGCGTTCAGAAAGTAAGCTCCGATCGGTCGCGAAATGGAAACGACTATGAAAATCCGATAAAGCTTTGCACAAATGTGTTGGGTAGTGTCTCTAGTATAACCCCAGTTAGCATCACGTCGCTCTTCTCATTTCTGAGCTCGCAGTGAGTGCGTAAAGATGTCTAGAAAATAGTGTCTGCCGCCAAGTACGAGGGCCTGGTGAGAAATTTCGCCTGAAGCTATGCAGCTAACATTACGTAACTGTCGTGCTGTTTCTTCTTCAAGACAATTCTCAGCCGCATTCTGCAGGGGCAATGAAGATGCTCCTGCATCGTTTTCAAATGGAAATGTGAGATTACCCACAATACAGTCCGCAATTGTCTCCCCCTGAGTTTCATCTCTGGTCACATGAACCGCTGTCTTTGAAGACAACATTTTGACACAGACAACGAGGTGTAGGCCAGCGTGGAGAATTGGCCGAAAGCACTGGCGGCTGCCTTCTATGATGAGGCTATTGAAAAGTTGGCACAACGCTATGACAAAAGTCTAAGTCAGAACGGCGACTACGTAGAGAAGTAGCAGAAAGGTGTAGCTAATTGTTACAAGTAAAACATTTCTGATGTTCACTGTGGTTTCAATTTGGCAATCAATCGGAGCTTACTTTCTGAACAGGCCTCGTATTTTAAAACACTCGTCTTCAAGCGCGCTTCTTTTGTTTAGCCCTTACCTAGCGGTGTTGGGGGTATAATTGCAGACATTGTGGTCACTGGTAATATGTACGCGTTTCAGCGAGTTAGTTGTTTTTTTCTTTCCGCCTAACAGGATTCCCGCAAACACGTCTCATAATTTACTACTTGTTATTTTCTCCACGGTCGTGACTGCACCACTGAGTGGACTACGCCTGTCAGTATAGACTACCCTTTTTGCTTCCACGTGTCTACACTTCAATACCTAACATGTTGCCCAGGGGAAAATAACTGTTAATGGCTTGCTGTTGCCACATGTACTTGGAGGTACTGACCAACCTACTCCTAACAGTTATAATTATTAGTCGGTAAATGAAGCAAATTCCGATGTAATTTTGTTCAGTAGACTGTCCTTAGTTATCAATAAAATATCTGCACTTATACTCCTAACATCCTATATCTTCCTTCCACCTTTCAGCGTCCTTGTCTTTCCTTAATGCTGGCTTGCCATGTGGATTTTTAATGTTTATATAGCGCTTCTCTTTTCTTCAAAGAGCTCTACAATTTTCCAATAGGCGGCATCCATCTTTCCCGTAGTCATATATGCTTATACTGTCTCGCATTTTCTCTTGTTGCCATTCCCACTTCATCATTTTGCACTTCCTGTCAACTTAATTATTTAGCCGGTTATATTCCTTATTCTCTGTTTCATTTTCTGCATTTTCATATTTGCCTCTTTCGTCAGTTACGTGTTTTGCCCAAGGGTCTGTAAAACAACTTGCCTTTTTGCGCATTTGATCCCCTGCTGGCTGTGTTTCAGCTTTCTAAACTACTCATTCGTCATTACTGCATTGTCTTTCGCTGTTTCAGTCACAATAATCTCTGGTTCTTTCAACTTACGCACGTTCCATCTACTTAATTTCCTTCCTTATTGCCGTCTCTGAAGTTTTATTCTGCAGCTCATAACAAATAACTCATGGCCAGTGTCCACATCTGTCCCTGAACATGTTTTGCAGTTTAAAATCTGGTTTCGAAGTGTACTTTTCACAATTATATAATCAATCTGAAACGCTATGATGTATCCAGGTCGTTTCTGCAAAAACCATCTTTCACGGTCCTCAAAGCGTTACCAAAAAGTATTGTCAATGATTAAACTGCTCTCTTTGCAAAGTTCTACAGGGCGGATTCCTGTTTCATTCCCCCCCTCCCCCCCCCCCGTCTAAATCTTTATCACAATTAACTTTTCATCTCCCTTAAGTATCTGAATAATTTCTTTTACCTTCTCATGTATTGTTTCGATATCTTTATCGTTTCCAGAGGTGGTAGGCATACAGACTTGTACTGTTGTGGTGGGTGTTGGCTTTTTTTAAATTTTGGCTACGATGATACGCTCCCTGTGCTTTTCATAGTAGTTCACACTCGTTCCTATTTCCTTATTTATTATTAGGCCTACTTCCAAATTACCCCTACTTGATTTTGTGCTGATAACCCTCTAGACTCCTGCCCACCAAGTCCTGCTCATACTGCCATCACACTTCACTAATTCTCTCTATTTCTGTCTCTAATCTATCCATTACTCTCTTTAAATTCTTTAACCTACCTACCCACCATTAGAACTCCAGTCTCGTTTTACCTTAGTCCGAGATCCGAATGAGTGACTATTTTAGCTTCAGAATTTTTCACTCAAGAGGCTGACATAATCATCAATCGATGCTTCAGGAAATATAAAGACTGTATTCTCCCCTTGCTTTCAGCTGTGTGCAGTACCAATAGAGCAGGGTCATATTGGCTAAAGTTCCAATGCCAGATTAGTCAATTCGTAATTTGGAACAATTTATGTTAGGCCCTAACAGCCAACGATATACGTATCCTGAACGCGCGAGTTGATGAAGGAAACGACAAAAGACGAACGTATCGAAAACATTCAGCGATAAAAAATAAAATCAACAATTTAACGATAAAACATAAAACTGTAATACTACTCGTGTCACTAAAACGAATGTAATAGAAGAAGTACTAAATTGCACTTACTTTACTCGTCAGCGACATTGTGAGCAATGCCTCGTGTTGAATAGGCAGCGGGAAGCATGCGCCCTTTTCCCTATCCTGGATACGCCCTCGAAATGTCTTTAACAAGTATGGGCAGAGTGTCAAAAGTAAGAGATTTGCCTGTCAACCGTAAATTATGGGAATAGAGGAACTGAAAACGTATGATTCGTATCTGTCGCCAAGTCTACCCTTTCTTTTAATAGATTATTTCAGTGACTTACACAACCGCTCTGTATTCTGAGTATGCACTGATAGATCTTTAGAAGATACAAATTCTGCCGAGTGCTTCACGAACTCATTGTATGATTTCCACCCATCAGTTATGACTTTGGTACTACGTAGGACAAAGTGCTTTATAAGGGGCAGCAAAATTCTTTTGTCCCTAGAGTGCACCAGAAGCATAAAACGCTTTCTCGAATCTCTTTCGATTCCTCCGAAAACCCAAATGTGTTCCATTTCGTTTGCCGGCTTGCACGTTCTTCCGTACTTTCGAGTGTCTATGTGCGATTCGTCATTTTCCACTACCTTATTCTCACATCCGTTGGGGACACTTTCATTTGTCACCATCGTGTAGCATATCTCCCGCCAAAAACCGTAATAGTCACACATTATCTTGACTGAGACCTGCGGCTTTAAAAAAACGCAGTTGATATTCGTTTGACCTATGGCAGCGCCATCTAGCAGGCCAACCACAGCGCCATCAGGTTTCCCCCTTCAAGCTAGACGAGTTTTGTTCTTTGTATTTTTTTTTTTTTTTGTTTGATGCTTATTTCGTGAGATATTTGGCCCAGTCAATATCAATGGACCACCATGTATATCACTCGTATTGAGGCCTTGACATCGATTCTCAAAGATCCTTCAAATTACCGTCAATCTTCCAGACTGATGCTCCTGAAACTATTAAAATGGTTGCTGTCCCTCTTCAGGAACTATATGTTGGAGTGACCTCAGGACGAATACCTCTCTAGTGTACTGTTATCTGCACCGTATGTTATGTATGAATGGTCGACTTCTGAGTAAACAGAAGCGCTTTTCGTTCAGAAGGCAGTTGAAATCAATCAATTATCTGTGTTGTGTTCGTTTAAAGGTAACGTTTCATTTCACGTCCAATGGCAGGGTGTTTAGGTTACACGGAACGAGCGTCAAGGTCACTTTACTAAGCTCAGTACTGAACTATGGAATTGAGCTTATGAAGAGAGGCCGTGTTACGAAAAGTTAGAATACGGTTCAGCATTAAGGAGCTCGCACTGGTACTAACTTTTACGAATGGTCGAAGCAAAATATGTCATGGATGTTCTTCACAACGATCGCATGGCAAACTCTACATGCTACTGGGAACTAAAAGAATAGGAACAGAGTCGTTCGAATGTATTAAAACTATAACATTCATTTGCGCGAATATATTTATTTAGCGTATACAAATGCAATACAAACTGAGCTGCAACTAACATACAAGAATTGCATAATGTTACTAAGTAAATAGAGGTAAACAAGTAAATCTACAAATTAATTTCTAAATTTTCAGTCCATTCAAGCACTGCCTCCGTCACTTCAAAGAAATCTTCTAGAGTTTCAGGGTATGCTCGTCTGATGCAGCTTGTTTCAATTTATTTGATGTCTGATGTTCATAGCACCAGTCCTCCGGGCCCGGGTTCGATTCCCGGCTGGGTCGGGGATTTTCTCCGCTCAGGGACTGGGTGTTGTGCTGTCATCATCATCATTTCATCCCCATCCGGCGCGCAGGTCGCCCAATGTGGCGTCCATTGTAATAAGACCTGCACCAAGGCGGACGGACCTGCCCCGTAAGGGGCCTCCCGGCCAATGACGCCGAACGCTCATTTCCATATTTCCATAGCACCAGTCACTTAGAGAAGATGTAGCCATTCCCAGTCGGTGGAGGCTTTCCGCACAGATGTCACGGCCTGTAGAGTAGTTCTAAGGGAAAAAATCGTGATGTGGTGACTCTTGTGCCCACTCAGTTTCTGTATGATGTTGTTGCGCCGTTCAGTTTCTGTATGGTGTTATGACGCCATCTCACCTTTGCTGCGGTGTCTTCTATGTGTTGCTTGTATGACAAGCTTGTATCGAGAGTTACTCCTAAATATTTTGGAAAGTCTTTGGGGTGGAGGACTTGACCATTAAAGGTGACATGTAATTTTGCGTTGGCCATTCTATTGTTAAGACCAAAGCAGCCAACTTCGGTCTTCGTTGGATCTGATGTCAATCTCAACTTTTTGCAGTATTCATGCACTGTATTTAGATCTGCAGGGAGTATCTCTTCGTCAGCTTCAAGATTTTCGTGTTAAGTGGCCAAAGCTAGATCGTCGACATAAATTAATTTCCTCCACTCTGTTTCAAGAATCTCGGATGTATATAAGGTGACCAGAACTGGTGTCAAAACAAAACACGGTAGAAGTTCATTATCAAGTTTGGTCTGTTGCTTAATCTTGCCGAGGACCACTTGGAAATATCTCTTAGATAAAGTGTTGTGTGTGAGCCGAATTGTGGTCTGGCATTGTATAACACTTGCGAATTTGTACAGGAGTCCTTGTTTGCATACTGTATCATAGGCAGCTGTAAGATCAAGAAAAGCCACTGATGTTTTAAGTCGTTGATGGAACCCAGCTTCTGTGTGTGTGCTCGGGCTAAGTACTTGATCTGTCGTAATGTATGCTTTCCCTCCAGTGTGGATCTTTGTGATTTTAAATGTAAATAAGAAAATAGAATGCTAACTAAGAAAGGACACATCACACTGCTAGCAAAAAAGAAAACATATAGCTATAAAAATTAGAGAGAAGGCATGAAATGATTATGTGTGAAATTATTTCTTCACTCACGCGAGTTTTATTACAGACGCAGAAGTCCTCTTTGGAAAGCAGCAAACTTGGTGACACAAGACCGTGTTATTGTTAACTGCTACTGCAAAGAAATAGTCTGGATGATAATAAAAATCTCACTCGAACTTCACTAAAAACACAGTCTACAGATTCGACTTACAAAAGTTGAAATGACAACTTCCAAAGAATTGAAAAGGCCAAAAAATGTACAAAATACATAATTTTGTAGGACTGACAGGACAGCACATCCAAATACTAAAATAACGTCATAAATGATTTGAAAGATGTTCGCGTATTTCACAAGAGAATTCATGATACAGCTTTCTAGCAGCAAGGCTCCAAGAAGAAGAAAAACGACTGAATATGTTCCCTTATTTTTTTCCAAAAAAGAGAAAATTTAATAGACAATGAAGACACCGAAATGATGTTCATATTCTGAGATATAATATTCATTTTATGAATGTTGCAGTTCTTCCTATTTCTGTGCTTGCTAAGAAAACTGGAGAGGACTTTCGCCTTACGCAAAACATCTTAGCTGTTTCGTATTCCCCTAGACATGTTTCAGCACTTTTTGTGCTATCTTCAGTGGGATTATTTGTTTATTTTCCTTCTGCAAAATTGTTATTACTTCTTAACCTTCGAAGAAACTTTTTAGTACAAAACATTTTCGTTTGTAAAACTAGCGATTATTGGCAAGTATTTTGCAGTGATCTGTATACACTACAGAGCTGAGATATGTATCGCTGAGTTAAGGCATTGAATGTTATTTATTTACGATATGTGTAAAGCTTCTAGTTTTTTTGTACATTTTGAAACAAAGTGAATGCGTGTGTTTGTTTACATACCTCACATGAAGCTATTGGATGTTTATGTTAGTAGCTTTAGATGTACTTCGCAATGTATAGCCTGTCATCTGCAAACATCAAAATTCTATTTTATTGCTCTGTTTATTATGAAATTCGGACCAAGAATCACTATGTATCGTGTTGCTTACAGTATATGTTATGGTGTGTTTACTTTGTTTGTGTCTAGGTAACACGCTTATTTTTTACGCTATTGTTGTTACACATTCATTTTCTACCATTTGTTCGCTAAGCAAAGTTTTCGCCGCTATTACGTGTTGTTGTGTCTGTGTAGTGTTCATTTGTTTCGTGGCATGTTTGTTTGGGACGTGGCGCGCGGACATGGAAGTGTTGTTGCGGTGTTTGTTAGCACGCGTGCAGGCGTTTTTATGTGTCTATGTATGTGTGTGTGGTGTGTGTGTGTGTGTGTGTGTGTGTGTGTGTGTGTGTGTGTGTATGTGTGTGTTTCCAAGACAGGGAGAGACAGAGACAGAGAGAGAGAGAGAGAGGGAGAGGGAGGGAGGGAGTGATGAAGTGAGGGAGGGACTTGTGGACAGGCATGTAGAGTAAATGGTGTGCAGTATGGTGGGTGTTTTTTATATAGTTCTTCTATTGTGGCAGAGAGGGTTTTATTGCACAATGATGTATATTCATGTAGTACTTTCTTACCTTGGGCTGTTGATATTTGGATGTGATGGTTTTTTTCTATTGTTAATTTTTGGTATAGGCTGTTTCTAATTTTAATGAATTTTAACTCAAGTTTCCCAGTGCACTGGACCGTGATTCTTTGCCATTAGGTGATTTGCAAATGTAGAAGTTGTGCTATTGCTTTTCAGTGCACCGAGATTTTCTGTATACCAAACTGTCCCACATATACTGATTGACAGCAGTAGCAATTTAGTTGACATATACCAAATGTTCAAATGTGTGTGAAATATTATGGGACTTAACTACTAAGGTCATCAGTCCCTAAGCTTACACACTACTTAAGGTAAATGATCCTAAGGACAAATACACACACCCATGCCCGAGGGAGGGCTCGAACCTCCGCCGGGACCAGCCGCATAGTCCATGACTGCAGCGCCCGAGACCGCTCGGCTAATCCCGCGCGGCTGACATATACCAGACTGGCCGTATTTATAACTGCTGGTGAAATTTCTCCTAAGTCTGCTCTGTATTGCGTTATTGGTTCTGTATGCTATGTTGAGTCCTTGTCTCGTTAGTATATTGCCCACCCTGTACAGATCACCTAACAACACAGAATCACCTCCCACCTTCCCTCCCTCTCTCTCCCTCCCTCCCCCTCTCTCTCTCTTTACCTATCCCTGTCTTGGAAGCACAGACACCCACCTACTCACCCACCCACCCACCCACACACACACACATACACACACAGACGCGCGCGAACTAACACCACAAACGTCAACAATGCTTCAAATCCGGGCCCCACGTCCCAGTCAAACATGCCACGAAATAAATGAACACGACACAGCCACAACAATACGTAATATAGGCGAAAACTGGGTGCGTGGCGAATCAATCGTAGAAAATGCATGTCTAACGACAACAGCGAAAGAAATGAGCGTGTTACCGCTATATAAACAATATAAAAGCACCACAACATCTAAAACTGTAAGTAACACGATACATAGTGATTCTCAGTCGGAAATGTATAGTAATCAGAGAAATAAAACAGCATTTTGCTCTTTGCAGATGACAAGCTGTGGATAGTGTAGTAGATCTAAAGCTACTAGCGTAAACATCCAATAGCTTCGTGTGAGGTATGTAACAAATGCACACAACCACTTTATTTCAAAATGTACTACAGAACTAGAACAGTTAGACATATCATAAATAAACAACATAGAATGCCTCGACTCGGTGGGAGATGTCTCGACTCTGTATCGTATGCAAACCGTTGTTTGGCAATAATCGCTCATTTTACAAATGAAAATATTTTTTACCAAAAGTTTCTTTGAAGCTTAACATGTAACAACAATTTTGCTGAAGGAAAATAAACGAATAAACCCACTGAAGATAGCACAAAAAATGCTGAAATCTGTCGGGGCGAATACAAAACTACAAAAGTGTCATGCATAAAGTGGAATTCCTGTCCGACTAAGATTCAGTGTTATCGCTAAAATCGTTGAAACACAATGATTCGCTACGCTGTACAACTTCTGTTCGGTCTGAATCCTGCTCGTCCAATGGAACTAACTTAATGGATCTTTCGACCGATTCTTTAAGGGATCAGCCTTTCTAAGAGCTTGAAGCAGCAGCTCAGGAGGACAGTTGGACGACAGCTGACAGCTTTTCGCTGGTTTCTTGGGCTTCAGTATAGCTACGATTTCTGTTTTTTAGAAGGTTTTTGGAATGTTAACTGATAGCCTAATACTGCCAAAGAAGTTTGCAAGCTCTTTATGAATGCTGTTGCCCAACTGATGACGAACTCTGGGCGTATCCCATCAGATTCTGGAGGTCTGCCTTTTTTTTCATTTCTTTGTGTGCTGCGTTGATCTCTTCTATTATAAAATCAGTGGGATTTTCTGATTTGTTTGGTGCCATCTGCTCCAGACTGCTAAGCTCTTTCGTAACCATTCTTAGATGTAGGTTGTATGAGGCTGTTCTAGAAAGGGAAGTTATTATGTTTGAAATCTGCTCTGGTGTTACTTCAGGATCTTTGCCGACTTGCCGACTTGCTCCTACTTTTCTAAAGTGTTTTCATGCCTCTCTGCTTGACCTCTTAAAATTCAGACCCTCTGTGTTTTGTTCCCAGCATTCTTTACGAGCTTTATCAAGATTTTTAGAAATTCCTTATCAGTTTCCAAGCCATTGGTGATTAAATAGGACTGATATAGTTCTTCAGTCATTACTACAGCCATTGCTGATGATAGAACTGCTTCAAAGAATCTGTCATACTTTTGACATAGTGGGGCAATCCATGTTTACACTTTTATCAAGTTCCTTGGGGAATTTAGTCCACTCAGCTTTTGTGAAGTTCCATCTTGGTCTTTGGATTGATCTAATTACAGGTGTTTGAATTCCTACATCAAGAATTACTGTTCGGTGTTGGCTACTTAGGGCAGATTCCAAGGACCATCCTTACTGTATTAAGAGGCTGTCCCTGGGAATCCTGGATTACAAAACTTAGAACAGGGTTGAAAGCTTTCTGCCAAGCTGTAGATTTAAATGTCTCCTTGCCCTTTGAGTCAAAAACTAAGGTTGTTCTGCTCAACCAAATATACAAGGTTCTCTCCATTTTCATAATTGAAATTGTAGTTACAATTACTTTGATGACTACTGAGGTTGCCAGTATATGAATTTGAATGTGAGGAAACGGAAAGAGCCTTAGCTGGCCAGTTATCTGTTTGTAGTTGTTGTTGTGGCCTTCAGTTCTGAGACTGGTTTGCTGTAGCTCTCCATACTACTGTATCCTGTGCAAGCTTCTTCATCTCCCAGTATCTACAGCAGCCTACATCCTTGTGAACCTGCTTAGTGTATTCATCTCTTGGTCTCCCTCTACGATTTTTACCCTCCACGCTACCCTCCAATACTAAATTGGTGATCCCTCGATGACTCAGAACATGTCCTACCAACCGATCCCTTCTTCTAGTCAAGTTGTGCCACAAGCTCCTCTTCTCCCCAATTCAGTACCTCCTCATTAGTTATGTGATCTACCCATCTAATCTTCAGCATTCTTCTGTAGCACCACATTTCGAAAGCTTCTATTCTCTTCTTGTCTAAACTATTTATCGTCCACGTTTCACATACATACATGGCTACACTCGATACAAATACTTTCAGAAACGACTTCCTGACAATTAAATCTATACTCGATGTTAACAAATTTTTCTTCTTCAAAAACGCTTTCCTTGCCATTGCCAGTCTACATTTTATATCCTCTCTACTTCGACCATCATCAGTTATTTTGCTCCCAAAATAGCAAAGCTCCTTTACTACTTTAAGTGTCTCATTTCCTAATCTAATTCCCTCAGCGTCACCCGACTTAATTCGACTACATTCCATTATCCTCGTTTTGCTTTTGTTGATGTTCATGTTATACCCTCCTTTCAAGACACTGTCCATTCCGTTCAACTGCTGTTCCAAGTCCTTTGCTGTCTCTGACAGAATTACAATGTCATCGGCGAACCCCAAAGTTTTTATTTGTTCTCCATGGATTTTAATTCCTACTCCAAACTTTTCTTTTGTTTCCTTTATTGCTTGCTCAATATACAGATTGAATAACATCGGGGATAGGCTACATCCATGTCTCACTCCCTTCCCAACTGCTTCCCTTTCATACCCCTCGACTCTTATAACTGCCATCTGCTTTCTGTACAAATTGTAAATAGCCTTTCGCTCCCTGTATTTTACCCCTGTCACCTTCAGAATTTGAAAGAGAGTATTCCAATCAACATTGTCAAAAGCTTTCTCTAAGTCTACAAATAGTAGAAATGTAGGTTTGCCTTTCCTTAATCTATTTTCTAAGATAAGTCGTAGGGTCAGTATTGCCTCACGTGTTCCAACATTTCTACGGAGTCCAAACTGATCTTCCCCGAGGTCGGCTTCTATCAGTTTTTCCATTCGTCTGTTATCTGCTTATAGACATTCATTATAGTAACGTCCTCGACTTTAACTGAGATCGTCTAAATATTTTGCATGACATTTGCAAGTATTAGATGCGTAGTTTATTGCGTATGTAAGAAGCACAGCCACAGATATGATGGTGAGGACTTCGTAATCAGCCAAACGTCTCCTTGAACACACGGTCTTCCCGGTATCTGTGTGTGTCTCTTGAATCGCTGTCACAACCGCATTGTTTTGAAGCAGTATACGAGAGAGGTGTTGGAATTTAGTCGGCTAAGTCTTTCAACACTGAGCTGCAACATTCGAATGTTATGACCCAGATGTCTGGTTGATTGGTCCCGGCAAAAACAGTTGTGATGTAGTTACGCTTTCGTGTTTAAGCCAGGAGATCTGTAATAGATAGGTAAGGGTGGCACCTTTGATATTCGTTTAGCACCACCCACAGTCATCGTGTCACATAAAGTATAAAGGCAAACCAACGGTCCAACAATGTTACACTGCAGACTTTCAATAAAGAATCCAAAGCAGAGTACGTTACACTTATTTTGTTCCAATAATTTTCAATTAGTTTATATAAAATTTAAAATCACCTTAAAAATATAAGAGGAAGCATTGTAGCTTCAATATATCGTTTAAAACACAAGTAGCGAAGCCAGTCATATGGCATGTTCGTATTATAAAAAAAAAATGCAAAAAATACACATGTCATAATATGCAGGCAGCACAAAGCCTCGACAACCACACACTGTTGCTCGGAACCTCAGTGTAGTCAAGCGAACACAATTGACACTAGAGTAAGCAGTCAACTTTCAGATCCAGACTTAGGTACTAGTATAGTGTTCGAGGCCTAAATGTGAAATAGGAACTGACAGGGACAAAAGAACGAATAGCGTAGTCCCAAAAATTATCTTGTCACAATGCTCAATATTTCTATACATTTTGTAAATTAACAAACAGCAAGAACAAAATGTGACCAGAAATGTCATTACCGAAAAGTGTGTCGCTGAGTGTCTACATGATAAGTGGTGTTAAGTGCATAAACTAATGTTCGAGACCAATGTGTTACGCTGAATATCGTCAAACAAAGAGGAAAAACCATGGTTTTTTTTCCAGTGTGGGCTTTTCGTAGTTCCAATGTATAAGCGAAAGGGAACCAATATCGAAGAACAAGAAGAGATCAACTTTCGTGAAATTATAGAAGCACATTATCTTGACAAGAGAATATCTTAAAAACTAATCAAAAAAGACTATCAAAAATAGTAAAAAAATTATCTTATTAGATTCTAATTGGTAAAATAAATTATTCGGAGATCTTTTCTTATAACTATAAATTTGTAGATTTTCTACGTTATATAGTCTTTTCCCTCTGGGAACATTATGTACGACTATTACTATATGTTTCGACGAGTATTAGTAATGCTACGATTCCTGTCTCTGAGATGATCTCCGAAAGAGGTTTTATAATGAGTACTAGTGCGTTCTTTAAATCTCATAACAAAGACCTACACATTTGTCCCACATAAAAACCACTGCACTCGCCACAATGTAAACATGCGTTCTCTTACATTTTTCTTCACTCATCTCAGTTTTGTGTCTTAACTTAGACTTTTAGCGTATTGGAAGTTTTAAATGCAGATATACGTTTGACTTCCGGAAGTGCCGTTCAGTTTTGTCCGATAACTTTCCTCTCTAAGACATGGAAATGTACTTTAATTTATGTTTTAGCCTTTTGCACTGATCTGAAGTAACACTACCCTTGCTATCTTTAATTAACTTCATTTTTAATTTTTCATACAGTCTTCGACTAAGCCATGAGAATAGCCATTAGCTGCAACGATGTGTTTTAATGTTGCCAGTTTCTGTTCTACACTTTTGGCATCCAATGGTAATCTTAACATTCCATATGAGGCAGTGTTAAAATAAGCCGTCTTATAATGGAATGGATGACATGAAGGAGCGTTAATAATCATATCAGTACTCGTATTTTAAAGTTATGTAAATTAAGTTACAGTTATTATAACAAAGTAAGTGTAACGCTCTCTAATTAGGATTATCTATTGTTTGTCTGCAGTGTAACTTTCTAGGATCGTTAGCTTGTCTTTATGCTTTTGTAACACGACTTATTTTGGTATGGAGCTACTACCACAGCGCCACCTGGTAGATGGCTGCAAGGGCTATGATGTTTACTTGAAAATCTCGGTCTTTATTGCGCTAATGTACGAATATGAGCTTGTATAATCAGTGCAATATGTACGTTGTTTTATGCAATAGTTATTTTGTGCCTGATCTGCTGATATGCTTTTGTTCTCACGTTTATGGAGTCTCGTTCTGTGATATGACACGGTACAATATGCATTTGATCGAGATTCAGTGAAATGTACTGCAGAAGGTATGTTAAATTTCCACGTTTATGTAAAACTGTGTTACGCCACTTTACATCTGATCCTAGTCTGCTTGAATGTGTTGATCTATACTCTACAGATTTGATGATGGCAACGTAGTTTGCTGAAACCAGTCATCACGATAAAAGCTGTATAAGAGCAGTCTTGGCTGTTTGAAACTGTACTTCTGTTTCTACGGTATGCCAAAAGCATCACCGAGAGGGAGCCAGGTTGAAAACCTTAGGGAATAATTCAAGACAAAAAGTAGCGTTAAAAAGCTTGTACCTAAATCCAGGTAATTTTGAAACTATAAATGTTGTGTTCTGCCTAGTCGTCTAATGTAGGGTGCCTAGGAAACCTGCTTTCTCGGATAGCTAGACAACAATTCAAGCAAATCGTATTAATGCATTTTTATTACAGTAAGGTTAATGACAATACTTAACTTTGTGAAATTACAATGGGATGTCGCAAGCAAAGGGCAACATGAAACATAAACAATCTCTTCAGTATACAGGGTGTCCCATTTATCGTGACCACCATAAATAACTGTTTGTCCAAATGCAAATTATAAAATGTTGCGAGCAAATGTTCTTTAGCCGTCAGGAGAACATCAATCAGCATGATTACCTTCGTTGTAGATTTGTTTTTTTTTGCAAAGATATGAACAGCGGTATGACATATTTATAATGGCACCCTGTATTTCTTATTCGGTAATTCATTTCCTCTCCTAAAGACCTATTCAAAAATGTATCGCAGTGTACTATTCAGTGAAACACGACGTTATTAATTACATAACACAACACTGACGTTGACGCACCCAGCGCTTAGTGCAGGTACTCGGGGTAATGGAACACATCAATGAACTGACGTTGACAGAGGACAAACGTAAACATAAGTAGAATGCACAGCCGTCATTCCGTCAACGATCGTCCGTTGAAGAGTTGTGTGAGTAGAATGTACATCAACGAAGAGAAGGTAGAATACTACTCATCTATCGGGAATGTGAGTTAGCAGAACAGTAATTGCAATACTGTTTTCTTATGTACAGGTACATTTAGTACAGTAGTTTAGTCCTTTTAAATACTGTTGTGAAGAGTAGGCATACAGCAAAGGCTGTCCTTCCTACAAACTGCATCGACATAACGTTCCTTTTATTGTTGTTGGAGGTAGGCGAAATGCTACGCAGGCAGCGGAACTGTACAGAGAGCGATATTCTGACAAGAACCCACCTTCCCGACGGATGTTTCCTCGTCTTGTTGCGACGCTTCAGGAAACGCGAAGTTTCAACCCACGACAACGCAATTGTTGTAGCAATCGCACAGACGAAGATGCCGAAGTTACTGTTCTCGCTTCCGATGCTATGAATCCACAAGTGAGCACACGACAACTTGAACACGAAATTGGCATTCCTAAAACCAGTGTACATTGTATTCTTACACGTCACCGGTTCCATCCTTACCATGTACACCTACATCAAGAACTGCATGGGAATGGTTTCCAGAATCGTGGACAGTTCTGTCAGTGGGCACAGCAGCAAATCCTCGTCAACCGGAACTTCTTCTCCAATGTTCTATTTACCGATGAATGTTCCTTCTCAAACAAAGGACAGGTAAATACAAGGAACATGCATTATTGGTTCAGCGACAATCCGCGATGGCTTAGAGAGGTGGAACATCAGCGTCAATGAAGAGTTAACGTCTGGTGTGGGATGCTTGGTACTACAATTGTTGGTCCTTATTTCATCAATGGTAGTCTGAACTGCACAGCGTATGCCAACTACCTCAGACGAATTCTTCCTCCTGTTCTGGATGGGGGAACAGTTACTTGGCCTGCTAGGTCTCCTAATTTAAATCCTCTCGACTTTTTCGTTTGGGATGCAATAAGGACGTTCTCTATCTCGATATTACAACAACTCCAGAGGACATGCAGGAATGTATCGTGCTTGCTTGTAATTCTCATCAGCAGGCAACATTGGAATCGGTAAATAATTCTTTCATTCAACGAGTGCACCAGTGTATCGGTGTCTAGGGTAATGACTTTGAGCACCCTTGAATGTTCTACTCTTGGGCAATGGTACAGGAGTGTCAAAGTCAATTTTGTGTTATGTTTTTACTTGGTTTTCATTTGTTTTCTGACAACTCCAGCAAGTGGACGAGTTTGTGATCCCGGCCTCATAGTCAGTGTTGTGTTATGTAATCAATAACGTTGTGTTTCAGTGAATGGTGCACTGTGATATATTTCTGAATAGGTCTCTAGGGGAGGAAACGAATTACTGAATAAAAAACACGTGGTGCCATTTAAAAAAGCCATACCACTGTTCATATCTTTGTAAAAAACAAAGCTACAACGAAGGCAATCATACTGATTGATGTCCCCCTGATGGCTAAATGAACATTTGCTTGAAACATTTTGTAATTTGCATCTGGACAAACAGTTATTTAGGGTAGGCAAGATAAATGGGACACCGTGTATACAATTCGTAACACAAGTGAAACAATACATTTCCTAAGTCGCTGCTGTCGAGCTCGTAGACTGCCTAGACTTCAACTTGGGCTGCGGCAAAGAGCGCGGCGCGGCGCTTATAATTCTCTTCGCCTAGATGCCGCTGCTGTCTGGGTGTCGTCATAGAGAGGAGTTGGTCTGCATACTGTTGTCGGACGTCATCTCACAGCCCCCTCTGCTGTAAGCTTCCTGACCGTTGTGCGAGCGCTTAACGATACGCCGGAACAGTAAAAAAATAAATAAAAATAAAGGTGAATGAATTTAAAATTACAAGACAGTGAATCTGTCTTATATAGGTTACTGGCAACATGACGTATCTAAATATAAATCCTACGTAACTGTCAAGTGACAAAAAACATCAAAATAAAGTGTAACGCTAAAAATATAGACAACATAGCATAATCTCGCAAGACGCAAATAATAAGGAAGGAAAATGACCAGTTGCATAATTAAAAAACTTCTTCAAACGCCCATTTTATGGAGTTGTACAGCAGATATTACAATGAGAAAAATATATGCTACGGTATCAAGAATTGTCAGCTGTTCCGTAGCTGTGAGCAACAATCCAAACAGTACGTAGCAATTTTATAAATGAAGCTATTTGATCAACAGTCGCACAAAGAGAGGGAAACATATAAAAACATTTATTCAATAAATTATGTTATATCCGACATCTCCTTCCTGACAACGTCAGGCTTCATTAGTCGCTCTTCGGGCAGAAGCCGAAGCAGAGAGGATATAAAATACAGACTGGCTATAGCATAAACAGCGTTTCTGAAAAAGAGAAATTTATTAACACCTAATATAAATTTAAGTTTTGAAGTCTTTTCTGACAGTATTTGGAATGTAGTATTAGACGGAAGTGAAAGGTGTATGATAAGCCATCCATGCCGGCCGCGGTGGCCAAGCGGTTCTAGGCACTTCAGTCTGGAACCGCGCGACTGCTACGGTCGCAGGTTCGAATCCTGCCTCGGGCATGGATGTGTGTGATGTCCTTAGGTTAGTTAGGTCTAAGTAGTTCTAAGTTCTAGGAGACTGATGACCTCAGTTGTTAAGTCCCATAGTGCTCAGAGCCATTTGAACCATTTTTTAAGCTGTCCATACAAGAAGAGGTCATACGACTTTGAAATGTTGTGCTATAGAAGAATGCTGAAGTCTAGATTGGTAGATCGAATAACTAATGAGTAAGAACTGACGCGAATAGCGAAATAAAAAAAAAAAAAAAGAAATTTGTGGCCCAACTTAACTAAAATAAGGATGGGTTTATAGGAACTGTTGATTTGTTATTGGAGGGAAGTGTAGAAAGAGGGACGAATGGATGAATACAGTAAGCAGGTTCAAATGGGTATAGATCACAGTAGTTATGCAGAGATGGAGAGGCTTACA
The DNA here is from genome assembly GCF_023898315.1 of Schistocerca nitens. NCBI lineage: Eukaryota > Metazoa > Arthropoda > Insecta > Orthoptera > Acrididae > Schistocerca > Schistocerca nitens. The sequence continues at coordinate 1,073,652,051 of NC_064615.1, read as the reverse complement.
CAGTATAGATTTGCATGGAGAGGTGCAGCAAACCAGTCTTCTGACTGGATACCACAATAGCAACAACAACAACATCTGTAGCTGTATTTCGGCAGCCGTCATACGGCAAATCCTGTACTAGATACTAGATTAGATCTCTTCCAACTCCTCCTTTTTCAGTCAGGGATGGTATGCGAGAAATTGCCAGTACCTTCGCTGTCGTATATTCTCGAGTAACTAATACATTTCTTGGCTCGTGTTGTAATACGGACACTTAATACGGCCGTCCCGAATGAACAAGCACCCTTCTTGTAGCGTTTCCCACTATGCAAGATAGACATAAGGAAACGACTCACGACAGCAGTACAAGCATACATGCGTACTACATCCACACATGAGAAAGAATTAAAAAAAAAAGGATTAAATAAAATAAATAATTCAGTGCCTTGAGGGCACAGGCTACTTTTGAGTGATGGAAAAATCAAATTTTTTTTTTTACTTTATGAAGGTCTGTTGTCTTCCCTGATAAGGTTGAGATATACTTGATCCGCTTTAGAATGAATAGTTGTCGCTATACACGGTGAACAGTAATAAAACCGACAAACTCCAGAGGGACGGATTGTTGACTGGAATGGGGGAAAAATGAGCCTATGAACATTTATGTGTCCGGAAAGTCATCGGTGCCACGGTAGATGACGCTGACGAATGAAAGTTCCTTTGAGAACGTGCCGCTTGTTCCTTGTGTGTTGCACGCTGTGTGAATGATGCAGCGTACTGTGAGCAGCAGAATGGTCCGTATTCATGTCGGGAACAAGCCGAGATGGTGTTTATGTACCGCCAAGCAGATGGAAACGGTCGAGAGGCAGCACGACTACACCAAAGCAAGTGCCCTCACAGACACCAACCAAATCACACATTTCAAGCCCGTCCTGGAGGGTTGTGTGATAATGGGTCCTTTCAGACAGACGAACGGGCAGGGAATGCGTACTTTGCGTACACCAGATTTGGTGGACCGGGTTACTCGGCGTCAATCACACAGCATGCAACTCACGAGGAACACAAGGCACTTTGTAACACGGTTTGTTCATAGTGTTAAAATGCGCGGTTTCTAACCGAGAGCCGGAGATCTTTCTGCTTTGAACAGTTTTATGTTGGGGTTCACAAATGCAGAGTAAAGGAATGAAATGAACTGGTGTGTCGTTAAAAAAGTATTATAGCGCTGTTTAATTATTAAAATCGCTGTTGTGGGTTATTTTCTTTTGATTTTAAAGTTGCGACTGTTAAAGTGAAGTACATTTGCAGGAGATGGGCTATTCTTCAACGTGGTTGGCGTAGCTAAATTGCAAATCGAAAATCGTTAAGTTTATTTCATAATGATTCTTCAGTTACTTAAATTTTTTACACTACCGGTCATTAAAATTGCCACACCAAGAAGAAATGCAGATGATAAACGGGTATTCATTGGACAAATATATTATACTAGAACTGACATGTGATTACATTTTCACGCAATTTGGGTGCATAGATCCTGAGAAATCAGTACCCAGAACAACCACCTCTGGCCGTAATAACGGCATTGATACGCCTGGGCATTGAGTCAAACAGAGCTTGGATGGCGTGTACAGGTACAGCTGCCCATACAGCTTCAACACGATACCACAGTTCATCAAGAGTAGTGACTGGCATATTGTGACGAGCCAGTTGCTCGGCCACCATTGACTAGACGTTTTCAGTTTTGAGAGATCTAGAGAATGTGCTGACCAGGGCGGCAGTCGGACATTTTCTGTATCCAGAAAGGTCCGTATAGGATCTGCAACATGCGGTCGTGCATTATCCTGCTGAAATGCAGGGTTTCGCAGGGATCGAATGAAGGGTAGAGCCACGGGTCGTAACACATCTGAAATGCAACGTCCACTGTTCAAAGTGCCGTCAATGCGAACAAGAGGTGACTGAGACGTGTAACCAATGGCACCCCATACCATCATGCCGGGTGATACGCCAGTATGACGATGACGAATACACGCTTCCAATGTGAGTTCACCGCGATGTCGCCAAACACGGATGCGACCATCATGATGCTGTAAACAGACTCTAGATCCATCCGAAAAAATGTCGTTTTGCCATTCGTGCACCCAGGTTCGTCGTTGAGTACACCATGGCAGGCGCTCCTGTCTGTGATGCAGCGTCAAGGGTAACCGCAGCCATGGTCTCCGAGCTGATAGTCCATGCTGCTGCAAACGTCGTCGAACTGTTGTTGCAGGTGGTTGTTGTCTTGCAAACGTCCCCGTCTGTTGACTCAGGGATCGAGACGTGGCTGCACGAACCGCTGTGATACGAGGCCGTTGGGATCCAGCACGGCGTTCCGTATTACCCTCCTGAACCCACCGATTCCATATTCTGCTAACAGTCACTGGATCTCGACCAACGCGAGCAGCAATGTCGCGATACGATAAACCGCAATCGATATAGGTTACAATCCGACTTTTATCAAAGTCGGAAACGTGAGGGGACGCATTTCTGCTCCTTACACGAGGCATCACAACAACGTTTCACCAGGCAAAGCCGGTCAACTGCTGTTTGTGTATGAGAAATCGGTTGGAAACTTTCCTCAAGTCAGCACGTAGTAGGTGTCGCCACCGGCGCCAACCTTGTGTGAATGCTCTGAAAAGCTAATCATTTGCGTATGACAGCATCTTCTTCCTGTCGGTTAAATTTCTCGTCTGTAGCACGTCACCTTCGTGGTGTAGGAATTTTAATAGCCAGTAGTGTAAGTTTGATTTTGAGGTGAATATAGCGGTGCAGGACGTCAGTTCGAGAAATTTTTAAAATAATATTCAACGTACGTGTGCGTGAGATTGATATATTACGTACACAAATTACTTACTGTTTCAGTGTTCTCGTAGAAGATTTCAAAACAAGTTGGGCAGATGTGTCCACATCTCCCCTTCTGCCCCTCGCCGTCGATATCCCGCAAATACACTCCTGGAAATGGAAAAAAGAACACATTGACACCGGTGTGTCAGACCCACCATACTTGCTCCGGACACTGCGAGAGGGCTGTACAAGCAATGATCACACGCACGGCACAGCGGACACACCAGGAACCGCGGTGTTGGCCGTCGAATGGCGCTAGCTGCGCAGCATTTGTGCACCGCCGCCGTCAGTGTCAGCCAGTTTGCCGTGGCATACGGAGCTCCATCGCAGTCTTTAACACTGGTAGCATGCCGCGACAGCGTGGACGTGAACCGTATGTGCAGTTGACGGACTTTGAGCGAGGGCGTATAGTGGGCATGCGGGAGGCCGGGTGGACGTACCGTCGAATTGCTCAACACGTTGGGCGTGAGGTCTCCACAGTACATCGATGTTGTCGCCAGTGGTCGGCGGAAGGTGCACGTGCCCGTCGACCTGGGACCGGACCGCAGCGACGCACGGATGCACGCCAAGACCGTAGGATCCTACGCAGTGCCGTAGGGGACCGCACCGCCACTTCCCAGCAAATTAGGGACACTGTTGCTCCTGGGGTATCGGCGAGGACCATTCGCAACCGTCTCCATGAAGCTGGGCTACGGTCCCGCACACCGTTAGGCCGTCTTCCGCTCACGCCCCAACATCGTGCAGCCCGCCTCCAGTGGTGTCGCGACAGGCGTGAATGGAGGGACGAATGGAGACGTGTCGTCTTCAGCGATGAGAGTCGCTTCTGCCTTGGTGCCAATGATGGTCGTATGCGTGTTTGGCGCCGTGCAGGTGAGCGCCACAATCAGGACTGCATACGACCGAGGCACACAGGGCCAACACCCGGCATCATGGTGTGGGGAGCGACCTCCTACACTGGCCGTACACCACTGGTGATCGTCGAGGGGACACTGAATAGTGCACGGTACATCCAAACCGTCATCGAACCCATCGTTCTACCATTCCTAGACCGGCAAGGGAACTTGCTGTTCCAACAGGACAATGCACGTCCGCATGTATCCCGTGCCACTCAACGTGCTCTAGAAGGTGTAAGTCAACTACCCTGGCCAGCAAGATCTCCGGATCTGTCCCCCATTGAGCATGTTTGGGACTGGATTAAGCGTCGTCTCACGCGGTCTGCACGTCCAGCACGAACGCTGGTCCAACTGAGGCGCCAGGTGGAAATGGCATGGCAAGCCGTTCCACAGGACTACATCCAGCATCTCTACGATCGTCTCCATGGGAGAATAGCAGCCTGCATTGCTGCGAAAGGTGGATATACACTGTACTAGTGCCGACATTGTGCATGCTCTGTTGCCTGTATCTATGTGCCTGTGGTTCTGTCAGTGTGATCATGTGATGTATCTGACCCCAGGAATGTGTCAATAAAGTTTCTCCTTTCTGGGACAATGAATTCACGGTGTTCTTATTTCAATTTCCAGGAGTGTAAGAGGGCTCTGGGTGTCATTCCGCTGTACAGTACTTCGCCATCGGGGATTAGGCGGTGCAGCAGGGCGAAGCGGGTGACAAACAAACGGTTCCCGTGAAAATTTAAAAACTTTACTTCTAGGAGGTCATAAATGCGTACAACCAGAATTATGGCCCAGATTTTCGCGCAGGGTCGGTTTCTGGAGCTGATATCCCACAAGTTCGTTTTTTTCTTTAAAATATGAAGTCGAGTTGATGACGTTTTCTTGCAGGTACAGCTGGTCGACGTCTTGCACCAAAGCGTGGTAGCTGGGTTTGCTTCTCGAGGCGCCGATCGCGCATAATCGAAGTCATTCAGTCTGTACGTCATGTGACCGAATCTACAGTGTGTCGAATTATCGGACATTATTCGTTCCAAGGTAGGAGGACTTCATTTTCAGTAGTTTTCAAAATAGAGAATCGATCTGCAGTTCCTCAGTCAACTACAGCTAAGAGACATGTGTTACCGTTAGACATTTAATGGATCAGTGGAAGAAATGAAGATTTCTGATGGCCCGTGAGAGGTGTTAGTTATGCTGGATGAAGACATTAGAGTCAGAGCCAGCTCCAGCTGTGTCTTAGGAAGCCTCGAGTCAATATTGTTAACTGCCTGTACGTACGACCTGTTACATAACGTTAGCTCTAATCTCAGCCTCCTGTAAGCGGTGTAGCTGTTTACAAGAAAGTTTTATCTAGACAAAACTGTCAAATATTAGCTTCAGCCCCGATAAAGGTTTCAGCGTTGTCTACACATCAGCAGATGACTCTTTAGAAACGCGTCATGTCATGTAGTTCACTAAAAGTGAAAGTAAAAATCTATGGAAGAAACAATGGAAGTAGATAACAAAGTAAGCTCAGAAAGACATAGTTCTGAATAAAATAAGTTGTAAGGTCCAATATTTTTTGGTTTACTTATTCTAGGATTGAAGACAACTGTGTAAGTTGAAATGACATGTTTAATGTCGCAATATTAGCACAAAAATACACGCTTTTACACAGTTTTCAATGTGACAACAAAAAAACGGTTGTCAGGATAACGCATCTCGTCAACATCAAAAAGTGAAACAATCCTTAACACAACAATATTAAATATTAACTCTCAGAAGGTTTAATTATCCTAAATAGACAATATTAAAGTTTAACTAGAAGTTTCTTTATAAATTGTTCCCACACTTATGTTCTGATGTTTGTCAGTACCACGAAAATCGTCCAATTCCGGTTCAAAGTTCGGTAGTATTTATAGGATGACAATCAAGTCTACGGTTGATGGTTAGCTATGTGACAAATTGAGCAAAAGATTACCCAAGGTCGCTCGAGCTTACAGTTGACACAAGCTGGTGAACCAACCAGTTTACACCTCTGCATGCAGTATTTACCTTAAGCTGCAATTAGCTGTCGTCTGCTAGGCCGCTCTCTTCAGCTGAAATTCCTATAAAACTAATTACACCTTTGCTGAATTTTCCAGCAGAAACTTTCCCTATGTTTCTCGTTATGCGAGAGAACATGTACTCATCCCTAGTCTTAGAACGTGGCGATGTACACGCGAATGGTTGGAGCAGCGTGCATATTATAATGCTCTCTCAGTTCTCGCAAGAACAATTAACTAATTGGCTAATTCGTTTCTCCACAGCTGGAGCTAAACGATGCTACAGATAATTTCTAGCTGGATATCAGCCGCTGCGAACGCACTGTTCACACAAATTACTCCTCTGCATCGTACAGAGGATTATGTGCTCCATTCTGCACTTGGCGCCAGTTCAGATTTCAAAATTTACGTCTTGTCTTACTCATAGCCGAACTGGTCTGGGTTCTTTAGTTCGTCACGTCACGGCTTTTGTCGATCAATAGGAGAGTTCCTCTTATTTTGTGGAAACTCTCTCTACCAATCGCAAGGTCCATACCATTAAATTGCGTCGAAATTTTGGCTCTTTTCTCCTTCCTAGCACGTTTCCGCCAATCGGACGTTTTGTGCCTATTCCAGACGCCTAAATGCGTACATTGACTCTCTCACGTGTGTAGCACTCGCTGGACAGTGATCGAAAATGCGTCACTGGTCTTGTTTCGTATCCATTTGGAATTTCTAAACACAGTTTCTAAAAGCTTCCTTTCCTGTCCGCTCTCAGACAGGCTATTATACTCGCTCTCCCCGTCTCAGTCACCTGGTCGGTCCATCTGGTGGTCGTGCGGTAGCGTTCTCGCTTCCCACGCCCGGGTTCCCGGGTTCGATTCCCGGCGGGGTCAGGGATTTTCTCTGCCTCGTGATGGCTGGGTGTTGTGTGCTGTCCTTAGGTTTAAGTAGTTCTAAGTTCTAGGGGACTGATGACCATAGCTGTTAAGTCCCATAGTGCTCAGAGCCATTTTGAACCTGGTCGGTCGTTAACTTTCCGCCTGGGACACCCATTTAAGTGGTTTCCATGACACCCCCTGCAGCGCGGCCTTGCCTCTGCGCTAATCCCTCTGAATTCCAAACTAAAACGCCTCTCGCAGCTTGTTTCACATTTCGGTCAAACATGCATTACAGGAACAGTGTGTTAACTACCGTCGACTGAATGTCATCCCTTTTTGTATTACTTACTGTTAGGCAAATTTGCTCATTACTACTGAATTAAGTTAGGTGCCATATTCACCTTCCCACTGCGATGTATAAAACTCTCATATAGGATGCGAATCTGACCTTCATTTATTCTGCCACCTTACAAAGTCAACCTCCTTTTCATTACTAGAGTGAGAGGAAGCTATCGCTTGTCTGCAAAGAGAGCTAGTTACATAACTTATCAAAAGATGTCATTCGAGTGCATGGGATGCCATGGATAGATATTTCTAAGGCTAATGCAGAATGTGGAAAAGTTCTGAAATAGTTGAAATTGCTAAATATTTGTAACTATTCGTCTAGCGAAAATTTAAGACATATTGACTACAGCTTTCTACAGCTTAGTCTTGGTACAATATAATTTTCTTTCTGCAAAAAAAAAAAAAAAAAAAAGAATAAATATTCAACACTGCACTTGCAGATGACTATCGCAGGGTACATAAAAATTATTCCGACATCTCATCTTCGAATGAAAAGCGTAGGGCTTTTCAAGCTACGATGCAACTTGTCGACATTGATCTTGATTCTAAAGGAGGGCGTTATGCTCAGTAAATAAACTTTAATATGTAGAATGCTTGACGGATAGCACAGTCAGATTCGCAGAAAGAAACTGAAAATGAGGCAAATATATTTTGCAGGACAATGCTCAAGCACGTACAGTGCAAGCTGTTACTGATTTGTTTGAGTGATGGGGCTGCTAAGTGCTATACCACCTACTGCACTCCCATGACTTTAGCCCTCGTGAGTTGAACTGGGGTTTTCGTTACTGAGGGAACACATCACGGCATTCGCTTCACAACTGCTACAAATTCGTCGGACAATAGAGCGCGCCTTTCGAACTGTCAACACAACTGGCACTGCTAAGAGTACCCTACGGCTTCCACATCGCTGGCAACGGGATATACACAATGCTGGTGACTACTTTGAAGGTCAGTAAAACTTTGAAACACGTATCTATTTTGTACGAGCTGTAAATAAATAGTTGCCACCATTAAAGTTCCAACCCTCGTTATCATCATGAGCACCGCGCAGTGACCTGATTTGCAGCTCATACTGACGTTATTCTTTGAAGTCGTACTAGTTCTGTCACTCAGCATGTGTTGTTGTAGTACTGTATCTTCAATGGCGTGTATCACACCGTAATACTTTATCTTCAACGCTGTGCATCTTACTAGCCCTTAATTCAGATTTTCTTGCTCAATGAAACCCAGAGTAGTGGGTTGCTGAGCTAACTGATATGCTTACGTGTTACGGTGAGGCAAGGGGAAATGAAAGATCAGTTCTTCGTATCTACGAAAATCGGATCCCTAACAGAAGACACCCACACCATAGTACATCCTCTGTATTTCGTGGTCGCTTTTGAAAAACAGGGAGTTTGCGTCCTCAGCATGTTGATGGTGGTAGGCATGACGAGAGAACACCAAAGTTTTGAGGGTGAAGCAACCAAGAGTTTTAGGAGTGAACCTTGAAGCAGCGCTCTCGCTATAGTTCGTGCTATGGGAACAGCTTATGAGAGTATTGAAGAAGTACAACACACATCGTACTATCTTCAAAGGGCGCAGGTTTTAAGACTAGTTGATTACCCACGTGATATGCAGTTTCTGTAGTGGTTCGTACATCAAATAGTGTTGGATTCCACACACCTGTTTTATTTATAAGATGGGGTTTTCGTTGCACGTGACGGGTGCTTTGACAGCAGGAAAGGGACATCTGGGACTAAGAGAACTGGCATACAGTTGCTGCTACATTTCACCAACGAAGGGCCGGCCGCTGTGGCCGAGCGGTTGTAGGCGCTTCAGTCTGGAACCGTGCGACAGCTACGGTCGCAGGTTCGAATCCTGCCTCGGGCATGGATGTGTTTGATGTCCTTAGGTTAGTTAGGTTTAAGTAGTTCTAAGTTCTAGGGGACTGATGACCTCAGATGTTAGGTCCCGTAGTGCTCAGAACCATTTGAACCATTTGAACGAACGAACGTTCTCCGTAAACACGAGGGCGGGAATTGTGGATAATCAAATTCTACGTCCTGTAATACCGCCACCACCTAGGTTGACTGGAGCAACTTACTGTTCCTGCAGACCACAATGTACTACTTGCTGCGCGCAGAGGCCTCCGGTTCCAGAATGGTAGATCCCCAGCACACTTATGTGTTGACGCGCTAACTGTCGATTCTGGGGAACATTGGACAGAACGAGGAAGACACGTTGTGTGGCCAACGCTTCCGCCTGCCTTCCCTCGATTACTTTCTTTGGGGATATGTCAAGAGTGTGGTTTACGTTGCTCTAACTGCCACTAGATTTGAAATGGTTTTAGCACGAGTCACCAATGCATTCCACCAGATCCAGCAGAATCCGCATGTACTCTCCAGAGTACACGCAGCTTGTATTGAGACATAAGGCGGATTGTTTGAAATTTTCAAGTAAATTACTGTCAGAACAAGCCTAATAATAATAAAAGGTAATTTTTTGCAGTTGTAGTTATTCGTTACTCGTATTATAACCTTAAGGACACGTTTAAGACTGTAAGTTCCTTAATAAAAATGATCCTCTTGTATAAAAATACAATTTATTTGGTGAGAGAGAAAGGTATAACGATAGCATTATAATCAATGGTGGCTCTCGATTGGTACACAAACACCGTGGACGACATGACGATAGCTACTGCTTTCAAAAAAATGGTTCAAATGGCTCTGAGCACTATGGGACTTAACATTTATGGTCATCAGTCCCCTAGAACTTAGAACTACTTAAACCTAACTAACCTAAGGACATCACACAACACCCAGCCATCACGAGGCAGAGAAAATCCCTAACCCTGCCGGGAATCGAATCCGGGAACCCGCGCGTGGGAAGCGAGAACGCTACCGCACGACCACGAGATGCGGGCTACTGCTTTCAATTTTCTGCTACATGAACTATGAATAATTAGACTTTAAACTTCTCTTCCTATTAGTGATAATTACCTCTTGTCTCTAGTAGTACGACAGTACCGATGACGATGCTGCAGTCGTCTTCTTGAGGATTATTCCCGTGCATCCGAAGATTTGGAGCAGTGGTTCATGATACGCATAGAGGGGAACAGGTGTACTTAAAGCTCGTAGAAGTAAAATACGTTTCTTCCACGAGCTATCCATTTTTTATTGATTAGACGCATGTAGAACAAAATACGTCCGTACACCACGGCGGGTGAGAAAGAACACAAGAGGTATGTTACAAGCATTAAAACAAGAGAGGTGTTGTTAAAAATCTGAAAGTATATCGTTTTTAGTTTTTCCGCTGCCCTCTCAGATTACATAAATGCTGCGTAATATGAATTAATATATCTCTGACGTATTCAACTGACGCCTTTATGAATTAATACATCTCGTTTGTCAATGTATATAAACCATATAGGTACCCACAGACTCTTTGCGTGACCTATGATTCGTCGAAGTTTGTCGGTAAGCTCCTGAAACACCTTGTATACAGGGTCTCAGGAAGTATAGCCACCATTCAGGGATATTACAAGAACAATCATTCGAAGCAAAAAAGTCTGGTAAGCATGGGCTCTAAAATGCATAACTTAAGGGCTACGAGCGCTTCCTCATCTTTGCTACTGTGAAATAAATCTCTTCTACTGATCAAATGATCACAGCTCTTTAAGGTACGCATTTTAGAGCCCTAACTTACTAGACAACTCATTTTCTTGATTTGGTCCATAATATCTCCTCCGAAAATATGGAAGGCAAAGAGCTTGCAGTACAAAAGATTTGTTTCACAGTGTCGAAGATGAACAAGTACTCATAGCTCTCAAGATATTCATTTTAGAGACCATGTTTATTAGACTTTTTGCCTCGAACTATCGTTCCTGTCATATCCCTGAATATTGGCCGTTCCTCCTGAGGCACGCTGTGTGTAGGTAACCGTTGAGAGCCCTAAGTTGCAAGAAACTTTTAGACCAGTGTGTTTTCACTGGTATGTGTAATGGTAAGAGGTTATTTAGTACAGACGTTGCTGCTTATAAGAGACATTAGCCGCTTTAATTCCAATGATCAACCATTATTTTATCCAAACTAACACGCTGCACAATATACGAGGGCTATTCGGAAAGTAAGGAACGATAGGTCGCGAAATGGAAACCACAGTGAACATTAAAACTGTTTTATTTGCAACAGTTAGTTACAACCTCCAGATACTTATCTCAATAGTCGCCGATCCGACTTAGACGTTTGTCGTAGCGTTGTACCAACTTTTCAATACCGTCGTTATAGAAGGCAGCCGCCAGTGCTTTCCGCCAATTCCATACGCTGGCCTACAGCTCGTTGTCTGTCCCAAAATGTTGTCTTCATAGCCAGGGGTTCATGTGAGCAGAGATGAAACTCAGAGGGAGACAATTACGGGCTGTATTGTGGGTAATCAAACATTTCCAATTGAAAACGATGCAGGAGCATCTTCATTGCCCTGAAGAATGCGGCTGAGAGTTGCCCTGAAGAAGAAAACGCTCGACAGTTATGTAATGTTGGCTGCATAGCTTCAGGCAAAATTTCTCACCAGGCCCTCGTACTTGGAGGGAGACACTATTGTTCTAGGTATCTTTACGTGCTCCCTGTGCGCTCAGAACTACAAAGAACGACGTAACGCGTTCGACGGGCGTACTAGAGACACTGCCCAACCAACACACCTGTGCAAAACTTCATCGGATTTTCAGTGTGGTTTCCATTTCGAGACCGATCGTTCCTTACTTTCCGAATAACCCTCGATTGTACTACTCGAACGAAAATAAAATTAAACAGTCATTTGTGTGACCATATTGTCTGCAGTTTGCTTTGCAATTCTTGACGGCATTTTCGTTCTGTCGTTGCAGCTACAAAAAATGCGTGTTCTTTTCGCCAGATGCGTTTCGCTTTATTGAGGTAAAGGATCATCAGTGGTGGTGATTTCCGCTTGATTTATCGTCTACATCGGGAAATGTCGTCTGCTAGCACATCGTTAATGTTTTTGTTATTTAGACATTAATAGTTGTGGTCTAATTTTTAGTTGCTCTGCAGCACCCTGCATACACGGCATACTTTTTCGCACACCACTTTATGCTTACAGTGGTGTGCGAAAAAGGGTGCTGTGTAGAACATAAAAATGCAAAGAGGTGCAGAGCAACTATAAATTAGACCACAACTATCAGTGTCTGAAGAAGAAAAATATCAATGATGTGCTAGCAGACGGCATGGCATTTCTCGGTGTAGGCGAGAATTCAAACGGAAACCACTGCCACTGATGATGCATTCCCTCAACAAAGCGAAACGCGTCTGGTGAAAAAAAACGCATTTTTTGTAGATGCAACGGCAGAACGAAAATACCCTCAAGAAAATTAAACAGCGTTGGCGTTAGTGAGGGACCATTTCTCTTTTTTGACTTCTGGATGTTGTGGCAAGTTTAATCAAAACTGATCAGCCTGGTGACAATAAAGAAGCAGTGTTATGTAGGCGCTAGCGTCATCCTGCTACGCCGAAAAAAAAGAGTTGAGAACAGGACACCCCATGTTTCAAAAGTTACGCATATGTCAGAGAGCACGCGCAGTGAAGATGTTATATTGAGTGACAGTGCAACATTGAACATGAATTCGCACAGAGTAGTCGGTACACATGCGACAGCATGCGCTACCTAGCTACCTAGTATGTTCCAAAACGCCGCGCATAAAAAGGTATTCTTCCGGGGCTTATACCTCGAGTTTCGTTGATGATAGAAAAGTAGGATCAAGTGTTTTGGATAGTCTTGGGGGACGGGACCATTTGTATATCCAACAGAAGGACGTCGTACTGTAACTATACCACAGTACACGGTCAACTTTGAATATTTCACACTTCCGCGAGCTTAGGTAAATGGAGCAAATCGATTGGTTCTTTTTGCACTAGATATGCTCTACGGAGCGCCTTGAGGGGATCATAATGGGCGATCCCTGAGAAGAATCCGACAAACAGGTCGTTTGGGTATCAAAACCGAGCCGCAGATTCCGAGGCGGCTACGCACAGAAAATGGATCAAATTTTTCTTATGTATTCCTGAGATCCCGACCAAGAAAAATCTAGAAAATTTTCTTGATATCTTCATCCGTTTCCGAGATACAGACGTTCAAATTGTACGCCTACGACACGAATGTAAAATCCGCTGTGAGGCAAAAATGTAGTTGTAATGTGAAGCAGCACGGAGAAATACGCTGTAAAATGTCTCCGTTATCGTCGGAAGAGTTCTTGGAACCCCGCCTTGTCGTAGCACTGATGCCTATATAAAATTTTTGTGCACATATAATCTGGTTGACGTGTAACAAATGGTTCAAATGGCTCTGAGCACTATGGGACTTAACATCTGAGGATTCGAACCTGCGACCGTAGCAGTCGCACGGTTCGGGACTGAAGCGCCTAGAACCGCTCGGCCACACCGGCCGGCTGACGTGTAACAATATTATTTCAGTTTCACATAAATAGGTTATAAAAATTTTACTGACCTATGAAGTTCTTTTCACATGAGTGACATGCCCTGCTGTAACAGGGAAATGAAGGGAACCAGTCGAAGTATGCCCCCGCCTATTAAAAGTGGGGTACCAGCTGCCTCATTCTACCTTCCTCAGCATCTTTAAAAAATTTACTTAAAAATTTTGGCATGCGAACATATTCGTGCTTTTTTATGCTGAGAGCGCAGGCGACAGTGGCAGTGGGAAAGAGACGGAAAATTGGTAAATACTGGAAGTTGGTAGACAGTGGTTTTGGTATAGAAAGAACAAAGGTCACAAAAAATGGAAATGAGCGTATGGCATTGTGGGCCGGGAGTCTCCCAATCGGGGAAGTTCGGCCGCCGATGGGAAGTACTTATTGCATTCGATGCCACACAGGGCGACTTGCGCGTCGGAGATGGGGATGAAATGACGATAAGGACAACACAACACCCAGTCCCCGAACGGAGAAAAATATCCTGCCCCAGCCAGGAATCGAACCCGTGCCCCTTGGGATGGCATTCCGCCGCGCTGGCCACTCAGCTAACGGGGGCGGACACAAAGGTCACAATGGCAGTGTGAAAGAAAGAGAGGGACGCAGCTGCAGTGGAACATAGTTGCCAGTGACAAAACAAAAAAAAAATGGCTCTGAGCACTATGGGACTCAACTGCTGAGGTCATTAGTCCCCTAGAACTTAGAACTAGTTAAACCTAACTAACCTATGGACATCACACACATCCATGCCCGAGGCAGGATTCCAACCGGCGACCGTAGCGGTCTTGCGGTTCCAGACTGCAGCGCCTTTAACCGCACGGCCACTTTGGCCGGCCCAGTGACAAAACAGTTTTAGATAGGGTGACCAGATGCAATTGTTTAAAATGGAGGACAAACAGCTTCAAAAATGAGGACAAAGAAAGAAAAAAGAGGAAACATCAAACGGGTCAACTGCAGATGAGGATACCGCCCGTCAGCTTTGGACAAGTCACGTGACTGCCGGGAATTACCGGTAAAACCAGTAGTTAATTGTTACTGATGGTCAGGTGGTGGTTAACTGAGCAATATAAAAAAAATTAAAAACGTCGATTGTGGTGACAGTGTGGCGTCAATTGTTTTGTTATGTCAACAACACGGAATTGTGTACAAAGCGAGAAACATAAGACCATTCACCTCCCTTCATTCGACGCACCGCTACCGACATCTACAATTCAAGCAGCAGCTGACGACGTGTAAACTGCACTTTAACCTTCTGAATACAAATAAACTGAATGACTATGAAAAAATGAAGGAAAACCATGACAGTTAATCTGTCGAGTTATTTCTTACCTTTATTGGCCACTTAGACGTACGTTCCAGCTCCACATATCTTACATTCCGCTTCAAATACATTTCTCCCTTTCTTGAAAGCCGGATATTTGCAGGAAAGGACATCAGAAAATGTACACTTTCGTTTAAGTACAGCCAAATATTTTACGTAACTCACTCGGTTAAAAATTACGCTCGCAAATCACACGTGCGCTACAGGAAGCCAAGCCAATACAAAGCGAAAATACGAAACGAAAATTTTAAATAATCGATATTTGCATTCGCTTATAGGTCGATCAACGATAACATCGACGATCCTGGTGCCACCTACTAACACCGCCTTCGTGCGTGTTTATCACGAAGGCTGTGCCAGTAGTTAAAGTATTTAAGAAAAGAGCAATAGAACGGCACGAATTGCTACTTTAACTGTATTACGCTCAACTTTGCAAAAAAGCCGGACACTGTAAAAATCCACCCGGACCCCGGACAAAGAACTAAAAAGGAGAACATGTCCGGATTAATCCGGACGCCTGGTCACCCTAGTTCTAGAAAAAGAGCGAAAGAGACAGCATGAGTGGAAAAGGAATAAAGAGAAGAAGAGGGTTGAAGTGGGTGAAGGGCAAGATAATTAGAGGTAGATCTATGACAGTGACAACGAGGAAGAGAGAGATAGTGATAGTGAGAAGAGACAGCAGCAATGGGAAGGAATGAATGAGATAGTAGCAGTAAGGGAGAGCAAGAGGGAGACAGTGGCTATGAGAGGAGAGTGTGGTAGTAGGACAGAACGAAGGAGACTCTGGCTGTTAGGCGGGGAACAGTGACAGAAATGCGTGAGTGAGAATGAGCAAGGGGGAGAGGATGTGTATTAGAGAGACTTACAGTGAGGGGAGCTTTTGGGAGCGGGATGTGAGTTACATGTTAAAAAGAGCGCGAATGTATTCACATACCAAAATTGTTGCGAAAATTTTTGCAGGTGCGAGGAGGGTAGAATGAGGCAGCTGGAACTCCGCTTTTCAGTCAAAGTCTTTTAATAAACAGGAGCATATACGACTCTTTCGTATTCCGATGGGTGCGTTTGTCCACTGGTCAAATGTATGTTTATAAATGTGAATAACTGACACACGTACTAGCATATACACACATCAAAAAAACTTTTACATCACCTCGGTTCTGAGACTCCAGGAACCTGTAGAGAAAATTGGAATAGAGATCAACATAAACATCATTTCTGCCCTTTTTATTGCTCAGAAAAACCACACATTACATGTCGTACCACCATACAGCGAGACATTCAGAGGTGGTGGTCCAGATTACTGTACACACCGGTACGTCTAATACCCAGTAGCACGTCCTCTTGCACTGATGCTTGCCTGTATTCGTCGTGGCATACTATTCACAAGTTCATCGAAGCACTGTTGGTCCAGATTGTCCCACTCCTCAACGACGATTCGGCGTAGATCCCTCAGAGTGGTTGGTGAGTCACGTCGTCCATAAACAGCCATTATCAATCAATCCCAGGCATGTACGATAGGGTTCATGTCTAGAGACATGCTGGCCTCCCTGGTCGAGCGATGTCGTTATCCTGAAGGAAGTTATTCACAAAATGTGCACAATGGGGGCGCGAATTGTCGTCTTTTTAGACGAATGTCTCGCTAATATGCTGCCGATATGGCTGCACTATCGGTCGGAGGATAGCACTCACGTATCATGCAGCCGTTACAGCGCCTTCCATGACCACCAGCGGCGTACGTCGGCCCCACATAATCCTACCCCAAAACTGCAGGGAACCTCCACCTTGCTCCACTCGCTGGACAGTGTGTCTAAGGCGTTCAGCCTGACCAGGTTGCATCCAGACACGTCTCCGACGATTGCCTGATTGAACGCATATGCGATAGTCATTGGTGAAGAGATTGTGGCCGGCCGGAGTGGCCGAGCGGTTCTAGGCGCTTCAGTCTGGAACCGCGCGACCGCTACGGTCGCAGCTTCGAATGCTGCCTCGGGCATGGATGTGTGTGATGTCCTTAGGTTAGTTAGGTTAGTTCTAGGGGACTGATGACCTCCGATGTTAAGTCCCATAGTGCTCAGAGCCATTTGAACCATTTTTTTGAAGAGATTGTGATGCCGATCCTGAGTGGTCCATTCGGCATGTTGTTGGGCCCATCTGTACCGTGCTGCATGGTTTTGAGGTTGCAAAGATGGACCTCGTCATGGACGTCGGGAGTGAAGTTGCGCATCATGCAGCGTATTGCGCACGTTTTGAGTCGTAACACGACGTCCTGTGGCTGCACGAAAAGTATGATTCAACATGGTGGCGTTGCTGTCAGGGTTCCTCCGAGCCATAATCCGTAGGTAGCGGTCATCCACTGCAGTAGTAGCCCTTGGGCGGCCTGAGCGAGGCATGTCATCGACAGTTCCTGTCTCTCTCTGTATCTCCTCCATGTCTGAATAAACATCGCTTTGGTTCACTCCGAGACGCCTGGACACTTCCCTTGTTGAGAGTCCTTCCTGACTCAAAGTAACTATGCGGACGCGATCGAACCGCGGTATTAAGCGTATAGGCATGGTTGAACTACAGACAACACGAGCCGTGTACCTCCTTCCCGGTGGAATGACTGCAACTGCTCGGCTGTCGGACCCCCTGCGTCTAACAGGCGCTGCTCATGCGTGGTTGTTTACGTATTTGGGTGGGTTCAGTGACATCTCTGAACAGTCAGAGGGACTCTGTCTGTGATACAATATCCACAGTCAACGTCTATCTTCAGAAGTTGTGAGAACTGGGGCGATGCAAAACTTTTTTTGATGTATGTACGAGTATGTATAATTAATACGTACTAGTTGTTCCAAAAAATAAAGGGAACTCTGTAATTTCCAGGGTTGCGTTACTCCGATTTGTGCTATTTTTTTCGTTTTTGTGTTGGTAAACCTGTCTGAAAGATATTTATAGCAATGTTAGCCATATAGGATATTTGGCGTACCGTCTGCTGTGAAAAGGTTACGTGTGTTTTGTTAGATCATGTGATGAAACGTAAGTTTACAGAAATGACACCGTAACTAAGGCTCAATCGTCTAATTGGAAACTTTCTGGATCACCAAGAATGAAAGAGGCTCGACAAGCGCAGTCAAAAGTGATGGCTACGCGCGCTGGTTTTTTGAATTAACTGATGTAGTGCAAGGAGCGCTGTTTAAAAGTTCAAGCAAGCGGGAAGCAATCCGAAAAAAATCGGATTTAATGGCTTTTGCAACATGATAATACGTCTGCTCACAATTCACTGCTTGTTCGTGATTTTCGCAAAAAAAAAAAAAAAAAAAAAAAAAAAAAAAAAAAAAAAAAAAAAAAAACTGTTCCAGAAATAAAACGCATTGCTCAGATAGATTATAGCTATCGCAAAGATCGAGTGCGAGACCTGTTTTGGGGACTGGAAAGAGCGCTGCCGTTAAGTGTATACTATTTAATGCGCTAGTGGGGCTATTTTTCAGGGAGTATCATTGGTGTTGACGAATAAATAAAATTCTTTCCAGGTAAGCAAAAATTACCATTATTTTTGAACACACATTGAATGTTTGAAAATGTTAATCATTGATGGACATACTACCATACGCGTATAACTGAAATTTTATTTCGGCAGTGCTGCAAGGTTATGGATGGGTGTTGTGTGTTTGGGTTTGGTGTTGGGCAAGCATGGGCTTGTAATTCATCTATACTTTACTAATTATAACAACAGGCAACGTACGAATGCTCAGCCACTTTTAATGATCAGTTCAGTTACGTGATTACTCAAGAATTCAAAATAATATTTCGCCTCAACAGTAATACAATAATCTTATCTAAATATTAGGCAACAACAATGTACTACGTAACTTACTCTAAAATACATGCATGCATCACTCAGGCAAAAAAGAAATAATATTGCCTTCGCCCTCAAAGACTTTACAAAAGGGCAGTAAAATAAATTGACAACTCACTTCTGCACGCAAATAACTTGATAAGAGGGAATCAAAATAAAATTATAACTTCTGTGTGTAAATAACAAGGGCCACTAAAATAAGTAGGACAAACAGAATGACTAACTATAATTAACTACACTCCAACAACACCAACCTTCACCGTACCCTTGACAAATCTGACAAGACGACACACCACAAGACACCAAGAGGTACACTATTATGCCATTCACAACAGTAATGCAAAAAAAGCAAAAATACTATAACTTTTTGCTAATACACTAACATTGTACAACAGCCTCGCCGCCTTATCAGAATCACAATCAAAATGGTACACTATGTGACCCCACGGTCCTACTGTTCAGATACACTTAACAACGGTTTCGGCAATATCAAATTCCTGATGACATCACTGTGCTTCTTCACAAACCATGTGAACCAAGCCTACTTCACCTGCCACTTTAATTCATCTGCTAGAATTATTACAGACAAACTGCTGCAACTAGTTCTCAGAGTTTCTAAAAATAAACTCACTGTTGCACAACAACACTGTTACCAGAGGCAATAATAAATTTTCGAAGCTTTTTCTCGACACAGACAGTAAAAGAACCAAGCCCGAGTCTTCCTGTGTGTGTCGTAATCGTAATTTAGAGAAATCGAAAAATGCCAATATTGCAAAAGCAGGGCAATGCTCATAACTCATTGTCACTTAGGGAACAGAAGCCATAACAAAGACTGCAGTCTGGAACCGCGTGACCGCTACGGTCGCAGGTTCGAATCCTGCCTCGAGCATGGATGTGTGTGATGTCCTTAAATTAGTTATGTTTAAGTAGTTCTAAGTTCTAGGGGACTGAAGACCTCAGAAGTCCCATAGTGCTCAGAGCCATAGCAAAGAGCACAAATGCAGAGGCAGGGAAACCCGTCTATAACTGAGACATCATGGTGGTAACAAGAGCACTGACACCTCCGGTTAAACGAGGGCAAATAGCTGCCTGACCAGCTACAGTGACGTGATGTCTAAATACTCCTCGTAGCTGCTCATTCCGTCTGGATCGTCGATCCCGACGGAGAGGCAGTCTCGCTAGTTACAAGTTAACTGTGCTCGTAACAGTGATGTGCTGCTTACGGCCTGTTTGAAGGCTTCAATTACGGGGCAGCTGTGGGCCGACGTCATCGCTCCATGCTGCCACTATCGATGGGTCACAGGGTGGCCTTTCTCTGGTGAACAGTCAAACCGACTGACTTGAATCTGCCATCTTCTGGATATTGTGTGGGCATCTGAGTTCCACCTCCCAGGCCTTCCTGGCTGTACCCTGCGTGTGCTGAGGGAGCCCTGGGCTTTTACCTTCACGACAACCGCCTTCTGGAAGATGCTGTAGACACAGGTCTAAGTGCGCGGCCATCTTCGACAGCGCTGAGGCCAATCATCTGCACAGGGGCGCGTCTGTGGGCTACCTAGCTCTTCTCCGCTACTGCACCCCATACCACCACACTGTCAGGCAGCGTCCCTGACCTGAAGCAGTTACGTGGGCTGCTGGGGTGCCGTGTCTAGCATTCCTCACAGATGCCTGGACGAGCAGCCTGGCCAGTTTCCAACGCTCTGGACAAGACAATATCCATTCTACCAATCACGTCAATAAAATGTTTTTGCAAATACCCCCTGTTTCACTGACGCCTTTGGGAGTAGGCCCAAACACCTATCAGCTCTCACAGCTTGATCTATAACCTTAGTATCGTCACTGCATCACCTGTACAACATTGGCAATGAGAGAGAAGAAGTCTCTCTCTTATTTTCATATTCAAGGCTATTCTTTAATGTTGTTACGACACCCTAGACATCATTTTTGTGAGATGACAGGAAATTATAAACATGAGCAGGCATTGTGGAAGAATGTAAATTCTTAATGCATAAGGGATCTTTATGGTAGCTCTCATTCGAACAGTATCTTCTCGAGTTGAGAACGAGGAGGCGGTTTGGTCATTTAACAGTTAATCTTGCAGTGGAGTTTGGGGCTTGGAAGCTATGTGCAGCTGTTAGGGGGAGGAACATCTCCAACCACTTACCGGAGACAGAACAGTGGTCTCAACAATTTCTCATACTGCTGTGCAGACAATGCTCTTGGCCGAAGAGGCGAAAACCTGCCTACTTGGAGCTACCTGTTAGGTGTTTCTGGCCATGGGAAGGACATGGGCACAGGAGAGAATGTTGGTCGCCCAGCGAAGGCGTTCCAACTGTGTCGTAAATGCCCATTGCGTAAAGAGCTTCCATGTACGCCTTGCACCGGACACTATAGACAGAATCTTCAGGTTTCATCCATCTGCTTACAGAGTTTCTTGGGAAGCCTCACACCTTCAGAAGAATGTTTTGGAAATTTGTGGTAAGGTCTTATGGGACCAAACTGCTGAGGTCATTGGTCCCTAAGCTTACACATACTTAATCTAACTTAAACTAACTTACGCTAAGGACGATACACACACCCATGCACGAGTGAGGACTCGAACCTCCAACGGGGGGACCCGCGCGGACCGTGACAAGACACCTAGACCGCGCGGCTATCCCGCGCGGCTTAGAAAAATTCTTGGACAGGTCGCAACATTTATTGTAGTTCTGGAATAGCCTATTTTGGGACATAAAGTCCTCTCTCTCAGTTTAGCCAAAGCCCCTGGTCAGACATGCTGTAACTTTCAGCCCGTCAAGATAATGATCTCTGTGATAAATGTGTTGTTCACTTTAGGCCGAAACGAAAACTATAAATACATTCTACCTAAAGTGGCCGTGGGAAACAAAATTCGGGAGCATAATGTCTTCTTCTCCCTGTCCGGAAATTTACGAGTCAGGGACTGTCTGCTTCTCCGACAGGGAAAAGAATATTATTAACAATGGTTAGGTTTGGCTGGGAGGTAGAGCAGATGAGCTAGAGGAGGCATGTGTGGTATTCGTGGTGCCTTGTGATTGGTACGAAACCCGTATGGGGGCAGTTGCTTTGGTTCACTTTTGGGAGTTTACCGAGTTTTGATGGAAGAGGACGAGTGGAGAAAGGGTCTTGACTGGGGAGGCTGTGGTGAAGTACCGACAATTTAGACCTCTGTCATCTTGGATAACTCACAGTGCCGACGACAATCTCATTTTTATCAGGTCTGCCACAGCGACATTTGATCTCCTTGTGTGCGCTGCTGTAAAGTGAGTCAAATTGGTCATGGTATGACTGGTCAATGAGCGTGTCACACTCTGGAATCTGCCGAGATTTCAGGGCTGCATTAGAGAGTAGCTGCGATCCATCGAACAGATCACCTGCCCGCGTTTTTGCATATTTTGTGCCATTGATAACAAATTAGAGGCGTTGAACATCGCTACTCTGCAGACACGTGCAACACGACCGTCACCTGAGGCAGTGTTACGCATCGAGAAAGGGGCATAGTATTGCTGCTGTGGCACAGAATCACATTCTCATCACTTGTTCTCAGCTGCAATGAATCCTTCAAAGTCTGTTCAGCGTTAGATAATTTCAGATTCCATTATGCATGTTTTGAGCCAGGATAAATAGATTAAATAGACAAACTTTAGTCTTTCCCAACCAAACCCTGTGGAGTGTTATTAGTTGTTGCTTCTATTTGTGTTGCCAGCAGTACATGATTTATTTATCATCTCGCTTAGTTTGTGTTGTTTGTCCTATTTTATGATTAATAAACTCTTGCCATTTTTCTATAAAAACTAATCCCATGTTGATATATTAATCATTCATAAATAATTGACTACAATAATGACAGATCCACCATTCCATTAAATTTTTCTCAGTATTCAGGTTTATTTAGATTCTGGTAAAAGCGATACCCTACATTTTAGGTTAGAATGAACAACCACCGTCAGAGCGCAGAATCAGTTTAGCAGATGTGTGACCAGGTAGAAAAGTGGAAGGCTTACAAGTTAAAGTGACTGCTGTCAGGGTGTAGACTTACAGTTACCTGTAGTCTTTCAAATCAAACCGCAAAACCAATGTTGTCTTGCAACATTCACTGACCTCCTGGCCCGAGGGTGACAGTATGGGGCAAAGAGCTTTTTGGCACACATTTTATATCAAATTTATAAGCTAATTAATTAAATTGATCAATTAAACCACCCTTCCCTCTCCATCTCACCTTTTCCTACTGTTCTGCTGAGTGGTTTATGAAGCCCTGGTATTGATTTATGAGCTCTTGGGGATAATATGTGCTTCTGAAAAGCCCTCCACCCTTCCCCATCCTCCTCTCCCACCCCTTTGGGAAAAGAGACACTTTTTTCTCACCCCTCCTTAATTCAGTTCTGAGCCCCACTTTTTGCCTTGCTGGGAAATCCCCCAACCTTCCCCTACATACCTCCAATACCCCCCTCCAATCCCCAATCTGGAAACTGTCAGGAAAAAGATTCAATCTGTGTTGAGCTGTTGGAGAGGATCAATGTCAATTGACATAATAATATATTGTCCAGGTCAATTTGTGTATTTTTTATTTAATCAGTTTGCAGGAGACTGGGCTCCTCCCCTCCCCCCTCTCCCCCACTTTGCATGAGATAATAACTGTAAGCACCAAGGAATGGAATGAAGTGTCATATATTAGCTGCCATTTTCTGTTGCCTACACTTTTTTCTGGGGGCTGGGTTGCAGAGCATGGAATGCACGCATCTGTATGCTGTGGAGATCAAAAACCGCCCATTGTCCTGACTGCAGAACACGATACTAAGTACCTCTTGAATATCATGAAACTAGTTCTCACATCCAAACACTGTTAAAAATGAGTCTAAATACCAGTTGTGTGCGTAGAAACATTGTAACAGGTTCTACGCATTGTGGAAGTGCTGACACTGTAGCAGCCTCTGGGCTAATTGTGCGTCGCAAAATTGTGGGTGCCACATGGTGGCTGGCGGAGCTACCGCAAGACAATGCATGCGCGAGGCACCCATCCTATGTGCCTATGTGCCACACAGAGAAACCCATATCAGGGCTGCACAGCACACCACAGAGAAGTTGTTGTCAGGGCTGTACCGTACAGTCTGCTACCACCAGGAGCCACGTGCGCTGATACCGGTCAAAGTGGAGCCCAAAGAAACTCCATTTGCTCTCGTGTCCCCCAAACAAAACATCAGTTGGTGGCATTTCTTTAATTGGGAAATTCCAGACTTACTTACTGTCTCTGTCTTTCTCAAGTGGTTAGTTCCTGTTTGTGTGAACATCTGCAGGAACCAACGTGTCCAAACACACAGATGGAGCTTTTCACCCCACCTCAGAATACTGTGTTTCTATTGGCTAATGCTGAATCAGTGAACCTATATCAAGCCTACTCTCACCCCAGTCGTTCTCATTGTGGTATCGTCCGTGGCTGCATCAGTTTGTCTGTGTGCTTATCAGGATTCCCAATCTTCGTCTGTTTGCTTGTGCACTACTTGCATACATTACAAGATGAAACGTTCAGCCAGCAGCAGTGCTAGCGGCAAATGCGCTAGGCAAGGAGATTTACTAGGTAAGCTCATATTACAATCCGTAACTGTAACTGTAACATTTTTCTCACAGTTCTTTCACTAAGAATTTCATAGTATTGAATACATGTCTTCTTCTTATTGTTTCAGCATATATCCATGAAATACTGAATTAGCTGGAAGGTGAGACACAGCAGCAGCAGCAGCAACATCAGAATTGTTAGTATATGTTTTCTTCTTTGTAGTGATGTATGTATATGTAATATGTTGCTGAGACACATTCCTTTCGTTAAAAAAGTTTCTTTGTAAACTTTCGTCTTATTGCTGTGTACTATGTAATTATCTGATACATATTCTTGTTGTAGATGATTTTGAGGATGAGGAGCAGGGAGGGACAGAGCTGAGATACCTTCCCTGTCACAGCTGCCATGTAAGTATATACTCTAAAAAAATTCTTAATTTTGTGGGTGTATACGTTTTCATTATTAATTCAATATGTTGTTGTTGTAGGCGATGTAGGGGAGCTAGATCGATGGATCTACTGTGGTTCAGGTGAGAATGATGACAGGTGACAATGGGCAGAGGAGATGGAGTGGGAGCTGTGTCGATGTGAGGAGATGCCAGAAGTGATTTCCGGTGACCTGAGGGATATGTCACGGAGCAAGAGCAATATAGGTACGTTTTATATACACTCACACTACTTACATATAATCACTGTTTATAATGATGTACTTGCAGCAGCAAGCAATGTCTAGAACACTGTACTTAATGTTTTTCGTTATTCTTCTTCTTCCAGCAGGTGCCTCACCACAATACACTCTGGCTTGGCTACAGGGAAGGCAATGAAACCACCAACAAGACATGGTGCTGTTCGGCATACATAGCCATATAAGGCACGACCCATCACTGGATGGGAAGCTGCAGCTCTAGCTGTCTCCACTGCTGCCGCCCCCGCACCATCTCCACTCAGGTGTCCATGGGCCAGCCTCCCTCCAGCAACTGGCTCAGGGTTGTGGTCACAACCATCTCTGCAGACGCAGCCAAACTGATGACACAGGCAACTCACCATCTCCTCCCCCCACATTCTCATTTGAACTGCAAGGTACGAGCACTCTCGTGCTCCTTGTCGCGGCAGCAACAGCAGCATTAATATGAACTGGTTGTAGTTATAGTAATATCAGTAATCCTGTGGCTGCAAAAGTTCCCTCCTCGTCCTTTTAGTGAAAGGCATCAGATTAGTAATACCATACTGCAATTAGAATACTCAGTGATTGTGGACGCCTTTGAGGAGAGAATCCCATTCACAAGGATTGAGAATGCATCAGGAGGATATTGTGACACTGTACAGTTTCTAAATGTTCAAATGTGTGTGAATTTCTAAGGGACCAAACTGCTTATGTCATCAGTCCCTAGACTTACACACTATTTAAACTAACTCAAACTAACCTGTGCTAAGAACAATACACACATCCATGCCCAAGGAAGGACTCGAACCTCCAGTTGGAGGGGCCACGCAGTCTGTGACATGACGCCTCAAACTGCGTGGCCACTCCATGCGGCTGTAGGGTTTCTGGAAGCATGCCTTCCTGTTCTGGAAATGGAGCTCTGTGGTATCCCATCATTAAATGCAGCTCTGTGCTGTGCACCGAACTGTTGCACCCCCCAAACAGCCCTCTGGGATTGAAGAGACAAGCTTCACTATCTTTTGGGGGAAAATAGTGTGATGTCAGGGAGCACATTAATCACTGAGTGGTTTCTTGGGTGCTATACTGGACTGGTTCTCCAAGATATAAGTTAGAGGGTCAGCTAAAGCACTCAGCCGAATACTACACCTTGACATCGATACACGTATCCATGGTCCAGTAAATCAAGGGTCAAGTTACTTGTATATCAAGCTTTCTAAGGATACTGCCGATAAGAATGCATGTATCAATGTCAAAACTAAAACCGACCAGTCTTGTGTTACATGCTCAATCCTGAATTGCAAGAAAAATTATACGAAAAGTCCGCAGTGCACATCATGATATGGCATAGGTATTGATGTTCATAAATGTTATAACTTTGATGGGATCAAGTTCTCCATCAAGATTCAGGAAATACTTAAATTTAAGGCGCGAAATACTGGAATATTGGTTCATATTAATGGTCTGAAGAAACGCAACTCAGATGGGTAGAACAAGCAGGATAAACATACAGTTGTTAGACCCCTCTATTTCTCAAAATCTGCTGGTGAGCTTAATATGCATTTGGGCTTGCTGCTATTCTCAGATGTGGAAAATAAGAAGAAAGATAATTATGGATCAGGGACATCTCCCAAATCATTTTCTGCCAGCTGAGTATGTACAAATGTATACAGCATATATGCTTAAGGTGCCTCAATGACTTTGCGTCAGACAAGTTATTAGCAAAGCATCTGGTAGGTAAAGAAATTCATGACGTTTAAGAATCCTTACCATCAGTAGCGATGCCCATTTGTGGTGTATGCTGACTTTGAATGCCTCCTCACTCCCGTGACCCACTGTGAAGGTGACCCTACAGCCTCACATACTATCTTCACAGAAAAAACATGTACCATATGTAGCAGCGTACCAAGTTGTATCGTCTTATCATCCAAGTGCTAATCGAAACAAATCTTATGTTGGGAATAAGGCTGAAGTTCGGTTTCTCATTGTGCTTGAAAAACTTTCATGGAAGGTTGGCAAGCTTTCAGCGACAACGTTCCCATGACCAGATTGAAGGAGGATGAAGATTTGTACATGAACGTGGTTGACTACTATGTTTGTTGGCTGCCGTTAGATAGAAAAGTGGAAACTCCTTGAAGGAGTTTCTGCCATTTTATGGGAAAGTTCCGTGGCGCAGTTCACAATACATGCAACTTGAAGTATCAGCTACCACAGTACATACCCCTCTTTTTTCGTAATTTAAACGGGTATGATGCTCAATTTCTTGTTGAGCATTTGGCTGAATTTGATATGGAGAAGAATCAGGTCACTGTCCTGCCTAAGAGTGTTGAGAAATATATTTCATTCTCCAAACGAATGACGCCAAGAATTACGCTTTGCCTCCTTGACTTTCTACGTTTTAGCTAGGCACCACTCCAGGAACTTGTTGAAACTCTCTCTTAGAAGGATATGCACATCATCTGAGCTTCATTCCTCGACTAGGAAGGAGGTTCTCCCATAGGAGCATCTTGATAATATGGTAAAACTCAACAAAACCATGCTACCCGACATAACTGCATTCTCTAGTAACCTTATAGGCGATGCCATAGCAGATGCAGAGTATAAGCATACTATGACTATCTGGTGGGAATTCAACATCTCCACTTTAGGAGAGTATGCACAGATTTACACGGACATAGATGTGTGCTTGCTTTTCAAGAAATTCTGATCATGCATGACCATATATTCTCTGCATCCCACTTTTGTTACACAGCGCCTAGGTTGTCTTGGAACGCTGTGCTCAAGAGAATGAGGCACATCATCAAACTATTGACTGATACTGGTACACTTCGTTTCTTTGAGTGAGGGATCTGGAGGGGACTTTTGTCAATGTGTCCATAGTCACACCAAGGCAAGTACCAGCATATGGTGAAAGGTTCAATGGATCTCTTGATTCGAGTTACTCCTGTACTTGGATGTCAGTAACCTATATGGGCTTGCTATGCTGCAGACTAGTGAGTTTTGATAGGTGCCCAAACCTGTGTACAAGGGATTAGGTGAAAATATCGAGGGTATGGCGGCTGATTCTGATGTGGGCTTGTGGTGGAGGCAGAACTCATATCCCCTGATGCGCTTGTTGATTTTCCACTGTGTCCAAAGCAATTACTTCTGTGAGGAGACTACACCCCAAAACTAATGACAATGTTGGGGACTAAGTGGAGATGTATTATTCACTACTGTAACCTTCAGCAGTGTCTCAGATTGGGATTGAGGCTCGTTAGAATCAACCGGTCTATCTCCTACAAGCAGTCCACCTGTCTGAAAAAGTATACTGATTTGAGTACAACGCCTGACTTTGAGAATTTTTTTGAAATTAATGAATAATCCAATTATTGGCAAAACTATGGAAATTTGAGGGGACATCACGAAACTTTTACTAGAAACGAATGGGATGGGCGTTATGGCACAGGAAAATGCATCACCAGGCCAAATTTTAAATGGGTCACAATATTCAATGAGAACTTTATTGCTGTGGAGATGGTAAAGGCTGCAGTAGAGTTCGAAACCTACCTATGTGGGGATGTGTGTACTACATCTTTCGAAACTCCATGATCATGAGTTTGTGAAAACTCATTTTTCAGATCCAAAGTTACTTTGTATGGATACAGATACTTTTGTCTCGTGGGTGAAGAACTATAATGAGGTGTCACAGTGAAGAATTCAACAAATGTTCATACACAGCCAATTATCCATACAGTATTGCACAACAGAACAAAAAGGTTATTAGTCTAATGAAAGATGAGGTAGATGGGTCACCAATTGTGGAGTTTGTGGGTCTGTGAGCAAAAATGCATGCCTATTGCACATTGGAAGGTGCCATCCAGAAGTGGGCTAAGGGTGTGCATTGTGCAGCGTCAACAGCCTTCTTGGCCAAAGATTATTTGCAGTGCCCCTATAGATATGTCCAAGGTGCTCCACAACAGCTGCAGCCTATGGTGTGGTAAACTATTATCCAATCTAGAGAACACAAGGTGTACACTGTGCTGCAGCCTAAAGATATGCTGTCGCCTCATGTTAGTAAAACGATCATTTGCGATGACAAGGTTGAAAGTTCACTTGTTGAGCAAGAGGGGGTGGGGGACTCTGATTGAGAGGGAGAGAAAGAGACTGGGTGTAAATGCTGCTGAATAGTATGATCCTTTCATCATAGTGTAATTGTGTGTGTGTGTGTGACGTAAATCTTTATTTACTTATTTATTTTTGCACACTGTGTGTGTGAGGAATATGTACTTGTAAATATACGCCTTGTAAAAAAAATCTACATGTCATATGTGGCCACAAGAATTGGACTTGTAAAATATCTGTGTACCATGTACATCAGCAAAAAAATTGTACATCAGGAATATATATGCTCACCTTGCATGACATGTTAATAGACTACTTTTTAAGTTTCAGCTGCCACTTGCTGTTCAAGTCTGATTAGTTTTTAAGTGTAGGTTTATGTTCATATTTCACACTCCATCAAAATGTTGTATAACAACCATGTAAGTGCTACCATTGGTAGTATGGAATTTAGTTGTAGTGCAGGAATAAAAGTATCTCTGGATTAGCTTTTAGTGAAGATCTATATGGATCTGCAAATTGTAAATATGTCAACCAGTGAAGTTTTTTATTGTGTAAAAAAGTATCTCTGTCTTGAATATTACAATCAAATTGTACCTCAAGAACCAAATGTTATTTCAAGAATGAAACTGTATTTGTGAGAAATGAATAAACAAAAAATTCGCTATCATGCGCCTTTGCTGTTGTTATATACAAAAAAAGCAGTCCTTGTTGTATGTATGAAAGTGAATTAACATGGAAGATAACAAAATATGTAGAATGGTTGCGTGGGCTTACACCTATCATGCAGCACAAATTGCCTTATTGGAGCAGTGGGCATGTGACTGTGTCTGGATGCCACCAGTACTTGAAGCAAACCCACAAACATAGTATCTCGGCGAAGCTGTATATTACCAAGGTGGGAACAGGATGAAAAGAAATCATACAAAT
This sequence comes from Schistocerca nitens, assembly GCF_023898315.1. Taxonomy (NCBI): domain Eukaryota; kingdom Metazoa; phylum Arthropoda; class Insecta; order Orthoptera; family Acrididae; genus Schistocerca; species Schistocerca nitens. The sequence goes on along the minus strand of NC_064615.1, from coordinate 1,073,622,197 downwards.
ATTGCGAGGTAAACATTCATTTATTTTTCATCCAACTTAAAAGTAATTTTACATTTTCATAAGCAGACACAAAAAATGGAAATGAACGAACGGCATTCCGAGCCGGAAGTCCCCCATTCGGGGAAGTTCGACCGACGAGGGCAAGTACTAATTACATTCGATGCCATATTGGGCGACTTGCACGTCGGAGATGGGGATGAAATGATGATGAGGAAAATAGAACACCCAGTCGCTGAGTGGAGAAAATCTCCTGCCCCAGCTGGGAATCGAACCCGGGCTCCTCGGCGTGGCATTCTGCTGTGCTGACCACTCAGCTAAAGGGGGCGGACATAAGCAGACACAACACTATTTCCACACATCTTCTGCATCTTGAGTTGATGGAGAGAAGGGCACCAGTGGAATACCAGGCCTTGAATACCAGAAGACTTGAAAATTCGATGCATTCATGCAATCTTCTCCTCACCTTGATGTAGATGATGGTATCTGTGTGGTCGAATAATCTAAGCGGCACCATGTCTTCATCAGGCATACCATGATCATCCCAGTGTATTCCATGGTAGAAATGTGTTTATCGTTTTGCAGTTCTCTGTGTTTTAGCACACTTTACAGCACTGAAAGACCTTGGCGATGCAATGTTTGCTGAGAATGTCTCTATTACTCCAGCATCTGCTGTGTATGCCATGAATGCAACATCTTTAAATGTGAACTGTCTACAATCATCATCACTAAAACCCTCAGCGTCTGGAATGATGTTCACATCTTTAGATGTCATTTTGACATGCTCAAAGTGTAGCTTAGCTCTTATTTGCTTATATAGTTCGTTGCCCAACACCATTGAGTGGGCAGTAGTTAATCAAACAGTCATGTAGAACTAGAGCATACGCTGCAGTGTGTTTTGGGGAAATTTACTGAAAATTCAAATTCAATTTGTACATATATAGGTCCAAATTTAATTAACACTTTCTGTTTTGAACAGTCTATCACGGTGAATGGCACCAGCTCTTTTAATTTCCATGGGCTAAGTAGACATCCATCCTCTTCATATTATGAAGCACAGAACCATGCATGCTTGTCATATGCTACACTGTATACATTTTTATAATGCAGGTGTGAATTATCATACAGGTACAATTTGGAGACGTGCGGTTAAAGGCGCTGCAGTCTGGAACCGCAAGACCACTACGGTCGCAGGTTCGAATCCTGCCTCGGGCATGGATGTTTGTGATGTCCTTAGGTTAGTTAGGTTTAACTAGTTCTAAGTTCTAGGGGACTAATGACCTCAGCAGTTGAGTCCCATAGTGCTCAGAGCCATTTTGAACAATTTGGAGATGAGGTAGACTCTGGCATTAGCTAACCTACAATTGTCGAATTTCGTGGAATCATTTGCTACAGTCCCTCTTCTACTGGTCTGAAACGCAAGTGTGATGAACCTGGGCACCTCCAGCTGGGCAGAGGTTTTAGTGGCCAAGGTTTATCTGTTTGCATATGCTTACAGTAGCACTGGGTACTCGAAAACCTCCCATGAATGGGAAGATTATGGTAGAAGTACACAAGCGATGAGAACCATTAAAACCTTCAGATGCTGCTTATCCAATACATTGATGTGTGGCATTTTCTATTGTGTTCTGTTGATGGTGATATTGTTCTCCTCTTGAGCTCCCTGAATGTATGAGTTTGTTATCCGTTGCACTCCGTACCAAAATAAGTTCCTGGTTAGCAGTAAGAACAATTTACCCCATGTCTTCAAAGTATCCCATGTGCAGTTTTAGAGGTATACATGCAGTAAATCTCTCATAATCCTTCATTGTTTTTGAGTTTTATGAGTTGATATATGCCTACATTACATGTACGGTCAATCTCGTCTCAGTTAAGTTCATATTGTATCTCTTGACACAGGAGCGCTAGAGCATTATTTGTAAGGTTCATGCCACTGTAGTAGTACCATCCCTTTTGGTAAATTATCGATAAGATATATGACACTCTTGCATGCGAGGGTTAAAGTGTCTTGGTGTTGTATGACAATTCTAATTTTATCATTCAAGCTAAAAGTAGTTGATACATAAAGTTTATGCAAGAAATATTCCTGATGTATAATACGTTTGTCAATTCCACCAGGCATGTTCTATCGAATGACATAATTGCGAGGTTTCAGACCAGTTGATGTAAGAAACTCGTAGTGTGCACGTGTTATCACGTTGCCGTTCTGTTGTGAAGTACCGCACTGTGTGATGTGCACATTGATTTTATACTGTAACGTTCTCTAAGAAACAGAAACTTTATGATTAGGTTGAATGCATGTCTGATCTGTGGAATGGGTACTGAACTCGAATTATCGTGTAGCGTGTTGTAACTACCAGTGGTATGCTTACTCTGTGTTATTGTTAGCAAAGTTTTACACGAGTTGATTGGGCAATGCAACTCCCAATACCAATAAATAAATACAGTCACTGCAAAATACATTTATCTCTTAGGCGCTGAATCAGCTGGCCCTGTCCAAAATTGATAACTTTGGTCCCTGTGCATATAATAAATAAATTAAAATGTCTTACCTCTAAAGCAGCAACAGAGTAATGCGATATGTTCTGGTGTCTCATGAAAAACAAAATTATGCTAGCTACTGGCTCAGCAGTGTGCAGTGCTGGCCATAATACTTGAAATGCACATGAAATTCTTTCGGCTGATAAACGAGAATATTTAAGAAACCCATCTTCTTTGAAAAATATATGACCTGGACTATGGTGAATTACTAACACTAAGTTTGTTAGAAAAATTATATTGCAAGTTAAGTTTGGCTTTTAAAAAACATGTGACAGTTGAAGCTGCATAAGTCACAATTGATTCACAAACAGTGAGAGTTAAACAGCAAGTATTATCTAAACTCACTAATCCAACATCAATGCAAATCATCATATTACTTATGTCTCTGTTAAAAAATCTTAGAAGCATTATGAAAGTGGAATATCTAACTGGCCTTTTTATCAAATCAGTTTACGTACATTCTGGGGTTACCCAACAATTACAAATTATCAGCCAAGTCATCTATATTAATGTGCTGGCAGAAACAGAAATCATAATTATTTAACATCTTTACCTTGCTTGCATGAAGACAACACTGATATACATACATTATTCTGACACTTGGTGGCTTCACACAGCACACCACAAAACTGCCTACTCCAACGTCTTTCCCTCACAGACAGCTAGATACCTACAACTGTGCACCAAGCACTCTCTTACTCCAGCACTATAATAACCTCAGACCAGAAGCAGTCTGGCTCTGCGGTCGTGCACAGTCAGCGATCTGCATTATAGAGGCTATCAGAGACATACATCGTTTATAAAATCGTATTCTTGAGCCACACACAAATGTGTCCCAGTAGATTCCTTTCAGTACCTTATGCCCATCCTGTCTTTGTCGACAATACAAAGCTGCTGCGAGTCCTGACTGCTTGAAGGTCTCCACCACTGCTTCTGGTCTCCCAAGAAATCTGGGGTCTTTGTTCTCGCTGAGAGGTTGAGGTGGGTCCATTGCAGGACCTGGCTGGTTGAAGATCTCCGCCGCTTCCAGGTCTCTGCACGTTCGAGGTCACTGCTGGTTCTGTTTTAGATGTAGTCGTACAATGATTTACTGGCCACGAAAGTCAATGAGTTGTTTATCCTCGTCCACAATACACAGCTCCAGATTGTCTAACGTCTGAACTGTTATTGGAAGGTAAATAGCGCTGGGAGGGGTCTCATCGATCTTATATCCTAACTGATGGTAAGAATCCGTTAATTGTATGAATCAATCTACTGTTGAGATAAGAGTGTGTTGCAGGGTTACACTCGACACAGATAGTATGTAACGTCTTGTAATAAACAAAGACAATATATTATGTAATAATTAAAATATTAGATGTGTCATATTGTGTCATTAGGTAAAATTATGTATTATTTTCTTTATTTTTTATTTTTGAGAACGTCTGTGTCGGCGAGTAATAAGACCGACACAGAAGATAAATGTTGTACAAAGATCACCAAATGAATTTGTATATAAGGCATGATGTAAAGCAATGTCTCTGTTCTTCTTAATCTGAAAGCTGCGAGATAAAGATCTCCTGTTGTTGTCGTAGAGAGCGCGAAGGTAGCATTCTTTTGTCGAGATTGTGAATTGGACGCCATTGCGCGTGAATGTACACAGGTCTGTAATTATTAAGATATTTAAATGTTTAAATAGAGTTGTTTAAATGAAAACTTGTATTACTTAAATGTTAAAGTGTGCCTGCCTATTATCCCATCCTGTTAAGATATTTTTCAGCCATATAAAAATATTATCTGTGGAGCTGAGCTGTGTGGAGAAAGAAGAGCCGCTGCCGCGGCGTATTTAAACGACTTACAATATAGTCGAGTATACCGCAAGGAAGCGGTAAAATAATAGTAAAAAATAATATTATTTCTTTTAGCTCCCAGGCTGGCAGTGAAGATCAGCAGATTTTATGATGTGTTGCAGGTTGACGCGGGCTGCTGATAGGATATAATTTTCAGTGCAAATAATTTTATGTACCTAAAGAATCTGATAGGAAACTTGCTGTGCTCCGTTCTGATCTGGCTAAATTTTATAGTGAATACGTAATTTTCTTTAATGAGAGTCTCATGTTCTTGGGCTAGCCGTGGTATGAAATAGCATTTTAGTAAGAAATAAAATCCACTGCAAACTTGTATTTGAGAACGATCGTACGAACTGTAACATCAGAGATCATAGGACATTAATTTCAACTTTGAATAATTACGAAGTAGGAAAGATATATTGATACTTAGCATGAGTTGCAGTTACTAAAAAATCGTTCTTTAAATTATAGGCCAGATTCAGAACAATAATACTTCCATCATTTTATTTTGCTAAAAAAAGGTAACGATGATAAAGCAATTAAAAGCACAGCATTGTTAAAAGAATTTCACGTCACTCTTCCCATATATTTTTATAAAAGCAACAATTAACGAAAGGGCAGTCGGCAACAGCTATAATAGCTTTTTTTTTAAGAGAGAAGACGTGAAACTGGCGCCCAAAAACGCGGGGCCCGAATTTGCAGTGGCCACAGTTATAAAATTTTATGTATTTTCTTTCAGTGTCTATTGTTATGTAGGTGTATATGTATATGTATTTAGTGTTAAATGTATGTATATCATGATCTATGCTATGTATTAATGAATGTTCAAACACTCTTACATGACAAAACGTACTACTGCAAGCGAGTTTGAGAAGACGATCCTGATTGTACTGAGAAGCTCTAACGACTACGTAATCCGGGGGCAGCCGGACCCCGAGATAATAGAAACTAAAGGTAAGACTACAGTGTAGTTGTCCTGTTTGTAGAAGTTGAGCTCCAGTGAAGTAATCTCATATCGCTAGTGGTGTGCATACTGTACGTAGTTTGATGTTAGTAATTGTGACAGGACAAAGTTGATGTAGATAGTAATTTTTAGTGTGCAGTGTAGTGTATATAAAGTGATGTATTTTGTGTGCAAGGGGAAAAACTGTTAGATTTAGTGTTTTAGTAAGCAATTTAGGAATATGGTTAAGTTGCGTAGTCAACGTCCAAGCAATATGGATACTGAAGAACAACAATTAGCTAGTGAAGGAAATGTGGAACCGGGTGCCTCAAGTAGTACTAGTACTCTCTTTGAAGATATAACTGGCGAAAATGTGGGGGCAGGGCCACAGGAAGTAGTGCCACCGCCCACTAGTCATCAAGTTGATGTAGATAAAGAAATTGTACCACCACCAGAAAAGCAGGAACCAGAGAGTGGTAATCTGCCTGGTGGGTATTCAATTCAGACTATATTAGAGCGTGTGCTAAATTACCAGGCAAAATTTGCGCAACAGCAAGCCGAGCGAGATCGCCAGCAAGCTGAACGAGATCGTCAGCAAGCTGAGCGAGATCGCAGGCTAGAAGAAAATTTACTTGCCCAGCAAGCTGAACGAGATCGTCAGCAAGCGGAGCGAGATCGCAGGCTAGAAGAAAATTTACTTGCCCAGCAAGCCGAGCGAGATCGCCAGCAAGCCGAGCGGGACCAGCAACTTGTGCAATCGTTAGAAAATATGAAAAAAGAGATAGCAGATATGAAAAGGAATTACGAGTCGATACCTAAGGCCGTGCAGGAGCTGACTGAACAGGTCACCCACCTGCAAGTAGCAAACACTAACATGGTAGATGAAATAGGTGTCTTAGCCAATAGAGTAGAAAAGCTAGAAATAGATTCCACACAGCTTGTAGAGCAGAAGTGGAATGAACAGGCAAATAAAATTGAAACAGAATTTAAATCATGGATAGAAGTGAAGGAGACTGAGATTGACACGAATATTAATTCTAAAGTAGAAGCAGCAATAGCAAATAGAGATTCAGAATCGTTCAGTACCGCCGTAAATAGTCAGGTACAGAACGATGTGCAAACCATTAAACAAATAATCAGTGAGGATATTCCGCAGTGGCAAGTGAATGTTAACAAACGGATATCCGATCTGGAGAAGGGTTTAGCACAAAGCAGGAAACAAGTGGAACAGGAACCTCTGTCGCCAACAGCCCATGGTTTTGGCAACGCACAAACTTATATGCGATACAACAATGGGGAATCTGTAGTCGGTAATGCGAAGAGCTGTAGCTCCGGTTCGGAGCACACAGCATATGTCCCAGCAGCAAACCCCTGTAGTTCAAAAATATTAGTGGAAGAAAGTTTAATTAAAAATAGACAATTTCAAACATTTACTACTGAAAGGAAATCAGTACACCCAGTAGTATTTATAAAAAGCTTTAAAAATATCTTACCCAGTGTATGGAACGAAACACAGAAAATACAATACGTAATGTCGTACATTCAAGGTGACGCAGCACTGTGGGCTACAGAAGTAGCAGACAGCTGCAAGACATACGAACAGTTTGAAAGGGCATTTTTATCGAAATATTGGTCGCCTTGTATACAAGAGCGACTAAGAAAAGAGGTATATAATCCCGAACCGTACTCACCCCGTCTTGGGAATTTGAGGCGGTACTTTGAAAAATATATAAACAAAACACGCTACTGGGACGAGCCTATATCACCGAGAGACATAATAAGACTACTCAAATCCCATTTACCAATTCAGATCAAGGAGAAGTTAATACATGTACCAGAAAGCGACATGGAAAACTTCCTGTCGGTCCTAGATTCCATAGATTTGATACAGGAAGATGTAAAATCGGCGTGCGACCATTTGCGGAATAATGGGTCAGGATGTAATCACGACAGAAACAGTAGTGCACAGAACCACAACCATAGAAATGGTGGGGGTGGTAGCAAGCGACAAGAACAATCGCAAAATGGTAGTAACGGTAGAGGCCAAAACGGGTATGGACAACCAAATTATAACAAAAAGCGTCGATTTGACGACAGATACGAATCCGGAATGTCAGGGACCAACCGCTGGAAAAATGCGCGAGGTCAGTGGCAGAGTAATTATAATGATAGTAATCGAAATTGGCAACAGAATCAGTGTAGAAGCCCAGAGCGACAGGCTAGTGACCGGTATGACAACAATAGACCACCACCGCAAAACGCGCCTATTGCGCAGCCGTGGCGGCATACAAATCAGAACGTACATATAGTGGAGGTCGCGGACAATAGCCGTCCAAGTACCTCCCAAGTAACTAATCCAACAAACTAGGATCGGCCTCGATATGCTCTCCATCGACGGCCGAGGGATGGAGTGAGAGCAACTCGAGTAATAACAGTAATAGACCTGGGATACGCATGCTGCGATACAACGAAGGTGTCAGTATGGATAAAGATCTGCTGAACGAACCGCACGAATGTAAGAAGGATAATAACGAAAATGTGCAAGCTATTATTGAAGCTAGAATCAATGATGTTGCAGTAAACATAATTATCGACACAGGTGCCTCAGTAAGTGTGATGAGTATGGAGCTATTTAAAGCACTGGGAAAGGGACATAGTATTCCGACCTTCCCGGTTAATAATTGTAAGGTGTCTGGAGCCATTAGTGCACAGAGCCAATCAGTTAAGTACCAGGTGCAGGTGGAGATTTATAAGGAGGGCGAAGCCATAGTGAGCTCGTTCCTCGTGGTTAAAGGATTGAAGGTGGCCTGCATTCTGGGAGTAGATTTTCTCCGTGAGAGGGACGCATTGATCGACCTCTCCGTGGGGAAACTAAGCATAATTAATAGGGGTAGAAGGATTGAATTATCTATGATGAAATCGAAGGAGGTACTTGTGCCGTGCTGTAATCGAATCGATATCAAAGGTAGGAACCCTTGGGTACTACACATCGATGATTTTTCACATGCAACAGACCTCTATTACCCGAACTTAGAGGATCAAAATTTCGAAACAAATGTTGAGGCATTTCAGACTAAAGTGCACGAATCGGAAGGTTTAAATGATACGCAAAAGCAACAGTTGACGCAGCTGCTATCGGAATATACTATGGTATTTACCGACCGTCCAGGAATAGTCAAAGGGTACCACTATCACATAGAGGTGATACCCCATAATACATACTGTCGCGCAACCTACTCCATCCCTTGGTCGAGGAGGGAATTCGTAGCTAAAGAGATTCAGAAGACGTGAAGTTATTTATTCAGTGACACATAACATATAAAGAGTAATAGGTGTAAAAAGATTTTAATTGTGTTTTAGAATATAAGTGTGTTAGTATATAGAAAGAAATTTGTGTGTAATGAAGTTGGGAGGAAGTGGAATCAGAAAGTGAGCAATAGCTTACACAGGACAGATTTTGTTTACAGACAATTAGTCATTAAGATATTATGTGCTTATTAAAAAATGAACAATTTTCTTGTTGTATAAAGGATTAATTTCTTGAACCATTTTCTATGTGTAGTGTGTAAGTGCAATCAATGATGCAATCTTATAGAGTAAGGGAATTGCTGTAATTGTATTAGGATAAGAAACCCTGAGAGAGAGAGTCTTTACTAGCCAGACATTGACTTTGCAATATGCAACAATGATGTAATGTGATGTTGGCTGCCAGTAGTGATTTGAGAACGACACTGGAGCAGAACCTAATTAAAAACGAGCCCGTTCCGTGGAAACTCCGTTCTGTATGTAGCAATGCTTCAATTGAAGCCTGTGTACTTGGTACACGACCTTGAATATTCATTACGCGATACGCGAGTTAAGTCAGACAATGCAGAACCTACACTGTAGTCATATAGGAAAAATCATTAAAAATAATGTTATTGCTGAACGAAGTATTTATTGAACAATATGCCCAAGTCAAGCTGTCATGCACATGGTAAAATCTGTTTGATAGATGGGTGATAATCAGGCAAGCTACACTAAGAAAAAAAAAAAAAAATATGTATAAAAAAAAAAAAAAAAAAAAAATTTACAAAGGGCCAAATACGCCTAGCAACAATATGAAGAGTATGTTGTGATAAAGTGAAAACAAATAAATGCTATGTAAATCAGAGTGACTATGCAAAGAACAGTTAAAAGGTGTTAAAAAATAAACTGTGTGCATAAACACTTAAGGACAGGACGGAATATTGTGTGTAGTAGGGACAGAAAATGACTGTTGTATCTGCACCAATATATACGTCGATAAATCTAGTGTTGAGTGATAGACTGTCCTAGTGCAGTGCTCAACGAACAATAGACAGTGTATAAAAACAGTAGTTATTGATCCGTTCGGAGACGATTTACACAAACATCGCTCAACGGAGACATGTACTATGAGTGTAAAGAACCATTTTCGCGTGTTGAAAGACGCTCTGGCAGTGCATCAACCGTGGAAGTGAGTGAAAACGTGTAGTACAATGTGCGTGTGACGAACTCTGAATACCAGTGTCACGATGCCACAAAAAACCTGTTATCACGCCAAAACATCCTGTGCATACCAGTGAAGCGACGGCTTACTGAACAATAAACACTTTTAACAAATTGCCTCTTCTTCCACAGCTAGTAATCTGTGTCCTTAAAGACAGTACACCGTTGTGGAATGTTTGTTTCATGCGCCACGACGGGGAGCCATGCGGAGAAGCAGAGACGAGTGCCGTGCCGCCATCCAGCCGGTTGCGGTAAACCACTGCCACTCGCCGACAACAGCGAATGGTTCAGCGCGGTTCGCGACTGCTTGGGCGCCACGCTAGCACGACCTCACTGTTATTGAGAGCCGGTCGTCGAACCCAGCGGCCGTCGGTACGCGGCGTTCCAGACGACGTTACTCAACAATTGCTTCGCGCCGCCAGCTCCATACCACATTGTTGTCATTCAAATGAACTATTAACTATATGTATAATGTGCTAACATGAATGGTGTTTAATGGACACGCAATGACGTGATAAACATTTTTTTTGTTGTTATCCAACACGAACTCACAATATTCATGGATTTAGTGATGTATCGATCTAATATGTTTGCGTCATGTTAATGAAAGGTACTCGCACGAATGCTAGACATTTTAAACCAACTGTCGCGAGTAAGTGCAAAGACGGTTCATTATACTATTGTAAAAATGTGTAATAAGTGACTTTCATAACAATCCAGAATACAAGTAGTATATTGATAACAAAGAGACTAAAAGTGTAGCATGCTATCACAAATAGCCTTTGTTATATGTGGACATTGAATAGAGTCTAAACTTTTCGTGAGATGACCATGGCTCCGGCGCAGTTTTCCCAGGTTTTCTGATCGCACGTAGCCCGAATGGGGGAGCCAAATAAATGTAATGACCCTGGGACTAGGTTGACGGTCACCTCGCAAAGTGTAAGAACAGTATACGAAGTGTAATTAAACCTACAGTGTAAAAGAACTGAGTAGTGTAAAGTGAATGTTCCAACCAAAGTAATAAACCATAAACAAGACAGACGTTAGTGGCAGCATATTGCCGAACATTTTCATCGTTAGTCAAATGCTGCCAGGGGGCAGTGTAACGTCTTGTAATAAACAAAGACAATATATTATGTAATAATTAAAATATTAGATGTGTCATATTGTGTCATTAGGTAAAATTATGTATTATTTTCTTTATTTTTTATTTTTGAGAACGTCTGTGTCGGCGAGTAATAAGACCGACACAGAAGATAAATGTTGTACAAAGATCACCAAATGAATTTGTATATAAGGCATGATGTAAAGCAATGTCTCTGTTCTTCTTAATCTGAAAGCTGCGAGATAAAGATCTCCTGTTGTTGTCGTAGAGAGCGCGAAGGTAGCATTCTTTTGTCGAGATTGTGAATTGGACGCCATTGCGCGTGAATGTACACAGGTCTGTAATTATTAAGATATTTAAATGTTTAAATAGAGTTGTTTAAATGAAAACTTGTATTACTTAAATGTTAAAGTGTGCCTGCCTATTATCCCATCCTGTTAAGATATTTTTCAGCCATATAAAAATATTATCTGTGGAGCTGAGCTGTGTGGAGAAAGAAGAGCCGCTGCCGCGGCGTATTTAAACGACTTACAATATAGTCGAGTATACCGCAAGGAAGCGGTAAAATAATAGTAAAAAATAATATTATTTCTTTTAGCTCCCAGGCTGGCAGTGAAGATCAGCAGATTTTATGATGTGTTGCAGGTTGACGCGGGCTGCTGATAGGATATAATTTTCAGTGCAAATAATTTTATGTACCTAAAGAATCTGATAGGAAACTTGCTGTGCTCCGTTCTGATCTGGCTAAATTTTATAGTGAATACGTAATTTTCTTTAATGAGAGTCTCATGTTCTTGGGCTAGCCGTGGTATGAAATAGCATTTTAGTAAGAAATAAAATCCACTGCAAACTTGTATTTGAGAACGATCGTACGAACTGTAACATCAGAGATCATAGGACATTAATTTCAACTTTGAATAATTACGAAGTAGGAAAGATATATTGATACTTAGCATGAGTTGCAGTTACTAAAAAATCGTTCTTTAAATTATAGGCCAGATTCAGAACAATAATACTTCCATCATTTTATTTTGCTAAAAAAAGGTAACGATGATAAAGCAATTAAAAGCACAGCATTGTTAAAAGAATTTCACGTCACTCTTCCCATATATTTTTATAAAAGCAACAATTAACGAAAAGACAGCATACAGATATAACAGTTTTTTTTTAAGAGAGAAGACGAGAAAAGTACTGACAGGAAATATATCAACTGACTAGTTGGATGTGTGAGCTTTATTAGGGTCTTTCTTCAAAACCTGTCCTTTTGTGAAACCCAGCAGCCGTTCTGTTGAACTTTTCTGATTAAAGTCAATCACTGTATTCGGTCTCTTCGTTTCAGATTTAAGTGTGTTGATGTTTGGACGTAGCACAATTCCTTTTCCAGTGAATTTTAAAACGTCATCTTCAGTATTGTCTGCACTTGGTTCTGTTTCCACAATTTCTGTTCCACCATTAATTTATAGATGAAGTTTATTTTTATCTTCTGTGATATTCGGAACTCTGTTGTATGTCTACAGCCCAGTTGGAGCAATGCTCCACTCCCCATTGCTTAAATCATTCAGTGGGAAGTAATTCGCTCGTAATACAGACGATCTTTCTTTTAAAGTCAGAGTATGTGATACTGCATCTGAACCTCAATTGATGAGTGGATACTTATATAATCTTTTTCATAGACTTTAGGAGGAACATGATGCACAGATGCCCACACAAGTAAGAATTGGGGTCTTGGTAGCGACGAAAATTGTAGAACATACGTCTTCTGTCGGTGAAGTATCGTTGTAACTCTTCTGGTTGCTGCACGTCTCCAAATGAGTCAGAATCGCATATTTTATTTGTATTTTTCGTAACACACGCCACCCAGTGGATTACTGATCCACAGGAACACCTATATTCACAATTCCGCTTTCTCTGGTTTTCCCCATAGACTGTGCTAATGTATCCCACATAAACACACCATGGGCTCTTGGAATGCTGAACTTTTTTCTAACAAATTTGAGCAGATCTGTGTTTGTAAGCGATCTATCCGTTAGGATAGGTAATGGTATTTTTTTTTATTCATGAAGAGACCTATCCTTTCTTGTATGGTTTCAGGTATAGTCCGTTCTGCTACTTTCATCATGTGGTTATGTCTTCTTGCCCCCTCCAGCTGCTCCAGGAATTCTACACGCTCCTGACTGTTCTGGCAATAGTCACAGCGCCACCAGCCAGTGGGAAGTAATTCGCTCGTAATACAGACGATCTTTCTTTTAAAGTCAGAGTATGTGATACTGCGAGAGACCTACGAGGGCACGAAGGAGGAAGGGGATAATTCCGCCAGATGTCTTGGGTATGGGCAGAATTCAGGGTGCATTCACTGGTCCTTTATGATTCAATGCTCTTTTAGCTGCATACGTCACTGTCAGCATACAGTGTCTTTAAACACCCCTGTCATGACTTCTTCTTCTTCTTTTTCATCATTGTCTTCTTCTTCGCCGGCCGCGGTGGTCTAGCGGTTCTAGGCGCTCAGTCCGGAACCGCGGGACAGCTACGGTCGCAGGTTCGAATCCTGCCTCGGGCATGGATGTGTGTGATGGCCTTAGGTTAGTTAGGTTTAATTAGTTCTAAGTTCTAGGCGACTGATGACCTCAGAAGTTAAGTCGCATAGTGCTCAGAGCCATTTGAACCATCTTCTTCTTCGTCAGTGCTAGACGTGCAGGGTTCAGAACTTGCTTGAAATTCACACCCAAGGCCAACTTAATTTTAACACACTTGGTTTTATCAACTACAAATGCTGCCAAGTGCTGCGCTATACTACTGTCTTTTTTCACACATATTCCCTTGGCTTTATGAGCCAAAATTCGATCTGAAGTGTGACATCCTGGAACATCTTTATGTTTAGCATATGCAATGTCGTGTTCCAAACATGCCTCATCAAGCTCGTTAGTCCTCCTAACACACTTGGTTTTATCAACTACAAATGCTGCCAAGTGCTGCGCTATACTACTGTCTTTTTTCACACATATTCCCTTGGCTTTATGAGCTAAAATTCGATCTGAAGTGTGACATCCTGGAACATCTTTATGTTTAGCATATGCAATGTCGTGTTCCAAACATGCCTCATCAAGCTGGTTAATCCTCCTATCACCAAGAGCCAAGCGTTTTGAGGCTTTGTACCAGGTTCGCTGTACTTATACCCCAGAATGTGCAATTCAACTGGAAGTTTGTCGAGAATACCACCATCTCCTATAATGTCTCTCTTGTCATGAATGTTATGCTACTGTACTCTGTGAACCCTATTTTATAACAAATCGTCAGTCTCAATAAAGCTGTCTTGTGTTGCAGGAAAATGTAACCATTTGACTATTGCTCTATTCCCTCGACATCTTATGACATTATCTGCAAGAAACACATGAGGTTCTGGGCTCTTCTGCATTTCCTCTGTGTAAAAGCATCCTGAAATATCAGTGCCCCTGCTATCCTTTAAGATATAAGTTTTGGGATCTGGAAACTACACTACTGGCTATTAAAATTGCTACACCAAGAAGAAATGCATATGATAAACGGGTATTCATTGGACAAATATATTATACTAGAACTGATATGTGATTACATTTTCACGCAATTTTGGTGCATAGATCCTGAGAAATCAGTACCCAGAACAACCACCTCTGGCCGTAATAACGGCCTTGATATGCCTGGGCATTGAGTCAACAGAGCTTGGACGGCGTATACAGGTAGAGGTGCCCATGCAGCTTCAACACGATACCACAGTTCATCAAGAGTAGTGACTGGCGTATTGTGACGAGCCAGTTGCTCGGCCACCATTGACCAGACGTTTTCAATTGGTGAGAGATCTGGAGAATGTGCGGGCCAGGGCAGCAGTCGAATATTTTCTGTATCCAGAAAGGCCCGTGCAGGACCTGAAACATGCGGTCGAGCATTATCCTGCTGAAATGTAGGGTTTCGCAGGGATCGAATGAAGGGTAGAGCCACTGGTCGTAACACATCTGAAATGTACCGTCCACTGTTCAAAGTGCCGTCAATGCGGACAAGAGGTGACCGAGACGTGTAACCTATGGCACCCCATACCATCACGCCGGGTGATACGCCAGTATGGCCGGCCGCGGTGGTCTAGCGGTTCTAGGCGCGCAGTCCGGAACCGCGCGACTGCTACGGTCGCAGGTTCGAATCCTGCCTCGGGCGTGGATGTGTGTGATGTCCTTAGGTTAGTTAGGTTTAAGTAGTTCTAAGTTCTAGGGGACTGATGACCACAGTAGTTAAGACCCATTGTGCTGAGAGCCATTTGAACCATTTGATACGCCAGTATGGCGATGATGAATACACGCTTCCAATGTGCGTTCACCGCGATGAGGCCAAACACGGATGCGACCATCATGATGCTGTAAACAGAACCTGCATTCGTGCACCCAGGTTCCTCGTTGAGTACACCATCGCAGGCGCCCCTGTGTGTGATGCAGCGTCAAGGGTAACCGTAGCCATGGTCTCCGAGCTGATAGTCCATGCTGCTGCAAACGTCGTCGAACTGTTCGTGCAGATGGTTGTTGTCTTGCAAACGTCCCCATCTGTTGACTCGGGGATCGAGACGTGGCTGCACGATCCGTTACAGCCATGCGGATAAGATGCCTGTCATCTCGACTACAGTCATTGGATCTCCACCAACGCGAGCAGCAATGTCGCGATACGATAAACCGCAATCGCGATAGGCTACAATCCGACCTTTATCAAATTCGGAAACGTGATGGTACGCATTTCTGCTCCTTACACGAGGCATCACAACAACGTTTCACCAGGCAACGCCGGTCAACTGCTGTTTTTGTGTATGAGAAATCGGTTGGAAACGTTCCTCATGTGAGCACGTTGTAGGTGTCGCCACACGCGCCAACCTTGTGTGAATGCTCTGACAAGCTAATCATTTGCATCACAGCATCTTCTTCCTGTCGGTTAAATTTCGCGTCTGTAACACGTCATCTTCATGGTGTAGCAATTTTAATGGCCAGTAGGGTATGAATATCTCACTCTACCAGTTTGGATAGTATGACTTCTCAAATGCTGTGATGCGTTTTGAAATATGCGCCGAGCACCTACATTAAATTTCTGTTTATGTGGATCTAGCATTGATCGTATACCATATTCATGAGTCCATTGTCATGAAAATCGATTGGTATTATTTTTAGTGCGCTATGTTTGGTTCGATTATACTGTGCAATTATTTTTGAGAGGATATCCATCCATTTTAATGAGCCAGAAGGATTAAAATACATCCACATTTGAACTTTTATTGTAGTGTTAAGACATTCCACAATACTCGTCTTCAGGTGGGTGAATGTTAAGTTCTGATGTGCTCCATACCGGTGCATCATAGTCTTGAAATGCCTGTTGTAAAACTTTCCATTGTGATTGGTTTGGAGTTTGTTTAGGCATCGATTCATACCAGTCTGCAATAAACACTGAAACACGTCTGTGATATCTCTCCCCATTTCTTTTTTGACAGGTAATGCCCAGGCGAATTTGGAGTATGTATCAATATCTATTAAAATATTGTAAGGTGTATGCTTCGCCGGCGATGGGCGAGGCATGACAGAATCTCTGACCAGAGAGCAGTTCATCGTTAGTTGTTGCTTGTCGCTAGTCTGCGCGAGTCGTCAGTTTGCGCTTGTCTGCGCTTGTCTGCGCGAGTCTGCAGTCGTAGTCAGTCTGCGGGAGTCGGCATGCGTCGGCTGTGTGCTCTGGTCCCGACTCTGGTCAGGACTCTGGAGGATGAGTATTGTTGTAGAGGGTAAAGAAGCAGCCTTGCGCATATTTAATAATGTATGTTAATTGTAATTTAATTTGTTCAGAAAAAATGCCCCAATAATAATTTTTTTATAAAGTAACTCTTTTAAAGAAAAGTATTCATTTCAATTTAAAGAATTTTTCCACTCTTTTGAAGAAAAAGCATTCATTTCAATTTAAAGAATTTTTCCTATGCATTCCTTCCATGAATCAAAAAAAAAATATATATATATACGCCAGCATTGCACGAAGCTGTGTCGATAAATAAGAGCAGATATAGTTGCTGTTTTTATTGAGGTAAGAATTTTGCTTTTGTTATTCAGAATACCGTGCCGAAGGTCAGCGCTGCTGTCCTTATAAAATTTGCCAGATATTATTATTTCTGTTGAGAGGTTACATTTGGTTCATGGTTCATTATTTAATCAATATTATTGTGTGGTTCATGGACAATTTTCATTCCTTAATTTTTGTGGGGAGTTTAAGCTTGGCTCCATTTTGCATTATTATTAAACATTATTTTTGTTGGGAGTTTACACTTGGCTCCATTTCCATTTTTTATTTAATAAAAATTACTGTGGAGAGGTTACATTAGGCGACATCCGGACCAGGATCGTATTTTTTTGTGAATCTTCTGAGAAGTAGTCATATATCTGCTCTTATTTACTTAAATGTAATTAGCATTTGGCGCAACGCATTTACTAATTTGTCACTCTTTCTTCCACAGATCATTGGCAATTTGTTGCTGTTTGTTATATTTGTGTTTGTTGCATTTTTGCATTGTGTTGGCTTCATTTGTGAATAATTTTGATTAGTGAAAAATGCCGCGAAAAACTGTTAACAGTACATCGCGATGTATAATGAGTGAAATAGCCGACTCAAACAACTTGACCGATAGTACTTGCGGCATGCAGTGTAAATGATGACAATCCTCCATTTACAGACAATCAGTGCGTACCGACTACTTGTAATGATTTATATCTTAGTGATGAACAAACGAATTCGATTGTGTCCTCAGTTAATTTAACGACAATTGATGACGCGCGGCGTTTTGTTGCAATGAGCGCTGCCCAGCTTGACACACCCGGTTTGCAGGATTTACGTGATGAACAATTTTTCCAACGAAAATGAACAGTATACTCAAAGTAGGACAGATTTATTTGATTCCGAGGTAGTGACTAACAGTGCACATCCGATTGGCAAACATTTTCAAGAATCACAAAATGACCGAATGGTTACACAAAACGTGACAATTGCAGGTACGTCATCAAACAGCACAGAGAATAGAGTAGGTAATGTTACTTTGGAACGAATTATGGCAATATTGCTACAACAGAATGAACATAATAAAAAACAGGACGAAAGTTACAAACAGTTGAATAAAAAAATAGACAGCAATTCCAAACAGTCGGATGATAGACAAGAGAAAAATTTCAAACAACTTAGTGAACAGAACAAACAACTTAATGAAAAATTAGAAACAATTCCAAACAGTTGAATGAAAAATTAGACAACAATTCCAGACAGCTTAGTGAACAGATTGCAGCTGTTGCCGCGCAATGTCATGATACTAAAGAACAATTACGTGTGGAAATTGAGGCTTGTGCTAGGAAAAGTAGTGAAGAAATTAGATCTGTTGCGCAAGAATTAAGGGATAGCTGCAACAGAATCACTTAGAGACGAAATTAGTGCAGTCGGTAAACAATGCTCTGAAAAAGCAACACAGTTACGCGACGAGTTTAAATTAATGACAGCAGAACTTTCGCGCTCGCTGGATGCAAAAGTAGACGCGAAATTCGACCAACTGAAGAACAGTCAAATTGACGAACGTCTTAATCAGCACCTACAAAACAGTGAAACGCGTTTCCGTAAATTTATACAGGGACAAAATAAAGTAAAACGACAAGTCATGGAAACAATTACTGCACAGAGACAGGAAGATAAACGTAAATTGTTTGCGAAAGCAAAAACATACGTAGACAACAATATTGCTACAGTATCGGACGAAATTAACACTATCAAAGAGTTGAACACCGAATTGCGTGATGAAATTTGCGATCTTAAAACAAAAACAGATATACACACAGTAGACTTTCAGACAGTGACCGACAGACTTGAACAATTAGAACTAATTCAGGATTCCGATGTCATCAAAGCTGACGTTAAAAAATTGAACGAAACCACACGTAAAATATAAAAACAAATTAATGCTTCTGACACTAAAAACGATGATCAGGTAAAAATACTGACTGAAAAATATGATGAATTGGCCAGTCGTATTGACGTTATTGAAAATAATAATGACAGCAAATCAGACGATACTTCACCGATTTCGTTTAATCAAACACCTGAATTCCAAAATTTACAGCAGACGATCAGTGAGATAGATTCGTCTAATAATACATTACGTAGAAAATTGTCAACTTTACAGCAAGAGGTAACAGAGATGAAAAATGTTTCAGCATTTAATACATCACAGCAGACGCCACATTCCGAATATTTGTCACACTCACACAGCCAGTATAACTTAAGTAATTTACAGAAACTACGTGACTTAAAATCCGAAAAGACACAGACAAATTGATTCTCATGCAATGCTGAACCTGTTCACAAAGTCAGAGACGATAACGTTGATTACGAGCAATTTTTATCTGTAAGAAAATCTAAGGAATTTAAAAATGACAGAGCACAGGTATACACTTTGAACTGGATACGTCGATTTATTTTGTACTTTCACCAACTTGGTCCGTAACGCAGAAACTAGCTTTGAACAGGATACGACAATTTGCTCTTGAATTTTTACCAACATTTCGTGTAATGCAGAAACTACAATTAGCATGGATACAGCAATTTATTTTTGAATTTTCAGCAGCATTGCCTGCAACGCAAAAGCTAAAATGTATTTGCAGCCCGTAATAGACCTCAGGGGATTCATTACGCTTTAATGAATATGTGCCGTAGCGTGCACAGGGCCCTGAGCCGTAGTAGTGCTGTTTCATCTTTAGTTTTCTGCACTGCTGCCTTCTCTTCTACTATCATTTATATCTATCAAAACAGCTCTTCAACTATTGCTCTAGCTCTGTGTAAAGAAAACCCGATATGACAAATTTTACCGAAAGTGACAGTTCTCTTTAGACATTCCCGAAATGACAACTATCGCCGTAACATTAATAACAGATAAAATTATAATCATCAGTATGTGTAAAATTATCAGCAATAGGAACCACATTTTTAGTAACAATAGAGGTTTTTCACCGCAATAGCAACAAAACCAGCCGGTTAGCATACCTAACCAACAAAGCAGTCTACAAGGTCAACCAAACTTTAATGTTTCGCCGCGTACACGTATAGTCTCAGCTCCAACAAATAGTAACGCACAGCAACAAGGAAATAACTACGTACAGAAAACACATTATTTCAATTTCTATCGCAATGCATCGTGTAGCAATGATTATCATGACAGACGTAAAAATAATGAGCACAATTTTCAGCGTACATTTAATAACAGTCGGTCTTATCAGCAGCAAAATCATCAGCAACAACCTATTATCATGAATGAACCAGACAGTAGGTATCATCCGGAACGTAAGAGGTCAGGAAGAAATAATAGAACAGTACAAATAGTCGAAATGCCACAGCATCCTCCCGAAAATAATAACACGTCAGGAAGAATTTGATTAAATACAGTACAGGTTGCATATTCCGCAAACAATACTTTTGACACGCAGAATCTTGTTCATGAGTATGTTATTTGAAACATGCTTTGTTGAATGCACCACTTTTATCGCACCCAGATGTTACCAGAATTTTTTCCATTGCCACCGACAGTTCTAACACCGCTTTAGGCGTACATATTTTTCAGGAAATTGAAGAAGATGGTTGCACAGTAATTAAAAACATCGCTTTTGCAGTCGCATTCTGTCACCTGCTGAACGAAATTATTCTGTTACAGAACTTGAAACATTATGTGTTGTATGGGCTTTTACGAGATTTCGGCACTTTCTTTATGGAAGACACACTACGGTTTACACAGATCATAGAGCGATACAATTTTTACTTTCCGCTAAATTTACACACGACAGATTAAGCAGATGGAAACTTTATCTACAGGAATTTAATTTTCAGTTGTTCACATTCCCGGCACACAAAATATTGTAGCAGATGCACTATCCCGTTCTCTCAGCAACCATCAGCAAGACATCGCAACCAACTTCTGCAAAGCAAATTTCAGCGTCATGTACATTCAACAAGTTGCATTTGAAAATTTCATTTCATCGTCATTACAAGACATAGCACGAGAGCAGAATAAAGACAACGTATGGAAAGAGATTAAACACCTTTGGCAAGATAGGAATAATGTTGCCATTAGAAACCATTACACTGTACGCAATGACATTCTTTTTCGCCGCTCTCATCCTGACAGCAACAATTGGTTATTATGCATTCCTGACGAACTTGTTAACAAATTAATTTGGTATACTCATTTAAGTTATGCACATTACGGAGCCAGAAAATGTTTTCTTATACTGAGACAGAGCTGTTATTTTACTAACATGGAGAAACGTATTCGACGAGTTTTAGCGTCATGTAAAATCTGCCAGAAAGCTATATAAGATACGACTTCACATATTCCTCCATTACATCCCATTGTACCTGTTAAATTGAGACATATGGCCGCTGTAGACATTTTTGGTCCGATTCCCAGAACTAATAGAGGTTTTTGCTACATCTTTGTCGCTGTTGAACTCACTTCAAAATTTGTTACCTTCACTCCGTTACGCAAAGCTACTGCTAAAACTGTTTCGAAAGCATTTGTAAAACATTTTCTATTTCATGTAGGGCATGTGTTGAAAGTAATTTCCGACAATGGACCACAGTTTCGATCTGCTATATGGATACGTATGTTACGAGCTAGAAACATTTCTCCGATATATATATCCAGGTACGATGCTTCTTCGAACCCTTGTGAAAGATTAATAAAAGAAATTGGTAAACTGTGTAGAATTTACTGCCATAAAAAACATATTGATTGGGACACACACATACTCTCATTCCAAGATGTAATTAATTCCATACCGAATGAATCTACTATGCTATCTCCGTCTGTTATACTGAAAAATGTTGAACCACCTAACAAAATTAAAGAATTAGTAACATTTCCTACATCTCGTCGACTACGACACCACGAAATAATTGACATTGCGCTGAACAACGTCAAACGTGCCGCAGAGCGCCGGAGAAGACAGCAAAAACAGGTTTGTACACGCCGTGACTTTCACATTGGACAGAAGATATTAGTACGTACACACTATTTATCCACCAAAGGAAAGAATAGATGCAGTAAATTTGACGTTCTATACGCAGGTCCATATCGAATTCGCAGCATTCCTCACCCCAATGTAGTACACGTCGAAACTTTGAGAACCAGAAAAACTAAAGGAAACCATTACGTGTCGAACGTCAAACCTTTTATTGAATGAAAATACTTTATGATTTATCACACTGTAATGCAATTTCCTAATTTTTTTATGACCGCTTATGCAATTATATTCACATGAACACCTACTGATGATTATCGTAATTTTTTCTTGGCAAGTGCCCGGCAAGGTAAGGTTAGCAGGTCGCTTTTCTTGTCGTTACACACCAGACCGTGCATATTTTCCAGATGAACTTACACATTTTTATGACAACTTATGCAATTATATTTATGTGACTACTTACTCATGATTGTCGTATTTTTTCTTGGCAAGTGCTCGGCAAGGTAAGGTTAGCAGGTCGCTCTTCATGTCGTTACACATTAGACAGTGCACATTTTCCAGATAAAATTACGTATCTTACGAATAATTATGCAGTTCTATCTAGTGATATATTAATTTTATCAAATTTTCTCTCTATTAAAGTCTTCAATTCTCGCCTCTATTAACTACACAACATACAAGCTGTGCACAAAGAAGATCACATTTCTTGTCGTTATACACCCTAGACCGTGCATATTTTCCATTTTTTATGTATGTATGATTGTTTTCCTGTTTTGTTTGTATGTACTATGAAATATTTAAGATATAACAAACACCAGTTGACTTTAATATTTTGCCTTATGATAGCTAAACATCGTGACTACTTTACTTTCTTTGCTGCTACATTGTGATACACTGTGTACATGTTTGCTTCTGAACACTGTCGATGTTTTTGACATATTACGTTTTCTGTCATGCTATGCTGTATGCTCAATTATGTTACTATAAACCAGTTTTTATCTAATGGGTATATGAATTAAATGCAAGACATTAATCTTTGTTCATCATTTTCAGAAAGAAATAACGTGTAAACGAAATAAATTAAACAGAAATAGGAATTTCACCTTCGGAATGAACGAAAGAGGATGCAATACCTCGTGATGAAGAGTAAATGGATCAGAATTAACAAGAATATACTATACACATCGTAGAATAGCAGTTTTAACTAATTTTTTCTTTCAGAATACGAGGCGATTGATGCAGGCTGTCAGACACAACTACACATCTTAGTTTTAGTGATGAAATATGATAGAAATAAGGAATAGTTGTATAATGAATAATGAAGTGACTCTTTTGCAGATGATAATGAATGGTGATGTATAATGATGAAGAATATGCTACTATGGATAATGAAGTTTTTCTTTACAGGTCATGATAATAATGGAGTTATGGTGATATGGATAATGAAGTTTTTCTTTGCAGATGAAAATAATGATGAAGTTTATATATTTGCTGTTAGTTAAGGGATGCTATGTAGTTATTTAAGTATTTGTTGCAGTTCGTTTTGACAGTATGTTTTATATCGCATGGTATGATGACTGAAGGTTTTGGAAAGGACAGCTAGAGAACATATATATTTTTATACACATTTCACTAACTGTTAATTCGAAGTTCATTACTTTTCAGCATAATATGCGTCTCTTCTTTCAGTTTCATAATCCATTTTGTATATTTTGCAGGAGAAATTATTAATGAAATTAATGTGGTATAAATAGTTGTTTATTAAACCTATGTCGTTTATGAATGTGATCACATATACTCTGCTTGTTTCATAACCTTGCTACAGCTGACTCACGACGAATGACGTTACACATCTTCATTTGCAGCAATAACTCAAAAGCAAACAAAGTAATTACCAGTCCCAAATAATGCTACTAGTTTAAGAGAGTTCTGAATAATACTGATCAGCTCTGAATAGTATGTCACTTCAATAATGACTTCTGAATAACACAAAAAAAATGCTTTGTAACTGGCCAATGAATGCCACTGTTTATTGTAATAAGATTACCTATGATGCCAATGATTACTATAATTAGACTAATTATGTATAAATGCTATGCCAATAATTAACTCATTTTGAGTAATGACTTCTGAATAATACAAAAAAAAATGCTTTGTAGCTGGCCAATGAATGCCACTGTTTATTGTAATAAGATTACCTATGGTGCCAATGATTACTATAATTAAGTGAATTATGTTAATACTATGCCATTCATTAGCTTCTGTTTTGAATGATGACTTCTGATGGTTTGTAACTGGGCAATGAGTGCCAATAATTACTATATTCAGTAAATTTTATGAACATTATTCTGTAATACTATATACATGGTACAGAAATGTTCAGTAACTGGGCGATGAGTGCCACCAATTACTCAAATCAGTTATTAGACTAGTGTAATTCTCAATGAAACTACTATGTGACTTAATGTCCTTCACCTTCTGACCTAATTACCAGAAATTACTGCAATATCCATTTGTCCTGTCTATCCTCATGATCATGGAGCACTATATTTGGTTTTTGCACTAATTCTACGTTGGTCTACTCTACAAGAACATGGTGTTGACACGACATGCTGTCCACCACCTTGAGCGATGGAGATGTTATTATGGTCCCACTGTTTGGTGTACCTAGCGTACTACCAAAATGATAGCATGGAATATTATTACGACATTTCAGTGTCTTGGCTACACTGATTAATACTTCAAGGAAAAGAGCTTCAGATTGTCTCACTTGGTGTTGTGCTTCTGTAGAAAGATATGGACTTTCAGTGCAGCTGCGTGCAAACTAAAGTGCTAAAACCATGACGCAATCCTTCCCATTCCTTTCCTAATTCTTGTTAAATGAAAAAGACATGTACAGTGCGTGTGCACTTCATTTCATTTGTTAACAAGATCAGTTGTCCTAAAAATACTAAAGACTTCTATAATGCATGTGCACTTTATTTCACTTCTTGATATGTTTATGTGTTGTAAAAATATTAGAGAGTTATTCAGTGCGTGTGCACTTTATGCCATTTGTACTCATTGCGTATAAATTTTTTTTGTGATTCCCAGATATGTTCTGAACTTCAGCGCATGTGCACTTTTGTCATTTACTAACATGATTTGTATTCATTGCTTATACATTTTGTGATTCCCAGATATGTTCTGAACTACAGTGCGTGTGCACTTTTGCCATTTGTTAATATGTTTTGTACTCATTGTGTAACTTCAGTGCGTGTGCACTTTTGTCATTTGTCAATCTTTGTTGTAAAAAAATATTAGAGAGTTTTACAGTGCGTGTGCACTTTATACCATTTGCACTCATTACGTATACATTTTTTTGTGATTCCCAGATATGTTCTGTATTACAGTGCGTGTGCACTTTCGTCATTTTGTTAACATGATTTGTATTCATTGCATTTTGTGATTTGCGGATATGTTCTGAACTTCAGTGCGTGTGCACTTTTGTCATTTGTCAATATGATTTGTACTCATTATATTCATTTGTTGTAAAAATATTAGAGAGTTTTACAGTGCGTGTGCACTTTATGCCATTTGTACTCATTACGTATACATATTTTTTTGTGATTCCCAGATATGTTCTGTATTACAGTGCGTGTGCACTTTCGTCATTTTGTTAATATGATTTGTATTCATTGCATTTTGTGATTTGCTGATATGTTCTGAACTTCAGTGCGTGTGCACTTTTGTCATTTCTCAATACGATTTGTACTCATTGTGTACACATTTTGTGATTCCCAGATATGTTCTGAACTTCAGTGCGTGTGCACTTTTGTCATTTATCAATATAATTTGTACTCATTATGTTTATTTGTTGTAAAAATATTAGAGAGTTTTACAGTGCGTGTGCACTTTATGCCATTTGTACTCATTACGTATACATTTTTTTAGTGATTCCCAGATATGTTCTGTATTACAGTGCGTGTGCACTTTCGTCATTTTGTTAACATGATTTGTATTCATTGCTTACACATTTTGTGATTTGCTGATATGTTCTGAACTACAGTGCGTGTGCACTTTTGTCATTTCTCAATATGATTTGTACTCGTTGCCTATACATTTGTGATTTCCTGATATGTTCTGAACTTCAGTGCGTGTGCACTTTTGTCATTTGTCAATATGATTTGTACTCATTATATTCATTTGTTGTAAAAATATTAGAGAGTTTTACAGTGCGTGTGCACTTTATGCCATTTGTACTCATTACGTATACATTTTTTTTGTGATTCCCAGATATGTTCTGTACTACAGTGCGTGTGCACTTTTGCCATTTGTTAATATGTTTTGTACTCATTGTGTATACATTTTGTCATTGCCTGATATGTTCTGTACTCAGTGCGTGTGCACTATATTTTATTTCATGTTCTGCACTTATATATCTGTAAATATTCTGTGATTGTAAAGTTAATTAATTAAGAAAAATTTGTTGCTCATGGCAAGTCCAATTGACTCACCATCGCTGCCTAATTTTTGCCCCCCCCCCCCCCCCCCCCCCCAGTGGAGGGTTATGTAAGGTGTATGCTTCGCCGGCGATGGGCCAGGCATGACAGAATCTCTGACCAGAGAGTAGTTTATCGTTAGTTGTTGCTTGTCGCTAGTCTGCGCGAGTCGTCAGTAGAAGTCAGTTTGCGCTTGTCTGCACTTGTCTGCGCGAGTCTGCAGTCGTAGTCAGTCTGCAGTAGTAGTCTGCGGGAGTCGGCATGCGTCGGCTGTGTGCTCTGGTCGCGACTCTGGTCAGGACTCTGGAGGATGAGTATTGTTGTAGAGGGTAAAGAAGCAGCCTTGCGCATATTTAATAATGTATGTTAATTGTAATTTAATCAGAAAAAATGCCCCAATAATAATTTTTTTATAAAGTAACTTTTTTAAAGAAAAGTATTCATTTCAGTTTAAAGAATTTTTCCACTCTTTTGAAGAAGAAGCATTCATTTCAATTTAAAGAATTTTTCCACTCTTTTGAAGAAGAAGCATTCATTTCAATTTAAAGAATTTTTCCTATGCATTCCTTCCATGAATATATATATATATATATATATATATATATATATATATATATATATATATAAAGAATTTTTCCACTCTTTTGAAGAAGAAGCATTCATTTCAATTTAAAGAATTTTTCCTATGCATTCCTTCCATGAATATATATATATATATATATATATATATATATATATATATATATATATATATATATATATATATATACGCCAGCATTGCACGAAGCTGTGTCGATAAATAAGAGCAGACATAGTTGCAGTTTTTATTGAGGTAAGAATTTTGCTTTTGTTATTCAGAATACCGTGCCGAAGGTCAGCGCTGCTGTCCTTATAAAATATTATTATTTCTGTTGAGAGGTTACATTTGGTTCATGGTTCATTATTTAATCAATATTGTTGTGTGGTTCATGGACAATTTTCATTCCTTAATTTTTGTGGGGAGTTTAAGCTTGGCTCCATTTTGCATTATTATTAAACATTATTTTTGTTGGGAGTTTACACTTGGCTCCATTTCCATTTTTTATTTAATAAAAATTACTGTGGAGAGGTTACAATATATTTGATCCATTATTTGTACATGAGTACTCCCATATATTTACAAGATCATCCTGCGATTTGTAATCCAAAATTTTGATCATAACATGTCTATGAGGGTATGTTTTACGTGCTGGTTTATTTAGTTTTCGAACAACTGTCTCTATACTTATTCGGTTGTACCTCTCTCTCTCTGCTTAGAGATTACTGAAACAACCTCATTTGAATGAGCAGTATTACCAGCATCAGCTGATGGCATGTGCAGCCACAGTTGGTCTGTTAGGTCATTGGGATCGTCATAGTATATCTACTGCCATGGGGTCGAATGCTGACTCTTTTATGTTGGTTATCAATATCAACACTAATGCTATAGCAAGCATCTAATATAGGTTTTATAATGGTTTTGAAATTTGCACTGCACCAATTTCCACTTCAGCGTCCTCCAGCGAGTCCAGGCTGGCAGTGACTTCCACCATGTCTGGGCCAGCAGCAGCCACCGTTGGGTTGTGAAGACCTGCAGTGACCTCTGGCCTGCTGAGACCACCACCACCGGCAGCAGCAGCAGCACTGTAAGATTCTGTAACACACCTAACCAGCGTGTTCAAGCACGACACCGAGCTGTTATTATCCATCCTGCTCAACAATTTGCATAGTAATGACATGTAGCCAGTCACTGACTCTCAGAAGAATGGTGTAAGGAGCTCTATACCACACGGTGCAGCTCATTACTGGTCTTAAACATATGCACCATCCAAGAACATTTCGCTGTTACTGCAAGGACAGTGTGTTGATGTTGTGGATGGGAAGTTGCCAGATCCTCCCAAGGCTCTACTGCTTTTCACTTCAACTTGTAACTGCTCAAAGCATTTAAATATTGGTAGAGAAGCATCAGTAGACAGTGACTTGCATATTGTGTTAGAGATTGAAAATGTATCAACATCAGTCAACAGATTCCCTCTGAGTACTGACCATCTCTTCCACTCCCGACATTTACTGTGCTGGCCTGACACTATCTTTAACTTCACTGCATGATCGCGTGACACTCATGTTGAATCTGGAGGGCGATCTATTTATCTGCAACACTCGATCATTACAAACCTGATCGCCCTACAGATAGTGCTACCCATTGTATTGGAAAGAATGAATCATGGGCTGCTGTGTGTTCAAACTGTGTATAAAGACAATGTGAACTATCTCCATACATATAATGTGCATGTAGACGATTTAGATCACTGCATAAATACAGTGTCAAAAGAAGAAGCTAAAGGAATACCCATC
Organism: Schistocerca nitens; assembly: GCF_023898315.1. NCBI lineage: Eukaryota > Metazoa > Arthropoda > Insecta > Orthoptera > Acrididae > Schistocerca > Schistocerca nitens. Next base: position 1,073,593,392 of record NC_064615.1, on the reverse strand, counting down.
AGTTTCAGAGAAATGAACGCTGAATTCTGTGCATACAAGAAAGGTTTATTTGCTAATTCTGTACATTTGTGAACATAAAGATAGAACCATTTGTTTTTTTATGTAGTGACCCAATGTACGCCAGTTGAATAAAAACATGTACCTTACTGCAAACTGTGTTATACCTAGAATACTACAGCAGCACAAAGCTATGTGAGTCACCTCATCACCACAATCAAAGTCTTCAGTCACTGTTAAACTGAATGATAGACCATACTTTCATATATGTACACCCTGTAACTCAGGTGGTGACACATTTATTTCTATAAAAGCCCATTTCACGCCAAAAGCTGATGTAGTTGGTATCATGGCAAGGTGGGTGAAACATCAGGACTTTGTTGTAAGTAACTGGTCCTAAGACTGTGTGGAAGAAGACCAGAAGAAGAACAAGAATAGGGTACTCCTACTCAATAATATACAAGCGATAATTGTATGTCCATCCAAATGTGACAAGAAAAATGTTCTCATGTCACTGCTAATACATCCAGATGGAGCCCACTTTGAGCATGTATGTGCATTTTAAAAAACGCTGTTTCAACACAAATACCAACTACTGCAAAAGATACTGCAGGGTGTAGATGCTGTAACATACACAACGTTCAGTCAAAGCAGTCAAATCTCTTCACAGAAAGAGTAAAGCCAAGCACTGTGTTCATATTGATTATGTCATTGTGAAAAACCAAGATCAAATTTTACAGTATTCCTATTTTGGTCGTCATTTGGATGAAATTGTACTTTATTTGAGTCAAATACATTCCAGAAACCTGAAACAGTCAGTGTGGGATAGTGCAAATCTCATTATTGCTTTCAAACAGGGCAATCTGAATTATATTTATCAGAGGCATGTAGGAACCAATATGTCATTCAGTGATTTTATAAGGATATATGCAGATTGCTGGAATCACACACAGTATGGATTTCTAGTTATTGATAAATCAATAAAACTGAATGACATTAGGTAAAGACAGAACTTCCATGAGTTTCTTTATATATAGCAATGAAAAAAGTGATGATCATGCCATGGAAAAGTTCACTTGTATATCAGGCACTGAGCCTTAGAGGATAGGTGTGCACAGACAGATAACGTGTCTATACTTAGAAGGAAAATTTCAACATGTCAGGCATAAAGTTAAGGAGCTAGAGGAGTATACCCAGACCCTTCTGAGAAAGATCAATAGCTTAGATGCTAGGGGTAAGGAACTAGAGACAAACTAGAGATGTACAGCCAGATCATTCTGAGAGAGAAAGCAGACAATTTAGCTGTAAAGGCTGATGCAATTGAAATGAATATACATAATTTTAAAGTTTGAAAGACTTGGATGGAATGTATGTAAGGTGCACCCTGTGAACAGTCCATTTAGTTCGTAAGAGGATGCCAACTAAACATAAGGTCATCACAGCAAAGAAGGCTATTGAAAAGAAGTTACGACTGCTAAGGTTAGGACATTTGGATGGATACCATGCACTGAGAGAAACCTTTAAACCAGTTACTAAATCTCTCAATGAACTCTCAGCGAAGTTAGACAACAATGATGGCGTTGCTGACTTCATTAATCATCGCAGCGATGCTAGGACAGACAAGACATTCGGCATCATTGGTGAAAATTCATACATGCTGGGCATGCAGCCTGTAAGTTTAAAAGAAAAAACAATACAGGTAGGTGATATGCAATTTTAAAGAACAACTTATCTAATGAACCTCATTTTCCTAAATCCTACAAAAACCATAAATTATTCACTCAAACAACTGGAGATATACAGGAAATACTGCAGTTGACTGTTGTACATAGAAATGTGGGAAACAATAACATGGCAAATAATAAGAGTCCCCAAACACAGGCAAGGACTTGAACACACACAGGGAGCTGAACCACATGTACTTACTTTTAAGCTTCTCTGTCAGATAGAGGTAGATGAGGATCTTGGCTCCTGTTGACACTTCATGGTTCTTCCACTGATTGACTGTGACTGAGAGCCCCCCTTATGTCACGATCACATGACCAGATGTAGCGTTCCTACACTCATATTGACCCCCACCAATTTCCAAGTGGGGAGAGGGAATGCTGCCTTCCTATTGGTTCCAGAGGGAAGTGGTGTGGGAAGAAACATGTTTTGAGTATGCTCTGTGGCAGTTTTGGAACAAGCTCAGTTGGGCCCACATGCCCATGTGAACACCTGTGGTTAATTCAGTATAGGGTCGTGGAATAGAAAAAGAAGTTGTTTCCTGCATTGTGGCTTGACCAGCCATTTCAAAATATATGAACAGCTCCAGCACAAGCAGTAGTCTCTATCAGCTGCGAAATGCATCTTCAGCATATCCCACTGCGTCGCCATTGTTTTCTGAAAAATATTCACACCATGCTCATCCATTATCATTTTCTTCCATTCCTCTTGTAGGACGCTATGGTCACATTTCTCAGCTGTATACTTACAGGTAATACACTTATTAAACTCCTCTCTTTCCAACACCAGCATCGCCTCCTTTAACATATTATGACAATACCTTCTCAGAGCACTAGACACTGAGACACTGTAGTAACATAGTTCTGAACTAAGATATCCAGCAAAATGCATACTATATGACAACACATCCATTTTTTCATCACCACATGAGCGCTCCATAATGAGGTCCTTCCTGTCTGACAGCTCAACACAGACTGAGCGATTTAGGGGTAGGAACCAATTGGAAAACTGCTGTCAGCTGGCAGTAGTGTGTGGAACTGGAGACTCAGTAGTTTTCCAACCTCTGTTGGACAGATGCATGTTCTTAGCACTCCGCCCAGTACCCAGTGGCGCCTCGCCAGCTGACACATGCATGGGAACCCAAAATGGCGACTAATATCTTGGACTTGATTCCATTCCTCAGTATTTATAGTTATTACGCCATTTAAAGTGGGGGGAGGGGACAGGAGGAGCCCTGTCTCCCATAGACTGATGAAATGAAGAATATGACAACTGAACTGCACATAATATTATTATATCAGTTGACATTGATTTGAATTTCGTGTTGTGAGATCCTTCCTCTCCAACAGCTCGTCAGAGATTAAATCCTCTTCCCACCAATTTCCAGATAGGAGATGGGGGAGGGTGAAGTGGGGGAAGGAAAGGCAGGGTTGGAGGATTTTCCAGGAGAGGGAAAAATGGTTTACAACTGAACTGTGGAGGGATGACAAGAGTATTCCTTTCCCCAGAGGCATAGGGAAGGAGGAGGGGGAGGAAGAGAAGTGAGGATTATTCAGAAGAATGAATTATCCCCAGGGGGGCATAAACAAGTCCCAGGGGTCATCAATATCTCAGCAGAACAGTAGGAGGGGGAGGGGGAGGAATGAAGACTCCCAAGAAGGACAGATTGTCCCCAGAGGGTCATAAATCAATCCCAGGGGTCCTAAACCACTTAGCAGAACAATAGTTTATGAAGATGCATGGTTTAATTGGTCAATTTAATTAATTAGCATATTAATTTGATATCAAAAGTGTGCCAGAAGTCTCTTTGACCCACTACTGATGACTGTTACATTAAGTTGCTGAGATACCTTAATGACTAGTGTCGAATATGCATACAGTAAATGGACTCAATACTGCTTGGTTTCAGCTTGCTTTTGCTGGTAAATCAGCAAGTTGTCTCACTATCAGAGCTGATGTAGGAATATTAGGAAAGTAGCTGGCACAACTTGGAATTAATTCTTGCAGACACTCTGATCTCTCTCTTATCCATAGCCCAGTCCACACGAATGCAGAGCTCTACACATTTATAAACAAGATCGCTTCGAGGTTAATGTAACCTGCAGTAAAGAGAAAGGGTAACTTCTAGTTCTCTCTAATTGAGGTGAATGTTATTGTTTCGAACGCCTTGTTCGCCTCGGATGCTGTGAAGCTAATGGTCATAGCTCACTCTTTGATACAACTTGTGACGTCAAAGTGATGTCACGTATCCATGAAGTGTAGTGAAGTGAGTGTTCCCTACCAACCACACCAGCGCGTGCCACCACTTGTCTACTTGAAACTTCCTGGCAGATTAAAACTGTGTGCCGGACCGACCCGAACTCGGGACCTTTGCCTTTCGAGGGAAAGTGCTCTACCAACTGAACTACCCAAGCACGACTCACGCCTAGTCCTCACAGCTTTAATTCCTCCAGTACCTCGTTTCCTACTGTTGTGACTTGGCGAGACAGCCAAGCCACTACGAGGTAGCCGAAAGGCACGCGTTTAAGCTCACGCAAGCTGGCGTGAGGTCTGGAACAGTTAAAGGAGTTGAGTCTAGTAAAAAAAGTACGGAGCTTCTGGAATACTTAACTTTAATCCATAATTGGTGAACATCGGTCTGACGGTACATGCATCACAAGATAAATAGCAATTGATAATGGCGCCTTGCTAGGTCGTAGCACATGACGTAGCTGAAGGCTATGCTAACTATCGTCTCGGCAAATGAGAGAGTAATTTGTCAGTGAACCATCGCTAGCAAAGTCGGCTGTACAACTGGGGCGAGTGCTAGGAAGTCTCTCTAGACCTGCCGTGTGGCGGCGCTCGGTCTGCAATCACTGACAGTGGCGACACGCGGGTCCGACGTATACCAACGGACCGCGGCCGGTTTAAAGGCTACCACCTAGCAAGTGTGGTGTCTGGCGGTGACACCACACCTACCTTCCAAACTTCACAGAAGCTCTCCTGCGAACCTTGCAGAACTAGCACTCCTGGAAGAAAGGATACTGCGGAGACATGGCTTAGCCACAGCCTGGGGGATGTTTCTAGAATGAAATTTTCACTCTACTCGGTCCGGCACACAGTTTTAATCTTCCTGGAAGTTTCATTATCAGCGCACACTCCGCTGTAGATTGAAAATTTCATTCTAGAAACTTGTCTACTTGTCTGGCACTGCCCACAGCAGCCTTCGGCGCTGGCTCGAGTCAAAGTCGAAGCTTCCGGCCGGTACCGCAGACAACCAACCGCCAGGGCAAACCTCGCATCGTCGAACTGTAAGTGCTACCTCAGGCGCGTGCACGCCAATCCCGCACTGGCCGGGCTAGCAGCGCTGGCGGGAATACAATCGTGGCGTAGAATTTAGTTTCGAGGCAGATCTCATAAATTACATACTCAGAAATCTGAATACAGCGTAAGAACATACCTCCAGAGTAGAGAGCTTTTTGCCGCGCTTGCCGTTCTTGACCGTATGAGTGCATGAGGAGTTGAGTAAGTCTGTGATACTGGCATGCTTTCCGGTTTTCAGCCGTGTTATTGATTCCACGTACAGAAGAAAGCATATGAGGGGCGTTTCAAAAGTCCGTGTAAAGTCCGAGAGATGGCACCACCGGCGCATATGGAGGTCGTGTTTAGTTAGTAGCATCTTTGGAAAGAACGCACACCAAGTTGCAGCCATACTGGTCTATTTCTTTGTGTCTGGCATTTGTGTGAATCAAGGAAGTCCAAGTGACTGCCAAAAAATGGACGAAAAAGTATTTCGTGTGGTGGTTAAACATTACTTTTGAAAGGCAAAACGCCTCAGGAGACTAGAGAGAAGGTTGATAAACATTACGGTGACTCTGCACCTTCGATTAGAACAGTTTATAAGTGGTTTGAAAATTTTCGGAGTGGAAATATGGGCACAAGTGATGCTGAACGTTCTGGACGCCCTGTGGATGTTACAACTCCAGAAATCATTGATAAAATCCATGATATGGTGATGGATGACAGAAGAGCTAAGGTGTGTGAGATTGCTAGTGCTGTGGGCATCTCGAATGAACGGGTACATAATATTTTGCATAAACATTTGGACATGAGAAAGCTATCCGCAAGATGGGTTCCGCGATTGCTCACACTTGACCAAAAACGGAAATGTGTGAAATGTTGCAAGAATGATTTGCAGGTGTTCAGGAAGAATCCGCAGGAGTTCAAGCGTCGTTTCGTCACCATGGATGAAACATGGGTACATTACTATACTCCTGAGACCAAACAACAATCTAAACAATGGGTTACCAAAGGAGAATCTGCACCAAAAAAGGCGAAGACCATTCCTTCGACCGGAAAGGTTATAGCGACAGTCTTTTGGGATTCGCAAGGGATAATCCTCATCGACTATATGGAAAAGGGTAAAACCATTACAAGTGAATATTATTCATCGTTATTGGACCGTTTGAAAACAGAGCTGCGAGAAAAACGCCGGCGATTGGACCGCAAAAATGTCCTTTTCCATCACGACAATGCACCAGCACATACCTCAACAGTTGTGGTCGCAAAATTAATGGAAATAGGATTCCAACTCTTTTCACATCCCCTGTGTTCTCCAGACTTGGCTCCCTCGGACTACCATTTGTTCTCCAATTTGAAGAAATGGCTGGTGGGACAAAGATTTTATTCAAACGAGGAGGTGATTGCAGCGGGTAACAGCTATTTTGCAGATTTGGACAATTCCTATTATTCGGAAGGGATCAACAAATTAGAACAGCGTTGGACCAAGCGCATAAGTCTAAAAGGAGACTATGTCGAAAAATAAAAAAGGTTTACCCCAGCCACGTAAGAAGTTTTTATTTTTACACGGATTTTTCAGACGCCCCTCGTACATAAATCAGTCAACTGAATAAAAGCTGAGATAGTAAGTGCTGGTTTTTTACAGGAAGGGACAGTCAAAGGAAAACGAGACGGATGGGAGAAAAGTAAACAAACTGTTTATTATTTCAAAAGTAATCGCCAAAACTGTCAATATACTTACCTCACTGTGAGACAAGAGATTCATGCCTTCATGGTAATATGTTTGCTGTTGCCTATGGAACCATGATTGTACCCAGTCTTCCACCTCTTCATCCGAAGCAAATGCACGTCCACGAACGACTTCCTTCAGGAGTCCAAAAATATGAAAATGGCTTGGGGAGAGATCGGGACTGTATGGAGGATGTGTAAGGGCTTCCCACCGAGACTTGTGCAGTGTAGTCCCAAGCAGCATTGGCAACATGTGGGCGGGCATTATCATGAAACATGATGAAGCCGTCCCTCGACATTCCGAGGCTGTCTGACGTGATGGCGTGCTTCAGGTTTTGCAACGTTTCCAAGTACTGGTGTGCATTAATTGTGGCGCCGTGTTCCATAAAGTCGATAACCAGCGGTCCAAATGGTTCAAATGGCTGTGAGCACTATAGGACTTAACTTCTGAGGTCACCAGTCCCCTAGAACTTAGAACTACGTAAACCTAACTAACCTAAGGACATCACACACATCCATGCCCGAGGCAGAATTCGAACCTGCGACCGTTGCTGCAGCAGCGCGGTTCCGGATTGAAGCACCGAAAACCGCTCGGCCACAACGGCCGGCAGCAGCGGTCCCTTTCAGTCAAATGAGAAGATCATCATGACCATCCAAAGGTGACGTTCACAGCCTCGGACTTTTTTGGTGGGGTTGAATCCATGTGTTTCCATTGCGGGCTCTGACGCTTGCTCCCTGGCTGAAAAATGAAGACGCCACGTTTCACCTCCAACGATAATAGGGCACAGGAAACGAGATTCTTCATCGTGGCACCGTTCCAGGTGTTGCAGAGATGTCGAGATTCTGTTCAACTTCTGCTTCTCCGTGAGGCTGTGCGGAACCCTCTGCGCATACATCTTCCAGAACTTGAGATTCTCTGTCGTGATGGCGTGAGCGGTACAATGACTAACGGCCAACATGAGCCCAATGACTTCCACCGTCCACCGTAGGTCATTTCTGACAGCAGCATCCATCGCAGCGATGTCAGAAGGGGTAATTGAGACGACGAGCCTGTCCTGTCTTTCAGTGACACCCGACCTTCTCGAAATCGTTTATTCCACGCTAACGGAGGAGGAGGAGGAGATTAGTGTTTAACGTCCCATCGACAGCGAGGTCATTAGAGACGGAGCACAAGCTCGGGTTAGGGAAGGATGGGGAAGGAAATCGGCCGTGCCCTTTCAAAGGAACCATCCCGGCATTTGCCTGAAGTGATATAGGGAAATCACGGAAAACCTAAATCAGGATGGCCGGACGCGGGATTGAACCGTCGTCCTTCCGAATCACGCTAACGCATGCGCACGTGACATATTGTGCTTTCCATGCACAGCAGACATCCAGATATAAATTTAACTTGCTGACACTCCTTCCGCTGTCAAAAACCCCAACACACCTTCCTGTTCCTCTTTCCTGGTCTCCACAGTGAGTCGGACGCAGACACTACTCGCAGACCTCACGTCGAGCACGTCTAACAGACAGATGGAGCAGTGGTGGACATTCGCGCTATTCCTTCCTCATTGCCAATAGAGGTAATTTCTATGCACACACCTACCTGCGGCATGGGTGTGTGTGTTTGTCCTTAGGACAATTTAGGTTAAGTAGTGTGTAAGCTTAGGGACTGGTGACATTAGCAGTTTAGTCCCATAAGATTTCACACACATTTGAACATTTGAACCTACCTGCGTTACCAACTTTCGCATCATGCTCTTTATAAGGGTTGTTCAGAAGCAGCCTGAAAAGCTTGTAAGGGTGTTGATGGATAGGTTGTGCTGAGAAATAACTGTCAAGGAAAAAATTTGATACATTGTGTCATGTTAGAGTTAATTAGTATTAAAGTTAGCCAATCATGTTCAAGCGGCCCGCCAAGAACAATTAGTGTCACGAGACTGTTCAGCGTTTATATCGAGTTCGTCACTGCATTTAAGGCACTATAAGATGCTATGGACTATAAAACGCACCTTAACTTTTTAAGCAATTTAAAAAAATAACATTTTCATTAGTAGACTGCAAAGCCAGACTAAAACATTCTTTGTTTATAAAACCGAACAGACCTTTAAAAATCATGAAAATCGTCATCTGGACTTTCTTCTTCTTTTTCCGCTTTTTCTTCCTCTTTGTCGTCCTCGATGTCCTCTTCATACATAAGATGGTCTTCACTGCCATCAAGAGCTTTACTTCTCTCACTGTAGACCACGATTGTTTTATCCACTGACACACTTGTTTGATTGCAGGTCGTTTTAAAGCTCCCTTTGACGTGAATTCATGTTGGGTTTCATCCATCACCCATTTGTTCCATTCCTCTCTCATTTACACTTTAAATGGTTTGCCTATCGAGACATCAAGATGTCCTCCCTTAATAACAGAAAGATCTCTATTTCACTTTCACAGTTTCTGTTTCACATAATTTTTCAAGTGACTAGTAACGTTATCTTGCACAAGAACAGAATTCTTCTTCAATAAAGCGCTTTTCCTTCTCTCCCCCTGTTAATCCATAATTTCATACCAGCTTCGGCCATCCACCCCTTGTCATGTACGTGAACAACAACATCTGGCGCTATTTCAGAAGGTTTGGCATTGTTTTGCGCTTGAAAATGGATATTGTATTAAGTACCGCCAGCACAACATGAGACGCCAACAACGTTGTGTATTTTTTCATGTACACTGATTTTTACAGTTTTAGCACGCTTCATGGCAACAATTTTGTTACTCCACACATCAAATTCGAAGGAGTTTCGTCCATATTCGCTCCACTCTGGGTTTCTTTCGATGTGGCATTTTCTGAGATGTTTTGGTTTTAATAGGTTCAAAAACGGTTCAAATGGCTCTGAGCACTATGGGACTTAACTGCTGAGGTCATCAGTCCCATAGAACTTATAACTACTTAAACCTAACTAACCTAAGGACATCACACACATCCGTGCCCGAGACAGGATTCGAACCTGCGACCGTAGCGGTCGCGCGGTTCCAGACTGTAGCGCCTAGAACCGCTCGGCCACTCTGGCCGGCTTTTAGTAGGTGCTATGTCTTGAAGATACATTCACCTCTACTATACTAGTCGCCTAGTACGTGCCTGGGCTTTAGGATATGTTCAGTCCTAAAGCACTAGTCTTCTGGCAGATACCGTGCCTTCCTTTCTAGTCTTCTAGAGCTGGAGGATATCTTCAGTCCTAGCACATTAGACGTCTAGTAAGTGGTTTGCCTTAACGATATGTTCAGTTCTACTATACTAGTCCTCTATCAGATGCTTTGTATTGAGGATATGTTCAACCTTACCACATTACTCCTCCAGCAGGTGTTTTGTCTTGAAAATACGTTCACTCGTACTGTACTAGTTCTCTAGTAGGTGCTTCGTCTTGAGAATATGTTCACTCCTACCATACTAATTCACTATTAGATAGTTTGCCTTGAGGCACTTCTACCACATTGTCCTCTAGCAGCTGCTTTGTATGGAGGATATGTTCACTCCTACCATATCAGTCTTTTAGTAAGTTCTTTGTCTTGAGGTTATGTTGACTTCTACCATCCCAGTCCTCTAGCAGGTGCTTGCCTTGAGGATATGTTCACTCCTATCATCTAGTCTTCTGGGAGGTGCCATGTCTTGAGAACATGTTTACTCCTACCATACTGGTCCTCTAGTAGGAGGTGCCTTGCTTTCTGGATACATTCAGTCCTACTGAACAAGTCCTCCTACCATGCTTGTTCTCTAGTAAGTGCTTTGTCTTAAGGATATGTTCACTTCTACCACACTAGTCCTTTGTTAAGTGGTTTGCCTTGAGGATATGTTCACTCCTACCATAAAAGTCCTCTAGTAGGACGTACCTTGCTTTCTGGGTACGTTCTCTCCTACCATACTAGTCCTCTAGCAAGTGGTTTGCCTTGTACCCTGAATTTAAACTCCGTGGTATGTCTTTACTCCTCCGCCCCCCCCCCCCCCCCCCCCCCCCACACACACACACCCAGTCTTCGACCAGAGAGTGCGCTCAGAGCCGTTTGTGCTGCAGTTCGCGCCACAACAAGGTGAGCTGGGGCGGCGGATGTTAATCACCTGCTCTGCTCGCGTTGAGGAACATCTCCTGGAAGCCAGTGCCATGACTGCAGTGGAGTAGTCAGGAGGCCTGCGGTGCACCGCCAACGGTAATTGTGGGGCATAGATGAGCTGGCGTCGGCGGCCGATGTTGGGGAAAGAAGCCGGAGTTCGTAGGTGTGGACAGCAGAGCAGGAGATCCGGTGACGTCAACGGGAGCCTCTGCCGTGGTGCCGGATCAATTAGGATCACTAATGGTCGTGTGCTGCGTCGCGTGGGGTGTGGCCAGCGGTGTGGACAGGCGAGGAAGGAGGTCGGTGTCGTTCGCAGTGGCGAGCGGGCTGTGACTCCAGGAGACACGCAGAGAAGGGCTTCGGTTGTCGCAAGAGAAAAGAAGCACTACGTGCAGTGTGGTGTGCCATCTGGTCCAGCTGAGAGTTTTGCTAGCGGGCTCTAGTGTGCAGTGAACGGAGGAAGCCTTCTACTTCCAGCGTGACGGTTGTTGGCACTCGTATTTCGCACGGTGAACACAATATCGTGTGCCTGGTTTGTTGTTTTATCCTTGCACACAGTGGGTGTGCGTGAGTATCCCTCATGAGGAGGTCTCAGCGAATTCTATTGTGATCGTTACCAGCGAGCGTGATTAAAATTATAAGTTAAACAATTAACTGGTAGCCAAGATCGCAGGAATTCTTTTTATTCCATGATTACCGGTTTCGGCGGAACTGAAGCCGCCATCATCGGATCTAGGGGGGACAGAAAACACTATAAAAGTGGGCTTGGATTCAACTTACATAACATGTATACATACAAATTTAGTTACGTTCCTTCTTGGTTTTGGTCCAGTGATCACCGCGTACACCACAGAACAGGGTCTTTTACTACTACGTAAGTCTATAGTCGACATAAGATGGCATAATTTTTTGATATTGGTTTTGTTAGACGACTGTGGTTCACTTACATGAGGCTGCCACATAGTTGTACTTCTTATATTAAGTGGTTCTTACGATCAAAACCCATAGACTCATACGCAATTGGTATTTTATCGGTATGTTTTTTAATATAAGACCAGACAGATATGCATTTGTGTAACCCTGCAGCGTTCTTAAATTTGTTTATGACTTTTGGTTGGTTTTGTATATGATCAGACAGATGTGCACTTGTGTAACTCGGCAATCTCAGAAAATTTGCATTTCTTTTCGGTATGTTTTAGATGTAACCAGGCAGATGTGCATTTGATATGACCGGAAAAATCTGCGCTCATACGTAAAGTGTGTTTTATTGGTATTTTTATATATGACCAGACTGTTATGCACTGTGTAACCCTGTAATTTTCTTAAAATCTGTATATACTCTCGGTAGATTTTATATATCACCGGACTGATGCCCTGTGTATAACCCTGCAGATCTCATGTATGTTCGTATCTTATTACCTACAGGACCAGACAGATGTACATTTTTGTAATTCCGCAGTTCTCATGAAATTTGCATTTGCTTTTCGATATTTCGTATATGTGACCAGGCTGATGTGCAGTTCTTTAGGCCTGCAGCTTTCATAAGTTTTGTATATGTTTACGTGATACAGTAATTTCTAGGATTATGTACAAGCCCTAATGGCGTAGTGTTACCACACACGCAGAGCCTGTTATGACGCGAGCTGTGTGACATCCATTGACGCCTCTTCTGCTAGCGCCATCTCGCAACGCGGCCTGTAGTGTAAGAACAGAGCCGGAGTTGCGGTAGTACCTAGCTTGCGCTTGTATGTGATAGAGACACTTAACATTTGTAGTGTCATCTCTCTTGGACGCCTATGTGCTACTTACGACAATTTTGTAAGGCCTGCGTGTTATAGGCAACTATTAATATCACCATTGTTTGCTTTGATGTTGTAACCTGTATGTCTCCTACGGTATGTAACTAAATTTATATGTATACATGTCATATAAGTTGAATCTAAGCCCACTTTTATATCGTTTTCTGTCCTCTCTGGATCCGATGATGGCAGCTTTACTTTCGCCGAAACCGGTAGTCATGGAATAAAAAGAATTCCTGAGATATTGGCTACCAGTTTATTGTTGTACAAGCATCTAGATCGCTCCCACAAGTGCACAATGTGCTCCCTACATAAAATTATAAGTGCAAATATTTGTTCAGGGATTTATGTCCACTCATGATCAGAAGAAACGGAACACCTCGAATAACTAGAGATAGGACGTTAATATCCACAGGTCATGTACATTAGTATATTCTGCAAGAAATGATTAGCATTTGAATCATGTCGGCCTGCGAGTTCAAGGTCAACATAGATATCAAAAATGGTTCAAATGGCTCTGAGCACTATGGGACTCAACTGCTGAGGTCATTAGTCCCCTAGAACTTAGAACTAGTTAAACCTAACTAACCTAAGGACATCACAAACATCCATGCCCGAGGCAGGATTCGAACCTGCGACCGTAGCGGTCTTGCGGTTCCAGACTGCAGCGCCTTTAACCGCACGGCCACTTCGGCCGGCAACAACATAGATATCGCGGCGCAACACCACATACGGGGAAAATATGCATGTGGCTCTCGTTGTCGCTATAAACCGAATGTAATGGATCAGTGTGACTTGAGCAGACGTGCAAGGGTGCCTCGCAGACGTATGCGCGAACGATGCCATGAAATCAGTGAGCTTGAAAAAGGGCGCGTTATTGGCATGAGAGAATGTGATGCTTCCGTCCGGGAAACTGCTACTCGTGTGGGACGGAATGTTTACGGAGTGCATCGGGTGCGTGCAGGGTGGTTCACGCAAGGCCGCAGAATGCACCGAGGTGGGTCGCGTCGCACCACCCAGACCACCCTCCGAAAAGATCGACACCTCATCCGGATGGCACTGCAGGACAGATCTGCGACCTCCTCGGCTGTGGTGCAACAGTGGAACCGTGGAACACACCGTACAATATCAGGGGTGACAATCCGTCGCCGTTTATTACGGTATGGGTTACGTGCGCGTTGTCCACCTATCAGCCTACCTTTGAAAAATCTGCAAATACGTGCCAGACGGCAATTTTGTATGGACACGAATGACATCAGATAGTGTTTTCGGACGAATCCAGGTTCTGTATGCTTCAAAATCGTGGCCGCATTTTGGTTCGCAGCAAACAGACGAGCAGCATCATAGTGACCGCATTCGCGTAGGACATACAGTGCAAGCTCACGGCCTTAAGCTGTGGGGCGCTTTTGTGTACAACAAAAAATCATTGTTATGAATATGGTGTCCGAAAGAACAGACACCATTGGTGATCTTGCAGCTCTGCAAGAATGAAATTACAGTGAATTTCAGACCTTTGTTGCTGCCTACTGGCGTTGATAAATATAAACGCAGACAGCTGAAAATGTGTGCCCCGACGGGGACTCGAACCCGGGATCTCAACGGGGACAGTCATCTGCAGTGTGGATGCACTCACATTGCTCAAACTCTTACAGGATTCGGTAGATTGACTGCTGCGAGTAATGAGTGTAGTGGTAGGGGTGCGAGGTGCCGGGGCTGGCAGTGTATTAAACACTAAATTCTTCTCGAGTCTTCATATGGAAATGATGCTCTAAGCCACCCTTTTCTAACTCCTACTTTTGCTGTTGCACATAGATTAAGAAGAAACGCGAACTGACTGTAATCGACCCTGCAAGTGGAGTAGAAAAGAGTTTGGCACCTGCAATAATTTAATTTGGTAGACATTAATTAAATACAGAAAAGTTTCAGTAACGTAGTCAGAAATGAAAGGGTTGCTCTACCGATTAACAGAATGAAAGTTCTGTCCAAAATAACAATTTGATTTATTATGACTAAACTCAAAATCATAAACAAAACACATGAAACATTTACAATACATCAAAATGGATCAAATTGGATACTCAAATAAATGCTGTGAAGGTGAAGTTGTCCATAAACTGGATTGTGACATTTATGATGAAGTGGTATGTGGAGCCAATCCCTTGCAACTCAAATCTTAAGAGAAACACACAACCAACCCAACATTAATTGCTGCTACAGTAGTGAGAACTCAGACAATGAACACCCAAGACAGAACAAAGTTAGAAAAAGACAAACAGGCCCGCTCTGCTGAGCTCTGATTATCACAGTGCAAATTCCCTAATCTGCCGGTGCTGCGGACATACATTACCAAGCTGTCTTCTTAACTGCAAGGACACGATCTGGCGTACCGGAAGCGATGGCTGGTTGCTTCGACGTCCCGTCGTGGTGATGATAATGTCGCGAGTATAGCCCGAAACAAATTGTCCTGGTCTGGTAGTTCGAGACTAAAGACTTCCTATCAATACAAATGCGCCTCTGAGGGAGACGAAGAAGGCTCGCCACACAATCACTGACGGTACAGTGATTGATTTTAACAAGCGAAGTCACACAGTAACTCCAATGCAGTCAACTTTAGCCAAAACTGTCCAAGACAGACAACATAGGCCGCTTGTACGCAGAACGCTCAATTGCCAACTGTACTCGGAAAGTTACGTTGAAGTCGAAACGTCAGCAACTTCGTTAAACAGTTACAATCAAATAAAAGTATATTAGACAGCCAACGGAAGGCAGGCTGTTCAGAGCAGCGAGAGCTCAGTCTTGTAACCTACTCCGACCAAAAGGCGAGAGCCGACTACCACAAGAGCACCCGTACAAACCGAACACAGAACATTCCCGCCCCCACGACAGTGGCCGTGGTTAAACGTTCCAATCAGCAACTCGAAAACCGGCGGAAAATTCCACTCTATTGCTGAAGCACTACCATTCCACCAATGGAGATTCTTGGCGCCAATTTCTGCGCCGATTTTGCTACGTCACGGAGCTATGTCCTGAGCAAGCTAATCACAGTTACGATTTGGCAGAAAACGCGGGAATTTGCCCGCCAAGACTGCCTGGGGACACAAGTCATTCCCACGCCTCGCTGGTAGCCCGCCAGAAAGTGTTTTCGCTAAGTTTCTGTGAAGTAACGGAATCTCTAGCCCAGCCGCTCCTTCAGGCCCCTGTGGGCGTGTCTCCGCCGCTCTACTGACAATGTCGGCGTCTGGAAAGCATTCACATCCGTTGGCTTAACCCTTCCGAGTTCACCAGAGCCCACCTGTCACCGGACCACCCGGGTGACGAGAGACGCTGCGTGGGAAGTCCGCGTGTTAAGGAATAGCGACTTTTCACCGCATGCAATTAGAGAGGAAGATCGAATTACTCAGACTAAGATAGAAATATGAGAGGGGGCTCATGCCACCTCTCAGGGGCACTACAAATGTAGTCTGTGGACAATAAGCTGGAAATGTGGGCATCACAGGGAGTGTGCTAGAGATAAGTACCTGCAGTCGCTATATCCTCTGTGTCCTCGGTGGCTCAGTCGGATAGCGTCTGCCATGTAAGCAAGAGATGCTGCGTTCGAGTCCTGGTAGGAGCACACATTGTCAACTGTCCCTGTTGATATTTAACAACGCCTGTAAGCAGCTACAAAGGTCTGGATTTCACAGTAATTTCATTCACAAATCATTGTTGGCGCGTGTCCAGGGCACTGCGACCTACATGAATGACATCCTGCGACCTGTAATCATACTCTTTCTGCACAACATTCCAGACGCAATTTTTCAGAAGGACAATGCGCGACCACATGCCCTCTTGGTGTGGCAGGATGTCAGCCTTTTGCCGTGGTCCACCACATCATCAGACTTGTCACCAATCGAAAATGTGTGGGATACGGCGAAACGATGGGTGTAGCCAAGTGACCCAATACCAACCACCACAGATGAACTTATGAAGCAGGTGAAAGCAGCATAGATGGCTATACCACAGGACGCCTCTCGCGCCTTATATGCGTCGATCCCATCACGCATGGAACAAGTCATCATGGCCCATGGTGGATCCTGTGGCTACTAGGCAACAGGACACATGCTGAACCGAGGTGACTGAAATGCTAATCATTTCTGCAGAACATATTAACGTACATGTCCTGTGAATATGAACGTCCTATCTCTAATCGTTCCAGCTACTCTGTTTCTCCCTGAATATGAGTGTAATTGCTGTGATTCTAGCGTAAGTGGGATTCTAGTTCTTTTGTTAGTTGTATTAGCAGTAATAAATAGTTGGTGGAGGGAGTGGTTAGTAATAGTAGAGGTGGATTTAATTTTGAGTGAATGTACGGCCAGCTGTAATGTTTGGTGGATGTGATTGCCATTTTATGTTTGATATTATTTTGATCTGACTGAGTTCTGATTCTTATTTTTTGCTTTGTTATGTTCCATGGATCGAGTCACCGCGTATTGTGAGGTGTACCTTGTCTTGTTATTGTCCCCAACTGGAATGGTATTTGACATCAGTTTGACTTACCATTGTACTGGAAGAAGTTTTAATTTATTTACCTTTGTTTGTTGGCCAATTTCTCAAGGACTATAGCGGGCAAGGTAATTGAATTCACCCTAATTCGCCTCCGGCGAGAAGGACCGCGCAATCCGTGACATGGCGCCTCAGCCCGCGTGGTCACTGCGCGCTACCGTTTCGGAGTATGCTGATGCAATGGCTCCATACTTACCTGTCATATGCAGCCGTTCGCTCGACGAAAGATCCGTACCCACCCAAAGACTGGAAAACTGCGCAGGTCACACCAATATTCAAGAAAGACAATAGGCGTAGTCCACTAAATTACAGGCCCATATCATTAACGTCGACATGCAGCAGGATTTTGAAACATTCATTGTGTTCGAACACTATGAATTACCTTGAACAGAATGGTTTATTGACACACAGTCAACACGGATTTACAAAATATCGTTCTTGTGAACTCACATCAACTGTTGAGTTCTATGACAAAGAATTTCAGATTGATTCCGTATTTCTATATTTCCAGAAGGCATTTGACACCATACCTCACTAGCGGCTTGTAATCAGATTGCGTGCTTATGGAATATCGTCTCAGTTATGCAACTGGATTGGTGGTTTCCTGTCAGAGAGGTCACAGTTCTGAGTAACTGACGGAAAATCGTCGAGTAAAACAGAAGTGATTTCTGGCGTTCCCCCAACGTAGTGTTTTAGGCACTCTGTTCTTCCTTATCTATATAAACGATTTAGAAGACAATCTGAGCAGCGATCTTAGGTTGTCTGCAGATGATGCTGTCGTTTACCGTCTAGTAAAATCATCAGAACATCAAAACAAATTGCAAAACGATTTAGAAACGATATCTGTATGATGCGAAAATTGGCAATTGACTCTAAATAGGGAAAAGTGTAAGGTCATCCATATGAGTGCTGGCCGAGCGGTTCTAGGCGCTTCAATCCCGAAACGCGCGACTGCTACGGTCGCTGGTTCGAATGCTGTCTAGGGCATGGATGTGTGTAATGTCCTTAGGTTAGTTAGGTTTAAATACACTCCTGGAAATGGAAAAAAGAACACATTGACACCGGTGTGTCAGACCCACCATACTTGCTCCGGACACTGCGAGAGGGCTGTACAAGCAATGATCATACGCACGGCACAGCGGACACACCAGGAACCGCGGTGTTGGCCGTCGAATGGCGCTAGCTGCGCAGCATTTGTGCACCGCCGCCGTCAGTGTCAGCCAGTTTGCCGTGGCATACGGAGCTCCATCGCAGTCTTCAATACTGGTAGCATGCCGCGACAGCGTGGACGTGAACCGTATGTGCAGTTGACGGACTTTGAGCGAGGGCGTATAGTGGGCATGCGGGAGGCCGGGTGGACGTACCGCCGAATTGCTCAACACGTGGGGCGTGAGGTCTCCACAGTACATCGATGTTGTCGCCAGTGGTCGGCGGAAGGTGCACGTGCCCGTCGACCTGGGACCGGACCGCAGCGACGCACGGATGCACGCCAAGACCGTAGGATCCTATGCAGTGCCGTAGGGGACCGCACCGCCACTTCCCAACAAATTAGGGACACTGTTGCTCCTGGGGTATCGGCGAGGACCATTCGCAACCGTCTCCATGAAGTTGGGCTACGGTCCCGCACACCGTTAGGCCGTCTTCCGCTCACGCCCCAACATCGTGCAGCCCGCCTCCAGTGGTGTCGCGACAGGCGTGAATGGAGGGACGAATGGAGACGTGTCGTCTTCAGCGATGAGAGTCGCTTCTGCCTTGGTGCCAATGATGGTCGTATGCGTGTTTGGCGCCGTGCAGGTGAGCGCCACAATCAGGACTGCATACGACCGAGGCACACAGGGCCAACACCCGGCATCATGGTGTGGGGAGCGATCTCCTACACTGGCCGTACACCACTGGTGATCGTCGAGGGGACACTGAATAGTGCACGGCACATCCAAACCGTCATCGAACCCATCGTTCTACCATTCCTAGACCGGCAAGGGAACTTGCTGTTCCAACAGGACAATGCACGTCCGCATGTATCCCGTGCCACCCAACGTGCTCTAGAAGGTGTAAGTCAACTACCCTGGCCAGCAAGATCTCCGGATCTGTCCCCCATTGAGCATGTTTGGGACTGGATGAAGCGTCGTCTCACGCGGTCTGCACGTCCAGCACGAACGCTGGTCCTACTGAGGCGCCAGGTGGAAATGGCATGGCAAGCCGTTCCACAGGACTACATCCAGCATCTCTACGATCGTCTCCATGGGAGAATAGCAGCCTGCATTGCTGCGAAAGGTGGATATACACTGTACTAGTGCCGACATTGTGCATGCTCTGTTGCCTGTGTCTATGTGCCTGTGGTTCTGTCAGTGTGATCATGTGATGTATCTGACCCCAGGAATGTGTCAATAAAGTTTCCCCTTCCTGGGACAATGAATTCACGGTGTTCTTATTTCAATTTCCAGGAGTGTAGTTTTAAGTTCTAGGGGACTGATGGCCTCAGATGTTAAGTCCCATAGTGCTCAGAGCCATTGGAACCATATTGGTGCTAAGAGGAATCTGTTAAACTTCTGTTACGTGATAAATCAGCCAGATCTGAAGGCCGTAAATTCAAATAAACACCTACTAATTACAGTTACCAACGACTTATATTGGAAAGAACACCTAGAAAATGCTGTGGGGAAGGCGAACCAAAGACTTATTCGCAGAACACTTAGAAGATGCAACAGATCTACAAAAGAGGCTGCCTACAATATTCTTGTCCGTCCTATTTTGGAATACTGCTGCCCGTTGTGGGATCCTTAACAGACGGGATAAAGGAGTATATCGAGGACGTTCAAAGAAGAACAGCACGTTTTGTATCATCGAGAAATAGAGGAGAGAGTGTCACTGACATGATACAGGATTTGAAGAGGACATAATTGAAACAAAGGAATCTTTTCGCACAATTTCAATCACCAGCTTTCTCCTCCAAATTCTAAAATATTTTATTGACGCCGAGCTACGAAGGGAAACCAGAGCTCGCACGGAAAGATGTAGGTGTTCGTTTATTTCCACGAGCTTGTTCGAGAGTGGAATGATAGAGAATTATTGGAAGGTGGTTCGATGAACACCCTGCCAGGCACTTAAGTGTGATTTGCAGAGTATCCATGTAAATGTAGAACATGCATTGGACTAGTTACTAAATACTAAAATTTAAGATAGTGAATACTGAAAGAAGTACAATATGTAACGGCAAACTGTTCGTAGGCACACCTTCAGGCGTGGGGAAGACGTTGCTGAGGCTCTGACCGAAACCCACCATTTGTGCCAGTCGAAAAAGAAAACACGCAGACGTGAAAGCGCCAAATTCGGTGACAAATAGCACAGATGTCCGGTAGAGAGGGAGAGGCAGCTGCGCCTCCTTTCAGACAGTGAACCGATTTCTTAAATGGCAGAAATCACTATTGCTCGTTCGCGAGAAGCTGCAAGAGGAACTTGTTGATTTGTTTAAGCACGTGCTCACCTCGATTTAGCGTTTATTCAATATCCAATGCCTTGAAAAGACTGTGTCGCAAATTGTAGTTCCTTGTCTCCCATTATGACAAATCCTTTTTTGGAGGATTTTGTGGAGAGAGAGCACTCCACGCATCCGAGTTGATATGTCACTTTGCAATCTGGCCCCATGGTACTACACCGCTGGATTCATCTTTGGAACACCTAAATTCTCTTCATTCGAACATAAAGTTTACTATAGAGATGGAGAAAAATGGCGAGCTACGGTCCCTGGATGTTTTGGTGTGGAGAAAAGAGGAATGCACCTTGGGTCACTCCGTGTACCGCAATCTTACACATTCAGACATATACTTACAGGCCATCAGCTGTCACCATCCTGCACAACAAAGTGTCGTGCTTAGGACGTTGGTCCAGAGAGCAGGAGCCGTGTCAGTCAGGCAGCTTATTCGATGAATTACGCCACCTCCGTGCCGTATGTTTACAGAACTGATTTTCTGAACGGGAGATTCGTAGTGCATTACTCCTGGCGAATTTTAGACAAAGTGAGGAGCCGGAAGGAAATGAAGAAGAAAGAGGAATATCGTCTTGCAATATGCCGGCCGCACATAACGAAACTGCATTGGGAATCCATTTAGCAGAAACTGGCCACACTATAGGCAATAATGAGAATTGTATGCGTGTTCTACAGAGGGCAGAGACGAGTCGTGCTCTCGACCTGTTGGAGATTTACAAAGCCAAAAAGCATGAGCCCACAAGAGTACGCAATGGACAAAGCGATTTTGTGCCCAACGCCTTCTTTGCTTAGTTTGACAACATACTACAACAACCACCTAATGCCTCGCTTATTCATACCTAGCCTTCTTGCTGATTTATATTGAGAACAGTATGCATTTGCCTTACTTCCTTACAGTCCGCCCCGGTAGCTGAGTGGTCAGCGTGACAGACTGTCAATCCTAAGGGCCCGGGTTCGATTCCCGGCTGGATCGGAAATTTTCTCCGCTCAGGGACTGGGTGTTGTGTTGTCCTAATCATCATCATTTCATCCCCATCGACGCGCAGGTCGCCGAAGTGGCGTCAAATCGAAAGACCTGCACCAGGCGAACGGTCTACCCGACGGGAGGCCCTAGCCACACGACATTTCCATTTACTTCCTTACATTCGTTCGTTCTAATCCTGTAACTGGTTATATCCTACCTATTCATGGATTGTATGGCCAGACAATATAATTTTATTTATTGACTGTTAATATGTTCTACAAACGTTTTCTGTGGGAGACATATCACGATGTATAAAAAGCCCTCTAGTGGTTAAGTTCTTACGATCGCTGGGCGCCTACATAACATCCTGGCGGCTTAGCCAACAGAAGGAGCTGATCATTGATCTATCCTTTCTTCAGTTATGTTGTCTTATAGACATTTTATCTTTCATAGGTAATTTATAGGTCGCTATAGGCAATGTATTACATATATTTTAATTTTGACCATAAATTCGCCGTAAAAGTGTCAGACCTATTATCTTTATATATTTTCCTTTTAATAATTTTATATGGTTAACTGTATTCGTCTTTTAGTTTATCGCAATTGGTTTCTATAATAGTTATCAAAATTTAAAAGTCTGCTACATGTATTTTACCTGATGTGTTTTTATCAGGATTTGGTTCTTACGTAAATGAAGAATAAATCAAAGCCCACAGTAGTGACATCTATGAAGGATGTAGGAAAACAGATTTCTGGTATACACTTCAGCAGATTTTATACAATAACATCAGTTGCAAAATGACGGTGTGGACGTTGTGGCCTATTTTACACCATATTGTAGATCTATGCGACGATACTATGCTGTGTGTATTTATATGTTTTGACAATGCCTTTATGCCTTTATCATATCAGGATATGGTGTAGAACAGGTACGTTTTACCTTATTTTATCTGAACATTTCCAGTTTGTATGATAGTGTATTGTGACATGGAATGCTGTATTGTGTTGAAAGATAGACTGTCCACTATGTGTATAAATATTTTTATATTGTAGATCTGAAGATGGTCATTACTGACTGAAACTGGTCATCGTCAAAGGAATTTATATTGTGATCAAAGACTGGAATAAAAAACATTTGAAAATGAAGTTAAATGCGTCATTCGTCCACCAATGAAACTCATATCCCTTTTAAGCTCTGTGGAAGATGATATTATTTTAAGAAGGCCTAGTGTCTATAAGTTTCTCTGTAGATGCAGAACTCCATACATTGGACATACTGAGCGTTGTCCCAGTTCAGGACACAACATGGAATAGAGAAAAATCTAAATTCTTTCGTCGACGTCTTCATACTGGGACAGCGTTATTAAAGAAACAGTGGAAATATGCAGCTGGACTGATATGCTGAACAGGGACAGAGGTGGCCAGCTTAGTACAACATGGGATCAAGTGCAGGTCACCTTAAAATCACAGCGACCACAAAGAAGAACTATTGGTCGTTTAAGGGATGTAAGTATGGTAGTGCCATGATATTCATTAGGCAATGGCAAGGACAAACACAGGTCAGTTTCTTTTTTTCTTTCTTGGGCCTTTGTCCCGCTCCAACGCGGGGTCGGCTTTGTTATGACGGATTTGGCAGAGTTAATTGCAGAGGGTGGCTGGGTGCC
Source organism: Schistocerca nitens (assembly GCF_023898315.1). Lineage (NCBI taxonomy): Eukaryota > Metazoa > Arthropoda > Insecta > Orthoptera > Acrididae > Schistocerca > Schistocerca nitens. The sequence continues at coordinate 1,073,570,133 of NC_064615.1, read as the reverse complement.
CTTCCTGCCATCACCCTAAACCCCCTGGGACGGAAGCAGTGGACCCCAGCTGTCTGCGTCTAGTGTAAGTCATGAAATAGTGCGAACGTTTTAAAATGTCTGTGAGTCGTGTAACTGAGGCGGAACTTGGGGACCAGCCCAGTATTCACCTAGCGGGATGTGGAAAACCGCCTAAAAACCACATCCACGCTGCCCAGCATACCGGCCCTGGTCGTTAATCCGCCGGGCAGATTGGATCCGGGGCTGGCGCACCTACCCGAGTCCAGGAAGCAGCAGCGCATTAGCACGCCCGGCTACCTTGGCGGGTTGACAAACACAGGCCAGTGCGGACTCGTATATCCACAGCGGCTACCGACAGAGGCTGCTGAGGCAGCCAAGGGCAATGCACAGTATGACAGACAGCTTCTGGGCTTGCATCGAAGCTGTTGCTTTATCATCTGACTCGTGGCGTAGCTAGCTGCCTCTCTCTCTGTCGATCAGGATATCTGCGCTGTTGGCCACCGATATGGGGCGTTCGTGCCTGCGCGGCTTATTCTAAGACTGTCATAAATAGGGGCTACGGTCACGGTGCCAACAGTGAGTTCGTCACACCTAAATTTCTCGGTCAGTTTTGCCGTTTAAGAAATCGTCGAGATTTCACGACATCCGATGCCTCGTCCGAGAACCGTATCTACAATAGGAATTATACACTGATCGACCAGAACACTAGCAATTCCGTCTACTACCGATGTACGAGGGGCATTTGAAAAGTCTGTGCAAAAATAAAAACTACTTACGTGGCTGGGGTAAACATTTTTAATTTTTCGACATAGTCTCCTTTTAGACCTATACACTTCGTCCAACGCTGCTCTAAGTTGATGATCCCTTCCGAATAATAGGAATTGTCCAAGTCTGCAAAATAGCTATGAGTTGCTGCAATCACCTCCTCGTTTGAATAAAAACATTGTCCCGCCAGCCATTTCTTCAAATTGGGGAACAAATAGTAGTCTGAGGGAGCCAATTCTGGAGAGTAGGGGGGATGTGAAACGAGTTGGAATCCTATTTCCATTAATGTTGCGACCCCAACTGCTGAAGTGTCTGCTGGTGCATTGTCGTGATGAAAAAGGACTTTTTTGCGGTCCAATCGCCGGCGTTTTTCTTGTAGCTCGGTTTTCAAACGGTCCAGTAACGACGAATAATATTCACCTGTAATAGTTTTACCCTTTTCCAGATGGTCGATGAGGATTATCCATTGAGAATCTCAAAAGACAGTCGCCATAACCTTTCCAGCTGAAGGAATGGTCTTCACCTTTTTTGGTACAGATTCTCCCTTGGTAACGCATTGTTTAGATTGTTGTTTGGTCTCAGGAGTGTAGTAATGTATCCATGTTTCATCCACAGTCACGAAACGACGCTTAAAGTCCTGTGGATTCTTCCTGAACAGCAGCAAAACAATCTTTGCAACACTTCACACGATTCCGTTTTTGGTCAAGCGTGAGCAATCGCGGAACCCATCTTGCGGATAGCTTTCTCATGTCCAAATGTTTATGCAAAATATTATGTACCCGTTCATTAGAGATGCCCGCAGCACTAGTAATCTCACACACCTTAACTATTCTGTCATTCATCACCCTATCATGGATTTCATTAATGATTTCTCGAGTAACCTCCACAGAGCATCCAGAACGTTCAGCATCACTTGTGCCCATATGGCCACTCCGAAAGTTTTTTTTTTCCTTTATTGTAATTTTAATCACCTATACAGGCGGGCTGGCAGCAGCAGAGTACGCTGCTCTTCAGCCTTAAGTGGAACAATAACATGACATAGAGGCGATACAAACAATACAAAAAACGGCGGGCAAAAAATGGAGATACAAAAAACAATAAACAAGAAGCCGTTCACGTTGGACGATAAAAACACTAAAACTTGTTGACACGGCGCACAAAACACGGAGAAAGTCGACAGCACATGTGAACAGTTGAGTTGTAACTGCACGAAACACAAAACGAAGCACGCACACTAGACACTGATGGCGATGATCTCCGGCGCGCGAATGTGCCACTCCGAAAATTTTGAAACCACTTATATACTGCTCTAATCGAAGGTGCAAAGTCATCGTTACGTTTATCAAGCTTCTCTTTAGTCTCCCGAGGCGTTTTGCCTTTCATAAAGTAATGTTTGCCGGCCGCGGTGGTCTCGCGGTTCTAGGCGCGCAGTCCGGAACCGTGGGACTGCTACGGTCGCAGGTTCGAATCCTGCCTCGGGCATGGATGTGTGTGATGTCCTTAGGTTAGTTAGGTTTAAGTAGTTCTAAGTTCTAGGGGACTGATAACCACAGCAGTTGAGTCCCATAGTGCTCAGAGCCATTTGAACCATTTGAAAGTAATGTTTAATCACCACACGAAATTCTTTTTCGACCATTTTTTGACAACCACTCGACTTCCTTGATTCACACGAATGCCAAACACAGAGAAATAGACCAATATTGCTGAAACTTGCTGTGCGTTCTTAAAAAGATGCTACTAACTAAACATGACCTCAATATGCGCAGGTGGTGGCATCTCTCGGACTTTGCCCGGAATTTTCAAACGCCCCTCATAAACCCGTCCAGGTGGTAGTAGCGTCGCCTGGCGAAGAGTGACTGCTAGTCAGACACACGCACGGGGCATGCAGTATCAGTGAGCGTGCTGTCCGTGTGTAGCATGGGGAAAGCCCGCGATCTATCAGAGTTTGACCGAGGGCGGATAGTAACGGCCTGGAAGTTCGGCACGAGCATTTCGGGAACTGTATGACTAGTCGGGTGTTCGAGGAGTGCTGTGGTGAATTTCTCCAACACGTGGCAAAACCAAGGTGGAATCACGTCCACACGTATGGGATTGGGCGGCCACGTCTCATTACCGATGTCGGGTGTCGTAGGCTGGGCAGGCTGGTAAATCAGGACAGGCGGCGAACGTGGCGGAACTGACATCAGACTTTAATCAAGTGTGTCTGAACACACAGTACACCGAACACTCCTAACGACGGGACTCCGCAGCCGAAGACCCACGCATGTGCCAACGTTAACACCACAGCATCGGCAACTATGACCGAAATGGGCACGTGACCGACGGCACTGGACGTTGGCGCAGGGGCAGAGCGTTGCATGGTCTGATGAATCCCAGTACCCTCTTCATCGTGCTGTCGTCTTCCAAATGAACAGCTCCTTGACACCTGTACTTTGGAGCTTAGACAAGCTGGCAGCGGCGCCGTTATGCTCTGGGAAACATTCACGTGGGCACCCACGGGTCGAGCGGAGCTCGTGCAAGGCACCATGGCGGCCAAGGAGTATCTTCCATTGGTTGCAGATCACGTAGACCCCTTCATAACTATCATGTTTCCCGACGACAGTGGCATTTTTCAAACGAGATAATGCGCCACGTCACAAGGCTAGGAGAGTGATGGAGTGGTTCGAGGAACACAGTAGCGAGTTCCAGTTGATGAACTGCTTCCTCAACTCGCCAGATCTGAATCCTATCGAACACATCTTTGATGCTACTGACAAGGGAATCTCCCCATCGCACCCCCCTCAGATTTAGTTATAAATTGACACAGTGAATAGGCCTTGAAAAACTGATCACAGATCAATCGAGAAAACAGGAAGAAATTGTGTGGAACTATGAAAAAATAAGCAAAATATACAAACTGAGTAGTCCATGTGCAAGATACGCAACGTAAAGGAGAATGTTAGCTGATGAGCGCCATGGTCTCGTGGTTAGAGTGAGCTACTGCGGAACGAAAGGTCCTTGGTTCGAGTCCTCCCTCGAGTGAAAATTTTACTTTCTTTATTTTCGCAAAGTTACGATCTGTCCGTTCATTCATTGACGTCTCTGTTCACTGTAATAAGTTTAGTGTCTGTGTTTTGCGACCGCACCGCAAAACCGTGCGATTAGTAGACGAAAGGACGTGCCTCTCCAATAGGAACCGAAAACATTTGATCGCAAGGTCATAGGTCAACCGATTCCTCCACAGGAGAACACGTCTGATATATTCTTTACGACACTGGTGACGGCACGTGCGTCACATGACAGGAATATGTTGTCGACCCACCTAACTTGCACACTTGGCGAATGGGTAAAAAGATTCTTCTACCTTGCCCGATTTAGGTTTTCTTGTGGATGTGATAATCACTCCAAAAAAAGTGATGAAAACATAAGAGTTTGTCACATAAACTGCAACAAATGAATGCAACAGTTTCAGAGTCGCACAGTTTTCCCTATAGCCGGCACGGTAGCTCAGCGTGTTCGGTCAGAGGGTTAGCTGCCCTCTGTAATAAAAAAACTGAGTTAATCGATCATCGACGAACTTAAACGGATGTATTACGACGTCCGCCCTGAGCAGATACAACGAACGAAAGCGAACAAAATGAGATTAAAAAAAAAAAAAAACATATGTTTTTTACGTATTCAAATGTTTCCGTGCGTAGACCATCAAATTCTGTATATGTCCAAGCAAATCTGAACATGTCCTGGAATTTTGGAGAGCGAAGTTGATTATGTGTGAGTGCCTGAACTTTGATAATTATCTGAAAATAAAAAATTAAAATTTTCACCCGAGAGAAGATTTGAACCAAGGACCTGTCGTTCCACAGCTGCTCACGCTAACCACGGGACCACGGCTCTCGTAGGACACTTTCCTTGATGTTGCCTACCTTGCGCATGGACTACTCAGTTTGTATATTTTGCTTATTTTTTTCATAGTTCCACACAACTTCTTCCTGTTTTCTCGATTGATCTGTGTTCAGTTTTTCAAGGCCTATCCCTGTGCCAACTTATAACTAAATCTGAGGGGGGTGCGATGGGGAGGTTCCCTTGTGAGTGTGGCGTCAGAGCTCATCACCCCCTCCCTGGAATTTACAGGAAACAGGTGAGTTGTGTGTGCAGATGTCGTGCCATCTCTCTCCAAGCATCTACTAAGGACTCATTACTTGCATGCCACGACGCGTAGCTGCTGATATTCGTGTCAAAGATTGAGAAACTGGCTGTTAGGTAGGTCATCATAAAGTTCTGACTGATCAGCGTATGCTCAACTGAATCATGAATGTAGATCAAAGCTGAAAATCAGCCTAATGGCTGTAGTGCCAGTATTACGTCACACGAGTACACAGAGCGTACACAGCATCACTTAACATTTTGGCCTCACTTTCACTCAACGCTGCCTGGTGAAGCTGAGCTGGAATCGATGGGCGAACGAAGAGTATGGAGCTCGCAGGCAGTAGCGAGGACCAGTTCGCAGTTGTACCTCTGGGTACGGAACAGCAGCAGGCAGTACCAGACACCTTTCTTTCATGGTAGAGGCAGCATGGGCTGGACCAAACCGCACACGACTTCGCGGAGGTGCAGTACTGAAGATCTGGCGGACAGAGGGAATGGCTCGACATACGGGCTCTTTGACAAAAACACTACAGAGGTGTGGTTCTTGATGTGGACCTCCTTGCCTGTGGTTTAGGTAACAAAACTGTTGCTCAGTTGTCAGCTGACAGTGGGCAGTGCATGGCTCTACTGTGAGCAAAGCGGAGGCTAAAAATGGAATAGCACGACTGAGAGAACGCGGCAAGAGTCATAATCCGATTTACCAGAACTTCGCACAATGAAAGAGGAGCGAAAATAAGTGAACACGTATCTCGGCTTGTCCGTAGATACTCTACCGTTTCTGACAAGGGAACCTCCCCATCGCACCCCGCTCAGATTTAGTTATAAGTTGGCACAGTGGATAGGCCTTGAAAAACTGAACACAGATCAATCGAGAAAACAGGAAGAAGTTATGTGGAACTATGAAAAAAATAAGCAAAATATACAAACTGAGTAGTCCATTTGCAAGATAAGCAACTTCAAGGAGAGTCTGAACTCAGGAGCGCCGTGGTCCCGTGGTCAGCGTGAGTAGCTGCGGAAGGAAAGGTCGTTGGTTCAAATCTTCCCTCGAGTGAAAATTTTAATTTTTTAATTTTCAGACAATTATTTGACGCACATGCCGTCACCAGCGTCGTATAGAATGTATCAGACGTGTTTTCCTGTGGAGGAGTCGGTTGACCTATGACCTTGTGATCAAATGTTATCTGCTCCCATTGGAGAGACACGTCCTTTCGTCTACTAATCGCACGGTTTTGCGGTGCGGTCGCAAAACACAGACACCAAACTTATTACAGTGAACAGAGACGTCAATGAACGAACGGACAGATCATAACTTTGCGAAAAAAAAAAAAATAAATTTTTCACTAGAAGGAAGACTCGAACCAAGGACCTGTCGTTCCGCAGCTGCTCACGCTGACCACGGGACCACGGCGATCCTGAGCTTACAGTCTCCTTGAAGTTGCTTATCTTGCACATTGACTACTCAGTTTGTTTATTTTGCTTATTTTTTTCATAGTTTCACACAACTTCTTCCTGTTTTCTCGATTGATTTGTGTTCAGTTTTTCAAGGCCTATCCACTGTGCAAACTTATAACTAAATCTGACGGAGGTGCGATGGGGAGGTTCCCTTGTGAGATAATGACCCTCAAACTTTTTGATGTAATCTGGATTCCTCTTAGCGCATAGTGAGTTCATTCCAACGGGTGAGATAGTGGCTAATGTCGCGGTTCTCACTTTTGCGACTCGTGTTCGAAATGCGATTATTGTTCTTGTTTATTCCGTTTCATGTTTTTTCCGTTTATTTATCCCTGTCCGTAGAAGGTTGCTACAAGAAATCATAAATCGTTTTATTGTTATATTTAGTCTGCAGAAAGATTTAGTGGATCCCCTTCGATGACACTGGTCGTAGAAACCCTTCGAAACATAGAAATTCCGAACACCACAAGCATCGCGCGAAACCAGGTTTGCCGCAGCGACATTTCTTCGTTTGGATCTCATTTGGAAAAGAAACGTGGTGCACATTACTGAAGACTCCGTGCGTTGGCAATAATTTCGCAGCAAACCACGCAAAACGGATCACTTCCCCAAAACTGGCGCTTTGCAGTTGATTGTGAATCAAGGTATATTACAGGAATTTCACCGGAAACAATTTCAAATAATTTTTCCATTCATTATTTTTTTGTTTTTTTAATTCACTCACGAGACATACAATTATTAGACGAATAAGGACAACGTTATTTCAATAGAAGCTTCAAAACTTTCGTGTAATAATCTTCTACGGACATGGGGAGATAAATGAAAAACAAAAATAAAAATAATAATCGGATTTCGAACACGGGGCGCGAAAGTGCAAATCCGCGACACTAACGACTCCGCCATTGCTTCGTTTGAGCTCTTTGCTCACTAGAAGGCACATAAAGCATCTTGTAAGCTTTTACTGTCGTTTCCTCAGAAACGGTGGAGTATCTACGAATAAACCCAGACACGGGCTCGCTTCTTTTGATCAATCCTCTACTGAGCGAAATTTCTGTGAAATCTGGTTATGGCACTTGTCATGTTCTCCTCGTAAATGAATATGAAGTACTGCTGAGCGGTACCGTGTTTACAAACGACAACAGATTGGTTTTCTCACGAGAAGAAACACAGCTAAATTTGATTGACTATTTCACAGCACAGAGATGTATTTTACCACAGTCTAGTGGAATGGTGAAGTAATATGAACTCTAAGATCAAGAAGGTATTACCGTGGGTCCTAGAATGTCACGACGGAGACGTTGCAGCAATGGCCGATCGGTAGTCAAAGAGGAGGCAAGCCTCATTTTGCTTTTCCCTTGTCGCTGTCGAAGTACAGGACTGCGCCTTGGGTCATCAACCGCACAGACGCCGGGCTGTCTGCCGCCTCTCATGTTTACAAACGGCAAGTCGCTGCATGTTCTCCGTCCTTGGCGCGCCCCCTCGTGCAAGCACCATAGAGGCGGGTATGTGTGTTCGCAGCCCGTGTTCCAAAAACGATCAGCTTAGAGAAAGAAGCGGGGACCCTTTATGCAGGATCCACCCATCATTTGGCAGGACAATGCTTGGCCGTATATGGCGTAACTTGCGGCTGATTTATTGCTGGGAAGTGCTGTACCTTCCGCCACACCCCGCTGACGTAGGCTTTTGAGACTTCAGCTGGATGCCTTAGTTGAAGGAAGCACTTCATGGGATACGCTTCAGAGCTGTTACAGAGATTCGCTTGGGCAGTAGACTGCACCATTCGAACTATCAAGACATCTGGCGCTACTAAGACTGTCCTATGATTTCCACATGTGTTTTATACACACTGCTGGAGGCTACCGCGAAGACCAGTCAAACTTTGAAAGATGTATCTATCTTGTGTAAGTTGTACATAAGCAGTTATCACTATATAAGTTCCAACCATACTATCTTTCTGAGAATTTCGAACTTCTTGCACAATTTTACATTGTCGAAAGCTTTTTCTAGGTCGATGATCCTATGAACGGCTCTTAATTTTTCTTCTGCAACGTTGGAATTGTCTGACTGATGATTTTACTTTTTCTAAAAGCCAAAGTGATTGTTGAGTTGGCAGAAGAGCCAACACCGTGTTACTAGAGGAGGCCGAAATGCACGCGTTTTAGCTCATGCAGGCTGGCGTGAGGGGGGAAGAACTATACTGACGTGAGGTCTGGAACATGACAAGGAATTAGAATTCAGAAAGCGGACGTCATTAGTTTGATACTTAACTTTAATCCATTAATGATGAACGTCGCTCTTGACGGTACATGATTCACAATATTATCTGTTAGTAACAGAATATGGGGCCTTGCTAGGTCGTAGCAAATGACGTAGCTAAAGGGTCGTCTCTGCAAATGAGAGCGTATGTAGTCAGTGAACCATCGCTAGCAAAGTCGGCTGTACAACTGGGACGAGTGCTAGGGAGTCTCTCTGGACTAGACCTGCCGTGTGGCGGCGCTCGGTCTGCAATCACTGATAGTGGCGACACGCCGGTCCGACGTATACTAACGGACCGCGGCCGATTTAGAGGCTGCCACCCAGCAAGTGTGGTGTCTGGCCGGTGACACCACAGTGATCGTCATCTAATACTCGAATTTTGATTTTAATCCTTCTGTATATTATTCTTCCTTCACATTAGATAATTAAAATCGGAGCATTACCTCAGCTCAACACATTTGCGGTATCGACCCTGACACTGTTGAAGAAACCATCCAGGCAGCAATTTACTGGGGCCAGCGAAAACTTAAGACCTGATTGACCGGATGGGTATTTGAATCTCGCTCCTTCAGGAGATGACGCTTTACCAGTATTTGAATCTCGCTCCATCTGCAGATGACCCTTATTCAATGCGCCATTGTATTGCGTCGTTACGACTTTTTTAACTACTACATAGATATTTTAGCTTCATTTGAACACAAATTTGTTCGTTGCAAGTTTCCCAATTTTCGAATGATTGTGTAAGTACATACAGGAAATGATGTGAACAAATTGCAACCACATAAGATAATCTGAATACAGTAATTTTGTTCTCTTGAAACGTGGGAAATAGCAACTAAAAGAGCCATACATTCTCTACATCGATTCGACGTTTCATTCATGCTGATGATTCGCAAAACCACGGTACTGGTTGCCTCAAAAAGATATTCTCGTTTTACTTTTTCCAAAACTGTTTATTTGTTACTATTTTAGACCATCAGACTCTCCGGGATACAAACTCGCATTTCGAAACAAGCGGTTTTCTTACTATCTACTTTCTTCATTGTCCTACAGCTTCACAAACACGGAACATTGGATCGAAATGAATACCGAAACAGGAATTTTCGATCCTGTTGATCTCGAACAATGTGGTCGACTTGATGCATTACGTCGATTTGCATGCGTGTTTTGTTTCCCCTATGACGGAAGAACACAAAATGCTGCTGCGAACGAAGTTCGCCACGTAGTTTCTCAATTCACCGATAGAGTCCGCAAGTGAACACAGCTGATGCGCGCAGTGGCTAGTAGTACGTCTGACAGCCACATGAGCGCGTCCGAAACAGGCACATTACTTGGGAATTGTTTTGTTTGCTATTACGTGTGTTTCGTGGTGACAAGATGCTCATTGTAGTCGGCATGAAGTACGCTCTGGTTCTATTTGTTCAAATCGAACTAAAACGAGTACGATGAAAGCGTCAAGTCTTTGGGGAAGACTTTAACAAAAGTGAAACCAGTGTGTCTCATCGATTTGTCCGTCAACTTGTTCAGCTGTGGAAGACATTCGCGCGTAGACGTTTCCTCGACATGTATGAAACCCTGTTTCGGAGATGACGACAAGTAACATTTAAATCTAGCGTCTCGTGGTGAGGAGGATCGAATTTTTATTGAAATAGTTTGCATGTGAACTCAGAGAAGAAACACGCACCTCGTCTGATAGTAGTTAGTAGAAGTTTTGCGCACTTTTCATTCATTCAAGGGACTGTTATTGCTACGTCAATCTGATGTTCGTCACGCTTAAAGATTAATGTAAACATTTCTTTTCAGTATGAGTATAATCATTATCTCTTTTTTAAATTCAGATTTTAGATGAGTAATGTTTTGCTGTAATCTTCGTCAAAACAGAAATACTTAAACAAACAATAACTGCAAAAAATGTAAAATAATTAAATTTGGTTCAAACTGCATTTTTGTGCGCAACGTAGATGTAGATATCCTTTAGATAAAGAAGTAGACGGTTAAAGAAATAAATAAAAGTATCCTATTTGCGGATGTAGATTACACAGAAAAAGATATTTAGGAGCGATGATGTCATAAAAAGTATCCTCAGTACTGTTATACATACCGTGTGGCTCAGTCGTGCATCGTAGATAAAATTGACAGCATTGCAGTTTGTTCATTTCTGTTGTCGACAGTATGTGGCTATTATACATCTGAAGAACGACATACCCACAAAGATACATGAGAGGGCAAATGCCTCCCTTTTCAATGAAATTTAGAAGACGACTTCGCAAACCGAGCTTGCAACGTGGCTCGCCAAACAAACGTTATTACTTCAACGTCAGTGCGGACGCAGCCAGAACATATAATACACATAAACTACAATAGAAGCAAGTGTGCCAAGAGCCGTCTATTGTGCAAACTCTAAACTATGGAAGAATATTACATGAACACGACTGGGAAGCAGCTGAAGTTATATAATTTAATTGTACGTCAGTGTTGACCACAAATATTTTATTAATTTCCATCAAAAGGACATGAACTAGAATGATACAAAATATCTCGTCAGTGTTATCGGTACAAATCATTGCACTTATGATGTATCGTCATCATTAACGAGGTAATTCGTATCGAAATCCTTTTCAAATTGGCCAGTGGAAAAATGACTTTATAAAATTAATAAAATATTTGTGGTCAAGACAAACACATAATTAAATTGTTTCTCACAATTATTTTGTCATTCTCCATAAAACTAATGTGAATTGCAGCCCCACCCCTGTATACGCTCTTGTTATGAAACTTTGCGCAACATCTGATGTGACGCTATGTAACAGTGTGGTGTGCAGCTTGATGATGAACTACGAAGTTCGGAATGCTTCGTGTGTGCTTGTCACAGGTGTCTGGTGTCATTTGGAAGCGAATTACCAAGCGAAGTTTGGCCTTATCCGCTTCAAATATTTGCAGCGCGATTGTAGCCTTGCTGCATGAGCCATGGGATTGCTCTGTTATCGCGTTCTCTGATGGGTAAGAAATCACTCAAGACGAGAGGAAAGAATCCTTCAGTAGTATTACCGTGTTCTACGAACCTGAAGCAGCCAGGGCGGTTCAGGAACATTTTTCCACACAAGCGACTTATCACTGTCCCCTCCCCACCCTCTCCACCTATACATCAGTTGCCTTTCCTTGCGATTTCGGTAGCACCTTTAAAAATGATTATAGAAATGGTTTACCTTTTCATAAGTATTACATTTACATAGATACTCCTTTGTAATAGAAATAAATGTCTGAATCTTATTAGAGTGTTAAATATCAAATGACGAAATAATTCCTTTCAATTTAAGTTAAAAGTAGAGGTCGTTAAAAGCTTTTGATGAAAACAGGAGGAACTAGACCTACTTTATTGTTCTAGCTTGAATGCAAATGTCCTATCTATTTAATTGAGAACTTAGAATGAAAATATGAAATTTCTGTTATTTTTTAGTTTAATAATAGAACTTTTTAATCCTGTAATTTCCATTTTTTTCGCCTTTAAACAGAAAAAGTGGGACAGGAATCCAAAAACATTATGTAATTCTATATGACTTTTTAAACAGCAAGCACTGCATAAGGTGTATGTTACATGTGAAATGGTTCAAATGGCTCTGAGCACTATGCGACTTAACTTCTGAGGTCATCAGTCGCCTAGAACTTAGAACTAATTAAACCTAACGAACCCAAGGACATCACACACATCCATGCCCGAGGCAGGATTCGAACCTGCGACCGTAGCGGTCGCTCGGGTCCAGACTGTAGCGCCAAGAACCGCACGGCCACTCCAGCTGGCGTTACATGTGAAGAAACCTTTCCAGTAAGTAGTTAAATTTCGGAAAAGTTGCCATAAAAGTGTTTAAAAATTGATAAACATGGTCAAAATTTTTACGTGCACTGCTTAAAAGAAAAACATAAATTTGTGTGTGGTGTGCAACAGAAACATGCTATTCTAGTAATGAAGTCATATACAATTCGTACCGTTGTACAGGATATGTACTAACCATTTTTCAATGGGTAGAAAGATTTATAATGATTTTTTTAGCCTTTATTCGGTAAAATCTTTCTAGTTATATTAGTCTCTTGACTTCAAGGTATCGCTTACAATGGCCAAAGTCGTCAGACCACACTATCGTTCGAGAGAAAGTTTTAATGTAAGGTATGTCCTGAGTTCTGGAAAACTCCTTTCCCCACTAGCTACAGGAAAGTTACAAGAGGATTCGGAAATTTACAAAAGAATTGCAAAACGTGTCAATATTTTTGTAACATAAGAGAACTTAGTGGAGAACTTCCGGCATCAGGAATGGGTGCTAAGATCGAAGCTTCATCGTTCGGTGGAATTTGAATACAATTAGACATGGAATTAATTGAAAATTTTGCATTTCAGATATATTTATGCAGACTGGGACAGTATTTGGTATTGAAATCAATGAATGTTTACAAACACATATTTGTGGTTATCCGGCAAACGGTTCGTTTGCAAACCAGTATACAGGGTGTAAATTTTAAGTTGACAAACCAGAGTAACTCGAAAAATAAGCTTCACACGAAAAAATGTGTAGAATCCAAAGTTGATTATTTTCGAGGGGGACATCTGCTGGTGCTAAAATTAGCCCGCCACCCCAGCCCCCTGGGGGTGGGGCGGGAGGCAACTTTAAATTTTCAAATTGGAACCCCCATTCTTTATTGCAGAATCAGATTCTACATAAAAAAATATCTACCTTTTGTCTTAAACATTTGTTTTGATTCTTGGTAGTTGGCGCAGTAATTCAAGAAAACCCATGTTCTCATTTTTGCGTTGAAAATGGTTACGGATAGATAAAAAAAGCGTATTTACTTCGTAAATTTTGATTCGCTAAAACTAAAACTCTCTCTCTCTCCCCATAGGATAGGGTTTGAGAGAGAGGAATTAGAGTTTTACAAATGTTCACCGCCGGCCGAAGTGGCCGTGCGGTTCTAGGCGCTGCAGTCTGGATTCGCGAGACCGCTACGGTCGCAGGTTTGAATCCTGCCTCGGGCATGGATGTGTGTGATGTCCTTAGGTTAGTTAGGTTTAACTAGTTCTAAGTTCTAGGGGACTAATGACCTCAGAAGTTGAGTCCCATAGTGCTCAGAGCCATTTGAACCATTTGAAATGTTCACCCAAATATTAATTTCTTCCGCAGATTCGGATAAGTTTTGTTTGTTTCGTGGTTAACATTTGCAAAACACTAATTCCTCTCTCTCAAACCCAACCCTGTGGGGAGAGAGGAAGAGCTTTATTTTTAGCGAATCAAAATTTACGAAGTAAATAAGTATTTTTTATCTATCCGTAACCATTTTCCACGCAAAAATGAGAACATGGATTTTCTTGAATTACAGCGCCAACTACCAAGAATCAAAACAAATGTTTAAGACAAAATGCACGTAGTTTTTTATGTAGAATCTGATTCTGCAATAAAAAATGGGGGTCCCATTTGAAATTTTAAAGTTGCCTCCCACCCCACCCCCAGGGGGCTGGGGTTGCGGGCTAATTTTAGCACCAGCAGATGTCCCCTTCGAAAATAATCAACTTTGGGTTTCACACTTTTTCATGTGAAGCTTATTTTTCGAGTTATTCTGGTTTGTCAACTTAAAATTTACGCCCTGTATACTAGAACGTCTTTTCTTTTATTGTCATATACGAGGTGCGTTCAATAAATAATGCAATGTATCTTTTCCTCTGCCAGTTTCAGTTGAAAAAAATTCTGAATTTGTCGTGGGACATAGTGAAATATTCCCTCTTCAGCCCCTATAGTTTCACGGTTCTGATAGGTGGTGGCGCTATACGCAACTTTCAAAGTGGCGTCTGTAACAGAGGTGAGTTCCCAGCTGTCATTGAGTTTGTTTTGGCGGAAAACCAGAGCATCGGAGATGGTGCTTGCAGAATGTCGGCGGAGAAATGACAGTCAACAAAAGCAAGATGAGTGGTTGGGCGAAGCATCTGTCATTATCGCAACAAGGTCGCGCAAACCCGACTCATCTGCCCGCCGGCCGACCGCGAACAGCTGTCAACTCCTGCAATGCTGCAATGTGCGGACACTCTTATTCGAGCTGATCGGCGAATCACAATCAGGCACCAAGGTGCTCAACTGGACGTCTCTGTTGGTGGTGCTGACACGCTCGTACACCAGTTGCGATACTGGGTTCCTCGCCGACTAACAGAAGACCATAAAGAGCAACGAAGGACCATCAGTGCGGAGTTGCTCGCGCGTTACAGGGCAGATCGTGGCAATTTTTTGTCGGACATCGTCACAGGGAATGAAACATGGGTTCATCACTTCGAACTGGAAACAAAACGACAATCCGTGGAGTGGCACCAAATAACCTCACCTCCGAAGAAAAATCTGAAAGTCGCACCGCAGCCCGTAAAGTTAAGGCGAAGGTTTCCTGGCATTCTGAAGGGGTTACTCTATTCGATGTCCTCCCTCATCTTGCAATGTTGTTGTTGTTGTGGTCTTCAGTCCTGAGACTGGTTTGAGGCAGTTCTCCATACTACTCGTATCCTGTGCAAGGTACTTCATATCCCAGTACCTACATCCTTCTCAATCTGTTTAGTGTATTCATCTCCTCGTCTCCCTCTACGATTTTTACCCTCCACGCTGCCCTCCAATACTAAATAGGTGATCCCTTGATGCCTCAGAACATGTCCTACCAACCGATCCCTTCTTCTAGTCAAGTTGTGCCACAAATTTCTCTCGTCGTTAATTTTATTCAATACCTCCTCATTAGCTATGTGATCTACCCATCTAATCTTCAGCATTCTTCTGTAGCACCACATTTCGAAAGCTTCTACTCTCTTCTTGTCCATACTATTTATCGTGCATGTTTCACTTCCATACATGGCTACACTCCATGCAAGTACTTTCAGAAACGACTTCCTGACGCTTAAATCTAACTCGATCAGTACTCAAGAATAGGTCGTATTAGTGTTTTATAAGCGGTCTCGTTTACAGATGAACCACACCTTCCAAAATTCTACTAATGAACCGAAGACGACTATCCGCCTTCCCCACAACTGCCATTACATGCTTGTCCTACTTCATATCGCTCTGCAATGTTACGACCAAATATGTAATCGACGTGACTGTGTCAAGCGCTGCACTACTAATGGAGTATTCAAACATTACAGGATTCTTTTTCCTATTCATCTGCATTAATTTACATTTATCTACATTTAGAGTTAGGTCCCATTCTTTACACCAATCACAAATCCTGTACAAGTCATCTTGTATCCTCCTACAGTCACTCAACGACGACACCTTCCTGTACACCATAGCATCACCAGCAAACAGCCACACATTACTGTTCACCCTACCCAAAAGATCATTTATGTAGATAGAAAACAACAGTGGACCTACCACACTTCCCTGGGGCACTCCGCACGACTGCTACGGTCGCAGATTCGAATCCTGCCTCGGGCATGGATGTGTGTGATGTCCTTAGGTTAGTTAGGTTTAAGTAGTTCTAAGTTCTAGGGGACTGGTGACCACAGATGTTAAGTCCTATAGTGCTCAGAGCCATTTGAACCAATTTGGGGCACTCCAGATGATACCCTCACCTCCGATGAACACTCACCATCGGGGACAACGTACTGGGTTCTATTACTTAAGAAGTCTTCAAGCCACTCACATACTTGGGAACCAATCCCATATGCTCGTACCTTAGTTAGGAGTCTGCAGTGTGGCACCGAGTCAAACGCTTTCCGGAAGTCAAGGAATATGGCATCCGTCTGATACCCTTCATCCATGGTTCGCAAGACATCATGTGAAAAAAGGGCGAGTTGCGTTGCGTTAGGTATAAGTAGTTCTAAGTCTAGGGGACTGATGACTTCAGATGTTAAGTCCCTTACCTCATAGAACCATTTGAACCATTTGAGAAAGTTGGTGATTGTAATTTTGTGAGAAGATTCCGCCGCAAGAAAAAACGCCTTTGTTTTAATAATGTCCACCCCAAATCCTGTACTATTTCAGTGACACTCTCTCCCGTGTTTCGCGATAATACGAAAAGTGCTGCCCTTCTTTGAACTTTTTCGATGTGCTCCGTCAGTCCTAGCTGGTAAGGATCACACACAGAGCAGCAGTATTCTAGAAGAGGACGGACAAGCATAGTGTAGGTAGCCTCCTTAGTACGTCTGTTACATTTTTTAAGTGTCCTGGCAATAACACGCAGTCTTTGGTTAGCCTTCCCCACAACATTTTCTATGTGTTCCTTCCAATTTAAGTTGTTCGTAATTGTAATTTCTAGGAATGTACTTGAATTTACAGGCTGTAAATTTGACTGATTTATAGTGCAATCGAAGTTTAACGGATTCCTTTTAGCACTCATGTGGATGACCTCACACTTTTCGTTATTTAGTGTCAATTGCTAATTTTCGCACCATACAGATATCTTTTTTAAACCGGTTTGCAATATATTTTGATCCTCTGATGCCTTGATCATCCGATAAACGACAGCATCATAAGACGGCAGATCGTTTATATAGATAAGGAACAGCAAAGGGCCTATAACACTACCTTCCGTAGTGTATGGACAATTTAAGCTCCGTTTTAAGGAAAGCAATGGCGGCATGCCATGGTGTGCAAAACTTAAGGACGAAAGTAACTTGCGCATGGTTGTCACAGCCAAGTAACTCGTCCCGACCGGGACTCGAATCCGGGATCTCCTGCTTACATGGCAGACGCTCTATCCATCTGAGCCATCGAGGACACAGATGAATAGCGCGACTGCAGGGACTTATCCCTTGCACGCTCCCCGTGAGACCCACATTCCGAACTGTCCACAATCACGTACGTGATGTTCCTAATAGATATTTGCCCGTCCACTCATTACTCGCGCACACTAAGGTGACGATTCCCGTAAGAATCGTTCGAGTCCCGGTCGGGGCACATATTTTCAGCTGTCCCCATCTAGGTATATCAACAACACCTGTCGGCAGCTGAGGGTTTCAATCAATTATCATTTATTCTAGAGAAGCTGCACGGTCATCAATGGCACCTGTTCTTTCTAGAACAGTTACTATCTTCATATATAGTTAAATGGCTACCTGGCCATTGACCTCCGTCTGTGCGAATGCACACAGATTGCCCGAACTCTTACGGGAATCGTCACCTTAGTTGGCGCGAGTAATGAGTGGTTGGGCAAATATCTATTAGGTACATTACGTATGTAGATTGTGGCGCGCAAGGGATAAGTCCCTGCAGTCGCGCTATTCATCTGTGTCCTCGGTGGCTCAGATGGACGCCGGCACAGTAGCTCAGCATGTTCGGTCAGAGAGCCTGTTGGCCTCTGTAATAAAAAACTGAGTGAAATGATCAACAAACGAAATTGAGCGGATGTCATGACGTTCGCAACGACCAAACACAAAAAAAAAAAAAAAAAAAGCGTCTGCCATGTAAGCAGAAGATCCAGGCCGGGTTCGAGTCCCGGTTGGGGCACACACTTTCAGCTGTACCCATCGAGGTATATCAACAACGCCTGTCGGCAGCTGAGGGTTTCAATCAATTATCATACACCAATTCTTTCCTTCTTCATTTCTAGTTAAGTCAGTGCTTTATTTTCGAGGATCGCATGTTAACGAGACCTGAAATGGTAAACTTCCTTTTTCGTCACTGAATCAGTAAACAGACTTATTTTCACTTTCTTGCGCCAGTTTGAGAACTAGTGTATTTGTAGATAATAGGCACACAACGGTCGATGTTTTCCAGACATTTAGAAAGTCGTTTGCAATTTCACGTTAGGCAAGTAGAACGTCAGATGAGCTTAATCCTGCATTGCTTCCTCGTCATAAAAACATGGTGTTAAGGAGGAATGGTGAATATTTTAGTGATTGATGTGTAGGAAAATTAAGGGTGAAGAAAGTGGTGTAACTATAAGAGCGACTTTTAATGGATGCAGGGCTACCTCTGTTTGGTTGATATGCAGAAGATATCTCACAATGGTAATGAATAGAAGAACAACTACCGAAGCAAGCTACTACTCCAAACACAGTAGTTTTAAATCAGTTTTCAGAAGGTCGAGCGACACCAAATTCAGCGAACTCTTCAGCTCTACTCGTGTCTTTTCAACACATGTTTGTGTACGTTTACAAGGATAGTACTACTCGTAATGCGAGCAAGTATTTATTCCACGGACTTACCTTCATCTTTCTGGAATTTGCTTTCCATTTTCCATTCAGTGCCACTGATAAAAATCCAGCGGACTAACATATGTCGACATTGGTAGACACTGAACATGGTTAATTTATCGGTCTGAGTGAATGGTTCCAATAAATTTCGTTAATGTGGAATGTGTAGAGGTCCCGTCACGCTGAAAAAACGTGCCCCATTTGTTAGTCGAAGTAATCGCTTCCAGTACCAAAGACAATTCACTTTGCAGCAAGTATCAATACATGAACGCTGTCAGGAAATTCGGTAACATAAAAAAGTAAATCTTTGCTCAACACGTATGTTGACTTCAACACCACAGAGGATTATTGGGCATGGTGTGCCGACTCACTGGTGTTAACTCAGTACGCGATTGGTTAAAGGACGTTGTACGTGACCGCTGGATTTGCCTCCAAGTCCACCGATCACACGCCATGTGATATTTTACCTTTGCGGGCTCAGAAAAGATCACGTGTATGTGCCCAGATGATCTACTAGACTTACGAAGCAGGATTGAAGTAGTTGTTGCAACAAGTACTTCACACAGAGTGATCCAAAAATGGTTCAAATGGCTCTGAGCACTACGGCACTTAATTCTGAGGTCACCAGTCCCATAGAACTCAGAACTACTTAAACCTAACTAACCTAAGGACATAACACACATCCATGCACGAGGCAGGATTCTAACCTGCGACAGTAGCGGTCGCGCGGTTCCAGACTGTAGCGCCTAGAACCGCTCGGCCACTCCGGCCGGCAGAGTGATCAGAGTTCGGGAAGAGCTCACCTATCGACTAAATACACTCCTGGAAATTGAAATAAGAACACCGTGAATTCATTGTCCCAGGAAGGGGAAACTTTATTGACACATTCCTGGGGTCAGATACATCACATGATCACACTGACAGAACCACAGGCACATAGACACAGGCAACAGAGCATGCACAATGTCGGCACTAGTACAGTGTATATCCACCTTTCGCAGCAATGCAGGCTGCTATTCTCCCATGGAGACGATCGTAGAGATGCTGGATGTAGTTCTGTGGAACGGCTTGCCATGCCATTTCCACCTGGCGCCTCAGTTGGACCAGCGTTCGTGCTGGACGTGCAGACCGCGTGAGACGACGCTTCATCCAGTCCCAAACATGCTCAATTGGGGGACAGATCCGGAGATCTTGCTGGCCAGGGTAGTTGACTTACACCTTCTAGAGCACGTTGGGTGGCACGGGATACATGCGGACGTGCATTGTCCTATTGGAACAGCAAGTTCCCTTGCCGGTCTAGGAATGGTAGAACGATGGGTTAGATGACGGTTTGGATGTACCGTGCACTATTCAGTGTCCCCTCGACGATCACGAGTGGTGTACGGCCAGTGTAGGAGATCGCTCCCCACACCATGATGCCGGGTGTTGGCCCTGTGTGCCTCGGTCGTATGCAGTCCTGATTGTGGCGCTCACCTGCACGGCGCCAAACACGCATACGACCATCATTGGCACCAAGGCAGAAGCGACTCTCATCGCTGAAGACGACACGTCTCCATTCGTCCCTCCATTCTCGCCTGTCGCGACACCACTGGAGGCGGGCTGCACGATGTTGGGGCGTGAGCGGAAGACGGCCTAACGGTGTGCGGGACCGTAGCCCAGCTTCATGGAGACGGTTGCGAATGGTCCTCGCCGATACCCCAGGAGCAACAGTGTCCCTAATTTGCTGGGAAGTGGCGGTGCGGTCCCCTACGGCACTGCGTAGGATCCTACGGTCTTGGCGTGCATCCGTGCGTCGCTGCGGTCCGGTCCCAGGTCGACGGGCACGTGCACCTTCCGCCGACCACTGGCGACAACATCGATGTACTGTGGAGACCTCACGCCCCACGTGTTGAGCAATTCGGCGGTACGTCCACCCGGCCTCCCGCATGCCCACTATACGCCCTCGCTCAAAGTCCGTCAACTGCACATACGGTTCACGTCCACGCTGTCGCGGCATGCTACCAGTGTTAAAGACTGCGATGGAGCTCCGTATGCCACGGCAAACTGGCTGACACTGACGGCGGCGGTGCACAAATGCTGCGCAGCTAGCGCCATTCGACGGCCAACACCGCGGTTCCTGGTGTGTCCGCTGTGCCGTGCGTGTGATCATTGCTTGTACAGCCCTCTCGCAGTGTCCGGAGTAAGTATGGTGGGTCTGACACACTGGTGTCAATGTGTTCTTTTTTCCATTTCCAGGAGTGTATGTGCCGTGTGACATGTGCTGCTCACACAGAACTCTTGTAACAAATACGTTTTGAGTTACTCTTTCATTTGATACATTAATTATATTTGCCAGTGGAAAGTAATAAGTGCTACAAAGTCTAAATCTCCAAATTCATTCAGGACACCCGGTATAACTGTCTCTCTCTCTCGCTCGAAATGTGCACTCAAATATTTATCCAATACGCCTTACTTGTCCCGTGACCGTCACGACGCGGTTTATGGTTGTTCTCGCGACACGCCACGCCAATGAAGACTTTTCTTTCTCAAATAATTCACCGATACGTAGCAGTCAACACAGTAATTCACGTTTTGCAGCCACGACGCCTGTACCGCACGTGAGGCATTCCACGGAAGCTAACCCACTACTCCCGACACTCGCGCACTGCGCTCTCCAGAGAGCCGACAATCGATACTGCCGCGGGATGGACAGCGGTACTACGATATGCTTACAAGGAATTCACGGACCTAGCGTTGTGTGCGTTCTCTAGGTGTTCAGTTTTCCCTGCTTAAGAGTATGTTTGGTCAGTTATGCTTCCACCTATAATTGTGTACGCAATTTCCCACATTTAGAATGAAGATGTTGTTCTGCTGTCTTCAGTTTCCGCGCAGTCGTATGGCGATCATGAGTGTCTCCAGGATGTTCTTGAGGCTGAATTCACTGGGCATGGCTACGGTGCGTGTGTATCACGGAACATCGCTTATGATTCGTCAAACCTTGCTGTGAATGATCTGCGGGTGGCGCAAATGCGTTGCAGCCGAATCTACATCTACATCTTCATCTACGAGGTGCATTCAAGTTCTAAGGCCTCCGATTTTTTTTCTCCGGACTGGAAAGAGATAGAAACATGCGCATTGTTTTAAAATGAGGCCGCGTTCACTGTCAATACGTCCCAGAGATGGCAGCACCGTACGGCAGATGGAATTTTACCGCCAGCGGCGAGAATGAGAACTGTTTTAAATACTTAAAATGGCGACGTTTTCCTTACTTGAACAGCATGCAATCATTCGTTTTCTGAATTTGCGTGGTGTGAAACCAATTGAAATTCATCGACAGTTGAAGGAGACATGTGGTGATGGAGTTATGGATGTGTCAAAAGTGCGTTCGTGGGTGCGACAGTTTAATGAAGGTAGAACATCGTGTGACAACAAACCGAAACACCCTCGGGCTCGCACAAGCCGGTCTGACGACATGATCGAGAAAGTGGAGAGAATTGTTTTGGGGGATCGCCGAATGACTGTTGAACAGATCGCCTCCAGAGTTGGCATTTCTGTGGGTTCTGTGCACACAATCCTGCATGACGACCTGAAAGTGCGAAAAGTGTCACCCAGGTGGGTGCCACGAATGCTGACGAACGACCACACGGCTGCCCGTGTGGCATGTTGCCAAGCAATGTTGACGCGCAACGACAGCATGAATGGGACTTTCTTTTCGTCGGTTGTGACAATGGATGAGACGTGGATGCCATTTTTCAATCCAGAAACAATGGAAGCACACAGATTCACCACCACCAAAAAAATTTCGGGTAACCGCCAGTGCTGAAAAAATGATGGTGTCCATGGTCTGGGACAGTGAGGACGTAATCCTTACCCATTGCGTTCCAAAGGGCACTACGGTAACAGGTGCATCCTATGAAAATGTTTTGAAGAACAAATTCCTTCCTGCACTGCAACAAAAACGTCCGGGAAGGGTTGCGCGTGTGCCGTTTCACCAAGACAACGCACCCGCACATCGAGCTAACGTTACGCAACAGTTTCTTCGTGATAACAACTTTCAAGTGATTCCTCATGCTCCCTACTCACCTGACCTGGCTCCTAGTGACTTTTGGCTTTTACCAACAATGAAAGACACTCTCCGTGGCCGCACATTCACCAGCCGTGCTGCTATTGCCTCAGCGATTTTCCAGTGGTCAAAACAGACTCCTAAAGAAGCCTTCGCCGCTGCCATGGAATCATGGCGTCAGCGTTGTGAAAAATGTGTACGTCTGCAGAGCGATTACGTCGAGAAGTAACGCCAGTTTCTTCGATTTCGGGTGAGTAGTTAATTGGAAAAAAAATCGGAGGCCTTAGAACTTGAACGCACCTCGTACGTGGATACTCTGCAAATCACCCTTAAGTGCCTGCCAGTGGACTCATCGAACCACCTTCACAACAATTATTTGTTATTCCACTCTCGAACATCGCGTGGAAAAAACGAAAACCTGTATCTTTCCATGCGAATTCTGATTTCCCTTATTTTATTATGACAATCGTTTCTCCCCTTGTAGGTCGGTCTCAACACAATATTTTCCCATTCGGAGGAGAAAGGTGGTGATTGAAATTTTATGAGAAGATACCACCGCACCTAGAAACGCCTTAGTTTTAATGATGTTCACCTGAAATCCTGTATCGTGTCAGTGATGCTCTCTCCCCTCTTCCTCGATAATACCAAACCTGCTGCTCTTCTTTGCACTTTCTCGGATGTACACCGTTAATCCTGTCTGGTAAGACACCCACGGTGTGCAGCAGTACTCCAAAAGAGAACGGGCAAGCGTAGTGTAGCCAGTCTCTTTAGTAGAGAGTAGTGCATTTACTAGACCACAGAATTTCATGACATGATCCAAATGAAATGCTACATTCTTCTCCAGTCTCTTGGACAGTCAGTCTTCGACTGGCACGCACAATTTCGTTGCCGTTCCTGAACTGAACGTCATCGGTAGACGTCGAAGGGCGTCCTGAACGAGGGTTATCTTTAATTTCTGTCCAGCCATTTTCAAACCATGTGAACCATTCGTCACATCAAGTACGGCTTAAACACTGATCACTGTAGGCTTCCTGCACCATTTGGGGTGTGTCTATGTAAACGTTTTCTTGAGTTTCAACCAAAATTAATTGCAGACGCGTTGCTCCTCTAACTGTGCTATCTCGAAATTCGCGAACTGTCCGACACAACGTTCTACTCACTACAGCACTGAAGAATAACCAACAGACATAAAAACGAAGCTTCCGACTGTTACACATTAATCACAGGCGTGTGCAGTGATACCAACCGCATTTCGCTCCAAAACACCATCAGCGAGAAACTACGAATGTTCCGCAATTTTTTGAGAATGTTCCGGAATTTTTTGAATAGACCTCGTATGTACACTCATGCTCATAAATTAAGGATAACTGCAGAATGTGGTTCCGCACAACGTGGGACTACACAAAACTGGCACTAATAGCATAGGCACATAGGGAACACACACGACCCAGATCTGTAAGTCCACGGTATCGGTGATAAGTTGAGAAAACCGTCCAGAAACACATGTGCTACAAAACGCCAGTGGTTCCTGCGCATGTACCCCGACATCAATATGGGACATGATCACCACGCACACGTGCACAGACCGCACAACGGGTTGGCATACTCTGCATCAGGTGGTCGAGCAGCTGCCAGTGCCTGTCGGAGCTCCTGAAGTGTCCTAGGGGTTTGAAGACGTGCAGGGAGAGCATCGCAGACGTGCGCGATGGGGTTTAGGTCTGGAGAACAGGCAGGCCACTCCATTCGCCTGATATCTTCTGTTTCAAGGTACTCCTCCACGATGGCAGCTCGGTGGGGCCGTGCGTTATCATCCATCAGAAGGAAGGTGGGACCCACTGCACCCCTGAAAAGGCAGACATACCGGTGCAAAATGACGTTCCGATACACCTGACCTGTTACAGTTCCTCTGTCAAAGACATGCAGGGGTGTACGTGCACCAATCATAATCACACTCCACACCATCAAAATACTACATCCATGCAGGTCCCTTTCAAGTACATTAGGGGGTTGGTATCTGGTTCCTGGTTCACGCCAGATGAAAACCCGGCGTGAATTACTGTTCAGACTATACCTGGACTCGTCCGTGAACATAACGTGGGACCACTGTTCCAATAACCATGTACTGTGTTGTTGACACCAGGCTTTACGAGCTCTCCTGTGACCAGGGGTCAGTGGAATGCACCTTGCAGGTCTCCGAGCGAATAAACCATGTCTGTTCAGTTGTCTGTAGACTGGAGACGACTGTTCCAGTGGCTGCGGTAAGGTCCCGAGCAAGGTTCCTGCAGTACTCAGTGGCCGTCTGCAGGGACTGATGGTGAGATATCGGTCATACTGTGGTGTTGTACACTAGGGACGTCCCGTATTGTAGCGCCTGGACACGTTTCCTGTCTGCTGGAATCGTTACCATAATCTTGAGATCATACTTTGTGGCACACAGAGGGCCCGTGCTGCGACCTGCTGTATTTGACCAGCCTCCAGTCGCCCTAGTATTCTACCCTTCATAACGTCATCAATATGTGTTCTTTGAGCCCTTTTCAACACACAGTCACAATTAGCACGTCTGGATACGTCTGCACACTTACTCGCTGTGCCGTACTCTGACATGCACCAACACACCTCTGCGTATGTGGACTGCTGCCAGCGCCACCGTGCGACGACCGGAGGTCAAATGCAGCGCATGGTCATACCCCGAGATGATTTAAACTCGCAAACCGCCCACCAGAGCGTTGTTTCACATTGTATCAGAATTATCCTTAATTTATGGGCATGAGTGTAGATGCAGATGTCTCCAGGGGATGAGTAATGTCTTGTGCGGTGTGCTGGTTCGCTGTGACGTGTGTCCAGTAGGGCTCCTCGATCTACGTCTGCCTTTCAGTGCCGCCTTCTTTCCAGGCTGTAATGGTGCGGTGAGGCATCCTCGGCGCTGGAGGCAACAATGGCGCCGGGGAAGCAGCACTAGGTGCGTTACTGGGCAGCGGCGCGGGTCCCGAGAGAGACGGCAAAATTCCAGTGGCGGCGGAGTCCCCGTGAGAGAGACAGCAAAATTCCAGTGGCAGCGGCGTCCCCGCAGCGGAGGCGATGGAGGTCGACGATGGAGGCGACGGACACGGCGTGCAGGCGCCCCCCATGGGGCCCTGCCTGCCGCCGGAGAACGCCGACCACTCCTGGATAGGTGAGCCAACCTCTACACACCTAGCCCTCTCTGTAACCAGTCCTGCGCCACTTCACCACGTGCACTAGGACATCTGTCAGAGGCAGGGAAGGATTTGTAAGAGCTGTTGAACGGAATGAACAGTCCCTGAAGAAAGGCTACACAGAACTCTACTGACAAACTTTTGGAGGTGTAGCATGGATCAGAACCAGAAAAAAAGTCTAGTAAACATGGCCTCTAAAATGCGTACCCCAAGAACTATGAGCACTTGTTGGCTAGCAGAGATGTGTTGCACATTAGCGAAGATGAACAAGTGCTCATGTCTCTCGAGGGAAGCGTTTTAGAGCCCATGCTTACTAGACTTTTTTTCTTGGATTGCTCCACAGTAACACCTTTGAAAGCTTGCGGTGAAGATCTGGTGCCAAACGCACTGTCGGAATCCACCCGTCTGCTTTGATCAGTGTCATCCTTGTGTGACGTCACGAGTTTACCAGACGAAGCATGTAAGTGACATCTTATTAAATGTTATCTGTGGTTCTCTTTTTCTAGTGTAAAATGTGAAGTTTATTCCAAATATGTTGTGGTTTAGGAGGGTGTGTTTAGGGAGGAACTGGGAGCACACGTTAAATTGTTACTAGAGAACCGAGTAGAACTGAGGGGAAAAAAAATCGAAGCACCAAGAAGGAGTTGTGTGACATAAACGAAAGTTGGTAGGCTTCTGTCTACATATGAAATATGACGTCTATTCAGATGTCGCGTCTGTCACATAAAAGAGGCGGTAGTAGCTCCACTTTGAGAATTCAAATCAGCTTTGCTTAAAATACACGCTGTAATGGTCATGAGCGTCAGTTAGCTTTGAGGCTGGACGTAGAGGGTTGATGTT
The DNA here is from genome assembly GCF_023898315.1 of Schistocerca nitens. Taxonomy (NCBI): domain Eukaryota; kingdom Metazoa; phylum Arthropoda; class Insecta; order Orthoptera; family Acrididae; genus Schistocerca; species Schistocerca nitens. Next base: position 1,073,543,312 of record NC_064615.1, on the reverse strand, counting down.
AGTCAAGAATGCCTTTAATACGTCACTGAGTTTGAACGAGGTCGTGTAATAGATCTACGACTATCTGGATGTGCGTTCTGTGATATTGCAAAAAGGCACGGCAGGAATGTAGCCACTGTAATATGACTGCTGGCAGCGGTGATCACGAGAATGGACGGTCGCAGGAAGACCGCGCTCCGGAAGGCCACGTGGAACTAGTGAGAGGGAAGACCATCGAGTTCGGCGTATTGCTCTGACACGTAGTGCTTCATCTGCAGCAGCAATTTGAGCAGCAGTTGGCACCACACTGACGCAACGAACTGTTAGAAATGGCTTACTTCGAGGACAGCTCCGAGCCACATGCTCAGTAGCGTGCTTTCCAATGACTCCAAACCACCACCAATCGCCACTTCAGTGGAGGTCATGGTGTAAATCTATTGTGTTTTCAGATGAAAGCCAGTTCTGCCTCGATGTGTTGGTTAGAAGGAGACGGTAATTTCCAAGAATGATTGCCTATAGAAGTCGCGCTGTCCAAACGATACATATCGAACGTGCGATCCTAAATCGATCATGCGACTCTGGTGGCGGGCGTTACGAGTATGTTTGCGGTGTTCGCTACAGCAACCACAAAAGAAGAACATTGCAAAGGAGACGACTTACCTTACTCGTCGTCGGTGTTGCTTTCATGTCAAAGTTCATTACGGTGGTCTGGATGGACAACTTGGAAGAGTCGAACCATGTACTCTTCCTGATACTCGTTTGTTTTCCGCACTGTCCACAATGAAATTGTAAACGGCATTTCAGCATCGAAACTGTTCTTACAAAGTTTTACACACTTCGCACGGCCACAGTCTACACAGTCCCTTCTTTCCTCGTCCGGTAGTAATCCATATTTGCGACGAAAAGTCGAACAGTTTTTTACACTGGATAACCATGGAATTAGATTTTCCATGTGAGAGATCCGCTGAAGAAACGTCAAGAACACCAGACTTCCCACTCACTGACATAAATCGTCTGGGTTTCCCTAACAACCCACAAATAATTTGCGGAGCTACGTATGTAATGTAGAGCAACTAAGGGAACAACTGAAAACAGATAATAATGACGATCACAAATAATTGATCACAACACCCGCCACCAGAGTCGCATGATCGATTTAGGATCGCACGTTCCATATGTATCGTTTGGACAGCGCGACTTCGATAGGCAATCATTCTTGGAAATTACCGAAGGAGGACAGTTGAGGGCGTGAAACTAACCTGTCTGCGTGTTAGACATACTGGGCCTACAGTTGGAATTATGGTCTGGGGTTCGATTTAGCGTGACAGCAGGAACACTCTCATGACCCCACGCACACTGACTACAAATTTCTATCTGTCTGGTGATTCGACGTGACGTGTTGCCATTGATGAACAGCATTCCGCCGGCCGGGGTGGCCAAGCGGTTCTAGGCGCTACAGTCTGGAACCGCGCGACCGCTAAGGTCATAGGTTCGAATCCTGCCTCGGGCCTGGTTGTGTGTGATGTCCTTAGGTTAGTTAGGGTTAAGTAGTTCTAAGTTCTAGGTGACTGATGACCTCACAAGTTAAGTCCCATAGTGCTCAGAGCAATTTGAACAATTTTTTTTGAACAGCATTCCAGGGGGTATTTTCCAACAGGATAACGCTCGCTCACCTACCGCTGCTGTTACCCAACATGCTGTATAGGGTGTCGACATGTTGCCTTGGCCTGCTCGGCCACCAGATCTGTCTCTACTCAAGCACGTGGGACGGACGACAGTTCCAACGTCATCCACAAATAGCATTAATCATCCCTGCATTGATCGACCAAGTGCAACAGGCATACAACGCCATCTCACAATCAGACATCTGACAGCTGAACAACACAGTGCATGCCCGTTTGCATGCTTGCACTGAACTTTCTGACGGTTGCACCGGTTACTGATGTACCAGCATTTCACATTTGCAATGGTTTATCCCGCGCATACATTAACCTGTAATCTTGAAATGTTACCTAGACAAACGTGTCCCGCCGGCCGCGGTGGTCTCGCAGGTTCGAATCCTGCCTCGGGCATGGATGTGTGTGATGTCCTTAGGTTAGTTAGGTTTAAGTAGTTCTAAGTTCTAGGGGACTGATGAGCACAGCTGTTAAGTCCCATAGTGCTCAGAGCCATTTGAACCATTTGAACAAACGTGCCTCCGAAATTTCATTACTTTACATTAATGACTTTTTGCTGTTGCCATGTTTTTCCGTCAGCGTATTTATAATGTTGGTCCTTATAAAGAGTTGACTATTTCTTTCCGTATGTGATGTGTTTTTCGAGGATGAAACTAGACAGAAATCTAAGAGCACAGCTCAAATTGTTGCAAGTGAAACGACTGGTGGTCATGTTTCTAACCTTGGTTCTTACGAATATTGGCTGTTTTTTCGAATATGACGTTTCCGATAATGATTATAGCTTTTGTAAAGTGGAGGCTTTTTGGTATCGCTGCCTCCCTTTAAGATATATGGTCAAGTAAAATATTCGATTCTAACTGTGTATTTTTTGTACTTTTTTGTTTTTTTTTTTTCTGGAGGAATTCGTGTGTGTTATTTTTTAATTATGTGGCTGCGTACTTTTAGTCTGTTTCGCCCAAAACTCCCTAATTCTCGTGGTTGTCCCGCTAGTTTGATTTCATTAAATGAGTGAAGCATTTCGCGTGTCTTTATGTTTGCGGCCGTAATGTCTACGTTATGGTCGCTACCTTGAAGGATGTAAGCGGCCTGTCATTAAATGTTGCCTTGGCTGTCTTAGTAACGGGTGTAAACTATGATGTTTATTCCAGATATGACACTGTGGGCCAAAGGAGTCGGGAGGGATCGGACAATGTGCTAATTCCGAGTTCTGGTTCACCCTGCATGTCAACGAAAGTAGAGCAGGGGTAATGGAATGTTACCGAACTATATCCTGTTGCACACCTTTAGAGATTGTAGAGGCGCCTTACTGGATAAATCTTACTTCGGAACAAATGAGGATGTTCCAGAAAGTGAGGTGTATGAGCACCTCGTGCGAAATAAATTCCATGTATAGTTAGAATAGGCGATCAGAGCTTTCGAACGCTGTCATTAGATGGAGGGCGCTGTGTTGTCGCCCATGAATGTACACTGACGAAAAAGAAATTGAGACACCAAAAAATAATTAATGTAGAGTAATGAACTTTCAGGAATAAATTTGTCTATGTAACATATTTATAACATATTTAAGTGATTAACATTGCCTGTTCATAGGTTAATGGAAGCGCGAGATAAACCATTGCAGATGTGAAGTGCTGGTACATTAATAACCGAAGTAACGGCCAGAATGTTGAATGTAAGCGTCCAAACGTACATGTATTGTGTTGTGCAGGTGCCGAATCAGTTCGTAGGATGGAGTTCCATGCACTTTGCACTTGGTCGGTCAATACAGGAACGGTTAATGATGTTCGTGGATGACGCTGGAGTTGTCGTCCGATGTGTGCTCGATTGGAGACAGATCTGGTGCTCGAGCAGGCCAAGGCAACGTGTCGACACTGTAGAGCATGTTGGGTTACAACATTTCGGGAGTACCGCAGGGAAGCGTGATAGGACCTTTATTGTTTACAATTTACATAAATGACTTAGTTGACCACATCGGTAGCTCCGTGAGGCTATTTGCAGATGACACGGTTGTCTACAAGAAAGTAGCAACATCAGAAGACTCGTACGTACTCCAGGAGGACCTGCAGAGGATTAATGCATGGTGCGACAGCTGGCAGCTTTCCCTAAACGTAGATAAATGTAATATAATGCGCATACATAGGGGCAGAAATCCATTCCAGTACGATTATGCCATAGGTGGTAAATCATTGGAAGCGGTAACGACCGTAAAATACTTAGGAGTTACTATCCGGAGCGATCTGAAGTGGAATGATCACATAAAACAAATAGTGGGAAAAGCAGGCGCCAGGTTGAGATTCATAGGAAGAATTCTAAGAAAATGTGACTCATCGACGAAAGAAGTAGCTTACAAAACGCTTGTTCGTCCGATTCTTGAGTATTGCTCATCAGTATGGGACCCTTACCAGGTTGGATTAATAGAAGAGATAGACATGATCCAGCGAAAAGCAGCGCGATTCGTCATGGGGACATTTAGTCAGCGCGAGAGCGTTACGGAGATGCTGAACAAGCTCCAGTGGCGGACACTTCAAGAAAGGCGTTACGCAATACGGAGAGGTTTATTATCGAAATTACGAGAGAGCACATTCCGGGAAGAGATGGGCAACATATTACTACCGCCCACATATGTCTCGCGTAATGATCACAACGAAAAGATCCGAGAAATTAGAGCAAATACGGAGACTTACAAGCAGTCGTTCTTCCCACGCACAAATCGTGAATGGAACAGGGAAGGGGGGATCAGATAGTGGTACAATAAGTACCCTCCGCCACACACCGTAAGGTGGCTCGCGGAGTATAGATGTAGATGTAGATGTTACCCTGTTGCAAAACATCTCCTGCAGTGTTATTCACGAATGGCAGCACGGCAGATCGAATCACCAGACTGACACACAAATTGTAGACACTGTGCGTGGGATAACCACGATAGTGTTCCTGCTGTCAGACGAAATCGAACCCCGGACTATAACTCCAGGAGTAGGTCCAGTGCGTCTAGCACGCAGACAGGTTGTTCGCAGGTCCTCAGCTGCCACCCTCCTAAGCAATATGCGGCCATCACTGGCACCGAGGCAGAAACTGCTTTCATCACGAAACACAACAGACCGCCCTGTCCTTCAAAGGGCTCTCGCTTGACAGCACAGAAGTCGCAGATGTCGGTGGTTTAGTGTCGGTGGGATGCACGCTATAAGGCGTCTGGCTCGGAGCTGTCCTTGCATTACTGGTGTAGCCATTTACGATCGTCCAGCTTTTGGTTTTCCTGCTACAGAGCCGGTTTCACGGAATTTCGCTCTGTGGGTATTTGGAGGTCTGTCAGGGTGACGTTGGTTGAAATCCTTAACAACACCCGTGTTCCTCTCTCGCGATCCCAAGACAATCTTAATGCTTTCAGTTTGTATCAACGTCATCACCTTTCAGGAAGAAACGTTAGTCATAACTCGAGTATGAATGAAGCTACGCTCATACGAAACACACAATTTTTTCTTGTGTAGTTCTTTATCTGTGTGATTCATTACATAGCCCCGTTCCAACATGAAAATTACAGGTTGCATCCAAGATGGAGGCTTGCGAAAAGGACAGCTATATTGGAATATAGCCTCGCAAACAATATTCCCCCCTCCCCCTCCTCCCATCTCACCATCTGACCCTACTTATTTTAATTTAGGAGTGACTAGACACTTCAACAAGAACAACAAACAACAGGATTAGCGTTGCCACAACTCAACAAATAGCCTCTAGTCCCCTAATGTTACATCAATGCCCGTTCCCAACTGGCCATGGTCCATTGGCTAATGGAGATGGGTTCCTTCAATAACTGCTTACACAACATTACTGATTTACGTAATTTATTAATAATAGTTCACTGACAAACAAGTCTTAAAACACATCACAGAAAGGTTGGTAAAAAAACTGTGAATTAGGTAATAAATTCCCAACCAGTAACAGTAGCAAACAACATCACTTGCAAATAAAAACTTGTAGACTCGTAATGGTAGAAAGGTACCTTAGAAACTTCAGAATTCATTTTCATTTTTCACGCAGATATAAAAACATATCCAAAAATCACAGTTAGCATATCTGTCAAATTCCATTATTTATAACCCGCTGAACTACAGCGCAGAACTGACAATTTCAAATATGTCCAATGAGTAATCCTGATAACAGAAAATTATGTTCACAAATTAGGTATTAAAATCCATGGAGAAGTAATAAAAACTTTGAGGTTTGCTGATGACATTGTAATTCTGTCAGAGACAGCAAAGGACTTGGAAGAGCAGTTGAACGGAATGGATAGTGTCTTGAAAGGGGGATATAAGATGAACATCAACAAAAGCAAAACGAGGACAATGGGATGTAGTCGAATTAAGTCGGGTGATGGTGAGGGAATTAGATTAGGAAATGAGACACTTAAAGTAGTGAAGGAGTTTTGCTATTTGGGGAGCAAAATAACTGATGATGGTCGAAGTAGAGAGGATATAAAATGTTGACTGGGAATGGCAAGGAAAGGGTTTCTGAAGAAGAGAAATTTGTTAACATCGAATATAGGTTTAAGTGTCAGGAAGTCATTTCTGAAAGTATTTGTATGGAGTGTAGCCATGTATGGAAGTGAAACATGGATGATAAATAGTTTGGACAAGAAGAGAATAGAAGCTTTCGAAACTTGGTGCTACAGAAGAATGCTGAAGATTATATGGGTAGATCACATAACTAATGAGGAGGTATTGAATAGAATTGGGGAGAAGAGAAGTTTTTGGCACAACCTGACTAGAAGAAGGGATCGGTTGGTAGGACATGTTATGAGGCATCAAGGGATCACCAATTTAGTATTGGAGGGCAGCGTGGAGGGTAAAAATCGTAGAAGAAGACCAAGAGATGAATACACTAAGCAGATTCAAAAGGATGTATGTTGCAGTAGGTACTGGGAGATGAAGCTTGCACAGGACAGAGTAGCATGGAGAGCTGCATCAAACCAGTCTCAGGACTGAAGACCACAACAACAACAACAACAAGAACAACAACATGTTCACAAATAAGACGTATAATGACTTTATGACAACGCCCATCCGGCATTGGCCACACTTTTACACAATCGTAAATATCATTGAAAAGTGACAGTTACTGCTCAATCTTCACACAGTTAAGTAAACTAACACCGCAGAAGTCACTGAAGATTGATACACGTACCGTATTCCACTGCTTTCTTCTCCATTATCATGACATCCTTATTGTGAGCGAATATGCTACAGCACAGCGTGTGCAGGAAGGGCCCACGATGTCTTGTTTATCTGCCGTGGCAAAACACCCACAAACGACATCGGCCACAGCTCGCCGCGGCTTATCGTTGCACAGCAGCGTTGAATTCCCAAGCGTCTCGGTTTCACCACCAGTTCACTTCGACAGAGTACCAAAATTATTAATTCACAATTCGGGCCATACGGACCCCAACACTCCGCCGTTCTGTCTTCCTCACTCGGTACGCCCCAACCCTCCTCTCCTCGTCGCCAGAGGGCCACTCGGTGTCAACTCGACGCCCCGGTATCTCTGGCGAGGCCAATATCGACCTTAACACTTGCGGCCGGCACACAATCGTGCCCAAAATCGGCACATTGACTACAATTTTTTTTATCCATTTGTTTCTCCACCTACGTTCTGACCTTTATTTTGAGCCTGATACCTACGATACTTTTCGTTTTATGTACCATAAGAAAGAAACGCTGATTACTGCTGTATGGCGTCGCTTGAGTTCTACAATATTGTTTTGGACGAAGGGATGGTTTGCCTGAACATAGACAGAGAACTCTTGATAAGGATCAGCTCCTTACCTTTTCTAGAAAGGCTTTTTTAGTTTTATTCTAACAATACTTATTTCACCTAAGGACTAAGTCTGACAGAAAGTGCAAAGTGCAAGGCAGTAATGGCTAGAGGAGAAAAGCATGCACAATTATGAGACACATACGTGCTTTGTATGTAAATTGGAGGTGGAGTGGCGTGATATGAAAGGAAAGGGATTACTGATGTCACCTGCATCGGAAAATTACTCGGAATCAGTGGCGACGAGTAAAAATGTGCGCCGGCCCGGGATTCAAACCTACTGTATAGTGGTTAGTAGGCAGGGGCGTTGACCACTGCGCCACCCGGGACACAGTGTTTATAGGAACTGCGCTGACTATCTCTGCATGCCTCACCGCCGACCCACATTCCCACCGAGCGCCACCTATCTGCAGTCCCTATCCACTTCCTCCACACTCGCTACACTGAAATTCCCGCAGCAGGTCGGACGTACTTGTGCATCCGCTCAGAAGAAGGTGCATGCGTAGCCTATCTAGGCAGATCAATTATATGAATGCGAAGTGCCTATTCTTTCAGACACGTTCGAAAGAACAGATACCTCGCATTCATATAACACATAGGTGCTTCCTGTAGGAAAATTAAAGAAACCCTTGGAGAAAAAGGAAAGAGCTGTAGGAATATCAATCATTCTAATTAGTTCCACAGCATCTCTTATAATTGCCCTTTTTCTGAAACCACATTGCTCTTCTCCTACATTCTCTTCCAGTATACAGGGTGTTTCACAATTTATGTTACACACTCCTACAGGTTGTAGAGGGTACTTACAACGGAACCTCCCCATCGCACCCCCCTCATATTTAGTTATCAGCTGGCACAGTGGTTAGGCCTTGAAAAACTGAACATAGATCAATCGAGAAAACAGGAAGAAGTTGTGTGGAACTATGAAAAAAATAAGCAAAATATACAAACTGAGTAGTCCATGTGCAAGATAGCCAACATCAATGATAACATAAGCTCAGGTGAGCCGTAGTCTCGTGGTTAGCGTGAGAGGTTGCGGAACTAGAGGTCATTAGTTCAAGTCTTCCATCGCGGGAAGTGTTAAATTTATTTTATTTTATTTATGATTATCACATCCATAAGAAAACCTAAATCGGGCAAGGTAGAAAAATCTTTTTACCCATTCGCACAGTGTACAAGTTAGGTGGGTCGACAACATATTCTTGTCATGTGACGCACATGCCGTCACCAGTGTTGTATAGAATATATCAGACGTGTTTTCCTGTGGAGGAATCGGTTGACCTATGACCTTGCGATCAAATCTTTTCGGTTCGCATTGGAGAGGCACGTCCTTTCGTCTACTAATCGCGCGGTTTTGCGGTGCTGTCACAAAACACATACACTAAACTTACTACAGTGAACAGAGACGTCAATGAACGAACGGACAGATCATAACTTTGCGAAAATAAAGAAAAAAAATTTTTCACTCGAGGGAAGATTTGAACCAGGGACCTCGCGTACCGCAACTGCTCACGCTAACCACGGGACCACGGCGCAGCTGAGTTCGCGTGTTCCTTGATGTTACTTATGTTGCACATGGATTACTCAGTTGCTTATTTTGCTTATTTTTTTCATAGTTCCACACAACTTCTTCCTGTTTTCTCGATTGATCTGTGTTCAGTTTTTCAAGGCCTATCCACTATGCCAACTTATAGCTAAATCTGAGGGGGGTGCGATGGGGAGGTTCCCTTGTTAGTAGATCAAGTTTTACATAGGAACCCATGTCCGGAACCATCATCCAACGACGCTACAGACAGTCAAAGTTATGGGCGTCGGTGTCTGTAAATGTATGTACACATAGGGTGACTCCGTGATGATGTTACAGACTTTCAGGGATTATGGAGTCGGATAAATGTATCAGTCTGAAGTAATGAGTCGAAAGTTACAGGGGAAAATCATTCTGAATCCTCTGACAATGGAGTAGATGTACCGGCGCTGTTTGTTGCCAAGAATATCGGGTATGCGACTTTCAGAGTTGATAGTATGGATGAAGATAGCCCACTCAGTTAGGCGTGCGGTCTAACGCACGGCTTTTCGGGTTGGGAAGGAGCGCCTGGTCCCCGGCACGAATCCGCCCTGTGGACTTGCATCGAGGTCCGCTGAACTGGGCAGTCTGTGGATGGTTTTAGGCGGTTTTCCATCTGTCTCGGCGAATGCAGGCTGGTTCCCCTTATTACGCCTCAGTTACACTATGTCGGCGATTGCTGCGCAAACAAGTTCTCCACGTATGTGTACACCACAATTATTCTACCACGCAAACAGAGGGCTTACACTCGTCTGGTGTGAGACGTTCCATGTGGGGTTCACCGGGGACCGAACCGCACAGTAAACCTGAAAGAGTGGTTCGGTGTGGGGCGGCGGAGGGGTGAAGTGGACTGCGGTAGTCGTCGTGGGGATGTGGACCACTGCAGCCTCTCCTTCGTTTCTAGGCCCCCGGTTAACATACAACACAATACAATACAATGGAACAAGATAAGAAAAAAAAGTACAGTAAACGCCGGCGGGGGTGGCTGAGCCGTTCTAGGCGCTACAGTCTGGAACCGCGCGACCGCTACGGTCGCCGGTTCGAATCCTGCCTCGGGCATGGATGTGTGTGATGTCCTTAGGTTAGTTAGGTTTAAGTAGCTCTGAGTTCTAGGGGACTGATGACCTCAGAAGTTAAGTCCCATAGTGCTCAGAGCCATTTGAACCATTTTGTACAGTGAACATGGTCTCTAAAATATATACCTTAAGAGCTATGAGTACTTGTTCAATGGAGGAGCAATGTTTCACAGTAGCGAATATGATCAAGTGCTCACATCTTCTCAGGTAGGCATACACACATTTAAAGGCGCTGGCGACTGTAACTTCGACGATCTGTAGTGTCGTTGGATGACTTTTCCGAACATGGGTTTCTCTGTAAAACTTGAACTACTAAGTATCGTATACAGCCCCTAGAAGTGTGTAACATACAGTTGTGAAAGACCCTGTATGTACCAATTTGCGTTTCAGTATGCTCAACAGAAGTTTGGCAGCAAGAAAGAGTATACTCAATTGCCATGTGTTCTATGCATTTCCTGGTATTTGGCGATTGAAACCATCAGTACCTTGACAAACTCTTCTGGCCCTGTACAAGTTTCGCTTATCGCACTGCTCGAAGCTGTCAGTTTTGCTGTGCCTTTTCAACAATACTCTGAAATAATTATTTACGACGACCATCCAGTCCAGCAATATTTCCTCCATCGCTTTTTCTACTTTAAAGGTCAGCTCTCAAGTTCCTCTTTTCTCTCCTTGTATCTCATTTTCCATTTCAGTATTTAGACCTGGTTTTTTCCTTGCTCTGCAGGGCGTTGAGAAACTACGTATACAAATTTTGGGCAGTTTAGAGGAGATAAAAAAGACTATATGCAGTGAACTGATACTTCCGTTAAAACTGGTTACTCTGGAACTGCGAGATACGATGGTCAACACTACCCGAAACCAGTCATTTAGGAAAAAATAGAAAAAATGCTGATAGCAGCGAGCAAAAAAAAAAGGTTGTTTAATCTGACCTGTTCCACATCATTTCGATAAAATAGTCGTTCAAATGATCTGTACAACATACTACTCACTAAGTAACTGATGTAATGCACGATTGGCATTTGTGAGCTAATGATTGCCTAACACGCTCAAAACAACCAGGTGTTTCAAGCAGGACAGTCCAGCGTCAGACCCTTTAAGAATCCCCACGGAGGAAACATTTGTGTCATGTAACTTCCTTCTAATAACTCTACAAATTTGTATATGTAACTTTTTTACACCCTGTGCGTACAAGTCTTCCACAGACCCCTTCCATCTCTATCTAGCTTCTTTTTCCTTCTTCATCATCAAATTCTGTCCCCCTACTGTTGAGTGTCCATTTCCGTACTTTCTTATTAAGTAAGTCATATTGCCTGTACGCAACTGTCCCACTATTAGAGATCTCACTATTAGAGGTACAAACGAAAGGCGAGAGTACAAGACAATGAAACAAGCGAATAATCGTGATAAAATAGGTCTGGAAGTCAACAGTTTCACCGATACGACGTGTTACGACTGAGCTGAAAGACACAACCGAGCTGGACATGCCTTCCTGCAGCCACGGTGATCTGCATCGGTTGGACCTTCCGAGAGGCAGTTCACTCGCCACGGTCTCAGATGTGATAATCAGAACTGTCACCGGACAGAATAAGATGATGAAAAAGGTGGCACTGACAAATAACTCCTGAGTGTTGATTCTTTCAAGAAGCATCGGTAATGTCAAGAAGAGGTGGTTCGTCAAACTACTGAAATAAAATATCGGTACAAACTGGCTCCAGTTTACTTACGTAACAGAGTCTCTGTGTCAAATACCTGACACCAGTGTTCAGACAAAAATCAAGAGTTGTAGTACGCAGAGCAAATAAAGCTACGAACCCTTATAGGTGACCGAGCGAGGTGGCACAGTGGTTAGCACTCTGGAGTCGCATTCGGGAGGACGACGGTTCAAACCCGTCTCCGGCCATCCTGGTTCAGGTTTTCCGTGATTGCCCTAAATGTTTCAGGCAAATGACGGGATGGTTCCTTTGAAAGGGCACGGCCGATTTCCTTCCCCATCCTTCCCTTATCCGAGCTTGTGCTCCGTCTCTAATGACCTCCTTGTCGTCGGGACGTTAAACGCTAATCTCCTCCTCCTCCTTATAGGTAATGAGTAAGTAAACTAATAATTGACTCACTAGGCAAAGACCGCGGGAATTAGGGAAGAAGGGAATAGTCATGGACAATTGCCGACAGATTGGCCCCTGAGTACCGTCTTCTTCCTCAGAAGCAGCCGTTTCTCCAACAAGAATCACAAAAGGAGCTGGGAAATCAGCGTGTTCTCGCAGAGGTGTCCCGGGCGCTCCTCCAGAGTAGTCGAACCGGAGTGCCCTTTCAGTGCTGTCTCCTCTCTCCACTCCCTGAAATCCACCTAAACTACCCTTCGCCAACAGCAAGACTTAGTTAAGCCCTAGCCAACTACAATATTCATAACAATACTGCCAAACTATCCTCCTCGAAAATGTTTTACCAACCAGCCAATGGCGTGTCTTTCCATGAACAAAAGCTTAGCACAGAATTCCCACTCTTAAAATATATTTTTACTTAAGCCAATCCGGTGTTCTCCCACGTCTGGATTTATTAGAAAGTGGCCTGCTATCTTCCACTCTCTGGTACTTTTACAGGACAAACAAATGGCTCTGAGCACTATGGGACTTAACATTTATGGTCATCAGTCCCCTAGAACTTAGAACTACTTAAACCTAACTAACCTAAGGACATCACACAACACCCAGCCATCACGAGGCAGAGAAAATCCCTGACCCCGCCGGGAATCGAACCCGGGAACCCGGGCACGGGAAGCGAGAACGCTACCGAGCTGCGGGCTTTACAGGACAGCCATCAGATTTTTTTCCCCTTTATCGTTATTTCATCCCCCCCTCGTCCCATGTGACCGGGTATGGGATGGGGGCGTGGGGCTGGCAGTGTTACAATCAACCCGCTCTTCAGCTAGTAAACTACTGGCCATTAAAATTGCTACATGACGTGCTACATGACGTGCTACAGACGCGAAATTTAACAGACAGGAAGAAGATGCTGTGCTATGCAAATGATTATCTTTTCAGAGCATTCATACAACGTTGGGCCGGTGGCGAAACCTACAACGTGCTGACACGAGGAAAGTTTCCAACCGATTTCTCATACACAAACAGCAGTTGACCGGCATAGCCTGGTGAAACGTTATTGTGATGCCTCGTGTAAGGAGGGGAAATGCGTACCATCACGTTTCCGACTTTGATAAAGGTCGGTTTGTAGCCTATGGCAATTGCAGTTTATCGTATCGCGACATTGCTGCTCGCCTTAGTCGAGATCCAATGACTTTTAGCAGAATATGGAATCGGTGGGTTCAGGAGGGTAATACGGAACGCCTTGCTGGATCCCAACGGCATCGTATCACTAGCAGTCGAGATCACAGGCATCTTATCCGCATGGCTGTAACGGATCGTGCAGCCACGTCTCGATGCCTGAGTCAACAGATGGGGACGTTTGCAAGACAACAACCATGTGCACGAACAGTTCGACGACGTTTGCAGCAGCGTGGACTATCAGCTCGAACACCATGGCTGCAGTTACCCTTGACACTGCATCACAGACAGGAGCGCCTGCGATGGTGTACTCAACGACGAACCTGGTTGCACGAATTGTAAAACGTCATTTTTTCGGATGAATCCAGGTTCTGTTTACAGTATCATGATGGTCGCATCCGTGTTTGGCGACATCGAAGTGAACGCACATTGGAAGCGTGTATTCGTCATCGTCATACTGGCGTATCACCCGGCGTGATGGTTTGGGGTGCCATTGGTTACTCTTCTCGGTCACCTCTTGTTCGCATTGACGGCATTTTGAACAGTGGACATTACATTTCAGATGTGTTACGACCCGTGGCTCTGCCCTTCATTCGGTCCCTGCGCAACCCTACATTTCAGCAGGATAATGCATGGGCGCATGTTGCAGGTCCTGTACGGCCGTTTCTGAATACAGAACATGTTCTAGTGCTGCCCTGGCCAGTACATTCTCCAGATCTCTCACAAACTGAAAACGTCTGGTCAATGGTGTCTGAGCAACAGGCTCGTCACAATACGCCAGTCACTACTCTTGATGAACTATGGTATCGTGTTGAAGCTGCATGGGCAGCTGTACCTGCACACGCCATCCAAGCTCTGTTTGACTCAATGCCCAGGCGTATCAAGGCCGTTATTGCGGCCAGAGGTGGTTGTTCTGGGTACTGATTTCTCAGGATCTATGCACCCTAGTTGCGTGAAAATGTAATCACATGTCAGTTCTAGTATAATATATTTGTCCAATGAATACCCGTTTATCATCTGCATTTCTTCTTGGTGTAGCAATTTTAATGGCCAGTAGTGTAGATACTATTCCCTAACTTAGACGGTAAACACAAAACAAGGAGACATATTTATCATGAATTTAAATTTTTTTTAAAGGTGATGTTAACGGGTGAATGTAATGTGGATAGTGAGCACAGTTGAGAAACACTTCAAGAGCCCGAACCGGACGAGGTGTTGCAGTGGTTAGCACACTGGACTCGCATTCGGGAGGACAATGGTTCAATCCCGCGTCCGGCCATCCTGATTTAGGTTTTCCGTGATTTCCCTAAATCGCTCCAGGCAAATGCCGGCATGGTTCCTGTGAAAGGGCACGGTCGACTTTCTTCCCTATCCTTCCCTAATCCGATGACACCGATGACCTCGTTGTTTGGTATCTTCCACTAAACAACCCAACGCCAAGAAACATGGACTGTCTCAGCTAGGATTACGTTAAAAAAACATGGATTGTTTCAGCTAGGAAAAATCGTTGAGAAACACTGAACACGACGAAAGACAGACTGACCATTAGAAACGGAGCACTGTACACCTTCGCTAAAACTGGATAAGAACCTGTCCTGGGATCGTAGATTGTTGATGAAAAGATAGGTGAGTATGGAGGGAGATAGGAGAGTGGTGGTGATGAGGACAGAGGACTAGTAAGGGGTGGTGATGAGACAGGGGTGGTTGTGGGGGACAAGGAGAGAGGGTTAGCTGGTATTGGGGTCTATAAATTTGAAAGGAAAGGGGACGGGAAGCGACACAGCCAACAGAGTTCTTTCCCGAGTTTTCTGTGACATGAGAGGCTATCCACCATATGTGGAGAAGGCGTCTGGCTGATAGCAACTCGCCTCCACAAAGGGAGAAAGCAGAGCCTAAAACGAACTCAACTGCAGTACATATTGCTGGAACTTTAATATCGAGCGCTGTGACCCAGAAATACGTTAACATATCGGTACATCGGTTTGTTTTAACGTAATCCTAGCTGAAACAATCCATGTTTTTTTTAACGTAATCCTAGCTGAGACAGTCCATGTTTCTACCGGGAAGGGGCAGTAAGTACAGTCTATGGTAGCCGTGTTCGCTGTAAACTGTCCGTTACTTGTATTGTGTGTCATTTCGAGAGTTGTGTTGCTGCAACATGTTTCGGACAACAACAACGTATGATCAATGGCTCCGTATAGTCACTCTAATGGTGTAGGGAATGAGACGGCTGGACGCCGCGTGAAATATCACTGTGTGTCCCTAAAATCTGGAGCAAGTTTCTAAGGACAGGGTCAGCTGATGACCGTCACAGTAGTGGGTGCAGTAGAAAAGCAGTAGATGAGCAGGATCTACAACTGCGTAAAACAGCAAGCAGAAACTATCCTACACTCTCAACACTGTACTACACGTTTTCTGCGGCAGTTCCAAAAAGCTAAAGGAGTGCAGGTGTTAACACAGACGATACGAAATTGGCTACAGCAGCAGGGATTACGTGCCAGAAGAACTCTTAAGGCTACTCTCTTTAATTGGGTTTGGAGAAGGGTTCATGCCGCATGGGCACTAAACCACTCATTGTGGTCTAGGTAGCAGTGGGACACAGCGCTCTTTTCAGATGAGACCCATGTCAGTATCCACTATGACATTACTGATACTCATGTATGAAAGCAATGAGGACAAAGTTTACACCCTAACTATGTGGTAGGCCGTCACCCTTGTCCCAGTATTTGAGAGGATGATGGAGCAGGATCCACGATGATGGGCGACAATGTACGCCCTCATCGGCACAATCTTGTGAAGGCCTTGCCGGCCGGGGTGGCCGAGCGGTTCTAGGCGCTACAGTCTGGAACCGCGCGACCGCTCCGGTCGCAGGTTCGAATCCTGCCTCGGGCATGGATGTGTGTGCTGTCCTTAGGTTACTTAGGTTAAGTAGGTCTAAGTTCTAGGGGACTAATGACCTCAGATGTTAAGTCCCATAGTGCTCAGAGCCATTTGAACCATTTTTTTTGTGAAGGCCTTCCTAGCGGAGCTTAGAATCAGTCGGATGGAATGGCCTCAATATTCTCCAGACCTCAACTGCACTGAGAATGCGTGGGTCACACTAAGACGAGCGGTTCGCAATCTGCCTGTCCCACCTTCATCATAGAGGCCGCTATGAAGGTATGGGACAATATCCCATTGACTTTGCTGGACAATTTGGGAAGGAGTATGCCAGACTGCGTTCAAAAGTATCTCCAAATAGAGGAAGGCCTAGCTGGCTCATAGAAAATGTATTATGCAAGATGACAGTAAGAAGAAACTGTAGCGTTTGCAGTGGAATCTTTTGTATTATTTTGTTTGTATTTATCAAATGGAAATACTTTTACCTTCTTTAGTTTTTTTATGACTGTAACTGACGGAAAAAAATTTAGTTTCCTGTCCAGAT
This sequence comes from Schistocerca nitens, assembly GCF_023898315.1. Taxonomy (NCBI): domain Eukaryota; kingdom Metazoa; phylum Arthropoda; class Insecta; order Orthoptera; family Acrididae; genus Schistocerca; species Schistocerca nitens. The sequence goes on along the minus strand of NC_064615.1, from coordinate 1,073,526,513 downwards.
AATATAGCAATATGCCACAATTTATTTTGGTCATTGCAATTCTCTTCCAACGAAAAAAGACGAGTCACCCAGCTGCTGTCATCCACAGCAAACAAAATTCTATAGAACGGTGCTCTGACCGAATAGATTTGGCTTGTAAAAAACGCCCATTTTTCAGCACAGCTGACCATACCGACATTTTAAGGTGGAGAAGAAGTTCGCGACTGCTGGCAGTCCAACGCCTGTCTTTAAAAAAAAAAAAAAAAAAAAAAAAAAAAAAAAAAAAAAAGAGATGGCGCGTAACCTGCCCTACTTGTGGCCCACTGACCCTTGGCGTCATTTTTCTTAGAAAAGGGAATGACGCTGCCCGCTCGACCCCGCCTCCTCCCCTGGAAACTAGCCTGCAGTCATGGCAACTCGCCTGTTCCTTCTTCAGCTCATTACGCGACCCAGACACGCAGCTGCAGAAACTTTCAAATGTTGCTGCTACCACTGTGGAGGATTTTAAAATGGGAAAATGGGAAGCGAGAACTTAATTGTTACAATCACTGGGGCTGCTCATAATCGGAAACGATGTGTTTAATCGAAAAAGTCTCAGGTACAAAAGTTGAACGAAAGAAATATAATAAAAATGAGACGAGTCAGTCCACAAAGGATCTTCGCATTTCAGAGAATATGAACACATTATAAAATAGTCCCCGGGGATCCAAATTGAAACCACATAGTTGAGGACAAACACATTAGAACAAGCACCCCACATGGCCGCTGTTCATGTGAAAGCAGCCTTCAACTCCTGTCATCATAGATGCCTGTACACGTTCAATAATCCCAGGCATGTTCTGAATGCATTGACAACCATCCATTGCCGTAGTTAATCGACACTGTAAACAGGATTGGAATGCTCCAAAGGTTTTTTATACACAACACAAAAAATCTAACAGGACCTGGGAGGCCATGGTTTTTGCGAGCCACGACCGATAGATTTACTATCTAGGATTCATGCTACGTACTCATATTCTCGAATAGGCACATGAAAGTGTGCACTGTCAAGGATGTAATACACTCATGCTCATAATTTAATGATAATGCTGATACATGGTGAAACAACGCTCTGGTGGTCGATTTGCAGGTTTAAATAACTTCGGGGTATGACCATGCTGTGCATTTGACCTGCGGTCGTCGAATGGTGGCGCTGGCAGTAGTCCACATACGCAGAGGTGTGTTGGTGCATGTTAGAGTACGGTGCAGCGAGTAAGTGTGCAGACGTTTTCAGGCGTGCTAATCGTGACTGTGTTGAAAATGGCTCAAAGAACACATATTGATGACATTATGAGGAGTAGAATACTAGGGCGACTGGAGGCTGGTCAGACACAACAGGTCGTAGCACGGGCCCTCCGTATACCACAAAGTGTGATCTCAAGATAATGGCAACGATTCGAGCAGACAGGAAACGTGTCCAGGCGCTACAGTACGGGACGTCCACAGTGTACAACACCACAAGAAGACCGATATCTCACCATCAGTGCCCGCAGACGGCGACGGAGTACTGCAGGTAGCCTTGCTCGGGAACTTACCGCAGCCACTGTAACAGCTGTCTCCAGACACACAGTCTACAGGCGACTGAACAGACATGGTTTATTCGCCCAGAGACCTGCAACGTGCTTTCCACTGACCCCTGGTCACAGGAGAGCCCGTAAAGCTTGGTGTCAAGAACACAGTACATGGTCATTGGAACAGTGGTCCCAGGTTATGTTCACGGACGAGTCCAGGTTTAGTCTGAACAGTGATTCTCGCTGGGTTTTCATCTGGAGTGAACCAGGAACGAGATACCAACCCCTCAGTGTCCTTGAAAGGGACCTGTATGGAGGTCGTGGTCTGATGGTGAGGGGGTGGGATTATGATTGGTGCACGAACACCCCTGCATGTCTTTGACAGAGGAACTGTAACAGGTCAGGTGTATCGGGACGTCATTTTGCACCAGTATGTCTGCCTTTTCAGGGGTGCAGTGGGTCCCACCTTCCTCCTGATGGATGATAATGCACGGCCCCACCGAGCTGCCATCGTGGAGGAGTACCTTGAAACAGAAGATATCAGGCGAATGGAGTGGCCTGCCTGTTCTACGGACCTAAACCGCAGCGAGCACGTCTGGGATGCTGTCGGTCGACGTATCCCTGCACGTCTTCAAACCCCTAAGACGGCTCCGACAGGCACTGGTGCAAGAATGGGAGGCTATACCGCAGCAGCGGCTGGCTCGACCACCTGATCCAGAGTATGGCAACCCGCTGTGCGGCCTGTGTACGTGTGCATGGTGACTATATCCCATATTGATGTCGGGGTACATGTGCAGGAAACAGTGGCTTTTTGTAGCACATGTGTTTTGGGACGGTTTTTTCGACTTATCACCAATACTGTGGACTTACAGATGTGTGTCGCGTGTGTTCCCTATGTGCCTATGCTATCAGCGGCAGTTTTGTGTAGTACCACGTCGTGTGGCACCACATTCTGCATTTTTAATTTATGAGCATGAGTTTACATCAGTACCGTTTCACCATAGGGAAGTGCGTCCAGACAGCCGATTAGCTTGGGCATGACTGCACTTGTGCATTCTTTGTATCATGGAAACCACTGATTTCCGGATCTATGTTTATTAGCATTATTTGCTTTTTTCATTGTTGTCTACTCGTCCCTTTTGTTTGTACCTATAATACTCAAACCCCTGTGTAGGATGAAGTGACTCACACAGCCTAGATATACCAGGAGACTACAATTTTTCCCAGAGAGTTTTTTAGTGTCTTCAGGACAGTCTCCTGGCAGGAAAGTGACTAATGGATCGACTGTCATGTTGTGTTGTGCAGACATAGAGGCGATGGCGAAGTGGCCGTCGCGCGAGGTGCGTAACCGGCGCGTGCTGCCCGACATGGGCACCGAGGGCGTGTGGGTGCCGGCGCCGCCCCGGAGGGTCCACCCGGACTCGCTGCCCACCATCCCAGGTGAGCCGCGTTAACCTAGAAGTCTCACACAGTGTCAGCCAGGTGAACGGATCTGCTGCTAATAAAATTTGTATTTGTATAGACCACGTTTTCACTGTACGATAGATTTTGGAAAAAATCAGAGAAAAATTCGTTTTCATAGGTTTAAAAACGGCATACGTGAATGTTTGTTCTCCTTGTAGAGATCTTGTTTATCCAGGTTGCTATGCGTACTATAGATAACCTTATGCTTACGTGGACATGGTGTCTGTTCTTTCGGACATGTCCGAAAGAACAGACACCATTGATGGCCTGCAGCCGTCTAGAACGAAATTAGAAATGTATTAATATCTTCAGCTGCTAACGGGACTTGATATATATCAACGGGGACAGGTGAAAATGTGTGCCCCGACAGGGACTCGAAGCCGGGATCTCCTGCTTACAAGGCAGACGCTCCATCCATCTGAGCCACCGAGGGCACAGAGGATAGCGCGACTGCAGGGACTCTCTCTCGCACGCCTCCCGCTAGACGCAGATTCCCACCTTGTACGTCCACACACTACATTCGTAGTGTCCCACCCTAACACACTCATTACTCGTGGAAGACATTCTTACCAAGTCCCGTATGACTTCGGCGAACATGTGTGCATCCGTACAGAAGAAGAAGGTCATGGCCGGTATTGCCAGAGCTATATAATTACATGGATATGGTGTTTGTTCTTTCGGGCATTTCTGGGAAATCGGGTTATGGCACGTGCCGTGTTCTCCTCGTGAGTATGTGGCTTACCATTATCTAGCCCCGGGTGTTAATTAGTACTTTACGATACCCGCTCGTAATGTAGTCAGCTAGTACGGTATCGTACAGTGGAGTTGGGCGTTGCAGAGGCGGTGGGCGCGCGGCTGACGGCGCACCAGACGCTGAGCAGCGTGCGGCAGATGCGCCGCTTCCGGCAGATCGGGGTGCCGCGCGACTCGCTGGACCTGGCGCTCAGCGCCAACTACGACCACGCGCGCGAGCTCTTCCCCGAGAAGTGCGACGTGCTGCTGCAGCCCGAGACGCTGGGCGTCGCGACGTGGCGCAAAGACCGCAACGTGCGGCTGGAGCTGGTGCCGCAGCCGCCGTTCCGCGGGCACCCGCTCAACCACGGCGGCGTGCCGCAGCGGCCCAACCCGCACAGCAAGCGCGGCGGCTCCTTCAACCCGCACCACCCCAAGTCCAAGGACGGCTACACGCGCACGCCCTTCGGCTCCTTCTACGCCCACTGAGCGGCCGGCGCGCCGCTCCCCCCACACCTTGTTGTACTAAATCCACTGTCTGCCGCAATACACGCCTCTCTGTTCCGTCTTCATTCGTCTACACTTTGCATCACCAGTTGCCTAGTCGATTGTTCCGTAATATGTGGTTACTTTGGCCCAACTATTACCTGTCTTTTTATATGTGGCAAGAAAGCAAAGTATAGTGGCACTTTTTAGTACTGTGTTGTGGAAGATTCTTCCGTCAGTTAAAAAAATAAAACAAAATAGATCACGCCTGTTGCTGTGGTACCATAAGAAATGTGGGCCAGTGTTACCCGCACTCAGGGATACTTGACCGACTTCATCATTTTTTTCAAGTAAAAGTGGTAGTGTACTGTTGCGACAACACACTCACTCCATCACTCCATTTTCAGGCCACGAGTGGCCTACCGGGACGATCCGACCGCCGTGTCATCCTCAGTGGAGGATGCAGATAGGAGGGGCGTGGGGCAGCACACCGCTCTCCCGGTCGTTAGGATGGTATTCTTGACCAAAGCCGCTACTATTCAGTCGAGTAGCTCCTCAATTGGCATCACGAGGCTGAGTGCACCCCAAAAAATGGCAACAGCGCAAGGCGGCCTGGATGGTCACCCATCCAAATGCGGACCACGCCCGACATCGCTTAACTTCGGTGATCTCACGGGAACCGGTGTATCCACTGCGGCAAGGCCGTTGCCCTGTGACGAAACACACGCAACATTTTTTCTACTTGTTCTAGACTTAGTTATGAGAACAGTCGCAGCAGGCATGAGACGAGCGATCCAGTGGGGGGGTCCATGAATGTCTGGAGGTTCAAATGGTTCAAATGGCTCTGAGCACTATGGGACTTAGCATCTGAGGTCATCAGTCCCCTAAAACTTAGAACTACTTAAACCTAACTAACCTAAGGACATCACACACATCCATGCCCGAGGCAGGATTCGAACCTGCGACCGTAGCGGTCGCGCGGTTCCAGACAAACGTCTGGAGGATTTGGATTTTACAGATGACGTAGTTTTATTAGCTCAAAGGCTGACTGATATGCAAGCTAAATTAAACTTACTCAAAGAACCTACTGCGTATAACAAGGTGAAAATCCCCATTAATGTATAAGTACAAAATAAATGATCAGTCTTTGGAAGCGGTAACATCGGTCAACTATCTGGGTGTGACTATTCGAAATGATCTCAAATGGAATGATCAGATTACACAAGTAACGGGTAAGCCGAACTCTATATTGCGGTTTATCGGTAGAATCCTGAAGCGATGCAGTCCTTCAACAAAGGAAATAGCTTACAATACGTTAGTTCGTCCAGTCTTAGAGTATTGCTCGTCTGTATGGGACCGTCACCAGTTGGGTCTGATTCAAGAAATTGAGAAGGGCCAAAGAAGAGCGGCAAGATTCGTGACTGGTACATTTAGCCATCGCGAGAGCGTTACAAATCTCATAGAAAGTTTGAAGTGGGACACACTTGCAGATAGACGGCGCGCTAAACAGAATGGGCTGCTCACTAAATTCCGAAATCCAATCTTCACCGACCATGTAGAGCAAATATTACTACCACCAACTTTCAAATCGCGTAATGATCATCATTCAAAGATAAGGGAAATAAGAGCTTGTACTGAGGCGTTCAGACAGTCGTTTTTCCCTCGTGCCTTCATACAATTGCATGCAATAAGGAGAAATAGAAATATCACGTACAAAACAAAAAACCGTATTTTTAACACAAATATGTAGGCTGTCCTTCTGTACGCCAGTGAAAGCTGGAAAATGGATAAAAAGATAACATTTCAGTTACAAAGCTTCATAAATAGATGTCTACGACGCATCATGAATATCTGGTGGCCAGAAAAAATGTGTAATGAGGAGCTGTGGCGAATAACAAACCAGATATCTATAGAAGACCAGATACGAGAGCGAAAGTGGGGTTGGTTGGGGCACACCTTGAGAAAACCAGATGAAGCCATCGAGAAAAAAACATTGGAATGGAATCCACAGGGAACAAGGAAGAGAGGAAGACCAAGGGGCACATGGAAGAGGACAGTGGAAGGGGAAGCAAAAAGAGTTGGTAAGACCTGGGCAGAATTGAGGCAAATGGCCAAAGACAGACAGACATGGATGGGGAGTTCTGGATGCGCTATGCCCCCATAGGGGCCAAAGGAATTAAGTAAGTCAATGTTGCGACAAAGTAAACTTCAAGTGTATATTAGTGGCTGATGACTATTGTATTTAGCTAGTGTGGCGATGTTTTCTTGAGCAACGTCTGTTCTGGGTCTATTACTCCTTGCAGCTACACCTAACACCGCCGCGTTAACACACCCTTATTAGCTTGGTGTAAATATTTAGCCTTGCAACTCTGCTGATTTACTCAGGGTCCAGCTATGCTGTGCCTTGTTATTCCTCGGCATCGAAATTCTTTCTTCTGTGCAGAACTGGCTATAAAACAAAACACTGCTTCTCTACTTAAATAAAGTGCAGTTTGATTCGAATTAACTCTGTATATTGTCACAAACTTTCAGAAAGGTTACGTTTTATTTGAAAACCAACTAATATCTGAAAGACCTCCCGTTAACATTCTGTGGATAATATGTAACAACAATCTCTTATATACATCATATTCGTCTTTCATGGTGCCGGAGATCTTCCATGGGACCAGAGCTCCTTCATTTCTCCTTGCTCCACGGAGATTACAAATGCTCTCCAGCAGGTAGGTTCGGCAGCACCTGTTTAGTATTACTTCCCCACAGTATGTGGCCCGATCTTTACAACCTAATTGCGATCACGCACGTTTTTACTCTGAGCACTATATTTGACGTACGAGATGCATGCACTTCCATGAGTGGCATGAATCTCCACAAACTCAATGAATATCTACTTGTCTGGTAATTAAAACTGCCTTTTCCTGCTGCTAGTTACTCTATTTATCCCATATACGTTTCGCCTTCGCCTGTTCTAAGGCACTATCAGTGGTATCTATAACGATACAGTTTTGTTGGTTTTAGATTATTAAACAGTTCACTTCGCAATTTTTTTTTTTGTAAAAAAAGTAATTACTTAGGATTTGCTGATCTGCGTTTTCTCACATCTGGTCTGGAGGTCGCACTATCACTGTTATCACTGCCATGTAATCACATCTTTGTGTTCTCGCTTTCCACACACTGTTCACCATGTTTCTCACTCTTTTTTGTGGTGGACTATTGTTTTTTTTTTTCACTCGACACAACTATTTCGTCGTACACTGCTCTTCGCAACGTAAATACTGCGACTCCATTGCGTGTTTCATCTTCTTTGGTATGTTTACCTATTTGTTGCCAACCTAACGAAGTATATGTTCGAGGCTAATTTCGATTTATGATGTTTATACCGTGTGCGTCTGTATGAGTGAGAGATAGAGGGGGATAGAGCCGACGAGATTTTTTTTTTTTAGGGGGGGGGGGATATACTAGTGTTAGCGAGTGGTTGAAAAATTTGGTGACAGCTGATATGGAAAAAAAAACCTCGTCGGCTCTATCCCCCTCTCTCTCTCACTCATACACACACACACACACACGGTATAAACATCATAAATAGATGTAAGCCTGGAACATATACTTGGTTCGATTCCCGGCGGGGTCAGGGATTTTCTCTGCCTCGTGATGACTGGGTATTGTGTGATGTCCTTAGGTTAGTTAGGTTTAAGTAGTTCTAAGTTCTAGGGGACTGATGACCATAGATGTTAAGTCCCATAGTGCTCAGAACCATTTGAACCATTTTTTTTGAACATATACTTCGTTAGGTTGGCAACAAATAGGTAAACATACCAAAGAAGATGAAACACGCAATGGAGTCGCAATATTTATGTTGTGAAGAACAGTGTACGAGGAAATAGTTGTGTCGAGTGAAAAAAAAACGGTAGTCCACCACAAAAGAGAGTGGGAAACATGGTGAACAGTGTGTGGAAAGCGAGAACACAAAGATGTGATTATATGGCAGTGATAACAGTGATAGTGCGACCTCCAGACCAGATGTGAGAAAACGCAGATCAGCAAATCGTAAGTAATTACTTTTTTACAAAAAAATCGCGAAGTGAACTGTTTAATAGTCTAAAACCAACAAAACTGTATCGTTATAGATACCACTGATGATGCCTTAGAACAGGTGAAGGCGAAACGTGTATGGGATAAATAAAGTAACTAGCAGCAGGAAAAGGCAGTTTTATTTACAAAACAAGTATTTGTATGCTTGCTGCATAGGATGGCCACACAAACAAACTTGTCAATGAATATCTCCAGAGCTGACATTCAGGAGCGTGAGAAACAAAATACTAAATTTTGAATGAAAGGAGAGGGAATGTTGAACTTTATTCAGAAAGTGGCACAATAAATATACAAGTGTTGTGTATATATGTGGTATCTGTTCTTTTGGACCCCACATACAATTCCTTTTAGGACAGCCAATGGTCCCTTCAGCGTGGACGCACTCCAAGCTTGAACTCTTATGGGAATCGCTGAGATGCTACGAGTAGTGAGGATAATGGACAACGGACACTACATCAGCAGTCTGTGAATAAGCTGAGAATTTGGGTCTGATAGGAGGCGTGCTGTGTTAGTCTGTGCAGTTCCGATGACCCTCTATGTCTTGATGGTGTAGAGGTCAGTGCATCCACCTAGTAAGTAGGAGGCCCAGATTCGAATCCTGGCCCAGTACAAATTTTCAACTTTTCCCATTGATTTAAATCAATGGCCACGCGCAGCCATTGTCTTTAATACCTTTGTGTCTTTATTTATAGTTGCCGCTGGATAAAAATCGTGTCTGTTCTTTCCGGCATGCCAGAAAGAACAGACACCACACTCGTATATAATTCAGGCGTGGACAGCCAATGATCCCTTCATTGCGGACACAAACCGAGCTCGAACTCTTAGGGGAGTCGGCGTGATTCCGCCAGTAATGAGGATAATGGGCAAGGGGTGCTGCATAATTTGAGAAGTGGATAAGTTGAGAATTTGAGTCTGACGGCAGACATGCTACAGTAGTCCACGCAGTTGCGAACCACTACAGTATGAATATGAGTCTTATTACAGAAATTACTGAAGCTCCGATACGCAAAAATAGCCATGTTTTGGTAGTCGTGGTGGAATGATAATTCTTATCAAATCCTCCCAAGAAGAAAATTGTTGATCTTTTCGTTCCGGCCATTTGCAGTAGGACTTTGTCTTTCCCATGTCATTCACTTTACTGCCCTCATAGATGACCTCAGTCACAGTTCCAGAATATGCTCTTTTCTCGTGTAAAACTGTAGCATTTTGCCCAATTGGTAATTTATCTCTCAACATTTTGTGGTACTGGAGGTCATCTTGCAAATCACAAAGACTTTCAGAATCACCATCCAATTCTAATGCCATTTCTTCTTCATATTGGGGTTACTTTGGCCCAGACTAATGTAACCACGTATTTTACAGAAACGTGCACCATTTTAAAGAAGTGTTAAAATATGTTATTTAACTTTAATTTAACAAAAATGACAGTTTCTTACCTTGTTACCTAATACTGATACAATGCAAAATTATTTATGTGAACCCTCCAGACAGAAGTTACTGCGGTGTAACAGCTATCAAAATATTTATGATCAACACTGAATCCAGTGCTACTAGCACGATATCATTTCGTAGAGCTCATAACCTCCTGGATTGTTGGCTCTGAGCACTATGGGACTTAACAGCTATGGTCATCAGTCCCCTAGAACATAGAACTACTTAAACCTAACTAACCTAAGGACATCACACAACACCCAGCCATCACGAGGCAGAGAAAATCCTTGACCCCGCCGGGAATCGAACCCGGGAACCCGGGCGTGGGAAGCGAGAACGCTACCGCACGACCACGAGATGCGGGCTCCTGGATTGTTATTCGACCATTGTTTACTCCACGTAATTTTAGCGAGAAAAAAATTTTAATCTTTTTCCATCCAAGGGGCCATAGTTACCTGTAAACTGTCAAAGTAACTCCAGCTTACGGTACAAGGTTTGTCCAGTAAGTAAGGCCACTAAGTGCTTAAAAACTAATTTATTTATCTGAACGTTACAATGCAACAAAATTCGTCAAAATGGAACCCTCCTGCTCCAATCCATTTTCGCCAACGAGATTTTCAAGCGCTGTAGTCTACCAGTAAACCACCTACTTAGAATATTTCTCATGTATTGCAGAGGCAGAAAACATCTACCGAGATTGTCCTAAATGCTTTCTCCGAAAATTATTTCGAGCAGTTAGTCCACGAACTCACGCGAATTGTAAATGGTTGCGAAAACACACTTGACTTCTTAGCCACAAACAATCCAGAGCTAATAGATAGCATCATGACTGATACAGGGATTAGTGATCACAAGGTAGTTGTAGCTAGGCTCAATACCGTTTCTTCCAGATCCACCAGAAACAAACGCAAAATAATTTTATTTAAAAAAGAGGATAAAGTGTCACTAGAAGCCTTCCTAAGACACAATCTCCATTCCTTCCGAACTGGCTATGCAAATGTAGACGAGATGTGGCTCAAATTCAAAAATATAGTAACAACAGCAATTGAGTGATTCATACCTCATAAATTGGTAAGAGATGGAACTGATCCCCCAGGGTAGACAAAACAGGTCCGAACGCTGTTGCAGAGGCAACGGAAAAAGCATGCGAAGTTCAGAAGAACGCGAAATCCCGAAGATTGGCTAAAATTTACAGACGCGCGAAATTTGGCACGGACTTCAATGCGAGATGTCTTTAATAGGTTCCACAACGAAACATTGTCTCGAAATTTGGTAGAAAATCCGAAGAAATTCTGGTCGTATGTAAAGTACACAAGCGGCAAGACGCAGTCAATACCTTCGCTGCGCAGTGTCGATGGTACTGTTACCGCCGACTGTGCCGCTAAAGCGGAGTTATTGAACGCAGTTTTCCGAAATTCCTTCACCAGGGAAGACGAATGGAATATTCCAGAATTTGAAACACGAACAGCTGCTAGCATGAGTTTCTTACAAGTAGATACCATAGGGGTTGCGAAGCAACTCAAATCGCTTGATACGGGCAAGTCTTCAGGTCCAGATTGTATACCGATTAGGTTCCTTTCAGATTACGCTGATACAATAGCTCCCTACTTAGCAATCATACACAACCGCTCGCTCACCGATAGATTTGTACCTGCAGATTGGAAAATTGCGCAGGTCGCACCAGTGTTTAAGAAGGGTAGTAGGAGTAATGGCACAAATGGCTCTGAGCACTATGGGACTTAACAGCTATGGTCATCAGTCCCCTAGAACTTAGAACTACTTAAACCTAACTAACCTAAGGACATCACACAACACCCAGTCATCACGAGGCAAAGAAAATCCCTGACCCCGCCGGGAATCGAACCCGGGAGTAGGAGTAATCCATCGAACTACAGACCTATATCATTGACGTCGGTTTGCAGTAGGGTTTTGGAGCATATACTGTATTCAAACATTATGAATCACCTCGAAGGGAGCCGGCCGGTGTGGCCGTGCGGTTAAAGGCGCTTCAGTCTGGAACCGCGTGACCGCTACGGTCGCAGGTTCGAATCCTGCCTCGGGCTTGGGTGTGTGTGATGTCCTTAGGTTAGTTAGGTTTAATTAGTTCTAAGTTCTAGGCGACTGATGACCTCAGAAGTTAAGTCGCATAGTACTCAGAGCCATTTGAACCATTTTGAACCTCGAAGGGAACGATCTATTGATACGTAATCAGCATGGTTTCAGAAAACATCGTTCTTGTGCAACGTAATGGCCGCTATCGACAGGGGATCTCAAGTTGACACCGCTTCTCACAAGCGACTTCTAATCAAGCTGCGGGCCTATGGGGTATCGTCTCAATTGTGCGACTGGATTCGTGATTTCGTGTCAGGAAGGTCGCAGTTCGTAGTAATAGACGGCAAATCATCGAGTAAAACGGAAGTGATATGAGGTGTTCCCCAGGGAAGCGTCTTGGGGCCTCTGCTGTTCCTGGTCTATATAAATGACCTGGGTGACAATCTGAGCAGTTCTCTTAGGTTGTTCGCAGATGATGCTGTAATTTACCGTCTAGTAAGGTCATCCGAAGACCAGTATCAGTTGCAAAGCGATTTAGAAGAGATTGCTGTATGGTGTGCCAGGTGGCAGTTGACGCTAAATAACGAAAAGTGTGAGGTGATCCACATGAGTTGCAAAAGAAATCCGTTGGAATTCGATTACTCGATAAATAGTACAATTCTCAAGGCTGTCAATTCAACTAAGTACCTGGGTGTAAAAATTACGAACAACTTCAGTTGGAAAGACCACATAGATAATATTGTGGGGAAAGTGAGCCAAAGGTTGCGTTTCATTGCTAGGACACTTAGAAGATGCAACAAGTCCACTAAAGAGACAGCTTACACTACACTCGTTCGTCCTCTGTTAGAATATTTTGCGCGGTGTGGGATCCTTACCAGATGTGATTGACGGAGGACATCGAAAGGGTGCAAAAAAGGGCAGCTCGTTTGGTATTATCACGTAATAGGGGAGAGAGTGTGGCAGATATGATACGCGAGTTGGGATGGAAGTCATTAAAGCAAAGACGTTTTTCGTCGCGGCGAGATCTATTTACGAAATTTCAGTCACCAACTTTCTCTTCCGAAGGCGAAAATATTTTGCTGAGCCCAACCTACATAGGTAGGAATTATCATCAAAATAAAATAAGAGAAATCAGAGCTCGAACAGAAAGGTTTAGGTGTTCGTTTTTCCCGTGCGTTCTTCGGGAGTGGAATGGTAGGGAGATAGTATGATTGTGGTTCGATGAACCCTCTGCCAAGCACTTAAATGTGAGCTGCAGAGTAATCATGTAGATGTGGATGTAGATATTGTTCAGTTTCAGCTGCACATTTTTAGTTATATGACGTGTTTCGATCACTCTGGACGATCTTCAGAGCTAGAACAAAGTAAAACTAAATATGTACTGCCTAATATTTTACAATAAGTAGAAAAAAGACTTGTACATACATGTAGAATTTAACTAAGTACCTGTGCTGGCAACCTGTCTTGTCTGTTCAGGACTTTGTTTCAGAGTACTGTGTCTTGCAACTGTGGTCAATGTTTTAAATAGATAGATATCTGGTGAAGGTAGGAGGTTACGGACGTGGAAAGGGGAAAACAGAGGAAGATGGAAAGGAGGAAATGAAGTGAAGGTGGTTGAGGGTAGGGGAATGGAAGGAAGCAGGGAGGGAGAAATGTGTGGATGTCATGAGTTTAACAACAGGGATCTTGGTAAAATTATTGGAAGTATAATTATGAAAAAATTGTCGTTAAAATATTAATAGTGTAGAACAACGTGTGGGTAAAATGTAAAATGCATAAAATAGTAAAATTGCAAAGTGGAGTGAGGCTGTCTGAGAGCAGGGGAAGAAGTCAAGGGACGGTGAGGAAGGAGGAGGGATGCTATGAGTTTAACGAGAGGAGGTCTTACACTAAAATTGCAGTTTTCGTAATCGAATTTTTGGAATTTTTGTGCTTACTGTAAAATATTAGATGGCGCTTATTTAGTTTTACTTTATTTTAGATCTGAAGATGATCCAGAGTGATCGAAACGCGTCATATGATTAAAAATGTGCAACTGAGAGTGGACAGTTAATGGCAGTTATTCTAAATGTCAGTACAGCTGCTGTTCCTCTCAAGAGAAATATAATGGGTACAGTGGAAAGCACCGATTCTTTAGAGAATAGAACTCCCATCTCTAAGACAGCTTTAAACGTCCGATTAGTTCAAAGAGTTAATGTATTAAATATTTGGCTTTATATAAATAATGGAACAAAAGTTTTGTTCAAATGTGTGTGAAATCCTGAGGGACCAAACTGCTGAGATCATTGGTCCCTAGACTTACACACTACTTAAACTACCTTAAACTAACTTATGCTAAGAACGACTCAGCAGGAGGGAACAAAAGCTTTACAAAAGGTTTGACATAATGCGTAAAGTCCGTTAGAAGTCGCTAAGAGCTCTTGTTATGAAACAATTGCGCTCCATTTTAAGCAAAATCTAGTTTTACACCCATCTCAGTGTATATGACGTAACATCTTCTCAATTACGTGTCGTAAAATAATTACGCAGCTACTTTCAATTGCATGTATGGATATTGTCTGCAAAGTGTTTAGCGAATAGAGTTAGCCCGGGTATTTGCGCACCTGCAGTTACGCTGCCTCAATACAAATACGCAATTTCTGGCTATAACACTTGTTGGGTTAGACTTTTAATATGAGATTACACCTCTTAATGAGTAAATCATGACTACATCTTAAATTTAAAATTCGGTCAATGATAGTGAAATTCAAATTTCTATTGTACCTGGAAGCCGTTAGATGGCAACATGCAACTACTGGTGCAGGGTTCCGTAATAACGATGTATTAATATAGATTTCTATTAGGTGTGATGAATGGTAGTTTGCTCTAAATTTAGAAAAATGTAAACTGATGCAGATGAGAAGAAAAAAAACAGTCCTATAATGTACGACTTACACTATTAACGGTGCCCTGCTTGATACAGTAACGTTGATTAAATATGTAGGGTAACGTTGCAAAACGATATGAAATGGAACGAGCACATAAAGTCGGCAATAGGGAAGGCGAATGTTGACTTCCGTTTGTTGGGAGAATTCTAGCAGAGTGTAGCTCACCTATAAAGAGAGCACATGTTGAACACCAGTGTGGCCCATTCTTGAATACTACTCGAAAGTTTGGGATCCACATCAGTTCGGATTAAAGGAAGACATGGAAGGAATTCGTTTGTTACCGGTACGTTCAATCAGCAAGCGAGTATTGTGGAGATGTTTCATGAACTTAGATGAGAACCCCTGGAAGGAAGACGATGTTCTTTTTACGAATCACTATTGACAAAATAAGAGAACTGGGATTTGCGCCTGACTGCTAGACTATTCTACTGCCGCAAACTTACACTTCACCCAAGAACCGAGTTTATAAGAGAAACCATGGCTCTTATGGAAGCATGTAGACAGTCGCTTTTTATAACACGTCAAAAGAGCTTTACAGAAAAGGCAGCACAAACAGGTAAAGCAGCTTAAACACACACACACACGCTCGCGCGCGCACACAGAAGAAGAGAGATAAAAGTTAACAAAATCCAAATTCAGCACTCCACTCACTCGGGAACAAATGAACACCGATGGATTTAGGACACACAACAACATCGTTTACACCCCGTTCCGGGATGTGAAAAGGCGTCTGTTAAACCAAAATTATACAAGATACATTTAATATGTGTGTGCAGTGCTCTCAGAACGCGAAAGAAGAAGGATCTGTCACAACAAAACGTGAGTAATAACAAATATATGAGCAAAACACTTTGCCACACTAAACTCACGTTTCAAAATCAACGGATGTATTAACTTGCCGACGAAATTCACATTTCCATCCTTTGGTTTGCAGATGACAAGATATCAGTGCAAGATACCAGACAGATGCTCCTGCAAAATTGAATAATGTAAATTCAAGGTAAGGACAAAAACGAACGAAAGCTGTTTTAGGCCTCATTTTGTTAGGTCAGTTACAGCCTAAAATATGTTCACTTTTTACAGCTTTTCAATAAACAAAACCCACCGATGACGGCACAGAGGTGCCGAAACATGTTTGGGTAACAAGAAAAAATAGTGTTTTCCATAAAAGGCGAAATCTGCATTCAATAATTTTAATTGGAAACGCGGAAAAAATTACAGGAGCTACAAATCTAAAAGACGAATATTCTCTTCTTCCATTTGCGAACGGAACAGAAAAGCGAATGGCTAATAGAGGTGCAACATACCCCCTTCTTCCCTCCCTGCCCCCGGCCATGCACCGTATGGTGCTTGTCCAATATGTAAGTAGACGTGCATGTAGGCACCTTGGGAGGCCTGTGCTGGAGTGTCCTTTAGCGCAAGGATATCAGCAACTATCACGTTGTCGATGGTCTCGAAGCTGTGTCCGTTCAGGGAGTCTTGGCCCGGGGAAATAATGTCTTCTGGAGCGGTGTAAACGGCTGGGGTAGCGTTGGCACATTGTTTTCGATCAAATAGTCTGCCACCAAGAAGACGGTGCGGATGGGCGCATTGTCTTCATGGAGCTTCCAGGAAATGGCAATGTGTAGTGTGACGTGTGCGACACATCCTCTCAGCCCTTTGATCAGTTCCTCACTAAGTCAGCACTGATGGTCTGTCCAGCAGCTACAAACTCATGGTGGACAGCAGCACTGGAAAAGACAATAACTATTGCCTTTACTTTGGACCTGCTCATCTCGGCTTCCCAGAGCGTGGTGACTGCAAGGTGTGACAGTTGGAGCTCTGACTCTTCGACTCAGAGTCATATTCGAAAACCCATGACTCACCTCCTGCTATATCGTTGTCCAAAAAAGTAGCATCATTTCTACACAGTTGCAGAAGTTCTTCAGATACGAGCACTCAGTCAAAATTTTCGGGACCAGTTTTGCACAGACTTTCATCTGCAGTTGTTCGATTACAGGGGCGGGCAATGGCTTCGGCGTACAACCCTTATTGTAAGGCCTGTGTTCAAACGTTCACGGACAACGATCACACTGTCTTCACCTTTCGACGTTGAACACCCCAGCCTTGCAAACACGCGCTGTGCCACCGAAAACACCTGCCGTTTTTACAGAGACTCATTTCCAAATGCCTGTTCAATCACTGGAAATGTTTCGGCAGCGGACTTCTGAAGTCTCAAGCAGGATTTGTTGCATACCGCTGTCCAAGAGAATGCTGCATTGCGGCTGGAATCAGACCATCAAACCGAGGACTGTTGAGGGATACGTACTGAACGATAACAGACACACGTTGGTAGCCTAACTGCACACAGCAAAGGTTTTTTATCTGAAGGATATCTTCTGTGTTGTAAGTCTGTGTCACGTTCCTCTGCCTGAAAACTAAGATTTTCCGCGTCCTCAAGAATATCCCAGCGGAGAGGTCCATATGTCGACCGTTAAGGAAAACAATTTAAAAAATGGTTCAAATGGCTCTGAGAACTATGGGACTTAACTGCTGAGGTCATCAGTCCCCTAGAACTTAGAACTACTTAAACCTAACTAACCTAAGGACATCACACACATCCATGCCCGAGGCAGGATTCGAACCTGCGACTGAAGCGCCTAGAACCGCTCGGTCACCGCGGCCGGCGAAAACAATTAAAGAGGAACATGAAGAAAATGATGCAGCCTTTCAGTCCACAAGAGCTAACCTTCAATGGCAGTCGTCACAGAAGTCTACAGGCTTAGACTAACGTGTATGCTGATAGTATAGGAAATGAGGAAGCCGATCAATTGGGAAAGAACTCAACGAAGAATGGAAGATAAGAGCGACAACTTCCAGCGGTTCACCTACTCGTAATTGCTGTATTCAAACACAGACCGATGATCTGCCAAAGGGGGCCTCTTACAAACAAATGCACCCACATTTACGGAAGGCCCAATGGTGCGCTGAAATGTGGGACTTGAAATGTAACTCATCTGACTTAGGGAATAAGAGGCAACTCGTAAGGACCATTGCCAGCATGAGATTCAGTCAAGGCAGCTACCGACAATAGCCCTTTAGAATCCAAGTCATACCATCACCAAATGCAATTGTGGGGTGATCCAAAAGATCACTCACATATACGAGGGCGGTTCAGAAAGTAACCTGCGATTGGTCACAGTGCGGGTTGTGGGGGGAGTAGCGACGCTATCTGTGCGTTCACGCACTCAACAGGTCAGTCGGCATCAAGCCGTGGTCGAGTGAACGTCGTACCTGCGCTAGTTTAGTTTTTGTGGCAGTTTGAAATGTGTGCTGCAATAGAAAACCCCGCCAAATGTGAAGTGCGTGCTGTCTTAAGGTTTTTTACAGCCAAAGGATATTCTGCAGCAGCTATTCATCGTGAGCTTTGTGCCGTGTACGGACCAAGAGTTATGAGTGAAGGAGTTGTCCGTGAATGGGTACGTTTATTTAAAAGTGGACGAGAAAACGTTCATGATGAAGAGAGGAGTGGTAGACCACCATTGGTGACTGACGAACTCGTTCAGGCAGTTGATGCAAAAGTTCGTGAAAATCAACGTTTCTCAATGTCGGAGTTGTCTACTGGTTTTCCACAGATTTCTAAGACTCTCTTGTACGAGATAGTGACAGCAAGATTGGGTTACCGTAAGTTCTGTGCACGATGGGTGCCCAAAATTCTTACCGACCACCACAAAACTCAAAGAATGGCCTCTGCATTAGACTTTCTGTCACGTTATGAGGACGAAGGAGAACCATTGTTAAACAGAATCGTGACCGGTGACGAAACCTGGATTAAGTACGTGAACCCTGAGACAAAAGAACAATCAAAGATGTCGGCACATTCAAATTCGCCTACCAAACCAAGAAAAGCCTCGCAAGATTTTTCTGCCAGAAAACTGATGGCAACGGTGTTTTGGGATGCCAAAGGGGTGTTGTTGGTTGAATTCATGGAACGTGGTACGACCATTAATCAAGACGTGTACTGTGAAACAATAAAAAAGTTACGACGGGCTATACAGAACAAACGCCGTGGTATGCTGACTTCCGGTATCGTTTTTTTGCACGATAACGCCCGTCCTCACTCTGCTCGCAGAACAACGGCCCTTCTTGAGTCCTTCAAGTGGGACGTTATCAACCATCCACCTTACAGCCCAGACCTGGCGCCAAGTGATTATCACCTCTTCATGCATTTGAAGAAATGGCTCGGGTCACAGCGGTTTGATGACGACGAAGAGCTCAAAGATGCGGTCACAGGCTGGCTCCAGGCACAAGCGGGTGATTTTTATGCAGAAGGAATTTCAAAGCTTGTGAAGAGATACGATAAGTGCCTCAATCGCTATGGAGACTATGTAGAAAAATAGTGCAAAGATGTAGTTGTAAGATGTATATATTAAAATATTTTTATCTAACTTGGTGTATTTTTTTAAATCAACCGGAGGTTACTTTCTGAACGGCCCTCGTACTTTGGCTGTCCTAGACACAGAAGAAAATCAGCTTGGCTTCGTAAGAAGATGGACCGCAAAAACTGTCCTCGAATGTATTAATATTCTTGATAACACTTAACACAAATATTTATAAACTACTTGTGCAATTTCTTTTAAAGATTGAGATTAAATTTTAACTATTCAGTTTGGGGTTGTATGTATTTCTGTCCATGCTAATGAAATTTATGTTTTAAATTCTTCACAAAATTGTGAAAAAGATTTATGCCTTCAAGGGATAGACAGCCCTTTTAGTTTGGACTGGCTGATTTACAAAACATTTCATTCGTCCTCACTCTTCTGTACTCCTCCTGTGGTGAGGACGATAGTGCATTTTGTAAGAAAATGTACGAGACCAGACTTTTAAGTTCTCACACAAATAAAGAAAAGAAGACATTTTTGGTAAAATCGTTTTGTTCTTCCTGTTGTTCTTGCAGATACTGTGTAACATCCACGTTTCTCTCGAGTTTAAATCTATTTTCCTGAGTATTTCGAATATTTTGTACCATTTTACATTATCGAAAGCTATTTACAGGTCGACAAACTGTATGAACGAATCTTGTTTTTTTGCTAGTCTTGCTACTCATGTGTTTTTATTGTTAGTTCTGGGTTTTATGCAGCTGCTGGCTTGCTGCTTGTAGTTGAAGCTGAGTCAGAACACTTCATGAAATGTCATCCAACGTAACATTTGACATATTTATGATGTGTTGGCAGAAGAGCCAACACCGTGCCGACAGAGGAGGCCGAAATGCACGCGTTTAATCTCACGCAGACTGGCGTGAGGTCCGGAACAAGGTAAAGTACTTATCCTATCAAGAAAAGAACGTAGTTGCTTGAATACTTAACTTTAATCCATAATTGGAGAACATCGCTCTTGATGACACATGTTTCACAATCTCAATATAAACTGGTAATGGCGCCTTGCTAGGTCGTAGCAAATGACGTAGCTGAAGGCTATGCTAACTATCGTCTCGGCAAATGAGAGCGTATTTGTCAGCGATCCATCGCCTGCAAAGTCGGCTGTACCACTGGGGCGAGTGCTAGGACGTCTCTCTAGACCTGCCGTGTGGCGGCGCTCGGTCTGCGATCACTGACAGTGGCGACACGCGGGTCCGGCGTATACTACCGGACCGCGGCCGATTTAAAGGCTACCACCTAGCAAGTGTGGTGTCTGGCGGTGACACCACAATTTACGTTTTTCTTTTAATACGGTCGTCATAGTTCATACTCTTGAAGTAGGGGTCGTGCTAATCAGTGTCTACTGGTCCGTGACTGGCAGTACACAAGATCGATTGACGACGACAAGGGATCGTACTGTACCGACGTCTCTATGCCATTACGGCAGAGTATCCTTAGCCCACCAGTCGACCACCACACCTTCAATTAGGTAGAGTTTCTTATTTTTAACTAGAGGTTAAGACTGCAGAACACTATCTAGTTGCAGGAGATTTCAGTTGGAGAGGAGCCTCTGATGACGACAAGAATTTAGCCCGCGCCGCAATCACACTGGCAATGAACTAATCGGGCACGAAATCAGCCTTAGTACAATTAATGTTGCAGCCACCTCAACCGCTGACCATGCAAACAGCCTGTCTGCCAAATAAGGGGAACAACACCCTGCCTCGACACGACGCCGAAAATCGTACCGAGCCACGACAGAACTACGAATAATCACTTAACAGTATTCACACACCAATGATTACTGAAGTTAAGCAGTAGTGAATAAATGGGCCTATTTAATGAACCACTCTCGTTGTCTACGATACTGATCTCGTCAGAGCAACAAATTACTTTAATTTCAGTACCTGATTATCTTGCGTGATGATAAATGTGACATCCCACTAGCAATTGTTATCTTTCGCAACGAGCTTTTCGCAACGCAGTACGTACTCTCTGACATAAACTCGGAACTATTTTATTACTTTTACTAAAATACCAATCTATCTACCGTCTTGAAATGATTATTCTGTTTATGGACACTTCCATCGCTACTGTTAGAAATTAAAACATTTTTAATTCTCCCTTAAATATTTTTCCAACTCGACGCAGCGATAATGCGTAAGTGATGACTTCGCATGGCAACTCCTGACTTGACCTGGGAGTCTAGCCATACCCCCTCCATTCCGTCTGAGCTCCAACCTAGCGACCAATGAGTGTTCAGAAGTGGGCGAAACCGAGTATCCAATCAGATAGCGCCTTATAAAAGCTGTATTGCCCGGCTGGGAACAGCTGATGTTTGTAGTAGCCTAGTAGGAAAGTACACACAAAGGCCTGGATATTTAAATTTAGTTGTGAAAACTTGTTTTTTTTCTGTGAAAGTTATATTTCTTCGTGGAAATTATACGTGCTTCTTTATGAATAGTGTGCTAAGATTACAATAAGTACGAATATGTTGTGCCTTAGGGATGATTATCCGCCGTAAAATCGGAGAACTGTCGATTTATAGCGTAGAACGTAAAGCTTTTGGTGTGGTTGTTACTATAAACCTTGAATGTAATTTACTGATGATTTTGTATTAACACAGGGAAATATAATAATCATTCCACTATAGAACAATAAAACTGTCAGCTGAAGAAAACGTGACAAATCACTAATTTTGTTGCGCTAAGAGTTTGTTTATAAATAACTGAGCTATCAGTCACAATTTTTTTCTGTTCTTTATATTTTGCACGAAGCATTGTGCTAAATAATAACCATTTTCAAGTGCATTGTTCACCATCCTGTGCCATGTTTTCGTGGTGTTTTCGCTTGTAACCATATATGTGCGTTTGTTATTTTTTTATGTATGCCTGTATTGTGCTCAGAAAATTGGACCACAGAAGAATTTAAGGACAACAGAAGAAGCAGAACCCCACACAAACACCACGAAAAAATGGCACAGTATACAGAACAATGCACTTCAAAATGAGAATTATTTCTCGAAACGCGTCGTGAAAAATATAAATAAAAGTAAAAATCGTGTGGTAGCAATTATTTATAAACAAAGCCATGTCTAACGCATAAAATCAAATTATTGCGGTATTTTTAGTAATTTTTAAAATTTATGTATCCGCAGAGAAATATTAATTTAACGGTAGGTGTTTATTTTTTAAATTACACATAGGTTACTAGTTTCGAGTCTATAAGAGTGCAAAGGATGCCACAGAACATTATTGGTGTAAATGATTCCCACACATTTGGTCAAAGATATACAACAAATTTATTAACTAACATTTGGGCTACTGCACTGTAAATGAGTATTTGAAATACCTCTGGACAACCACATATTCATCAGTACTATGTACCATAATCAGGAATGTCAGCCTAATTACAGAAAATCGACAACTGTAAGAAACCAGAGGTCAATGGAAGCGTCCGATCCCACCTGTGCGCCTTGACTTGCAACATAAGGGTGTTGCGGTGTGACACGTCATTATGGCACAGAGTTATGAGCTGGTTTATTATGAGAAAACATAGACATCTGGACCTATAAGAACATCATTCTATTGTCAGACATTTATGGAATATGGTCAAAGTTAAAAAAGTATTTTTCAAAGTTGCATTTATATTGCAGATATTTTGATCTTATGACTTAACTTTTTACTGTGCAAAAGTAATCTCTTCAGAAAAGACTGACCAAGGCTCAATAAAACCGTACCTAGAGTTTCACAGCTGCTGACCAGTATTTTGGTGTATTACTCATACATTTATGAACTTGAATTTTTTTTCTCAAACGTGAGTAAAAACTCAATTACACAAAAAAAATCTTTTTTTACAAAGCACACACAACATATGTATGAGAGGTTAACATATGTAAGTATGCAACAGTACCTATGGGGATTTTTGGGGCATTATCCTGGATAAAAACGAGTAGCATATAATACAATACATTTTATCCCAATTTTGCTAAAAAATGATTCCATGGCAGCAGCCTTAAGTTTCTGTAGATTAAGAAAGCCAAACCAATCTAATTAGTGTATTGCTCTTTCATGATCTTTTTACAGTATTAAATGTTACTATTTAACTGACTCTTTCCTCTTTAATTGTTTCTAGGACTGTACATCATTTTCATGCACACAGGATGAAACATGGACACATTAACAAATGTATTAATCTTCCAGTTTGTTAATATATTTATGTTTGCCCTAATAGAAGTTGAATGTAGCACAGTCAGCCATGATACATTAGGGAAATTGCCAGTACCAGACCTCAAAGGCTTTTAAGGCACAGTAAAATATGCTTACTATAGGCGTGTTGTGGTGGAATCATTATAAAGAAGCATAGAATGTACTTACCTTCAATACATTTTTTTAGTCGAATCAGAAAATAACATGTGCTCATGTAATAGTTCTGGCTAAGCTCATAAAACTACATTCGTACGGGCCCAGAAGTCTTACTTGTGTTATTTTTATACAAATTAAAGAATTTTACTAAATTAGTTTAAGTATAAAGAAACATGTTATAACAACACCAGTTACCTCGGATCTTAGCAAAACAAAATAGGCTAAGACTTTTCAAATGGTAACAACTTTCAAATTTAAAAATAAATATGCCAAACTGAGTGTGCAGTACAGATTAAGGTGTTGGCTGTCAGCTTTTTTTATACCCCCATTGCTGTTAAATGATATGGAGGTTTTACATCTGTCATCTTTCGTCTTCCACTTTCTATTTTTACCTCAACTTTGAATCTAAAAATGGGCCCTAAATTTGTTTTAACTGTATTATACTACATATAATTTTAAGAACAAGAGAAAATGTGGAAATATACTTTCAGTTGCTTGTTCCACATATTGTCTCAGATTTAAAAATTACATCTATCTGGAAAAATTTGTCTAGTATTACTCTGTATTTACTCTAGTATTTTTCTGTGGGCAATAGTACTTTATTCTGTTTGTGTATGCCTTGAAGACAATTTACACATTCCAAGCACTGGTATCCTAAAATATTATCACATAACTGATGTTTGAATGTTTATTTACAAAGTAGATCACTTCGAGAATTCTCAGAGTAGTGTAACATGTGCTCTGCTAAAATGTTCACATGTTCTCCTTGTTCCAGCTGGCAACACATTAATGCCCACAAATTTACTCTGTCACATCTTTCAATCGATCTTTGTTAACTATTAGTTTAGAGCCGCTTTGTCTTTATGTGTTGAATTATACCATCTTTGAGACATTTATTTGATTTCTCTGTCAGCTGGCTTGGATTTTTATTTGGGATTACTTAGTACCATCGTTAGTGAATGAAATTTACCTCCATGCATGATAGTTTGTGGGAAACATTCATGAAGAAAAAGACTTTGTATAATATGGTCCCCTGAGTGACACACACCTATTTAGGTTATGATAAATGTTTTACTAAGTTTTTTTGAAGTGCGATATCTCAACAACTTGAAGCACCCTGTTTGACAAGTGTGATGGAGGAGTTTCACTAGGAAGACAATGACCGAGACTTAATGTTGTAAGGCATAAGTCTTAAAAGTGAAGCTGATATAATATTAGTTATGTTTAATGCATTTTCCTGGGCAAGCTGGTATACCTGCCCTGTTATAACTCATTCCAGTTTCTTTCCTGATACATACTGTTGTTTCCTGTGCACCTTAATGTCACAAGATAATGACTGAAGATGGTATATGTATATACATAAAGGAAATACAGTGCGTCACTTAGCTGAAAGCTGATATCTGGCAGTGGTGTATAGGCATGACCCCCTCCTCAGATATGGACCACACAAACAGCATGCAATCCGTAAATGTATGGTGTCTCTCTCTCTCTCCGTCTGTGTGTGTGTGTGTGTGTGTGTGTGTGTGTGTGTGTGTGTGTGTGTGTGTGTGTGTGTGTGTGTGTAAGTAATTGCAAAATTGGAAAATGAAATTTACTTAGACATTACATGGTTCAGTTTTTAGTCATTAATAGGCATTCTTTATGAAAAGAGCAATTAAAACAAAATTTTACTATGCTGAAGTCGGTCTTGTGAACTAAATAGCCTGTCAGTTCGTTAGTAATATGTTCCACGGATCACTTTGCATTATAGATTGTAGTGATGTGCAACGTGTCATTATACATTCACATCACAAATTAATTTGGACATATGATTGCATTCTGAACATTTTTAATTTTGCATTTTTGTTGATGGTAATAGCACTAAAGTTAAACATAAGTGCACTAGTCAAATGGCAGTGAGAGATGTATGTATAAGCTTGCTGGCAATGTGAAGGCAGCACTGAGTGGGGTTTTAAGAGCACGAGACATCTAGGTCTAAGTGAGCTTGATGTGGGTTAGGACAGAAATACTACAGTACATTATATGAAATCCCAATTAATTTAAATAACACAACAGTCTGTATAGCAATACAGTATAATTTTTTAAAAATGCTGTAATGTGAATAACCCCAAATTGTGTTTTACTGTCAATGTTGTTTTGTGGCAGTTGTGTACAAATTGTAATCATTATAGTCAATACCTTTCTTAAATTGGTTTCTTGAATTTAGTAAATGTGTGCCAGTGCTATATTTATATTCTTATTCTTTGTCATCAATGCATGGAGTTGGACATTAATACATATACAAAATTAAACAAATCATTACTCTCTCCTGTCCAGTTAATAGCTCTCTGTAGACTAAGCAGTGATTTGAAACGCACAGAATTACAAGGATCTGGCTTTCATCCACCTACTCATGCCAACCCTCATCTGCAGGTTGTTTACCACACAAGCATAGGTCTCTTTGTACCCTGATTCTGTCTTATTACTTTCTCACATATTTCACAATTTTTCCACACTACTTCGCTTTTCCTCTTAGTCTTCACTTACTAGAAGCAGGACAAACATTCATGGTGAGAACACTTACCTAGTTCAGCTTTCTATCTGCTATTCAAATAAAAGTTTAAAGAGATTTATTGTCCTTTAATTTTCAGAATGTTAAAGTCACAAACTGTGATATGAAGACATGCAGTCTCACTAGTTGGCTTGGCATT
The DNA here is from genome assembly GCF_023898315.1 of Schistocerca nitens. Taxonomy (NCBI): domain Eukaryota; kingdom Metazoa; phylum Arthropoda; class Insecta; order Orthoptera; family Acrididae; genus Schistocerca; species Schistocerca nitens. Next base: position 1,073,500,352 of record NC_064615.1, on the reverse strand, counting down.
TAATGAAAAAATTAAGTTTTTTTACAACATTAATGAATTTTTTGTTTAGTTTAGGATGGTTGCCTGAAAGTGTGTTCTCCCAGCAAAAAAATTATTTACTTCCTTTTTAGTTAATTTGAGATGGAAAATTTTTGTTTAGGCTCTACATGCCACAGGAAGCTATCATCATAAGCAATTCCTTTATGCCTACCTTGGTGTAAATGGGGGCAATCTGTTCATAATTCTTATTTAAATGTGATGCTTATATTAACATTGCAAAATATCTTCACTTAATCTTCTGAAATAAAGTTTTAATACCAATTAATAAAATAATAACAGTTCGTTCCTGCCAATATTACAGTTTATTATTGCCAATATATATTAAAATACAGGAAACATTTTTCATTATCAGCTGACAGAAATACTTCAGAAAGCAGATATAATATGACAAATTAAATAAGCTACATGTAACCTGAAGGAACAGATGTAAATAAAAAAAAGTCATACTGCAAAATATAAAATGTAGTTTACATTTTAAGAAAAGATAATTCCCATTTCCCAGAAACTTGCGCGACATACACAATAAGTATCCACATTGTTGGGATATCCCAATTTAAAGAAGAACTTCTATATTTCAATAGTAAGTTTGGCCTGAGCTTTAAGAAAAACCTTAATTACTACAAGCATTCCCTTAATAGTTCCATTACGTTGGATCTCAGATTAAGAAAATCCTACACAATATGCTGCAGTAAACAGTCGTGCACCTTCAAAAGTCTGAAGCTGACTGGGATGATTGTGTAGCTGGTGATGGAAAGGTAGCCTGAAAAGAAATTAAAATCCACATTAACATTACTGAAAACCTTTATTTCTAAATTATGGATTACTAAGTTTGTTGCACTAATACTAGGTTAATGTTGGGGAAAAATGTTTATGTAACATGGCTTTTCTTATCCATTTGTGTATCGAAATATTCAATGACGTAATGAAACTCAAAGTGGCTCCACATTTGTGTGTATTTATATCTTTATATTGTAATTAACTACTTAAAGTCATAATATGTATATGCCACACCTTTAAAAAAACACTTAGATAACTAATAATAAAAAAATATAGGCCTAGTTAATTGTTACAATTTAGATGTCATGTAATGAGAATTTTACTGTACATGCAAGACATACTGGACCAAAGAAAGGAAATGCCATGATGTTAATAACCTAACACCTAAGCAAGATTAGCAAACAGTTTGAACATGAGAATATTAATATGGGTGATAATCAATACCAGATGTAGTTTTTCTGCCTAGATGATGTTATAGTCAGGACAGAGATTTTAAGCTAATGGGGAACTTGAGGCAACTGCCAATCAGGAAGTTGTGTTAACACAAGATATGAGCACTTTTACCCATCAGCAATTATTCCATAATGTACTAATGCCACTGCTTTGGAACAAGACGTGTTGTGAACTGTGTGTGAACATTCACATTTGCAGCCAATGGAAATATGCAATGCTGCTTGGACAGAAGGGAACATCCTGTACACACCTCAATTTTTTTGAATGAAACAGAATGTGTAAACACTTTATGACTGATTTGCAGTGTATCATTCAGCTGGCTTGCTGTGTAATGGAATTATCCACACCAAGTTAAAGATGTGGAGTGACTTCAGTTTTTTCAATAGCAATGTCTACAAATTATTCCACGTGACAGTCACATCAAATCATAATTAAGTATTTTCTTTTTCTTTAATTATACTAACAGAGCTGCCTTCAGATAAAATAATAATTATTTTAAAAATGGTGCCAGAAACTTGCATGCCATAGCCTTTATCAATACTGGATGTGAGGTCAGTCTGGAGGCAGTTTTCAGTTGCAATTTCTTATTTCTTTTGTGGATTGTTTCGGTCTTTACACCACCATTAGCACACAGTATTAAATTTATGCTAGTTAGCCAACAGCACTGTATGTCTAGCAGTGCTAGAAGTGCTGCCTCAAACTTAAAAATGTTAAATAAATAATAATTACTTTATTCCTTAATATGCCCTTTGGGGAAAGGAAAGTTGCTAGATAAATTTCAAAATGCCATACTTGACTTTAGAAATGTAATACTTACTATTTCATAAATTTCTACTGTCTTCACAAATTCCTTGCTTTGCTTAGAGTGTGGTCTTTGTCTTCCTCCCCGGATGACATCTGCGACCTGCCAACTTGTTTTTTCTTCTGCTTATTGCAGTGGGCTGAACGGGAACATAGTTACCACAATTTTTTCTAGATTTTCCTGTAAAAAAAATTAGAATTCATACAACATTGAATTACTTTCCATAACATTTATATAAAAGTATGTTTTACTTACCTTCACCAAAATTTGCCAAAGAAGGTGCACAAGCAAATGGCGTTTTAAGGTTTCTCAATTTCTCGCACATGACTTCAAGGCCTTTCCTCTTTTCCTCGGGTGATTTATTTGAAAAATCTGTGAGACGAGCTTTTATCTCATCTATTAAATCATTATTTCTTTTGCCTGGAACTGTCTCCATGTGAAGTGTCTCTGGCATCTCTTCTTGGCTTTCACAGAGCAATCCTGTGTCCATTTGCTCCAAACCTTCCGAAGAATTTGAAGCCCCTGCATTCTGAGAGCAATACAGAGGCTCTAACCACTCTTCAGGAGGCTCCTCATTTGTAGCAATAAAATAATACAGTCAACGTATACTGTCACTATCTGTCACCTCACTGTAGTTTCCTGATGGTAAAACAGTACTGCCCCAGTCGATATGTTTGCAGATCTTCCCTGTATTGCCTTGGCAACAAGTGCAAACAAGAACAGCCATATTAACAATGTAATAATGATTCTCCCTTTCTTCACTGGGAACAAGCAGAACATCCTCATTGGCTTGCCTGATTTTTGCTAGAACCTCTGTTGCAACAGCTGCTTTCCTTCTTTCTTGAAGTCTGTTGGCCCATACTTTTTCTTAAAAACTTTATTGAACAAATAGTGGCAAAAGTTGTAATCAGGACACCTGCTTCTGACTGCAAGGACTAAAGGGTAATCTGAACAATTCAGCTGAATTTCAACCTTTATTGACTCATTGGCAGTGGCTGGTGAATGACCTCTTTCAAACAGGGATATTAATTTTTCTTTGACATCACTTGATGGTTGCCTAAATATTAAAGCAGCAGCACTCTCAACACTATGGTTATGACCCAACACCAAGTTAACCTCACATGGCATTTCCTTATAGAGCATTGCTTTCTCTACAGACTTACGTCTGTATCTATCATGCACAGCGTGAATTGTCACTGTCATTTTTGACGGACAGTTAGTGTTTTTTGTTGCCCTTTGCACTGAACCATGAATTTTTATACTGCGAGTATTGTGGTGGCAGACCAGCCTTTGTTTGAAAACAACATACTTTCCTGACGCAGGTTCAGTGCACCTTATTGTATAAGTTGTTTTTGTTATGTTTTCAAACTGTGCCAACCACTGCCCAAACTCCTCCCATGTTTTAACATCAACAAGGATGTTTAAAGATTTAATTTCTTGCACATTACAGTCACTTCTGTGCAGCTCCAACACACGTGTTTTCCACTGCGGGAAAGAATTTCCTGTTAAGAGAGAAGAGCATGTATTACTATCACTTCTTTACTTGGCTTCATTTAAATTATTTCAGAATTTTCCTCCCTACAGTAACATACATTTGATATAAGAAGGGCAGCAGGTATGTAGACACATTGTAGACCAGACCACAATTTCATAAAAACCACCAATAAGTACACATTTTACCTTGGGTAGGAAGGGGTAAAAACAAAATAACATTTAAACTTTCGAAATTTTGGGTGAAAAGCTTTTGTACTCGTCAGAATATGGTTAAAATGTTTCATATTCACACAAACATTTCACTGAAAAAAGAAAAAAATACTTGGGGGCACAAAAAAGTGACTAAATTGAAGAAAGTACCTACACAGGTGACAGGACAATAAAAGGATGAGGCAAGATAAAAAGAATTCATATAATGGTCTGTTAGACATATCTATGTCAAACAAATTAATGTAGTATAAATATTGAGGAAAAGGGTAGATTTTTATACAGAGGAAATATTAACTATGTCCATTAATGTTGCAAACAGTATTTAAACTAATAGTTTTGGCCTAAACAAATTTTTCTAGACACTTCAGTCTGATAGTTCCAATTCCAAATCTTAATGGAAATGTTTTTAAGGGAAAGATAAATGGGCTTGTTGGTGTGCTCCTATAGATTATTTAAAATTTCTGAAATTTCTGGGTGATTAGAGCTGGGTGTTTGGTAAAATCTGAAAACCAATCCTTACTGGCAAAACTTCTTTTCACTGGTAAATATGCTTTCTGTAGTACTGAGCTGAACCATCTCAGCAACAAACTGTTTTACCATGAATGAAGTTACAGGAAGGCCCATGTAGCCAAGCAAGTATACTCATCTTTACTGAGAACAGATGTTTGTGTTTTCAGAACTTTTTAGTATTACTCTCAGATACCAGTGGTATGTTTAAATTACATTTGAGTAACAGCTTTCATTTACACCTGGCATTAATTTTAAACTACCACAGCATACGCTGTCTCTTTCTCTTAAAGGTTGCAGTTTAATGTAATTTCTAGGCATTCAACACTACTGATAGTCTAATGATTTCCAAATTGAAATACAGAGAGTAAACAAACTAGTTATTAATTATTTTTTTAAAAAAGCAAACACTATTTGTGATTAATCTGAACTTAGGACGCAGTTAGCCGCTCAAGATATGATTGCCTTCTGTTTACTCCACTTTTCCTCCACCTTTCCAAACAATGGAAAAAACAACTCACAGTTTAGTATACAAATGTGTTTTATAATTCCAGTACGCAATGTTAATACATTTTAGCTGATTCTGAAACTTTTTACACATATACATGTTTCACATATATGTAAAAAACATAAGGAAAAAATGGCCTATGAAAAAAGCCTTCTTTTAAAGGATCATTAAAAGTTTATGTTGCTAACAAGAAACATAAAAACCAAATTCGTACAGAAACATGTATTAAATGGTAATTTTCCAGTACTGAGAAATGAAAATCTGTCAAAAATAGGTATACCGTTGTTTTATATTACGATTTGCGCGCGCTGTTTCACACAGTTATTAAATCTCCTGCTTACTATCACACCATTTGAATTACTGGAGTCCACAGCAAGATTTTTAAATGAGGATTTCTGATCAGGTAAACAAGTTGGCTGTACCTTCACCTTATTTCCTTCCATAATTTAGTCTAATAATGGTTATTTTTACTCGATCCTGCTTATTTCATTTTTACCCTACCAATACCCTATCTTTCATGTTTTATTTGATCCTCGTAATTCTATAATCTTAAGTAGCCAACATTACCAAGTGGAAATACGGAAGCGTGCGATCCCGCACGTCTGCTTTGACCCATGACGTCACAAATATGGCGGAAACAAAAACAAACACACACACTTTCCACAAGAAGCCTAATGACACTAACGGGACAAGCGCGGGAAATGGGGTGTTTTGGGAGGTGGGGGGCAAACTAAATATAAACAAATTTAGACGCCTTGCGTAGCTACAACGTGTAAGTGAAGACAGCCATGCATGAATACCCACCCACCTCCCCAGGGGTCGTAACCCCTGCAACCCATAGAAGATAAAGATGCTTCAGTAGCTGATTAGTGTTTTTTTTTAAAAAAAATCTCACGGGATAGAACGAACAGATCAGAAAGATAAATATAATAAACTAAAACAGAAATTGGAGGAAACAGATAATTAAAATAAGTAATAAGTGTTTTTAAATTTAAAAAAATCTCACGAGATAGAACGAACAGATCAGAAAAGTAAATAAAATAAGATAAAACAGAACTGGAGACAGCCACACTCAAACCAAACTCCGCGCCGTCATGACGTCACACACAACACCCTTACGTCGCGGGTCAAAGCCGACGCGTGGAATCGGACACTTCTGTCGACCCAATACAACTGGCAAGTGAGCAGTCTGGATTAATAGCTTCAAAATGCAAGCAGAGAATACACCCACTTGAGAAATAGTATTAACTATTTCACTCTTCCTTTCGTTCGCCGACAGCATTATCATTGAAAGCAATGAATTTCAACGCTTAAAAAAACATTAATTGCAGAAAATTCATACTAAGTATGGTACTTACAACTACTTCAGCGTATCTTCGAACGAAATAATTTCGAAAATACAGTACGAGGACACGTTGACGCAGGACACGCATACACATACAAACACAAAAGTGAGTACTGAGTCGTGACCACAGAACACCAATATACTAGAAATGCAAAGACCACGTTATTATACGGAAACACAGAACGACACCAGCGCTACTTGTGGCCTGGCTGTGAACTTCAATACGAAAAAATATGGCGCGAAAATCTCTTATGTTTATTTCTAAATGCGCGAATTAGATGGCAATATTTTTCATTTAATCTTTGAATGTGGGCCGCATAGTGCAGTAATAAAGGTTTTTGAGATCTTGCAAAGTGATATATAAAAGAAATCTCAATCAAAAACAAACATTAACTACTCGTAGCTGCAGTTTACATTGTGAAAATTTTTCGTAAATTACGTCACCTTTTACTGTGAAATTTTTTTGTAAAACTGAATATTGCGATTTTGGCTGTGTGACCTTTATCATGTGGAAATAACCGAGCTTTAGCACATGTCAGACTAAAAAATCATCTGACATTGCATGCATATATAAATGATTTTTACGTTTCCACATATCCTAAAGCACATTATGTCCACTCGCATGATCGAAAGTGGAATAGTAGGTTACACAAATAAATAACTACACAGCTAATGGATAACCAAGAGGTCATTTACAAAAAAATGGTTCAAATGGCTCTGAGCACTATGGGACTCAACTGCTGTGGTCATAAGTCCCCTAGAACTTAGAACTACTTAAACCTAACTAACCTAAGGACATCACACACTTCCATGCCCGAGGCAGGATTCGAACCTGCGACCGTAGCAGTCGCACGGTTCCGGACTGCGCGCCTAGAACCGCGAGACCACCGCGGCCGGCGGTCATTTACAAAAAAATCTGTGCTACAAACAGGGGATGTACTGTAAAGTCTACAAAATCCGATTTATTATTTTTTCTGTTGATTGTTATTTATGGATATTCAGTCATCTGAAACTGAGCTTCTGCACAGTTCAAATAAATTTTTTGAAAGACACAAAATACTACTTTACATCAACTGAAAAACAAATTGGGAGCAGAGCAGGTAGACACTCCATGAATGTAGCCAAAATGTTTTTGCCAATGAGACATACAAAGAAAATGAACTGCAACACATAACTTTTTTTTTTTCTTTTTTCCCCAACTTGGCTGTTATTTTGGCAACACCCATCATGTTTAAATAATGAAAGAAGACGCTGGTACAACATTTATTTTTAACATTTTTATTTATTTACTTCCTCTTTGAAAACTTCGTTTGGTACACTACTGATTAACACAAATTCCCCTTGACAGCACTTTATTCATTATACTTTTAGAATCCAATCATCACATCTAGAAAGTGTTAAGTTATGTTCCTGCTGAATTACCAGATTTTGTCATAACAAATCAAATGCATGATTTTGATACAAGGACATGTAATTCTCTGCTTTTAACACAACATTTGTATATGTATAGGGAGCTTACTCTCATTGTACACATAATAAACAAAATACAAAGTCTTTTAACATGATTTGAACTTCTTTTTAAGTTGTTGCACACACAATTTCCTCTTGTTTGTAAATTTCTTTTCTTTCACATACTTGTATATTATAAATGGAATACTTGTCTTCAGAAGTCTCTCTTCAATGTCATGTTTGTTACAAATTGTTGTATGAGACAGAACAAATGTTTTCTTAAAATTATCATGTAGTCTTGTTGTGTGACCATGACTATTTAGATACTCATACAGCTGATCATGGAGTGCCCTTAGGAAAATCATGACTCTTTCACTTGCATATTTCAAATGAGAATGCTCCTCACTATTCTCTTTAAATGAGGTAAACAAATGAGTTTCAGTCACAACAGAGGAGTAGAGACTGGTATTACATGTTTCACAATCATCTGGTACATCTATGGCTTTTAGTACATAGCCTGCTACATAGACCAGGGATTGTTGATCTTCTACAGACTTGATGATACCATCTGAGTAAGAATAAATTTGCTCAGGTGTATCAGTGTCATTCATCTCACATTCACTTAAATGTTCACTCCTACCACTAGCTGCCAAAAAGTGACACAAACTGCTCAAGGGAGTGTAATCATCATTTTCACACTTACTTAGACTCATGGCTTTGAAAGGTAAAGTCATATGATTGACAACACAAGTCTTCAGAGCTTGTACAAACTGAAAACAAGTTGGGTTTGTATTAGCAATACCATGTGGTCTTATACAACAAAAGAAATTTTCTAAAGCATCTTGATTGAACGCCTTTAAATTTAAGTACTTAAAGCCAACCACTTTCAAGGTCTTCTACAAGAAAATAATAGACTGTGTAAGTAGGCTGTTTCTGTTTTCTTATTGGTAACGCCACGTAGCGCTATGTATGACAATCACTGGCTGTGCTGTGTGCAGTCTGTGGCTAGTTTGCATTGTTGTCTGCCATTGTAGTGTTGGGCAGCGGCAGCTGGATGTGAACAGCGCGTAGCGTTGCGCAGTTGGAGGTGAGCCGCCAGCAGTGGTGGATGTGGGGAGAGAGATGGCGGAGTTTTGAAATTTGTCATGAACTGCTATATATATTATGACTATCAAGGTAAATACATTGTTTGTTCTCTATTAAAATCTTTCATTTGGTAACTGTGCCTATCAGTAGTTAGTGCCTTCCGTAGTTTGAATCTTTTATTTAGCTGGCAGTAGTGGCGCTCGCTGTATTGCAGTAGTTCCAGTAACGAAGATTTTTGTGAGGTAAGTGATTTGTGAAAGGTATAGGTTAATGTTAGTCAGGGCCATCCTTTCGTAGGGATTTTTTGAAAGTCAGATTGCGTTGCGCTAAAAATATTGTGTGTCAGGTTAAGCACAGTCGTGTATAATTGTTCAAAGGGGACGTTTCAACTGTAATGTAATCTGCCAACCTTTTATGAAGCTAAACACATTAGTCTTGTTTCTTCCCGTTTTTAAATCTATTATTTGCCAGCTGCCTATTTCCCTCAATATGCTATACCATATTTCTAAATGTGGCGAATTTTCTGATAAAGCACACCTAAATTGTTTCCCATCCCTGGGATATTGCTCATTACTGTTGAGTGAATCAAAGAGATTATCTACCTTTTCCACAAACTCAGCTGTGTGTATAGCTTCAGATGGTAATGTGTGAGTAGAAACATATGTTTCAATTGCAGCTGCAACAGTATGGCTCATTTGTGCAGCAGCAACTTTTACCTTCATTTTGACATGGGAATCAGAAAAGTTAAAGTGTTGTGCTTTTAATTTGGGTAGAGTTTTGAACCGTTTTTTTTTTATCCAAAAAGAACATTGTACTGATGTACTCAAACGTTGCTGCTTTGTGAGGTTCAAATTGAATTTTATTATCGATCAAAGCATTTCTAGTGTTTTTGAGCAGATGTGGTACATCATAAATGGTAACAATTGGTTGATTATTGATGACAAAATGAAATATACTGGGCTTCAACAAATTTGCTTCACACAATTGCTTAAGGGCCTTTTGGTTTGTTGCATTCTGGTCACATACAGTGCAATCCACTTTGAACCCAATATTCTGTAGTTCACTTATGATGTGAACAATGAGTGATTTCAAATGGGTGTAGTGGAAAGTGGTTGCAGTAAAGTAATATGCTAGAACTTGTTTCCAAGTTCTCTGAATGCCTTTCAGCATAAGAACCAATGCTTGACTACCAGCTACAGGTGAACTTCCTAAATGACCCAAATCCTGATACCCATAGATTAGCTGTTTGTGTGCATCATAGTACATACCGTCATCCAGAGACATTTCATCAAAATGTTGAGCACAATACTTGTCATTTTCATGCATATTACTTACTTCCCTTGGTAAAAAGTTTAATAAAGCTGGATTAAGTCCTGTATCAAATGGTATGTGGGAAAGCACTCCCTTGAGCAGCCTGACAGATGGAAGGGAGAAGTATGTGGCCAAATATCTGAACAACCGGGGACTACGCTTATAAACAGATAAAGCAAATGCTTTATCTTGTATAGACCACCGTACTGCTGTGGGCTGCACATTGGCATTTCTTAACTGACTATTAATAAAAGTTTTAGTCACATCATTCAACTCTTCTTCAATTAACTGAAATTTCCTGTCATCATACAACTCTTTTAGAATTTTCAATTTATTCCTCTCATTCTGTAGCTGTTTTTTCAATTTACACACTCTGGAAACTGTAATTCTATGCAGTTTATACATTTTGTGTTTTCTTGGAGTTAAATCATGTTTAGAAACGCCAGATCCCATTACACCTGGACTACTTTCAACATCATAAACAGGTGAGGATAAAAAGCTGTACTTACCATCATCTGTGATCTGTAAAGGGGGACTGCTTCGTTGTATTACTGTAGATTTTGCATGGTGACCTGTCTCGTGCACACTTATATTTGCACCCGATGTGGTGAAACCGCCGCCGCCACCACCACCACCACCACCACCAGTGTAACACAGATGGGTGGGGGGAGGGTGATTCAACACCAATTCCATGTGCTTTGGTATAACACCAGGATTTAGCCTGTGTCTAGTAAAGTTCACAAAATCTGCTTCATAAAAATGATCCTCACACACATAATAACAACTACAGTTGACACCTTCATCTATATTACAGATCGTTTCCACTTCTTTAAAGTCTCACTTTTTGATGCAGCTGGGAATTTATAGAAATGTTTATTCTTGTGTTTGGAATTTGTTTTTACATAATAACTACTCCTGCATCTGGGAAACTTGTACGAGTATTTCAATTTCAATCTCAAACTGGATTCTTCTCTTCCTGTATGATCCATCCTCATGTGTCTGAAATGTTATTCAAACCAAAAATTAGGAAGGAGAAAAAAGATCAGGTATGGTTTACATTGATTAATGTTAAAGAAAACTCAATGTGAAATTAATTTCACTATCAAAAATCATATTAGCTTATGTCTAAATGCAGCTATCCTGTACTGAAGTATTGATAACTGTTATCATGGCTTGTAATCTGATGTGGTATTGCTACAAAATAGTGAAAAAAACGAAACAAATTCTCATTTCTACTTCGGATATGCACATCACTCTATATGTAACTGCATGAGCGTAGTTGCACTATATTCTATGTTCAACACTACTTCATTAAACAGTGCTATCAGGCAATAGAAACACTTCTTATTGTACCATTTCGGTATATTTCAGCATCTGGATACCAAATTCAACTTACATTATCAGTAACAGTTACAGCTGTAAATCTGTATTACATTGTGTTGAGCATTAAAGTGCGAGAAGATTTCTACTGCAATGGATATTGCCACAGTAATACGTGTAAATGTCCAACTGCTTGAAGGACCTGCTTTGTGTGACTTCCAAACAAATGTCTTATTATGTGAGAACACAACCTTTGTCGATACAACAGCAACAAACACCTTTTACCTGGATAGAGTGTTATGTACTGTACAGAATATTTACTGTCGAAAACGGGAAATAGAACACACTCGAGGCATTACGAATCAATTGTAACACGTCCAATATTTGGTATGTAGTAAACGGCACAATAAATGGTACTTATTATGTCACTAAGAGTACTTCGTGGCAAAAAGGAAGATGAATGAAAGCCAGAATTATATTCCATTACAGGATTCGGAAAGTTGAGCACCATGTCAAAAGCTGCTAGCATGGGATTCTCTATGAAATACAAGGAAATATGAACAGAAATAAGAAATATACTTACCCTTTAAGTAAACTGAGCAACGGAAATTGTATTTCTTTGCAGGAACAAATATACAAGAGTCAACAGAACGTAATGTGATGATACAACCTCGTGTTCTATATGAAACAAAAGTAAAAAAGTAAATATTGAATCATCACACCATCAAATATTACGAATGCATCCAAAAATTAAGCAGAATAATAGCAACGTACTTACACTGCAATTTAAACGAAAAATCACGATCAGGTTGCTACGATAACAAAACAATTATTGAAGACTACGTCATCCAATAGGAACACGAGACTATAAATTGCTAAACTTGCAGCGCTCCAAGTGGCCTGGGACCAAACCAACGTCGTGTTACCGGAAATCCCTATATGAGTTTCACCCCCCTGGTAGTGACTAACACAAAATTTCGCGCGCGCCTGATGCACAGCACTTTTTCATTGGTAGTCGTCTGGTGGCTCCTTATTGGTCGCTAGCTACAGTGCTCAGACAGTGTGGAGGGGAGATGGCTAGACCCTGGGTCAAGTCAGTACTCGCACTTCGCATGCGTCACAGAATAACGAATCTTTGTTAGTAGCAAAATCTTTGGCCTTTCCATAAATAATTCAATTACGTCAATTAAACTTATTCGTCATTTAGAAAACTTTTTCCCTTAATTGAAATCTTTTCTTTAATATTGAGAAGATCTACTTTCAGTAGCTTATTTATAATTTCATTCGTTCAAGAACCTTTTACCAAACACATTTAAAAACACCACATTATACGTGATATCGACTCCGCTGTATCAATATCTCTGAATTACACTCTTCTATACTTTCGAAAATGATATACATTCACACTAGATACCAATTAAATAGACAGGGAAGTTTCCTTTAACCCCAATAAAATTGGATTTATTTTCTTTCTAGGTATCTCAATACATGTTGGTTATCACCAGTGAACGAGTGCCAGCAAATATATTATCAATCCCCACAATAAGGAAACAAGTCATAAAAAAATCAAACAAAAATCCTAAATGTCACCGCCACTTTTCAACGAACCTTAAGTTACAATCCTCTTCAGGCGTTGACCACACGCGACCTGCTAAGTTCCCTAACATTTAAATCGGCCACTAGTCACCTTGATGAATTAAGTTTTGGTTTAGCTACGTGTAGCTCGTTAAATGGTTCCTTCAATTTACTATCACTTGTCTACTCAGTGATACGTGCACACCATCACCGTATAGTGAAACAGTTCGTCGTTCTATGAGCCAATTCGCTGTCTGCTGCAAGCTAGTGGTCTTGAAATTACAACTACCAACACGTGTTCGAGGCTTTCCCTTCTCGATACACACACCACCCAAACCACCTCAATAAAAACGACAAGCAACCCAATTACCTCTGGGTGCATCGCGACCACTCAACATACAATGCAGACGGGATATCGTTCACACCGATTCCACAACAATCTGCACCTAACAAACCGATCTCTCAATTAAATCAGGCTCGCGTGGGACTCAACCCAGCAAATTTTACGAACGAAACTGTTCCCACAACTATAATCAACAAAATTCCGTGCACTCTCCCAAGACTTGGGTGTCAACTGAGTAGCCTCACTACACCACAGAGTGAAATGCTATAAGATCAAACCTGATATACACCATTACCACCACTTGGTCGGTGAGAAGTCAATCCGGGAACTAACTAACCCATTTCTTGTAAAATAGGAACCATTTAAAACGAACAAACACGCAACGCCAACTTTTAACGGTTAATGTAATAATCATCGATGCTGTCGATTCTTCGCAATAGCGGCTGGCTGCTGCGCGTCGCTCAGGCGGCATCTCTGGACGCAGCGAGGGCGATATGGCATATCGCTGCAGTCGCGCATGCTCGCCACCTGCTATTCCGTAGACTCTCTCATATCATCTAGAACACAATTTGGTTTTACCACATCATACACGTATATTATCGTGACCACCAGGTGTTATCATTGATTTATCACGCAGCAGTAAGGCGAACGTACCCCGTGCGTTTTGACACAGCACAAGTGTCTCTGAAATCCCGTGTGCAGCCGAGGAAAGGCTTCACTTCATCACGTGCTGCAGCTGTTATTGGAACAAAAGAGGACAACTCATCCTCATATCACGAAAAAGCTCGTCCTCAACTTTCCTTTTGTGGTTGCTCTTTGACGATCAAGCCACCACCAAGCCGCGACGCCAAAACGTAAATGGTCCTGCCAACAACAGGTGAAGCCATTTATTTGTCGTCACATCTTGCCGTTTTCTCGCATTCCGCACCTGCCGTTCAATGTCTGCTTATACGAAAACAAACAACCGCGCACAGTACATGTTCCGCTACTTATTCTGAGGTGTCGACAGAAGTGCCGACACAGTGTGGTTTGAGGGGACCGCAATGCACGCTATAAGCTCACGAAGGATGGCGTGAGGTCTGAAACAGGATACGTAAAGAATGCTATAAATAAAAGTACGTAGCTTCTGGAATACTTAACTTTAATCCATCCTTGTGTTACATCTGGAGATTGTGGCGATACAAGTGAGACTCTTTAGATACAAGCTATGTAAGGCTAATGGCGCCTTGCTAGGTCGTAGCCATTGACTTAGCTGAAGGCTATTCTAACTATCTGCTCTGCAAATGAGCGAGGCTTCGTCAGTGTGCATCGCTAGCTACGTCGTCCGTACAACTGGGGCGAGTGCTAGTACGTCTCTCTAGACCTGCCGTGTGGTGGCGCTCGGTCTGCGATTACTGAAAGTGGCGACACGCGGGTCCGACATGTACTAATGGACCGCGGCCGATTTAAAGCTACCACCTAGCAAGTGTGGTGTCTGGCGGTGACACCACATATTCCACACTTAATTTTTGTTCTGTCACGATCATCTGTCCTTGTACTACACAAGGAATGAGGAAAGCTGGCCGGCCGGAGTGGCCGTGCGGTTCTAGGCGCTGCAGTCTGGAACCGAGCGACCTCCACGGTCGCAGGTTCGAATCCTGCCTCGGGCATGGATGTGTGTGATGTCCTTCGGTTAGTTAGGTTTAATTAGTTCTAAGTTCTAGGCGACTGATGACCTCAGAAGTTAAGTCGCATAGTGCTCAGAGCCATTTGAACAATTTTTGAGGAAAGTTGTTTACCTAAGCGGAATGCAACACTTCACTACCATTATCAAGCCCAACGCCAGAACTGTATCTCTGGTGCCAAACCGATCGTCTTCTAACAGATCCTCAATGTTCGTTTTCAGTACTCTGTATACTATTTTTGTCAACAACTTGGATGAATGATCTGTTAAGCTGATTGTGTGGTAATTCCCGCAGTTATCTCTCTTCCTGTTTTCAGGGCTGTATGGATGATATGATTCCGAAAATATGGTGGTATATATCCAAACTCGTAGACCCTACCAACCAACTTTAGTAGTCATTTGGTTACCACTTTCCCCAACGTTCGAAGCAGTGTTGTTTATCCCTTACAGCTATTTGATCACCAACTTTGTTAATCTCTGACTCTAATATTGGATCTCCTGTTTCTCCCATATCGTCTCCTTATTTTTATCGCACTGCCTAACTGTTCTTCCATCTCACGCAGGCCTTCACTGTACTCTTCCCACAAATCCCGTCTCTGCTCAGAAAATATGTTTAACAATGAAATTCCACCCATACTTTTGAAGCCTTTTCTTTCAGTTACACGTACGATCGCTTTAACTTTTCCATGTACTGAATCAGTTCGTCCGACTAACATTTTTTTTTCCATATCTTCAAGTTTTTCCTGCAGCCATTTAGTCTTGCCTTCCCTGCACTCCCTTCTTTATCTGACTTCTCTTCGTCTCAGAGCAGCGCTTGCAACCAACATCCTCAATTGTTTGCTGGATGTATTCCTATGTCTCTCTTGCTCTACAGTTTCTACGCTTACAGCTCCCTCTAGTACCATAGAAGTTATTCTGCGACATGTTAACATATCTCTTACGGTCCAGTCCCTTCATCTTGTCAGTGTTTCGCCTATGTTCTTTTTCTCGTCGATTCTCGGAGAATCTCCTCATCCTTACCTCATCAGTCCATTTAATTTTCGACATTCGTCCGTAGCACCACACCTCAAATGCTTTCACTCTCTTTTCTCCTGGTATCCCACAGTCCATATTTCACTACCATACAATGCTGTGGTCCATTCCTCTCTCTCTCTGACCGTGTTTATATTTCCTTCATTCGTCGATCAGTTAAAGTATTTCTTTATTCTCCCAAGGTTTCTTCGCAGTTATCCTCGTTGTACCTGTACTTGTACGCCCAGCTTCAAGGAGTTCATATTGAATATAGTGCATAGACATTGCAAGAGAGTTAAGAAGGCGTTCTCTGTGACACTTTCATTTTTTCTTGAAATAAAATATTGTGTGATGATGACTTCATATTATGTCACTTCTGCTGTTGACAGACGACATGACAGGGGTCATGTTTCTGGAGCTCTCTGTAGAATATACTATTTATTGAATAATAAGGTTAATTTCATTCGAAAGGTGTCTACAACTCATTTGTAGAATCCTATAGCTGATCACATTAACGTGTTGTGTGACTTTTTTTTGTACAGCTATATGTGTCAGGATTATGCACTCATTGTTTGAGAGCAGAACGACGGAATGCTATATCGCGTGGTGTCGTTTAAATGTTACTTTCATACAAAGCAGAATCTTCTTACCTTTTTCTTGACGTCCAATCTAATCCTTTTTACTGTCTTTGTTACGTGGAAGTCAGTACGGTATTTTAGCGGTCAAAGAATGGTTTCAAACAATGAAGATGTACAATAGCCACCAGGGCCTGATATACCAAAAGCAGAAGGAAAAGGCGAAGGAATTTGTATGCTGAACAAGAAGCTGAGGAGGCTATTCACGACAACAAGTTTTTACTTGGTGTGTGTTAGACCAGCAACCGCACCATGCCATCGCACTTGTGACGTATCTTCCCGAGGCAAACCAGTTTTAAATGCATTGCAAATGTTTTTGTAACATCTAAATATGTTTTTCAAATTTTATTCTGCCAGTAAGGAAAGATGCTTTACAGGTCTGATCACCCACGTATATTAGATTTTAATTTCCCTTCTACAGATACTGTAAATGAAAGTCTCCTACGAAGTTTTTCTGTCTGTCTGTGAAGGATAATCTCAGGAATTACAGTAGAAAGTTTTATGCGGTTTTCATTAATAGGTAGACTCATTCGGATAGGTTTGTGTTTATAATTTGTTGCAGCTATGCCAGACAAGTCGTCCAAGTGTAGATATTTAGTGCTACCTGTGCTAAGCCGCAGCATGTCGCTAGTTACATACTAAATTACACGCTTAACGTCTCCATATACATTCTCTATTTATTCATCTTCTGCTTATGACGTCGGCATGTATATCTGACCTATTGTTGTTGGCTGATTTTCTGTTGGTTCTGATGAGAATAATCTTACTACTGTCTCAAAGTAAGTCACTTTCTGCTCCACACCATTTTCGTGTTATGCTGATGTTACTCTACATTCGCCTGACTAGAAATACTCACCTTCTTTTCATTATGTCCAATTACATCCAGACAAAGCTGTTGCATTTTCATGTTCTGATTTTCTAGCTTCCCTACAATTCTTACTTCTGACATTCCATTCGCCGACTCGTAAATGTTATCCTTTCGTTGATTATTCATTCTCTTTTTTCATAGTCACTTCTCCCTTGGCAGTCTCCTCCCAGAGATCCTAATGAGGGAATAATCCACAGGTCCAGCGGATACACATTGTGTCTTTAATGAAGTGGTTTCCATTGTCTTTTCCATCCTCATGCCGTCGATCATTCTTGATTCTTCCACCCTTTAGTGGCAGTTTCTCGCCGCAGAGACAATGGAACCTCTGGCCTCACCTTCCCCTCTTTATCAAGGCCGTTGGTAGAACGAGGGTGGCTGTTCATCCTGGAAGAAGGCGACCGTCGTTGGTAGTGATTTTTATTCAAAATTCAAGCAGTGGCTGGGGCCGAATGTGGGATACAAGGGGTTTTGATTTCAAGTGTAAGACATTATCCCTAGATTACGTATTTTTTTGGTAAAATATTTTATTGTTTTGAAACACAGTGAATTACAATGTTGTACGGTTTTTGATGCAAAACTTTAGCACTACCTATTATATAAACCAGGGAATTAACTAAAGAAAGTAGATAAAACAAATCACATACAAGGAGGCACTGCCAGTGTGCTTTTTTAAGCACAAGAATATATATATTTCGCACAATGTGAATTGATGTTTACTTATTCTTGCATAACATCCTCTTTGTGCAGCAATTTTTTATATCTAAGTATTTCTAAAGGACAATCGAAAAGTTTCCATTCGAAGACCGTACAAGCCAGAACCGGTATGCAAATCAGGCAAAATCGCCGTGAACATTAAGATAATCATCACATCGAGGCACTAGGTTGAAGATACTCGTTTGGTAAAACACTGTCTGTTGTTGCGTGAAGTAGTCCGTAATTGCCTGCTGCACATCCTCGTCCGACAGAAATCGTCCATCTTTCAAAGTACTTTTTTGAGCAGCCGAAGGAGTAATAATCGCTTGGGAAGAGGTCCGGGCTGTCGGGCGGTTGCTCATGTGTCTCCCACTTGATACGGCCTAGCTCCTGCTTTCTGATTTCTGCGATATGAGGACGTGCGTTTTCATGAAGCAACAGCATCCCTTGGCGAACCGTTCCACAACGGAGGATTCTCACAGACATCCTGCCCCATGCACATTCTTCATTCTCCGATGGATGTCAGTTGGTGTTTGTACTTCGGTAGCCAAGAAAAGAAAAGCACCTCGTTGGTCTTGTTTGTATGCAGTTGCTAATAACGTCGCTCTAGTCCACGTTTACTAATTTCCCGCACGCACGTCGGAAAGACATGATTGTCGCACTAATCCCTCTCCTATATGTCGTTGCTAATATGCTCGCTCTGAAGTTGCGTTATGTTGCATATACACCTCAGGAATGCCTTCAAACGAAAATTTTTATTTGTCCCGTATATTATAATTGTGCGAAAGGTGAGGCGAATCGGCGACACGTTGTGCGTATTTTTTCCCTGTAAAACACTGGAAGCCATTTCCAGAAGACCGGTTGAAGATTGCCTTAGGTTGCTCACGTCGCAATATTCATTGGTGCTCTATTTATGTTTCTACACCGACAAAGACGGAAGTAGCAAACAATCCCCAGTAACATGGCTAGCGCCTGCAATGGTGAAAGTGCGAAACTCAGCTGTCTGGTGGGTTGCCGCGCGCCGAAGCTTTAGGGGTACAATGACGCCTTCCTTGCGAACAGAAGTGAGAACGATGCGAGCTGACGCTTTATCCAGACGATGGGCACTGTCACAGCAAACGCAGTTGTTCACCACGCGAGAAATTTTGCGGATTACATTATTGTTTTACCTTTCTTGTTGAGTGTCTGGCGGTGGCTGTCAACAACAGGCGAGTACAGAGTTGATGTTCAGTACCACTCTCTCCGCCGCACGTGTGGCATACCTATCATCTGCTTCTTAGACTTCAGCAAACCATTTGGCACTGTCTACTTAGACATAAAAAATTTCTCACCAAGTGCAGTGTAATAGTTACTCTCATACCTCACGTCTCTGCAGCAATGCGTCGAGTCTGTCACCACGAAGTCAGACCGGAGAGAGCTAGAATCAGGCACCCCCAATGTTCAGTATTAGGTTCTATGCTCTTTTCATTGTATGTCAATGATGTGTCATCAGTTTTGTCGTACTGTGAACACAACAAGTGTGCTGATGACCTCCGGTTATATCTACAAACATCAAAAAAAGTTTTGCATCACCTAGGTTCCGAGAGTTCCGAAACTTGTACAGAAAATTGGAATAGAGATTAACGTCAACATCATTTCCGCCCTTTTTATTGCTCATGAAAACCACACATTGCACGTTGTACCTCCATACAGCAATACCTTCAGAGGTGGTGGTCAAGATTACTGTACAAACCAGTACCACTAATACCCAGTAGCACATCCTCTTGCATTGATGCATGCCTGTATTCGTCGTGGCATACTATCCACAAGTTCATCAAGGCACTGTTGGTCTAGATTGTCCCACTCCTCAACGGCGATTCGGCGTACATCCCTCAGACTGGTTGGTGGGTCACGTCGTCCATAAACAGCCCTTATCAATCTATCCCAGGCATGTTCGATAGGTTTCATGTCTGGAGAACATGATGGCCATTCTAGTCGAGCGATGTCGTTATCCTGAAGGAACTCATTCACAAGATGTGCACGATGGGGGCACGAAATGTCGTCCATGAAGACGAATGCCTCGCCAGTATGCTGCCGAATGGTTGCACTATCAGTGGGAGGATGCTATTCACGTATCGTACAGCCACTACGTCGCATTCCATGACCACCAGCGGCGTACTTCGACCCCACATAATGCCACCCCAAAACAGCAGGTAACCTCCACCTTGCTGCAGTCACTGAACAGTGTGCCTAAGGCGTTTAGCGTGACCGGGCTGCCTCCCAACACGTCTCCGACGATTGTCTGGTTGAAGGTATAAGCGACACTAACCAGTGAAGAAAACGTGATGCCAATCCTGTGCGGTCCATTAGCCAGTTGTTGGGCCCACCTGTATCGCGCTGCATGGTGCCGTGGTTGCGAAGATGGACCTCGCCATTTACGTGGGGAGTGAAGTTGGGCATCATGCAGGCTACTGCGCACAGTTTGAGGCGTTACACGACGTCCTGTGGCTGCACGAAAAGCATTATTCAACATGGTGGCGTTGCTGTCAGGGTTTCTGTGGTGTCACCGCCAGACACCACACTTGCTAGGTGGTAGCTTAAATCGGCCGCGGTCCATTAGTACATGTCGGACCCGCGTGTCGCCACTGTCAGGATCGCAGACCGAACGCCACCACAAGGCAGGTCTCGAGAGACTGACTAGCACTCGCCCCAGTTGTACGGACGACATTGCTAGCGACTACACGTACGAAGCCTTTCTCTCAATTGCCGAGAGACAGTTAGAATAGCCTTCAGCTAAGTCCATGGCTACGACCTAGCAAGGCGCCATTTGTAACATTGCATGTATCTCAAGATAGTCTCACTTGTATCATCAAGAATGCTGTATACAAATAAGGATTAAAAGTATATTCCATAGCTACGTTCTTTTCTTTATTGCATTCATTACGAATCCTGTTCCAGACTTAACGCAAGACGGCTTGAGTTGACGCGTGCCCTTTCGGCTACCTCCCTTGTGTCTAGACTGTCTTGTCTAGACACAGCAGTTTCTCCGAGCCATAATCCGTAGTTAGCGGTCATCCACTGCAGTAGTAGCCCTTTTTGGGCGGCCTGAATGAGACATGGCGTCGACAGTTCCTGTCTCTCTGTATCTCCTCCATGTCCGAACAATATCGCTTTGGTTCAGTCCGAGACGCCTGGACACTTTCCTTGTCGAGAGCCCTTACAATGCGGACGCGATCGAACCGCGGTATAGACCGTCTACGCATGGTTGAACTACAGACAACACGAATCGTGTACCAACTTCTTGGTGGATTGACTGTAACTGCTCTGCTGTCGGAACCCCTCTGTCTAATAGGCGTTGCTCATGCATGGTTGTTTACATCTTTGGGCGGGTTTAGTGACATTTTTGAACAGTCAACGGGACTGTGTCTGTGATACAATATGCACAGTCAACGTCTATCTTCAGGAGTTCTGGGAACCGGGGTGATGAAAAATTTTTTTAATGTGTCTAAATGCAAAACCAATAAACTTGAAGATAGCTGTAGAGAATTTCAATACTGACCGTTCTGCACTATCAAAATTGGCACAGAGTATATGGTTAAAGCTCAATCCATCCAAAACCTAAGTTGTAATGGTTATTCATTGTAGGTCCATGAGGCAGAAATATCGGGAACTCCTACCATCTCAACTTCTCTCCGTTAACAAAGATACTGGACGTAATAGTAAAGGAAAATATAAATTGGACTGAGCACGTAAATGCAGTGTCCTGAAAGGCATCATCATCTACAAAAATATAAACAGCTCTTCCCTCGTGATGTGAAAAAGAAACTTGTAAAAAGACTTGTACTTACAATTATTGATTACAGCTATGTTATCCTGCAAGGAGTTTACCAGGAAAGCTCATGGCGCACGGAACTGGTTATGAACGCCTGTGTTCGATATATCTGCGACGTTCAACTCTTCGATCATATTTCATCATGCGCATATCTCCAGGTTGCGCGCAGGAAGGCGCAGAGATTACCATGCACTCTCTCTCCTCTGTTGTCTTATCAATGTACTCTGTTCTTCATATCTCCCCCTGACCTTAGCGCTCTTGCCTGAACAACCCACAGAGGAAAATAATTTTTGCCACGCTTCATCCTTCAGCCACTTTCTTGAAGTCCTTGTCACTAGTGGAAACCCGACTTTGGAATAATTTCCGTCATTGTATTAGACAACCGAACAACACATTTAATGAAATGTCTACGAAAGCAACAGTAATGACTATCATAGTCGCCATACACCCTAGATTACTTTTTACACCCTTCTTTCCAGCAATATTTTCTTCATTTTCGAGCCTTTTATCTAGCAGGTGCAGTCTCCTTAAATTTTCCTTCCCCACAACTTGCTATATCAGAAAATACCTATTTTGTACATCTATAAATTATTTTATAGCTATCACTACGTTATTAATATTATTGCCATTATTATTAGAGTTATTATTAGTAACGTCATCATTATTGTTGTGAGACCTGAGTTTCTCCCGGCTTGTACAAAGTTCAAATAGCTTATGGGAATGCATCCGGGAATGCAGCCGTCGACAACCGCAGTCTGTGCTCCTGTTGAAATATCAGCGGTTGTCGACGACGTCACTCGGGTGCACTCCGTAAGTTATTGACCATCATTATTGTTATTTTGAGCAGCAATAGTAGAAGTACTGCCAGTATTAATTTCATTAGCTCTTAATCAGTACTATTTATTCACATAGTCCCTACAGACACTCAAAGAATTTTATTACTATTTGTCATATGAAAACTATTGTTATTTCTTAGGTACCTAAGATGTAACAAAGATAATGTATGTGTGAAACCCTGGTCCGATGTAAGGAGGCTTTGGACACCCTAAACTGATCAGGTCAAATAAATAAAAAGACAAATACATAATCTATGTCACTTTGGCAAGGTGAGTGGAAAACCTCCTTAGCATGAGATATCTGGAGGATTCCGGTTGTCTGAGACGAAATTTTGCGAAACATACGGAAGGGAGCCGATCCTGTCTCCAAACGGTGGCCTTGGCTTCAGGTAATGCTGTTCCATTAATATGTTAAACAGAGCTATGTGTTAACGTAACTGAAGAGATGATATCTGAGAGGTGCCGTCACCGCTTGTAATTATAATCGACAAAGGTATGTTCTATTGGTATAACAGGTGTTGCCTTTTGATACAGGTAATTTTAGCTGAATCTTCGTCCTGGTAACGAGCTACGCCTCACAGAATTAGTTGTATGGATGATCTGCAAGACATGAGCTGCTCGAGGGACCAAATTGTAAGCATCAATATAGGAGTTTGGAGATACATAGGGTTAAAGATTGCAATTGATCCACAAATCTGAATAGTTTTATTCTAACACACATTTTTTTCTGGATGGCTTTTAACATCTGCATTCTGAACATCAAAGTCACTAATTTCTCTGAATGTTTTGAACGTTTGCCTCACATTGCTTTCACTTATTTGTTCAAAATATTTACACTGAAGAGCCAAAGAAACTGATAGACCTGCCTAATACCGTGTAGGGCCCCCGCGAGCATGCAGAAGTGACGCAACACGACGTGGTATGGACTCGATTAATGCCTTAGTGCTGGATGGAATTGGCACCAAGAATCCTGAAGGGCTGTCCATAAATCTGTATGGGTGAGGGGGTGGAGATCTCTTCTGTACAACACGTAGCAAGCCATCCCAGATATGCTCAATAATGTTCACGTCTGGGGAGACTGGTGGCCAGCGGAAGTGTTTGAACTCAAAAGAGTGTTGCTGGAGGCACTCTGAAGCAATTCTGGAGGTATGGGGTGTCACATTGTCCTGCTAGAATTGCCCAAGTCCGTCGGACATGAATGGATGCAGGTAATCTGACAGGATGCTTACGTACGTGTCACGGTGTCAAGAGTCGTATCTAGACGTATCAGGGGTCCCATACCACTCCAACTGCACACGCCCCACACCATTACAGAGCCTCCACCAGCATGAACAGTGCAGAGTCCATGGACTCACGAGTTTGTCTACATGCAGGGTCCATGGATTCATGAGGCTGTCTCCATACCCGCACTCGTCCATCCGCTCGATACAGTTTGAAACGAGACTCGTCTGACCAGGCAACCTGTGTCCAGTCCTCAACAGTCCAACGTCGGTGTTGACGGGCTCAGGCGAGGCGTAAAACTTTGTGTCATGTATTCATCAAGGGTATACGCGTGGGGCGTGGGCCTTCGGCTCCGAAAACCCATATCGATGATGGTTCGTTGAATGTTTCGCACGCTGACACTTGTTGATGGCCCAGCATTGAAATCTGTAGCAATCTTCAGAAGGGTTGCACTTCTGTCACGTTGAACGATCCTCTTCAGTCGTCGTTGGTACCGGTCTTGCAGGATCTTTTTCCGGCCGCAGTTTTGTCGGATATTGATGTTTTACCTGATTCCTGATATTCACGGTACACTCGAGAAATGGTCGTACGGGAAAATCACCACTTCATCGCTACCTCGGAGATGCTGCGTCCCATCGCTCGTGCGCCGACTATAATACCACGTTCAGATTCAATTAAATCTTGATAACCTGCTATTGTAGCAGCAGTAACCGATCTAACAACTACACCAGATGCTGCCTACCGCAGCGGCGTATTTTGCCCTTTAGATATCTCTGTACTAAATACGCATGCCTATATCAGTTTCTTTGGCGCTTCAGTACAAGAGGACGGTGGCAGTTAGGTCTTTCATCCTTTTTATCTACAGGTTTTTCAGAAAGAGATACATGTTCTTTGCCTATATTACACCTCTTCTCTTTGAACTTCCGTTGTGAAGTTGTAACCTCTCCCCTTACTGATCGGCTTTAATGCGATAAAATGAAGGTTATCGCGCATGCCTAATGAATTTGATTCTGGAATGGGAATGGAAATGGAAATGCCGTGTGGCTAGGGCCTCCCGTCGGGTAGACCGTTCGCCTGGTGCAAGTCTTTCGAGATGACGCTACTTCGGCGACTTGCGTGTCGATTGGGATGAAAGGATGATGATAAGGACAACATAACACCCAGTCCCTGAGAAGAGAAAATCTCCGTCCTAGCCGGGAATCGAACCCGGGTCGTTAGGCATGACATTTCGTCGCCCTGACCACTCAGCTACCAGGGGCGGACGATTCTGGTCAAGGTTTTCATCTCGGAAGAAAATTTGAGCGGTTAATGGAAATAAGTGTACAAGAGGCTATTCTAATGAGCACACCATTCTGCTCCCGCACTTTGTACTTATTTGGATTTGGCTCAATACTAAAACAGCTCCATCACTCACGTAAAATACGAAAGGAAAACCGGTACCACATGACGGAAAGACGCCACAACAAATATTATTGAAATGATACAGAAAATAATTAATACAATCTTCTGTCCAATATTTGTTCAATAATGTGGACAACAGACAATACATAACCCTTTGACTGTATGAGTGGCAATAGAAGTTGCCACGCGTTTCCGACAACGCAATGCATTATGAAATAACGATGGATAAAGAAAGCAGTTCTCTTATACCGTTAATAATCAGAAGTGTTAATTTGGAAAAGGGAGCTTTAACTCATTATTGAAAAGCTAATGACTGACTTCAGGTTGCTCTATTGTCACGACAACGTGCACTTGGTCCTGACGTACTTTGAACACATGGTAATGACTGTGAAAATTTACTGGATCAAATAAGCAATTGTTGGTTTTCAACAGATTGACAACAACGAACCGAACCAGTACACAACATTATTATTACCGTGAACACAGATATGAAACATGTGAATTTATTCTTTCCTTTGATTTGAGAGTGCCAGAACTACTTTAATTTTAGTTACATTACTTTACTTTGTCTTTACTCAGTTAGCAAGAATAATGTTGCCTCTGAATATTATTGAACAACACTGTTCACTTACAGAGGCTTCGTTATTATCTTCAATTACGTTTCTAGCAAACAAACAAAACTAGCAATGATAGTCTTTTACACTGCTGGCCATTAAAATTTCTACACCAAGAACAAATGCAGATGATAAACGGATATTCATTGGACAAGTATATTACACTAGAACTGACATGTGATTACATTTTCACGCAATTTGGGTGCATAGATCCTGAGAAATCAGTACCCAGAACAACCACCTCTGGCCGTAATAACGGCCTTGATACGCCTGGGCATTGAGTCAAACAGAGCTTGGATGGCCTGTACAGGTACAGCTGCCCATGCAGCTTCAACACGATACCACAGTTCATCAAGAGTAGTGACTGGCGTATTGTGAGGAGCCAGTTGCTCGGCCACCATTGACCAGAGGTTTTCAGTTGGTGAGAGATCTGGAGAATGTGCTGTCCAGGGCAGCTGTCGAACATTTCCTGTATCCAGAAAGGCCCGTACAGGACCTGCAACATGCGGCCGTGCATTATGCTGCTGAAATGTAGGGTTTCGCAGGGATCAAATGAAGGGTAGAGCCACTGGTCGTAACACGCCTGAAATGTAACGTCCACTGTTCAATGTGCCGTCAGTGCGAAGAAGAGGTGACCGACACGTGTAACCAATGGCACCCCATACCATCACGCCAGGTGATACGCCACTATGGCGATGACGAATACACGCTTCCAATGTGCGTTCACCGCGATGTCGCCAAACAGGGATGCGACCATCATGATGCTGTAAACAGAACCTGGATTCATCCGAAAAAATAACGTCTTGCCATTCGTGTACCCAGGTTCGTCGTTGAGTACACCATCGCAGGCCCTCCTGTCTGTGATGCAGTGTCAAGGGTAACCACAGCCGTGATCTCCGAGCTGATAGACCATGCTGCTGCAGACATCGTCGAACTGTTCGTGCAGATGGTTATTGTCTTGAAAACGTCCCCCCCCCCCCCCCCCCATCTGTTGACTCAGTGATCGAGACGTAGCTGCACGATCCGTTACAGCCGTGCGGATAAGATGCCTGTCATCTCGACTGCTAGTGATACGAGGCCGTTAGGATCCAGCACGGCGTTCCATATTACCCTCCTGAACCCATCGATTCCATATTGTGCTAACAGTCATTAGATCTCGACCAACACAAGCAGCAATGTCGCGATACGATAAACCGCAATCGCGATAGGCTACAATCCGACCTTTATCAAAGTCGGAAACGTGATAGTACCCATTTCTCCTCCTTACACGAGGCATCACAACAACGTTTCACCAGGACACGCCGGTCGACTGCTGTTTGTGTATGAGAAATCGGTTGGAAACTTTCCTCATGTCAGCACGTTGTAGGTGTCTCCACCGGCGCCAACCTTGTGTGAATGCTCTGAAAAGCTAATCATTTGCATATCTCAGCATCTTCTTCCTGTCGGTTAAATTTCGCGCCTGTAGTGCGTCATCTTCGTGGTGCAGCAATTTTAATGGCCAGTAGTGTATTACGTTTTTTAATTATTTAAACAATGAAATCTGGTATTCAGTAACTAGAAAGGAATGGGAGCACTAATTAGGTGACAATTACAGAAGATAGTAGCATGATCAGGTATCTATAGTGTTTACGTACAACACCTATTACTGAAATCAAATTCACTAAGAATGTCACTGGGTAGCGCCTCACGAAGTTTTTAGTGGGAATAAAAGTAAAACCACCATACAGTTCGTTGCAGATATTAAGCCGTCGTTCCCCTTGCACCATGTAATATTGTGGACGATTCGCAGTGAACAATTATGGGGCAGTATCTTGCTGTTATTGGGGTCTCTTGCAACTGCCCGCATTCGTCACACTCTTGGTGTGTCGCGAAGAACAACTTCGCTTCACATAGGCGCGACAGTGCACAGTAGTTGCGTATACTCACTCTTACGTCTCACAACCAAGGCTAAGTCTCCAGCGCGCTCTGCTCTGACGCCACACTCGCGTCCAGAGACAGCGCTCCTACACGAGTCTTTACTCCCTGCCAGTATCATTGCTTTTCCTAAATTTCCCTCACGGCATTAAGACGGAATAGATAAACTGATAAGCCAAAACATTATGACCACTACCCAGTGCGACGTTGGATACCGCCTGGTGGCCTCCCGGTCACGTGACGCGGTAACAAAAGTATGTAAGCGGAGCAGACACGGACGGAGGATCACCCAAGCGACTACATGGACTGCAAATTGGGAAATCAATTGAAATAATCGACCCTGACAAAGGGCAGATTATTGTTACGCAGAGCCTGTGAACGAGCATCTCGAAAAAAGTGAAGTTAGTCGAATGTTTACATGGTACTGTCGTTAGCATCTTACAGGAAGAGGTAGAAGACAGTGAAACTACCACAAGGTGCTCAATGGTTGGATGTCCACGACTCTTCAGAGAACGAAAGGTTCGGTGGCTTGCCGGTTTTGTAAAGTAGAATAGGTGGTGATCTGCGGCATCTGTGCCGAAAGAGCTCAATGCTGGTGCACGCACAAGTGTTTCGGAGCGCACCATTCATCGTACATCATTAAACATGGAGGTCACCGGCAGACCACTCGTACGAGTCAATTGTTGAACCAACGACATCGTCAAATGCGATTGCACTGGGCACGGGAACATCGGGATTCGACCGTCGATCAATGGAAACGTGTCGCCTCTTCGGGTAAATCACATTTTTGCTACTCTAGGTCGGCGGCCATCTCCACAAACGCCGTCATCGAGGTGGATGGCGGCTCGAAATATGCAGCACGCTACGGACGCAGGTTGGTGGGAGCAGTATTATGCTATGGGAGACATTCTCCTGCGCTTGCATGGGACCTGTGGTAGTAATCGAAGACGCACTGACAGCTGCGAACCACCTTCGTCGCTTCGTGCTTGAAGTCTTCCCCGACGCTTATGTCATCTTTCAGCAGTATAACAGTCCGTGTCTCGGAGCCAGAACCGTGCTATAGTGATCTGAGGAGCGTTGTAGTGAACTCACGTTGTTTTCTGGGCAACCAAAATCGCATTATGTAAATGCGCTATCGGGCGCCATCACCATTTACGCAAATCAGCGACCCGTTATTTACGCGAAATACGTGACCTGTGCGTAGGCATCTAATGGCACATACATCCACAAACCTACCACAAGTTGTCGGATCCCTGATAAGCACAATTAGTGGTGTACTTCGTTTCAAAGACGAATAAACAAGATATTAAGCAGATGGTCATAATGTTTTGCCTCATCAGTGTATATCATAATAGAAAACGATTTGTACAGCTTACAGCACGTATCAGATTTCTAATTAACACATAGTATCTAAAAATTTACAGTATAAAACAAGTACATCATATTTACCATAAAATAAAGGGCAAAAATTTTAGGTAGCACATGTATATTACAGTGTCACATAAGGTGCATCTCAATGTTTACGAGATCACTTCGTTCTTCTGCCCCTTCATGGCAGGTATCTGAGACAGTGACAGGCTGCCCGATATTAAGGCCAATTCTAAATGCTTCGCTGATTACCTGAATAGCAATAAAGATTATTACTACTATTATTACTTGTAAGAATATAGATGAAGGAATATCTGTATACATGACATCAAATTATCAACAGCATCCATGCAATAATAATGTCATATATCATCCATTTTAGGAACATAATGCTATGTACATGCACTTACTATTATATTTATGAAACGAACTATGTACATATTTACATACCTCTGAGTGTTCTGAATCACTGGGAAGGTACTCAGGATACTGGTCCGATATATCAGGACAACTAACACTCTATTCTCCCGATGTTAGACAGTCCGATCGGCATCAAACGTTGTATATATCGACAAAGTATCAACCAAAACTCCAATACAGTTTGTGTTATGTGCTGTCGTCCAGTACACCGTGCGTGAGTCATAAGTAATACGGAACATCTGAGCTACGGAGCACAGGAAAAGCATTACTGACAGCATTTGTCCCGAGGATCTACCGTGGTAAAGTCGGTAGAGCGGTAGTTTGTCGTACGAAGGGTCACGGGTTCCAACGCTGGTCATACCAGTTTTTGTGATGAAAGACGTGTGAAGCTCTTATATTTCACAATATGCTCCTGACTGTTCGGAGTTTATAGCAATGTTCAACTGGGAGTCACTTTCGCTTCGTTTATTTGAAAACCTACAAACTACGTCTGGAATTTCAAAGAATAAAAATAAACAGCTGGAAAAGGAAAATGAAGAAAGAATTTCGTCGCACGTGCGGAAGTACTAATAGCGGTAATAATAACAAATTGTTGTTACTATTATTGTTATTATTATTATTATTTATCAGTAAACACTTCCGGGCTAAGTTACCGTGGTCGATCTGTAGAAATTCTTCTCCCTGACGTTTCGTTCTCAACTACGGAGAACATCTTCCGAGGTGAGTCGACGACTGGCTGCTAGGAGCTGGGGCTGCCGCTTACATGGAGATCGTAGAGGGCGCCACCACACGTCACGTGGCGTCGATGTGTGGCTATCTGTGGCTATCGTCTGTTCTCTCGATTGCAGGCAATCGATTGTCACGTGATTGATGCAACGTCGACCGCCATATATTGTTCAATTTTAATCCTTCTTCTTTATGATTAAAATTGTATTGATGTTTGTGGATTTCAATTGCCTCTCTGTACATACGTGTATAATAGTGCGACGTCGTCGCTAGCACGCTTGTCTCACCAAATTTTATTTCGTGATCTCCATCCTTAAAAACATGTTCCGCTACTAACGATTTGTCGATATGTCCCAAGCGACAGTTTCTTTTGTGCTCCGTCAACCGTGTATTGATGCTTCTTTTTGTAGTTCCTATGTAAACCCTGCCACAACTACACGGAATTTTATATACCCCTGGGGTGGCTAGGGGGTGACGAGCATCTTTTGTTGATCTTAGGCATTCACTAATTTCCTTAGTAGGTCTGAAAATAGTCTCCACCTGAAACTAGGCTAGTACTTTTCCAATGCGATCAGTGATGTTATGGATGAACGGAAGAAATACTTTTCCAGCTGATGATTGTTGCTGTCTCCTATTTTTAGGCATTTTTCTACTTGGGTGAAGTGCTCGGTTAATCTCATTTTTCGTATAACCATTTTTTGCAAAAGCCATTCGTAAATGATTTAGTTCTTCTTGTAAATAGCCTGGTTCACAAATATTATTGGCCCTATCCACCATCAATACACGGTTGACGGAGCACAAAAGAAACTGTCGCTTGGGACATATCGACAAATCGGTAATAGCGGAACATGTTTTTAAGGATGGAGATCACGAAATAAAATTTGGTGAGACAATCGTGCTAGCGACGACGTCGCACTATTATACACGTATGTACAGAGAGGCAATTGAAATCCACAAACATCAATACAATTTTAATCATAAAGAAGAAGGATTAAAATTGAACAATATATGGCGGTCGACGTTGCATCAATCACGTGACAATCGATTGCCTGCAATCGAGAGAACAGACGATAGCCACAGATAGCCACACATCGACGCCACGTGACGTGTGGTGGCGCCCTCTACGATCTCCATGTAAGCGGCAGCCCCAGCTCCTAGCAGCCAGTCGTCGACTCACCTCGGAAGATGTTCTCCGTAGTTGAGAACGAAACGTCAGGGAGAAGAATTTCTACAGATCGACCACGGCAACTTAACCCGGAAGTGTTTACTGATAAAGACGCCGGCCGTGAAAGCCTACATGGGATGATTATTATTATTATTATTATTATTATTATTACGAGGGTTTTCCAGAAAGTAAGTTCCGAACGGTCGCGAAATGGAAACCACAGTGAAATCCAGAGACGTTTTATTTGCAACAGTTAGGTACACCTTCCACCTACTTCTTTACATAGTCGCCGCTCCAACTTCGAGCGTTGTCGTAGTGTTGTATCAACTTTCCAATATCCTTGTCTTAGAAAGCAGCCGCCTGTGCTTTCGGCCAGTTATCTGCACTGGTCTGCAGCTCGTTGTCTGTGGAAAAATTTTGTCTTCATAGCCTGCGTTGCTTGTGAGCAGAGATGAGACTCAGGGGGAGCCAATAACGGACTGTATTGTGTGTGACCAAACACTTCTCATCGGAAACGCTGCAGGAGCGTCTCCATTGCCCCTGCAGTGTGCGGTCGAGAATTGGCATCAAGGAGGAGCTGCTCGACAGTTGTGTTATGTGGGCTGCATGACACAGGCGAAATCTCTAACCAGGCCCTCATACTTGGCGGGAGACGCTATTCCCTGCGCATCTTTACGTGCTCACTGTTCACTTACAACTGAAAAGAGCGACGCGACACAATCGACGGGCATACTAGAGACACTGCCCAACACATCTGTGCAAAGCTTTACCGGATTTTCCCCATGGTTTCCATTTCACGACCGATCGGAACTTACTTTCTGGACAACACTCGTATTATTACTATTAATATTAACACTTCTGCATGTTGGTGCAACTGTTTTTTTTTATTCTTCTGTTCCGGTTATTTATTCTATGAAAGTACGAAGGTATTCTATAGGTTTCCTACTTTCAAATAAAAAGAGCGGAAGTGACTCCCAATGTAAAATTGCTATAAACTCTGGACAATCCTTTTACATGTCAGGAACATGCTGTCCCATATAACTGGTTCATACCTACTACAGTAGAAAAATTAGCATGACCACAGCTCGATCCCGGGACCCTCGGTACGACAAGCTAACGTTCTGCCATCTTCGCCACGAAAACTTTAGATAACAGGCGCTCGCAGTTATGTTTTTCCTTTGCTCCTTAGCTTAAGTGTTACTTATTACTTACTGTGTACGCACGTTGTCCTGGACGAGAGCACATAGTACAAACTATACTCGAGTTTTAGTTGATATTCTGTCGATATACAATATTTGGTGGCGATCTGTCTGACATCTGAAGCCTTGGGTTTAAGAACATCGTTTTCTTGTAGCTCATCAAATGTAGCTACAATCTCTGAAAACGTACACGGGTCCGTGTTAGTGCGATCTATTCCACCTGTCCCTTATACAGGGTGATAATTACTGAACTATGTGAAACAGAATCGTCATAACTTATGAACGGTTTGCGTTAGGACGTTCAAGTTGCATAGTTGGCTGCGGTGCATGATCGGAATTAATTTGTGCATGCGCCTTTGGTTTCGCGAGGAAGCGCACTTTCATTTGGATGGGTTCGCCAGTAGACAAAATTGGTGCATTTGGGGGCTGAAAATCCACATTTCGCGATCGAGAAGTCTCTTCACCCTCAAGATGTGGACTGTGTTGTGTGCAATGTCCAGTCACGGAATAATCGGTGCGATATTCCTTGATAGATCGGTGCCTACCGAACGATGCGTGAAGGTTTTGGAAGATGATTTCATCCCCATTATCCAAAGTGACCCTGATTTCGACAAGATGTGGTTCATGCAAGACGGAGTTCGACCCCATCGAAGCAGGAGAGTGTTTGATGTCCTGGAGGAGCACTTTGGGGACCGCACTCTGGCTCTGCGGTACCCAGTGGTCCTCGATCGGACGCCATATGCTCTGGATCTGAACACATGCGACTCCTTCTTGTGGGGCTATATTAAAGACAAGGTGTATAATAACAACCGCAAAACCATTGCTAAGCTGGGAGCAGCCATGCCGTCCGCGTGATAACCTAGCACTATAGCCGCTGCGCTTCTTTCATTTGCTTGACACAGACATCACGTTACAGCTATAGACGGTACGCAAAATACTTCAAGTAGAAGCCGTTGGATGAAACGCCACTAGCGAGGTATTCAAGACAGAATCCTCCACAACATACCTAAGATTCATCAAAATCCGCAATTAACAGGTCCAATGGCCTCCTTGGCAGTTAGATAACACACCATTTGATTTGATTCAGCCAATCTCTCTCAACATGTCTTTCAGGCTACGATTCTTATCACATAATGGACACTGAAAATACGCTCGTAATCGGAATGTTTAACTTACAATAGACCTCTCAGCTACGACTGGATCTGAATTCTTAGACATCATTAGGAAAAGAAAAATTAATTGTTGTTGTTGTGGTCTTCAGTCCTCAGACTGGTTTGATGCAGCTCTCCATGCTACTCTATCCTGTGCAAGCTTCTTCATCTCCCAGTACTTACTGCAACCTACATCCTTCTGAATCTGCGTAGTGTATTCATCTCTTGGTCTCCCTCTACGATTTTTACCCTCCACGCTGCCCTCCAATGCTAAATTTGTGATCCCTTGATGCCTCAAAACATGCCCTACCAACCGGTCCCTTCTTTTTGTCAAGTTGTGCCACAAACTTCTCTTCTCCCCAATTCTATTCAATACCTCCTCATTAGTTATGTGATCTACCCATCTAATCTTCAGCATTCTTCTGTAGCACCACATTTCGAAAGCTTCTATTCTCTTCTTGTCCAAACTATCCACGTTTCACTTCCATACATGGCTACACTCCATACAAATACTTTCAGAAACGACTTCCTGACACTTAAATCTATACTCGATGTTAACAAATTTCTCTTCTTCAGAAACGCTTTCCTTGCCATTGCCAGTCTACATTTTATATCCTCTCTACTTCGACCATCATCAGTTATTTTACTCCCTAAATAGCAAAACTCCTTTACTACTTTAAGTGTCTCATTTCCTAATCTAATTCCCTCAGCGTCACCCGATTTAATTTGACTACATTCCATTAGCCTCGTTTTGCTTTTGTTGATGTTCATCTTATATCCTCCTTTCAAGATACTGTCTATTCCGTTCAACTGCTCTTCCAAGTCTTTTGCTGTCTCTGACAGAATTACAATGTCATCGGCGAACCTCAAAGTTTTTATTTCTTCTCCATGAATTTTAATACCTACTCCGAATTTTTCTTTTATTTCCTTTACTGCTTGCTCAATATACAGACTGAATAACATCGGGGAGAGGCTACAACCCTGTCTCACTCCCTTCCCAACCACTGCTTCCCTTTCATGCCCCTCCACTCTTATAACTGCCATCTGGTTTCTGTACAAATTGTAAATAGCCTTTCGCTCCATGTATTTTACCCCTGCCACCTTCAGAATTTGAAAGAGAGTATTCCAGTTAACATTGTCAAAAGCTTTCTCTAAGTCTACAAATGCTAGAAACGTAGGTTTGCCTTTTCTTAATCTTTTTCCTAAGATAAGTCGTAAGGTTAGTATTGCCTCACGTGTTCCAACATTTCTACGGAATCCAAACTGATCTTCCCCGAGGTCCGCTTCTACTAGTTTTTTCCATTCGTCTGTAAAGAATTCGCGTTAGTATTTTGCAGCTGTGACTTATTAAACTGATAGTTCGGTAATTTTCACATCTGTCAACACCTGCTTTCTTTGGGATTGGAATTATTATATTCTTCTTGAAGTCTGAGGGTATTTCGCCAGTCTCATACATCTTGCTCACCAGATGGTAGAGTTTTGTCATGACTGGCTCTCCCAAGGCTGTCAGTAGTTGGAATGTTATCTACTCCCGGGGCCTTGTTTCGACTCAGGTCTTTCAGTGCTCTGTCAAACTCTTCACGCAGTATCTTATCTCCCATTTCGTCTTCATCTACATCCTCTTCCATTTCCCTAATATTGTCCTCAAGTACATCGCCCTTGTATAAACCCTCTATATACTCCTTCCACCTTTCTGCCTTCCCTTCTTTGCTTAGAACTGGGTTTCCATCTGAGCTCTTGATATTCATACAAGTGGTTCTCTTCTCTCCAAAGGTCTCTTTAATTTTCCTGTAAGCATTATCTATCTTACCCCTCGTGAGATAAGCCTGTACATCCTTACATTTGTCTTCTAGCCATCCCTGCTTAGCCATTTTGCACTTCCTGTCGATCTGATTTTTGAGACGTTTGTATTCCTTTCTGCCTGCTTCATTTACTGCATTTTTATATTTTCTTCTTTCATCAATTAAATTCAATATTTCTTCTGTTACCCAATTCAAATTAATACAGTGTGTAAATTACAGATACGGTCTTCAAATATAAATAAATGAAATAACTAGATACCTCTTTATCTACAGGACCACAGTCCCATAAATCAAAGCAGATCCGTCCACGAATGCTTTCACGGCCAAGACAGAACAAAACTAATGTCGTTCGTTCCACAGTCACCGGACCTCCATATCATTGAGAACATGTGGGCAGAGGTATTGAGGTCATTGCAGTTAGGTCTAGAAACGCAGGCGACCTTTGGGAGAATACAGAAAAATCGTGTCTGGAAATAAACCATGCCGGAGCACTGTCGAGGCAGTTCCTTGAATCAGTTCCAAGACGCCTTGGAGAAATTCTATACAACGATGGTGGGTGGGTTGGCTACTAGAAGTTACACTCTTCCCTAAAAGCCACGCAGTCCCTTTATAGCAGCTCTTCGTCAGAAAGCTCGATTATCTTCCAAAGTTCATGCACTGACAGAAGACTTTCCTAGCTGACGGCAACTGAGGAATGAACTGGCGGAAACGTTGTCGAACAGACGTTGGACGTCCCTCTCACTGGACGCAATGGCTGCGCGCGTGTGTGTGTGATTAAAAAAATCGAACAATAATGAAAATTGTTTAAATATCACTGTGGATTGTTTTAATGCGTCGAAAAGTTACAAAATTATTATTTACCCAACCCGTGTCCTGCACATTACATTAATTAAATTCTTGGGGAATGTATTACTTCAGAAATGTGGGCAGAGGTATCAAGGTCATTGCAGTTAGGTCTAGAAACGCAGGCGACCTTTGGGAGAATACAGAAAAATCGTGTTTGGAAACAAACCTTGACGAAGCACTGTCGAGGCAGTTACTTGAATCAGTTCCAAGACGCCTTGGAGAAATCCTACACCGCAGCTGAATTACCTTAGTTCACTAGATATTGTTTGGACTTTTGATGTCTGAATAATTCGTACGTAATAATAAGCAATTGATCGTTGGGAAGTTAATTTTTTTTCCTACCCTACAAGGTGGTCATTTTACGTGTCAATTACAATGTCTGTCGTATTTTATTGTATGGAAATCCCCGTTTTCTTTCTTGATTAATTGTTGCCACGCTGCCTAAGTTTAAGGACAGCGACTGTGTGGAATTATTACATCCAAACCAGTGTCAGATTATGCAGCGTACTGGAGTGATGTCGCGGACGACTTATCCAGTGTGCCATGGAAGCAGATGAACCGTGGGGTGCCAAAAATGCAAGTGAACAACTGACTTATAAAAAATGTATCGCACGACTTCGCAACACAACTGCTAAGAAACATTATCCGCAGCCCGCACAAGCCGTGACTTCAAACACGACGAAGGACGTGACAGCTCGACGCCTACAGAAGGCACCGCTGGCAGTCGTTTTCTGGTCACTCAGGTGCACCACTTCCACTCAAGTACTCCGATAGTCACTCCGGCGGCGAACACTGAACAAAGCAGTCCTGTGCTCAGACAATTTATTTTTAAGTAACAACTTTCAGTGAGCATAAACTCCTGATGACGAGCAAAACATGTCTGAATTGGGTTGCAGTATGCTAAATGAAACATGAAATAAATAATGATGACAGCTGATTTTTGCCTCAGCTTCTACTAAAGCAATGAGTGTTCACATTGTCGATGCTATCTCACTAGCCGTGTACTGCAGCAACTTTAGCCGTACATTCAGCTCCCACTACAAACGTATGTTTAAGGCCACATGGCCGGCCCATGTGACCGAGCTGTTCTAGGAGCTTCAGTCCGGAACCGCGCTGCTGCTACGGTCGCAGGTTCGAATCCTGCCTCTGGAATGGATGTCTGTGATGTCCTTATGTTAGTTAGGTTTAAGTAGTTGTAAGTCTAGGGGTTCAAATGGCTCTGAGCACCATGGGACTTAACATCTTAGGTCATCAGTCCCCTAGAACTTAGAACTACTTAAACCTAACTAAGTTAAGGACATCATACACATCCATGCCCGAGGCAGGATTCGAACCTGAGACCGTAGCAGTCCCGCGGTTCCGGACTGCGGCGCCTAGAACCGCACGGCCACCGCGGCCGGCCTAAGTCTAGGGGACTGATGACCTCAGATGTTAAGTCCCATAGTGCTCAGAGCCACTTAAAAGTCACATGTTTTTCCTCCTCTTCTGTTGTAGATGAAAACGACAGCAACGAAATCAGTTAAAAGACTCCTATGAAACACTTCGTAATCTTCAGATGACATGGAATTCGCCACACTTTGTCAGTTACTACTATAATATTGTTTATCAATGATAAGCGCATTATTTCAGTCATTTTCACTGCATTTTTAATGGTGGAGCTGGAAGCATGGAGACATGGGATGTCCACCACAATAAGATATTAGCATTTACCTTACGCATTCATCTTCAGAATAATAGCAGAATATCCACTGAAGAAACCTGACAATAAGGATCCGATGAGGTAGGTGTGAGACTGCATCCAGTGTCATGTTTTAGCAAGCATCCACCGTTGCTAGTCGGTGTGGCCGAGCGGTTCTACGCACTACAGTCTGGAACCGCGCGACCGCTACGGTCGCAGGTTCAAATCCTGCCTCGGGCATGAATGTGTGTGATGTCCTTAGGTTAGTTAGGTTTAAGTAGTTCTAAGTTCTAGGGGACTGATGACCTCAGATGTTAAGTCCCACAATGCTCAGAGCCATTTGAACCATTTTTGAACCACCCACGGTTAATTTTGTGTTTGGGAGGGGAGGGACTGGATGCGAATGATGGTGTGGTAGATTGTAACAATTGTTTATTGCTTGCAAAACGAGGTACAGTCTACTGCAAAATAAGCAAAAAGGAAAAAAGATAAAAAGACGCTGCGAGAAAGATGCGAGCATATGACAGTTCATTGAGATTAACTGGCATATTATATGTCTGTGTTATGAATGGAGTACCAGGGTGTGGTACTATTCACCCACTGCTCAGCAACTCGTTCAGAGCAGAAAGTAAAAGTGCGGTACAGTCCGACGTAGTAGTACTTTTGCGTCACGAAAAAATGGTTCAAATGGCTCTAAGCACTATGGGACTTAACATCTGAGGTCATCAGTCCCCTAGACTTAGAACTACTTAAACATAACTAACCTGAGGACATCACACACATCCATGCTCGAGGAACGATTCGAACCTGCGACCGTAGCAGCAGCACCGTTCCAGACTGAAGCACCTAGAACCGCTCGGTCACTAGAGCGACGAATCAGTAGCATTTAGATAGTCAATGCAAGTACTAGAACTGTCTGCCCATCTGAGCAGTGGTATTGCACCCTGATAATTCTCGTCTGAGTATTGTGGCAGGATAGAGGCGTGTTTCACAAATGATACCATCAGTGACTCAGTTAGTAACACCGTGCGCCGACTGTGAAGCACTGGATAGAAAATTAGCACAACGTTCAGCACGGTGAACGTATTGTTATCTCGGTATCTCTCTGTCTTAAGCATGATGTAAGTTGAAAAACTGTTCAGTATGAATGCTCTTCGCTTTTACTGACAGACCATCAGCAATGGCTATACTGTAATCATTATGAGTAGTTATTTGTCATTCTTTCAGTATTTATAGACTTAATGACAGCTTTGCTTAAGGATGACTTATTCCAGACATTAGTGTCTGCATTTTTCGCTCCTTATTTCTCGTGCTGATGACAACTGCTTCTCCTTTCACGTCAGCAGCAGCTCGAATCGAACTAACACTGTGCATATTCGCTGGTGTCAATTTTTATACAGTTTTTCGAGTCCGCTTTCCGGCTAATTCTTGGTTTGGAACGTAAGGTTATTCGTTGCTTACGAAACCTCTGCTTGGATGTTTTGCAATGAAAGCTTAACTGTCCTTTCATTTGTGTTCTTCTGTTTCGGGTATGGTGGCAATGACAGAATTCTTAATAAAAACATTTTCAAAGTCTGTAACGATCAAAACACGTGTTACCTTCCCATAAACTATACAGTATAGCCACTCGAGACGCTCCAGCTTTTCGGTTTTCAAGGTGCTTACAACAGAATAACTGAAATAATTGTGACAGTTACTGAATTAAGATGTTTAATCTGCAGTCGGAGCATCTGAATATTATTATTAACTACGCTGAAGTTGATAAACACTAATATAATCCATTGACACGTACTTGTGGTATTCACGCCCTCATCCGCCGTGTCTTTCAGACAAAAGAGGTGCTCACTTCCCCGCCAGGCTTAACATCCTCTGCTGAAACGGCATGTTCCTGCTCGTACTGTAACTGAAACTTGGCAATAACGTAGAATATGTTTGGCAGTAGTGTAACCGCCTAGTTACGTCGTGTATGACGTATGAATATGCTGACAAATCCCCTTGATATTTCCTTGTTGGTTTGATTGAATAATCTGAGTTATTTTCCTTCAAGGTGTGACAATGGTGTATCACTTTATACTTTTAAATCCAGAGAGGTCATTTCAAGCGGACATTGAAACTAATCTCGTCTTTTTACATTGCAGTTTAATCAGTTCTACTCATCTCTGCGACAATAAGGAAGATACAGTAACAGCAGCGGTTCAGTGGCACAGAGGTAACATGTTTGCTTGTGAAGTGAGGGCTGCTTTGCGTCACTGTTTCAGTCTCGCTAATTGCCATGGTTTTTACGCGTTTCGTTACAGGACTACAGGAAGTCAGGTCCAAAAACAATAAAGACATTATACAGTAATTATGAAATGCCAAATTTCCATACTGTTTCAGCTTGACATAGGGGAGAAACAGAGACCGTTCGAAGTGCCTGTTACAGACACGCTCGTATTACACTACTTTCAGTTTTATTCAAGAGGACTTCCGTCGTAAGATTACCATGGTCAATTGAATTACAGTTCTTGGTTGTAGACAACAAATACCAGCTGCGATAGACACGAACCTGGGAAAGGTTTCGTAGTCCACAACATTCTTATTGAACCATCACAGCTACATGCTCGCACTGCCCTTTGCTCGAGGAGATGTCTTTCCTTACGGCTCAGCCATCAGTCCCTTCTTACAAAGCTAACATCAGGACGTCATAACCAGACACCACTAAGAATATCGCTAGTAATTTTTAATGAGCGAAATGATGGCGTTTAAGCTAAAATGCAGAATAGTCACCCCTTTGATTTTTGTTGCTTTCGGCTGGAGCCTGTTGTAGTCCTACACAGAAATTGTTGTGTGTTGAAGGGGCGTTCTACGGTTAAATGGTCGCGGCTCATCACATATGTCAGTTACTGAGAGCTCCTCAACGTAGAAAATGAGTCATGACAGAACGAACGACGTTTCTTGAAACAGTAAAAACCTTTTTTGACGTGTTTTGCACTCGCTCCACACAGTACAAGTGTTAGGAGCTGCCATGCTGCATTCGCACCTCTGCTAAATCCAGAGCAAACAATATGTTGAAATTTAGACTTTCTTCCACTTGCGACTCTGCTTTACAACTCTTGAACACGTTAAGTACGCAAAATCCAATACGTAACTGCAAGACAAAAGAACTTCAAATTAGAAGGTGACAGTTGATAAACACAGTCACGGCGCCGTGTTCACCTTGTCGTACGACGCCTGACAAAGTTGGTCGCGAAGAAAACTGTCCCTACAGTAGTGGAAATCAGTATAAAGACAGGGTTCTTACGAAAGTAATGTACTGTGTCTGAGGCAACGAGTTGATTGTGAAAGTAGTAGATAAATATAGGACATAAACAATCACGACAGAATTACGTAGTTTCTTTCACAACACAAGTAATAAAATAAGGTGTTTGTATTTCTTGGAGGAAAGTTATAAAAGCACTTCCTGCCCTGTTGTGTTTTTGAATTTATAGAAGTTTGTCCAACCTTCGCGCGTCCTAGTTAACTCAAAATTTCCCTTAGACATTGATTTTGTTAGAGTTTTTAGTTTTTGTAGCGAAACTGTCGCCCACTCTTTCTAGTATCCGTCTTTTCAGCTCACATACGGCCTCAGATAGCCTTCCATTCAGGTATGCACACCTTTCAAGTATTCCGCAAAGGTTTTGCACGATGTTCAAATCCAGTCTACGTGCAGGCCACGACTAGGCGACGATACCTTTATTTTCTAACCACTTTTTTGTTGTGGCAAGGACACGAACAAACGCATTATCTTGTTGAAACATGAGAGTTTCGTCCCCTGGGTCCTCATACGTTCTTCCAGTTCTGTCCCTAGATCTCACTGCACATATTAGAGTTCATTCTAGTGTTCAACCAAGCCATGCGTGACTTACCTTTACTGCAGAAAGCAGCCCTAATCCCAACACTTCCACCACAAATATTCCTGCTCATTCTTACCTGCTGCTCTGTTCTCAGATAATGCAGTCATATTGATATCCATCCGGCCCATCTATACTGAACTTATTCTCATCGCTGAAGGCCACTTGATTCCAATCTCAAGTCTATGACATATGTTTTCAGCAAATTCCAGTCTAGACAGTTTATGAGTGGGTGTTAGAGCAGGTTTCTGCAGTCATTTCTTGAACGCAAGACGTTTGTCATTTGACAAAATCTGTCGTACATGTCTGGCAGTTACTAGCAACTGAAAAGCAGCAAGAGGTTGAGAAGAATAACGGTTTGTAGCCCTTGCTTTGCCCGAAAATTAGGGTTCCGACGCCTCAGACAATTTTCTACTTAGCCCATTTCCGTTCTGCCCATATCGTGTGCCCAATCTCACGAAATTATAAATCACTGTACTTGAACTAGATGTATGAGACAGGAAATACCCACAGACTTCAAGAAGAATATAATAATTCCAATCCCAAAGAAAACAGGTGTTGACAGGTGTGAAAATTACCGAACTATCAGTTTAATAAGTCACAGCTGCAAAATACTAACGCGAATTCTTTACAGACGAATGGAAAAACTGGTAGAAGCGGACCTCGGGGAAGATCAGTTTGGATTCCGTAGAAATGTTGGAACACGTGAGGCAATACTAACCTTACGACTTATCTTAGAAGAAAGATTAAGAAAAGGCAAACCTACGTTTCTAGCATTTGTAGACTTAGAGAAAGCTTTTGACAACGTTAACTGGAATACTCTCTTTCAAATTCTGAAGGTGGCAGGGGTAAAATACAGGGAGCGAAAGGCTATTTACAATTTGTACAGAAACCAGATGGCCGTTATAAGAGTCGAGGGGTATAAAAGGGAAGCAGTGGTTGGGAAAGGAGTGAAACACGGTTGTAGCCTCTCCCCGATGTTATTCAATCTGTATATTGAGCAAGCAGTAAAGGAAACAAAAGAAAAATTCGGAGTAGGTATTAAAATTCATGGAGAAGAAGTAAAAACTTTGAGATTCGCCGATGACATTGTAATTCTGTCAGAGACAGCAAAGGACTTGGAAGAGCAGTTGAACGGAATGGACAGTGTCTTGAAAGGAGGATATAAGATGAACATCAACAAAAGCAAAACGAGGATAATGGAATGTAGTCAAATTAAATCGGGTGATGCTGAGGGGATTAGATTAGGAAATGAGACACTTAAAGTAGTAAAGGAGTTTTGCTATTTAGGGAGTAAAATAACTGATGATGGTCGAAGTAGAGAGGATATAAAATGTAGACTGGCAATGGCAAGGAAATCGTTTCTGAAGAAGAGAAATTTGTTAACATCGAGTATAGATTTAAGTGTCAGGAAGTCGTTTCTGAAAGTATTTGTATGGAGTGTAGCCATGTATGGAAGTGAAACATGGACGATAATCAGTTTGGACAAGAAGAGAATAGAAGCTTTCGAAATGTGGTGCTACAGAAGAATGCTGAAGATAAGGTGGGTAGATCACGTAACTAATGAGGAGGTATTGAATAGGATTGGGGAGAAGAGAAGTTTGTGGCACAACTTGACTAGAAGAAGGGATCGATTGGTAGGACATGTTTTGAGGCATCAAGGGATCACAAATTTAGCATTGGAGGGCAGCGTGGAGGGTAAAAATCGTAGAGGGAGACCAAGAGATGAATACACTAAGCAGATGCAGAAGGATGTAGGTTGCAGTAGGTACTGGGAGATGAAGAAGCTTGCACGGGATAGAGTAGCATGGAGAGCTGCATCAAACCAGTCTCAGGACTGAAGACCACAAGAACAACAACAACAACAGTACTTGAACTGTACAACTCCTTGGCTGTTTGACAACTGGAGTGTCCCATTTCCTCCTGCGCAACGGCCTTACTGCAGTGGTCACACCGGTTCCCGTCAGATCGCCGAAGTTAAGAGGTGTCGGGCTGGACTAGGACTTGCATGGGTGAGCATCCGGTCTGCTGGGCGCTGTT
Source organism: Schistocerca nitens (assembly GCF_023898315.1). Classification (NCBI taxonomy): domain Eukaryota; kingdom Metazoa; phylum Arthropoda; class Insecta; order Orthoptera; family Acrididae; genus Schistocerca; species Schistocerca nitens. The sequence goes on along the minus strand of NC_064615.1, from coordinate 1,073,456,202 downwards.
GGCAAGCGGGGAACACTCGACCCTTGTGAGGTAAACTGAGGAGCTGCTTGATTGAGAAGTAGCGGCTCCCGCCGTGTAAACTGACATACAGCCGGGAGAGCGGTGTGCTGACCACATGGCACTCCGTATCCGCATCCAGTGACGCCTGTGTACTGAGGACGACACGGCGGCCGGTCGGTACCGTTGGGCCTTCGTGACCTGTTCAGGCGTAGTTTAGTTTTAGTTTTATTTCCTTCCACGCACCGATTTCTGCATTTTCGTCACATGATAATTGTTTTTCTGTTTGACATTATCACAATAGCGGTTTATATACACAATACACACTGCTAGAAACTCACGTAGCGCACAAAAAACATCGCACAGAGCCGACTGTCTTTATACCGAATTCCACCCTCCACCATCTGAATGGTTGACGTCTTGACATATACTGTCCTACTGACATGAAATGCGATACTATTTGACTGCATTTGCCAGTATGCTAGATGTCATTCTATTGCCTGTATAATGTGCACAATTATTCCAACATACAAAGCTGATTTTCCTGAAAATGCCTTTACGCTGATTTCCAATAGTGCATAATACTGTCCTTCAACAATTCACACCACGAATTCACTTTCGGAAAGTCAAAAAATGTTCAAATGTTTGTGAAATCTTATGGGACTTAACTGCTAAGTTCATCAGTCCCTAAGCTTACACACTACTTAACCTAAATTATCCTAAGGACAAACACGCACACCAATGCCCGAGGGAGGACTCGAACCTCCGCCGGGACCAGCCGCACAGTCCATGACTGCAGCGCCTCAGACTGCTCGGCTAATCCCGCGCGGCGGGAAAGTAAAGTTCGCACTCAATGAAGTTCATGTATACTGTCTAACGAGGCTACTGTAAGTGCCTACTTGCTCGTCATTTTGACTTACAAGGCCTCCGCTAAAAGGACGCACGGATTAATTCAACAGTAGTCCCTGCAACTGTGTGCTTGGTGTGGCGGCCCGGCATCGAAAGCAAATTACCAGTTTCCGGAATCCGGTTGTCGCATTTCTCGATGGTTACATCGTCGATTGGTGGCAGTTCATATTCACGCCGAAAGCGACGTTGAACCAATGTAACAGACTTTAGTTCGCGAGAAAAAGTACACACGATACCTTCTGCTGGAATTCAACATGGCTACTGACGTGCCGTTACACACATGCGCACGCAGCTTCAACAGCCACAAACGCAGAAAACATTCTTTGTTGCCATAATTGTAGAAGCAAACTGCCAATAAATATCTCAGTTATGTCTACATTTAGGGTTGCCATAATCCAAGGACGAAAATCAAGGACAAAATTCGGTGATTGTAAAGATGTGGTTGAAACACGGACTGATATGTTGAGTAATCTGATCAATTATAATACTCATTTTTATGCTTTCTACAAATGATAGGCATTGTTTAGTGTTACGTACCTACAATGCATTGTACTTAACCCCACACTTTGCAAATAGCCTCATGTTCGTTTCTTCCACGTTTAATTCTTGGAAACGCATCAATATATTCTTCTCGAAAATTTACTTTTCGTTTCGATATTTTGTATTTCGAATTCTGTGCAATAACAACACCAGAAGTACACTTCACATAGGTGAATGTTAACTTCACACGACTGTTGTGTACATAGTTCCGCGTAGTCAGCGCGTACACAACTTTCCCACTAGAGCGCGCCCCGCTAAGCACAACAGCGCAGGCGCAGCGCTCGTCCGTCTCCGCACTACGAGATGGCGCTGTCTTAGAGACGACCAAATTCTGCTTCCGCCGATCCGCGTATTAATATGTAACGCAGCCAATGAGATTGCTGCTAACAAAGAACCTTTTCTCCTCGCGGATCACACTTGTGCAGTGATACATGAACGCGCGAGGTATTATAACGAGTGTACAGACCTCCGATTAGTCAGTCTGCATTTGTCTGCATGAGTCTGTACCAGTATGCATTAGTCTGTACCAGTCTGTACGAGTTCTACATTTGTCTGTACCAGTCTATAGTCAAGTTTCAGTCTGCACCTAATAAGATTACCATATTCCTGCACATAGCCATGAAGATAAATGTATAGACACTTTTGTCAAGTATCAGAGATATATGTGAGAATAAGATTAACGTACCAATACTAAAGGAACTTCAGATTGTCAATTGTAAATAGCATCCAGAACCAAGTTAAGTAATTTTTAAGCTTGTTATTATTTTAATAAATGTGTGTAAAAATTAATCAAGTTCTGCTTAAAGTTGGTCACTGTCAATCTGCTACTCTAAGCGTGCAAGTGGTATTACTATCGTCTGACCTAACAGCAGAAGATAAACACGTCACGATAAGACCACGAGACATATCGCTGACACTCGCCTACTTCGTTACAGCGACAAGTCAAATAACCTGATGGTGTCTGTACTGAAGGTCATACAGTACGCACACCACAACGACCAAAGAATACCAGTTACCGACAGCAGAGACGTTGTAAACCAACAGCGGAAAACTGAAACACTGCTTCCACAGTCTGTTCTGAAAATAGCTGAGCGATTCTGAAGTGACACGAAATATCAGCACAGGTCTCAACGGCTATCGTGAAGTTTGCAGGAGTTATGAAACACTTGATCGGTGGCCAGTGGCAAAACGTGCCTAAAAAATGTTTTTTACTTACTAGCCACTTTTTTCGCGTACATTTTCCTCTTGGTCCAGGACACCCGTCTTCGAGCACAACATCGCGGACTGTCCACTAAAACTCCGCGACGTATGGCAACCCTATCTACATTTTACATTTCTAACACCGACAGCCCATTTATGGGTCCACCCACACGTAAAATCTAATAAGATTAAAACAAAATTAATAGATAGACATGTTGTACGAAAATGGGTAGTTTATTTAATAAATATATGGCTGTGGAAGAAATCGGTGATGTTACCATTTGTGTGAAATACACTCCTGGAAATTGAAATAAGAACACTGTGAATTCATTGTCCCAGGAAGGGGAAACATTATTGACACATTCCTGGGGTCAGATACATCACATGATCACACTGACAGAACCACAGGCACATAGACACAGGCAACAAAGCACGCACAATGTCGGCACTAGTACAGTGTATATCCACCTTTCGCAGCAATGCAGGCTGCTATTCTCCCATGGAGACGATCGTAGAGATGCTGGATGTAGTCCTGTGGAACGGCTTGCCATGCCATTTCCACCTGGCGCCTCAGTTGGACCAGCGTTCGTGCTGGACGTGCAGACCGCGTGAGACGACGCTTCATCCAGTCCCAAACATGCTCAATGGGGGACAGATCCGGAGATCTTGCCGGCCAGGGTAGTTGACTTACACCTTCTAGAGCACGTTGGGTGACATGGGATACATGCGGACGTGCATTGTCCTGTTGGAACAGCAAGTTCCCTTGCCGGTCTAGGAATGGTAGAACGATGGGTTCGATGACGGTTTGGATGTACCGTGCACTATTCAGTGTCCCCTCGACGATCACCAGTGGTGTACGGCCAGTGTAGGAGATCGCTCCCCACACCATGATGTCGGATGTTGGGCCTGTGTGCCTCGGTCGTATTCAGTCCTGATTGTGGCGCTCACCTGCACGGCGCCAAACACGCATACGACCATCATTGGCACCAAGGCAGAAGCGACTCTCATCGCTGAAGACGACACGTCTCCATTCGTCCCTCCATTCACGCCTGTCGCGACACCACTGGAGGCGGGCTGCACGATGTTGGGGCGTCAGCGGAAGACGGCCTAACGGTGTGCGGGACCGTAGCCCAGCTTCATGGAGACGGTTGCGAATGGTCCTCGCCGATACCCCAGGAGCAACAGTGTCCCTAATTTGCTGGGAAGTGGCGGTGCGGTCCCCTACGGCACTGCGTAGGATCCTACGGTCTTGGCGTGCATCCGTGCGTCGCTGCGGTCCGGTCCCAGGTCGACGGGCACGTGCACCTTCCGCCGACCACTGGCGACAACATCGATGTACTGTGGAGACCTCACACCCCACGTGTTGAGCAATTCGGCGGTACGTCCACCCGGCCTCCCGCATGCCCACTACACGCCCTCGCTCAAAGTCCGTCAACTGCACATACGGTTCACGTCCACGCTGTCGCGGCATGCTACCAGTGTTAAAGACTGCGATGGAGCTCCGTATGCCACGGCAAACTGGCTGACACTGACGGCGGCGGTGCACAAATGCTGCGCAGCTAGCGCCATTCGACGGCCAACACCGCGGTTCCTGGTGTGTCCGCTGTGCCGTGCGTGTGATCATTGCTTGTACAGCCCTCTCGCAGTGTGCGGAGCAAGTATGGTGGGTCTGACACACCGGTGTCAATGTGTTCTTTTTTCCATTTCCAGGAGTGTATATTCTGAAAACAACGAAGAACAGCAGAGTAGTTCTCGATTTGTGTGAATTATGCTATTTCGTTTCCAGTAAAACAGAAGGCAGTAGAGTACTCCGCTACTGCGAAGCAAGCGCTGGCTCCATCCAGCTGTTACGTTTGCAGTGCGCCCCACTTCCCGCGGTAGTGGTGGGGGGTGACCTTCAGCCGGGCTTTATAATTAGCGAGACCAGCTCGCCGCCGTGTGAGTTGCGTCGCAAATAGCGGCCACCGCAGACGGCGACGGCTGTGCAGCCATGGAGAGGTACAGGGGACGCGTCGCCATGGTGACTGGCGCCAGCGCGGGCATCGGCGCCGCCATCTCGCAGGCCCTGCTCAGGGAAGGGCTCACCGTCGTGGGCGTGGCCCGGAGGGCGCACAAGGTTAAGGTGAGGCCGCTGCAGTTGTAGACCAGTATCACTGGCGTCCATCTGAAGTACGATTTTGGAACACACCCTCTGTTACGTAATTACGAAATAACTCGAAGAAAACGATCTATTGGAGCATAACCTGTAGAGGCACTGTAGTAAACTTACATTTACTTCAGGAGGAGGTCAGACAGATACTACAACACACATACAAAATTAGCAGTTCACTTTATTAAAACTCTTAACATAGAATACTTAAATTTAGAAATAATCCTTGTGTACAGAGATGACATGTAATTGTTACTGTCACTGTCGCTTAACAGTTAGCACTTCGTTCTACACAGAATCATGGTGTTACATCACTGTACGTTGATACACTGATTTGTCTTCTAAAAGGGTATGCTGGGGCACAATGAGCACAAAACTCACTTAGTATTTGTTTTCAGCTACAGTAACTGTAAATCTACTTTAAAAAAATTAAAATAATATTTCATAAAACACTTACATTACCAATAAACTATAATTTAAAAAATCAATTCTATAAAATATACAAAGACAAAATTCAACAAAATTATTTATATTAAATAATTAAATAAACAAAAAATAAATATAATAAAATAAATAATCAAGATATCCTAAAGTTGAAACAACGACCACGACTCACGTAATTACATTCGTTTTTATAATTGTCGCTTTTGCCCTCACATTAACAGTTTTGGGTTAAATACGGGAAAAGTAAAGATTTCCCTTTATGCTCACTGTGCCCCATACAGGGGCAGAGTGAGCAGTTGCTTGGGCCACTATGAGCTAGGGCATGCGATAAAGTTCCGATATCCAGATACATCGATATTTCTTCCAAAACATACTGGTATATATGGGAGATATATTCCACACAGTATATTGATACCAAAATTGCGAAGTCGAGTGCCGATATTTTTATTTTATATTTTTTTCTCAATTTTCGGTAAATATCGGAACTTGTTGTTTTGAAACTGTAGTAGAACATAATTTTGCTTTCACTGTGTGAAGGAGTCTTGCTACTTTTTCAGTTTTCATAAAGTGCAGTTTTTCGCTTTGACTGTGTGAAGTAAATATACACTATGTGACCAAAAGTATCCGGACACCTGGCTGAAAATGGCATACAACTTCGTGGTGCCTTCCATCGGTAATGCTGGAATTCAATATCGTATTGACCCACCCTTATCCTTGATGACAGCTTCCACTCTCGCAGGCATACGTTCAATCAGGTGCTGGAAGGTTTCTTGGGGAATGGCAGCCCATTGTTCACGGAGTGCTGCACTGAGGAGAGGTATCGATGTCGGTCGGTGAGGCCTGGAACGAAGTCCAAAATGTCCCAGAGGTGTTCTATAGTATTCAGGTCAGGACTCTGTGCAGGCCAGTCCATTACAGGTATGTTACTGTCGTACAACCACTCCGCAACAGGCCGTGCATTATGAACAGGTTGTCGATCGTGTTGAAAGATGCAATCGCCACCCCCGAATTGCTCTTCAACAGTGGAAAGCAAGATGGTTCTTAAAACATCAACGTAGGCCTGTGCTGTGATAGTGCCACGCAAAACAACGAGGGGTGCAAGCCCCCTCCATGTTAAACACGACCACACCAAATACCACCGCCTCCGAATTTTACTGTTGGTACTACACACGCTGGCAGATGACGTTCACCGGGCATTCGCCACACCCAAACCATGCCATTCGATCACCGCATTGTGTGCCATGATTCGTCACTCCACACTAAGTTTTTCCACTGTTCAGTTGTCCAATGTTTACGCTCATTACACCGAGCGAGGCGAGGCGAGGCATCCCATATCTGACACCCAATCACCTGACCACGTTCGAAGTCCGTGAGTTCCGCGGAGCGCTCCATTCTGCCCTGCCACGATGTCAATGACAGCTGACGTCGGTGATAGAGTACCTGGCAGTAGGTGGTGGCACCATGCACCTAATATAAAAAAGGTATGTTTTTGGGGGTGTCCGGATACTTTTGATCACACAGTGTATGTGGCACAAAGAAGTCCAGTTGCACTGAATGGAATAACAAGATTCCGATGTGAAGAAATTTCACACCAGTGGCGTTAAGACAAAGTTTTTAACGCAGCCAGTGTGCTGTTGCTTCACATCGGCATTCTTCAAAAACAATCGCTGAAAACAGAAATCTAAATGACAAGACTGGTCTTTGCAGAGGCCAGAGACATGTGGGGGAAATGCTGTCGTAGTAGGCGCTCGGCGCTACCATCAGATACTGTAACTTTCAGCTTCACCACGCAATTTTGACACCACATCTGTTAGGTCACTGGCGTTGACAGAAGTGAAAAAAACAAGGAAGTAGACGTGAACTCATAGCGTGTAGGCTTTCACGACCGGCGTCTTCAGTAATTAAAACTTCCGGGCTAAGAGGCCGTGGTCCAATAGTAGAAATACTTCTCCCTGACGTTTCGTTGCCAGCTGCGTTACCAATGTCTTGATAATACCTCTCTTCTGCCTGGGATGATGGTTTGAATGCTTATGAAGATAACGATCGGTATGCGTATCTTTTCTGTAGACTTTGTGACCCAGAGTCCCATCTGCTCGTTTAATTACTGAGACGTCCAAAAAATTTATCTGTCGTAGACTCACCTCAGATGATGTTGCCCGCAGCTGGCAACGAAACGTCAGGGAGAAGTATTTCTACTATTGGACCACGGCCTCTTAGCCCGGAGGTTTTAATTACTGTAGACGTGAACTGTTCCGGAAAAAACCGACGTGTGACGAAACAGAACGACGGATCTATCGAATACCTTTTACTGTGCGGCTTACATGAAGGCATCATTGTTAGCAAAGTGGTTATCGCCATGCGTGAACGTGAATCGTTTTCCTTTCAATTCTTGCTCTAAGGGGAATAGACAAGCTGCCTTCTTGTTGATGTACAGAATATCTAATAATAAATGAATTCTTAAATTTACTGCTTAAAACTGGCAGTATATTTACAAAGTGCAGCTGATATTTTTTATAGACAAGTACACAGACATTTTCTCCTGCAGTATTTCGGTGTATCGATTCCGTCTTCGATTTATCGAATGCGGTAATGATATTTTTGAAAATATGTATGTATCGGATTCCCGATATTTTTTAAAAATATCAGCAGTCCTACTATCAACGCACATTTGGGAAGGTAAATCATTGATACGAAAATTTCTTTCCTCATAATTAACACATTTATTTCATTATTAGACAAATATTTCCACATTTTTACTGAGCATTATGATGACACAAAGAGACTGGAGAGGCTAGAAAATTATTACAACGCTTACTACCTCCAACACGCTGGGGCTTCGTTAGTTTACACACAATCAATGACACTAAAGTAGATGTCAATTTCTTTTGGATTATTCAGCGTAATGGAATGGTTTTCACTTTTATGTTATTTCTTGGGGTACGAAAACTTTACGATTTTTTTTCCATTGTCAGTAGAACGAGTATGGCAACAATTTGCGAAAACGGAGTCTGTTTTTGAAGTGTCTTCACTTTCGCCACAACGTAACCATTCTTTTTGAGGTGTTCAGTGAGCGTTGTGAATATATCGTGCCCTTCATCACTACTATAAAAATCAATGTCATCGTCTGTCATTCAACTGCATTTGCACTTCTGCATGAGAGTCATCACTGTCAAAAACAAGCTCCGTGTTCACCCTGGCTGTTTGATGCACAGGAATCTTTTGCAGTTCCCTTTGCTTTCTTCTGCTATTGTTCTACAAGTTCTTGTTTTTCTGGGGTTTCTCTCAAGATTCATGTTTGGCTCTTCTCCTTCTGGCAGCTGTACTTTTCTTTGGAAATGGACTGAATTCTTGAGGAGTGGCAGGCAAGCACGATGCTCTCTATTGCCTTCGTCTCTTGTAGGACTGGGTTCAATCTCTTTGAGAATACTCACAGCTATAGTATCAGCATCTGACTTTCTGAATTAACTAAGTTCCAAAATATTTCAACAGGTTTTCCCTCAACAACGTAACGCGAAAAATAACCAATTGAAATTCGCAATACACATCTGTGCTTTCATCCACGATTATTTCAGCATAATTGGCACGTTTTACTTCTTTACGAGCTTCATCATGCTACACTTCCAATGTGCCTTGCAGTAGTTCGTTCTGAACAGACTTAGAAATGCCTTTCAACACTGATGCCTGAATGAGATGAACTTAGAGACCTTTATCCTGTTCTGCACTGAACTGAATTAGCTCACGAATAACCCTCGTATTCTGAGAGGCATAAGGGTTCAGAAGCATCAGAATCATCGAGTTCCAAAGCACCACTGAACCAAATACAGTTTACAATAAAATTCAATATATCTTTTCTACACGTTTGTTGTGGCTGTCAATTGTTTGTCTATATTGCGAATCTAATTTCTGCTGAATGTTGGTTTGTCTAGAAATGAAAGACTAAGCTCATTTTTCACGTGTCGCTTTGACATTTCATGTAATTTCATTTTAGACCATATATAATATCAGTCATTCCGGTCTTACACCAATCAACATCACCCCCAAGTAACACATAAGGAAAACAAAAAACAGCGTTGCTTTCTTCACAACCACAAATACATCTGTTCTTTTGGTAAATTTCTGGATCGAATATACGACATCGATTTTTTGTTTGCCGCTGCAGATTGAGATTCGGGAGTGGTCTAACTAGTGTTTTTTATCTGAGAGTCCTGTCGCCAAATGGCGTTTTTAATAACTCGTTTACTTTGCTCAAGTTTGCTATTTTCGCAGTCAACTGAATTTTCCCTTACAGATAACACTGTGCAGACAGCTATATGTAGTGACCTCAATATATTAATACAGAACTGTATTACAGGAACGTAACGAGTATAAACAGAAATACTACACATTTGCTTGGAAAAGAGATGCTCAGCAGGTGGTGAACACGTTTGTTTTTTGTTCTGTGTACCAATATTGAAAGAATGCCTCTTAATTTCAAAATCTGAATAGCATAAGTATATTCAAATTACATATAGCTACTTATATCGAAATTTAAGTGTATTATTTGTGTATTCGATTTAATTAAACATTAATTAGCGATTAGGAATGCATAAGCATTAACTTGCAGAAAGATTGGATTACAAGAAATCTGCGCCCTGATGTATTCTAACAGAATCGCTAGATGGCAGATCGTGCTTGTATAGGTCCTGCACTATACTGCTCTCTGGCGGAAGGAGCGTAAAGCTCAGAGTCAGACTGGCTATGGCTCCACTCCGCCATAAGAAGCATGCAGAAACCAATGGCCGAGCCTTTCACACAGCGCTTTACGAGGGCAGATGGTGCCAATCTGCCGTTCGCTCCAAGCGTCAGAAAACTACCGCGAGAACGTGTTAGGCGAACCGCGCCTCTTCAAATCAGAAAATACATACTCCGAAACAATGTTCACATTGATTTCTTTTTTTTTTTATACAAGTGGTGGCACGGCACAGCGGCACTACCTCAGAAGCCGCCCCTGGTCGAAACGTTTTGAAACACGCTCCAGACTCATCAGGTTGAAGTGTCAACAAGAATGTTATTTTCTGAATCGTGCGCAGCTGCACACTAGCATTCTTGTGCTGACGAAAATAACGAAAATCGAAACATAAGCTAGCGAAATGTTTACAGAACGAAAGATCGTTATGTTTTAGGCTACCTTACATTGTACTGCCTTAGGGTGTAGAGGACATTACTGTATCTTGGAACACTTACCTGACGCCTCTAACACGCCTTGCAATAGAAGTTTAATATGCTGTCTTATTTCATTTTGAACTGACAGCATCCACTTTATATGCGCCACAGTTCTTTTCTGAAATTACAGGAATTGCACCAGAAAATGATAGACTGTTAAGTAAGAGTGTGGGCGATATTACACAAACATAATAAAAGATATCGACTTAGTTCTGTCATATTCCAACAGAGGTAACCTTTGTCCTTCATGCAATGTCCATAAAGCATTATTGTGTCTTGAATTCTTGACTGAGATACACAAGAAAAGACAGGAGTGCAACTTAACGTCTCGCGTTTATCAAACGTGTTTGATGCCGACTGCCGACACAAATGAAGGTCGGATATTGCAGGAAGATAATGTTTCGAAGCACTGCAAAAAGAAGAAAGGTGTTCAGATACTGGGATGGCTCTTACAGCCGCCTGACGCTAATCCTATTGAAAATGCATGGTCTTGCATTAGAAAGAAGTTGCACGGAAAAACGATCTTCACTTTGAAACATCTGTCAACGCAAATTAGACGCATTTGGAGGTCCTTCTATGTGTGGAAAACTTGGTTTCAAGCGTATCTCGTAGATGCGAAGCAGTTATCGAGGCTGCGGTTTACTGGAAGTATTATTAATTACTCTAATTGCACTTATCTTTTATTCATATACTGTGTATGTATATGTTTCGGTTTGTTGTCAAATACGTTTTACTGCTGATTACCTGACTACGACTTAACAGACTGTAGGTTTATTCTAAACGTGAAACACTTTTCTGAGGTTACACATGGCCATGTATTAAACGCGCAAACAAAGTTGACACTCGACGCGTTGGCTGATGGGAGCGGCTGTAAATGGGAAGCGAATTTGCACTCGCTCCCATCAGCCATCGCGCCGAGTGTCAACTTTGTTTGCACGTTTAATACATGACCATGTGTAATCTCAGCCAGAGCTCACACATGCATACACACATACTATCCCACACCCATCCTCCCACCCACCTACACACACACACACACACACACACACACACACACACAGGTACACACACACACACACACACACACACACACACACCACAAAGCACTTTGGTGCATGCCTCGGGCATGGATGTGTGTGATGTCCTTAGGTTAGTTAGGTTTAAGTAGTTCTAAGTTCTGGGGGACTTATGACCTCGGCAGTTGAGTCCCATAGCGCTCAGAGCCATTTATGCGGTATTTTGAAGTTATAACGAAAATTTCAGGGTGCCCAGAGAAACAAACTGAAAATAAGAACTCATACTCTCTTCCAAAATATGGACTTCAACACACCATATGTCAACTGAGCACCACTTACAGCCATCTCGGCCAATGGAACAGTCACAGTGAGCTGAGACACATGAACAGGAATTAAAGAAAACTGGCGAATTTTTCTTTACCTATTTCTTAATTTTAATAGAAATGAAACTCATATACAATAATACAAGGGTCATTTCATGTACAATGAACCCATATTCTTGTTTGCCTGCATGTTTATGTATTGTACATGTAATCAAAACCCTAAACGCCAATCTCCCTTCTTCTCAATGACGCAGTTCCAACGTCTGGGAAGCTTTATTCTTCGATTCAAAGACCACCTCTGTTCGCCTGTGAAACGGCTCATGTAACAGCAGTAGAAGGCTCACGCAGCAAAAGAAAACGATATCCATGCACAGGTTCTTCAGACTTTTGGCGTAAGTCGAAGTCTGGTTGATTTGTGTCTGGACTGTAAGATGTTGTATTTGTGGTCTTTAGTCCAAAGATCAGTTTGAAGCAAGTCTCCACGCTAGTCGCTCTTGTACAACTCTTTTATTTCTGCGTTACTACTGCAACCTACATCCATTTCAACCTTCTTCTTGCAGTAAAGCCTTGATCTCCCTTTATAAATTTTTTCCTCCCACGCTCCCATCCATTCCCAATCTCACGGTTTCTTAATGCTTCGCGAAGTATCCTACCAATAGTCAAGTTCTTCCATAAATTTGTTTCGCCCTGTAGTGTTGACATTACCTATACATGCATAACTTCGATACCTGCGCCTCCATCAAATCTGGCTGAAAAGTAGGTGTTGAAAGCAGGGTATTGTCAGTGATGTATTCTACACCAGATTTGTAATTCGTACATCTTAACTGCACTTGGATGCTAAATGAACTACTGTTTACTGCCGGTTCGAGTCTCATGTACTTAAATTACGCGCAGATAAACAGCTAGCCACTTACTGCACAAATATCCTGCAACATTGTTCGAGTACAGTAACCGAACACAGACGTAATTAAACACAATTATTAATGTGTGGCAAGTAAATCTTAACAAAACCATTGTATTATGTTTTCAAATCATTATCGTTGACATTTGACATTTCAACACGAGATCTAGATAAAATACGGTACATTTTCTGAGCTGTAACTTGTACTAACTTGTTTGCAGTATGTTATCCCGTATTTTTGGACACAGGACTTGCTCCTTTCAAACTTACCACAGGTTCACTTAAATGGCTTCCAACGCTTCTCTTAAGTTTACAGTAATAAGAAGTGAATTTAGCTATTGTTGATTAAGAGATTTTCACAAATGATATAAAGATTTTCGTTTCTGAGCAACTGAACAGCAGAGGGCAATCTGTTTTAAGAGAGGACTTTGAAATACAACGATAATTTTTATTAAATTACGCTGGTTAGTTTGCCAAAATATGGGATTCTATTTCAGCAACAATGTTTTTAATGAAAATGTTAATTACTCTGAAACTAAGTGACTGCAGGAGATACTAAGACATTTATGACATCAGCTGTACAAATGCCACAGTTATTTAAATATCTTTTCCATTTACCTCATCAGGAAGTTAGTTACTGGGTACATCTTTATAAAGAAACAAGACAATATCTGAAATTACTGCTGTTTTATATATACACAGTTTTTAGGTAGACTAGTTTGCTCATCAACTTCTTATAATCAAAGGAATGTAACAGATAATAATGTTAAGCTGGATAAGCCCTATTCAGTATTCAAGATTTTTATGTAATGTGCCCATCCCATATAATTTGGCATATCAGAGATACCACAAAACTTCGAAAATATTAATATTAATTTTGGGGAGAGAAAAATAGAAGAGCTGGTATGGTTTCTTCTGTTTTTTTACATGACTTCTGCATTGGGTTAATGCCAAACAACTGATCATATAAGCCAATGTCTATACAACAAATTACAATAGTTTTACAAAAAAGTATTACACATGCAGATTAAAAATTAAAAAATAAATCTACAGTACAAATAAATACAGAGTAGTAAGAACACAGTCAAATACAAATTCACATAACATAAAAAAGAAAAATATATTTTCAGTTGTTTGTCCCTGAAAATCAGAAATTACATAGCAAGGAAAAACAAATCAGAAATACATCAGTTTTTGCTTTTCATTTTATGCAAATATAAAAAGAACAAATTTTTCATCTTTCAGTCCCTTCACTACTTTTCGATCACAAACACTCTTTTCCTTGTTACACTTAGGTGAAGCTTGGTCAATGCCACCTCGAGCTCCAGATGCTTGTCTGATGTCCAATAATTTCATGTGTCCTTGGAGGTTGCTATCCTCTGATACTGTATATGGAAAGCAAAACAAAACATCTTAATTTAGTATACAAATAATTAGCATAACTAAACCTATAAGAAAATGTTTCTTTTTTAAAAGCATGTCCATTACACAGCAATATATGTACCCATACTTATTTCTCAACTATTTACATGAGTTTACTTCAAATAACATTAAAGGAATGGAATCTGTTTCATGTCCCATACATTAACTCAAATTACTACCTCACTTCCTTGAACTACAATACCAGTTTCATGTTTCAAATGACCAAGAATATATTTTACATATTACTTTTGAGTCATGGTTATCAGTCAATTACCAGAAATAGTTTTTCTTCAATGTATCATCATTACTGTAAACCACTCATTAGCCAGAAAACAAATAGCAATCTCCAGTAGCATGTAAAACCAAATATGCAGCAGTAGAGTGTATGAATATGACTAGTACTTTATCAAAATATTATCCCATCAGTGAATTTTCCATCTTCAGTATCTCAAATTACATATGTAAATAGCACCAGATAGGGACTAACTCAAACAGATTTTCACTATAACAGAACCATGCCTACCTGCATATAATTAGCATCACATGGCTTGTTCATATCTCTTACTTCAATCATATAGTTTCAATTCTAACTGTTGTATCTAGAGGAACTTTTTCTGCATAATTACTCTATGCAATGTCAGGCTCCCTAAACATTAGCTCCCTACCAAATATATTTATCATTACTTCTCCTTATTACTTCATTATTCTATCACTGTATGGCTGTACATCATTACTCCATCATATAAGAAACAAACACCTGCTTTGCTCCTCATGTACAAAAAAATGAATTTACAGAACTATACTATATAGTAACATATCACAGTTTTATATGCCAGCTTAACTCTCAACGTATGACAGAGAAAATATAAATTGCTAAAATCATTACTTCATTGTATTCCATCATATTATTCTAAACTCTGGCCTGAAGAGCACCACATATATTAACCTTGCATTTCCATTCAACATATGTTACTATAGGCAAGTGTACCTTAATTTTATTCCATTTTACTTGTTGCAGAGGATCTATAGCGTGATATTTTCACACATATGGACAACCTCTCCATGTATAATTGTATTTAGTACCAAACTTCTATACATTATGGCAATTAGTACAAAACTATGTATTAAAGTTGTTCTTTCTTTCTTTACTTCTTCTGCTGCAAAAATTCCTACTGACTAACACGTATTAGCTGATTACTTTAGATATTACATACGATTTTCAGATACTTTTCCGTTTTTCACATATCCTGACACACCATTCACTTTTCATCCACATTACCTTTTGGTGCTGAAACAAAATTATTGTCATTATGAGAACACCTCATAAATTTCACCAAATACCATATATGTACCATATACTGTCTTTGATTCGTCTTCTCACAGTTTCATCAGTTATGACCACTAACCCAACATTAACTAACAGTACTCAAAAAACCTTACTGAAATAAATTACCACATTAAAGATCATATAAAAGTTGGAGGCAATTACTGATCAACTTACAAGCTACTGAGAGGACAGTAGAAGAGGTTGAGTGACTCAGAAAAAACGAAAGATCAGACACCCTGTTCAGGGAAGCATTACTGCCACATAATGAATTAAATTCAATACAGAGCACTGAACCCTCTACTTGGTTATTGTTATTTACTACTGTTATAGCCCCCAGCTCTACCACCAAATTTTATATTATTGGTTGAAAATCAAGCTTCATCTTGCATAACGTTTGTCAGGTCAGTTCAAAACACAACAGGATTTCTATACTTCCTACCCCCAGCTGAAACGAATCCACTGACCATTCTGCATCCAGTAAATGTAAAAGTAATGAGCATTATAAACATACTAAAGAATACCAATTGCATATTTACATTGAAAATCATTTTCTGAAACTGTTTTTTTTTCACTGCCAATACTAAAAATTCTTTCTACAGTTATTATACTGTTTACCTCATCATCAACTTTCTACAGTTTGCTTATAGGAATCGCTGAAAATTTAGTAACATATTTCGTTGGTTTAGCAGACTTTTTTTGACAATCCACACTTCATCACAGCATTAATGGCATTAACATTTACTAATTGCATTACACTTACCTTGCTATTAGTCTCCAAAGTTGTACATTCCCTGTTAATAATGTAATTATCTTCAGTGACACTTTCATTAGTACCTGTATACACTCCTTGTTCACTTCAAGAACATTAACATTTACATCAACAGTTTCTGATTGAACCACAGAACCTGACCACTGACATCCTTTACTTGCACTGCATCCACAATCAATTCATTATTACTATCATAATCACCTGTATCAATATTTATATTAATCTCTGTCTGTACTACCTCTAGAGCAACACCAATGACAAGTTTGTCAAGAACTTCATCCTTTAGCTGAGGTTTTTTGACACTATTCATAATACTTTGTTCATTTGCTGATCTCAGAGAAGTCTGATCACTTTTTTCATTTCTATTTTGACAGTAATTGGTAGTTCATAAACTGTTAACTTAACTCCATCTTTGTCTTCAACCATATCAGTTCATACTTCATCTTTATTACTGTCTACTATTGGTGTTCCTGTTGGTGAAATTTCCCTACCTCAATTACAGATCATTGAAATATATTTCTACTTTCAGCAGAAACAAATTTATTCCTGACTGCAATTCAATCTTTTTCTTTAACACTGTTATCTTTCTGCATGCCATTTCAGTGACAGTCACTTCAGATTCTTCTGTTTGCAACTCATTTACATCCATTTCACTAATTACTGATTAATACTCCCCTTCATTATGACATTCACTCACACTGTCATTCATTTTAATCAAAAAACATTCATTAACTGCATAGTCTACTTCAACATCATCAAAGTGTTGTATCCTGCCCACTTGTCACGTATGGGGTGCCAAGGGAAACCTACATTCTCGGATCAGTAGACAACAGTTCAAGCAAATCCTATTACCAAAGTTTATTACAAAAAGAAATGATTACAATACTTAACTTTGCGAAATACAGGTGTGTTCCAGGGAAACGGCAACAGACAAAATAAGAAATCTCTTCAGTATAGTCGATACTACATAATAGAAGCGAAATGACTAGTCTTGATGCTATTCTTGAACTCGCTGCTGAAGAACTCGTATATCTGGGCTACGGCGAGGAGGCGTGGCGCTTGTGTCCTCTTTGTGTAGAGGGCACTGCTGTCGCGTTGTTGTCCTGAAGAGGGGTCGTTCAACATGTTATTGACTGATGTTGTCTCACAGCCCTCTCTGCTCTAAAATTCCCACCTGGCGTGCCAGCGCTTTGTGGTTCATGCACGATGGAGCTCCTGCACATTTCAGTCGAAGTGTTCGTACGCTTCTCAACAACAGATTCGGTGACAGATGGATTGGTAGAGGCGGACCAATTCCATGGCCTCCACGCTCTCCTGCCCTCAAACCTCTTGACTTTCATTTATGGGGTCATTTGAAAGCTCTTGTCTACGCAACCCCGGTACCAAATGTAGAGACTCTTCGTGCTCGTATTGTGGACGGCTGTGATACAATACGCCATTCTCCAGGGCTGCATCAGCGCATCAGGGATTCCATGCGACGGAGGGTGGATACATGTATCCTCGCTAACTGAGGACATTTTGAACATTTCCTGTAAAAAAGTGTTTGAAGTCACGCTGGTACGTTCTGTTGCTGTGTGTTTCAATTCCATAATTAATGTGATTTGATGAGAAGTAATAAAATGAGCTCTAACATGGAAAGTAAGCGTTTCCGGACACATGTCCACATAACATATTTTCTTTCTTTGTGTGTGAGGAATGTTTCCTGAATGTTTGGCCGTACCTTTTTGTAACACCCTGTATAATACATTCAGCGTAATGGCCGACTAAATCTTGCTATGGGAGATGAGCTCCATGCATTACGAAGTCCTGTAAAAAGCTTTGTTAATTATAATTAATGGTTGCGATTATGAGAGGTGACAACTAAGTCAATAATACACACTTTCTAATAACAATTTCTATTATATTTTTCAAAATACAGATAAAACTTACGTTGATTATCAGACAGCACTACAATGGCGACCTAACGCTAGACGAAACAAAACAGGAGAGCCCGTTCAATCAAAGCATTGTCTCTGATCTTCATGGCCTATGTTTCACAGAGATTATACCAAAAAACTGTATTTTGTTAATGACATCGATATTTGTGTTTTGATAATAATAACTTACGTTCTTTACTATTTGTTATACATCGCATACACGTACACAGTCTTGAAATAATTTATAATTCACACGTCTCATAACAAAAACTCCCTTTCCCTTTCTCCAAACGTCCATTTATGTGACGTACCGTCACACAGTAGAAAAGATATATAATCATGAATAATTTTCAATCTCCAGTTCGGATACTTCCAGATCGTTATCCTACGCTAACACTTCAGACCTCTACCTTCCATCAATGCTAACTTCTCACGTTTAACATCCATCACTACTGGTTGTTCACCTGCAACTGCCCAACAGTACTTCCATCACTGCTGGCGACTAACTTCCAACTGCCCAACAGTACTGGCGATTAACTTCCAACAACGAGTCTAAACAGCCACAGAGTCTCTTACAAAGAAAGCACGGTCAGAGATCCAATGGAAAGCGCTATACAGCTCTGCCAACACAGAAGCAGCCCACTTACAATATTCACTTCTTGCAGAGGGCGCGCTTGGAGTGGCGCTGTCCTATTGCGCGCACCACTGGTCGACGCTTCCTCACCGCCTTCTCTAGTCTTACGTACTGCGTCTTCGTTCCGGCGCTTGTGCTTACGCCAAAACGCTATATCTCAGTCTACACAGTCTGAATCCACACGGAGCTGAAGTTTCGAAAATACGTGTTAGGTGCCTTCAGCAAAGTTTCAGAAAAATGAATGAAATGCAGGCATTTGGGTTTGTTGCACCATATGCTGGAATCCACAAATACGTGCCACTACTGCATTCGGTAAGAATGTGTGTTATACGAGGTGTGGCTAGAAAAAAACCGGACTAGTACTGGTGAAACAATAAAACGAATGCAATAAGGCTGAAAGTCGCGTGGCCTGTCACGTGACTCTCGCTCCGCCTACTGCTCGAGTTTCATCTGCCTCCTGCACTCAGTCTGCCCGTGGCGTCTGTTTTAAGTAGTTGACGTTTTGTCTGTGCGTCGGAAAATGTTGAGTGTACAGAAAGAACAGCGTGTTAACATCAAATTTTGTTTCAAACTAGGAAAATCTGCAAGTGAAACGTTTGCAATGTTACAACAAGTGTACGGCGATGATTGTTTATCGCGAACACAAGTGTTTGAGTGGTTTAAACGATTTAAAGATGGCCGCGAAGACACCAGTGATGACACTCGCACTGGCAGACCATTGTCAGCAAAAACTGACATCAAAGGGATTGTGGACATTGATTGGGTACCAGAGGGACAAACAGTGAATCAGCATTACTACATTAGCGTCCTGGCTACCCTACGTGAGCGAGTACGGAGAAAACGGAACGATTTGTGGAGAAAAAAGTCATGGATCCTTCACCAAGACAATGCCCTAGCTCACAGTGCGTTGTCAGTGAAGGCGTTTTTGGCAAAACACAACATTCCCATCTTAGATCATCCACCCTACTCACCTGATTTGGCCCCCTGTGACTTTTTTCTTTTCCCTAAAGTCAAGTCAGCTTTGAAAGGAACTAGATTTGAGACTCTTGAAGCAGTAAAAGAAAAAGCGACGGAAGTAATGTATGGACTTACCGAAAATGATCTGCAGCATTGCTATGAACAGTGGAAAATTCGTATGGAGCGGTGTAGAGACCGAGGAGGAGAGTACATTGAAGGAGATAACATGAAATTGTAAATAATTGTAAATAAATGTTTTTTCCAGCATCAGTCCGGTTTTTTTCTAGCCGCACCTCGTATGTCCAGGAGTTGGAACTGAAAGATGCACCGGGCAAACTGCACGCCATAGAAGGAGATGTCAGTAGTGAGGAGAGCATCATGTCCGTCTTCAGGTGGATTAAAGACAACCTGGGTGGCGTCGACGTACTCATCAACAACGCTGGCGTCTCAGCAGAAGCACCTCCGTCTTGTAAGTGGCATTTACAGGGGTTGGACAAAAATATGGAAACACCAGAAACACGTTCCCATACCTAATACTGTGAATGAAACTCAGTGTCATTGAAACCGGCTTCCAGTCGTCTCTGAATGGACCAACACGGGTACGGTATGGTTTTCAAGGGAATATTACGCCTTTCTTTCTGCAAAATTGTGGGATGCTCAGGTGACGATGATGGAGGTGATAGTGATCACGCACCCCTCTCTCCGAAACAGATCACAAACGCTCAATAATATTGCGATCTCGTGACTGTTGTGGCCAGGGGAAGTGTGCCAGTTCATCTTCGTGCTCACAAAACCAGTACTGGACGATGAGAGCTGTGTGATCAGGGTCTCCCACGTCTCGAAACGCATCACCATTGGGGAACAAACAGTGAACCGTGGGATGGACCTCATCAGCCACAACTGTCACATACTATTTGGCAGTAATGCGATCTTGCAGAGTAATCTGGAGCCCATGGAATACCACGATATGGCTGTCCAAATCATCATCGAACCACCACCATGTTTCCCACTTGGGACGTAAACTCGGCCAGAAGTTGGAGACATTTTATGGTTATAGCACAATGTTTTCCTCTTCAGGGCATTTGCATCACCGATGAGTGGGTTTGGAATCCCAGCTCTCCTTGGAATTCTCTGCTTATGGAGCTCCCTTCGTGTTGTTTTAGTGCTGACAAGGTTCGCGAGTGCGACATTCAGTTCTGCAGTGACTTCTGCTGCTGTCGTCCCCTTACATCACAATAATCCTCTTCAATGACCGTCCGTCGCGAACAATCAACACGCATTTTCGTACGCTTTGTGACTTAAGGGATGATGTTTCTCCGCTTTCCCTGTAAGAGATATAAATCTTCGATTCGATGCTTCTTGAAAGACGAAATACTTCGGATTCTTTGGTTACGGAAGCATCCAATATACGAGCACCAACAATTTGCCCCTCTTCGAATGTACTGACCTTCGACATAATACACTCATCATTACACAGAACACTGTTCTGGCCAAGTGAGGCGGCGCAATGGTTAGCACACTGAACTCGCAATCGGGAGGACGACGGTTCAGACCCACGTCTGGTCATCCCGATTTAAATCGATTCAGGCAAATGCTGCGATAATCCCTTCGAAAGGCCACAGCTACTTCCTTCCCTAATCCAATAGGACCGATGACCTCGCTGTTTGGTCCCCTCCCTCGAATCGACCAACCAACCAGTGTTCTGGCCGCGACTGACATTGAATTGTTTTGAGAACATTGCACAGGTGTCGTTCTTTGCTAAATAAACTAGCGTAATCTGGAAGCCTGGCGAGGATCCGCATTTATGTTAAAGTATGCATTTCTCTCCGTGTTTCCGTATTCTTGTCCAACCTCTGCACACATCTATTTTACACAATTACACTATGTGATCAAAAGTATCCGGAAACCTGGCTGAAAATGACTTACAAGTTCGCGGGGCCATCAATCGGTAATGCTGGAATTCAATATGGTGTTGGCCCATCCTTAGCATTGATGACAGCTTCCACTCTCACAGGCATACGTTCAGTCAGGGGCTGGAAGGTTTCTTGGGGAATGGCAGCCCATTCTTCGCGGAGTGCTGCACTAGCGAGACGTATCGATGTAGATCGGTCGGGCCTGTCACGAAGTCGGCGTTCCAAAACATCCCAAAGGTGTTCTGCAGGATTCAGGTCAGGACTCTGTGTAGGCCAGTCCGTTACAGGGATGTTATTGTCGTGTAACCACTCCGCCACAGACCGTGCATTGTGAACAGGTGCTCGATCGTGCTGATAGATGCAATCATCAACTCTGAATTGCTCTTCAACAATGGGAAGCAAGGAGGTGCTTAAAATATCAGTGTAGGCCTGTGCTGCGATAGTGCCACGCAAAACAACAAGGGATGCAAGCCCCCTCCATGAGAAACATGACCACACCATAACACCACCACCTCCGAATTTTACTGTTGGCACTGCACACGCCGGCAGTTGACGTTCACCGGGCATTCGCCATACCCACACCCTGCCCTCGGATCGCCACATTGTGTACTGTGATTCGTCACTCCACATAACATTTTTCCACTGTTCAATCGTCCAATGTTTACGATCCTTACACCAAACGAGGCCTCGTTTGGCATTTTGCTGGCGTGATGTGTGGCTTATGAGCAGCCACTCGACCATAAAATCCAAGTTTTCTCACCTCCCGCCTAACTGTAATAGTACTGGCAGGGATCCTGATGGAGTTTAGAATTCCTGTGTGATGGCCTTGATAGTCTGCCTGTTACACATTACGACCCTCTTCAACTGTCGGCGGTCTCTGGCAGTCAACAGACGAGGTCGGCCTGTACGCTTTTGTGCTGTACATGTCCCTTAAAATTTCCACTTCACTATCGCATCGGAAACAGTGGATCTAGGGATGTTTAGGAATGTGGAAATCTCGCCTACAGGCATATGGCACAAGTGACACCCAAGCATCTGACCACATTCGAAGTCCGTGAGTTCCGTGGAGCGCCCCATTCTGCTCTCTGACGATATCTAATGACTACTGAGGTCGCTGATGTGGAGTACCTGGCAGTAGGTGGCAGCAGAATGCACGTAATATGAAAAACGTATGTTTTGGGGGTGTCCAGATACTTTTGATCACATAGTGTATGTACAGGTTAAAGCACACATGTCGTGATATTCTTATTATTCCCAGACATTGTTTATTTATGCGGAGCATCTTGACTGTACTTGCCAGAGCGATAATTAGTTCAATCGAATGACATAACATACAGAACGTAACAAATGAGTTCTTGTGTTATTAAAACGTCTGGAAAAATGATTGTTCATAATGTTTGCGAAGTATTTTGAAGCCTTTATTTTAGAAAGACTGTCTAATTAGAATTTTTGACTTATAAGTTACTAAGAAAAATTCAGTCACCAACTGTGACATGGTCGCGTATACAAACAGTGATCCAATACAGTCAAATGTTTTTTATTCCAGTATTTGATCACAATATCAATTCTTTAGACGATGACCGGTTTCAGTCCGTAATGACCATCCTCAGACCTTTTTTACACCAAGTCCTAAAGTGATAAGACCATAATGGCATCGTCAAAACATAGAAATATAATCGGCATCGTCGTATAAAACTAAAATAAGGTGTAGAATAGACTGCATCGTCCACACAGTCATTATTGCAACTGGCTTATCACTTTAGACATGGTGTAAAAAAGATCTGAGGATGGTCATTACGGACTGAAACCGGTCATCGTCTAAAGAATTCATATTGTGATCAGAGACTGGAATAAAAAACATTTGTAAATTCAGTCAGTGGACCTAGGCTTGACTTGAGGTAACACCTACCCAGTTAATGCACCACATATCTCGGCATTGGCTATATAAGCAAAAACATTAGCTAACTGACAGCAGCCTCAGAGCTGGCATGGGGTGGACAGCAGACGTCCAGAGGAAATATTTCAGAGCACATCACCTGTTGCTGGGCTCTGCTGACAGAGTCCAGCAGCAGTACAACAGGACGCAATGGCTACTTCGGCAGAGTCCAACAGCAGTGAGAAGATCATGACGTAGCATAACTGGCGATTATTTGCTTGAGGCAGCGGCCCAAAGGGAATTGGATTTTCTGCTCTGCAGAAAGTTACATCGCCATTTTTTTAGTTCCCTAGGCGGCTGACTTGCGTGGGCAGTTGTCACACGGTAACAGTTGCCGCCGCTTGTGGCCAAGCTACTAAACCTAAGATGTCAATGGTCTCTGCCATCGATACATCTTTGTCCATTGATGGCAATGATATGAGATTTACAAGATTTACACGCCCTTGATTCAAATCTTCCTGCCTCATGCCTTCTGACAGAGTCCATACAGAATACTATGGCCAGCAGATGCGGAGAGGGCAGGGCACGTGTGGTGAGAGTGATTGTGGAGGGGGCTGTGGGCAGGCGCTGTAGGGGAAATGCCGAGCGCTGGAGGGGAAGTGCTGCTCTAAACTGAAGCCTACACTCACATTTTTGATCAATATTAAGCGGATACCCTCCACACCCACATTTGCACAGTGAGGATTCAAAAAAATCTGTCGCCTCTGCTTTGATTAGTATCTAAAAAGAATTCCGCCGAAAATACAGCGATTTATTTTCGCCTGGGTTATTGACTGTAACTGTCTGAGAAGTGTAATGAGTGGCAAATTTGGAGTGAAACCTACATATTTTTCTTGTTCCCATGTTAAAATTTGCTTCTTTCTCCAAAACAGTGTGCAGTTTACACAATCTTACCTCACCAAGATGTTATACAGATGCGAGAGAATTCTGAAACAGTTGTTTATTAAGTTTGTGAAGCGAGGAACTGAAGAATTGCGTCTACACTTATGTTGTTCCAAAACCCATAGCATTTCCCGTTTCACCAGCTAACGATGGCCCTTAAAAATGACAATCTTTCACCAAAGAAGTCTGTAGTCAGTAGAATAATATGGTAGATAATGAAGTTTTGCATAACAATGATACGAAAAACTACTCTCCTCTTGGTGTGCTATCATTTGCCATAATCTCATTTCGATATCTCAAGCTGTTTGTGAAATATGAGGAATGTTGCGAATATTTCACTCTGTCTTTATCGCTGACGCGGTTCAATCGCAGATGAATGTGCTACATCAGATCATTTTTCTCGAGACTGGTGACAAATACGGACCTCCACCCAAGTCTAAAGAAAAATTCAATAAGTTAGCTGAATTTCGTACACAGCAACATACAGTATTATGTAAATATGCAGCAAACGCAAAATCATAGCGACCCCTATTTTTCATTGCAAACTTTTTCGAATTTCGAGCAGTGTCTCACTTCCACGTAGCAACGGCATTGCCACAGTGGATATACCGGTTCTCGTAATATCACTGAAGTTAAGCGCTGTCGGGTGTGGTCGGCAGTTGGATGGGTGACCCTCCAGGCCGCCATGCGCTGTTGCCATTTTTCGTGGTGCACTCAGCCACGTGATGCCAATTGAGGAGCTACTCGACCGAATAGTAGCGGCTTCGGTCAAGAATACCATCACAACGACCGGAAGTGTTGTGTGTTGACCCCACGCACCTCCTATCCACATCCTCCACTGAGGATGACACGGCGGTCGGATGGTCCCGGTAGGCCACTCATGGCCTGAAGATGGAGTGTCTCACTTCCACGTAAAATATCACAATAACTGTGAGATCTAACGAAATGATGGGCACCTCATGATGAACCTCCTATATGAAGCTACAGGTGGAGCAAAAATGAATTTTTTTTTACCGAATGGGTTCTGTAAATTCATTTGAGAAAAACTGCGGGACATGCACCTCGATTGTGTCATTCCAGATTGGTCGAAAGATGAGGACAATGTCGGCCTCCCCTTGCGAACAAACGAAAGAACACGCCTAGCGCTTTGGACGAAAATTGGACACTGCGCATCGATCACCATATCCTGCAGCAATCAATTTCATTGTAAAGAAAGGCACCAATGCAGTCGCGAAATTCATCATTGTCGAATATGAACAAAATTTGTGAATTCGTTACTATTCTTTGGTCTTTGACACTCTGATATGTTGACAGCTGGCAAGACTGAAGACTGGAAGCACATCATGGACGTGAACGTGCTGGGTCTGAGCATCTGCACCAGGGAGGCCGTGCAGGACATGCTCAACAGGGGCGTCGACGACGGCTTCATCATCCACATTAACAGGTGGGTTTCCCGTAGATGTATGCATCTAAAACGCTTGCTTCTAGATCGTTTCAGTTCAAACTTCATATCGAAACTGTTCTGTAGAAAACGGCAATTCCTTCTCTTTTGGCATGCAATAGAGCGTAAAAATATTTACAGAATGGATGTTTCACTCTCCAGTGGAGTGGAGGCTGCAGCAAAGCTCGAATCTACGAGCTGAATCTGCATCTTCGATGTCTGCAAAGTATCAGGGAGGCACTACTGGACTTATCTAAAGCAAGCTGAGAGAGGTGCTTGGCTGGCTCGTTAGGTAAAGATGGAAAGGTTCGATTTAGAGGTGTGATTCAGCACAAACTCTTGGTCTTTGCAGAGTTCAAGTGTTTATGTGCATTGTCATCGCATATACTTTCTGTGCTTACCGAGATACTGAAGCCAGTACATTTTAAATTAAAAATTGTGTGTCCTGTTTCCTTTGAAATGCAGTCAATTCAATGATCAGAGGCTTATTAAATTTATGAACGAGGTAGCTGAAAGAAGTGTGGGTAGGCATCCTACAAGTGAAGACAAAGGCTGTTGCACAGTAGAATTTCACTGCAGCTGCCATATCACAACATCACGTAACAGGACTTACCGCAGCTTTCGGACCAAGGGTGGAAGCATTTCCGGAACATCTAAGTTTGTAATATGTTCGTGTGCCGCTATGGTGAAAGTATACCGTTCACAGCAAAATGGCGCTATCCTAAACCGGCGCCAAGGGTACCGTGGTGCACCGTAAAAGCCGTAGATGCCAGGGATGAATGACGGCTACGCTGTGCAGGTGAATGGACGGGTAGTTACTGAACAACTAACGGCCCAGATGAACCAAGAGGCTACCGACAATGTCTCGTCAATGACCGTTCAGCGAATATTGGTGTGTATGGGCCTCCGCAGGAGGCGCCTGGTTCATTCACCCATGCTGACTGCTGAGTGGCGATAGGTGGCCATATCAGAGACTCCAACGGCTGAAACGTCGGAAAGTAAAAGCACTGCAATAATTGTTGGAAGAGGACCAGAGGAGCGAGACTTGTGGTCTGGGGAGTGTTTTCATGGCATTCCCTGGGTGATGTTATTATGAAATGCACAGTGGGCTAGCACAAGTATCTATCTATCCTTGTGGTCCATGTACACCTCTACATGCAGTTTGTTTTCCTCAGCACGATGGCATCTACCAGCAGGTTAACGCAATGTGTAACACAGCTCGCAAACGTACATGGATGGTTTGGAGAGCACCAGGATGTTTTTATCGTACTTTCCTGGCCACCAAACACCCCGGATTTAAACCCAATCGGGAATGTATGGGACACGCCTTGGATCCTCAATGGAGAAACCTAGCCCAGCTGACCATGACGCTAGAGTTGGCTCGGCTACCCATCCCAGTCGGTACCTTCCAGAACCTGACTGATGCTCTTCCTGCAGGCCCTCGCTACAAAAGGTAATTATTCAGGAGTTCCACAGGTGGTCACATTGGCGTGACGGTACAGCGTAAAATATTGACGTTACTGGGAGTTGAAAACAATACAGTAAGCAAAGCGAACGCAATCTCTCCGATAGTTCACAACTCTGAATGTCTGTGATATGAAAACCTGGTATTGGACAACATGAATACCGTGTGGTCCAACTCGTACTTTGCAGCACGCTTGGATCCTTCTTAGCATGCAATGAACAAGCTAGTCGACACTTTACTGCTGAAGCTTGTCGCACTATCCGATCGTGGTCCTCCTTATGCCATCCTGTGTCCGAGGAATATTTTCAGCGACACAGCTTGTGGTCTTGGGGTAGTGTTCTCGCTTCCCGCGCATGGGGTCCCAGGTTCGATTCCTGGTAGGGTCAGGGATTTTTCCCTGCCTCGAGATGACTGGGTGTTGTTGTGTCATCTTCATGATCATCATTCATGGCCATTACGCACGGAGGAAGGCAATGGCAAATCACCTCCGCTAGGACCTTGCCTAGTAAATGGTGCGGGTCTCCCACATCGTCCCCTACGCTCCTCGAAGTATGGAACATCATCATCATCATCACTTCCAAGTATATGTAGCCGAGTTCAATTCAGCAGGTAGCACAGGCTAGCTCTTTAGCTAGCCCACACTCCCACCTCAATATACGACTTATCTGCAGTCCCCATCCACGTCCTCCTTGCTCGCCAATTTTAGATTCCCACTGGAGGTCGAACGCCCTGAAGGTTTCGGATTCAAAGCCCATCGAGGCATCCCTTCCATGAATACTTGGTGACTGTTCTTTCAGGTAAGTCCAAAAGGAGAGACACCATATATTCATATAATTCTCAATAGTGTTTCGCAAAAAAGACGTCGTCTTTCTTCTAGTGATTCCCATTTGAGTTCACTAAGCATCTCCATAATACTCGAGTGTTGATCGAACCAAATGTAGCAACACGTCTGTGAATTGCTTGAGTGGTCTTTTAATCCGACCTGATGGTGATACGTTGCACGTGTGTTGAGGTGCAATGAGAACACTGTCCAGTTTAACAAAGTAGAACAAGTTTATTAAGTGTTCGAGAACACAAGTCTCCTTTGTGAGGTTTTACGTTACATGTAAATGGAAGTTCGTTTGGTACTTTTAGTCCGAACAAGGGAGACAATGATCAAGTTGCCAAAGGCCAAAATGAATAAGAAAGTGGGCGCAAGTTGCGATTCATTTGGAATGTTCTGGAGTTAATCACACAGGTAGTCATGGTCTCGGCAAAGGGAGGCATCATGTACTTAGCTGGCGTCAAGTTAAACTCTGAAGAAGTAAATTGTGCCCTAAGCTCAGTAGGGGCTAGAAGTTAAACACAGTACAGCGACTATTCGATGAGAGTGCCTTAGTTGGAATTAAAATTGATAGACCACTATCGTTGTTGGCATCTGGCCCAAGGACCTCTAAGGAATAACTGGTTCAATAGCTGAGTTTGAAGTACCATTCCACAGTGCCGGCCTTAAAATGTCGCTGCTCACAGATACGGTGAGGTCTGCTAGTAAGCATGTGAGATTGTGTAGGAAAATAGTGCCTGTGATCACAGTGAGACAGTTGTGGAAGTGCGCTCCCCTGGCAACAGGCCTGGTGACCCTCGTGGCTGCTGTGTGAGACTCCAGGGACACCACGTGATCGTGATGTCCAGAACGTGTACCAACATATGAGACGAATGTAGATCGGTGTCTAGCAACAGGCGAGTATATCTAGTGGCTGATGAAGCCTGAAATGTGGACAACCTGCAGGATGCGAGTGTGTTGCAGGTTGCTGTCAACAGTAGTGATCCCAAACACTCGAGCAGAACTCAAGATAGGGTAGCGCTAGTGTTCTATATGTGGTCTCCTTTACATGTGAGATACACATTTATTAGAATTCTCCCAATAATACCAAGTCGATCATTTGCCTTCCTTGCTACACACATTACATGTGTGTGCCATTTCACATTTAACTGATGTGACTGTGTCGAGCCACGCAACGCTAATACCGTATTTGAACGTTATGGGATTGTTTTTCCTACTGGTCCGCATTAGCTTAAATTTTTCCACATTTAGGGCAAGTTGTCACTATCACACCAAATAAACGTTGTGTTTAATTCACTCTATATCCTTCTACACTCACTTAATGACGACACTTTCCCATATAAGACGGCATCATCAGCAAACAATTACAGACTGCTGCTCACTCTATGCACCAGATCGTCTTTCTATACAGAGAACAACAATACTTCTGTCACACTTCCCTGGGGCACTTCTGAAGATATCCTCGTCTATAACAAACACTCGCTGTCTGAGGCAATGCCCTGGATTCTACTGCTTAAGAGGTGTTTCAGTCACTTACATATCTGGGAACCTATTCCGTATGGGGCACTGTGTCAAACGCTTTCCGGAATTCTAAGAATATGGAAACTGCCTGTTGTCTTTCATGCATGGTTGACAGGATATCGTGCAACAAAAGACAAGCTGAGATTCACACGGTTGATACATTCTAAATCTGTACTGATTTGTGAACAAAAGCTTTTCTGTCTCAAGGAAATTTTTTTTATTCTAACTTCGAATATGTTCAAGACTTCTTCAGTGAACATATGTTATGGGGCTCGATCTGAAATTTTGCAGGTCCTTTTTCTACTCTTGTTTTGTACAGGAGTCGCCGGTACATTTTGCAGTCTTTTGAGACTTTGCACTCGTCGATAGACTCAAGATAAATGCAAACTAACTAAGGGGCCAATGCTGTTGGCTAATTTCTGTAAAACCTAACTGGGGTTCCATCTGGAGCTAGCGATGGTGGCGAGAAGTTTCTGATGTCACTGTGTGGACATGACATAAGGACCCAACAAGCCGAGTCCTTGTGGATATCACTATATTACACACTTCTAGCGACTAATGTATTAGTGCAAATCACACTGTCGTACACTTGCTGCCACACGGAGTGGTTCAAATGGTTCGAATGGCTCTGAGCACTATGGGACTTAACTTCTTAGGTCATCAGTCCCCTAGAACTTAGAACTACTTAAACCTAACTAACCTAACACACATCCAGGCAAGATTCGAAGCAGGATTCGTAGCGGTCGCGCGGTTCCAGAGAGTAGCGCCTAGAACCCTTCGGCCACCCTGGCCGGCCATGCTGAGTGGCCGCTCGGTTCGAGGCACCATGTCACGGATTGTGCGGCCCCTCTCGCTGGAGGGTCGAGTCCTCCTTCGGGTGTGGGTGTGTGTGTTGTTCTTAGCAAAGTTAGTATAAGTAGTGTATAAGTCCAGGGGCTGATGATCTCAGCAGTTTGATCCCTTAGGTATTCACACACATTTTAACACACACATACAGCTGCTAGCTCCTTACATAAATACATTATCGTCTGCACAAACAGAAGTGTAACATTCGATATGGTCTGACTCACAAATTTTTCTCCTATACCAAACTCTTCGTATCAGAGTAGCATTTGCAATCGACGTCCTCAGTTATTTGCTGGATGTATTCCAATTTCAATCTTCCGCTATAGTTTTTATTTTCTGCAGCTCACTGTAGTACCATGGAAGTTATTCCCTGATCCCTTGAAGTATGTGTTATCATCCTACTGTCCCTTCTTCTTATCAGTGTTCACGATATACTCCCTTTCTGCAGAGAACCTCCTCTCTCCTTATCACGTCATTCCACCTAATTTTCATCATCTTTCTACAGAACTACAACTCAAACACATTGAGTCTCCCTTTTTCGATTTTTCTTACCGTGCATGATTCACTTCCATAGAAGGCTGTCCTCCAAAATTTCTTCCTCAAGTTAAGACTGAGGCTTGATACGACTTCTTTCGGCTGCCATTGCCCACTTAGTCTGTTCTAGTTTGTTTTTGATGTCCCCCTTGCTTCTCTATCATATGTTACTTCGCTTCCACGGTAGAAGAATTCAGTCACTTCATTACACTGCCTGATAGGTATAGTGAAGCAACCAGAAAGAGATGAGGAAACGAAATTGCACTGCGTGCATTGAGAGTGAATATGATGTTATTTCAGCGAAGACAAAATCGCGTGGCCTTTGCATATAACTTGGCAGTATGAGCTGACACATCAGTATGACGTTGCATCATCTCTGGCCCCGATGCTGCACTGATCCTGTTCGGAAGGGTGTCGTAAGGCCGTTGTATTCTCTCCTGAGTCGAGCTGGCCCACAACTGTCGTTCTGGTGCTTGATACTGGTACTGTCTTGGAGTTGACGTCTGAGAAGGTCTCAAACACGCCCTACTGGAGACAGCACGGGGAATCTTGCGGGTCACGGGAGTACCTCAGCATCACAAAGTTCCTAGAGACGTGTGCCATTTGTTGATGTGCACTGTCTTCAGTAAAAATGGCACCACGGTACTGTCGCATAGGAGCCAACAGACGAGGACGTAGGATGTGCGTGACGTACGAGGGCCGTTCAGAAAGTAACCTCCGGTTGATTTAAAAAAATACACCAAGTTAAATAAAAATATTTTAATATATACATCTTACAACTACATCTTTGCACTATTTTTCTACATAGTCTCCATAGCGATTGAGGCACTTATCGTATCTCTTCACAAGCTTTGAAATTCCTTCTGCATAAAAATCACCCGCTTGTGCCTGGAGCCAGCCTGTGACCGCATCTTTGAGCTCTTCGTCGTCATCAAACCGCTGTGACCCGAGCCATTTCTTCAAATGCATGAAGAGGTGATAATCACTTGGCGCCAGGTCTGGGCTGTAAGGTGGATGGTTGATAATGTCCCACTTGAAGGACTCAAGAAGGGCCGTTGTTCTGCGAGCAGAGTGAGGACGGGCGTTATCGTGCAAAAAAACGATACCGGAAGTCAGCATACCACGGCGTTTGTTCTGTATAGCCCGTCGTAACTTTTTTATTGTTTCACAGTACACGTCTTGATTAATGGTCGTACCACGTTCCATGAATTCAACCAACAACACCCCTTTGGCATCCCAAAACACCGTTGCCATCAGTTTTCTGGCAGAAAAATCTTGCGAGGCTTTTCTCGGTTTGGTAGGCGAATTTGAATGTGCCCACATCTTTGATTGTTCTTTTGTCTCAGGGTTCACGTACTTAATCCAGGTTTCGTCACCAGTCACGATTCTGTTTAACAATGGTTCTCCTTCGTCCTCATAACGTGACAGAAAGTCTAATGCAGAGGCCATTCTTTGAGTTTTGTGGTGGTCGGTAAGAATTTTGGGCACCCATCGTGCACAGAACTTACGGTAACCCAATCTTGCTGTCACTATCTCGTACAAGAGAGTCTTAGAAATCTGTGGAAAACCAGTAGACAACTCCGACATTGAGAAACGTCGATTTTCACGAACTTTTGCATCAACTGTCTGAACGAGTTCGTCAGTCACCAATGATGGTCTACCACTCCTCTCTTCATCATGAACGTTTTCTCGTCCACTTTTAAATAAACGTACCCATTCACGGACAACTCCTTCACTCATAACTCTTGGTCCGTACACGGCACAAAGCTCACGATGAATAGCTGCTGCAGAATATCCTTTGGCTGTTAAAAACCTTATGACAGCACGCACTTCACATTTGGCGGGGTTTTCTATTGCAGCACACATTTCAAACTGCCACAAAAACTAAACTAGCGCAGGTACGACGTTCACTCGACCACGGCTTGATGCCGACTGACCTGTTGAGTGCGTGAACGCACAGATGGCGTCGCTACTCCCCCCACAACCCGCAGTGTGACCAATCGGAGGTTACTTTCTGAACCGCCCTCGTATTTTTGTGCCGCCAGAGTTCCCTCAGTCACTACTATCTAGCACCTGAAATCACACTCGTTGGCATCTCAGACCGTGACGCCAGGAGTAACACCACTGTACCTTGAAAGCCTCTTCGGGTTTGCTGCCAGATCCTAAAACCAACTCGAGCGAATATTTCGGCTATCCAACTGTTCGCCAGCTTCAGGCAAACGCTGCTGCTGCTGCTGACTCCCGCTGAGAACTGATGCCAAGGCTGGAAACGACGTTCTGTACAGGCCTCCGTAGCATACACGGCGCATGCGCCGCCTACAGAGTTGCTGTCATCCAAGGCTGGGCAGGTGGCGCCGCTCTTGGCAGATCACAGGCGACAACGATATATCGCACTCAGAGACTATTTTCGAACATTCTGACTGGCCGCAACGGAGAAATTTCCGTTTTGTTGCAGGGTAGTAAAGAGTCCCACGTCTTGCTAAGAGGAAACCCATTATCTCTATTAATCAAATTATCTGCCAACCTAATTTCAATCGCCTTTTTCTAAACATAGTTCCAAAAACCGGAAGTGTTGGCAACTATCACAGTTTCGTCAAATTTCATCCCGTTTCCATCGTTTAAGCAATGTTCAGCTACCGCCTATTTTTCTGGATGCCTCATATTACAGCAATGTTCCACGCACCTGTCCTGAACTGTGCGAATTGAACGACCGAGGTAAGCCTTCCCACAGTGACACGGAATTTTGTATATGCAGGCTTCCTAAGCTCCACGTCATGTTTCACAGAGCTGAGTAGTGCCCTAATCTTAGAAGTTGGATGGTACATATTCTTAATGTTAAAACTCTTTAAAATACTATGAATCTTAAACGATATTTTGCAGTGAACACATAGTGTGTAGTGGAGCAATCACTCTGTTGTAGAAATAATTCAAAAGTCAAGATCGCTTAAATACCGTTTACTGGATAACCGGTTTCAACCTTGAAAAGGTGCCATCATCGGATGTGTGAAGATATAACGTGACAGGTTTGATGGAGGGCTTACACGAGTTACACTGTGTACATTACCATTAGCACAGTACCATATACCTGAATGTAGATTAACATTTATAAACCATTTGGATATAACGATACATGAGGCAGACCAGCCGATGTAAAATCATTGCCACAAAAAATAAAAAACAACTGCTGTCATGGTCATTGTTTTCCATAAGATATGTAAAACCGAAGTCACAAGATAAAACTATTTGGCACGTGACCGCTGCTCGACTGTCAGCTGTCGGCATCACACTGCCCTATTCCTCGCCTGTTTACCTGCTGCGACTCTGGTGGTTCACAACCGGCCACTAGATAGCGCTGCCCATGCAGTACACACACAGTCCCACGGTATAACCACTCATTACTACTACAATACAACTTTACTATTACTGCTAATCAAATGCCCATGCAAAGAACACTTTCGCATACACTTACTGTACATACTATACATACTATGCATACTATACATACTATACTTACTATAAAGTACGTCAATTACAGAGTAAAAACACATGAAGCAAAGGCATTATCCATATCAGCAGCAAATTATATTATAATTTACTTTTATTCGTATATGGAAGTCAGGAATATACACATAGTAAGCCGTTCATAACACTACTTAGATACAATGTGACGAGTGATTAAAATCTGTATGCTGGGTCTTTGCCTGTCTGGGCACTACGGTCTTAGGTATTGTAAACGCTAAAAAAGTAATAAACTTGCTATAAAAGAATCTCACCATCTATACATTTATTATGAACGTAGAAAGGATCGACTATGAAAACCTGCATGGTCATATGAAATTAAGGAATGCCAGGTCAGAAACAAACTGAGGGGGCACGGGAAGAGGGGGGAAAAACAGACTTGCGCATCAAGATGCACAGCCATTCCACGTGCGCTCCCATCGGCATGGCGCACGTGGAATGGTCTGTTTGACCAAGAG
Source organism: Schistocerca nitens (assembly GCF_023898315.1). Lineage (NCBI taxonomy): Eukaryota > Metazoa > Arthropoda > Insecta > Orthoptera > Acrididae > Schistocerca > Schistocerca nitens. The sequence continues at coordinate 1,073,421,158 of NC_064615.1, read as the reverse complement.
AGCAGTTGTTTTTTATTTTTTGTGACAATGATTTTATATCAGCTGGTCTGCCTCATGTATCGTTATATCCAAATGGTTTATAAATGTTAATCTACATTCAGGTATGTGGTACTATACTAATAAAAATGTATATAGTGTAACTCATGTAAGCCGGCCGGAATGGCCGAGCGGTTCTAGGCGATACAGTCTGGAACCGCGCGACCGCTACGTCGCAGGTTCGAACCCTGCCTCGGGCATGGATGTGTGTGATGTCCTTAGGTTAGTTAGGTTTAAGTAGTTCTAAGTTCTAGGGGACTGATGACCTCAGCAGTTAAGTCCTATGGTGCTCAGAGCCATTTTAACTCATGTAAGCCCTCCCTCAAACCTGTGTGTTATATCTTCACAGATCCGATGATGGCATCTTTAGTGTGTTGAAACCGGTTATCCAGTAAGCAGTATTTAAGCGATCTTGGCTTTTGAATTATTTCTACTTAAACGATATGCCTCCATCATAAGGAATAAAGGCAAAAGATCTATGATCCTCTTCATACACCTCCGGGAATGGTCGAAACTCCGTAGCCCGACGGTGTTCTACTAAGGGCGGCGCCACCTGCCCAGTCCTGGGAGGCAGTAACTGTGATGGGCGGCGCATGCGCCGTGTACGGTTTGGGGTCCTATATAGGACGTCGTCTGCAGCCTTCGCATCAGTTATCATCATCATAAGCAGCAGCAGCAGCGTTCTCCTGAAGATGATGGACAGCTGGATCGCCGAAATATTGAATCGAGTTGATTTTAGGATCCAGTAGCAGACCCGGAGGGACTTCCAACACTTATTAGCCTACAGGGTCACACCACTGTGTCTTTCAGTAACACTAGCAGAATGGGATCGCTCCAAAGGCCGCCACCTTACTCACCGACGAGATCACTTGTGGCAGTGTAGAACCACGTTTTGTCGTTGAACAAATTTCGACGCCATTAATAAGATCATGCTTCTCAATCATGACAACACACCAGAAGCAGCTGTTTATGCTGTGTTAGCGGCAGGCCACACATCTGACGGTAATTGCCTGCTAGTGTCCGACCAATGGTGTGGGTTGACACAGAATTTTGCAGGAAGTCCATTACTTGTTCTCGGATTGCAGATCCAAACGTGAAGGGGTTACGGTGTGCTTGGTCCACAATAAGGCGATCCTCTCTTGTGGTGGAAGCTGGACAGTGAGTATGCCTACTTTAACTTTCCCAAGCAATTCAGCATTGGACCACAGTCACATCTGAGTCTGGTTATTATTCGATTCGACCAGCCAACCAAATTTAGATCCACAGTTACGTTCGTTTCAATCTTTGTCAGGTGCAGATAACGCTGTCTTACACGAATACACAGCATTCCCATGTCTTTCACAGCGATCACTCAATATCAGGCGTTGTTCATGTACCTTGTATACTCTACCACACGAGGTAACAACACTAAACACAACCAACACTAATGTACACAGATAGCCATTCTGTCAAAGAGAACTACAAGCCTAAGTATTTGCATATCCACCGACGGTGTATACGCTCACGAAGTTACGTTGACTGTTGACCATGTCTTCTGGGTGCTTTGCCTTTTATCTGTAGGCCAGTGTAGAAGAGTAAATTGTCCTCGGAGCAGATCGTAAGGCGAATTACGACAAACAGCGTGATAAAACAGAGTTAGTCAATACAAACTAAGCAAAGGTGAGTTACAAGGAATACGTTAATTAAAACTTCTGGGTTAGGACGCCGTGGTCGAACAATAGAAATTCTTCCTGCTGACGTTTTGTTGCCATCTGTGAGCAACATCTTCCGAGGTGAGCCAACGACTGGCTGGGCCGTGGAGGTCCCGTTTATATAGAGCGTAAAGAGGGCGCCACCACTCGTCACCTGATGTTGATAGTGAATCTATCTCTGGCTAACGCCATTACTCTCGATCAAAGGTAATCGATTGTCAGATCGTTGATACAAAGTTGACAGGTAAACGATTGTCACATCGTTGATACAAAGTTGACCGCCACATCGTATCTAACTTCTGGAACTTCTTTGTTTAATATCCTTTTTACGTGGACTGAAATAACAGCGAAGATGAAACTTCTTAATTTAATTTTGAAACTGCTGAGTGAAACTGAACGTACTGTCACTTTACTTGTCCTTATCATTTCACATCTGACCTACAGAATTATTGCTGACAAATGCAACTCAAAGGTATTCTATTCATTTATGATCCACAATATATAAAGATACGCAATCTGACTGCTCAAATAATTAACAGAAAAGAATGGCCGTGAATTAGAAGAAATCCTAACAATAACCTATACATTTCATAAGACACTTACATCACAAAAATCTCCTTTATACGAACTACAGCTATACAGCAAGCACCAATACAGCCAGCTAAATAAAAGATTCTAACTACTGTAGGCCCTAACTACTAATAGGCATGTGGTTAGATTCTGTTGCAGAGCAAATAATGTATTTAGCAAATTTTACCTCAATAATGTGACATCCTGTTCAAAATATTATATAATCGTCGGGTCAACAGAAAGGTCCGATCTTACTCGTCGGCTTTGACCCGTGACGTAAGCGTGTTGTGGTGTGTGACGTCATTACGGCGCGGAAAACCTAATACATGGTTTGATGTACTCTTGTTTAAAGAACATGTATACGTAATATGAAGCAATTTGATGAACATATTGATCTGTAGCGTAGCCCACTTGAGGTTAGGTTGGGAGTTTTTTTTTTGGAATGCGGCCGCGGCAGCGGCCGCCTATGATTCGAAAATATTGATTTGACACTAATGAAGCCTGTGGGGGGATGGGGGCGGGGGGGCACTGCAAACTCCCCCCACCGCATAACGACATATTTAGTTTCTCCCCACCCAAAAACCCCCAATTTCCCACGCTTGTCCCGTTACAGTCATTAGGCTTTTTGTGAAACTTGTGTATTTCAGTGTTTACAATACGTATTCGATGTTTTTATATCCGCCATATTGGAATTGTTGTTTATGGTCGTTTCCGTGGTATTTGTGACGTCATGGGTCAAAGCCGACGGGTAAGATCGGACGCTTCTGTATTTCCTAATCGTCTGTGACATCCAGTTCCAAAAATTATATAATCATCAACAATAATACGTTTCCGTGACGGACACACGTTCAGATCGTCCTCTTGCGCTAACACTTCAGATCCTCTAACCTGCTAACTATAAACTTCCAGCATCAATCACTGCTGGCTATTCACCTCTAACAACGAGTCCGACCAGCCACAGAGTCTCTTACTGTCAAAGTTATTAATGCAATCTATCGCGTTGCCAACATATAAACATATAAACAGGCTTACACTTTAAGCCTTCTCCTTCTCTGTTAAAATTATTGTAGTGTTTATAAATCTCTATGGCTTCTCTGTACATTGTGCACGATAATGCAAAGTCTTAGCTAGCACACTCGTTTCAATAAATTTTATTTCATGATCACTGTCTTAAAAAATATGTTCCACTACAGCCGATTTGTCGGTGTGACCGAGACAACAGTTCCTTTTGTGTTCAGTTAGACGGGTATTAACACTTCTCTTCGTTTTTCCAATATAAACCTTCCCACAGCTACACGGAATTTTATGCATCGCAGGGGTTGCAAAAGGATGTCGTGCTTCTTTCGCTGATCTTAAACGTTCACTGATGTTCTTGGTGGGTCTAAAGATTGTTTCAAATCCAAACTTGGCCAGAACTTTCCCAATACGGTCCGTAATACTGTGGATAAATGGAAGAAACACTTTCCCAACCTACTGTTGTTGTTGTTGCATGTTTTCGGACACCTTTCTTCTGAGATGGTGAGCTCCATATATCTCATTATCAACACATCCATTTTCCTTAAAAGCTGTTCGCAAATGATTTAGTTCTTCTTGCAAATGAACTGGCTCACAGATTTTATTGGCCCTGTCCATTAATGTTTTAATAACACCTCTTTTCTGCCTGGGATGATGTTTCGTATCCCTATGGAGGAAACGATCGGTATGTGTATCTTTCCTATATACCTTATGACCTGAAGTCCCATCTGCCAGTTAAGCTGTCCATTAGTCTCTGTCTCCACAGTAAATTGTGTCTTTGGACTAATACTATTTTAATGCACGAAGAAACCATTCAGTTCCTCTTCACAGAGATTCCGTATCAGCAAAATGTCATCTGCATACCAATACCACTTCAGTGGACCTAGCTGACTGCAGCGCCCACCGTTAAAAAAAAAAATCCACAAAAAGATTAGCAACAGCTGGACTTAGAGGGCTCCCCGTTGCTACTCATCCAATTTGTTCATAGAATTCATCATTGTATTGAAAATAAGTCGTGGATAGACAATGTCAAAACAAAGCTACCACTGTATATCAGTGGGAAACATATCAGCTATGTAAGAAACAGCTTCGTTAATCAGAACTGTGGTGAACAGGGTACAACATCAAAACTGACAAGGAATCACTTGGGCTAACAGTAATCCCTTCAATTTTTCGATAAAGGACACAGAATTTTTAATATGATGATCAGTTTTTCCGATGTACGATTGTAACAAGGAGGCGAGATGTCTAGCCAACTCTTGACTAGGGGATTCAATAGCATTCACTTACAGAGAATTGTCAATGCAACGTTACGAATGTATCGTCTGACTTAACCTGTCCTCTAATAGCATTACGATCATTTTACATAATGTAACTGCACGACAAATAAAAAATGTGAGTCATGGACTGTGAGGCTGATCCCAGCGGAGGTTCGAGTCCTCCCTCGGGAATAGGTGTGTGTGTTTGTCCTTAGGATAATTTAGGTTAAGTAGTGTGTAAGTTTAGGGACTGATGACCTTAGCAGTTAAGTCCCATAAGATCGCACACACGTTTGAACATTTTTCGAAAAAATGTGATCATGATATTACAGGACCAAGTAAAAAGTAAAACCGAGTCAAAATTTCTGTGCAGTTTGGCGTGCCACCTTCCCACATTCGACGAGCTGTACGCCATGTACTGCGCCAGCAAATACGCCGTCAAGGCGATGCTCGACGGACTGCGCCTCGACCTGGTCACTAGGAAGAGCAACATCCGTGTCGGGGTGAGTTCTGGCAACACTGCTCGCCTCCGCTATGTCGCAGCGGTTCTGGTGACGTCATTGTTTCCTTCGTAATTGGCTTTTGGCAGGTACAGCATACCGCCATGTCTTGGAATTAACTGGGAATTCGTGCGTATCTTGAGACTGGCCACTCAGACGTAGCATAAAACTATTTCCAGTTGCTGTATGGGCAGTTAGACTTAGGGGCAGCCAAGATTTCGGCTGGTAACCGATCTCTGGCGCGAGTGCCATAGTCCTCCCTCAGCCTGCTCACTCCCTCTCCCCCCCCCTCTTCACCCACCTGTCTACGCCTGAGGGGGGTGGGGGTGGGGGGGAGGAAACTGCTAACGTACTGCAATTAAATGCAGCGCAGACACTCCACATACAAGTTGGTTTTATGTTTCACGCAACACAACAACACAGATCACAAAGTCTCAGTACTGGCAAAGTTGTTCACATGGCTCTGAGCACTGTGGGACTTAACATCTGAGAGGTCATCATTGCATGTGTCAGAATTTGTCCCTTGCACAATGTAATTTTCTTTTTAAATACAACCCATTCAAATCAAAAATAAATTGTTTGACACCTTTCGGTGTCTTACTGTGGGCAGCGTGCAATCAAGTCAAATTAAAATGCGTGGTCAGCAATCCATTATAGATGTTCTAATTTTCGCTCCTATACTCCTATTTCCTTCATAAATTCGACAACAACTGGTTTTAAAGAGAAAAATAGTTTCAGACATGTCTCTTGACTTAATCAACGTACTTCTCAGTAATATATAAAGTCCCCACACTCTTTGTTCATTTACATCAGTGGGATAGTGTGCAGCAACTTCACAATTTTACTGTTCAATTTCGTCACATAGAGCATGCCTAGATATTTAGGACAAAGTACTTCTTGATATGCAGAACAATGAATCCCATGTGCCGATCGTTTTAAGTTTTTTGCTTTTTCGTTGACAGCGAAATCTTTAAATTCTTTCTGCATGATATTCTTGTTTCCCAACAAATTTGCAATAACCATCGACTATGTGATTGGACAATAGATACTGGTAATTTTCGTCCCTCTCTTCCGTCATTCCCAATCATTACTAAAGGCCTGCGATGATATATCCTAGACTACCCGTTTTTGTGCAAAAACAGCGACATGAAAAAATAGCGAAGGGTAAAGAGCACTGACACCACAAATGCACCGCACTGAAGAGGGTTGTGCTGACCTAAAAATGCCACCCCGCAATACTAAATGAAATGGTTCAAATGGCTCTGAGCACTATGGGACTTACATCTGAAGTCATCAGTCCCCTACAACTACTTAAACCTAACTAACCTAACGACATCACACACATCCATGGCCGAGGCAGGATTCGAACCTGCTACCGTAGCGGTCGCGCGGTTCCAGATTGAAGCACCTAGAACCGCTCGGCCACTCCGGCCGGCCTAAATGAAATGGCGCACCATTCTCAGTACTACGGAGGAGGACTGAGCAAAGCCAAGACAGGCTGAGCCTCAAATGGCCTGCACTCCCGGCATGCGTGACATTTGGCATGTCGTGCCTGGCCATGAGTTAAGACAGCTTAGCGATGGTGTCTTCTCTTCGTTCTCCCATCGGTCAAGTCGTTGATACTTAACGTCTTTCCTGAGTCTCCTCAGAGCATCACAGTAGAACTTTCTTCTCACTGACTACATGGAAGAAATTATCGACAATCCCATGAAGGTCAAGAAAAAGTCATTAACACTGATTTGATGTTGGTGCAAAATTGACTCGCTTTTTTCGGCCACAGAGAGGATGGTGTCTCCCACTGCAAAGATTGCTGTTTTGTCTCAGGGTCATAACCATACACACATAACTAAACACTGGTTGCTGTTTAGTGCACGCCTGACCCAGATGATCTCAATGATCGGCGTTTAAAAGACGAAGGAAGAACTTAGCTGCAGTTCAAAAATGTTCAGTTCATCAGCTAAAATGCTTTGATCTGTTTCGTATGTATTTCCAACGAGTTCACAAACAGCATGGAGTGTCTGGCTTCTGTCCTTGTGGGTCACTTCACGGACTCGCACCATCATTTCTGGAGTTATGCATCAAGGCGGTCGGTCTGTTTATCCGCCACAGTCTCCTGACTATCTTGAAATCGCTAAAACCACTCAAACGTTCTTGCTTGCTCACCAATAGCATGATTTAGTATGAGATGGGTTCCAGCTACAGTTTTACAGAGCTTAAAACAAAACTTAATGCAGATCCTTTGTTCCTTCAACCCAGCCATTTTGAAGTCCATAGGAATCAGCAACAAAGTTTACTCTGATGCACTCACAAATATGCCATGTACCAGACTGACAGTTTAAAGACACAACTATGGGATTTCTGTACTGCTGACTGTATGGGCGGAATGTTCAAATTCTCGGAAAATTTTGGATAGCAGTTTCTTTTCATGGATCACTTCGAAAAACGTATCTTGGCTAAACAACTCTGAGTGCAAATATCAGAGACTGGCTCACTTATGTAGATGATGTACTATGTATGTAATCAGGAACTACGATCACAAGACAGCTGAACAAATAATAATTTCATAAACATAAAAACATTCAGATCACAATACAGATTGACAACAAACCCATAAACTAAGTAGATCTAAGCATTGACATCAGTACACAAACAAATTGTTTCAGACGATATAGAAAAACTACAACTACAGACACAGTAATGCATTCTTCCTGACAACACCCAACATCACATAAACATGCAGCTTTCCATTCAGTGGTGCACTGTCTCGTATCTGTTACAATGTCTGGAGAAGATTTTCGAACAGAATTAGACACCACATGATTTACTGCCATACTCAATGGCTGAAGTCCAGTTCTGACTGAACACATCTTACACACAAAAGGAAACCAGTCATCAGTGAGGCCAAAGATTGTTTCTGATGTGTCAGTAGTTGAGGTGGCCAATAAAGACAGTCAGACACCTTAATGTAGCATATTAATAAAGTCATAGCTGCACTTGCATATCAGTTGGTTTGTTATGCTGAGTGAATAAGCTGCTGTACATGCAGATACGTCAGCTGCCCTCATGTCTCTGTCTGTTTGGGTAAATGTAGTAGTTCGTGATGTGCGCCCCATTCCCCCCACCCCTTCCAAGCTGTCCCAACGCATGATGCGCCGGCACACACAACTTTGTTGCCAGACTGCCCAACAGTGCGTACAGAGGTGCATGGACAAGAGGATGAATCTATGCATCATGCTATTGAAGTAGCTATAATTTATACATTGTGAACATTATACAGGGTGGTCCATTGATAGTGACCAGGCCAAAAATCTCACGAAATAAGCATCAAACGAAAAAACTACAAAGAACGAAACTCGTCTAGCTTGAAGGGGGAAACGGCGCTATGGTTGGCCCGCTAGATGGCGCTGCCATAGGTCAAATGGATATAAACTGCTTTTTTTTAAAAATAGGAACCCCTATTTTTATTACATATTCGTGTAGTACGTAAACTGATATGAATGTTTTAGTTGGACCACTTTTTTCGCTTTGTGATAGATGGCGCTATAATAGTCACAAACGTATAAATACGTGGTATCACGTAACATTCCACCTGTGGGGGCGGTATTTGTTTCGTGATACATTACCCATGTTAAAATGGACCGTTTACCAACTGCGGGAAAGGTCGATATCTTGTTGATGTATGGCTATTGTGATCAAAATGCCCAACGGGCGTGTGCTATGTATGCTGCCCGGTATCCTGGACGACATCATCCAAGTGTCCGGACCGTTCGCCGGATAGTTACATTATTTAAGGAAACAGGAAGTGTTCAGCCACATATGAAACGTCAACCTCGACCTGCAACAAATGATAATGCCCATGTAGGTGTTTAAGCTGTTGTCGCGGCTAATCCGCATATCAGTAGCAGACAAATTGCGCGAGAATCGAGAATGTCAGAAACGTCGGTGTTGAGAACGCTACATCAACATCGATTGCACCCGTACCATATTTCTATGCACCAGGAATTGCATGGCGACGATTTTGAACGTCGTGTACAGTTCTGCCACTGGGCACAAGAGAAATTACAGGATGATGGCAGATTTTTTGCACGCGTTTATTTAGCGACGAAGCGTCAGTCACCAACAACGGTAACGTAAACCGCCATAATATGCACTATTGGGCAACAGACAGTCCACGATGGCTGCGACAAGTGGAACATCAGCGACCTTGGCGGGTTAATGTATGGTGCGGCAATATGGGAGGAAGGATAATTGGCCCCCAATTTATCGATGGCAATCTGAATGGTGCAATGTATGCTGATTTATACGTAACGTTCTACCGAAGTTACTACAAGATGTTTCACGGCATGACAGAATGGCGATGTACTTCCAACATGATGGATGTCCGGCACATAGCTCGCGTGCGGTTGAAGCGGTATTGAATAGCATATTTCATGACAGGTGGATTGGTCGTCGAAGCACCATACCATGGCCCGCACGTTCACCGGATCTGACGTCCCCGGATTTATTTCTGTGGGGAAAGTTGAAGGATATTTGCTATCGTGATCCACCGACAACGCCTGACAACATGCGTCAGCACATTGTCAATGCATGTGCGAACATTACGGAAGGCGAACTAATCCCTGTTGAGAGGAATGTCGTTACACGTATTGCCAAATGCATTGAGGTTGACGGACATCATTCTGAGCATTTATTGTATTAATGTGGTATTTACAGGTAATCACGCTATAACAGAATGCGTTCTCAGAAATGATAAGTTCACAAAGGTACATGTATCACACTGGAACAACCGAAATAAGCCGGCCGTGGTGGCCGAGCGGTTCTAGGCTCTACAGTCTGGGACCGCGCGACCGCTACGGTCGCAGGTTCGAATCTTGCCTTGGGTATGGATGTGTGTGATGTCCTTAGGTTAGTTAGCTTTAAGTAGTTCTAAGTTCTAGGGGGCTGATGACCTCAGAAGTTAATTCCCATAGTGTTCAGAGCCATTTGAACCACTTTTTTCAACAACTGAAATAAAATGTTCAAAGTACCTACGTTCTGTACTTTAATTTAAACAGACGTACCTATTACCAACTGTTCGTCCAAAATTGTGAGCCATATGTATGTGACTATTACAGCGCCATGTATCACAAAGCGAAAGAAGTGGTCCAACTAAAACATTCATATTTCTTTACGTACTACACGAACATGTAATAAAAAATGGGGGTTCTTATTTTATAAAAAAGCGCAGTTGATATCCGTTTGAACTATGGCAACACCATCTAGCGGGCCAACCATAGTGCCATCTGGTTTCCCCCTTCAAGCTAGACAAGTTTCGTTCTTTGTAGTTTTTTCGTTTGACGCTTATTTCGTGAGATATTTGGCCCGGCCACGATCAATGGACCACCCTGTATTATAATTAGTGTGAAAGTGTGGATTAAACACATTGCAGATTCTATGAGCATTATATTCATTACACTGAATCATATCACGTAGCACAAATTAACCAATAAAAGTATTTTCGCAAATGTGATAAAGATCCAAAGTGAAAGAGCTTTTTCAAACAGTAAATACTTTTCCCTAATTCGTGTAACAGTCTTCAAATCAATACGTATGTTGTATTACGGGCTTTCTGAAGCAGCCCATTTTCTTCCTCAGGGTTGTCCTGACCAAATTTCATGGAAATCGGTGCAGCGGGTTAGTCGTGAAAACTTAACAGTTACTTTACCATTTATAACATTAGTATGATAAAACTTTCAATTAGAGTATGTTTTCCCGTGATACGATTTTGGTAAAATAAAGCCTACACGACGTCACAAGTTATGCCCAAGTTACTTGTGAAAATCCCATGAAAGAGATTAGCGTATTCAAACAGAGAAACAGACAGACATGACGGTCTTAGATAAAATTTTAAATCACAATATCTTTCTTCCGGTGATCTAAACTTGATGGAATAAAGCCTAAACGGTGCCCAAAGCTATGCTCAAGTTACCTGTGATAACCACATGTAGATTCGTCTAGTAGTTTTGGAGAAGCGAGGTCAAACAAAGAGAAACGACAGTTTTATAGATTTATTGTTAGTATAAATACCTAAACATGGGCAGAACCAAAACGAGGATAATGGAAATTAGTCGAACTAAATCAGCTGATGCTGAGGGAATTAGATCAGGTGATGCTGAGGGAATTAGATCAGGAAATGAAACACTTAAAGTATTAGAAGAGTTTTGCTATTTGGGCAGCAAAATAACTGATGATGGTCGCAGTAGACAGGATATAAAATATGAACTGACAATGGCAAGAAAAGCGTTTCTGAGAAGAGAAATTTGTTGACACCGGATATGGATCTAAGTGTCAGGAAGACTTTTCTGTAAGTATTTGTATGGAATGTAGCCATGCATGGAAGTGAAACATGGACGATAAACACTTTAGATAAGAAGAGAAAAGAAACTTCTGAAATGTGATGTTGCAGAAGAATGTTGATGATTAGGTGGGTAGATCACATAACTAATGAGGAGAATTGGGGAGGAAAGTAATTTGTGACTTAACCTGACTGCAAGGAGGGATCGGTTGGTAGGACACATCCTGAGACATCAAAAGATCACGAATGTAGTACTGGAGGGAAAGGGGGGGGGGCGGATGTAAATCGTAGAGATTGACCAAGAGATAAAAACAGTTAGAAGATTCAGAGGAACATAGGTTGCAGCACTTACTTGGAGATGAAGAAGCTTTCATGGGATAGAGTAGCATGGAGAGATGCATCAAAACTGCGTTCGGACAGAAGACCACAACACCAAGAGATATGTAAAATTAATAATCGATGTATACGTAACTTTGAAGTGCTGTAGGTCCTTCTGGTGCTGAGTTATATACAGCGAGAGTAATGTTCTTGATAGCAACAATGTCTTGAACGCCGATACAATTCAATAAGCCACTAACAACAGAAATATTTAGTAGCGTGATGCTATTCTGGTGACATTTCTCGCCATTGCAAATCTTCTGTACTAAGGTTGATGTGAGTCCGAAGATTCACGGAGCCTCGGACGAAACTCTGAGTGCGACTGCTTAAAAAGGGACGCGCCGACCAATCGGAATCAGCCGGCCGATGTGGCCGAGCGGTTCTAGGCGCTTCAGTCTGGAACGGCGCGACCGCTACGGTCGCAGGTTCGAGTCCTGCCTCGGGCATAGATGTGTGTGGTGTCCTTAGGTTAGTTAGGTTTAAGTAGTTCTAAGTTCTAGGGGACTGATGACCTCAGATGTTAAGTCCCATAGGGCTCAGAGCCATTTGAACCAATCGGAATCGCAGCAGCGAGATCACGTGAATTCAGCGTCCTTTGACGGCGAGGAAGGTGTGTTTACATCCGTGCGGCTGTAGCTTCCCTAACACGAAAGTAGTGGCTCCCAGTGTGAACTCAGGTGTGAATGGTATCACGTGCACATACTTGTTGAGGAAGAGGCATGCAACATATACGTGCGCCTCTAATTCCGTGTGTGCCCCCCCCCCCCCCCATCGGAGGCAGCAAGCGATGGAAGACTGACCGCGCCCAGTGTGGCATGCCTGGTGCAGTCGACGAAGCGTCCGCTGACGCTGCAGTTTTGAACACCACAGTGCTTTACTAGGTACATTACTGTTAAAGGTGGTATGCTGTTTTTTCTTTTTAACTGTGAACTGACGTACTCATCCAGTTATAGGGGGACCTACGCTTTAATGTGTACCGGGTGATCAAAAAGTCAGTATAAATTTGAAAACTGAATAAATCACGGAATAATGTAGATAGAGAGGTACAAATTGACACACATGCTTGGAATGACATGGGGTTTTACTAGAACAAAAAAAAAAAATACAGAAGTTCAAAAAATGTCCGACAGATGGCGCTTCATCTGATCAGAATAGCAATAATTAGCATAACAAAGTAAGACAAAGCAAAGATGATGTTCTTTACAGGAAATGCTCAATATCTCCACCATCATTCCTCAACAATAGCAGTTGTCGAGGAATAATGTTGTGTACAGCACTGTAAAGCATGTCCGGAGTGATGGTGAGGCATTGGCGTCGGATGTTGTCTTTCAGCATCCCTAGATATGTCGGTCGATCACGATACATTTGCAACTTCAGGTAACCCCAAAGCCAATAATCTGGTCTGGGGACCTGGGAGGCCAAGCATTACGAAAGTGGCGGCTGAGCACACGATCATCACCAAACGACGCGCGCAAGAGATCTTTCACGCGTCTAGCAATATGGGGTGGAGCGCCATCCTGCATAAACATCGTACGTTCCAGCAGGTGTTTATCAGCCAGGCTGGGGATGATGTGTATCTGTAACATATCGGCGTACCTCTCACCCGTCAGAGTAGCAGTTTTCCTGTCCAGCGCCATCTGTCGGACATTTTGTGAACTTTTTTTTTTTTGTTCTAATAAAACCCCATGTCATTCCAAGAATGTGTGTCAATTTTTACCTCTCTATGTACATTGTTCCGTGGTTTATTAAGTTTTCAAATTTATACTGACTTTTTGATCACCCGGTATTTAGACTCATAGTGCAGCTAGGTATTTTTCACGTCGTCAAACATAGCAAAAGGTAAAATAACAGACAGACCACAGATAGCACCCCTAGGGTTGACCAGGGAGCGAACTATAGATCTTTGGATTTGTGCACTGGCACTTTAGCTCTGAGCCATCAAACTTACTAAAAAAATCAAACGAAAGTTGAAAGTTTTATGCCCGTCATCTAGTCTCCCTCTGCTGTTCCTACCAATGTCCGCAGAAAGTGGTGTATTCCATACTTAGGACAGGTGTGACAAAGTGTAGCCAAAACACTGAATACATTTTTTATTTTTCTTTATTTATTTTTTTTTGAGTCATCAGTCTTCTGACTGGTTTGATACGTCCCGCCACTGATTTCACTCCTGTGCTGACCTCTTTATCTCAGAGTAGCGTCCTCTCGCAAAAGCTGAGCAGTGCTCCTGTGCACCTACTGCTCTTACAGGTTTTCATGTTTTCAGCGTTGTGTTGTGCTTGGTTGAGACTGTATTACGGAATTGAATATCAGTTTTCTGACGTTTTCAAGTCAGAAATGGCGCATACTTTCCTGGTCAAATAGCATGTATGGCATGTGAAGTTGTTACAATAGATACTTTTCCAGTGCGAAGATGGTCGGTGATCGAAATCGGTAGTGAGTAAAGACCGAAATACTGAATGTCTTCTTCCAAAGCTGTTTCACATAGGAAGACTGCACTGTAGTTCCTTCTCTAGATTGTCGCACAGATGACAAAATGATTGATATCGAAATAGCTGACAGAGGGATAGAAAAACAATTAAAATCGCTCAAAAGAGGAAAGGCCCCTGGACCTGATGGGATACCAGTTCGATTTTACACAGAGTACGCGAAGGAACTTGCCCCCCTTCTTTCAGCGGTGTACCGTAGGTCTCTAGAAGAGAGTAACATTCCAAAGGATCGGAAAAGGGCACAGGTCATCCCCGTTCTCAAGAAGGGACGTCGAACAGATGTGCAGAACTGTAGACCTGTATCTCTAACGTCGATCAATTGTACAATTGTGGCACACGTATTATGTTCGAGTATAATGACTTTTCCGGAGACTAGAAATCTACTCTGTAGGAATCAGCATGGGTTTCGAAAAAGACGATCGTGTGAAACCCAGCCCGCGCTATTCGTCCACGAGACTCAGAGGGCCATAGACACGGGTTCCCAGGTAGATGCTGTGTTTCTTGACTTCCGCAAGGCGTTTGATACAGTTCCCCATAGTCGTTTAATGAACAAAGTAAGAGCATGTGGACTATCAGACCAATTGTGTGATTGGAATGAAGAGTTCCTAGATAACAGAACGCAGCATGTCATTCTCAATGGAGAGAAGTCTTCCGAAGTTAAGAGTGATTTCAGGTGTGCCACCGGGAAGTGTCGTAGGACCGTTGCTATTCACAATATATATAAATGACCTTGTGGATAACATCGGAAGTTCACTGAGGCTTTTTGCGGATGATGCTGTAGTATATCGAGAGGTTGTAACAATGGAAAATTGTGCTGAAATGCTGGAGGATCTGCAACGAATTGAGGTATGGTGCAGCTAATGGCAATTGAATCTCAATGTAGACAAGTGTAATGTGCTGCGAATACATAGAAAGAAAGATCCTTTATCATTTAGCTACAATATAGTAGGTCAGCACCTGGAAGCAGTTAACTCCATAAATTATCTGGGAGTAGGCATTAGGAGTGATTTAAAATGGAATGACCATATGAAATTAATTGTCGGTAAAGCAGATGTCAGACTGAGATTCATTGAAAGAATCCTAAGGAAATGCAATCCGAAAACAAAGCAAGTAGGTTACAGTACACTTGTTCTCCCACTGCTTGAATATTGTTCACCAGTGTGGGATCCGTACCAGATAGGGTTGATAGAAGAGATAGAGAAGATCCAACGGAGAGCAGCGTGCTTCGTTGCAGGATCATTTAGTAATCACGAAAGCGTTACGGAGATGACAGATAAACTCCAGTGGAAGACTCTGCAAGAGAGATGCTCAGTAGCTCGGCACGGGCTTTTGTTGAAGTTTCGCGAACATACCTTCACCGAGGAGTCAAGCAGTAAATTGGTCCCTCCTACGTATATCTCGCGAAGAGACCATGAGGATAAAATCAGAGAGATTAGAGCCTACACAGAGGCATAACGACATTCTTTCTTTCCACGAACAATACGAGACTGGAACAGAAGCGAGTACCGAAGGAGGTACTCAAGGAACCCTCCACCACACACAGTCAGGTGGCTTGCGACTGTGGATGTGGATGTAGATGTAGATCGTAAGACGGCACAGTCTGTATCATGCATTTCTCCTGCTTGGTGACGTTGTAGTTTGATGGTGGCCTTTTAAGTCACAAACCTGATAACAAAATAAATCAGTACTGTAGAAAATCCAAAATTTTATAATTAAAGGTTAAGGCTACATTTACTTCAAAGCTTTATTGTTGCTTTTATAATTAATGTATCATTTTGATGAAGAAGAAATACCATATTTCTGGTTAGCTGTTGGTAATATCTTATAAATTCTGGTTGCAAATTTGTATCCACCCTATTTCAAAAACAGTATGATTTATATCTCATCATCCCAGAGAATGCCGGAAACGGCCAACGTTGAAGTCGACGAAACGCTGTTTTCCATTTATCAACCTCTTAGATTAGCGTAACAGCTCTCCCTGACTCGCCCTGAGAGAGAGAGAGAGAGAGAGAGAGAGCAACAATCTTCTGCTATAGCTGTTAAAGTGTGCGTGGATTATATGAGCTCACCTGGCTCTTCAATTTGCCCCAAGTCAGGCGATCAAGTTGGCCAATAGATCTTCTGCCTCTGCTAATTGTCCGCTCCTCACCGAACACCTCGTGCACTCCACACAAGGTTATCAAGGCGGTCTGCTACCGCTCCGTCTTGACGAAAACATCACTGAAGGCGTTCGTCTTCTGTGAGTGGATCAAACAGTTTCTGGACTTACCAGTTAGGATTATCAGTATGGCGAAAGATCGGTGTTACCATACGGCCACCAGACATTGGGCAACAAACACCAGTCTTAAGATTATATAACGTCTCTTCAGACTGCTGACAGGGAATTTCTGATGCATAATGACACATGTTTTGAGGGTTCACGTACTCTGACAAGGTGAACCACGTCTCAGCTGAAGGAATGAAAGCTGAAAATGCAGAAGTCCTCATTCCACTTCACTCAGAAACCACCGGCGGAGCTCAACTCTTTGAAGTTGGTCTGGATGCTTTAACTCGTGCACAACAGAAAATTTGTAACGATACTGATGCCGATCCTTTCTGATAATGTTTCGACACGACGATCTCTTAGTTCCCACCTGCAGATACACGGAGTTGAGATCTCGTCCGTCTTTGTTCCAGGCTTTCCTTCACTCAAATATTCTTTTCTGGTGGTTGAAATCTTTTCGTACACTTACTGTTGTGTACATAGTTCCGCGTAGTCAGCGCGTACACAACTTTCCCACTAGAGCGCGCCCCGCTAAGCACAACAGCGCAGGCGCAGCGCTCGTCCGTCTCCGCACTACGAGATGGCGCTGTCAAAGAGACGGACCAAATTCTGCTTCCGCCGATCCGCGTATTAATATGTAACGCAGCCAATGAGATTGCTGCTAATGTAGAACCTTTTCTCCTCGCGGATCACACTCGCGCAGTGTTACCTGAACGCGCGAGGTATTATAAAGAGTGTACAGATCTCCGATTAGTCAGTCTGCATTAGTCTGCATTAGTCTATAGTCAAGTTTCAGTCTGCGCCTAATAAGATTATCATATTCCTGTACATAGCCATGAAGAGAAATTTATAGACACTTTGTCAAGTATCAGAGATATGTGAGAATAACATTAACGTACCATGACCAAAGGAACTTCAGATTGTCAATTGTAAATAGCATCCAGAATCAAGTTACGTAATGTCTATCCTTTTTATTATTTTAATAAATGTGTGTGAAAATTAATCAAGTTCTGTTTAAAGTTGGTCACCGTCAATCTGCTACTCTAAGCGTGCAAGTGGCATTTCTATCGTCTGACCTAACGGCAGCCGGCCGCGGTGGTCTAGCGGTTCTAGGCGCTCAGTCCGGAGCCGCGCGACTGCTACGGTCGCAGGTTCGAATCCTGCCTCGGCCATGGATGTGTGTGATGTCCTTAGGTTAGTTAGGTTTAAGTAGTTCTAAGTTCTAGGGGACTGATGACCATAGATGTTAAGTCCCATAGTGCTCAGAGCCATTTGAACCTAACAGCAGAAGATAAACACGCCACGATAAGACCACGAGACACATTGCTGACACTCGCCTACTGCGTTAGAGCGACAAGTCAAATAATCTGATGGTGTGTGTACCGAAGGTCTTACAGTCCGCACACCACACTTACCATGTTTATTCGCTGTAGAGTCCATTTCGCGCCATTTGGCATTAAGTTTTGCACTGCAGACTTCGATGGAGTTGTTATCGAAACACTTTCAGTCTTAAGCACGTTTCCCACGAAGTGTATTTCGCATAACACTCGAAATGAACACTTGCTGAATGCAGCACCTCTTTGTGCTGCATTCAACTGGTCATTAAACGCGCTTACTTCTCTCGCTCACTCAAACGTAACGACACAGCGAAGTACTGGGGACAGAGCACGAGGGATATTCGGATGTGCAGACACAAGGCAGCAGTAGTGTAGTGGCGTAGCAAGACAGCCACGCCACTCGGAAGTAGCCGAAAGGCACGCGTTAAGCTCTCGCAGATTGGCGTGAGGTCTGGAACAGGACAATGTCTTGAGAATTGCAATAAAGTACGAAAATCTTGTAATACTTAACTTTAATCCACATTTGTAGAACATCGCTCTTGATGATACATGCTTCACAATATTAATTATCAAAGCTATGGCGCCTTGCTAGGTCGTAGGCAATGACTTAGCTGAAGGCTATGCTAACTATCGTCTCGGCAAATGAGAGCGTAATTTGTCAGTGAACTGTAGCTAGCAACGTCGGCTGTACAACTGGGGCGAGTGCTAGGACGTCTCTCTAGACCTGCCGTGTGGTGGCGCTCGGTCTGCTATCACTGACAGTGGCGACACGCGGGTCCGACGTATACTAATAGACCGCGGCCGATTTAAAGGCTACCACCTAGCAAGTGTGGTGTCTGGCGGTGACACCACAAGTAGATTGCTGCGTTTTAAATCACGGCTTCCAGCGTTTACTCTGATGGACAGTTCAATTGTTCGTTAACAAAGGTCATTTCCGCGTCAGTCTTAGATATATTTTCCTGGCCATCCTCATAACGCTCCCGACACAAAACATTTATAGTGTTTGGAATCATTTGACGTGTGATGTAGTATGTTTTTTCATGGCTGTCTGATAATGATTTTGTTTTTCAGCAAATATCTCCTGGCGTAGTTATCACGGAAATTTTTGACAATTTGACAAAACTCTCCAAAGACGCAGCCCTGGCGATGGCGCACTTGCTACCAGAGGACGTGGCAGCGGCCGTGGTGTACATGCTGTCCCAGCACCCGCGCGTGCAGGTGAGTCGCCGACCATGACGTTGTTGTTGTTGCTGCTGCTGCTGTCTTCACTACTGTGCAAGCCTCTTCGTTTCAGCACTACCTATGTCCACATGAACCGGGTCAACTGAACCTACCGATTCTATCTGTGCAATTCGTCCCATAATGTAACGGTGTTGTGATACCTGACGTCATATGTGCCTAAACAGGAAGTGAACGGGAGCTAACTATTTTTTTTTTGCTTCAACATTATTTTTTTGAACTATGAAGCGGTATCGAACACTTCAGTTAACCTCTTGAACCTGCACGCTATAGTGTAGTCTTCATCTCCCTCTATAATCTTCACCCTCTCTCCATTCGCACACTGCAGTGATTAGCTCAGTTGTAACGTTCTTTACAATTATACTATTTGTGTTTGTTATTGGATACACAATGCGTAATGTTTGTCTTACGGAGATATACTGTGTAATGAGTTGTTGTGAAAATGGTGTACTTAATCATTTTTACTGTAATCCAAAGAAAAATTAAACAACTTAATCTGGAAAACCAGCATGTAATGCCTATAACGAAAACAATCCATCTGAAGTTTACTCAGTCTCGTGAGCAATAAACTGACCATTCCCCTAAGCAAATAAACAATGAAATACAGTTTTCTTAGCTCTTGAGTCCTAACGGATGTAATCTTGGTATTCTGTTCTCTCCACCGTAGGGATAAAACGTAGTCAATCTTGGCTCAGCGAAGTACAATGCCGGTCGTAAAATAGTTTCATACAAATAATGTCAGCAGATTAGTTGATAAATGAATAACCTTGCAAATGTTCGGTGATAATTTTGGAGACTGGCTCAGCGCTATGCAATGCTGCCCACAATGAAACTGTTACAAAAAGTAATACTTTTCTGATTCTGGCATATTAATATTTATATATATATATAAAGATGGTATCTGTTCTTTCGGACATGTCCGAATGAACGTAGTTGAGGCTCACCGGTCATTTGACCATCTTCGTGTGTACGGATGCACAAACGACGCCCGAACTCTTACGGGAATCGGCAAAAAGCCGCGTGTATAGAGTATAATGGGCAGGGGCACTATGAATATAGTGCGGAACAATAAGTTGAAAATGTGGGTCTCACGGGAGGCGTGCCAGAGATAAGTCCCTGTAGTCGCACTATCGTCTGTGTCCTCGCTGGCTCAGATGGAGCCCCCAGTCAATGTGGGCCATATTTCACCGAAGCTGTCACATTTCAAGTCTTTTTTTTTTTTTTTTTTTTTTTTTTTTTGGAGCTTAGCTATGTCAGACATTCCTTCCCAACAACACGACTGCCGACGACGCGAGATGTATACCAACTCTTACTGCGCCGGTGCCCCAGGAATACCCTGGAAAAGAAGTACCTAGACAAGAACTGGCGACAGATATGGCGCGTTATAAGGAACGTTTACCTCCCAACGTCGGTACGCTCAACATGGTATGTGGTGGTAAATAGGAAGTTCGCAACGAATCAACGGCGGCACGCGATTCATTTGGCAGACACTCCACTATGTTTAGACTGCGCAACAGTGGACGCCGATGAACATCGTTTAGCATGTAGTGGGACGGCTCCAGTGTGGCACTTGGCACAACAGATATTGGCGTTCCTGTTACGCTCCGCTCCTCACACAATTTCATCAGACACACTTTTTTTCCCCCAAGAATCTTGTTTTCCGGTCCAAAAAACCAATGCAGTGACATGGGTACGGGGAATGGTGGTGGGCTACGTGTATAACGAATCGGAAAAGGACTAAATTGATTTTTGGCATTTTCTCCTGGATGGACACACGAAGCTGCAACAACATAAGAAATATGGGCAAGACTTCGCTATTTACTTGCGACCTACATTTACCGACCCGCCGGCCAGATGGGGTGTGACGTGTGAGAGATGAGATAGACGAAGAAGCCGAGATAGACATCGATCACACTTACGGATCCTTAGTTAATTTCGAGAAGACGACCCAGTCTTACACCAACGTCTGGAGAACGAGTCGATAGATGGCTCTCTTGCTCTATCGAACGTCGGGTCGTGAGCAGGTGTCACCCCCGACACGAATTTCATTTCATTGCTACAGGAGCACGTTTCTTTTGTATTTGTACTATCCGCAATGTCTTCATGTCTTTCTTTTGGGCATTTTCAGTTTTATTCATTTCCTTAATAAATTAATTTTCTAATTAGCCACTATTTGTCAACATATGGACATTGTAGACACTATTTATACGGTAGTACAACAAAATGTATGTGAGCAAAGGTGGTAAGCCTGACATAGAAAAATAAACAAAAAAAAACTTAGCTCTCGGACCCTTACGCCAGAGGTCTCGGGTTCGATTCCTCCTCCCGCACTTCTTTTTCTTCCAAAAAAAATAATAATAAAAAAAATAAAAATTAAAAAAAATAATAAAAATAAATAAATAAAAAAAGATGGATAGAGCATCTGCCATGTAAGCAGGAGATCACAGGTTCGAGTCCCGGTCGGGGCACACATTTTCAACTCTCCCCGTTGACTTATGTCAACGCCTGTGTGCAGCTGGGGGATATATATATATATATATATATATATATATATATATATATATATATATATATATATACACTCCTGGAAATTGAAATAAGAACACCGTGAATTCATTGCCCCAGGAAGGGGCAACTTTATTGACACATTCCTGGGGTCAGATACATCACATGATCACACTGACAGAACCACAGGCACATTGACACAGGCAACAGAGCATGCACAATGTCGGCACTAGTACAGTGTATATCCACCTTTCGCAGCAATGCAGGCTGCTATTCTCCCATGGAGACGATCGTAGAGATGCTGGATGTAGTCCTGTGGAACGGCTTGCCATGCCATTTCCACCTGGCGCCTCAGTTGGACCAGCGTTCGTGCTGGACGTGCAGACCGCGTGAGACGACGCTTCATCCAGTCCCAAACATGCTCAATGGGGGACAGATCCGGAGATCTTGCTGGCCAGGGTAGTTGACTTACACCCTCTAGAGCACGTTGGGTGGCACGGGATACATGCGGACGTGCATTGTCCTGTTGGAACAGCAAGTTCCCTTGCCGGTCTAGGAATGGTAGAACGATGGGTTCGATGACGGTTTGGATGTACCGTACACTATTCAGTGTCCCCTCGACGATCACCAGTGGTGTACGGCCAGTGTAGGAGATCGCTCCCCACACCATGATGCCGGGTGTTGGCCCTGTGTGCCTCGGTCGTATGCAGTCCTGATTGTGGCGCTCACCTGCACGGCGCCAAACACGCATACGACCATCATTGGCACTAAGGCAGAAGCGACTCTCATCGCTGAAGACGACACGTCTCCATTCGTCCCTCCATTCACGCCTGTCGCGACACCACTGGAGGCGGGCTGCACGATGTTGGGGCGTGAGCGGAAGACGGCCTAACGGTGTGCGGGACCGTAGCCCAGCTTCATGGAGACGGTTGCGAATGGTCCTCGCCGATACCCCAGGAGCAACAGTGTCCCTAATTTGCTGGGAAGTGGCGGTGCGGTCCCCTACGGCACTGCATAGGATCCTACGGTCTTGGCGTGCATCCGTGCGTCGCTGCGGTCCGGTCCCAGGTCGACGGGCACGTGCACCTTCCGCCGACCACTGGCGACAACATCGATGTACTGTGGAGACCTCACGCCCCACGTGTTGAGCAATTCGGCGGTACGTCCACCCGGCCTCCCGCATGCCCACTATACGCCCTCGCTCAAAGTCCGTCAACTGCACATACGGTTCACGTCCACGCTGTCGCGGATGCTACCAGTGTTAAAGACTGCGATGGAGCTCCGTATGCCACGGCTAACTGGCTGACACTGACGGCGGCGGTGCACAAATGCTGCGCAGCTAGCGCCATTCGACGGCCAACACCGCGGTTCCTGGTGTGTCCGCTGTGCCGTGCGTGTGATCATTGCTTGTACAGCCCTCTCGCAGTGTCCGGAGCAAGTATGGTGGGTCTGACACACCGGTGTCAATGTGTTCTTTTTTCCATTTCCAGGAGTATATATATATATATATATATATATATATATATATATATATATATATATATATATATATATATATATATATAACGCTCACCGGCCATTTGACCATCTTCTTCTGAGCGGATGCACAAACAATGGCCGAACTCGTATCGGAATCGGCAAAAAACCACTAGTAATGAGTATAATCGGCAGGGGCTCCACTATGAATATAGTGCGGGACAATAAGTTGAGAATGTGGGTCTCACGGGAGGCGTGCCAGATGTAAGTCCCTACAGTCGCACTATCCTCTGCGTCGGTGGCTAAGATGGATAGCGCATCTGCCATGTAAGCAGGAGATCCCGGGTTCGAGTCCTGGTCGGGGAACACAGTTTCAACTGTCCCTGTTGGCTTACGTCAACGCCTGTATGCAGCTAGGGGTATTCATTTCACTGTAATTTCACATCAATATTTTTCTGACTCTGATTGAAAAATCAATTCTTTTAAAAATATTCATCGGATTTAAACAAGCACGACATGGAAGAGGATGATAACGGAATATGTTAAGACCGAATGCTTCAGTTTGAAAATTTTACACTACCTTCAAAATCAGTGAACTTCTCACCTGGTCTACAATTCTGACTTACTGACGTAATCAAAAATACTTGGATTGTTACATGATAAAAGGTCTGACATCATTTGACGAAATAGATTCCAAAGTTTAATATCTCTGTATCAGGATTACTAAACACACAAAATATTACTAATCGTGTATACCTAATCAACCTATACATTAAATCTGATAACAAGTACATGGTTCCTACATCCAAGGGTTAGTACTGCAAAATTAGCAAGATCCACATTGCGTTGCTGCACGCTTAAAACTAAATATACGAAATTTCATTACCTTGAAAAACTGTTTTACGCTGGGTCCATAGGCAAACAGCTACATTCTCACAGCTAGCCACCAGCTTTAAGTCTTACATCCTACCTTTAACAGGGTGCAACGACAACTAACTCTGCACTCTGCGCGCTCCTACTTACAACCGATTCTGCCACTCAGGCAACTTGTTCGGTTCAGTGGTGTCAAAGACACAATCTCTTCTACATGTGATAACCATTTCATGTCATTTTTTATGAAATATATTACAAAATCGGGCTCAATGTACAAGTGGACCCCTCACACAGTGGACTTGCACTCAGAGCGCTTCGGTTAAAAAACCTGTCCTGTCGCCGGCCGGGGTGGCCGAGCAGTTCTAGGCGCTACCGTCTGTAACCGCGCGGCCGCTACGTTCGCAGGTTCGAATCCTGCCTCGGGCATGGATGTGTGTGATGTCCTTAGGTTAGTTAGGTTTAAGTAGTTCTAAGTTCTAGGGGACTGATGACCTCAGCGGTTGAGTCCCATAGTGCTCAGAGCCATTTTGAACCCTGTCCTGTCATCCTAATTTAGATTTCCCGTGATTTCTCTAAATAACTCCAGGAAATTACCGGGATGGTTCCTTTGAAAGGGCACGTCCGATTTACTTCCCCATCCTTACGTAATCTGAGCTTGTCTTCCATCTCTAATGACTGTACTGTCTACGGGACTTTGAACTACAATAGTCCTTCCTTTCTCCCCTCACACTTGCCTTCATTATCAAACTGGCGACTCCTTGATGGCTCAGGTTGTCTCCTATCATTAGAGACGCCCTTCGAGTACTGTGCCGACGTCCGTGAGGCAATGTGTGAGTCAATGTACAGCTTGTTACGGTGACTGAGGACAGTACACTGCACAACATTACATCTGTACTTACTTCATTTGCAGACTAATAATTATAGCTATTACGAATAGAATGTTTTATACTGGTTACTACCTCCAAGTACATGTGGCAAGAGCATGTCACTAATGCTTATTTGTCTCTTGACAGCTGGTCAGATGTTGAGGTGTGACGCGCGCACGCAAAACGGTTAGTCTATGCTAACAGGTCCGCTTACAAAGGAATGGCCCAATCCGACATGTCGAAACTCACCCTGGAATTTTAGGTGCTAAGGCTAAAAATGCTAAAGCTTCTCATTTTTGCCGCCGAAGAACCGCTTATAAAAGCGGTTTGTACAGCCCTTCCTGCCTAAGCCGCGAATCGGCGAATAAGCGGACGCAACAGAGACAAGAAGACGTATCGCCGCTTAGCTCGAAGTCTAAAGTGCACACGCGTGAATTTTAAATACTTGAACCATGCCAAAAATGTCTCAGATCATAAATTATTGAATAACATGCAGTTCATATCGGCAGCTAAACTTCTGCAGAGATGTACTGTTATACGAATGATTAGCAGAAGAAAGAATATCATGGCAGAGTATAATGTTACAATACAGAGACTTCCATCAATCGGGACTATCATTTGTTGACATTAAACGTTTTATAACAAGTCTTGTAAAACAGTTGATATGATAATTTTTGAATAATGTATATTTTGCTGCCAATGTACAGTTACTTGTTTATTTCCTGTAGCCGTCCAAAAATGGGATGTGTCCATTGGGTGACGAAAACAAACAGTTTCCTTAAACCAGAAACATCTGATAAAAGAAAAATTATTGCATTCGGGCGCTTCACAGTAATTACTAGTTTTACGTAGACGGATCCGGAATGGAGTAAGAAATGGTCGTGGCCGTTGTTCCTCATATTGTGCTGCATGCCAGGCATACTTGATCGTCTTTCTTAAATGTGGTGATCCGAGCTGACAATGCGGAAATGATTGAAGTTTAGTAATACTATTCCGCAGATAAATCTCAAATGACAAAGAATAACTGGTTATTATACTGTCCAATGATTCTCGAAAAATGATTTGCATTGTTGATTTTTTTTTATCGAGAGGCTGAACCACAGTATCAGTTCCGGCTGGAATCCGAATTACACATATGTTCTCGTCCTCCTAACGACAGAGATGTCGTTATATCTGGGCCAAGAGTCCAACAAAAGCTATACATTATTTTCTGCAACTGCTAAGAGGACGTCTCGGATGCAGCAGCGAACATCTTTCCCTCCCATATTTCCAGATTTTGCTACATCGACTACAAGACTTCTGAAAGCAAATAGTCATTTTTTAAAAATTTTGGTCCTAATTTGCCTTGATGTTCCTGAAGACAGAGATAAAGCTGTGGAAACAATAATTCACTGATACTTATCACTGGCATTGTTGTATACAAATGTGTAATACCACATGCGACTCTTACATTGTTTCTTCCATTTATAGAATTCATGCTCAGAGTTTACTAAACGATACCGGACTAGTACACAGCTTAAGTTAAAGCCTCTCTCTCTACTTCATCTGACTAAAAGGTTGACAGCCTCTTCTTTCTCACTGAAGTCTATTACTCCACATGTATTCTTTGGGCCTGGAATGCACTGTTTTTGTTTTGGACATTAATTATCACAACACACGTCCGTGTTATTTCCTGTTTTTTCTAATTTTACCGCAATTTACTACGAAATGTCGTCATCATTGCAATGAATGTCCAAGAAATTAACTGTTAAACGATACATATGTAGGTATTCAGAAGAATTAGGTACCGAGAAAGGTGGCGTAGTGGTTAGCCCCCCCCCCCCCCCCCTATGAACCATGGACCTTGCCGTTGGTGGGGAGGCTTGCCTGCCTCAGTGATACAGATGGACGTACCTTAGGTGCAACCACAATGGAGGGGTATCTGTTAAGAGGCCAGACAAACGTGTGGTTCCTGAAGAAGGGCAGCAGGCTTTTCAGTAGTTTCAGGGGCAACAGTCTGGATGATTGACTGATTTGGCCTTGTAACACTAACCAAAATGGCCTTGCTGTGCTGGTACTGCGAACGGCTGAAAGCAAGGGGAAACTACAGCCGTAATTTTTCCCGAGGACATGCAACTTTACTGTATGGTTAAATGATGATGGCGCCCTCTTGGGTAAAATATTCCGGAGGTAAAATAGTCCCCCATTCAGATCTCCTGGCGGGGACTACTCAAGAGGGCGGCGTTAACAGGAGAAAGAAAACTGGCGTTCTGCGGATCAGAGCATGGAATGTCAGATCCCTTAATCGGGCAGGTAGGTTAGAAAACTTAAAAAGGGAAATGGACAGGTTGAAGTTAGATATAGTGGGAATTAGTGAAGTTCGGTGTCAGGAGGAACAAGACTTTTGGTCTGGTGAATACAGGGTTATAAATACAAAATCAAATAGAGGTAATGCAGGAGTAGGTTTAATAATGAATAAAAAAAACAGAAGTGCGGATAAGCTACTACAAACAGCATAGTGAACGCATTATTGTGGCCAAGATAGACACGAAGCCCACACCTACTACAGTAGTACAAGTTTATATGCAAACTAGCTGTGCAGATGATGAAGAAATTGATGAAATGTATGATGAGATTAAAGAAATTATTCAGTTAGTGAAGGGAGACGAAAATTTAATAGTCATGGGTGACTGGAATTCGAGAGTAGGAAAAGGGAGAGAAGGAAACATAGTAGGTGAATATGGATTGGTGGAAAGAAATGAAAAAGGAAGCCGTCTGGTAGCATTTTGCACAGAGCATAACTTAATCATAACTAACACTTGGTTCAAGAATCATAAAAGAAGGTTGCACACATGGAAGAATCCTGGAAATACTGGAAGGTATCAGATAGATTATATAATGATAAGACAGAGATTTAGGAACCAGGTATTAAATTGTAAGACATTTCTAGGGGCAGATGTGGAGTCTGACCACAATCTATTGGTTATGAGCTGTAGATTAAAACTGAAGAAACTGCAAAAAGGTGGGAATTTAAGGAGATGGGACCTGGACAAACTGATAAAACCAGAGGTTGTACAGGGTTTCAGGGAGAGCATAAGGGAACAATTGACAGAAATGGGGTGGGGGGGTGGGGGGAGGGGAATACAGTAGAAGAATAATGGGTAGCTCTGAGGGATGAAGTAGTGAAGGCAGCAGAGGATCAAGTAGGTAAAAAGACGAGGGCTAGTAGAAATCCTTGTTTAACAGAAGAAATATTGAATTTAATTGATGAAAGGAGAAAATATAAAAATGCAGTAAATGAAGCAGGCAAAAAGGAATACAAACGTCTCAAAAATGAGATCGACAGGAAGTGCAAAATGGCTAAGCAGGGATGGCTAGAGGACAAATGTAAGGATGTAGAGGCTTATCTCACTAGGGGTAAGATAGATACTGCCTACAGGAAAATTAAAGAGACCTTTGGAGAAACGCAGTGGTTAGCACACTGGACTCGCATTCGGGAGGACGACGGTTCAATCCCGTCTCCAGCCATCCTGATTTAGGTTTTCCGTGCTTTCCCTAAATCGTTTCAGGCAAATGCCGGGATGGTTCCTTTGAAAGGGCACGGCCGCTTTCCTTCCCAATCCTTCCCTAACCCGAGCTTGGGCTCCGCCTCTAATGACCTCGCTGTCGCCGGGACGTTAAACACTAATCACCACCACCTTTGGAGAAAAGAGAACTAGTTGTATGAATATCAAGAGCTCAGATGGAAACTCAGTTCTAAGCGAAGAAGGGAAAGCAGAAAGGTGGAAGGAGTATATAGAGGGTCTATACAAGGGCGACGTACTTGAGGACAATATTCTGGAAATGGAAGAGAATGTAGATGAAGACGAAATGGGAGATATGATACTGCGTGAAGAGTTTGACAGAGCACTGAAAGACCTGAGTCGAAACAAGGCCCCGGGAGTAGACAACATTCCTTTAGAACTACTGACGCCCTTGGGAGAACCAGTCCTGACAAAACTCTACCATCTGGTGAGAAAGATGTAAGAGACAGGCGAAATACCCTCAGACTCCAAGAAGAATATAATCATTCCAATCCCAAAGAAAGCAGGTGTTGACAGATGTGAAAATTACCGTACAATGAGTTTAATAAGTCACGGCTGCAAAATGCTAACACGAATTCTTTACAGACGAATGGAAAAACTAGTAGAAGGCAACCTTGGGGAAGATCAGTTTGGATTCCGTAGAAATATTGGAACACGTGAGGCAATACTGACCCTACGACTTATCTTATAACAAAGATTAAGGAAAGGCAAACCTACGTTTCTAGCATTTGTAGACTTAGAGAAAGCTTTTGACAATGTTGACTGGAATACTCTCTTTCAAATTCTAAAGGTGGCAGGGGTAAAATACAGGGAGCGAAAGGCTATTTACACTTTGTACACAAACCAGATGGCAGTTATAAGAGTCGAGGGACATGAAAGGGAAGCAGCGGTTGGGAAGGGAGTGAGACGGGGTTGTAGCCTCTCCCCGATGTTATTCAATCTGTATATTGAGCAAGCAGTAAAGGAAACAAAAGAAAAATTTGGAGTAGGTATTAAAATCCATGGAGAAGAAATAAAAACTTTGAGGTTCGCCGATGACATTGTAATTCTGTCATAGACAGCAAATGACTTGAAAGAGCTGTTGAACGGAATGGACAGTGTCTTGAAAGGAGGATATAAGATGAACATCAACAAAAGAAAAACGAGGATAATGGAATGTAGTCGAATGAAATCGGGTGATGCTGAGGAAATTAGATTAGGAAATGAGACAGTTAAAGTAGTAAAGGAGTTTTGCTATTTGGGGAGCAAAGTAACTGATGATGGTTGAAGTAGAGAGGATATAAAATGTAGGCTGGCAATGGCAAGGAAAGCGTTTCTGAAGAAGAGAAATTTGTTAACGTCGAGTATAGATTTAAGTGTCAGGAAGTCGTTTCTGAAAGTATTTGTATGGAGTGTAGCCAAGTATATGAGTGAAACATGGATGACAAATAGTTTGGACAAGAAGAGAATAGAAGCTTTCGAAATGTGGTGCTACAGAAGAATGCTGAAGATTAGATGGGTAGATCACAACTAATGAGGAGGTATTGAATAGAATTGGGGAGAAGAGAAGTTTTTGGCACAACCTGACTAGAAGAAGGGATAGGTTGGTAGGACATGTTCTGGGGCATCAGGGTATCACAAATTTAGCGTTGGCGGGCAGCGTGGAGGCTAAAAATCGTAGAGGGAGACCAAGAGATGAATACACTAAGCAGATTCAGAAGGATGTAGGGTGCAGTAAGTACTGGGAGATGAAGAAGATTGCACAGGATAGAGTAGCATGGAGAGCTGCATCAAACCAGTCTCAGGACTGAAGACCATAACAACAACGACAACAAAAGTTGAAAACATTAACTGGATTCCACATCACTGTTAAATTCTGGAACCTAAACAAAGGCGGACGCTATTGATAATATATACCAAGAAATCGCAAAGGAAATTCATTCAGTTTTATCTCCATCATTATCACTTAGCAGTTCCGCAAAAAGCAACTGCCATTTGTTATGAATATTAAATTAGTTGCAAATTCGAGCAAATAACAACTGTGAACGACTGTGTAACAGAAACTATCAACAGAAACTGAAATTCGCTTTACAAATTACATTTGCGCTGTGTCGTGTTATCTGTTTACCGATGTGTCAACGACCAAGGCTATGTGTCCGCCGTGTCATGTATTTCTTTTGTTGTATTCTTCTTGTATAAAACATTTCAGGGCAAGTTTCGACATGTCGGATTGGACAGTTCCCTTGATAGTTGTGCAGAGACGACCGTGCAGAAAGTATCAAGTAGTAAATTATATGACGTGTTTGTGAGAAGACTGTTAGACGCAGAGGTAAAACAACGCTCTGAAATGGGTACATATTAAGGTATCAAAGATCACAATATCTGCACGTATTCCCTAACACCCTGTATATTTTCTTGCACGTCCTCTGCTGATGCTGGGACTTCATTGAGGTAATGCTGTCGATCGTTACAGATCTTCATTTTCACTTTCCGTCTGAAGGTTCAAATTTTTTCAGCGATTTCCTAGAATACGCTTGCGATAACTTAATTTTCAAATGTGTGTGTGAAATCTAATGGGACTTATCTGCTAAGGTCATCAGTCCCTAAGCTTACACACTACTTAACCTAAATGATCCTAAGGACAAACACACACACCCATGCCTGAGGGAGGACTCGAACCTCCGCCGGGACCAGCCGCACAGTCCATGACAGCAGCGCCCCAGACCGCTCGGCACTTAATCTTCGCCACACACGTTTGGTGCTTCTCATGACCCTTTAAGCATATAGTCGCTTTGATCGAAACATTGTATAACTACATGTTTGGTGTTGTGTCGTGCCTCTCATTTTAATGAAACTGAAAGGTAATACTGAGTTTGTGGTCCGTCAGTACGTGGGTCATCTCCGTCTAGGGAGTTTGGTGACTCATGGTCGCACATTCCTTGCCGTCTTCTAGAATACTGTACACTCTGCTTCCTGTTGTGGTTGTGTCCCAGATGTGGTGTCGTTATATGTCACGCAAAGTTTTCTGTTGGTGATTGCTTGACTACTTGTTTCATTTATTTTTTCGTTCCACTATACCGCATCTGTGCTCCATCACCAGGGCAACTAGGTAGAGATATCACTAAGAGTCTATCCACCGGCGTTGTCTTGTCGACCTCAGGCATCTTTATAATGACACTGAGCTTTTCTTTTGGACGATTCCAAAAGTCTAGACATTTTGCAAGACTTCTAACAGACTCGTTTCTGCGACAGTGGTGTCTTTTTAGTGATCTGATTAGGGGCCTTATCATAGACTATATGAGAGTTGTTTAGGTTTTTTCTTCGTCCAGATGCATCCTTCGTTATCATTTTATCACATTATTTCCAACTGCAACTGATGTAAAGACTTTTCTGCGACAACCCTCAATTTATAGCATTTTCACCATTGCTAAATCATGATGCGTTAAACTTTTCTTTCAACTGAATTCTGGAATGTCCCTTAGCTACTGCGAGGATGTTGTCTCCGTATGCAGCAGAGACGATCTCCCATCCTGCAGTCCTCAAGCTTTTCCAACATTAGGTCGATAACTGCATCGCACAAGACGGGGTGATCTACGCTTTTCGTCCCGTTTGGCAAAGCAAATTTTCTGAGAGAGTATCTCTTTGTTTCTCACATTTAGCTTTTGCCATCGTTCATTAACATTTGATTATTCGTAGCCTTGCCTTGCCGCTTCCCTAGTGTACATTCCAACTTGCGGACTATATTGACACAGTATACACCATCCTACAAGGGTAATCCCAAAAGTAAGGTCTCCTGCTTTTTTTTTTATAAGTTCATAGACCTGTTTATTTCTACAGTGGTCTACACTCCTGGAAATTGAAATAAGAACACCGTGAATTCATTGTCCCAGGAAGGGGAAACTTTATTGACACATTCCTGGGGTCAGATACATCACATGATCACACTGACAGAACCACAGGCACATAGACACAGGCAACAGAGCATGCACAATGTCGGCACTAGTACAGTGTACATCCACCTTTCGCAGCAATGCAGGCTGCTATTCTCCCATGGAGACGATCGTAGAGATGCTGGATGTAGTCCTGTGGAACGGCTTGCCATGCCATTTCCACCTGGCGCCTCAGTTGGACCAGCGTTCGTGCTGGACGTGCAGACCGCGTGAGACGACGCTTCATCCAGTCCCAAACATGCTCAATGGGGGACAGATCCGGAGATCTTGCTGGCCAGGGTAGTTGACGTACACCTTCTAGAGCACGTTGGGTGGCACGGGATACATGCGGACGTGCATTGTCCTGTTGGAACAGCAAGTTCCCTTGCCGGTCTAGGAATGGTAGAACGATGGGTTCGATGACGGTTTGGATGTACCGTGCACTATTCAGTGTCCCCTCGACGATCACCAGTGGTGTACGGCCAGTGTAGGAGATCGCTCCCCACACCATGATGCCGGGTGTTGGCCCTGTGTGCCTCGGTCGTATGCAGTCCTGATTGTGGCGCTCACCTGCACGGCGCCAAACACGCATACGACCATCACTGGCACCAAGGCAGAAGCGACTCTCATCGCTGAAGACGACACGTCTCCATTCGTCCCTCCATTCACGCCTGTCGCGACACCACTGGAGGCGGGCTGCACGATGTTGGGGCGTGAGCGGAAGACGGCCTAACGGTGTGCGGGACCGTAGCCCAGCTTCATGGAGACGGTTGCGAATGGTCCTCGCCGATACCCCAGGAGCAACAGTGTCCCTAATTTGGTGGGAAGTGGCGGTGCGGTCCCCTACGGCACTGCGTAGGATCCTACGGTCTTGGCGTGCATCCGTGCGTCGCTGCGGTCCGGTCCCAGGTCGACAGGCACGTGCACCTTCCGCCGACCACTGGCGACAACATCGATGTACTGTGGAGACCTCACGCCCCACGTGTTGAGCAATTCGGCGGTACGTCCACCCGGCCTCCCGCATGCCCACTATACGCCCTCGCTCAAAGTCCGTCAACTGCACATACGGTTCACGTCCACGCTGTCGCGGCATGCTACCAGTGTTAAAGACTGCGATGGAGCTCCGTATGCCACGGCAAACTGGCTGACACTGACGGCGGCGGTGCACAAATGCTGCGCAGCTAGCGCCATTCGACGGCCAACACCGCGGTTCCTGGTGTGTCCGCTGTGCCGTGCGTGTGATCATTGCTTGTACAGCCCTCTCGCAGTGTCCGGAGCAAGTATGGTGGGTCTGACACACCCGTGTCAATGTGTTCTTTTTCCAATTCCAGGAGTGTATATCAGTTTACAGCTTGAACATTTAACTATTTTTCGATATAATCACCATTTCTGTCGATGCATTTTTGTAGAGCTGTGGCAGGTTTTGTATGCCCATGTCATACCAGCTCGCCGCCATGCTGTTCAGAAAGTTATGAACCTCTTCTTTCACATCGGCGTCGGAGCTTAATCACTTTCCGGCTAAATGTTCTTTTAACCTAGGGAACAGGTGATAGTCACTGGGCGCCAAGTCAGGACTATAGGGTGGGTGGGTGATTATCTTCCACTGAAACTGTTGCAGGAGAGCAACGGTTTGCCGAGCGATGTGTGGGCCAGCGTTGTCATGGAGAATGTGTACGCCCTACCTCAACATTCCTCTTCTCCGGTTCTGAATTGCCCGTTTGAGTTTTTTCAGAGTCTCACAGTACCTGTCAGCGTTAATTGTGGTCCCAGCGATTCAGCTCCGACGACGAGGTGAAAGAAGAGGTTCATAACTTTCTAAACAGCATGGCGGCGAGCTGGTATAACATGGGCATACAAAAACTTCCACAGCGTCTACAAAAATGCATCGACAGAAATGGTGATTATGTCGAAAAATAGCTAAATGTTCAAGTTGTAAATTGATGTAAACCATTGTAGAAATAAACAGGTCTACGTACTTACAAAAAGTAGGAGACCTTACTCTTGGGGGTTACCCTCGTAGATGGACTACGCCGGCACCGTGAAAACGGTTGCCGTGTCGCCTTGCTCGTGATGTGACATGTAGTTACTAATTTCACAACGGGAACCGTTTAATGGGCATGAACCAGAATTATGAGGAGAAAACAAGAAGTTCTCGTCTTGGCACTGAAAGCATCCATTTCTTAAGCGACCAAAGAGAAAATAAAGACTTTGGCCAGTATTCTTTCTATACCTTACTTAACTTCTGAATCTGGACTCTTACGGTTTAGATGCCACCTCGATGTGCAGGAAATTATGGTTTTACATGCGAGTCACTTGACTCTTCCTTTGCTACCAAAATACAGTGTTTACCTCGCCTCTTTCTTGTATAGCACATTTTATTATGTTGCAGGTTTACGACATCATATTACGGCCTACCGGATCGGCGTTTTAGCTCAAGATGTCACACCTTTTTCTGGTTTCGAGAAGACGAGCATATCCAGAAATTAGTAAGCCTCTAGAAGCAAGACGCATTTGCTTGTTCATTTCACTATTTTTGTTTGTCTGAATAGGAGAATAAAAGAAGATTCCCTGTGATGTATAATTCACAGAATATGTAGAAGAGTGAGACTTTAGTGCGTTACGACGTACCTCTCTTAACCAGGGTGGACTGTATATTTTGTAAATTACCAAAGGCGCGACAGATCTTTTAGAATTTGTTACCTTGAGCTTCCTGTATGACTAAGACTTTCGTAATTGTAATACACTACAGCACTATTGAGAATTTGAGAAATGAATCAATCCATAAAAGAATAGTAGTAAGTTTTGACACTGAAACTAATGTACATACTCCTTTTGAACTCTCAACAAATACTAAGAACTAACATCTTAGAACTAACTCCTAGCAGGCATAAAGATATTAACTTCATAAAAGGACAAAATGGAAGCAGTAAAGAGCAATCAACCTGAAACAGCGTGACACTCGTATTTCGTTCTGTAACAAGATGAACTTTGCTATACATTCGTGTGTGTGTATAAATTTATGTGCACTTGAATTACCTTATGTGAAGCAACTAAGTGTTAAATACGCGTCGAAATAATGCTGTATAGACTGTAATAAAGATAATGGTGTACTGTCATACGCAAAACACTTTTTTCTGTGTTAATCAAAATGTGTTTACATGAAAAAAAAACATTTACTGTTTCGTTAAGACTTCCACAAACACATAGAATTTACACTGACGAAAAAGGAATCTCAGCAACAAGAAGGAGCTGCGCGAGATAAATGAAAGTTGGTAGGCGTGTTTCTATATCCGAAATACGACGTTCATTCAAATTTTATGCCAGCAACTTAAGAGTGACGCTAGTAGCGCCACTGTTCAGGTTTAGTCCAAACACTCATTTTAACGGTCGTTAGTTACCATTGACATTGGACGTAAGGAGTTGATTTTAGTGAAGAATTCCTCTAAGACGACGAAGATGCCATTATCAACAGCTCACTGTCTTGTAATAAGGCTACGAGAAGCTGGATGTTCCTTCCGCGGTGTCTGCAGGAAGACTTGGCAGGAATGTAGCCACTGTACATAACCGCTGGAAGTGGTGGTCACGGGAAGATACAGGAGGCGGGGCATTGGACTGCCACTTGGCATTACCGAGTAGGAAGACCATAGTGTTCGGTGTACGGCTGTGGCGCATCGTACTGCGCCTGTGGCAGAGACTCGAGCAGCAGTCGGCACCAAACTGTTACAAATTGGTTACTTCAAGGACAGCTCCGAGGCAGACATGCCGCAGTGTGCGTTCCACTGACGCCAGACCATTGCCATTTGTTGTGATGTCAGGCGAGAGCTCATTGGCTGGCAGAGTGGAGGTCTGTCGCGTTGACTCTGCTTGATGGCCTTGTGTTGGTTAGAAGGAGGTCAGGTGAGCACCTGTCTGTGACCAAGACAAACTGGACCTACACCTGGAGTTAAGTAAGGTCTGGGGTGTGATTTCGTATGACAGCAGAAGCACTCTCGTGGCTATCCCTCGCACCCTAACAGCAAACATGTGCGTCAGTCTGGTGATTCTACCTGCTGTACAGAGTGTCGACATGTTGCTTTTGGCTGCTCGATAGTCCATCAAGAGCAACATGCGTGGAATTCAATCACACAAACTGACACCTGGTTCCAGTACGACACAATGCATGCATGTTTGCATCCTTGCATTCAACCTTCTGGCGGTTACATCAGTTATTAATGTACCACCGTATCACATTTGCCATTAATTTTCTCGTGCTTACTTTAACCTGCGCTCTTGCAAGGTTAATTGTTTAAATGTGTTACCTAGACAAATGTATCCCAGAAATTAGATTACTCTACATTAATTATTTCTTGATGTTCGGACTTTTCTCCCACCAATACATATGCTGATTACCTGTCTGCACTAACATTATGATTTTCGTAGACAACAGAGAAGTTTGGCTGAAATTCTTCCAGGATTTCCAGAGCTATGCTGAAACATTCACACAAACTAACATTCATGTTAGTTTGGAAGGTAGGAGGCGAGATACTGGCAGAAGTAAAGCTGTGAGTACCGGGCGTGAGTCGTGCTTCGGTAGCTCAGTTGGTAGAGCACTTGCCCGCGAAAGGCAAAGGTCCCGAGTTCGAGTCTCGGTCGGGCACACAGTTTTAATCTGCCAGGAAGTTTCATAACATTCATGTGTACGTACGATCAACGGAGTACCTTCTGAATTATGTGACTGGCTCCAGGTATATTTGACTAACAGAATCCAGTAAGTATAACTGGGCGGCGAATATTCTATAGAAATAAAACTAACATTGGGAGGAGGAAGTGGAGGCGATAAGTGTTTAACGTCACGTCGACAAAAGAGGTCGTTAGAGACGGAGCACAAGCTCTGATTAGGAAAGGACGGGGAAGGAAATCGGCCGTGACCTTTCAAAGGAACCATCCCGGCATTTGCCTGAAGCGATTTAGGGAAATCACGAGAAACCTAAATCGAGATCGCCGGACGCGGGTTTGAACCGTCGTCCTCCCGAATGCTAGTCCAATGTAAGTAACATTGGGTGTGCCAATGTGACGTCACACTAGTTACCTTGCCCAACGTACTTCACGAAAGTACGGCTATGTCCTGGTCCAGGTGGGAAATCAGTATATCAATGAAAAGGTACTCATTAAAGTCCTTAAATTTATCAAATGTTATCGAGAGCGTGAGTCTGTTTAAAAGAGCGACTACTAGGTATTGAAGTGGTCTCAAATAGTAACTAGCTTCCCGCTGGACACAGTCGCTGCAACTCGTAAGACCTATAGTGTCACGTGCTATGACGTACGCCACGGGGTCCATATATCATCACACCTCAGCTCAGAGCTCCTCACTCGGCGGGTAGCGATTTGATTAGTTTACTGAACTGGAAACCAAACAAATAACTTCCTGTAAGCTTCAAAGACTACACAAAATGACGAAGTTGTTTTCAGTCAATTCTTGGTACAGAATACCACCTTGGTGGCATTATTTAAGCAACAACTGGTCCGAGAAATATAATAACAATATAATTGAAGAGTGAAAGTGGCTATTTAACAGGCAACTTTCAGTTACTTTGATGCACTGAAAGGGGCGCGATCTAGTCTTTTTGCAAATCCACATGCGATTGTACGCCTAGAATGCACAACAGCAAACAAAGGGCACTTACTCGTAGAAAGATTTTACTCGCTTTTACTGCTGATATGTCTGCAGCGACGCTGATATTCTGTTAAATATCTAACCTTGTATCATTAACACTGTATGTAACACGTGGAAAATAATCAAGTACAAAATTCGATACGGTGTCTTGAGGCAACCATCTGAATCAGAAAGTGTGACGATCTGAATTTAAAATTTATTTATTTTTATTACGTTAGAACACTGAACATTACGATCACCCATAGCAAAAAAAAGGTCTAAAGCCTATTTCACAATCATGGACTGGCATCAAAATCCCTGATTGTCGCAATAAGGTTCTGAAGGCTTACGCTAACTAATATCAGGAGCAATGACATATTTGGTAATACATTGAAATATACTCTGGTGCAGAAAGAAGCACCCATAAGTCGGTATGAAACATTTAAGGTGTGCATGACGCAATCACATCTATTCCCGTCTCCGTAACCATGCCAGGATGAAGGTAGGAAACACAAAATATGTAAAGAGGGAAGAACAACGAACTCTACCGTATATGAGGCACACTTAACCCACATTCACATCCACAGAAACAAATAAAACGTAGAAATCACGTAACCACAATCACACCATTGCAAGTCAGAAAAACTTATCCTGTTTCTACTTCAATTGGCTGGCGCTTACTACATGAATTAGTGTTTGCATTTCCATTTTAGTGTTTATTAGTTTCCCCAACAAATTCAGACTGCTGACATTCCATGTTCCGACGCATAGCATTTCTTGTGCTTACACAAATAAGAGAGCGGACAAAAGGTACACTGCAAGCGTTTACGATACGGAAGACTTCTCTGATGACGCAATAGAAGAAGAAACGGGGGCTGATATGGAAGACCTAGAGCAACCAGTGATAAGGATTTTAACAGAGATCTGGATGACTTACAATTAAATAAGGGGGAAGCAGAGACAACAAACCTTCGAATTCCGAAAGCCACTGAGCGAAATGACAAGGAAACAAATATCCAAGATAGTTTGTAGACGCTACGATCCTGGAGACATACCTTCAGACTGACGAAAAAATATGATCCACAAAACCTCGAAGAGCGAGAACTATTGCGCAATTACCTTTACAGCTCATACATCGAAGTTGCTGGCAGATATAATGTACAGAAATAGGAAAAACAAAACTGAGGATTTGTTAAATCACGACCACTTTGGCTCTACAAAGGTAAAGACATCAGGGAGGCGATTCTGACGTTGCTTTACAATAACTGAGGCACGAGTTAAGAAAAATCTAGCCACTTTAATAGGATTTGTCGACCTAGAAAAAGCAATCGACAACGTAAAATTGTGGGAAATATTCGAAATTCTGAGAAACATAGGTGTAAGCTATAAGGAAAGACGGGGCAGTATACGATGTGCAAAAGAACCGATAGTGACAATAAATATGGCAGATCAAGAACCAAGTGCTTAGATTACAAAAAAAAAAAAAAAAAGGTGTAAGACAGCGATTCTCGCGTCCGTCGGCCGTCGTAATCTAATATATTATTATTATTATTTTGCTTGTTGCCGACTTTCGTGGTGGGCCTTAATAAAAATGATATTTCATTCAATTTTGATTTACGGTTAAATGATTTTGTGAAGTTCTCCTTTTTAAAAATATCAATCTTAAATTATTTGTTACGTTAATGAATGTTAGACTCGCTGAATTTTAAAACACGAACATTCAAGTTGAACATTGGAATAAACTTTTCATATTAATTTCCTCGGCTAGTCAGTTCACTTTAAAACAAAAGATCTTTAGTTATTAATTACAATTGCGGCCCACACACGCGCGAGAGTATTTTTTTCTTACCTCCGTTAACCATTGTATTGTAGTCGGAGTCCTGGCTCTGGCTCTCGGCTATGGTACTGAAAATAAGAATCTTAAAGCTACGTATTTTCTGCAACGTCGGGCGGCTGTGGAGAAAAATTAATATTATGTTAATAGCGGTCGAGTTTTTCGCTTCCGCTAATTTTTCATTAGTTAATATCGCCACGTAATGGCGTCGATGGCTGCATAGGCCGCTGCAATTGTTGAACTGTAAATTACTTGAATGCAGGTTAATTCAAGGAAGGCGGACATGAAATCGGGATCACCTCTTACAAATTAAAAGTGCACAATAATATTAAATCAATATATTATCTGCTTAACTCATACAAATATGCTTACATTTGCCAGCACTCGCAAGATGTCCGACTACACACAACCAAGACAAGAGAAGAAGTGAAAACGACTAAAAAATTTACAAAAGAGCGTATCTTGTCGTCTCTTTAGATCATTTAGTTATATTTCTTTGCACTCGAAACTCACACAGAGAAATTATTATTTTACGGCTACATGATAAAAATATATTATTCAATTTTTAAATGTCTCTTCTTTATAAATACTGTTTTTTAAGTCTTTTCGTAACATAGCACTGGGGACGCTATATTGCCCCCCGAAATGTTTATGTCATAAAAAATGTTCGTGGTTTTTGACATAAATATTTCCTATTTCATGTCTACAGTGTCCACACACAGGTTTTTCTTTCACAGTCTACATATGTCACATCGTATGTTTAAATCGTTGTAATTACTGAGGTTTGTTGC
Source organism: Schistocerca nitens (assembly GCF_023898315.1). Lineage (NCBI taxonomy): Eukaryota > Metazoa > Arthropoda > Insecta > Orthoptera > Acrididae > Schistocerca > Schistocerca nitens. The sequence continues at coordinate 1,073,380,603 of NC_064615.1, read as the reverse complement.
ACACAAAGTGTAATACAGATGAAGTTATTTACATAACAATATAATATACAATTGGTTACGTATACAGTCATGTACAAAAGAAAAGGACATAGAATACAATTAGTTTCATTTTGGCTGCTTCTTTTAAGGGTTGCAACTTTTGCAGTGTTCAAAGGTATACAATCACGAGTTAGTCTGTAATACTTTAAGTCACAGGGGTGTCACCTGTTCGCTCCCCATTTGGCACGGCCGTAGGGAAACCCTGGGGAAAACCTCGGCGGAGCGACAGACTAACTGCTTTGGTTACTTTCACTTAAATTTTTTTTTTTTTTTTTGGGATGTCATTGGAGTACAGGATGTGCGTACTTTGTCAACTATTTTTCGTTGCACTATGCAAAGAAATGAGGTCATTATAACAATTGATTGCGGTGTCGTTGATGATCTACGCCGCGACGTTTAACTCGCGACGTCGCCGGTTGGTGTGTTCGGTGCTCGGCGTTCGCGGCGGCTGCGGAGAGGTCAATGCCCGCTCGACGCCAGCGTGTCTCGCCGTCGTGGAACGTCAGAATCAGCTGATCGGCTGCACGGTTGGCGATGCGCTTCTGTCTCGCCCGGGCGTGACGGAGTGGGATGATATCCGCCCCCCGCGCTTGTTGGCAGAAGTCAGCTCTGCCACGCAGCTCCGACGTAGTACGTGAAACATACACGCAACCAACGTAATATTTCCCTCCTGATGCAGATGGTTACGCTAGTGGGAAAGAAGCATTTATTAGTGCGGCAGTTGTTGTTAAGTGTTCGCCAGTCTCCGAGTGTCAAGCCAGCACTGTCTTGCAGAATACATGACATGGATCTTCTCCCGTGAATGAAGCTTTGATGCGCCACTGTTTCCATTACACGTCAGTTTTTGTCTTGATAAAATTATTTATGTTTTCGCCGCACTCGCAGGCACTGGTGAGTGTCCCAATACGAGCTTAGCACAAACATTCGCCGTTTCTGCGGTCGCTGTTTTGCAACAGTCCACGCATCGCATTCCAATCTCGCATTATTGTACTCACTGAAAATACAGTCTGTCCCAAAAATATTGACTGTGGGTTCACATTTATAAGTAAATTCACAGTTTTTCGTGCGTGATATTGGCATTTAGCGTCCTCACCGCTGTTGAACGTTCAATACTAGCACTTCACTGTCCGTATCACAGTTTCACCTTCACAGTTTTTCACACTGCTTAAAGTAACTGTTTCGATTAGTTCACAAACACTAATGTATTTCATTCAGTCTGAATTGGATTTTGGCTCGTGCTGGATTTTACCAGTCTCTCGCACTAATTATCTCTTTTCATTTTCCACTTAGAGTCGTACTTGCCTTCAGATTTTTTGACTATACAATTGTATTTCCGTCTCATCTGAGGTAAGCCCCCGTGTCATGTCTGCCCACTCATTGCGTACTTGCCCACCAGAGCCAGGCTCGACTATACAAAACTTTGCCTCTCGCATTATTGTACACATTTTATACTCTAGGCCTAGCGTGCAAGTTCCTAGATTAGTGTTAGATTTGTGACTTGTTTACACGATAAATTCGTGCAAATCTCTGCCTTAGCAGATGGCAATATATTTTAACAGTGCTTAGCGGTAGTCGCGTCTACTGATTTGCTTTGAACCTTGTCCACAACACATGAGGCACCTTGGGTGATGTACACCCTGCACTCATGTTGTTTAGTAAATTATGATTGAGCATATTTCAATATTGGTATAGACATAAATACATGGAACAACATACACACTATAATATTGAATTTCATAAGTTTCATTACTACTACAGTTCAAAAATATTCATGTCACACTAATGAAAAATTCCTTCATCATTACATGCTGTTGAATTTTTTAAATATATTTTTAAAGCATTTTTAAAAATGAAATTTGTAAATTATTCTTAAACCTACGTTCATTTTTTCTTTCAAAATGCAATTGCTTAAATATACTGTTATTCCTTAACATCTACGAAATTGAGTCACACTAATCTTGTGTGCCTGACTGTCTTTAAATGTTACACTAAAATCTGAACATTTACTCACAGAAAAAAATACACTAAAAACTTAACCTACTACTCATATATGTAAACGTTGCTCTACTGAGCGAACTTCTTTAAGTCTTTGTAAGGATAGAGTCCTTTGATCTCTTCCGATTCTACGTCACCCAACAAATAGCTACATCCATGTGGTATGTCTATGATTTTGTAGGGCCCAGCATACACCGGTTGCCATTTCTTATTCTTTTTCGCTAACAGAGATGACTTGGGATGAGTCCTTATTAGCACCAAGTCACCTGGTTGATACACTGTTACCTTCTTTATTTTCTTTTCATGCTTCTCCTTTCGGCGCTCCGCGCACCTCGTTAAGTTATTTAAAGTCTCAGCTATAATTTGTTCGTGAGGTACAACTTGTCGTGGTACAGTACGCCAGCTGTCGGTTTAATTCTTTCCAAACATGACTTCTAGTGGAGTATAACCGGTGGCTGAATGTGGCAGTCTATTGTGGAGTTCCTCAAAAGTCGAAACGTATTCTGCCCACTTTGTGTGGCGATTCGGAATGTAAGTTCTCATGAACCTGTTCAACTCTTCAAAGGTACGCTCTACAAGACTGCTCTCCGGGTGAAATCGAGCTACAAAAATGTGTTTAATACCTTGCTCTTGTAGAAACGTTTTCCATTTGAGACCAGTAAAATAGGTGGCATTATCGGATAATATGATCTGTGGTTTGCCAACATTAACAAAATAATCTGTTCGTAATTTCTGAATGAGGGGTGTGGCCGTTGAAGCTTTTACGGGATACAATTTTAGAAATTTGGAAAAGGCATCATATACAGCAAATATATATTTCACACCACCTCTGCCAGTGGGTAGTGGCCCTAGAATGTCAACAGAAACCAGTCGTAATGGTTTGTTAGGAACAACAGGGTGCAATTCACGAAAGGTGCACGTGCCAGGTTAAATAACTGATACATACTTCCGGTACGATACACCACAAGTCCTTGTTAACATCCTTTCGGTAATATAATACCCTATTTTGCACAAAATAATGGCTACCTATCTGATTTTCCCCCCGAAGCGAGGAGTTCTTGTTTGAGTTTTCCCAAGGCGGGATCTTCGTCCTGTAAACTAGTCAGTTGCTTGCACGCCTGCAGGAACTTTTTTCGACAAGTAGGGTTTTTCATAACTAAAATTTTGTACTCTGTTGCCTGTTCTAGTATTGTTGTTAGCTCAGGCAGGCCTTGCGGCAACCGTGGCAAAGCATCAGGTACTACCTTGTCACAACCTTTTCTATACATTATTTGAAATTGATATTCCTGCAGAGCAAGCACCCACCTAGTCAACCTGTCGTGCATTAACCTGTATGTCAGCAAAAAATTTAAGGCCTGATGATCACAGAAAATTTTTACATTTTTTTTCCGTACACATAATATTTGAACTTCTTCATGGCCCATACTACTGCTAGTGTTTCGAGTTCTGTGACTGTATATGATCGTTCACAACTTGACAACACTCGGCTTGCGAAACCGATTATTCTTACGTTCTTGTCTCCACCTTCCTCATCGATTTGGAATAAACAAGCGCCTAGTCCGACAGTGGAAGCGTCTGCAGCAAGGCAAAATTCCTTTGACATGTCAGGATGTGACAGTAGATTACCATTTAGAAGGGCTTGTCGTATTTGCTCAAATGACTGCTGGCACAGTTAATTCCATATCCAGGGTGTATTCTTTCTCAACAAGTTTAACGGGGTATTATCATTTAAAAGCTGGTCAGGTATGAATCGTCTGAAAAATGACACTAGACCCAGAAATGCCTTTAACTGTTTCTTGGTTCTAGGAGGAGGGAAGTTCTCAGTTGCTGCCATTTTCTTCGGATCGGGCACAATACCTGTAGGTGATATTACATGACAAAGAAATTTTATTCTCTCCCTGCCAAATTTGGATTTTGCGAGGATTGCTGTTACGCCTACCTCAGAAAATCTTTTTAGTCCGCATCTCAGCGTGTCCATGTGGCTTTCCCAATCGGGAGTAGCTATTAATAAGTCATCGACATACAACGTTACTCGGTCCAACAAATGTGGTCCTAATACTGTATCGAGCGCTGCAATGAAGACACCTGCACTAACATTTAATCCAAATGGTAAAACTTTAAATTGGTAACTTCTGCCGGCAAACACAAAGGAGTGTACTTTCTTGATGATTCAGTTAGTGGGATTTGCCAATAAGACGAACGCATATCGACAGAGGTCAGATATTTAACTCCATAAAACTTCTGTATCTGTTCATCCAGGTTTTCTGGTCGCGTTCTGACAGGTACAATTATTTTGTTAATATCGCGCGCATCAAGCACGACACGTATACTGTCGTCCGCTTTCGCTACTGCAACGAGCGGACTGCTGTACGGAGATAGAGATGGTTCAATTATCCCCCAATCAAGCATTTTTCTTATTTCCTTCGTAACTGCCTCCTTCTTTGACCACGGGATGGTGTAGTTTGCGTGACAGAAAGGATCGTGAGGTACCACTTCGATGGTATAGGTGTAGCCCTCGATAACACCGGGTTTTTCCGAAAACACATTCTCATAATCTGTAAGTCAATTCGTTTTGTTGTGCTTCAGTCAAATGTTCTGACTCCCTGACTTTCATGGCTATCAGTTTCCCTTTTTCCTCTTTGTCTTCAGTAATAAATTCCTTATAATGTGCTTATCTTGTACTTAAGTCAGAATATAAATTCATTACCTGTATTCCTTCGAATCTAGACTGAAAGTTCCGGCAATATTTACCGTCCACTTCCCGTGTCCTCAACAATGGCAAAACTACACGTGTACCCTCATTCATAAGGCGTACTTCCCCGCACAAGAGGTCGATTTTTGCGTCCCTCTGGCGTAAAAATTCCATCCCCAGGATGCAAGCAACACCTAATCCCTTAACTACTAGGAACGAGCTTTTCATTGCTTCATTTCCTACCGTAAACTCGACTTGTACCTGGTGCTTTATGATATGAGATTATGCACCTATTGCACCTGTTACACGACAATTCTTCACTGGCAACACTGGTATTCTATTATAATGACTCAAGTACTTATAAAAATTTGCACTCATGACATTGGTTGACGCACCGGTATCGACTATTATCTGTATTGGTGCTCCGTACATATCTGCTTGCAATATAGCCTGCACAACACTTTTGTCGGTTCGGTTACATTTCTGCGGTATGTCCACAAGTTCCTTTTCTGTTTTTATTCCCTCATTGTATTTCAGCATACAAAGTTTATGGCTGTCATCCGTGAATGTGCCCTCACTACACCATACTGCAGCCAACAACGGAGAGCGTATTGTGGCTGTCTTTAGTTTAACGGATGAGCATTAGTGGGTTGACAGTTGTCTGTCACTTCCACTAACCTCACATTGTGGTTCTGGTTGCTGTTGTTGCTACTGTTGGGTTGGCCGCCTTGCCTCCCCAATGGCGTATTTTGATATTGTGTATGGCCCTCGTTTTACGGTGGTCGTTTGTAACTTCCTGCCATGTTCTTTGATGGACCTGGGTTGGCGTTCCATTGTGGCGCTGTGTTTTGTTGCCACTGTGGTGTCGGTTCATTACAACCACGCCACTGGTTTCGGTTGTTCCGCCATTGCTGATTGCCGTTACCATTATATCCATTACTCATGCGTCCATCATGATGTCTCTTTAGATTTTGACGATTATAACCGTTGCCGTTATAACCATTGCCACTGTTTGTGCTTCGATTCTGTTGCCGGTGCTCTTGCCTATTCCCGTTACCATTTGGTACTAAGTTACTACCGTTACTGTGGCTGCTATTGTAATCGGCTTTTTGTTGATTACAGCCTGCATGGTTCCACTTGTTTTCGGTTTTCATATCTTCGATCAATAAGTCAACAGAGTCCACTATTTCCATGAATATCGTATTCCGGCACATTGATGAAATATCTTTTAATTTCACTGGGCAACTTCATTTTTATTAATCTGATTATGTCACGATCGGACATTGGCTCGTCCCAGTACCTGGTTTTGTTTACATACTTTTCGAAATATTTGCATAACGTTCCCATCTTAGGATTGTACATTTCTGGACTGTAAAACTCCTTGCGTAGTCTTTCTTGGACGCTATCGGACCAGAATTTTTGCAAGAATGCACCTTCAAACTGTTGCATCGTTAGACATTTTTCGGACACGTCGGTGGCCCACAGTGCTGCGTCACCTTGAATAAAGGAGACCACGAACTGTATTCTTTGTCTTTCCGTCCATGTCCTGGGAAACACATTTCTGAAGCTCTTAATAAATACCACAGGGTGGACATTTCGTTTTTCGCTATTGATGGGTTGGAATGTCCTGTGTTTTATTACATTGTCCTCTTTTTTGCACATCTGATTGCTACATTCTGTGACATTCATTACTTCGTGATGTGCGCTGCACGGTATCGCATGTTGTTTGTGCTCATAATTCGCATTAGGTTGCGGTTGCGCACTCGCACCCTGCATACAGTCTGCGTTATTATAGTTATCAGTACGCGGAGTCGGATTCATCTGTCCGCCACTGTTTACATTGCTTTCCAACGCAGACAGTCTCCGCGCGACCTCCTGTTGCCAATTTGGCAACTCCGCAGTCACACGGGATTTGATCTGTGTTAATTCGGCATGTAGTGCGGCAGCGCTAGCGTCAATATTTACACTCGCGGCCGCAGTCGCTTGTTCTACAGCTGTTTTTACGTCGCTTTCAGTCTTTGCAGATATCTCGCGATCCTTTACTTCTAGCCATTCATTAAATTCTTTTTCGACTTTTTGAGCTTGCACTTCCAAATATGTATCAATACTTTTCCGTGCATCTATCTCCACATTAGCCACGCGGGTGGTTAATTTTTGGACATTGTCTTCAAGCCTAGCCTGCGATATCTGTAGTTTTTGCATCTCGCCGGCTAAGCTTTGCACAAGATCGGGTATTTCTTTGCATGCGTCCCGCATCTCGGCAAGTTCGCTTTGGATACTGTCTAGTTTTGCTTCAGTGCGCTGCTCTTGTTCACTGAGCTTTTGCATTAATTTTTTCTCCTGCTCATGTAGCATTTGAGCCAGTTTTCGTCTCTTTCCCTATCTCTTTCTTCGAGCCTACGCAGAAATTCAGCAAAAGAGTCTGCAATCGGTGAGCATACTGGTGCCCTGCTTAATCTAGCACTCTATTGGCCCCCCTGCCCAGGCAGTGGAGTTGTTACTCTATTCCCATTCTGCTGTGGAGCGTCATTCACCGTCCACAGATCCTCGCCCTCCGCTCCGGAAATTATGTTATCAGAGGCGGTGGCTTGGGATTCGTTTACGTATTGCAAATGACCCTCACTATCCATATTAACAGAATTTTGTTCTTCTGGTACGGATGCTTTAGGTTGTCCTATCTTACTCATACTAAATTCACTTTAAGCCACTGACAAATCTTTAACACTGATACACACACGAATAATTATCCCCTCCAAAGATAAACGCATAAATACACAAATACACGCAATTTAAACTGCACTTTACTTACTATTTTTTTTCACCGAAGGTATCTCATGTGCATATGGGTTCGATATTCCGCACAGAGCTACACAGGATGCTTGTACAATAGGCCTTACTTTAGTTATTTCTGTTTATCGAAATCCTTTTTCTTTTCTACACTTTTTCTTCTCCAGCTCTCCTCAGGGTGAGGATTTGTTGTTGTACATATAAAAGAATTCATATAGGCATTAATATTTCACAAAAATTATACACATACATAATTGCATTCATTACAATAGAGTCAGATTTAATAAATTTCGTATTTTCTTTGATCGGCCCCCAAAGTTGCGGCGCCAATCTCGCGTCCGTCGGCCGTCGTAACCTAATATATTATTGTTATTATTATTCTGATTGTTGGCGACTTACGTGGTGGGCCTTAATAAAAATGATATTTCATTCAATTTTGATTTACGGTTAAATGCTTTTGTGAAGTTCTCCTTTTTAACAATATTAATCTTAAATTATTTGTTATGTTAATGAATGTTAGACTCGCTGAATCTTAAAACACGAGCATACAAGTTGAACATTGGAATAAACTTTTCATATTAATTTCCTCGGCTAGTCAGTTCACTTTAAAGCAAAAGATCTTTAGTTATTAATTACAATTGCGGCCCACAAACGCGCGAGAGTATTTTTTTCTTACCTCCGTTAACCATTGTATCGTAGTCGGAGTCCTGGCTCTGGCTCTCGGCTATGGTACTGAAACTAAGAATCTTAAAGCTACGTATTTTCTGCAACGTCGGGCGGCTGTGGAGAAAAATTAATATTATGTTAATAGTTAGCGAGTTTTTCGCTTCCGCTAATTTTTCATAAGTTAATATCGCCACGTAATGGCGTCGATTGCTGCATCGGCTGCTGCGATTGTTGAACTGTAAATTACTTGAATGCAGGTTAATTCAAGGAAGGCGGACATGAAATCGGGATCACCTCTTACAAATTAAAAGTGCACAATAATATTAAATCAATATATTATCTGCTTAACTCATACAAATATGCTTACATTTGCCAGCACTCGCAAGATGTCCGTCTACACGCAACCAAGACAAGAGAAGAAGTGAAGACGACTAAAAAAATTAACAAAAGAGCGTGTCTTGTCGTCTCTTTAGATCATTTAGTTATATTTCTTTGCACTCGAAACTCACACAGAGAAATTATTATTTTACGGCTACATGATAAAAATATATTATTCAATTTTTAAATGTCTCTTCTTTATAAATACTGTTTTTTTAAGTCTTTTCGTAATATAGCACTGGGGACGCTATACGATGTAGTCTTTCGTCCCTACTGTGCAATCTACAAACTGAACAAGCAACGACGGAAATAAATGCTCGATTTAAGAGTGGCGTTCAAATCCAGGGTGAAAAGTTATCAATGACTTGATTCGCTAGTGATACTGCTAACATCAGTGTCTGTGATGAATAATTACAGGAGCTGTCGAATGGGATGAATTGTCTAATGACTACAGAGTATAGAATGCAGAAAAATGAAAGTAATGAGCAATAGCAGAAATGGGTTTAGCGATAAACTTGACATTAACAGTGCGGTTGACGAAGTAGACAAAGTTAAGGAATTGTGCTACGTTGGAAGCAAAATAACACATGACACACGAAGCAACAGGGGTGGCGCCAAGGGGGGGGGGCTATGGGGGCTATATAGTGGGGTATCAGATCAGCGAATATAGTACTTCAATAGGTTCAATCATTTTTTATGATTATATAGCAATACAGGATGCAATGTATTACATTTCAAACACATTTAACAATAGAATAAGAGCGGCAAATAGCTTACTATCTAAACCAATAAATATCAAAAAAAAAATATTGAAATGTGTGTGAAATCTTATGGGACTTAACTGCTAAGGTCATCAGTCCCTAAGCTTGCACACTACTTAACCTAAATTATCCTAAGGACGAACACACACCCATGCCCGAGGGAGGACTCGAACCTCCGCCAGGACCAGCCGCACAGTCCCTGAATGCAGCGCCCTAGACCGCTCAGCTAATCCCGCGCGGCAATAAATATCATTTAACTTGAAATGGGCATCTTATTATTTATTAATATAAATTGGGTGTATATTAATGAAAGGAGAGCTGAAACTATGGAAGAAAAAGCGGGCTGATGAAAGTAAAAGACCTGAAACAACAACTGAACTTTAAAGAACTGTGAATTGCAGTTTTTCCCAAATGTACGAGGGCTATCCACAAAGTACATTACGTTTTGGAATTAAAAATAAATAAAGTATTAAATTTTTTTTATTATATACAGATGAAAGCCACACGTAAATACTACTTTTCTACATAGTTGCCATTTAAATTAAGGCACTTATCGTAGTGATGGACGAGCTTGGAAATTCCTTCGTCGTAAAATTCGGCCGCCTGCGCCTTCAACCACGTGGTTACCTCTTCTTGAAGCTGTGTGTCGTCATCAAAACGCTGCATAGCCAACCACTTCTTCATTGCTGGGAATAAGTGGCAGTCGCTCGCTGCCACTTAAAAGATTCGAGAACTTCACGAGTGGCATTTGCCGTGTGGGCCCAGGCGTTGTCGTGAATCAGCAAGATCTTTGAGCCCAACTTTCCCCTGCGCTTGTTTTGTATTGCTCTTCTGAGGTTGTGCAGAGTTTGGCAATACCTTTGAGAGTTTATTGTAGTGCCTCTTTCCAGGAAATCCACAAAAATCACACGTTTTCTGTCCCTAAAGACAGTCGCCATCACCTTCCTTGCCGACATTGTCTGCATGCATTTCTTGGGTTTTTGGGGGGAATTTGTGTGCCCCCACGGCATTGATCGCAACTTTGTCTCGCAGTTCACATGCTTAACCCATGTTTCGTCACCAGTAACGATGCGATCGAGTAATGAGTCGCCATCTTTCTAGTAAGCGTCCAAAAACGTTAACGCTGCTGCCATTCGCTGATTTTTGTGAATCTCTGTCAAGATTTTTGGTATCTATCTTGCACAAAACTTGTGGTAACCATGCTTTTCGGTAATGATTTCGTGCAACAAACTTCGTGAAATTTGTGGAAAACTCATAGAGAGTTCCGTTATTGTGAAATTACGGTTTTCACGGACCGCGGCATCGACTTTTTCGAGAAGTTCGGCAGTCACTATGCTGGGTCTTCCACTTCGCTCTTCGTCGTGAACGTTAGTTCGGCCATTTTTAAATTTTATGACCCTCTGACGCACTCCACCTTCAGTGATTATGTTGTCCCCATACACTTCACAAAGCTGCCGATAGATTTCTATCGGTGTACAGTTTTTTGCAGTCAGAAACCTTATTACAGCACGCACTTCACACTTCGCGGCATTTTCAATTAACGCTGACATTTCAAACTGTCACAGTAACTCAACGGAGTACAGCACGAACCTCTCACTAGCACGGCAGGATGCCGACTGAGCGGCGGAATGCCATGACACCAAGATGGCCGCGCTAGCCCCGTCCCTAACGGACACAAACGAAAACATAATGTACTTTGTGGATAGCCCTCGTATATGTTTTACTTCAAATATTTGGGACTGTCACTGTCACCATAAGGACTCCTGAACAAAGCTTCTCTACGTTGAGACGAATAAAGATTTATTTGCATAACACAATGGGATAGGTGAGACTAAATGGATTGGCTCTTGCAAACATCCATGAAGAAATAGATATGGACATTGAAAATACCATTGACATATTGAGTAAAAAGAAACAGAGACGAATGACCATGACAAATTGGACAGAAGACAGAGATATCCAGTGAATTTTGTTACAGAATTTTTTTATATTCATGTCAAGTTGAAGTTTTTACATTCATGTAATCTTCTGTATCCAGAAAACTAATGAAAACTTACTTGTTGTAAGTTGATCTTCTTTATGGTTTATGTAATTTATGAAATCTCCCATGTTAAAATAAGTTTTTTTTTTTTACTCTGAACTCCAAAACAGTTAACAAAAACTACTTTAAGCAACACCAAATTTTACCAGTTTGTCCGTGGAGGACCCCAACTCTCCTTTTGTTAAGCAATATTCAATTCCCCAATTCCCCAAACCTCCCCCCCCCCCCCCCTGACCGACTTCTAGAAATCTCCCCTGCGAAGCAAGGTCGTGAAAAGCAGCTTAACACACGCAAAGAGGGCATTCCTGGCGAAGAGAAGTCTACTAGTATCAAACATGCTGAGGAAGAAATTTTTGTGAACGTACGTTAGGAGCAGAGCACTCGGTAGTAGTGAATCATGCACAATGGGAAAAGAAGAGAATCGAAGACTTTGAGATGTGATGATATAGAAGGAAGCCGAAAATTAGATGAAACGATAAAATAAGAAATGAAGAGGTTGTCCACAGAATCGATGAAGAATGGAATATATGGAAAACACTGAAAGAAGAAGAAATAATATGACAGGGTATGACATGAGGGAATAACTTCAATGAAACTAGAGAGAACTGTAGAGGGGAAAACCTGTAGAGGTAGACAGAGACTGAAACAAATACAACAAATTTTTCAAGGCATAGACGTGAAGACATTTTCAACTTTTGTAATCATGTCGTCCGTCCTCAGTTGTGTATAATATTGTAGTATGTTGATAATTTTTACTTTGGGACCGTCTGATCAGAACTAAATAAAACACAGCTTTTATGTCATAAGCATTTCGTCTTTATTCTTTGCATATGAAATGGAACATGTACATATTTTTGTTTATACTATTTAGTCTACATTTAGGACTTTGTATATAGAGGCTATTGTTGGGTCTTGCCCCCTCGTCTTCTTATAGGGTGCCTAAGGGATGCTGCGTTCTCAGAATGGTGTACAATGATTCATGCAAATAACGTTAGTAGTTTTATTTTATAAAGCAGATTGACAATACACAGGACGTGCGGGGTAGCCGTGCGGTGTAGGGCGTCTTGTCACGGTTCGCACGGCTCCTTCCCTCGGAGGTTCGAGTCCTCGCTCGGGCATGGGTGTGTGCGTTGTCCTTAGTGTAAGTTAGTTAGATTAAGTAGTGCGTAAGCTTAGGGACCGATGACCTCAGCAGTGTGGTCCCACAGTCCTTACCACAAATTTCAATTTTTTTTTTTTTTTTTTTTTGCAACCTACGTCCTCAATTATTTGCTTGACGTATTCCAATCTCTGTCTTCCTCTACAGTTTTTGCCCTCTACAGCTCCCTCTAGTACCATGGAAGTCATTCCCTCATGTCTTAGCAGATGTCCTATCATCCTGTCCCTTCTCCTTATCAGTGTTTTCCACATATTCCTTTCCTCTCCGATTCTGCGTAGAACCTCCTCATTCCTTACCTTATCAGTCCACCTAATTTTCAACATTCGTCTATAGTACCACATCTCAAATGCTTCGATTCTCTTCTGTTCCGGTTTTCCCACAGTCCATGTTTCACTACCATACAATGCTGTACTCCAGACGTACATCCTCAGAAATTTCTTCCTCAAATTAAGGCCGGTATTTGATATTAGTAGACTTCTCTTGGCCAGAAATGCCTTTTTTGCCATAGCGAGTCTGCTTTTGATGTCCTCCTTGCTCCGTCCGTCATTAGTTATTTTACTACCTAGGTAGCAGAATTCCTTAACTTCATTGACTTTGTGACCATCAATCCTGATGTTAAGTTTCTCGCTGTTCTTATTTCTACTACTTCTCATTACCTTCGTCTTTCTCCGATTTACTCTCAAACCATACTGTGTACTCATTAGACTTCATTCCGTTCAGCAGATCATTTAATTCTTCTTCACTTTCACTCAGGATAGCAATGTCATCGGCGAATCGTATCATTGATATCCTTTCACCTTGTATTTTAATTCCACTCCTGAATCTTTCTTTTACTTCCATCATTGCTTCCTCGATGTACAGACTGAAGAGTAGGGGCGAAAGGCTACAGCCTTGTCTTACACCCTTCTTAATACGAGCACTTCGTTCTTGATCGTCCACTTTTATTATTCCCTCTTGGTTGTTGTACATATTGTATATGACCCGTCTCTCCCTATAGCTTACCCCTACTTTTTTTTCAGAATCTCGAACAGCTTGCACCATTTTATATTGTCGAACGCTTTTTCCAGGTCGACAAATCCTATGAAAGTGTCTTGATTTTCTTTAGCCTTGCTTCCAATCATATCTTTTTCGATGTCTTCACATTTTTCCTGCAGCCATTTTGTCTTAGCTTCCCTGCACTTCCTATTTATTTCATTCCTCAGCGACTTGTATTTCTGTATTCCTGATTTTCCCGCAATATGTTTGTACTTCCTCCTTTCATCAATCAACTGAAGTATTTCTTCTGTTACCCATGGTTTCTTCACAGCTACCTTCTTTGTACCTATGTTTTCCTTCCCAACTTTTGTGATGGCCCTTTTTAAAGACGTCCATTCCTCTTCAACTGTCCTGCCTACTGCGCTATTCCTTATTGCTGTATCTATAGCGTTAGAGAACTTCAAACGTATCTCGTCATTCCTTAGTACTTCCGTATCCCACTTCTTTGCGTATTGTTTCTTCCTGACTAATGTCTTGAACTTCAGCCTACTCTTCATCACTACTATATTGTGATCTGAGTCTATATCTGCTCCTGGGTACGCCTTACAATCCAGTATCTGATTTCGGAATCTCTGTCTGACCATGATGTAATCTAATTGAAATCTTCCCGTATCTCCCGGCCTTTTCCAAGTATACCTCCTCCTCTTGTGATTCTTGAACAGGGTATTCGCTATTACTAGCTGAAACTTGTTACAGAACTTAATTAGTCTTTCTCCTCTTTCATTCCTTGTCCCAAGCCCATACTCTCCTGTAACCTTTTCTTCTACTCCTTCCCCTACAACTGCATTCCAGTCGCCCATGACTATTAGATTTTCGTCCCCCTTTTACATACTGCATTACCCTTTCAATATCCTCATACACTTTCTCTATCTGTTCATCTTCAGCTTGCGACGTCGGCACGTATACCTGAACTATCGTTGTCGGTGTTGGTCTGCTGTCGATTCTGATTAGAACAACCCGGTCACTGAACTGTTCACAGTAACACACCCTCTGCCCTACCTTCCTATTCATAACGAATCCTACGCCTGTTATACCATTTTCTGCTGCTGTTGATGTTACCCGATACTCATCTGACCAGAAATCCTTGTCTTCCTTCCACTTCACTTCACTGACCCCTATTATATCTAGATTGAGCCTTTGCATTTCCCTTTTCAGATTTTCTAGTTTCCCTACCACGTTCAGGCTTCTGACATTCCACGCCCCGACTCGTAAAACGTTATCCTTTCGTTGATTATTCAATCTTTTTCTCATGGTAACCTCCTCCTTGGCAGTCCCCTCCCGGAGATCCGAATGGGGGACTATTCCGGAATCTTTTGCCAGTGGAGAGATCATCATGACACTTCTTCAAATACAGGCCACGTGTCCTGTGGATACACGTTACGTGTCTTTATTGCAGTGGTTTCCATTACCTTCTGCATCCTCATGTCGTTGATCGTTGCTGATTCTTCCGCTTTTAGGGGAAATTTCCCACCCCTAGGACAAGAGAGTGCGCC
This sequence comes from Schistocerca nitens, assembly GCF_023898315.1. Taxonomy (NCBI): domain Eukaryota; kingdom Metazoa; phylum Arthropoda; class Insecta; order Orthoptera; family Acrididae; genus Schistocerca; species Schistocerca nitens. The sequence goes on along the minus strand of NC_064615.1, from coordinate 1,073,365,557 downwards.
CTGAACCTCTATCCGCTCCTCGGCCCTCTTTGACAAGGCCGTTGGCAGAATGAGGCTGACTTCTTATGCTGGAAGTCTTAAGCCACCAATGCTGATTATTTATCAAAATTTAGGCAGTGGCGGGGATCGAATCCGGGACCGAAGACGCTTTGATCATGAATCAAAGACGCTACCCCTAGACCACGGGTACCATCAAAATTTTTAACAGTACTTAAATGTACAATAGTGTCGCAAGCTATGGGCGACATGCTACATAAACCCCAGTCCTTGTTCAATGTTCAAACAGGCAATGGATGTGGGTCACTATACTCTGATATCGTACCACTCTCTGATAGGGCATGCTAATACTCCACTAATGTCTGTATACGGAGCCGATCTGAGCCCCCGAGGCTGGGAGGAGCGGCCCTTGTATTCACTTCGGCTTGAGGGCGCTCCTGTCGAGGTGCGGTCCTATTCGGCGCACCATTGGCCGACGTCGTTTCACCGCCGTCTCCGGTCTTGCGTTCTTCGTCTTCCTTTCGGCGCTTGTGGTTACGCTAGAACAGCTATAAACAGTTCTGGCTCTTTTCGCTTTTTTATGACGCAATAATTTAAAGCTCTACTTACAGATTTAGCTGATGTAAATCTACATTTAGTGCTTTCGTTTCTTTATCACTATTCCTCTTCTTATAACTGCCGTTTGAACTCCCCCCCCCCCTCTCTCTCTCTCGCACACACACACATACACACACAATACGTTTACATGCAACACATCTTCCAGAAGACGACAAATGAATTTCGTAAACTGTTTTTCGTTATCGCATTTACATGTTAAGACTTGAAGCGTATTTGCTAGCCCAGTTAAATATGGCGTCTGGAAAACCGCTGTTACGGTTTATTATTTAGTCAGCACAATCGATATTTCTCTTCAGTTAGATTAGGTGTAAAAAACTTCAGGATAATATTTCTACTATCCTTCACAATACAAAAAGCCAACAAGTCCACATTAGCCGTAAATTTGTAAAAACAAGACGAAACCTGACAGCCCAAGCACGTTTCAAAACCGTTTGCATTTACATGGAAGCGGAAGTGGATTTCCAGAATCGATTTTGAAAGGTTTACGTGACCACCCAGAAGCGGTATGGGGAAATTGGTTAACGAAATCTGGTTTTGGGAGCGCCATGTAAACGGGGTAACACACACACACACACACACACACACACACACACACACACACACACACAAATGCAAAGAGAAACAGAACACAGGTATCACAGAACACATTCAGTAGTTGGCATGGCAATAATATTCGATAGTTGGCAATAATGTTCGACAGTTGGCAACACCAGCCAAAACATACCATCGAAACGAGTGTCAGTTCCTAGCGCTTGAAGTGTGAAAAAGAAATTTCGAATGGCAGTTATAAGGAGAAGAACAGCGGTAACAAAGGAACTAAAACACAACATCTACGAAATCTATAAGTAGAATTATCACTACAGCACAGAAACACAAAAAGTTACAGAGTTATTTATAATCCATATACAAAACATCGTAAATGTAAACTAAAGAGTATAAACAAACATTTGTACATATTCCAGGCCACTGAAGATGCCTTCCGAAGAGTAAAGGCGAAACGAGTGTGACACAAAAATTATATTTCATTCAGTTACGATTAGATCTTTCCTTAGAAAAAATTCTGAGATGAAGAGATTGGGACAAGAGAGGAATAGAGAAGTACGGGGGGGGTGGGGGGGGGGGGTGTTGCGTCGAACTACTCAGTGAAAGACTACAGCTTTGCTTCGTACATCCGATAAAGATGGTGCTCTGTGAAAAGACTCGTGAAATGTTCCTCACAGCCAAAATGAGCTGGAAAGAATTTCGCAAATTCCTCGGTACTGCTCGTAACTAATATCTCAGTGTTTGACGGCGTCGGTAATAAAGAACACACGAAAAATGCTTACAAATCGTAAAAAAGTAGATGTGAAAATCTTAGTTTGCTTGTACAACTTTATTAATGTGTCATTACACATTCATTAACAATACGAAAGACTAACCACTACATTATTCTCATTTAAGTAAGGAATAGTGGCCACAGAGAAAATAAGAGTAACTCCAAACTTAAAAATAATCGTTCACTTATCACAATCCGTCATTTCTCAGTATATGTTGTTTGCGTAGAATACCGGTCTGGAAAGTGCTTGAAATTTCCACTTGCAAATATTTAGCTTCTTTGTCTCAGGGGTGCTGTTGGTGCTTAATAAAACCCTCTCGCTTGTGTTTGCTTCATTTGATTGTTCATAGAGCAAGCTTCCATCGACTAGGAAAAGCCTCTCTCTGTTCTTCGAGCAAACACAGTTCCATATAAAATAAAAAGAGAGGCAAAGTTTCATTTGATTCCTCACCCCTTCTCTTATTTGTTATCTATGCATAATATGAAGTCCTCTGCTGCAGTTTGTGTGTTCAGGCTAGTCCGAGGAATTACTGTAGGGATTTTGTTTCGGTTTTCGCTGTCAGATAGACTGTCAAGAGGAATGTTTTTGTATATAATTTATTACTGCTGAGTTATGATGAAGAGTAGGCTAAACTTCAAGAGATCAGTCAGGAAGAATCAATGCGCAAAGAAACGGGATACCTAAGTACTAAGGAATAAATAGATAGGCTTGAAGTTCTCTTAGGCTGTAGATACTGTGGTAAGGAATAACTCAGAAGTCACCTCAGTTGAAGAAGAATCGTCATCTCTAAAACGGGCAGTCATAGAAGCTGGAAAGAACACCATACGTACAAAGAAAGTACCTGCAAAGAAACCACAGACAACGAAGAAATACTTCTATTGATCGAGGAAAGAAGGGAGTACAAAAATGTTCAGAGAAACTCAGGAATACAGAAATACAAATCACTTAGGATTGAAATAAATAGGAAGTGCAGAGAAGCTAAGGCGCAATGGCTTCATTAAAAACGTGAAGAAATCGAAAGTATTATCGGAAGCACTGACTCAACATATGGACATGTCAAAAAAACCTTCGGTGAAATTAGAAGCAAGGGTAGCAGCATTAAGAGTGCAACGGAATTCCATTGTTAAATGCAGAGGACAGAGTGGGCAGGTTGAAAGAGTACATTGAAGGGGAAGACTGTCTAATGACGTGACAGAAGAAGAAACAGGAGTCAATATAGAAGAGACAGGGGATAAAGTATTAGAATCACAATGATAAGAGCGTTGAAAGACTTAAGATCGAATAAGGCAGAAGGGGCTGATAACATTCTGAAACGTCCCCTTAGAATAATTTATACATGACTGTGCTTAAACTGACACACAATATGTTTTAGCGCAACGCAATCAGACTTTCAATAACCCTACAAAATAATGGCCCTGACTAACATTAACCTATACCTTTCACAAATCACTTACCTCACAAAAATCTTCGTTACTCAAGCTACAGCAAATACAGCGAGCGCCACTACTGCCAGCTAAATAAAAGATTCAAACTACCAAAGGCACTAACTACTGATATGCATAGTTAACAAATGAAAGATTTAGATAGAGAACAAACAATGTATTTACCTTAATAGTCATAATATATATATCAGTTCATGATTTTCCAGTCTTACAAATTTCAAAACTCCGCCTTCTCTCTCCCCACATCCACCACTGCTGGCGGCTCACCTCCAACTGCGCAACGCTACGCGCTGTTAACATCTAGCTGCCCAACACTACAATGGCAGACAACAATGCAAACTAACCACAGACTGCACACAGCACAGCCAGTGATTTTCATACAGAGCGCTACGTGGCGTTACTAATAAGAAAACAGAAACAGCCTACTTACATAGCCCCCATGCTCCCCACAAAAAATTTTACAAATTGTTTTGGCCACTGGCCAATACATATTCGTTAAAAATTTTTTCACAATTACAGTAACAAAGAAATCAAATGCACACACTTATTGATACAATGTTGGTCAAATGCTAAAATTTTCTCACAGTCCATAAAGACAGTCCTGATCGTTTATCACAGTAAAATCGCAGTGTTTTTCTCAAAGTCTGAGCACTAAAAGAAAATGCACACAGAAGTAGTGGATTTCCATGCAGTCTTGAAGAAGTAGTGTTGTCCTTCTAACTGAAAGACCGTGCTGACTCTTGACATGCAGGCAGGTAATGGGCCACATCAGAGCAAACCCACAGCAGAGTCAGTCGAAGTTTTGAAGAATATTGGTAGGTAGGTCATCACAGAGCAGACCCACTGTAGTCCTGTTAGAGATTATGTTATTGGTGGGCCATCAGAGGTGCAGACCCACTCCGGTCCTTGTAGAAATAATGGTATTGGTGGGCCGTCAAAGATGCAGACCCACTGTAGTCCTTGTAGAGACGGCCAGCAACCATCTGTTGCGACTGTGCAGGTGCACAATCACCATTGAAGAGTCTTGCGGACAATATAGCAAGCCCATGAACCACCACTTGTGCACCCACAAAAATTTTTTTGAAATGTCCTTAGAACCAGCAATGCTGTTATCCAGTCCCTTGCTGAATTATTAACACACGTGCAAACACTAACAGTCCCAAATTCTCACATATTGTGCATTACTATGACCAACAGAAACGTGTGCAGTGAAATGAAGAACTGGTGTCTATATTATTATAAATTTACATCATAAGAATACAATTACAAAGGTGCAAAATACATCATTCAAGAACATAACAATACAGATAACATTTGTACTAAAACAGGCTTTACAAAAGAATAGAAATAAACATGTACAACAGTGTTACAAGAATTATGACATAAGTACATACATAAAAGATCAGAATAACTTTTGAAACATCAACTTCACACATGAGCATTAAAACAAAACAGAATAAATAATGTCTAAACATCTTTACAAAGTAAATAACATATTATTAATGCCAATTATATTTGAGGATAACAGTATTCCTCATCATAGTGAATGTAACTTAGTATTAGAAAAGAAAAAATTCTATGAAACAGTACACAGAGACAGGAATAAAACAAATAGACAAGGGTACACAAACACATAGGGGGATAACACAAAAGGAAAGGACAGGGTTTGTTTTCAGTGTAACATTTGGTACTGCAGTCCAACCTAAAACTTCATTCCATAGGTTTTTCGTCTTATTTCAACATTTGTTTCCACCAAAAAAATCCTATCCAAGCATGCTTTCTGTATTTATATGTTCACATATTTCTTACCTCATTATTTATTTTCCATTATCTTACCTCATCATTTATTTCCAAGAAAATCCTATCTAAACCTGTTGTCCCTAAACCCTACTTTTTTGGTTGATATCCTCTTTCAAAATACTTTTTTTTGGCCAAACCATTTTCTTATAGCTTCTCAATGTATTTCATCCAATTCATCGCAACTCATTCTCTTATATAGTCTACCCCCTCTTAAGCTAACTTAAATCTACTGAGCTCAGATGCTAAACTAAAGGACGAGGCAATGCATCAGCACAAAACAATTAACACAAACAGCAATGATCAAAAATACAAATGGCGAAGTAAGCAGCATAAATTACAACTAATATAAGGCAATGAGCAGCAAACAAGAAAAATAAATCAGTAGTAAACTGGCTTAACAGAGTAATGCAAAGTGAAATTTAGTAGCACTATGCCTGGCAAACAGCAGCAGCAAATGCAATAACTTATATCTAAACATGACATAGCTCAAGCAGAAAAAATAGTACACTAAAGACAACAACGCAGATAAGGGAAATGTATATTCACATCTTAATATCTATGTCATTAAAGTGGTGCACCACAACTTATTCTACGAGAAATATTACCAAGTAGTTGAAAAGAAAATTATATATGCAAGTCCTGTGACGGGAAATGTCTTTTTGTGCTCCTTCGGTTTTTTTTAAGTAGATCATAAATTTTATTATTTACTGGATCTGTAGGCATAAAATATTTATATTAGTACATCTATAAAATTTTATTTTAACCAATGCTGCAGTGCAGCTAGAAACTAGATATTAAACAAATTGAGTAAATAAATACATAAAGCAAGCCATATAGCATTTCTCTCAACTAGCAAGACAATAGCTGTGAACTGTTTCTCATCGTTTCATTAGGCATTTTAATAAATATCATAAATTAAGAGCTCCACAGTATAATCATATGTTTTCAAATTTGAACGTGTCATATTTGCGATGCTTTCTACAAAGGAATGTCAATAGCGAGGATAATGGCCTCCCTTTTTTTTCTCTACCTGTGCCTATGAAACGCACACACTAATGGCTTTTTTTTCCAGGCGTCTGTCGCGCAGCTTGGTGCTTACAGAGACCTACCTTTCTTCCCGAAATAATATAACAGTGTCCAAGAAAATATTCGTTGGCATTGTGATACATTCACACATTTACGCACATTTCATAACTCTTAAAGTATGATTCTTGGTTTGCAACATCCTTTTTCAAAAGTCAGAGTCCCTAACCGCTACTCATTATTCCTTACCTTATTACACATATACATATTCGTAGACACTTCTTCTATATTTCATCATAATAAATACGTAGCATAATCAAATTCCTCATATAGCATCAGATTATTGATCATAAACATACCGCAACAGCATAATACACATAGTCATCGTAATAATAACATCATAACACCTCAGTCAACTCTCAAAATCATCGTCGCTTCCTCCAATAATTTCAAAACCTAAAAAAAATTCTCTGCTCATGTCAAAAGTGTCATCTGCCTCAATTGTACTTTAAAAATCATGATCCCATACCAAATACATCATTCAAAGCACTCATAGTATCACAATGGTTCCGAAAAAATATGAAGAGTTCACAAAGTACTGACAAAATACAATTTCAGAAGTGTGAAGTTATCCAACTGTGTAATTATGTAAACATCTGTCACTGATGTAGTAAAAAAAATGTTTATCTCTCAGTTAAATGATCAGATAGCTGTGTAATTTTGTGTTGGAGAAATATGGTACCGATGTGTAAAGTTGTATAAGCAAATACAATATTAGCTAAGGCTCCTTGTGCTTGCCAAACACATGCTACACAAAGTAGGCGTGTACCCCCCTGAAGATTAATGTAATTATACCCTCAGATGTTACTGATTACAGCAATGGAATGAAATGTATCACAGAAAACCTTTGTATCCATGTAATTCAAAAATCTTTAAAACTAAATGTTTTAAGTACAAAATTAATAACTCAAAGACATGTACTGCAGTGCTAAACTGTGCGTCTTGTTGTAAGATAATCTCTGTCATTACTTAATTGTAAAAATGTGCCAAGAATTGTTATTATCATCGTCCATAAGCGAAGTTCTGTAGAAGTCACTGTATTTACCTCGTAATAAACAAAAGTGAAATGCTATGCGTATATATATCGTAGTTATTACCTACATTACCGTGATCAAGAAAGTACTATACTGTAATGTATTGTTGTGCTACGAAAAAGGCTGTCTCATTGTAGCTATACCACAAAACTTACTACTAAAACATGTTTTCCTTTCCAGAAGAATTCAGAAAAACTGTGCAGAGATAAAACAGATACACCGCAAAAGCATTATTGTAAATTGTCACTCATTAGTAGCGTCGTGATAAAATCGTGTAGCTGTCACATAAACTAACCACTGTGTCATCTGGTATTTCACAGAAAGTACTTTAAATCCAGAATGTACTTTCAGGTAAACCAAAATGTTACATTAAAATCTCATTAGCAGTACAAGTATATGTTCTAAGTATGGAAGGCTGATAGTCGTTATGCAACGCAATTATCATGTGGTATACGTCTGAAAGGAATGCTGGAATTTTTCTCAAGGTTAGCGTCTATGTTATTTTCCTCTGAGCCAACCGGCGCACGTGGCTGCCTGCGGTGCGTGTCATTGTCTGTCTCTTTGTTGGCGCGCGTCGTTATTGGGATTAAGAGACCTAACTTCTACAAATTCACCTTGTCGAGAGGGCCCTGCTCTGTTTGAATCCCGCCAGTTCTGATGCAATTCAGGTCTGTCGTTACGATCATATCGTCTGTCGTCATGTCGGTAGATTCCATGGTTTCTTTCTTGTCGGTCACGTGGTGGAGAATTTCTCCCTGAATCGTAACTGCGCGCTGGACCGTTGCATCTAAAGTTATTCTGTCTCCCCTGATAATACTTATTTTGGTTCCCATATTGTCTGTTTCTCTGTCTCTGTGATAATCATTACTGCAGAGAGGTGATCTTTCTCTGTAGTTATTACTACTCGGCCAATGATTGTCATACGGGTGGTGTCTGTTTTGGTCACGATTTGTGTTGTGAGAATAGCCTTGTCGCGTGCAGTTATTATTTCTTTCATCGCAGTAATGTGACGGATGTGACCTGTAATTGTTGTGCTCCTGTTTTCGCGTTCCGCGATTGTCAGTGTCAATTTCCAGTTCTTGTAACAGTCCCTGAAAAGCTTCAATGTCGTCTTTGCAACGTCCTGCTAAAATAATATGTCGTAAATGTTCAGGTAATTTGATTAAGCAAATGCGGATGAATTCTGAGGGGCTGTATGGGTTTGACAGGTACTGATTCTTGTGCAACATGTCTTCAAAATATTTCACAAGACTGGAAAATTCAGATTGTTCGAAATGTTTCATCATTATGATGCTACGTTTTACTCGGTCTTGTGTAGCTTGAGACCAATATGCTGAGAGGAAGGCATGATAAAAATCTCCTTCATTGTGGCAATCGTGAATGACCGATCGCATTCTTACAGCTGGTTCATTCTCCAAGTAGCCACACATAAATTCTAACCTGTGCTCCAATGACCAGTTGGGAGGAAAACAATGAGAGAATTGATGGAGCCACGCTTGTGGATGAATGTCGTTGCCAGAATTCTTAAATGTTTTGAATTTACGTGTAGTAATGAACAGCTTATAGTCAAAATCATCGTGTCGGCGAGTAGCATATCGGTCATTGTTACGTCGTGTCGGCGGTTCCATCTCAAAATTCGGTGCACCTTGCCAATTTCTTTCATAATTTCCGAAATGCCCTGTGTTATTATTTTGTGGCTTTTCCGTAATTCTAAGTCCCTCTTCCCGTGTTGGAGCGCGAGTGTCCTCTGAAATATGAAATTTTTGTATTACTTGTGCCAACTGACCTTCTACTTCCCGGATTTCTCTTTGGTACTGTATATTGATTTGATTTTGATTGAATTTCCTAATTTGTTCGCACTCTTCTGTGTCATTAAAGACTACCGGTTTTGTGTCATTCAGATTATCATCTACCTTCGTAGATAAATTAGTGAACTGATCCGAAAGTTCGGCTACTTTCTCCGATAGTGTACTTATTTCCTCAGTGTGTTTTTATGAACCAAGTTTCAGAGTATCTACTGTGTCCTTTAAGTTTTCCTGAGTTTTTGCAAGTTGCGTAACCGAATCGGTAGATGCAACTGAGTCAAATTTAGCTTGCAAGGTCTCATGATTTTCATGAACAATAGTTTGCAGTTCTTTTATGGCTGCTTCGTGATTCTGTAATGCATTTTCATGACGCGAAAAAATAGGTTGGAAATGCTCACAAATTTGTGTTTTTACGTCATTACAGAATTTTTGACATTTCGATTCGATGTTATGTAACTCAGTAGTTAAATCTTCACGTGTTTGTTCAAGCGTGGTGTCTAACTTTTGAAGATTTTGTTCCATTGTGTCTAACTTTTTAAGATTTTGTTGCACTGTGTCTACCTGTTGCTGTGTTTGTCTCTGGGGTTGTTTCATTTGCTGCATTAACTGCAATAGTAATGTATTAGTGTCTGGAATCTGCTTTTCGGCAGTGCATTTGCACCGGCAACATTTACATTTTAACGAGCAGAAAATGTGTCTTGACTTATTTGAGAAAACGGTGAGGACGCAAAACCTGAATCTACAGTATGTGCAAAATTGTGTCCTGTCATTTCGGATTCCTGAGGCGAGCTGTTGCCGACCGATCGATCGATAATGCTTCCCTGTTCACTAATTGTTTCACTGTCTACGCCATTGTTTGCAGCCCGCTCCATTTCCCTTTGCACAATTACCAAATTACTACTTTGAATGTCTGTTACTTCATTACACAGTGGTGCTGATAAGCTACGCTCGTCGTCACTATTATTTCTCAGTTTACTTTGGAGCCTAGTGTTACGTTTTTCACACGCCATTATTGTCACAATATTTCACACGATAACACAGAAAAGCACAATTTGAAGAGCAAAAGTAAGAGAACACATTAACATAACACTGAAAATAATATCTAGTTAATTGCAGCTGCGAAATACTTGGTGCAAATATACATGCATGCCACAACTGTTTTACTGTACAACAATGAAAGACTGCAACTACAAAGGAGATTTTCTCTACAATTACGCACTAGCAGTAAACAAAAGCTACACTAATTACACAAACTACAATAAAAAATCAGAAGATTCCAGTGAGGTATCCCTGGCTAAGGGTCGACATATGAAACGTCCCCTTAGAATAATTTATACATGACTGTGCTTAAACTGACACACAATATTTTTTAGTGCAACGAAATCTGACTTTCAATAACCCTACAAAATAATGGCCCTGACTAACATTAACCTATACCTTTCACAAATCACTTACCTCACAAAAATCTTCGTTACTCAAGCTACAGCAATACAGCGAGCGCCACTACTGCCAGCTAAATAAAAGATTCAAACTACCGAAGGCACTAACTACTGATATGCATAGTTAGCAAATGAAAGATTTAGATAGAGAACAAACAATGTATTTACCTTAATAGTCATAATATATATATATCAGTTCATGATTTTCCAGTCTTACAAATTTCAAAACTCCGCCATCTCTCTCCCCACATCCACCACTGCTGGCAGCTCACCTCCAACTGCGCAACGCTACGCGCTGTTAACATCTAGCTGCCCAACACTACAATGGCAGACAACAATGCAAACTAACCACAGACTGCACACAGCACAGCCAGTGATTTTCATACAGAGCGCTACGTGGCGTTACCAATAAGAAAACAGAAACAGCCTACTTTCAATTCTATCTGAATTTCTAAGATCATTGGGGGAAGTGGCAACAAAACGGCTATTCGCGTTGGTGTGTAGAATGTATGAGGCTGGCCATATACCATCTGACTTTCGGAAAAACATCATCCACACAATTCCGAAGACTGCAAGAGCTGACAAGTGCGAGAATTACAGCAGTGTCAGCTTAACAGTTAATGCATCTAAGTTGCTGACAAGAATAATATACAGAACAATGATAAAGAAAATCTAGAAGTTGTTAGAAGACCATCAGTTTGACTATAGCAAAGGGAAAGGCACCAGAGAGGCAATTCTGGCGTTGCGATTGGTGATGGCAGCCAGTCTAAAGAAAATCCAAGTCACTTTAATAATATGTGTTGACCTGGCTAAAGCGTTCGACAATGTCAGATGGTGCACGATGTTCGAAAATCTGTCAAGTACAGACGTCAGCTTGAAAGTTTTCTTAAAAGAATCGGTATGATTGTTGTCAACTTGAAAATTTGCTTACGTAATTGATATGATTGTTGTTACTTATTTTAAATTTTGCTTGCTCGCAGTCAGTGGCGGCTCGTGAGTAACCATTCTGGGTGTTCACAGATTTTTAGATTCAGAAAAATTTGAGAGGGTGAACGTAATAGCATCTGCTGTGTAATAGTTACGCTCATCAACAAGTTTGTACAACTACAACCACTGCCAATGATAATAACAACAGTAGTAATAACAATAATGACAATAATAATTATGAAATGCATAACTTTTTTGACAAAAGAAGGAATTTTCTTGTGGAATTTTGTTGTGTTGTACATAATTAAGTACAGTTTAAGGCAATACCGAAATAATGTGAAAGCTTTCGCAACTCCTCATTTCGCATTTTTGTGTAAGTGGAAGTTTCCGTGCTTTTCAATTTTTTCGGACAAATGTATAAAATCCCATCAAATATATTAGTTCACGAATTTACTTCTGGGCTTAAAATCAGATATTCTTACGCTGGTACTCACATAACAACTTGTGTTAACTGTACACTTCATTGTTAAATATTCGCTTCTAGTTACGCTTATTTGATTTCGTCACTCTCTCAGTCAAAGGATCTATTCTCGGAGGCGCTAGTTTCTTTGCTGCTAACTTTTCTTCGTAACTTTTTCTGTCTCAGAATAAGATTTTCACTCTGCAGTGGAGTGTGTGCTGATATGGAACTTCCTGGCAGATTAAAGCTGTGTGCCGGAACGAGTTTAGAACTCGGGACCTTTGTCTTTCGCGTGCAAGTGCTCTACTGACAGAGCTACCCAGGCACGACACACGACTAGTCCTCGCAGCATTACTCATTTAAAATAGATTCAAGGTAGCTCATGTTTGCACTGCACAGTAAACAACCAACTCCAGACACAAACTGTGGAATTTATTAAACTCAAGTAGTAATGTCTACCAACATGGTCACTTGACTAGAGTACAAATGAGGCGCTGAGATTCATAAGGGCTTAAAGCACACCGCCTTCGGTTCCACATTTAGGTGATACAGCTTTTCGTGAATTTTCATATATATGTAGAATGTGGACCTACAGCATTGATAAACTTGTATCACCATAAGATAACAGATTTCAGAAGCATGGATAAATGCTACAATCTCACAATCGATGGCGATGTGCTCTAGGCCCTTATAATTCTCAGCGACTCAAAATGGATTACTGTATGATAAAATTCAGAACTTAATATACTATAACTCGCTCAGAAATCCACAAAATGGGTTTACAGTCTGTACAGTTTTAACATATAATGACGTCCGATCTAATTTTACTACAGTATATAGTTAGTGAATCAGCATATCTGAGGAGTGTGCTATCATAAAGCAGGATTTATGCCGAGCGAACGGGGATAAAAGTCTGCCGCACCTACGTAAGTTTTACTCAGCAGTTTCAGAATTAAATAAAGAAGTTTCACAACTTCCAGGCTTGGCTAACATCCACGTTTACGTTCAAGCCTGCATTTATCGCGTGTTTCCGAATTTTTGTCCACCCCTGTGTGTCATGTATCGATAACTGTAAGCGCCGCTCGTAATGAATTGCGGTTTTTATTATCGTGCTTGACTGCGTTGCCTGTAATTGCACAAGGCGCATTACGGAATAAAATTAGTTTTGTGCGTCGGTATGTTCATTAATATCCTATCCAGAGTGTGACAGTTAGTTTCAGTCACTCACTTTTCGACGATACGTAGGCTGCAACCGTTCAGTGTCCTTAACTGCAAGAGATCGTATCTGAAAGTGTTAATTAAGCAGGTAGCAAGGTGAATTCCGAATAGCGTCTTATTAACACATTCGAGTATTTTCTGAAAATCCTGTAATGAAAATAATCTGTTAAAATTTGCGTTTGATAATTGTTAATCACACGTTTGTGATCAGAATTAATTCTTGATTGTTCATTGTGTTATGAGTAAGTTCAGAATTTACTAACGATACTGAAGATTTGTAGTGGTACTGTCACAAATATTTTGATACTCACGTGTACGTAAACATTGTGAGCAAACAACATTTTCCATTCGTTAGCGAGTACAGTAGACATCTGTAAAAATGTTTTCGACCAATTCTTCAGGTTATTCAAACCACATTGTAATAACAAATGAGTTAAAATGTTACTAATTTCCGCATATTTACTTTACAGAACGACGCTGTTTAATTGCTCAAGTGGGTCCCAACACACGCTGATCGACTCGTGCCCACGCTGGTATCGATGACAAGCTCCGGCGACAGTGCCTAAGATTAAAATTGCAAAAACTGGCGCGCTACGTGGATGTTCAGATACTGCATAAGATGGGGTGAGAGTACGCTTACATAAATATTTAGTTTCCGAAAATACCGCAAAAACTGTTGGTATCTAATACGTTAAGTACGAAGCTAGGAGTGAAACGAGTGACAGAAGTGCAGATATTGCGTATTAAAGCGAGATGATACAACTGTTCGTTGCCTCTAGAGTGTAAGGCACAACTGCTTTTCAACATAAACTGTTGGACCATGAACTGACATAAAAACAGTAACTACTCTGCAAAAGATCAGTGCTGTTTACCAGAAACGATTTTTACATTTTATGGTGTTTTAAAATACTCACTGTTCAAAAGAAATGCACCAGCCTGGACAACATAACGTTTAACTGTCGTCAAGTTTCGTGGATAACAAGGGACATTGCTTGATGCAGATAATGTACTATAAATTATGCTAGTCTGAAAGTGCTTAGTGCGTTAAAGAACTGTAAGTACCCCAAGGGTTAAAAAGTTCACTGAATTGTTTCAATTACACTTGCATGCCTATCATGTTTTTCTTAGGCTAACCAGGTTCCAAAGAGAAAAAACCGGGACAGTTCTATTTATACTTCATACCTATCTTCATCAGTACACTTACGTTTATCTTTCTTGTCAGTCATCGTGATATTTTGAAAACGATAATAGGCCTATCATTATGCAACATCTGAAAAACCCATAACAAGTATGCATCTTCATTTTGTGAAATAGAAAGGAACGTGTAAGTACATTATACATGATTAAATTCTTTTCTCCAGAAATAAAAAAACAGATATATATTTTTATTGTAATAGCCTGGGTATATTTTCTGCAAAGTTAAGTCACTTACTAAGCACATGGGTACAATTGCTTGATCCTAAAAACTGTGTAATATTACTAATCAGTTATCATACCCAAATTATAAGTTCGATACTACAATTTAAGATTTCATTTGATTGCAGACTGTGAGGGCCAGCATGCACACATGCCAAACAATATTCAGTAAGTAGTGTTAACACACTCCGCATCTCTCACAGACTTCATAAAATTAACTTCCACATGGCTGCAGTCTCGTTGAGAGAAATGATTTAAGTGATGCTCCTTTATATCCTATTTGTTTTTAGTTTTGATTTTGTTTATCTCGAGGGCCATAAAGTGCAAGGTCGGCAGGTTAGAGCCGGGTTTAGGTAATACCTGCATTTCTTGGGCTCAAATGGTTCAAATGGCTCTGAGCACTATGGGACTAAACATCTGAGGTCATCAGTCCCCTAGAACTTACACCTACTTAAACCTAACTAATCTAAGGACATCACACACATCCATGCCCGATGCAGGATTCGAACCTGCGACCGTAGCGGTCACGCGGTTCCAGACTGAATCGCCTAGAATCGCTCGGCCATAACGTCCGGCACCTGCATTTCTTTTCAACATATCTCTTACTCTTTTGTTAGACATAAAGTCAGTTAAACCAAATGAGATAGGCCTATAGGGTGCATTGTAAAAATATATATATTTCTACAACGTTCTAGGAAACGTATTTTTCATAAGTATTTAATTAAATGAGAAATATTATTGAAAGCACTTGGTTTCTCGATTAAAAACGGGGACAATTATGAGTCCCGACAGATTTTCTCGGGACACCGGGACATTTATGTGTAAACCGGGACTTCTGGTGAGCCTAGGTTTTCTTATCTTCTTTTATTTGTTTGCAGTAGCGATAAACTAAACGTAGCAAAATTAATGGAAGGAAAAAACTTGCAGCAGTAATCTTCAAGAATTTAATATTAATTACGAATTTAGTTATATGTTATCTTTTCTTGAGTCTACATCTCACCCTCCAGCAGGAATTCTGTAAGACTTCACTTCCTTTTGGCCTTCAGAAGTTCAGCACTGTGGTAAAATCGCAGTTGAAACTTCAAAAAATACACGACACGACAAGTCGTATGACACAAATGTTGCAAGCGAACTAGATTTGGCCTGAAGTGTCACATGGTTCGACGTAGGCCAGTCACGAACTGGGAGTGGCGGTAAGCATAATGGAAGGGATGACCATACTTTCCACATACAGGGTTTTTAACGTAAACATACACTACTCTGTCATCTGTTGACAATGGACAACACTAGTTTTAAGTGGAGAGACAGCCTTGCTGCTGCACTTCTAACATCATGGCTGCCAGTGAACGTGATAGGGATCACGTGGCGTGTGTGCAGTATCAAGCTGCAATGTTGACGTCACACCTGACCAACTCACCGCTCAGCCGTAACTTATTGCGTTTTTGACTGAATACAACTAGCTTATGTGTGTATCGATTGTTACCGATGATTGACGATGAAGTGCAGAGACAAGCTACAGTTATCAGTCTATTGAGGGATTCTGAGGGCATTTTTTAAATTGTTTTCAGTGAAAAATAATGATTTGTTGTATGATCACCAGTTGTAATAGCCACTACAGACAATAAAAGAGTTAGGAATTAAGTGTCATATGTTTCCTAAGAACAATAACACGAAATAAGTATGGATAATGTCACGTTTTGTTTTCCGGAGCTAATAGTTGTTCGTGCTTAATACATCTTGCTGATTCGAATTATGAGATGGATTTGAAAATTAAATTGTTGAAACTTCCAACGAAAAGAAAAATTGAAGCATGATGCTACTCACAGTCTATAGGGCAGGTGGGTTAAAAGTACTAAATGTTTTAAAAAGATCTTGCAACAGCTAGTTTGACATCTTGGTAACGTTGTGTATAAGTTTCATAGTCATCCAGTTATCGTAGAGGAATTTCGCATAATACCCTTGTAGTTTTGTTTTCACCGAGACATATTTCAGCACTTTTTGTGTTTGACATTGCGTCAGTTGTTGGGGGCGATCTGAAAGTTATATTATTCTTGATGAATAAAGTTTGTCCAGATCGTTAGCAGTTTTCGACAGATCTACGCTGTTATCATCGGACCTTGTAACATTATTAGTTGGACATGCTTGTTACAACACTGAAAGTCACATAGTGATGTTGCCTCAAATAGTAATAGAAAGTGGCAGGCAACATCAGTATGTCACAAATAAAATAACACACAAATATAACATACAACATTTTGTGATGGGACATCAGCACAATATGCTGTATGTTTTACATGTGTATTATTTTATTTGTGACATAGTGATGTTCCCTGACACTTTCTATTACAGTTTGACACAACTTTTTCGGTGTTGTGACAAGCATGTATACTTAATAATGTTACAAGATCCGAGGATGACTGTTGATCTGACGAAGCCGGTCATAATAATACACTACTGGCCATCAAAATTGCTACACCAAGAAGAAATGCAGATGATAAACGGGTAATCATTGGACAAATATATTATACTAGAACTGACATGTGAATACATTTTCACGCAATTTGGGTGTATAGTTCCTGAGAAATCAGTACCCAGAACAACCACCTCTGGCCGTAATAACGGCCCTGATACACTTGGGCATTGAGTCAAACAGAGCTTGGATGGTGTGTACAGGTACAGCTGCCCATGCAGCTTAAACACGATACCACAATTCATCAAGAGTAGTGACTGGCGTCTTATGACGAGCCAGTTGCTCGGCCACCATTGACGTTTTCAATTGGTGAAAGATTTTCTGTATCCAGAAAGGCCCGTACAGGACATGCAACATGCGGTAGTGCATTATCCTGCTGAAATGTAGGGTTTCGCAGGGATCGCATGAAGGATAGAGCCACGGGTCGTAACACATCTGAAAGGTAACGTCCACTGTTCAAAGTGCCGTCAATGCCAACAAGAGGTGACTGAGACGGGTAACCAATGGCACCCCATACCATCCCGCCGGGTGATACGTCAGTATGGCGATGACGTGATACACGCTTCCAATGTGCGTTCACCGCGATGTCGCCAAACACGGATGCGACCATCATGATGCTGTAAACAGAACCTGGATTCATCCGAAAAATTAACGTTTTGCCATTCGTGCACCCTGGTTCATCGCTGAGTACGCCATTGCAGGCGCTCCTGTCTGTGATGCAGCGTCAAGGGTAACCGCAGCCATAGTCTCCGAGCTGATAGTCCATGCTGCTGCAAACGTCGTCGAACTGTTCGTGCAGATGGTTGTTGTTTTGCAAACGTCCCCATCTGTTGACTCGGAGAACGAGACGTGGTTGCACGATCCGTTACAGCCATGAGGATAAGATGCACTATTGTCTGTTCTTCCTGCAACGAAAAAGTTTTTGTGTATCGAGCTAGCTACTCACTACCTTTGCCAGTTTTAACACAGTCTCTGAAAACCCGACAGCTTTGGCTGCTTTCCGTATTCAGGTCTCATTTTCAATAAGGCCAAGAGGCTAATGGTACAGCGGCTCCAAGAGCCTAATGGTAGAGCGTCTCTGTTAATGGCTGTCGTGCTGATGTTCTCTATCGGTTTCTGAAAGAAATGGGCACTACGGAAGATTGATTATATTTTATGTGTGTTTGAGGGGTAGGTATGTTTGAAAAAAGCACCACCCAACGAAAGGAAAATTAAGGAAACGAAAAATTAACTTATGTTCTCTAAGGTGAATAATGAGGCATCTAAGGTAAATAAACGCCAATAAAAATGCATAATTACACTACAAGGGACTATACAAGTCCAAGTACACGTTATGGGGTAAAATTTCACAAGTGGTTTCTTGATGGGGTAAAGGTACGCTCTGCAAACTTCTACCCCATTACATTTGCGTATTTTTTTCGCATTCCGCTGTTTTCTTTTTCGGCAGTCTATATATAACACACACAACGACAGTTATGTAAATTTATTCCTGAAATTCATCTTACCTGTAATAGGCACATATACATGTACTACCGAAAGCGATATACGAAAATTTGTGCTTGATTGGGACTCGAACCAGGATTTCCTGCTTACAGCGAGAGCCTGCCTTACCACGTAGACTATCCGACCACGGTCCCTGGACCGACCTAGTACAAATTTTCGTATGTCATTTTAGGTAGTTCATCTACGCCTGTTGCAGTAAAGCTGAATTTCAGGAATGAATTTCAATCGGTATATAATTTTTAGGTGGATTTGGATTCACATAACGCTGAACCAAAAATGCAAAAATTTGGTTCGAAAATATACAAGTGACTTACCGTAGTTCCTCCTGCTGTAAGAGCTCGACTGGCGCAAGGTTCCAGAGAAGAACTGAGGAGTTGATAACGTATGCGCTGTCTGGTGGGAGAATGGCGAACTTCTGCTTTAGGGCCGTGAAAGCTTTATGCATACTCTTGCTCCAAGCGTACTTTTACCCCAGTATACCTTATCACCCACCCTCCAGAACTGGTTTAGGAGACATTAATAAGCCTAATAATGAGAGAAAAATTTGGACACAAATGCAAAGTTACATAAAGAAATAGAAGAGATTTTACAGGTAAATGTGTTACCGACTAAGAAGAAACTACACTGAAGCGCCGAAGAAACTGGAATGTAAACAGGCAGAACACGGCGCTGCGGACGGCAACACCTGTATAGGACAAGTGTCTGACGCAGTTGTTAGATCGGTTACTGCTGCTAGAATGGCAGGGTATCAACATTAAAGTGAGTTTGAACGTGGTGTTAGAGTCGGCGCACGAGCGATGGCAAACAATATCCCCAAGGTAGCGATGAAATAGGAATTTTTCCATGCGACCATTTCACTAGCATACCATGAATATCAGGAATCCGGTAAAACATCAAATATCCGACATCGCTGCGGCCGGAAAAAGATCGTGCAAGAGTGGGACCAACGACGACTGAAGAGAATCGTTCAACTTGACAGAAGTGCAACCCTTCCGCAACGTGCTGCAGATTACAGTGCTGGGCCATCAACAAGTGTCAGGGTGCGAACCATTCAACGAAACGTCGTCGATATGGGCTTTCGGAGCCGAAGGCCCACTCGTGTAACCTTGATGACTGCACAAGACGAAGCTTTAAACCTCGCCTGGGCCAACAAACACCGACATCGGACTGTTAATGGGTGGAGATACGTTCGGAAAAGTCTCATTTTACGTTGTATCGAGCGGATGGAGGTATGGAGGGTATGGAGACAGCCTCGTGTACGTATGGTCCCTTCATGTCAGCAGGGAACTGTTCAAGCTGGTGGAGGCTCTGTAATGGTGTGGGGCTTGTGCAGCTGGAGTGATATGGGACCCGTGATACGTCGAGATACTAGTCTGACCTGCATCCATGTATGCCCATTGTGCATTCCGACGGACTTGAGAATTTCCAGCAGAACAATGCGACACCACAAGCCCAGAATTGCTACAGAGTGGCTCGAGGAGCACTCTTCCGTGGTTAAACACTTGCGCTGGCCACCAAACTCCCCTTGCCTTGCAACGTGCTGTTTAGAAGAAATCTCGACCCCTCGTACTCTTACGGATTTATGGACAGCCCTGCCAGGATTCATGGTGCTAATTCCCTCCATCACTAGCTTCAGACATTAATCGAGTCCATGCACGTCGTGCTGTGGCACTTCTGGGTGTTCTCGGGAGCCCTACACGATATTAGGCAGGTGTACTAGTTTCTTTGGCTCTTCAGTGTATTAATAAAGGAAAAATTAAAATTACGAAAACACGTAACGCTGTAAATGCTGCAACGCGCTTTTGTGCCAAGAATTAGAAATTATCGAAAAATAAGTAAAAGAACTTAAAACAAAACTGTTGTGTTGGCGTTTGCCGCTTCACAAGACGTGTCCATATTAAGCACTTCGAATGTGAGTTAAAAACTGAGGGAGATGCTGTATACACTGATATGTGCGTATTTTCTGCATGCCTTGTAGTTTTTTACTTTCTGAAATCTACGAGACATTTACGAATAACACTGTATGTGGTTCGGCTCCTTAGATCGTTTAAGAGATTTAACGATAGCGTGGCAAGCACAATCAAACCTATACTGTGAGCGTCTGTGCGGATGCCACACTCCCTATTTGTGGGATATTCTGTAATGTTTTGAATAAGCACTTAGCGATTTTGTTCCGGAAGAACTTTTGTCACAGCAGATACTGTCTAGGACGCCTTTTAAGTTTTCTCATTCCGAATTAACGAATTTGTGCAGAACTGCACTGGTATGTTCTTGCGAGAAACACATGGCAAGCATTTGTTTTTATTAATTACAAATTTTTCAACTACATCATAATCTCGTAATTAGCAGGGGAATATAAGAAATTTTCCTCATAGACAAGAAATAGCAAAACCACTGGAATGAAAGAGGTTCCACTGTTTATCGGTTTAGGTGCGCTGCACTTTTTGATGCCCACGAGAACAAAATATCTGTTAGGAATCATTTGGTGGAAATATTTGAGTTTGCTACGAATAAGATAATCTTTACGTTAAACACATTGCACAGTGTTGATAAATAGAAATTTACACCTTCAAGAATATACGGGGTGGTCCATCTGAAGTTTCGGATGAGATTATCTCGAAAACTATACATCGAGTAAAAATAATGGCTAAGACAAGTTCATAAGCTCAAAGGGGGACATCAAATTATACTACACGTGACCCCCAGCCCCCGGCTCCATGGGTGGGGCGGGGGGCAACTTTTAAAAAAAGGAAACTCCCATTTTTTATTGAAGATTCGGATTCTCCATAAAAAAGTAATCAAGTTTTGTCTGAAACATTTTTTTAAACCATTGACAGATGGCGCTGAAATCGAGAAAAACGTAAAATTGGAGAAGAGCTCCGATTTGTTTAGAATTATCCGAGAAGAACGCATCATATCGATACAAAATGTGTACCAATTCCTTCATTACGCCAAATTAAGCTACTTTTTTGCAAAATGTATCCTACTCGCCACAGTTTTTGATGGAGTGAGGCGGAATGTTATTAAAATCTCATTAGGGAACTCTTCACAATTGCATTACTCATCCGACTGTGGCGCTACCACGGCCAAACTGCGAACTATGGCTCAGTATAAAGGTCGGTGCAATGCGATCAGATGTCACTTAACTTTCAGATTGTGAACCGTAAACATCAACTGACGAAAGTGATTTATTCTTTAACGAAACATGGCTCAATGTCGTCCTACAGCGATTGTTGATATGATGTTAATTTTAGGTGAATGGCACAACAATTACTGTGCAGCGCCGCAATTGTATGCGGATCGTTTCCCAAACAGACGACATCCAAGCGAAAACATTATTCGAAATTGCACTCATTGAGCTCGAAATGGATACATGCACTGTCCACCTCGTCATCGCGAATACAATGAAAATGTCGCTCATACCCTTATCGTTCTCGCCTGTGTTCAATTGGATTCCGAAATCAGTAGTCGTGCTATTCAGAGACAAACTGGAATACCGATATCAACTGTTTTGAGGATTTTCAAGGCACATAAATATCATGCGTATCATATCACACTGACACAGGCATTGACGCCGAAAGATATACAAATACGCGTGCATTTCTGCAAGTGGGCCTTGGAAATGATAAGAGGTGTCAATGATTTTTTTTAGATACGTTATGTTCACCGATGAAGACACAGTCAAAAACAATGGCGAATTAAATCGTCATGATTGTCATTATTGGTCACCAGTCAATCCACACTGGCACAGACCCGTCTAATGTGGAATTTTAAACGGTTACTTGATAGGACCGTATTTTTTTTTCCAAAATGTTACTGGGGAATCTTATTTACTTGTTGGAGGTAATGGAAGATGTTGATTTAGAAACTAGGCAATGAATGTGGTTCCAACAGGATGGAGCGGCGCCCCATTATGCTAAAAATGTGCGGAACGTTTTAAATTTACGGTACCCTGATCGGTGGATAAGACATAGCAGACCAATTCAGTGGCCTCCACGTTCACCAGATCTAACATCACCTGATTTTTTCTGGTGCGGTTATTTAAAAAATATTGTTTATGAAAGACAGCCCACAATCAGAAACGATATGGAGCAATGCATTCGAAGAGTGTGTGCAGTCATACCACGGGATGTGCTGCTCAAAACTGTGGGCAACTTTCGCAGATGATTTACTTTATGCGTTGAAGCAAATGGGGATAACTCTGAACAATTTCTTGGAAGCTAATTTCATTAATTAAGCACCCCAAATTGTGAGAGCCAAGGGGTCTCACACTAACGGAGCACACCATGAGAACATCATTCTACTACGTCCATGTCGTTGTTCCTGGGTAACGCTAAAAGTAGGATACAGTACATTTTGTACAAAAATAGCTTCATTTGGCATAACGAAAGAATTGGTGCACATTTTTTATCGATTTGAAGCGTCTTTCTCGGATAATTCGAAATAAATCAGTTCTACCCCAATTTTACGTTTTTCTCGATTTCAGCGCCATCTGTCAATGGTTTAAAAAATGTTTCAGACAAAACTTGATTACTTTTTTATGGAGAATCCGAATCTGTAATAAAAAATGGGGGTTTCCATTTAAGATTTAAAAGTTGCCCCCGCCCCACCCAAGAGGGTGGGGGCTGGAGGTCACATGTAGTATCATTTGATGTCCCCCTTTGAGCTAACAAACTTGTCCCATCCACTATTTTTACGCGATGTATAGTTTTCGAGATAACCTCATCCGAAACTTCAAGTGGACCACCCTGTATAATTTAGATGAAACAGGCGTTACCATAGAGCTAAACCTGAGGAAAATTATTGCCAAGAAGGGAATGAAGCAAGTTGGAGCCATAGTATCTGCTGAACGAGGGACATTGGTTACAGTGGAACTGGCAGTAAATGCATTATGTCATGCAGTTTCTCCCATGTTTATTTTCTCAAGGCTTAAATACAAGAATTCGTTTATAAAAGGCGGACCAACGGAATCTACCGGCGCAGAAAACAGTTCAGGACGGATGACAGCTGCAGCGTTCGTCAAATTTGTGGATAATTTTATCAAACATACTAAACCATCACCTGCAGATCCGATTTTGTTGTTGCTCGATAGCCACCAATCTCATACTGATATCAATGTGGTGGAAAAAGCGAAATCTAACTTGATTATAATGCTGTCATATTCGCCTCATTGTACACACCGCCTACTGCCATTGAATGTTGGAGTAAATGCACCTTTAAAAAACTATTGTGCAAAGGCTCAAGACAATTGGCTAAATAATAATCCTGGAAAGACAATGTCGATACATGAGATCCCAGAAATTGCTGGATACGCAATACCTCGTGCAGTGACTCCCATAAGCGTAACGAGCGCTTTCAGAAAAGCTGTCATTTGGCCTTATGGCCCCAACGTTTTTACAGAAAACGACTATGCTCCTTAGCTTTAGTAAACGCATTACATGTGGCTTTAGGCATTTCACATGACGTCATCACCAATAGGTCGGAAGCAGCTTCAGAGACTGTTACTAGCACAGACGCAAATGCATCTGAAATTGTAAACATTAGTACACATACAAGGCAAATCGTTGATTCTCCAGGGCCATCAGGGGTTGTTAATTTGCCTGCATCTTCTGGTGTCATAGAAAAACAACTCGGAAACCAAGTACCTTTCTCTCCAGGAGCAGTACGTCCTTTTCCGAAATCACCGCCAAGGGTTGCTACAAACAAGAGACGTCTCAGAAAATATGCTATTTTAACCGATACTCCAGTGAAACAAACCTTAGCAGAAGAGCAAGGCAAGAAAAGGAAAGTGAACATCAACAATGAAAAAGTGAGAAAAAACTAAAGGAAAAGGCAGACATAAAACATCACAAGGATACGGAAAAGGAAAAAACAAAGGGAAGGGGACGTCTGTCAAACGACAGGTTTTACAGAGTAATGAAAGGTCTGAGAGTGAAGAGGACAGTTTAGAATGTTACTGTCTAGTGTGTTGTGACACTCTAATTCAGATTCTGGGGAAGAATGTGTTCAGTGTCAAGGATGTAAGAACAGGGCCAATCCAGACGCAGGCAGAGTCAAGCCTTATTAACCCACTTGTGCCCGAACTGTGATTGTGATATATCTTCTGATGATTAATTAATTATAAGTATATATGTTTCCTGACTATGACGGCAATATAGATATTTTCAGCATAAGACAAGGCCAATAAGATTGAAGACTGAATTAGGAAGGCTGAGTAGTTACAAGTTGTTTGATAAGCTGTTAATTACTAAAGGGTTACTAAATGTTTAAGTACAAATTATAGTTACTTGTTATATAACATACAAATGTTTACCTGATGATTCGTACATTGTTGATCATTAATTAAATAAACAGACATGGTTTAATCATTTATTGTTTCTTATTTCACAAATAATAGCTTTAACAAATATGGTAACAATTTGCCCCAGGTCGGAGTAAGTTGTAATTTTACGACTTTAGACATTAAAACATTATTACTAAAAAAGTCTTACGACAAATGACTCAAATAACTGTCTTAATATCAAAATTACATATATTAGTTAATTTTGATTGCGTCACATGAATACTAAAATCAAGTGTTTTTAACGAATTTTGAGGTTAACTAAAAATCGGAACTTGTCGCTCCGCTCTCCCCTATATCGCAAAAATTGTTCCACATTTTTTTATGGAAAGCTTATTTGTCAGACCTCAGAGGCGTACAAGTGGTTTATAATAAAAGTAATTCTGTGTGGCTCAATACTCTGAAGCAAGTGTTTCAGTTGAACGCCTCTTAGATGTCTTGTGTGTCCCTAACCTCCACCAATAATCCTACCGGGGAAAGGGGGAACTTGGAATCCGAATCACGCGTCGTTCATGGTGAATCTTCACTTTATTGAGTGGTGGAGGCCAGTTTAAGGGCAGACTGAAACATTACTAGGTCGGACCGGGACACGAGCCCACTACCTTTCGGTCTGTAGGGACCCGTTTTACCACTGGACACACAGGCTCGACAGAGATGGTTTAACACCTTGGGCTTCAAAATAATACACTCCTGGAAATGGAAAAAAGAACACATTGACACCGGTGTGTCAGACCCACCATACTTGCTCCGGACACTGCGAGAGGGCTGTACAAGCAATGATCACACGCACGGCATTGCGGACACACCAGGAACCGCGGTGTTGGCCGTCGAATGGCGCTAGCTGCGCAGCATTTGTGCACCGCCGCCGTCAGTGTCAGCCAGTTTGCCGTGGCATACGGAGCTCCATCGCAGTCTTTAACACTGGTAGCATGCCGCGACAGCGTGGACGTGAACCGTATGTGCAGATGACGGACTTTGAGCGAGGGCGTATAGTGGGCATGCGGGAGGCCGGGTGGACGTACCGCCGAATTGCTCAACACGTGGGGCGTGAGGTCTCCACAGTACATCGATGTTGTCGCCAGTGGTCGGCGGAAGGTGCACGTGCCCGTCGACCTGGGACCGGACCGCAGCGACGCACGGATGCACGCCAAGACCGTAGGATCCTACGCAGTGCCGTAGGGGACCGCACCGCCACTTCCCAGCAAATTAGGGACACTGTTGCTCCTGGGGTATCGGCGAGGACCATTCGCAACCGTCTCCATGAAGCTGGGCTACGGTCCCGCACACCGTTAGGCCGTCTTCCGCTCACGCCTCAACATCGTGCAGCCCGCCTCCAGTGGTGTCGCGACAGGCGTGAATGGAGGGACGAATGGAGACGTGTCGTCTTCAGCGATGAGAGTCGCTTCTGCCTTGGTGCCAATGATGGTCGTATGCGTGTTTGGCACCGTGCAGGTGAGCGCCACAATCAGGACTGCATACGACCGAGGCACACAGGGCCAACACCCGGCATCATGGTGTGGGGAGCGATCTCCTACACTGGCCGTACACCACTGGTGATCGTCGAGGGGACACTGAATAGTGCACGGTACATCCAAACCGTCATCGAACCCATCGTTCTACCATTCCTAGACCGGCAAGGGAACTTGCTGTTCCAACAGGACAATGCACGTCCGCATGTATCCCGTGCCACCCAACGTGCTCTAGAAGGTGTAAGTCAACTACCCTGGCCAGCAAGATCTCCGGATCTGTCCCCCATTGAGCATGTTTGGGACTGGATGAAGCGTCGTCTCACGCGGTCTGCACGTCCAGCACGAACGCTGGTCCAACTGAGGTGCCAGGTGGAAATGGCATGGCAAGCCGTTCCACAGGACTACATCCAGCATCTCTACGATCGTCTCCATGGGAGAATAGCAGCCTGCATTGCTGCGAAAGGTGGATATACACTGTACTAGTGCCGACATTGTGCATGCTCTGTTGCCTGTGTCTATGTGCCTGTGGTTCTGTCAGTGTGATCATGTGATGTATCTGACCCCAGGAATGTGTCAATAAAGTTTCCCCTTCCTGGGACAATGAATTCACGGTGTTCTTATTTCAATTTCCAGGAGTGTACATACAGGATGAAATGGTCTTCTGTGACTTTTTTGAGTTGTATTTTTTTCTGAAATACTAGTAATACGGTCAATATTTTTTTAAATACGGATCATTAAAATAAACTGTTATGGATTAATCTTTTGTAGGCTTAAAATTGTAATGAATTTTTTGCAACACTTGCAGAAGTCTTGAACTTCTTTGTCGTGCTGGGTCGTGCACCGAACACTGTCAGTAGAGTGAGCCCGTAGCTCGAATGATGACGTCAGACACCTGAAACAGTAGAACCTTTAATAGTTAGCACATACAACGGCTACTTCCTGAAAGTGTGTGACTGATCTCATATACAAATTTCGTACGCTACAACCTCGAAGCAAGTTACCAGTTCAGAAACGTAAGTGTTAACAGACTGCAATATAAAAAAAGCACAAAAGATCCATTTCCTAAAGAGTGTTTTTCTCTGCAGCTCAAATAATTTATTTAAACATTTCTTAAGTCGGATGTAGATATAACATACGTTTTGCAATTGTGACACAGCTCAATATTCATCCAGACACAGAACACAGTGCCTTTTGTGTGAGTAAAGATGCCGATATGACGCATAGTTCTGTGGATAGATACTGAAAGGAGCACATTAAGGAAGTGACTGTACAGTGTGCATTATACAAGCTATTCTTGAGAGAGAAAGAGAGAATTTTTTCCCTTATTTTTCTCATGACCTTCCTCAATGTACTGGAATAACAATCGTTGCGCTGCTGTAGCCTGCCAACAAGGATACGAAATTTGAACATTTCTGGCATAACGTACAAGTTTCTTATATCTCTAATTGAGAAATGGCTGTTAATAATTGTTGATAAATTATGAGTAAATTGTGTGGCATTAATTATATCCATTATGGATGGCGAACTGAAACAGTGATTTACATACATGGTTTATGTAGGTATGAATGCAATCATCGGCGATTTGAATTTGATACGACTTATTGCACCATTAAGTAGTTTTAGAGCCACTGCAGGCTCAGCATCAGATGGAGGAGTTACAAGAACATTATTTTCTGGAACATATGCAGTTATCCACTGGGATGTTGGTGTTGGCTGTGTTTCTGGTATCTGTGATCTGTGTAAGTGCAAGAGTGCGAGCACACGATTGTGTGTGTGTGTCTGTGTGTATTGCTATCTGTTGTAGTGTGGTTAACTATATAGCTGGATACTGCTTTTTATTTTATTACTAGCTTAGCTCCCACTGCTTCGCTCGTGTAGACTGTATGGCCTGCAGAGATTTCTTTTGTTTTTATTTAACCGAATTTCTATGTTGTTCAAGAAATTCAAAACCCTCTGAGCTTTTCACGCTAATTAAGGCGGTATAAGCATGGTGCTTTCCGACTGTACTTCTGACCAAAAAGCGATTCTGATAGCTGGAGTCCAAAGTTTTTGTTAATCACGCCTTTTGCGTTCTGGTGGAGATATTTCCATAGCAACTTTCATGCCCCAATAAATATTTCTTTACATCTAACCGAGAAGTAAAATACCAGTTTTCATAAATTTAGCTTTAAAAATTTTTTAATGTAGAGAATAGTTTTCTTAAAAATTTTCATCCCCAATTGCACTCCCTTGGGGACTGAATTCACAAAAACAGTAAAATACGTATTTTTTCATCTCTGACAGAGAAGCCAAATAGCAGTTTTCAAAGATTTAGCTTTAAATTACTTTCGCAATGAAATATTTTCATAAACGTTTCACCCCCTGTTTAACCCTTTAGGAGTTGACTTTCCAAAAACAGTGACACGTGTATGTTTTATTCCTAACAGAGCATGTAAATACAAATTTTCATAAATTTAGCTTCAAAAATGCTTGCGCAATGAAATATTTGCGTAAAAACTTTCGTACCCAATTTCACCCCATTTCCAAAAACAGTGAAACACGTATTTCTTTATTTTTAACTAAACTTAACTCCTCCCGAACAGGCCATAAAGGTCCATAGGTACCGACCTGCAGCATTGTCATCTTCAGACCACAGGCGTCACTGGATGCCGATACGGAGGGGCATGTGGTCAGCACACCGCTCTCCCGGCCGTGTGTCAGTATTCGTGACCGGAGCCGCTACTTCTCGATCAAGTAGCTCCTTGCAAGGGCTGAGTGCACCCGGCTTGCCAACAGCGCTCGGCAGACCGAATGGTCACTCATCCAAGTGCTAGCCCAGCCCGCCAGCGCTTAACTTCGGTGATCTGACGCGAACCGGTGTTACCACTGCGGCAAGGCCGTTGGCTTATTTTTAACTGAGAAGCCAACTTTAAATTTTCATAGTTTTAGCTTTAAAAATGCTTTCGTAATAAAATATTTTCTTAAAAAAGTCTCATCCCCTATTCCACGCCCCCTAGTGCGTTCAATTACAGAAACACTGAAACACTTATTTTTTTATTTGTAACAGAGAAGTCAAATACAAGTGTTCACAGATGTAGCTTCAAAAATTCTTCAGTAGTTCTTTAATAATAATATATTTTCAAAAAAGAGATTTGACCCACTCTTTCACCCCCATACGTTTGAATTTCCATAAATTATGAAACACATTTCTTTATTCCTGACCGAGAAACCGAATACCAATTTTCGTAGGTCTAGCTTCAAAGTAGTTCTAATAACGACATTAGAAAGACCTTCATCACCTGTTTCCGCCCTCTTAGGGTTGGCATTTCGAAAAATCCCTTGTTAAACGAAGCCTACAGTATAAGATCCACACCTTCTGGAAATTTTAAGTTCTTTAGCGGTTTGGCCTGGGCGATGGTGAGACAGTCAGTCAGGATATTGCCTTACATATATAGAAGTTCTTTATCACCTATTTTATTAATTTTAGCAGCCAGCCAGTGTGGCCGAGCGGTTTGAGGCGCTTCAGTCTGGAACCGCGCTGCTGCTACGGTCGCAGGTTCTGTGGTGTCACCGCCAGTCGTGTGAAGTTAGCACCCCTTTTTCGAGAAATATACATTTTTTTCACAGTTATTGATAGATGTAGCATAGTTCTAGAGTTCTTTGCACAAAATTTCAGTAGTTCTGCCGAATTTAGCGACGAAAACAACAATACTCGAAAAAATTTTCGTATCGAAAACGTTCTTTGGCAATTTCCGCAAAATGTAAATAAGTACAAGAGTTATGAGCACAGTTCTGAACAGAGCTCCAAGAGTTCTTTCGAAAATCCAAGTAACATTTTTTTGTGCAGCTAATAGTTTACGAGATAATTGGATTTTAATGAGAAAATCTTTTCACTTACTGTGAAGTTGGCACCCTTTTTTTCAGAAATATATATTTTTTCAGAGTTCTTTATAGATATGGCACAGTTATAGAGTTCTTTGTACAAAATTTCAATAGTTCTGCAGAATTTAGCGCAGAAAACAACAATATTCGAAAAAAATTTCGTATCGAAAACATTTTTTGTCAATTTTCGCAAAAATTAAACTTGTACAACAGTTCTGAGGACAGTTCTGAACAGAACCCCAAGAGCTCTATCGAAAATCCCAACAACATTTTTCTATGGCGATAATGGTTTGAGATAAATTGATTTAATATGGGACACACTTTCTTTACGGAAAATATAAATATATTCGTACAGCAGTTCTGACGACAGTTCTGGACACCACGTGAAGAGTTCTATCGAAAATCCTAGTGAAATTTTTTTGTGCAGGTAATAGTTTAAGAGGTAATTGCAACTTAATTAAGAATTTCATAAGAACTCCTACTGTGAAGCTGGCACCCTTTTTTTCAGAAATGTATACTTTTTTCAGATTTCTTGATAGATATGCCATAGTTCTAGAGTTCTTTGTACAAAATTTCAATAGTTCTACAGAATTTAGCGACGAAAACAATATTCGAAAAAATTTTCGTATCGAAAACATTCTTCGTCACTTTTCGCAAATTGTAAATAAGTACAACAGTTCTGAGCACAGTTCTGAACAGAACTCCAAGAGTTCTATCGAAAACCCAAGTAACATTTTTTTGTGCAGCTAATAGTTTACGAGATAATTGCAATTTAAGGAGGGAACCTCTTCACTTACTGTGAAGTTGGAATCCTTTTCTTCAGAAATATATATTTTTTCAGAGTTCTTGATAGAAATGTCATAGTTCTACAGTTATTTGTACAAAATTTGAAGAGTCCTGCAGAATTTAGCGAAAAAACAACAATACTCGAAAAATTTTTCGTATCGAATACATTCTTTGTCAATTTTCGCAAAAAGTAAATTCGTACAACAGTTCTGAACAGAACACCAAGAGCTCTATCGAAAATCCTAATAATATCTTTTTGTGGCGATGATAGTTTATGCGGTAACTGCTTTGATGTTAGACCCACTTTCTCCACAGAAAAAGTAAATTCGTTCAACAGTTTTGATGAACAGTTCTGGTTAACACCTCAAGACTTCTATCGATAATCATAATAACATTTTTTGTGGTTATAATAGTTTGTATGGTAATTGATTAATTGTGGGGCACTCTTACTCAAAAAAAAATTATGTCTGTTCGTATGCTCTGATGCCAGCTCTGGATAGTATTGTAAGAGTTCTATCGAAAATACTAGTAACATATTCTGTGCAGGTAATTGTTTACGTAGTAACTGCCTTTATTAAGGAATGCTTATGAGCATTTCCCGTGAAGTTTGAACCCCTTTTACGATAAATATAAATTTTTTTCACAGTTCTTGATATATATGCAATAGTTCTAGATTTCCCTGCTCAAAACACGAATAGTTCTACAGAATTTCGGGAAGAAAACAATAACTCGGCAAAATTTTGGGATGGTAAAAAATTATTTGTCAGTTTGGAAAAAATAAATTTGTATAACGGTTCTGTTGGCAGTTCTGGATAGTACCGGATGAGTTGCATTGAAAATGATAAGAACATTTTTGTGGTGATAATAGTTTATACAATAATTGTTTTAATCTGATACTCACTTTATCTAATATAGCAAAATTCGTAGAATAGTTCTGATGACAGTTCTGAATATCACCCACAGAGTTCTACCAAAAACTATAATAACATTATTTGTGACGATGACATTATATGAGATAATTAATGTGGGACTCACTTTTGTCATGTAAAAGTAATAAATTCGTACAAAAGATCTGATGGCATTTCTTAATACGACCCTAAGAGTTCTACCGACAACTGTAATAACATTTTTTGTGGGGATAACAGTTAATGAGATAATAGCATTTTCGAGAGACCCACTTGGTCTACATTATAATAAATTGGCACAACCCTTTTGCTGACAGTTCTGGATAGCACCGAAAGAGTTCTTTTAAAAACCCTCATAACATTTTTATGGTGCCAGTAGATTATGAAACAGATTGAGTGTTCACTCTGCAGTGGGTGTGCGCCGATGTGAAACTTACTGGCAGATAAAAACTGTGTGCCGGACCGGGTCTCTAACCCCAGGCTGTGACGAAAGAATATCGTCACAATATCCTTTCGTCCAGGAGTGCTTCTTCTGCAATTTTCGTAGGACAACTTCTACGAAATTGGGAACGCAGGAGATAAAGTACTGCTGGAAGTACAGCTATGAGTACGATCGTAAATTCTCACTTTTATTTTGGAAAACCGAAAATCAAAAACCCGGATGTATATTCTACTAAATACAAAAAGTCTAAATGTTCAGCACTATACAAATGCCAGTACACCTTCTTAAGACTGACTGTAGTAACTGTAGGTGGAAGCGTGGGATGTGCACGCTTAGATGATTCAAGGAGAGAAGGCTCGTCAGTGCAAAACAAACAGATGGCTGAGAGAGCAGATACATTCACACGCGCCACTAACCAGATGGTGTCACACCTGTCGAGAATCGCACCAGAGGTACAATGAGCTGTGGTGGAGTGCTGTTGGCGTGGTTACTATGCAACTTACTTGATGGGCATCAATACACCGTTATATTAATGTACAATACTTGAGAAACAATGTCATTCACACACTCCGAGTTCCTTATCACTCAGTACTAGACTAAATTACCGGCATAGTGATAAGCAGCCTATGTACCTCACCGACTACACATCTTCGTGTTATAAGAAAAAAAGAGAAAAATACCAAGGGACACAAAATATGAATCCGGATAAACCGGAAATCCGGATTATTGAGGACCAAATAAACGAGGTTCTTATTTACAAATTTCGAACTTCTTATTAACTTTAATACCGTATCCCCTCAACATTATAACAGCTCTATCAGTCATGTATTGAATTAGGATTTAAACATACTACTTAGTTCGTTTGTACGATATATTCAGTAAATATACTTACATTTCTATACATTGTAAAGACTTTTAACTCTCGCTGTAGTGTAACTCATCAAACTTCCACACTTCCTTTCTAACTAGAACAAATGTTTGCAACAATATTAACGACAGCAATTTCAAATTTATTCCTTACACACAGCACATGTTTTTATGTATCCTAGCGGCTGGTGATGTTGCCACATAACTTTCATCCATGAGGGTCCTGGGCATATTTTTAGCTGTTAGTGGGTCCTGGATGTCATGAGAGCTCAAAACAATTACTGTTTTACGTAATAAAATTCATCTGGTTCTTCCTGATTCTAAAAATATACACTTCATGTGTGCCTTTCATTGTTGTATGATTCAGTATCGACGCTAATGCTCTCTTGATGAGATATGAGCCAATTGCTCGTTTTTATCCACTGTGCCCTTTCGTATTTCATTTCAGCGATTAATTTATTTGTTTATCAACGTAGTAAGTAGTACAAAGCTAATCCAGAATGTAAACTGCACTTAAATTCTGTTTGAACTGTTTAATAGTCTGCGTCCGCTGTCTGAACGTCAAATTTCAGATTAATACACTGCGCCTGGTTGCGTTATTTTATAGGAATTTTATTATTGTAAGTGGGAAGTACTAGATAATGTTGAAGAAATCCAAAGCATATTGTTCGAAGAGCATAATATTATTCGAAATTTACCTGCACCAATAGGTGCAGCCAAAGCAGCATTTGTGATGCTGTAATTACCTCATAGATAACGATATTTGTCTATTGTAGTTTTGTATTCCAATCAGAATTTTGAGAGCATCAAAGCCTCATTTCAGCATGAGAGAGGGGTAAAATCAATAGATGATATTGAATTGCAAGCCTTCATCAGTCTCTTGTTTTTAATTGTTGTTAACAAAAGTAACGGATAAAGCCTGGAAGATCTGTGTGGAACTGATGGTGATGGCACTGAAAAATTTCACCTCGCAAATGAACATAAAACGTTTCAAATTTATTCTGGAGAGCCTTAGATTTTACAGTCGCGCTATTCGTGATGAAAGGAGACAATTAGACAAGCTAACAGCTATTCGGGAAATATTTACTGTGTTTGTACGCAACTACCACAAATCTTACACCCTTGGAGAAAATGTTACAGTAGACAAGAAGCTGGAAGGATTCTGTGGAAGGTACAGTTTTCGCCAATATGTATCAATCAAAACAAACGAGTATGGATTCTTAAGTGAGGATTCTTAAGTATTTTACCTGTACAATTTGGAAATATACGCTGTGTTGCAACCAGAAGGATTTACCAACTGAGCAATAAACATTTTGATGTTGTTCTGTGACTGTGTAAACCTATATATCAGTCAGGTCGAAATGTGAAAGCGGACAACTGGTTTACTAGTACTGGAATGATAATAGAGCTATGAAGGGAGAATTTTTCTTTTGTTGGCATGATGAAGAAAAACAAGCGTGGAAATTTCTCTAGAGTTTGCTATCAGTAAAAGAAGGGCTGCCCACATTTCCTTTTTTGGCTTCCACAAAACTGAACTCTACTTTCCTCCGTACCTAAATATGGGAAGTGAGTGATCCAGGCATCACGTTTGCATGAAGATAATTCGATAGATGCTGCCATTGTAGATAAACGGAAGCCATCCCCCGTAAATTTTACAATAGCGTTAAGTGTGGTATTTTCACAGCGGATAAGCCGAACGCTTTGTACAAAGCTGCAAGAAATGTGCGCCGCTAGTCAATGGTTGTATTTTTGTAATGATCAGTACAGTTGGAATCTATGCACAAGTGATTTATTGTGGCAACAGTAAGAATTGTATCAGAAGGAAAGGGTTCCTGAATCAGCTATGTTATACTATGTTGTTTTCTTCGCTAAATGCTGCAGAACTATTGAAATTTTGTACAAAGAACTCTAGAACTATGGCATACCTGTCAAGAACTGTGAAAGAAATATACATTTCTGAAAAAAAGGGTGCCAACTTTACAGTAA
The DNA here is from genome assembly GCF_023898315.1 of Schistocerca nitens. NCBI lineage: Eukaryota > Metazoa > Arthropoda > Insecta > Orthoptera > Acrididae > Schistocerca > Schistocerca nitens. The sequence goes on along the minus strand of NC_064615.1, from coordinate 1,073,330,373 downwards.
GTGAAAAGATTTTCTCCTTAAATTGCAATTATCTCGTAAGCTATTAGGTGCACAAAAAAATGTTACTTGGGTTTTCGATAGAACTCTTGGAGTTCTGTTCAGAACTGTGCTCAGAACTGTTGTACTTATTTACAATTTGCGAAAATTGACGAAGAATGTTTTCGATACGAAAATTTTTTCGAATATTGTTTTCGCCGCTAAATTCTGCAGAACTATTCACATTTTGTACAAAGAACTCTAGAACTATGGCATATCTATCAAGAACTCTGAAAATAATATACATTTCTGAAAAAACGGGTGCCAACTTCACAGTAAGTGAAAGGATTTTCTCCTTAAATTGCAATTATCTCGTAAACTATTAGCTGCACAAAAAAATGTTACTTGGGTTTTCGATAGAACTCTTGGAGTTCTGTTCAGAACCGTGCTCAGAACTGTTGTACTTATTTACAACTTGCGAAAATTGACGAAGAATGTTTTCGATACGAAAATTTTTTCGAATATTGTTTTCGTCGCTAAATTCTGCAGAACTATTGAAATTTTGTACAAAGAACTCTAGAACTATGGCATATCTATCAAGAAATCTGAAAAAAGTATACATTTCTGAAAAAAAGGGTGTCAACTTCACAGTCAGTGAAAAGATTTTCTCCTTAAATTGCAATTATCTCGTAAACTATTAGCTGCACAAAAAAATGTTACTTGGATTTGCGAAAGAACTCTTGGAGCTCTGTTCAGAACTGTGCTCAGAACTCTTGTACTTATTTACATTTTGCGGAAATTGTCAGAGAATGTTTTCGATACGAAAATGTTTTCGAGTATTGTTGTTTTCTTCGTTACATTTTGCAGAACTATTGAAATTTTGTGCAAAGAACTCTAGAACTATGGCACATCTAACAAGAACTGTGAAAAAAATGTATATTTCTCGAAAAAGGGGTGCTAACTTCACACGACTGTCACCGCCAGACACCACACTTGCTAGGTGGTAGCCTTTAAATCGGCCGCGGCCCGTTAGTATACGCCGGACTCGCGTGTCGCCACTATCAGTGATTGCAGACCGAGCGCCGCCACACGGCAGGTTTAGAGAGACTTCCTAGCACTCGCCCCAGTTGTACAACCGACTTTGCTAGCGATGGTTCACTGACAAAATACGCTCTCATTTGCCGAGACGATAGTTAGCATAGCCTTCAGCTACGTCATTTGCTACGACCTAGCAAGGCGCCAGTACTAGTTACTATTGACACTGTAATCATGTACCATCAAGAGCGACGCTCATCATTAATGGATTAAAGTTAAGTATTCCACCAGCTACGTCCGTTTTTCTAAAGTCTAAATTCCTTGTCCTGTTCCAGACCTCACGCCAGCCTGCGTGAGCTAAAACGCGTGCCTTTCGGTTTCCTCTAGTACCCGGTGTTGGCTCTCCTGCCAACCCACAACATTGGCGACGAGGCAACACCGCGTTTGTAACTATACTGCTCTGATTTACTTGTGTAATGGCTTCGCCACAATCTCCAGATGTACTGTCCGAATTTTATCGCTTACAGAATAAGCAGACGCAGGCCTTACTGGATGCCCTTGAACAGCTCGTGCAGGGTCAACGTGCAATGCAAAACGATGCGGCGGCCGCCGCTCCACCGCTAACGCAGCCACAAAACGCAGTTGCACCTACTTTTCGTCCTTTTGATGCTGCACTGGAAAGCTGGACGGAGTGGTCACGCCAATTTGGATTCCATCTCGCCGCCTACAGAATTCAAGGTAACGAGCGGCAGACTTTTTTATTGTCCTACATCGGTGTGACCACATACCGTGTGATAGTCAAATTATTTCCCCAACGCGACGTAGCAACTCTGTCCTACGACGAAATTTTGTCTGCGTTAGATGCATATTTCAAAGAATCAGTCAATGTAGTTGCCAAACGGTATACCTTCTTTCGTATAAAACATACGGCACGTCAGACTAATAGGGAGTGGGTTGCAACCTTGCAAGGCCTTACTAGGGATTGAGCTTTTGAGTGTCAATGTGGACTGCCTTATTCAGATACTATGGTATGTGATGCAATTGCACAGGACGTTTCTGATGTTCCTATACGGGAACAGATTTTGAAACTAGTCAATCCCTCCCTTCAACAAGTGATGGACATATTGGATCGGCAGGACACACTTGACTTTGCTCAGGAATCATTTGAAACTTCGCCACCCGTGTGTCAGGTTATCCGGCCCACCGGGCGAGCTGCACAGAACAGTAAACAGTCCTCGCGCCCGGCCGCACTGCTGCCGCCAAGCTCTCAGCCACGTGTACCGCGCCGGCAAGCAAATGCAGTGCTAAAATCATGCCCGCGGTGTGCTACTAGACATTCGCGTGAGAATTGCCTGTCACGCCAAGCTATTTGCTTTTACTGTAATAAAAAAGGACATGTTGAAAGTGTTTGCCAGAAAAAGCTCAGATCGGAAGCTCAAAACCATTCCAGGCCCTTTGCTTCATGCCGTAACTGGAATCGAACCAAGGATACTCCGGCTCGCGAAACTTCGCCCATGGAAATTCATATAGTTCATGCCACTCCGCCCAGTGCCATTCTCTCTTACAGTGACTGTGTTTGTCCTACAAATAATGTGCGTCGACATCGCAGGAACTCCTGTCAAGTCGCAAGTGATTTTGTACCAGTGTCAGTTCACGTTGCACGAGACAGTCGCTCTTGTCGTCAGCAGGACATTAAACTTTTTGTGGACTTGGACATTAACGGCAAAGTGATACCATTCCAGCTCGATACCGGGGCTGCAGTTTCACTGATCAATCAAGGCACTTACAAACTGCTGGGCACACCTCCGTTGCGTGCCGCAACTATTAAGTTAACTAGCTATTCGGCTCACAAGATCCCTGTGTTAGGACAATGCAGCCTTCTTGCAACATACAAGGGACAAACAAAACTTGTGTCATTTTATGTCCTTCGTTCTTCTTCTGCAGTGAACTTGTTTGGTTTCGATATATTTCAGTTGTTTAACTTGTCTATAGTAAATCAGGTCCTATCAGTGAACCAGACTGTGCCTTCAGACAGTGTTTCTTGTCTATGTGAAGGATTTGCAGACATTTTTGCACCGAGCCTCGGTTACGCTAAGAACTATAAAGCACATTTGGAACTGCAAGTAAATGCGCAACCGAAATTTTTCAGAGCGCGCAATGTTCCCCACGCATTGCGTGATGAGTTCGCAAAAACATTATACGATTTGGAATCACAAGGTGTAATTGAACGTGTGCAGGCTTCTCTCTGGGCATCACCCTTAGTAATTTTGCCAAAACCTTCGGGAAAATTGAGACGTTGTGTGGACTTCAACGCAACAGTGAATCCACAACTAAAGACTGCAACTTTTCCTTTACCCTGCCCAGAAGATCTTTTTGACAAACTGTGCCGGGGTAAATATTTTTCGAAGTTGGACCTAGCAGATGCGTACTTGCAAATACCGGTGGATGAAGAATCCTAGCGCGTTTTGGTGGTTAACACGAATCTTGGTTTGTATCGATTCAAACGACTGCCATTCGGGTGTGCATCCGCCCCTGCATTGTTTCAGCAATATCTACAAACTGTTTGTGCGTCGGTCCCTACTGCAGCAAACTATCTGGACGATATTGTGATCTCCAGAAAGACTGAAGAAGAACATTTAGCCAATCTCAGAACATTATTTCAGGTCTTGCGACAAAATGGTCTTCGCTTGCGGAAGGACAAATGTGTGTTTTGTGCTCGTGACTTACCCTACCTGGGACATGTACTCAATGCCCAAGGCATACATCCCAGTCCAGAGCCCCTCCGTGCCATACAAGACTTGCCTTCGCCGCAGAATTTGAAGCAGCTGCAGAGTGTGCTGGGCAAAATTAACTATTACCATCGCTATGTTCCCCACGCCTCTTCCATTTCAGCTCCACTTCATCGCTTACGCCGTAAAGGTGTTCCGTTCGTCTGGACGATGGAATGCGAACGCGCCTTTCGCCAGTTGAAATCGGCGTTGCTTTCCGATACTTGCCTTACGCCATTCGATCCCCGGAAGCCCCTTTTGTTCCTGGTGGATGCATCGGATTTCGGGATCGGTGCTGTGCTTGCGCACAAAGATGGATCGCACGATCACCCTATTGCCTTTGTGTCCAAATTGCTCTCGTCTGCGCAACGAAATTATTCACAGATCGAGAAAGAAGCATTGGCTCTCGCATTTGGTGTTACAAAGTTTCATGATTTCTTGTATGGTCGTCACTTTACCATCATCACAGACCATAAACCTTTGACATCGCTTTTTCATCCGACCAAGCCTGTACCTCCACGCACAGCGCAGAAATTCATTCGCTGGTCTATTTTCCTCTCGCAGTACCGCTACGATATCTTGTATCGGTCCACTGCTAAGCACGGAAACGCCGATGCGTTGTCCCGTTTGCCTGTTGCTGAGGATAGAGCATTCGATTCCTCCGAACTTGCTTACAAGTTTATTTATTCGGAAACCGATGACGTGGCCGAATCGTTTCCGATTGATTTTCGTCGTGTAGCTACAACCACAGCTGCCGACCCTGTCCTTACTACCGTTCTGCATTTTGTTGCTACGCAATGGCCCTTGTCAAAGTCGCGGATCGGGGATGCGTTGGTTTGCCGATTTTTTGCTCACAAGGAGATAGTTTTTGCGTATGACGTGGTGTTTTGCTGTTGCGTTCTGATAATGATCAGTCCAGGGTCGTGGTCCCACGTTCGTTACAATCCTCTGTCTTACATCTTCTCCACCAAGGACATTGGGGTATAGTGAGAACGAAACAACTTGCTCGTCAGCACTGTACTCGGTTCAGAATCGATGCCGCCATTACGAATATGAGCTCTTCTTGCATGGTGTGTGCCGAACAACAATCAGCACCACCGCGGAAATTCTTTGCATGGCCAAAAGCCACTTCCCCTTGGCAACGCTTACACATCGATTTTGCTGGTCCATTCTGGAATGCTTGGTGGTTGGTTGTGGTAGATTCATTCAGTAATTTTCCTTTTGTTGTCCGGATGTCTTCCACGACGTCATCTGCCACCATCCAAGCGTTATCCGCCATCTTTTGCATTGAAGGTCTTCCACAGACTATTGTTTCCGACAATGGCCCACGATTCATGTCCGCAGAATTTCAGTCATTCTGCAAGGCCAATGGTATTCAACATATGACGTCCGCGCCGTTTTCGCCACAGTCAAACAGTGACTCCGAACGATTGGTCAGGACTTTCAAGTCACAGATGTTGAAGTTGAAAAAGTCGCATTCTTGGGAGGACGCGTTATTGCTCTTTTTGGCCTCGTATCTCTCTCAGCCCCGAGGTGGTCTTTCGCCGGCTGAGTTGCTCCATGGTCGCCCTCATCGAACCTTGATGTCTTTGCTACATCCGCCGCATCAGGTTTCTGTGCAGCAGCAGCCACCTGCTTTTACCCCAGGCGACGTTGTCTACTACCGCCACTATCGAGGTTCACGGCGTTGGCTCGAAGGACGCATTCTTCGCTGCCTCAGCCGCGCTATGTATCTGGTTTTGGGGGCCTCTGGTGAGGTGCGTCGGCATCTCAATCAGCTGCGCCTCTGTCGTCGCATGGGATCTGCTGCTCCCCGTCTGCTTTCAGCGACGGTGCCGTCCGGTCAGCGCCCTGGGGACCCATCTACTGGCTCGCCTCAGCCCCAGGTGTTACCGACGCTGCGTTCCATTTTGCCCCATGGCGATACGCCGCCGCCGCCGCTGCCGCCGCCACCGCCGCCGCCGCCTGTGCTCCCGCCGGCGACGCCCGCAGTGGACGCGTCGCTGCAACCGCCGGGCGCCTCCCTGGCTCACGCGCCGCCGATCGCTTCCCGTGACCAGTTGTCCTCCGACATGGAACTCTTGCCCGCTGCGGACCATATGTCATCTTCGTCCGTCGGGTGCCCCGGCCCGATGGAGGTCGACCTTTCGGCCCCTTCTGTCTCTCTACGGGCGCATACACCGCATGTTGGCGTGCACCCTGGAGCAGGTTTTCGGGCGTTTCCTAGCTCCCCGCGGTCCGAATGGCGGGGTGCGGGTGGCACAGTCTCGCCTGTTGTCAGGCTCCCCACCTCGTCGCATACGTCAACATGGGGTCCTCCCCACGGCGGGCGGAAGCCTTATGCCACAACCGTCCGCCGATTTGCTGGGGAGGAATGTGGTGTCACCGCCAGACACCACACTTGCTAGGTGGTAGCCTTTAAATCGGCCGCGGTCCGTTAGTATACGTCGGACCCGCGTGTCACCACTATCAGTGATTGCAGACCGAGCGCCGCCACACGGCAGGTCTAGAGAGACTTCCTAGCACTCGCCCCAGTTGTACAACCGACTTTGCTAGCGATTGTTCACTGACAAAATACGCTCTCATTTGCCGAGACGATAGTTAGCATAGCCTTCAGCTACGTCATTTGCTACGACCTAGCAAGGCGCCAGTACCAGTTACTATTGACACTGTAATCATGTACCGTCAAGAGCGACGCTCATCATTAATGGATTAAAGTTAAGTATTCCACCAGCTACGTCCGTTTTTCTAAAGTCTAAATTCCTTGTCCTGTTCCAGACCTCACGCCAGCCTGCGTGAGCTAAAACGCGTGCTTTTCGGCTTCCTCCAGTATCCGGTGTTGGCTCTCCTGCATATGGATGTGTGTGATGTAATTAGGTTAATTAGGTTTAAGTAGTTCTAAGTCTAGGGGACGGATGACCCATGATGCTTAGAGCCATTTGAACCATTTAAACATTAATTTTAGCAAAGTAAAAAACGGTATGCAAACATATACCTAACTGTACTACAACAAATACCAATTCACACACACAGATACACACGCACACTTAGACAAGTAGATAGTTCACATACATACACTCCAGTGTTGGCAGAAACATTCGACGTTGGCAGTAACTTCCAAAACGTACCATCTAGTAAATGAGTCGTCATTTCCTAGTGCAGTGCAAATGAACTTTGCCATTTCGGTAAGCAGAAGAAAAGCACTAGACCCGGGACAGATGTAGAGCAACATGTGCGAAAGTTAAAATATTTTAACGCCTTAGATTGGTTCAAATGGCTCTCAGCACTATGAGACTTAACATCTGAGGTCATTAGTCCCCTAGAACTTAGAGCTACTTAAACCTAACTAACCTAAGGACATCACACACATCCATGCCCGAGGCAGGATTCGAACCTGCGACCGTAGCAGTGGTTCCAGAATGAAGCGCCTGGAACCGCTCGGCCACCACGGCCGGTTAACGCCTTAGACAATCAGAAAGACCGAGAACTGTTTGTAGCCACGATGTGCAACTTACAAAACAAAATAATGATAAAGGTACAATGTGTATTACATTCACTGTAATAGGGCGACCCCAAAGAGCTTATTGCCGGCCGAAGTGGCCGTGTGGTTAAAGGCGCCGCAGTCTGGAACCGCAAGACCGCTACCGTCGCAGGTTCGAATCCTGCCTCGGGCATGAATGTTTGTGATGTCCTTAGGTTAGTTAGGTTTAACTAGTTCTAAGTTCTAGGGGACTAATGACCTCAGCAGTTGAGTCCCATAGTGCTCAGAGCTATTTGAACCATTTGAAAGAGCTTATTATCAACATAATACAGCGTGGCTTTCGAAAAACCGGCCCCTAGTACTGAACTGCCTCATTATCGACCGCCAGTTGTCATCTGTTGTTTCGAAGCCGTTGGGACTTTCCTTTGTATTGTCAGTACGAAAGCCCTTTCGACTTGTTAAAACGCGTGAAGGAAATATCTCAGCGCAGGCGTGCGTGTCTATCGGTTCAAATAAGGAAACGCTTGACATTTTTGCAAAGAAATTTCCCGGTGTTTCCATACCAGCAAAGAGCAGTATACAGGATCTGGTGACAGAGAAGCGTACTACAGGGTTAGTTGCAAACGCAATGAAGTCCTACAAAATGACATAAATCGGAGTGTGGGGTGCCGTGTCAGCAAGTCGGCTAATGGGTCTCATACACACATCAAAAAAAGGTTTGCAACACCACGGTTCGTTGAGTTCTGGAACCTGTACAAAATATCGGAATAGAGATCAACATAAACATCATTTCCGCACTTTTCATTGCTCATGAAAATCACACATTGTATTTTGTACCACCATACAGTATGACGTTCAGAGGTGGTGGTCCCGATTGCTGTACTCACCGGTACCTATAGTACCCAGTAGCACGTCCTCTTGCATTGATGGATGCCTGTAGTCGTCGTGGCGTGCTATCCACAAGTTAATCGAGGCACTTCTGGTCCAGATTGTCCCATTCCTCAAGGGCGATTCGGCTTAGACCCCTCAGAGTGGTTGGTGGGTCACGTCGTCCATTAACAGCCCTTTTCAATCTCTCCCAGACATGTTGGATGGGTTCATGTCTGGAAAACATGGTGGGCATTCTAGTCGAGCGATGTCGTTGCTCTGAAGGAAGTCTTCACAAGATGTGCACTGTGGGGGCGCAAATTGTCGTCCATGAAGACGAATGCCTCACCAATATGCTGCCGGTATAGTTGCACCATAGGTCGGAGGATGGCATTCACGCAACGTACAGTCTTTAGGGCTCCTTCCATGATCACCAACGGCGTACGTAGGCCACCCCAAAACAGCTGGGAACCTCCACTTTGCTGCACTCACTGAACGCTGTCTAGGACATTCAGCCTGGCCGGGTAGCCTCCAAACACGTGTCCGACGATTGGTCGAAGGCATATGCGACACTCATCGCTGAAGAGAGCGTGATGCCAATCCTGAGCTGTCCACTCAGCATCTTGTTGGGCCCATCTGTACCGCGCCGCATGGTATCGTGGTTGCAAAGATGGATCTCGCCAAGGACGTCGGGAGTGAAGTTGCGCATCATGCAGCCTATTGCGCACAGTCTGAGTCGTAACAAGACGTCCTGTGGCTGCAGGAAAAGCCTTATTCAACATGGTGCCGTTGCTGTCAGGGTTCCTCCAAGCCGTAATCCGTAGGTAGCGGTGATTCGCTGCAGTAGTAGCCCTTGGGCAGCCTGAGCGAGGCATGTCACCGACAGTTCCTGTCTCTCTGTATCTCCTCCATGTCCGAACAACATCGCTTTGGTTCACTCTGACACGCCTGTACACTTCCCTTGTTGAGAGCCCTTCCTGGCACAAAGTAACAACGCGGACGCGATCGAACCGCGGTATTGACCGTCTAGGCATGGTTGAACTGCAGACACAACGAGCCGTGTACCTCCTTCCTAGTGGAATGGCTGATACTGATCGGCTGTTGGACCTCCTCCGTCTAACAGGTGCTGCACATGCATGTTTGTTTACATCTTTTGGCGGATTTAGTGACATCCCTGAACAGTCACAGGAACTGTGTCTCTGATACAATATCCACAGTCAACGTCTCTCTTCAGGAGTCCTGGGAACCGGGGTGATGCAAAACTTTTTTTGATATGTGTATTATTGGAACATCAGTTTACACAGCCGTGTCCGCACAGTTGACCTCCCCCCCCCCCCCCTCCTACGAACATACGTGCGTGTGCTGACTTTCAGCAGGATGAGACAACCTCTTAGATTCCCCACGGGAGTCAGCTTCACGAATTCATGAAAGATTCACAGAAGAAAGGAGTGTCAGGAAAGAATAGTGGTCGCTACTACTGCTGGACCCAATCACTTGTGACTTTTATCTGCGCGGCAATCTGAAGGGGAAAGTGTAGGCAAGTAACCCAATAAAGTTAGAAGACTTGAAAGACAATTTCAGTAGTGAAATTTTCAGAATTGATACACCAGAGTTGCGCAAAGTGTATATTAACATGTTACGGTACACGCAAAAGTGCACTGAAGCGCAACGATGTCATTTTCAGCACCTAATGTAACGTAAAAGACAAGATAAATTAAAAAAAAATATAGATCTTTGCATTAGGTCACTTTTTATTTCTTTATTATCTAGTTATTACACGTTTATCTATTTCTTGTGCTATCTGTTCGTGTAGGGCAACAATTCGTGCGGAGTTGGCGAGCAGTCTGTACTCGGGGCCGTCTTTTCGTGCGCCACCCTGTATTAAGCGCTACTGAAGACGACAGTACAACGAAAGTTAGAGAAAGTTGGTAGCTATAAAGTTGGTCGCACCGTGAGAAGAACACTGCACGCCATAAACCATGCTCTTTCAGTGTCTTCAGAACAATAAGGTCTGCGTTTGTCTTTCAGGCACCCTCTACAACACTGTCAAATGCCCTGGACTTGTTTTGAACGATCTGCGTCCAGTTCTGTCTCTAGGACCCTGGAGATATTTCTGTGACATTTAGCAACATTGATGAACAAACTTTTTAAGCATGGGGTACATAAAAAAATGACGAGTACTACTTAGTAGGTTATATGCGACAGTACACTGGTCAACATTTTAAAATTCCTTCACATTTGCCTTTGACTGCACATTTATTACAATACCCAATATTTCATTTTAGACCTTTTACTAGCATTGAAATCCGCGAACTTCATGCTTCCGCTTAAATAACCTTTGGTGTCGAGAAATGAGATCACAGCATACCACACTTTTGCTACAAACGGGAGAACAGTGGGCTGTCACGAGGTAAGACGTTAACACATATGTTTGAACTTAGAGATGAGGTACAGTACTTGCATTTTTACTATTAAGCGGCATGAGTATGCAAATTTATCTGTAGATGATGAATAGGTATCTAAGCTCGCATATGTCTCCGATGTGTTAGTACTCTTAAATGGGCTAAACAAAAAAATGCAAGATAGAAACGAAAATATTCTCACTAGTTGGGATAATATTTAAAGATTTATTATTAAGTTAAATTTGTGGATACGGATGGTTGAAAATACATCGTGCGAGATGTTACCAATTGTATTGCCTTTTACTGAAAATAGGTTTTGACAGAACATTCAGTATTCTTGCAACAAAATTTCAAAACATATTTTGGAGACAGTGTTGAAGATTTTAACTGTATTTGTGATCCATTTGTGGATTCTAAGTATCTTCCGAGTAATTTAGATTTAGGTCTGTAAGAGGAACTGGCAGACTTGAAAGAAATTTTTTTCGAAATGCCTTTGAATCCATTTTAGTTGTCAATAAGCAGTAAATATCCGACTGTCTACGAGTTGGCAATTGTGTGTTATTACCATTGTGAACTAAATATTTGTGGGGACTGGGCTTCTCAAAGTTGAGTGAAATTAAAACATTAGAGAGAGAGAACCAAATTTGTCCATGAAGAAATGGGGCTTCTTTTGTCAACGATTCCACCACTAAACAGCCGTCTGTGTGCAGCTAAGCAGGTTCAAGTATCACATTAAAGTATGTGTAGAATTATTTACTTTAATACCTATTTTTACAGTGCATTGAAGTTAATAAGTTGTTGATAAATGCATGAATCTATTCCTGTTTTATAATAATAATAATAATTATAATTATAATACTTTATTACATAAGGATTAATAGCTCGTAATTATATTCAGATTCACACGATTCTGAGGGAACGAACAACTTGGTGTGCGGTATTAGGTCTAGGCCTGTCTGGATGTATATTGAGTAATATAGGGTTGTGGAAAGCTGCTCTAACCAACACAATTCCATTGTGAAAATATGGGCTGCGATAATTTGTGAACACATCACTGGACCGTGTCCAATGCCAGCCAAACGAAGAGCCTCGATTTACCTTATTTTCTCAGAGATAGTTTTCGTGCCCTATAAAATGAGGTGCATTTAAGGATTCTTTAGATAACAGGCTGCAAAACGACGCGCATTGAGCTACCTGGTTGCCACATACAGAAATCGATGGATTTTCCACGCCTCCTCAGCCTCCAGATATTACGCAATTTAGATTTAGGTCTGTAAGAGGAACTGGCAGACTTGAAAGAAAATTTTTTCGAAATGCCTTTGAATCTATTTTAGTTGTCAATAAGCAGTAAATATCCGACTGTCTACGAGTTGGCAATTGTGTGTTATTACCATTGTGAACTAAATATTTGTGGGGACTGGGCTTCTCAAAGTTGAGTGAAATTAAAACATTAGAGAGAGAGAACCAAATTTGTCCATGAAGAAATGGGGCTTCTTTTGTCAACGATTCCACCACTAAACAGCCGTCTGTGTGCAGCTAAGCAGGTTCAAGTATCACATTAAAGTATGTGTAGAATTATTTACTTTAATACCTATTTTTACAGTGCATTGAAGTTAATAAGTTGTTGATAAATGCATGAATCTATTCCTGTTTTATAATAATAATAATAATTATAATTATAATACTTTATTACATAAGGATTAATAGCTCGTAATTATATTCAGATTCACACGATTCTGAGGGAACGAACAACTTGGTGTGCGGTATTAGGTCTAGGCCTGTCTGGATGTATATTGAGTAATATAGGGTTGTGGAAAGCTGCTCTAACCAACACAATTCCATTGTGAAAATATGGGCTGCGATAATTTGTGAACACATCACTGGACCGTGTCCAATGCCAGCCAAACGAAGAGCCTCGATTTACCTTATTTTCTCAGAGATAGTTTTCGTGCCCTATAAAATGAGGTGCATTTAAGGATTCTTTAGATAACAGGCTGCAAAACGACGCGCATTGAGCTACCTGGTTGCCACATACAGAAATCGATGGATTTTCCACGCCTCCTCAGCCTCCAGATATTACGCATCTGGACAAATTTCTGTGGAGTGCTATGAACACTACGGTGTATTTTACTGCTTTGGAGGACCTGACCACAGTACTCCATGCAGAGATGGCTACAGTGAATGCACTGCCGTTCTAATTTCAGCTCCCTGTGGTTAATGGCACAAGGCAGGCAGGTTAAAGCCACAGTTCAGGAAGACAACAATGAAGAAAAATAGAATAAAAGAAGCTTCATCTGCAGTAAATAGGGATAAAGCTAAGGGTAGTATCAATTTACTTTGTCAAAATATCACGGGATTAAAAAATAAAATGAATGTGCTGTTAGTGTGTTTAGACGATCTCAAAAATAAGAATGAGAGTGATATACTTTGTCCGAACACCGTGTAACTGTGGGGATGGAAAGTGTCAGAATAAATGGGTATAATTTAGCATCTTACGCTTGTGGGTCTAGCATGGATAAAGAAGGAGTTGACATTTACACAAAACAAGGGTATAAATACAAAACTGTAGAAGTTGTAAGGTGGCTATAATTTCGCACCTTACAAGCACTCATCTACATACTTTGCCGTGATTTACAACCGGAATTAGGTATCATTTGATAGGTTGTACATCGTATATATGAATATTTAAAGAAGACTGACAGTGTCACGTACACCTTGTAAGTAGTTGTTAACGCTTACTGCGTGAAAGGCGATGGATTGTCTTTATTATCAAAACGGCGTAATGAGTGATTGTCCATACTAGCAGAGGTTGGAACGCCACTGGAAATGAAACGGCAGGCGTAACTCAGGCCCTGGGTGGAAAAGCCCGCACAGGTGTGTTGGTCCTGCCGGCACAGGAAGTAGCCAAGACGGACGGTCGGGGCACCTGAGCGATGAAGCACAATACAGCGGCGGCCGGTCAGGGTTTGTATCGGGGCCAGAAGGATAACCGGGTAATACTTCCGAAACTCAGAAAATCTTGGACGCCACAGAAAGGAACGAGGAGGCGTTACCTCGGAAATCACGCAGGTTGCGTTACTTGCGAGGATTTTTACTCTGAGAAGTATACCATTGTATGAATTCCTAATTAACAGGTATAGGTATCTCCTCGAAAACTTACCGCGCTGGACGACAAAAGTCTAAAATATGGTTGGTCGGCATCCGGAAGAATCTGCACAGAGGGAGAATATTCAGTGGTTTCGAGAAAATGATTCGCCTTCTGCAAATTCCGAGGGAGGGGAGCTGAGCTTTGTTGGGTAGCCAGTGGTGGAGAGAAAGAGTTCTTCCATTTTGAGCATCCATGTTTGACGGTCACTCAGTATCAGCCTTTGTTGGCACAGACAGACTTTCTGTCTTTGCTCTCGGGGGATTTTATAGTTAGAACGGTCAGACACTGTACTGTTGCGAACTTATACGATTCTGGACTTCGCCTCCGTTGAATACACAGCGTTCAGTGATTGAGAGCACTTCTCCTGCCTATACTCACGTAGAGACGTTATCTGAATTCCGTCCTTGTGGCTGGGAGTTCGCGTTTCTTGTCTGTAGAACACAGAGAGGAGAAGACAGTATTAAATTTTACTAGCCGTCCTAGTGTTTGAATGAGTTTATTTTGTGGCTGGAGTTCTTCCATCGTCGCAGACGTGTACGAGAACCATCACTCCGATGCATCAGAAGCAGTACATACGGTGATATTGCCAATTGCTTCACTCATTATGGCTATAAAGCTAAACAGCTGTGATCACGTAAGTTGTATTTCCACTGAGGTTACACACCAATGTAGATCATCTTTGAAAGTATTATCTTCCAGTGTTTGGCACATAGATGATGTCAGTCATCTTGCGTTATTTATATTAAATCGCGTAGCCATAAAAAGGGGCAGATTTGGGCAATTTGATCAATCACATTAGGTAGGAAATTCATTTGTGTCTCTTTATGTCCACTGGATATTGATATATAAACATTTGTAATATATAAAGGGATCTTAATCTACCATAAATGCACAAGCAGAAACAACATTTATCATTTTGTAGTTACTAGTTCCATTAACCATTCATTTATGTTCATGTTGTAATTTATATGTTAATAATATCGCAACTAAAAGATCCTAAGATCTGCTTTAGGAGGTAGTCAGACAGGGCCAAATACTGATTTTCGCGTTCAGTATTGTTCGTTGCGCACATTCATTTTTGCACCCGCCTGGAGTAGCATCTTGGAAAGTAAGCAAATCTTGTGTCGATCAGCACTTTGAAGTTTATACATGTGAACTGCAGCTAGCTAATATAGTGTTGCTATTAGCAGCAGTGTACAGGATCACATTAGGAGATTGGAAGCTACTCATAAAAAAGTTTCACTCCCTGTTATCTGCCTGTGAGACAAAAAGAAGAAGTAATTTATCATAATTTCATTATGAACTTTCTAAGCAATTCTAAAAGGAAAAGTGAACTAGTGTTATACATGACATATAACGCAGAAGCAGTGATCACATACACATATAGCTCAAGGGTTATCAGATCATGACGTATAATTGATTAACTTACGAAACCTAGAAGGATGTACAGTTCAGAAGCCATTAAGTAAAAGTGTAAGGTTGCTCAACCCAGTATTTATAGAGCACTTCAGAGAAAGTTTAAGAAATGTTGATTGGGGAGATGGACATAACGAGCAAACTGCTAATGACAAGTGCAACATAATTGTTGATAAATTTATATCCCTTTTTGCCCAAAAAACTTACTAAATGTAACGACAAACAGTTTTAAAAGAAACCTTGGATTACTACAGGTATTAAAGCGTCTTCAGAAAGAAAAAATGAAACTGTATGAGACTGCAAGAATTATTAAAGACCCAGAAGTAATTTTCACATTGAAAAAATTATTGTAACATACTGAGATAAGTTGTCTGAAAATCAAGAAATATGTATCTTAGAGATGAAATTAACAACTCAGGCAATAAAATAAAATCAGTATGGAATTTTATTGGAATGGAGAGAGGAAAAGCAACGAATGGGGTAGGTAGTATTACTATTAAAGAGAATGAGACCATCTTAACCAACAGTACACAAGTAGCTAATGTATTTAACAACCATTTCTGAAGTTTAGATGAAAAAATTGGTGAGAATAGTCTCAAAGAAGAACCCAAGCAGTACACTTAAGAGTCAGTTTTGAGAAATCTTAGTCACATTTCTTTTCACCTAACAACCTCTTGTGAAACAAGGAAAATCATTAAATCTTTGAAAAATAAATGTTCTGTTGGAGTAGATGACATCTCTAACAGGACGTTAAAACAACGTGGAGCAGTTACCGCTGATGCTCTGTGTCACACATGTAATGCATCACTAACTCAAGGAATTTTCCCAGACAGGTTAAAATATGCCATTGTCAAGCCTCTCTACAGAAAAGGGGACACCACAGATGTCAATAATTACCGGCCAGTACCTTGCTGACAGCATTTTCAAAAATCGTTGAGGAACTTACGTACTCAAGACTGGTTAGCCATCTCAACTGTAACGGGATACTTAGTAAATCACAGTCCGAGTTTCAAAAATGCAGTTCCACTGAGACAGCAGTACACAGTTTCACTGCCAACATAACAGAGTCTTTAAACAGTAAAATGTCACCAATAGGAATTTTCTGTGACTTATCCAATGCATTTGATTGTTTGAACCATGACATTATGATACAGAAATTACAATTCTGTAGTATAAATGGAACAGCATATCAGTGGCTTCAGTCATATCTACAGAACAGGAAGCAAAAAGTTTCTTTATATGGTTTAAGTGATTTAAGGAAGTCTGCTGCTTCATCTAACTGAGGTGAAATTACATTAGGTATTCCACAGGATTCGATCATGGTCACCTCCTGTTCTTGATATATGTGAATAGCCTCCCTTTTTACCTGAAACAAGAAGCTAAACTGACACTGTTTGC
The DNA here is from genome assembly GCF_023898315.1 of Schistocerca nitens. NCBI lineage: Eukaryota > Metazoa > Arthropoda > Insecta > Orthoptera > Acrididae > Schistocerca > Schistocerca nitens. Next base: position 1,073,313,882 of record NC_064615.1, on the reverse strand, counting down.
CGATGATAAAAACATTATTATTAATGCAATAAAAGAAACTCCAATAGAAAATGGTACAAATAATGTCCTTGGAAAAGTTATTAATTGGTTTTCTGCGAATGGGCTTGCTCTGAACTTTGAAAAAACACAGTACATTCAATTTTCTGCTGCAAGGAGTACCGTTCCTTGCATAAATATAAGACATCAACAAAAGTCAACAGCCAGGGTAGAGCACACTAAGTTTTTGGGTGTATACATAGATGAGAATCTTAACTGGAAAATACATATTTTGGATCTCCTAAAGTGACCAGGTTCAGCAACTTTTGCAATCAGAATAATTTGCAATTTTGAGGATATAGAAATTAGTAAGCTAACATACTTTGCACACTTTCACTCCCTAATGTAACATGGAATAATATTTTGTGGTAACTCAACACGTATGCAAAAAGTATTCACTGCTCGAAAGAAAGAAGTCAGACTGATGTGTGGGGCAAATTGTCGCACATCTTGTAAATATCTGTTTAAAAGATTAGGAATTCTTACAACAGCTTCACAGTACATTTACTCACTAATGAAATTTGTTGGTCAATAACATGTACCAGTTTAAAAACAACAGTGATATTTATCATTATAATACCAGAAGAAAGAAAGACTTGCACTATTCTCTACTTAACCTATCTTTGGCACAGAAAGGGATAAAATATCCTGCTGCAAAACTTTTCGATAAATTTCCAGATGAAATTGTCTGACAGGCAACAGTAATAGTATCAAAAATAAAATGAAATCATATCTTCTTTGACAACTCCTTCTATACCACAGTTGATTTCTTGAATAGGAATAAATAAATGTATAGGTACACTATATTCATTTTGTGCCATTTAAGGGAATGGGGTAGGTATTAAAAATTTTACACTTTTTTTTAAAAAAAACTAACGAGTTTCAAATCATAACGGCGACCGTTATGAAACTATAAAACTTTAAATCATTATATCTTTTTTTTTTCATGATCAAATTTTGATGAAGTGAAGCGTTATATGCGAAAACTCCATGAAAATTCGTGTAGTAGTTTTGGAGAAGCGTGTTCAAACAGACAGACACGACAGTTTTACAAATTTATTATTAGTACGGATTACAGGAAATAAAGTCTGTAGACGCTTAAGAGAGCAGTGACACCAAAGGTCTGATTGGTAAATATGTCATCCCCTTTGTTGAAAGTTCATTTTGTACCTAACCTCTAGTGCATTTAGTTCAAATACATATAAAAAGAAGTATTAGGCTGATTATATTTTCTAGCGTAGAACTTTGAATGTTTAACCTCTCAGTTCGTGTTAAAAAAGTTGTGTGTGTGTGTTTGTGTGTGCAAAATAAAACTGTCATATGCGACTAAACATTGCATTTTTATGTTGCTGACATATATTTGCCGACATTTTAGGCTTGGAAAGTACAGTGTGACAGTTGACAAGCACCATGTCATAATTTCGATGTGGAAAATAAGTAATTTGAGGCTCCGCTGTGCCTTATATAAGTATGGTATAACAATCGAACTATGAATGTTGCCATCTGTTGGCGATGACGAGCAAAACGAAGATAAAGCGGCAGCTGTTTTTTTTTCCACTTTGAAGTATTGCAGATTAGTAGTTAAAGTGTATCTCATCGTTTGTAATTTGTTAATTACGTTTCATAAGTGTGTTCGTTTCTATTTATGGAGAGTATGTTTTATACTCAATCTCATATCCGATAGGAGTGCTACAGTCTTCAAAGAAATTTACAGATGTGAGATGAAAATCACTGATGACATGGTACAATATTTCACATAAACGACTTTTTGTAGTAAGGAATGAAGACAGACTGGGCAATATTTATTTTTGACGTGGTGCCATTTTACGCAATTCAGGTGAAGTTTGTGTATTTTTTAAGTATGTGTGTGTGTGTGTGTGTGTGTTTGTGTGTGTGTGCGTGTGTGTGTGTGTGTGTGTGTGTGTGTGTGTGTGCAAGTGTTTCAGAGGCTAGTAACTCTGAACATGGCGCAGATTCATGTAAAACTTATGTAACATATTTTAAGGTACTATGTATCTTAAAACATGGCTCTCATAAAAGTGATCTTGTGTAATTTTAAAGTTACTTCCTGATTGGGTGCCTCATTTTAATACCCACTATTATACAACATGGCAATTGCTGCCTCATTTCAGTACCGCGCTAAGATCTGATGGACAGCTGGAGGGGTGAAGGGAAAAGGGGGATCGACAAATGGGGAGGGGGGGAGGTGTGGAAGTGCAGGGGTACAAAATATAACTAGGCTAGTTGCGCCATCTTGGATTTTTTAAGTTTCCACCACAACTGTCACAATTTTTTAAGTTTGACACCATGTTCCATTTCTTAGATTTCCTACCACCGCCATCTAGTATTTTTGAATTACCCATCACCACCATCTTGAATTTTTCGATGACTGCAGTAGCGGCGGAAGATTGAACTGTATGATATACCGCTGCAAAAAAGAGTATTTTCAGTGTTTTTCATACATTCTGTACGACGTTAGAAAGATTTTTATCTGTTCGGAAAATAAATGCGTTACATACGCCAGAATTTTAAAAAATATTTATACTAATTGCCCATTAAGTACTCAACTTCGGAAAACCGACTGGCTAAAGTTTTGACTGTATCATACTATGTTTCATTATGTTATGCTTGTACTTCAACCAGACTATGGAGTTTTGTTGGTGTTGCACCACTAATTACATACTGACTTGTTCGACCCTGACCTGGAAATCCACTATGCCTTTGATGTAAATTTATCTTCCGGAGTCCGCACTATTATTTGGTGCACCGTTCGTTCCGTCACTCTGATGGCTGTGAGAGACGCGATATTTTAATAAACTGAGTGCCGCATGTTCAACGTAGCTTATACTCAGTCCTCTGTTGCGACTTACTGCGTTTTCTGACATCCTTATTTTGACAGACTACTTGATGGTGCTGTCCTAGAAACGAGGGGTTAGCCCCATGATGCTGGTCTCATCGTATTTAACTTGGAGTTGACAAAATGTGCGTTTCACGATATAATACTTGGGGACTCCAAAAGAACAAATGAGGACCAAAATGGTTATCTGTGCCGGTCATTGAACTTGCTATATACAGTGGCGTGACAGGGACGATACTTCTCGCTGGTTTTAGTCCAGGCATCTAGTTACATAACAACGCAGATCATGACACCTGAAGAATACGACTGGTCGGTCGTCAAAATACACTTAGAGACAAACTGGCGCACCACGAAGGAATCATCCGAGTGGGATGGAAAGTGGTAGATCTCATCTACATGTAGAGATGTACAGACAAACAAATGATTACAACTTCAGAAAAACTGGATGATTTATTCAAGAGAAGTCAATAACGCGTTTGTCGACCTCTGGCCCTTATGCGAGCAGTTACTCGCCTTGCCGCTTGACACTGATTAATCGAGTTGTTGGATGGTTTCCTGAGACACATCGCGCCGGATTCTGTCCGGCTGGCACGTTAGATCGTCAATATCGCGCTCTGGTTGGAGGGATCTGCCAACAATGCTCCAAATGTTCTCAACTCCTCACTAAAGACTGTTCTAGTCCAGTCAGTGAGATGCAGCCATTCGCATAATTCCTTCGTGGTGCGTTGTTTTTTTCTTTTTTTCTGTCTTAGAGTGTATCATGCAGAAAACTGGGCTAAACATCAGAGAGCCCACCAGCAAGACTAGCACCTGTCTGTGATGAGCTACGTTTAGACTCAATAGAATTTGGAACAGAGGCCCCATAAGCCCACTGACGACTTACCATCACGTGCGGCTCCTGAGACAGCATGTACAGCACCGCCTGTGCCACGTCATCTGGCTTTAGGCAAGGGGAATCCCACATGGCGTGGTTATCTTCACTCACGTTCTTCAAGATCTCCGTCTTCACCAGCGCTGGGGATACTTCCTGAAACAAACGTTTACCACAGTGTAAGAGCACCCCGTGTTCGTTTTAAATACATAAGCGTAATTGCCAGGGTTGTATTTAAGATCCATAGACAAAGAGGTTTAGCCTGTGGTGCAAGCCCTATAAGTGCAGTACTCGTAGTAGCTAACTCGCAAATGTGGAATTTTATCGGAGCATTCAAGTTAAAATCCTATAACTTAGTATTTAAAGTTTATTACATAGAGTGATCAGAAACAGTCTGAAAAGCTTGTAAGGGTGTTGCGGAGTATGTTGTACTGAGAAATAGTGAAAGGTGGCTACACTGAGCCACAGCGCCAGAGATCGCGCTAGAGAGTATTGTTCGGCCGCCTCCACTGGCAGTGATTATTGAGATGTCGTAGTGGGCAGTGCCTTGGGAGAACTCGTGGTAGTCAGTGCTGAGATGTCGTAGTGAGTAGTGTTTGTTGAGATGAGCTAGTAGGCAGTGCTTGCTGAGATGTGATACTGAAAAGTTCTTGGTGAGATGTGATAGTAGCGAGTCGGTGTGGAGAGATTGTAATGTCTAGAGTGCCTTTCATCAATATAAATTAAGGTAACAAACTACTTTTCTTTTCTTTCTCATTATTTCAATGTCCTGAATAATGCGTCATTACAGGTTCAGTCAACAAAGCATCTGGCTTGTGTTATTGTATTAGAGTGTAATTCTGGTTTTCTTGAGTAATTATGGTATTTCTATTTTCTTTAATTAATTCAGTATAAATGATATTTAAAATTTCTTGTGTTGTTGAAGAAGAACCGTGCCAGATGCGTACGTTGAGTCATACTTCCACACACAGAACAGTTACACTTGTGCTTTGGTTTCGTAGGTTTTTATAGTTGCTGGGGACTTAATTAATTAATTGTGTTAATGAAAATTTCCATTTCATTCTTTGTTGTTGTTCTATGCAGTCAGATTGCGTAATAATACTAGTCAGGGCCAACCGTTTACGAGACATAGCGTAATCGGACATACAGCTACCAAAAATTAAAATTATTTTCATTTTATTTTAATTAAGCCCCCATGCACGTGGCGACCGCTGCTTCGGATCGTCCCTTGGAATTCTTCTGATTGTAAAAATAGTAGACAGTAGTATTGTTGTAGTAATTTGTAGTTTAGTAATTGTAGTCTATTTTGCATGTGTAGAATTGGTAATTGTCATTCTTCTAATGGTATTTATTTTGCAAAATTTCATTTCTGTTGTCTTGTCTACGGGTTTGACATTTAGTGCAATTATTTCAATTGTTCGATTAATCGTGTTTGAGGGAAACATTTCGTGTGAATGGTATTGTTGGAGATATAGTGTCATTGTGTGTAATTTTCGTACAGTGACGAGTTTTGTATATTTTGTAAATGATTACGCGATCAATGAAAAAGGCAAAAATGATGAATAGTGAGAACGACGAAGTTGTTGACATGGCGAACTCGCCAACACAGGAGAACAGTATGTTGAATAATGAAGTGGAAAACAATTTAATAAGTCGGGAAAATAGTCCGGAACCATTACAAAATTTTTCTCAATCAGAAAATTCACAGAATACGAGATTAACGATAGAAGATTCTGAAATAGTATCGAACACAGATAGCTTTACAGCCATGACGAAAGAAGTTGGTTTCGCGGGAAATGTTAGGGGCGAAAAGAATTTCGAACCGGCTATTATGGAGCAGTTGATGGGTGCAATATTAAATTTGGGATCTGAATTAAAAACAGTGACAACACGGTTAGACTTACAAAGGGGAACAATGGAAACACGGTTAGACTCACTGGGATCACAAATAGGAACAATTAAAACAGAGATGGGAACTTTGAGATCTGAATTAAAAACAGATAGGGGAACAATGGAGCAGTTTCGATCTGAATTTAAAACAGAGATGGGAACTTTGGAAACACGGTTAGATTCACGAATAGGGACATGTTTCAAAAATATGAACGATGAGTTAAAGAAAGAAATCAGAGAAGAAGTACAACCGATTTTGAATTCTCACAATAATAGATTAATTGCAGTAGAGATTAGACAAAGGGAACAAGATAGAGAACAGGAAGAAAGAGATCGCGTGATAGTACAAAAATTTTCAGAGTTAAATTTACAATGTGCACACGATAAGGAAGAAATACTTGAGATAATCGAGGAGTCCGTATCAAATGACAGATTAAATAACCTGACACAACAATATGAACAGTTAACTACCAAATGTGTCAACACTGAAACCCGAGTCGCGACACTTACGGAAGACGTAGGTAAACAGAAAAAAAAATAGGTGACTTATCGGAAAGAGTTGAGGAGATTTCAGATAAATTGACAAATCTTAGTTTACATGGGGACAGAGAGTCGGATGATACAGCTCCATTACCATTTGCAGAAACCGAAGAGTACCAGAACATAAATAAGCATGTTGAAAATCAGGGAAAATTTAATGAACGTGTTAAAAGGGAAGTTGAGGCATTACGAAAGCAAGTCAAACAAATTGAAGGGGAAATTGTAGGAAAAGACAGCAAAAGAAATTTGGAATCACATATAGCAGAGGGGTTTGAAGAAAACAATTTGTTTCATTTACGGGATGCAACAAGAGAGCGCCAGGCGCGCGAACTTGACAATAATCGACATTCAAACTGGGACAGACGCGGTAGGTCTTTGTCGCCACGAGGCGAAAACTTTGACTATAAACACTTTTTGACTGTTCGGAAATTTAAGATCTTCCGCAATTCTAAGAATGACATACATCCATGTGCATGGTTAGATCAATTTATGTATGCACTCCCACCAAATTGGCCACTAAGTCACAAACTGGAATTTATGTGTGGATATTTAGAAAACGAACCGGCGACGCGGATGCGCGCACTCATTAGAGATTGTAATAATCTGAATGATTTTTATCATGCATTTCTATCGGCACATTGGTCCGAAAAGACACAAGACAGAGTCAAACATAGTCTGATTATGCAGCGTAATTTTAAACAGTCTGAGTTCCGCACGCCGGCAGAATACTTTGAAGACATGATTCGAAAGAATCAGTTCTTGTCCAACCCTTATAGCCCGCATCTCGTGGTCGTGCGGTAGCGTTCTCGCTTCCCACGCCCGGGTTCCCGGGTTCGATTCCCGGCGGGGTCAGGGATTTTCTCTGCCTCGTGATGGCTGGGTGTTGTGTGCTGTCTTTAGGTTAGTTAGGTTTAAGTAGTTCTAAGTTCTAGGGGACTGATGACCATAGATGTTAAGTCCCATAGTGCTCAGAGCCATTTGAACCAACCCTTATAGCCCGACTGAATTAATTCGCATTTGTTTAACTAAGCTGCCACAATCCATAAGACAAATTGCTTTAGCCGGAAGATGTAAAGACGACATTGAGACTTTTAAGACTTTGTTACAAGAACTTGAGTATGACAACGACGACGGGACTTCTTGCAACTTTTTCAGTAACAGTAATTACGATAGATTTTCAGAGAAAAGGGATAGTGATCGGAACGGGCGTTACATGGGTAACTTTGAGAATGACAGACGAAACAGACAGGACAATAGATACCAGCCTTATGACAATAACAGACGTTCTAACAGAAATTACACAGACAATTATAATAACGGTAATTCCTACCGGAATGATCAATCATACGGAAACAGTAATCGGTATCATCAAGACAGAAATTATTCATACAATAATAGAAATTCTTACTACAGAAATAACCAGGGTAGTAGATACAACAATAATTTCAGAACTGACAGTCGAAATTATACAAGAAGTAGTTATGCAGACAGACAGGAAAACAGAAATTTTAATAACAGACACAGCCAAGAATTTGCATCTAACAGACAGGAAGGACCTAATTGGCATCCTCCGCGTGATAGAAATTCAGAGAGACAAGTGGAAATAGTAGAAATTGATCCGCGAAATGTCGGGAATAATCAAAGACGTGACGCAAACAATCGACAATGACTAGCAGCTTCGGCTTCTGGCAGCAATATAGACGGTTCAGAAAGTAATGACACTACAACTTTACACTACGTACGCCTGGAAGATATGAGAGACATTTTGCTAGGCGAAAAGGAAAATAATGTAGACGCATTTTTACATCCTTTTATTGAAGTATGTGTGAGTAAGAATAAGTTCACTGCAGTTCTAGATTCTGGGAGCCCATTGAACGTCATTAGTGAATCAGTTTTTCGTATATGTGAAAGAACTATTGCCTGTCCTGTGTTACCTATTTCTAAAACTACAATTCGAGGAGCGATTTCTGGAAAAGGTGTGGAAGTTAAACAACAGACCAACCTAAATTTCATTTGTCAAGGATACGAATTTTCTGCTAATTTTATTATTGTTCCATTACTCAGTACACAGATTATATTAGGTATGGAGTTTCTTAACACACATAAGGCAATTTTGAACTTTAAAGAAGGAAGTGTGAATTTGACTGTTGCCGGAATGCCGAAATGTCTGAAATTTTTCGAGTGTTTAGCAAGATCTGAATCAGATACAAAATGTTTAAGGTTTCTTACTTCTGATGTTTTCGTTGAGCATTATGACGACAGTGTGTTTATTCATGACAATGACAATAGATACAGAGACGCGATGGAGGATGTAATTAGTAGCGAAGAATTAATTAATGAAAAGGTTAAGAAAGCTGAAGTGCCAGATGACGTTGCAAGAGAAGAGCTGCACCATATTTTGACTTCACATGCTACAGTGTTTAGTCATCACACAGGAACTATACAAGGCTTACAATATTTATTTAAAGTAAAAGAACACACACCATTTCGCGGGAAAACGTATGCTATTCCTTTGGCTTACAGAGACAAGGTTAAGAATGAACTTCAATACATGTTAGATCAGGGCATTATTGAGCCAGCAGTCAGCCCTTATACCAGCCCATTACACGTTGTTCTTAAAAAGGATGGGTCAATTCGTTTGGTTCTGAATTCCAGACAGATAAATAATATTATTATTCCTGAAACTGACCGTCCACAAAATTTAAATGAACTTCTTCAACATTTCCATGGAATTAAAGTTTTATCCACGATTGATATGCGCGCAAGTTTTTGGCAAATAGAACTCCACCCTGATTGTAGAAAATATACTGCCTTTTTAGCCTTTGGTAACTGTTACCAGTTTCGGAAATTACCGTTTGGACTTACTGTATCTTCTGCAGCATTCATTCGTAGTTTAAATGAAATTTTACCTGTTTATCTTCGTGACAATATTACTTCATATGTTGACGACATTCTTATTGCTAAACGTTCTTGGAGTGAGCATAACAAAATTTTGGATTCATTATTAGGTATTTTTGCACGAGTTGGCATGACAGTGAACTTGGAAAAATCTGAATTTGGTCGTTCTCAGGTGAAATTTCTCGGTCACATTATTTCTACAGAAGGTATTCTTCCTGATCCAGAGAAACTAGACGCTATTCGTAATTATGCTGTTCCTACCACAAAACGTGATGTTCGTAGTTTCCTTGGTGTCTGTAATTTTCTCAGACGCTTTGTTAGATTGGACAATTTGGCCACACCTCGTTTATGTGAACTATCTGGAAAGAAATCTAACTGGTGTTGGGATGAGGAAGCTCAGTCAGAATTTGAACAACTTCGTGATGCTTTAGTTGCTGCTCCACTTCTTTCACATCCGGATTTATCTAAAGATTTTTGTTTGGCGACGGACTCATCATACAAAGGCCTAGGTGCACACTTATTTCACGAGATAGAAGAAGACAGCGTTGTAGTACAGAAAACTATTGCCTTTGGAAGTCGTGTTCTCTCTAAATCCGAAAAGAATTATTCGATTACGGAACTTGAAGCTTTGGCTGTTGTTTGGGCTTTCACAAAATTTCGCACATTTTTGTATGGCAGACATACTAAGGTTTACACCGATCATCGAGCTCTGGAATTTCTTATGTCGACAAAATTAACTCATGGAAGATTGTCACGATGGGCGCTGTACCTACAGGAATTTGATTTTAGTATTGTTTACATACAGGGATCTTCAAATATTGTTGCTGATGCTTTATCACGTGCACCTATGGGTTTGAAACAAAGTGCTGAAGAGGACTGCAAAGAAAACCATTATTGTTTGATGCACATTCAAGGTGTTGCGTTTGAGAACTTTATTTCGTCTTCGCTCCAGGACATCGCTAAGGAGCAAAATAAGGATCCAATCTGGAAGGACATTAAGGAGAAGTGGAGGAGAAAGGAAAGCGTAGCGATTAGACAGCATTATTTAGTTCGCAACGACATTCTTTTTAAACGAAAATCGGTCGACAACTGTGTTTGGTTAGTTTGTATTCCTGATGAGTGGGTTAATAAATTGATTTGGTACACACATTTTAGTTATGCGCTCTTTGGTCCCAGAAAATGTTTTCATAAATTACGAGAAAATTGCTACTTCAGTAATATGGAAAAACGTATTCGATCCGTTCTGGCCAAATGCAAATTATGTCAAAAGGCTAAGCCTCCAACGATTTCTCACAGAGCACCGTTGTTTCCTATCATTCCAGCGAAATTAAAGGACATGGCTGCAGTCGATTTGTTTGGTCCAGTGGTTCATTCTACTAATGGTTTTGCGTACATTTTCGTAGCAGTGGAATTGACATCAAAATATGTGTGTTTTACACCTTTACGCAAAGCAACAGCTCGTTCAGTATCTAATGCTTTCATCAAACATTTTCTTAAAGAAGTTGGTCATGTTGATAAGGTTATATCAGATAATGGATCACAGTTTCGCTCTAAAATTTGGCTTCGTACTCTACGGCGTCGTAAGATTAAACCAATTTTTATTACACTTTTTCACCCTCAATCTAATGCTTCAGAAAGATGGATGAAGGAAATCAATAAATTGTGCCGTCTTTATTGTCATCAGAATCACAGAACTTGGGATCAGTATCTTCATATTTTTCAAAACATTCTGAATGAACTTCCAAATGACTCAACTTCTTTACCGCCTCTATTGATATTAAAAAATAAAGTACCAACAAATCGCATTTCTGAAATCGTTCCTTTTCCGCCTTCACGGAAACTGCGGCATTCTGAAGTTGTCAACCTGGCTCTACAAAATATTGCATCTGCGGCTGCTAGAAGAGAGAAATCAGCTAAGCGTCCTGGTCGTTTAAAAACTTTGTCAGTTGGTCAGAAGGTGTTAATTAAGTCTCATCGTTTGTCTCATAAAGGGAAAGGCTTATGTCGCAAATTTTTTCTGCTTTATAACGGTCCATATAGAATTCGCAAAATTATCCATGATAACACTGTTGAAGTAGAAACTCTTAAATCTCGGCGCTCTAAGGGAATACATCACATATCCAACGTTAAAATTTTTGTGGAATGACATACCTTTGAGAAACCAACAGTTATACGTAAACATGCGGAGAATGCAAGGATACCGCGCCGTGTTCCGGCGGCGGCAGATACTCAAAGCAACAGTCAGTCTGCGCGCCGCACAAGGCAGTCGTTGACCGCAAACAATCACTTCCTACGTCACGCGCCTACAGCTGATCGAGCGGTCAGTGCGAATGCACTGACAGACGTAAACAAATACACAGTCTAATTTCTCCGACTAAATTCTGTATAAAGCTATGGTGACTTTATAAATTATGTTATTAACATTCAGTATTTTTCAGGATACGGTTGTGTAAAATATTTAAGACCTTCAGGTAAATTCTGTGCGTGTCCGACGTTAAGACGACTTGCTTTGGAGAAAATTTCAGGAAGAATGTAATTTCGAAGATGAAACTAATAAACTAAAAAGGTAATGATTAATTGAGTTTATTTTTCAGGTAACATATTTCCACTTAGGTACGTACTTTAGACGTAATTTGCTGCTCGCGATTACGTGATTTATACTTTGTGCTAAATTTCATGTTCTATGAATTTACTTGTGAAGCGACGTACTTGCGTACATTAACTGATTTTGACAATGTTTGATTAATGAACAGTGTTGTTACGTGTGTATATTATGCATCGCTTGGCTGCACTGCTTTTTCACTGATGTCATATTTTTTTTTATTATGTGCCCGCTGTGCTTATTTATTTAAATTGTAATTGTCAACTGATTAATTGTGATGACTGTGGTTATGTATGTAGGTTACACTTTGTGATTTATCTGCTTGCGCCTTCATGTTTACTTATTAAGATTACGTATGAACATTTATTTGCTTATGCTGATATGATAATAATGGCCTGTTTATTATGTAAGATACATATTTGCTGCTTTGCGTATGGATTGCGTATTAACACATTTCTGTTTGTTGTCATAACTACTCTTTAATTTGGTATATAGAAATGCTGATATACTGTATATGAACATAGAGTTTAGGTCACACTATGGTATTAATTATAGATTGTTCGCTTGGCAGAGCCTTGTTGTAGGGATTGTGCTGCATCCACTTGTTGACATTCTGTTCTCTACTGGTATATTTACTCGCTATTGCATGTTTTGCTTACGCTCAGTGCCTTATATTTTTAAGATAAGAAAATGAACTGCTAATTCTACGAACGACATTGGCACAAGAAACTTCATAGAAGTCACATGAGCTGGAGGTTTTATGGAAGCTGTATAAATTTATGCTAATAGGAAGGAAGCTAACGACATGACATACCAACACTAGGTTAGACCATTGACAGTTATTACACTGCATTTTTCGTGAGTAATTGAAATAGGAAGTGACACTTGACACAAGAAATACTCCACATGTTTGCTTCTGTTTGCCATAATTCTTGAAGTGGTGTACACACTGTGAAATATTATGATCATTAACACTTCGTAATCGTACTTACTTACTGAATGTTATTCAAACTAAAGGCTGTTAGAGGTCATGTATGCATTTCTTTTATTTAATGATGGACAAGGAACCAAAATGTATCTTATAATTTATAATGAGTAGAAAATTTGGGTCAGATGGATTACACAGAGGTTGTGTGTGGACACTGTGTCTTCGGATTGTATGGGATGCTGAATTGAAGTTTGCACTAGGATTTTGTCTGTACTTGTTCGAGGAGACTGACTAGAGGAAAGAGTTGTTATGGAAGTGAAATGATATTGGTGCTGAGGTTTATATGTATCGACGTATTATTGAGGTATTGAGATTATGTGAAGTTGATGATTATTGGAGTTTCGTGGACAAGAGGTAAGATAAATGAGGTATTATTGAAGTATTGAGATTATGTGATGCTGATGATTATTGGAGGTTTGGTGGATAAGAGGTGAAGTAAGTGAGGAGCATATTTTTTTTTGTTGGTCTATATGGAACTAGGAGGATGAAGATGGCAGACTAGAACACTCAAGTAGAAAGAAGATTGTCTACACACACACTTTGTCAAATCACTAAGCAGTATATACTTTTTTTTGAGAGAAGAAGCATTTGCATATCTTGGCTCACTGACAGTTGTTCAGCAACCGTACATTTTGATCTGGCTTGGCAAACATTGGTCTTGACATGATGACTATGACGTTGACTAACTATTATTGACTGTTATACATTGCTGCCACTACTACTTGATACACATGATGAACATAAAATTTTGACAGAATTGCATTTACACAGTTAACACTATTCAATTACACAGTAGCACTAATGTGGATGAAAGATGAGTGAGTGTGTTTTGTGTGTTTTCCTTTTATAATCCCAGAGAAGTGATCCCAACCTATCTCCTAAATATTATTTTACTTGTTTGTTGTGGCTTGCACTGACACCCATAAATATTATTGGTTTACTGGTATTTGTGTATTGTAATAGTTAATAGGACAATTATCTGATATCATTTGTGTGTTTGTTATGATTTGTATGTTTAGTGTAAAAGCATTGTATGTGTATTCAAACTATTGTTCATGCCTGAACTGTCTGATTAGTGATGGTGCTGCACTTTTCAACATGGTGGATGCCACCTGGACATGTTTAATTTCTGCTGATGAACTGTGTGATTAGTGATAGGGAATATTATGAACTGTTATTTGCACTTTTTCTACATGATTGGTGCCACTAGGACATGTTTAATTTCTGCTGATGAACAGTGTAGTTAGTGATAGTGAATTTTATGGACTGCGGTCAGCACCTGGTCAACATTACTGGGTGCTACTGATGGACTGCTTCTACCGAAATGGTGTTACTTGTTGATATCTGCACCTGTTCAACATTGCTGGTGCCACTGATGGAACTGCTTATACTGAAATGGTGTTACTTGTTGATGTCTGCACCTGCTCAACATTGCTGGGTGCCACTGATGGACTGCTTCTACCGAAATGGTGTTACTTGTTGATGTCTGCACCTGCTCAACATTGCTGGTGCAACTAATGGAACTGCTTATACTGAAATGGTGTTACTTGTTGATGTCTGCACCTGCTCAACATTGCTGGGTGCCACTGATGGACTGCTTCTACCGAAATGGTGTTACTTGTTGATGTCTGCACCTGCTCAACATTCCTGGTGCCACTAATGGAACTGCTTATACTGAAATGGTGTTACTTGTTGGTGTCTGCACCTGCTCAACATTGCTGGGTGCCACTGATGGACTGCTTCTACTGAAAAGATGTCACCTGTTGATGTCTGCACCTGGTCAACATTGCTGGGTGCCACTGATGGACTGCTTCTACTGAAATGGTGTTACTTGTTGGTGTCTGCACCTATTCAACATTACTGGGTGCCACTGATGGACTGCTTCTACTGAAAAGATGTCACCTGTTGCTGTGTGCACCTGCTCAACATTGCTGGTGCCACTAATGGAACTGCTTATACTGAAATGGTGTTACTTGTTGGTGTCTGCACCTATTCAACATTACTGGGTGCCACTGATGGACTGTTTCTATTGAAATAATGTCACTTGTTGGTTTGTGCACCTGTTGACCATTGCTGGGTGCTACTGCTGGAACTGTCAATTACTTGTTTCTTGAGCTATGGAAAGCGTTTATGTGAATATTTGTATAAACTGATTTTTTGTGTATTACTGTTTGTGAAAAGTTATGAGACTATTACCTGCACATATTCGTCATTGCTGACGCTATTGATTGATCTGTTTAACCACATAATACTTGTGTAAACTGTTATGTAAAATCACATGTATGAAAGAATTTGTATTGCTTACTGTATTTTATATATTAGGTTATTGAAAGATCAGTGCAAAGCCAAAATTTTATTTAGTTATATGATATTTACGCATTAATATTATCTTTTATTTTTGTCTGGATTTTTTTTGACGAATTTGGTGGTATTTTCACCACCAATGCTGGCAAAATTACCATCAAATTCTAGCCCGTGGAGGAAGGGCATATGAAAGGTGGCTACACTGAGCCACAGCGCCAGAGATCGCGCTAGAGAGTATTGTTCGGCCGCCTCCACTGGCAGTGATTATTGAGATGTCGTAGTGGGCAGTGCCTTGGGAGAACTCGTGGTAGTCAGTGCTGAGATGTCGTAGTGAGTAGTGTTTGTTGAGATGAGCTAGTAGGCAGTGCTTGCTGAGATGTGATACTGAAAAGTTCTTGGTGAGATGTGATAGTAGCGAGTCGGTGTGGAGAGATTGTAATGTCTAGAGTGCCTTTCATCAATATAAATTAAGGTAACAAACTACTTTTCTTTTCTTTCTCATTATTTCAATGTCCTGAATAATGCGTCATTACAGGTTCAGTCAACAAAGCATCTGGCTTGTGTTATTGTATTAGAGTGTAATTCTGGTTTTCTTGAGTAATTATGGTATTTCTATTTTCTTTAATTAATTCAGTATAAATGATATTTAAAATTTCTTGTGTTGTTGAAGAAGAACCGTGCCAGATGCGTACGTTGAGTCATACTTCCACACACAGAACAGTTACACTTGTGCTTTGGTTTCGTAGGTTTTTATAGTTGCTGGGGACTTAATTAATTAATTGTGTTAATGAAAATTTCCATTTCATTCTTTGTTGTTGTTCTATGCAGTCAGATTGCGTAATAATACTAGTCAGGGCCAACCGTTACGAGACTTTGTAACCGAACAGACAGCTACTGAAGCAAAAAATTAAAGTTATTTGCATTTTATTTTAATTGAGCCCCCATGCAATAGTTGTTAAGAAAATAATTCGATGCGTTGCACCGTTCCCAAGTTAATTAGCACTGAAGTTACCGAGTTACGTCGTAAGTGCGCAAATTCAAGTGGCTCGCCAGAATCTACTAGTGTCGGTTGTCCTCAGTCCCCTAGACTTAGGACTGCTCAAACCTAACTAACCTAAGGACATCACACACATCCATGCCCGAGGCAGGATTCGAACCTGCGACCGTAGCAGCCGCAGCCGCTTCCGGACCGAAGCGTCTAGAACCGCTCGGCCAGCGCGGCCGGCTACTTCAGTTTTCATGACCGTCATCAATAGTATGGCTATTGTGTAGTAAGAGCTTTTTAATGCTTCCTTCATTACTGCTGTGTGATGTTACATAAAGCTCTTCTTGAAAGACCTCCCCGGTCGTCCCACATAAAAGCTTTCACATCCAATACAATTTATTCTATACACGCCTGAGTTTTCGTATTTATCGCGTTTTGATTTAACTGAACGAGGTAAACGTTTCTCAAGGTTACCATTGGTTTGTAACCCTATCTTTGCTTGCACTGCGGTGTCTCTTGAAACTAGACAAGGACAACTACGCACTTAGGTCTTTCATGCATTTTAAACGTGGTTTCCTGTGTACTTGACACTAATTTATATCACGGCCGCCACACAAATTCTTACAGTATTGACAACGGTGTCTGCCTGCTAAGACATTCGAATGGACGGCACCCTGTGTGTTTAACACATGTTGTACCAGCCAATCTGAAGATGCCTTAAACAAGACGAAACGCATCATTGGCAAAATATAAAGTAACAAAGCTTGTTTAGGAGCCAAGACTGTTTATTTCTTCAAGACATTTATCACTTTTGCTGTATCATCACGCAATGAACTGGAAGAAAAACAAAACTCTAATCTCCTTGTTGTTAGATGTTAAATGTTCCAATATATTCAAATATTTTCTGTATCCTTTGATTTTAAGGGGAATTTTGTCGATCTATTAACCACAGAACGAAAATCGGTCCATTTACGTGTTCGTGGATGACACGAATCTGCACGTATGATAACATTAGAGTACGTTGGTTTTATGAAAATGCCAAACGACAGACTGTTAGCTGCTCTACACACAGTTAAATTAAAGAAATTTAAGGACTTTTTAACTACATATTCCACACTGAAAGGAATGCTTGGGTGCATAATGTTAAGTTTTTCTGTTATATCATTAACTAGATCGCGATCGCCTTTGACTAGCATAAAAGTGTCATCAACATATATGTTATAAATAATCACATTATCCCAGACCTTACGATCTTATCTCATGAAATAGTTCTCAAAGTTATTCATAAAAATTCCGGCCATTTTGTTGGATAAACTGATGGTTCATGATCGATGATAATATTTTTCCATTGAATTTAAAATAGTTGAAGGGAAATGTGAATTCTAACATCTCCATCAGTTCGATGATTTAAGTGATATTGACTAAATTTTAGAAATATTTAAAAAATTAAAAATATTTTTAACACCTATCTTAGTGCAACTTCCCAGACTTATACGTCACAGCATATTGTCACTGTGATTTATCTGTTGTATTCTACTTTTACATACTGTTACCTTGAATTTGTATGTACTTCTGGTCTTGTCATAAGTGGAAAATCGTTACACAAGACCGTTAGATTGTTAATGGTATGCTCACAGTGTAGTATAGCTCACAATCTTTGACTAGTAGTTTGCACATTGTTCATGATCACAAGATTTGACAGATGCGAGCTTTTCACTATTTATCTTGAATCATGTATTGAATATATACCCATATATATATATATATATATATATATATATATATATATATATATATATATATATTGCATTTTGTATTTTATTTTATACTCTGATGCTTGTCTCTTCAAAATTGTTACATACTAAAAATCATTTCCTGTCATTTTGTGAGTTAAGCTGTAAATTTTATTTTATCTTATAGTTGGAATACCAACACATCGATTTTAACGTTTTCACCTATACATTTCTGGATACTAAATTACGCATCTCTTGTAATTTATTATTTTATTGAACAGGTAAATGTTCACTTAGTTTAATTACACTTTTATACATTGACGCCTACCTGTAGTGATAATTTTCTCCAGTCTCCTTGCACCATATGGATATTTGTTAGATAATAAACAGGTTGATGTAAGAGATATAATATTATTTGTCGTTTATAAGTACATTTATCAATCAGTTGCATCACTACAACATACAATTTTCACAAATGTCGTACAGTACTGTCATCTGGTGTTCTTCCTCACCTAATGTCTCGATGTGTACAGTGAGACGATTTGCACTCGGATGTGAAGTAATGTAGACCACGTACGTTGTGCCTATGTTTGACAAATTCAGTTTCTTTTTACCCATGAATGGGTTATAGATATTTTTGTGAGTTCTACTTCCCCTCGTTTTTTGTTTTTTTTATGATGTGTATTTCACTTATTTCATCACTCTTTTCTTCATATCGCTTGCTTCTTCCTTATTTATGCTTTATGTTTTATGTCACTGTATCAATGTTTCTCCATTGACATTCTTTCCTGAATTTCTTTTGCAGAGCCTATGAGAGTGGCGTATGGCCGAAAAGCGTGAGGCAGTATAAAATTAAGAAATACAGCTTTGATTACCGACTGTTGCCACTGTCTTTGGAGGTAATGGGTAGGGAGTGGTGACGGCCACAGCTGATGTACGGACGGCGATGCGTAAGGTGCT
Organism: Schistocerca nitens; assembly: GCF_023898315.1. Taxonomy (NCBI): domain Eukaryota; kingdom Metazoa; phylum Arthropoda; class Insecta; order Orthoptera; family Acrididae; genus Schistocerca; species Schistocerca nitens. The sequence goes on along the minus strand of NC_064615.1, from coordinate 1,073,295,218 downwards.
ATAACAACACACTATAGGCGAATAACAGCAATAAGATGATCGTTGAGTCACACACATGTCGCAAAGTAACAAATTATGTAAGCAAGCAGAGAAAATTGTAACAGGTGAACACAAATGAATTTTTGGTTACACACTATACCACTAACGGATGCATTGCACATATCTCCATCACTTTCACTATCACCTGTGTGATCACTAGAGCTGCTGTCATAATTTAATGAAATAATAAATCGTTCATTGCTATTTTCCACCACACATTCATTCTGGCATGCTTTCATTGTAACTTATTTTTCGTGTATCTTATGCCACTCTGAGGACGAAGTTCGGTTTACAGCATCCTTTGCTAGTCTTTCCACTTCCGCCTCTGTACATTTATTGTTTATTGTCACATAACCGGGAGTGGTGTGATGGCTGTCTGAGGGCCAAATGGCCATATATTCTCCAGATAATCTGTAACAAGTACACGTAAACGTGGCCTGAGCTACGAGATCCAGTAATTCACCCTTTCTACATTCGTCTGGTATAGGAACAGTTTTTAGTTGTAGCCACTGGAGCGAGTTATGTTTTCTGGAGGTTGCTTTAGATACCTAATCAAGGACGGTCGAATGATATGAGGCGTTGTCTATAACTATTTCTGAAGATTTTCTCAAATTTTTGAAAAGCGAGTCCTTAAACCACAGGTGAAACGTCACATCTTTTCTAATGGGTTGTGGCATGGTGTCAGTTACTAAGTTATTTGTTCACCATGTACTTCTTAAATGGCTTGCATTTACTCATGTTTCATTGAGCCGAACAACATCGTTAAAATTTCCACCTGATATTTCCCTCAAAAACCGACACCACGACGCTACAATATAACCTCTCTCCAATGCGACCTTTCCTCCTTTAATTTATTTGTATTTGAAGCTTTGCTGTCTCTGAAAAGTTCCGCATCTTCTAAGGAAATGTTGCATGCCAACCTTTTACAAGGCTGAAAACAGCTAAAATTTTCAATGTCCCAGAGCGTAGCTTTCTCGGTTACATTATGGCGGTGTCAACACGAAATGGATGCGAAAAATAACATGAAAATGGGTCGGAAGAAAACACAACATCGGCACTTCCGGTGGGCCAAACAAAGGATGTCAGCAGAAACGTAGTGGAGCAGAGCATCTGGAAATGATCATGTCACTTTCGCTACGTGATGAAAAATACGCTGTTGCTAATGCAACAGTAAGAGCTTTTACGAATCATTCCTATACTACAACAAACGTGTTAAGCAAGCACGGCAGAGTGAGAACCGCTGTCATCTTCGTAATTGCGAGACCTATGCAGTCATGACAAGTAACGTCAGGTCAACAGTAGCCACTACTTCACTCCATAAATACCCCAGTATTTTAGGTCGTAAGACTATTAGTCAGACTGATCGATGGCGTATATAACGTTCTTACTCGATTCCCTGATTACTGTAAAGAGACGTCTGGCACAAGTCTGCTGTGGATTTCTTGCACGCAACTGAATACAGACAGCCGCTGCTGGGTGAGATGGCTATCTCTCCATAATCGCCTGTCGCAGAGTTGCAGTACCACAGCCTGCTGCTGTCGCAGATGGGTGGACCCAAGGGTCTTTCCTATCGTCCCGGATCATGTGACGTCTCCTGGAAAGCCCTATAAAAATTAAACTAAACTTATACCAGAGGTCCAAATGTGAAGCGCAAATAAAGGGCAAAACTGAGTTTATTTCTGTCGACAAAAACCGTAGCTAATAGGGCAGATAGCTATAAATCCTACAACTCGTTAATACTATATTCTTTGTGTTAGATACGTCCGCAGCTCGTGGTCTTGCGGTAGCGTTCTCGCTTCCGGCGCACGGGGTCCCGGATTCGATTCCCGGCGGGGTTGTGATGACTGGGTGTTGTGTGTTCTTCATCATCATTGACTTGCAAGTCGCCGAAGTGGCCCATGGGGCCTCCCGACAAACAATGCCATACGATCATTTTTTGTGTTAAAAATGTTAGTAATGTATGTATTTTAGTATCAGAGAGTAACTATACAACGTAAATACATTCTTTGTAATGACGGACATCTATATTACTGTTGTGTCACCGCCAGACACCACACTTGCTAGGTGGTAGCCTTTAAATCGGCCGCGGTCCGTTAGTATACGGCGGACCCGCGTGTCGCCACTATCAGTGATTGCAGACCGAGAGCCGCCACACGGCAGGTCTAGAGAGACTTCCTAGCACTCGTCCCAGTTGTACAGCCGACTTTGCTAGCAATGGGTCACTGACGAATTACGCTCTCATTTTCCGAGACGATAGTTAGCATAGCCTTCAGCTACGTCATTTGCTACGACCTAGCAAGGCGCCATTATCATTTGTTATTTATCTTGGGATGCATGTACAGTCAGACCGATGTTCACCAATTATGGATTAAAGTTATTTCACCATCTGCGTCCGTTTTTCTAAGTTCTAATTTCCTTGTCATTTTCCAGACCTCACGCCAGCCTGCGTGAGCTTAAACGCGTGCCTTTCGGCTTCCTCCAAACCCCGTGAATTGGCTCCTGCCAATTCACAACAATTACTTTTGTCTCTGCTGTTGAAGAATTAAGTTGCTTAGCTGTTGTGACGCTGTATTTGATATATGTATTTTCTGTTACAATATATGGTAAAAAGTGAATTTCTCCTGTTCTTGTTCAAAATCACTGTCTCCTTGCCGAAACATTTAAGTGAAACTAATTATTTAAAATTAGTTATGTGGAAGATTGCCCATCTGGCTTTCTTTTCTCGTAATGGCGCACAGACGGCCCTTACGTGGAATTTAGTGCAAATATTAAATATTGGGCTTCAGCCTCAAGTTAACATAACAAATACTGTAAATACTGATAGTAATTTTCAATATGAATATTTGCAAGTTCAATTTATCAGAATTGTTAAAGAATTGGACAGAAAGATTTAACTGCAGTAGGCAACCAGGCTTAGGTTTGCCTTACGATATCTTTGAATTTACATTTAAATTTATTTCTTCCAAGGAAATGCTTGACCAAAAATGAAGCCAATGTGCTATCGTTGAAATTATTTATTGTGAGTACAAATCCTTACGCTACGTAGGTGATTATATCGCCTCTCTCTTCGCATCAATTTATTTAACGGGCACTAACAGTAACAGTTTCATTCTACTTCTGATTATTTTTTAGCTATCCGCGAGACTGCATAACGTAATTAAACCATGACAAACAACACTGTACCGATTTTACTAATACACTCCTGGAAATTGAAATAAGAACACCGTGAATTCATTGTCCCAGGAAGGGGAAACTTTATTGACACATTCCTGGGGTCAGATACATCACATGATCACACTGACAGAACCACAGGCACATAGACACAGGCAACAGAGCATGCACAATGTCGGCACTAGTACAGTGTATATCCACCTTTCGCAGCAATGCAGGCTGCTATTCTCCCATGGAGACGATCGTAGAGATGCTGGATGTAGTCCTGTGGAACGGCTTGCCATGCCATTTCCACCTGGCGCCTCAGTTGGACCAGCGTTCGTGCTGGACGTGCAGACCGCGTGAGACGACGCTTCATCCAGTCCCAAACATGCTCAATGGGGGACAGATCCGGAGATCTTGCTGGCCAGGGTAGTTGACTTACACCTTCTAGAGCACGTTGGGTGGCACGGGATACATGCGGACGTGCATTGTCCTGTTGGAACAGCAAGTTCCCTTGCCGGTCTAGGAATGGTAGAACGATGGGTTCGATGACGGTTTGGATGTACTGTGCACTATTCAGTGTCCCCTCGACGATCACCAGTGGTGTACGGCCAGTGTAGGAGATCGCTCCCCACACCATGATGCCGGGTGTTGGCCCTGTGTGCCTCGGTCGTATGGTCCTGATTGTGGCGCTCACCTGCACGGCGCCAAACACGCATACGACCGTCATTGGCACCAAGGCAGAAGCGACTCTCATCGCTGAAGACGACACGTCTCCATTCGTCCCTCCATTCACGCCTGTCGCGACACCACTGGAGGCGGGCTGCACGATGTTGGGGCGTGAGCGGAAGACGGCCTAACGGTGTGCGGGACCGTAGCCCAGCTTCATGGAGACGGTTGCGAATGGTCCTCGCCGATACCCCAGGAGCAACAGTATCCCTAATTTGCTGGGAAGTGGCGGTGCGGTCCGCTACGGCACTGCGTAGGATCCTACGGTCTTGGCGTGCATCCGTGCGTCGCTGCGGTCCGGTCCCAGGTCGACGGGCACGTGCACCTTCCGCCGACCACTGGCGACAACATCGATGTACTGTGGAGACCTCACGCCCCACGTGTTGAGCAATTCGGCGGTACGTCCACCCGGCCTCCCGCATGCCCACTATACGCCCTCGCTCAAAGTCCGTCAACTGCACATACGGTTCAAGTCCACGCTGTCGCGGCATGCTACCAGTGTTAAAGACTGCGATGGAGCTCCGTATGCCACGGCAAACTGGCTGACACTGACGGCGGCGGTGCACAAATGCTGCGCAGCTAGCGCCATTCGACGGCCAACACCGCGGTTCCTGGTGTGTCCGCTGTGCCGTGCGTGTGATCATTGCTTGTACAGCCCTCTCGCAGTGTCCGGAGCAAGTATGGTGGGTCTGACACACCGGTGTCAATGTGTTCTTTTTTCCATTTCCAGGAATGTATTTGTAACTGCGTAGCAACCTTGATTATCGGAGGCGTATAGGTAAGCCACATTTAAGAGCGTGCAGAATGTACGCGACGTCAATAATGTGTTTAATACCTTTTACCTTTTTCCCAACAATCCCGACATCATCTTACATCTAAATCAAAACACTTAGCAGCAAAGAAGAGAGAGAGATGACACAATCAGGACACCAGCGTTCCTGATACTTCGGGGGACTGACCACGGCATCGTGAACGGCAGGCCGAGGTCGTCCTTCGACATGGCTACACGGCAACCTCCATCGTGGTTCAGTAGATGAACAACTGTGAGCAGGAGGGGACAAAACATCTCTCGTATCGTTGTGTGTTGAGTCCCACACACGCGCCGCCCTCACTTTTTGCCGAGGCATTGCGGTAAGGCGATCGCCGAAGCCACGGCGGGCGTCGAACCGGCACAGTAGCAGCCGGCCAGGAACCTGGGAGTGCGGCGTAAGCTAACTTCACAGGGTGAAGGCCGCTTACGGCCCGAATCATCGACGGGAATTCACAGCCGATATCGACAGCGAGTCAAGACACTGATTGTAACTTACGGAAATAAATACACTACTGGGCATTAAAATTGCTACACCAAGAAGAAATGGATAAACGAGTATTCATTGGACAAATATATTATACTAGAACTGACACGTGATTACATTTTCACGCAGTTTGGGTGCATAGGTCCTGAGAAATCAGTACCCAGAACAGCCACCTCTGGCCGTAATAACGGCCTTGATACGCCTGGGCATTGAGTGAAACAGTGCTAGGAAGGGGTGTACAGGTACAGCTGCCCGTGCAGCTTCAACACGAAGAGTAGTATCTGGCGTATTGTGAAGACCCAGTTGCTCGGCCACCGTTGGTTCAAATGGCTTTGAGCACTATGGGACTTAACAGCTGTGGTCATCAGTCCCTTAGAACTTAGAACTACTTAAACCTAACTAACCTAAGGACATCACACACATCCATGCCCGAGGCAGGATTCGAACCTGCGACCGTAGCAGTCGCGCGGTTCCGGACTGCGCGCCGAGAACCGCGAGACCACCGCGGCCTGCACGGCCACCATTGACCAGACGTTTCAGTTGGTGAGAGATCTGGAGAATGTGCTGGCCAGGGCAGCAGTCGAACATTTTCTGTATCCAGAAAGGCCCGTACAGGACCTGCAACATGCGGTCGTGCGTTATCCTGCTGAAATGTAGGGTTACGCAGGGATTGAACGATGGGTGGAGGCACGGGTCGTAACACATCTGAAATGTAACGTCCACTATTCAGAGTGCCGTCAATGAGAACAAGTGGTGACCGAGACGTGTAACCAATGGCACCCAATACCGGGTGATACGCCAGTATGGCGATGACGAATAAACGCTTCCAATGTGCGTTCACCGCGATGTCGCCAAACACGGATACGACCATCGTGATCCTGTAAACAGAACCTGGATTCATCAGAGAAAATGACGTTTTGCCATTCGTGCACCCAGGTTCGTCGTTGAGTACACCATCGCAGGCGCTCCTGTCGAACTGTTCGTGCAGATGGTTGTCGTCTTGCAAACGTCCCCATCTGTTGACTCTGGGATCGAGACGTGGGTGCACGATCCGTTTCAGCCATGCGGATAAGATGCCTGTCATCTCGACTGCTAGTGATACGAGGCCGTTGGAATCCAGCACGGCGTTCCGTATTACTCTCCTGATCCCACCGATTACAGATTCTGCTAACAGTCATTGGATCTCGACAAACGCGAGCAGCAATGTCTCGATACGATAAACCGCAGTCGGGATAGGCTACAATCCGACCTTTATCAAAGTCGGAAATGTGATGGTACGCATTTCCCCTCCTTACACGAGGCATCACAACAACGTTTCACCAGGCAACGTCAGTCAACTGCTGTTTGTGTATGAGAAATCGGTTGGAAACTTTCCTCATGTCAGCACGTTGTAGGTGTCGCCACCGGCGCCAACCTTGTGTGAATGCTCTGAAAAGCTAATCATTTGCATATCACAGCATCTTCTTCCTGTCGGTTAAATTTCGCGTCTGTAGCACGTCATCTTCGTGGTGTAGCAATTTTAATGGCCACTAGTGTAGTTCTGAATATTATTCCACTGTGCCTACCGGCGACGACAAGCCACCGCCATCATTCCAAGGAAAAGTGGAAAGGAGCGAATTGGGAGACTGACTCCTGGCAGAGAAGCATCTGTACTCCCGCTCTCACAACAGTCGCCGCTTGCAGAAGCCTTCAGTTTATCGAGAGTTGGATTATCCTTGAACAATAATCGTAAACACGACTTCGTACTGGATATCCCCGAAAATCGTCGATTTAAGTCCCACACTTCTCGAATTATTTAATCTTTCCTGGAGTGCTTAGATTAGACGGTCCAGCTTCATTTTTTTCTACTTCGTAGCTTCTCTTCACTATTCTCAGAACAGTGCTTTTCTAAATTTTTAATGTGCCCACGGTTCTGTCTATAGCTGCAGTAGGAGGCAGCAAGTGCCCACCACCGTCTTTCTCTCGTTCGAAGTATTCCCCAACATTAGCGCAATATTCACGAGCCGGCCCTCTCAGTGCAATGTCCTGCCGACGTAAATATCTTGCACAGCTTGTGTCCTCGGACGCCTCTCCTTCGCCTTTCTTCTGCCATGGAAATATACTGAATAGCAAGAAACAGCCAGAGGAATCTCATACAACTCAGTTCGCACCACCGCACGAAACAGCTGTTGTACACCCTCTGGGGTCTTGCCCACTCGTCGCTAATTGGATGCCTAAGGGATGCTGCGCTCTCGGAATGCTATACAACAATTCAAACAAATAACATTAACAGTTTTATTTCTATAAAGCAATTGGGAATACATAACTTTGATTACAGCAAATGTCGCTAGCGAGAGGTGACATGAAAACAGTCAAGTTCTTGCTATACACAAAGTCCTAGTAAGCAGTTGATACGGATCACGAAAATTGCTAGCGTAGCACTAGTGTCCATTGCAGACTGGGGCGATCTCTGAGAAACCGAGGCTACCAGGACCGGCACTTATATTCACTTCTTCCAGATATCGCTCTTGGCGCGGCGCGGTCCAATCCCGCGCACCATTGGCTGACGCTTCCTCACCGCCTTCTCTGTTCTCGCGGCTGGTCCCGTCGGAGGCTCGAGTCCTCCCTCGGGCATGGGTGTGTGTGTTTGTCCTTAGGATAATTTAGGTTAAGTAGTGCGTGAGCTTAGGGACTGATGACCTTAGCAGTTAAGTCCCATAAGATTTCACACACATTTGAACATTTCTCTGTTCTCGCGTTCATCATCTTCGTTCCGGCTCTTGTGCTTAACGCCAGAACACACCCAATGTAGGTTTTGAGTGTAGATAGAACATGACTTCGTAGCAACAAATATTTTATTTTTCATCTCTCTTAGGGTGAACACACTACAGACAGCGCAATTTGCAAGAGGATTTCCATGTCTCATCCTTGGGCTATAAAGCAGCCTCATCTGAGGAAATTAAAAACTGAGGAGAACTCAACACCACGTTGCGTTTCGTCTGAACTATTTAAATCATCCACAACAGTACATTTGTAGGGATACTAATGCAGATCCTTTTTGATAATGTTTCTACAAGACGATCTCTTAATTCCCGCTTGCATAGATAGACAGCATCCACATTTCATGAGACTTTTTCGAGTGAAGAAGAGCCTAGAACAATGTTTTCCGATGTTCGAACGCTTTTCAGATAGTTTTTATTCACTACGGGACCTGTTCCGCGTCATTAATCCGTTAAGTTCTGCATTACAGGTCTTGCTAAATCTCTGTGCAAACACGTCCAGTCTTCAACTCTAGCACAAAAAGTGCTACACTCGTTTCCCCTGAATTGTGCCTCGCATAACACTCGACGATGAGCACGCGCTGATTTGTTCTCAGCACAATTTTCTGTTGCATTCAACTGGAGACTAGATTACTGAACCTTCATAAAATTTACGATTCCAGCCGGTACCTGTTCGCGGTTCCCGCCAATCTGGTGTTGTCAACATGATCATCTTCATAAACTAAAGGCTATGCCCTGTCGATTTAGCCACGTCCCTCTCTCCATTGTCATCCTCTTCAGTTCTTCATACGATTTTATCCCCATATCTTCTTTGATGTTATTAAAATACGCTGCTCTTGGCCTGCCTGTTGGTTTTTTTCGCTAAAACGTTTCCTTCAAATACATTCTTTAGGAACTGGTTGTGTCTCATCGTGTGCCCTATCATTTTTGATTTTCTTCTTCTTATATAATTTAGCAGCGTTCTGTTCTCAGTCACTTCTCTTAAGACCTGTTCATTACTTTTTCTATCTACCCAGCTTGTTTTCATCATTCTTCTCCATATCCACATTTACATTACTTCCAGTCTCTTTTTCTCTGCCTTTACCAGAGACCACGCTTCACATCCGTAAGTTAAGACATTCCAGACAAAAGTTTTCGCAAACTTTTTTCTACTTTCTAGGCTTATATAGTTGTCTGTTAGTAAATTCCCTTTATTTTGGAAAGCTTGCTTTGCCAAGCTATTCTTCTCTTTATATCTGTGATACATTTATTGTCGTCGGTGATTGTGCTCCCCAAATAACAGAAGTTCTCAACCTACCCCTGAACATCATCTTCAAGTTTAATATTAACAACCATTTTCATTTGTCTTCCCTACTACCATAGTTTTTGTTTTCTTCTTATTTATTTTAGATTAAATTCTCTTAGGGTTTTGGCAAATTTTAGCATTATAAACTCCATTGTCAGTGTAGTGGACTGTTAAGGCAGCCAGTCCACAGTGAAGTAGCCGAAAGGGCACGCGTCAACTCACGCCGTCTGGCGTTAAGTCTGGAACAGGATTCGTAATGAATGTGATAAAGAAAAGAACGTAGCTACTAGAACACTTAACTTTTATATTGTCCTTTGGTATACAGCATTCTGGATGATACAAGTGAGACTCTATCTTGAGGTACATGCAACGTTACAACTGGTTAATGGCGCCTTGCTAGGTCGTAGCCATTAACTTAGCTGAAGGCTATTCTAACTGTCTCTCGGCAAATGAGAGAAAGGCTTCGTACGTGTAGTCGCTAGCAATGTCGTCCGTACAACTGGGCGAGTGCTAGTACGTCTCTCGAGACCTGCCGTGTGGTGGCGCTCGGTCTGCGATCACTGTCAGTGGCGACACGCGAGTCCGACATGTACTAATGGACCGCGGCCGATTTAAGCTACCACCTAGCAAGTGTGGTGTCTGGCGGTGACACCACAGTCAGCATAGGGTGTAAAAAAAGACGTTCTGTACTTATTTTGTACGTGAAATACCACTGGAGACCTCACACTGCAAGGAAAAAAAAAAAAAAAAGACGTACCACGAAGGAATGGGACGAAACACGGTAGATGCGATGTACATGTAAGACACATAAATGATTACAATTTCAGAAAAATTGGATGATTTATTCAAGAGAGAGAGCTTCACAAATCCAGCAAGCCAGTAACGCGTTAATCACCTTTGATCCTTGTTCAAGCAGCTGCTCGGCTTGGCAGTGATTGATACAGTTGGTGGATGTCCTTCTCAGGGATATTGTGCCAAATTCTGTCCAATTGGCAAGCTGGATCGTGAAAATCCCGAGATAGTTGGCGGGCCCTAGGCATAATTCTCCTAACGTTCTCAATTGAACAGATATCCGGCGAACTTACTGGCCAACGTAATGTTTGGAAAGCACGAAGAAAACAGCAGAAACTCTCCCGTGTGCGGCCGGGCATTATCTTGCCGAAATGCAAGCCCAGGATGGCTCCCCATGAAGGGCAACAAAACGGGGCTTAGAATATTGCCGACGTACCGCTGTGCTGAAAGGATGCAGTGGATGACAACCAAAGGGGTCGTGCTATGGTATGAAATGACACCTTAGACTATATCAGGCCTGATTGTCGGGACTCTTGGCGGGCGACCGATTGGTATCCCTTCGCTGGTCATAGGGGCTCATTTCGAAGTGAGACTCACCAATGAAGACAAACTGCGCTCCAATCAATGAGATTCCAGGTCGAATGCGCCCGACAGCACTGCAAACGGGCTTGTTGATGTACAGAGGTTAAAAATGGCTGGCGGAAGGGGCGCCGTGAGCTCAATGTCCTTTCTGTGAGCCGCCTATTAATGGTCCTCGTGGTCACTTAAGCACCAGTTGCACGTCGGATAGATGATAGTGATGAATCCGGGACTCTGAATACCTTTCTGACGATTGCTCGGTCCCCTCGTTCAGTCGTCTCTCTACGTCGACCGCTTTCTTCTTAATACTGTGTTTGGCCCTGATTCACATTCGTCAAATAGTCACAATGCTCCTATTCAAATGTCGAGAGCTTCGCCGATTACTGCAACGTCCTCTCTCAAATTCTGACACCTGGACGTCTGCATGTATTGTCCACGCGTCTGTCCAGCTGAGACACGGAAGGAAATTCGTGAAGATTTTACGTCCTGGTATCGATATGTCTCCTGTTCACTACCCTTGCCAGCTGCGCAGTGAAATTGCGCTGCAACACCACGCCGTCAGAGTTCCAGTTTTGTTTTTTTCCATCGATAACTGTATGAATATCGGTGAGCCGGTGGGTTTCTGGCGCCAGACGATATCGATTCTTACTTCCATCTTTAATCGTTGTCCCTGTGCCTTGGTCTCTTTGCGCCTTTGATGCATGATTTTTATGGTGGCGCGCGTGCCCAAGTCGGGTAGAGTGGGTCCGCGCATCAGCCGAGTCAGTCTGACGTGGCGTGCTTTCGATGTTGTCGTTGTGGGGAGTTGGCGACACCGTGTCACGTGGCACGGCCGTAAGCCGTGAAGACCAGTTGGGTTGGAGCAACGAAGAAGCATGGGCCGCTGCCGGAAACATTCAAGTTGTATTGACACGGCTGGCCAGTGGCGACCGGGATTTGCTAATACCTCGAGAGCTATGTGGGTGGATGGCGTGTGAATTTCACATGAAGAAGAAAAAATTAATCGCCATGCTTTCGTGGTGGGTGGCTCCTTCTATATATAGTGAATACTACTGCGTACTCAAGGACTGTTGACTGTTGCAGTTGCTCGTGCTAGTGGCCAGCAAAACATTCACTGCAGTGGTGGCGAGGCGAGTTACGTTCTGGAGCAGCCACGAAATTGTGTTACTAAAGCGGCTAGGAATAGCGCCTCGCACTGGTAAGTTTGGATTTGGTGCTTAGTGGCACGCTGAAGGTAGATGGTTCACTTGAGCGTCATTTCTTAATTTAGTTATAGATTTAGAATTTTCTGGTTTTACGAATTAGTGGTAGTGGTTGTTTCTTAATAATTTCTTGTGCATATTAATGTGACATTAGTTTCCTATGGGAATTTCAAATACCTATCTGAAGGTTGATTGTCACGTTAGGTACTGCACGTTTGATTTTTGTGGTGTCAGCTATTCAGCAAAGACAGATAACGTTAAGTCATTGGATGTGGACTGGCACATCTTTTCACGTAGTATTTATACATATAAATTTTTTTTGATCAAAGGAAATTAAACTCCTTAATTCTGTTGATTGGTTAACTTGTAATATATATATATATATATATATATATATATATATATATATATATATATATATATATATATATGTGTGTGTGTGTGTGTGTGTGTGTGTGTGTGTGTGTGTAACTTGTATATACTACAGTGTGTCTGCCGCTCATGTTTTCCTGTTTTCAGAAACGTGTATGGTGGTCGACGCGAGCAATCCTCGCCCGCGAGCTTGCAGAGTGACAGAAATCTCAGGATTTGAACTCAGGGCCGTCCGGACCGCGTTAAGGTGCGATTTCTCTATTCCACTTATTCAGTTTGCGACCAATTTGGACAAGTGGCGTGTCGTTTTTTTGTGTTAGGGGTATAGTTGCCATTAACTGTGGCACAAACCATAAATTACGACTTCCTTTGAATAAAATATCGAGTAGTAAAACTGACGATCCTTTAGTAACAATGTAATATTTTTCCCCTCCTTTAGTGTTCTGTGGTTAAACGTGCTGGCACAGCCTAGTTCTCGGGACAGAGCGAACAGGTAGATGCGTAAGTGCAGGCATGTTACCTGGTGTATCGAAATCACGGTTTCCAGCGTTTTCTGTGATGGGAAATTCTCCAATCCATTAACATGGATCAATTCTACATCAGCCTTATAAAAAATATCTTTCTGGCCAGTTTTCTTTCACTCACCTTGTAAAACATGGTGGTACGTTACTGAATAATACGATGTTGACTACAGAGGAAAATTCCTGCTGAATGGAGGAATACGATTGTTATACCTCTCTTCGGAAGAAAATGGAAATAAACGCATAGGGGCAGTAATACCAGTAGCTGAGAGAGTAATGAACCTCGCAGGTAAACACGTGTGGCCACGAAAATGAGACTAGAGCCAGAGGGGCTCCTTTCTCCTTTCAGCTTGTGATCTGAAGGGTGGTTTGAGGACTTACTCCAACACGTATGCGGCTGTTCCGGGCGAGCAAGTCTCTCCTCAGTCCATCAAGCAGCACCTTGACAGCCGTCTTGCTGCCGAAGTACATCGCGTATTCGGGGTCGTGTGGTGGGATGTAAGCGGCGAGGCTAGAAAACGAAAAGAGACTCTAACAATCACTTTAAATTAATAGAACATAGCTACAGAAAACTTTAAGAAACAGTTTATCGGAGCGTAATGTGACAACTGCTGTAACTGCACAGCGTGATTCAGCTGCCCCTACCGATGTCATTTCTATGCAACCCGCAGTGTTATATCTCGCCGTCAAGAACCACGCGTCAGATTTTTGTATCCTCTGGCTCACTACGCGGAAGCTGTTAAGACTACAGAAAAAATGAACTGGGCGTCTTTGTAGGAAATTTTATGTAATTATTAAATTTTCTACTGGGATACGCTTTCGCTACAAGCGACAACGTACGAAAGTGACCATCATACGCACTCCTGCTCCCACATTCAGCCGCTACCGGTCAGGATTTATAGTGTGTTGCTCATGGAACTCCCTCCTACCGCTTTGCAAAAATTTTCTACTGCTTGAATTATTTCCCACATTCGAACTTATTTGGTCTTCACTAACTGCCCTTATTACGCCACAGGCTTAGTCGTGCACTTACAAACTGTAAAATTGACTTTTGTGTATATTTTTAACAGTAGAAAAATACCTATTTCATCGTTGTATTTGTCAGACGTTCTGACTTCGAAAATACTGTGCTAGTAATGGTTACGTTTTGATCGAATTGCTACAGTAATTCGATTTAGCGTAAATCTACAAAAGTCGTTGTTCTTTTCATTACACTTACTGGTACGTTTAAATTAATATTGTTAAAGAAATAGCCCAATATGCTGGAGGTGCAATAGCCTAATCAGTTGAGACCAAAAAAGGTCAAACTTCTGTTTTTTAACTTTGTGTTCTGGCTTACGGCAGGTCATGGGGGAAGCCTCGTCATAGAGGTCCACCGCATGAGCGTCTAGGGAAGTGATTCCAGTGGTGGTTTCCCGTTGCCTTCCACTGGTGATGATGAAATGATAATGAAGACAACACAACACCCAGTTCCTGAGCGGAGAAAATCTCCGACCCAGCCAGGAATCGAACCCGGGCCCCTCGGCGTGACGGGCCGCCGCTCTGACCACTTAGCTATCGAGGAGGACAAAAAAGTTCAAATATAGGAATAATTCGCCTGGTCGAAAATTTTTGTACAGTGGTAGCAGGGAGTGCCACGAACAACGTACTAAGAATCCTTACTGGTGAGGGATGATCGTGTAGTCGAAGGTGCGTATGTAGGTTACTTTTTTATGGTTTTCTTGAGTAGTACTAAAATCCTAGCGTCCAGCGAAAATGTAACCCAGTACAAAATCTAGCTTCATTAAATTACCCACAAAAAGATCCCGTTTATTTTTTCTGTAGGAAAAAAACTTGCGCGTAGCGAGAGAGAGAGAGAATGTGGAATGGTTTTTGATGGCCAGATATAACATTGCGGGATGCATAAAACGACATCGGTAGGAGCAGATGAATGACCATGTATGCATTAAGTACACAAGGTGAACAATAAATCAAAATTTTGTAACATTTGAAGAACTGGTGAATGACGTCTCTTTGTTTGTCGTGTATTATCGCAATATTTTTGGAAGTGATATGCTGAAACACAGAAGGTAACCTCAGCATCTCAGTTTGTCGATAAATGTTTATGATAGTACAAAAGTTTATAGAAAACATACAGACACAAAAATCCTATGCTACAACGGAGTGAGAAGGAGATGTAATTTGGTCACAAAATTATTTAATATAGAGGCATGTAATGGGTATAAGTGCAGATATTTTTATTGGTGACTGATAACTCTATATTGAACAAACATTACATCAGTATTTACTTGAAGTGCAGACCAATAATTATAGATCTTAGGAGTGGTATGTTTTTGGGTTAGTTAGTACTTCCAAGTATATGTGGAAGGGGCAAGCTATTCATTAATGGTATTAGTTGAAAACAGTCTTGGTTGCGATTTTAGATTTTTATTTATCAACTACGCTTTTCAGCTTATTTAGGCATCTTCTGATATTAATTTGGTATTTCTTAGGACGATCCCTTAGAGGAGTCAGTACTAGCACACGACGCTGTGGTGTATTATGCTAACTACGTAAGCCCCATCTTATTCTATTATTTGCTCCTGTGAACGTGTACGCGTTATGCAGTTCTTGAAGTCACTCACGTCCATCTAGAAAGTATTTACTGTTAACGAAGGCGATGTTGGCCTGATGTTCTCGATGATGCCCTTTAGCTACTCTCTCTAAAGGATCGTCCTAAGAAATACCAAATTAAGATCATCCTGAAGATGCCTAAATAAGGTGAAACGCGTAGTTGATAAATTAAAAAAAACTAAAATCGCAAGGAAGACTTTTTTCAACTAATACTATTAAACACTGGTTTGCTGATTCATGCCACAGATGGATTGGAAGAATTTTTATTGATTAATGCTTATTTTCCCAGCAGGTCAGGTACTGAATTGCGTACACGTGGACCCAAATTGGTTGGCTATACCGACAAGTGTAGTCTATTTACTGGTGCAGTTGCGACCATGTAGAAAACATTAAGTCGCAACGTTTGTGACGTGTTTGTGAGAATTCTGTTCGATGCACAGGAAGAACAGCCAACACTCTGATACCGCTTATAAAATATCTGCATGTATATACTTTACACCCTGTACACAATACAATGACGATAAATTATGCAAATGCGATTCTAGAGAGTGATACAGAACTCCATCGTCAAAACGTCGCAGGTTATTCTGAGATCTTTTCATTGTTTCTTGATACGAGGGTTTCGTTGTCGGCGGTGGCTCGTTACATAGCAATTGGACTTCTTTTGGTATTTTACTCTCTGTTATTAGGTTTTATTTCATTACACTGAAAACATCTGCCGAAAGGCGAAAACGTATTAGTTGCGCGTTAACAGTGTTACACAGCTGTATGAATGGGTTTACTGATGAAGTATTGACCGATATGCACCTAGTGTTTGGGTTCACTGAATGTAGCGGAAGAGCGGCACAACCACGGTAGGGTAGTTGTTCCCGCAGCCACAAAACCCCCTCACAGTAATTTTTCCTTTACCTGAGCGTTGTTACATCCCCCTGTGTTCTTTTACTATATGTTTTGGTGAGTGCGTATTATAGATTTTACACCTTTGTGCAACTACAGTATTTCGCGGAAACCAAGATAGTTTTAGTGAAAAACCGATTAAAGTGCATTACTACTCTGTAATGAGCCACAGGACACCATGGATCCCTTATACCAAACAACTCAGAAAATATCCTTGTACAACCTCAGAAATTTTTTCGTTGGAGTTCAAGTGACCTGATGTACTCGTATTTAATACTGACTGGCTTCTCAGCCCTGAAATAACTTTTTTCAACTAGATGGCTATCCATCGATGATTACAATACGTGAAGATTTACTTGTATCGCAAATAATAATAATTGACTTAATAACAAAAACAGTTATTTTCAGAGAGGAAAATCCTGCTGGAGATAAAATTGTCGTCAATAATATCACAATAAGTGAAACATGTTAATTGTATCGACTGCAACGTCCTTGAAGATAAAGACATACAAAAGAAAATACATACAAAATAAGATAAGTCACAAACTAGTTTAAAATGTGATAAGGGTGTTGCCGTCTCAGCATTGCTGTACCGAAGTGAGATATAGATTATAAATAGAAAGCGAATATTTCCCCCAACTTGTAGTCCGATGAACATTGTCAGGAATGTTCTAATAACTTTTGGGATTGCAGCCGGGTGATGTCAACAACCGTAGATAGTCTTACGTTTCAACAGGTAACATACTTGTCATTTTCAGGAAAAGCAGCTGCAATAAGTGCTGTGTAAGTGAATTTAAAACCTCGATTTGCAGACCAGTTCCGGAAAGATAGAACACACACTCACACACACACATACACTGTAAACACTAACACCACCACACAACAAAAGTTGGCCTAAGCTAGAAGTTATCTACAGTGAAAATTACTAAACAACAGGTGGGGTAGCATTAACTCTGACCTATTTTTTGGCGAGGGAGAGATCAGGATTCCACACAGAACTGAAGCAAAAACCGCCATCTCTATTTACAAGATTACTTGTTAATCTACTTTCAGCTGCTTCAAATGGTTAAAATGGCTTCGAGCACTATGGGACTTAACTGCTGCGGTCATCAGTCCCCTAGAACTTAGAACTACTTAAACCTAACTAACCTAAGGAAATCACAAACATCCATGCCCGAGGCAGGATTCGAACCTGCGACCGTAGCGGTCGCTCGGTTCCAGACTGTAGCGCCTAGAACCGCTCGGCCACTCCGGCCGGCATAGCTGCTTCCTTAATAACATTGTCCCAATAGCTAGAAGTGTACGCCAGAATTTCCGTGTTGTTAAATTTCGTAGACCGACCGGTGCCAATATGACGTTATACAATAGCCGATTTTCTCGGGTGTTATAAACGTATTTTTCAGATTCACTTGCACAGCACTTACCTGCTGAAGTTCTGCCGTGAAAATAACAGGGTAGTCACCTGTCGAAATATCGGTGGTTGTCGATGACGTCACGTGGCGATATTCCCGTAAGTTTTTTGAACATTGCATACGCCAGGAGAGACTCAGCTCTCACAGTACCAGAAATGCCGATGACAGAAAATAATATTATTATGCGAATAGTGAGACAAAATTTATAGTGAAGGACGATCACCAAATGAGCAAACAATTCAGTGACTCGTCAAGCACAGAGCTGTCTCATTTGCACGTTCACATCTTGTGAAGAGAGATCAGACCACTTACATTTAGGTGTCGAAACAGTTTGAAGAGTGAGTAATGGTGCATGCCATATGGATGCAATTTGGCATCACAAAAGCCAACATTTTCATGGGATCCTGAGGGCTGATGCCCCTATGCTGCACAGAAAGTCTAACCTTCTACTGCCTATAGAGACGTGTTAGCACATCTGTTTCTCAGTTACCGTAGCTGTTTGAAGTAGAGCTCGATCTAAATGACAGAGCACTCCTGTGCAGAAACGCATTCTCGTTCTGAGAGCTTGAAGAGTCCATCCTTGTTGCCCCGTAAGGGAGGCCCCCTCAGGTGATTGTTGGCTACTGACCTGTGCACTTCGAGCATTCTCTTCGCTGTCTGCACAGTACGTTAGCACTGCCTTCACACACTACAGCTCCAGGAAAAGTCGTTCATGGCCAGGTATGTGTCATTATACATACTGACGAAAACTTAAACTAGAGGAAACATATTATGGAGCTGGTCAAACAAGCGATTTCAGCTACTTTTGCCTTGGGAGAGGTAAACTAGTAAGTACAAATCTCATTAAATGTACTTTTGGGGGTTGCACAATCTTTAAATAGAGAGAATAAAGGGGGAGAAGGATACATAGGTACAAGCATTTCCCAAGACTGCACTACTTCAGAAATGGGGTGGAAGAGGGGGACGTAAATTTTATATTTAGGGATTGCCACATAATTTTCACTTAGCACACTTTCTTTATTTTACACTGTTTGCGTCACAGTAAGCAACACTACTTCTTTCACACCTTTCTTGTTTTACAAGATTTGCTTCTGGCAGCAAATTGTCAGACATGTTTTGCTTTGGTTGACTCGTTATTGAATCAAGCGCCAGCAGACATCATGGTTGTACTTCTTCGCTCTGACAGTCTGTCGCCACAGTGTTTTTATAGTTACAGTTAGAGGAAACTGTAATATTCAAACTGTGTTCTGCAATATATGAATCCACCAAAAATCAGTGAGAAATTGTTGTATACTGGTAGACTAGGTCTTAGTGCTCTGGTTAAAGAATATTTATCATCTGAAACCTCAGAAACATAAGTAACGTGCAGTCTTTTAAGTAGTGCTTAACCTCAAGTAACCTCGCTGTCGGTCATTTTATTTGTTGTTATAGTATAAACTGAACTGTTGTGAATACAGAAATCGAATAATAAAGATTCCTCTTTAACCCTGTAACTGATATACCTTGTGTGTTTTTGTGCACCATTGCCTGCTTTAGTAATCGCTTATGTTACAAAAATTTGTTGTATACTTGTTCGCTCTGTTCAAAATTTTGCAAGTTCACCCTGAGCTGTTGGTGGTGGCAGACGAGTATGACGGTAGCGATTTTGACAGACTGTGGCTCTTGTACTATTAATAGCTGAATATGACACCATCTGCATAAACTGAGTAGTTTGTTGTTAACTTAATTTACTCTCTTGGGAGTTGCCTGACTTGTAATTACGTGATTCTGATCATGAATTATTTCCTGTACGCTGCGAGCTTCAGTCTTGATGTTATCTTTAAGCATTATGAGCAGGCGTCGAGAAGCACACATCTGCTACAGATTGTGTAAGTTATTGTGAGCTACTCTCAGAACAGGTTGCTGAGTTTTAAGCCAAGTGTGGAAATTTAAATTTAGTACAGTGGAACACACGTTCTTGTATTATTCCTAATGCAGGCGTTCATAAAAAGAAACTATAAAATTTACACATTTTATGTAACTACAGTCACAGTTAACTAAGATTGGATTTATAGAAACATATTTAAATTTCAAGTGAAATTCTGGTTGAAATGATATAGCATAGCCTCCGGAGAAAGGGAATGTAAATTAACTTATCGATATTCATCAACATGGAAGCGCTCTCCACGCCCTTATGCAGCAACAATTACTATCTCTGTATCACAGAATGTAAGAAAAGGACGTTTTGTTTCTTTGTCTTCTTCTTTGTGTTCACGGTATTGTTGGTTCTGATGTCCTATCTGACGGTCGCATAGAGATCACGGTCTGTAAATGAGTAATATAATTATCTGTAGCGTTATTATCAATTTTGTCAAATATGTATGCAATTTTTTAGGGCAGAACGTGTTTTTTGTTGGTAGCAAATAGTACCTTCTCTGATCAATGATTTATTTACGTAATCATTAGATGTTGCACTGACCATTTTGTGTAAGTTAATTGTTGTAGCGACGCCATTAATAATAAAATGATAAAATCGCTTTTAATAGTCATTTCTTGCAAGAAGCATTAAAGATAATATTCTTAATAAATACAGAACGGCGTCTTGTAATATTTTCCATTTCATTTTTTAGGCCCGAGGTACAGTTTTATCAATAATAATTTTTATTAATGTATACTCTGCCATTGCACATAGGCAGCTATACTGGAGCATCAAGCCTCACAAAAAAGAAATAATGAAGCAGTTTATTTAACTGGTTTATCGCGTAACATAAAAGAAAGATTTTTTAAAAAAATCCATCGTGAGTAAGACAGATGTCTTCACGTTAGAATACGTATGATATTTCTGGCGATAGCGCCTTGAGAAACAATTAGCCGTGGCTTTTAACAAACATAAAAGAGAATTTTTAACAAAACGTTTTCATTTCCAATTATCAGACTAGTTTATTTCATTCTCATTTGAAAAAAGGTTACGCGATATTGATGGTTTATTAATTTTTCATGCTGTGGCCTTAAATTCTACTCACTGGTTGGCCTCATTAATTTCTTTAACTTACTTCAGACTAGAGTGTAGAAGTTTTACTTTGTAACGAAAATTACTTGACTATTCAGGTCAGAGGTTCGAGATAGAGTTTTTGATATTTTATGCAAATACTTACATCTCTCATCCTATCAGTTTTCATAATTTCTTTATTGTGTTTTGAAACGGTGTGTAATAAAATCTTTACCAAAATGAATTATTACGTAATAATTAAATGCCCACCACCTCACCACTACAGCTACTCCCTACAGCTACATTTAGGTGTATGACTACTTCTTTTTGACAATTATTGTGAGACTCTTTCGACTTCTAACATCTGTATTTGTGGAATTGTTCATCATACTAACATAACTTCTTAACACAATCCTTCGCAGAATCGCCAGCTATCGCTTATACGTTATGCAAGATGTGTGTGTGAGCGTAGGCTTCAGCTGTTGAACTACATCTCACCTACCATATGCTGGCGGCCTACAATGGAATTACGCCACTATCGTTGCCCCGTCCCACACCAATTAGGGTATTTTGTCTACGAGCCCTGATTATCACTCGAGCCACGAACGCTCTTGTTCCAAACTGGTAATTACATTCACGTCTGGCACAAGCCACAGGAGCACATCACTCCTAGCTGTTAACTAGGCGTTAAGTGGCGTCTTGGAGCGTCTATGGTGTACCTTCTGATCTCGTCCGTAGCTTAGCTAATCTAATGTTCATTTGGAGTCCATTTGTATTGCTTCACTGCATTCACATACTCGTACAATGACACTACTGTAGTATGATAATGAAGCTTAGGAGTTATCACAACAATTTGTATCGAAGTTGCATCAAAAAATCATCCGATTTCGTATGCCATTTTCTCCTTTCAGTAACAGAGTGCTGACAAGTGACTCTTCATGATCGTCATTTTATAGATAAACGACCCGTTTAAAATTGAGCAGTGGAAGAATGTGCTACTCTCAGAAACTTTTCTTTGTCAGGGGGTCACGCCTCTCCATTTTCTAAGCACACTGTGGTAGCCACTCACCTGCAGATGTGGATGATGAAGCCATCTTCGACGCCCCTGCTGAGCATGCCCTGCACGGCCTCCCTGGTGCAGATGCTCAGACCCAGCACGTTCACGTCCAACATACGTCTCCAGTCTTTAGTGGCTCCACCTGCAAACAACACGCCGAAACAGGTAACTGTAAGCACTTCAAAAGATAAACAATAGTTGCTTCAGGTAGATGAATTAACGAAACTTCTCTATGAGACACAACACCTCTCTTGTACTGTCAGCCATTTAAGTGCATATGTACCACTGCAACTTTGAGGATATAGCAATAATAATAATAATAACAGTAATAAGAGCTAAGGCGGAATCCTTTTCTTCTGATTATTTCTAGCTCATCTCTGTTAGTTCTTCCCACCCAGTAATGGTTGCGTAATGACCAGTAATACGTCAAAAAACGGTTGTAACCGTCTTTGGTCTACATATTGATGAGTACGTAACTTTGAAGAAACATATTGTTGACAGGGAATCTCCTGAGTCCGAGGTCGCAAAACGTAAATGATGTTTACGTTATTCGACGCCCCACATATAGTTTAACATGCAACCACAATATTGGCTGCTAACGGCAATAGGGGCGGAACTGGAGGTATCCAGTGGCGAGTACAGTATATGAGTAACTCACAACAGTGTTACACTGCTAGTGGTGTTGACACAAAGACGAGCATGTCAACGATAAACGAAGCAAACACTACACTGCATCTGCAACAACAGTTGCCGAAGATGGCATTTAGTCAAAATGAAACGCAAGGCATATTATCGCACTATCTAAAGCTATGCCTTAAAGAATAGCCAGTTTCACGATAAGCTCCACGACAGACGGTTTCACATTCGGTTGCATGCCATCACATTTCCCCATTACACCAATTTGATTCTATATGCATTATTTAAGAGTGGATACTTAGCTGAACGTTCTGCATGGTTTGTAGCTCCCATGGAGTTCGTCTTCAGTCTTGATGATGCGTACCTTTGTGATCACTGTGGCGCATCATTTTTCATTCGGTGTTTGTTTTGAACATTTCTTGAATATCGACGATGTCTTATTTTACGACTTGTTATACATACATCCCATGGGAGTTTTATACTGTACTTCTCGCATACTTGTTTTCTGGCGCCCTCCTGATGCACAAGGTGAGTTTTTAGCAGCTAATATTTTTCGTGTCATAATTGTTAACACAATACTTTCAAGCAAGCCTTACTAAAGACTGAATTTGCGTCCTGATACTTATGGGATTCCTTGTAAGCTGCTCAAACATTTTCCTTTACTTTTGTTCTTCATACAACTGCTATTCTTGGAAACAAAGTAATCAACACCGTAACATATCTTGCTAATTTCCACTCAGCAATGTCTTATAGAATAATTTCCTGGGCTATTTTAGCAAAGAAAGTATTGATTACACAAAAGTGAGCTGTTTGAACGATAAAAAAATTGCTTCGCCAGTTGGCTTTTGAGAAGGTTAGAGCTTTATAAATTTGGAAAATACCTCCAGTATTACAAGAATACAGGCAAAACCTTTTTCAGTTTTTGGCAAAGGAGCATAGAAATCCTCAGCTAACAGTTCCATCAAATCATTCAGCGTAGGAAGTCTACATGAATGGATAGTAACTTTGGCTCTTCGGCATTTATCACATTTTTAATAGGATTATTTACCCTCTTTGCCATGTTATAAAGAAAAATCACAGATTGTGCTAATTTCTGTACACTCTTTTTAACACCTACATGCTGAAAATTCAAATGGGTATAATCGACTATTTCAGTTATGTGCTCACTGGGCAAATACACTCCCCAGTTTACCTAATTTTCATTGGTTTGTTGAAACAGTAAACAATTATAAATCCTGTTACATGTTGGCAGTCGTACCCAAGTTCCTTTTTATCGTCTTCCACACGTCATCATGATTCTGATGTAACCTCAAAGGTTTTTGCAGTTTTATTCAATATTCTTCTCTCTCTGAACTTCATTGAGATAAAACAGATTTACATGCTGCTCACGATTGTTTATCCGACTTTATAACTCCATCCTACTACCAGTCTCGGGAAGGTATCTGACACAATGTTTTGTGTACCTTTAACATATACGATTTTAAATTGAAATTGCTGCAAAAGGAGCGTTCGCCACATCAATCATCCATGTATTAATATAAATCATATGAAAAGGCTCTGTGATCAGTGTAAATAATTGTTTTATTTCCTGATAGACAACCTCTAAACTCCTGGAATCCCCTTTTTCCTGACTTTTTCCAAGTCATTATGTACTTCTCACACAGCCATACTACGTTTTTCTTCACACCTAGTGAATGACCTGTTTACAAAGGATAATGTTTTATTATCTTCAGTCCACTCATCTCCATAATACTGGAACTATTCCACTTCAGTGCTGTGCCCACTGGAGTCAGTTTCTAAACAAAATGGCTGACTGAGGTCAGGGTGGTGTATGAGCCTCCTCTCCCTCAAAGCCTCCTTAAGTTCACCAAAAGCTTCTAGATATTTGTACGTCCAGGTGACAGTTGTCCAAGCACAAAATTTCTAAAAAAGAATTGCACATACCTAAAATGATTTACGTTGCTTTTGGTTTCTAAGACATGGACATTCTTTTATTGTCTTTATGTTTTTGGGATCACTTTTAATACCAGTTGTCGGTGATATATTGCCCAAAAATTTTCTCTTTTTTCTAACATTTCACATTTTCTAAGCCTAGTGATCATGCTCTCTTTTCTTAAAGTTTAAAATACCTTGTCCACAGGTTACAATATTCTTACCAAGATTCAATGGTAATTAGTTGGTCATTTACATATCCAATTATTTTGGTGCTTAGCTCTGATCTTATGACTGGTCTAGCACTCACATAGATACTGACACGCATATTAAACCCTAGTGGGACAACATTATAATGGTATAACTTCTCATTTACAAAAAGGATGTACAGTTTCGACATTTTTAAGTAATTGGTACTTGCCTGTTCATAAGTTAAATCACCTTGTTGTACTTCTGTAATATCCCTTCCATATTTTCTGGGTGATTTGTCTCTCTCCTCTCTACTGTATTCAACATTCAAGCATCTATGACAACTTTTAGACTACTGTTCTTTTTATGCACAACTATTAAAGGACGATTGAATTCACTCTTACTTCTGTCTGTCTGTCTGTCTATCAGAAAATGTTTCCCATAAAAGTCTCTAATTCCTCTTTCTGGTGGTCATTTAATCCTTCAAATTTAGACATTTGGTTTTTAAGTTCTTCTGCAATCCCCTTTTATCCTTATCACAAGCACAGGCCAGGTTCATTTCCAATTTCGCAAAATCAATCCCTTTTAATTTAAGATGTTCCACTAAGTTATTATTATCTAGTGTAACATCATCAAAATTCACAGTCACTTTTGATCCTTCACACCCAATATTAACAAAACTGTCTCCACAATAAATCTTTCCTCTACATTCTGTTAACCAATCCACACCTAAACTCATTGCTACGCTTTGCCCTGGTACCATAAAAAATATGCATCAAACATATGCCTACAATTTCAAATTACAGAAATATTTGCGGATTAGCAGCTTTGCTTAATTTATAAATTGCATTTACTGTTTTTAGTCCAGACAATCACACATTCATTACATCATTATGTTCCTGTTCATAATTCAAAAACCTTTGAGTAACTGCATCAGTTTCAATACTAGTGTCTAAAAGAGTTTTGTTTTCTCCACCATAAATGCCAGTTTTCACAGGGAGTTGTCCAGTCCTAGTATCATCAGTTTCACTTACTTCATGTGACAGTTCCTAATAAAATCACTCTGTGTCCAGTCACTACTATCTATCTGTATATATGTCTTCTTCTAATTCTTTTGAATCACACATAAATGTATTTCTTGTCATTACCTGTTGCTAACTTTTTAGCCAATGACAAAAACATTAACTTTCTCCTCAACACCTATATCTATTGGACTCTTCAAATAATTTTTGGTAGGCCTGCTCATCTCCTCAATAATTTCAGAAAAAGTTCATTGTCATTCCTTATCTCCTTTTTCCAAGTCATTATGTAAAAGATTTGTAACCTCTTTTATTCTCTCTTCTTCCTTTTTACTACTACTACTAATCTTTCTCATTACTATTACTACTTTCATTTTGCACCCATCTCTTTGCTGCCCCTCATATTCTTTGACTCCATTCTATAGCTGGGAAAACACTTCTATTTATTAACTCAATGAGTCCATAGTATTTCCATAACTATCATCAAATACATTATCTTCTGCCATTACGTTCTGACTTTTACATGTTCGATTACTAAATGTAGTACTAGTGCTATGAGAAATTACTAAATTCTTCCATAATGGAAACTTGAAACATTTGTTGTCCTATAAGTATACACGCCCTAGCATGGGACTCAAATGTGGGAGTTCTGTTCCCACTTAGGACTCTTCCACCCCTAAAATTACTTGACCTCTTGGCACTCTGCCTCTCACATTTATTAGTTCATTGTCTTTGTCTCGTGCCTGTTCTTATGATAACACCCAGAATTTCTGTTTTCATGAAGTGAACCACTTCTATGCCATCTATCAAGATCCCTCATTCTTTTCAATCCAGTTCTCAGTCCTAGAAGTGGTCTCATTAATTTTCTCCACTTCTTCCTCATTCATCTAATGACATTGCTGTTAAAGCTGATCTCAATATTTCCTTATTTCAGCTTTCCCTTGCTTGAACGCAACAGCCTGTATTTTATGTTTTTATACAGGCCTCCTACCTTTCCACTTATGACATTCCCAAATTTTCCTTGTTCTACTGATGTTTCTAACTGAGTCTCTGTAACCCTTTCAGAAACTTAATTTTTGAATTTCCCAAAATCTTTATTTACCTCTAACTTGACCTCATCCATTTCCTTATCTAAGCCACCTTACTGCTCCTGTTTAAAAATTTCCAGTCAGAATTCTCCTCTAACATTTATACCTTTCCACATACTTCTTTCTGTGATTGTTCCATTTTTATATTCCATCATTTGCACTCTCTTACTTGCTAACACCAGTTTCCAATTTAACAAGTAAATGTTTTCCTGTATTTTGCATAACAGATTCTGTACCTTTGTCCCATCTGTTCACTTCACCACACTTGGAAACCCACTACATGTTCTTCCTCTACAATCATCGTATTGCAAATTAAACAGAAAAACCAAAACCAGACACACTACTCACTAAATTTCGAATTCTGAATTCAAAGATTTCAAGGTCTCAACAAGACAGTGTTTGAAACAATACTATCCTGTTATGACAGGGCATCATAGGTAACGAAACAGGAGTTCCCTGATCTATCAATAATATTAGTCCTACCACTAAATTTAGTAATAAAATAAATGATCTTATAAATTATAGAGCATTTAACCCAAAGAGCATATAAAAATGGAGGAAACTTGATAAATTTCTAATAAAATGTGTACATATATTTTGTAGCAAATAAAATCCTAATATTTTACCTTTTCTCCGAATTAACTAAATATTAGACAGACTCAAACTGAACTGATTACTACCATTTATCAAAAAAGTAAGCAACGCCCCAGAATGGCTTTGGTATACCATAGTACAACAACACTGGTATGTAAACCAATGTCATGCAACATACATCTATCAGAAGTAAAGTTTTCATATGGCATGAATACTTCAACAATGGAAACACATATACTGTTTTCCGATTGTTTGTAACCAGTTAGCTAAACGTCAGAACTGTATGATGTGTTTTTTTTCTAGTACATTGCACTAAGCAATACAAAATTCGACATACAACTTGGATATCCAGACAAAAGACTGAAGTAATGTTCACAAGCACTCCAGTTACACAATTATATGAAGAAAAAGATAAAGTAAACGAAAAGGAAAAAATCTTTATCGCTCCAGATAAATATGTAGCACACACATATGCTGCCTGAAGGAAAGCAGTGTCAATAGGTGAAGTGTTCACAAAATTGTAATGTGTGGTGTGAGATGAAATTTAACAAAAGAATTTAACTTTTGACTTTGTTATCATTGAGAGTATTATTTATAATGTGTGGGGTATCAGTTATGTCCAAAAAGTACTAAAAACGAGAAGTCTAAGAAACGACTTCATCACAAAATGATGTGTTTCATACATAATTAAACATAAACTCTTTCAAGTGACTACTCGACAATAAATACTAAAGAATGATGAAGGAAAGAATAATATTTACAATATCCTTGTTGATCAAAGTACCTGCAGTTGGCAATGCAGACCAAAAGTGCTCATCACTATTTTGTAGTTTCACATTAGACATGGCAAGATGCACTTCGTATATCACAGTCCACCATATTACCTAGCTATTACTCTCTCGCCAAACATGTTGTTTCAAAGTCCCAACCTCATAGTGTTCTAATTATTATTTGGTGAACTATTAGTCTGTGTGAGAAGTTAATTCTTTTACCATAATGTCACAGTTTGTACTCTATTCATAGAAAGCAATCAACTGGGTATAACTGCCTCTACGCTGTCCTTATTGATAGGTTCCACCTTAATATTTTAAGACACAATACGTTATAATCGAGCCATTGTAGTCTATATATTCATTAAGTTCACTCTACGCATAAAAAACAGTCCACTCGGAAAACAGCTTACTGCACTTCATACTTTTCAAGTTCGCTTTGTGAGACAAGAGCCCACGATACGAGAGTACTGTAATATGTTTGTATTTTAAATTTGGGGTCTATGATACGCGTTGGGACAGTTCGCTTTGTACGCTCTGAAACTCCACTCCACAATCACGTGACTCTGCTGACTGCACATCATAATCTCAAGTTTATTTTTCGTGGTGTTGCTCTACGATCTGAAGCACTCTAAAGGGTTTAGATTTAGCATCATCGTCCCCACTATGTATCGAAATCTGCTGCCTAAACACACAACACACTCATGACAGTCAGTCTCTTAGTGCCCCCAGACACCATAGACACCTTGAAACGTCCCCTTTGAACAATTATACAGGACTGTGCTTAAACTGACACACAATATTTTGTTAGCGCAACGCAATCTGACTTTCAATAATCCCTACAAAATAATGGGCCCTGACTAACATTAAACTATACCTTTCACAAATCACTTACCTCACAAAAATCTTCGCTACTCAAGCTACTACAATACAGCGAGCGCCACTACTGCCAGCTAAATAAAAGATTCAAACTACTGAAGGCACTAACTACTGATAGGCATAGTTAGCAAATGAAAGATTTTAATAGAGAACAACCAATGTATTTACCTCAATAGTCATAATATATATAGCAGTTCATGACAAATTTCAAAACTCCGCCATCTCTCTCCCCACATCCACCACTGCTGGCGGCTCACCTCCAACTGTGCAACGCTACGCGCTGTTCACAGCCAGCTGCCTAACACTACAATGGCGAGTATTACAACAATGCAAAGCAGCCACAGACTGCACACAGCACAGCCAGTGATTGTCATAGATAGCGCTACGTGGCGTTACCAATAAGAAAACAGAAACAGCCTACTTACATAGCCCCCATGCTCCGCACAAAAAATTTTACAAACTGTTTTGGGCACTGGCCAATACATATTTGTTAAAAATTTTTTCACAATTACAGTAACAGAGATATCAAATGCACACACTTATTGATACAATGTTGGTCAAATGCTAAAATTTTCTCACAGTCCATAAAGACAGTCCTGATCATTCATCACAGTAACACTGCAGGGTTTTTCTCAAAGTCTGAGCAGTAAAAGAAAATGCACACGGAAGTAGAGGATTTCCATGCAGTCTTGAAGAAGTAGTGTTGTCCTTCCAACGGAAAGACAGTGCTGACTCTTGACATGCTGACAGGTAATGGGCCACAACAGAGCAAACCCACAGCGGAGTCAATCGAAGTTTTGAAGAGTATTGGTAGGTAGGTCATCACAGAGCAGACCCACTGTAGTCCTGGTAGAGATTACGGTATTGGTGGGCCACCAGAGGTGCAGACCCACTGTAGTCCTGGTAGAAATAATGGTTCTGGTGAGTCAGCAAAGACGCAGACCCACTGTAGTCCTTGTAGAAATAATGGTATTGGTGGGTCATCAAAGGTGCAGACCCACTGTAGTCCTTGTAGAGACAATGGTACTGGTGGGTCATCAAAGATGCAGACCCACTGTAGTCCTTGTAGAGATGGCCAGTAGCCATCTGTTGTGACTGTGCAGGTGCACAATCACCATTGAAGAGTCTTGTGGATAATATAGCAAGTCCATAACCACCACTTGTGCACTCACAAAGTTTTTGGAATTGTCCTTAGAACCAGCAATGCTGTTATCCAGTCCCTTGCTGAATTATTAACACACGTGCAAACACTAACAGTCCCTACTTCTCACATATTGTCCATATACTATGACCAACAGAAACGTGTGCAGTGAAATGTAACTTACAAGTTAGTAATTTGATGACCTGGTGTCAATTACAATTTTATAACATAAGAATACAATTACAAAGGTACAAAATACATCATTAAAGAACATAACAATACAGAGAACATTTGTAATACAGGCTTTACAAAAGAATCGAAATAACATATACGTCAGTGTTACAGGAATTATGACATGAGTACATACATAAAAGGTCAGAATAACTTTCGGAACATCATCTTCACACATGAGCATTAAAATAAAACAGAATAAATAATGTCTAAACATCTTTACAAAGAAAATAACATATTATCAGAAAAATTCTACAACATAACTCTTATTAGCTAAACACATAAAGACAGGAAAAACACAAAGAGTACACAACAAGAGTACACAAACACATACCAGAATAACACAGGGGGAAAGGACAGGGTTTGTTTTACTGCAGTATTTTGCAAACAAAACTTTCTTTACTTCTTGGAGATCTCCCTTCATTCATCATTATTCCCAAAAAGTCCTATCTATACCTCCTTGCTGTATTCTATTCATATTTCTTTCAAAATAATTATTTCTCATTGTACAATACTCATTTTGGCCCAAATCTTTTTAATATAACTTCTCAATGCATTCTTTCCCTATTCTTCATAGTCAGTTTCTTATATAGTCTACCCCTCTTAAGCTAACTTAAAACTACTGAGCTCAGATGCTAAACTAAGGGACGAGGCAATGCAGCAGCACAAAACAATTAACACAAACAGCAATGACAAAATATTCAAATTCGCAAAGCAATCAGCTGTATTACAACTAATATAAGGCAATGAGCAGCAAACAAGAAAAATAAGTCAGTAGTAAAATGGCTTAGAAGAGTAACACAAATTAAAATTCAGTAGCACTATGCCTGGCAAACAGCAGCAGCAAAATAAAAAACACATATATCTAAACAAGACATAGCTCAAGCAGAAAAAATATTACACTAAAAAATGGCCATGTCTAATACCTATGTCACATCTTAACACTAGAGTGATGAATCACAATTTATTCTAGAAAAGAAATTACCAAGTACTTGAAAAGAAAATTATGAATGCAGTTCCTGTGAAGGTAAATGTCTTTTTGTGCTCCCTCATTTTTTTGAAAAAAATTATTATCTACTCGATCTGTAGACAGAAAATATTTATATTAATACATCTATAAAATTTTATTTTTACCAATGCTGCAGTGCAGCTAGAAACTAGATATCAAATGAAATAAGCAACTATGTACAAAGCAAAGCTTAAGAACATCGTTCAATAGCCATGTGGCATTTCATAAGTAGTAAAAAAAATCTCTCATCTAGAAAGACAGTAGTCATAATCAGGTGTGTAGACAAACTATTTCTTGTCATTTCATTAGGGATTTCAGTAAATATCAGAAAGTACGATATATTTCCAAGTAATGAAAGTGTCGTATTTGCGATGTTTTCTACAAAGGAATGTCAGAAGCGAGGTTAATGGCCTCCCCCTTTTTTTTTCTCCACCTGCGCCTCTGGCACACACTAATGGCTTTTTTCCAGCCGACTGTCGCCCAGCTGGGTGCCCACGACACATTACGTGCAGGTGGTCACTTAACTTTCTTACCGAAATATTTACGACAGCAGTTTCCGCTACAGTGGCAGTCTCAGATAAAAATATTTCACAGGTCAAGAATTTGCGTTACAAATCTGTAGAAACAAAATCCTATTGATATAACAGTGTCCAAAAATTTTTCGTCGGCATTGTAATACATTCACGCATTTACATACGTTTCATAACTCTTAAAGTACGATTCTTGGTTTCCAACAACCTGTTTCACAAACCAGAGTGAGTCCCTAACCACTACTCATTATTCCTTACCTTATTCGTCGACACTTCTTCAATATTTTATGATAACAGATACGTAGCATACTCAAATAACTCATATAGCATCAGCTTATTGATCATAAACATACCGCAACAGCATAATACACATCATCATTGTAATAATAACATCATAAAACCTCAGCCAAATCTCAAAATCGTCGTAGCTTCCTCCAATAGTTTCAAAACCTAAAAAAAATTCTCTGCTCATTTCAAAAGTGTCATCTACCTGAAACGTACTTTAAAGATCATGCTTCCTTACCAAATACATCATTCGAAGCTCTCATAGTATCACAATGGTTCCGAAAAAATATGAGCATTTCACAAAGTACAGACAAAATACAATTTCATAAGTGTGAAGTTATCCAACTGTGTAATTACGTAAACATCTGTCACTGATGTAGTAAAAAAAAATGTTTATCTCTCAGTTACATGATCAGATAGCTGTGTAATTTGTGTGTTAGAGAAATATGGTACCGATGTGTAAAGTTGTATAAGCAAATACCATATTAGCTAGGGCTCCTTGTGCTTGCCAAACACATGATACTCAAAGTAGGCGTGTACCCCCTGAGGATTAATGTAATTATACCCTCAGGTGTTACAGATTACAGCAATGGAATGAAATGTATCACGGAAAACCTTTGTATCATTGTACTCCAAATATCTTTAAAAATAAATGATTTAAGTGCAAAATTAATCACTCATATACGTGTCCTGTAGCGCTAAATGTGCGTCTTGTTGCAACATAATCTCTGTGGAAGTGTCGTAGTTATCGTCCTCCGAAAGCTAAGTTCTGCAGAAGTCAATGTACTTACCTCATGATACACAAAAGTGAAATGCTTTGCGTATAGATATCTTAGTTATTACGTACCTTACCGTGATCAGGAAAGTACTGTGTTGTAACGTATTGTTGTGCTACGGAAAAGGCAGTCTCATTGTAGCTATACCACAAAAGTTACTACTAAAACCTAAGTTACTACTAAAACCTGTTTTACTTTGCAGAAGAATTCAGAAAAACTGTGCAGATATAAAACAGATACACCGCAAAAGCAACATTGTAAATTGTCACTCATTAGTAGCGTCGTGATAAAATCGTGTAGCTGTCATATAAACTAACCACTGTGTCATCTGGCATCTCACAGAAAGCACTTTAAATCCAGAATGTATTTTCAAGTAAACCAAAATGTTGCATTAAAATTCATTGGCAGTACTGGTAAACGTTCTAATAATGTGAGCCTTATAGTCGTTACGTAATCGTGCAACTAACAAGCAAGAATGTACACACAATAACACTGTGTCGTCTGTTCACAATAACAATGCATTCGTAATTTCTGTTTCAATAAGTTCTCTTGGTTCTTGACTGAATATTTAACTTCAAACAGTGTTGCATGTTAACAGTTTCTAAGTCTGACAATGCATACTAGAAATGTGAAGTGAAACGTTTTATGGCAATGACAAAGTTAAAAAGCAGATTATCTTTCAATAAACGGTTTTACATGTGAAATATGGTGTAAACCTTTACTCTTCCTAGTACGCAGAGTTTCAACTTCAACGCAATTATCATGTGGTATACGTCGGATTCTGTAAGGTCCATTGTAAACTAGAAAGAATTTGTGACTCAAGTGTTTCTTCTTATGTGACAATGAATGAGCTTTAATGAGAACTTTCTGACCAATATATAATTTCTTTGCATTTGCTTTAGCGTGTAGTTTTCTCCTTTTGTCTGCTGCAGATTTTATATTTTTAATAGCCAAATCAATTATGTCTTTGTGTCGAAGTTTACGTGTATTCGGGAAAGGTACAAGCTCTGTGATTCTGTTCGGTGGTTTTTCATTCTTCAGTACAAGAGTAGGTGGTAAAGCAGTGGAGTCATGAGGCTTTTCATTCAGCACGTTTTGAAATAAGTGTAAATATCTGTCCCAATGCTGATGCTTTCTGTGACAATAAAGTCTGCAAAGCTTATTGATTTCTTTCATAATCCGTTCGGAGGGGTTACAATGTGGTGAGTACAATGAAATAAAAACGGGTTTGATTTTATGGTTGCGAAGCATGCGTGGCCAAACAGCAGATCTGAATTGCGGTCCGTTATCTGAAATGACTTTAGCAACGTGGCCAACTTCACGTAAGAAATTTTTAACAAAGGCGTTGGATACAGATCGTCCAGTGGCTTTACGTAACGGAGTGAAAGAAACAAATTTGGAAGTAAGTTCAACAGCGACTAGAACGTACGAAAATCCATTCGATGTTCTGACAAGGGGTCCCAACAGATCAACTGCAGCAAATTCTTTTAATTTAGAAGGAATGATAGGAAACAACGGTGCACGATGTGAGATAGTAGATGGTTTCGCCTTTTGACAAAGTTTACAAATAGACAGGACTCTTCGAATTCTCTTTTCCATATTGTTAAAATAACAAGTCGTTCGAAGAATATGATAACATTTTCGTGGACCAAAATGTGCGTAGCTGAAATGAATGTACCAAATGAGCTTATTAACAAAATCGTCAGGAATGCAAAGTACCCATAGCTTGTCATCAACAGTGCAGCGTTTGAACAGTATGTTGTTTCTAACCAGATAATAATGCCGAATCTGTGTGTGTGTCTTTTCATGCCATTTGCTTTTGATGCCTTTCCAAATCGGATCTTTATCTTGTTCATGAGCAATGTCCTTTAAAGATGTGGTGATGAAGTTTTCAAAGGCGACTTTCTGAATGTAAAGAATACTGAAATTTTTCTCGAGGTTACCTTCTGTGTTACTTTTCTCAATCCCAGCTGGTGCGCGTGACAGTGCGTCCGCAACAATGTTCTCCTTGCCGGGAATGTAGACTATTGTGAAGCGGAATTCTTGCAGAAACAATGCCCAACGTTTTAACCTGTCATGATTTAATTTTGAAGACATAAGAAATTGTAATGCACGATGATCACTGTATACTTTTACGTGCTTACCAGAAGGAAAGAAACGGAATTTGTTAAATGCCCAAACGATAGCTAAAGCTTCTAATTCAGTAACGGAATAATTTTTTTCAGATTTTGTTAGCACTCGGCTAGCAAAAGCAATGGTTTTCTGAATGGTAGTGTCATTTTCTATGGCTTCTTGAAATAAATGGGCACCAAGTCCGACTTTAGAAGAATCCGTGCCAAGGCAGAAATCTTGTGACAGATCTGGATGAGCTAGTATTGGCGCGTTAAGTAGCGGTTCTTTCAAAGAATTGAATTCCAACTGTGCTTGTTCGTCCCAGTTCCAAATAGTGTTTTTTCCAGAGAGAGAACAAAGTTTTGGTGTAACAAGAATTTGCATATTCAGAAAACGACGGTAAAAATTTACGAGACCCAGAAAACTGCGGACTTGTTTTTTTGTGGATGGAACTGGAATGGCTCTGATTGCTTCTAACTTTTCAGGATCCGGCTGAATGCCTTCAGAAGAAATAATATGTCCCAAAAACCTCACCTTTGACCTACCGAATTCAGACTTTTCCAAGTTAACTGTAATTCCAGATTCTGCAAAAATACGTAACAAACTGTTGAGGATGCGATTATGTTGTTCCCATGAAACTTCTGCTATTAGAATATCGTCCACATATAAGGTGATGTGACGTTTTAAGAACTCAGGTAATATGGAATTTAGCCCGCGAATGAATGCTGCCGAAGAAATGTTCAAACCAAAAGGAAGTTTCCGAAACTGATAACAAACGCCGAAACAAAGGAAAGCTGTGTATTTTCTACATTCTGGATGAAGTTCGATCTGATAAAAGCTGGATCTGAGATCAATGGAAGACAACACTTTCACACCATTAAAATTTTGAAGAAGTTCTTCCAACGTTTGCGGCCTGTCTGTTTCAGGAATGATGATAGTATTGATTTGTCTCGAATCTAAGACAAGCCTGATCGATCCATTTTTCTTCTCAACAACATGTAATGGATTGTTGTATGAGCTTACTGCAGGCTCAATAACGCCCTCGTCAAGCATAGATTGTACTTCTGTTCTAACACGGTCCCTATAATGTGCCGGAATTACGTATGGTCTAACACAAAATTTAGTATGCTCACGAACACGAAATTGGTATTGAAATCCCTTGATTGTTCCTGTTTTGTGAGGAAAAACTGTGGAATGTGCTTGTAAAATCTCAAAAAGGTCCTGCCTATCTGTGTCATTACAATTCTCAACTGTTTGAATTTTATTCTGAATTAACTCATTAGTACCAAATACTCCGTCGATATCATCCGTTTCAGTACTTGCAGAGTGATTCTTAGTGTCAAGTTCCGTCGAAATTCCGAACTGTTGTCTAACAGAAGGTAAAGCCGATTAATTTCCTTGCCATAGTTTGAGAGCCAATCTTCAAACTTCAAAGCTATTGACTTACATTCTTTCTCTAAACTTATTTCAGCATCGTGAAAGTTTAAGATTGCTTTGTATTCATTCAAAAAGTCTACTCCCAATATAATTTCCGTCGACAATAATGGAACAATAAGAAAGTTCATAGAGAAGCTGTGGCTTTGGCAAAAGAATTCTAAGTTGGTTTGTTGGCGTACATCTACACTTTTTCCAAAGATTGGACCTTGTAATTTAATCTTACGTAACGGAAGTGTGGGGCAATCGTTCGATTTGTTGCATTTGCTAAAGGCTGTTTCACTAATTACTGAAATGGGACTGCCAGAGTCAAGTACTGCCGTAAATTTTACGTCATTTACTGTGAAGTGAATCACAGGATATGCAATGTTGTTATGTTTTACGTCGTGTTCTTGCAGTAAGATGACCCTAATGTCTTCCATTTTTACGTAATTACTAGCTACGGCAGCTGCGTCGTTAGTTTCATACCTACGTTTTGTGGCTGCCAGCGGTATGAGTCATTGCCTAATGTCTCTTTGTTGGCGCGCGTCGTTATTGGGGTTTGGGGACCTAACTCCTACAAATTCACTTTGTCGAGAGGGCCCTGCTCTGTTTGAATCCCGCCAGTTCTGATGCAATTCAGGTTTGTCGTTACGATCATATCGTCTGTCGTCATGTCGGTAGTTCCTGTAGTTTCTTTCTTCTCGGTTAAATGGTGGAGAATTTCTCCCTGAATTATCACTGCACGGTGGACCATTGCGTCTAAAGTTATTCTGTCTCCCGTAATAATAATTGTTTTGGTTCCCATATTGTCTGTTTCTCTGATTGTCTCTGTGATAGTCATTACCACGGAGAGGTGATCTTTCCCTGTAATTATTACTACTCTGCCAACGGTTGTCATACGGGTGGTGTCTGTTTCGGTCACGATTTGTGTTGTGAGAAGAGCCTTGTCGCGTCCAGTTATTATTTCTTTAATCGCGGAATTGCGACGGATGTGATCTGTAATTGTTGTGCTCCTGCGTTCCGCGATTGTCAGTGTCAATTTCCAGTTCTTGTAACAGTCCCTGAAAAGCTTCAATGTCGTCTTTGCAACGTCCTGCCAAAATAATATGTCGTAAATGTTCAGGTAATTTGATTAAGCAAATGCGGATGAGTTCTGAGGAGCTGTATGGGTTTGACAGGTACTGATTCTTGTGCAACATGTCTTCAAAATATTTCACAAGACTGGAGAATTCAGATTGTTCGAAATGTTTCATCATTATGATGCTATGTTTTACTCGGTCTTGTGTGGCTTGAGACCAATATGCTGAGAGGAAGGCATGGTAAAATTCTCCTTCACTGTGACAATCGTGAATGACCGATCGCATTCTTACAGCTGGTTCATTCTCTAAATAGCCACACATAAATTCAAATCTATGCTGCAATGACCAGTTGGGAGGAAAACAATGAGAGAATTGATGGAGCCACGCTTGTGGATGAATGTCGTTGGCAGAATTCTTAAACGTTTTGAATTTACGTGTAGTAATGAACAGCTAATAGTCAAAATCATCGTGTCGGCGAGTAGCATATCGGTCATTGTAACGTCGTGTCGGCGGTTCCATCTCAAAATTCGATGTGCCTTGCCAATTTCTTTCATAATTTCCGAAGTGTCCTGTGTTATTATTTTGTGGTTGTTCCGTATTTCTATGTCCCTGTTCCCGTATTGGGGCGCGAGTGTCCTCTGAAATGCGTAATTCGTGTATTACCTGTGTCAGCTGATCTTGTACTTCCCGGATTTCTCTTTTGTACTGTGTATTGATTTGATTTTGATTTTGTTTGAATTTTCTAATTTCTTCATACTCTTCAGTGTCAGTGAAGGCTACAGGTGTTGTGTCATTCAGATCATCATCTACCTTTGTAGATAAGTTAGTGAACTGATCTGAAAGTTCGGCTACTTTATCCGATAGTGTACTTATTTCCTCAGTGTGTTTTTCTGAACCAAGTTTCAGAGTATCTACTGTGTCCTTTAAGTTTTCCTGACTTTTTGCAAGTTGCGTAACCGAATCGGTAGATGCAACTGAGTCAAATTTAGCTTGCAAGATCTCATGATTTTCATGAACAATAGTTTGCAGTTCTTTTATGGCTGCTTCGTGATTCTGTAATGCATTTTCATGCCGCGAAAAAATAGGTTGAAAATGCTCACAAATTTGTGTTTTTACGTCATTACAGGCTTTTTGACATTTCGATTCAATGTTATGTAACTCAGTAGTTAAATCTTCACGTGTTTGTTCAAGAGTTTGTTCCAATGAGTCTAACTTTTGAAGCTGTTGCTGTGTTTGTCTCTGATTTTGTTCCATTGTGTCTAACTGTTGGTGTGTTTGTCTCTGATTTTGTTCCATTGTGTCTAATTTTTGAAGCTTTTGCTGTGTTTGTCTCTGATTTTGTTCCATTGTGTCTAATTTTTCAAGCTTTTGTCCCATTTGTTGCATTAATTGTAATAACAATGCACTGGTGTCTGAAACATGTTCCTCAGTGCTTTTCGGCAGTGAATTTGCACCGGCAACATTCACATTTTGACAAGTGGAAAATGTGTCTTGACTCATTTGAGAAAACGGTGAGAACCCAAAACCTGAGTCTACAATATTTGCAAAATTGTGTCCTGTCATTCCCGATTCCTGAGGCGAGCTGTTGCCGACCGATCGATCGATAATGCTTCCCTCTTCACTAATTGTTTCACTGTCCACGCCATTGTTTGCCGCCCGCTCCATTTCCCTATGCACAATTACCAAATTACTACTTTGAATGTCTGTTAATTCACTACACAGTGGTGCTGATAAGCTACGCTCGTCGTCACTATTATTTCTCAGTTTACTTTGGAGCCTAGTGTTACGTTTTTCACACGCCATTATTGTCACAATATTTCACACGATAACACAGAAAAGCACAATTTGAAGAGCAAAATAAAATAACATAGCAATGGAAATAATGTGTACTTAATTGCAAGCGCAGCTGCGAAATACTTGGTGCAAATCTACATGCATGCCACAACTGTTTTACTGTACAACAATGAAAAACTACAACTACAATGGAAATTCTCTCTATAATTACGCGCTAGCAATAAACAAAAACTACACTAATTACACAAACTACAAGAAAAAAATCAGAAGATTCCAGTGAGGTATCCTCAGCTAAGGGTCGACATATGAAACGTCCCCTTTGAACAAATTATACAGGACTGTGCTTAAACTGACACACAATATTTTGTTAGCGCAACGCAATCTGACTTTCAATAATTCCTACAAAATAATGGGCCCTGACTAACATTAAACTATACCTTTCACAAATCACTTACCTCACAAAAATCTTCGCTACTCAAGCTACTGCAATACAGCGAGCGCCACTACTGCCAGCTAAATAAAAGATTCAAACTACTGAAGGCACTAACTACTGATAGGCATAGTTAGCAAATGAAAGATTTTAATAGAGAACAACCAATGTATTTACCTCAATAGTCATAATATATATAGCAGTTCATGACAAATTTCAAAACTCCGCCATCTCTCTCCCCACATCCACCACTGCTGGCGGCTCACCTCCAACTGCGCAACGTTACGCGCTGTTCACAGCCAGCTGCCTAACACTACAATGGCGAGTATTACAACAATGCAAAGCAGCCACAGACTGCACACAGCACAGCCAGTGATTGTCATACATAGCGCTACGTGGCGTTACCAATAAGAAAACAGAAACAGCATACTTACAACCTTACCTACTGTTTCACCTGTTAACTTCTCCACAAATTTTTAAAGCCTGACATTTCTCACAAAATAGTCTGCATTTCTGTGCGAAACCAAAATTTTCCATTCATATACAACATTAAGAATAGAGTAACAAGTAACATTTTAAATGCATAAGGGAGAAAATTACACGAATTGACACAATTACAAGACGTGTACAAAAGAAAGCGAGAACACGCACTACTGCAACTCTTTCCAGTTTGAGAGGGGAAAAAAAAGGAAAAAATAAGGGAAAAAATTTGCATCGTAAAATAGTAATGTCTTCCCTGCCTGTTTAAAAACTTAGAATGAGTTCACCTCCTTAGAATTGCTACACATGAAATGTCTTAGTGATAAGGATGTACTGACAGATGTGATGAAAATTGTATATGCATCAGTTTTATGTTCAATTTACAATCTATGCTGCGTGACAAAAAAAGTGAAGCATCCAAAACACTTGGTGAGTTGTCAGTGTAGCTTCATATACTAACACACTATGGGCGTGCATGTGAACGAGTGCAGTGGCAAGTCTCTACGACAGCTAGAACGACCGCTACCCTAGTGCTGTTTAACATTATTAGCAGCCCTGGTAGGATATATTCATATGAGAGGCATGAACAGAGTCATATGTTGGTTATCACTGTGTAGGACATGGAGATTCCACATATTCAAGTGAGTCAGTGTATCAGCACCTGACAGAGTTATAAAAGGGCCTTATTGTGGGTTTCCAATTCGCAGGTTCGTGGAATAGTGTAATATCCACATTTGGGTTCATTCGAAAGTGACAATGGCCAGACCACTAAAAGAGACAATCGCTGAATGCGCACCAAGCACATTGTGATCCCTTCACATCTCTCCTGGCATCCAAGAACAGGTAGTGGACACCCTGCAACACAGTGTGTCATCCCACAACAATGGTTGGAGGCTAGTAACAGCTGC
This sequence comes from Schistocerca nitens, assembly GCF_023898315.1. Taxonomy (NCBI): domain Eukaryota; kingdom Metazoa; phylum Arthropoda; class Insecta; order Orthoptera; family Acrididae; genus Schistocerca; species Schistocerca nitens. Next base: position 1,073,254,247 of record NC_064615.1, on the reverse strand, counting down.
ACTAGGGAATTACTGTCCTCTGCATAGCCTGCTGTTAACACCACAACACAATCTTCTGTGTTTGGAGTGATGCCATCTCCGAGAAGCGTGGACTACTAATGAATGGCGTCACAGTGTGTTCAACAATGAGCCATTGTTCTGCATAATGCGATTGGCCATCATCGGTGAGTATGGTGGCCACTGGACAGAAGTACTACTCTTCCAATGTTTTTGAGAGACCTAGCGGTATTGCTTCCTGTGTCATAAAGTGGGGAATAATTGGATGTGATTTCAGGTCAGGGCTGGCATTGACTGAAGCCACGCTGACTGCATAATGGTACGTCAGGGACATCCAAGTCGTCATGTGTTACATCTTGTGGGACAGTATAGTGCTGCCATTTTCCAACGGCGCACTGCTCGTCGACACATGGGACAACACCCTATGAATTGTGTTGTGCTGAGGCCAGCAAGATCCCAAGACCTGTCGTCGTTAGGACATGCGTGGGACTGCCTCAGGTTTAAATTCTGTCCCATTGCGAGTATCGAGAGTATCAAGGACCTTTTACAAAAGTTGTGGGCCAGTTTGCCTCAGGGGAGGATACAGTGCCTTTATGACAGTGTTACCAACTGAACCAGTGCATGCATCCAGGCAAGATACGGTTCAGCTCTTACTGGTAAGTGATCTCATTCTGGGAAGTTCTTTGTAAATTTGACCCAACAACACCACATACCCTCCCATACACTGAACCTCCATTTACTCTGCTCCTTCACTTGTGTGCGCTGCACTCTTTTCGTCAGACAGTGTTTACCATCACTTTTTTTTAGTTTCTCTACCTGTATAGTAAAAAAACTTTCGAACAAAGCAATCAATGATTTTATTTTTATTTTCACGTGTTAAATAGTGTTTTTCTGCGTTACTAGCTGAAGGGCATAAACTCTGGTTTCAGTGCAAATGTTCGTTACGCCTGGAGGTCACTGCAGTACTTACTGTTGAGTGCTACTTAAGTAAATAAATTAGTGAAATCAAAGTGAACTAGAAATTAGAATATAAATGAAAAACTTGGTTTAGTTTAGAGAGTTACATACTGGCAAACAGCGGGCAAAACAGCAGAACAGAAGAGACTATGACCGTGAAGTCAGCAAGTTCCACATAAGCGGGCGCTGTCGATTCAGCCGTCAGGGCATCGCCCGACCGGCTCACGTGTTTCTCAGTTGTCGCATGTGAGCAAAGGCCCTCGCCTACATCCCAAGAGCCAATGACTGACGTTAAGAAGATTCTTCGAGAAGCTTTTCAACGTGACAGAAGAGGCAATGACCGGCTCACGTGTTTCTCAGTCGTCACATGTGATCAAAGGCCCTCGCCTACATTCCAAGAGCCAATGACCGACGTTAAGAAGATTCTTCGGGAAGCTTCTCAACGTGACAGAAGAGGCAATGACCGTGAAGTCGTTCACCTCCAGTAAACTGAAGTGAATAAATACGCGAGACGCAGTGGGCCCGAGAGACGAAGACGAGGACGGAGACGGAGATGAAGACGAGAGACGAAGAAGACGAAGAAGTAAAGAAGCGTAGCAGCAGTTTTCAGTCAGTTTCGGTGCTGAAGACCGTCATGCAAGAAGAGACTACATCATGCACAGACGCACCAAGTCCGCCGCTGTAATGGAATAGCAAGCAGCAGCCTCGGCGCCAGAAGACAGAAGTTAAAAGGTATTTGAAGTCTGATTTTTACGTACCCGGGTGACTCGTGAGGACGGGAAGGAGACGGCCTCACATCAAAAGTCACCTGTGAGCTGGGATGAAGATCTGAAAGCCGAAGACTGGCAAGCGGGAGTCCGTTGTTCGAGTCCGGGACACTGGCCTTCCCCCGCCGCGCCGCTCCGCTGGCCGACGCACAACACACGCGGCCGCTTGGAGAAGAGAAACACTGGGACGCCACATTCAAGGTATCACACCATCCGATGCACGACTTCGCTCGCAATAATTAAATCGGCCACCTCGCGCTGCGCGTCTCCAGTCAGCTGGGCGAGACGGCGACACGAGATACACACCGCTACGCGTAATCAGACGCAGCCGCCGCCGCCGCTGCCGCAGCAGAAGGCTACGCAAACGACACAGCTGCCGTTCTCCGAACCAGAACATCCAGTAAGATACAGTTGTACGAAACTTTCAATAAAAGTTATCTTATGTAAAAATGCTGTTTCATTCTACCTCACACCCGAGAAAAGGAAGAACCCACCCTGCCCACATGTTGTTAAGAGAGAAAAGTTAATTTATTTAATATTTTCACCCTGACAGAATGCTTTAGAATGCTCATTCTGACAATTGACAGCATCAAAAGAGAAAAGCCAGTTACATCTAGTCGCAGAAGTGTTATATTTAGTATCAGAACTGTTACATTACGAAAGTTTTTTCCAGGAGGATCGCCAAGTAAGATAATAGCCTGCGCACTCTGTCGTTAGTACGAGTAGTTACACGTTTTACAAACTCCCTCTGTATCTTAAAACCATTACACACAATAGCCACATCGATTAAACATAAGGGTACAAAGTCTGTATATTCCACAGCTCAGTCATATTGTGTGACCACCATCTGCACTACTGGCTATTAAAATTGCTACACCAAGAAGAAATGCAGATGATAGACGAATATTCATTGGACAAATGTATTATACAAGAACCGACATGTGATTACATTTTGCCGGCCGAAGTGGCCGTGCGGTTAAAGGCGCTGCAGTCTGGAACCGCAAGAGCGCTACGGTCGCAGGTTCGAATCCTGCCTCGGGCATGGATGTTTGTGATGTCCTTAGGTTAGTTAGGTTTAACTAGTTCTAAGTTCTAGGGGACTAATAACCTCAGCAGTTGAGTCCCATAGTGCTCAGAGCCATTTGAACCATTTGATTACATTTTCACGCAATTTGGGTGCATAGATCCTGAGAAATCAGTACCCATAACAACCACCTCTGGCCGTAATAACGGCCTTGATACGCCTGGGCATTAAGTCAAACAGAGCTTGGATGGCGCGTACACGTAGAGCTGCGAACGCAGCTTCAACACGATACCACGGTTCATCAAGAGTAGTGACTGGCGTATTGTGACGAGCCAGTTGCTCGGCCACCATTGGCCAGACGTTTTTCAATTGGTGATAGATCTGGAGAATGTGCTGGCCAGGGCAGCAGTCGAACATTTTCTGTATCCAGAAAGGCCCGAACGGGACCTGCAACATGCAGTGGAGCATTATCCTGCTAAAATGTAGGGTTTCGCAGGGATCGAATGAAGGGTAGAGCCACGAGTCGTAACACATCTGAAATGTAACGTCCACTGTTCAAAGTGTCGTCAATGCGAACAAGAGGTGACCGAGACATGTAACCAATGGCACACCATACCATCACGCCGGGTGATAAGCCAGTATGGCGATGACGAATACACGCTTCCAATGCCAGTTCACTGCGATGTCGCCAAACAAGGATGTGACCATCATGATGCTGTTAACAGAATGTGGATTCATCCGAAAAAATGACATTTTGCCATTCGTGCACCCAGGTTCGTCGTTGAGTACACCATCGCAGGCGCTCCTGTCTGTGATGCAGCGTCAAGGGTTATCGCAGCCATGGTCTCTGAACTAATAGTCCATGCTGCTGCAAACGTCGTCGAACTGTTCGTGCAGATGGTTGTTGTCTTACAAACGTCCCCATCTGTTGACTCAGGGATCGAGACGTGGCTGCACAAACCGTTACGCATTTCTCCTCCTTACACGAGGCATCACAACAACGTTTCACCAGGCAACGGCAGTCAGCTGCCGTTTGTGAATGAGAAATCGATTGGAAACTTTCCTCACGTCAGCACGTTGTAGGTGTCGCCACCGGCGCCAACCTTGTGTGAATGCTCTGAAGAGCTAATGATTGCATATCACAGCATCTTCTTCCTGTCGGTTAAATCCGCGTCTGTAGCACGTCATCTTCGTGGTGTAGCAATGTTAATGGCCAGTAGTGTATGTGCTACGTAAACGTGCAGTAATTACCCATAGACGGCAGGTGGCAGAACTGGCAGTGGAGAACATATAAACCGTGTAAGAGGGACACGGAAACAAAACGATGTATGTAACGTCTAGAAGTGCATAACCAATGGCTTTCGGGCTAAGGGTGGAAGCATTTCCGCAACAGCCAAGTTTGTAAACTGTTCGCGTGCGGCCGCATTTAACGTACACCGTGCATAGTTAAACGGCGCTATCCAAAACAGGTGCGGAGGCAACTGTTGTGCACCACGGGCCGTATACGACAGGGTTGAAAGATGGTTGCGGATATGTAACGGGCAGGCAGAGTGCAAAATAACCACCCAGATGATCCAAGGAGCTACTGACAGTATCTCCTCAACGACCATTCACCAAACGTATGAGGCTCCACAGCAGGCGGCTGGTTCATGCACCCAAGCTAACTGCTGCTCATCGGCAACGGAGGCTGGAATTTCCCCGTCAGTACCCCACTGAGTGATGACAGATGGCCTTTTCGGATGAATCGCATTTTATTCTCCATCGGACAGATGGCCGTTAGCATGTACTGGACGAGACCCTGTAACAGTAGTCCGAAGTGTCCAGAGCAGAGGGCATTTCCTGGATGATCTCGTCAATCTGCAATCAGTGAATGGACACAAGTATCCTCCATACCTCGGAACCATGTCCACCGCCACATACACTTTGTTTTCCCTCAGCACGATAGCATCTACCATCAGGACAATGCAACGTGTCACATAGCTTGCAGTATACCTACGTGGTTCGAAGAGGACCAGTAGGAGCCTGCCGTACTCTCTTGACCACCAAACTCTCCGGATTTTATCCCAACAGAGAACCTGTGGGACCACATCGATAGGTCTATCCTCGTTATGAATTCTCAACCGAGAATCCTAGCTTAAGTGGCCACGGCACTGGAATTGCCACAGCTCCACGTCCCTGTCGCTAACATCCAGAACCTCACTACTTCTTTTCCTGCATCTCTCACAGCAGTTTGCGCTCCAAAACGTGGTTATTCTGACTTTTGACAGGTGGTCACATTAATGTGATTGGGCAGTGTAGTCTGCAAAAAAAAAAAAAAAAAAAAAAAATGGTTCAAATGGCTCTGAGCACTATGGGACTCAACATCTTAGGTCATAAGTCCCCTAGAACTTAGAACTACTTAAACCTAACTAACCTAAGGACATCACATACACCCATGCCCGAGGCAGGATTCGAACCTGCGACCGTAGCAGTCCCGCGGTTCCGGACTGCAGCGCCAGAACCGCTAGACCACCGCGGCCGGCTGTAGTCTGCATTCCATACTTTAAAACACACCGAATAATGGCAGAGAAACACCAGGAGGGGGCCGGAAGGTACACGTTGCGATGCGTCTTCTACGTTATAAAGTTCTTTTCCTTCATATTTCTTCCTGTTTCGTCCATTCCAAATACACACATCAAAAAAAGTTTTACATCGACCCGGTTCCCAGAACTCCTGAAGATAGACGTTGACTGTGGATATTGTATCACAGACAGAGTCCCTTTGACTGTTCAGAGATGTTACTAAACCCACCCAAAGATGAAAACAACCACGCATGAGCAGAGACGGAGGGGGTCTGACAGCAGATTAATTCCAATCATTCCACTAGGAAGGAGGCACACGGCTCATGTTGTCTGTAGTTCAACCATGCCCAGACGGTCAATACAGCGGTTCGATCGCGTCCGTATTGTTACTTTGTGCCAGTAATGGCTCTCAACAAGGGAAGTGTCCAGGCGTGTTCTTCGGAGATGGAGGAGATATAGAGAGACTGGTACTGTCGATGACATGCCTCGCTCAGGCCGTCCAAGGGCTACTACTGCAGTGGATGACCGCTACCTACGGATTATGGCTCGGAGGAACCCTGACAGGAACGCCACCATGTTGAATAATGCTTTTCGTGCAGCCACAAGACGTTCGTGCTGCGACTCAAACTGTGCGCAATAGACTGCGTGATGCGCAACTTCACTCCCCACGTCCATAGTGTGGTCCATCTTTGCAACCACGATACCATGCAGCGCAGTGCAGATGGGCCCAACAGCATGCCGAATGTACTGCTCAGGATTGGCATCATGTGCACTTCACCGGTGAGTCTCGCATATGCCTTCAACCAGACAGTCGTTGGAGAAGTGTTTGGAGGCAACGCCTTAGACACACTGTCCAGCGAGTGCAACAACGTGGAGTTGTCCCGATGTTTTGGGGTGCCATTATGTGGGGCCACCGTACGCCGATGGTGGACATGTAAGGCGCCGTAACGGCTGTACGATACGTGAATGCCATCCTACGACCGATAGTGCAACCATACCAACAGCATACTGGCTAGACTTTCGTCTTCATGGATGACAATTCGCGCCCCCATCGTGCGCATCTTGTGAATGACTTCCTTCAGGATAACGACATCGCTGGACTACAGTGGCCAGCATGTTCGCCAGACATGAACCCTATCGAACATGTCTGGGAGAGATTGAAAATGGCTGTTTATGGACGACGTGACCCACCAACCACTCTGAGGGATCTACGCCGAATCGCCGTTGAGGAGTGGGACAATCTGGACCACCAGTGCCTTGATGAACTTGTGGATAGTATCCCACGACGAATACAGGGATGCATCAATGCAAGAGGACGTGCTACTGGGTATTAGTGGTACCGGTGTGCACAGCAACCTGGACCACCACCTCTGAAGGTGTCGCTATACGGTGGTACAACATACAATGTGTGGTTTTCATGAGGAAGAAAAAGTGCGGAAATGATGTTTATGTTGATCTATGTTCCAATTTTATGTACAAGGTCTGGAACTCTCGGAACCGAGATGATGCAAAACTTTTTTGATGTGTATTGAAATAATTCCAGATGCAGTGTAAGCCGCTGAAATGCATTACCTACCACGCTTGACCTCATGTATACCATTTAGGTATTTTCCAACTCTTGATGTGCTTCCACAAAAATCTGTCTGTGATTGGTAATGGTACACATTCCAGACACATACTGTGTCACACTGCTTTTTATCCGTGCATTGTTTATCGGATGTATCAAAACTTGAAAGAAACAACAAGTAAAAGTAGAAAAAAATAAAAAGCGTGCGAAAGGATTTGTGTATAGTCGCTTAATCTGAAATTAGTATGCGTAACTACGGTTGAATACATTTCTCTTTTTGAATCAGTTAACAGTATCATATCTTATAGTAATTTCTTCAAAGGTAGTTTCGATAGTTTTTTCTACTCACCAGTTAGGCTTGCATCAAAGAAGACGCCAGCGTTGTTGATGAGAATATCGACACCTCCCAGGTTGTCTAGAGTCCACTTGAACGCAGATACAACGCTTTCTTCATTGCTGACATCACAGTAGCGGGGATATAACTTTCCTTTGGCGTCATTTAATTCCCATGCCTGGTGAAGAAAGAGAACAGCCATAGAACACAATATTTTAATAACAATACGGTGACATTTATTTGTATTTCATATTTGTCAGCAGCCTTCCGGAATACGGACACAAAGAATAGATGTGACTTCTTCAGAACGATGGAGCTGCTCCTTGTTCCAGTTTAAGTACGCAGCAGCTTCTAAATGATAAATAGGGGAGAGGAGGACCAATTCTGTGGCAAACATATTCTCCGCTACACCTTTGCTTGTGGTGTGTTTATAAGCTCTTGTGCATTGAACCTCGACCCAAGATGTGGAGCTCGTATTGTGGAAGGCTGCAGAGAAACAGGGCTAGGGCATAGCCGGACAAAGTGGTCATGGCAGGCAAAGCGGCTGTGGGGTCCGATGTGCTACGAGGTACCAGCATCGTGCGGGGAATACCTCGACTTCTTCCCCCATGGAGGGTCCAGTCACCCCGTCTGCTGTGCCGCTCATCGGAGTTATAGTAATTTTTGTGGATTTCAGTTATTCTGTTGTAAGGTAAGTGGCCACTTTCTGCATTTATTGCGGAGAGGGAATGTCACTACATCTGTTTACTGAAATTGTGCTGAAAGTGTCATATCTTGACTCCATAATCTCACACTATAAGAAAAAAAAAAGAGTCAACACTAAGGAAATAACCGATCTGGTCGACAATCGATGGCAACTGCCTTGCCGCAGTGGATACAATGGTTCACGTGAGATAACCGTAGTTAAGCGCTGTCGGGCGTGGCCGGCACTTGGATGGGTGACCATCCAGGCCGCCATGGGCTGTTGCCATTCTTCGGGGTGCCCTCAGCCTTGTGATGCCAATTGAGGAGCTACTCGACCGAATAGTAGCGGCTCCGGTGAAAAAAAAGTCATAACGACTGGGAGAGCAGTGTGCTGACCACACGCCCCTCCTATCCGCATCCTCAACTGAGGATGACATGGCGGTCGGATGGTGCCGATGGGCACTCGTGGCCTGAAGACGGAGTGCTGCTTTTTTTCGGCAATCAATAGATGTTGTAAGTAGGCTGTTTAGGTTTTTTTTTGGTAACGCCACCTCTGTATGAAAATCACTGGCTGTGCTGTGTGCAGTCTGTGGCTGCTTTGCATTGTTGTAATACTCGCCATTGTAGTGTTAGGCAGCTGGCTGGGAACAGCGCGTAGCGTTGCGCAGTTGGAGGTGAGCCGCCAGCAGTGGTGGATGTGGGGAGAGAGATGGCGGAGTTTTGAAATTATATATATATCAAGGTAAATACATTGTTTGTTCTCTATTAATATCTTTCATTTGCTAACTATCCCTATCAGTAGTTAGTGCCTTCCATAGTTTGAATCTTTTATGTAGCTGGCAGTAGTGGCGCAGGCTGTATTGCAGTAGTGGGAGTAACCAAGATTTTTGTGAGGTAAGTGATTTGTGAAAAGTACAGGTTAATGTTAGTCAGGGCCATTCTCTTGTAGAGATTATTGAAAGTCAGATTGCGTTGCGCTAAAAATATTGTGCGTCAGTTTAAGCACAGTCGTGTATAAATTGTTCTAAGGGGACGTTTCATATGTCGACCCTTAGCCTAGGATACCTCACTGGAATCTTCTGATTTTTTTCTTGTAGTTTGTGTAATTAGTGTAGATTTTGTTTATTGCTAGCGCGTAATTGTAGAGAGAATCTCCTTTGTAGTTGCAGTCTTTCATTGTTGTACAGTAAAACAGGTGTGGCATGCATGTAGATTTGCACCAAGTATTTCGCAGCTGCAATTAACTAGATATTATTTTCAGTGTTATGTTAATGTGTTCTCTTATTTTTGCTCTTCAAATTGTGTTTTTCTCTGTTGTCGTGTGAAATACTGTGACAATAATGGCGTGTGAAAATCGTAATACTAGGCTTCAAAGTAAACTGAGAAATGACAGTGAAAACGAAAGCAGTGTGTTAGCGCCACCGAGTAATGAATTAACTGTTGTTCAAAGTAGTAATTTGGTAACTGTGCATAGGGAAATGGAGCGGGCGGCAAACAATGGCGTAGGCAGTGAAACAATTAGTGAGCAGGGAAGCATTATCGATCGATCGGTCGGCAATAGCTCGGCTCAGGAATCCGAAATGACACGATACGATCTCGCAAATACTGTAGATTCAGGTTTTGGATCCTCACCGTTTTCTCAAATAAGTCAAGACACATTTTCTGCTTGTCAAAATGTGAATGTTTCCCGTGCAAATTCACTGCTGAAAAGCACTGAGGAACATGTTGCAGACACCAGTGCATTGTTATTACAATTAATACAACAAATGGGACAAACACAACAAAAGCTTCAAAAGTTAGACACAATGGAACAAAATCTTCGAAAGTTAGACACAGTGGAACAATACCAGAGACAAACACAGCAACCGTTAGACGCAATGGAACAAAATCTTCAAAAGTTATACTCATTGGAGCAAACTCTTGAACAAACACGTGAGGATTTAACTACTGAGTTACATCACATTGAATCGAAATGTCAAAAAGTCTGTAATGACGTAAAAACACAAATTTATGAGCATTTCCAACCTATTTTTTCGCGTCATGAAAATGCACTACAGAATCATGAAGCAGCCATAAAACAACTGCAAACTACTGTTCATGAAAATCATAAGACCTTGCAAGCTAAATTTGACTCAGTTGCATCTACCGATTCGGTTACGCAACTTGCAAAAACTCAGGAAAACTTGAAGGACACAGTAGATTCGATTTCAACACAAATGGACACTCTGAAACTTGGTTCAGAAAAACACACTGAGGAAATGTGTTCACTATTGGAGAAAGTAGCCGGACTTTCGGATCAGGTCACTAACTTATCTACAAAGGTAGATGATGATCTGAATGACACAAGACCTGTAGCCTTCACTGACACAGAAGAGTATGAACAAATTAGAAAATTCAAACAAAATCAAAATCAAATCAATACACAGTACAAAAGAGAAATCCGGGAAGTACAAGATCGGTTGACGCAGGTAATACAAGATTTACATATTTCAGAGGACACTCGCGCCCCAGTACGGGAACAGGGACATAGAAATACGGAACAGCCGGAAAATAATAACACAGCGCATTTCGGAAATTATGAAAGAAATTGGCAATGTGCACCGAATTTTGAGATTGAACCGCCGACACGACGTAACAATGACCGACATGCGACTCGCCGACACGATGATTTTGACTATAAGCTGTTCATTACTACACGTAAATTCAAAACGTTTAAGAATTCTGCCAACGACATTCATCCACAAGCGTGGCTTCATCAATTCTCTCATTGTTTTCCTCCCAACTGGTCATTAGAGCACAGATTAGAATTTATGTGTGGCTATTTAGAGAATGAACCAGCTGTAAGAATGCGATCGGTCATTCACGATTGCCACAGTGAAGGAGAATTTTACCATGCCTTCCTCTCAGCATATTGGTCTCAAGCCACACAAGACCGAGTAAAACATAGCATCATAATGATGAAACATTTCGAACAATCTAAATTTTCCAGTCTTGTGAAATATTTTGAAGACATGTTACACAAGAATCAGTATCTTTCAAACCCATACAGCCCCTCAGAACTCATCCGCATTTGCTTAATCAAACTGCCTGAACATTTACGACATATTATTTTGGCAGGACGTTGCAAAGACGACATTGAAGCTTTTCAAGGACTCTTACAAGAACTGGAAATTGACACTGACAATCGCGGAACGCACGAGCACAACAATTACAGATTACATCCGTCGCAATTCCGCGATGAAAGAAATAATAACTGGACACGACAAGGCTATTCTTACAACGTAAATCGTGACCAAAACAGACACCACCCATATGACAACCACTGGCAGAGTAATAGTTACAGAGAAAGATCGCATTTTCGTAGTAATGAATGTGACAGAGACAACCACAGAATCAGACAATATGGTAACCAGAACTATTATTATCAAGGGAGACAGAATAATTTCAGACGCAACGGTCCAGCGCGCAGGTACGATTCAGGAAGAAATTCTCCACCACATGACCGACAAGAAAGAAATTATGAAATCTACCGACATGACGACAGAAGAGATAATCATAACGACAGACGTGAATTTCATCAGAACTGGCGGGATTCTAACAGAGCTGGGCCCTCTCGGCAAGGCGAATTTGTGGAAGTTAGGTCTCCTAATCCCAATAACGATGCACGCCAACAAAGAGACAGACAATGACTCGCACCGCAGGCAGCCGCTTGCGCCGGCTGGCCCAGAGAAAAATAACATAGACGCTAACCTTGAGAAAAATTCCACTATTCATTACCGACGTATACCACATGATAATTGCATTCAAGTTCAAACTCTGAGTACTATGAAGAGTAAAGGATTGCACCACACTTCACATGTAAAACCTTTTATTGAAAGATAATCTCCTTTTTAACTTAGTCTTCGCCATAAAATTTTTCACTGTGCATTACTAGTATGCATTGTCAGACTTAGAAACTGTTACCATGCAACAATGTTTGAAGTTAAATATCCAGTCTAGAACCTAGGGAACATTTTTAAACAAATGGTTCAAATGGCTCTGAGCACTATGGGACTCAACTGCTGAGGTCATTAGTCCCCTAGAACTTAGAACTAGTTAAACCTAACTAACCTAAGGACATCACAAACATCCATGCCCGAGGCAGGATTCGAACCTGCGACCGTAGCGGTCTTGCGGTTCCAGACTGCAGCGCCTTTAACCGCACGGCCACTTCGGCCGGCCCATTTTTAAACAGAAATTACGATTGCATTGTTATAGTGAACAGACGACACAGTGTTGTATTTGTACATTCTTGCTTGTTAGTTGCACGATTACGTAATGACTATAAGGCTCACATACTTAGAACATTTACCAGTACTACTAATGAGATTTTAATTTTGGTTTACTTGAAAATACATTCTGGATTTAAAGTACTTTCTGTGAGATACCAGACGACACAGTGGTTAGTTTATGTGACAACTACACGGTTTTATCACGACGCTACTAATGAGTGACAATTTACAATGTTGCTTTTGCGGTGTATCTGTTTTATATCTGTACAGCTTTCTGAATTCTTCTGGAAAGAAAAACATGTTTTAGTAGTAACTCTTGTGGTATAGCAACAATGAGACAGCCTTTTTCGTGGTACAATAATACGTTACAGTACAGTACTTTCGTCATCACAACAATAAGCGTAATAACTACGATATCTATACACAAAGCATTTCACTTTTGTTTATCATGAGGTAAGTACATTGACTTCTGCAGAACTTAGCTTTCGGAGGACGATAAATACGAGACTTCCACAGAGATTATCTTACAACATGACGCACAGTTTAGCGCTACAGTACACGTATTTGAGTGATTAATTTCGCACTTAAAACATTTTTTTAAGATATTTGAAGTGCAATGATACAAGGGTTTTCCGTGATACATTTCATTCCATTGCTGTAATCTGTAACACCTGAGGGTATAATTACATTAATCCTCAGGGGGGTACACACTTACTTTGTGTACCATGTGTTTGGCAAGCACAAGGAGCCCTAGCTAATATGGTATTTGCTTAAACAACTTTACACATCGGTACCATATTTCTCCAACACAAAATACACAGCTATCTGATCATTTAACTGAGAGAGACAAACTTTTTTACTACATCAGTGACACATGTTTACGTAATTACACCGTTGGATAACTTCACACTTATGAAATTGTATTTTGTTAGTACTTTGTGAACTGTTCATATTTTTTCGGAACCATTGTGATACTATGAGAGCTTTGAATGATGTATTTGGTATGGGATCATGATTTTTAAAGTAGTTTGAGGTTGATGACACTATTGAAATGAGCAGAGAATTTTTTTAGGTTTTGAAACTATTGGAGGAAGCTACGACGATTTTGAGAGTTGACTGAGGTGTTATGATGTTGTTTTTACGACGATGATGTGTATTATGCTGCTGAGGTATGTTTATGGTCAAGAAGCTGATGCTATATGAGGAATTTGATTATGCTACAAATTTCATATAATGAAATATTAAAGAAGCGTCGACGAATATATATATGTGTAATAAGGTAAGGAGTAATGAGTAGTGGTTAGGTTTGTGAAAAAGGATGTTGGAAACCAAGAATCTTACTTTAAGAGTTATTAAATGTGTGTAAATGCGTGAATGTATCACAATGCCGACGAAAATTTTTTGGACACTGTTATATCAATAAGATTTTGTTTCTACAGATTTGTAACGCTAATTCTTGACCTGTGAAATTTTTTATATGAGACTGTCACTGTAGCGGAAACTGCTGTCGTAAATATTTCCGTACGAAAGTTAAGTGACCACCTGCACGTAATGCGTCGCGGGCACCCAGCTGTGTCAGACGCCTGGAGAAAAAGCCATTATTGCGAGCCCTTTTCAGCGGCACAGGTAGAAAAAAAAAGGGAGGCCATTATCCTCGCTATTGACGTTCCTTTGTAGAAAGCATCGCAAAAACGACACAGTCGAACTTGAAAACATATGTTGACACTGTGGAGCTCTTAATTTATGATATTTACAGGAATGCCTAATGAAATGACGAGAAATAATTTTACATCTGCACACCTGATTCTGACAAGCGTCTTTCTACGAGAGTTGAGAGAATTTCTACTAACTTATGAAATGTCACATGACTATTGAATGATATTTTTGTGCTTTGGTTTGCGTAATTGCTTATTTCATTTGATATCTGGTTTCCAGCGGTCTTGCAGCATTGGTTTCATAAAATAAAATTAAATGCATTTGCTAATGTGAACACTTTCTGTCAACAGATCTATTAAATAATTACTTTATGATCCACATTCTTCGAAAAAGGAGCTCTTGGAATGGAAAGAACAATAAGAAGGGACTAGTAACAGGAACTGCATACATAATTTTCTTTTCAACTACTTGGTAATTTCTTTTGGTAGAGTAAGTTATCGTGATGCATCACTCTAGTGTTAAGATGTGACATAGGTATTAGACATGGCCATTTTTAGTGTAATATTTTTTCTGCTTGAGCTATGTGATGTTTAGAGACAAGTTTTTTTTTGCTGCTGCTGTTTGCCATGCATAGTGCTACTAAATTTCACTTTGTATTATTCTTTTAAGCCAGTTTTACTACTGATTTATTTTTCTTGTTGCTGCACATTGGCTCATATTAGTTGTAATGTTGAATTGCTTGGTAATTTAGATTTACTGTAGGTTGCTTTGCAAATTTCCATTTTTTTGTCATTGCTGTTTGTGTTAATTGTTTTGTGCTGCTGCATTGCCTTGTCCCTTAGTTTAGAATCTGAGCTCAGTAGATTTAAGTTAGGTTAAGAGGGGGTAGACTATATAAGAAACTAACTATGATGAATTGGAAGCAATGCATTGACAAGGTATATAAAAAAAAGATTTGGGCCAAAATGAGTATTGTACAATGAGAAATAATTATTTTGAAAGAAATATGAATAGAATACAGGAAGGAGGTTTAGATAGGACTTTTTGGCAATGATGATGAATGAAGGGAGATCTCCAAGAAGTAAAGAAGGTTTCGTTTGCAAAATACTGCAGTAAAACAAACCCTGTCCTTTCCTTGTATTATTCCGCTATGTGTTTGTGTACCCTTGTGTATTTGTTTTCTTCCTGTCTCTGTGTAGTTTCATAAAATTTTTTCTTCTTCTAATACTAAGCTACATTCACTATGATGAGGAATACTGTTATCCTCAAATATAATTGGCATTAATAATATGTTATTTTCTTTGTAAAGATGTTTAGACATTATTCATTCTGTTTTTTTTAATGCTCATGTGTGAAGTTGATGTTTCGAAAGTTATTCTGATCTTTTATGTATGTACTCATGTCATAATTCCTGTAACACCGACGTATATGTTATTTCGATTCTTTTGTAAAGCCTGTATTACAAATGTTCTGTGTATTGTTATGTTCTATAATGATGTATTTTGTACCTTTGTAATTGTATTCTTATGTTATAAAATTGTAATTGACACCAGGTCATCAAATTACTAACTTGTAAGTTACATTTCACTGCACACGTTTATGTTGGTCATAGTATATGGACAATATGTGAGAAGTAGGGACTGTTAGTGTTTGCACGTGTGTTAATAATTCAGCAAGGGACTGGATAACAGCATTGCTGGTTCTAAGGACAATTCCAAAAACTTTGTGAGTGCACAAGTGGTGGTTATGGACTTGCTCTATTATCCGCAAGACTCTTCAATGGTGATTGTGCACCTGCATAGTCACAACAGATGGCTGCTGGCCATCTCTACAAGGACTACAGTGGGTCTGCATCTTTGATGACCAGTACCATTAGCTCTACAAGGACTACAGTGGGTCTACATCTTTGATGACCCACCAGTACCATTATTTCTACAAGGACTGCAGTGGGTCTGCACCTCTGGTGACCCACCAATACCGTAATCTCTACCAGGACTACAGTGGGTCTGCTGTGTGATGACCTACCTACCAATATTCTTCAAAACTTCGACTGACTCCGCTGTGGGTTTGCTCTGTTGTGGCCCATTACCTGTCAGTATGTCAAGAGTCAGCACTGTCTTTCCGTTGGAAGGACAACGCTACTTCTTCAAGACTGCATGGAAATCCACTAATTCCGTGTGCATTTTCTTTTACTGCTCAGACTTTGAGAAAAACACTGATATTTTACTGTGATGAACGATTAGGACTGTCTTTATGGACTGTGAGAAAGTTTAACTTTTGACCAACATTGTATCAATAAGTGTGTGCATTTGATTTCTTTGTTATTGTAATTATGAAAAAAATTTTCAAATCTGTATTGGCCACTGCCCAAACCAATTTGTAAAATTTTTTTGTGGGGAGCATGGGGGCTATGTAAGTAGGCTGTTTAGGTTTTTTTTTGGTAACGCCACCTCTGTATGAAAATCACTGGCTGTGCTGTGTGCAGTCTGTGGCTGCTTTGCATTGTTGTAATACTCGCCATTGTAGTGTTAGGCAGCTGGCTGGGAACAGCGCGTAGCGTTGCGCAGTTGGAGGGTTGGAGGTGAGCCGCCAGCAGTGGTGGATGTGGGGAGAGAGATGGCAGAGTTTTGAAATTTGTCATGAACTGCTCTATATATATATATATATATATATATATATATATATATATATATATATATATATATATATATATATGATGATATCAAGGTAAATACATTGTTTGTTCTCTATTAATATCTTTCATTTGCTAACTATCCCTATCAGTAGTTAGTGCCTTCCATAGTTTGAATCTTTTATTTAGCTGGCAGTAGTGGCGCTGGCTGATTGCAGTAGTGGGAGTAACCAAGATTTTTGTGAGGTAAGTGATTTGTGCAAAGTACAGGTTAATGTTAGTCAGGGCCATTCTCTTGCAGAGATTATTGAAAGTTAGATTGCGTTGCGCTAAAAATATTGTGCGTCAGCTTAAGCACAGTCGTGTATAAATTGTTCTAAGGGGACGTTTCAATGTGATGTACATGTATAGGCAAACAAACGATTACAATTTCCGAAAAATTGGATTCAGAAATCGAGCAAGTCAGTAACGCGTTGGTCCACCTCTAACCATTATACAAGCGGTTATTGATTGATAGAGTTTTTCGATGTCCTCCTGAGGGATATCGTGCCAAATTCCGTCCGCTTAGCGCGCTAGTTCGTCAAAATCTCGAGCTGCTTATAGGGCCCTGGGTTAATGCTCCGGGCTCCATCGGGCCTGAAGACCACATAGAGCTGCATGTTTATAGCTGTGGCGAAGATCGAACGCTTGTGTTCCTCCCCTGTCTCTCTCTCTCTCTCTCTCTGCTAGGTTGCTGTGCCGAATAAACGGAAAAATACAGCTTCTCACAAACCAAAATGAACAGTTAATTCAGTTCCTGTCTTGACTGTAGGCGACACGTGGAATTACATATGCATTCTGCAAATAGTAATACGAATTATGAAAACAGCATCTCAGTTACCCATTCACTATGTTAATAAACCCGGGGAGTACTATTAGAACATAAAACTATGAATAAAATATATAGGATGGCGCTATATGAATAATTACATGTAAACTACCAAATCAGAAGCGTGCTCCAAACGTACGAAATTTCTTCCTATAATTACGGACTATGTTTGACGTTAGTAGATTTCTCTTCGCGAGGAATGTACTTTTTCATAGTGCTATTCTGATTTTTACGCCCTCAATGTACCGTCCATCTGCCTAGGTAGCAGAGTTCCTTAACTTCGTCTACATCAAGATCCACAATTCTGATGTTAAATTTCTCGCTGTTCTCACTTCTGGCACTTCTCATTACTTTTGTCTTTAATCGATTTACTCTGTCCATATACTGTACTCAATACAACATTCATTTCATTCAACTGACCCTGTAAATCTTGATATTCATTGACGATAGCAATGATATCAGCGAATCTTATGATTTGTTTCCTTCGCTCTGAATTTTACCTCCATTCTTGAATCCTTCCTTTATTTCCGTCGTTGCTTCTTCGATGAACAGACTGAACAGCAGTGGTGAAAGACTACATCCCTACGTAACCTCCTTTTGAGTCCGAGCACTTTGTTCTTTGTCTTCCAGAGCAGAAATGATCGGACTAAAAAGGATGTAAGACGTTCCCATCTTAATCACGTAGAAAGTGCTTAGGGCTACTTGGAACAGCAGGTGAAACATAAAATCAATATCTTTGCAATATGGTAGCTCCACTGAGTGAAAAAGCAGTTAATGGCTTCAGGTGGATATACATGAACGAATTTGCGGGCTGTCTTTCTCGTCGAATCAAGGCCTTTGTCAAGGCGGTGTTACACAGAATAGCCTGATGTCTCTTTGTTGTCGCAAATTTTTTGTTCTGTGTGTTTACTGCGGTGACAGAGATAGCTAAAGCCAATCATAATTTCCCGGCGTACTGCATGAGCAAAACAATCCAGAACGAATAATCAGACCATCGAGGGTACATGTTTAGTGCCACGTGTCAGACTTTTATCTTTGAACTTTTCGCTCACGATATATGCTGGTACGGACTGAAGAATCGCTATCTCTCTTATTTTGTCAAGAAAACACCACTGTTATATGCTTATCTTATACAAGCCTAAGAGACCTGCTGAAGTTACAGATAATATGTGCGGCGTTGTGTCGAACTTGTCACATTTAAGGAACAGTAAAGATGTATGAATTACGTCTGTCATATTTTTAGCTGGCTGCAGTTGATAGCAGTGTCTATGTAGTATCTTTGTCCCAGTTAATAACTCTGGTAAGTTACTGCATGACTTTCCACTCAGTGGTCATTACGGCCAAAAGTAGTCTTTATCGCTATGCTGATAGCAACCTCGTTACGGAAAGGAAAGTCCAGACCACGTGCAGGTAGGTGCCTAAGTGTTGTACATCATCTTATACATTCTTGTTGTCTCAATACTCTCTGAACTCACGAGAATATAGCAATGCGTCCGAAGAGAAGGAGTCGAGGGGAGTGGTGGTGGAGTACGGGTGGCCTACAAAGTAACCTCCATCAAGTTAGACTGTTGTTTAACTCTGTTACCAATGTTGCAAAACCAAATCCATGATACGGCTACCAGAATGAAAAATGCTTCTTTAGTAGCACGAAAAGTGAGACAAATTCCTGGTAGAGTTAGGGATGTAAAATAAGAAAACTAGCTGTTCGATTTATCTAATAGATTCAAAGACATTTAAATAAAACATCTAGAGCTATTCGCCCTTTTTTACTTGTCAGTATTAATACTGATGTCATGTAACGTAATGCATTGTGTCAATTAAATTAACACGATACATGATGTCATATCGTATAGCATACACATGCTATCCATGTCATCCAACAAAGCACTTGTCATGTCGTGAAATATGACAGCGTGTCGTTAATGTTTAGGATGAATGCGTCCCCTCTGGGATACTTCCTGTTAAACGCTCGTATGCTTCCTGCTGTAGATGCGTCCACTCTCTAGAAGCACATAAATTTGTGCCTGTTTTTTCTTAAGCCCCTCACCATACCTGTAACAGCGGGTGGGTCTAAGAGAGCTCACTGCACTGGGAAAGTTGGTTTAACTCGTAAATAAACGCGAATACGTCAAGATGTTCTGATCTAAATTTCTTTGGAGCTGTCAGACAAGTCTAAAAGCTAGTTACCTTCCTTTACGTTCCTAACTCTGCCGAGGAGGTCTTCGTCTTTATTTTTTTTTTGTGCTACGATAGGAGCATTTTTCAATCTGGTCCCTAACTTTTACTCTACCACAATTTTGATATTAGAACGCCATAGCTCGACAACCGATGTAGATACTACGGTATATTGATAATTTTCACTTATGGACCGTCTGACAGCAACTGAATAAAACACAATTTTAGTGCCATACGCGTTTCGCCTTTATTTTCTGCAAGGCATCATCAGTGGCAGGTTGCGTAGACAGTTTCTCACATATTACGCTCCTGTTGCATTTTTGGTGTTGTTCTTCTTCTTATGAGCGTCAATTTGCTGTTTTTTCCGCATTCCACAGCACTATGCACTGAGCATTAAAACAAGCGCTCAGTGCATAGTGCTGTGGAATGCGGAAAAAACAGCAAATTGACGCTCATAAGAAGAAGAACAACACCAAAAATGCAACAGGAGCGTAATATGTAAGAAACTGTCTACGCAACCTGCCACTGATGATGCCTTGCAGAAAATAAAGGCGAAACGCGTATGGCACTAAAATTGTGTTTTATTCAGTTGCTGTCAGACGGTCCATAAGTGAAAATTATCAATATACCGTAGTATTACGCGCAACTGAGGAGGACAGGACCACAAAAGTTGACCGATGTAGATTTTTGTTGACTCGGACGACGAATGATCCGGTAAAAGTTTTTGTATCTTCTTTCGAACCATGTTGCTTGTGTCGTGGGAACGGATAAAACTTTTTACAAAACAACAGGGCGACCATTAATTAAGTTGCATAGCTCCTTAAAAAATTTCAACAGATTCGCTCAAGTTAGAAGCACAGATGTGGCGAGCCTAAAAACCTTGCAAAACGTGGTTTTTGCTCATAAAATCAGGATATAGGCAGATTTTTGAAAGCGAGTTTTCAGTTTTACTGTAAGAATGAATTTTTTATTTAACTGATTTCTTTCAACAGTGAGCGCATTCAATTCACGTAAAAACGAATTTCAGTTCGACTTGAAACCATCGTATCTGGACGAGGGATAAAGATTACTGTTTTTAAATAAATCCATTCTGACTTTATCCATTTATGTACCTTCGTGCAAAGTTTGAAGTGATTCGTATAAGTTTAAGGTATAGATGTGCTGCGCTAAAAAACCTCCCACAAAACCATGTTTTTTGCACGTAAAATCCAAACAAAGCGAGACTTTTTTAAATGGTTAAAACTTTTCTTAGACTAAGGTCTGAAATGCCGGTGGCCCAAATTTGACCCATCAGTCTCTCTCTAGCCCAGAATTATTTAATGGGGATTTTTTTTGCACGTAAAATCCGAACGGTGCACATACAAATGGTGCCATTAGCTGAACATTAACTTCAGCTCTACATCTACATCTACGTGATTACGCTGCTATTCACAATAAAGTGCCTGGCAGGGGGTTCCATGAACCTCCTTCAAGCTGTCTCTCTACCGTTCCACTCTCGAATGGCGCGCGGGAAAAACGAGCACTTAAATTTTTCTGTGCGAGCCCTGATTTCTCTTATTTCATCGTGATGATCATTTCTCCCTATGTAGGTGGGTGACGAAAGCATGTTTTCGCAATCGGAGAAGAAAACTGCTGATTGAAATTTAATGTGAAGATCCCGTCGCAACGAAAAACGCCTTTGTTTTAATGATTGCCACTCCAATGCACGTATCATGTCTGTGACACTAACACCCCTATTTCGCTATAATACAAAACGAGCTGCATTTCTTTGAACTTTTTCAATGTCATCCGTCAGTCCCCCCTGATGCGGATCCCACACAGCACAGCACTCCAGAATAGGGCGGACAAGCGTGGTGTAAGCAATCTCTTTAGTAGACCTGTTGCACCTTCTAAGTGTTCTGCCAATGAATCCGACTCTTTGGTTTGGTTCACCCACAACGTTATCTATGCGATCGTTCCAATTTAGGTTATCTGTAATTGCAATCCCTAAGTATTCAGTTGAATTTACAGATTTCAGATTTGTGTGACTTATAGTGTAATCGAAAGTTAGCGGCTTTCTTTTCGTACTCACGTGAATAACTTGACACATTTCTTTATTCAGGGTCAATTGCCGCTTCTCGCACCATACAGATATCTTATCTAAATCACTTTGCAATTCGTTCTGGTCATCTGATGACTTTACAAGACGGTAAATGACAGCATCATCTCCAAAACAATCTAAGACGGCTACTGAGATTGTCCCCTATGTCGTTAATATAGACCAGGAACAATCTTTTGCAAATGGAATTAATAGATTCGTACAATTTGACCTTACATCAGCTCCCGTACAAACCTTACTTAATATACTGTAACATAGCTAAAGACAGATGTTAGAATGAGTATATAAATGGCAGCTGGTCCGGGCTAAGCTCAAATACTCAAATAGGAACCGAGCACCAAGACCCCCTCCCACAAACCGCGTTATTAAAAGCGGCCTTTTCACAAATATTTTTTACACGAAACATAAAAAATGAAACTCACTCTACTGCATACATTTTACGAGTTAAATTCACGAGGAGACAATATTTTTTTTCATTAACGTCCTGCGTTAATAAATTTTGCCCACTCTGGATTAAAAGCCCACCTTTTCATCCAGTTTCGCAACATGACTGCTTCATTTGTTCTAGTAATAAACTATTGACATAATAACAGCTCCTTCTTGCAAGTAGGAAATTTGGATTCATCTTTGCCTTACCCCCCCCCCCCCCTCCACACACGCACACACACACATGAACCAAGGACCTTGCCGTTGGTGTGGAGGCTTGCGTGCCTCGGCGATACAGATAGCCGTACCGTAGGTACAACTACAGCGGAGGGGTATCTGTTGAGGGGCCAGACAAACGTGTGGTTCCTGAAGAGGGGCAGCAGCCTTTACATTAGTTTCAGGGGCAACAGTCTGGATGATTGACTGATCTGGCCTTGTAACACTAACCAAAATGGCCATGCTGTGCTGGTATTGCGAACGGCTGAAAGCAAAGGGAAACTGCAGCCGTAATTTTTCCCGAGGGCATGCAGCTTTACTGTATGGTTAAATGATGATGGCGTCCTCTTGGGTAAAATCTTCCGGAGGTAAAACAGTCCACCATTCGGATCTCCGGGCGGGGACTACTCAGGAGGACGTTATTATCAGGAGAAAGAAAACTGGCGTTCAACGGATCGGAGCGTGGAATGTCAGATCCCTTAATCGGGCAGGTAGGTTAGAAAATTTAAAAAGGGAAATGGTTAGGTTAAAGTTAGATATAGTGGGAATTAGTGAAGTTCGGTAGCAGGATGAACAAGACTTCTGGTCAGGTGACTACAGGGTTATAAATACAAAATCAAATAGGGGTAATGCAGGAGTAGGTTTAATAATGAATAGGAAAATAGGAATGCGGATAAGCTACTACAAACAGCATAATGAACGCATTATTGTGGCCAAGATAGATACGAAGGCCACGCCTCCCACAGTTGTACAAGTTTATATGCCAACTCGCTCCGCAGATGACGAAGAGATTGATGAAATGCATGATGAGATAAAAGAAATTATTCAGATAGTGAAGGGAGACGAAAATTTAATTGTCATGGGTGACTGGAACTCGATAGTAGGAAAAGGAAGAGAAGGAAACGTAGTAGGTGAATGTGGAATGGGATTAAGGAATGAAAGAGGAAGCCGCCTGGTAGAATTTTGCACAGAGCATAACTTAATCATAGCTAACACTTGGTTCAAGAATCATAAATGAAGGCTGTATACATGGAAGAAGCCTGAAGATACTGGAAGGTCTTAGATAGATTATATAATGATAAGACAGAGATTCAGGAACCAGGTTTTAAATAGTAAGGCATTTCCAGGAGCAGATGTGGACTCTGATCACAATCTATTGGTTATGAACTGTAGACTGAAATTGAAGAAACAGCAAAAAGGTGGGAATTTAAGGAGATGGGACCTGGATAAACTGCAAGAACCAGAGGTTGTAGAAAGCTTCAGTGAGAGCATTAGGGAACGAATGACAACAAAGGGGGAAAGAAATACAGTACAGCTTTGAGGGGTGAAGTAGTGACGGCGGCAGAGGATCAAGTAGGTAAAAAGACGAGGGCTAGTAGAAATCCTTGGGTAACGGAAGAGATACTGCATTTAACTGATAAAAGGAGAAAATATAAAAATACAGTAAATGAAGCAGGCAAAATGAATACAAACGTATCAAAAATGGGATCGACAGGAAGTGCAAAATGGCTAAGCAGGGATGGCTAGAGGACAAATGTAAGGATGTAGAGGCGCATATCACTAGGGGTAAGATAGATACTGCCTACAGGAAAATTAAAGAGACCTTTGAAGAAAGGAGAGCCACTTGCATGAATATCAAGAGCTCAGATGGAAACTCAGTTCTAACCAAAGAAGGGAAAGCGAAAAGGTGGAAGGAGTATATAGAGGGTCTATACAAGGGCGATGTACTTGAGGACAATATTATGGAAATGGAAGAGGATGTAGATGAAGATGAAATGGGAGATACGATACTGCGTGAAGAGTTTGACAGAGCACTGAAAGACCTGAGTCGAAACAAAGCCCCAGGAGTAGACAACATTCCATTAGAACTACTTACAGCCTTGGGAGAGGCAGACCTAACAAAACTCTACCATCTGGTGAGCAAGATGTATGAGTCAGGCGAAATATCATCAGACTTCAAGAAGAATATAATAATTCCAATCCCATAGAAAGCAGGTGTTGACAGATGTGAAAATTACCGAGTTATCAGTTTAATAAGCCACGGCTGCAAAGTACTAAGGCTAATTCTTTACAGACGAATGGAAAAAGTGGTAGAAGCCGACCTCGAGGAAGATCACTTTGGATTCCATAGAAATGTTGGAACACGTGGGGAAATACTGACCTTACGAATTATCTTAGAAGCTAGATTAAGGAAAGGCAAACCTACGTTTCTAGCATTTGTAGACTTAGAGAAAGCTTTTGACAATGTTGACTGGAATACTCTCTTTCAAATTCTGAAGGTGGCAGGGGTAAAATACAGGCACCGAAGGGCTATTTACAATTTGTACAGAAACCAGACGGCAGTTATAAGAGTCGAGGGGCATGAAAGCGAAGCAGTTTTTGGGAAGGGAGTGAGACAGGCTTGTAACCTATCCCCGATGTTATTCAATCTATATATTGAACAAGCAGTTAAGGAAACAAAAGAAAAATTCGGAGTCGGAATTAAAATCCATGGAGAAAAAATAAAAACTTTGAGGTTCACCGACGACATTTTAATTCTGTCAGAGACGGCAAAGGAACTGGAAGAGCAGTTGAATGGAGTGGACATTGTCTTGAAAGGAGGATATAACATGAACATCAACAGAAACAAAACGAGGATAATGGAATGTAGTCGAATTAAATCGGGTGATGCTGCGGGAATTAGATTAGGAAATGAGACACTTAAAGTAGTAAAGGAGTTTTGTTATTTGGGGAGCAAAACAACTGATGATGGTCGAAGTAGAGAGGATATAAAATGTAGACTGGCAATGGCAAGGAGAGCGTTTCTGAAGAAGAGAAATTTGTTAACATCGAGTATAGATTTAAGCGTCAGGAAGTCGTTTCTGAAAGTATTTGTATGGAGTGTAGCCATGTATGGAAGTGAAACGTGGACGATAAATAGTTTAGACAAGAAGAGAATAGAAGCTTTCGAAATGTTTTGCTACAGAAAAATGCTGAAGGTTAGATGGGTAGAACTAATGAGGAGGTATTGAATAGAATTGGTGAGAAGAGAAATTTGTGGCACAACTTGACTAGGAGAAGGGATCGGTTGGTGGGGCATATTCTGAGGCATAAAGGGATCACCAATTTAGTATTGAAGGGCAGATTCAGAAGGATGTTGGTTGCAGTAGGTACTGGGAGATGAAGAAGCTTGCACAGGATAGAGTAGCATGGAGAGCTGCATCGAACCAGTGTCTGGACTGAAGACCACAACAACAACAACTTTACCTTACAGCACACAGACACCTGCATCTACATCGAACACTACATAAGCACCCTGGACTGTGTAGAATCGTCTCTAGTCGGGACATTGGCTTCAGTTGCGTGAGGAAAGAACCCTTACGTTTCTTTAGGACTGCCATATAAGGTAAAGCCATTCGCTGATGACATAATTGTTGTATC
Source organism: Schistocerca nitens (assembly GCF_023898315.1). Lineage (NCBI taxonomy): Eukaryota > Metazoa > Arthropoda > Insecta > Orthoptera > Acrididae > Schistocerca > Schistocerca nitens. The sequence goes on along the minus strand of NC_064615.1, from coordinate 1,073,228,594 downwards.
CCGAGATTTAGTGATAAGACAATCCGTGTGCCGCACCGCCCTAGGACTTAAATGCAAGGGCCAGCAACCTTTTTCAAACATATCGCCTTAAAAGGCCAGCCAATTTTTGATACTTACTGAAATCCTGAACCGATTATGTCTACATCTGTTACAGACTCTTCATCACTGCACTGCCCACCCAAACCACCCATATAAAGTATACATAAGTAACTATTGGTGCTTGGTGGCCGCAATGTCCTATAAAGTCGTCCCGAATTTATTGGTTCCTATGGTTTTGCGAAACCCAGGTTTCGTCCAGACAAACCACACTCCTATTGACCTATGTATGCAATAAACGCACAGTCTGCAAAAATTTAGCTCTCAAAGCGGCAAATTTCCTTTCGGTCCTTAGAAAATTTGCATCCATTGTTTCTTTTTCCGAACTTAAAAGCGATGACCTAGAAGGTACAAAACGGACGTTTCCGCGCTTGTGTTCTCAGCTCCCTGTTGTAGTTCTGTACAGACTTCGCTGTACATTAATGCAGTATTCTAACTTAATCCTTCAGACCGCAACCTTTATTAACATCGTCTAGTCGAGTAAAGCTGTTTTCTCGTTTACATCCGCTGCGTGACGAATGGAAGAGATCAATTACACACGCAGCTTCTGAAGATGTTACGATTCCGCCAACACCTAGCACTCTCTTGTCTGAGACTCCACATGTTTCCACTGTCAGTTTTTGTGCTCGGGCAAAGTTAATGTTCGATTTAGCTTCTTCTCATCAACATGTACGTAGGAAAACCTTAACACAATAGATGTTACGCTTTAAATTTGTGTTTCCATATCCATTCGATACTGCCATAAGCAAAGATAATGTGCGCTAGCAACTATGTTAGGAGCACTTCGTTGATCTCCAGTATCGCTGTAACTAAACTGAAGAGCCAAAACAACTGTTACACATGCCTAATGTCGCGTAGGACCCTGCGAGCACGCAGAAGTGCCGCAACAGGACGTGGCATGGACTCGACTAACGCCTGAAGCAGTGCTTGAATAATGCAGGGCTGTCCATAAATTCGTAACGGTACAAGACGATGGAGATCTTTCCTGAACAGCACGTTGTAATGCATCGAAGGGAATTTGGTGGTCAGCGGAAGTGTTTAAACTTGGAAAATACACTCCTGGAAATGGAAAAAAGAACACATTGACACCGGTGTGTCAGACCCACCATACTTGCTCCGGACACTGCGAGAGGGCTGTACAAGCAATGATCACACGCACGGCACAGCGGACACACCAGGAACCGCGGTGTTGGCCGTCGAATGGCGCTAGCTGCGCAGCATTTGTGCACCGCCGCCGACAGTGTCAGCCAGTTTGCCGTGGCATACGGAGCTCCATCGCAGTCTTTAACACTGGTAGCATGCCGCGACAGCGTGGACGTGAACCGTACGTGCAGTTGACGGACTTTGAGCGAGGGCGTATAGTGGGCATGCGGGAGGCCGGGTGGACGTACCGCCGAATTGCTCAACACGTGGGGCGTGAGGTCTCCACAGTACATCGATGTTGTCGCCAGTGGTCGGCGGAAGGTGCACGTGCCCGTCGACCTGGGACCGGACCGCAGCGACGCACGGATGCACGCCAAGACCGTAGGATCCTACGCAGTGCCGTAGGGGACCGCACCGCCACTTCCCAGCAAATTAGGGACACTGTTGCTCCTGGGGTATCGGCGAGGACCATTCGCAACCGTCTCCATGAAGCTGGGCTACGGTCCCGCACACCGTTAGGCCGTCTTCCGCTCACGCCCCAACATCGTGCAGCCCGCCTCCAGTGGTGTCGCGACAGGCGTGAATGGAGGGACGAATGGAGACGTGTCATCTTCAGCGATGAGAGTCGCTTCTGCCTTGGTGCCAATGATGGTCGTATGCGTGTTTGGCGCCGTGCAGGTGAGCGCCACAATCAGGACTGCATACGACCGAGGCACACAGGGCCAACACCCGGCATCATGGTGTGGGGAGCGATCTCCTACACTGGCCGTACACCACTGGTGATCGTCGAGGGGACACTGAATAGTGCACGGTACATCCAAACCGTCATCGAACCCATCGTTCTACCATTCCTAGACCGGCAAGGGAACTTGCTGTTCCAACAGGACAATGCACGTCCGCATGTATCCCGTGCCACCCAACGTGCTCTAGAAGGTGTAAGTCAACTACCCTGGCCAGCAAGATCTCCGGATCTGTCCCCCATTGAGCATGTTTGGGACTGGATGAAGCGTCGTCTCACGCGGTCTGCACGTCCAGCACGAACGCTGGTCCAACTGAGGCGCCAGGTGGAAATGGCATGGCAAGCCGTTCCACAGGACTACATCCAGCATCTCTACGATCGTCTCCATGGGAGAATAGCAGCCTGCATTGCTGCGAAAGGTGGATATACACTGTACTAGTGCCGACATTGTGCATGCTCTGTTGCCTGTGTCTATGTGCCTGTGGTTCTGTCAGTGTGATCATGTGATGTATCTGACCCCAGGAATGTGTCAATAAAGTTTCCCCTTCCTGGGACAATGAATTCACGGTGTTCTTATTTCAATTTCCAGGAGTGTAGTTCCTGGAGACACACTGTAGCAATTCTGGAGATGTCGCATTGTCCTGCTGGAATTGCCCAAGTCCGTCGGAATGCACAATGGACATGAATGTATGCGTGTGATCAGACAGGACGCTTACGTACGTGTCACCTGTCAGAGTCGTATCTAGACGAATCAGGGGTCCCATATCACTTCAACTGGACAAATCCCACACTATTACAGAGCCTCCACCAGCTTGAACAGTCCACTGCTGATATCCAAGATCCATGGATTCGAAAGGTTGTCTCCATACCCGTACGTGTCCACCTCACAATTTGAAACGAGACTCGTCCGACCAGGCAACATGTTTCCAGTCATCAACAGTCCACTGTCGGTGTTGAAAGGCCCAGGCGAGGCGAAAAGCTTTGTGTCGCACAGTCATCAAGGCTACACGAGAGGGCCATCGGCTCTGAAAGCCCATATCGATGGTGTTTCGTTGAATTGTTCACTGGCTGACATTTGTTGATGGCCCAGCATTGAAATCTGTGTAAGTAGGCTGTTTAGGTTTTTTTATTGTTAACGCCACCTCTGTATGAAAATCACTAGCTGTGCTGTGTGCAGTCTGTGGCTGCTTTGCATTGTTGTAATACTGCCATTGTAGTGTTAGGCAGCTGGCTGTGAACAGCGCGTAGCGTAGCGCAGTTGGAGGTGAGCCGCCAGCAGTGATGTATGTGGGGAGAGAGATGGCGGAGTTTTGAAATTTGTCATGAACTGCTATATATATTATGACTATTGACGTAAATACATTGGTTGTTCTCTATTAAAATCTTTCATTTGCTAACTATGCCTATCAGTAGTTAGTGCCTTCAGTACTTTGAATCTTTTATTCAGCTGGCAGTAGTGGCGCTAGCTGTATTGCAGTAGCTTGAGAAGCGAAGATTTTTGTGAGGTAAGTGATTTGTGAAAGGTATAGTTTAATGTTAGTCAGGGCCCATTCTTTCGTAGGGATTTTTTTGAAAGTCAGATTGCGTTGCGCTAAAAATACTGTGTGTCAGTTTAAGCACAGTCGTGTATAATTGTTCAAAGGGGACGTTTCATATGGCGACCCTGCCAGGATACCTCACTGGAATCTTCTGATTTTTTTCTTGTAGTTTGTGTAATTAGTGTAGCTTTTGTTTATTGCTAGCGCGTAATTATAGAGAGAATTTCCTTTGTAGTTGTAGTTTTTCATTGTTGTACAGTAAAACTATGCCTATCAGTAGTTAGTGCCTTCAGTAGTTTGAATTTTTTATTTAGCTGGCAGTAGTGGCGCTAGCTGTATTGCAGTAGCTTGAGTAGCGAAGATTTTTGTGAGGTAAGTGATTTGTGAAAGGTATAGTTTAATGTTAGTCAGGGCCCATTCTTTTGTAGGGATTATTGAAAGTCAGATTGCGTTGCGCTAAAAATACTGTGTGTCAGTTTAAGCACAGTCGTGTATAATTGTTCAAAGGGGACGTTTCATCTGCAGCAATTTTGCGGAAGGTTTGCACTTCTGTCATGTTGAACGATTTTCTTCAGTCGTCGCTGGTCCCGTTCTTACAGGATCTTTTTCCGCCCGCTGCGATGTCAGGGATTTGATGTTTAACCGGATTCCATTCGTGAAATGGACGTACGGGAAAATCCGCACTTCATCACTGCCTCTGAAATGCTGTGTCCCATTACTCGTGGACCAACTATAGCACCACGTTCAAACTTACTTAAATCTTGATAACATGTCATTGTAGGAGCAGCAACCGATCTAACAAGTGCACCAGACGCTTGTTGTCTTATATACGCGTTGCCGTCCATATTCTGCCTGTTTACATATCTCTGTATTTGAATATTCATGCCTAGTTTCTTTGGCGTTTCAGTGTATACGTGTAGAAGAACGAGTCTGCGTAACAAAGCGAAACTGAGCACACGGAAGTAGTGAAACGTGATAACTTACTAGCGGGTACTCAACATGGAAACATCGCAAAGCTGACACGTGCGACCTTGAGCCAACCGGTTTTGTGACGGAGGCTGCAAGTGTTTCGCGTTATCCCGCGCAGCGCCGAACACAGTGCCTGCGAGATGCGTGGATCAGACTGTACCAGGCGCGGCTCGAAGTTAATGTTTCCGAGACGGAAGCACCCGAAAAGATATATTAAAATACATTACCCAACAGAGGATTACAGTATTTAAACACTCAGAAAGCATTTCGAATATTTTCTGCACTGGTTTAAACAATGACATTCAACGTTTTTGGAACTGTTGATATCGAGTGATGTTTTTCGAACAGGTAGTAGCTAGACATGGCTGCGCCTTGATATATCAGTTAGCTCCATGTAGCAGAGGCTTGTGAGCGTGGTCTCCACGTAGTACAGCTCTTTTGGCCCTCTCCAAGTCTCTGTTCATGCAGCCTAAGGGTGTCGTACCAATCTACAGATGATTTTCACGTTCTGGTGCTTACAAAGAAAGGTAATCAACAGAGCGGCCGAGCCTCTGGTATCGAATCTCTCACTCTGTATATTTCACTTGTACTTGGTCGAGTCATGAACATGGTGCATGTAAACCTGATCGAAACATGAATCAAGAACAAAAACAATGCAGATATATGCAGGGGTACGAGATGTGACAAAGTAATGATATTGGTTACAAAAAGCATCTTTATTTACATTTTTAATCAACTACATTGATATCAACTTCAATGTGACGTCTTTGTACCTTCACACGCTCCATCGGTGTTTCCATTGTTGGTAGCATCTCTCAAACTCATCTTCACGTCTTTTAATGCTGTCGGATTAATAAGAAGTTTGTGATAGCACTGAAGCGGATTTTGGCGTCAAAAAATGCCAAGCATTCAATGCAGTATGGGATGGTGCATTATCGTGATGCATGATCCAGTTGTTAGCAATATATGAACATACACGATGGTCCCGGTTTCGAAATCTGTCGAGAATTTCTTGGTAATAGTATGAGTTTACTGTTTGGTCTGGAGGTAATCATTCTTTGTGCACAATACCTGTGGAGTCAAAGAATCAAACAAGCGTGCTTTCTTTGGTCTTGGCGATTCCATTGTGAACTTTGACATTAGGTCTCGAAATCATACTAGTAAAAGTAACTTTCATCACCAGTGGCAGTTCGGTCCAGTAGTTCTAGGTTCAGTTTTACTTGCTTCAACACACTGGCAGCCACAGCCCTCCGTTGATCTTTTTGTTGCCGTGTGAGATTTTTGGGACTCATTTTGGCACAAACTCTTCCGATTCCCAGATTTTCTGTCAGTATCAGATGGACAGTTTCCAGATGAATGTTCAGTTTGTTTGCAATTATTCTCACAGTTAATCTTCGATCGGCTTATACAAGTTCTCTCACCCTGGACCTGTTGTCAACTATTCGTGGTGTTGATACTCGCCCACTGAGGTGTTCACTTTCGACATTGGTTCTTCTTTCAGAAAACATTAGGTGCCAACGAAACACTTGTGGCCTTGATAAAACCTCGTTACTAAAAGCCTGCAGCAGATTCCATATGTAACTGCAGCATTATCAATGGAATACTGGTGAGTATTACTTCGTGATTCGATTTTTGTGGCGAGAAGCAGACACAGGACTTCGCTCTTCAAGATGCCGTTCTATTGTAAGTGCACGCCACTTGTAGTTGCGATGGGGAAAGGCTAAGGTCACACACTGCTTGCTGTAGCAGGCTGTTGGGTTGCCACCGTTCTCCGTTATTTGCAGAATGCATCCCAATCTCGGTCTTCCTCTGCAGTTTCTAGCCTCTACAGCTCCCTCTAGTACAATTGAACTTACTCTCTGATGTTTTAACAGATGTCCTATCATCTTGGCCCTTCTTGTTGTCAGTGTTTTCATATACTCCTTTTCTCTCCGACTGTGCGAACCGTCTCATTCCTTACCTTATTATCTCACCTAATTTTCACCATTCGTCTGCAGCACCACATCACAGATACTTCGATTCTCTTCTGTTCCGTTTTCCCGCATTCCAATCCATATTTCACTACCATACAAGCTGTACTCCAGGCGTATGTTCTCAGAAATTTCTTCGTCAAATTAAGGCATGCGTTAGAGAGTAACAAACTTCTCTTCGCCAGGAATGCCCTTTTTGCCAGTGCTTGTCTGCTTTTTACGTCCTCCTTGCTCCGTCCATCATGGGTTATTTTGCTGCTGAGAGTCAACCCACAGCGGTAGGGAAGGACTTAGCTGGTACGACATGACGCGAAGGTGACGGCTCCGCCTGTATTCGACACACGCCAAACTCGAATTCCTCCCGAGACTCGTCAAACTGACACATCATTCACTTAGCGCTATCGGCGCTTAACCTACCATCGACCTGTGTGAGGGAAAAAGTGCTGATCGTTGGGTAATGGATCGCGGACCCTTCACACTCTATGACACTATTTCCTACCTACAAGTTAATCACTTGACTTACGAAGTATATAAACGCAGCAGAGGGCTACTATGTTGTTAATACAGATCAGGAACAATAGAGGGCCTATAACACTTCCTTGGGGAACGCCGGATATTGCTTCTGTTCTACGTTTTACTCGATGACTTTCCGTCTATTACTACGAAGTGTGACGTTCCTGACAGGAAATCACGAATCCAGTAGCACAGCTGAGACGATATTCTGAGGCGATATTCCATAGGCACGCAGTTTGGTTAGAACACGCTTATGAGCAATGGTGTCGAAAGTCTTCCGGTTATCTAAAAATATGGAATCAGTTTGACATCCCTTGTCGATATCACGCATCGCTTCATGAGTATAAAGAAATAGCCGTGTTTCACAAGAACGATATTTTCTGAATCCGTGCTGACTATGTGTCAATAAATCGTTCTCTTCGAGATACTTCGAACACAGTATACAGGGTGTTACAAAAAGGTACGGCCAAACTTTCAGGAAACATTCCTCACACACAAATAAAGAAAAGATGTTATGTGGACATGTGTCCAGAAACGCTTAATTTCCATGTTAGAGCTCATTTTAGTGTAGTCAGTATGTACTGTACTTCCTCGATTCACCGCCAGTTGGCCCAGTTGAAGGAAGGTAATGTTGACTTCGGTGCTTGCGTTGATATGCGACTCATTGCTCTACAGTACTAGCATCAAGCACATCAGTACGTAGCTTCAACAGGTTAGTGTTCATCACGAACGTGGTTTTGCAGTCAGTGCAATGTTTACAAATGCGGAGTTGGCAGATGCCCATTTGATGTATGGATTAGCACGGGGAAATAGCCGTGGCGCGGTACGTTTGTATCGAGACAGATTTCCAGAACGAAGGTGTCCCGACAGGAAGACGTTCGAAGCAATTGATCGGCGTCTTAGGGAGCACGGAACATTCCAGCCTATGACTGGCGACTGGGGAAGACCTAGAACGACGAGGACACCTGCAATGGACGAGACAATTCTTCGTGCAGTTGACGATAACCCTAATGTCAGCGTCAGAGAAGTTGCTGCTGTACAAGGTAACGTTGACCACGTCACTGTATGGGAAGTGCTACGGGAGAACCAGTTGTTTCCATACCATGTACAGCGTGTGCAGGCACTGTCAGCAGCTCATTGGCCTCCACGGGTACACTTCTGCGAATGGTTCATCCAACAATGTATCAATCCTCATTTCAGTGCAAATGTTCTCTTTACGGATGAGGCTTCATTCCAACGTGATCAAATTGTAAATTTTCACAATCAACATGTGTGAGCTGACGAGAATCCGCACGCAATTGTACAATCACGTCATCAACACAGATTTTCTGTGAACGTTTGGGCAGGAATTGTTGGTGATGTCTTGATTGGGCGTTCTCGCTTCCCGCGCCCGGGTTCCCGGGTTCGATTCCCGGCCGGGTCAGGGATTTTCTCTGCCTCGTGATGACTGGGTGTTGTGTGATGTCCTTAGGTTAGTTAGGGTTAAGTATTTCTAAGTTCTAGGGGACTGATGACCATAGCTGTTAAGTCCCATAGTGCTCAGAGCCATTTGAACCTCTTGATTGGGCCCCATGTTCTTCCACTTACGCTCAATGGAGCACGTTATCATGATTTCATACGGGATACTCTACCTGTGCTGCTAGAACATGTGCCTTTACAAGTACGACACAACATGTGGTTCATGCACGATGGAGCTCCTGCACATTTCAGTCGAAGTGTTCGTACGCTTCTCAACAACAGATTCGGTGACCGATGGATTGGTAGAGGCGGACCAATTTCTTGGCCTCCACACTCTCCTGACCTCAACTCTCTTGACTTTCATTTATGGGGGCATTTGAAACCTCTTGTCTACGCAACCCCGGTACCAAATGTAGAGACTCTTCGTGCTCGTATTGTGGACGGCTGTGATACAATACGCCGTTCTCCAGGGCTGCATCAGCGCATCAGGGATTCCTCGCTAACGGAGGACATTTTGAACATTTCCTGTAACAAAGTGTTTGAAGTCACGCTGGTACGTTCTGTTTCTGTGTGTTTCCATTCCATGATTAATGTGATTTGAAGAGAAGTAATAAAATGAGCTCTAACATGGAAAGTAAGCGTTTCCGGACACATGTCCACATAACATACTTTCTTTCTTTGTGTGTGAGGAATGTTTCCTGAAAATTTGGCCGTACCTCTTTGTAACACCCTGTATATTCCAAAACCCTACTGCAAATCGACGTTAGTGATATGGGCCTGTAATTCAGCAGATTACTCCTACGTCCGTTTATGGATATCGGTGTGACTTGAGCAATTTTCCAGTCTTTAGATACGTATCTTTCTGTATATAATTGCTCAATATGGAGCTATTGTATCAGCATACTCTGAAAGGAAAGTGGCGGTATACAATCAGGACAGGAGCCATTGCTTTTATTAAGCGATTTAAGCTGCTTTGTTACACTGAGGTTATAGAGTTAACATTGTGCAGTTACTAATGACATAGTAGCTTTATAGTGTGCGCACGTGCATGTGTGTGTGTGTGTGTGTGTGTGTGTGTGTGTGTGTGCGTGTGTGTTTAGGGTGGCTTGGCTTACCTCCATCCTGTCCGGCTGCAAATCTGCGCCCACCACGGTGACACCGTGCCGCAGCAGCGCCCTCGCGATGGCAGCGCCGATGCCGGAACTGGCTCCTGTCACCATGGCAAGTCGACCCGCGTACCTCTGCATGGTGGCGCTGTACGGCGCGGACTGACGGCAAGCTCTTACACAACGCCCGCGCTCCTTATACCGGTACCACCCCACCTCCCTTCGTCCGTTCCCCTCCCAGCTCGTGGCGTCTCACGCGCTAGCCTTGTCCAATAACAGCTCAACACCGTGCTGTTATCCGGTCGGCGAGTCGGGCAGGCAAACCCGCATTCCTGCAGTCAAGTGCCTTAGCCCGTAGCATCATTACTTGTCACGTTATAGTGGACTTACGGCGATAGATAGGACTTAACGTGGGTAACACTTCATTTGCAAACTTGAGTGCACGCAAACACGTCTACTCTGAAACCTGTTTCTTTCACTTCGTTCCACTTCCCAATATTCACTTGACGTATTCCACGCTGAACGGATCTTTGTTCCTAAACAGCCGTCAGAAATTGTCTAAATGATAACGCTTTCACCGTTTCATCTACATCTATATCTACAAGGCTACTCTGCAAATCACACTTAAGTGCTTGGCAGAGGGTTCATCGAACAACCTTCAACACTAATTCCCTATCATTCCACTCTCGAACGGCTTGCGGAAGAAAGGAACGGCTATACCTTTCTCTGCGAGCTCTGATTTCCCTTATTTTATTACGATGATCGTTTCTCCCATGACGATCGTTTTTCCCTATGTAGGTCGGCGCCAACAAAATATTTTCGCCTTCAGAGGAGAAAATTGATGACTGAAATTTCGCGAGAAGATCTCGCCGCAACGAAAAACGTCTTTGCTTCAATGATTTCTACCTCAAATCCTGTATCATGTCCTTGACACACTCTCTCCTGTTTCTCTGTCATACAAGGCGTGCTGCCCTTCTTTGAACTTTCTCGACGTACTCGGTTAATCCTTTCTGATAAGGATCCCTCCAAAAGAGGACAGACAAATGTAGTGTAGACATTCTCTTTACTAGGTCTGTTGGATCTTCTGCGCGTTCTGACAATAAAACCCAGTCTTAGTGTCTCCTTCCTCACAACGTTTTCTATGTATTCTTTGCAATTTAATCAGGTGGTAACTGTAATTGCTAGGTATTTAGTTAAATTTAGGCCTTTAGGTTTGATTGATTTACCGTGTAACCGAAGTTTAACAGATCCCTTTTAACACACATCTGGATGACCTCACACTTTTCATTATTTAAGTTCAACCATTTTTCAACTGGTTTTGAGATTCTGATGACTTTACTAGATGATAAATGACAGTATCGTCTGCAAACCACGTAATATGGTTGCTCAGATTGTATCCTAAACCTCCCGTATAGATAAGGAACAGCAGAGGACCTCTGCTGTAACATTACCTCTGAGAACGCCAGAAATCACATTGACTTATATTGTTTCCCAAAATGCCCCCACCCCACATGGTCAATATTGTTGCACAATATTATTCAGGTTTTCCGTAGACCGCTCAGAAAAATACGTCGTATCTACTCTGGTTCGGAATGTCGGACCAGCAAGACGAAGATGTTAGAGCTGTGATTGTTGCTCCGCTTCGTGGCGAACAAGAGAGACATTACTGGAAACGATCGTCCTCATGATCACGCATTACACCGTCACTCATCTATTGCACGATGACTACGAATGGGAAAATCGGCTGGTTATAACCGGTTGGTATTTTAATCCTGAATATCCGGTATTTTTCGGCATTTGTTTGCCTTTGGTTACAACAGGTGTTGCTTGTTTTTTACTAATCACGTTGTAAAGGAGAGAAGTATCAATTAGCCACAACAGCATTACTGAAATTTTTGGTTTTTAAATAAATATTTTGAAAAAAACGAACGTTTAATTGGACGATGACAATCAAGTCTACGGTGGATGGTTAGTCAAGTGACAAATTTCAGCACAAGATTACCCAAGGCCGCTCGAGTGGACACAAGCTGGTGAATCAACAAAGTTTATGCCTCTGCCCGCGGTATTTACCTTAAGCACGCCAATTTCTTCTCTGCATCATACGGAGCGTTAAGCGCTCCATTCTGCACTTGACGCCAGCTCAAAGAAGAGTCCTACTCATGGCAAAACTGCCTCCCTCCACTTGGGTTCCTTTTTCACGTCACGGCTTTTTTCGACCAATAGTAGCGTTCCTCTACCAATCGCAATGTCCCTTCTATCAAACAGCGTCGAAACTTCACTAGTTTTTTCCTCCCTAGTGAGTTTCCGCCAATCGGACTTTTTGTGCCCGTTTTAGACACCTAAAGTTCATTGACCTATCCGTGAGTCGCACTCGCTGCGTCACATGCTTTTGTTCGTATCCCGTTGGAATTTCAAAACGCAGTTTTCTAAAGCTTCTTCTCTGCCCTTGTACCGATGCCCTCGCTACAGGCGGCCCTCCAGCTTGAACCACCTGGCCCGGGGTCACTGTCCTCTTTCCTGGCACCCCTTTAAGTGGTTGCCAGTGTAACTCCCGCAGCGTGGCTTCACTACACCATTGTGGAGCTGGCTTTTAAAAAGTAAAAGTGACTCAACTCGCGTTCCCTGTTCTACCTTCCGCTCAAAGACATGCATTGTATAGGAATGGTGTGTTAATTACTGTCAATTGACTGTCATCCCTTTTTGCACTACATATTGATAGGCAAATGTTCTCATAACTGTCGATTTACGTTAGGTGTCATCTTCACCTTCTCATTGCGATTTGTAAAGGTCTCACGTAAGGTGCGAATCTGACCATTTATTCTGCCACCTTACAAGTGTCATGAATAACACACTACAAATCCTAGCCAGTGGGGAGTGCATGTACGGGGAAGCAGCTGTTATGTGTTCGGTATGAAGAAACGAGCAGTCTTGGTTGCAGTGCTAAACTTTTTATTTTTTCACAATGACGCATTTGATGTTTAATTAGGCGTCTTTGAACAGCCCTATGGAAAAAGTAAAAATTTCATTATATTAGCCTGAAGACATTTAGTGAGATTGGATTACCAGGAAAACATTAATCAATTTACTGATATTTGGTAGAGATGAATGAATGAGACACCTGGCATAAAATATCCCAGCAGGAAAATGCTCCTCGTCAAACCTTTAAAAATACTGCTCGCTGTGATATAAAATACACTGAAGAGCCAAAGAAACTGGTACAGCTGCCTAATATCGTGTAGGGCCCCCGTGAGCACACAGAAGTGCCGCAACATGACGTGGAATGGACTCTACTAAAGTCTGAAGTAATGCTGGAGGGAACTGACACCATGAATTCTGCAGGACTGTCCATAAATCCGTAAGAGTACAAGGGGTGAAGATGTCTTCTTAACAGCACGTTGCAAGGCGTCCCGGATATGTTCAATAATGTTCATGTCTGGGGAGTTTGGTGGCCAGCGGAAGTGTTTAAACTCAGGAGAGTGTTCCTGGAGCCACTCTGCAGCAATTCTGGATGTGTGGGGAGTCGCATTGTCCTGTTGGATTTGTCAAAGCCTATCGAAATGCACAATGGACATAAATGGATGCAGGTGATCAAGACAGGATGCTTACGTACGTCTCACCTGACAGAGTCGTATCTACGCGTATCGGGGGTCCATATCACTCCAACTGCACACACTCCACATAATTATAGAACCCCCAACAGCTTTAACAGTCCCCTGATGACATGCAGGGTCATGGATTTATGAGTTTGTCACAATACCCATGCACATTCATCCGCTCGATACAATTTGAAACGAGACTCGTCCCTGCCAGGCAACATGTTTCCAATCATCAACAGTCCAGTGTCGGAGTTGACGGGACCAGGTGAGGCGTAAAGCTTTTATGTCGTGCAGTCATCAACGGTACACGAGTGGACCTTCGACTCTGAAAATACATATCAATGACGTTTCGTTGAGCGGTTCGCACACTGACTCTTGTTGATGGCCCAGCATTGAAATCTGCAGCAATTTGCGAGAGGGCTGCACTCCTGTCACGTTGAAAGATTCTCTTCAGTCGTCGTTGGTCCCATTCTTGCATCAGCTTTTTCCGGCCGGATTCCTGATTTTCACGTTACGCTCGTGAAATGGTCGTACGGAAAAATCCCCACTTCATCGTTACCTCAGAGATGCTGTATCCTAACGCTCGAGCCCCGAATGTAACACAATGTTCAAACTCACTTAAAACTTGATAACCAGCCATTGTAGCAGCCGTAACCGATCTAACAACTGTGACAGACACTTGTTGTCCTAAATATGTGTTGCAGACCGCAGAGCCATGTTTTACCTGTTTCCATATCTCTGTATTTGAATACGTGCACCTATACCAGTTTCTTTGTCACTTCAGTGTAGAATAAAGCTGAATTTTTTTTCTTTCTTGTGTTTCGATTCCCCCCAGAGGGGGGAAGGGGGGGGGCGAGTTAGCAGCAGCGTAATACGCCGCTCTGCAGCGTACAGATGAAGTTAAAAAACATAATGAGGAGACATAAGAACTAAAAGAGGTGATAAAATGGTGACTGCTTAAAACTGGTTCATGGCGAAAAAGTTGTGAAGAAAACATAAAAAACGAAGAGGTCAGTGATGCTGATTAATAACACTTAGGAAATAGAGAGGCACAATTTAAAAAATATGGTGACGGTCTGGTTTCTGTTCGCAGAACTTTAAAAAGGGGACGCACATCACTGAACACTCACAGAATAAAGCTGAAGATGACTGAAAGGTATTTGTAATAAATATGTAACCTGCTTTGTCCCTAATTTGACAACTCATACTGGAAATTAGAAGGAAGCAGAAATTTACCTTATTACGGCGCTGTGGCGCAGTGCAATACAAACCAAACGGGATCAGGCCTACAGTAGAGCCTTATATCTGAAACATACCGGAGGTTCAGTGCATATTCTGGTTGCACACATCACACTGGATATGAAAACATACAATACCCCTACGAATAGTGCACGCAGCTCTAGGCAGATAGCGCCTGCATGCTGTGAACTACGATAGTGTTCAATTGCTAATCTTGTCATAAAAACAAACCATGATAGTTATTATTGACGACTGCTGCTCGAAAAAATTTCTGATAAAATGTTTACATTAACAGCCAGAATAATCAGGGCAAATTAACATTAAAAACAAAGGTACATAAAAAAATACATTGCTATAATGGGAAAGCATAAAAGTATATAGGGGAGTACCGAGTACCAATTTTGTGTGTCCCAAGTAGTATTCTGCTCAACAACATTGTACATACCCGATCCTCCATAAAACGAGAGTATATGTTCCTCTCCATCCCCCGCCACCCAATGCACGAGTTCATTACATGACAGCTACTTGTCAGTTCTGATGACAAACAGTGTCATCGCTATGGCCCGATGGCAAGCAAGTGAGCATCTGTAGTAAAACACACTTCAGCGGGAATCTGATAAATGCAATCTGAAGACGCCTAAACGCGTCACTGCAACTAAAAATGCTTGCTTCCTCCAGTCATACATTGTGGTTGCTGAACCAACCCCGTTATGAAATAGAAAAAGTTTTTGTGTTTCTCTCGAATAACTCGATAACCGCGGCTTCCCGCAGAAATATATGGCGGTACAAAATTAAACTACAGTAAATATTCAACAAAAGAAACGTCCTATTCATTTTCTCTCTAGAACTGTCTCCGCGTCGGGGGGAAGGGAAAAATTGCAGATTATTAGAAATATTGTTTGAACGACATGAATTTATTGATTATCTTTAAATGAAGTGAGTTAAAAACAAATATTAACTGCAGTTGAGCCGTATTAAGGGATAAATTGTGTTCCAGAGATGTAACGGGGTAATATGGGGCGGGGGGCTGAGTTTTGTGTGGGGTAGAAGCACGAGGGAAGGTAGGTCGCCTGATTATGCTCACGCACTTCCCTCCTCCATAGCTCTGCAAACTGAAAATGGAGCAGGTGATTCCCACTCTGTTCACCCCACTTCGTCACAAGAAGCATCTAGAGGGTGTTTCACAAGTTACACCTACCCTCCACAGCACGCCTTATGAAATACTGGCCACCCAGTGACCAGACATACCGGAGGTGTATTTACATTCCACAAAATAGGTTAAAGGTACGTGGAATACAAATCTTGACTTATTAATAATGCTAACGCAAGTAAATCTCTGCATACTGTGTAAGTAGGCTGTTTAGGTTTTCTTATTGGTAACGCCACGTAGCGCTCTGTATGAAAATCACTGGCTGTGCTGTGTGCAGTCTGTGGCTAGTTTGCATTGTTGTCTGCCATTGTACTGTTGGGCAGCTGGATGTTAACAGCGCGTAGTGTTGCGCAGTTGGAGGTGAGCCGCCAGCAGTGGTGGATGTGGGGAAGTGAGATGGCGGATTTTTGAGAGCGGATGATCTGGACATGTGTCCATCAGAAACAGTACATTTGTAAGAATGGATGTCATGAACTGATATATATATTATGACTTTTGAACACTATTAAGATAAATACATTGTTTGTTCTCTATCAAAATCTTTCATTTGCTGACTATGCCTATCAGTAGTTAGTGCCTTCAGTAGTTTGAATCTTTTATTTAGCTGGCAGTAGTGGCGCTCGCTGTATTGCAGTCGTTCGAGTAACGAAGATTTTTGTGAGGTAAGTGATTTGTGAAACGTATGGGTTAATGTTAGTCAGGGCCATTCTTTTGTAGGGATTATTGAAAGTCAGATTGCGTGTCAGTTTAAGCACAGTCATGTATAATTTTTCTAAGGGGACGTTACACACGACCCTGCCAGGATACCTCACTGGAATCTTCTGATTTTTTCTTGCAGATTGTGCAATTAGTGTAGCTGTTGTTTATTGCTAGCGCATAATCATAGAGAGAATTTCCTTTGTAGTTGTAGTTTTTCATTGTTGTAATGTAAAACAGTTGTGGCATGGATGTAGATTTGCACCAAGTATTTCGCAGCTGCGCTTGCAATTAACTAGATATTATTTTCAGTGCTATGTTAATGTGTTCTCTTATTTTTGCTCTTCAAATTGTGCTTTTCTGTGTTATCATGAGAAATATTGTGACAATAATGGCGTGTGAAAAACGTAAGACTAGGCTCCAAAGTAAACTGAGAAATAATAGTGACGACGAGCATAGCTTATCAGCACCACTGTGTAATGAATTAACAGACATTCAAAGTAGTAATTTGGTAATAGTGCATAGGGAAATGGAGCGGGTGGCAAATAATGGTGTAGACAGTGAAACAAGTAGTGCACAGGGAAGCATTATCAATCGATCGGTCGGCAAAAGCTCGCCTCAGGAATCCGAAATGACAGAATACAATATTGCAAATACTGTAGACTCAGGTTTTGGGTCCTCACCGTTTTCTCAAATCAGCCAAGACACATTTTCTGCCTGTCAAAATGTGAATGTTGCCGGTGAAAATGCACTGCCAAAAAGCATAGAGAAACAGATTCCAGACGCTAATACATTATTATTGCAATTAATGCAACCAATGGAACAAAATCAGAGACAAACACAGCAAAAGCTACAAAAGTCAGACACAGTGGAACAAAATCAGAGACAAACACAGCAACAGTTAGACACAATGGAACAAAATCAGAGACAAACACAGCAAAAGCTTCAAAAGTTAGACATAATGGAACAAAATCTTCAAAAGTTAGACACCACACTTGAACAAACACGTGAAGATTTAAGTACTGAGTTACATAACATTGAATCGAAATGTCAAAAAGTCTGTAATGACGTAAAAACACAAATTTGTGAGCATTTTCAACCTATTTTTTCGCGGCATGAAAATGCATTACAGAATCACGAAGCAGCCATAAAAGAACTGCAAACTATTGTTCATGAAAATCATGAGACCTTGCAAGCTAAAATTGACTCAGTTGCATCTACCGATTTGGTTACGCAACTTGCAAAAACTCAGGAAAACTTGAAGGACACAGCAGATACCCTGAAAATTGGTTCAGAAAGACACATGGAGGAAATTAGTTCATTATCAGCGAAAGTAGTTGAACTTTCAGATCAGCTAAATAATTTATCTACAAAGGTAGATGATAATCTGAATGACACTAAAACAGTAGTCTTTAATGACACAGTAGAGTGTGAACAAATTAGGAAATTCAAACAAAATCAGAGTCAAATTAATACGCAACACCAAAGAGAAATCCGGGAAGTACAAGATCAGCTGACACAGGTAATAAAAGAATTACGTATTTTAGAGGACACTCGCGCTCCAATACGGGAAGAGGGACATAGAAATACGGAACAGCCACAAAATAATAACACGGGGTACTTCGGAAATTATGAAAGAAATTGGCAAGGTACACCGAATTTTGAGATGGAACCGCTGAAACGAAGTAACAATGACCGATATGCGACTCGCCGACATGATGATTTTGACTATAAGTTGTTTATTGTTACACGTAAATTCAAAAAATTTAAGAATTCCGGCAACGACATTCATCCACAAGCGTGGCTTCATCAATTCTCTCATTGTTTTCGTCCCAACTGGTCATTAGAACACAGATTAGAATTTATGTGTGGCTACTTAGAGAATGAACCAGCAGTAAGAATGCGATCGGTCATTCACGATTGTCACAGTGAAGGAGAATTTTATCATGCCTTCCTCTCAGCATATTGGTCTCAAGCTACACAAGACCGAGTAAAACATAGCATCATAACGATGAAACATTTCGAACAATCTGACTTTTCCAGTCTTGTGAAATATTTTGAAGACATGTTGCACAAGAATCAGTACCTGTCAAACCCATACAGCCCCTCAGAACTCATCCGCATTTGCTTAATCAAATTGCCTGAACATTTACGACGTATTATTTTGGCAGGACGTTGCAAAGACGACATTGAAGCTTTCCAGGGACTGTTACAAGAATTGGAAATTGACACTGACAACTGCGGGACGCGAAAACAGGAATACAACAATTACAGGTCACATCCGTCACAATTTCGCGATGACAGAAATAATAACTGGACACGACAAGGCTATTCTTACAACGCAAATCGTGAACAAAACAGACACCACCCATATAACAACCACTGGCAGAGTAATAGTTACAGAGAAAGAGCGCATTTCTGTAGTAATGAATATAACAGAGACAATTGTAGAAACAGACAATATGGCAACCAGAACCATTATTATCACGGGAGACAGAGTAACTTCAGACGCAACGGTCCACTGTGCAGTGATAATTCATGGAGAAATTCTCCACCACTTAACCAACAAGAAAGAAACTACAGGAACTACCGACATGACGACAGACGATATAATCGTAAAGACAGACTTGAATTGCATCAGAACTGGCGAGATTCAAACAGGGCAGGGCCCTCTCGACAAGGTGAATTTGTAGAAGTTAGGTCTCCAAATCACAATAACGACGCACGCCAACAAAGAGACAGCAATGACTCGCACCGCAG
The DNA here is from genome assembly GCF_023898315.1 of Schistocerca nitens. Lineage (NCBI taxonomy): Eukaryota > Metazoa > Arthropoda > Insecta > Orthoptera > Acrididae > Schistocerca > Schistocerca nitens. The sequence continues at coordinate 1,073,209,621 of NC_064615.1, read as the reverse complement.
GAAGCCACGTGCGCCGGCTGGCTCAGAAAAATAACATAGATGGTAACCTTGAGAAAGATTCCAGTATTCTTTACTGACGAATACCGCATGATAACTGCATTCAACTTCAAACTCTGAGTACTATGAAGAGTAAAGGATTGCACCACACTTCACATATAAAATCGTTTCTTGAAAAATAATTTGCTTTTTAACTTAGTCTTTTCCATAAAACTTTTCACTTCACGTTACTAGTATGCTTTGTCAGACTTAGAAACTATTAACATGCAACAATGTTTGAATTTAAATATCCAGTCTAGCACCTAGGGAACACATTTAGACAGTAATTACGAATACATTGTCATAGTGAACCGACGACACAGTGTTACTGTGTGTGTACATTCTTGCTTGTTAGTTGCACAATTATGTAACGACTATAACACGCTTACACACTTAGAACGTATACTACTAATGAGATTTTAATGCAACATTTTGGTTTAGTCGAAAAGACATCTTTATTTGAAGTACTTTCTGTGAGATTAAAGATAGTATTTGGTTTCTTTGACAGCTACACAATTATATCACGACGCTACTAATGTGTGACACAATTTACATTGTTGCTTTTGCGGTGTATCTGTTTTATATCTGCACAGTTTTTATGTATTATTCTGGAAAGTAAAACATGTTTTAGTAGTAACTTTTGTGGTATAGCTACAATGAGACAGCCTTTTCCATAGCACAACAATACGTTACAGCACAGTAGTTTCTTCATCATGGCAATAAGCGTAATAACTAAGATATCTATACGCAAAGCATTTCACTTTTGTTTATGATGAGGTAAGTACATTGCCTTCTGCAGAACTTAGATTTCGGAGGACGAAAACTACGACACTTCCACAGAATTATCTTACAGCAAGACGCACATTTAGCGCTAAAGGACACGTATTTGAGTGATTAATTTTGTACTTAAAACATTTATTTTTAAAGATTTTTTAATTACAAAGGTTTTCCTTGATACATTTCATTCCATTGCTGTAATCTGTAACACCTGAGGGTATAATTACATTAATCCTCAATGCGGTAGACGCTTACTTTGTGTACCACGTGTTTGGCAAGCACAAGGTGCCCTAGCTAATATGGTATTTGCTTATACAACTCTACACATCAGTACCATATTTCTCTAACACATAAATTACACAGATATCTGATCATTTAACTGAGAGAGACAAACATTTATTTTACTACATCAGTGATAGATGTTTATGTAATTACACCGTTGGATAACTTCACACTTACGAAATTGTATTTTGTATGTACTTTGTGAACTGTTCATATTTTTTCGGAACCATTGTGATGCTATGAGAGCTTTGAATGATATATTTGGTATGGGATCATGATTTTTAAAGTACGTTTGAGGTTCTTGTTGTTGTTATGGTCTTCAGTCCTGAGACTTGTTTGATGCAGCTCTCCATGCTACTCTATCCTGTGCAAGCTTCTTCATCTCCCAGTACTTACTGCAACCTACGTCCTTCTGAATCGGCTTAGTGTATATATCTCTTGGTCTCCCTCTATGATTTTTACCCTCCACACTGCCCTCCAATGCTAAATTTGTAATCCCTTGATGCCTCAGTACATGTCCTACCAACCGATCCCTTCTTCTGGCCAAGTTGTGCAACAAACTCCTCTTCTCCCCAATTCTATTCAATACCTCCTCATTAGTTATGTGGTCTACCCATCTAATCTTCAGCGTTCTTCTGTAGCACCACATTTCGAAAGCTTCTATTCTCTTCTTGTCTAAACTATTTATCGTCCATGTTTCAATTCCATACATGGCTACACTCCATACAAATACTCTCAGAAACGACTTCCTAACACTTAAATCTATACTCGATGTTACCAAATTTCTCTTCTTCAGAAACGCTTTTCTTGCCATTGTCAGTCTACATTTTATATCCTCTCTACTTCGACCATCATCAGTTATTTTGCTCCCCAAATAGCAAAACTCCTTTACTACTTTAAGCATCTCATTTCCTAATCTAATTCCCTCAGCATCACCAGACTTAATTCGACTACATTCCATTATCCTCGTTTTGCTTTTGTTGATGTTCATTTTAAATCCTCCTTTCGGGACACTGTCCATTCCATTCAACTGCTCTTCCAAGTCCTTTGCTGTCTCTGACAGAATTACAATGTCATCAGCAAACCTCAAAGTTTTTATTTTTTCTCCATGGATATTAATACCTACTCCGAATTTTTCTTTTGTTTCCTTTACTGCTTGCTCAATATACAGATTGAATAACATCGGGGAGAGACTACAACCCTGTCTCACTCCCTTCCCAACCGCTGTTTCCCTTTCATGTCCTTCGACTCTTATAACGGCCATCTGGTTTCTGTACAAATTGTAAATAGCCTTTCGCTCCCTGTATTTTACCCCTGCCACCTTTAGAATTTGAAAGAGAGTATTCCAGTCAACGTTGTCAAAAGCTTTCTCTATGTCTACAAATGCTAGAAACGTAGGTTTGCCTTCCTTAATCTTTCTTCTAAGATAAGTCGTAAGGTCAGTATTGCCCCACGTGTTCCAGCATTTCTACAGAATCCAAACTGATCTTCCCCAAGGTTTATTCTACTAGTTTTTCCATTCGACTGTAAAGAATTCGCGTTAGTATTTCGCAGCTGTGGCTTATTAAACTGATTGTTCGGTAATTTTCACATCTGTCAACACCTGCTTTCTTTGGGATTGGAATCATTACATTCTTCTTGAAGTCTGAGGGTATTTCGCCTCTCTCATACATCTTGCTCACAGTTTTGTCAGGACTGGCTCTCCCAAGGCTGTCAGTAGTTCTAATGGAGTGTTGTCTACTCCCGGGGCCTTGTTTCGACTCAGGTCTTTCAGTGCTCTGTCAAACTCTTCACGCAGTATTGTGTCTCCCATTTTGTCTTCATCTACATACTCTTCCATTTCCAGAATATTGTCCTCAAGTACGTCGCCCTTGTATAGACCCTCTATATACTCCTTCCACCTTTCTGCTTTCCCTTCGTTGCTTAGAACTGGGTTTCCATCTGAGCTCTTGATATTCATACAAGTGGTTCTCTTTTCTCCAAAGGTCTCTTTAATTTTCCTGTAGGCGGTATCTAACTTACCCCTAGTGAGATAAGCCTCTACATCCTTACATTTGTCCTCTAGCCATACCTGCTTAGCCATTTTGCACTCCCTGTCGATCTCATTTTTGAGACGTTTGTATTCCTTTTTGCCCGCTTCATTTACTGCATTTTTATATTTTCTCCTTTAATCAAATTAAATTCAATATTTCTTCTGTTACCCAAGGATTTATACTAACCCTCTTCTTTTTACCTACTTGATTCTCTGCTGCCTTCACTACTTCATCCCTCAGAGCTACCCATTCTTCTTCTACTGTATTTCTTTCCCCCATTTGTGACAGTTGTTCCCTTATTCTCTCCCTGAAACTCTGTACAACCTCTGGTTTAATCAGTTTGTCCAGATCCCATCCCCTTAAATTCCCACCTTTTTGCAGTTTCTTCAATTTTAATCTACAGCTCATAACCAATAGATTGTGGTCAGAGTCCACATCTGCCCCTGGAAATGTCTTACAATTTAATACCTGGTTCCTAAATCTCTTTCTTATCATTGTATAATCTATCTGATACCTTGTAGTGTTTCCAGGATTCTTCCATGTGTACAACCTTCTTTTGTGATTCTTGAACCATGTGTTAGCTATGATTAAGTTATGCTCTGTGCAAAACTCTACCAGATGGCTTCCTATTTCATTTCTTTCCCCCAATCCATATTCACCTACTATGTTTCCTTCTCTCCCTTTTCCTACTCTCGAATTCCAGCAACCCATGACTATTAAATTTTCGTCTCCCTTCACTACCTGAATAATCTCTTTTATCTCATCATACATTTCATCAATTTCTTCATCATCTGCAGAGCTAGTTGGCATATAAACTTGTACTATTGTAGTAGGTGTGGGCCTCGTGTCTATCTTGGCCACAATAATGCGTTCACTATGCTGTTTGTAGTAGCTTACCCGCACTCCTATTTTCCTATTCATTATGAAAGCTACTCCTGCATTACCCCTATTTGATTTTGTATTTATAGCCCTGTATTCACCTGACCAAAAGTCTTGTTTCTCCTGCCACCGAACTTCACTAATTCCCACTATATCTAACTTTAACCTATCCATTTCCCTTTTTAAGTTTTCTAACCTACCTGCCTGATTAAGGGATCTGACATTCCACGCTCCGATCCGCAGAACGCCAGTTTTCTTTCTCCTGATAATGACGTCCTCCTGAGCAGTCTCCACCTGGAGATCTGAATGGGGGACTATTTTACCTCCGGAATATTTTACCCAAGAGGACGCCATCATCATTTAACCATACAGTAAAGCTGCATGCCCTCAGGAAAAAATTCGGCTGTAGTTTCCCCTTGCTTTCAGCCGTTCGCAGTACCAGCACAGCAAGACCGTTTTGGTTAATGTTACAAGGCCAGATCAGTCAATCATCCAGACTGTTGCCCCTGCAACTACTGAAAAGGCTGCTGCCCCTCTTCAGGAACCACACGTTTGTCTGGCCTCTCAACAGATACCCCTCTGTTGTGGTTGCACCTACGGTACGGCCATCTGTATCACCGAGGCACGCAAGCCTCCCCACCAACAGCAAGGTCCATGGTTCATGGGGGGGGGACGTTTGTGGTAGATGACACTATTGAAGTGGCAGAGATTTTTTTGTAGGGTTTTGAAATTATTGCAGAAAGCTACGATGTTTTTGAAATTTGACTGAGGTGTTATGATGTTATTATTACGACGACGATGTGTATTATGCTGTTGAGGTATGTTTATGATCAATAAGCTGATGTTGTATGAGGAATCTGATTATGCTACATATTTATTATGATGAAATATTGAAGTGTTGATGCAAGATTGACGTGTCGACGAATATGTATATGTGTAATAAGGTAAGGAATAATGAGAAGTGGTTCGGGACTCAGATTTGTGAAAACAGATGTTGGAAACCAAGAATCGAACTTTAAGAGTTATGAAATGTGTGTACATGCGTGAATGTTTACAATGCTGACGAAAATGTTTTGGACACTGTTATATTTATAGGATTTTGTTTCTACAGATTTGTAACGCAAATTATTGACCTGTGAAATTTTTTTTGTATGAGACTGTCACTGTAGCAGAAACTGCTGTCGTAAATATTTCGGTAAGAAAGGTAAGTGACCTTGACGTAATGAGTTTTGGGTGCCCAGCTGAGAGATAGTCGTCTGACAAAAGAAAGCCACTAGGTGGAGAAAAAAAAAGAGGCCATTATCCTCGCTATTGACATTTCCTTGTCGAAAGCATTGCAAATACGACACGCTCAAACTTGAAAACATATAATTACACTGTGGATCTCTTAATTTATGATATTTACAAAAATGCCTAATGAAATGATGAGAAACATTTTACATCTATTGTCTTTCTAGTTGAGAGATTTTTTTGCCTTGCAAGACGCCATTTGCCTAGTGAATGACGTTTCACATGTTGCTTTATATATACATTTGCCTATTTTGTTTAGTATCTAGTTTCTAGCTGCACTGCAGCATTGGTTACAATAAAATTTAATAGATGTACTAATATAGATATTTTATGCCTACAGATCCAGTAAACAATAACTTTATGATCTACTTAAAAAAACGAGGGAGCACAAAAAGACATTTCCCCTCACAGGAATTGCATACATAATTTTTGTCAATGACTGGTAACTTTTTAGTGGTGTAAGTTAAGGTGATGCATCACTCTAGTGTTAAGATGTGACATAGGTATTAGACATGGCCATCTTTACTGTAATATTATTTCTGCTTGAACTTTGTCATGTTTAGGTATAAGTTATTGCATTTGCTGCTACTGTTTTCCAGGCATAGTTCTACTGAATTTTACATTGTATTAAGCTAGTTTTACTACTGATTTATTTTTCTTGTTGCCGCTCATTGCCTCATATTAGTTGTATTTGCTTTGCTAATTTCTATAATGCTGCTTGCTTTGCCAATTTGCACTTTTTGTCATTGCTGTTTGTGTTAATTGTTTTGTGCTGCTGCATTGCCTTGTCCCTTAGTTTATGCATCTGTGCTCAGTAGATTTAAGTTAGCTTAAGAATGGGTAAGGTATATAAGAGAACGAGTTGTGATGAATTGGAAGAAATGCATTGAGAAGCTATAAGGAAATTGTTTGGCCAAAAAAGTATTTTGAAAGAGGATATGAACAAAAAAGTAGGGTTTTGAGACAACAAGTTTAGGTAGGATTTTCTTGGAAATAAATGATGAGGTAAGATAGTGGAAAATAAATAATGAGGTTAGAAATTTGTGAACATATAAATACAGAAAGCATGCTTGGATAGTATGTTTTGGTGGAAACAAATGTTGAAGTAAGGCGAAAGATCTATGGAATGAAGTTTTGGGTTAGACTGCAGTACCAAATGTTACACTGAAAACAAACCCTGCCCTTTCCTCTTGTGTTATCCCACTATGTGTTTGTGTACCCTTGGGTATTTGTGTTCTTCCTGTCTTTATGTGTTTATCTGATGAGAGTTACGTTGTAGAATTTTTCTGATAATATGTTATTTACTTTGTAAAGATGTTTAGACATTATTTATTCTGTTTTGTTTTAATGCTCATGTGTGAAGTTGATGTTTCAAAAGTTATTCTGATCTTTTATGTATTTACTTATGTCATAATTCCTGTAACACTGATGTATATGTTTATTTCTATTCTTTTGTAAAGCCCCTATTACTACAAATGTTATCTGTATTGTTATATTATTTAATGATGTATTTTGTGCCTTTGTTATTGTATTCTTATGTTATAAAATTGTAATTGACACCAGTTCATCAAATTAAATAACTTGTAAGCATTCATTTCACTGCACATATTTCTGTTGGTCATAGTATATGCACAATATGCGAAAAAAAAGGGGACTGTTAGCGTTTGGACGTGTGTTAATAATTCATCAAGGGACTGATTAACAGCATTGCTGGTTCTAAGGACAATTCCAAAAACTTTGTGAGTGGTTTATGTACTCGCTATATTCTCCACAAGACTCTTCGATGGTGATTGTGCACCTGTACAGTCGCAACAGATGGTTGCTGGCCGTCTCTACAAGGACTACAGTGGGTCTGCATCTTTGATGGCCCACCAATACCATTATTTCTACAAGGACTGCAGTGGGTCTGCACCTCTGGTGGCCCACCAATACCATACACTCTACCAGGACTACAGTGGGTCTGCTCTGTGATGACCTACTTACCAATATTATTCAACTTCGACTGACTCTGCTGTGGGTTTGCTCTGTTGTGGCCCATTAGCTGTCTGCATGTCAAGAGTCAGCACTGTCTTTCCGCTGGAAGGACAACACTACTTCTTCAAGACTGCATGGACATCCACTACTTCCATGTGCATTCTCTTTTACTGCTCAGACTTAGAGAAAAAAAAAGTGCAATTGTACTGTGATGAATGATCAGGACTGTCTTTACGGACTGTGAGAAAATTTTAGCTTTTGACCAACATTGTATCAATAAGTGTGTGCAATTGATTTCTTTGTTATTGTAATTGTGAAAAATTTTTTAAAAATATGTATTGGCCAGTGCCCAAAACAATTTGTAAAATTTTTTGTGGGGAACATGGGGGCAATGTAAGTAGGCTGTTTAGGTTTTCTTATTGGTAACGCCACGTAGCGCTCTGTATGAAAATCACTGGCTGTGCTGTGTGCAGTCTGTGGCTAGTTTGCATTGTTGTCTGCCATTGTAGTGTTGGGCAGCTGGATGTTAACAGCACGTAGCGTTGCGTAGTTGGAGGTGAGCCGCCAGCAGTGGTGGATGTGGGGAAGTGAGATGGCGGATTTTTGAGAGCGGATGTCTGGACGTGTGTCCACCAGAAACAGTACATTTGTAAGAATGGATGTCATGAACTGCTATATATATTATGACTTTTGAACACTATTAAGGTAAATACATTGTTTGTTCTCTATCAAAATCTTTCATTTGCTAACTATGCCTATCAGTAGTTAGTGCCTTCAGTAGTTTGAATCTTTTATTTAGCTGGCAGTAGTGGCGCTCGCTGTATTGCAGTCTTTCGAGTAACGAAGATTTTTGTGAGGTAACTGATTTGTGAAACGTATAGGTTAATTTAGGTTAATTTAGCATTGGAGGGCAGCGTGGAGGGTAAAAATCGTAGAGGGAGACCAAGAGATCAATACACTAAGCAGATTCAGAAGGATGTAGGTTGCAGTAGGTACTGGGAGATGAAGAAGCTTGCACAGGATAGAGTAGCATGAAGAACTGCATCAGACCAGTCTCAGGACTGAAGACCACAACAACAATAGGTTAATGTTAGTCAGGGCCATTCTTTTGTAGGGATTATTGAAAGTCAGATTGCGTTGCGCTAAAAAATATTGTGTGTCAGTTTAAGCACAGTCATGTTACGTTACAACTGTTCTACAGTGATAGAGGAGAAACTGATTCTTGTCATCTTCTATGATAGCTGTGTGGTTCATGACGGGAAAGGTAATATCGTCTAAGGCGACCGTTGCTCGATTTCCAGTTTACAGACAAGACTATACTTCCCCATCATTTCTGGTCCAGTTTTCTTATGCGAGTAAACAAAATAACTTCAGGTAGCGTGTGTTTATGTTGTAGAGCTACATTCAGTTTACTAAATGGGTACTTTTTGCAGGTGTTAAACTAACTTTTATGCAAAATACGTTCAGAGACCTTTGGAGAAAGAGGAACCACATGCATGAATATCAAGAGCTCAGATGGAAAACCAGTCCTAAGCGAGGAAAGGAAAGCTGAATGGAGGAAGAAGTACACAGAGGATCTGTACAAGAAACATAGATACTTAAGAGGAATATTATAGAAATGTATGAGGACGTAGATGAAGATGAGAGAGGAGACAAGATACTGTATGAGGAATTTGACAGAATACTGAAAGACCTGAGTCGAAACAAGGCCAGTCACGACAAAACTGTTCAATCTGGTGAGCAAGATGTATGAAGCAGGCGAAATAGCCTCAGACTGCAAGAAGAATATCATAATTCCAATTCCAAACAAAGCAGGTGCTGACAGGGGTGAATATTGTCGAACTATCACTTTAATACTTCAAGCTTGCAATATACTAAGACGAATTCCTTACAGAAGAACAGGGAAACTGGTAGAACCCGAACTCGTGGACGATCAGTTTGGATTCCTTACAAATGTAGGAACACGCAAAGCAATGCTGACTACAATTTCTGAAAGAAGATAGATTAAGGAAAGGCAAACATACCTTTATAGCATTTGTAGACTTAGAGTAAGATTTTGACGATGTTGATGGAATACTCTCTCTGCAACCCTGAGGGAAGCAGTGGTAAAATACGGGGAGCGAAAGACTATTTACAGCTTGTACAGGCACCAGACAGCAGTTACAAGAGTCGTGTGGCATGACAGGGCAGCAGTGGTTGAGAAGAGAATGAGACAGCGTAGTAGCCTATCCCCAATGTTGTGCAGTCTGTACATTGAGCAGGCAATAAAGGAAACAAAAGAAAAATTTGTAGAAGGAATTAAGGTCCATTGAGAAGGAATAAAGACTTTGAGGTTTGCCGATGACATTGTAATTCTGTCAGAGACAGCAAAGGGTTTGGAAGAGCAGTTGAACGGAATGGGTATTGTCTTGAAACAAGGATATAAGATGAATGTCAACAAAAGCAAAACGAGAACAATGGAATGCAGTCGAATTAAATAAGTTGATGCTGAGGGAATCAGATTAGGGGAAGAGACACTGAAAGCAGTAGACGAGTTTTGCTATTTGGGCAGCAACATAACTGGTAATGGAAAAGTAGAGACGAGACAAAATGTATACTGGCAATGGCCAGAAAATCTGTTCTGAAGAAGAGAAATTTGTTAACATCGAGTATAGATTTCAGTGTCAGGAAGTCTATTCTGAAAGTATTTATGTTGAGTGTAGCCATGCATGGAAGTGAAATATGAATGATAAACAGTTTAGACAAGAAGTCAAGCTGTTGACATGTGGTGATACGGAAGAGTGCTGAAGATTAGATGGGCAGATTACATCACTAATGAGGAGATACTGAACAGGATTGGGGAGAAAATAAATTTGTGGCACAACCTGACAAGAAGAAGAGATCGCTTGGTAAGACACATTCTGAGACATCAAAAGATCACCAGTTTAGTATTGAAGGGAAGTTGGGTGGGGGGGAGTGAATTTCGTAGAGGGAGACCAAGATATGAATACGGTAGGCAGACTCAGAAGGATGTGGGCTGTAATAGTTACTCGAAGAAAGACTTGTACAGGATAGAGTAGCATGGAGAGCTGCACCAAACCAGTCTTCTGACTGTAGACCACAACAACAACAATGTTCGGGTAAACAATGTCTGAGAAGGGTTCAATTTGTAAGTGGGATGTTGTCAGTGACCTATGTAGTGTTGTTGGGAAAGGGATTGGATTGGTAAATGTGATACCTCTCTGCTGTCTATCGTTGACAGCTCATTGTAAAGTCGTGTAGCTGTGTCAAAATCACCTGGAGGTGAATTAGTGAATGACCAGAAAGTTACTGCATTTTTCCCGCTATCAATTGCGTTATTGGTAGGCTTCATAAAACTTTTTCATTCAGGAATTTGTGGTCGCACTGAATGGAACCAGTTGTCAGACATCCGCAGTATATCTTCCAAGATGAGTCTGAATATGTGTGATGGAATGGGACTGACCATGTTGAAGTGTAGAACAGTAATCTGCTGCAGTGCATTGCATCTACATCTACATCTACATCTATACTCCGCGAGCCACCTTACGGTGTGTGGCGGAGGGTACTTATTGTACCACTATCTGATCCCCCCTTCCCTGTTCCATTCACGAATTGTGCGTGGGAAGAACGACTGCTTGTAAGTCTCCGTATTTGCTCTAATTTCTCGGATCTTTTCGTTGCGATCATTACGCGAGATATATGTGGGCGGTAGTAATATGTTGCCCATCTCTTCCCGGAATGTGCTCTCTCGTAATTTCGATAATAAACCTCTCCGTATTGCGTAACGCCTTTCTTGAAGTGTCCGCCACTGGAGCTTGTTCAGCATCTCCGTAACGCTCTCGCGCTGACTAAATGTCCCCATGACGAATCGCGCTGCTTTTCGCTGGATCATGTCTATCTCTTCTATTAATCCAACCTGGTAAGGGTCCCATACTGATGAGCAATACTCAAGAATCGGACGAACAAGCGTTTTGTAAGCTACTTCTTTCGTCGATGAGTCACATTTTCTTAGAATTCTTCCTATGAATCTCAACCTGGCGCCTGCTTTTCCCACTATTTGTTTTATGTGATCATTCCACTTCAGATCGCTCCGGATAGTAACTCCTAAGTATTTTACGGTCGTTACCGCTTCCAATGATTTACCACCTATGGCATAATCGTACTGGAATGGATTTCTGCCCCAATGTATGCGCATTATATTACATTTATCTACGTTTAGGGAAAGCTGCCAGCTGTCGCACCATTCATTAATCCTCTGCAGGTCTTCCTGGAGTACGTACGAGTCTTCTGATGTTGCTACTTTCTTGTAGACAACCGTGTCATCTGCAAATAGCCTCACGGAGCTACCGATGTTGTCAACTAAGTCATTTATGTATATTGTAAACAATAAAGGTCCTATCACGCTTCCTTGCGGTACTCCCGAAATTACCTCTACATCTGCAGATTTTGAACCGTTAAGAATGACATGTTGTGTTCTTTCTTCTAGGAAATCCTGAATCCAATCACAAACCTGGTCCGATATTCCGTAAGCTCGTATTTTTTTCACTAAACGTAAGTGCGGAACCGTATCAAATGCCTTCCTGAAGTCCAGGAATACGGCATCAATCTGCTCGCCAGTGTCTACGGCACTGTGAATTTCTTGGACAAATAGGGCGAGCTGAGTTTCACATGATCTCTGTTTGCGGAATCCATGTTGGTTATGATGAAGGAGATTTGTATTATCTAAGAACGTCATAATACGAGAACATAAAACATGTTCCATTATTCTACAACAGATTGACGTAAGCGAAATAGGCCTATAATTATTCGCATCTGATTTATGACCCTTCTTGAAAATGGGAACGACCTGCGCTTTCTTCCAGTCGCTAGGTACTTTACGTTCTTCCAGAGATCTACGATAAATTGCTGATAGAAAGGGGGCAAGTTCTTTAGCATAATCACTGTAGAATCTTACGGGTATCTCGTCTGGTCCGGATGCTTTTCCGCTACTAAGTGATAGCAGTTGTTTTTCAATTCCGATATCGTTTATTTCAATATTTTCCATTTTGGCGTCCGTGCGACGGCTGAAGTCAGGGACCGTGTTACGATTTTCCGCAGTGAAACGGTTTCGGAACACTGAATTCAGTATTTCTGCCTTTCTTCGGTCGTCCTCTGTTTCGGTGTCATCGTGGTCAACGAGTGACTGAATAGGGGATTTAGATCCGCTTACCGATTTTACATATGACCAAAACTTTTTAGGGTACTTGTTTAGATTGTTTGCCAATGTTTTATGTTCGAATTCGTTGAATGCTTCTCTCATTGCTCTCTTTACGCTCTTTTTCGCTTCGTTCAGCTTTTCCTTATCAGCTATGATTCGACTACTCTTAAACCTATGATGAAGCTTTCTTTGTTTCCGTAGTACCTTTCGTACATGATTGTTATACCACGGTGGATTTTTCCCCTCGCTTTGGACCTTAGTCGGTACGAACTTATCTAAGGCGTACTGGACGATGTTTCTGAATTTTTTCCATTTTTGTTCCACATCCTCTTCCTCAGAAATGAACGTTTGATGGTGGTCACTCAGATATTCTGCGATTTGTGCCCTATCACTCTTGTTAAGCAAATATATTTTCCTTCCTTTCTTGGCATTTCTTATTACACTTGTAGTCATTGATGCAACCACTGACTTATGATCACTGATACCCTCTTCTACATTCACGGAGTCGAAAAGTTCCGGTCTATTTGTTGCTATGAGGTCTAAAACGTTAGCTTCACGAGTTGGTTCTCTAACTATCTGCTCGAAGTAATTCTCGGACAAGGCAGTCAGGATAATGTCACAAGAGTCTCTGTCCCTGGCTCCAGTTCTGATTGTGTGACTATCCCATTCTATACCTGGTAGATTGAAGTCTCCCCCTATTACAATAGTATGATCACGAAACTTCTTCACGACGTTCTGCAGGTTCTCTCTGAGGCGCTCAACTACTACGGTTGCTGATGCAGGTGGTCTATAGAAGCATCCGACTATCATATCTGACCCACCTTTGATACTTAACTTAACCCAGATTATTTCACATTCGCATTCGCTAATAACTTCACTGGATATTATTGAATTCTTTACTGCTATAAATACTCCTCCACCATTGGCGTTTATCCTATCCTTGCGGTATATATTCCATTCTGTGTCTAGGATTTCGTTACTGTTCACTTCCGGTTTTAACCAACTTTCCGTTCCTAATACTATATGCGCACTATTTCCTTCAATAAGCGATACTAATTCAGGAACCTTGCCCTGGATACTCCTGCAGTTTACCAATATTACGTTAACTTTTCCTGTTTTTGGTCTCTGAGGACGGACGTTCTTTATCAACGATGCTGATGTTCTCTCTGGTAAGCCGTCAGGTATTTTATCGTTTCGCCCAAGGGGGGGTCCCTCTAACCTAAAAAACCCCCGTGTGCACGCCACACGTACTCTGCTACCCTAGTAGCTGCTTCCGGTGTGTAGTGCACGCCTGACCTGTCTAGGGGGGCCCTACAGTTCTCCACCCAATAACGGAGGTCGATGAATTTGCAACCATTATAGTCGCAGAGTCGTCTGAGCCTCTGGTTTAGACCCTCCACACGGCTCCAAACCAGAGGACCGCGATCGACTCTGGGCACTATGCTGCAGATATTAAGCTCAGCTTGCACTCCGCGTGCGATGCTGGTTGTCTTCACCAAATCAGCCAGCCGCCGGAAGGAACCAAGGATGGCCTCAGAACCCAAGCGGCAGGCGTCATTCGTTCCGACATGTGCTACTATCTGCAGCCGGTCACACCCAGTGCGTTCAATAGCTGCCGGAAGGGCCTCCTCCACATTACGGACGAGACCCCCCGGCAAGCACACCGAGTGCACACTGGCATTCTTCCCCGACCTACCCGCTATTTTCCTGAGGGGCTCCATAACCCGCCTAACGTTGGAGCGCCCTATAACTAATAGGCCCGCCCTCTGTGACTGTCGGGACCTTGCCGGGGAATCGGCCACTGGCCCAACAGGCGAGGCATCCTGTGGTGGCTCGGAAACGATGTCATCACCACTAGGAAGCACCCCGTACCTGTTGGAAAGGGGTAAGGCAGCTGCCACGCGGCCAGATCCCACCTTCGCCTTTCGGCCAGGCACGCGCGAGCCCACCACTGTCCGCCATTCACCCTGGAGTGATGGCTGACCGGTAAGATGCTCACTGCCGGAAGACGCAGCGACATCAGGGGTTCCATGCGATTCCAAGGCCACCGAAGTAGGCATAGGTCTCACCACAGTTGCCCCAACGCCACTACGAGCCGACGCCTGCGCCTCGAGCTCGATGAGCCTAACAGACAAAGCCTCCACCTGCCCCCGAAGAGTGGCCAATTCTCCTTGCGTCCGCTCACAACAACCACAGTCCCTACACATGACTATGTTTACCCTACTCTATACGGTGACAAATTCCCAAGATAATCTTCTGATGAGCTACTCTGATAATCAAGAAACACTCACTGAAATACGAGACGCGAAAACTACGCTAGGTTTTCCCAGAAAAACTATTTAAAAGCTAAGCGCAGCAAATAAGTACAAAATAAATTTCTCTCCTAACGATCAAGAACTGTTAGTTTCTATGCAGAGCAGATAAACACAAATAGAATCCCTTCCTTAGTGGAAGGTCGTAAACAAAATGCAAAATAAACGCTTTATACAAACAGTACTCGCTGCTGCTGGTGCTCTCGTTCCGGCTGTCACAAGACAACTGCTGATTCAAGTGACTAGTGGCTAACGGCCGCGAAAGCATTGCTTGAATTACGTTGAAATATCCGAAGTTCGATAACATCTAGGTGACCTACTTCTGCTATAGAAGAATGTAGTTCAAACCTCCTGAGTGTTTTCAGATCTTCAAAGAGTTGAGGCTAGGGTAATGCACTTGATACCCTTCATGCTAGGAAAAGTATTCCACACAGTGATAGTGGAGACATTGCAATCGACACTGTCGAAAGCCGGTCCCGGTGGCCGAGCGGTTCTAGGCACTCCAGGCCGGAACCGCGCGACTGCTACGGTCGCAGGTTCGAATCCTGCCTCGGGCATGGACGTGTGTGATGTCGTTAGGTTAGTTAGGTTTAAGTAGTTCTAAGTACTAGGGGACTGATAACCTCAGCAGTTAAGTCCCATAGTGCTCAGAGCCATTTGAACCATATTTTTGACACTGTCGAAAACATATTGAGAGCATGTTACTCCTGAGACAGGCTCTTCAGCTTGCTAGGCAGTTGGCAGCAAAAGCTGTTGAGCTTTTTTTACGTAACAGCTCACTTGTAAATTGCAAATAAGTACTCGTTTAAAAACTGAAATAACTCCTCTACATGAACACTACCTCAGTGAAGTTACTATCTCTACTCACTTAAGACAACTGGACAGGAAATTCTGGGGAGGTATAATGTGAAAATCGAGTAGCGCTCGTAGATGGGGAAGTAGCCTTCCCCTGAGGAGCATTACAGCTACCGTATAGGATAGGCAAGAATAAATTTTCTCGCTAGCGGTGAATGACAGTGTGCAGAGATTTACGTAGTTCTATATGCGATTGCAGTCTTTCTCGGCGTATTCCACTGTTGAATTCTTCGCGGGTTATCAGCCGAGTGGTGGCGCCGTCTTGTTGCAACGTTTCAATGAGTTTTGTACCCATCATCTTCTGGTGACTCATTGAAACGTTGCGACAAGATGACGCCACCACTCGGCTGATAACCCGAGAAGAATTCATTACGTAGTCCTGTCTATATGCGTATCTTGTGTTAGTGGTATTGGTACCTCCTGTCTGCAGAACATGTAGTGTTAACATATTCTGTGGAAAATAAACGTTCCCTCGTCATGTCTGTGTCCTGCGCCGCTGCTGAAACACAATTTGTCTCTTAATATGGTTCTACTGCATTTTGACGTGGTACACAATTTTAGTAGTTGTTTTCTAACCACTTAATTTAAAGATAAATATTAATTTTATACCTCTGAAACAATATTTTTACTACTCTACGAATTTTCCAACTCCTACAATGCGGAAAATATTATGTCCAAAGAAAAGATGAATCTGACCTTTTTTGTTGGGAATGTAATATAGTTCAATTATGTACTGGGAAACATTTTCGTTAGGAGCGGCGACTTTCCCGTTATTCGAGAAAAACTTAGAAAAGGACATCTGAAGGCCCCCAAACCGACGCAGCCCCAACGCTCATGCTTCACAGATCAGTATGTCGTTCATGACCCTCCCTCCTAGCACTGTGCAAACATTTGTGAGTACACGATTCTTTTCCCAATCGAATTTTTTTTTCTTCGTTGACTGGCTTAGACCAACGAACACAGATGTGCCCCCGGAGCACAATTTAACCCGAAATAAGGCTCTAGTGCACTTTGACGTCGTACACACATTTAGTATTTGCTTTTTACTCGCTTCATTTAAAGATAAACATGAATTTCATACAGTTAGTCCTAGAGAAAAATTGAACAGTACCTTATTGCTGGGAATTTAGTGTAGTTTAATTTTATACTAGAAAATATTTTCGCTGGGAGCAGCAATTTCCCAGTTATTTAAAAAAAAAACACATAAAATGTGGTATTTTATCGTCCCCCATCCCTCTCCCCCCATCTCTCCCATTTGCAACGCTGCTAAAACAGCGAACAGAAATATTCCCAGAGATTGTACCTCGCGAGAGAGTGGTAACTATATTGCCAGTTTTGTATTTTATCTCTCTTCAGCGACTGTAGTCGTACATAATGAAATAACAAGCAACCAGCTCCATAACAGAAATTTAATTTCTTTACCGGTGTCGGGCACTTAGTGTCCTTCTTCAGAAGGTTATGCCTATCGCATTATTTGCGAATGTCAGTAATAAAGTGCGTACAGCAAAATGCCATGGTCACGTTGTTCAGAGCGTCTGCATAAAACTAGTGACTACATGACTATGGAATTGTACTGAATGCACTTCGTTATTGACACCCGCAGATGATGCGATAGGCATAATACTGAAGAAGCCGGCAAGGAAATTAAATTTCTTTTACGCAACTGGTTGCTCATTACACTGAAACGCCAAAGAAACTGGTGTTCAAATACAGAAATATGTAAACAGGCAAACAGGCAGAATACAGCGCTGCGGTCGGCAACGGCTATATAATACAAGTGTCTGTGGCAATTGTTAGCTCTGTTACTGCTGCTACAATGGCAGGTTATCAAGATTTAAATGAGTTTAAACGTCCTGTTATAGACGGCGCACGAGCGCTGGGACACAGCATCTCCGAGATAGCGATGAAGTGGGGATTTTCCCGTACGATAATTTCACGAGTGTACCGTGAATTACAGGAGTCCTGTACAACGTCAAGTCTCCGACATCGCTGCGGCCGGAAAAAAAGCCTGCAAGAACGGGTCCAATGAAGACTGAAGAGAATAGTTCAACGTGTCAAAAGTGCAACCCTTCCGCAAATTGCTGTAGATTTCAATGCTAGGCCATCAGAAAGTATCAGTGTGCGAACCATTAATGAAACATCATCGATATGGGCTTTCGGAGCCGAAGGCCCACTCGTGTACGCTTGATGAGTGCACGACATGCCGTCAACACCGACACTGGACTGTAGATGACTGGAAGCATGTTGCCTGGTCGGACGAGTCTTGTTTCAAATTGTATTTAAATGATAGACGTGTTCGGGTATGCAGGCAAACCATGAATCCACGGTCCCTGTATGTCAACAGGGGACAGTTCAAGCTGATGGAGGCTCTGTAATGGCTTGGGGCGTGTGCAGCTGGAGTGATATGGGACCCCTGATACGTCTAGATACGACTCTGACAGGTGACACGTACGTAAGCATCCTGTCTGCTCACCTGCGTCCATTCATGTTCATTGTGCATTCCGATGGACTAGAGAAATTCCAGCAGGACGATGCGACATCCCACACATCCAAGCTGTAGTCGAGGAATAACGTTGTGAACAGCACTGTAAAGCATGTCCGGAGTTATGGTGAGGCGTTGGCGTAGGATGTTGTATTTCAGCATCCCTTGAGATGTCGGTCGATCACGATACACTTGCGACCTCAGGTAACCCCAAAGCCCATAATCGCACATACTGACGTCTGGGGACCTGGGAGGCCAAGCATGACGAAAGTGGCGGCTGAGCACACGATAATCACCAAACGACGCGCGAAAGAGATCTTTCACTCGTCTAGCAATATGGAGTGGAACGCTATCCTGCATAAACATCGTACATTCCAGTAGGTGTTTATCAGCCAGGCTGGGGATGATGTCATTCTGTAACATACCTCTCACACGTCACGGTAGCAGTTACAAAAACAGAATCACGCATTTCCTCTTAGAAAAAAGGAGCGATAACGGTAGATGTGATAAATCCAACCCATTCCGTGACTTTCTCGTCGTGCAGTGGAGTTTCCACGACACTTCTAGGATCCTCGGTAGCCCAAATTCTGCAGTTGTGGTCGTTGACAGACCCTCTGAGCGCGAAATGAGCTTCGTCGGTCCACAACACGTTACTCAACCAATCGTCATCTTCCGCCATCTTTTGAAACGCCCAACCGCAAATGCCCTCCGCTTCATTAAATCTCCAGGTAACAGTTCATGATGCCGATGGATTTTGTACGGATAGCATTGGAGGGTACGCCTCAGTGCCAACCAAACAGTAGTGTATGGAATGCCGGTGCGACGTGCGACTGCACGAGCGCTGACTTCCCCGTGTATAGACGAACCTTCTACAGTCTCAATTTCTTCCTGAACTGTCTCAGCGGCATTACGCCTTGTGCTCGGTCGGCCACTAAGGGGTCTATCGTCTAAACAACCCGTGGCTTCGAACTTCGAAATCATTCTCGCCACAGCTGCATTTGTCAACGGACCTTTACCCGTTCGAATCCCCTTCCTACGGCGATCGGATCGTAACGCTCTCTAGCACATTCCCCATTCTGATAATACAGCTTCACTAAAAGCGCCTTTTCAGGTAACGTCAGCATGCTGCGGCTGCTGGCGCATCTGATCCTATCTCTCTCTTTTTTTTTTTTTTTTCTTTATTGTGATGTTGAAACCTGTATTACAGGCAGGCCTGCAGCAGCATACGACGCCGCTCTTTGGCCGCAGAGAAACACAAATATACAAATGAAGACATTTAGAGAAAAAACATGGTGGACATATAAACGGAGACAAACACTTTTTAAAATACAAGGTGCCGTTCACGGGCGTAGAGTCCAAGATAAAATTGTTCACACACTTGGACACAGACAGAGACGAAAACTGTCACACGTGAACGTAGGTGCACAAAACGAAAAACACTGAACCACTGAAGCACAAAACGACGACACACACAGAACACGAGGCGTTGATCTCCAGTGCGCGAATGTTCACTAACTGTGTACGAATCCGGGGAACTGTCAAGAGAGGAGGAGGGGGGGGGGGATATCTCTCTCTCTTTTTTTTTTTTACTTTATTGTTATTTTAACACCTGAACAATCAGGTACGCTGGCAGCGGCATGCTACGCCGCTCTTCAGCCATAGAGTTGACAATAACAGTACAATAATGGAGAATTAAAATGAACATAGTGACGGGCAAAAAATAGTAGGCACAGACACACAAAAAACACGGAGCCTCTCACACTCGACGAGAAAGACACTGAAAACACGTTGACACGGCGCACATAACACTGATGAATCCGATGGCACAAGTGAACGTAGAAGTGTGACGGCGGACACTAAAAACACAAAACGACGTCACACACACGAGACACAGATGGCGATGATCTCCGGCGCGCGAAAGTCCACGTAGCGTGTGCGAGTCCGGGGACCTGCCAAGAGGGGAAGAAGGGTGAGGGCGGGTGGAGAGGGTGGAGAGGGGAGAACAGAGATGCCAATGGCTGAGGAGATGAGAGGAGGAGTAGAAGGACAGGGGAGGGGAGGCCCGGGGGAAGAGTGGGGAGAAGGGGAGGAGGGATGGAGGGTGCCCAAAGGAACAGATACAGGAAGAGGGAGGGAGGATCAAAGTTGGTAGGAGGGGTAGATGGAGGGGAGGAGGACAGCATCAGGGAGGGGGAGCTGGCGGAAGCCACCTTGGGAGAGGGTAAGGAGGGTGGAGAGATGGAGACCGGTTGGGACGTGGGAATACAGGCGCGGCAGCGGGCGGGGGTGGGAGAGGATCGGGGAGACGAGCGGGTGAGGAGGATCGAGTTTACAGGAGGTGTACAGGATCCGTATCCTTTCAAGGAAAAGGAGGAGGTGGGGGAAGGGGATGAGATCGTATAGGATCCGCATAGGGGAGGGGAGACGGATGCGATAGGCGAGGCGGAGAGCATGGCGTTCAAGGATTTGGAGGGATTTATAAAAGGTAGGGGGGGGGGCGGAGATCCAAGCCGGATGGGCATAACAAAGGATAGGGCGGATGAGGGATTTATAGGTGTGGAGGATGGTGGAGGGGTCCAGACCCCACGTACGGCCGGAGAGGAGCTTGAGGAGACTGAGTCGGGAGCGTGCCTTGGCTTGGATTGTCCGGAGGTGGGGAGTCCACGAGAGGCGACGGTCGAGGGTGACGCCAAGGTATTTAAGGGTGGGAGTGAGGGCGATAGGACGGCCATAGATGGTGAGATAGAAATCAAGGAGGCGGAAGGAAGGGGTGGTTTTGCCTACAATGATCGCCTGGGTTTTGGAGGGATTGACCTTGAGCAACCACTGGTTGCACCAAGCGGTGAACCGGTCAAGATGGGATTGGAGAAGGTGTTGGGAGCGCTGTAGGGTGGGGGCAAGGGCAAGGAAGGCGGTGTCATCGGCAAACTGGAGAAGGTGGACGGGGGCATCTCTCTCTCGTTACAGCTCCTTCTATACACGATTGTCATGTGCAGTCACTGACGTTTTCCCCTCCAGCGCCATCTGTCGGACATTTTGTGAACTTTTTCTTGGTTCTAATAAAACCTCATGTCATTCCAAGCATGTGTGTCAATTTTTACCTCTCCATCTACATTATTTATTAAGTTTTCAAGTTTATACTGCACCATTTAGTTCACACGCAAGACAGCCAGAAATGTGCTAAAGTCCAACCCGAATTATATGCCATTTTACAGTCAATACTGTGCTATAACATGTTTCACACTCGGTCCTTTTCAGTGGATTTCTTTAACAGAAATTGCTCGCCAAAACTGTTCCGTAATTGAATACTGAACATGCGACGCGGAATTTCACTGCACAAAGGCCAAGAGTTCACACGCGTTTATCTCACCAACAAATTCCTTCACAAAGCTCAAATTTTCACGATCCGTCCGTAAATGCATCTGCTTTCACGGCGATATAAACCGAATGCGAAATAACACTGTCTTCTTCATTTTACAAATAACTTTTTCGGACACGTCCAACATGACCTTCTCGTCCGGCAGCTAGTCCGCGACTCCCTCAATTCCGCTGCTCACAGCGCATATACTTCTTGATAGAGAGCGGGAAAGACTTCACTCTGATTGGCTGATCAAATGAACAGCCAATCAGGTCAATCCTTCAAGATCATATTCGCACCTAAACTGTTTTACTCCAATCAAGCATTCACAGATGCATTTACGACATTTTATGCTGCAAATATTAATAAAATATTCCGCCAAACCAAACCAAAATAAAACTAATCCTGAACTAACTTTAGGAAAACATTTCTCTTCAATTAACTATTCTGGGTGCCTTCTTACAAAAACAAGTACGCTTGGACATACGTCATCAGCAATGTGGGTACAAACATCCTTCCCACGGTATGATTGCATAATGCATTACATAAAATTAATCTTGAAATTTAATGTATGTCCTACATACACACTCTCACTCACTCTCATTTGTCCCCACAACGACATAAGACACAAATAATAATTTTGGCTGAATTTTATATTACGAAAATGAAACTTTTAATATGAAAATCTCAATTAATTAATTCTGCACACTGAGAGTTCTGTTTAGGTTTTCAAATAATACTAAAAGATATACTATTATAGTTCCTAACTGAATTTAATTCCCTAAGGTAAGGTTTTTGACTTCTTAGGTAATTTTCTTTATCTCCGAAACAATGATGGTTACAACGTTCAAATTTTTACACAATCTTCTCCTGAATAACAAAAAGTCATCTCCCAAGTTTGAACAAGCTTAAACTACTTTTACTATAGTTTATTTAGATTCTTAGGGGCTTCAGTATTCTGTCGCTGGAACTGACACAAGCAGCACCTCTTACGGCCGTGCTAGCGACCGGTGCGAGTGAATCACGCCGAGATACAAGCGGCTGTCACCGCCACCGACTCCAAAGCTACGAGTCCGTACTGCAAGGTAGCTTACTGCAATAACATGCTACTGCGGTTTGACTCGTGTCGTTACAGTGTCCCGGGAAATGCACATTCTGTTTCGAATTCGACACGTCAACAAGAAATGTTCAACCAAGTTCATTAGAAATGCACGATTGGATCGTGGAAGTTATCGGAATCACATCAAATCAGGTCCACATTGCTTGCTACGACACGGAACGCTACTGTTTTTTCGTGAAGCTCTCGAAACCTGTGTTGCTGGGATGGATATCGAGGGAAAGCTGAATTCCGTCATAGTGACATCTCTGTAAGTAATGTCATAATTTCAAACGCTGGAATAGAGTACGAGAAAGTACCTGTGTTTTCATCTGCCCCATGAGGTGGAGAACCATTAGACCAAGAAGAAGGCCGCTGCAATCGTGGCCGAAACGTTGGCTTTTCTATAGCAGCAGTAGTTTTTACATTATGACGCGGTACCAAACCCAGAAAACTTTTATGTTGTAGAGAATTGTTATTTAAAAGACATTTTAACACGTACAGGGAAGTGAAACAAATCCGTAACGAACGCTGGTCTAGCCAACACAAACTGCACTGTTTTAAAGGTTTCAGATCGGTTGAAATGCGTGTCAGGCAGCATATTCCCTCACATCCAATTGTTTGTGGGTACAGGGCGTATGTTACTTTCAGTGGACAGATAGGAACATGTTTTATCTGCAGTGAAAGTGGTCATCAAAAAACGAATTGCCCAAGACAAGCTTTCGTTGTAAAAATCTCGTGAGAGCAAAGCAGAAACTGCGCTAGCTAAAAGCGTGACGGAGAACAAGATGAGGGACACGGAAGAATCAAGAGCTATTACAACAGGAGACGAAACTACCTGCGTGAGCCTCAAAACGCGAAGCGGAATAGCCACCCTTTATATCTGAGGTGCAGCCGCTAAAAACAAGAGGCGTCGAACGTGTGACGGAAGCGGCACGGACGGAGACGAACCAGATTAAGAACGGATACTGCACAGAGAGGGTACGAAACCAGTACCTGAAACGAGCGTTTCGAAACTACAACAGAAGCAGTCGAGGCAGCACCGCAGAACGTCTCACCGACCAACGCAAGCGGCCTTCGAGCCACACGCAGAGGTTAATTTGACGTCACAAGTGTAGCAGCGAGTCATCAAAACAAAACCGGCACAACAGCAAGTAGGAGCTCTCGGAAAGAAACCAGTGCTTGTGCACAAATAGAAAAGTGTACGTTCCAAACCCAAAACAAACATCATGATGAAAGATACGTCCCAAACTCAAAACAAACATCACGATGAAAGACG
This sequence comes from Schistocerca nitens, assembly GCF_023898315.1. Taxonomy (NCBI): domain Eukaryota; kingdom Metazoa; phylum Arthropoda; class Insecta; order Orthoptera; family Acrididae; genus Schistocerca; species Schistocerca nitens. The sequence goes on along the minus strand of NC_064615.1, from coordinate 1,073,185,771 downwards.
TACCGACAACAAACAAGCAGGTAACGAAAGTGAAAACGGAAGCAGGTTGCCTGTAGAGGAAGGCACGTCTGAGATGCAGACACAAGGAACTACACACCTAGACGGCTTGCGGCATCACTCAACACCCTCTGACACCTGCATCTGCCGAAATGTCGATGACTGGCGGAAGGTGTAAAAAAATGATTCAAATGGCTCTGAGCACTATGGGACTTAACATCTGAGGTCATCAGTCCCCTAGAACTTAGAACTACTTAAACCTAACTAACCTAAGGACATCACACACATCCGTGTCCGAGGCAGGATTCGAACCTGCGACCGTAGCAGTCGCGCGGTTCCGGACTGAAGCGCCTAGAACCGCTCGGCCACCGCGGCCGGCGCGGAAGGTGTAAAAACTGAATCGAGCCGAATGTCAATCCAAATACAATAAAATAGCTTCATACGTAGCAATCGTATACAACCAATCGCTCGCAGAAAGATCAGTACCCAGAGAGTGGAAAGTTGCACCAATGCGCAGGAAAGGAGATATGAGTAATCCGTTGACTTACGGACTCATATCACTAACGTCGACTGGCAGTAGGGTTTTGGAATGTACACTGTGCTCTAAATTTAAGAATACATCGAAAAAAACGGTTTATTGACAAACAGCCAACACGGGTTCAGGAAATATCGTTCTTGTGAAACACAGCTAGCTCTTTATTCTCAAGAAATAGTGAGTGCTATCGTTAGGGGACGTCAGATTGATTCGATATTTTTAGATTTCCAGAAGGCTTTTGACGCCGTTCCCCAGAAGCGACTTCTAATTAAACTGCATGTCTATGGAGTATCGTCTCAGTTGTGTGACAGAGAGGTCACAGTTCGTAATAATTGACGGAAAGTCATCGAGCAAAACAGAAGTAATATCTGACGTTCCCCTAGGAAGTGTTAAAGGCCGCCAGTTGTTCGTGAACTATATAAACGATTTAGCGGACAATCTGAGCAGTCCTCTTAGAATGTTTGCTGATGATGCTGCCATTTATCGTCATGTAGTGTTGTCAGATGATCAAAACGAATTGCAAAATGGTTAGACAAAATATCTATATGGTACAAAAAGTAGAAACTGAATCTAAATCATGACAAGTGTGAAGTTATCCATATGAGCACTAAAAAGAAAGCCCTAAATTTCAGTTAACGGTAATTCACGTAAATCTAAACACTGTAAACGCAACTAAGTACTTAGGGATTAGAATTATGAATAACTTAAAAGTGGAACGATCAGGTAGGTAACGTTCTGGGAAGAGTAAACCGAAAACTGCTATTTATTGGCAGAATGCTTAGAAAATTTTATAGGTTTACTAAGGAGTCCGCCATCTTCTGCAGTACTGCTCTCTGGTGTGGGATCCGCATCAAACAGGACTGACGCAGGACAACGAAAAAATTCAAAGAAGGGCAGCTCGTTTGTCATCTTCGCGAAAAATGGGAGAGAGTGGCACAGATATGATACACAAATTGGGATGGCAGCCATTAAAACAAAAGCGTTTTTCGCTACACCAGGACCTTCTCGTGAAATTTCAATCATTAACCTTCTCCTCACAGCGTGAAAATATTTTAATGCCACCGACTTACATAGAGAGATATGATCCCCATAATAAAATAAGAGAAATCAGATCTCGCACGAAGTACACTACTGAAAGGTCTCTGTTGGATTCCTTTCATGTTTGATTTCTTAAATCTGTTGTCATTTACGGCATAAATTCCTCTTCTAAATTTACTGTGGCGTTTCTGACTATCTGGGAGGAGACTGAGTAGTGGAACGTGTTACTTTTACACATAAACAAGAACGAGCTGTCACACTACCACACTTTAAAACACAGTTTATATGTAATTCATGTCACACAGTCTCATACGGAACCTACATCTGATTTCTTTTATATACTGTATATGATAGGATACTGTCATCCCCCTTCCCTTCTGTGTGAGAGGATGAATGAGCAAACGTGTTTGTAGTTGCATGCTTGAAGGTAGCAGACAAGGCTGTCTGCTAGAGAACAGTAGGGCCAACGTCGGAACAGGTAGCTACGCTTTCTTAAAGCAGAGAGGTTTCTATTCTTAGTATGGTCCTGGCCGTCCGTTGTCATGTTGGTATAGGAAGCTGCCCCTCTGGCCCCTTCCGTTTGTCTTTGTGAGCCACCCTCAGGAAGCACGCTCGGTAGTAGGGAGTTGCAGTCTGGCGGTGGCGAGCGTCTGAAATGGTAAGATCTCCGGCTAAGCGCGTGTCTGCTAAGTCCGTAGGACAATGGATTTCTTAAGTTCAGCCTAACTGAAAATTTAATCACCTTTATTTCGGGTTAGCTCTAAGATATCTAAGGTTATCTTAAATTGCAGCGTAGTGTAATTCTCGTGTGAAGTTCATATTATTTTCCGGGAGTTGCTTTGTTACTACTTTGTGAGTAAAGTGGAACCATGTGTTGATCAGTAACTCTAACTGAGATCAATCTTAAATGCAAATGCTTGTGTGATTATAACGTCTCGTCTTGACAATATTTTGCAATATAGCAACTTTTCTTTATGTTCAACACACGTGGGGTGTACTTTGCGAGACCAGTACCACGTGCTTATATAACTGTTTGACCCGTCAGGTTAACAGTAAGACGTTAACAACCAGTTCGAGGTTTTCCTTTTGTAAATTGCTTTTTGATCTAATTTATTTTAATTATCGAAATTATTGTGGAGTTATACGCTTTGTGTAAACCAAGTTGACCACGTGAAGCATGTGGTGTAATCATCAAAGTAGCCCTCAGCTATTCTTTTCGCGAAGATTTCACAAAGAGTTAATATGAATTTAGTATACCAGTGTGTGGTAATTACATGACGGACAGGATTGTGCTTCGAACGTAATTTCTTTGGGTAAAAATTTGAATCTGTTTGTAGTGGTTAACTTTCTCTTGCATGCGTTTCAACGTTCTTTGTGTGTTGTTTTATGAATGCAGTGTTGTATGCAGACTCCCAATCTTGGCTCCATATTTGATGTGTTCCGTAAGATTTTCACCATCCTAAATAAGGCACCAGCTTGTTACGAATAGAATTTAATATGCTGAAATTTCATGATCAATCTTAAAATAAATTTCCAAATATAAACTGAATTCCTTCTTTTTATTTAAATTCTCCTTTATATATATATATATATATATATATATATATATATATATTACCGGTTGTTTTATGACTATTAAAAGATTATCATTAATGTTAGTCTGGTTGGGAATTTAGTAAACCTAGAGTAGATACCTGGTGAAACAGTTGCCCAGTAATCCACAGTTAACTTCCCCAGACAGCTCACAGCTTTTAACCCGCAGCCGGCCGCGGTGGTCTCGCGGTTCTAGGCGCGCAGTCCGGAACCGTGCGACTGCTACGGTCGCAGGTTCGAATCCTGCCTCGGGCATGGATGTTTGTGATGTCCTTAGGTTAGTTAGGTTTAAGTAGTTCTCAGTTCTAGGGCACTAATGACCACAGCAGTTGAGTCCCATAGTGCTCAGAGCCATTTGAACCATTTTTAACCCGCTTTCATTGGCTATTAGCACCGATTTCAACATACCAAAGTAAAGCTACAAACGTTACACATGGCGACCCTGTTCTGTGATTCCGCTAGACTCTGGAATCTCTGAAACGTTAGATTGCGAGCGTGTTATAATCTTAATTTTTTTTCCCTACAGCGCTCAAACAACTTCTGCGTAGTTTCTGAGCAGACTTTCAAAAGATTCACGGCGTTGTTGAGCGGCGTTGTGTTGTTTGTCTTGTTTTGTTTTCTATATTTGTGTGTTCTATATGTGTGTGTTTTATATGTGTGTTTTTTTTCTCTCGCTTGTAAATTCCACTGTTTCGATCAAACATAAAAATTTGTTTTGCGTGTGAAAAAGTGCGTACTAGGTTGGGTATCTTTCGTGTGACTGTCGTAATTTTTGGGGGACACATTTATTTTGATTAGTGTGTCGCGTACCGGATATAAATTGCACTAATGCAGACACGTAACCAAGCTAAAAGTAAGCGGTCCGACAACTTAAGCAACATGGACCAAGGGGATAATTTGATTTCCAATATTAACGCGTCGGGCAGTTCCGAAAATACAATGGGAAATACTTGAGACGAAATGCAAAACAGGACGACCGGGCTCACAGCAGAGCCAGAAATAAATTTGCCTCCTACTAACCAAATAGATTTGGCAGAACTCATGAAAGCCTTATTGCAACAAAATAAAGAATCATACGAAAAATCGATCCGAGAGCTAGGCGAACAAATGACGCAGAAATCTGAAAAATCGATCCGCGAGCTAGGCGAACAAATAGACGAAAAACTAATCCAGCAGACAAATAAAGTCGACAAGTCGATGCAGAGAGTGTCCGATGATATCTCACAAAGAATAAACAATCTGGCAAGTGAAATAAAAAGTGATATTATGAAAGCATTAGGCCGTACATTTGAACAAATCGATGACCGTCTGCAAGCCTTAGAACAGAGCAAGCGGAGTGGCGATGCCGAGTCTAAAGAGAGCGAAGAACAGCTACTTAGGAATTTCCAAGAGCTGAGAGAAGAATGCCAAAGGGAACACCAGCAGGTACTCTCGAGGGTCCAAGAGGCGGAAACGCATTGTCCCACGTCCGTTAGCAACACAATAGCGGACAACAGTTTAGCGATCCACGCGTTGGAACAGCAAATGGAACAATTGAAGCAGACTGGGGCGGAGGACAAGAGACAAATATATGATAAGATTGCGGCATTAGCGGACATTGTAGGCACAATGAAGCTGACGGAAAGCGAGAACAATACTACACTGGTAGCGGCCGCAGAGACCGAAGAAGTGCGTTCGCTTCTTAAATTTCAGAAGGGACAGTTCGAAGTGAACAGGCAACACAAAGCGGTAACAGGCGAATTACAAGAACGCGTGGCTCATCTGGAAAACCGCATGGCGTGTGATTCCGAACTCGCCAATAGCACTAAAAATAGCCGTACGAACAGTGCAGAGAGGGACTCCGGCCACGAGGGAGATTTTGACGACAGGGAAGAATGTATTTTGAGGGGCGGACATGAGACGAATAGAAACATACAAGGGCCTCGCCAGGAGGAAATGCGGGGATTTGATTTCAAACATTTCCTTACGATGAGAAAGTTTGAGATATTCCGAAATTCGCAAAAAGGAATACATCCACGAGCATGGCTCGAGCAATTTGAGTTCTGTCTTCCTCCCGACTGGGCAAGTTCACATAAGATAGAATATATGTGTGGCTATTTGGAAGGCGAACCGGCGAGTCGCATGAGGTCGGCATCGCGTCACTGCAACTCCACTCGGGAGTTTCGACAAGCCTTTCTCTCCGCCTATTGGTCGGAAGCGGCACAAGATAGGGTCAAACATGGCATAATTATGCTGCCAAATTTGAACCAGTCTGGTTTCGGCAGCCCTGCACGCCTATTCGACCACATGCTGCAGGCAAATCAATTTTTATACGACCCATACGGGCCTGCGGAACTAATTAGGATATGCATCACCAAATTGCCGATGCACTTGCGGCACGTCATTCTTGCGGGACGATGCAAAGAGGACGTGGAAACGTTTAAAACACTTCTCCAAGAGTTGGAATACAATACAGCAGAATGCCCGCCTAATCAGGCACAAAGTTATTATGGGGCACAGCAGCGCGATCGCAGTCGTGGCCGTATTACTAATCAACGGCGTGACTGGTCGTCGCGACGCGAACGGAACAATAATCGGGACCGGCCGTATAGAAACTGGGGTAACAGTCGCGAACACAGGTGGAACAACAGAAATGATCGAGGACGTAGACAAGATCGTGAACGCTACAGGTACAGCAACCAGAATCGTTACTACGATGAACACGGTGGGAGTAGGCTTGTAGGCGGAGCCCCACATGATGTTGAAATTCGGCCGGCCAACCCTAGACATAATCCGGCAAATGGGAATGAACAAAATCGGCAATGACAAATGATCAGCCCAGAAGGCGCCAAATCGGAACAAATGAGCGACATGACAAATGAGTAGAAAGGACAGTGAGAAGTAGAGAGGATGGTGAGGAGAAAGAATTGATTAGTTTAAATTTGTGACGTATGCATTTTGAATAATATGTTGGTAAAAATAATGATAAAGATGTTTCTATGTGATTGATTGAAGTGATGTTTTAATTTTTTTTCTTTCCTTGTGCAATTAGGATTTAGTTTGATTCAAACGTTAAGAGAAAAGGTTTCTTTGTGAACGAGTAAAATGCTGTTTATGTTTTTTTGTGTCAATTGAAAAGAGTCGCTCCTGAGAGAAGCAAGTTCGTTGCTGAATTAGTGCAAAAACTCAGGGGAATATCCGATCTGTGGGTATTATGGGTCTGGCAAACCCAGGTCCCCAGCTGTTAGTAGCCTTGTTTCCGATTTTCTGCTTTCAGTGCTACTATCTACCTATTACTATTCTATATCTGTCAGTATAAATGAGGATCTCTTACTATAGTATGCGTGCGGTATGAATATTTTAAGATAGGAGAACTCTGAGAAAGGAATGAGTAAGTTTGGAATCTTGAAAACAGGATGCGATAATACGATTGTTTAACCATTGGCTTCCCAATATGCGATGATATGTTAATATTGATGATATATGTCTTTTTTGTTCTTTATAGCTGAGTACGTAAAGTGCTATCTGTGGATTTCGTAAGTATATTGATTCCCTTCAAGGTGAAAGAAGAATTGTCGTTTGTGTAATTTACGTGGCCCTGAAATATTATTGTGGTAGTCAAATATGAGCAGTTTTTCAGCAAATGGAGAATGGAACGGAAATATGGATCCTTTTTGTAGTCTTGATTGATGTTGAGCCAAAGCCTGGAAAACTTATTCTGCGTTAATACTTGTCCCAGAAAAGCGACGTTTATGTGTTTTGCTGATGCTGTGAGCATTGCAGCTTATTGTTTTCGCTGGTGCGGGATGCACTGCAGCCTATATGATTTGTACTGAGGAAATTTCCCTTTTGAAGGTAGAGGATGATTAAATAATTTTGATTATGGGACCGAAAGAAAGCTTGGTTTAAGGTAATAAGGATGAAGTAAAACATTTGTCATTTAAACTACAGGAGGATTCGAATCTTTTGTGTCTGTTGTAAGTTCAATATGTTAAGATGATACTGTTTTACAGAATAGAGGTGACCACAATTTTGCCATTCATGAGAAATGAATCCAGAATAACCACCACAGGCGAAATAACTGATTTGGAAGCGAAAGGTAACGTAAAGAAGGAACGAAATCGCAGCAAAATGGGCAAGAAAATGTAGTATAACCTGTATAATGCAGATATTTTCAACCTTCTCAGAGCCATCTGTGTGATTAATTCTTGTGATAACGTAATTTTAGATGAAATCTTCTTACTGTCTTATGTGTGAATATATGAGTATGATAAATGTATAATTGCGAGTCTCTTTTCAGGTGTGTAAACTGGTATAAATGTTTTGGCGTGTAAATAACCATTGTTCTTTTTAATGTGTATGTTTAAGGAAAGTTCTCCATATTCATTATATGACAAGACATATGCGGCGAGCGTCAGGAAGAGGACGAATTAGAACAATGTTGTAGTGGTGTAAACACTTGGTTGAAGTAGGATTGAAGTAGCTTGTTGGCTTAACTAGTAGTGGATAGAATTAGAATTATGAGTAATGCATGTTTATGGGTAGTTAGTTTGTAAAATAGACAACAGGTGTGCATGTGTGTGTGTGTGTAAATAACATGTGAACCTTATGCTGTCCTGACCTATACTTGCACAAGGCATAATCCTATTCATTTTAGTGAATTAATAAATAGCATTTGATTTATTAGAACATAAGTGAACCACATTAGTGATGTGGATTTAAATATTATATTGTCAGTTCATTTAATTTTTATTTTTACATTGTCAAGTCATTTCACTTTTATTTTTTTTACATTGTCAAGTCATTTAAATTTTATTTTATACTGTCGATTCGTCTAATTTTTTTTATTTAAAAAAAATTTAAGTCTCACTTTTGTTCTAAAAAAAATTGTGAAAGACAATACCAAGTGGTATTATGTATGACATTGTGTAATCACATAACTATCATAAAAAAATTTCTGTGAATGCAGTTGAGAACATGAAAGCGAACCGGCTAAACTCTTACGAGACAGCGGGAGCAGCCGGACTAGTTGTAAACTGGCGGGTTTCCCAGCGGGGGACGCTGTCAACCGGGCCACTTCGGGAGCGCGGTCGACCACAAAAGAAGGGCACACGGCAAACACTTTCCCTTGTACCTGGAGCTAATGGGAGGCCGCCCCGTGCGACCCTACCTGAAGGCGATGACCTGAGATGGGCGAGCGGTCCACCGCGCGGAAATCCATCTGCTGGCAACGCACCACACGCACGCGACCGTGACGAGACGGCCACGGAGAAACAAAACAAGGGGCGTGGAGCCTTTTGACAGGTACTGTCCAGAGAAACTTGCAGACGTCAACGACGCCTATCGACATTTCCTGACGGATGCCTACTGTCAAGCGACAGTAAATTATGGTTCGATGTTCTCTGGTCGCCAAGGGTGACACAAAGAAGAGCCATTAAGTGTCATCCTTGCCCAAGAATATCAACCTGGCGTGTCAATCGAGGATACCGCACGAATTTGACAACACAAACATGGAACCAAATAGAGATGTACGTGACACGGGCCACCAAGAGAAACTTCATGAGAGGGCAGAGACGGCGGGATCGCACGCAACAGATGGACAAAAATCCCTACTGACAGCTGCGGCGACGAACCCCCTCCCCCACCCCTTATATTGTGCCTCGGAACAGTGGAACTAGTGAGTGTATGAGTGAACAGTGATTATATGGTTCTTAGTTCAATGCATATACGTGTGTTTCTGTCACAGAAACTTTGACTCGTGTGTTTTGCAGGGATTCGATTTATTGGTGTTTATTAGACTGACTCTTGTATTTTGCAGGTGTTCTATTTTTTTTAGACATTGTCTCATGTATTTTGCAGGTGTTTTATTTATTGGTGTTTTTTTTAGATGTTGACTATTGTACTGTTTTATTGATCAATGTTTGTTCTTGTGTGATGTATTAGATTTGTGATATTTTGTTTCGTAAATTCATTCAAGTGGCATTGCTTCGTTTATCAGTCAGATTGCTATTCATTCTCATTGGACTGTGATCGATTAGCTTTTGCATGGGGCATATTTATTGTGAGGAACCCCTTAAGGGTAACTATCACATAATTAATTGTATTTTCAGTATAATGACACAGTGCTCATTGTTTGCTAACTAACTGAAATATAGTAGAGTGATTAAATTACTGCCACGTAGTTATTTTAATTCTACAAATTATTAGTTTCATAAGACATATAATTTTTTTGCGATAACCACTTATTAAAACATGTTTTTTCTCTTATCATTTTTTTGCTTTTGCGGATTGTGCATTGTAATGTTCTGCTTTATAATACTGATGTTATTTCATGTTCTTTTTTTTAATTGCTGTGGCACCTTTGCCATTTTCATAAATTTTGCTTGTTAATAAACAGTCATAAATTTGCCTGTGATCGGTTGGCTCTTGCAATGAGCAAATACTGGTGAACTCCATAAGGGTAACAACCAGAAATTGTTTTCATATTAATGACACAGGAACCATTGTTTTTACTTGCTGACCGATTTAGGTCTACACGATCTTTTAAATAGGTGTCACAGATTGTGTGTTTTTTTTCTGTTTGAAATTAGTAGATTTTAAAGATTTGTTGAAATTATAGTGTTTTAGCAAGTAGCTGGTGACCTTTTGCCTTTTCTTTACACTTTTGGTTTAAGTAGGGTGTGAGAAGCCTGCTTGGGAATGTCCTAGCATGGCCAGAAAATTCCCTGCACAGTCTTTTCCCGGAGCGTTGGGGTTATGAAAGGTCTCTGTTGGATTCCTTTCATGTTTGATTTCTTAAATCTGTTGTCATTTACGGCATAAATTCCTCTTCTAAATTTACTGTGGCGTTTCTGACTATCTGGGAGGAGACTGAGTAGTGGAACGTGTTACTTTTACACATAAACAAGAACGAGCTGTCACACTACCACACTTTAAAACACAGTTTATATGTAATTCATGTCACACAGTCTCATACGGAACCTACATCTGATTTCTTTTATATACTGTATATGATAGGATACTGTCATCCCCCTTCCCTTCTGTGTGAGAGGATGAATGAGCAAACGTGTTTGTAGTTGCATGCTTGAAGGTAGCAGACAAGGCTGTCTGCTAGAGAACAGTAGGGCCAACGTCGGAACAGGTAGCTACGCTTTCTTAAAGCAGAGAGGTTTCTATTCTTAGTATGGTCCTGGCCGTCCGTTGTCATGTTGGTATAGGAAGCTGCCCCTCTGGCCCCTTCCGTTTGTCTTTGTGAGCCACCCTCAGGAAGCACGCTCGGTAGTAGGGAGTTGCAGTCTGGCGGTGGCGAGCGTCTGAAATGGTAAGATCTCCGGCTAAGCGCATGTCTGCTAAGTCCGTAGGACAATGGATTTCTTAAGTTCAGCCTAACTGAAAATTTAATCACCTTTATTTCAGGTTAGCTCTAAGATATCTAAGGTTATCTTAAATTGCAGCGTAGTGTAATTCTCGTGTGAAGTTCATATTATTTTTCGGGAGTTGCTTTGTTACTACTTTGTGAGTAAAGTGGAACCATGTGTTGATCAGTAACTCTAACTGAGATCAATCTTAAATGCAAATGCTTGTGTGATTATAACGTCTCGTCTTGACAATATTTTCCAATATAGCAACTTTTCTTTATGTTCAACACATGTGGGGTGTACTCTGCGAGACCAGTACCACGTGCTTATATAACTGTTTGACCCGTCAGGTTAACAGTAAGACGTTAACAACCAGTTCGAGGTTTTCCTTTTGTAAATTGCTTTTTGATCTAATTTATTTTAATTATCGAAATTATTGTGGAGTTATACGCTTTGTGTAAACCAAGTTGACCACGTGAAGCATGTGGTGTAATCATCAAAGTAGCCCTCAGCTATTCTTTTCGCGAAGATTTCACAAAGAGTTAATATGAATTTCGTATACCAGTGTGTGGTAATTACATGACGGACAGGATTGTGCTTCGAACGTAATTTCTTTGGGTAAAAATTTGAATCTGTTTGTAGTGGTTAACTTTCTCTTGCATGCGTTTCAACGTTCTTTGTGTGTTGTTTTATGAATGCAGTGTTGTATGCAGACTCCCAATCTTGGCTCCATATTTGATGTGTTCCGTAAGATTTTCACCATCCTAAATAAGGCACCAGCTTGTTACGAATAGAATTTAATATGCTGAAATTTCATGATCAATCTTAAAATAAATTTCCAAATATAAACTGAATTCTTTCTTTTTATTTAAATTCTCCTTTATATATATATATATATATATATATATATATATATATATATATATATATATATATATATTACCGGTTGTTGTATGACTATTAAAAGATTATCATTAATGTTAGTCTGGTTGGGAATTTAGTAAACCTAGAGTAGATACCTGGTGAAACAGTTGCCCAGTAATCCACGGTTAACTTCCCCAGACAGCTCACAGCTTTTAACCCGCTTTCATTGGCTATTAGCACCGATTTCAACATAGCAAAAATAAGCTACAACATTACACTACTGGAAATTAAAATTGCTACACCACGAAGATGACGTGTTACAGACGCGAAATTTAACCAACAGGAAGAAGATGCTGTGATATGCAAATGATTAGCTTTTCAGAGCATTCTCACAAGGTTGGCGCCGGTGGTGACACCTACAACGTGCTGACACGAGGAAAGCTTCCAATCGATTTCTCATACACAAACAGCAGTTGACCGCCGTTGCCTGGTGAAACGTTGCTGTGATGTACCGTGTAAGGAGGAGAAATGCGTACCATCACGTTTCAGACTTTGATAAAGCTCGGATTGTAGCCTATCGCGATTGCGGTTTATCGTATCGAGACATTGCTGCTTGTGTCGGTCGAGATCCAATGACTGTTAGCAGAATATGGAATCGGTGGGTTCAGTAGGGTAATACGGAACGCCGTGCTGTATCCCAATGGCCTCGTATCACTAGCAGTCGAGATGACAGGCATCTTATCAGCATGGCTGTAACGAATCGTGTAGCCACGTCTCGATCCCTGAGTCAACAGATGGGGACGTTTGCAAGACAACAACCATCTGCACGAAGAGACGAAGAGTTGGACGACGTTTGCAGCAGCATGGACTATCAGCTCGGATACCATTGCTGCGGTTACCCTTGACGCTGCATCACAGACAGGAGCGACTGCAATGGTGTACTCAACGACGAACCTGGGTGCAAGAATGGTAAAACGTCATTTTTTCGGATGAATCCAGGTCCTGTTTACAGCTTCAGGATGGTCGCATCCGTCTTTGGCCACATCGCGGTGAATGCACATTGGAAGGGTTTTATGTCATCGCCATACTGGCGTATCACCCGGCGTGATGGTATGGGGTGCCATTGGTTACACGTCTCGGTGACCTCTTGTTCGCATTGACGGCACTTTGAACAGTGGACGTTACATTTCGTATGTGTTACGACCCTTGGCTCTACCTTTCATTCAATCCCTGCGAAACCCTACATTTCAGCAGGATAATGCACGACTGCATGTTGCAGGTCCTGTACGGGCCTTTCTGGATACAGAAAATCTCTCACGAATAGAAAACGTCTGGTCAATGGTGGCCGAGCAACTGGCTCGTCACACTACGCCAGTCACTACTCTTGATGAACTGTGGTATCGTGTTGAAGCTGCATGGGCAGCTGTACCTGTACACGCCATCCAAGCTCTGACTCAGCGCCCAGGGTTATCAAGGCCGTTATTACGGCTAGAGGTGGTTGTTCTGGGTATTGATTTCTCAGGATCTATGCACCCAAATTGCGTGAAAATGTAATCACATGTCAGTTCTAATATAATATATTTATGCAATGCATGCCCGTTTATCATCTGCACGTCTCCTTGGTGTAGCAATTTTAATAGCCAGTAGTGTATTTAAGTTCGTTTTTCCAGCGTGCTGTTCGTGTGTGGAACGGTAGAGATGTAGCTTAATGGCTGTTCGATAAACCTTTTGCCAGACACTTAATTGTGAATTGCGGAGTAATCATGTACACTCCTGGAAATTGAACACCGTGAATTCATTGTCCCAGGAAGGGGAAACTTTATTGACACATTCCTGGGGTCAGATACATCACATGATCACACTGACAGAACCACAGGCACATAGACACAGGCAACAGAGCATGCACAATGTCGGCACTAGCACAGTGTATATCCACCTTTCGCAGCAATGCAGGCTGCTATTCTCCCATGGAGACGATCGTAGAGATGCTGGATGTAGTCCTGTGGAACGGCTTGCCATGCCATTTCCACCTGGCGCCTCAGTTGGACCAGCGTTCGTGCTGGACGTGCAGACCGCGTGAGACGACGCTTCATCCAGTCCCAAACATGCTCAATGGGGGACAGATCCGGAGATCTTGCTGGCCAGGGTAGTTGACTTACACCTTCTAGAGCACGTTGGGTGGCACGGCATACATGCGGACGTGCATTGTCCTGTTGGAACAGCAAATTCCCTTGCCGGTCTAGGAATGGTAGAACGATGGGTTCGATGACGGTTTGGATGTACCGTGCACTATTCAGTGTCCCCTCGACGATCACCAGTGGTGTACGGCCAGTGTAGGAGATCGCTCCCCACACCATGATGCCGGGTGTTGGCCCTGTGTGCCTCGGTCGTATGCAGTCCTGATTGTGCCGCTCACCTGCACGGCGCCAAACACGCATACGACCATCATTGGCACCAAGGCAGAAGCGACTCTCATCGCTGAAGAGGACACGTCTCCATTCGTCCCTCCATTCACGCCTGTCGCGACACCACTGGAGGCGGGCTGCACGATGTTGGGGCGTGAGCGGAAGACGGCCTAACGGTGTGCGGGACCGTAGCTCAGCTTCATGGAGACGGTTGCGAATGGTCCTCGCCGATACCCCAGGAGCAACAGTGTCCCTAATTTGCTGGGAAGTGGCGGTGCGGTCCCCTACGGCACTGCGTAGGATCCTACGGTCTTGGCGTGCATCCGTGCGTCGCTGCGGTCCGGTCCCAGGTCGACGGGCACGTGCACCTTCCGCCGACCACTGGCGACAACATCGATGTACTGTGGAGACCTCACGCCCCACGTGTTGAGCAATTCGGCGGTACGTCCACCCGGCCTCCCGCATGCCCACTATACGCCCTCGCTCAAAGTCCGTCAACTGCACATACGGTTCACGTCCACGCTGTTGCGGCATGCTACCAGTGTTAAAGACTGCGATGGAGCTCCGTATGCCACGGCAAACTGGCTGACACTGACGGCGGCGGTGCACAAATGCTGCGCAGCTAGCGCCATTCGACGGCCAACACCGCGGTTCCTGGTGTGTCCGCTGTGCCGTGCGTGTGATCATTGCTTGTACAGCCCTCTCGCAGTGTCCGGAGCAAGTATGGTGGGTCTGACACACCGGTGTCAATGTGTTCTTTTTTCCATTTCCAGGAGTGTAAATAGATGTAGAAGCGAAACAAAAACAAAGATTCTAAAGGCGTTAGTATTGTGACCCAAGAAAAAGTATCCGACTCTGAAACTCAAATGGAGTCGGCATTACTGACCTTCTCTGTGAGTATGATTCAAGCTTATAAAATACTCGCTCTGACTATTAGTAGAACTAAATCTGAACTAAAAATTGCATCACCACAACAGTTATCTGTGACTCAGAAGCTCATATATTAATGTTACAGAAGTTATCTTTTTAAGTTTATCTGTGCCTGGTTTTAAAACAATACCGAATGTAGCACCCGTAGAAAGCACCGGTACAATAGCCTTCCTAAGAGAGATCATTCCAGTACACAGTCTCAAACTTTATATTCAAATCGAGAAACATGTTGTCCTATTTATTGTCACCTTAATTAACCTTTATGCGCCGTCCGGCAATAGCATCAAGTTAGAGAGATCCCCTTCTAACAAAATGGTTCAAATGGCTCTGAGCACTATGGGACTTAACATCTTAGGTCATCAGTCCCCTAGAACTTAGTACTACTTAAACCTAACTAACCTAAGGACATCACACACATCCATGCCAGAGGCAGGATTCGAACCTGCGACCGTAGCAGTCCCTCCCCTTCTAACAGAGAAGATGTTCCTTGTCTCTTGAGAAGAAACCCTAGAAACCTTTTAATAGTCGGTGACTGTAATTGCGTATTAAACAAAAAAAAAAGACCAGTTCCCGAACTTCAACTTTTGCAGGGAACTGCATAACCTGTTTACCAACACGAAACTGATAGATACAAACTGAAGCAGCCCACCTTAGTGAAATATACGTTCTTCATCTAGACTTTTGTGCAGCCGTGTAGATTGAATGCATACATCCGATTCTACACGCGAAAGAATCTTTGCAGTTGAGGTGATACTGGTTTGTTTTCCTGACCATTGTGTCCTTTAAGTAACTGTAAATTTGTATAACTAGCCGACCAAAATATATAGATCCTAGTGGATTCTCAACATTTTGCGCTCGGGAGGCAAAGAAATAATCGAATTCATCAGCGACACGTGGAATACCTGTCTATGCTCAACAAATAAATATTCTTCTGAAGCAGAATTGTGGCAATTAAGACAAAGTTTAATCTATTATGGATCTCAAAAAGCAAGAGACATTAAAAGGACTTTAGAGTTTTACTACACAGGGCTGAGAGAGCTTATCATAAATCCAGTGTGACAGACACTTACATTCAGTAAAGGAAACGAATAAAGGCTTAACTATTGAATATTAAACAGAAACAAATGGAAGGACTCTAGATCTAATCATAACCCAGGTCTTTAACAGAAGGCGAACGGAAATCAATGAACTATTCATTCAGGTACCAGAGAAATTGCAGACACACATTCATTGAAGGCTTAGAAACAGACAGTGAGAGATTACTCACAAACCAAAACGGAGTTGTCGGAAAAATGGTACAACATTACGTACAGTTCTACTACGCTGAGGAATCGGAAGCAATTTCGATAGACGAAGTTTTTAACAGAGAGATGATGAACGACGAGAATATCGGATTTTTAGCTAATTTGAGTGCAGAGGCAGTTTTCGAGTTAAATACCGTATCACCATCCCACAAATCGCCCAGACCGGATGTACTCCCAAAGGACTTTTATCTTAGATTCTGGAATATCATCGGCTCGACTTTTACTGAGATATTCAACGAAGTAATGAGAGGGGTGGGGGTGTGTTGATTGCCACAGATTTCAATGTAGGAAAATTTTTTCTAGTGTCAAAAGGAAAAGATCAGAAGAAAATAGATAACCTCTATCCACTAACTTTAGCAAATTTATTTTATTAAACTATTGCTACAGCAGTAAACAGTAGAATGAGGCCTGTACTTGAGAAAGTAATAAAGAAACATCAATCCTACCTTCCAGTATAACGTATCATGACACCAAGCTGAGGATATCAAGACATTATGTCAAGTGCTATAGTAATATAAAATGTACTATGCAAGTGATCCTGGATATGATAACAGGAATCACGGCAAAGATCACCAACAATGGACAGATGACAAAGGCCATCAAAATACAAGGTAGTCCACTTTCCATGTCGCTTTTTTGTGCTGTTGCTGGATCCACTTCCCAGGGGACTGATGGCTGAGTGCACCAAGCCCGATATAAAGTTAACATCATTGGAGTCGGCATTTGAACATGTTCAATATAAAATTCTTGCGCACCAATCTAGATCAAAGTTAAACAAGCGAGTTGACCACGGTTAAACACGGCCGTGGCTCACGCCCGGTTTTCTCAAAATGACCAGGTATTAAGATGGCGGCGCGTTTCGATGTTTTGAGACAGACTCAAGGCATTATATGCCGTACCGTATACATGAGATGAACACAGAGAGTTTATTAATTTATGAATCAAACTTACCAACAGTAGAATCAAATTGTGCCTCCACATGTGAGCACATCGCCTGTTTTTCTCTAACAAGGGGGCCACAGGAGAAACAGATTTTTGTACTTCTTTATATTTACGATACGTGAACTACGAAACTCTCTCTCCCAAAGCAGTTCAAAGCAACTCTCAAAAATTCTCGAGAAAATCGACTTCTATGTTTCCCTGTCTCGCTTAAGATGTTACATTATGATTTTTTTTTTGATCGACAAGCAGTGTGTCTGTTTGGCAGCGTGCTTGTTCGTGGCGTGGGAGGGCTGGGTTCGATTCCAGATAGGTTCAAAATTTTAAATGCAGATGCCTGTTCTATGAGCATTTACGTGAAGTGTAAAAATACAAAAAAATGGTTCAAATGGCTCTGAGCACTATGGGACTTAACATCTCTGGTCATCAGTCCCCTAGAACTTAGAACTACTTAAACCTAACTAACCTAAGGACATCACACACATCCATGTCCGAGGCAGGATTCGAACCTGCGACCGTAGCGGTCACGCGGTTCCGGACTGAAGCGCCTAGAACCGCTCGGCCACACCGGCCGGCTGTAAAAATACAGAAAGCTATAACAATGCAATTTGTAACATTATAACCGTACAACCTTGATTAAAAATCTTTTATAAGAGATCAGTAATTAAGAATTTATGTTTGGAATGGGAACTGGATTTTAGTATGCAGTACATAGTTAGAAATATTAAGACGTGCATTTTTCATACAAGTGACTATTACAAGTATTAATTAGCATATACGTGATGAGTTTTATATTTAAATGGCGTAGATATTCGAAGTGAAGGGAAAAAGACGAAAGAAAAATTGATTACGGAAAAGAGACGGTATATATAGGAGGCCGTGTGGAAATTCACATCTCTATCAACATCTTGGCATATCCGGGGCGCCTCACTTTGCAATACAATGAGTTAACCGAGGTCAAATGCAACGTAGGCTTTGCCGATAGTCGATTAACGTTGGTGCACCGCAGACACATTTTAAACGCTGTTTACGTTTACTTTTATCCGTGATTAGGAAACCTTGGTTGTCTTGCTTCTTTACTGAGGCTGGTGCACTCGGCAATGAATGAAAAACTAACTGGTCTGGCCATTTCAACAGCGATTCTCACTTTAAGAGCTCACGCCGATGTTGCTGAGGTTCTCTTACGACGCAGAAGTAACGAAGGCGCATTGAAAACTGAAACTGACAAACACGGCGCAGCCTCGGGTACAAAAATAAATGAGGGGAAGAGTAAGCTATTAAACGTCAGAGGGTTCGAAACTGGCGAAGCACCACGGGTGGAGATGGTGGGAATAATAATAGATCTCCACTGAAAATGGCCAGGAAGAACTGGAAGCCGACGACGGACAAACGTACAAGGTTCCATAATAGGAAACTCCTGGCGGACCAGCAATCTTATCGGAAAAATCAGGATTTTAGACACCTATGTATTCTGTAAAGCACAACACATATCTCGCAAGGGAAACTTCCCATCGCATCCCCCTCAGATTTAGTGGTAAGTGTACACAGTGGACAGCTAGTCAAAAACTGCACACAGATCAAGAATGAAAACAGGAAGAAGGTGGACTGAACTGTGAGAAGGAATCAAAACAATAACAGTGAAGATCAAGAAGTGGATTATAGAGCAGCATGAAACAGGGTGGTCGTTAAATGGTCACCGCCAAGACATGTTCAAACCTCGCTCATGCCAATTTCTTTTTTCCCTCTGTTCGCTGTATTCAAATTTGTATCTGTGTTATGGTGTAAGAAATGGACCTATAATAGCAGTTGATTCTGCACAACTGCTCTATTAACAGCCGAAAGGAACTGGCTTTCGAATGGGAACCACAAACGTTTGATGTCAAGGCGACAAGTCAACCGAAACCTCCACCGGCAAACACGTCTGGTGTACCATACACGGCATTGGTGATAGTACGTGTCATATGATAGGAATCTTTTACCGGCGCACCCAATTTCTACGCCTGTTAAATACGTGAGATATGCCTCCTTGCCCGATTTAGATGTTCGTATGAATGCGAATGTGATCACTCCCAAGGAAATGATGAAAACATAATACTTTTTCACATAGGCTTTTTCACAAGAGTTTCACAAGCACGCAGTTTCTCTGTGCTCTCTGAGAACATTTTTTTTAACGTTTTTGAAGTAACATCGCGTTTTGGAAGTTTTGATTTTTGAATTCCTTTGGTTCAAATGGCTCTAAGCACTATGGGACTTAACATATGAGGTCATCATTCCCCTAAACTTAGACTTAAGTAAACCTAACTAACCTAAGGACATCACACACATCCACGAGCGAGGCAGGATTCGAACCTGCTACCGTAGCAGCAGCGCGGTTCCGGACTAAAGCGCCTAGGACCGCTCACCCACAGCGGCCGGCTGAATTCCTTTGTTACGAGTGTGAGTCAAATGAAAACCTAAAAAAAATTTTTTAAATATTATTTATTGTGCAGAAGCGGTACAAACCTGTATCACTTTTCAACATAATCTCCCCCACGCTCAATGCAAGTCCTCCAGCGTTTACAAAGTGCATAAATTCCTTTAGAAAAAAATTCTTTTGGTAGTCCGCGCAACCACTCATGCACCGCGTGGCGTATCTCTTCATCAGAACGGAACTTCTTTCCTCCCATTGCGTCTTTGAGTGGTCCAAACATATGGTAATCACTTGGGGTAAGGTCTGGTGAGTATCGTGGACGAGGAAGACACTCAAAATGCAGGTCTGTGATTGTTGCAATTGTTGTACGGGCAGTGTGGGGCCTTGCATTGTTATGTTGCACAAGGACACCTGCTGACAGCAATCCACGTCGCTTTGATTTGATTGCTAGCCGCAGATGATTTTTTAGGAGATCTGTATATGATGCACTGGTAACAGTAGCCCCTCTAGACATGTAATGCTCCAAAATGACGCCTTTTTCGTTCCAAAAGAGAGTCAGCATAACCTTCCCTGCTGATGATTCTGTTCGAAACGTCTTTGGTTTTGGTGATGAGGAATGGCGCCATTCCTTGCTCGCTCTCTTCGTTTCCAGTTGGTGGAAGTGAACCCAGGTTTCGTGCCCAGTAACGATTCTTGCAAGGAAGCCATCACCTTTTCGTTCAAAGCGCCGAAGACGTTCTTCACAAGCATCAACACGTCGTTCTCTCATTTCAGGAGTCAGCTGCCGTGGCACCCATCTTGCAGACACTTTGTGAAACTGGAGCACATCATGCACAATGTAGTGTGATGACCATGACTAATCTGTAAACATGCTGCGTTGTCATTCAGTCACTCGGTGGTTTTCCTTCACTATGACTTTGACTGCTGCAATGTTCTGTGGAGTCACAACTCGCTGTGCCTGACCAGGACGAGGAGCATCGTCCACTGAACTCACACCATTTGCGAACTTCCTACTCCATTCGTAGACTTGCTGCTGTAACAAACATGAATCACCGTTCTGAACCTTCATTCGTCGATGAATTTCAATAGGTTTCACACCTTCACTACGCAAAAACCGAATAACAGAACGCAAGTGGAGCGGCCATCTTTATACTGATACTGCGACGGTATGTGTGCATCTGCACTACGCTGCCACCTACAGGCCATTCTGCACGTTGTTTGTAGCACGCCTATCAAATTACAGGATAACGGCGCGAAATTTCGATTTGTTATTACAAATTTAAGATTTTCATTTGACTCACCCTCGTGTAACATAGTTCACACCCGTTTATTTGTTGTTTTCATTTCTGTGAGACTTCTGTGTGGTATCTCGCCTGCTCTTGCTATTCATCGCGTTTAATTGCGACGGTAACGTTTCCTTACCACGTTACTCATATTCTATGACCAATGCATAGTATGACAACTGGCAAGACTACAGAAAGAGAACAAACATTTCAATGAGCGGACGGACAGTGCATAATGAAGTAGATATTAATGACACAATACAGTTCTGAATACAGATCGACTGCTTCACAGTCCGAAAGAGAACAAACATT
Organism: Schistocerca nitens; assembly: GCF_023898315.1. Taxonomy (NCBI): domain Eukaryota; kingdom Metazoa; phylum Arthropoda; class Insecta; order Orthoptera; family Acrididae; genus Schistocerca; species Schistocerca nitens. The sequence continues at coordinate 1,073,164,824 of NC_064615.1, read as the reverse complement.
TCAATGAGCGGACGGACAGTGCATAATGAAGTAGATATTAATGACACAATACAGTTCTGAATACAGATCGACTGCTTCACAGTCCGGAACCGTGACCACATAAGCACGACCCCGTGGTTGTTGATATTCGCTCAATGCGGCACTTTTTAAGTGTGGACCGGTCACTGTTTCTATTTTGCTTCTTTTCACAGTTAAGTACACCTTCTTCCTGTTTTCATGCCTTATCTGTGTTCAGATTTTGAGCGGCTATCCACTGGGCCATATTACCACTAAATCTGAGGAGGGGTGCGATGGGTAGGTTTTCTTGTAAGATATTCCGGATAGCAAAATTGAATGCCAAAAGGATAATGCGATGCTCCAGCAGGTTGAAAAGACAATATCTTCAGATTAAACAACGCCGTGCTCAAAATGTCGAGACGGACGGCATGCTTGGAAATAAGGGACATTATCAGGAAGGCGAACGCGTTATTTGTAAGAAGGACCGTCACGATAATTAACAAGGAGCTAGACACCATCACTTCGAAGCTATTCAGCATTTTACAGCCTGCAAGTATGTAGCTGCCATAAATGTAGGCAACTTTAATTTTAAACCGAAACTTATCAAAGTTTTATCTTGAAGCAAATTACTTAGGCGAAAACCTTTTACGAAAGAGCGATTGAACGACGAACGCCTTGGGTGATGCATGGAAGAAGAAAGACAGCCCAAACCAAATTGAGTTGAAGGACTCAAGCAACGTGGAAGACTGTCTTGGGCAACATTAGGTTATCATTTCACTCATCAGATGTAGCTTGAGCATTTTATAAGTCGTGAGCAATACAGTTGCAGCACATGAAAAAATATATCAGATTGTACTGATTGACAAAAGCCTCAAATTTGGTCTTGTTGAGATGCTCCGACCTAGCTTTATTTGTTGCGGACATTTAATGAACTGGGAATGGGCCAGGAGGAAAATATAGTTTCTCGCCAGAAGCTCGGAAACCAGTTACAACACTGACATATGAAGGGCTTATTTCAATAGTGGTACAAGTCCATTACCTCCACTTTTCTGTCTATAATGCTTCTGACATTAATGGTCCAAACAAACAGAAAGAAATGTTCATCTCTAGCAAGAAGCCATATGCTCGAATATCTCTGCAACTGCAGATGTTTCAGCGCTCATTTAACTTTAGGACTCTGTATCTCAGAATGAAGAAAAGTGGGCTTGTACCACTATTGAAATAAGCCTTTCGTATAACATTGTGGCTTGAATCATAGTTCTACCCACAGACAGTACTGTGATGTGGATGCTCGGAAACTACGTAAACTACACTGTAAACACTAACGGTGAAGACAACATCATCACATTTCCGGTTTACATGGAAGAACCTTTTTGGCGAATGCAGCCAATGCAGACGATTATATTTGAAAAAAGTGGAATCGGATAAAATTTGTCTTTGGTTTTTTCCCTTCCGAAGATAGGATTTTGTTTTTTGGGCATTTATTAAAAGTTCACCGATAAGTCAAGATCAGAGCATTAAGTACACCTGCAGCACCAAAAGTTACGTTCTGAAATTTGGTTGAGGGAATAGCAGTCTAGTCTGCAGTTTTGAATTCAGAATGTAAAGCACCAAAAAGGTAGTTCAAATTTGTATTACTGCGTTCAAATGTGATTTAGTTTTTGCTCCAATACATCAGCGTTCTAATACTTATCGATGTGCTGTACGTTATGTATATAATGCATGTGAAACATGAGCTGTGTTCATCGATTATAATGTCAAAGGTTTTTTTTAATAGAGTAATTATTGTTAAAAAAGGGGATAATATTTTCGACTAGAAATCAAAATGTCCTGGGTCCCTGGTTCGAATCCAATCACTGCTTAAATTATGGATAGAAATTATCAGAAACAGCGGCCGAAGACTTGTATCACACGAAGTCAACATCACTCTGAAAAAGGTGGCAAACTATTGGTGCTCGTATAGTCGGTGTTGCCATAAGCAAGGCGACCGAAGTGTTTCGTGCTTCAAGAGGCAGCGCATCGAAAATTTATACTCCATACAGGAAAAGCGGAGAAGCATCATTCGCTAGATCACAACGCCGGCGAAATAGTGTGTTGAGTGACCCTGACAGATTGTGACCAAAAGTCTCTATTAAAGCAAATCTCCATTTCAGCTAGTACTTATCCATTATCAATGCAGTATTTCGGAGCTTTAATGCATGTCGTAGTACGTCAGTTCCCTGTTGTTCGGGCTCCTATCACAGTTCATTCAAGATTTGCTTTAATAAAGCCTAAAAGTAAAGGACGATTGATTGCTGTGTTACATGATTTTGAAAGAGCAGGTAAGCTAAAGCCAAATGGCTGCAGAAACATTGTAAAGAAATTGAAAAAGAAATGATTGTCGGAAGGACTGACTCAACATGTAGAAGAGTTGAAAAAGCCTTCGGTGAAGTGACGTTAAAAGCAAGGGTGGTTACATTAAGAGTGCAATGGGAATTTAACAGTTAAATGCAGAGCAGACAGCGGATGGGTGGGCCTATATGAGAGAGAAGACTTGTCTTATGACATAATAGGACAAGAAACAGGAGTCGATATTCCCAGAATGAGATTTTCACTCTGCAGCGGAGTGTGCGCTGATATGAAACTTCCTGGCAAACTAAAACTGTGTGCCGGACCGAGACTCCAGCTCGGAACCTTTGCCTTTCGCGGGCAAGTGCTCTAGCAGCTACCCAAGCACGACTCACGACCCGTCCTCACAGTTTTAATTCCGCCAGTACCTCGTCTCCGACCTTCTAAACTTCACAGAAGCTCTCCTGCGAACCTTGCAGGAGAGCTTCTGTGAAGTTTGGAAGGTAGGAGACGAGGTACTGGCGGAAGTACAGCTGTGAGAACTGGTCGTGAGTCGTGCTTGGGTAGCTCAGATGGTAGAGCACTTGCCCGCGAAAGGCAAAGGTCCCGAGTTCGAGTCTCGGTCCGGCACACGGTTTTAATTTGCCAGGAAGTTTCAGGAGTCGATATTGACGAGATACGGAGTCCACTATTAGAATCAGAATTTAAAAGAGCTTTGGAAGATTTAAGATCAAATACGACAGAAGAAATAGAAACCATTCAATCAGAATTTCCAAAATCGTTGGAAAGGTCGCAACAAAACGATTATTCACGTTGGTGTGTAGAATGTACCATCTGACTCTTCGAGAAACGTCACCCACACAGTTCCGCGAAGAGAGCCAGAGCCGACAAGTGCGAGAATTAGCGCACATTCAGGTTAATGCTTCAAGCATCCAAGTTGCTGACAAGAGTAATACACAGAAGAACGGAAAGAAAATTGAGGACGTTTTAGACAACGATCAGTTGGGCTTTACGAAAGGTGAAAGCACCAAAGTCGTAATTTTGACGTTGCTGTTGATATTGGAAGCAAGACTAGATAAAAATGAAGACACGTTCGACACTGTAAAATGGCACAATAGTTTCGAAATTCCGAGAAAAATAGGGGTAAGCTACAGGGAAAGACGGGTAGTGCGAGAACCAAGACGGAACGATAAGAATGGAAGACCAAGAACAAAGAGCTCGGATTAAAATGGGTATACGACAGGGATGTAGTCTTTCATCGCTTGTATTCAATCCACACATCGAAGAAGCAATGACGGAAATAAAAGATTCAAGAGTGGAATTAAAATTCAAGGTGAAAGGATATCAATAATGAGAATCGCTGATGATATTGCTGTCCTCAGTGAAACTGAAGAAGAATGACTGGATCTGCTGAATGGAATGAATAGTCTAATGAGTATAGAACGTGAATTGAGAGTGAATGGAAGAAAGACGAAAGAAATGAGAAGTAGCAAAAATACGAACAGCGAGAAAGTTAACGTTAGGACGGGTGATTACGAAATAGATGAAGTCAAGGAATTCTGCTACCAAGACAGCAAAATAACCCACAACGGTCGGAGCAAGGAGGACGTAAACACAGACTAGCAATGGCAAAAAGGACATTCCTGGCCAAGAGAATCTGTTAGTATCAAACGTAGTGCAGCACCCTCAGCGGCACTGTAGCGAGAAGGCAGTACTTCTCTAGGCGGTATCACTAACCTGGTGTCTTGCTGCTTCGGTAAGTCCCTCGTAGCACAGTAGTAGCGCTCAGTCGCCAGGTTCCATGTAGGTGGTGATCCTGCTGAAGTGGAGTGTTTAGGGATGACAGTCGTTAATTGTCAACAACGTTTGTACTATACTTGTTTTAATACGGAAATTGCTTTGTCACACACGTCATAGAATCAGAATTTGCAATATGGCGGCTCGGGGCTACGCCATTATATTCGACCATTTACACACATTAACACCGTTTTCTGACTTTACATAATGATAGACACTGCCCACGGCACCTGGCGTTCTGATAACTAATAACTTCACTTTATATCTTGTTTAACAGCTGAAATATGTACTCTCAACCGTTCTTTTAGAGCCGCCCCGGTTACTCGACCGTCGGTTTTGAGTGCCACCTCGAGACTAACTAGCCCTGTCTTCCCGAAGGACAAGAGAGACCCCCCTTTCTCACTCAGCCAATAAGGACACTTCTCTCGTTTCAAAACATTCAGTCAGATCGCTGTAGCTAGGCGGATCTGACGTCACGTTTGCGGACATTGTGACGGACGTTTGTCTCGGAACACTGTCTCAGATTGTAAGATCCTACTCCCGAATAGTCGGATCTTGTCCTTACTAAGGTTGCACAACATTGGCTCCTATGATTTCATCTCTAATGCTCCTTGCTGACGCTTAATTGTTAAATGTATATGTAGCCTGACTGCTACTGAGCAATCCCGATCGCATAAATATGCATAATACTTGGCTTAAACACGTGAAGGGAAGTGACATATGCATTACAGTAGGCCTTAATTCAAGGAAGAAATTTCTGAGAATGTACGTTTCGAGCACACCATTGTATGACAGTGAAACAGAGACTATGGGGAAACCGACAAGAAAAGCATCGAAGCATTTGAGATGTGGTGTAGAGAAGAGTGTTGAAAATTAGGTGGACTGATAAGGTAAGAAATGCTGAGATTCTTCGGTGAATCGGTAGTGAAAGAAATATGTGGAAAGAACTGACAAACAGAAGGGACACAATGGAAGGACATCTGTTGAGACATCTGGGAACAACTTCCATGGTACTAGAGGCAGAGACCGTAAAAACTGTAGACGAAGACAGAGATTGGAATACATCCAGCAAATAATGGAGGTTGTAGATTGTAAGCGCTACTCTGAGATGAAGAGTTTGACACAGGAGAGGAATTGACGGCGCGACATTGCGCTTGGTCCATATACCGCCAGAATTTCGCGGTAAATCCTTGTGCGGTTAAGACGTTTTGCTCACAAGAATCATTCTGCCCCGCGTACTTCAGCTCTGGAGTACGTTTCCGGTTGTCGCAGCATTTCACTCCCACGCTGAGATGCACCTGTTACTCGTACCCGAAGAGAATTGCGGCTGTTGGAAACAAAGAACATGAAGTCTCTTCTGAGAATGCACCACGCTTGCGTAAACCACCTTAGAGTGGGGCGACATGTCTAAGTTACTTTCGAATTCTCCTCGTTTTTTATGAGATGCTACGAGGGCCACTCCAAAAGAAATGCACACTTTTTTTTTTAAATCCATCTTTTACTCTACATGTTTGAAAGTTTTACAGTGTGTAGATACATCGTTTAGGAACAATATTTTCATTTCTCCACGTAATTTCCATCCCTCTCAACTGCCTTACTCCGTCTTGGAACCAGCGCCTGTATACCCGCACGGTAAACTTCTGGACCAACCTGCTGGAGCCACTGTTTGGCAGCGTGCACAAGGGAGTCATCATCTTCAAACCTTGTTGCACGAAGAATCTTTCAGTTTGCCAAAGAGATGATACTCACATGGAGCCAGGTCAGGACTGTAAGGCGGGTGTTTCAGTGTTGTCCGTCCGAGTTTTGAGATCGCTTCCACGGTTTTCTGACTATCATGTGGCCGTGCATTGTCGTGCAACAGCAAAACATCCTGCTTTTGCCGATGTGGTCGAACACGACTCAGCTTGAAGTTTATTCATTGTCGTCACATATGCATCGGAATTTATGGTGGTTCCACTTGGCATGATGTCAACAAGCAAGAGTCTTTCGGAATCGAAAAACACCGTAGCCATAACTTTTCCAGCAGAAGGTGTGGTTTTGAATGTTTTTTTCTTGGGTGAATTTGCATGATGCCACTCCATTGATTGCCTCTTCGTCTCTGGTGAAAAATGATGGAGCCATGTTTCATCACCTGTCACAATTCTTCCAAGAACTTCATCGCCACCATTCTCGTACTGTTCCAAAAGTTCGCTGCATACCGTTTTTCTTGTTTCTTTGTGAGCCACTGTCAACATCCTGGGAACCCAGCTGGCGCAAACCTTTTTTAACGCCAACGCTTTCAGTATTCTGCAAACACTTCCTCCCCCTATCCCAACGTAGCGTGACAATTCGTTCACTGTGATGCGTCTGTCAGCAGTCACCAATTCGTTAACTGGAGTGTGTGCAGTACGAGGCCTGCAGCTGCGAGGACAATCCTCAATATTGCCGTGCCCGCTTTCATCACGTCACCTGCTTGCCCAGCGACTAACTGTACTGCGATCGACAGCAGCATCTCCATACACATTTTTCAACCTCTTGTGGATGTTTCCCACTGTCTCGTTTTCACAGGACAGGAATTCTATGACAGCGCGTTGCTTCTGACGAACGTCAAGTGTAGAAGCCATCTTGAAGACATGCTGTGATGGCGCCACTCACGGGAACAGGTTGAACTAAGTTTGAACACAAGCGGGAAGGATGTTTCTACACACTGTAAAACTTTCATACATGCGGAATGAAAACTGTAATTTTACAAAAATAGTGTGCATTTCTTTTGGAGTGACCCTCGTACGAAGGTTGTCGACGATGGTCATTTGCATTGAAACTGGTATGAAATAGGGTTTTGTTTATCAGTAGCGCAGGGGATTATATAGAAACAAATTCCTTTAAAAATTTGTCGAAAATATCGTTTTAATATTTACAAATGTATGCAGTAAATTTAGGGTGTAGAAATTACGTGCTTCACCCGTTGTAATAAGAAATGGGCGTCGTGTGGCTGTAGCGGAGTTTTCATGTTTCTTAAACACGCAGAATCTAATCTTAAGACACAGGGAAAACAAGAACTGTTATCGTATTTACACGTGCGACAGGTTCCCGGCGCGAAGGACGCCTCAGTAGCAGCAGAGGTCTGCAGGCATCAGCATGGAGCGGTACGCAGGCCGCGTTGCCATGGTGACGGGCGCCAGCTCCGGCATAGGCGCCGCCGTGTCGCGCGCTCTGCTGCAGCGCGGGGTCACCGTCGTGGGGGTCGACCTGCGACCCGACAGGATGAAGGTGCGTGCGCCTGTAGAGTAGGGATGGGAAAAAGGCCAGGTTAAAACCGATACCTGTATTTTCGTTCTTAGTAAAAGGTATTTTTCGTTATTTGTTTGGTCTCGGTGATAACAGGTGCCGTTTTTTAATAACCGAGTAAAAAATAACAGCAATATCAGTTAGCCGTAGCAGTAGTGCTGAAATTTTTCTTTTTTAAATAAACCTTTTTTAAAAATTGAGTAATTTTTTTTCAGTATATCCATTGTGAATGACGAACTGCGACTGTGATTTAAACTGGCGTTTCGTCACCGATTACTAAATTTCCGTCATTTCCGCCAGCAGCACCAGCACTGCATATAGCTACAATTGGTCCACAACATAATGTTCTTGTAACACCTCCATCTGAAGATGAGCCTGCAGTGGCTCGAAAACAAGTTCACGGTTGAATAAATCTTAAAATAAAGCGACTGGTTGCATATTTATTACCAGATAAACGCCAGTTTGAGTAATTTTTATTTGTACAATGTGCATTCGTTTAAAATATTGCGAAAATGGTAAAGCTATCAGTTCTATTTTAATCACAATGGCGACAGAAACGGGGAACAAGCACACAAGTTAAGAACTGGTACAGTATTTGTAAGGGAATAATGTCCCTCTTGCCGTGTGTCGTGGATTAAGGTAATCGTGGAAGTGCTGTGTGCAAGACTTGCCCCCCCCCTTCCCCCCAAAAATATCTAGTCTTTACGGTAGCTTCTCGCTGTCGTCGCCGAACATCCGTTCTATTGCAGAATGGCACCAACCTTAATACAGAATATTTTTACAAAGTGACGTAACAGTCTACATCTACATCTCCATATATACTCCGCTAGCCACCAAGTTGTGTGACGGAGGGCACAATTCGCACCAAAGTCATATTTCCCCCCCTCTGTTCCACCCGCGGATCGCACGAGGGAAAAACAGCTGTCTGAACGCCTCAGTACGAGATCTAATTTCCATATTCTTTGAATGGTGATCATTGCACGATTTTAAAGTTGATGGTAATAATATATGCTCTACATCCTTGGTGAAGATCAGATTTTGGAATTTAGTGAGCAGCCCCTTCCGTTTAGCGCGTCGTCTATCTGCGAGTGTGTCCCACTTCAAACTTTCTATGAGATTTGTAACGCTCTCGCGATGGCTAAATGTACCAGTCACGGATCTTGCCGCTCTTCTTCGGACCTTCTCAATCTCTTGAATCAGACCCAACTGGTAAGGGTCCCATACAGACGAACAATACTCTAAAGACTGGACGAACTAACGTATTGTAAGCAATTTCCTTTGTTGAAGGACTGCAACACTTCAGGATTCTACCAATAAACCGCAATCTAGAGTTTCGCCTTGCACTTTACTTGTGTAATCTGATCATTCCATTTGAGATCATTTCGAATAGTCACACCCAAATACTTGATGAATGTTACCACTTCCAAAGACTGGGCATTATTTTGCACTCGTACATTAAAGGGCATTTTCGCCTTGTTATAAGTAGTAGGTTACACTTACTAATACTGAGAGATAACTGCCAGTCATTACACACGCATTTATTTTCTACAAATCCTCATTGATTCGTTCACAACTTTCGTGTGATGCAACTTTCCTGTAGATTACAGCATCATCGGCATATTGTCTAAGTACAATGTTTCATTTGCTTGAAAATATTAATGATTTGTCTGTCATTTTTATGAAATAATAAAAGAGGAACCAAATTATGGTAACACTAATTAATTAAAGACTTAACAACCTTGATTCATACTACACAACAAAAATAGAACGTAGCTGCTCTGGTGCCTGTGCCTACATACTATGCCTTTATCCACTTGCAGCTCTTGAAAACCGACAAATTAGCTCGATTTACAGAATTCTTCATACTCAGTTTTCACCCTTTGGGAGTGACTATTCGTAACGCCCGCACAGTGGTAAGATCCCCTATTACAACATGACTTTTGAGCAGAGTTTCAAAAAATTAGAATCCTTAGGAGAATACTGGTGATTTTTTCTCTTTTTTTGCAGTATTATACATCTACATCTACATGGATACTCTGCAAATCACATTTAAATGCCTGGCACAGGGTTCATCGAATCACCTTCACAATTCTCTATTATGCTAATCTCGTATAGCGCGAGGAAAGAACGAACACCTATATTTTTCCGTACGAGCTCTGATTACCTTATTTTATCGTGGTGATCGTTTCTCCCTATGTAGGTCGGTGTCAACAAAATATCTTCGCATTCGGAGGGGAAAGTTGGTGATTGGAGTTTCATGAGAGGATTCCGTTGCAACGAAAAACGCCTTTCTTTTAATGATGTCCAGCCCAAATCCTGTATCATTTCTATGACACTCTCTCCCATATTTCCTGATAATACAAAACGTGTTACCCTTCTTTGAACTTTTTCGATGCACTCTGTCAATCCTACTTGGTAAGGATCCCACCCAGACTATATGAACTCCCAAAGGTACATAAATCACAGGTCCCGATGAGACCGATTGTGAGTGCTATAGGACCTCCAACACAAGAGGTGGCCAGATATCTCGCCTGCTTGCTGCTACTATACATTGGAAGAACGGACCGCCCGCATCTCGTGGTCGTGCGGTAGCGTTCTCGCTTCCCACGCCCGGGTTCCCGGGTTCGATTCCCGGCGGGGTCAGGGATTTTCTCTGCCTCGTGATGGCTGGGTGTTGTGTGCTGTCCTTAGGTTAGTTAGGTTTAAGTAGTTCTAAGTTCTAGGGGACTGATGACCGTAGCAGTTAAGTCCCATAGTGCTCAGAGCCATTTGAACCATTTTTTGAAGAACGGACAGTTACATTAAAAACTCGGCGCATTTTATTGAAAAACTGAGGGATATTAACGTCAGCCCAAGTGATTTGTGAGCTTCGATGTAGTGTAATTTTTTACCATGGTGCCTGTAAACGAAGCTATTTCATATATAGCAGATATTTTTACGACTGACATACTGGCTTTATTTCAACACTGCCTGACGACAATTTATTTCCAGTACAGCGAGTTTTACGAACAGATTGACGGGGTGGCGATGGGAAGCCGTCTCAGCCCAGCTGTTGCCAATTTATTTATGGAGATCTTCGAACAGCGAGCGCTGCAGACTGCAGACCCGCAAAATGGTACCGCTGTGCTGATGACACATTTGTAGTGTGGACTCATGGTGAAGAATAGTTGGATGTCTTCTTGGTGCACCTGAACGGCATTAACCCGAAGATACAGTTTACGATGGAGAAAGAGAGCAACGGTCAACTCAATTTCCTGGATGTGTCGGTAATTAAACGGGTGGATGGGAGGCTGGGCCACAAGGTATATAGAAAGAACACTCACACGGATCGATACCTCCACAAGGAATCAAACCATCATCCTAGGCAAAAAAGAGGTGTCATGAAAACCTTGGTGGACAGAGCCAACAAAACCTGCGAGCCGGCTTACTTGCAAGATGAAGTAAATCACTTACGGCCAGACTTCATGAAAAACAGATATACCAGCAAGGACATCGATCGATCCCTCCATCAAAGAGGAACAGAAGCCAGAAGTGAAGAGCATCAATGGTCACCTACTGGAAAAGTTTTCCTACCGTTCATTAATAAAGTCACGGAACGTATCGGCAAAGTTCTGGCCAGGTATGGGATCGAAACAATCTTCAGACCCACCAAGAAGATTAAGGAATATTTAAGAACTGCAAAAGACGCCCGACACCCCCTAACAACACCTGGGGTATACAAAATATATTGTATATATTGGGACAACGAAAAGAAGTGTAAACACCCGCTTAGCCGAACATAAAAGAAACTGTCGCTTAGGACACATCGAAAAACCGGCCGTAGCTGAGCATGTTTTACGAGATGGGAACCACGAAATTAAATTTAAAGAGACAAGCGTTCTAGCACGAACATCCCATTATCATGCGCTCATGTATAGAGAAGCAATAGAGATTTACAAACACCATAATAATTTTAATAGGAAAGAGGAAGTTTTAAATCTGGTCAAAATATGGATGTCGACGTTGCGCCAGCACAATCGATTACTCTTAATCAGAATGATGACGCCTTCCAAAGATAGACATACCGTCTGCATCACGTGACGAATGGTGGTGCCCTCTATGCGCTCTATAAATGTAGAGTACCTGGAGCTTCAGTGGCAGTAGCCGGACGACCTCAGGAGATGTCTCTCGTAGATGGGGACGAAACGTTAGATGGAAATTTTGTACATCGACCACGGCCTCTCAGTCCGGAAGTTTCAACTGAAGACAACACCGGCCGTGAAAACCTATATTTTATGATTAAACAGATTGGCTGTTTACATACCTTCACCGAGGAGTCATGCAGTATCCCTCCTACGTATATCTCGCGAAGAGACCATGAGGATAAAATCAGAGAGATTAGAGCCCACACAGAGGCATACCGACAATCTTTCTTTCCACGAACAATACGAGACTGGAATAGAAGGGAGAATCGATAGAGGCACTCAAGGTACCCTCCGCCACACACCGTTAGGTGGCTTGCGGAGTATGGATATAGATGCGTGTCACTCAACCTTTGTTGAAACTTGGAGGAAATTGATTCTTACATGGAACGAATGCTGTCTGTATTCGTTTACCGGTTTAGCTCACAATAGGCAACCGAGCCTTTGGCAATTTTTTTGGTTTGGTCAATTCGTGGGTGAATAACACTTACGGCCCTCCACGTATACTGGTTGGCGTTAAAATTTTGCAGCTAGCGTGTGTTCGTAAGGTTTGCATTTCCTCTTTAGGCAACATTTTGTGAAATTACTCTGTTTAAAAGTTGTGGCTGAACTACTGAATACATAGATACTACGTAAAAATCTGTTGATTTTGGCTAAATTGGCTTTCTTTTACAATCTGGTTCATCATTCAACCAAAAATTTAATCCCTTTTGAAGCATTTTAAATGGCTGTAGGCCTTACCTTTTTTTTATTTTAATTACCAAACTCGGAAACTGACTTCATTTATGGACATTGTGGAGTATGTTACTGGAGGACAGAACTGAACTTTTTTTTTTTTTTTCACGTTCCAGAATAGGCAGGATGCACGCCGCTGCTCTTTATTTCAGTGGGGGTCGTTGGTGCTAGAGATACTATTGATTCTTTTGAGCTGAACAGTTTTATCTGTATGATTCTTGACGTTCCGAGGGATTATGAGACAGCACGCCTTATTTATTTTTTCAATGATCTGAATAAATATTCACTCATTGCTCTGGTCGTGGCTTCTATGGTCAGCTGATATTGAACATCCTTCTTACGAACCTGAGTGTCCTGTATCGACTCTGCCCGAGAGGTCGTTTAATTCCTGATAATCGACTGCTTAACTTTTCGCGTCGAGAAATGTGTAATTTCTAATCCACCTGTATTCCATACACAGCTATATGGTACAAACACTGGAAGCTGCATAGTTTATCAGAAAATAATGTCACCAGATATCTCTATGCCCTCTAGACGCTTAGCAACCTATTTCCAAAGGATGTTAAACGTAGAATTGTACAGTCACTTGTTCTATCGGACCTCCGTTATTGCGATGTGATACAACACGTCACGAGCAGCGAGACCAATATGCGTTAAGGACTAAACAAGAGTGCTGCTGTGCGTTGCATCTGTAACAGACAACTATTTGACCTTGTCAGCGCTTTATACCTCCACTTGGGTTGGTTGCGCCGGCCGAAGTGGCCGTGCGGCTCTAGGCGCTGCAGTCTGGAACCGCGAGGCCGCTACGGTCGCAGGTTCGAATCCTGCCTCGGGCATGGATGTGTGTGATGTCCTTAGGTTAGTTAGGTTGAACTAGTTCTAAGTTCTAGGGGACTAATGACCTCAGAAGTTGAGTCCCATAGTGCTCAGAGCCATTTTTTTTTTGTGTTGGTTGCTACCAGACACTATGTTTACTTCATCGGCTCCTCTGTGCACGTCCACAGCAGTATCTCATATCAGAGACTATGTAGGCTGCCGGTCATTTAATTGTAACCGAAAAACAAGATGTCACTTCCCCAGTAGGAGAGAGTGTTCTAGCATAGAACGAGTTTCAGACTTTCGTCTCTAGCCAGTTGCCTAATACAGGTTTAATGTATTTAATAATTTCATTTGTAAATAATAGCATTCACTGTACGTGCGCTGCAATCTTTCTCGAAAATTACAAAAATTGCTCCGAGAAAGTAAGTCTTTTGCTATAAAACACTGTTCCAAGATACGACATGGCCATATACGTAGGAGCAAATACACACATGAAAAAAAGTTTTGCATCACCTTGGTTCCGAGAGTTCCGGAACCTGTACAGAAAATTAGAAAAAGCATAAACATCATTTCTGCCCTTTCTATCGCTCATGAAAACCACACGTTGCATGTTGTACCAACATACACCGAGACCTTCAGAGGTGGTGGTCCAGATTGCTGTACACACCGGTACCTCTTATACCCAGTAGCGCTTCCTCTTGCATTGATGCATGCCTGTATTCGACGTGTCATACTATCCACAAGTTCATCAAGGCACTGTTGGTCCAGCTTGTTCCCTTCTCACTGGCGATTCGGCATAGATCCCTCAGAGTGGTTGGTGTGTCACGTCATCCATAAACAGACATTTTCAATCCATCCCAGGCATGTTCGATAGAGTTCATGTCTGGAGAAGATGCTGGCCACTCTAATCGAGCGATGTCGGTCTCCTGAATCAAGTCAGTCACAAGATTTGCACTATGGGGGCGCGAATTGTCGTCCATGAAGACGAATGCCTCGCCAATATACTGCCCATATGGTTGCACTATCGGTCGGAGGATGGCATTCAAGTATCGTACAGCCGTTACGGCCCCTTCCATGGCCACCAGCGGCATACGTCGGCACCACATAATGCCACCCCAAAACAGCAGGGAACCTCCACTGCCGGTCGTCTGGCCGAGCGGTTCTAGGCGCTTCAGTCTGGAAACGCGCGACCGCTACGGTCGCAGGTTCGAATCCTGCCTCGGGCATGGATGTGTGTGATGTCCTTAGGTTACTTAGGTTTAAGTAGTTCTAAGTTCTAGGGGACTGATGACCTCAGATGTTAAGTCCCATAGTGCTCAGAGCCATTTGAACCATTTGAATTTGAACCTCCGCTTTGCTGCACTCGCTGGACAGTGTGTCTAAGGCGTTCGGCCTGACCGGGTTGCCTCGAAACATGTCTCCGACGATTGTCTGGTTGAAGGCATACGCGACCCTCATCGGTGAAGAGAACGTGATGCCAATCCTGAACGATCCATTCGATATGTTGTTGAGCCCATCTATACTGCGCTGCATGCTGTCGTGGTTGCAAAGATGGACCTCGCCATGGACGTCGGAAGTGAAGTTGCACATCATGCAACCTATTGCGCACAGTTTGAGTCGTAACACGACGTCCTGTGGTTGCACGAAAAGCTTTACTGAACATGGTGGCGTTGCTGTCAGGGTTCGTCCGAGGTAGCGGCCATTCACTGCAGTAGTAGCCCTTGGGCAGCCTGAGCGAGGCATCTCATCGACAGTTCGTGTCTCTCTGTATCTCCTCCATGTCCGAACAACGTCGCTTTTGTTCACTCCGAGACGCCTGGACACTTCTCTTGTTCAGAGCCCTTCTTGGCACAAAGTAACAATGCGGAAGCGTTCGAACCGCGGTATTGTCCGTGTAGGCATGGTTGAACTACAGACAACACGAGCCGTGTACCTCCTTCTTAGTAGATTGACTGGAACTGATTGGCTGTCGGGCGCTGCTCACGAATGGTTGTTTACATTTTTGGGCGTGTTTAGTGACATCTCTGAACAGTCAAAGGGACTGTGTCTGTAATACAATATCCACCGTCAACGTCAGTTCTGGAACTGGGTGATGCAAAACATTTTTTGATGTGTGCATTTTACCGAAATTTAAAAATGGTAGAGTCGTGAAAATTTGATCAGTAGCTTAGGGCAGAGTGGGGGAATTTAGCGTGCCTGATGCATTTTGACTATAACCTTTATTCTATAATACCTAGAGGCCCCAATCTTCGTATACCATAAGCCTAATGTGTTTACTGTAACATATCTTGAAACCATAAATGTACAGCTGTACGTGTCAGGAAGAGAAACTGATAATTATGACTCCCTACATTTCGTCATTTTACCCAATATACCGGTTAAAATGACGCAGTAAATGGGGTAATATCAAAACAATGAACAAGATAGTTTTCTAAAAGAAAATAGCGAAAATATCAGCTTGATTAACTATGGAATAGATACAAAACAGTAATAATAATTTTCTTATAAAATAGCAAGAGAAGAGAAGAGGACCTGAGTAGAAGCGTATTCAGTAACTGGTCTCTTGCATAGCTGCTAGACAACTAACGCTTCTTCAGACAAGAGTCACAGTTATAGTTTTCAGGACTGTCCCACCCACTTCATTCAGAATGACACCAAAAAGCACAACAAATACATGAGTACCATTCCTCGTCATCTTTGAAGAATCCACCACATACTACGCACAGATCTTTGCCTCTGGCACGGTGTGCTGGATGGCGCTCTCCCGTACAGAAGTCCCATTTATGAACAGCATTAACGGCATTTCTTAATTCACCCACAGTCCCAGAAGCTCTGTATTTTACGGATGTCCGTCCTCCGCTTCTGAACAGAGAAACCCATCCTCATAAAAGAAACGTATTATGTTACTTTAGGTTTCATTAAACCAAGGTTAACGAATGTAATTTAGCTCTCTATCTTCTTTGGTGTGAAACTAAAGTGGGATAAAAAGATGCACTTGGTGTCTGTGTGTCAAAATAACCCCGACAAGCATGGCCAATATGAAATTATAGTTCGACACTCGGGTTTTGTTTGAGAGAAATAATACTTACATAATCGTGAGTGTTAATGAGCAGAGATAGGCATAACAACAAAAACTTGCATTTTGACACAACAGGAAATGCCTTCTCTCTTAGAAACTAGAGATGAAGTACTAGAAGAAACAAAGACAAAACAAACTATGCTTCTTGCGCCGACAACTGGCAAGGTTACCGCGCTCCGTACGCTTAATTGTATAACTGAGCACCAGATGGCAGCACCGATCAGAGAAGATTAGCTCTCACAGTTACAGATATATTGAGGTACATCATTTTACCCACTGCGGCAAAATCTCCCACTCTCCCCTATCTGTTATATTACACTCCTGGAAATTGAAATAAGAACACCGTGAATTCATTGTCCCAGGAAGGGGAAACTTTATTGACACATTCCTGGGGTCAGATACATCACATGATCACACTGACAGAACCACAGGCACATAGACACAGGCAACAGAGCATGCACAATGTCGGCACTAGTACAGTGTATATCCACCTTTCGCAGCAATGCAGGCTGCTATTCTCCCATGGAGACGATCGTAGAGATGCTGGATGTAGTCCTGTGGAACGGCTTGCCATGCCATTTCCACCTGGCGCCTCAGTTGGACCAGCGTTCGTGCTGGACGTGCAGACCGCGTGAGACGACGCTTCATCCAGTCCCAAACATGCTCAATGGGGGACAGATCCGGAGATCTTGCTGGCCAGGGTAGTTGACTTACACCTTCTAGAGCACGTTGGGTGGCACGGGATACATGCGGACGTGCGTTGTCCTGTTGGAACAGCAAGTTCCCTTGCCGGTCTAGGAATGGTAGAACGATGGGTTCGATGACGGTTTGGATGTACCGTGCACTATTCAGTGTCCCCTCGACGATCACCAGTGGTGTACGGCCAGTGTAGGAGATCGCTCCCCACACCATGATGCCGGGTGTTGGCCCTGTGTGCCTCGGTCGTATGCAGTCCTGATTGTGGCGCTCACCTGCACGGTGCCAAACACGCATACGACCATCATTGGCACCAAGGCAGAAGCGACTCTCATCGCTGAAGACGACACATCTCCATTCGTCCCACCATTCACGCCTGTCGCGACACCACTGGAGGCGGGCTGCACGATGTTGGGGCGTGAGCGGAAGACGGCCTAACGGTGTGCGGGACCGTAGCCCAGCTTCATGGAGACGGTTGTGAATGGTCCTCGCCGATACCCCAGGAGCAACAGTGTCCCTAATTTGCTGGGAAGTGGCGGTGCGGTCCCCTACGGCACTGCGTAGGATCGTACGGTCTTGGCGTGCATCCGTGCGTCGCTGCGGTCCGGTCCCAGGTCGACGGGCACGTGCACCTTCCGCCGACCACTGGCGACAACATCGATGTACTGTGGAGACCTCACGCCCCACGTGTTGAGCAATTCGGCGGTACGTCCACCCCGCCTCCCGCATGCCCACTATACGCCCTCGCTCAAAGTCCGTCAACTGCACATACGGTTCACGTCCACGCTGTCGCGGCATGCTACCAGTGTTAAAGACTGCGATGGAGCTCCGTATGCCACGGCAAACTGGCTGACACTGACGGCGGCGGTGCACAAATGCTGCGCAGCTAGCGCCATTCGACGGCCAACACCGCGGTTCCTGGTGTGTCCGCTGTGCCGTGCGTGTGATCATTGCTTGTACAGCCCTCTCGCAGTGTCCGGAGCAAGTATGGTGGGTCTGACACACCGGTGTCAATGTGTTCTTTTTTCCATTTCCACGAGTGTATTACTCTACCGCCCACCTATAGTAAATGTAATCAAGTTAAATAGAAGTAGGAGGGCTATCCGATCGACAGTGAAATGGAGCAGCAGTGAAAATCCGATGGAACTTTGCAGAGATATGTTGGGAAGTGTCTCTAGGAAGCCTGTCGATCGCGTCACGTCGCTCTTTTCGGTCCTGAGTGCACAGCGATCACGTAAAGATGATTAGAAAATAGTGTCACCCGCCAAGTACGGGTGCCTGCCGAGAGATTTCGACTGATTTCATGCAACTCACACAACGTAACTGTCATGCACTTCCTTCTTCGTGACAATTCTCGGCCGCACACTGAAGAGACAATGAGAACGCTCCTGCATCGTTTTCCATGGGATATGTTTGATCGCCCACCTTATAGCCCGGACTTGGCTCCCTCGGATTTTCATCTCTGCTGACATGAACCGCTGGTTATGAAGATAATAATATTTTGACACAGACAACAAGCAGCAAACCAGAGTAGAGAATTGACAGAAAGCACAGGTGGCTACCTTCTACGACGAGGGTACTTGAAAATTGGCACAGTGCTACAACAAATGTTTCAGTCGGAGTGGCGACTATGTAGAGAAGTAGGTGGAAGGTGCAGCTGATTGTTGCAAATAAAATATTTGTGATTTTCACTGTGGTTTCCATTGCGCGACCGTTCGGAATTTACTTTCCGTATAACCCTCGTATTATCAAAAACCAGTTACAAATTAAATACATTTTGATATAAAAGCTATTGGAAACTAACATAACTTTCCATTTTCAGTACAGGTAAAATCATTAAGAAATTACGGAAACTGAGTTCATTAGCAAACATCACATGTTCCATGGCAGCAGACCCTCTTCCGCTTCGAGATACAAGATGGCGCAAGGCCAACGAAGTATGGCTTAGCCGTCCACATGCTACATATGTGTAACTAGTTTTAAAATTAGGTGGCATTTTAGTAACCATATATTTCAGCAGCTCTGACGAAACCGAACGACAGATCCATCGGACACCTGTTATTGTGCTACTTACATGCAGTTACCATTGTTAGGTAGTGGTTATCGCCAGGTGTGACCGAGCATCGTTTTCCTTTCAATTCTTTCTCTGAGGGGGATAAGAAGGCTGTTAGCTTGTTAATGTACATAATATATAATAATGAAACAATACTTAAATATACAATTCTAAAACCGTCAGTATATTTACAACGTGCAGCCTGTATTTTTATAGGTAGGTACGTAGATATCTTTTCCGTCTATATTTCCATATATCGATATCCTTTTCCGGATTATCGAGACCCTGTAATGGCACTTTCCTCAAGATAGATATATCGGATTCCCGGTTTATTTAAAAACGTCAGCAGTCCTATACCGATGTGCGGTTGCCGACTTCAGTGTGGTGCTGCGATCTTTGACGACGACACAGTAGCGACTTTGCCGCTCATATTCCACATGCAAGGACCATTTGCACAGTGTTTTGTGTCGGGGTTTAATTCGTTTGCCTACATCCTGGCCGTGCGTTCGTTGTCTCGAACAAAGAGCAATGTAAATTTTATTGTTAACAAATGTGTATCCAATTATAAATATTCAGTGCTACAATTCTGATTTTATTTTGTCTATCACGGTTGGTTCTGATTGACCACCGGATTTCATTTTCCGCTTATTGTCTAATATTGTTAAATGTTTGTTTTCTTGTTATTGCCTCGCAATGTTAGTGTTACTGGGACGGAGTTAATTTCAGTTTTTTTGTGCTAGAGAAATTCGTTTTTCTTTTTTGAGTTGTTCTAATGCCGAAACCTTTACGAACCTAACTGGACTACATAAATTTGCAGTCCGCTTGTTAAACTCCTATTTTGTTTATTGCAGAGGAAGATATTTTGTTTAATATATATTATTTTGCACAGGATGCTCAAGTCTGCACGACCTTCAGCCCTAACTCCACTCAACTCAGACCCTTCGCTACAATGTCTTCAATGGTTCTGGATAAAATTGAGGTTACTAGGTAATCCCTCCAAGAGCCGCACGGCCGTAATGGGGAAAGACGTGTAGGAAGAGCTAGTGTAACAAGTAGGTACAGCGAAGGTACTTGCATTGCACTTACAGCCTTGTAAAGGGAGTAACGAGATAGGACCCCACCGAGGATGCAGGCATAAATGGGGCAGAGAATCTGAATAGACAAATACAAGAAGAGGAAGAGCTAGTGTAACAAATAGGTACATCTACATCCATACTCCGCAAGCCACCTGACGGTGTGTGGCGGAGGGTACCTTGAGTACCTCCATCGGTTCTCCCTTCTATTCCAGTCTCGTATTGTTCGTGGAAAGAAGGATTGTCGGTATGCCTCTGTGTGGGCTCTAATCTCTCTGATTTTATCCGCATGGTCTCTTCGCGAGATATACGTAGGAGGGAGCAATATACTGCTTGACTCCTCGGTGAAGGTATGTTCTCGAAACTTCAACAAAAGCCCGTACTGAGCTACTGAGCGTCTCTCCTGCAGAGTCTTCCACTGGAGTTTATCTATCATCTCCGTAACGCTTTCGCGATTACTAAATGATCCTGTAACGAAGCGCGCTGCTCTCCGTTGGATCTATCTCTTCTATCAACCCTATCTGGTACAGATCCCACACTGCTGAGCAGTATTCAAGCAGTGGGCGAACAAGCGTACTGTATCCTACTTCCTTTGTTTTCGGATTGCATTTACTTAGGATTCTTCCAATGAATCTCAGTCTGGCATCTGCTTTACCGACGATCAACTTTAAATGATCATTCCATTTTAAATCACTCCTAATGCCTACCCTCAGATAATTTATGGAATTAACTGCTTCCAGTTGTTGACCTGCTATATTGTAGCTAAATGATAAGGGATCTTTCTTTCTATGTATTCGCAGCACATTACACTTGTCTACATTGAGATTCAATTGTCATTCCCTGCACCATGCGTCAATTCGCTGCAGATCCTCCAGCATTTCAGTACAATTTTCCATTGTTACAACCTCTCGGTGTACCACAGCATCATCCGCAAAAAGCCTCAGTGAACGTCCGATGTCATCCACAAGAAGATGCTCAATGCATCAGCTCTTGCACTGCACTTACAGCCTTATAAAGGGCGTGACCAGATAGGACCCCACCGAGGATGCAGGCATAAATGGGGCACAGAGTCTGAATAGACAAATACAAGAAAAATGATTTCAGAATTAACGGGGAGAGATACGTGAGTTCTGCTACCATCGTACTCCTATCTTCTGTCCCGAGCAGAAGCCCTCCGCTTGCCTGTACAAATTCTGAAAAAACAGGACAACCCTATTTTTAGCCTGTAATACGATGGAGTGCCTACCAAAAAAAATTACAGTCATTTCGAAAAAAATAACGAACGTCACAAGAAATTTTCTAGAGTAATATTTTCGTATATAAGTTCATAGGCTTCCACGACCGGTGTCATTTCGGACAAAATAATCTTGGGGATTCGACCTCGTCATTGTAACTACTAAAATAGCTAAATTGGCAACGTTTCGACCGACTGGCTGCGGTTCTCTTCAGGGCGGTTCGCTGCTGTCTACTGGTGAATTCTTCTTTCATATACTATCATTTTCGGTTGTCTGGTGGTTATCGACGTCACATGTCAGAGTTGTCATTGGACAGTTTTCAAGAGGTTGTTATGGAGGGGTGGCTGTACGGTACGCTATTGCATGTGCTACCATGATGGCAGACTGGAAGGCAACTCTTGTAGGTGATAGGTAAAAGGTAGCTCATAGGCTGTCTGTTGCATGTGATACTCTGGTAAGTGACTGTTGGGCAACTCCTGCTGGTGACTGGACACAACGACCAATGACGTATAGCGAAGTCAAAACAGACAAAGATGCACAATATATTCTTTCTATTACTCGCATATCTTATGTAAGACGCGTCAACGAACGTATAGGCAAGGTTCTGCGTCACGCAGGTATCAGACGAGTATTTCAGATTGGCCGCAAGAACCGTGGTTTGTTGAGGCCCACTAAGGATTTCTTACATGCTCTCCACACTGCAGGTGCGTACGAACTTCGGCGTGAATCCGGCAATGTGGGGAAACCCGGAGACCCATTAGCACTCGCGTTTCGGATCATGACTGTGACAGAACAACAATGCAGCTGTAGCAGAACACGGCCAAGAATGTGGCCGTCCTGTCAATTTTCAAGAATTTCGGATGTTCGTGCGGCAGCTGTAAAAGCAGCAATGGAAAATAAGAGAAAAAACACTCCGTCTATAGGCCACAAGTGGCCCATCGGGACCATCCGACCGCCATGTCATCCTCAGCTAAGGATGCAGATAGGAGGGGCGTGTGGTCAACTTACCGCTCTCCCGGTCGTTATGATGGTTTTCTGTGACCGGAGCCACTATTATTCGGTCGAGTAGCTGAACAATTGGCATCACGAGGCTGAGTGCACCCAGAAAAATGGCAACAGCGCATGGCGGTCCAGATTGTCACCCATCAAAATGCCGGCCACGCCCAACAGCGCTTAATTTCGGTGATCTGGCGGCAATCGGTGCGTCCACTGCGGCAATGCCGCTGCCGAAAATAAGAGAGCCTAGTGATATAATTAACCACCCTAACAGCATGAAAAGGGAGGACAGCTACAAGTTAGTGCAGACTGGCCGCCGACGATTCGGGCCCAGTGGACATCCGGCCGGCGGCAGTACAAAAGGTGACTGCGAGGGAACTGCCGTGTGGCCTTATCGTTTCACTGCAGAAAAACATCCTCCCATGCATACAGGCTGTCGATTTACTATTGCCTTCTAATAACCAACGAAGTTGCCCACCAGTCACGTACCACAGTGGCACAGGCAACAGACAGCCGATACGCTAACTTCTGCAATTACCTTCTAGAGCTGCATTCCAGTCAACCATCAGGGTAGCCTACGCAATAGCATACTGTACAACCACCACTCCATAACAGACTCTTCAAATTGTCCAGAGACATTTCAGATATATAACATCGGTAGCTAGCGGGTAACTGAAAATGAAGTATACAATGGAAGACCATCATCAATACACAACAGTGAAACGGCCTGAAGACGACCGCACGAAGTCGTTCGGAACGTCAGCAATTTCAGTAGCTACAACGACGAGGCGCAGTAGTCTACTTTATTTTATCCAAAACACTTTTTTACTTCAATCAGTGGAACAACCACCAGCATATTACGACTGAAAAAAATATGAACATTCTCAAAGTTCATAAATGCAAACGACATATACTTTATCGTGAAAACACATACACCAAAAAAAGTTTTGCATCATCCCGGTTCCCAGAACTTCTTAAGATGGACGTTGACTGTGGATATTGTATCACAGACGCAGTCCATTTGACTGTTCAGAGATGTCACTGAACCCGCCCAAAGATGTAAACAACGATGCATGAGCAGCGCCTATTAGACGGAAGGGGTCCGACAGCCGAAAAATTCCAGTTATTCCACCAGGAAAGAGGTACAAGGCTCGTGTTGTCTGTAGTTCAACCATGCGTAAACGGTCAATACCGCGGTTCGATCGCGTCCGGATTATTACTTTATGCCAGGAAGGTCTCTGAACGAGGGAAGTGTCCAGGTGTTTCGGAGTGAACGGAAGCGTTGTTGTACGGACTATGAGGAGATACAGAGAGACAGGAACTGTCGATGACATGCCTCGCTCAGGCCGTCCAAGGGTTACTACTGCAGTGGATGACCGCTACCTAAGGATTATGGCTCGGTGGAACCCTGATAGCAACGCCACCACGTTGAAAAAAGCTTTTCGTGCAGCCACAGTACGTCCTGTTATGACTCAAACTGTGCGCAATAGGCTGCACGATGCTCAACTTCACTCCAGACGTCCATGGCAAGGTCCATCTTCGCAAACACGGCACCATGCAGCGTGGTACAGATGGGCCGATGCCGAATGGACGGCTGTGGATTGGCATCACACTCTCTTCACCGATGAGTGTCGCATATGCCTTCAACCAGACAATCGTCAGAGATGTGTTTGGAGGCAACCCGGTCAGCCTAAACGACCTAGACACAGTTTCCAGCGAGTGCAGCAAGGTGGAGCTTCCTTGATGTTTTATGGGGGCATTGTGTGGGGCCGACGTACGCCGCTGGAGATCGTGGAACGCGCCGTAACGGCTGTACGATACGTGAATGCCATCCTCTGGCCGATGGTGCAACCATATCGGCAGGATACTGGCGAGGCATTCGTCTTCATGGACGACAGTTCGCGCCCCCCTCGTGCACATCTTGTGAATGACTTTCTTCAGGATAACGAAATCGCTCGACTAGAGTGGCCATCATGTTCCCCAGACATGAACGCTATCGAACATTCCTGGAATAGAGTGAAAAGGGCTGCATATGGACGACAAACAGTTCATCGCCTAATTTCCGAAAAGTTGACGGATTGTCATGTTTCATATTTCAAAATTTCGTAATACTTGGAAACTACGCACTGCACGTCCTATAAGGAAAAAACACGTACAGTGAGGTAGCAACATAATTAGTTTGGCTAATTAACAGCAGTTAAATGCTGAATGTTATTTAAGATTTTATACATATAATGTTC
Organism: Schistocerca nitens; assembly: GCF_023898315.1. Lineage (NCBI taxonomy): Eukaryota > Metazoa > Arthropoda > Insecta > Orthoptera > Acrididae > Schistocerca > Schistocerca nitens. Next base: position 1,073,140,328 of record NC_064615.1, on the reverse strand, counting down.
GTCCTCTGTTTTTAATTCAAGTTCACTGTAGATGTTCTCATTCAGTTGTCTTAATATTGGTCCCACTGCAGCATCCTAACGGACCCGCTTATATGGATATGCTGTCTGTTCGTTCTGAAATGTACGAAAGAACAGACACCATTGACGACCTGCAGCCGTCTAGAACGAAATTAGAATTATATTAATACCTTCAGCTGCTAACAGGCGTTGACATATATCAACGGCTGCAGGTGAAAATGTGTGCCCCGACCCGGGACTCGAACCCGGGATTTCCTGCTTACATGGCAGACGCTCTATCCATCTGACCCACCGAGGACACAGAGTAACTGTAGGGACTATCTCGCGCACGCCTCCCGCGAGACCCACATTCTCACCTTGTACGTCCACACACTGCATTCGTAGTGTCGCACCCCAACACACTCATTACTCGTGGAAGATATTCTTAGCAAGTCCCGTAAGAGTTCGGGTAATATGTGTGCATCCGCACAGAAGAAGAAGGTCATGGCCGGTGTTGCCAGAACTACATAAGTAGATATTTCTCTACATAGTCACTGCTCCAACTTCGAGTGTTGTCGAAGTGTTGTATCAGCTTTCCAGTATCCTCGTCATAGAAAGCAGCCGCCTGTGCTTTCGGTCAGTCTGCAGTCGGCGGTCTACAGTCTGCAGCTCGCTGTCTGTGGAAAAATTTTGTCTTCATAGCCAGCGGTTCTTGTGAGCAGAGATGAGACTCAGGGGGAGCCACTTACGGACTGTATTGTGGGTCATCAAACACTTCTCATCGGAAACGCTGCAGGAGCGTCTTCATTGCCCCTGCAGTGTGCGGCCGAGAAATGACCTGAAGGAGGAACTGCTCGACAGTTGTGTTGTGTGGGCTGCATGACACAGGCGAAATCACTAACCAGGCCCTCATATTTGGCGGGAGGCGCTATTCCCTGCGCATCTTTACGTGCTCACTGTTCACTCAAAACTGAAAAGAGCGACGCGACACGATCGACAGGCATACTAGAGACACTGCCCAACACATCTGTGCAAAGCTTTACCGGATTTTTCCGGAAGTTTCCATTTCGCGACCGATCGGAACTTACTTTCTCGACAACCCTCGTACTTAGCCAAATATCGGTGCCTCGAACTAGCACAGAGAGATCATCATTGAACTACACTTTGCATGCAGAGTAATCAAAATAATCATGTTGAGGTTGAAGCTCTTTTTTCCATGTTTGCTTTAACAATACGTTTGTTTTCGGATGAGGGTCAGCCTTTAGCAAAACACAATTTTCTTTTATATCCCAAACATGTTAACCTGAAATTGCAGGATCATCAATGGGCTTTTATTTTATGGCTTTTTACCACATGGTGTCGTTTCTCTGAGGTATTACGTTTTTATAGTGTCTGTTTTCTTTCACAGTTTGTCATTCTTTTCACAGTAAACAATGAAATAGTGACAGTGACAGCTCAATAAGCAGAACTTCACAGTGAAGAAGATGAGGAAAAAAGAAAACATGATAAACTTGGAAAGATAAAAGGCACTATAAAAACTTAATACCTCAGGAAGACCACACCATGCGGTAAAAATCTATAAAATAAAAGCCCACTGATGACGCTGCACTTGCAGTGAAACGTCTTTGGGATGCAAAACAAAATTGTGTTTTCGTAAAGTTGGACCCCATCCAAAGACATATGTAGAGTGAAACTTCCTGGCAGATTAAAACTGTGTACCGGACCGAGACTCGAACTCGGGACCTTTGGCTTTCGCGGGCAAGTGCTCTACCAACTGAGCTACCCAAGCACGACTCATGCCCCCTCCTCACACCTTTACTTCCGCCAGTACCTCGTTTCCTACCTTCCAAACTTTACAGAAGCTCTCCTGCGAACCATACATATGTAATCAAAAGTAAAGGACCATTGCTCACTTATCTAACATCGATAATCTGAAAGAAAAGGAAGATGTTTCTATAACTAAATAACACAGTCTAATGCCAGAACCCACGACACAGGAAAGATTGCGCAACAGAATTCACTTGCCACTCCAGATACCGAATGCCTATCATTCTGGATGCCGAAGAAATGGCTCCCCATTGAAATAGGGAAGGACCTGGTTGCTATGTCAAAATTCGATCGCATTGCGTATTTTTGACTCATCTCCTAGTCTTTGCTCTTTGCTAAACTTGCCCATGAAATTGGGTTGGCAATGGTTCTGTCTTGCTCTTACATTTGCGACTGCTCCATTTAACGACTCAGACTTCCAGTAGACTAACATTAGAAGCACAGAGAAGAAAACATAAGGATTAGAAAGGATGTGTACTGATGAATAAATGAACAAGTCGCCCTATTCCTTTGCCGTAGGGCATTGGTACACTGACCAGTTAAATACACAGCAGGAGAGTTAACGTTGCTTGTATGCAAGGTACATCAAAATGACAGTAATGAAACGATATATAAGGTCCCGTTTCAATGTCTAGATTGCAAACGATTGCATTAAATTTGATAACAAGTTCAGGTTGTTCGTACAATAGTCCTCAGATCTGAAGAAACAAGCAGAAACAGAAAATTGCTTTGGGTAATTTGACTTCAATTGTCTTCAAGAATATACATATTTCAAGGTAAAGTAAGGTACAAAATGGAATGACGTACTAATCAGGGAAAAGATGTAATGTCAATGTATAGTGACCACATCGACTGCATACCTAGGAACTACATAAAAAATAAATTTTTTCTTTTATCCACATCACAGTAAGGGTAGGCCTCATCGCCTGCGTATCTTGTTATTACGTAAGGAAGGAAACGCAGAAATCAGATGAAGAGACAAACTGAGTATACAAAAGAGATAAAAAATAAAAAATAAAAGAACCCTTTCATTACAGACAATGAAATAAAACAGGATGAATGTTATACACTCCTGGAAATTGAAATAAGAACACCGTGAATTCATTGTCCCAGGAAGGGGAAACTTTATTGACACATTCCTGGGGTCAGATACATCACATGATCACACTGACAGAACCACAGGCACATAGACACAGGCAACAGAGCATGCACAATGTCGGCACTAGTACAGTGTATATCCACCTTTCGCAGCAATGCAGGCTGCTATTCTCCCATGGAGACGATCGTAGAGATGCTGGATGTAGTCCTGTGGAACGGCTTGCCATGCCATTTCCACCTGGCGCTTCAGTTGGACCAGCGTTCGTACTGGACGTGCAGACCGCGTGAGACGACGCTTCATCCAGTCCCAAACATGCTCAATGGGGGACAGATCCGGAGATCATGCTGGCCAGGGTAGTTGACTTACACCTTCTAGAGCACGTTGGGTGGCACGGGATACATGCGGACGTGCATTGTCATGTTGGAACAGCAAGTTCCCTTGCCGGTCTAGGAATGGTAGAACGATGGGTTCGATGACGGTTTGGATGTACCGTGCACTATTCAGTGTCCCCTCGACGATCACCAGTGGTGTACGGCCAGTGTAGGAGATCGCTTCCCACACCATGATGCCGGGTGTTGGCCCTGTGTGCCTCGGTCGTATGCAGTCCTGATTGTGGCGCTCACCTGCACGGCGCCAAACACGCATACGACCATCATTGGCACCAAGGCAGAAGCGACTCTCATCGCTGAAGACGACACGTCTCCATTCGTCCCTCCATTCACGCCTGTCGCGACACCACTGGAGGCGGGCTGCACGATGTTGGGGCGTGAGCGGAAGACGGCCTAACGGTGTGCGGGACCGTAGCCCAGCTTCATGGAGACGGTTGCGAATGGTCCTCGCCGATACCCCAGGAGCAACAGTGTCCCTAATTTGCTGGGAAGTGGCGGTGCGGTCCCCTACGGCACTGCGTAGGATCCTACGGTCTTGGCGTGCATCCGTGCGTCGCTGCGGTCCGGTCCCAGGTCGACGGGCACGTGCACCTTCCGCCGACCACCGGCGACAACATCGATGTACTGTGAAGACCTCACGCCCCACGTGTTGAGCAATTCGGCGGTACGTCCACCCGGCCTCCCGCATGCCCACTATACGCCCTCGCTCAAAGTCCGTCAACTGCACATACGGTTCACGTCCACGCTGTCGCGGCATGCTACCAGTGTTAAAGACTGCGATGGAGCTCCGTATGCCACGGAAAACTGGCTGACACTGACGGCGGCGGTGGACAAATGCTGCGCAGCTAGCGCCATTCGACGGCCAACACCGCGGTTCCTGGTGTGTCCGCTGTGCCGTGCGTGTGATCATTGCTTGTACAGCCCTCTCGCAGTGTCCGGAGCAAGTATGGTGGTCTGACACACCGGTGTCAATGTGTTCTTTTTTCCATTTCCAGGAGTGTAAGTTATAACAAGCAAAGAACGTGAATAATAACAAAAAATAAACCAACACACCATCTTTAATAAAATAGCACTTGAGTATAGAATTTTTACACAGAAAACCGGTAAGATACTATATACAACTATGCAAAGAAGCCAGATCTGCCTGTGGCCTATTAAGCTTTAAGCAGACTAACAGCTGTGTGTGCTTGCGAAGGCAAATAAACAAAAGCCAGATAAACCGGCACGTGGCGTGCAGGTATGCACGGTTACAAAACGTATTACATAAAAGGGACGTTACTATAGAATTAAAGTGTAAAAGAAAGAACGACGAACAAGAACAAAAAGACAAACGTACATGACAGTCTAGCATCAAAAATGTAGTGATGAAGCCATGACCTCTTACGGCAGAACAGTTGCTAACAGAGGGCGATATTTCGAAATACGAGTTTGAAAAGAACGGCACACCTGGCGAATGTTATACCATTAACAGTCATTACTAGGGGAAGCCAATTATTATATTTTTGTTTGTTTTTGTAGTGGACTGTTAAGGCAGCCAGTCCACAGAGACGGGTAGCCGAAAGGGCACACGTAGACACACGCCGACTGGCGCGAAGTCTGGAACAGGATACGTGATGAATGTGATAAAGAAAAGAACGTAGCTACTAGAACACTTAACTTTTATATCGTCCTTTGGTATACAGCATTCTTGATGATACAAGTGAGACTATCTTGAGATACATGCAATGGTACAAATGGCGCCTTGCTAGGTCGTAGCCATGGACTTAGCTGAAGGCTATTCTAACTGTCTCTCGGCAAATGAGAGAAAGGCTTCGTACGTGTAGTCGCTAGCAATGTCGTCCGTACAACTGGGGCGAGTGCTAGTCAGTCTCTCGAGACCTGCCTTGTGGTGGCGCTCGGTCTGCGATCCTGACAGTGGCGACACGCGGGTCCGACATGTACTAATGGACCGCGGCCGATTTAAGCTACCACCTAGCAAGTGTGGTGTCTGGCGGTGACACCACAGTTTTGCTAGTACTGCCGTTTTACGTTGATGACGTGTTGTTGTTGTGGTCTTCAGTCCTGAGACTGCTTTGATGCAGCTCTCCATGCTACTCTATCCTGTGCAAGCTTCTTCATCTCCCAGTACGTACTGCAGCCTACATCCTTCTGAATCTGCTTAGTATATTCATCTCTTGGTCTCCCTCTACGATTTTTACCCTCCACGCTGCCCTCCAATACTAAATTTGTGATCCCTTGATGCCTCATCACATGTCCTACCAACCGATCCCTTCTTCTAGTCAAGTTGTGCCACAAACTCCTCTTCTCCCCAATCCTATTCAGTACCTCCTCATTACTTATGTGATCTACCCATCCAATCTACAGCATTCTTCTGTAGCACCACATTTCGAAAGCTTCTATTCTCTTCTTGTCCAAACTAGTTATCGTCCATGTTTCACTTCCATACATGGCTACACTCCATACAAATACTTTGAGAAACGACTTCATGACACTTAAATGTATAGTCGATGTAGTGGACTGACAAGGCAGCCAGTCCACAGAGACGGGTAGCCGAAAGGGCACACGTACACACACGCCGACTGGCGCGAAGTCTGGAACAGGATTCGTAATGAATGTGATAAAGAAAAGAACGTAGCTACTAGAACACTTAACTTTTATATCGTCCTTTGGTATACAGCATTCTTGATGATACAAGTGAGACTATCTTGAGATACATGCAATGGTACAAATGGCGCCATGCTAGGTCGTAGCCATGCACTTAGCTGAAGGCTATTCTAACTGTCTCTCGGCAAATGAGAGAAAGGCTTCGTACGTGTAGTCGCTAGCAATGTCGTCCGTACAACTGGGGCGAGTGCTAGTCAGTCTCTCGAGACCTGCCTTGTGGTGGCGCTCGGTCTGCGATCCTGACAGTGGCGACACGCGGGTCCGACATGTACTAATGGACCGCGGCCGATTTAAGCTACCACCTAGCAAGTGTGGTGTCTGGCGGTGACACCACATTCCACCCCCGCAAATCGGCGAACGGTCGTGTGATAAGGCATCCGCCCGCCGTGGGGAGGACCCCATGTTGACGTATGCAATGGGGTGGGGAGCCTAACAACAGGCGAGGCTGTGCCACTCGCACCCTGCCATTCGGTCCGAGGGGAGCTAGGAAACGCCTGAAAACCTAGTCCAGGGTGCACGTCAACATGCGGTGTATGCGCCCGTAATGAGACAGGAGGGGCCGAAGGATCGACCTCCATTGCGTCGGGTATCCGACGCGCGATGACGCCATGTGGTCCGGAGCGGGCAAGAGTTCCATGGCGGAGGACAGCTGGTCACGGGAAGCGGACGGCGGCGCGTGACCCAGGGAGGCGCTGGGCGGCTGCAGCGAAGCGTCCACTGCGGGCGGGAGAACAGGCGGCGGCGGCGGCGGCGGCGGCGGCATGTCGGCATGAGGCAAGAGGGAAGGCAGCGTCGGTAACACCTGGGGATGAGGCGAGCCAGTAGATGGGTCCCCAGGGCGCTGACCGGACGGCACCGTCGCTGAAAGCAGACGGGGAGCGGCAGAACCCAGGCGACGACAGAGGCGCAGCTGATTGAGATGCCGACGCACCTCACCAGAGGCCCCCAAAACCAAATACATCGCGCGGCCGAGGCAGCGAAGAATGCGCCCTGTGAGCCAACGCCGTGAACCTCGATAGGTGCGATAGAAGACAACGTCGCCAAGAGCAAAAGCAGGAGTCTGCCGTTGCACAGGAACCTGATGCGGCGGATGCAGCAAAGACATCAAGGTTCGATGAGGACGACCGTGGAGCAACTCAGCCGGCGAGCGACCATCGCGGGGCTGAGAGCGATACGAGGACAAAAAGAGCAATAACGCGTCCTCCCGAGAATGCGACTCTTTCAACTTCAACATCTGTGACTTGAAAGTCCGGACCAATCGTTCAGCTGCACCGTTTGACTGAGGCGAAAACGGCGCGGATGTCAGATGTTGAATACCATTGGCCTTGCAGAATGACTGAAATTCTGCGGACATGAATTGTGGGCCATTGTCGGAAACAATAGTCTGCGGAAGACCTTCAACGCAAAAAATAGCGGATAACGCTTGTATGGTGGCAGATGACGTCGTGGAAGACATCCGGACAACAAAAGGAAAATTACTGAAAGAATCGACCACAACCAACCATCGAGCATTCCAGAAAGGACCAGCAAAATCGATGAGACAGCCAGAGCGAGAGCACCAGCAGCAGCGAGTACTGTTTGTATAAAGCGTTTATTTTGCATTTTGTTTACGACCTTCCACTAAGGAAGGGATTCTATTTGTGTTTATCTGCTCTGCATAGAAACTAACAGTTCTTGATCGTTAGGAGAGAAATTTATTTTGTACTTATTTGCTGCGCTTAGCTTTTAAATAGTTTTTCTGGGAAAACCTAGCGTAGTTTTCGCGTCTCGTATTTCAGTGAGTGTTTCTTGATTATCAGAGTAGCTCATCAGAAGATTATCTTGGGAATTTGTCACCGTATAGAGTAGGGTAAACATAGTCATGTGTAGGGACTGTGGTTGTTGTGAGCGGACGCAAGGAGAATTGGCCACTCTTCGGGGGCAGGTGGAGGCTTTGTCTGTTAGGCTCATCGAGCTCGAGGCGCAGGCGTCGGCTTGTAGTGGCGTTGGGGCAACTGTGGTGAGACCTATGCCTACTTCGGTGGCCTTGGAATCACATGGAACCCCTGATGTCGCTGCGTCTTCCGGCAGTGAGCATCTTACCGGTCAGCCATCACTCCAGGGTGGATGGCGGACAGTGGTGGGCTCGCGCGTGCCTGGCCGAAAGGCGAAGGTGGGATCTGGCCGCGTGGCAGCTGCCTTACCCCTTTCCAACAGGTACGGGGTGCTTCCTAGTGGTGATGACATCGTTTCCGAGCCACCACAGGATGCCTCGCCTGTTGGGCCAGTGGCCGATTCTCCTGCAAGGTCCCGACAGTCACAGAGGGCGGGCCTATTAGTTATAGGGAGCTCCAACGTTAGGCGGGTTATGGAGCCCCTCAGGAAAATAGCGGGTAGGTCGGGGAAGAATGCCAGTGTGCACTCGGTGTGCTTGCCGGGGGGTCTCGTCCGTAATGTGGAGGAGGCCCTTCCGGCAGCTATTGAACGCACTGGGTGTGACCGGCTGCAGATAGTAGCACATGTCGGAACGAATGACGCCTGCCGCTTGGGTTCTGAGGCCATCCTTGGTTCCTTCCGGCGGCTGGCTGATTTGGTGAAGACATCCAGCATCACACGCGGAGTGCAAGCTGAGCTTAATATCTGCAGCATAGTGCCCAGAGTCGATCGCGGTCCTCTGGTTTGGAGCCGTGTGGAGGGTCGAAACCAGAGGTTCAGACGACTCTGCGACTATAATGGTTGCAAATTCATCGACCTCCGTTGTTGGGTGGAGAACTGTAGGGCCCCCCTAGACAGGTCAGGCGTGCACTACACACCGGAAGCAGCTACTAGGGTAGCAGAGTACGTGTGGCGTGCACACGGGGGTTTTTAGGTTAGAGGGACCCCCCCCCCCCCCCCTTGGGCGAAACGATAAAATACCTGACGGCTTACCAGAGAGAACATCAGCATCGTTGATAAAGAACGTCCATCCTCAGAGACCAAAAACAGGAAAAGTTAACGTAATATTGGTAAACTGCAGGAGTATCCAGGGCAAGGTTCCTGAATTAGTATCGCTTATTGAAGGAAATAGTGCGCATATAGTATTAGGAACGGAAAGTTGGTTAAAACCGGAAGTGAACAGTAACGAAATCCTAGACACAGAATGGAATATATACCGCAAGGATAGGATAAACGCCAATGGTGGAGGAGTATTTATAGCAGTAAAGAATTCAATAATATCCAGTGAAGTTATTAGCGAATGCGAATGTGAAATAATCTGGGTTAAGTTAAGTATCAAAGGTGGGTCAGATATGATAGTCGGATGCTTCTATAGACCACCTGCATCAGCAACCGTAGTAGTTGAGCGCCTCAGAGAGAACCTGCAGAACGTCGTGAAGAAGTTTCGTGATCATATTATTGTAATAGGGGGAGACTTCAATCTACCAGGTATAGAATGGGATAGTCACACAATCAGAACTGGAGCCAGGGACAGAGACTCTTTTGACATTATCCTGACTGCCTTGTCCGAGAATTACTTCGAGCAGATAGTTAGAGAACCAACTCGTGAAGCTAACGTTTTAGACCTCATAGCAACAAATAGACCGGAACTTTTCGACTCCGTGAATGTAGAAGAGGGTATCAGTGATCATAAGTCAGTGGTTGCATCAATGACTACAAGTGTAATAAGAAATGCCAAGAAAGGAAGGAAAATATATTTGCTTAACAAGAGTGATAGGGCACAAATCGCAGAATATCTGAGTGACCACCATCAAACGTTCATTTCTGAGGAAGAGGATGTGGAACAAAAATGGAAAAAATTCAGAAACATCGTCCAGTACGCCTTAGATAAGTTCGTACCGACTAAGGTCCAAAGCGAGGGGAAAGATCCACCGTGGTATAACAATCATGTACGAAAGGTACTACGGAAACAAAGAAAGCTTCATCATAGTTTTAAGAGTAGTCGAATCATAGCTGATAAGGAAAAGCTGAACGAAGCGAAAAAGAGCGTAAAGAGAGCAATGAGAGAAGCATTCAACGAATTCGAACATAAAACATTGGCAAACAATCTAAACAAGAACCCTAAAAAGTTTTGGTCATATGTAAAATCGGTAAGCGGATCTAAATGGTTCAAATGGCTCTGAGTACTATGGGACTCAACTGCTGAGGTCATTAGTCCCCTAGAACTTAGAACTAGTTAAACCTAACTATCCTAAGGACATCACAAACATCCATGCCCGAGGCAGGATTCGAACCTGCGACCGTAGCGGTCTTGCGGTTCCAGACTGCAGCGCCTTTAACCGCACGGCCACAAGCGGATCTAAATCCCCTATTCAGTCACTCGTTGACCACGATGGCACCGAAACAGAGGACGACCGAAGAAAGGCAGAAATACTGAATTCAGTGTTCCGAAACTGTTTCACTGCGGAAAATCGTAACACGGTCCCTGACTTCAGCCGTCGCACGGACGCCAAAATGGAAAATATTGAAATAAACGATATCGGAATTGAAAAACAACTGCTATCACTTAGTAGCGGAAAAGCATCCGGACCAGACGAGATACCCGTAAGATTCTACAGTGATTATGCTAAAGAACTTGCCCCCTTTCTATCAGCAATTTATCGTAGATCTCTGGAAGAACGTAAAGTACCTAGCGACTGGAAGAAAGCGCAGGTCGTTCCCATTTTCAAGAAGGGTCATAAATCAGATGCGAATAATTATAGGCCTATTTCGCTTACGTCAATCTGTTGTAGAATAATGGAACATGTTTTATGTTCTCGTATTATGACGTTCTTAGATAATACAAATCTCCTTCATCATAACCAACATGGATTCCGCAAACAGAGATCATGTGAAACTCAGCTCGCCCTATTTGTCCAAGAAATTCACAGTGCCGTAGACACTGGCGAGCAGATTGATGCCGTATTCCTGGACTTCAGGAAGGCATTTGATACGGTTCCGCACTTACGTTTAGTGAAAAAAATGCGAGCTTACGGAATATCGGACCAGGTTTGTGATTGGATTCAGGATTTCCTAGAAGAAAGAACACAACATGTCATTCTTAACGGTTCAAAATCTGCAGATGTAGAGGTAATTTCGGGAGTACCGCAAGGAAGCGTGATAGGACCTTTATTGTTTACAATATACATAAATGACTTAGTTGACAACATCGGTAGCTCCGTGAGGCTATTTGCAGATGACACGGTTGTCTACAAGAAAGTAGCAACATCAGAAGACTCGTACGTACTCCAGGAAGACCTGCAGAGGATTAATGAATGGTGCGACAGCTGGCAGCTTTCCCTAAACGTAGATAAATGTAATATAATGCGCATACATAGGGGCAGAAATCCATTCCAGTACGATTATGCCATAGGTGGTAAATCATTGGAAGCGGTAACGACCGTAAAATACTTAGGAGTTACTATCCGGAGCGATCTGAAGTGGAATGATCACATAAAACAAATAGTGGGAAAAGCAGGCGCCAGGTTGAGATTCATAGGAAGAATTCTAAGAAAATGTGACTCATCGACGAAAGAAGTAGCTTACAAAACGCTTGTTCGTCCGATTCTTGAGTATTGCTCATCAGTATGGGACCCTTACCAGGTTGGATTAATAGAAGAGATAGACATGATCCAGCGAAAAGCAGCGCGATTCGTCATGGGGACATTTAGTCAGCGCGAGAGCGTTACGGAGATGCTGAACAAGCTCCAGTGGCGGACACTTCAAGAAAGGCGTTACGCAATACGGAGAGGTTTATTATCGAAATTACGAGAGAGCGCATTCCGGGAAGAGATGGGCAACATATTACTACCGCCCACATATATCTCGCGTAATGATCACAACGAAAAGATCCGAGAAATTAGAGCAAATACGGAGACTTACAAGCAGTCGTTCTTCCCACGCACAATTCGTGAATGGAACAGGGAAGGAGGGATCAGATAGTGGTACAATAAGTACCCTCCGCCACACACCGTAAGGTGGCTCGCGGAGTATAGATGTAGATGTAGATGTGCAAGCGTTGCCCAGGGGAAGTGGCGTGCGGCCATGCAAAGAATTTCCACGGTGTTGCGGATTGTTGTTCGGCACACGCCATGCAAGAAGAGCACATATTCGTAATCGCAGCATCGATTCCGAACCAAGTACAGTGCTGACGAGCAAGTTGTTTCGTTCGCACTATACCCCAACGTCCTTGGAGAAGAAGCCGTAAGACAGAGGACTGTAACGAACGTGGGACCACGACTCTGGACTGATCATTATCAGAACGCAACAACAAAACACCACGTCGCACAAAAAGTCTCTCCTTATGAGCAAAAAATCGGCGAACCAACGGATCCTCGATCCGCGACTTTGACAAGGGCCATTGCGTAGCAACAAAACGCAAAACAGTAGCAAGGACAGGGTCAGGAGCTGTGGCTGTAGCTACACGACGAAAATCAATCGTAAACGATTCGACCTCGTTATCGGTTTCCGCATCAATGAACATGCAAGCAAATTCGGAAGAATCGAACGCTTTATCCTCAGCAACAGGCAAACGGGACAACGCATCAGCGCTTCCGTGCTGAGCAGTGGACCGATACAAGATCTCGTAGCGGTTGGCGACCTCATAACGCAATGCGTGGGGAACATTGCTCGCTCTGAAAAATTTCGGTTGCGCGTTGACTTTCAGTTCCAAATGTGCTTCATAGTTCTTAGCGCAACCAAGGCCCGGTGCAAAAATGTCTGCAAATTCGTCACACAGGCGAGAAACACTGTCGGAAGGCACAGTCTCGTTCACTGATAGGACCTGATGTACTATAGACAAGTTAAACAACTGAAATAAATCGAAACCAAACAAGTTCACTGCAGAAGAAGAACGAAGGACGTAAAAAGACACAAGTTTTGTTTGTCCCTTGTATGTGGCAAGAAGAGTGCACTGCCCTAATACAGGGATAGCTTGTCCGGAATAACTATTTAACTGAACATTTGCTGCACGCAATGGCGTTTTGCCCAGTTGTTTGTACGTGTCGTGATTGATCAATGAAACTGCAGCTCCGGTATCGAGCTGGAATGGTATCACTTTGCCTTCAAAGTCCAAGTCGACAAAAAGTTTATTGTCCTGCTGACGACAAGAGCGACTTTCACGTGCAATTTGAACTGAGACAGGTACAGAAGCACTTGCGACTTGACGGGATTTCCGGCGACGTCGACGCACACTTTTTGTGGGACGAACACAGTCACTGTTAGAGATAGTGGCACTGGACGGGGTGGAATGAACTACATGAATGTCCATTGGCGAAGGTGCACGAGCCTGATTGTCCATGGGTCGATTCCGGCGCGAAGAAAAGGGCCTGGAATGGTTGTGATTGTCTGATCTTAGCTTTTTCTGGCAAACACTTTGAACATGTCCTTTCTTATGACAGTAAAAGCAAATAGCTTGGCGTGACGGGCAATTGTCACGCGAATGTCTAGTTGCACATCGCGGGCATGATTTCACTGCATTTGCTTGCCTACGCGGCACACGTGTGTGAGAGCTAGGCTGCAGCTGCGCGGACATGCGCGAGGGCAGGTTAGCGTTCCGTGCAGCGGGCCCGGCGGGCCGGTTAATGTGACACACGGCTGGCGAAGTTGCAAATGATTTCTGAGCAAAGTCAAGTGTGTCTTGCCTATCCAATATGTCTATCACTTGTTGAAGGGAGGGATTAACTAGTTTCAAAATCTGTTCCCCTATGCGAACATCAGAAACGTTCTGTGCTATTGCATCACGCACCATAGTGTCTGAATAAGGGAGTCCACAGTCACATTCAAATGCACAATCCCTAGTAAGTCCTTGCAAAGTTGCAACCCACTCCCTATTAGTCTGACCGGCCGTACGTTTTGTACGAAAGAACGCATACCTTTTTGCAACGACATTTACTGATTCCTTGAAATAGGCATCTAAAGCAGACAAAATTTCTTCGTATGACAGAGTTGCTACGTCGTGTCGGGGAAACAATTTCACTATCACACGGTAGGTGGACACACCTACACACGAAAGCAAAAACGGCTGCCGCTCATTACCTTGAATTCTGTAGGCGGCGAGATGAAATCCAAATTGTCGAGACCATTCCGGCCATGTTTCTTGGGTTGAATCAAAACTATGGAAAGGACGGTGCAACTGCGTGTTGTGGCTGCGGTAGCGATGAAGCGGCGGCGGCCGCATCGTTTTGCAGCGCACGTTGACCCTGGACGAGCTGTCCCAGGGCATCCAATAACGTCTGCGTCTGCTGATTCTGCAAGCGATAAAATTCGGACAGTACATCTGGAGAATGTGGCGAAGCCATGACACAAGCAAATTAATACAATACGAACGCTAAAGTCCCTTTTGAGACTCGTCGCCAATGTAGTGGACTTACAAGGCAGCCAGTCCACAGAGACGGGTAGCCGAAAGGGCACACGTACACACACGCCGACTGGCGCGAAGTCTGGAACAGGATTCGTAATGAATGTGATAAAGAAAAGAACGTAGCTACTAGAACACTTAACTTTTATATCGTCCTTTGGTATACAGCATTCTTGATGATACAAGTGAGACTATCTTGAGATACATGCAATGGTACAAATGGCGCCTTGCTAGGTCGTAGCCATGCACTTAGCTGAAGGCTATTCTAACTGTCTCTCGGCAAATGAGAGAAAGGCTTCGTACGTGTAGTCGCTAGCAATGTCGTCCGTACAACTGGGGCGAGTGCTAGTCAGTCTCTCGAGACCTGCCTTGTGGTGGCGCTCGGTCTGCGATCCTGACAGTGGCGACACGCGGGTCCGACATGTACTAATGGACCGCGGCCGATTTAAGCTACCACCTAGCAAGTGTGGTGTCTGGCGGTGACACCACAGTCGATGTTAACAAATTTCTCTTCTTCAGAAAGGCTTTCCTTGCCATTGCCAATCTACATTTTATATGCTCTCTACATCGACCATCATCAGTTATTTTGCTCCCCAAATAGCAAAACTCCTTTACTACTGTAAGTGTCTCATTTCCTAATCTAATTCCCTCAGCATCACCTGACTTAATTCGACAACATTCCATTATCCTCGTTTTGCTTTTGTTGATGTTCATCTTATATCCTTCTTTTAAGACACTGTCCATTCCGTTCATCTGCTCTTCCAAGGCCTTTGCTGTCTCTGACAGAATTACAATGTCATCGGCGAACCTCAAAGTTTTTATTTCTTCTCCATGAATTTTAATACCTACTCCGAATTTTTCTTTTGTTTCCTTTACCGCTTGCTCAATATACAGATTGAACAACATCGGGGAGAGGCTACAACCCTGTCTCACTTTCTTCCCAACCACTGCTTCCCTTTCATGTCCCTCGACTCTTATAACTGCCATCTGGTTTCTGTACAAATTGTTAATAGCCTTTCGCTCCCTGTATTTTACACCTGCTACCTTCAGAATTTGAAAGAGAGTATTCCAAACATTGTCAAAAGCTTTCTCTAAGGCTACAAATGCTAGAAACGTTGGTCTGCCTTTTCTTAATCTAGCTTCTAAAATAAGTCGTGGGGTCAGTATTGCCTCACGTGTTCCCATATTTTTACGGAATCCAAACTGATCTTCCCCGAGGTCGGCTTCTACCAGTTTTTCCATTCGTCTGTAAAGAATTCGCGTTAGTATTTTTCAGCTGTGACTTATTAAACTGATAGTTCGGTAATTTTCACATCTGTCAATACCTGCTTTCTTTGGGATTGGAATTATTATATTCTTCTTGAAGTCTGACAGTATTTCGCCGGTTTCATACATTTTGCTCACCATATTGTAGAGTTTTGTCAGGACTGGCTCTCCCAAGGCTGTCAGTAGTTCTAATGGAATGTTGTCTACTCCCGGGGCCTTGTTTCGACTCAGGTCTTTCAGTGCTCAGTCAAACTCTTCACGCAGTATCATATCTCCCATTTAATCTTCATCTACATCCTCTTCCATTTCCGTAATATTGTCCTCAAGTACATCGCCCTTGTATAGACCCTCTATATACTCCTTCCACCTTTCTGCTTTCCCTTCTTTGCTTAGAACTGGGTTTCCATCTGATACAAGTGGTCCTCTTTTCTCCAAAGGTCTCTTTAATTTTCCTGTAGTTAGTATCTATCTTACCTCTAATGAGATAAGCCTCTACATCCTTACATTTGTTCTCTAGCCATGCCTGCTTAGCCATTTTGCACTTCCTGTTGATCTCATTTTTGATACGTTTGTATTCCTTTTTGCCTGCTTCATTTACTGCATTTTTATATTTTCTCCTTTCATCAATTAAATTCCATATTTCTTCTGTCACCCAAGGATTTCTATTAGCCCTCGTCTTTTTACCTACTTGATCCTCTGCTGCCTTCACTACTTCATCCCTCAAAGCTACCCATTCTTCTTCTACTGTATTTCTTTCCCCCATTCTTGTCAATTGTTTCCTTATGCTCTCCCTGAAACTCTGTACAACCTCTTGTTTAGTCAGTTTATGCAGGTCCCATCTCCTTAAATTCCCACCTTTTTGCAGTTTCTTCAGTTTTAATCTACAGTTCATAACCAATAGATTGTGGTCAGAGTCCACATCCGCCCCTGAAAATGTCTTACAATTTACAATCTGGTTCCTAAATCTCTGTCTTACCATTATATAATCTATCTGATACCTTTTAGTATCTCCGGGATTCTTCCATGTATACAACTTTCTTTTATGATTCTTGAACCAAGTGTTAGCTATGATTAAGTTATGCTCTGTGCAAAATTGCACCAGGCGGCTTCCTATTTCATTTCTTACCCCCAATCCACATTCACCTACCACGTTTCCTTCTCTCCCTTTTCCTACTACCGAATTCCAGTCACCCATGACTATTAAATTTTCATCTCCCTTCACTATCTGAATAATTTCTTTTATTTCATCATACATTTCTTCAATTTCTTCGTCATCTGCAGAGCTAGTTGCCATATAGACTTTTACTACTGTCGTAGGCGTGGGCTTCGTGTCTATCTTGGCCACAACAATGCGTTCGCTTTGCTGTTTGTAGTAGCTTACCCGCATTCCTATTGTTTTATTCATTATTAAACCTACTCCTGCATTACCCCTATTTGATTTTGTATTTATAATCCTGTATTCACTTGACCAAAAGTCTTGTTCCTCCTGCCACCGAACTTCACTAGTTCCCACTATTTCCTACTTTTACCTATCCATTTCCCTTTTTAAATTTTCTAACCTACCTGCCCGATTAAGGGATCTGACATTCCACGCTCCGATCCGTAGATCGCCAGTTTTCTTTCTCCTGATAACGACGTCCTCCTGAGTAGTCCCCGCCCGGAGATCCGAATGGGGGACTATTTTACCTCCGGAATATTTTACCCAAGAGGTCGCCATCATCATTTATCCATACAGTAAAGCTGCATGCCCTCGGGAAAAATTACGGCCGTAGTTTCCCCTTGCTTTCAGCCGTTCGCAGTACCAGCACAGCAAGGCCGGTTTGGTTAGTGTTACAAGGCCAGATCAGTCAAGTATCCAGACTGTTGCCCCTGCAACTACTGATAAGGCTGCTGCCCCTCTTCAGGAACCATACGTTTGTCTGGCCTCTCAACAGATACCCCTCCGTTGTGGTTGCACCTACGGTACGGCTATCTGTATCGCTGAGGCACGCAAGCCTCCCCACCAACGGCAAGGTCTATGGTTCATGGGGGGGGAGGGGGGTTGATGACGTATGCATTGTTTATTTGTTGCTATATCTTTGCATTTTTCAAGCTGCTGGGTTAGTTTCGTTATCGCTGCCCTGCTGTAAATCATGGTTGCTCCGCTGTCTTTTTGCACCAAACAAGAGCAACGTTCAGTGATCCGTTTTTTGCGGTCAGTGGCCGAAATTCGTCGAAGACTTTCGGTACAGTACGGGAACAGTGTTTCACCAGAACGGAGTGTCTACGAATGGACTGAAAAATTCCGAAATGGTCGCACAGGTGTTGCGCACGATGAAGGAGCCGGACGACCGTTTACCCCCACAAATGAAGAAACCATTGAGCGTTCACGTGAAATGATTCTCTTAGACAGACGGTTAACTATTGACGAAGTGGCACACCGTCTGCAAATTAGTCACGATTCTGCCTACGAAATCATCCACAACAGACTTGGGTTTCATAAAATTTGAGCAATATGGGTCCCAAAACAACTCACACAGTTGCATAAACAAACGCGCTTGGACATCTGCAAAAACATTTTGATCGCTATGGTAACGAAGGGGACAACTTCTTAGACAGAATCATTACTGGTAACAAAACATGGATCCATCAATACGAGCCGGTTTTTTGGGACGCACAACGTCCAGTACTGGAACATTATGGGGAAAGGGGCACAACAATAAACAGTGTACGTTACAGTGAGATGCTTACTGCCAGGCTAAAGCCTGCAATTCGAAGCAAACTCCGAGGATTGCTGCCAAAAGGTGTCGTGTTGTTGCACGACAATGCCCGTCCGCATACTGCTGCCCACACTGCTGAAACGCTCCAGAAACTCAAATCTGAAGTACTGGATCATCCTCCATATAGTCCCTATGTTGCCCCTTCTGACTATCACTTGTTTGGTCCAGTCAAACAGGCATTAAGGGGCCGTCGATTTGCGTCGGACGGAGCAGTGAAAGAAGCGGTGCATTCCTGGATCGCACCTCAAGCGAGAACCTTCTTTTATGTGGGCATCAGGAAGCTTGTACAACGATCGACAAAGTGCGTTGAAACGCAAGGAGACTATGTCGAAAAATGATGTTCTTGTAAGTTTCCTATTTGACTACAGTAAAATTTTATAACTACTTTGCGGATAATAATTGACTTAACCCTCGTACATTTAATTTTGTGCATTCCTGAATTTGTTAAATTTATGACGTTTAGGATCAAATCGGTGACGAAAGGGTGTTTTTAGTGTGTGAGTTGTTCGGAAAGCAAACCTAAAGTTAGTTTTACCAAAGCACTGTTCAGTCTGATGTGAAACACGGCCATTGTAGGTCATGCCTACAAATCTAGTTTCAACCTTTTGGTAATTATTGTTAGACATAAGGCTACTAGCATTGTGTGAAAGTCTCCGTTTTTAAGTTCCTTATAAATATTGGTAAGAACGGTTGTTTTGTGCCCAATCACTGCTGCAACCTGTTCCAAGACACCAACCCCTTTGTATACTTCATTCTGTGATAAGGGTAACCGCAGGAGGTAACGGATAACAGAACAAAACAAACCTTTCTTATAACTTTGTTGATTAAACAAATGCTTATTAATTATCATCGGTACATGGCGGTTTGCCAAAAATCCCAAATACCTGCCATTATTTTTCCTAGTAATAACCACACATATGTAACAAATAGAGCAATTCTATTGTACTTTCAAAGTGAAATTAATTTTTGTATGCATACTACTTAACAAGGAGGCATAATTACTTACATCACTTACGGTACCTTTAAACACAATCAAACCGTTATCCACATAAAAAAGTTTGTAGCATTCCGTTTTTTCTTTCAATGCTCTATATTTAAAAAAAAAAATTGTTCTCCAGATCGTTAATAAATATTTCTCCTGTGGTACCTGCTAAGCCATTACCCTTTGTGAACCTTCCTTTTATGCTTATAAACCGTCCCATTAAATCCTAAATTAGTGAAAGTTAGCAATAAGTGTAATAGCTTTATCAGCTTCCTTTTCGACAGAAAGTTATCTTTAATAATCTGTAAATATTGTTTTATTTATTCTGGAGAGAAATCAAATTCAGGTACTTCTGCACTGAAGGCAGCAACGGTAACCATTCGGCCAGCGAGATGGTCGACTTTTTTTCTGTCTTTTAGTTTTCAGAACAGTGTCTGCAGTGTTAAATTCATCCACTTTTGATACTTCAATTACTACTCTGATTTCAGCAATAACTGATTTTGTTCGGTTTTAGCTCAGCACAAAAGTTGCAGACCTTTATCTAATAATCTCGTTCTTCATTAGTTAAGGCAACTTCCGTTAGAATAACAGTTCTATCAAAGACTGAGTGTATCTTCTGTGTTTCTTTTTCACTTGTTACTGTATGTTGCTTATACAAACTAGAAACCTTCTTCTCAAGCCGTTTGTGAATGTTTTCAACAAGCCTACCCACGCACCATTTAGTGCTTTGCTTGACACGGTTAATTGTAGCACACGACAACATATTATTGAAATGGGGAACTATCTGCGTAGCCTCTCTGGTGAATAAGTCATTTATTTTGTATGATTCATGTATCTACAATTTTGGCCATAGCAACTCTGTTTCAACTTTAACAGCTTGTGCTAAGGGCGAATTATTGTCAAACTTCATTCTATCCTACGTCTACATGGATACTCTACAAATCACATTTAAGTGTCTGGCAGAGGATTCATCGAACCACCTTCACAATTCTCTATTATTCCAATCTCGTATAGCTCGCGGAATGAACGAACACCTACATCTTTCCGTACGAGCTGTTTTCCCTTATTTTATCGTGGTGATCGTTTCCCCTATCTAGGTCGGTGTCTACAAAATATTTTCGCATTCGGAGGAGAATGTTGGTGGTTGGAATTCTGTGAGAAGATTCCGTCGCAACGAAAAACGCCTTTATTTTAATGATGTCCAGGCCAAATCCTGTATCATTTCAGTGACACTCTCTCCCATATTTCGCGATAATACAAAACGTGCTGCCCTTCTTTGAACTTTCTCGATGTAGCCCGTCGGTCCTACCTGGTAAGGATCCCACACTGCGCAGCAGTATTCTAAAAGAGGATGGACAAGCGTTGTGTAAGCAGTCTCCTTAGTAGGTCTGTTACATTTTCTAAGTGTCCTGCCAATAAAACACAGTCTTTGGTTAGTCTTCACCACAACATTTTCTGTGTTTCTTCCAATTTAAGTTGTTCGTAATTGTAATACCTAGGTATTTAGTTGAATTTACGCCATTTATAATTGACTGATTTACCGTGTAACTGAAGTTTAACGGATTCCTTTTAGCACTCATGTGCATTCCCTCACACTTTTCGTTTTTTAGGGTCAACTGCCAATTTTCGCACCATTCAGATATCTTTTCTAAATCGTTTTGCAGTTTGTTTTAATCTTCTGATGACTTTAGTAGTCGATAAATGGTAGAGTCATCTGCAAACAACCTAAGACGGTTGCTCATATTGTCTCCCAGACCGTTTATATAGATAACACTACCTTGGGGAATGCCAGAAATCACTTCTGTTTTACTCGATAACTTTCCGTCAATTACTAGAACTGTGACCTCTCTGACAGGAAGTCACAGACCCAGTCAGATAACAGACGATATTCCCTAAGCACGCAATTTCACTATAAGCCGCTTGTGTAGTACAGTGTCAAAAGCCTACTGGAAATCCAGAAATGCGGAATCGATCTGAAATCCTTTCTCAATAGCACTCAACACTTCATGTGAGTAAAGAGCTAGTTGTGTTTCACAAGAACGTGTTTTCTAAACCCATGTTGAGTGTGTGTCAATAGACCGTTTTCTTATCCTACTCTGGGATAAGGCTTAGTTCTATACAGTCCTTGTTGAGAACAATTTTTGAATGTTCTTTCGCAATTCTCTGCCTTATTTGAGAAGACTTATTCACATCTCCAACTGCCTGACAATGCATATACCTGGGACTATCAGGAAATGGAGAAAAGGGATCTTCAGTGATTTCAAAATTTAAAAAAATGTTTGTCTAGATCAAAAACAATATACAACACTAAATTTGATAACTAGTTTCGGTTATTCATAAAACCATCTTCAAATCTGAAAGAACAAACTGAAACAAAATTGCTTTAGGTAAACTGATTTATTCTTCAAGAATATACATATTTCAAGATACAGGTTTACAAGCTAATGACATACCACTCATAAAAATGACACAGTGTCAAAGAGTAGAGACCACATCGACTGCTTATCTTAGAACTACATAACAAAATAAATTGTTTGTTTCTTTTATCCGTATCAGTTTAGAATTACATCGTGCATGACTGTTGTGTACATAGTTCCGCGTAGTCAGCGCGTACACAACTTTTCCCCTAGAGCGCGCCCCACTAAGCACAACAGCGCAGGCGCAGCGCTCGTGCGTCTCCGCACTACGAGATGGCGCTGCCTTAGAGACGGACCAAATTCTGCTTCCGCCGATCTGCGTATTAATATGTAATGCAGCCAATGGTTCAAATGGTTCAAATGGCTCTGGGCACTATGGGACTTAACATCTATGGTCATCAGTCCCCTAGAACTTAGAACTACTTAAACCTAACTAACATAAGGACAGCACACAACACCCAGCCATCACGAGGCAGAGAAAATCCCTGACCCCACCGGGAATCGAACCCGGGAACCCGGGTGCAGCCAATGAGATTGCTGCTAATGTAGAACCTTTTCTCCTCGCAGATCACACTCGCACAGTGATACCTAAATCTGCGAGGTATTATAACGAGTGTACAGACCTCCGATTAGTCAGTCTGTATTTGTCTGCAACAGTCTGTATGAGTCTGCGTTAGTCTGTACCAGTCTATAGTCAAGTTTCTGTCTGCGCCTAATAAGATTATCATATTCCTGTACATAGCCATGAAGATAAATGTATAGACACTTTGTCAAATATCAGAGATATGTGAGAATAAGATTAACGTACCAAGACCAAAGGAACTTCAGATTGTCAATTGTAAATAGCATACAGAGTCAAGTTATGTAAGGTTTATGCTTGTTACTATTTTAATAAATGTGTGTGAAAATTAATCAGGTTCTGTTTAAAGTTGGTCACCGTCAATCTGCTACTCTAAGTGTGCAAGTGGCATTTCTATCGTCTGACCTAACGGCAAAAGATAAACACGCCACGATAAGACCACGAGACATATTGCTGACACTCGCCTACTTCGTTAGAGCGACAAGTCCAATAATCTGATGGTGTGTGTACCGAAGGTCTTACAGTACGCACACCACAATGACAAAATTGGGCTACCCAAAAGTGGACCTGAGGCAACTGTGGTGCACATGTGCCATTGATGACACGGGTGTACTACAGCTGTGGAGATGTCTGCAGGCGACTGGACGTAAAACTGTTGAGCAGCTGAGCGCCTAGATGAGCCGAAGGCTACCAACAGTGTCTCCTCAACCACGTTTCAGCGAACGGTGCTCTGTAGAGGCCTCCGCAGCAGGTTCCCTTGTTCATGTGTTCATGTTGACTGCTGTTCATTGGCGACAAGGGCTGGAATTTGAAAGCCAACACCGGCTGGGCGTCCACAGACTGACCTTCCCAGATGAATCAAGTTTTATACTGTGGCCGAGAGGTTTTAGGCACCTCCGTCCGGAACCGCGGTGCTGCTACGGTCGCAGGTTCCGATCCTGCCCCGGTCGTGGATGTGTGTGATGTCCTTAGGTTGGTTAGGCTTAAGTAGTTCTAAGTCTAGGGGACTGATGACCTCAGACCCACAGTGCTTAGAGCCATTTGACCCATTTGAACGTTTTATACTCAATCGGACAGATCGCTGTTGGTGTGTACAGTGTGAAACGTCTGAAATGAAAGATCTTGCAACCACGAGGGGGCGTTATTCTCTGTGAAGTGTTTCTGTAGGATTCTCTGGTTGATCTCGTCATTCTGGAAGGGATGCTGGATCAACACAGGTACGCATCTACACTACTGGCCATTAAAATTGCTACACCACGAATCTGACGTGCTACAGACGCGAAATTTAACCAACAGGAAGAAGATGCTGTGATATGCAAATGATTAGCTTTTCACAGCATTCACACAAGGTTGGGGCCCGTGGCGACACCTACAACGTGCTGACATGAGGAAAGTTTCCAACCGATTTCTCATACACAAACAGCAGTTCACCGACGTTGCCTGGTGAAAAATTGTCGTGATGCCTCGTGTAAGGAAGAGAAATGCATACCATCACGTTTCAGACTTTGATAAAGCTCGGATTGCAGCCTATCGTGATTGCGGTTTATCGTATCGCGAAATTGCTGCTCGCGTTGGTCGAGTCTAATGACTGTTAGCAGAATATGGAATCGGTGGGTTCAGGAGGGTAATACGGTACGCCGTGCTGGATCCCAACGACCCCGTATCACTAGCAGTCGAGATGACAGGCATCTTATCCGCATGGCTGTAACGTATCGTGCAGCCACGTCTCGATCCCTGAGTCAACAGATGGGGACGTTTGCAAGACAACAACCATCTGCACGAACAGTTCGACGACGTTTGCAGCAGCATGGACTATCAGCTCGAAGACCGTGGCTACGGTCACCCTTGGGGCTGCATCACACACAGGAGCGCCTGCGACGGTGTACTCAACGACGAACATGGGTGTACGAATGGCAGAACGTAATTTTTTTGGATGAATCCAGGTTCTGTTTCCAGCATCGTGATGGTCGCATCCGTGTTTGGCGACATCGCGATGAACGCACATTGGAAGCGTTTTATGTCATCGTCATACTGGCGTATCACCCGACGTGATGGTATGGGGTGCCATTGATTACACGTCTCGGTGACCTCTTGTTCGCATTGACGGCACTTTGAACAGGGGACGTTACATCTCGTATGTGTTACGACCATTGGCTCTACCTTTCACTAGGCGCTCAGTCCGGAACCGCGCAACTGCTACGGTCGCAGGTTCAAATCCTGCCTCGGGCATGGATGTGTGTGATGTCCTTAGGTTAGTTAGGGTTAAGTAGTTCTACGTTCTAGGGGACTGATGACCACAGATGTTAAGTCCCATAGTGCTCAGAGCCATTTTTTTCTACCTTTCATTCGATCCCTGCGAATGCCTACATTTCAGCAGGATAATGCACGACCGCATGTTGCAGGTCCTGTGCTGCCGTTTCTGGATACAGCAAATGTTCGACTGCTGCCCTGGCGAGCACATTCTGCAATTGAAAACGCCTGGTCAATGGTGGCCGAGCAACTGGCTCGTCACAATACGCCAGTCACTACTCTTGATGAACGGTGGTATCGTGCTGAAGTTGCATGGGCAGCTGTACTTGTACACGCCATCCGAGCTCTGTTTGACTCAATGCCCAGGCGTATCAAGACCGTTATTACTGCCAGAGGTGGTTGTTCTGGGTACTGATTTGTCTGGATCTATGCACCCCAACTGCGTGAAAATGTAATCACATGTCAGTTCTAGTACAATATATTTGTCCAATGATTACCCGTTTATCATCTGCATTTCTTCTTGGTGTAGCAATTTCAATGGCCAGTAGTGTATCTTTGCGAACATGTCTACCCCTGCATGGAGATGGTGTCTACCAGCAGAACAATGCAACATGCCACACAGCTTGCAGTGTACGAGCGTGGTTCGAAGAGCACCCGGACCAGTTTTCCGTACTCCTCTAGCATCATACATAAAGACAACAGAGAATCTGTGGGACCGCCTCGACCGGGATCTTCGCGTCATGAATCCTCAACCGAAAAACCTTGTGCAGGTGTCCATGGGAATGGAGTCAGCATGGCTCCACATGCCATTCGGTTCCTTCCAGAACCTCACTGACTTTCGACCTGCATGTCGGCACTGCAAAAATTGGTTGTTCTGGCTTTTGAGAGGTGGTCGAATTAATGTGACCGGATAGTGTATGTAAGTTGTCCTCGAAATATGTATATTTTTCAAGTCCATCTAAGTCAACGTACCTAAAGAAATTTTCTATTTCTGCCTGTTCTTTCATATGTGAGGTTGGTTGTATGAACACCCAAAATTGGTTATCGAATTAAATGTTGTTTGTGGTCTAGACAATTAAAAAATTTTGTATAAAATTTCTCAAAAAGTTCTTCAAAACTTGGTCGTTGCTGAAGTAGTTGCACGAAAGCCACAATGGGTTTTTGGGACGGATAGATGTGC
Organism: Schistocerca nitens; assembly: GCF_023898315.1. Classification (NCBI taxonomy): domain Eukaryota; kingdom Metazoa; phylum Arthropoda; class Insecta; order Orthoptera; family Acrididae; genus Schistocerca; species Schistocerca nitens. The sequence continues at coordinate 1,073,114,607 of NC_064615.1, read as the reverse complement.
GACTGGCTGTTGTGGCTCGCCAATTTATACACAGCTTCGCTAGAAGTGCGCACGTGTCAAAAGGTAGGGCTATAACTGTGGCATCGCCCAAAGATCACGGTGCCACACCAAAGTCGGCATGCACTTGGATAGCCCAGACATTAGATTAGCGATGTCTCACTGCAGACCGCAACGACGAATAGGAGGTGCTCGTGAAGACGTGCCCCCCCCCCCCCCCCCCCTCTCAGCACCACTGCGCCATTTCACAGAGGTAGATTCAGAGCTGAGCATGAACTCGTTTTGCCCCATTTCGTGACCTCCAGTGAAGTAGTCAACATCTTCTAGTTAGGATACCAGCGCTATTCAAGTCTAAGAAGGAAATGTGCTTAAGCGAGCCACAACAGCCAGTCGCACATCTATCCGTCCCAAAAACCCATTGTGGCTTTCGTGCAACTACTTCAGCAACGACCAAGTTTTCAAGAACTTTTTGAAAAATTTTATACAAAATTTTTTATTTGTCTAGACCACAAACAACATTTAATTCGATAACCAATTTTGGGTGTTCATACAACCAACCTCACATATGAAAGAACAGGCAGAAATAGAAAATTTCTTTAGGTACGTTGACTTAGATGGACTTGAAAAATATACATATTTCGAGGACAACTTACATACACTATCCGGTCACATTAATTCGACCACCTCTCAAAAGCCAGAACAACCAATTTTTGCAGTGCCGACATGCAGGTCGAAAGTCAGTGAGGTTCTGGAAGGAACCGAATGGCATGTGGAGCCATGCTGACTCCATTCCCATGGTCACCTGCACAAGGTTTTTCGGTTGAGGATTCATGACGCGAAGATCCCGGTCGAGGCGGTCCCACAGATTCTCTGTTGTCTTTATGTATGATGCTAGAGGAGTACGGAAAACTGGTCCGGGTGCTCTTCGAACCACGCTCGTACACTGCAAGCTGTGTGGCATGTTGCATTGTTCTGCTGGTAGACACCATCTCCATGCAGGGGTAGACATGTTCGCAAAGATACACTACTGGCCATTAAAATTGCTACACCAAGAAGAACTGCAGATGATAAACGGGTAATCATTGGAACAATATATTGTATTAGAACTGACATGTGATTACATTTTCACGCAGTTGGGGTGCATAGATCCAGACAAATCAGTACCCAGAACAACCACCTCTGGCCGTAATAACGGTCTTGATACGCCTGGGCATTGAGTCAAACAGAGCTCGGATGGCGTGTACAAGTACAGCTGCCCGTGCAACTTCAACACGATACCACCGTTCATCAAGAGTAGTGACTGGCATATTGTGACGAGCTAGTTGCTTGGCCACCATTGACCAGACGTTTTCAATTGCAGAATGTGCTCGCCAGGGCAGCATTCGAAAATTTTCTGTATCCAGAAACGCCAGTACAGGATCTGCAACATGCGGTCGTGCATTATCCTGCTGAAATGTAGGCTTTCGCAGGGATCGAATGAAAGATAGAGCCAAGGGTCGTAACACATACGAAATGTAACGTCCACTGATCAAAGTGCCGTCAATGCGAACAAGAGGTCACCGAGACGTGTAACCAATGGCACCCCATACCATCACGCCGTGTGATACGCCAGTATGGCGATGACATAAAACGCTTCCAATGTGCGTTCATCGCGATGTCGCCAAACACGGATGCGACCATCACGATGCTGGAAACAGAACCTGGATTCATCCAAAAAAATTACGTTCTGCCATTCGTACACCCATGTTCGTCGTTGAGTACACCATCGCAGGCGCTCCTGTCAGTGATACAGCATCAAGGGTAACCGCAGCCATGGTCTTCGAGCTGATAGTCCATGCTGCTGCAAACGTCGTCGAACTGTTCGTGCAGATGGTTGTTGTCTTGCAAACGTCCCCATCTGTTGACTCAGGGATCGAGACGTGGCTGCACGATCCGTTACAGCCATGCGGATAAGACGTCTGTTATCTCGACTGCTAGTGAGTGATACGAGGCCGTTGGGATTCAGCACGGCGTTCCGTATTACCCTCCTGAACCCACCGATTCCATATTCTGCTAACAGTCATTGAATCTCGACCAACGCGAGCAGCAATGCCGCGATACGATAAACCGCAATCGCGATAGGCTAAAATCGAGCTTTATCAACGTCTGAAACGTGATGGTACGCATTTCTCCTCCTTACACGAGGCATCATAACAACGTTTCACCAGGTAACGCCGGTCAACTGCTGTTTGTGTATGAGAAATCGGTTGGAAACTTTCCTCATGTCAGCAGGTTGTAGGTGTCGCCACAGGCCCCAACCTTGTGTGAATGCTCTGAAAAGCTAATCATTTGCATATCACAGCATCTTCTTCCTGTCGGTTAAATTTCGCGTCTGTAGCACGTCATCTTCGTGGTGTAGCAATTTTAATTGCCAGTACTGTATTACAGCTCTGAAATTTCCTTAATCATTGTAAGTTTTTTTGCAGTCTCATACATGTTTGTAACTCAGATGCTGTTTATCTGCGCCGCACTGGTTCCTTAAACATGCAGCTAGGTGTAGATATTACGCATGCAGTAATGGTGGTCACTACGAGAACAGGTCAAGTCATTAGAACCCTCATTCTCCTTCTCCAGTACATTTTTAATGAGATCACTGACATACTGGCATGCTTGACTGTGAAGTACACATAAGCACTGACTGTACTCGAAAGTGCCATGTACTGTTACATGGGGAATGTTATCAATAATGAGGCTCCACCTGCAGTTGCCAATAGTGGACAGGCATCTTTTGCGGTCACACTTACGAAACAAAACGACCAATTCTTCTAAAGGTACTGTTGTGAACGCCTTTAAGCAGGCAGTTTCGCTTGTACTGCGGTAGTTTCATCCGATTTCTTCGCAAAAGATTACTGAAGTGAATTTTTGAATTTTATTTTCATTTTTGTGGGTCTGCATCGATGTGATGAACAATAAACAGCAGCGTTTTGTGTGCTAAGTGGTTTTATGTACATTGATTTGAAAAACGCTCTAACGAATCCGTCCTAACATGTCTCGGAAGACCCAATGGTACCGACCGACCGCCGTGTCATCCTCAGCCTATACGGGTCACTGGATGTGAACGTGGAGGGGCATGTGGCCAGCACACCGCTCTCCCGGCCGTTGTAAGTTTTCGTGACCGCAGCCGCTACTTCTCAGTGAGTGCACCTCGCTTGCCAACAGCGTTCGGCAGATCGGACGGTCAGCCATCCAGGTGCGAGGCAAGACCGACAGCGCTTAACTTCGGTGAGCTGACGGGAAGCGGTTTCACCACACGGCAACACCGTGGGCCTGTGTAAGTTGATATATAGTGATTATTACTGTGGAAGTCTGCTACGCAACTGAGCTAGTCTATAATTACATATATTTGTTACACGCAATGTTCTATACTGTTTGTAAAGGCGGCAGTTGTCAATTGAATATCAGTAAAGTACGTTTACAAGCTGAAATCGAATGTTTTGTAAGGAACTCTGAGAGTAAACCAAAGACCAACCTCCCTTACGTAAACAATGACCTGTCTTTATAAATAATTTAGCAAAAAATGGTTCAAATGGCTCTGAGCACTATGGGACTCAACTGCTGAGGTCATTAGTCCCCTAGAACTTAGAACTAGTTAAACCTAACTAACCTAAGGACATCACAAACACCCATGCCCGAGGCAGGATTCGAACCTGCGACCGTAGCGGTCTTGCGGTTCCAGACTGCAGCGCCTTTAACCGCACGGCCACATCGGCCGGCAATAATTTAGCACCCTATTATAGTATGCTTACAGTTGCTTACCAACAGACACCTATACGAGGGTCACTCTAAAAGGAAAGAACGTTTTGATTTTACGAGCAGCGCAATTCTCCCACCACCCCTGCCATCTTACGGACCTTCCTAATCATTGGCGCCAATACGATGCTAACATCGAGCAGTAACGGTCATTTACTGCGATTTTAACATTCATGGAAAATTAACGATCGATCCAAGCGTAAGGTTCGTATTATAATAAGTTTACTGAATGCAAAAGAAAGAAAAAAGAAGAAGTTTTCCCTATCGAAATTAACAGACAGATTGCTGGCTGAAAGAATATTCACAATAAAGAGCAATCAGGCCATTCTTCAGTAGTGATTTACCGAACTCAAATCAAGGATTGAGGAAAAAATCCAATGTGATAGTTGTCTCAGTGCTGATGGACTGAGTGTGGTGTCACCGCTAGACACCACACTTACTAGGTGGTAACTTAAATCGGCCGCGGTCCTGTAGTACATGTCGGACCCGCGTGTCGCCACTGTGGGATCGCAAACCTAGCGCCACCACAAGGCAGGTCTCGAGAGACTGAGGAGACCTCGGCCCCAGTTGTACGGACAACATAGCTAGCGATTGGACGTGCTAAGCCTTGCTCTCATTTGCCGAGAGATAGACAGTAGAATAGCCCTCTGCTAAGTTAACTGACGACCACCTAGCAAGGCGCCATTTGTATCAGTGCCTATAGCTTACTAATATTCCAGAGAGATGTATTCCAAGGACTAATTAAAAGTTAAGTAACAAGCATCTGCGTACTTTTCTTCTTATTCATTTATAAGTCTCATGTTCCAGACTTCACGCCCGTCTGCGTTAGCATTGCGTGCCCTATCGGCCACAGCATTGTGTCTAGGCTGTATGGTCTAGGCACAACACTGAGCTTGTGCTTACCTCCAAGTAATGATCAGTTCATTATCAAATTGTTTGTTGTGATTTGGATTCTCTTTGATGGAGGAGAATGGGAAAGGAGAAAGAACAGGTAGCTCAGAGAGGTACAGTCGTGGACAAAACGAGCGAGACCCCTCGCCTTTTCGTTATGCTGATCCGCACGGCTTTAAAGTCTGCTACACAGCATAACAGGCAAGGCGACGAAGTGCTACCAACATATTATGCACAGGCGTGAAATTGACAAACTATCTGAACTTTTTTAGGCTGTTTTCAATAATTTGTAAGACTATATTAATGCTGATTAATGTGTTAAATACAACACGTAAATATAAGACAGAGCTGAAAGAAGAAACGCTAATTGGTATGAACGTACCAAAAATAAATTAATTTCAACTTATCGAGATAACATAACTGTTTTAGTAAGACAAAGAACCCCAGATCGTTACGAATTAGCAAAATATTATCCGCATTCGGCCGCGAAACGGTCTGTGTCAACGTTCAGACCAGCCATACTGGATTACCGTTGCTGACCTACCATGAAAGTGTACAAATTTAGCAATGCGTGAAGATTCATAACGAAATTCAGTTAAAAATCATTCAGTGCCACACTTAAGTCAATTCCATTAGTGACAGAAGCGGAAAAAGTAGGCAGTAACATGTATGAAATTCTACAAGAGTGTCATATTGACAATCCACAGGGCGCCAGTACAGAATAAAGGTAGCGATAAAACGTATTGGGGACTCGAGAATTTCTTAAAATTGCTTTACTGATATTCTATCTGCCTCCATCGAGATTAGAAACGAAAACAAACCAGACCTTCCTTTCACTACGCTAGCAGACAACCCAGGCAAACAGCCCTCTATTATTACCCCAGACATGAATAAGCCGGCAATTTCGCAATGAAAATGGCAAAATGATCTGCAGTTTCTGTTGCATAGAGCTAACTGGAGTCAAAAACATGAATTTTCTTCCTATATGTCACCGCTTATGTGACAATCATTCAGATGTTTATCGAAATAACAAAATACTGTTATTAGAGAGTAAATTTAGAGGATAATTCTGAACCACCTCAGGAAATAAACGGCCACATAGCTGCCAAATGTATTCTACACTGTTTCGAATTCTCCACTAGACTCGCCACAGCCAGAAAACGTTCATTAGCCGAAGTGTTTCTTAAGCTAGCTAGCAATGGGAATGTTCGCACTTCTAAAACGCGGTGGCATTAATACTGGGATATGAATTACCACGTGTATAGGCAAATGGATTCTATTTCCATTCCTGTAAACGTGATTTGGATCAAAAGCGTAGCTACGATTAATATGCTGATGTATCGACTGCAACTAGCACATTTCGAATAAAGCGTAGGGGGTGCTATTTATGCGGCCCTCATCTTCAGAAGCTGTTGTAGTTGTTTTCGTTGTTAGGATTTCGTCACCTAAACAGGTAAAAACGGAACCCTACTAGTCTCACTTTCTTGACCATCTATCGGTCTACCCAACCCCTAAAACCCGTTTACCTCCAGAACGGGTAGACATAATAAGCGGAAATGTGTCGCACTTCTTGCGGTAACCGGTCCCTTGGTGGTGTAAAAAAGTGAGCTTCTATGTCAACGCAATCTAAAGATACGGCCGTTTATGTAAAGAAAATTTACGCGAAAGGTCAAAAAATGGCTCCAAGAACTATGCGACCAAACTGCTTATGTCATCAGCCCCTAGACCTAGAACTACTTAAACCAACCTAACCTAACACACATCAATGCCCGGGGAAGGATTCGAACTGACGGCGCAAGCAGACGTGCGATCCGCGATATGACGCCGTTGAAAGCACGGCTAACCCTCGCCGGCAAGCTGTTAATATCATCTGTTGTTCCTAACACGTAATTTACTTCTGGTGAATGCTTTTCTGTGCAGTTCATTTAAGATACAATAACTAAAATATATTTGACGTTACGGAAGACGAAGGACGCCTAATTCGCTTCCCTCTCTATATTGATGATGTTAGATTCGCAATCTGAGCATACGTATTGTCCATAACCACACTTTAGCGTCACACAGATATGTGAATGAATCAGTCTTAGACATAAAAACTGACCGACGAGTCGTTTACTTAACGTGGCAAAATGAAACTGACCATCTGCACAATCTGGCAACACTGATAATGCGGAAGTGTTAGGAGGAAGTGCTGTCTACTTCTACTTCCGAGATATTGTCGGATTGTGCGAGCCCGTGATACAGTGGTAAACTTCGTGCATTCTAAGCTTATGGTCGCCTGTAAGCGGCCAACTTTCTTCTTTTTCCACATTTCCGTCTAAAGTTATGAGTCTGATTGAGCATCGAAGATAATTCGCTTAACATTCTACCCACCAGCAATAACAAGTATTCCAGTAACAACTCCGGAGGCAGCTCGTGCCTGCGTCGCGATCATAACAGCTTACGCTCGAGCGTTTCCTCGCGCTGCAGCGGCTACCGGCCACCGGCCAGACGCCACTCGCCGCCTGAAATCCGGCGCCGCCCATGTGAACGCGGCGCCACGCTGTCAGTGTATGTATCAACTGTCATTTTCGAATTTGAAGCTCTAGTTATCATCTTGCAGTTAAGTATTGGATTTTGCATACTTGAAAATCATGAACTACAGTTAAGCATTGTAAAATTGAGTCGCAAGTGGAAAAAGGTGTAACATCTGCAACACAACGCTTACTTTTGGTATAACAGAGGGGTGAATGCAGAGGAGGCAGCTAGAAAGATTTGAACTGTGTTTGGAGCGAGCTCTTTTGGAAAAAATACGCCAGAAAAAGATATTCGTGTTTCAACAAAGATCGTCCTGGCATGAATGATTTTCCACATTAGGGAAGTCTCGACTACTGATATATGTGATAGATTACCATTTTACCATCATGCGACATTTGCATTCAACAGGCAAAGTTCAGAAGTCTCGTGTAGGAGTACTGCATGCTCTAATTCGAAACAACAAAAATCAACGGAGTGACTATTATTGAACGTCATCAGGTCACTCATCGAGCATTCCTATTCAGTACTATTACTGGTGACGTGTTATGATGCCTTTATCGTTAACTTCCTAAGAAGAAACGAAAGGCTGAGCCCCACCAAAAGACGTAAACTCGAGGAAAGAGTAGTGTGAACATAATATTTTACATCTGATAAATCCAAAAGTGTGTTTTGGGCTACGAATTCTGCCCCCAGGGTGTGTGCAATACAGCTGGAATTTGTTGCCAACATCTGAGACCCCTTTCGGTGGCAGTGTAAGAAAATCGAGCAACAAAACTACGTCACCTGTGCTACTGCATGATAACGCACTATGTTGATCTGAGAAACAAAACTATCGAGGAGATTGATAGGAAAGTCGTCTCTCAGGCACTTGTATTGATAGGGAAGTCCTCTCTCAAGCACTTGCCCCTCTCGTCATATATTTGTAAAATTTTACCTTTCCCGCTCTTGATCGATCAACCGTCAAGGCAATTCATTTCTAGACGAAAATACTCTTAAAACTACTCTGGTTTAATGACATCGTTAGAACCAGTAGGTTTCTACAGGCGTAGAATTTGTAAACAACTTTAGCATTGTCAGATCGTTTTAGATATCGTGAAAGAAAATTCTGCTGCTGATTAATTTCTCTTTGACAATTACTGTTACGTTTAGTAAACTAATGGAAAATGCAGTTAAAATATTCACTGTGCTAATACAAATTAAATTCAGCTTACTACAGAAACATCACGACGTCAGTCTATCTTAATAAAGCATGAAGTGTCTGTGAGACGATTGAGCCTATTTTAACACGAATTAGTAGGATATTACCGACTTGTGACTTCGAAAAGATCTGTATTTATTTCATTTCCTGTACCATTCGTAAGTTTTATGAAAATGTGACATTTCATAGGTAAAATTGTGTATTCACAACAACAACAAAAATGTCGGCAGAAAACAAAAGTGGCATTATGAATTTGGCAGTACCGTAAGGTTTTCGCTCTGAAACTAAGAGTTACTGAAAATAGCAAGACGAATTTTGCTCGAGCGATGTCTTCCGATTCCCTTATTGAGTTTTTATCTGCCTGATTGTAGCTGTACAGCAAAAGAATTAAAGATCTGGCTTTCAACGAGTCTCGAAAGGCGAACGAAAGCAGTTTGCACGTGGTAGCCAAGCATGTTACCTGGGAACTGGTTTTTTCCTAAAGTGGGAAGACATCCTTTTGTGGTACAATTGTTGACAAATGTCAGTCACACGTGTGCCGTTGGTCTAAGCGTTTCGGTGTGTTGAATTTGTACCAATGATTTTTCTACAGGTTTTTTCTGTCCCAAATAGAGAGTTGAATCTCCCATTAGTATTTTCACGTCATCTTGGTGAATTTTGCTCATAGTATTTTCGAGTGTGTTCCAAAATTTTTCGACATTTTCGGTGTTTTTCTTATTTTCGATGTTGGTGGGGACAGGTGCATTGATGAGTGTATATTTTTTACTGGGGCTCTGAATGAGCATAGTCATAAGTCGCTTGTTGATGGGCCGGCCGCGGTGGCCGAGCGGTTCTAGGCGCTTCAGTCCGGAACCGCGCAACTGCTACGGTCGCAGGTTCGAATCCAGCCTCGGGCATGGATGTGTATGACGTCCTTAAGTTAGTTAGGTTTAAGTAGTTCTAAGTTCTATGGGACTGATGACCTCCGTTGTTAAGTCCCATAGTGCTCAGAGCCATTTGAACCTTTTGATTGTTGATGGATGTGATTTCTTTGACAGAGTTGATGATAGATCTGTGTTCGAGAAATGTAATGCCGAAGATTGGTACGCCTTTCGCTACCTTTTGTTGTATTTTGCTCTTGAAGATGCCATGGTTTCCCTAATGCAAGGTTTAATTGTCAGTCGTGGTTCTTGAAGAGCAAGGATGAGAATTTTTTGTCGGTCGATTTCTTTTGTGGGATTATTTAGTTTTCGTGTTTGGATCAATGTATCGATGTTTACTTTTAAATGCATGTTTTTTGCTTGTAGGGAAATTTACCAGAGATCTTCGATATTATCTGCCATGCTAACGTGGACTCCCCAGAATCCGAAAATCCAACTGCCGCCTGTCGACAGCCGGGTTGTGTACCACCTGGGGTAATGTTGACTTTGTTTGCATAGTTCATGTTTGCTTGTGTTTCATTGTTTTGGCTAGGGTGGTACTAGGACCGGACAGGACCAGAGGGTGTTGAAGCCTTTGAAAGCAAATATTTTCAGCCAAGCTCATTGAGCTAACAGACGGTGACCAGAGTAGCGGTGATTTTCGCTCAGACGTGTCTGGATTTTGGGCTCAACGGATTGAGTAGCCGTTCAGGATTGTGTTAGTATTTGGTTCACCCCTAGTATTTGATTTCCTCTGTACCACCCATACGGGGGAGGGTTTCCCCTATCCGCCACACGCGATTATTATTATTATTATTGTTGTTGTCATTATGTCATCAGCAAATCCGATATGGTGTATCTTCCCACCACTGAAATAGATGTGTATTGTTCGATTCAGTATTTCCATCACATAAATGTGGGTTATAATTACGTTACATTGCTGCCAGTAGACATATTTCTCACTTTTTCTTAGACATTTGCTACCTGTTACTCCATCATAGGAATTTATGTGCGCAGCATTGTTGCAATACAGACGTTCAAATTATCCGATTTCTGTAATTTCATTTCGATACCAGATCGTTGTAATCGGATTCAGCCAGGCGGTCTTGATGTGGATATCCGACTACGACTCTCATCATATGATAGACTGGGTAAACCACGTTCTTAATCGTTCTGTTGGATATTGATCAATTATCTATGACAGAGCCTGAATCCTTAAACACTGTGGAAAATAATAATCCGACGTGCTTATTACAAATACGTTATTTAAATATAAATATATGAACTAACGAGATAACAGTTTATTTACAGGATCAGAGCCCCATCCATCATAGCAGAGCAGTGCGAGATTGGTTTCAGGGCCAAGAGAGGATAAACCTGTTGCCGTTTGTTCCACGATCACCAAACATCAACCAGATAGAGAATATGGGGGCGGAGGTAACAAGGCCATTGCCATGTGGATCTACAAAAGCAAGCGACCTTTGGACAAATATAGAAAACATATGTTGGGAAGTAAACCGTCACGCTACACTGTCGACGACTTAATGAAATCAATTGCCCTACGTCTTCGAGAAATCTTACGTAATGATCGTGGGTGGGTTGGTTACTAAAAGTATAAAAAATGTTCGAATGTGTGTGAAATCTTATGGGACTTAACTGCTAAGGTCATCAGTACCTAAGCTTACACACTACTTAACCTAAATTATCGTAAGGACAAACACACACACACACTCATGCCCGAGGGAGGACTCGAACCTCCGCCGGGATCAGCCACGCAGCCCATGACTGCAGCGCCAGACCGCTCGGCTAACCCCGCGCGGCTACTAAAAGTATACTCGTCCACAAAACGCATGTGGACAATTATCTGATAATCGGTCAAGCTTTGCTTTGTCGCAGCTGTTTAGCATACAAGTCCATTTACTTTCAGGCTCCTCCTTACAATTCTTGCAATGCAAGGTAATTGAAAAAACTCATCCACTCGACGCCAACTGAGGAACTGACTGGTGCATGTGTTGTTCAACACACAGTAGTTGTTACCCTCACAGGAATCAATGACTATGTGTCTGTGTGTGTGTGTGTGTGTGTGTGTGTGTGTGTGTGTGTGTGTGTGCGTTTTCGTGTTCATGCACAATCTGAATCAATACCATTAACATTAGAGAGACAACCAACAATAAATATTGCATCAAATATGACTGTAAAGTATTTTAATGTGATGGGAAGCTACAAACTGAATTTTCACCCGACCCACGTCCTACATATTACGTTAACTAAGATGTATTAACTCCATAGTATCGTTAGCAGAGACAGTGCGCTCTTGTTGTCGAGGCTCGCGACAAGTGCAGAGATTAGCAGTGCCCAATGCCGCCGCGATTTGTTTATGATGGCTGAGCGTGGACACTGCAGCAGACGCTTCGCCATAAACAGAGGCTGTGACTGCACGTGAGCGGATATCACTGCCTGCGTGTTCTTATAGCAACCAACGTGAGACTCTACTCACAGGTGCCATGGAGCAATTGCAACGGGTATCATGTCATTAGTCATCAGAATATTAACCAGTGATGAAATGTCCACTCTATTTGAATCCCAAGAAAATAGGAACCTTCTCACAAAGGAATGGGAGGTGATATCAAAATTTATCCAACGTACAAAAATTAACTGCAGTAGTAGCACACAAGGAAATATTATGTCTTGGAAGCGTATATTTCATTCCCTCTTCTCATATTAACGCCCTTGTTTTAGAGCGAAGTGAGTCCGCAGCTCGTGGTCGTGCGGTAGCGTTCTCGCTTCCCGCGCCCGGGTTCCCGGGTTCGTTTCCTGGCGGGGTCAGGGACTTTCTCTGCCTCGTGATGACTGGGTGTTGTGTGATGTCCTTAGGTTAGTTAGGTTTAAGTAGTTCTAAGTTCTAGGGGACTGATGACCATAGATGTTAAGTCCCATAGTGCTCAGAGCCATTTGAACCATTAGAGTGAAGTGAGAAAATAAACACGAAGAACTTAAGTTCCTGAGAAGCATATAAGTCATTTCCTCTTCTCATATCATAACTTTTGTTTTAGTATGAGGTAAAAATATGAACAGTTTAGGGTCCTGAAACATGACACCAGGTTCTTATCGTAGGCGCTATCGGAAACGCAAAAAGCAGGGAGCCGTCCATTCTTTTGTCCAATAGTCTGTTTCCTTTCATGCATTACTCACGCTAGGAGATTCTTATTTAAGGACTTGTGGGCATCAAGTTCTTCAGCAGAACAAGCCTTATGTTATTGTGCTAATTACGGTGTGGAAAAAATGCAACAAAGACGAGTTCCTCTAGAGCAGTGAGGATATTTGCACATGTCTGTATTCAGCAATGACTGCCAGCTGCCACAACACTTCACAGAGTCCTTGCGGCAGGCAACACAACTGTGCGTGCACTTCAGACTTCATTCACTTAGACGTTGCTTTCCGAGTCGTATTCAATCCAGAATGAGGTGTTATTAAGGCAGTTGTACGTTGTAGCAATTACATTTCTATACTTCCCATATGAGTATTCCGATAGCCAAAAGAACCCGTTAGTGTGAAATCATCTGGAACTGCATTAACATCAAACTGCAAGAACTTGAGACAATACGTGGACTCTTCTCTTCGCTAGGTGACCTATTACTGATATTTAGGATTCTCTCCGTCCTAGGCGTAATGGAAATGGAACTTCAGAGGCGCTTTCCGCTATTCTTGACAAACATGAGAAACTTGTAATCACCGCGAGTTACGACTGCGTGATGATAATGGTTCAGGTTGTCAGTAGTTGTGGTGGTGTTATGCTGTCAAACTGCTTACAGCAACGTTAATGGTGGCGCACATAATTTAGCGCTGACTACGTACTTAAGTAAAGATAGTGTTGTGGCGTCGTCGCTTGTCTTTATTTGGCCTCAGCTTGAGTAATCCGATTTAACAAACATAGTACTACATTCGCGGGCTGCTATGATACAGTATGACTACAGAGATGATGGTGCGGGTATTACATTAATTCTGCAATGAATTGCTTAAAAAAATATTAGCCTCAGCTATGCAGCTGGAATGACTCATTACACAGGTACTCCATGTTGCATCTGGTTAAGTGATCAGTTCGCTGCAATCCTGCTTCTACTGTTTGTAAATACTTGTATACTTAAAAAATGGTTCAGATGGCTCTGAGCGCTATGGGACTTAACGTTTGAGGTCATCAGTCCGCTAGAACTTAGAACTACTTAAACCTAACTAACCTAAGGACATAGGCACATCCATGCCCGAGACTGGAGTGGAACCTGAGACCGTAGCTGTCGCGCGGTTCCAGACTGTAGCGCCTAGAACCGCTCGGCCACCCTGGCCGGCATACTTGTATACTGATCATTCGTTATTTGACTAAATATGAACTACAATCTAATTCGCATGTATATGACATGGGTTAGCGCCGGCACAAAGGTGTGACTAAGGATTGGATGCCGTTGGAGTCCCGTTATTTTGATGGCAAGACAAATGTTCGCAAATCATCTCTATTGCCTCAAAAAACAATTGTATCTTAAATTTCGAAGAACCGTCGTCCACACTCTCACAGCGCGTTGAAATACAGCAACGACGGCAGATGAAAATTTGTGACCGACTGAGCTTCGAACCTGGACCTCCTGCTTACTAGACAGACGTGCTGACCACTGCACTATTATTTTTTAAAAAGTTTGAGAAGACTTTCAGCACCAGGTAGGCGGAGGCAAAGAGGGCAGGGTCGAAAATCCGAGGCCTGGCCACAATGCCTCCCCAATACCTGTCACTGAGCAGCTGCATTATTCACATGTATTCACATGTATTCCATGTTTGCACTCATATATTCCTTTAAATTGTAGAACAAAATTGAAGTAGTAATTAAGGTAAAATAAATTACAGATAGTCGCCTCCAATGGCGTGCGTTCCTTGTGGAACATAACTTATAACAGTGAACAGGGTGACGGAAAAATAAATAACAAACATTCATTCAGAAATATATTCACAATTTAAGTTATTATGCACTGGATGCATATGAGGTCTGTAAGGAAGCCATATATCTTTCAACAAATGGAAGAAGTTTCGGAACCGGAGGGGTTTTGCCAAATTAGAACAGTTCTGACTTTAGAACCAACGTAAAAGAATATTCCAGGAATAAAAAAAAGTGTAAGAATAGTATTCTGCTTCTAATCAATATAACTGTCCCCCTTTTTGTAGCCCACATAAAGCAATAGATAAATTTTAAACCATTCCTTATATTTGTTACTCTTCTTCAGCTTAAAATGTTCTTCTGCAATATAAAACATGTACTCTTCTATGTTCTGTTTATTACGACGTAAAACACAAACTGTCCCAGAAGCCACGAATAACTGTTATTCTTTGCGGACGGGTAACATTTCCAGTCGGGTTGTAAAGCTTCAGTTATCGGTATATGACTTTCTGCGGTTCTGTTGATAGTGCTAATTTCTTCCTAGTCCAGTTCCAAATTCTGATTCTATTTTCACATAAGAAGGTGTGCGCTACAGTTTCTACAAGCCCACATTTGTCGCAGTATGGAGATGGTCTCAATTTGATTTTTCATAATCGTTCCGCTGTGGGTATGGTTTCGTTTACAACGTCGCACCATACGGCACTGACTGTAGTTGGTATAATTTTATTGTTGATATTTTTTTCCAGACGTTCCTCCAGTTTTTTGTAGGTTAATTTACCGGAATTGGTTTGTGTAGACGGTTCTAGTGTTGGTTTGTGTTGGTGGAAGTCCTATACAGCTCCAGTCGCCATAGTGCTTTCGGACGTAATCTAGGCTGGCGTGCTACATTAACAGGAGCGTTCCTATCCCCAGGATATAACGAGAGGAACAGAAGTTTGGTGATGCCTGTCTTAGTGGCGTCTATTAGTTTAAAAGCACGTCTTCAATTCCAAGTCCTCTGTTTTGCGTCTGCAAAGTCGCCGTGTGGAAGGATACTTTGAAGATATTTTGTTTCCACACATACCAAGAGGCTACAGCTAATATTTTATGTGCACTGACCTGCAGTATCGGTAAGACTGCTGCGACATGATAAATTTTGCTAAGTATGTATGCATTTATAAACTGAACTTTCTGCAGTCGGTCTAACGATCGCATGTCATGGGCCTTCAACAAGGTTCCGATGACATTAAGTTTCCGCTCTCAATTGTTCGTGGCCATGCGCTTGGGATTCGCCCTTAATCACAATCCGAGTTGGAGTCTCTCTTCAGTTACATCTAACCAGTGCGCACATATTTCAGTATTGTAAGACCGAGATGCAGTATTTTGGATTTAAAATTTTGTAAATTTGTGATAAGAACTTATGAGACCAAGCCCCAGGGCCATTATTCCACTCGCTCGCCCCCACACTGTATTCCCGCGTATTCTTTGCCTCCGCCTACCTGATGCTGAAAGTCTTCTCAAACTTTTTAAAAAAATAATAGTGCAGTGGTCAGCACGTCTGTCTAGTAAGCAGGAGGTCCAGGTTCGAAGCTCAGTCGGTCACAAATTTTCATCTGCCGTCGTTGCTGTATTTCAACGCGCTGTGAGAGTGTGGACGTCGGTTCTTCGAAATTTAAGATACAATTGTTTTTTGAGGCAATAGAGATGATTTGCGAACATTTGTCTTGCCACCAAAATAACAGGACTCCAACGGCATCCAATCCTTAGTCATACCTTTGTGCCGGCGCTAACCCATGTCATATACATGCGAATTAGATTGCAGTTCATATTTAGTCAAATAACGAATGGTCAGTATACAAGTATGCCGGCCAGGGTGGCCGAGCGGTTCTAGGCGCTACAGTCTGGAACCGCGCGACAGCTACGGTCTCAGGTTCGACTCCAGTCTCGGGCATGGATGTGCCTATGTCCTTAGGGAAACCATTGCATCTTCAACAGCAAAATACAACAAAAGGTAGCGAAAGGCGTACCAATCTTCGGCATTGCATTTCTCGAACACAGATCTATCATCAACTCTGTCAAAGAAATCACATCCATCAACAATCAAAAGGTTCAAATGGCTCTGAGCACTATGGGACTTAACAGCGGAGGTCATCAGTCCCATAGAACTTAGAACTACTTAAACCTAACTAACTTAAGGACGTCATACACATCCATGCCCGAGGCTGGATTCGAACCTGCGACCGTGGCAGCCGCGCGGATCCGGACTGAAGCGCCTAGAACCGCTCAAACACCGCGGCCGGCCCATCAACAAGCGACTTATGACTATGCTCATTCAGAGCCCCAGTAAAAAATATACACTCATCAATGAACCTGTCCCCACCAACATCGAAAATAAGAAAAACACCGAAAATGTCGAAAAATTCTGGAACACACTCGAAAATACTATGAGCAAAATTCACCAAGATGACGTGAAAATTCTAATGGAAGACTTCAACTCTCTATTTGGGACAGAAAAAACCTGTAGAAAAATCATTGGTACAAATTCAACACACCGAAACGCTTAGACCAACGGCACACGTGTGACTGACATTTGCCAACAATTCTACCACAAAAGGATGTCTTCGCACTTTAGGAAAAAGCCAGTTCCCAGGTAACATGCTTGGCTACCACGTGCAAACTGCTTTCGTTCGCCTTTCGAGACTCGTTGAAAGCCAGATCTTTAATTCTTTTGCAGCACAGCTACAAGCAGGCAGATAAAAACTCAATAAGGGAATCGGAAGACATCGCTCGAGCAAAATTCGTCTTGCTATTTTCAGTAACTCTTAGTGTCAGAGCGAAAACCTTACGGTACTGCCAAATTCATAATGCCACTTTTGTTTTCTGCCGACATTTTTGTTGTTGTTGTGAATACACAATTTTATCTATGAAATGTCACATTTTCATAAAACTTACGAATGGTACAGGAAATGAAATAAATACAGATCTTTTCGAAGTCACAAGTCGGTAATATCCTACTAATTCGTGTTAAAATAGGCTCAATCGCCTCACAGACACTTAATGCTTTATTAAGATAGACTGCCGTCGTAGTAGTAAGCTGAATTTAATTTGTATTAGTACAGTGAATATTTTAATTGCATTTTCCATTAGTTTACTAAACGCAACAGTAATTGTCAAAGAGAAATTAATCAGCAGCAGAATTTTCTTTCACGATATCTAAAACGATCTGACAATGCTAAAGTTGTTTACAAATTCTACGCCTGTAGAAACCTACTGGTTCTAACGATGTCATTAAACCAGAGTAGTTTTAAGAGTATTTTCGTCTAGAAATGAATTGCCTTGACGGTTGATCGATCAAGAGCGGGAAAGGTAAAATTTTACAAATATATGACGAGAGGGGCAAGTGCTTGAGAGAGGACTTCCCTATCAATACAAGTGCCTGAGAGACTACTTTCCTATCAATCTCTTGGATAGTTTTGTTTCTCAGATCAACATAGTGCGTTATCATGCAGTAGCACAGGTGGCGTAGTTTTGTTGCTCGATTTTCTTACACTGCCACCGAAAGGTGTCTCAGTTGTTGGCAAAAAATTCCAGCTGTGTTGCACACACCCTGGGGGCAGAATTCCTAACCCAAAACACCCTTTTGGATTTATCAGATGTAAAATATTATGTTCACACTACTCTTTCCTCGAGTTTACATCTTTTGGTGGGGCTCAGCTTTTCATTTCTTCTTAGGAAGTTAACGATAAAGGCATCATAACACGTCACCAGTAACAGTACTGAATAGGAATGCTCGATGAGTGACCTGATGACGTTCAATAATAGTCACTCCGTTGATTTTTGTTGTTTCGAATTAGAGCATGCAGTACTCCTACACGAGACTTCTGAACTTTGCCTGTTGAATGCAAATGTCGCACGATGGTAAAATGGTAATCTATCACATATATCAGTAGTCGAGACTTCCCTAATGTGGAAAATCATTCATGCCAGAACGATCTTTGTTGGAACACGAATATCTTTTTCTGGCGTATTTTTCCCAAAAGAGCTCGCTCCAAACACAGTTCAAATCTTTCTAGCTGCCTCCTCTGCATTCATCCCTTTGTTATACCAAAAGTAAATATTGTGTTGCAGATGTTACACCTTTTTCCACTTGCGACTCAATTTTACAATGCTTAACTGTAGTTCATGATTTTCAAGTATGCAAAATCCAGTGCTTAACTGCAAGATGATAACTAGAGCTTCAAATTCGAAAATGACAGTTGATACATACACTGACAGCGTGGCGCCGCGTTCACATGGGCGGCGCCGGATTTCAGGCGGCGAGTGGCGTCTGGCCGGTGGCCGGTAGCCGCTGCAGCGCGAGGAAACGCTCGAGCGTAAGCTGTTATGATCGCGACGCAGGCACGAGCTGCCTCCGGAGTTGTTTCTGGAATACTTGTTATTGCTGGTGGGTAGAATGTTAAGCGAATTATCTTCGATGCTCAATCAGACTCATAACTTTAGACCGAAATGTGGAAAAAAAAAGAAAGTTGGCCGCGAACAGGCGACCATAAGCTTAGAATGCATGAAGTTTACCACAAGACCACGGGCTCACACTATCCGAGAACATCTCGGAAGTAGAAGTAGACAACACTTTCTCCTAACACTTCCGCATTAACAGTGTTGCCAGATTGTGCAGATGGCCAGACTTAGAGTTGTCGTGGGCGGTCAGTTTTATTGGCCACGTTAAGTGAACGACCCAGACTTAGTCTCTTTGGCGGCCGGGCGGCGGTTAGTCTTCATGTCTAAGACTGTACACTTGAGATATTTCGTTTCCCATGAAATGGTGGCAGCCGATGCTGTGGCGTCTTCGAAGCGCGAGGTTCGTCAGTGCTAGATATCTCAGCACAGCTGAGCGAACGTTTTCTTCCTGCTGCTAGTCTAATGGACAATGGCAATGCTGTAGAATACTTTTGACAACAATGTGACCATCGATTTATGTTCGTGAGTGGTTCATAATTATGTTAGTAAATTCACTCGATATTTTTATGTCCTTTAAATTACATTTGCTACATGATTCGCATTGAAGACGTAGGAAATGTATGTTATTTGGTCCAGGAAGCACGTTCCAACAGAAATTGATGCTTACATTGACATTTATGTTGCGAATTAGTCGTCTTATCCATCACATGGATAACGAGGATGCTCCGTTTTGCAACAGTTGTTTCATAGCCAACAAGGGAACCTCCTCATAGCACCCTCCTCAGATTTAGTTATAAGTTGGCACAGTGGCTAGGCCTTGAAAAACTGAACACAGATCAATCGAGAAAACAGGAAGAAGTTGTGTGGAACTATGAAAAAAATAAGCAAAATATACAAACTGAGTAGTCCATGCGCAAGATAGGCAACATCAAGGATAGTGTGAGCTCGGGAGCGCCGTGGTGGCGTGATTAGCTTGAGCAGCTGCGGAACCAGAGGTCCTTGGTTCAAGTCTTTCCTCGAGTGAATAGTTTAATTTTTTATTTTCAGACAATCGTCACCACACATACTGTTTATCAACAAATGTAGGAAATAATCATACAAATGTTCGACAATCGTTCGATCCCTTAAGGAACTTTCCGATGCCTTACAGTTCGGAAAATATTCATTGAACTTGTTATTGAGGTCGCGAGCTATATTTGCTGGATTCATATATTTCACGGAATGCATCTCACGTATTTAATGCACTCTCGTCCAAAGTAGCGAACAGTCAACTGCCAGCCAGGGAGCCTCGTTAGCAGGAATACGCTCTCTTCCGTGAGCTGTAGTCGACTGACGTCATGTGTTTCGGTGTTTGTTAAGGTGTAGCGTCATCATACTACGGCGCAGTTACCTCGCATCGGACGGACGGCCGGACAGATAATAATTGTCTGAAAATAAAAAATTAAACTTTTCACTCGAGGGAAGACTTGAACAAAGGTCCTCTTGTTCCGCAGCTGCTCACGCTAACCACGGGATCACGGCGCTCCTGAGTTCACCCTGTCCTTAATGTTGCCTATCATGCGCATGGACTACTCAATTTGTATATTTTGCTTATTTCTTTTTTTTTTTTCATAGTTCCACACAACTTCTTCCTGTTTTCTCGCGGCAGCGTTCTCGCTTCCCGAGCACGGGGTCCCGGGTTCGATTCCCGGCGGGGTCAGGGATTTTCTCTGCCTCGTGATGACTGGGTGTTGTGTGTTGTCCTTAGGTTAGTTAGGTTTAAGTAGTTCTAAGTTCTAGGGGGACTCATGACCATAGCTGTTAAGTCCAATAGTGCTCAGAGCCTGTTTTCTCGATTGATCTGTGTTCAGTTTTGAAGACCTATCCACTGTACCAACTTATAACTAAATCTGAGGGGGGGTGCGATGGGGATGTTCCCTTGTTAGTGGTATTGAGTGTTGGTGGCGTTGCCGGTTTACATACTGTGCATGTAACACACAATAAATGCGTTGGATGCCTCCTGTGATCAGTTTACTTGAAAAACGTTTGTTGTCATCGTAATTTATGTAACTGGCTCTCCGACTTCCGATTTGACAATTTGTGGAAAAATTGTTTACCTTGGTAGTCCTAGTTTCAAACATTGTCTGACAGAAAACGTAGGCATGAAGGAGTCAGTAAAAGCAATTATTCGCTATTATAGCAAACTTTTGAATCCACTGGACACTTGAATTCTCTATATTGATTCTGAGAGTTTTGTTATTTCTCTTGTTATTTAGTGTCTCAATGTCATCAGTGAGAATAAAATTAAAGGCAGTTGGATTAGGTTCCTGATCCATAAACTATGATTTAATATTCTGCGCTGCTAAATAAATTTTGAAGGTTATATTCTTTACGTAAAACAGAGTATCGGTTTCAGTCCTAGGATTGACGATTAACTTCAGAAATACAATTACAGACTATTGGCATATCGATTATGGCTCCTCACCATCAACAATAGTTGTTACCCATAGTTTCGTATTTGCTATTTTACCGTCGTTACCCTTTAGAGACCAACCTGATCTTTCCACAATGCCATTTTTGACTTGCTTCTTAATATGTCCTATAACTACAGATTTGTTGATAATATTAACTGTTAAATACGCTATTCGACAAATTAAAAACTTCCAGTTATTCTTCACATCTTGAAACTTACTACCGTTGACTTTCACTGAAGAAAAGATACATAATAATAAAATGAAACCAAAGATTAGAATGTCAAAGCATAGTGTGAATGGTTAAAATGAAATGAACTATAAATCATCTTGTCTCAAACACGTTACTCTTCCAGAGAACTTCGGCACCTCTCAAAATTTTTTACACCTCTGATGTTTAGCCACATGTAGACAAATAGTGGGTCTCATGATGCAGCACTGTTTAGCCGTCACAGAATAAAGCCTCAAAAATCAGTAAATAAAACTATTCGTCTACTGTTGCTTCGAATCGCATATACCAACCGCCCTCTGCTGCGACAACGACTCAAAAGTCTATTGGGTATTTGATTTTTCTCTGCTTTTTCGGGCCTCCTTACCTCTCCTTCTAGCCCAACCTTTGTTCTCGAATTACGCCTTCATCGGCGAGCTTCTCCTCAATATTTTTCATTTGTGCTGAATTGTTTTGTACCCTTCTTGCATATACACGTGTGTCATGTATTTTTTAGAGACTGCATGAATATATAAGGTGAGTATTTCTTCTCTTATCAAATTAAATATTACATATCTTGCTGTGAATTAATTTGTTTGTCCACATTCAACTTACTGCGTTTCCTTGAAATTATATAAAATATACGTCTGAAAAAAAAGAAAACTTGAAACAGCTGTTGCAAACAGCTCGAAGTCTGTTGGGCAATGAGCCCACAACTCGAGCCACATAACTAGGAGATTCAAGGAACTCATTCCAAGCGTCATGAATCACATCAGAAAGCTGTCGGCGAGTCGACGGTGACTGCCGCTTTTCTCGTATTACTCTGACCATTTCTGCCCAAATATTCTCAATGGGATTCATGTCAGCTCCTTTAGGTGGCCGTTCCATTACAGTAATATTACTATGGTCGTCGAACCACCTCTTAACCACAGGTGCCATATGAACAGGCGAGCGATCTTGTTGGAACATGATCTGATCATCGCAAAATCTTGCTGTCACAGAAGGCAACATCACGTTCTCCAGAATTGATATGTAATTGCGAGCATCGAATCTTACTTCCCACAGGAGCCCACACCCTTCGGCCGATATCCATGCCCATACCGTTACCGACTCACTGCCACTCCTTCTGCAACTGTAAATATATTTTCGATTATACCTAGCACCTTTTGGCCGGTAAACAAGTACTTTTCCGGTTGATGCTGTAGAGAAAACTTTTTCTTCCGTGATAACCACTCGCCTCCAAAACTAGAGAGGTTTGTCGACATTTTCAGCAGCAAAAGCAAGGCGAGCTTCTCTGTGGGAAACAGTCAATGTCTCTCACAGCAGCGCTTCTTGCTCTCAGTCCACCTTCCCTTGGACGACGAGTGACGGTCTTACAGCTAACATTGAGACCCAAAGTTTGCTGAATTTGTCGTGCGTTGACAAATGGGGGGTTCTCACTGAAACGGCGTATCTGCTGATCCTTGCGGCGACGGCCATGAGACCTCCCTTTCAGGTTACCACTCTCTTCCTTTCATCTGATCCACCTGGCTACCGTCGACTTGTGAAGACCCATAGTTCTTGCTGTATAGCCATTTGAAGATCCCTCTGCATGGAGTGCTATTATAGCGCCCTTGTCTGCCTCAGCCAGATGGGCCATTTAGCGTTGACTGAATGTTTCGTCGCGGTTAATATCTGCTGCGGAAACAGCGCTAGCAGGAAACAGACTGCCTCCTCCACGATAGCAGCCACAACGCAGTGGCCAAGTATATGTGTAACACGGAAATCGATGGCGTAAACGAGGGATCGCAAGCCCGTACCCGTGTCATTACATAGTGGAGCAACTTAGAATCTGTAATTTTTCTCAGAAGGGACTGGCCCACTCTTGTCATGTCTTATCCTGATAAATGTTACATGAAATGAAATGTTTACGTTTTGCATATGCGGCAGGCCTAACGCAAGAAACATTTCTGAAGTATCTGAGGCAACCTGAAGAACACTTCGTGAATTTTAGTTGTAGACCGTTGCCATATAAGAAGGAAAACGTGTTTACCCCCGCTCGCCGTGTTTCCAAGTGGCGCAGTTTACTCTGAGGCATACATAGTTCTCGCCGGGCGTAAGAAGCGACTCGACTAACGAGGGGAACTCGCCAGGCGTCACAGGCTGACTGTCCGGAAACTTTGCTCAGTGAAGGAGAGGACAAAATAAGCGAACCTGTGTTTCGACTTATCTGCAGACACTCGACCGTTTCCGAGAAAACAACGGTCAAAGTTATCAACGCGCTGTTGCTATAGTGTAGATACCTTCTGCAGCCGAGAACGCACTTGAAGCGGTGGCTCAGTGGCTACCGTCGTTGCTTCTTAACTTTTATTCCCGTGTTCGAGACCATATTGGGTTTTTTTATTAATATTTTTCCTGCCTCTCTATCAGAATTATCTACGAATGTTTTTCGCCAATTAACTTTACGTGTAATTAATGAATAAAAAAATAAATAAACGAATGAGACAAGCTGATCTAAAATCATCTGGTCTGCCTCATGTATCGTTATATCCAAATGGTTTATAAGTGTTAATCTACATTCATATCCGATGATGGCACCTTTAGTGTGTTGAAACCGGTTATCCAGTAAACAATATTTAAGCGATCTTGGCTTCTGAATTATTTCTACAACAGAGT
This sequence comes from Schistocerca nitens, assembly GCF_023898315.1. Lineage (NCBI taxonomy): Eukaryota > Metazoa > Arthropoda > Insecta > Orthoptera > Acrididae > Schistocerca > Schistocerca nitens. The sequence goes on along the minus strand of NC_064615.1, from coordinate 1,073,090,648 downwards.
GATCGCCCCACTACGCACTATGTGTTCCCTTTTTAACTTATTTCTTTACACAGAAAATTAACTGACGAATAACGACAACAGTGTTTCAACATAAATTGGAATAAACTTTCGTAGATAATGCAGAGAGTGAGGGGGGGGGGGGGGGAGGAAAACCCGGGTTTCGAACTCGCAGCACAAAGTTCCGAAGTCGCTATGGTAGCCGCAGAGCCACAGCTTCAGTTGAATCCTTACCCGCTAAGAGGTATCTACACTATAGCAACAGCGCTTTGGAAACTTTGACCGTCGTTTTCTCAGAAGCGGTAGAGTGTTAGCAGATAAGCCGAGACACGTGTTCACTTATTTTGTCCCCTCTTTCACTGAGCGAAGTTTCAGCAAGATCGGGGTATGACACTTGGCGTGTCACCTCGTAAGTGGCGTGCGTTGGGATTCAGTAGACAGAATGCGTCCACTTTCCTCAACTACTCATTGACATGTTTGGAAACTTTCTTTCTTGTAGTGGCACTTTGCATTATGAGGGCTGGTTTTCCTGATAACGATCTACTAATGGACTTTGCTCCTAATTTACGTTACTGTGTAGTAGACCTACTGCAACTATTTAAACCGGAAATGTTTGTTTATTTGGATACTCCGCTTCTTAGTTGCTACATTTCGCTATAATATTTTCCTTTGTTTCAAAACGGCAAGTTAAGATGACCACTGCAACTTGGTAACATCAGTAACAATTTAATACTTTGAAACAGTTATGTGTGGTGAACGAGGAGTGTACTCTGTTGAATGAGAAATACATTAAACACGAAAGCTGCGTCCAGTAACAATAATTAACAAAACACAAGTCGAAGCACTGTCAGTTCATCTCAGTACCCAGTAAAACTTAAACTGGAACGATCGAAAGCATACTTTTGTGGGGAAGGCACACGAATGACTGCGTTTCATTGGCCGCACACTAAGAATACGCAACAGGCCAACTGAAAACACTGCCTACACTACGTTTGTCCGTCCACTGCTATAATATCCTTGACAAATGTGATTGACTGTGCACGCAAAAACGTCCAAGGAACGGTAGCAGGATTTGTCATGTCACGAAATAGGGGAGAGAGGGTCCCAGGTTTGATAATCGAGTTGGGGTAACATTCATGAAAACAAAAGCGTTTTTCGTTGCCGCGAGATCTTTTCACGAAATTTCAATCACCAACATCTGTTCTGAATGCCAAAACATTATTTCCTCGGGAACTTACACGGGAAGAAACCATAGTAATAATGTAATTCAAGGCTCGCAAGAAAAGATTTAAGTGATCCTTTTCCCCGCACACTGTTAATGAGCGGGACGGTAGAGAAATAGTCCGAACCTTCTGCCAGGCACGTAAGTCTGGATCGCAAAGAAATCCTGTTGATGTAGTCATGTAGATGTAACAACGAAATTATGTTGTAATTGCGACATGTGACTTTCATTTGATTTGAACATCGAAGTTGTTTGCTGTTTATTTACTTTTTGTTCATTAGTTTCAGCCATATACGAACACCTAGGCGCGTTAAATTGATATTGAAATAAAGAGTCATGCATGGACCAATAACAATAAATTCTTACTTACATGTTATGTTACTGCAGTATCTGCCAGCGTCTTCAGAAGTGGATATCGCATACGACGTTCCTAGGGTGTTTATAAATGAATATTGCACAGGACTTCGCACAAAGTTTGAATGTAGCTTCGTAAAAGTTCCGTGATCAAACGATCTCAGTTGCTGGCGAATACAGTTTATCCTCACTAGACAGTATATATTATCATTATACATGAGGTGAATAGGTTTTCGCCGGGTGCTTTGGCCGAGCGGTTCCAGGCGCTTCAGTCACGAACCGCACGGCTGCTTCAGTCGCAGGTTGGAATCCTACCTCGGGCATGGATGTCTGTGATGTCCTTAGGCTAGCTAGGTTTAAGTAGTAATAGGTGGGCTGATGACCTAAGCTGTTTGGTCGCATAATTCTTGAAGCCATTTTTTGACCTTTCGCGTAAATTTTCTTTACATAAACGGCCGTATCTTTAGATTGCGTTGACATAGAAGCTCACTTTTTTACACCACCAAGGGACCGGGTACCGCAAGAAGTGCGATACATTTCCGCTTATTATGTCTACCTGTTCTGGAGGTAAACGGGTTTTAAGGGTTGGGTAGACCGTCAGACGGTCAAGAAAGTGAGACTAGTAGGGTTCCGTTTTTACCGGTTTAGGTGACGAAATCCTAACAACGAAAACAGCTACGACAGCTACTGAAGATGATGGCCGCGTAAATAACACCCCCTACACTTTATTCGAAATGTGCTAGTTGCAGTCGATACATCAGCATATTAATCGTAGCTACGCTTTGGATCCAAATCACGTTTACAGGAATGGAAATAGAATCCATTTGCCTATACACGTGATAATTCACAACCCAGTATTAATGCCACCGTGTTTTAGAAGTGCGAACATTCCCATTGCTAGCTAGCTTAAGAAACACTTCGGCTAATGAACGTTTTCTGGCTGTGGCGAGTCTAGCGGAGAATTCGAAACAGTGTAGAATACGTTTGGCAGCTATGTAGCCGTTTATTTCCTGGGGTGGTGCAGAATTATCCTCTAAATTTACTCTCTAATAACAGTATTTTGTTATTTCGATAAACATCCCGAATGATTGTCACATAAGCGGTGACATAAAGGAAGAAAATTCGTGTTTTTGACTCCAGAAAGCTCTATGCAACAGAAACTGCAGATCATTTTGCCATTTTCATTGCGAAATTGCCGGCTTATTCATGTCTGGGGTAATAATAGAGGGCTGTTTGCCTGGGTTGTCTGCTAGCGTAGTGAAAGGAAGGTCTGGTTTGTTTTCGGTTCTAATCTCGATAGAGGCAGGTAGAATATCAGTAAAGCAATTTTAAGAAATTCTCGCGCCCCCAATACGTTTTATCGCTACCTTTATTCTGTACTGGCGCCCTGTGGATTGTCAATATAACACTCTTGTAGAATTTCATACATGTTACTGCCTACTTTTTCCGCTTCTGTCAATAATGGAATTGACTTAAGTGTGGCACTGAATGATTTTTAACTGAATTTCGTTATGAATCTTCACGCATTGCTAAATTTGCACACTTTCATGGTAGGTCAGCAACGGTAATCCAGTATGGCTGGTCTGAACGTTGACACAGACCGTTTCGCGGCCGAATGCGGATAATATTTTGCTAATTCGTAACGATCTGGGGTTCTTTGTCTTACTAAAACAGTTATGTTATCTCGATAAGTTGAAATTAATTTTTTTTGGTACAGTTCATACCAATTAGTGTTTCTTCTTTCAGTTCTGTCTTATATTTACGTGTTGTATTTCACACTAATCAGGTTTAATATAGTCTTACAAATTATTGAAAACAGCCTAAAAAAGTTCAGATAGTTTGTCAATTTCACGCCTGTGCATAGTATGTTGGTAGCACATCGTCGCCTTGCCTGTTATGCTGTGTAGCAGACTTTAAAGCCGTGCGGATCAGCATAACGAAAAGGCGAGGGGTCTCGCTCATTTTGTCCACGACTGTACATCGGATGATACACGTGCCCCTACCCATGGGTTTTATACAAACCGCAATACTTTCAAATAACACGAATATAATTTTCATATTCTCTCGCTCGTTACATGCAAACTACTCGTCCTAAAATAAAATAAAATAAAATAAAGAATAGAAATCTTCTGTAGGAAATTTAATGAAGTTAAATTTCATAGTGGGGTGCATTTTCGCTAGAAGACTTAGTTTCCGCATTATTCAAGAAAAATGTTCAAAACTGACCTTGAAACGCGGTTTTCTTGAATAACTCGAAAACTGTGGCCTCCAGCGAAAACCTGTCCCACAACAAACTTTAACTGCATTAAATCTCCTACAAACATCTTTTTTTTTTTTTTTTTTTTTTTTTTTTTTTTTTTTTTTGGCAGGACTAATAGTTTGTGTGTAGCAAGCAAGAGAATATGGACATGGTATTTGGCTGCATGAAACCTATCGGTAGGACACCTGAATGGCCCTGTATAACGAACCAGATGTTGTCGTGGAAGCCAATGCGAGGAGAATGGGATTGACTGTCCACGTCTATAAAACAGGGGAGGGATCCCTAGTCAGAAAAGTTTCAGGGAAGACCTTTAGGCAAACTGAAAATAGGATGAGAGGATCAACTGACCAAGGACCTCCAGGTACTTGGAGCAAGGTAAGAAGATGCTGGAGACAGAATGCTGTGGAGGAGGCTACTTGATGACGCCAAACACCGACTCCAGTTTCTGGGTCTAGGGGAGTAAGAAAAAGTAGGATTGAGTAAGATTTGGGCTGTAGCAAAAATGTCCCATAAAGCAACGAACAGGAGCTGCACTAACTGTTCTCGCTCTCTATGATGACAGCGAGGAGGTTTTGAGCAACACTGTTACCTCACTTTGTCTTAATAGTCCAGCAAGAAAGCGCCAGTCCACTGAATGGCGTCATTTACTATTCCAATAAACCCGGAAGAAAGCCAAGTGGTTATCTGAACAGGTGACTTACCGAATGATAGTCAGTGCTCTATCTCTCTCGCTGTGTTACTATAATTTAGACATAAATTGCGTCTAAGAACATATTTTCATGGATTACAGCCCTCGTGTTATAAGCACTCAGTTTCTCAATTTCGGAAAGTTTATTAAATGGTTCAAATGTCTCTGAGCACTATGGGACTTAACTTCTGAGGTCATCAGTCCCATAGAACATAGAACTACTGAAACCTAACTAACCTAAGGACATCACACGCATCCATGCCCGAGGCAGGATTCGAACCTGCGACCGTAGCGGTCGCGCGGTTCCAGACTGTAGTGCCTAGAACCGCTCGGCCACCTCGGCCGGCGAAAGGTTTATTAAAAGTAGTGTTTTGTTACAGTATTAGTAATATGTTTCTTCTTTCCGTAGGGTTGGCAACTGAAAGACTACACTGGCCAACTGCACCCATTATATGGAGATGTGAGCGACGAGGAAAGCATTCTTTCTGTATTCAAATGGATTACTGACAATTTGGGAGGAGTCGACATTCTCGTCAACAGCGCGGGATTGTTTCGCAATTCTGGCTTGATTTGTGAGTGATGAATATTCTCTATAAGAGTATGAAGCTGGTTTTATAAATCAGTCTGAATTTTGCATTACTTACCAATTAACAATTGATCTGATATGGAAATCGTAGATCGTCGAGGTTAGCACATGCCAGAAGTTGTCTGTCAGTTAGAGATTATAAATTGTCGATTTTGTTCAAGAGAAAGTGCTTCACAAATTGAAAAAGTGAGTAACATCTTGGTCCACCTCTGGCCCTTCAGTAAACCATTCTTGAATGTCCTCGTGATGGATATCGTGCCAAATTCCGACCAATTGGCGCGTTAGACTGTCAAAATCCCCTGCTCGTTGGAGGGCCCACCTATAACGCTCCGAGCGTTCTCAATTGGGGAGAGATCTGGCTACCTCGTTAGCCAAAGCAATGTTTGCCAAGCGCGAAGACTAGCAGTAGAAACTCTCGCCGTGTGCGTTCAGGCGTTATCTTGCTGAAATATAAGCCTATAATGGCTTGTCATGTAGCCCAACAAAACGGGACGTAGAATATCGTCGAAGTATCGCTGTGCTGCAACGGTGCCGCGGATGATAACCAAAGGGGCCCTACTATGGAAAGAAACGACACCCCAGACCATCAATCCTGGTTGTTGCGTGTTACAGCGGGCGATAGGTTGGTATCATACCGCTGCCCAGGGCGTCTCCAGACGATTCTTCGGCCTGGCATCTCATTGAATGGAGTAGAATGGTCTTCATTGACGAGTTCCGCTTAGAACTGAGCCACGACGACATGTCTGGAGACACTCCGGACAGTGGTGGGGTACCAACATGAGTGTCATCCGTCATACGGCCCGACGAGTGTTGGTCTTGGGTTCTGTTCCTTTTCGTAGTAGAACCCCATGGGTTGTTGTGGTGTCACTGCCAGACACCACACTTGCTAGGTGGTAGCTTAAATCAGTCGCGGTCCATTAGTACATGTCGGACCCGCGTGTCGCCACTGTGTGATCGCAGACCGAGCGCCACCACACGGCAGGTCTCGAGAGACGTTCGAGAACTCGCCCCAGTTGTACGACGACGTTGCTAGCGACTATACGGACGAAGCCTTTGCTCTCATTTGCCGAGAGACAGAATAGCCTTCAGCTAAGTTCATGTCTACGACCTAGCAAGGCGCCATTAGCCTTAGATAGCTTGTATTTAAAGAGCCTCACTTGTATCGCCACAATTTCCAGATGTCTCATCAAGAACGATGTATACAAAGGATGGATTAAAAGATAAGTACCAAAGGAGCTACGTACTTTTCTTTATAGCATTCATTAAGTCTCCTGTTTCAGACCTCACTCCATCCTTCGTGAGTTAGCGCGTGCATCTTGGCCGCCTCTTTCAATTAGTGTGCGTAGTGTTGGCAAGTCTGCCGACACAACAGTTGTCATCTGCGGCACCCTTAGAACACAGTGGCACGTCAACGGTATTCTAAGCCCCTTCATGGCAAGAGATCCTGGGCTTCCATTTCAGAGAGATGAAGCTCGTCCACATACGGGGAGAGTGCCTACTGATTGCCTTCGTGCTTGCCAAACCCTACCTTGGCCACCAAGGTCGCCGGATCTCTGACCAGCTGAAAATGTGTCGAGTATTATTGACAGGGCTCTCCAACGAGCTCGGGATTTTGACGATCTAACGCACCAGTTGGACAGAATTTGGCATGATTTTTGTAAAGCTTTATTGACTTGCTCGATTTACGAAGCTCTTTCTCTTGAACAAACCATTCAATTTTTGTGAAACTGTAATCATTTGTTTATCTGTACACGTACCTCTACCGTTTACTTCCCATTCGGGTAATTCTTTCATGGTGCACTTTCTTTTTCTTAGAATGCGTATCATTGCTGCTTATGAGCAGCGTCAGTGATTGCTATTGCATGTGGAGTCTTTCTGTAGCTGCTTGCTTGGGTCGCGTAGCGAGCTAAGGAAGGGACAGTGAGATCCGGTGACTTCTCGGTAGCCGACGGGAAGGGGGTGGGCTGTGGGGGGGGGGGGGGGAGCGTCAGTTCCGATTCTAAGAGGAGCGCTGCAGAGGGCCGATTGGGCCTCGTGCAGGGCGGGTAGGCGGCCCTTCGCTTTGTTCAGGCGCGAGCATCTTTGTCTGAGGTTTAGGACAGCCGCCGACTGTAGACGTTTTCCCTGAATACGGTGGGCAGCGCAGCATGAGGGTCCAGCGACTTCACCTTAAAATGCCGGTATAATGAGCCGTGATACAAACTTAGCTGTCTGCAGAATACTGCCCATTTTTATAAGCAAAAGCTATTTGGTCAGAGCACTGGTCTATAGAATTCGATTTGTCACCGTCGGATGCCATCCCTGAAATTAGGAGATTAGCATGTGACTCGCAGATAAACATCTCTGTTCTGTGGGAAGAGAAATACACTCCTGGAAATGGAAAAAAGAACACATTGACACCGGTGTGTCAGACCCACCATACTTGCTCCGGACACTGCGAGAGGGCTGTACAAGCAATGATCACACGCACGGCACAGTGGACACACCAGGAACCGCGGTGTTGGCCGTCGAATGGCGCTAGCTGCGCAGCATTTGTGCACCGCCGCCGTCAGTGTCAGCCAGTTTGCCGTGGCATACGGAGCTCCATCGCAGTCTTTAACACTGGTAGCATGCCGCGACAGCGTGGACGTGAACCGTATGTGCAGTTGACGGACTTTGAGCGAGGGCGTATAGTGGGCATGCGGGAGGCCGGGTGGACGTACCGCCGAATTGCTCAACACGTGGGGCGTGAGGTCTCCACAGTACATCGATGTTGTCGCCAGTGGTCGGCGGAAGGTGCACGTGCCCGTCGACCTCGGACCGGACCGCAGCGACGCACGGATGCACGCCAAGACCGTAGGATCATACGCAGTGCCGTAGGGGACCCCACCGCCACTTCCCAGCAAATTAGGGACACTGTTGCTCCTGGGGTATCGGCGAGGACCATTCGCAACCGTCTCCATGAAGCTGGGCTACGGTCCCGCACACCGTTAGGCCGTCTTCCGCTCACGCCCCAACATCGTGCAGCCCGCCTCCAGTGGTGTCGCGACAGGCGTGAATGGAGGGACGAATGGAGACGTGTCGTCTTCAGCGATGAGAGTCGCTTCTGCCTTGGTGCCAATGATGGTCGTATGCGTGTTTGGCGCCGTGCAGGTGAGCGCCACAATCAGGACTGCATACGAGCGAGGCACACAGGGCCAATACCCGGCATCATGGTGTGGGGAGCGATCTCCTACACTGGCCGTACACCACTGGTGATCGTCGAGGGGACACTGAATAGTGCACGGTACATCCAAACCGTCATCGAACCCATCGTTCTACCATTCCTAGACCGGCAAGGGAACTTGCTGTTCCAACAGGACAATGCACGTCCGCATCTATCCCGTGCCACCCAACGTGCTCTAGAAGGTGTAAGTCAACTACCCTGGCCAGCAAGATCTCCGGATCTGTCCCCCATTGAGCATGTTTGGGACTGGATGAAGCGTCGTCTCACGCGGTCTGCACGTCCAGCACGAACGCTGGTCCAACTGAGGCGCCAGGTGGAAATGGCATGGCAAGCCGTTCCACAGGACTACATCCAGCATCTCTACGATCGTCTCCATGGGAGAATAGCAGCCTGCATTGGTGCGAAAGGTGGATATACACTGTACTAGTGCCGACATTGTGCATGCTCTGTTGCCTGTGTCTATGTGCCTGTGGTTCTGTCAGTGTGATCATGTGATGTATCTGACCCCAGGAATGTGTCAATAAAGTTTCCCCTTCCTGGGACAATGAATTCACGGTGTTCTTATTTCAATTTCCAGGAGTGTAGTTGGACTGTCTCTTTGTGGAGGCGAGATGCCATCAGCTGGACACATTCTCCACCCAGGACGAACGATCTCTTGTGACGTAGAAAATGTGGGATTGAGCTGCGTTGGTTGTCCCTAAAAAAATTAGCAGATAGTGCGAGACAGCAGGCAACATTCTAAGAATTACATACATGGGAGAAACATGAATTACCGGAAATAAAGAATATTGTAAAGTAAGTATGCAGAACTGTAAACGGATCCTAGCCAAGGCTCGACATACGTTACGTACCAAGAATAATGGAGATGTAGCCCAAGTGTGCAATTTCTGGTTAAGACACCTCACAAGGACAATTATAATTTTAAAAGTTACAGGGTCCCCAGCAGCCCAAGCCCTTCCTAACAATTAACAAAAGACCGAACTGGAAATTATGAGTTCAATTAAATTAAGAATTTAATTATAAGAATGCAATTTTTTCAAGACACTTACATGATGAACAGCATTGAGTGTCGTATATCAGTGAGCTTGCTTAATGAAATTGATTTTTCCTCCCATTTTTGTTCATCACAAGCAAGCAGATTAACTTAAAAAATCAGGGAATAGAAAATAAATTTGAAAACTGGCATCAATGAGAAAGATAAAGGACGCAGATTTCATTACTGAGTTTGATGCACATCCTATGAATACACATGACTGGTGCCTGAACGAAAAATTTAACTAAGTAATTCGCCAAAAATGGTAGAATAGCGCAATTAAAAAAAGGAAAAACACACAAAAGGGAAGTGAAACACAATAATTCAATCATTCCATCTACAGAACCACGACAGAAATACTTCAGCGTGATACCTATCACGATTATGCTCATACACTAGCTTGGAAAGAGGTTTATCCGATTCGCAAGGTTTGTATAGTAGATATACGACATAGAATCCGCGCCTGCCGCTTACGAACAGCCGAACTTCAGCACGTGGTAAACTTGATTACGAGTTAACTGTTCATAAATTAGACAGTAAACCAGGCACAAATGTAAGAAATTTTGATGGTGCAATAGCAGAATGAATTTGCCGTCACGAAATAAAATTAACTCGGCAAGGCAGAAACCCTCTCTAGGAGCTACGAACTGTACTAACCAACAGCTAGCTGCAGAGTGTCCTTTCTCCACAGGGGGTCGCCTAACTACCGGTGCAACGGAAGTTACCAGAGGGGTACGCTTCCACCACTAACCTGACAGACAAACCAACCTCACACTAAAAGGGGTAAACCTCTCTGTCTAGGTACTGGTATCTTAAGTTGGTCATCCTGTGCTACCCTCCAAACGAGAAGCAAACATCACCTGCTCCTAGCAGACGACAACTAACTCAGCGTCCCCCACAAAAGAAACCCGAAACCACTCGTAAAAACACTCATTCAGTCACATTGACACACTCACAGGGTAGGGTTAAGGGTAAAACGTAATAAATACAGGTCATGATTTCCTATGGAACACAAAAAAAAATCAAACATAATATCATTTAATAAGCCTTACCTTGATTGCTGAGTCTTTCTGGGAGAGTTAATAAATTAGACCGCAATCAGGCGGTGGACAGAATAGGATGCTCAGAATCCAGTGAGACAAGCGTCTGTGAGACGTCTCCACAGAGACGTTTCAATATATGCGAAAAGCCGGAATTTAGGAATTCTACTCACAGGAAGACAGGCCAGTAACAGTACCTCCTAGGAGGGGAAAAAAATGGTGCAAATGGCTCTGAGCACTATGGGACTTAACATCTATGGCCATCAGTCCCCTAGAACTTAGAACTACTTAAACCTAACTAACCTAAGGACATCACACAACACCCAGTCATCACGAGGCAGAGAAAATCCCTGACCCCGCCGGGAATCGAACCCGGGAACACGGGCGCGCGAAGCGAGAACGCTACCGCACGACCACGAGCTGCGGACTCCTAGGAGGGGAGTGCAGCAGTTTTCTTATAATCAGTTTAGTTGACTTGACTTAACGGAGTAATGCCATTGGCGAAAGATAGTTGATATTAACTATGGGGAAAGCAGAAGCAGATGAGTTTTACACCTTTACGACAGCACACTTACTCTCAAGCTCCTTCCATGGCTCTGGACGAAGACGGAGCTACTTCTGACGGAGGAGACGGTGTCCAGCGGCCAATCTGTTGGCAGTCATCCACAGTTGTTTGTTGTTGTTGTGGTCTTCAGTCCTGAGACTGTTTTGATGCAGCTCTCCATGCTACTCTATCCTGTGCAAGCTTCTTCATCTCCCAGTACCTACTGCAACCTACATCCTTCTGAATCTGCTTAATGTATTCATCTCTTGGTCTCCCTCTACGATTTTTACCCTTCACGCTGCCCTCCAATGCCAAATTTGTGATCCCTTGATGCCTCATAACATGCCCTACCAACCGCTCCCTTCTCCTTGTCAAGTTGTGCCACAAACTCCTCTTCTCCTCTATTCTATTCATTAGTTACGTGATCTACCCATCTAACCTTCAGCATTCTTCTGTAGCACCACATTCCGAAAGCTTCTATTCTCTTCTTGTCTAAACTATTTATCGTCCATGTTTCACTTCCATACATGGCTACACTCCATACAAATACTTTCAGAAACGACTTTCTGACACTTAAATCTATACTCGATGTTAACAAATTCCTCTTCTTCAGAAACGCTTTCCTTGCCATTGCAAGTCTACATTTTATATCCTCTCTACTTCGACCATCATCAGTTATTTTGCTCCCCAAATAGAAAAACTCATTTACTACTTTAAGCCTCTCATTTCCTCATCTGATTCCCTCAGCATCACCCGACTTAATTGGACTACATACCATGATGCTCGTTTTGCTTTTGTTGATGTTCATCTTAATTCCTCCTTTCAAGACAATGTCCATTCCGTTCAATTGCTCTTCCAAGGCCTTTGCTGTCTCTATCAGAATTACAATGTTATCGGCGAACCTCAAAGTTTTTATTTCTTCTCCATGGATTTTAATACCTACTCCGAAGTTTTCTTTCGTTTCCTTTACTGCTTGCTCAATATACAGATTGAATAGCATCGGGGAGAGGATACAACCCTGTCTCACTCCCTTCCCAACCACTGCTTCCCTTTCATGTCCCTCGACTCTTATAACTGCCATCTGCTTTCTGTACAAATTGTAAATAGCCTTTCGCTCCATGTATTTTACCCCTGCCACCTTCAGGATTTGAAAGAGAGTACTCCTTGCTAAAGCTTAAATCATGTTGAAATTCTGCAGCACAGGCGACCGGGAATGAGAGGTATAAATCGTCGGTAGGCGCATGGTTTTGGCTAAGTTAGATTCTGGAATTTCAGTACTTCTGATTGTGCATTCCAAGGCTCATTAACGCCCCAGTTAATTACAGTAGACGCATGTGACATTCTATAACTTGCAGTAACGCCGGAGTAATGGCTCTGCGGACACTGTGATCTTCTATTTTTATCAGTGTTTTGGAAGATGACGATATCACCCTCTTTCTTAATTCTCGTGGTTTTTGTCATGTGAATCTATCACCAGCAGAAAAACGCTCCTATCGAAGAACAAAAATGGCGTATCCTGTGGGTTACCAGCTGCCTCACGCTACCTTCCGCAGCACCTTTGAAGATTTTTCCCAAAAATTGTGGAAAATCTATCCACTATCACTTGCCCATTTTCGCTCAGTCATTCAGCCCGACTCATTGTCATTATCTCTTTGCGTCTCCTTAATTTTCACTGTCTCCTGCCTCACAGCCACAGTCTCCTTAGTTCTGTCCTACAACTACTCTGATCTCTATGTTACTGTCTTCCACTTGCTCTCTCTTACTGCTACTATCACATCCATTCCTTTCCACTGCTGTCGTCTCTTCTCTTTGTCACTATCTCTCTCTTCCTCGTTTTCATAGTCATAGATTCTGCCTCTCAACTATCACTGTTTCTCACCCACTTCTACTTTCTCCTTCTCTTTATTCCTCTTCCACTGGCACCGTCTCCTTCACTCTTCCTAGCGCTGGTCTGTCACTGTATCCCTGTTTTCTCCCACACTGACATTCTCTCCTTCGCCTTTTCTATACCACAACCAATGTCCACTCTACTATCGTCCAGTATTCATTAGTTTTCCGTCTCTTCCCCATTGCCACTGTGCGATCTCTCTCAGCACCAGAAAACGTGATTATGTTCGCATGCCAAAATTTTTGGGAAAATTTTAAGGTGCTGAAAAGGGTAGAATGAGGCAGCTGGTACCCCATTTTCCAGCCAGTCTGCTAAGCTGGATCATATTCGCCTTTTTTGTGATCCGATAAGAGCATTTTTCTGCTGGTGCCCTTCTCCTCCCTGCCACAGCAGGGCATGTCACTCATGGAAAGAACTTTATGGGTCGGTGAAATTTTGATAGTTTACTTACGTGAAATTGAAATAACGAAAAACTAATTTTGCACTTCAGACCGCATTTTAGATGCATAAAAATTTTTCATGAGCCTCGGTACTACAACATGGGGCACGAGAATCCTCTGATGATAACGGAGACACTTTATGGCATATTTTTACGTCACCTTAAGAACTACGTTTTCGCCTCACTCCGGACTTTACGTGAACAAATAGGATAACTTGGAATTTCTGTATCTCGGAAACGGATAAAGATATCAAGAAAATTTCCTAGGTTGTTCTATATCGGGATCTTGGGAATATATCGTAAAAATACTCCCATTTACTGTGCATAGCCATCTTGGAATCTGCCGCTCGGTTTTAGTACACAAAAACTACGTTTTTGGGTTGTTTCTCGATAACGGATAAAGATTTTTGAAAATGGGAAGATATCCCTTCTAGATAAATGCCTAGATGAAGAGAACATAACGGTAAAACTTGAGCAAGTTCCTGCAGTTATTTATTATTTCGATTTAGCGTCACACCGCAGTTTATGTGCGTATTTTACGTGTAGAAGTAAGACAATTTCGAATCTCTGTATCTCGGAAACCGTTAAGCATACCAAGAAACTTTTCAAGGCTCTTAGAGATCGATATCTTAGGAGTATATTGTAAAAATTTCAGCACATAGCGAAATTTCTATGCGTAACCAACTTGGAATCCACGGTTCGGTTTCGCTTCGAAAAATGTTAGAAAAACATTTTTTGGAAATTTGGTAAGGAACCGTCCATGAACTGGTGGTGCCTCCATAAGCCCCTTAAGGCCCACCATAGACAACGAAAATGCAAAAAGAACCGACAGGTTTGCTCCATTTTCCTAAGCAGGAGGCAATGTGTAGTATTCATAGCTCGATTCTGTACTGTACAATAGTGACCCTAATACGATCCTTCTGTAGGGAATACAAATGATCCATGACCCACGGTCTATCCAAAAGGCCTGCCAATTAACACTGGAACCCCAAGTATGGACTTTGGAAGAATTTCCTTTTCACGCGCGGCGTTTCGGAACATGTAGTGCAGGGTATGTGACCATGAGAAGAAGATCAAATAACCAACGAAAAGATAGCGTTCTACGAGTTGGAGCGTGGAATTTCAGAAGTTTGGCGTGGTAAGGAAGCTAGAAAATCTGAAAAGGGAAATTCAAGTGCTCAATATAGATACAGTGGGGGGTCAGTGAAGTTAAATGGACAGAAAAAACGAATTTCCGGACAGATGAGTATAGGATAATATCAACAGCAGCAGAAAATAGTATAACAGGAAGAATTTACTAGGAATAAGAAGTTCAGACAACAGTAGTACAGGTATACATGCCACGTCGCAAGCAGAAGATGAAGAGATAGAGAAATTATATGAGGATGTTGAACGGGTGATTCAGAACGTAATGGAAAATGAAAACCTAACAATCATGGGGGATAGGAATGCGGTTGTAGGGGAAGGAGGGGTTACCGGAGAATATGGACTTGACACTAGGAATGAGAGTGCAGGAATCTAGTGTAGTGCAATAACTTTCAGCTATTAACAGCGAATGAGTCACAAGAGCAAATGGAATTCTTGCAAAAAGTCTGGAGATACTGGAAAATTTCAGTTAGATTACATAATGGTGAAGTAGCGATTCCAAAATCAGATATTTGATTGTAGCCCACACCCAGAAGCAGATGCGCAGCTCACAGTTTAATAATGATGGGGAGTAGGCTGAGGTTTAAGGGACGAGCCAGGAAGAAACAATCTGCAAAGAAGAAGGATACGCAAATGCTAAGGAACGAAGAGACAGGCTTGATGTTCTCTCAGGCTATAGATACTGCGACAATGAACAAGTCAGTAGACTTCTCAGTTGAAGAGGTACGGATAATCCTAAAAACTGCAATCACAGAAGCTGGAAGGAAAAATATTGGTTGAAATAAGGTAACTGCGAGGATAACTGCTGATCGACGAAAGAAGGAAGTACAAAAACGTTCAGGGAACTTAAGGAATACAAAAATACAAGTCTCTTAGGAATGGAAAAAAGTAGAAATTGCAGGGAAGCTAAGGGAATCGGCTGCATGAAAAATGAGAAGAAATAGAAAATGAAGTGATTGTCGGAGGAACTGAGTTAGTGTAAAGGAAAGTCAAAACAACCTTCAGTGAAATTAAAAGCAGGGTGGTAATATTAAAAGATCAATAGGAATTCCATTATTAAATGCAAAGGTGCGAGCGGATAGATGGAAATAGTAGAGGGGTATGGCGTCTGGTTACGTGATAGAAGAAGAAACAGAGTTGATAGGGAAGAAACAGGGGATCCACTATTAGAGTCAGAATTTAAAAGAGCTTTAAAGGACTTAGGATTAAATAAGGTAGAAGGGACAGATAACATTTCATTCTTTCTAAAATCAATGGGGGAATATGGCAACAAAACGACTATTCACGTAGATGTGTAGAACGTATGAGACTGCAGATATACCATTAGACTTCTGGAAAAACATCATCCACACAGTTCCGAAGATAGCAGGACCCGACAGGAGCGATAATTATTGCACAGTCAGATTAACAGCTCTTGCATCAAAGCTGCTGACAAGAATAATATATAGAAGACTGGAAAAGAAAATTGAGGATCTATTAGATGACGATCAGTTTGGATTTAGGAAAGGTACGGGCACCAGAGAGGCAGTTTTGACATTGCGCTTGCTAACGGAGGCACGATTGAAGAAAAGTCGACGCATTCGAAGGACTTATCGACCTGGACAAATCGTGTGACAATGTAAAATGATGCGCGCTGATTGAAATTCTGAGAAAAGTTAGGGTAAGCTATAGGGAAAGACGGGTAATACATGATATGTACAACAACAAAGAGGAAACAGTAAGACTGGGAGACCAAGAACGAAGTGGTCAGATTAAAAAGGGTGAAAGACAGGGATGTAATCTTTCACTCCTACTGTTCAGTCCATGGATAGGAGAAGCAGTGAGAGAAAAAAATAAATAACTAAAATAAAGTAAAAAATAAAATTAGGATTCAAGTGCAAGATTAAAATTCAGTTTGAAAGGATAAGCATGATTCGCTGAAGAGATTGCTATCCTCAGTGAAAGTGAAAAAGAATTACAGGACCTGTTGAATGGAATGAACACTCTAATGGGTATAGAATATGGACTGACAGTAAATCGAAGAAAGGCGAAATACGAAGTGGCAGAAATGAGAATAGCGAGAAACTTAACATCAAAATTGGTGATCACGAAGTAGATGAAGTCAAGGGCTGCTGCTGCATAAGCAGCAGAAAACTCATGACGGACGGAGCAAGGAGGTCATAAGAAACAGGGTATCACTGCGAAAACGGCATTCCTGGACAAGAGAAGTCTAATAGTATTAAACTTAGATGTTAATTTGAGGAAGAAATTTGTGAGAATGTACCTCTGAAGCACAGAATTGTATGTTAGTGAAACACTGATTGTGGAAACCAGAACAAAGAGACTGGAATCGTTTTAAATGTGGTACTACATAAGAATCTTGAAAATTAGGTGAACTGGTAATGTAAGGAATGAGGAGGTTCTCTGCAGAATCAGCGATGAATGGAATGTATGGAAAACACTGACAAGATTAAGGGACAGGATGATAGGACATCTGTTAAGGCATCAGGGAATTAAGGGAAAAAAAATAACGTTATCGCTTGATGTCGAATGTCTATCGATTATCCTTAATCCTCATGGTCTTTGTCCAGTGAATCATTAGTTTAGATCACTCATTATCCATACAGCTCAGTTGTTTTACTTGTTGAATGTTATTTCTCTCAGTGTAATTTTTTCAGAAAATACTTGTTATGCATTTGAGACAGATACTTTCTAATAAGTGGTGGTCAATGTGACCGACATTTTTTTCTTCAGATAGATGAAACCCCTTTTTTGTCGAGATGAGTAATGATTTTTGAGAGAACCATCAGACAGAACTCATTTCTCAAGGCCAATGTTTTCATCACATTATTCTGTTGGGCGACAGTTCTGATTACCATATGTGATTCTACGGGGAGTGATCAGCCTCCCGCAAGGTGCAACCGATGCAAATCGTCGTGGCTGCGGGAAGGCGTGTCCAATTCGTTTGCCATTTTTCACTTTGTTAAAAATCTTATATTTCATTACAACTTACTAACAAGTCTGAATTGTTAAGCTGATAAAAGTTTATAGTCTGTTGGGTTACGAATATTGTAATACGCCTCTTACAAGGGAACCTCCCCATCGCACCCCCCTCAGATTCAGTTATAAGTTGGCACAGTGGATATGCCTTGAAAAACTGAACACAGGTCAATCGAGAAAACAGGAAGAAGTTGTGTGCAACTATCAAAAAAATAAGCAAAATATACAAACTGAGTAGTCTATGTGCAAGATAGGCAACATCAAGGAGACTGTGAGTCCAGGAGCGCCGTGGTCCCGTGGTTAGCGTGAGCAGCTGTAGAATGAAAGGTCCTTGGTTCAAGTCCTCCCTCTATTGAAAAGTTTAATTTCTATATTTTCGCAGTTATGATCTGTCCGTTCGTTCATTGACGCCTCTGTTCACTGTAATAAGTTTAGTGTCACACCGCAAAACCGTGCGATTAGTAGACGAAACTACGTGCCTCTCCAATGGGAACCGAAAACATTTGATCGCTAGGTCATAGGTCAACCGACTCCTCCACAGGAAAACACGTCTGATATATTCTACACGACACTGGTGACGGCATGTGCGTCACATGACAGGAATATGTTGTCGACCCACCTAACTTGTACACTTGGCGAATGGGTAAAAAGATTCTTCTACCTTGCCCGATTTAGGTTTTCTTGTGGATGTGATAATCAATCCAATAAAAGTGATGAAAACATAAGAGTTCGTCACATAAACTGCAACAAAAGAATGCAACAGTTTCACAGTCACACAGTTTTCCCTGTGCTCTGTCAAAACATATGTTTTTAACGTTTTCAAATTTTTCCGTGAGTAGACCGTCAAATCCTGCATATGTCCACGCAAATCTGAACATGTCCAGGAATTTTGGAGAGCGAAGTTGATTGTCTGTGTGTGTGCATGAACTTTGACAATTGTCTGAAAATAAAAAATTAAAATTTTCACTCGAGGGAAGACTTGCACCAAGGACTTCTCGTTCCACAGCTGCTCACGCTAACCACAGGACCACGGCGCTACTCAAGTAGTACTCTCCTTATTGTTGCCTATGTTAAGCATGGACTATTGTTTCTATATTTTGCTTATTTTTTTAATAGTTCCACACAACTTCTTCCTGTTTTCTCGATTTATCTGTGTTCAGTTTTTCAAGGCGTATCCACTGTGCCAACTTATAACTAAATCTGAGGGGGGTGCGATGGGGAGGTTCCCTAGTTAGAATAATGTCTATACAATAACTCAACTACATCTGCGATATTAAATACTTTGAATGAAATTGAAAAGACGTCCACTCAGTATTAAACTGCACTGACAGAAAAAAATGTGAACATGAAGGAGGAGCTGTGCGAGACAAACGAAAGTTCATTGTTCAAGGCAGATGTATAAGGGTGGTGCCAATAGCACTACTACGAGGACGCAAATCAGGTTTGCTTTGAAAACGCGCTGTAATGGTCCTGAGCGTTAGTTACCTTCGAGATTGGACGTAATGAGTTGATGTCAGTCAAGAATGCCTCTAAGACAACGAGACGCCACCATCAACAGCTCACCGAGTTTGAAAAGATCGTGTAACACGAGAAGGTGAATGTTCATTCTGCGATGTTGCAGTAAGACTTTAGCGGTAATGTAGCCACTATATATGATAGCTCGAAATTTGCTGTACGACTTCGTGAACTATCCCCGCTTCAACCCCTACAATTTCATGAAGTTGCCTTTGGTGGAAGCGTTAAACGTAGCCTCCAAAACAGTGTCAGTAACGGAGGTGTGTTCGAAGCAGATGGCTGTCACTGAGTTTCTATTGTCGGAAAAGCAAACCATCGCAGATATTCGCAGACGCTTGTAAACTGTCTACAGAGATCAGGCAGTGAAAAAAAGCACGGCGAGTCGTTGGGCGAGGCGTCTGTCATCATCACAACCTCGTCGCGCAAACCCGTCCGATCTCCCGCACGCTGACTGGTCGCACACAGCTTTGAGTCCGACAATGTTGCAACGTCCGGACACTCTCATTCGAGGTGATCGACGGATCACAATGAAATACCTCGCTGTTGGTAGTGCTGACACATTCGTCCACCAATTGTGTTCCTCAAAGGTGTGTGCCAACTGGGCTTCTTGCCGGCCAGCGGAAGTCCATAAAGAGGACTGAAGGATCCTGATCGTGACAATTTCTTGTTGATCATCTTCACAGGAGGTGAAACAAGGGCTGATCACTTCGAACTGGAAACAAACGGCAATCCATGGAGTGGTGCCACACCACTTGTCTCCTCCGAAGAGAAAATTCAAAGCCGCAACCTCAGCCATTAAAGTTAAGGCGGCGATCTTCTGGAGCTCTTTTGTATCTGTTTGGTGTCCTCCCTCATGGTGCAACTATAACCTGTGAAGTGTATTGTGCTATGCTCAGGAAATTGAAGAAACGACTTCAGCTTGTTCGTCAACACAAAAATCTCCATGACAACACAAGATGTCACAAGTCTGCGAACCTGAGAGAAGCTGAAAAAAAAGCATTGGACAGTTCTTCTTCATCCTACCTAGAGCCCCGATCTCGCATCTTCCGACTTCCAAGTGTTTGGTCCAACCAAGGATGCACTCTGCGGGAAGTAGTACGTGAAATATGGGAAGGCTATTGCTGTAGCAAAACGTTGGGTCTGGCATCGGGCAGTAGAGTGGTACAATGTGGGTATACAGGCCATCTCAGTAAGGTAACGTAAGGCCGTCGCATGAACGGAAATTATGTTGAAAAGTAAGGTGTTGTAGTCAATGGGCGAGGAGAATAATATGGTGTACTGGAATCCTGACTAAAACCAACCTGGTTTCAAGAAAAAAATGCGTTGTTTCACTTCTTGAACACGCCTAGTACGAGGCCGCAAAAGTCTTTGCTAACAGATGAGCGAGTCGGTCGCTCTCAGACCTTCTCGATGAACCCGTCTCGTCTTTGCTTGCCTAACATGCTATAGCAGATTACATCCTTTCAGTTCTCCCTACTACCTGTAGAAGAGCAGTGTGTTGTTTGTAGGTTTCCCGTAAAATTAGCGCTCTTTCTTTAATGTACTGGTCCATTTAATTCCTAGGTACCTTTTACCCTTAGGTAGGTGATAACGGATCGGAGCGTGGAATGTCAGATCCCTTAATCGGGCAGGTAGGTTAGAAAATTTAAAAAGGGAAATGGATAGGTTAAAGTTAGATATAGTGGGAATTAGTGAAGTTCGGTGGCAGGAGGAACAAGACTTCTGGTCAGGTGACTACAGGGTTATAAACACAAAGTCAAATAGGGGTAATGCAGGAGTAGGTTTAATATTGAATAGGAAAATAGGAACGCGGGTAAGCTACTACAAACAGCATAGTGAACGCATTATTGTGGCCAAGATAGGTACGAAGCCCACACCTACTACAGCAGTACAAGTTCATATGCCAACTAGCTCTGCAGATGACGAAGAAATTGAAGAAATGTATGATGAAATAAAAGAAATAATTCAGATAGTGAAGGGAGACGAAAATTTAATAGTCATGGGTGACTGGAATTCGAGTGTAGGAAAAGGGAGAGAAGGAAACGTAGTAGGTGAATATGGATTGGGGCTAAGAAATGAAAGAGGAAGCCGCCTGGTAGAATTTTGCACAGAGCACAACTTAATCATAGCTAACACTTGGTTTAAGAATCATAATAGAAGGTTGTATACATGGAAGAACCCTGGAGATACTAAAAGGTATCAGATAGATTATATAATGGTAAGACAGAGATTTAGGAACCAGGTTTTAAATTGTAAGACATTTCCAGGGGCAAATGTGGACTCTGACCACAATCTATTGGTTATGACCTGTAGATTAAAACTGAAGAAACTGCAAAAATGTGGGAATTTAAGGAGATGGGACCTGGATAAACTGAAAGAACCAGACGTTGTACAGAGTTTCTGGGAGAGCATAAGGGAACAATTGACAGGAATGGGGGAAAGAAATACAGTAGAAGAAGAATGGGTAGCTTTGAGGAATGAAGTAGTGAAGGCAGCAGAGGATCAAGTAGGTAAAAAGACGAGGGCTAGTAGAAATCCTTGGGTAACAGAAGAAATATTGAATTTAATTGATGAAAGGAGAAAATATAAAAATGTAGTAAATGAAGCAGGCAAAAAGGAATACAAACGTCTCAAAAATGAGATCGACAGAAAGTGCAAAATGGCTAAGCAGGGATGGCTAGAGGACAAATGTAAGGATGTAGAGGCTTGTCTCACTAGGGGTAACATAGATACTACCTACAGGAAAATTAAAGAGACCTTTGGAGAGAAGAGAACCACTTGTATGAACATCAAGAGCTCAGATGGAAACCCAGTTCTAACCAAAGAAGGGAAAGCAGAAAGGTGGAAGGAGTATCTAGAGGGTCTATACAAGGGCGATGTACTTGAGGACAATATTATGGAAATGGAAGAGGATGTAGATGAAGATGAAAGATGAAATGGGAGATACGATACTGCGTGAAGAGTTTGACAGAGCACTGAAAGACCTGAGTCGAAACAAGGCCCCCGGAGTAGACAACATTCCATTGGAACTACTGACGGCCTTGGGAGAGCCAGTCCTGACAAAACTCTACCATCTGGTGAGCAAGATGTATGAAACTGGCGAAATACCCTCAGACTTCAAGAAGAATATAATAATTCCAATCCCAAAGAAAGCAGGTGTTGACAGATGTGAAAATTACCGAACAATCAGTTTAATAAGCCACAGCTGCAAAATACTAACACGAATACTTTACAGACGAATGGAAAAACTAGTAGAAGCCGACCTCGGGGAAGATCAGTTTGGATTCCGTAGAAATACGGGAACACGTGAGGCAATACTGACCTTACGACTTATCTTAGAAGAAAGATTAAGGAAAGGCAAACCTACGTTTCTAGCAATTGTAGACTTAGAGAAAGCTTTTGACAATGTTGACTGGAATACTCTCTTTCAAATTCTAAACGTGGCAGGGGTAAAATACAGGGAGCGAAAGGCTATTTACAATTTGTACAGAAACCAGATGGCAGTTATAAGAGTCGAGGGGCATGAAAGGGAAGCAGTGGTTGGGAAGGGAGTAAGACAGGGTTGTAGCCTCTCCCCGATGTTATTCAATCTGTATATTGAGCAAGCAGTAAAGGAAACAAAAGAAAAATTCGGAGTAGGTATTAAAATCCATGGAGAAGAAATAAAAACTTTGAGGTTCGCCGATGACATTGTAATTCTGTCAGAGACAGCAAAGGACTTGGAAGAGCAGTTGAACGGAGTGGATGGTGTCTTGAAGGGAGGATATAAGATGAACATCAACAAAAGCAAAACGAGGATAATGGAATGTAGTCGAATTAAGTCGGGTGATGATGAGGGTATTAGATTAGGAAATGAGACACTTAAAGTAGTAAAGGAGTTTTGCTATTTGGGGAGCAAAATAACTGATGATGGTCGAAGTAGAGAGGATATAAAATGTAGACTGGCAATGGCAAGGAAAGCGTTTCTGAAGAAGAGAAATTTGTTAACATCGAGTATAGATTTAAGTGTCAGGAAGTCTTTCCTGAAAGTATTTGTATGGAGTGTAGCCATGTATGGAAGTGAAACATGGACGATAAATAGTTTGGACAAGAAGAGAATAGAAGCTTTCGAAATGTGGTGCTACAGAAGAATGCTGAAGATTAGATGGGTAGATCACATAACTAATGAGGAGGTACTGAATAGGATTGGGGAGAAGAGGAGTTTGTGGCACAACTTGACCAGAAGAAGGGATCGGTTGGTAGGACATGTTCTGAGGCATCAAGGGATCACCAATTTAGTATTGGAGGGCAGCGTGGAGGGTAAAAATCGTAGGGGGAGACCAAGAGATGCATACACTAAGCAGATTCAGAAGGATGTAGGTTGCAGTAGGTACTGGGAGATGAAGAAGCTTGCACAGGATAGAGTAGCATGGAGAGCTGCATCAAACCAGTCTCAGGACTGAAGACCACAACAACAACAACAACATAGGTGATAACTTCATTATAGTGAACTCGATTCTGGTAGGCAAATTTCAATCATGTTCTCGCTGCTAAAGATACCAAGAACTACTTTTATTTGTTTTTCTCTTACAAATAAAAGATCTTTTCGTGTGCTGAATAGCAAGAAGAAAATACATTATCTCTTGCAAGTTACGATAAACAGGAAGTCACCTATGACCACTGTCAGTTTCCTGAACGATTGAAGTACTCAGTAGTAAAGCCGCTTTATAAAAAGGGAGAAAGGGATAATGTAGACAATTTTAGACCTATTTCTATGCAATCGGTGTTTGCTAAAGCTATTGAAAAGGCTGTGTTTGTAAGGATAATTGATCATTTTGTATGACATAATATGCTATCAAATGTCGTTTAACAACTGAAAATGCTATATCCTCTTTTCTGTGTGAGCTACTAGATGGGTTAAACAAAAGGTTTCGAACGCTAGGCACATTTTTCGATTTAACTAAGGCTGAGAATGGCTGTGATGTGGGGTCTGAGTGGAGTACAGCCAAATGGGGGGTGCCACAGGGATCAGTGTTGGGTCCGTTCCTCCTCCTTATTTATATAAATAATATGCCTGCTGACACTAACTTGGTAGTAAAGTTATGTTGTGTGCAACATTGACCCAGTTTCAAATAGTGCAACTTGTAGAAAATAAACTAACACTGACAGTAAGACTCAGGTTTTACAGTTCCTAACACACAATTCAACAAAACTCGACGTTTTAATTTCACAGAATGGGCATATGATTAGTGCAATTGCACAGTTCAAATTTCTAGGTGTTCAGATTGATACTAAACTGTCGTGGAAAGCCCACATTCAGGATCTTGTTCAAAGACTTAATGCTGCCATTTTTACTATTCGAACGGTGTCTGAAGTACGTGATCGTTCGATACGAAAATTAGTCTACTTTGCTTATTTGCACTCGCTTATGTCGTATGGTATTATATTTTGGGGTAACTCTTCCCATTCTAATATGATATTTTTGGCTCAGAAACGGGCGGTTCGGGCAATAAGCGTTGTAAGTTTGCTAATCTCTCGTCGACCCCTGTTCACTAGTCTGGTATTCCGACATTGGCTTCTCAATATATATATTCTTTTCTGTCGTTTCCTTTAACAATATCAGCTTATTCCCAAGAACAAGCAGCTTTCGCTCAGTTAATACTCGGCAGAAATCCAACCTGCATTTGGATCGGACTTTCGTAATTCTTGTACGGAGAAGTGTGCAGTATTCTGGTGCATCCATTTTCAATAAGCTACCACAAGAATTAAAAAATGTTAGCAGTAAGCCACGCGCTTTCAAATCGAAACCGAAGATTTTCCTCACAGGTAACTCCTTCTATTCTGCTGAGGAGTTCCTTGAAGAATTAAGCTGATTATTATGTTATATTGTTGATTGCGTTTACCTTAACTTATGGTTTCACTTTTTTTGGGTTCATAAATATTTTATTTTTATCTGTTATTACTTTTATGTTGTTATTTCATAAACTGACACGTTCCATGGCCTTGCAGATTTGCTCCTCAATTTGGTCCTACGGAAGATGATGCGTAAATAAATAACCGTAAATCAAAATTACGCCGCAACCCTTATGGTGCTGACATATTTCGCAAAAGCTTCTGCGACTCTGAACTGTAAATATGTTCACACTTATTATTTTTCTCAGGATTATTTTGAGACAGTTTCCATGTCAGTAATTACTCTGCCAACAGCTGCTCCATTGTCTGAATGGAAACTGATGCTGGACGTGAACGTGCTGGGTCTGAGCATCTGCACCAGGGAGGCCGTGCAGGACATGCTGAGCAGGGGCGTCGACGACGGCTTCATTGTGAACCTCTGCAGGTAGGAGAAACTTGTTGTTTATGCGATTACCAGAAAGCAGCTCTACTTGTCACCAGTATCGACATTCATTTATTGTAACTATCAGCCTTGGGTCACGCAGATAGTATCACAACTTGTTTCTACATCTCAGTAAGTTGTCACTACAAATGTTGACTTCGTTGCTTAGTAACTCTTTAACTGAACAGACAGAGCAGCGCTTACAGTACTCAGTTGATGGATTCTATGCATCTGACAATCACTTACTAACAAATCGAAATCGGTCACGGTTTCGTGTCGCCGTGTAAATCATAGATTTTTTCGTGAGGGCACACACAAAGAAAGAGCGTGTCATACACTGCCCCACAAAAGGAATGAATCACTCAGAAGACATGGTCATACAGGTACACATCATCGGCTTGTACATTCATGCTCATAAATTAAGAATAATGCTGATACATGGTGAAACAACGCTCTGGTGGTCGGTTTGCGGGTTTAAATCACCTCGGGGTATGCAGTGCATCTGGTCTGCGGTCGTCGCTAGGTGTCGCTGGCAGCAGTCCACATACGCAAAGGGGTGTTGGTGCATGTCAGAGTATGTTGCAGCGAGTAAGTGTGTAGACGTTTCCAGACGTGCTAATGGTGACTGTGTGTAGAAAATGGCTCGAAGAACACATATTGATAACGTTATGAAGGGTAGGATACTAAGGCGAGTGGAGGCTGGTCAAACACAGCAGGTTGTAGCATGGGCCCTCCGTGTGCCACAAAGTGTGATCTCAGGATTATGGCAACGATTCCAGCAGACAGGAAACGTGTCCAGGCGCTACAATACGGGACGTCCACAAGGTATAACACCATAAGAAGACCGATATCTCACCATCAGTGCCCGCAGACTGCCACGGAATACTGCAGGTAGCCTTGCTCGGGACCTTACCGCAGCCACTAGAACAGTTGTCTCCAGACACACAGTCTACAGACGACTGAACAGACATGGTTTATTCGTCCGGAGACCTGCAAGGTGCATTCCACAGACCCCTGGTCACAGGAGAGCCCCTAAAGCCTGGTGTCAGGAACACAGAACATGGTCATTGGAACAGTGGTCCCAGATTATGTTCACGGACGAGTCCAGTTATAATCTGAACAGTGATTCTCGCCGGGTTTTCATCTGGCGTCAACCAGGAACCAGGTACCAGCCCATTAATGTCCTTGAAAGGGACCTGTATGGAAGTCATGGTTTGATGGTGTGGGGCGGGATTATGATTGGTTCACGTACACTCCTGCATGTCTTTGACAGAGGAACTGTAACAGGTCAGGTGTATCGGGACGTAAGTTTGCACCTGTACCTCTGCCTTTTCAGGGGTGCAGTGGATCCCACCTTCCTCCTAATGGATGATAACGCACGGCCCCACCGAACTGCCATCGTGGAGGAGTACCTTGAAACAGAAGGCATCAGGCGAATGGAGTGGCCTGCCTGTTCTCCAGACCGAAACCTCATCGAGCACGTCTGGGATGCTCTCAGTCGACGTATCGCTGCACATCTTCAAACCCCTACGACACTTCAGGAGCTCCTACAGGAACTGGTACAAGAATGGGACGCTATACCCTAGCAGCTGCTCGACCACATGATCCAGAGTATGCCAACCCGTTGTGCGGTCTGCGTACGTGTGAATGGAGATCATATCCCATATTGATATCGGGGTACGTGCGCAGGAAACAGTGGCGTTTTGTAGCACATGTGTTTCGGGACGGTTTTCTCAACTTATCACCAATACCGTGGACTTACAGATCTATGTCTTGTGTGTTCTCTATGTACCTATGCTATTAGCGCAAGTTTTGTGTAGTACCACATTGTGTGGCACCACATTCTGCAATTAACCTTAATTTATGAGCATGGATGTATATATATGATCATAACTGTAATTCTCTGTGACTGACAGAACGACCACACGAATGCTTTAGTGTTGCTCGTGTTTAGTGCCGTTACCGAGACTTATAGGGTGTATTTATGAGGGATGTGTACAGCGTCAGATGTTAACTGATCACTCTGAAGAACACGGAGATACATCAGTGTCAAACAGTATTTTTAGCGCCTCACAGAAATTAAAGGGACCTCACCTTATGTCACCATTTCGGTGGCTGATCGAATTGTATAATATTCAGATTTGTGGGGAATTCATGCAAGATAGTGGCCCAATGTTGAACTCGATGAGAACTTGATGACAGACTTGTTGTCACACTTGTTGTCAAGGTTCCAGTCGACTACATCTGAGCATTACAACATTCGCCATACTGTACACAAAACACATTGCAACCTCTTCATATCTGCACTGGCCGTCTGAGGACAAGTGATGCACTTCTTGCGACATTCTGTGTCATCCCCTACCATAGGTCGGTAACTGGCAGCAGCCGGACCAGGTAATTGCTTTATTGCATTATCACCACAAAAAAATAGTTGCCATGACTGGGAACCAAGAACTGCTAATGAATGGCATCACGCTTTGTTCACCGATGAGTTGCAGTTCTGCACTACCACAGATGACCTTAGTCGGAGAGTATGACGGCGACCCGGCCAGAGGACCCATTCTCCAAATGTTCTGGAGATGCACAGCGGTCTTAGCTCCTCACGGCATAGTGTACTTGGTACGACTTCAGCTCAAGGCTGGTAGTGATTGTGGGAAGTCTGGCAGCATAATGGTTCAGCACGGTGATCCTGCAGCATCATGTTTTGTCTCTGAAATGCCAGTACCATGCTGCAATTTTAAAACAGGGCTATGCTTGTCTACAGATGGCATATGTCTTTGTGAACTGCACGATTCTGAGGTACTCCTGTGGCCAGCAGGATCCCCTGATCTGTCCCCCACAGAACATGTGTGCGAGCAGCTAGCATGCCAACTCCATCCCATTGCCAGTATTCAGGATATCAAGGACCTGTTACAAGAGTTGTGGGCTACCATGCCACAAGAGACGATAACGAATTTATGACTGTAGTATCACCCCACAGGCGTCGCAGAGTTGGCAACAAAATTGCAAGTTTCATTTAGATGGCAACAGTGGTTGCACAGTATCTGTCGAACACAGTGGTGTGGACCCGCTGAGCCAAGCCTGCAATGGCTCTGGACACGGAACGCCCTTTGCTGCCGTGATATAGGACAGCCGGTGGCAGCCACTCAACACATTTGCACTCGGAATCTCTTTGGTACAACACTACAGTTCTTGATTAATGCAATGAGCCTCTTCCTTGTTGACACTGAGAGCTGGACTTTATTTGTTGCTGTATTATTTGTAATGAGTTTTCATACGTTTGGAGAAACACAAGTAAATCTTCTGTTTTTTTGTGTTAACTTGTTCGTTAATCATTTCTGTTGTGGTCCAGCTTTCTTATGATGATAGTTACCGCACCACTCCGTAGCCACCTCTCCTTACTGTTTTCTACAAAGTAGCACACAACAATGACACCATTCCCAAACCAATGAGGGTATGTGTCTGGGCAGGAGGGGGTACAATGTCATTCTGATAAATGGACTCAAACTGCCAAGTTATTTGTAAATGTGACTCGATTTTCTATCTTCATTTCTGGGTGCTTCATCTTTTGTTAGACAGCGTAAATTAAAACAAATACAGTCATGCTCATAAATTAAGGATAATGCTGACACTTGGTGAAACAACGCTCTGGTGGGAGGTTTGTAGGTTTAAATCACCTCGGGGTACGACCATGCGGTGCATTTGACCTGCGGTCGTAGCACGGTGGCGCTGGCAGCAGTCCACATACGCAGAGGTGCATGACAGAGTACGGTGTAGCGAGTAGGTGTGCAGACGTTTTCAGACGTGCTAATGACTGTGTGTTGAAAATGGCTCAAAGAACACAAATTGATGACATTATGAGGGGTAGAATACTAGGGCGACTGCAGGCTGGTCAAACACAGCAGATCGCAGCAGGGCCCTCCGTGTGCCACAAAGTGTGATCTCAAGATTATGGCAACGATTCTAGCAGACAAGAAACGTGTCCAGGAGCTACAATACGGGACGTCCACAAGGTACAACACCAGAAGAAGACCGATATCTCACCATCAGTGCCCGCAGACTGCCACGGAATACTGCAGGTAGCCTTGCTCGGGACCTTACCGCAGCCACTAGAACAGTTGTCTCCAGACATACAGTCTACAGACGACTGAACAGACATGGTTTATTCGTCCGGAGACCTGCAAGGTGCAATCCACAGACCCCTGGTCACAGGAGAGCCCCTAAAGCCTGGTGTCAAGAACACAGAACATGGTCATTGGAACAGTGGTCACAGGTTATGTTCACGGACGAGTGCAGGTATAGTCTGAAGAGTGATTCTCGCCGGGTTTTCATCTGGTGTGAACCAGGAACCAGATACCAACGCCTTAATGTCCTTGAAAGGGACCTGTATGGAGGTCGTGGTTTGATGGTGTGGGGTGGGATTATGATTGGTGCACGTACACTCCTGCATGTCTTTGACAGAGGAACTGTAACAGGTCACGTGTATCGGGACGTCATTTTGAACCAGTATGTTCATCTTTTCAGGGGTGCAGTGGGTCCCACCTTCCTCGTGACGGATAATAACGCACGGTCCCATCGAGCTGCCATCGTGGAGGAGTGCCTTGAAACAAAAGAAATCACGCGAATGGAGCGGCCTGATTGTCTCCAGACCGAAACCCCATCGAGCACGTCTGGGATGCTCTCGGTCGACGTATCGCTGCACGTCTTCACACCCCTAGGACACTTGAGGAGCTCCGACAGGCACTGGTGCTAGAGAGGGAGGCTATACCCCAGCAGCTGCTCGACCATCCGATCCAGGTATGCCAACCCGTTGTGCGGCCCATGTACGTGTGCATGGTGAACATATCCCATATTGGTGTCAAGGTACATGCGCAGGAAACAGTGGCGTTTTGTAGCTCGTGTTTCGCGAAGCCTTTCTCAACTTATCACCAATACCATGGACTGACAGATCTCTGTCGTGTGTGTTTGTAAAATGGTTCAAATGGCTCTAAGCACTATGGAACTTAACATTTGAGGTCATCAGTCCCCTAGATTTAGAACTACTTAAACCTAACTAACCTAAGGACATCACACACATCCACGCCAGAGGCATGATTCGAACCTGCGACTGTAGTAGCAGCGCGGTTCCAGACTAAAGTGCCCAGAACCGCTCGGCCACAGCGGCCAGCGTGTGTATTCCCTATGTGCCTATGCTATTAGCGCCAGTTTTTCTGTAGTGCCACGGTGTGTGGCACGGTCTGCAGTTATCCTGAGCATGAGTGTAGATTTCAGCCTTAAGCCATTACCAAATGTTACAAGTACAAAAAATGTGTTTATGTCAGTGGCTGCTTAGATACAGTGTAGCGGAATTGAAGACCTGTGATTTGGTCATCTATTTTACTCCACAATCATATCAAGCCAGGAAGTCATGCTAATTGCTACTAAATTAGCCTGTTATACAAATATTGGTTTATAGAATCGAAGGTACATGCTTTGGTGATAACTGTTGATGATACGTACAACACGTTATAATGGCTTAAACTGCAATATAGATGTGGAGTAAGATTTGTTGTACGGTCAAGTCGGGGTTAAATCTTTCAAACAGACCAGTTGTTCTCGAAGGTTAGGTAGAAATTATTCAGCCTTTGGCTCGGGTTCGAACCATACTAACGTTCAATGTCATATCTTTGTACCTATCTGTTGTTCATATTTTAGGAAACCCATGGAAGAACACCTTTGCTTACGCCCTCTCTCAAGGGCCACTTGTATTTGCGCTCGCAATCTCCTGACAGGCTAACTTCAGTGCTAATTAATTCGGAAACAGTGCAGTGTATACAACTTTTTTCTTAACAATTTTTTCTCAGCCGCAACCTGCCTTGCAACATCCTTATAAGACTGTTTATGACCACTGTGTATATGATATGTTTTCTAATAAAACACATTGAATAATTTATTTTATTAATGATAATCCTTAAACAAAAAGTCACCTTTCCGAAAAGGAGCAATTAACGCAATTATCTTGGGGAGAACTTATTTGAAGTCTGGGTCGTAGTTGTAATTCCTTTGGAAAATAAACGTTCACTAGGCATAGATTCTGCAACGACGATACGATACTGTTAAGCATATTGGTACAAACACGGAAAAATGACTTCCATATGCGTCCTTTCCGCCCGAGAGGTTCTAGGCGCTTCAGTCTGGAACCGAGCGACCGCTACGGTCGCAGGTTCGAATCCTGCCTCGGGCATGGATGTGTGTGATGTCCTTAGGTTAGTTAGGTTTAAGTAGTTCTAAGTTCTATGGGACTGATGATCTCAGAAGTTAAGTCCCATAGTGCTCAGAACCATTTGAAAACCTTCTTTCTGCAAATGAGTTGCTCTATTAAGATAAGAACAAAATAGTACACCTGGAACGTTTTGTTCCGATGACGGCGTGTACCACCTGGGGTATAGTTTTGTATCCCGCCTGGAAGGCGGCGCGTGGGTCTGCTCCTGAGGTCTGCAAATTAGGCCGAATGAAGGAAGCGAGTAGGAGCAGGAGAGGTGAAGCACTTCGGTACTGCAAGTAAAGCACCTTTACTGGTGTATAAACATATACAGACACTGTGGTGTCACCGCCAGACACCACACTTGCTAGGTGGTAGCCTTTTAAATCGGCCGCGGTCCGTTAGTATACGTCGGACCCGCGTGTCGCCACTGTCAGTAATTGCAGACCGAGCGCCACCACACGGCAGGTCTAGAGAAACGTCCTGGCACTCGCCCCAGTTGTACAGCCGGCGTTCATAGCAATGGTTTACTGACAAATACGCTCTCATTTGCCGAGACGATAGTTAGCATAGCCTTCAGCTACATTTGCTACGACCTAGCAAGGCGCCGTATTCAATTGATATTGAGATTCTATTAATCTATCATCAAGAGCGATGTTCTACAAATGTGGATTAAAGTTAAGTATTCCAGAAGCTACGTACTTTTCTTTATAGCATTCATTACGTATACTGTTTCAGACCTCACGCCAGCCTGCGTGAGTTTAAGCGCGTGCCTTTCGGCTTCCTCTCATTGTGTCTAGGCTGTCTTGTCTAGACACAACAGACACATTACTTAACTTTTGGTACAGATGAGCACGTAGGTGCGAAGCCGTTCATGGATCAAGGCTAACAGTTGCTAGAAGTTACAAAGGCAAAGTCTATAATGGATATCCCCCCCTGCCCTCTACAAGTAGAAGCTAAGTTGCTAGGTCGTCTGCTCTTGATCAGCTGGGCCGAAAAGAGAGCGGCGCTCATTGAGCTCCACAGCGCGGCTAGAGGGCGGTGTGGTCGGCGTAGTTCATCCGCCCTCGCAGTGACAACCTACCAGCGCGCACCTGCAGTATGGCATCGGAACTATCGATACCGCAGATAGTAGATGTATTGATAGTAGTCTGCCAAGAGATGGGTTAGTGGCATCGCTACCAGAGTGCCATCTGTGTCTATCATTTAATAGGGAATGCTGACTGCCTTAGGGCTCACTGTGCTCCAAACATCTGAAGGAAGCAGGCAACTGAACGAGATTGAAACGGATCAAATAATGGTCCTTCCGGAGAACCACCTCACCATTTCGACGTGCTGCGACACTTGGGCAACGATGCTGATATTCGTGGTCAAGTGGACATTCTCACACACATAGACTTAGTTCTTGCAGCACATACGCCGGCCAGGATCGTCGTATTGTGAGACAAGCAGTTGCAAATTGTGCAGTCACATCACAGGTAAGAGGGTTTGTGAGCCCAGACATGAGCGACGCAAACTATTGCGAATCGATTATTAACTGTGGGACTAGAGGCAGGCACACCTCTAGCCTGTCTTCTACTCACGCCGTAGCATCGATCTGCACATCTAAACTGTTGCCGTCGGAGGATCACTTGGAAGACGGAACGGCGCGCCGTGGTCTTCAGCGATGAAAGCAGATTCCGCCTGGACACAAGTGATAGTCGTTTGCGCTTACTGTGTAGATGTGGTGAGCGCTGTCACGTGGAGCGCATTCGTTTTAGACACGCTGGCCCCACCCCAGGTCGAGGGTGCGATAAGCTACAACTCTTCGGTGTTTCTGGAGCGGACGCTAACAGTGCTCGGTATGTGCATAGCATTGTTACACCAGCACTTACGCCGTTTTTGCCACAGGAAGATGATTTATTGTTCCAAAAGGATAATGCTCGCCCAAACTCTGCCCATGAAACCCATCACGCTCTGCAAAACGTCCAGCAACTGTCTTGGGCAGCACGATCTTCAATAGTGCATGTGTTGGATACGATGTGATGAGAAATGACTCGTGCGACTCGTCAACCAACAAATTTTACAGAACAACGTAGCACAACGTATCCCTAGGACAGTGTCTGCAGTCTGTACGATCGACTGAATGCCAGAGTCAGAGCCAGCATTGCCGCCAGTGAGGGCTCCACCACGTACCAGTATGGGTGTTTCAGCGTGGGTCGATACATGGTACCACAGAACTGTTTGTGCTACTGATATGTGAATGTAATCACCTGAGATACTCCATACGCATTGGTACAACAATAAAACTTGAACGAACTTGAAACCTAATAAAGAGAGTACTAATTTTTTTCCCGCCAGTGTCTTACAGGGTTTGACACGCCATACTTCTTCACATTTGTGTCCTTCCTTTTTTTTCTTGTGACAGCGCGTTGGCTGTCTACGATGCTCCCAGAAGTCTTATATCTGGTTACAGTAGACGAAGCAGCATCTACTCCGATTCACATGAACTACACTGGTGTCCAAAATTAAAACAACAAACGGAAATTTTGCAAGGTTGTTTAATTTTGCCACAAAACAGTATAAACAGATCATAGTAAAGTAGCAACAATATAAAGAATACAGAACGTAAAAAGCTGCATCATTCATAACGGTAGACAAAAATGTTCTTCTCTTTTCCAGCTTAAGGGGCTCCGGAACGCCTTATACTTGCAATGTTAAAATAACGCTTATAAATTACATCTTTCCTCACAAAGTATTTGAGGTAGGATTATTTATTGGAATATGGGCTACAACTTAACACAGGGATTTTACAAAATTTTAGTTCAGTTATTAAAGATGATTTTTTTTCAATTGTAATGAAAATTCACAACATTTTTTTGCAATTTTTTATTTATATATTCAAAAATATACAGTTTTTTGGAAAAAGGCTGTGTTAAATTATGCAGAAGGTACTGTGTAACATTTACTGAAAGTTTGAAACAAATATGTTTGGAAGATCCTTAGAAAACATGTAATTAGTATGAGAAAATAAAAGTTTTGGGAATCGAGCGACAAAGATTGGATTAACTTTTTAGTGCATTCCAGGTCCATATGATGGATTATCTTCATCCTCTGCAAACTCCTCCTCCAGCTTCCTCTTGTTCCTCCTCCTGTTTACTCTTACTTGTATTTCTAGACTCTTTACAGCCCTGTCTGCAGCCCGAAGGCGTTCCTTGTCTAAAGCAAGCATCGCTCGTACCATCTTAGAACCTATCTTCATTCCCATATTTCTAAATACCTTGCACCTTACAATGTTGCCATCATTGAAAGTCGCAACAGCATCATACACACCAAAGTGAAGTGTTGCTATTCCAACAAATACAGTCTTGGGGATTCTCGACCATATAACACTATTTACACTTTCATTGGGGTTTTGAGTTTTTCCGTGAATACACTTTTTCAACAGTTCAGGTGCTGCTAAGTCTCTGAAAATAGGTTTTATCACCTCCATTATTGCATGAGGCAGACTATGCTTATGAGTGTAGACTTCACCAGTTAGCAATCCTTTGTTATATTTACACCAACTGTCTTCTTCTTTGGGACACAAGCTACGTTGGGGATTTTCATCGTCTTTATTGTTTACAGTAATAACACATACCTTTGGCTTTCCAACATTTCTCCTTTTCTTAAAAGCCTTCAGAGGATTTCTAATAACTTTACTTTTACTCATTATTATACTTCAACAAAACAGAGACTCAAGAAACAGAATTAATTACGAATATTTTCGAGATAACGACAGAGTAAATAAACATGAAACAATCGACAATCACACCAGCGATATATATTGAACCATCACAGGTTAGCCACAACACATACTTTATCTCACATCACTAAAATGTACCTGATGACGCCCGGGTTCCCGGGTTCGATTCCCGGCGGGGTCAGGGATTTTCTCTGCCTCTTGATGGCTGGGTGTTGTGTGCTGTCCTTAGGTTAGTTAGGTTTAAGTAGTTCTAAGTTCTAGGGGACTTATGACCACAGCAGTTGAGTCCCATAGTGCTCAGAGCCATTTGAACCATTTGTACCTGATGAACACGGACGTTAATAATAACACAGCGCCACAGTGGGTCACGCCCATGTAGAACACATTTCAAAAAAAATTTAAAAATAGTTGTAGTCTTCGGAATTGAATAAATTATATATCTATTAAAAGGTAATAGTCTGCAGATTCAGAAAACGCAAAAAAGTAAAAATTGAACTTTTCATGATTTTGAGCCTTTCCGGAGCCCCTTAACGGATTGTCACACACGTTCTAACAACTTGTTAACGTGCTCAGTATGGAGTTTGTTAGCAAGAAATTCATGAGAACGGCGGGGCAGGCTTTGAATGATGTCATCAATCTCATGTTGAGGCAATAACGCCTGTCCCTCCTGCAGAGATGCTCTCAAGTCCTGCAGAGTGGTTGGTGGAGGCCGACGTGATGCTGCCCATATCCCCATGCATCCCAGACATGCCCTGTGGGATTAAAATCTGGAGAGCGAGCAGGCCACGCCATGGGTGCAATATCTTCCGTCTCCAAGATAGCATTAACCACCCGTGAGGGCCGGCCGTTGTGGCCGAGCGGTTCTAGGCGCTTCAGTCTGGAACCGCGCGGCCGCTACGGTCGCAGGTTCGAATCCTGCCTCGGCATGGATGTGTGTGATGTCCTTATGTTAGTTAGGTTTAAGTAGTTCTAAGTTCTAGGGGACTGATGACCTCAGATGTTTAGTCCCATAGTGCTCAGAGCCATTTTTGAACCACCCGTGAGGTCGAGTATTATCGTCCATCAGTATGAAGTCTGGGCCAACAGCACCTCGCAGCAACCGTACATGAGGTCCCAAGACCTCGTCACGATACCTGACAGCAGTTAAGCCTTGCCGATTCACCCACACAGTTTCGTGGTGTTCGTGTGGTTAACATAATCCCAGCCCACACCATTAAGGATTTCCGTCTTTTTCCACAGTGTTTGGGTCCCGAACTTTTAGTTCCACATTCGCTCCAGATGCGAATCCGTCGATAATCTTTCTCCAGACCAAATCGCGACTCATCTGTGAAAAGAATATTGGCCCACCGTTGTGACCATGCAGGTGGCATGTTGACGGCTCCACTCTAGACGCCCTTCTGTGAAGGTAACCAGACAGCACTCTGCTGAAGCCTTCTGCACACCGTTTGCCTCGACACAACACGTCCAGGGGACGCTGCGGGTTCAGATGCCAGTTGCAGTGCAGTACTAAGACGGCACCATTGTGCCCTTACAGCCAAATAATGTTCCTCTCTTTCTGGTGTCACATGTGTTCGGCCCTGCACTGGTCTTCGGGATACAGTTTCGGTCTCTATAAACTGTCGTCACATCCGAGGAACAACAGAAGGATTCACATTAAGCCATCGGTCCACATCAGTTTGCGCCTCTCCTGCTTCCATTCTTCCTATGGTCGTCCATAGCAGAGTCTGGTACGTATCTTTTCTGTGCCATACTAAACTGTCTGTGACTGTGCAGTAGTAGTAGTAGCAGTAGTAGTAGTAGTAGCAGCAGCTTTATTCATCTGTAGATCTCTTTATGCAAGGATATAGAACATTTCAAAATATTTATAAGTTTAGACCAATTTCAAATAACCTAATTCGTACACACATACATTTACAGACTTCTAGTTATAGACTATCATTAGATTTGCTCCTGGTATACAATACATTTTTTTACAAATAACTTATTAAATAATGTGATGCTACACTGTTCAGTCATATCTCACTGTCAGTCACTGCACACGCTATACATATATATATTGTGTACATAGTTCCGCGTAGTCAGCACGTACACAACTTTCACACTAGAGCGCGCCCCGCTAAGCACAACAGCGCAGGCGCAGCGCTCGTCCGTCTCTGCACGTAGAAGATGGCGCTGTCTTAGAGACGGACCAAATTCTGCTTCCGCCGATCCGCGTATTAATATGTAACGCAGCCAATGAGATTGCTGCTAATGTAGAACCTTTTCTCCTCGCGGATCACATTCGCGCAGTGGTACCTGAACGCGCGACGTATTAAACGAGTGTACAGACCTCCGATTAGTCAGTCTGCACCGGTCTGTACCAGTCTGCATTTTTCTGTACCAGTCTATAGTCCAGTTTCAGTCTACGCCTAATAAGATTACCATATTCCTGTACATAGCCATGAAGATAAATGTATAGACACTTTGTCAAGTATCAGAGATATGTGAGAATAAGATTAACGTGCCAAGACCAAAGGAACTTAAGATTGTCAATTGTAAACAGCATCCAGAATCAAGTTACGTAATGTCTACGCTTGTTATTATTTTAATAAATGTGTGTGAAAATTAATCAAGTTCTTTTTAAAGTTGGTCACCGTCAATCTGCTACTCTAAGCGTGCAAGTGGCATTTCTATTGTCAGACCTAAGGGCAGAAGATAAACACGCCTCGATAAGACCATGAGACATATTGCTGACACTCGCCTGCTTCGTTAGAGCGACAAGTCAAATAATCTGATGGTGTGTGTACCGAAGGTCTTACAGTACGTACACCACACGTAACATTTCACTCACTACACACACAAACACACACACACACACACACACACACACACACACACACTGGTGATCTCTGGGCCATTTTCCGTACCACAACTTCCCATTTGGTATCCTGAAAAACTGAGTCAGCATCCCTCTATAATTTGTGATATGTTGAGCTCAGAAAGAGGAAGAGGTGTTAGTGTTGTGCTATGCATAGCTTGGGCGTTAGTATTTAAAGACAAGGGAAAAAGAAGGGAAAGAAACCATAGGGTGAAGGTGTTATGTGGAATGTTGGATTTTTTATAATCATTATTATTATTTATTTGCATAACATTTTTTTACCAAACCCCTACTCTGTTTTATCTAAGGAGTCCTTCAATGTATAAAATGTTTTGTATAACAGGTACTTTTTAGCTGTCATTTTAAATAAGTGTATTTTTGCAATTTCTTTTATCACTTTTGGTAATTTATTGCACAGTTTTATTCTTTGGAAGAAATTGCTGTTTTGAGTTTAATGTTGATTTTTTCTTGGTAAAAGTAAGTTGAGTCTAGTTCTTGTTCCATGGTCATGGACAGATCTGTTTGTGCAGTAATTACCAATGTCATTTTTCATGTGTACAACTGACTGGTAAATGTATTCACTTGATGCAGTTAAAACCCCCAGTGTTTTGAACAGATCTTTACAATGATCTCGACTACTGTTCTTGGTTATTATTCTTATGGCTCTTTTCTGGATTTTGAAAATTGTGTTCATATTTTGTGCATTTGTTCCCCAAAACAGAATGCCATAGTTAAGAACTGAGTGTACATATGAATAGCATGTAACTAAAAGACACTGCATGTTACACACTGATGATAGGATTCTAATGACATAACATGCTGATGACATTCTGTTTGCAAGTACCTTTGTGTGTTCACACCACTTCAACTGAGAATCAGTATTTATTCCTAGAAATTTCGCATTAATTACACAGTCTATAGAGGTGTCATCTATATTTAATTTAATATTGTCATTTTCCCTCTTCAAACCGAAATTCATTTATGTTCAATGTCACTTTATTGTTTATTGACCAATTGTAAACTTCCTTGAGAGTTTCATTTGCTTTGTCTGCGAGGAGTTCTCTTGTTTTATCAGTGACTATAGCACTGCTGTCATCAGCGAAGAGGATTTTTTCACTACGAGTAACACTACTGGGAAAGTCATTGATGTATATCAGGAATAGTATTGATCCTAATATACTATCTTGCAGAACTGCTATATTAATGTATTTTGGTTCTGATTAGTGTTTTACTAAATGTTTAGATCTATTACACAGATATTGTAGATGAAGAACTATCCGGCAAACACTACCCCGTTGGATAGGTGCTCTGACGTCATCTTTGGCGTGGTTGGCCACATTCCGTGCAGAACACTATCGTACGGACATCTGTTGACAGTTTGATTACATCATGAGTTAGACACAGAAAGTGGAAAAAGCCGTTTGTTACTTCAATTTTGGACAGCAGTGTACTTTGTTGCTCATAAACCATACTTTTAATTTACTGTATATCTCGTCCGCATGCTTCTGGATCTCTGTATCTTGAAAATGCAAGTTTTTGAACCCCGGATACAGTAGAGTAGCAATTGCTGCATGATCATTTAATTAATTTAACCGATAACGTTTCTTCAGCTGCCTCAATAAAACGTCCTTCCATTCTTTGACAGTTGGTGAGGCTGGTGGGCTACTGATTCTGTTGACAATTAATCATTGGTATAATTTTGGATGTTTAACATCCGTAACTCGATTCAGTAGAAATACTTTAATTATTCGATTCTTAACATATTCAATATCGAAAGAAAACTATCGAATAATTGAAACTTCCCGGCAGATTAAAACTGTGTGCCGGACCGAGACTCGAACTCGGGACATTTGTCTTTCGCGGACAAGTGCTCTACCAACTGAGCTACCCAAGCACGACTCACGCCAAGTCCTCACAACTTTACTTCTGGCAGTACCTCGTCTCCTACCTTCCAAACTTTACAGAAGCTCTCCTGAGAACCTTGCAGAACTAGCACTCCTGAAAGAAAGGATACTGCAGATACATGGCTTAGCCACAGCCAGGGGGATGTTTCCAGAATGAGATTTTCACTCTGCAGCGGAGTGTGCGCTGATATGAAACTTCCTGGCAAATGAAAGGTTTGCAGGAGAGCTTCTGTAAAGTTTGGAAGGTAGGAGACGAGGTACTGGCAGAACTAAAGTTGTGAGGACGGGGCGTGAGTCGTGCTTGGGTAGCCCAGTTGGTAGAGCACTTGCCCGCGAAAGGCAAAGGTCCCGAGTTCGAGTCTCGGTCCGGCACACAGTTTGAATCTGCCAGGAAGTTTCATATCAGCGCACACTCCGCTGCAGAGTGAAAATCTCATTCTGGTATCGAATAATTGTTTATACTTATTTGTATCGGAACATCCCTAACCAGACACCTGTAGGCAACAGCGGGCAGGCGTGTGCGAACACGCGAGTGCATGCAGTCAAGCAGGTAGGCTGTAGCGTACGCGCGAACCCGCAGGCAGTGATGATCAGCTGGTTCACACATGTGCAGAACGCACAGAGAGCGGCTAACTGGCGGCTAGCCTGCACAAGCTATGCCTACTCGCAGTGTTGGAACAACTTAACTGGAGGAAGAGTGGGCACTACATCAGTGGCACCCAGTGGATTTCTGTGCACTGAGAAAAATCCTCAGCCGAAGAGATGTAAACAAGAAGATTGTCAAGGGCGCTGTTTATGCCGGTACCTCAAACGTTTACAGAGAATCTTCGTACATCCATATTTCAACAGGATGAAGGTGGGACACAGCTGGTATAATTTTTATTAAAAATGAAATTCCTCCAGCTGTACTTAAGATTTTATATTTACTTCGCAACTAGTTTCGACGTTGCGTCAACGCCATCTTCAGACCCTTACACTTTGATAAAACCAGTTGTGTGTGGCTCAGTCTAGCAGTCCGCAGTGAGACCAACACGTAACTAGTTACTGCCTGCCATCCATGTGGAGCGCGTGTTGGTCTCCCCGCGGACTGTTAGACTGAGCCACACATAACTGGTTTTATCAAAGTATACGGGTCTGAAGATGGCGTTGACGCGACGTCGAAACTAGTAGCGAAGTAAATATAAAATCTTAAGTACAGCTGGAGGAATTTCATTTTTAAGAAAAATTTACAGAGAAGGAGACAATCTACAACTATCGTCTGTATGCGACCCATACCACAAAAAATGTTAGAGGGAATAGAAAATATCCAAAGAATAGTAGCGCGTTTTGTTACAGCTTCGTTTAGAAGGTTCGAAAGCGTCCTGGAAATGCCCATCCAAATCCAGTGGCAGACATTACAAGAGGGTTTTTGTGCATCACGCTGCAGTTTACTGTGTGTTTCATGAGTTTGCTTTTTTAGAGAGTCGACCGTTGTATTTCGTCCACTTACATACATCTCGCACAAAGACCATGAAGGTGATATTGGAGATTCGGTCTTGCACGGAGACGTAATCAACAATAGTCGTTACCACGCTACTGAAACAGAAAAGGGTGAAAGTACCAATGGTACACAAATGAGGGGGACGAGATTGATGTTTAACGTCCCGTCGACAACGACGTCATTAGAGACGGAGCATAAACTCGGGTTAGGAAAGGATGGGGAAGGAAATCGGCCGGGCCCTTTCAAAGGAACCACATGTAGATGTGGCTTGAATGACACACACGTGGATGTAGACTGCAGGCGACTGTTTTACAGTCGGTAATTTTTTCCCTTTGTGGACCATCTCGTTCTTCAGAGGATCGGGGAATTAGAGCGACGTACCATAGCTGAGTCGTCATTTTAAGTTGCTGTTGACAGTTGCAGTGGACTCGACGCGGCAGCTTAACCAATAAAGTAACGCGATTTTGTAAGCGACTCTACCGCAACTCTTCAGAGTTGTCACAGCTCTGTGGATGACTACTGTTTTCGCCTGCAGCGGTTCGCACTCTGCAGTTGAATGCTGGCAACAGCAGTACGAGCTGACACGGAACTCTTGCGCCATCTCGACTATAGGTCTAGATGATTCTCGGAGTGGTTGTCAGCGTGCTAGATGGCTGCTAAAACTTGCACTCGTTAAGAACTGCACCTTATCCGTTAGCTGTCCGA
This sequence comes from Schistocerca nitens, assembly GCF_023898315.1. Taxonomy (NCBI): domain Eukaryota; kingdom Metazoa; phylum Arthropoda; class Insecta; order Orthoptera; family Acrididae; genus Schistocerca; species Schistocerca nitens. Next base: position 1,073,048,528 of record NC_064615.1, on the reverse strand, counting down.
CCGGTGAAACGGTGCAGCATTGAATGAACCCTTACATGATTACGGCTTGTCAGTCAGATCTCGATAAAGTTTCAGAGAGTGATTTGTTGGAGATAACGATATCGTGTGTGAAAAGTCAGAGTTTACTATAACAGCGTCTGCCAGTCATTACCAGTCAACAACAGCTAGTTTTGGTGGTATGTCCGTCCTTGTAATGGATGGTCTGTGGTACTTCGGCCGTTCAAAATGGTTCAGATGGCTCTGAGCACTATGGCACTTAACATCTGAGGTCATCAGTCCCCTAGGACTTACAACTACTTAAATCTAACGAACCTAAGGACATCACACACATCCATGCCCGAGGCAGGATTCGAACCTGCGACCGTAGCGGTCGCGCGGTTCCAGACTGAAGCGCCTAGAACCGCTTGGCCAAAGCGGCCGGCTTCGGCCGTTCACTTACATAATAATGTAAAACAGTACATCCGCCCCTTTGACGTTATTTTATTACTGTATATTGTAACCAAGTTCGATGAACTGGTCACTGTTGGGATCTTGTATACCATTGGAGTTCACCTCCATAGGCGTCAGTTAAGTCCTGAAGATGGTGTATCGAATTACCGGAACTGGTTGCAGTATAATAAAACAACATAAAAACGACCGCTACAGGGGTTTCATTTTATTACAACAGCTACTATCCCAGTACAGTACCCTCGGTCACGATAGAAGTTACTTTTTACATCTGACGATGACTTTTCTCCAATCAAAACAGCAAGAAATCCTCAACTGTCAAATATTTTGTTTGATACTCCATATGGCCATACTTTTGTTAATAGTCGTTTTTGTGGGACTGTGTCAAATGCGTTCCCTGACTGCCTTGATTCGTGGCGTTCTGGATATCATGCGACAAAAGAGAAATATATCTCTGAGTCCAGACTTAATGAACTGAGACTTTACAGCAGATGGGTGCAGAGGATTTTGGACGGCAATTTTATTGAATTTATTAATTTGCCCTTCCTGTAGTCCGGTCAGACTTGGGTTTCCTTCTAACGCACACAGTTTTTCATTGGAGTGATCTATGGATTCAATAGAGGGGTTATTCATCTCCAATTTCCATACAATATCTGGCAGGGATTCCAAATGGCTCGAAGCATTGTTCAATTTTACCGATTTCAGATGTTTCTCAGCACTAGGGACATTAATATCTATTTCATTCGTGTGTTTGCAGTGGTGTAAGAATTGAAGTGTGTTAGTGTTCTAGGAATTTCCTTGCTTAAGGAAAATTTGAAAGCGATCAGCTTTTCTTCTTCACTACCCTCAATATCAGCTCCTGCATCATCCAAGCGTGTCTGGAGACTAGCTTCGGTACCACTAGCTGCCGTTAAACATATGAATAATGTACTGGGTCTTGTGAGAGGTCTTTCGATCAGATTCTGCAACGGTATTCGTTGGAGGCCTCACGCATTGTCCACATGAAAGTCGAGTACCTGTCATTGTATTGTCCTATACTTTGTTTTAAACCTATTGTGTTAGGCGCTTCGGATGGATTTTTCTTAATGAATATTAAAATGGTATGTGTTTCTCTGTTTTTTTAGCCTCGCTGGTCACATTCCAATAGGCGACTCTCGAAACTCGATGTACTACGCCAGCAAGGTAGCTGTGAAGACTCTGCTCGAAGGAATAAGAAAGGACTTGGTTGCTAGGAAAAGCAATATACGAGTTGGAGTAAGTACACTTCACTCCTACACATTACCAGTATTCGAGCTTAAAAGAACGGTATGAATTATATCCTTTGCTCACTCTTATCTTTTAAGTTACTACTTAACAGCAGCAGAAAAAGACGAAGACAACTGAGATCAAAAGATTAAACGTCTTGGTATCTCCATTTAGCGACTTTTAACTATGTAAAATTTGATAAAAGCTCCCTTTCTCCATGTCCTCACAGGACATTTTTTTCATCATTTAGCTTTACGGAAGCTATTAATTACATATACAGATATTCCGCAAACAGTTTTATTAATTTAAGAGAAATACAAAGGCTGAAACAGCTCCTTTGTACTTCGAAACATTAAACTAATGATACAAGTTAAGGCCACAGGAAAACTTTAGCAACTGGATAATTGAGTAGTACCCTGTTGTGAAGCCATCGCACCACTTGAATCACTACTATGAATATTACCCATCAGTTGTGCAGTGTGTGATATTTTTACCGCAACATGTTTCCGGACTACGTTATCTCATTATCAAGTGCTTAAAGCTTCTACGCTATTAAACACCGTCAAAAGTAAAAACGCCAGCAGCAAACACGCATTGACAAACCAAAAAACTATTCTTATATGAACAGCTCATGTTGGCGTGTCACACTGTCAGGGCTCAGTTTATGACTTGCCTTGAGAGTGCAACAAGCCAACGTGAGGTGTTATAGGAAGAGTTTTTAGGTTAGTCAATGTGTGTTTCCAGCTGGAGTTTTTACGTTTGACGGTGTTTAATGGTACGGAAGCTTTAAGCCTGTTGTGGTAAAAATATCATACGTTGGATAACTGATGTGTAACATTCTCAGTAGTGACAAGAACGCCTTGAAATCTGTTTTACTCCTGAACATAGTATATCTACACTGAAGCGCCAAAGAAACTAGTATAGGAATACGTATTCAAATACAGAGATACGTAAACAGGCAGAATACAGCGTTGCGGTTGGCAACGCCTATATAAGACAACAAGTCTCTGGCGCAGTTGTTAGATCAGTTACTGCAGCTATAATGGCAGGTTATCAAGATTTAAGTGACATTGAACGTGGTGTTACAGTGGGAGCACGAGCGATAGGACACATCATTTCCGAGGTAGCGATGAAATGGCGATTTGCTTATACCACCATTTCACGAGTGTACCGTGAATGTCAGGACTCCGGTAAAACGTCAAATTTCTAACAACGCTGCGGCCGGAAAAAGATCCTGTAGGAAGGGGCCCAACGACGAGTGAAGAGAATCGTTCAAAGTGACAGATGTGCAACCCTTCCGCGAACTACTGCTGATTTCAACGCTGGGCCATCAACAAGTGTCAGCGTGCGAACCATTCAACGAAACATTATCGATGTGGGCTTTCAGAGCCGAAGGCCCACTCGTGTACCCTTGATGACTGCACGACACAAAGCTTTACGCCTCAAATGTGTGTGAAATGTGTGAGAATTCTTATGAGAGTTAACTGCTAAGGTCATCAGTCCTTAAGCTTACACACTAATTAACGTAAATTATCCTAACGACAAACACACACACCCATGCCCGAGGGAGGACTCGAACCTCCGCCAGGACCAGCCGCACAGTCCATGACTGCAGCGCTTTACGCCTCGCGTGGACTCGTCAACACCGAAATTGGACTGTTGATGACTGGAAACCTGTTGCCTGGTCGGACGAGTCTCGTTTCAAGTTGCATCGAACGGATGGACGTGTACGGGTATGGAGACAACCTCATGAATCCATGGACCCTGCATGTGAGCAGGGGACTGTTCAAGATGGTGGAGGCTCTGTAATTGTGTGGAGCGTGTGCAGTTGAAGTGATATGGGACCCCTCATAGTCCAGATACGAGTCTGACAGGTGATACGTGCGTAAGCATCCTGTCTTATCATCTGCAACCACTCATATCCAGTGTGCATTGCGTCGGGCTTGGGCAATTCCAGCAGGACAGTGCGACACCCCACACGTACAAAATTGCTACACAGTGGCTCCAGGAACACTCTTCTGAGTTTAAACACTTCCACTGGTCACCAGACTCCCCAGACATGAACATATATTGAGCGTATCTGGGATGCCTTGCAACGTGCTGTTCAGACGAGATCTCCACCCACTCGTACTGTTACAGATTCATCGTGTCAGTTCCCTCCAGCACTACTCCAGTTATTAGTCGAGTCCATGACACGTCGAGTTGCGGTAGTTCTGCCTGCTCGCGGGTGCCTTTCACCATATTAGGCAGGTGTACCAGTTTCTTTGGCTCTCCAGTGTATAAAAGTGGCACTACTGCACTAATGTACCATTGTATGACGTGCTAGGCTCTTAATGGCACCTATGCTTGTTTTCATATCGAGTTTAGGGGGGTAAATTCACCATATTACATCAGACATTTTTCGTGCGACGATCGGCTTTTAGAAATTAAACGGCTTAATTTTATTTATTGGGATTAGTGATAAAGCTGTAGGTGCATCAGCTGTGTCAAATATCAGATGCATGCGCTGATCAGTAGTATGTTATTGTGTTGTTCAAATGACAGTTTAAATTCCGTTATTAACTTCTAGACTAATACTCATGAGAAACTGTTATAAGGCTCATAATTGTAATTATAGCCCTGATGATGAAAATACTGATGGTTAAATAAATACTTCCTAAATCTTTCAGTCTTGCTGCCTGTGGTATTACTCTCTTTCGTCTTTACTGATAATAATCGTAAAATGTTTTTGATCATCTGTCTATTCCTAATATTTAAGATAAGGTATTTTTACATTTGTTGCAAATATTCCAAATTTTATTACTATTTTGAAACTTATTCTGCGCAGTCCAAGAAAATGAATTTTGTCACTTTCGTTAAGAGATATTTGATTTTATTAATACCCTAAACTTCCCTCACACGTATTACATCGCTAGCATTTACACTGCAGAGGAAGACTGAAGAAAACCATGCATAACTTTTACAAAACGCGTCAGTAATCATGTTGAAATCGATGTTCAATGCAAAATACGAAAATTGTTATACATGTTATAGCCAAATTAATTAAATATTTGAATATGTTCTGTAGGTTTGTTATTACTAAAACTTTTCATAAAATACAGTTCTTTTCTTGAAAAGTCATTACTTTGCAGTTTTAGTTAGAAAATGAGAGACTGAGGTTTTGATTATGTATTTTGTGGACTGAATGCAGCACACTGCAAATTGTCTTTGTCACTACATTAAATTGCGTTATCTCTGTAACTTTCTTTTTATTGTTGTGCTGCTATGTGTTGACATTTAGGAATTGTGATAATTACCTCTGTTGAATTTTGTAGGAATCAAAGTATGTGGTGGTTTTCCAGTACGCTGGAAAGTTATTTTTCCTTAATTTGGTCTAACGCTTTTACACGAACACAATCTCGCTTTATTCATAAATTATTAAATTCGTAGTGTTCCTCAGTTATTTCCTACGTTACTCCTTTCTTTTCTATTGTCGCACTGTTTGGCAAACTAGTGGAGAGACCAACATTCTTGTCACCAAGACTGTATAAGCGGCGCTGAAACCATTTTCGTTTGAGGACGTTGCTGCAGCTTATGTGCAACGTAGCACGATTTCACGGGGGGACAATAAGCACTGACATGTACGCAAGGGATTGGTGCATCTTTCCGACATGCATGTGGTAAATGAGGAAATGTGAACTGTTGCGACGTTATTACCAAATGCGTCCAAGCACGACCAACATGCCGTTCGGTGTGACCGAGCGGTTCTAGGTGCTTCAGTCTGGAACCGCGCCACTGCTACGGTTGCAGGTTCGAATCCTGCCTCGGGCATGGATGTGTGTGATGTCCTTAGGTTAGTTAGGTTTAAGTAGTTCTAAGATCTAGGGGACTGATGACCTCAGATGTTAAGTCCCATAGTGTTCAGAGCCATTTGAACCAATTTGAACGACCAACGTGCTGTTATTCTTTTCTGGGCTGCCGAAGGACAAACGCCAGTAGACATCCATCGGATAATGAAGAACATGGATGGTGCAGCATGTCTGTCGCAAACTACTACTGTGGAATGGTGCGCCAAGTTCTGGGCTGCCCGTAGTTCGACACAAGACGTTGGTCGATCTGGAAGCTTCGCACAAGTTACACCAATACCAGTGACAGGCACTCAAGCACCCACCCTATATTCCTGATCTCTCCCCATGCCATTATCACGCCTAAGGTCCCACAAGAAAAGCCTTGGAGGGTGGACGATTCCTGTCGGATGGGGTTGTGCAGCAGGCAGTTACAGACTTCCTCACACACCAAGACACTGTGTTTTATCTAATGAGTATCTTCAATCCGGTGCATTGGTGGGATGATTGTCTCAAAGTTCACCGATTATGGACTGTATGGTCTTCGAACAGAAACTCTTTGATCGCCTATTATACTTTCTTGTTGTAACAACATGTTTAGTACAATTAATTGAGTGCCTGCTATTCCCTCTCATTTTAAATATGAACAGTATTTTTAATTGCTTGTATTTTGATGAGATACATTTTCTATCCATCATATATTTATGAATCTACCAAAACGAACCTGTAATATAAGTGGCATATATACTTCAAGGGTTTATTTATACACTCCTGGAAATTGAAATAAGAACACCATGAATTCATTGTCCCAGGAAGGGGAAACTTTATTGACACATTCCTGGGGTCAGATACATCACATGATCACACTGACAGAACCACAGGCACATAGACACAGGCAACAGAGCATGCACAATGTCGGCACTAGTACAGTGTATATCCACCTTTCGCAGCAATGCAGGCTGCTATTCTCCCATGGAGACGATCGTAGAGATGCTGGATGTAGTCCTGTGGAACGGCTTGCCATGCCATTTCCACCTGGCGCCTCAGTTGGACCAGCGTTCGTGCTGGACGTGCAGACCGCGTGAGACGACGCTTCATCCAGTCCCAAACATGCTCAATGGGGGACAGATCCGGAGATCTTGCTGGCCAGGGTAGTTGACTTACACCTTCTAGAGCACGTTGGGTGGCACGGGATACACGCGGACGTGCATTGTCCTGTTGGAACAGCAAGTTCCCTTGCCGGTCTAGGAATGGTAGAACGATGGGTTCGATGACGGTTTGGATGTACCGTGCACTATTCAGTGTCCCCTCGACGATCACCAGTGGTGTACGGCCAGTGTAGGAGATCGCTCCCCACACCATGATGCCGGGTGTTGGCCCTGTGTGCCTCGGTCGTATGCAGTCCTGATTGTGGCGCTCACCTGCACGGCGCCAAACACGCATACGACCATCATTGGAACCAAGGCAGAAGCGACTCTCATCGCTGAAGACGACACGTCTCCATTCGTCCCTCCATTCACGCCTGTCGCGACACCACTGGAGGCGGGCTGCACGATGTTGGGGCGTGAGCGGAAGACGGCCTAACGGTGTGCGGGACCGTAGCCCAGCTTCATGGAGACGGTTGCGAATGGTCCTCGCCGATACCCCAGGAGCAACAGTGTCCCTAATTTGCTGGGAAGTGGCGGTGCGGTCCCCTACGGCACTGCGTAGGATCCTACGGTCTTGGCGTGCATCCGTGCGTCGCTGCGGTCCGGTCCCAGGTCGACGGGCACGTGCACCTTCCGCCGACCACTGGCGACAACATCGATGTACTGTGGAGACCTCACGCCCCACGTGTTGAGCAATTCGGCGGTACGTCCACCCGGCCTCCCGCATGCCCACTATACGCCCTCGCTCAAAGTCCGTCAACTGCACATACGGTTCACGTCCACGCTGTCGCGGCATGCTACCAGTGTTAAAGACTGCGATGGAGCTCCGTATGCCACGGCAAACTGGCTGACACTGACGGCGGCGGTGCACAAATGCTGCGCAGCTAGCGCCATTCGACGGCCAACACCACAGGTCCTGGTGTGTCCGCTGTGCCGTGCGTGTGATCATTGCTTGTACAGCCCTCTCGCAGTGTCCGGAGCAAGTATGGTGGGTCTGACACACCGGTGTCAATGTGTTCTTTTTTCCATTTCCAGGAGTGTATTATGACTCTTAAAAGTTACCTATTTTTAATCATTCATTTTACTTAATTACAGTTTTGCATTGTTGTTTCATATATTATTTAGAGAATGGAGATACCATTTTTGATCTTGATGTAACATCTTTCTGTCTTGTTTCCCCTTCTATACTCGACAAGCACCAGAAAGCTCCTGGACCAGTAAATGTTTTATTTTCAGAACTGTTCTTTCCTGTGTTTTCCTATTTATTCGATTTGATTGCTTTTTATGTCAACTTTGTTGATATTTAAGAAATTGTGTGGTCTAAACGACCATTTCACAATTCTCTTAAGTTGATTTATCAATAAGGTGTATGGTTTACTATATGGAGCATTAGTGTAGTAAAGAAATAGTTTTCCTTTCTAAAATAAATTATTTCGTTAATATCATTCAATGGTTAACTTACACAATATGTTGGAATGCTGTGGAATGGTTAATTATACAGGTTACTAAGTTATTCTGTATTGAATATGGCTGAATGCTGCAACTTACAGATGAGTTTGCATACCAGAAAATAAGTGTGTAACATACTTGCTCTAAATTATCCACAAGTTTCTAAACAAAAATCCTTCTACACAATAGAAACAAACTCTTTTAGTTTACTTTAAAATTAAGCTTTGCAGTATGTGATGCATTTGGAATCACCGGATCAGGGATTTCAACTCAGAAAGTGGTGATAGTGCTGTAATCACATTCAGTTTTAATATGGAGTAATGGAGACCGTTCTTCTTCTTGTACTGTAATTTTGGACATCGCTATTCCTTCTGACCTCTTATGGATTGTTTACATTAAATATTGTTAAATGAAATACACTGACGAAAAAAAATCGCAACACCAAAAAATAATTACTGTAGAGTAACGAAATTTCGGGAATACATTTGTCTGGGTAACATATTTAAGTGCTTAACATTGCAAGATCGCCAGTTAATGTAAGCGCAGAATAAGCCATTGCAAATGTGAAATGCTGGTACATTAGTAACCGGTACAACTGGAATAGAAAAGCAACTGGAATCACTCAACAGAGGAAAGTCCACTGGACCTGACGGAATACCAATTCGATTCTACACAGACTACGCGAAAGAACTTGGCCCCTTCTAACAACAGTGTACCGCAAGTATCTAGAGGAACGGAAGGTTCCAAATGATAAGAAAAGAGCACAGATAGCCCAGTCTTCAAGAAGGGTCGTCGAGCAGATGTGCAAAACTATAGGCCTATATCTCTGACGTCGATCTGTTGTAGAATTTTAGAACATGTTTTTTGCTAGCGTATCATGTCGTTTCTGGAAACCCAGAATCTACTATGTAGGAATCAACATGGATTGCGGAAACAGCGATCGTGTGAGACCCAACTCGCTTTATTTGTTCATGAGACCCAGAAAATATTAGATACAGGCTCCCAGGTAGATGCCATTTTTCTTGACTTCCGGAAGGCGTTCGATACCGTTCCGCACTGTCGCCTGATAAACAAAGTAAGAGCCTACGGAATATCAGACCAGCTGTGTGGCTGGATTGAAGAGTTTTTAGCAAACAGAACACAGCATGTTGTTCTCAATGGAGAGACGTCTACAGCCGTTAAAGTAACCTCTGGCGTGCCAGAGGGGAGTGTTATGGGAACATTGCTTCTCACAATATATATATAAATGACCTAGTAGATAGTGTCGGAAGTTCCATGCGGCTTTTCGCGGATGATGCTGTAGTATACAGAGAAGTTGCAGCATTAGAAAATTGTGGCGAAATGCAGGAAGATCTGCAGCGGATAGGCACTTGGTGCAGAGGGTGGCAACTGACCCTTAACATAGACAAATGTAATGTATTACGAATACATAGAAAGAAGGATCCTTTATTGTATGATTATATGATAGCGGAACAAACACTGGTACCAGTTACTTCTGTAAAATATCTGGGAGTATGTGTGCGGAACGATTTGAAGTGGAATGATCATATAAAATTAATTGTTGGTAAGGTGGGTACCAGGTTGAGATTCATTGGGAGAGTGCTTAGAAAATGTAGTCCATCAACAAAGGAAGTGGCTTACAAAATACTCGTTCGACCTATACTTGAGTATTGCTCATCAGTGTGGGATCCATACCAGGTCGGGTTGACGGAGTAGATAGAGAAGATCCAAAGAAGAGCGGCGCGTTTCGTCACAGGGTTATTTGGTAACCGTGATAGCGTTACGGAGATGTTTAGCAAACTCAAGTGGCAGACTCTGCAAGAGAGGCGCTCTGCATCGCGGTGTAGCTTGCTCGCCAGGTTTCGAGAGGGTGCGTTTCTGGATGAGGTATCGAATATATTGCTTCCCCCTACTTATACCTCCCGAGGAGATCACGAATGTAAAATTAGAGAGATTCGAGCGCGCACGGAGGCTTTCCGGCAGTCGTTCTTCCCGCGAACCATACGCGACTGGAACAGAAAAAGGAGGTAATGACAGTGGTACGTAAAGTGTCCTCCACCACACACCGTTGGGTGGCTTGCGGAGTATAAATGTAGATGTAGAACTGCCAGAATGTTGAAGGCAATCATACCTGCTGCACTTGGCCAGTCTTTACAGGGTCGGTTAATGCTGTTTTTGGATGATGCTGGAGCTATCGTCCAATGACGTGCTGGATTGGAGACTTATCTGGTGATTGAACAGGCCAACGCAACATGTCGAACTCTGTAGGTCGTGCTGGTTTACAACAGTAGTATATGGGCGAATGTTATCCTGTTGGAAAACACACCCTGGATTGTTGCTCATGATTGGCATCACAACAGACGAATCACCAGACTGACGTACAAATTTAGTGTTAGGGTGAGTGGGAGAACCACGAGAATGCTCCTACTGTCATACGAAATCGCACCCCAAACTATAACCCCACGTGTAGCTCCAGCGTGTCTACCATGCATATAGGTTGGTTGCAGGCCGTCAGCTGGCCTCCTAACCAACACACCGAGGCAGAACCGGCTTCCATTACCCTCCACCCTGCCCTCCAATGATCTCTCGCTTGACACCACTGAAGTCGCAAATGGCAGTAGTTTCAGCTCAGTTGGAATGCACGCTACAGGGCGTCTGACTCGCACCTGACCATGAAGTAGCCGATTTGTGACCGTGTGTGACTGTGGTGCCAACTGCTGCTGAAATTGCTGTTACATGCCGCAGTACGTTGTGCCGGAGCCGTACGCCGAACACGATGGTCTTCCCTCTCGGTAGTGCGGAGTGGCTGTCTGGATCCCGGTCTTCTTGCGACCTACATTGCCATGGACACCACTGCCAACCTTTATGTACAGTGACTATATTACTGCCACGTATTTCCGCAATATCGCAGAAGGAATATACAGCTTCTCGTAGCTCTATTACACGTCCTCGTTCAAATTCAGTGGGGTGTTGATAGTGGTGTCTTTGTCACCTGAAAGGCATCTTGACTAATATCAACTCATCACTTCCAGTCTCAAAGATAGCTAACTCTCATGACCGTAGCAGTATATATTTAAAGCAAACCTTATTTGCATCCTCGTAGTGGCCGTACTAGCGACACTCCTATGCCACTAGTGCAAAATTTTAATAGACATTATCTTTCGTATGTAGAAACACGCCTACCAACTTCCGCTTATGTCATACAACTCTTGGTGTTGCGATTTTTTGCTACAGTGTACGTAGGAAAGACTGAGGCATGTTGACCGTAGAGACACGATGGCCAGTTGTTATTTCGTTAAACTGCTGTCAGAATACGCCACCGACAAAGGAGGTTGGTAACAACAATACCGTCGTCTGCCAACAAACACAATACAGTTAAATTGTCGAGCTAGAATGGCCACGCATTTTATGTTTTCTTGCTAGTGAAAGTAAATTTTGCTTTATCAAGATATTTTGTCATGTATGCGAAGTCAACTACCTTACTAAACAAATAAGTACAGCTATTAAGGCCCATAGTTTGAGGGTTAATTTGACACTGTTTACGGGATAAATGTTTGAAATGTTCTCGTAAACGAACTAAAACACTTCCCATATGGCGACAAGGTAAAATGGTCCACTTAAATAAGGGGCTCGTCGACCAACATGGCTACTTACCCCGCTGTCTTTCTGTAAGTACTCTTATGCAATAGGTACATTCGTAATCAAAGTCTGAATCACATCCAATCCTATTTTTACGTAAGCAACTTGTGTCCTGTATTGATTTTAAACCGGTAACATGTATGCGATTTTGGTTTATATTTCTATTTAATTTTTTGATTTGCACAGATGCATTCGTGCATAGCAGGTAGATTTGATCATGATGCTGTTGATTATAGTTTCGTTGTTGAAACTCGACCCTAAGCTGGTCAAAAACAGAATGGTCGCCCTACGCTGTCAAAAGAACGCTTATTAAGTAGAACATTTCTTCAGCTGAGTAAACATGCTACCGAATGCCTGAAAAAATCCGGCCATTTGAGAAGTGGCAACCAAGGAGAAAAGATAGAAAAATAAAGATAAAGAGCTTCAACAATACTGGTATATACAAGTGTGGAAGATGTATTACAATGCGAACAACAAGTCCAAAAGAAAAGAAATCATTTTAAGTGGAAGTGTAGATGTTCTGCGCAAAAACCTACTTTCCCTAAAAAAAAAGTGTCCATGGTCAAGCTAAATCACATGATAAACTCCACAAACAAAGCGCAGTAAGGAGTAGACATTCCTAAAAAGGTTCTTCAAGATGAAGAAGATGAGGATGCCCTCTGTCTTAGGTGTCTTAAACAATTTTCTCACAGCTATCCAGGCGATAAAAGGATACTATGGACAAGTTGTAAGCGGTGGGAACATCCGTCTTGTGTTAAAATAACGCGAAAGAAAGTTTTTTTCTAGAACGTTCGAACTGGGAAGATCCTATTGGGTATTCAGGTGAAGATTTATGGAAGCTCTGGACGTACCTTTCCGTGAAACTGTTATAACACAGATAACACAATTAATGATTGTTGCTTTTGTCATAAAGCTAAATTTTATTAAACGACGAGTACTTAAGTCTCTATATCTTCATTTAAATAACCAATGTCATGATTAATTAAATGATAAAATTCTATTGGTCAATTTGCTCCAAACTGCTGGGCCACTGTAGCTGTGGGTGGCATAGGTTGGCCCTGGTGGTATTACCGTACTGAACGTTTTTCTATAAATAGATAATCAACGAGATACCATAATTACTTAGTTGTAGAGGTGTTGGAAGAATTTACCAATCTTTCCACATAAAAAGAACAATGGGAATATCTAAGATACAAGCTGCAAAAAAAATCAAGGAGAAAACAATGGGCCAGTCAGCCCCCGTCTCCCCTACTTAGTTGTTCCCTTAAGAGTCATCTGCAGTTTGATCATAGGAAAGAACAACTTACTATTCTCACAGCTTCTGTGGATCAAAGTTTTGTAAAATAAATATGAAGTATTGCAAATTGTAATCGGCTCTGAGCACTATGGGACTTAACTTCTGACGTCATCAGTCCCCTAGAACTTAGAACTATTTAAACCTAACTAACCTAAGAGCATCACTCACATCCATGCCCGAGGCAGGATTCGAACCTGAGACCGCAGCGGTCGCGCGGTTCCAGACTGTAGCGCCTAGAACCGATCGGCTACCCCGGCTGGCACTATTGTAATTCCATACCACATTTTTTGAATAAGAATGGGAAAATACGTAGACATACTGATTGTGCCGTTGCCAGTTTTAGAAAGGAACAAACTGGTTCCAAGTGCTTAAGAAGCTCAAAAAACACATTTTCTTCGAATAAAATTACCATCAATAAGTGAGTGTTTAGGACCGACTTATTAACTTGAAAGCTGAGTGATAAACTGCACTTTGACTTGCTACCCAGCGTTTTGATTTCCTTGAAATCGCGAAATAGTCTTTGCAATACCGAACAAAGTCCCATCTAATCGTTACTGACTGTCGTGCAAACTCTTTAAGGTCTCTGCCTGAGGCGTTGTTATAGCGTGTTTTTACCTCTGATGAGCCGCTCTTTTTTTAACCAATGACGGATGCGTGTGATCGACCCGGTGGTGGTGTGGTGGTTAGTGTTTAACGTCCCGTCGACAACGAGGTCATTAGAGACGGAGCGCAAGCTCGGGTTAGGGAAGGATTGGGAAGGAAATCGGCCGTGCTCTTTCAGAGGAATCATCCCGGAATTTGCCTGAAACGATTTAGGGAAATCACGGAAAACCTAAATCAGGATGGCCGGAGACGGGATTGAACCGTCGTCCTCCCGAATGCGAGTCCAGTATGCTAACCACTGCGCCACCCCGCTCGGTGATCGACCCGGCCATATGTCAATGTGTATTTCGATTCGCACTGGTTTCTAATCATCGAAGCTAAGCAGTTTGGAGGCAACGGTCTCGATGTTGGAGATTTTGGCGAGACCATTTCAGTTTTCTTGCCGTGGTTGTTCTTAGGCAACGTTTAGATCATTTCAGTCGTGTGATGTAAATATTTGCACAGTAGTTTTGCAGTCATTCTGCATTCAGATCTTTTAATGAATTCTAATGTGATTTGGTACAGAGGTGTGAATCATTATAAAGATTCAGAGGTCGCTCGTTTGTTATAAGCTGGATGTCAATAGAAGCATAGTCTGATCCGAAAGTACTTTTGATCAAAAAGCGATACTAGTAGCTGGAGTCCAAAGTTGTTGTTAATCATTCCTTTTGCATTGTTGTTGAGATATTTTCATAGCAATTTTCGTTCCCTAACAAATATTTATTTATATGAAATACCAATTTTCATAAATTTAGCTTTAAAATATTTTTAATGTAACGACATATTTTCTTAAAAATTTTTGACCCTTCTTTCACTTCCTTAGGGGTTGAATACCCAGAAATACTGAAACACTTATTTTTCTTTTTTTCTTTTTGAATGAAAAGTCAAACACCAATTCTCAGAGATGTAGCCTTAAAAATTGGTTCGTAGTTCTTTTGTAATTACTTATTTTCAGAGACATTCATCCACTATTTTACCCTCTTCGTGGCTGAATTCCCAAAAATGCTGAAACACATATATTTCTATTTCCTGACTGAGAAACAAATACCAGTTTTCGTGGATCTAGCTTCAAAATTCCCTTAATAGCGGTATACTTTCAAAAAAAATCTTACATCACCTATTTGACCTCCTTAGGACTGGAATTTCGGACGATACCTTCTTAAACGATACCTACAGTACAAGATGCACACCTTCTCCAAACTTCAAGTTGAAACGTCCCCTTAGAAAAATTATACACGACTGTGCTTAAACTGACACACAATATTTTTAGCGCAACGCAATCTGACTTTCAATAATTCCTACAAAAGAATGGCCCTGACTAACATTAACCTATACCTTTCACAAATCAATTACCTCACAAAAATCTTCGTTACTCGAACAACTGCAATACAGCGAGCGCCACTACTGCCAGCTAAATAATAGATTCAAACTACGGAAGGCACTAACTACTGATAGGCATAGTTAGCAAATGAAAGATTTTAATAGAGAACAAACAATGTATTTACCTTAATAGTCATAATATATATATAGCAGTTCATGACATCCATTCTTACAAATGTACTGTTTCTGATGGACACACCTCCAGATTATCCATTCTCAAAAATCCGCCATCTCACTTCCCCCACATCCACCACTGCTGGCGGCTCACCTCCAACTGCGCAACGCTACGCGCTGTTAACATCCAGCTACCCAACACTACAATGGCAGACAACAATGCAAACTAGCCACAGACTGCACACAGCACAGCCAGTGATTTTCATTCAGAGCGCTACGTGGCTGTGGCGTTACCAATATAAGAACCTAAACAGCCTACTTACAAAGTTTCTGTCTTTAGCGGTTTGGGCTGGGCGATGACAAATCAGTGAATGAGTTTAACGCTATTTCACCCCCTCTGGAGTTGAATTTACCAAAACAGTGAAACACGTATTTTTTTCATCTCTGATTGTGAAACACGCATTTTTTCATCTCTTACCGTGAAACCAAACACCAATTTTCAATGATTTTGCTTTAAAAATACTTTCGCAGTGAACTATTTTCATAAAACGTTTCAACCCCCACTTCACCCACTTAGGGCTTGAGTTTCCAAAAACAGTGATATCTGTATGTTTTATTTCTAACAAAGAAATCAAATACAAATTTCCATAGATTTAGCTCCAAAAATGTATGCACAATAAAATATTTCCGTAAAAACTTTCATCCACCATTTCACCTCCCATAGGGGTTGAATTTCCAAAAACGTTGAAACGCGTGTTTTTTTTATTTCTAACTGAGAAGCGAAACTTAAATTCTTGTTGTTTTAAAAATGGTTTCATAATGAAATATTTTCATTAAAAAATCTCATCCACAATTTCACCCCCTTTGGGATTCGATCTCCAAAAACACTGACAAATACATTTTTGTATTTGTAACCGAAATGTCAAATACCGATGTTCATGAATGTAGCTTTAAAAATAGTTTAGTAGTTCTTTAATAATAATGTATTTTCAAAAACAGTTTTCACCAACTATTGTACCCCTATATTGTTAAATTTCCAAAAATTCGTAGATCTAGCTTCGCAGTTTACTTGATAGTGGCATTTTTCAAAATAACCCCTCGTCCCCTATTTCACCCCCTTAGGCTCGGAATTTCGAAAAATCCCTTCGTAAACGACGCCTAAAATATGAGATCCACTCCTTGTCCAAATTTAAAGCTCGTATGCTTAGCGGTTTTGGCTGGGCAAGGATGAATCAGTCAGTCAGAGAAGATGATGTCTGGTCAGTCTGAAGACAATAAAGAATGTGAATTCAGTATTACTGCTGTTTGTGTTTGCTATCATAAGCTATTCATATACAAGTTGTGATTGGAAAGTTTTAAGAATGGGTTTGTAGTTGTACAATGGTGGTACTTACGTGCTACTGTGATGCATCTCGTCCAAAATAGTTCCTTTCTGTCTGAACACACCGATTCCAACGGTGTATCCACTTTTGGAAACATTCCTGGAAATTTTTTTCAGTTAAGTGTGTTTAGGACGCTATCCGAATTTGCCTGGATGTCTTCAATCGAGTTAAATGACTTCCCCTTCAGTGAAAATTTCACTTTAGGAAACAGGTAGTACTCCGCAGGGGTGAAATGAGGGGAATATGGTGGTTGTGGAAGCACAGGAATTTTGAATTTGGTCAAAAATTCAACGATGGAGAAGTCACGATGAGCCGGAGCATTGTCATTGTGTAGCACCCGACTCCCGTCTTTCCACAATGCAGGCCTTTTCTTCCGCACCTTTTCGCTCAAACGCTCAAGGACACATTTTGCATTTACTTTCCAAACCAGAAGGAATCGTCAAAATTCGACGTATTTTTTGAAGAAATTAGCATTTGCATTGATCAATGAACACTTGAAAAATAGATCGAAAATCGAATCACTGCCGACCGATGTTTCCGAATTTCTAAGAAGGAAACTCCCTTCAGAAGACGTCACTGACACTTCAGGGGCACCAGAGAAGAGGATGAAAGGGCGTTGTCATGTGTGTGGAAGGAAAAAAGACAAGCGCAAAAAGTTTACATGTCAAATACATCTGCTTACAGAGCCTACGTGCGTTACATGTCGTCAAGAGGCGACTCACTGGACATCATTCATTATTTTTGTGCAGTTCATTTATTGTAGGTATAGTATAACTGTAAAGAGCTATTACAAAATAGTGACAATTAAAATGTACAGTCATCTTCATATTACTTAAAAGTGAATTGCCTATGTTTTTATCCCTTTGTTACATA
Organism: Schistocerca nitens; assembly: GCF_023898315.1. Classification (NCBI taxonomy): domain Eukaryota; kingdom Metazoa; phylum Arthropoda; class Insecta; order Orthoptera; family Acrididae; genus Schistocerca; species Schistocerca nitens. The sequence goes on along the minus strand of NC_064615.1, from coordinate 1,073,031,088 downwards.
TATCAACATCTACATGTCTACAGCTACATGAATACTACGCAAATCACAATTAAGCGCCTGGCAGAGGCACAATAATTATCTATTATTCCAATCTACAACAGCGCGCGGAAGAAACGGAAACCTGCATCTTTCCTTTCGAGCTCTAACTTCTCTTATTTTATTATAATTATCGTTTCTCCCTATGTAGATGGCGAGAACAAAACATTTCCGCATTTAGAGGAGAAAGTTGGCGATTGAAACTTCATGAGAAGATTCCGCCGCAAAAAAATGACAAATGGCTCTGAGCACTATGGGACTTAACATCTATGGTCATCAGTCCCCTAGAACTTAGAACTACTTAAACCTAACTAACCTAAGGACAGCACACAACACCCAATCACCACGAGGCAGAGAAAATCCCTGACCCCGCCGGGAATCGAACCCGGGAAGCCGGGCGTGGGAAGCGAGAACGCTACCGCACGACCACGAGATGCGGACATTCCGCCGCAAAGTGAAACGCTTTGTTTTAATGACGTCCACCATAAATCCTGTATCATGCACGTGACACTGTCTTCCATATTTCTCGACAATGCGAAACGTGCTGTCCTTGTTTGAACTTTCTCGGTGTACTCTATTAATCCTAACTGGTAAGGATCACATATCGCGCTACAGTACTCCAAAAGACAAGCGAGCGTACTATAAGCTATCCCTTTCCTAGATCTGTTACATTTTCTAATTGTTCTGCCAATAAAACGCAGTCTTTGGTTTGCCTTCCCCACAATATTTTCTATGTGTTCTTTCCAATTTAAGTTGTTCTAATTGTATTAATTACGTATTTAGTTGAATTTACTCCACTCATGTGGATGACCTCACACTTTTCATTGTTTAGGGGCAGTTGCCAATTTTCGCACCATACAGATATCTTTTCTGAATCGTCATGCAATTTGTTTTGATCTTCTGATGACATTACTACTCAGTAAATGACAGCATCATCTGCAAACAACCAAAGATGGCTGCTCAGGTTGTCGCCTAAATCGTTTATATAGATGAGGAACAGCAGACAGCCTATAAAAGTACCTTGCGGAACGCCAGAAATCGCTTCCGGTTTACTCGATGACTTTCCGTCAGTTACTAAGAACTGTAACCTCTCCGACAGAAAATCATGCATCCAGTCACATAACTGAGACGTATGTGTCATTCAGGTGTTGATTAAAGCTTTTGTAATAAACATATAAAAATATTACTCAACATATAAATATTTAACTAATACCTTAAGAAATTATAACTTATCATAGACTGTGGGGTACTGAATACGCCACGCAGCTACTCAAGCAGAAGAAAACCGGCGCGTTCGCTCGAAGGTTAACGACATACCGTACGCGAAGGCAGCAACATTAGCGTCATGTCATGAACTGGTGTGAGCTCTCCAGTGTCCTCGTAGCCCTGGTAACTAGAAAAAGTCCGGAGAAATGCGAGGCACACGCCGAGGGTTCCGTTCAAACTCATTTATGCATGAAAATATTTCATCTATCCCAGGAACTGAAAAGCTCGAAGTTTTTTTGCCTGTTATCGATACGTCTATCCTTACCTGAGAAAAGTGGTCTTAACGGGACAGACAGACAGTCGGATAGCAAATGACAAAGAAGACATTTTTTTCAGGTGATACTGTTACAAATTAAGAACTTGCACTGTGAAACCTTTCTTCTTGCAAAATTGCACGATTCTAGGTCAACGAGAAGTACCCTATAGATTCTGATGAGAGAGTTTGCGAGTGATATAAATGGCCGTATCTTTTGACTGAACTGACTTAGAAGGTTAAACTTTATACACCGCCAACGGGCCGTAGATTGTAGTTCAAATGGCTCTGAGCACTATGGGACTTAACTTCTAAGGTCATCAGTCCCCTAGAACTTAGAACTACTTAAACCTAACTAACCTAAGGACATCACACACATCCATGCCCCAGGCAGGATTCGAACCTGCGACCGTAGCGGCCGCGCGGTTCCAGACTGTAGCGCCTTTAACCGCTTGGCCACCACGGCCGGCGTAGATTGTAGTATTTGACAGAAATTTCAACTTGATACTTCAAACCTCCCTCACAAAAGGAGGTCTTAACAGACAGACAGATAGACAGTCGGATAACATTAAAATTTGAAAATAAAGCACTGACTCTGTTACAGAAAAGCTTAGAAAGCATCTTAAATTCAACTAAACGAAGGAGGAAACTTTACCTGACGTTATCTGTCATCCAAAACTTGTTTCATGCCACTTGCGTTTGATGCATTGCTCATTTTAGCCACAGTTATTCATGCTCGTACATTTATCCAACAGCAAATCTCTCCAGGGTGCGTGAAGACGGAGATCTTTAACGCGGCGACAGGCCTGCCGGACAACTTTTGGGACAGCCATTTCCTGGAACCAGACGACATCGCACAGGCCGTCATCTTCATGTTGTCACAGCACCCTCGTGTACAGGTGAGTCCCCGTCCTGTACAATCAGTTTGAGGAATAGCAACTTGAGACGGGCCGTAACATCGAATAAATCACTCTGTAGGATGGAAATGAGCGCATAAGGAATACATGCAACGCCGCTCTAAGGTATGGATGCGAACGGTTGAAACTGGTTTCGTATTTGTGTCTAGTTGGTATCTGAGGAACGAATAGAACTTATTTTGATACTGAAATACGCAAATCTCAGTTCACGGGTAATTTGTACGAAAATATGTGGAGACCACGCACAACCATGTGAAATCCATACTAGCTGATACATCGAACAATGACCTGCGAGAAGGCAATCCGTTTTCAATGAAATTTAAATATGCCATCTGACGGCGAAACAAACGACTCAGATTAAAATGTTGGCTCTGAATATAGCTAATCTTTATCTTTAGCCTTGCAAACAATCACTGTACCAGAACTGGTATTGCAACTACAAAGCAAATGAACATAAAAATTAACGCATCTGACTTTCTGATAAAACTTCTTGAAAATTCACAAGATAGCACTTTCGAGAAACCTATTATGGGTAGTAAGCTTCTGAACTTGTACTGATATTTGCACAAGAGCCCTCTGACTGTCAAATGGTTCAAATGGCTCTGAGCACTATGGGACTCAACTGCCGAGGTCATTAGTCCCCTAGAACTTAGAACTAGTTAAACCTAACTAACCTAAGGACATCACAAACATCCATGCCCGAGGCAGGATTCGAACCTGCGACCGTAGCGGTCTTGCGGTTCCAGACTGCAGCGCCTTTAACCGCACGGCCACTTCGGCCGGCTCTGACAGTCACTATGCCATACAATGGAAATGGATTTTGATGGTAATTAAATTTATTTGCCTACCTGTGGGCACGGAACCATTGTCTGTTCTGCAACCTGTTGCTATAAAGAATATTGATGTCACTGCCCAACACCAAATTTCATTTGCCATACTTGCGATGTGCAATGCAAGGCGGTATGTTACCGATTTTCACAAAACGCCTCTTAGTAAACGACTCGCGACGAGCAATGCCAGCAGGCGAACACAGTTATGAAAGAAAATGAAAGTGGGGAACTAATCTTAACGACTGATAAATGAGAACAGAGACTCCAAGTATAACTAACTATGCTTCATTAAGCCGTAACTGCAAATCACCATTTCGTAAAGTTCTAACAACTAGACAAGTTACCAAAATATTTCTTAACGATTTTCCTGTGTACAATTACTTTCCATGACACTTGTTTCTATTATAAGACAAAATCATATGTTACATTCTAATATAGCAGTTAAGTCCCATAGTGGTCAGAGCTCAGAGCATTATAATATTTGTACAGTAAACTTTAACCACACGAAATGTTCCGACAATAATAAATTACACAGTTACGCGCGCGCGCGCGCGCGCGCGCGCGCGCACACACACACACACACACACACACACACACACACACACACACTGATAGAAGAGATAGAGAAGATCCAACGAAGAGCGGCGCGTTTCGTCATTCGATCGTTTAGTCGGCTCGAGAGAGTCACGCAGATGCTCAACAAACTACTGGCAGACGTTACAAGAGAGGCGTTGGGCATCTTAGAGACATTCACTGTTGAGACAGCACCTTCCGGGAAGAGTCGGACAACAAATTACTTATCCCCACATACATCTCGCGTACTAAACATGAGGAGAATATTCGAGAAATTAGAGTCAGTACAGAGGTTTACAGATAACTATTCTTCCTACGGCCTATTCGCCAGTGGAACAGGGGTGGAGGGCTCAGTTAGCGGTACAAAAATACCCTCCGCCACACACCACCACGTGACTTGCGGAGTATGATGTAGATGTAGATTCCGCGGGAAACCTCCACATTTCTTATATTGTCAGTCCCCGTAGCTTACGACATCCTTCTGTTGTACCATACCTCGAACGCATCGATTCTCTTCATTTCCGGTTTTAACAAACTGTACGTCACTCATATTCATACAATGCTATGCTTCAAACGTAGATTCTCAGAAATGTCTTCCTCAAATGAAGGACAATCTCGTGCTCACTAGACTATTCTTGTCATTTAACAGGTACTGCAGTACTTCCTCGTCTTCACTGACAAAACCAATGTCATCAATGAATCTTATCAGTGATAGCTTCTCGCCCTGAATTTTATTCTCACTCCTGAAACTTTCTTTTACTTTCGTCATTGCATCTGCGGTATGAAGATGGAACAGTAGAAGCGAAACACTAAATCCTTGTTCTGTACTCTTTCTGTTCCCAACTCTTCATTCTTGGTCTTCCATTCTTATTTTTTTCCCCTCTGGATACTTGTACATTCCCTATAGCTCACACCAATTTTCTTGAGGATTTTGAAAATCTTACACAGTTTTTCATTATCGAAAGCTTTTTTTAGGTCAATATTTCTTATGAACTTGTAACATATTGACTTCTCCTAAGTCTTGCTGTTTAGAGACGTCTATTCCTCATCTACTGCCTGTTCAGCTATTCATTATCGCAGTATCCTGAGCCTTAGATAAATGCAAAAGGATCTCGTTATTCCTCAGTACTTCAGTACCCCTCTTCTTCTCGTACTGATTCTTTCGAACAAGTCTCTTAAACATCATTAAAAAATTGTAATCTGTGTTTCTGTCTGCTCTTGAGTACGCCTTACTGCCCAGTATCTGATTTCGTAATCCGGCTGGAATATTCCCGTGTCTCCTCCTCTTGGGATTTTTCAACAGTGTATTCGCCATCATTAGCTAAGATTTGTTGCAGAACTCAAATAGTCTTCCATCTCTGTCATTCCTATTATCGAGTCCATATTCTGAAACGCTGTCTTCTATTTGTTTCGCTACTGCAGGGTACCAAACACCCATGATTATTATATTTTCATATCACTGTACATAATGAATTACATGCACAATATCCACTTACTCCTTTCTCTGTATGTTCATCTTCTGCTTGTGACGTCAGCAGCAAGTCGGTACGGATGCCGCACAAACGGTTCGCGAAAACAAGAAAAGTTACTCAATATTCACTCTGGGCAATGCAATTGTACATGAGTTAATTAATCAAAGCGGAAACAAGTTGTGAATGTAACCACAGACGTGCTAATGGCACGTGTTCAACATAAGGCAGACGACAAAATGCTAATAAAGGCCTCATTATCCTGAAAATTTTTTAGAATAAAATTGCAGTCCCTCCTGCATACAACTTTTGATTATTAATTCGACTAAAGCACGACAGTTACCTACATTGTCAACGAATATTTAGTTAATTCCAAGCAGCCTGAAACTTATAACAGAGCGGGTTCCGACGGACATGAACACTCACTGTGGTGTTCCCGAAAAAGTCTCCAGAAATTTTTAACTGTCTTTTTTATTGGATGGACGCTCCTGGCCCAGTCGAACAAAAGCTATAAGAGCCGATGGGTGTCTGGTCAGACGCTAGGAAAGATGGGATATCCGTTACAGGGCGTTTCTGAAGAGGACTAAAAAGAAAATTTCCACGACTTTACTCAGAAAAGAAAGAAACTACCCTGATTCGCAACGGTGTTAGTCGACCACAATGTTATTGTACCTGGGAGTGAGAGCACTTCGATCAGATTATCACGAATCAACTTGCGTAATTAGGGATGATAGTATATCCACAACTGATCTGAAAGCATGAACACTGCGATGCGTTTTTAGTCACCAATGTATGTGCTTACTGCAATGTCTCCACATTTCCGATAACGGCCAAGTGGCCGGCCGGAGTGGCCGTTCGGTTCTAGGCGCTACAGTCTGGAACCGAGCGACCGCTACGGTCGCAGATTCGAATCCTGCCTCGGGCATGGATGTGTGTGATTTCCTTAGGTTAGTTAGGTTTAATTAGGCGAATGATGACCTCAGAAGTTAAGTCGCGTAGTGCTCAGAGCCATTTGAACCACAACGGTCAAGTCCAATAATATCGTGGTTAAGTAGTACATATACACATCAATCTCCCACCCATTCATACATTGCAGAGCTTGTTCATGTAGGAGTTGCTGAAATGAGGCACAAATAAAACATCTGGGCACTAGGATTTTTTTCTTCACGCACAGGACACAAATGTGACAAAGGATTAAGCTGGTAGGCTGATTTCAAAACAAACAAAGTATAATAAAAGGAATTCATAGAGTAACAGGTTAAAATAGGACCCTTTCACATCGTACATTTACCAAACATAGATCAACACATGTGAATCTTCAGGATTTGGCGGCGCAAAGACTGTTCCATTAAGTTTCGGTTGTGCAGCGGCAAGAATTCTCCTTCTTCTTCTAATATTTCGGCCGTATAACGTTCAGCCATCTTCACACTGAGCCGCAAGACTGCCGCTCCAGTGCTCGCTTCGTCTTGCGGCTCACTCTGAAGATGGCTGAACGTTATACGGTCGAAATATTAGAAGAAGAAGGAGAATTCTTGCGGCTGCACACCCGGAACTTAATGGAATAGATCAACACAGCTGGAGCTTGGTGGTCATCTGAACAAGAATTTCATACACTGAAGAGCCAAAAAAACTGGCACACCTGACTAATATCGTTTAGGGTCCCCACGAGCATGCAGGAATGCTGCAAACCGACGTGGCATGGATTCGATTAATCTCTGAAGTGGGGCTGGAGGGAGTTGACACTATGAATCCTGAAGCCACTCTGTAGCAATTCTGGGTGTGTGGTGTGTGACATTGTCCTGCTGTAATTGACCATGCCCCTCGGAATTCACAATGGACATGAATGGATGCAGGTGATCAAACAGGATGTTTACGTACGTGTAACCTGTCAGAGTCGTACCTAGACGCATCGGAAGTCCCATATCACATCAACTGCGCACGACCCACACCATTACAGAGCCGCCACCAGCTTGAACAGCCCCCTACTAACATGCAGGCTCCATGCACTCCTGTACACGAGTGGGCCTTCGGCTCCGAAAGCCCATATCAATTATGTTTCCTTCAATGGTTCGCACGCTGACACTTGTGGATGGCCTAGCACTGAAATTTGCAGCAATCTGCGGAAGGGTTGCATTTCTGTCACGTTGAACGATTCTCTTCAAAATGGTTCAAATGGCTCTGAGCACTATGGGACTTAACATCTGTGGTCATCAGTCCCCTAGAACTTGGAACTACTTAAACCTAACTAACCTAAGGACATCACACACATCCATGCCCGAGGCAGGATTCGAACCTGCGACCGTAGCAGTCACGCGGTTCCGGACTGAGCGCCCAGAACCGCTAGACCACCGCGGCCGGCACGATTCTCTTCAGTCGTCGTTGTTCCCGTTCTTGCAGGATCTTTTTCCGGCCGCAGCGATGTCGTAGATTTGACGTTTTACCGGATTCTTGATATTCACGGTGCAATAGTGAAATGGTCGTACAGGAAAATCCCCATTTCATCGCTGCTTCGGAGATGCTGCGTCCCATCGCTCGCGCGCCGACTATAACCCCCCGTTGAAACTCACCTAAATCTTGATAAACTGCCATTGTAGCAGCAGTAACCGATCTATCAACTGGGCCAGACACTTGTTGTCTTCTATACGCGTTGCTGACCGCAGCGCCGTACTCTGCCTGTTTACATATCTCTGTATTTGAGTACCCATGCCTATACCAGTTTCTTTGGTGATTCAGTGTAGCAGAAATCTACATCTCGCTGTACAAATTGTCGCGAACCGCTGTAGTTAGATTCTCGCCAGTTGGCATAAACTTATCATATCATTCATCTACCCTCTGAAGTTGTGCAGGCTCCAATGTGTGCGATACCTAGGAATAAAAAGAGGAAGATAGTGGTTAGTATCCAGCATTAACAACAATGAAACATACTGGTAAAATGAACTACACCATGGAATAAATAATAAATGAAACATAATATTGAATAAATATTACTGCTCTTTCATGCTTGTGCGCCTATTGACGACTTATAAAATACAGCCTTATGAGCTGCTAGAATACAGACTATGTTGCTGAAAGTGAAGTCTTTCCTGTATTCCTCGAGATCCATAAACTGCCTGTGCGACCACCAGACAGCACATGGTTAAATAACAATACAAAATGGAAAGGGCTAAATTGGATATGGAAAGCTTGAATAATTTACAATAGTATGAAGAAGACATTTCTCCAATAGCGAATGGACATTCTGTATTTGCTAAATTCCTCTGAACTTTAGGCACTTGGCTGCATGTTTTGCGTAGATACTGAACAGGAGAAACTAACGTACATGTGTAATACATTGCCTTCTATAATTGTGCTGCCTTTTCTGTTAGAGCATAACTTTAATATTTGTAAAATGTAATGATTTTGTGTTGCAGAGCAATGAGTAACTAACTGCCTACAACGTGTAATGTTACAGGTGCATGACATCATCATCCGACCAACAGGATCTCATCCCTAGCCTCTGCAGCAGTTGATGCCTCGCAGAACAATCACTTCCAGTAGTATGACCATTCACGGTGTCGGTAATAGGTGGTTTTGGGCTCTTCAAATAAAGTTACTTCAACATGTGTGTGATATGTTTTTGTTTGCTGCAAACGGGTAGCGTATATCGATATTATTAAACCATTAAAACGGTGACCCGATCACCAAGCCACTATTTCCCACTACGTGGTTGCTAGCCACAGCTTAATGGGACAGCAAAAATTTGATTTTCCGTATTTCATATAATTTTTGACCAAATACCAGAATTTAAAATGTTTTGCGAAGTACTCACTAAGAAGAATAAGTTTTAAGTTAACGGTTTAACACAATTCAAGTATAAAATTTAGACAGTGTGTATTTGTCTGGCGCGCAAATTACCCAGACTGTATTCATTTACGCTGACAGGGAAAAAAACGCAGCACCAAGGAGTTGTGCGACGTTTAAGTTAATATGCCCGCATCTCGTGGTCGTGCGGTAGCGTTCTCGCTTCCCACGCCCGGGTTCCCGGGTTCGATTCCCGGCGGGGTCAGGGATTTTCTCTGCCTCGTGATGGCTGGGTGTTGTGTGCTGTCCTTAGGTTAGTTAGGTTTAAGTAGTTCTAAGTTCTAGGGGACTTATGACCACAGCAGTTGAGTCCCATAGTGCTCAGAGCCATCTGAACCATTTTTTTTGTTTAAGTTGATAGGCAGGTTTCTACAACTATCGCGCCATTCCCATAAGACTGGCACTAGTAGCGCCACTATGAGGATGCAAATCAGATTTGCTCTGTGATTCTTCAGTTTCTCCCCACGTATTTGTTGCTCGAACAGTCCACGGGTATACTGCCGGTCCACAGTGTCAAACGGGCACAGTATGTCGGCGATCAGACATGTCGCCACCGTCAGGCCGCCCGCCCTCAAGAGCTCAGTTAGTCGGCGCACCTGACGATGGCGACATGTCTGATCGCCGAAATATTGTGCCCGTTGGACACTATGAACCGGCAGTATACCCGTGGTCTGTTCGAACAGATTTGCTCTAATTACACACTGTAACGCTCGTGAGCACTACTTACCTTCGAGATTGGACGTGCCGAGTTCATGTTATATAAGAATGCTTTTAAGGTGCCAAAGAAAGCCATTATCAACACCTCACTGTGTACGAACGCGGTCATGTGATAGGGCTACGAGAAGCTGGATGTTGCTTCTATGATACTGCAGAAAGACTTCCCAGGAACGTGACCAATGTACATGAGAAAGACGAAATTAATGAGAAGTAGCAGAAATGAGAACACCGAGAAACTTAACATCAGTATTGATGGTCACGAAGTAGATGAAATTAAGGAACTCTACTACCTACGCAGCAAAATAACCAAAGACGGACGGACAAGGACGAACATCAAAATGGTATTCCTGCAAAAGAGAAGTTTACTAGTATCAAACATAGACCTTAATTTGAGGAAGAAATTTCTGAGAATGTACAATTGGAGAACAATCATTGTATGGTAGTGAAACATGGACTGTGGGAAAACCGGAACAGAAGAGAATCGAAGCATTTGAGATGGGGTGCTACAGAAGAATGTTGAAAATTACGTGGACTGATAAGGTAAGGAATAAGGAGGTTCTGCGCAGGATTGGAGAGGAAAGGAATATGTGGGAAAGACTGAAAAGTAGAAGGGACAGGATGATAGGACATCTGTTAAGACATCAGGGAATGACTTCCATGGTACTAGAAGGAGCTGTAGAGGACGATAATTGTAGGGGAAGACAGAGATTGGAATACGCCCAGCAAATAACTGAGCACAGAGGTTGTAAGTGCTACTCTGAGATGGCGCAGGAGAGGAATTCGTGGTGGGCCGCATCAAGCCAGGCAGAAGACTGATGACCCAAGAAAAGAAAAATAAATAAAATAAAAAATAAAGAAGAGAGAACTATCCTTATATCTAATTTTCTTCCAGTTGTAGTGTACTGAACCCCAGTGTCTGGTTTCGATAGTTGAAACTCCAACTACACATGGAGAAATACTTCTCAACAGTTCACCAACTTTCCTCTACAGTGAAACTCTACTGCTCCCAGAATTTTCCTTACCAGTTAATTTGCTCGCACCTCTATGACGATCTACTATTTCACCTCTGATTTCGTTAGGTGAAACATCAATTTCTTTGCAACATTCCCATTAACCTCCAAAAGTGATTCCAACTGTTGCCTAATAACTACATTTCCAACTTCGTTTTCTGTGAACTGCTTCAAATTTACAGCAGGCAAGACCTCGTCATTTCGTTAACTATTTCTTCATCATTGTTCGTCTGATACCCTCTCAGCACTGTCATTTTATTCAAACATACAACAGGCAGCATCTCATCTACTTGCTTAACTACACACATGAAAAAAGTTTTGCATCACCCCCGTTCCCAGGAATCCCGAAGACAGATGTTGACTGTGGATATTGCATCACAGACACAGTCTCTTTGACTGTTCAGAGATGTCACTAAACCCGCCCAAAGATGTAAACAACCATGCATGAGTAGCGCCTATTTGACGGAGGGGGTCCGACAGCCGATCAGTTACAGTCATTCCACCAGTTAGGAGGTACACGGCTCATGTTGTCTGTAGTCCAACCATGCCTTGATGATCAATACCGCGGTTCGATCGCGTCCGCATTGTTACTTTGTGCCTCTCAACAAGGGAAGTGTCCACGCCTCTCGAAGTGAACCAAAGCGATGTTGTTCGGATATGGAGGAGATACAGGGAGACAGGAAGTGTCGATGACATGCCTCGCTCAGGCCTCCCAAATGCTACTACTGCAATGGATGACCGCTACCTACGGATTATCGTTCGGAGGAACCCAGAAAGCAATGCTACCATGTTGAATAATGCTTTTGTGCAGCCACAGGTGAGGTCCATCTCTGCAATCACGACACCATGAAGCGCAGTACAGATGGGCCCAACAACATTCCGAATGGACCGCTCAGGATTGGCATCACGTTTTCACCGATGAGTGTCGCATATGCCTTCAACCAGACAATCGTCGGAGACGTGTTTGGAGGCAACCCGGTCAGGCTACACGCCTTAGAAGTACTGTCCAGCGAGTGCAGCAAGGTGGAGGTTCCCTGATGTGGGGCCGACGTACGCCGCTGGTGGTCGTGGAAGGCGCCGTAACGGCTGTACGATACGTGAGTGCCATCCGGCGACCGACAGTGCAACCGTATCGGTAGCATATTGGCGAGGCATTCGTCTTCATGGACGACAATTCGCGCCCCCATCGTGCACATCTTGTGAATGACTTCCTTCAGGATAACGACATAGCTCGACTAGAGTGGCCAGCATGTTCTCCAGACATGAACCCTATCCATCATGCCTGGGAGAGATTGAAAAGGGCTGTTTATGGACGACGTGACCCACCAACCACTCTGAAGGATCTACGCCGAATCGCAGTAGAGGAGTGTGACAATCTGGACCAACAGTGCCGTGATGAACTTGTGGATAGTATGCCACGACGAATACAGGCATGCAAGAGGACGTGCTACTGGGTATTAGAGGTACACGTGTGTACAGCAATCTGGACCAGCACCTCTGAAGGTCTCACTGTATGGTGGTACAACATGCAATGTGTGGTTTTCATCAGGCATAAAAAGAGCGGAAATGATGTTTATGTTGATCTCTATTCCAATTTTCTGTAAAGGTTCCGGAACTCTCGGAACCGAGGTGATGCAAAACTTTTTTTTTAATGTGTGTATTTCTCTATCACTAGTCTCCTGATACGGTCTTAGTTCACCCAAACTTGTTACATCTGATTGATTCATTATTAATTAACCTCAGCTGAATTACATCCCCTGGCTCCCGGATAACCTTTACTGTATGCTCATCAGGTAAAGGAACAATCAATCTCCTCTTGAAAGTCTGTAACCTACTTCATTTCAGTGCGCTCTTCAATTTTGATTACAACTGCCTTAACAGTTGTGAACCTATCGCCCACTTAAGTCTGTTCCCTTTTATTAACATTAGTTTCCTGTTACTTTCACTATATCTGATATCATTACTAGCAATTCCGATTGTGGAAGATCACTCTTGATTACTTTAGTCTTTTCTGTATCCTTAACACTAGTTTCCTGTTCTTTCACTACGATTGGTCACATTTTTAACAGTTCACTTCTTGTGGTGCCATGCCTAATTTTAGTTTCGCAATTGCTGTCTGGTCCTTAATGACTTGTTTCGTTCACTCTTCAGAATTCTTCATTTCTCTTTCGTCAACTTCTCTCATATTTTCGACTATGTTTTTGAAAATTTCGTCTGTTTTTTTGAAAATAAGAATTGCAAATCAGTAAAGGCGTTTGTGACTTATAACTATTTTTAAATTCTTGATATTCATCTATTATTAAGTGTTAGCTCTTATTTCTTAGCTCTTATTTCTCCAGTTAAAATTTCAATATCTTACAAGAAAATTTCACTAAGAAACTCGAGGTTTCAGGCTTGATAGATCCTGGCTAAGGATCAACAAAATCTTATTTTGTCGACGTAAGAAGTAAATGTGTAAATCAGAAGATTGCAGGATTTCGGAAATGAATCCTGGATCATTCTTACCATACTCATACCACCTGAATATGGAAGGTGGTAGCTCGAGATTCTGGCTTCAGCTCTATTTCTGTACTCAGTGCTCAAGTGGAGACATCCTTCTAAAGGAGAGCAATGTTCATGTCTTCAGTCCTTTTTACTCTTCCGTCACCGGCCCAATTCTTTTCTCTCCCTTAATTCTCTGAGACTTCACTGTCAGAGCAGGAATCTTGCAGCCAATAGAAGCAGACATTGCAAGTTCCATTCAGTGAAATTTTAGTAATAATGTTAAACAAACTACTATTTCAGCAGATTTGGTTGTTATTAACCAGTAGTGTTGAGGCGTGTGGAAGAAGCCAAGAGATTTTCCTCAGTCAGTGGTACATTTATGAAATGGATCTATTGAAGGGCTCGGACATAGGTACAAATGAAAAAGTGCATGCTCTCCAGAAAATAGCACTATGAATCAACAGCAAAGCTCGTTTGAGAAATTTGAACAGAACGTTATTCCACAGTGTGGTCACAGAGGCAAATGGCAGCTGTCACAGTGGACTCTGGATAGTAGCACCAGGCCAAATTCTTTATCTCTGACCAATGCTGTGCTTTTCGCCGGGAGATAGCTAGCCCACCGAATGACTGCAGTGTGGGACTGGGGAACTGAAGCCATGTCGGTTACCTGGCCTTGGGCTCTGAACATTTTTATGCTCTAGCCTATACCTTTCAGGAAAACTCTTATCTTCTGCTAGCTAACTCATAGGCTATCAGAACTGCCGTCCCTTCACCATACCAAAAAAAACAGAAGTGAAAAAAAGACGATAAAGAGGACAGCCACTGGTGGTACTGAATGCGATTTGTAATTATGAATTAGCATAAGGGAGTGAGTGCTTTGTTCAAGAGGATGAGCATATGAAATTCTGAAAAAACTTATGTGGCGGTTTAAGACAAAACCTGCCACGTAACACTGGCCAAGAGACAACATGACAGCAAGAGAATCGATGAGAGGGATCAAATCAAATGGTTCAAATGGCTCTAAGCACTATATGGGACGTAACATCTGAGGTCATCAGTCCCCTAGACTTAGAACTACTTAAACCTAACTAACCTAAAGACATCACACACATCCATGCCCGAGGCAGGATTCGAACCTCCGACCGTAGCAGCAGCGCGGTTCCGAACTGAAGCGCCTAGAACCGCTCGGCCACAGCGGCCGGCGATGAGAGGGATCGAACAGAGACCTTTCATCATTCTCCTTGTCGAAGAAAGAGAACGGCTGTGAGCAGTTTTGCAATGGAAGGATGTTCACACATATTTTCTCTAAAAGTTCCTGTCATACAAAACAGAAAAAGTTCACATTAACCATAACATGATAATGGTACAAAGCTCAGTTCAAAATAGAATCAGTATTTACTATCACAAGCACGCGTAGTTGTGGAAACCAACTATTATTTGATTATACATTATTATGTCATATATAGAGGGTCTATACAAGGGCGATGTACTTGAGGACAATTTTATGGAAATGGAAGAGGATGTAGATGAAGATGAAATGGGAAATATGATACTGCGTGAAGAGTTTGACAGAGCACTGAAAGACCTGAGTCGAAACAAGGCCCCCGGAGTAGACAACATTCCATTGGAACTACTGACGGCCTTGGGAGAGCCAGTCCTGACAAAACTCTACCATCTGGTGAGCAAGATGTATGAAACAGGCGAAATACCCTCAGACTTCAAGAAGAATATAATAATTCCAATCCCAAAGAAAGCAGGTGTTGACAGATGTGAAAATTACCGAACTATCAGTTTAATAACTCACAGCTGCAAAATACTAACACGAATTCTTTACAGACGAATGGAAAAACTAGTAGAAGCCAACCTCGGGGAAGATCAGTTTGGATTCCGTAGAAACACTGGAACACGTGAGGCAATACTGACCTTACGACTTATCTTAGAAGAAAGATTAAGGAAAGGCAAACCTACGTTTCTAGCATTTGTAGACTTAGAGAAAGCTTTTGACAATGTTGACTGGAATACTCTCTTTCAAATTCTAAAGGTGGCAGGGGTAAAATACAGGAAGCGAAAGGCTATTTACAATTTGTACAGAAACCAGATGGCAGTTATAAGAGTCGAGGGGCATGAAAGGGAAGCAGTGGTTGGGAAGGGAGTAAGACAGGGTTGTAGCCTCTCCCCGATGTTGTTCAATCTGTATATTGAGCAAGCAGTAAAGGAATCAAAAGAAAAAGTCGGAGTAGGTATTAAAATTCATGGAGAAGAAATAAAAACTTTGAGGTTCGCCGATGACATTGTAATTCTGTCAGAGACAGCAAAGGACTTGGAAGAGCAGTTGAATGGAATGGACAGTGTCTTGAAAGGAGGATATAAGATGAACATCAACAAAAGCATAACAAGGATAATGGAATGTAGTCTAATTAACTCGGGTGATTCTGAGGGAATTAGATTAGGAAATGAGACACTTAAAGTAGTAAAGGAGTTTTGCTATTTGGGGAGCAAAATAACTGATGATGGTCGAAGTAGAGAGGATATAAAATGTAGACTGGCAATGGCAAGGAAAGCGTTTCTGAAGAAGAGAAATTTGTTAACATCGAGTATAGATTTAAGTGTCAGGAAGTTATTTCTGAAAGTATTTGTATGGAGTGTAGCCATGTATGGAAGTGAAACATGGACGATAAATAGTTTGGACAAGAAGAGAATAGAAGCTTTCGAAATGTGGTGCTACAGAAGAATGCTGAAGATTAGATGGGTAGATCACATAACTAATGAGGAAGTATTGAATAGGATTGGGGAGAAGAGAAGTTTGTGGCACAACTTGACCAGAAGAAGGGATCGGTTGGTAGGACATGTTCTGAGGCTTCAAGGGATCACCAATTTAGTACTGGAGGGCAGGGTGGAGGGTAAAAATTATAGAGGGAGACCAAGAGATGAATACACTAAGCAGATTCAGAAGGATGTAGGTTGCAATAGGTACTGGGAGATGAAAAAGCTTGCACAGGATAGAGTAGCATGGAGAGCTGCATCAAACCAGTCTCAGGACTGAAGACCACAACAACAACAGTGTCAATATCACACATAAACCTATTATCCATAACCGAAATGCAGCATGAAGACTTTTATAAATTTAAGTGACTTAGTAGATTCCCATCCATAAACGAAATATAACTTTAAGTGGTTGGTGCATGACGGTCATACTTTTTGTTATGCTGGAGCCAAGGTAGCCCTTGAGGGCCGGTAACCCACATAACACCACAGAGGACGAGGTTGTCTATACCCAAGGCGTACCCAAAAGCACCACTGTAAACACTGGCTATTTACATACAAGATAATGAAAACAGACATGCCGAGCACTACTTCCTGTAGGGGGAGCCACGGCCTGCAGGAAGTATCACTACGCCAAAACCTGATTGGCTGGAGACAGCTATTTAGGGGCTAGAACCAGGCACAAAGTTCAGTTCACGCCAGCTGCCGACGTCGTGTACTGCGACCGTTGAAAATTACGTCTTAGTCTCGCAATTGGACTGTTACTAGCGTGTGAGTGTTTTACCACGAACCTTTGTAGAAATTAGAAGTGAACTTTTGTTTGCCTCAATTAGGAGACTTTTTTCGTGATTGTTACCTTTCGTTTATATGTTCAGTCATCAACCTTGTCAACTTACATCAATAAAAGTTGTGTTTGTGAAAAATTGCCAATTGTCAGTCACAACACAAGTGGCGACGAGTTGGTGCCGGCGCGTGTCTTCCTCACGGCGGAAGTTGTCCTTCAGCAGCTGGCCCAAAGTGTGCATGACTTACTACAAGGTTTTCAACACTTTTGCAAGAACTCTCAGGATACACAGGAACGATTATTTACGGAACTCTTGTAAAACCGCCCTGTTCAGTCGCCCTCGCCGTTTCCCACTTTCATCGAGGATGCTTAAGACTGGTAAACATACAAGAAGTGGCTCCAGCAGCATTTTCAAATCCACCAGGTTGTCCAGGAGGCTGCTCGTCGTTCCTACTTTTTGTCCTGGAACCAGTCCAAAGTGTATGTTCTCTTGACGAAACTCCATCCTCGACCTCCGGATTCTTTGACTTTATCCCAGATTTATGAGGTCCTCGCAGCTTACTACCAATGACGGGTCCACGTGGTGGCTGCCCGTGTCGAATTGTACCAGTGTCACAAGAAGGCTGGCCAATCCTATCGCCAGTGGGCAGCAGAACAGCGAGGTCTCAGCCGGAAATGTTACTTCAACACACGAGTCTCCAAAGAATCCTATGTGGACGAGCGTTTGGAATCCTGGGCGGAAGTGGTGGCCCTCCGCGACCACGACGCCTCAGAGCCTGTCGCATCGCTGGCGGAGGTCGCTGACCTTGCCGCCGTCCGTTCCGATGACCTGCGCAGGCCATCCTGTTCTGCACAGCGTCGACAGGGCAGCCGCCCTGTCCAGGAATTTGCTCCCTCGGACGGCTCCGCAGGTTCGGCGCAGACCATCAGTGTACGGAGCCCCTGCGCCATCGCCAGTTCTGCCAGCCCCTCCCGGCTGCGGTCCTGCCCGGGATGCTTTAAGAACCCTGCTAAGGAAGACTGACCTGACAGGTGGGCCTTTTGTGCAGTGTGTACCCGTCACGGACATGTCAGCTCGGTCTGCCGATCTCGGCAGCCCCCTCCTCATACGGCCAATGACCGTCGGGGGCCTATACCCATGGACGTCAACCAGGTGCAGTCTTCGGGATATTCCAAGCTGATGATCGACGTTCAGGTCAACGGTCGGCCGCTGCAGATGCAGGTGGATACTGGAGCAGCGGTCTCACTGATCAACTATTCCTTCTACGCGAAGATTGGAGCTCCCCCCCCCTGACGCCCACACCTCGGCGCCTCCTTACTCATAATAAGCAAGCGATGACTCTCTTGGGTCAGTTCACGGCTTCCGTCATGTATAAATCGGCTCGCCGGGAAGTTACCTTCCTTGTGGTCAACAATGCGGCCACGGCAGATCTTAATCATAAATTTTGTAAAAATGGCTATTTAAATAAAACCCATGAAATTCAGACTTATATAAAATGTACAACATACTCTACATTACACATATACCGCCTCGCAAGATGATAGCCAAGATAAAAACGTATTTCAGGAATTCGGCCTTTACACCTGAATTCTATAAATTCGTTAACACCGAACCGACAAACATGACAGAGGCAGCTATTAACTTATGGCAGATTGACAGGGGCATTACTGAACAACCCGAACCGCAGGTTGCTCTAACCCATTTCACAAATAACGACCTTCCCGCGGGTGGGCAAACGGAGAAGAATGGTGGGACAACCCCAAAACAAAGCGGCTGGTGACCTCACCAAGAAAACAAGTAGAATTTAACAAGTAAACGAAGCAACATATCTCGAATCACTTAACTTCTAATAAACTGTGATTTCTGGCGAAGACCTGGCGCAGCACCCCTAACGCTCTCCCGAACCGTTCGGTGACAGCCTCTTCAACGGACGCAGGAAGGCGCGTCGATCTCCCGTCTCACGGCGTCGCAGCTCGCACCGGCCAGCCCGATGTCGTGGTTTCACTCCTGTTGCTCTCGTGTCAACCGCAAAGCCACTACCCCTCGCTATACCGCGCGGCTCACTGGCTGTCACGTCGCGACCTCGCATGCGCCGACGCTCAAGACGGAGAAGGCATCTTGTGTCTCAGTGCACGACCAACCAACCGATCGATCCAACCGGCCTTAAAGGGCGATCCGAACGACAGGCATCGTGGCACTCCAGACGGCAGACCGACCTTGACTAAGCGATACACTCGGTGGGACCCACCCCTGCAGAGGAAACATGACCTCAGGCTACCCGACATCCCTGCCCCGGGAAGAGACCGACCTACCGATCAATCCAACCGCCAATGTCCATCGCCTGAACAAACTCGAGCAGACTGGCGGCCTAACACATACTAGCACTCCGGACGACAGACAGACAATGACTGCCCCACACTGACCCAACTGACCAACTGACCGACTCGCCGAGACTGACAGACTGCCCGACTCAGACTGACCCCCTACCGAGTTTTTTTTCCCCCTTTATTGAATTGCAATTCCCCCGGAAGGGGGGCGTGCTGGCAGCAGCTTAGTATGCCGCTCTACAGCCTACAGACTTTGTTTTAAAAAGGTGAAGGTAATACATAATAAAAAACAGGCGATAAAAACGAAGACTTAAAGGGTAACATGGCGAAAAAAAAATCGTGGAACTTAAAACAGAACACAGGGATGATGATGTTAATAAACATACATACGAAGTAGACAGGTAAAATAATATACAGACAATTACAAAAACACTGCGACAGCCCTTGCCGAGCTCATAGCGCCCCTTAAATGCACGTGAACAGGCAACCCTTTCCCTTTTCCACCAGAGGGAGACACCAAAGCTGCGATTGCCACAGCGGCACCACCGCCAGAAACGGAAGGCGACTGCTTTACGCTACGCGCTGCGGCGCGCTCTTCAAAACAGCAGATTTTACCACGGCTCACCGTGTACTACTTCCTGCAGAGGGAGCTCGAGCCATAGCCTGCAGGAAGTATCCCTACGCCAAAACCTGATTGGCTGGAGACAGCTATTTAGGGGCTAGAACAAGGCACAACAGTTCACGACGGATGCCGACCTCGTGTACTGCGACCGTTGAAGATTACGTCTTCGTCTCGGAATTGGACTGTTACTAGTGTGTGAGTGTGTTACCACGAACCTTTGTGGAAAATTAGAAGTGAACTCTTGTTTGAGTCAATTAGGAGACTTTTTTCGTTATTGTTACCTTTCGTTTATACGTTCAGTCATCAACCTTATGAACTTACATCAATAAAAGTTGTGTTTGTGAAAAATTGCGAATTGCCAGTCACAGCACTTTTCATACTCATTAATATCATAATTGAAATAAACTATTCCGTACTACCTGATACTCCATAATTTGAAAATAAACTAACTATACGTCATATCAGCTGCTTAAATCTTCTTAAAAATGCATAGAATCGAGTCTGTGATGAAAGTACTGAACTGTCTCATTACTGAAATCGTTGATATTCAGTCAAAAAGAGGTGTTCAGCTGCCAGACAGTACAATGTGCAAAACAAACATTACTCGCTAATAAGGTAATCAACGTTGTGCCCATTCAGACATAATAAATGAAACATGGTTAAACATAACTAGTGAATAAAGTACGAATGGTAGCCTATACACGGTACTATATCCAACACAACAATAGTGAAAATGAACTAATACCCAAGATAATGTGTTTGTGGTAACAGCTATCAGAATTTCAAGAGACGACTGGAGGATTGTTCGAATCATAGTCGACAACACAACATCTCTCATTATTTGAACTACAAAGTCCCTGACAGATTTCCCAAAACACATCCCTACACAATTTTAACTCGCTACGTATTTGTTCCACAGACAACGAGACTTGAGAATCCTTCCAAAATTTACTAGTACTGATCAGCCACAAATGTTCCTTCACGTCAGAACAGCATGTAATCATGCGAAAAACATACACACATAATATGGACGTTAAGTACAAACTTACGAATCTTTTAGTGAACCTGCGAGGGAAGGAGAGAATTTAAGCACATAAATGTTGCACTTGATCACTGAATCCTAAAATTTATAGTGAAATCGGCATTTGGTAGATGTGTAAGGTGCCTATAATCTCGCACCTCACAAGCACTCATCAACATACTTTGCCATGATCCACAAACACAACTGGATATCATGTAATAGATTGTACATCGTATGTATGAATATGTAAAGGAGTCTGACGTTGTCACGTACGCCTTGTAAATAATTGTTAACGCTTATTGCATGAAAGGTGACGGAGTGTCTTTATCATCAGAATGGCGTAGTGAATGACTGCCTATACTAGTAGAGTTTGGAACGACACTGGGTGGAAGGCCCACACAGGTGTGTTGGTCCTACTTAAACACAGGAAGTAGCAAGATGAACGTTGGGACACCTGAGCGCTGGAGCACAGTAGAGTCGCGACTGGGTGGTATTGTAGCCGGATGGGAAGGATTGTACTTCGGAACCTACGAAATCTTGGACAGCTGATTTTTACTCAGAAGCGTACCATTGTATAGGTTTTTCCTGGCAAACTTTCCGCGCTGGACGACAAAAGACTAAAATATGGTTGGTAGGCGTTCGGAAGAATCTGTAGATAGGGAGAATATTTCGTGGTTTCGGGAATATGCTTCGTTTTCGCAATTACGAGGGTGTGGAGCCGAGCCTTGCTGGGAAGCCAGCGGTGGAGAGACGAGGTCTTCCGTTGTGAGCGCCCGTGTGTGACTGTCGCTCGGCAATTCCTCCTATGTGCACAAATATCCCAACGCTTTCCGACAACTCTGTTCCCCTCAAAAATTTCCTTCACACGCAACACATATCCATACTTGCATTCAGTACACAAAACTCCCCAGAATTCAACAGTATATGAAGATGCTCCGAAGCACTACGCCACAACACTGTTAAGCAACGCAGAAAAAAGATTATTTATGTGAATTACGCGAAGAGCTATTCATTAGGAATAATAAATTTCTGTAAACCTATTTCTCAGGGGATCGCACCAATCCTAGGCAGAGCACGACAAGTGAAGCAATTCTGCTATCGTGGAATGACTCAGCTGGATGTACGTAACAGAAATCAAGTAGGAAGTCCCCAGATTGTTTCTTGAAATAACAACTATTGATTTTAATGATGCTGACGGGTATCGATTTACACGCTGTCACGTCTATTCTGGTACGTTCAAGAGCACCTCGTATGATAGTGTATATCATCAACATCACTTCGAGTCAATACTCGTCTATGGTTAGTGAAAGGCTATGCCTGTGGACCATACATTCCTTTACGGTTGGTTTAGGATACTGAGTTCACTATCAGTCCGGCAGCTCAACTAGCATTTATTCGAAAAGTGATCAGTATTTTGGGAATAGCACACTGGACTACGAGACAAATCGTACTAACAAGCAACCAAAAAATCATCCATGTGTACTTCCGTGAAATAAAATTCTAGATTTCGACCACCAGTCGAAATTACGAGATCGCTACAACATCTACCCAAAGCACAAAGACGTGCCAAAGCATGTGGCGTCTTACTCTAATCTTCAACAATATTTCAATTTACATGGCACAAATGCAAAGAACCAACCACTCTAGCTCCTCATCCGAAAAGTATCATCGATCTTAATTCTGAGTTATGCACAGTAACTCTCCTCAGTGGTGCGTTATGCACAGTAACTCTCCTCAGTGGTGCGTTATGCACAGTAACTCTCCTCAGTGGTGCGTTATGCACAGTAACTCACCTCAGTGGTGCGTTACGCACAGTAACTCACCTCAGTGGTGCGTTATGCACAGTAACTCTCCTCAGTGGTGCGTTATGCACAGTAACTCTCCTCAGTGGTGCGTTATGCACAGTAACTCTCCTCAGTGGTGCGTTATGCACAGTAACTCACCTCAGTGGGATACTCAACAGTGCTACCGAGTCCACTAGTAAAAGAAATGAGCACGGGTGTAATTTGGTTCTAGTTCGGGCGAGCTTACGAATATCAGCTTCACTCAAGGCATGATTCGATAATTATTATCAGTTATCAGCATCAAGCGCATTTACTCTCGTGAAGGGAATGCTAAGCGCTGAGAGTGAATCTCGTACTATCGTTAGCAACGAGAAAGGACATATTTTCTTAACTGCTGGGACCACGTGTGAGTCTGAATCTCAAATGAAGCATGAAACGTAAATATTAATAAACAATCACACGCATATAATTAGACTCGAAATTGCTCATTACTGTCATCGTATCACTGAAAGAGAAAGGTTAATTATTATATTAACTCAGTTAAAAGTAATATGGCTACCTCCGCGATAGCATAGCAGCGCGAACTGCACCAACAACTCTTCTACCCAGTTTGTTGAAGAAGGAAAACATGACCGATGCCACTTCTTCTGCTCCTCGCTAATCCGGGAGGTGGAGAGGCGGCAGGCGAGCGAAAGACGATTAGTGGTCTCCTTGCTAACCAAGCGGTACTTCCTTGACCAAACCAACAGCAACCTTGATACGGGTAATCTCTGTGAACATCCTCTACATCTCAGCACTTGCTTTTCCTGTGCAGCAGATGCTAATTTCCATCACCTGCACGTTTCATTCAAAGTGATCAGTTACACTGCTTCTCATACAGAATAGGGCCATGGAAAATATTGGTAGTCTTCAAATACAAGTACAAATGAAAACACGGTCTCGAGACTACCTACAGTCTCAAACAGGTAGCGAGTGGCCAGGAGAAATTAATGAGAGGGATCGAGCAGATACTTTTCAGAGTGTAGGTGTTTGTTTACGTATAATATGTTTCACACTCACGTTAGTTGTACTCTTTTCAGAACACATGCACCTTAATTTACTTTCTTTTATTTAAATGTAGCTTGTAACATGATCCCCATAATTATGCACGTATAGTCTTATATAATGATTTTCTTTTAACAGAAACTTGTTTATGCTCGTATGTGAACTAATACCAGGAATAAAAACGTATTCACAACATACTATTGAACAATTCTTGTGGCAAGTTTGTACTAGTGAATATTTCAGGATTATCTTTAATAATGAAAGTGACCTACAGTAACATTTTAATGAGATAAATCCTCACATGTAGTTTATCGTTTTTTCTGTTGAGTCTTGTCATTAATTTACCTTTTTTGAACGTCTATATACTTTGTTTGATGGATTTTGCTACAGTTAATTTCATATTTTATTGTGTCTTACTTTAGGGATGTGTGCAGTTAACCAGCCAAAGATAACGACAAGAATGGCTCTTTGCGAGCAAGATACCATACAAGATTATATACATGGATAAATTTCACCTTACATGTTCAATTATTAATGAATAGTGCACTACGGGTTAATTGAAACCTAATAAAGGAATTAGTGAACATTGGACTTGACTTTAAATTTGTTGGACCTTAAGGAGAAGTGAAAATTCTATGAAAGAATACACGCAATTAGTCTTGAGTAGGACCCAAGTACACGACATCATGAAGATAAAACAATTACGCTAAAATGTTGAGTTGTGCTAATTGCCAAGAAACTATAAGTCAATAGGACTGACTTCACTAAACTATTCCGTGTGCGTGTGGTGCGGGAGTTACAAGTAATTAGTGGCAAAATAACAATAAACTGTTCGTTACCAGTTAAATACCCGGTGTGGACTACATCATTAAATAGTTTGATAAATGACTAAATCAACGACTACTCATGAAAGACAATTTCATTGAAGTGCAAATATTCACGTCAGTAGTTGAGAAGTGAACTTTAAAATATTTTCGTACTACGACGCAATCTTACAAAGACTGAATCAAAGAGTACCTCTGGATCTCGTTGCATACCAGCACAACAATTCCATAGCAACGAGACAACAGCGTAAGAAAAAACTGTTAACTAAAATATTTCCTCGCAATCAGTGGTGGTGTGCTATGCGAACGAGAGAGGAATTAATAACTACTGCAAATGCGGGCAATTAACAATACAATATTAATAATAAAAAGCATCAATTATACGAGTTTGCATAGGTGGGAACGCTGCGGACTTGTAATTGAGATAGAACGACTATGCGAGGAACGCCTTTACGGAAGTATTTCAGGTTTTTTTTCTCCCGTTAATCTACGGGGACTGACGTTATATCGCATCGTGTCTCTACTCTGCCGCTTGAGCTGTGGCAGTAGCAGCTCTACGGCGTCGACTACACCAGCACGCGGTTGGAGTCCGGGGGCACGCGACACACAGTGACTGACAGAGATGTTCGATGTTTTCCTGAAGGATATCGCGCCAAAGACTCTCTATTTCGCGCCTTGGATTATCAAAATCCCGAGAGCTTGTGGAACGGCCCTACCCATAATATTCCAAATCTTCTCAGTTGGAGAGATATCCGGCAAACTTGCTGGCCAACGCAGAATTTGACAAATGTGTAGACAAACGGTAGAAATTCTCCCCGTGTGCGGGCGGGCATTATCTTGCTGAAATGTAAGACCAAGATGGCTTACCATGAATGGCAACGAAACGGGGCCCAGAATATCGCCGACTTAGTGCTGTACTGTAAGGGTACCGCTGATGATAACCAAAGAGCTATTGCTACGAAAAGAAATGGCACCCCAGACGATAACTCCCGGCTGTCGGGCCACATGGCGGGCTACTGTCGGGCTGGTATCCCACCACTGTCTGGGTCGTTTCCAGACGCCTCTCTGCTGGTCATTGGGCGTCTATTCGAAGCGGGACTCGTCACTGAAGACAATATGTCATCTATGCTCCATACAACGCTCTTCAACAGTGCGAACTGTCTGACCTATGCAGATGCTGCCGCACTTCCAAGGGACACCATATGCACTGAGAGCACAATGAGCTACGTCGTCTTTAACACGGCGCAGCACATCTCGTATCTTGGGGTCGGGTCGGAACACCCTGGTCTCTGCAGCCCACGTTCTAACTCGCTGCTTGTTGCCTCACAGTATGGCAGGAAAGCAGCCGGCTCGACCTCTTCAGCCGATTCACAAGGCGTCCTTCTTCGATGGCAACAGAAAGCGTTCTCAATGTCTCTCTCGCTATAACCATTCTCTCTGAACACGTGTCTTAAGTGGTATAATTCGGTAATCGTCCTCAGAGATAACTTTTGCTCTGTGTATTAACGTGTTCAGGTCCGCCTTCTTGTGCAGAGTAAGGTGGTACAATTTCGACATACACTACTGGCCATTAAAATTGCTACACCAAGAACAATGGAAGATAATAAACGGGTATTCGTTGGACGGATATATTATACTAGAACTGACATTTGATTACATTTTCACGCAGTTTGGGTGCATAGATCCACAGAAATCAGTACCCAGAACAACCACCTCTCGCCATAATAACGGCCAGTTGCTCGGCCACCACTGACCAGACGATTTCAGTTGGTGAGAGATCTGGAGAATGTGCTGGCCAGGGCAGCAATCGAACATTTTCTGTATCCAGCAAGGAACATACAGGACCTGCAACATGCGGTCGTGCATTATCCTGCTGAAATGTGGGATTTCGCGGGGATCGAATGAAGGGTAGAGCCACGCGTCGTAACACATCTGAAATGTAACGTCCACTGTTCAAAGTGCCGTCAATGCGAACAAGAGGTGACCGAGACGTGTAACCAATGGCACCACATACCATCACGCTTCCAATGTGCGTTCACCGCTATGTCGCCAAATACGGATGCGACCATCATGATGCTGTAAATAGAACCTGGATTCATCCGAAAAAATGACGTTTTGCCATTCGTGCAGCCAGGTTCGTCGTTGAGTACACCATCGCAGGCGCTCCTGTCTGTGATGCAGCGTCAAGGGTAACCGCAGCCATGGTCTCCGAGCTGATAGTCCATGCTGCTGCAAACGTCGTCGAACTGTTCGTTCAGATGGTTGTTGTCTTGCAAACATCCCCATCTGTTGATTCAGGGATCGAGACGTGGCTGCATGCTCCATTACAGCCATGCGGATAAGATGCCTGTCATCTCGACTGCTTGTGATACGAGGCCGTTGGGATCCAGCACTGCGTTCCGTGTTACCTTCCTGAACCCACCGATTCCATATCATGCTAACAGTCATTGGATCTCGACCAACGCGAGCAGCAATGTCGCGATACGAATAATCTCAATAGCGATAGGCTACAATCCGACCTTTATCAAAGTCGGAAACGTGATGGTACGCATTTCTCCTTCTTACACTCACAACAACGTTTCACCAGGCAACGCCGGTCAAATGCTGTTGGTGTGTGAGAAATCGGTTGGAAACTTTCCTCGAGTCAGCACGTTGTAGGTGTCGCCACCGGCGCCAATCTTGTGTGAATGCTCTGAAAAGCTAATCATTTGCATGTCACAGCATCTTCTTCCTGTCGGTTAAATTTCGCGTCTGTTGCACGTCATCTTCGTGGGATAGCAATTTTAATTGCCAGTAGTTTAGGTACAATACCGATCAACATAATGTTTCGCGCCATTTGTCAGTCTCGTAGTGTTGGTAGCACTTGCTTCGTGTGGCGTTGTAGTGTAGCAAGTTTCTACAGATCCTCCTGTCTTTTCCAAGAATACACTTCATGGTCTGGCTTCGACACTTCAAGAAGTACAAAACAATGGGTAGCCCTATTACACTTCTTACTACTGACAGCCATGTCAGCCATACCAGCTTAAATGCTATAGAATATTGTCGGGAAAATGGGATAGAACTTTTGGGATTGCCTCCGCACAGTACACATGCACTGCAACCATTAGATAGAACTTTCTTCAAGTCCCTAAAGGCTTAGTATCACAGAAATGCAACTGACTGGATTCATCGCAATCCCAATGAAAGCATTACAAACCAACGATTCTGTACTATTTTCTGTGATGCCTGGAGCAAAAGTGCGTACGTTGGGTGCCCAGTCAAAGGGTTCCACTGTATAGGAATAATGCCCTTTTGCAAAGACATTGTTCCCGAGGAGAAATTTGCAAGTTCAACGTTATTGGAGGCTCCTGCTCCTTCAGTCTTCACCAGTCAAGCCACTAACAGCATTATGGGAGAAGAACCCTTATATTCAAAAGATGTAACTGAAGAACACGGCAAATCCGTGACGCCAGGGTCCAGTACCACTTCTCAGCACGATGCTCACACGGACATTTTGCCAAGTCCAGAGAACAAATTATCGCCTCGGAAGACGAAAACACAGACATCAGCTAGACTCACTTCAGATGAAAACCTGGAAAATCTCAGCAGCAAGAGAAAGCTTTTTCAAAAGGGCACAAGGAAAGCAGTGAACAAATGTAACAAGAAGAATAAACAGAAATGTTCGTCTGTGAGTATTGATGAAAGTGGTGTACTATGCTTCAAATCGCCAGCAAACAACGAAAGTAATTGTGGATTTTGTTTATTGAATTATTATAGTAAAGAATCAATAGGTAAGGATGACTGGATTGGCTGCCAAAAATGCAATGTTTGGTACCACGAAGTATGCGCTGGTGCCCGAGGGAAAAAGCGCTTTTTATGTGGAAGGTGCCAGTGATCAAAACTGTACCAGGAAGTGATCACAATTGTACCTAGTGTGGAACATTTTCGATCGACTTTCTCAATTCTGTAACCTTTTTTGTGTTTGTACCAACATTTGTAACTGTCTAATATTTGTGTTACATACTCCTTAAACATCCAAGAACAAGTGCCATAGTTAAAATTATTTCTTTTCTCAATATATTTCCAGTTACAATAACATTTGTCCGAAATAATCGCGATTGTACCACCTTGCCCTACAGGATGTTGAAAACTATCGGCGTTCAAGAATCGGTCAGTATGCGTCGGTTTCCTGTACACTGAGCGACCAAACCGACCTCCTACCTTCCGCTCAACTAAAACCTTTAAGAACTGTAGCTTGCCATCCTTTTCCATCTCGATTGTAAGTTTAATTTTGGGATGGTTTGGATGGACACTGTTCATGTGATCGATGAACTGCTGCAGTGTATTTTCCCCGTGAGGCCATAGCAGGAAGGTATCATCGACATACCTTAGGAAGCAAGACGGACTTAATGCCGCCGAGTTCAGAGCCTGCTCCTCAATGTGCTCCATGAAGAAAAACGAGACAGTGGTGAAGCCATCCGTCAGCTCATAATATTTGTCGTGGTACAAGAAGTACGTTGTCGTTAGAAAATGACGGAACAACTGGACGATTCCAGGTGGAAACTGTTGGGTCAAAAGATCCAGCATACCATGTACTGGCATCCCCGTACAAAGTGACAATGTCCAGACCAACCATTACGTCGTTTCGGCCTATTTTCATTTTCTTGAGTGTTTCAACAAATGTCTGCGAATTCACAATATCTCAGCTTTGGCGCTAACAATCCTGCAGTATGTTTTCCCAGTCTGTAGGTTGGCGAGCTCATTGCACTAACAATGGGCCAGCTCCCAGTTTTCTCACATGACATCCTGAAAGTCATCAATGAAGGCAGTCAGGTACATGTAGTATTTCGCCGTTTCCGAAAAGCATTTGAGTCCGTATCACATCTACGCTTGCTAGCAAGAGTACGATATATGTGACTGGATTGAGAACAACTTGAGAGGGAGGAAGTAGCAAGATTTCTTGGGTAGAGAATCATCAACAGATGTAGAGGTAGCTTCGAATGTGCTCCAGGGAAGTGCTTTGGGACGCTTGTTGTTAATGTTGTATAGTAATGACCTTGCCGATATTATTTGAGCAACCTGAGACTTTTCGCAGATGATTTACACTCCTGGAAATGGAAAACAGAACACATTGACACCGGTGTGTCAGACCCACCATACTTGCTCCGGACACTGCGAGAGGGCTGTACAAGCAATGATCACACGCACGGCACAGCGGACACACCAGGAACCGCGGTGTTGGCCGTCGAATGGCGCTAGCTGCGCAGCATTTGTGCACCGCCGCCGTCAGTGTCAGCCAGTTTGCCGTGGCATACGGAGCTCCATCGCAGTCTTTAACACTGGTAGCATGCCGTGACAGCGTGGACGTGAACCGTATGTGCAGTTGACGGACTTTGGGCGAGGGCGTATAGTGGGCATGCGGGAGGCCGGGTGGACGTACCGCCGAATTGCTCAACACGTGGGGCGTGAGATCTCCACAGTACATCGATGTTGTCGCCAGTGGTCGGCGGAAGGTGCACGTGCCCGTCGACCTGGGACCGGACCGCAGCGACGCACGGATGCACGCCAAGACCGTAGGATCCTACGCAGTGCCGTAGGGGACCGCACCGCCACTTCCCAGCAAATTAGGGACACTGTTGCTCCTGGGGTATCGGCGAGGACCATTCGCAACCGTCTCAATGAAGCTGGGCTACGGTCCCGCACACCGTTAGGCCGTCTTCCGCTCACGCCCCAACATCGTGCAGCCCGCCTCCAGTGGTGTCGCGACAGGCGTGAATGGAGGGACGAATGGAGACGTGTCGTCTTCAGCGATGAGAGTCGCTTCTGCCTTGGTGCCAATGATGGTCATATGCGTGTTTGGCGCCGTGCAGGTGAGCGCCACAATCAGGACTGCATACGACTGAGGCACACAGGGCCAACACCCGGCATCATGGTGTGGGGAGCGATCTCCTACACTGGCCGTACACCACTGGTGATCGTCGAGGGGACACTGAATAGTGCACGGTACATCCAAACCGTCATCGAACCCATCGTTCTACCATTCCTAGACCGGCAAGGGAACTTGCTGTTCCAACAGGACAATGCACGTCCGCATGTATCCCGTGCCACCCAACGTGCTCTAGAAGGTATAAGTCAACTACCCTGGCCAGCAAGATCTCCGGATCTGTCCCCCATTGAGCATGTTTGGGACTGGATGAAGCGTCGTCTCACGCGGTCTGCACGTCCAGCACGAACGCTGGTCCAAGTGAGGCGCCAGGTGGAAATGGCATGGCAAGCCGTTCCACAGGACTACATCCAGCATCTCTACGATCGTCTCCATGGGAGAATAGCAGCCTGCATTGCTGCGAAAGGTGGATATACACTGTACTAGTGCCGACATTGTGCATGCTCTGTTGCCTGTGTCTATGTGCCTGTGGTTCTGTCAGTGTGATCATGTGATGTATCTGACTCCAGGAATGTGTCAATAAAGTTTCCCCTTCCTGGGACAATGAATTCACGGTGTTCTTATTTCAATTTCCAGGAGTGTAGTTATCCGTAATGAGGCACTATCTGAAAAAACTGCACACCTATTCAGTTAGATCTTGATAAGAGTTCAGTGTGGTGAAAAGATGGATAACTTACTTTAAATGTTCAGAAATGTAAAACTGTGCACTTCACAAAACGAAAATAACATGGTATCCTGTGAGTACAATATCAAAGAGTCACAAATAGAATCGGTCAAGTCACACTTGGGTGGGACGCTTCACAGGGATATGAATGGAACGATCACATTGGCTCAGTCGCAGGTAAAGCAGGGAGCAGATTTCGGAACATTGACAGGATACAAGGAAATTGCAATCAGTATACAAAGTAGACGGCAAACAAAACACTCATGCGACCCATCCTAGAATGCTGCTCAAGTGTGTGGGACCCGTACCAAATAGGACTAACAGAGGATATCCAACGATAAGAGAGAGGTAGTATTAATGGTCACAGGTTTGTTTGGCCCGTGCCAGAGTGTGAAAGAGATCCTGATGAAACTGAAGTGGCAAATGCTTGAAGATGGAGACAAATTATCGGGAGAGAGTCTAGTTAATAAGTTCGAAGAGCGAGGTTTAAATGAAGAATTTATGAATATTCTAGAGCCCCCCTACGCATCGTTTCCATAGCGAGGACAGTTTAGACTAATTACAGTGCCCACTGAGGCCTTTTAATCAATCATTCTTTCCGCGCTGCATACGTGAATGGAACGATATGAAACCTTAATAGCTGGTAAAATGAGAAGCACCCTACGCCATGCACTTCACAGTTACCGCACAGTATGGATGTAGATGTAGAGTTATTGTCATAAAGAATATTGTTTTCATGTTGTTGTGATTCTTGTCTGGAGGCGCTAAACAGCAGGGTGATCAGCGCTCTTTTCATGTTTTTACCTGAGTCGAAACAAGGCCCCGAGAATAGACAACATTCCATTAGAACTACTGACAGCCTTGGGAGAGCCAGTCCTCTCTACCATCTGGCGAGCAAGATGTATGAGACAGGCGAAATACCCTCAGACTTCAAGAAGAATATAATAATTCCAATCCCAAAGAAAGCAGGCGTTGACAGACGTGAAAATTACCATACTATCAGTTTAATAAGTCAGAGCTGCAAAATACTAAAGCTAATTCTTTACAGACGAATGGATAACATTGGTAGAAGCCGACCTCGGGGAAGCTCAGTTTGGATTCAATAGAAATAGTGGAACACGTGACGCAATACTGACCTTACGACCTATCTTAGAACAAAAATTAAGGAAAGGCAAACCTACGTTCCTAGCATTTGTAGACTTAGAGGAAGCTTTTGACAATGTTGACTGGAATACTCTCTTTCAAATTCTAAAGGTGGCAGGGGTAAAATACAGGGAGCGAAAGGCAATTTACAATTTGTACAGAAACCAGATGGCAGTTATAAGACTCGAGGGGCATGAAAGGGAAGCAGTGGTTGGGAAGGGAGTGAGACAGGGTTCTAGCCTCTCCCCGATGTTATTCAATCTGTACATTGAGCAAGCAGTAAAGGAAACCAAAGAAAAATTCGGAGTAGGTATTAAAATCCATGGAGAAAAAATAAAAACTTTGAGGTTCGCCGATGACATTGTAATTCTGTCGGGTGATGCTGAGGGAATTAGATTAGGAAATGAGACACTTAAAGTAGTAAAGGAGTTTTGCTATTTGGGGAGCAAAATAACTGATGATGGTCGAAGAAGAGAGGATATAAAATGTAGACTGGCAATGGCAAGGAAAGCGTTTCTGAAGAAGTGAAATTTGTTAACATCGAGTATAGATTTAAGTGTCAGGAATTTCTGAAAGTATTTGTATGGAGTGTAGCCATGTATGGAAGTGAAACATGGACAATAAATAGTTTGGACAAGAAGAGAATAGAAGCTTTCGAAATGTGGTGCTACAGAAGAATGCTGAAGATTAGATGGGTAGATCACACAACTAATGAGGAGGTATTGACTAGAATTGGGGAGAAGAGAAATTTGTGGCACAACTTGACTAGAAGTAGGGATCGGTTGGTGGGACATGTTCTGAGGCATCAAGGGATCACCAATTTAGTATTGGAGGGCAGCGTGGAGGGTAAAAATCATAGAGGGAGACCAAGAGATGAATACACTAAGCAGATTCAGAAGGATGTAGGTTGCAATAGGTACGGGGAGATGAAGAGGCTTGCACAGGATAGAGTAGCATGGAGAGCTTCATCAAACCAGTCTCTGGACTGAAGACCATAACAACAACAACATGAGAAATATAGAGAATGCGCACTCGTAGTCGTAAAAGTAAAAATTTCAGTATTTTTCCGTGAATGAAATGAAATTAAATAATCGCATGATATTGATGGCCATAGGCAGGGGCCACCACCAGGGGAAGTTCGGCTGCCGAGCTGTATGTCTTTCCAGTTGACGCCAAGAGACGCTAATTATGAAATGATTGCGAGGGCAACACAGCACCTCCGACCCGGCCGAGAATCGAACTCGGGCCCGGTGTGTCGCAGTCAGACGCGCTCACCACTTAGCTAAGGAGGCGGACACTGTTTGAGTAGTTTGGTACAAGGCCCATGACCTCCAGTGGCTCGTTACAAAGTAATAACGGAGTTATGACTTAATAGGCTTTGTTATGAGAATTATATTTGTTTCTGTGAAAATAATTTCACAAAAGTGAAAAAGGCCTTCATATGCAATCACCATGATGTGATTCCACTAAAGGATCAGATTATTTGTGGGCGCCTATGTGCAGATGTAAAACTGCTATTATGGGTTGCTGTTGCTGCGGGAACAGTTGACCATAACGTCGTGGTTCTGCTTTCCACTACATTCAGTGAGATGCATATCGACCGATTTTTTTTTTTCAGTAAAATTATCGATACCATTGTGTGTCAGTGTAAGCGTACAACTAACACTGCTGTAAAAACCAATCCGAGACTGGACCGAGCAATACTGAATGCATGCTTGAGGACTAAGGGTAAAGCCGGCCGTACTGTTGACATTTTCACTGTTGTGCAGATGTTTTCAGTGCAATGCCCGTACAAGGGGTAAGAAATCAATTACCCCACAACGAAGATATCCCACGACATCGTCCGAAACTTTGTCGGTGAAGTTCCGGTTCACCCTGTATACATCCAAAATAACCTTTTCATTAGAATGACAACGCATGCCGGCCGGAGTGGCCATGCGGTTCTAGCCGCTACAGTCTGGAGCCGAGCGACCGCTACGGTCGCAGGTTCGAATCCTGCCTCGGGCATGGATGTGTGTGATGTCCTTAGGTTAGTTAGGTTTAATTAGTTCTAAGTTCTAGGCGACTAATGACCTCAGAAGTTAAGTCGCATAGTGCTCAGAGCCATTTGAACCATTTGACAACGCATGCTATAGACAATGTGAAGTATAACTCGTTGATCCACAGGTATACAGACAGGATGGTCCATTGACAAGTGATCGGGCCAAATATCTAACGAAATAAGCATCAAACGAAAAAACTACAAAGAAGGGGGAAACCAGATGGCGCTATGGTTGGCCCGCTAGATGGCGCTGCCATAGGTCAAAATGATGTCAACTGCGTTTTTTTGAATAGGAACCCCCCTTTTTAATACATATTCGTGAAGTACGTAAAGAAATACGGAAGTTTTAGTTGGACCACTTTTTTCGCTTTGTGATAGATGGCGCTGTAATAGTCACAAACGTATAAGTACGTGGTATCACGTAACATTCCGCCAGTGCGGACGGTATTTTCTTCGGGATACATTATCCGTCTTAAAATGGACCGTTTACCAGTTGCTGAAAAGGTCGATGTCATGTTGATGTATGGCTATTGTGATCAAAATGCCCAACGGGCGTTTGCTGTGTATGCTACTCGGTATCCTGGACGACATCATCCAGGTGTCCGGTCCGTTCACCGGATAGTTACGTTATTTAAGGAAACAGGAAGTGTTCAGCCATATGTAAAACGTCAACCACGACCTGCAAAAAATGATGATGCCCAAGTAGGTGTTCTAGCTGCTGTCGCGGCTAATCCGCACATCAGTAGCAGACAAATTGCGCGAGAATCTGGAATCTCAAAATCGTCGATGTTGAGAATCTACATCAACATCGATTGGACCCGTAACATATTTCTATGCACCAGGAATTGCATGGCGACGACTTTGAACGTCGTGTGCAGTTCTGCCACCGGGCACAAGAGAAATTACTGGACGATGACAGATTTTTTGCACGCGTTCTGTTTAGCGACGAAGAGTCATTCGCCGACAGCGGAAACGTAAACCGGCATAATATGCACTATTGGGCAACGGAAAATCCACGATGGCTGCGACAAGTGGAGCATCAGCGACCTTGGCGGGTTAATGTATGGTGCGGCATTATGGGAGGAAGGATAATTGGCCCCCATTTTATCGATGGCAATCTAAATGGTGCAATGTATGCTGATTTCCTACGTAATGTTCTACCGATGTTACAAGATGTTTCACTGCATGACAGAATGGCAATGTACTTCCAACATGATGGATATCCGGCACATAGCTCGCGTGCGGTTGACGTGGTATTGAATAGCATATTTCGTGACAGGTGGATTGGTCGTCGAAACACCAGAACATGGCCCTCAAGTTCACCGGATCTGACGTCCCCGGGTTTCTTTCTGTGGGGAAAGTTGTAGGATATTTGCTATCGTGATCCACCGACAACGCCTGACAACATGCGTCAGCGCATTGTCAATGCATGTGCGAACATTACAGAAGGCGAACTACTCGCTGTTGAGAGGGAAGTCGTTACACGTATTGCCCAATGCATTGAGATTGACGGACATCATTTTGAGCATTTATTGCATTAATGTGGTATTTACAGGTAATCACGCTGTAACAGCATGCGTTCTCAGAAATGATAAGTTCACAAAGATACATGTATCACATTGCAACAACCGAAATAAAACATTCAAACGTACCTACGTTTAATTTAATTTAAAAAAACCTGCCGGCCGCGGTGGTCTAGCGGTTCTAGGCGCTCAGTCCGGAACCGCGCGACTGCTACGGTCGCAAGTTCGAATCCTGCCTCGGGCATGGATGTGTGTGATGTCCTTAGGTTAGTTAGGTTTAAGTAGTTCTAAGTTCTAGGGGACTGATGACCACAGATGTTAAGTCCCATAGTGCTCAGAGCCATTTGAACCATTTAAAAAACTTAACGTGTTACCAACTGTTCGTCTAAAATTGCGAGCCATATGTTTGTGACTATTACAGCGCCATCTATCACAAAGTGAAAAAAGTTATCCAACTAAAACATTCATATTTCTTTAGGTACTACACGAATATGTAATAAAAAACGAGGATTTCTATTTTAAGAAACGCAGTTGATATCTATTTGACCTATGGCAGCGCCATCTAGCGGGCCAATCATAGCACCATCTGGCTTCCCCCTTCAAACTAGACGAGTTTCGTTCTTTGCAGTTTTTTCGTTTGACTCTTATTTCGTGAGATATTCGTCCCAATCACGATTAATGGAGCAACCTGTATACCATATTTTATTTTATTTTTTCTCGAGTAGAAAAGATACGATTTTTAAAACCCATGTTTGTAATTAGTTTTTAATGTTTTACATTGTATTTTCTGAATATTTGGCTGGGAAATTATTATGATTATTATCACTGAATCTGACAGAAAATTTAAAACTCTATGATCAATTCTGACCGTAAAAATTTAGACATTACAGTTCTCGTTCGACCACATGCATTCTTCTTCATCAGCGCAGCACGTAAATGCGCCCATTGACAGCCCGACCCGCTCGCTGACCCGTCCAACTGAGTACCGACACCGGCGAGTGCTTGCCGGACCCTACCTGCCTACGCTGACGGATTAGTATGTCGGGCTGGGTACTCGGCTCCACTACCTGCCGGGCAAGTGGCGGTGTTGGGCCGGAGAGATTAGTCGACCTTTCCTCGACAATTTCTGTGTGGAAATTTCACTGACAGTGAGTGCAAATTTCACTAGGTGGAGTTTATAGGGTACATTCCTTGATGCCCATCGTGGTGCCCTGGAACTGCATCGTCCTACTGGTGCTGCCTAGGTGAACACTGTCTTCTTCTATCATGTGGGCTCAGCATATATGCAAAATACAATACTGGCCATTAAAATGGCTACACCAAGAGGAAATGCACATGATAAACGGGTATTCATTTGACAAATATATTATACTATAACTGACATGTGATTACGTTTTCACGAAATTTGGGTGCATAGATCGTGAGAAATCAGTATCCAGAACAACCACCTCTGGCCGTAATAACGGCCTTGATACGCCTGGGCATTGACTCAAACAGAGCTTGGGTTGCGTGTACAGGTACAGCTACCCATGCAGCTTCAACACGATACCACAGCTCATCAAGAGATGTGACTGGCGTATTGTAACGAGCCAGTTGCTCGGCCACCATTGACCAGACGTTTTCAATTGGTGAGAGATCTGGAGAATGTGCTGGCCAGGCCAGCAGTCGAACATTTTCTGTACGGTATCCAGAAAGGCCCGTACAGGACTTGCAACATGCGGTCGAGCATTATCCTGCTCAAATGTAAGGTTTCGCTGGGATCGAATGAAGGATATGGCTCAAATGGCTCTAAGCACCATGGGACTTAACAACTGAGGTCATCAGTCCCCCAGAACTCAGAACTACTTAAACCTAACTAACCTAAGGACATAACATACATCTATGACCGAGGCAGGATTCGAACCTGCGACCGTAGCGATCGCGCCGTTCCAGACTGAGGCGCCTAGAACCGCTCGGCCACACCGGCCGGCGAATGAAGGATAGATAAACGGGTCTTAACACATCCGAAATGTAACGTCCACTGTTCAAAGTGCCGTCAATGCGAACAAGAGGTGACCGACACGTATAACCAATGGCACCCCGTACCATCACGCCGCGTAATATGCCAGTATTGCGATGACGTAATACACGCTTCCAATGTCAGTTCACCGCGATGTTGCCAAACACGGATGCGACCATCATGACGCTGTAAACAGAACCTGGATTCATCCGAAAAAATGACGTTTTGCCATTCGTGCAGCCAGGTTCGTCGTTGAGTACACCATCGCAGGCGCTCCTGTCTGTCATGCAGCGTCAAGGGTAACCGCAGCCACGGTCTCCGAGCTGACAGTCCATGCTGCTGCAAACGTCGTCGAACCGTTCGTGCAGATGGTTGTTGTCTTGCAATCGTCCCCATCTATTTACTCAGGGATCGATATGTGGCTGTACGATCTGTTACGGCCATGCGGATAAGATGCCTGTCATCTCGACTGCTAGTGATACGAGGCCGTTGGGATCCACCACGACGTTCCGTATTTCCCTTCTGAACCCAGCGATTCCATATTCTGGTAACAGTCATTGGATCTCGACCAACGCGAGCAGCAATGTCGCGATACGATAAACCGAAATCGCGATAGCCTACAATCCGACCTTTATCATAGTCGAAAACGTGATGGTACGCATTTCTCCTCCTTACACGAGGCATCACAACAACGTTTCACTAGGCAACGCCGGTCAACTGCTGTTTGTCTATGAGAAATCAGTTGGAAAGTTTCCTCTGTTAGCACGTTGTAGGTGTCGCCACCGGCTCCAACCTTGTGTGAATGCTCTGAAAATCTAATCATTTGCATATCACAGCTTCTTCTTCCTGTCGGTTAAATTTCGCGTCTGTAGCACGCATCTTCGTGGTGTAGCAATTTTAATGGCCGGTAGTGTAGATAACCTGTGGCGCCTCGCTTCCCTCATTTATGGAGGTCTAATGTGTGTCCTTTTCGCCAATGTGCTTTCTGCAGAAGGAATTGTGTGTGGACCAGCCGATTCATGGAAGGCAGGTAGTACGAGGGGATACTTTTCTGTCCCATGGTCATGAAGACTACGACAGGTAAGAAGTGGATGTCACTGACCACGTTCAGATCTTTTCGATAAGAGCCCAGGGATTGGTTGTTAAAGAAGCGAGGCTCTGTTGTAGGCCCACTTGTAATTCTAAAAAAAAAATGGTTCAAATGGCTCTGAGCACTATGGGACTTAACATCTACGGTCATCAGTCCCCTAGAACTTAGAACTACTTAAACCTAACTAACCTAAGGACATCACACAACAGCCAGTCATCACGAGGCAGAGAAAATCCCTGGCCCCGCCGGGAATCGAACCCGGGAACCCAGCCATGGAAAGCGAGAACGCTACTGCACGACCACGAGATGCGGACTGTAATTCTCAGACTGGGCTGTTGTGTCCCGAGAGGGAGTGAGAATGACACGAATTGGATTCAGGGGACTTACCGCAATCGATGTTCTCGAAGAGTAGAAGTAGGCGCGGGCAGCTTCTGCAACTCCGACAGCTAGAAGGAGCAAGCTAATGCTAAGGTGCAGGATACGGAACTCGGTAGGAGTGGTTACTTCTGCAGCGTAGAAATCGTAATAGCCCTTATAGTTTGATAACTGAGAATCCCTACCCTCACTATCTTTCTCTACTTTCTGTTAGTTGAATCTCTTACTCTAGAATCTGTGTATACATTTTTGAATAGGTCTTTAGGAGAGGAAATGAATCACCAAACAAAAAATACATGGTGCCATTCAAAAAAGTCATACCACTGTTCATATCTTTGTAAAATACAAAGCTATAACGAAGGTGATCATGCTGATTGATGTCCCCGTGACGGCTAAAGAACATTTGCTTGAAAAGTTTTGTAATTTTCATCTGGACAAGCAGTTATTTAGGGTGGTCAAGATAAACGAGACACCCTGTATTTCACTTTGTTGCTCACAGACATGGTTAAAACCCGTTATAAATGTTATTTAAAACCCCTCGTCTTAACTGAATCTCAGATAAGATTGCACTGTGGTGTATGCTAAAATGCAAGCTATATTTAGTACATAAATATTATCAATTCACAATCCTCGTGTGAATATCTACAGTATTTGTGGGAACAGGGCCTTTTATAACTCCCACCGTACATCCTTACGATATTTTTTATTAATATTAACACATAACTTTTCAAAAGAGATTGTAGCGTGTATTTGTTGACCGTAGAGCAAAAGCCTTTCTTCATCTGCTGCTTAGTGAAATATAAACATTGTACATCAGACCTGTTTGTACCAGTTCTCCATACATATTGAGATCTCTATGCAAAATGTCAAATTTTAGAATGTACCATAAAAGCTTTCCGTTGGCACAGTGTCTACGTTATTCTCAGAAATTCTTCAGTTATTTCTTATCGTGGCATTCATTTACTAAAAAAAGTGAAATAGCAACGAAATGCTCGACTTAATGAAGATAAGTGATCACCTGTATTTGAATCTACTAAGCATTTCTGAAATCATTCAAAGTGAATGTTATGTGATTTGCTTTGTGCGACCCCAACTGACAGCTTCCCTTCACATTTAATCATTGCATCGTCTCACAGAAACCCATTAGTTTTAGTGCAGTATACTGTGTTTTAAGCTGTCACCTTGTGATTTGAGACAATATTGTTAATAGATCCGCTTTCCTGGAAGGGCATAATTATTTGTTTGCCTTCACCGATAAATGTGTCTCTAAACTTGTGGCATTATCGATGGGTGTTTGTTTATATACTGCGAAAGTTGTTGCGGGGCCGAGGCTAGCGAATCGTACTAAGTTCCCACTTCTGCCGTAGAACGACACGGAGCTCCTGACCCCCTATTTATACTACCTTCGTGCGCCACGGAAAGCTTCTAGAATGTTCTATACCTCCTCCCTGGAGGGTGACCACGTACTTGGTATAGTTCATCATCATGTGATGTGAGAAAGCTACTTTGATCCCTGTTATACATTCGGCTACAGCGTCCAGCTAGTCACCTAACATTATTTGTCGCCTGGCGCCGTTTCGTCAGCGCTGGCCCGTAGCATCGACAAATACTGACGTAATGCTTCCGTTTCCGTAGTGTACGCCTAGCTGCCTCTACCGCTGAATAAGTCCTAATACATTTAATTTGTACTAGTCGGTGATTGAGATTCGCAACAAAGCGGAAACATACACGACTGGAGAGTGATTTTTTTTGCAGTGCACTGAGAACGTAGAAATTACACCATTGGCTAGCGCAAAGCGAACTTTTTGCTCACTGACGGACAATATTTTTCGAAGAACACTCTAAGCAAAGCAAGCACAACAGATGTTTCTTTTTTTTATATTTACACTCGCAGCTGACAACACACTAGCAGCTGATATCTTTCTGGGACAGCAGACTTAGTAGACAGACGGAGTTCTCTTACACAACAGACTGGGATGTGGCTTAGACCGAGAGAGACAGAATGTCCTCACATTTCTCATGCATCTGCAACAGTCAATGTACTTGTCCGCACGCACGTGATTATGAAAATATCTAGCGCCATTGACTGGTTGGAGCTAAACAGAGTTAAATCTTTGTTAAAGTTGCAGCAATTTCACGCTGGATTTTCATGGTGCGGGGAACATGACCAGTTGCACGTAATCTCATTTTCTGTTTCTGGAATGACCATGCAATCACTGGTTTCGTTCGGCATCTCTCTTGTATGGTATTAATACGTCAGCACGTTGATTGGCACCAATCTCGTTCCCCTCTCAAGATACCTTTGTCAATAGTTTAATTGCTTATTCGTACTTAGTTTGATGTCTTATTTTTATGTTTT
The DNA here is from genome assembly GCF_023898315.1 of Schistocerca nitens. Lineage (NCBI taxonomy): Eukaryota > Metazoa > Arthropoda > Insecta > Orthoptera > Acrididae > Schistocerca > Schistocerca nitens. Next base: position 1,072,989,406 of record NC_064615.1, on the reverse strand, counting down.
TGTTTTGTGCTTCATTAAAAACGTAATTCCCTTTATCACCATGTGCACACTAAGAATTTGTAATAAATATACTTGGGCCTATATTTTGATTTCATAACTAGTAATTCCATTCCATGACATTAGTTAACATTAAATTATGGAATTATCGGTACTTGGAATTAAGTACTAGGGTCACTCTTCTCATTACTGGCCCTAATTACATCCGTTGCATAGCTTCCATTAACCATTTGAGTTTTGGGGTTTGGGATTTGCCGCTCAGCAGGCCAAACTAATGCATATCGACTTAGGGCTGACACCGATATTTGTGTTGAGCAATGGAAGCATGTGCCGCTCTCAATAACATTTCTTTGTAATGGTGTCATGCCATTCCACTTTCGAAACACACTGTAGCAGTTCCGCCTTCCTGGTGCAGGTGACCCGGCACATTCACGTCCATCATACGTCCCCAGTCTGTAGTAGTTCCAGCTGTCACAAGTAAATCGAAACAGATAAATGAAGGGACCTCAAAAGGTAACCAAGAATTGCTTCAGGGAGGAAGCAAGATAATAGCCTAACGACCTACCTATGACAATTCACTCATATTTTCCAGTCGAGGGTTCACCCCATGGGTGAGATAATGTCCAGTGAATCTAGAAGCTGGCTGGTGGGATGTCGATTGGGAGTAGATTTTGTGGGCCTCCAGACTTCGAGGTTTAATCCTGTGCCAGTCGGTGTAGTTCAAGTCCTTTGAGACTGGCGGTAGAGGAGTGTCAAATGGGATGCTTAACATTCGAGTCGCCGCCTATAAATGTCTTGCCATGAGGAGCGAAGATCACCCTAAATCTTGTTCGACAAGCCGAGTGTTGGGGCAAAGATATGCCGTTACAAATCTCTACAAGTCTCACCTCACCGTGTTCCGTCCAAACTGCAGTGGCGTTCGTTTCCATGTCCTATAGATGTGGTAGAACTACTTCGCTATGTGTGATGGTGCGGTGCAGGTAGATAACTCTGGCGCCATCACATCCCTGAAGTCGGTCATCCGGCAACCCATCGTATTCCTAAGCCTGAAAATTTTGGACGGCCATAGGTGTGTTTCAGAAAGGACGACGATCTCGATTTTGTGGTAGTTAATTGTTGTGTACATAGTTCCGCGTAGTCAGCGCGTACACAACTTTCCCACTACAGCGCGCCCCGCCAAGCACAACAGCGCAGGCGCAGCGCTCGTCCGTCTCCGCATTACGAGATGGCGCTGCCATAGAGATGGACCAAATTCTGCTTCCGCCGACCCGCGTATTAATATGTAACGCAGCCAATGAGATTGCTGCTTATGTAGAACCTTTTCTCCTCGCTGATCACACTCGCGCTGTGATACATGAACGTGCGAGGTATTATAACGAGTGTACAGACCTCCGATTAGTCAGTCTGTATTTGTCTGCAACAGTCTGTATGAGTTCTACATTTGTCTGTACCAGTCTATAGTCAAGTTTCACTCTGCGCCTAATAAGATTACCATATTCCTGTACATAGCCATGAAGATAAATGTATAGACACTTTTGTCAAGTATCAGAGATATATGTGAGAATAAGATTAACGTACCAATACCAAAGGAACTTCAGACTGTCAATTGTAAATAGCATCCAGAACCAAGTTAAGTAATTTTTATGCTTGTTATTATTTTAATAAATGTGTGTGAAAATTAATCAAGTTCTATTTAAAGTTGGTTACCGTCAATCTCCTACTCTAAGCGTGCAAGTGGCATTTCTATCGTCTGACCTTACGGCAGAAGATAAACACGCCACGATAAGACCACGAGACATATTGCTGACACTCGCCTACTTCGTTAGAGCGAAAAGTCAAATAATCTGATGGTGTGTGTACTGAAGGTCTTACAGTACGCCCGCCACATTAATGAAATCCTGCAATTCAAGTTTCTTGTTCCTCACACCATTGGCGTTCCAAATACAGATACAATATTCTTCGTAAGTGCTACCATGTTGTTGATCCGAGTGTTACAGTTGCGCTAACGTTTCTACTAGGATGACGATATTTATAGCTAGACTTTAGCGGTCGACATCTTCCCGGCGTCGATTGCATAAAAAGCTTTGACCGCTGAGAAGTTTCATCCGCATTCTTTTCTGGAGTTGCTGAACGACAGGCGTCACGGTGTGTGCTGTGTAGGGTCAAAGCAAATGAGTCCCTCGCGTTTTTCGGACGTCGTCCATGTGTGGTCCAGTGGCGGAGACGGGGGAGGTTGTTGGGCAGGCGGTGCTGCACTGTCAGGTACCACAAGTTTGCTAATGTCAGTAACAACCTTTGGGGCCCTTCGCGTCTAATGCGGGTTTGACACCGACTGCAACTTCTTGAGCGCCTTTTTGAATTCAAAGCAACTTTTGCAGGAAGCAGCATGCAGTGACAGTCTTCCAGTTTCATCTTTGTAGAAAGTTCATAACGAACGCCATAGCTGGTATTTGAACATTCGCCATTGGGCAGCGTCACCTCACACAAGAACGGAATTTTTTTCCTCTGAACTGGTGCACATCTTTAATCGTGGATCCCTGTTGTTTCAGATCCTGACGGATCTCTTCCGCAGATCTCCGGTATATGCCGCTCTTAAGCTTCCAGAGAGAAATTCCGTCGGTCCTCTGTACAATTTCACGTGGATGGAGTGAACCATCAATTAGGGCGGTTCACAAACAACAACTCAAGTACACAAGTTAATCCAAAACGTTATCGTGGAAGTAGGGGCCAGGAGGTGCTGGTGAAATAACACCTACTGCTAAAGATGCCTTTTTATTTTAAAAGACTTTCTTAATAACAACTTTTTAAGTCTGGCATTTAAAAAAAAATTTCAAAAGCAATTTCCAATACCTGACAAATTTTCTTCATAAAAGGAGATTGCAAGGTATGACGTTAACAACTTCCCAATGATCTTAAACTTTATATATATATAACAATTTATATATATATATATATATATATATATATATATATATATATATATATAACAATTTTAAAAAAAACTCTTTTAAATAGCTGGCAAATTTTCTCTATGTAAAGGATGTTGCAAGGTATGACGTTAACAACTTCCCAATAATAAGATTTTAAACTTATCATATATATACAGGGCGTTACAAAAAGGTACGGCCAAACTTTCAGGAAACATTCCTCACACACATAGAAAGAAAATATATGTGGACATGTGTCCGGAAACGCTTACTTTCCATGTTAGAGCTCATTTTATTACTTCTCTTCAAATCACATTAATCATGGAATGGAAACACACAGCAACAGAACGTACCAGCGTGACTTCAAACACTTTGTTACAGGATATGTTCAAAATGTCCTCCGTCAGCGAGGATACATGCATCCACCCTCCGTCGCATGGAATCCCTGATGCGCTGATGCAGCCCTGGAGAATGGCGTATTGTATCACAGCCGTCCACAATACGAGCACGAAGAGTCTCTACATTTGGTACCGGGGTTGCGTAGACAAGAGCTTTCAAATGCCCCCATAAATGAAAGTCTAGAGGGTTGAGGTCAGGAGAGTGTGGAGGCCATGAAATTGGTCCGCCTCTACAAACCCATCGGTCATCGAATCTGTTGTTGAGAAGCGTACGAACACTTCGACTGAAATGTGCAGGAGCTCCATCGTGCATGAACCACATGTTGTGTCGTACTTGTAAAGGGACATGTTCTAGCAGCACAGGTAGAGTATCCCGTATGAAATCATGATAACGTGCTCCATTGAGCGTAGGTGGAAGAACATGGGACCCAATCAAGACATCACCAACAATGCCTGCACAAACGTTCACAGAAAATCTGTGTTGATGACGTGATTGTACAATTGCGTGCGGATTCTCGTCAGCCCACATATGTTGATTGTGAAAATTTACAATTTGATCACGTTGGAATGAAGCCTCATCCGTAAAGAGAACATTTGCACTGAAATGAGGATTGACACATTGTTGGATGAACCATTCGCAGAAGTGTACCCGTGGAGGCCAAGCAGCTGCTGATAGTGCCTGCACATGCTGTACATGGTACGGAAACAACTGGTTCTCCCGTAGCACTCTCCATACAGTGACGTGGTCAACGTTACCTTGTACAGCAGCAACTTCTCTGACGCTGACATTAGGGTTATCGTCAACTGCACGAAGAATTTCCTCGTCCATTGCAGGTGTCCTCGTCGTTCTAGGTCTTCCCCAGTCGCGAGTCATAGGCTGGAATGTTCCGTGCTCCCTAAGACGCCGATCAATTGCTTCGAACGTCTTCCTGTCGGGACACCTTCGTTCTGGAAATCTGTCTCGATACAAACGTACCGCGACACGGCTATTGCCCCGTACTAATCCATACATCAAATGGGCATCTGCCAACTCCGCATTTGTAAACATTGCACTGACTGCAAAACCACGTTCGTGATGAACACAAACCTGTTGATGCTACGTACTGATGTGCTTGATGCTAGGGACTGTAGAGCAATGAGTCGCATGTCAACACAAGCACCGAAGTCAACATTACCTTCCTTCAACTGGGCCAACTGGCGGTGAATCGAGGAAGTACAGTACATACTGACGAAACTAAAATGAGCTCTAACATTGAAATTAAGCGTTTCCGGACACATGTCCACATAACATCTTTTCTTTATTTGTGTGTGCGGAATGTTTCCTGAAAGTTTGGCCGTACCTTTTTGTAACACCCTATATATAAGAGAACAATTCCTTAAAAAAGACTTCAAGTAGCTAGTTTGTACTAAAGTTAAAATAGTTGTCTCTTGCCAATTAAATAACTTGCATTACACCTGTCAGTTGTTACAAGATAAATATGAATAAGCCAGCACACAAACCTTCACATTAAAGGCAGATACCAAAAAAATTTTCCTTAGCTCGGTGAGGGAGTGACACGTCAAAAGGGGCCCAGATCACAATAGTCGGAATAGCTATTGGTGGTCTACAGGGCCGCAGCAGATCGGCCCCAGAATTTGCATTACAAGCCGCCATCTCCCCGAGTTACCCAAAACCAGAAGATGTAGCAAGTGCGGTGCCTGTACAGACTCTGAACCACAGAGACACACGACACCGACCCTAAATCACCCAATTAAGGTATGAATAAAACGGCCCGACCAAGAAGCAATGACCACATTCCCGCGGACAGACAAACGAAAACTGTGGTGGGAAGACCCCAACAAAACCATTGGTGAAGAAACTGGTAAAGAAACTCATACACTTCACTAGAACTTGAGAAACCCGTATAACTCTGTTACATAAAAACAGAACTCAACTTCTCACACTCCACAACAGCGCCGGGAACACGTTGCACTTCCTTATGCTCGTCAGAGCCAACACCTGCCAGTGGTGTCAACGGCCAATAAGGAGACACACGGTCCCACGCGCTGATCTCCTGCACCATGGCTTCTAAGCTTCATAAGCCACGTACATGAGGGTAAGGCAGACTTAGCCCCTGACAGCCAAGAGGTCGGCCAAAGCACGTGGCGAGTCGTTGACGACCCCCAACAGCAGGGCCCCGCTCGCGTCACCACCTCTCTCGGTCGCAGCCCAGTACGTACTCCTCGATCGTCACGCGATCATACACTTGCTACACCTCCCGCCAGAGGGCGGTAGCGATCCAAGCAGCTCGCCAAACCGAAAGCGCCACCGAAAACACTAGACTCAAAGCGAAAGCACTCCGCCTGGCGCGCTTTTCGAAGAGCCGGACATAACTACGACTCATGGAGCAGCCATGGATCACAGTACTTTCGTTGTTGGTGGAACAGTCAATGGCTGAGCTGTCGACTCTGTGGCCGCAGTAGCCCGGCTGATGTGTCATATCTCTTACTTGTACTCCTACTGTTATAGAGCCTGAGTGTTCCTCTTCACGGGCTGGATCCCCTCGCAGTCTGCTTCATCGATGATTTTCTGACAGTCCATGTCTTCACCCTCCCTCTCCACATTGTTCCACTGTTCTTCCGCAGACATAGTGTCAGATGTTGGCGATTCCTCGGAACCGCTGTCAGCATCTTCCATTATTTGTTCTTGCATTCTTTGTATCTCTTCCAACACTTGTCTGCGTCTGAGTTGAAGGTTGGTGTTTTTTTCCTCAAGATGTTTTAGCCCGGTATCCGGTACTGACACACCCTTCACTCACTGCTTAGCACTGTAGCTCAGTGACACGCCCGAAGTGTTGATGAAGTGAGCAATATCGTCGTCATGTGGGGGAACCTATGGCTGCCTGAGGGTAGCACACCCTACGAAGGTATCGTCGCCCGCGCTAAAGGCTGACTTACAGACCACGTGCTAGTTTTGCCACAGCAGGGAGCCTGGAATCTAGTAAAACAATGGACCTACCAACCTAAACTCCTGATAATCTGGAATATCTTGCCTTTAAAAGTGCTCTAACACGTCAGCCAAATGCAGTCGTGTGCACACAAGTTTATATAACGAGTCCGCTGTGTTCCAAGACGTACGCTGCGCTGTATGTCCTTAGTGTGCGCCATGTGACTCCAGCCCCACTGATAATTTGGTTTCTGTGAAGGACCCTGTATATGCAGGGTGATTGAACTGCCCCAACCACTCGGTTTTGTGCAGCCCGCGAGGCCTTCAAATACAGCATGTAAGGTTTTCATATTTTCACACTTGCTATGTGGAAACTAAAGTCTTACAGAAAAAATGCACAGGACCTTTCTGTAGGATATTTAGTGTGGTTAAATTTTGTATCTGGATATTCGTATGTTGTAACTACATTAAATATCATACAGAAAGGGTCCTGTCCATTTTTTCTGTAGGACTAATACACCCATGCTCATAACTTAAGGATAATGCTAACACATGGTGAAACAACGCTCTGGTGGGCAGTTTGCGGGTTTAAATCACCTCGGCGTATGACCATGCGGTGCATTTGACCTGCGGTCGTCGCACTGTGGCGCTGGCAGCAGCCCACATACGCAGAGCCGTGTTGCTGCATGTCAGAGTACGGTGCAGCGAGTAAGTGCGCAGACGTTTTCAGACGTGTTATTGGTGTGTTGGATCAAAGAACACATTATGATGACGTTATGAGGGGTAGAGTACTAGGGTGACTGGAGGCCGATCAAATACAGCAGGTCGTAGCACGGGCCCTCCGTATGCCAGAAAGTGTGATCTCAAGATTATGGCAACGATTATAGCAGAGAAGAAACGGGTCCAGGCACTATAGTACGGAACGTCCACAGTGTACAACAGCATAAGAAGACCGATATTTCACCATCAGTGCCCGCAGACGGCCACGGAGTACTGCAGGTAGCCTTGCTCGGGACCTTACCTCAGCTACTGGGACAGTTGTCTCCAGACACACAGTCCACAGACGACTGAACAGACATGGTTTATTCGCCCGGAAACCTGCAAGGTGCATTCCACTGACCCCTGGTCACAGGAGAGCCCGTAAAACCTGGTGTCAAGAACACAGTACATGGTCATTGGAACAGTGGTCTCAGGCTATGTTCACGGACGAGTCTAGGTATAGTCTGAACAGTGATTCTCGCCGGGATCTTATCTGGTGTGAACCAGACACCAACCCCTTAATGTCCTTGAAAGGAGGTCGTGGTTTGATGGTGTGGGGTGGGATTATGATTGGCGCACGTACACCTCTGCATGTCTTTGACAGAGGAAGTGTAACACGTCAGGTGTATCGGGGCGTCGTTTTGCACCAGTGTGTCCGCCTTTTCAGGGGTGCATTGGGTCCCACCTTCCTCCTGATGGATGATAACGCACGGCTCCGCCGAGCTGCCATCGTGGAGGAGGCCCTTGAATATCATGCGAATGGAGTGTCCTGCCTGTTCTCCAGACCTAAAACCCATCGAGCACGTCTGGGACGCTCTCGGTCGACTTATCGCTGCATGTCTTCAAACCCCTACGACACTGCAGGAGCTCCGACAGGCGCTGGTGCAAGAATGGGAGGCTATACCCCAGCAGCTGCTCGACCACCTGATCCAGAGTATGTCAACCCGTTGATCGGCCTGTGTACGCGTGCATGGTGATCATATCCCATATTGATATCGGGGTACATGCACAGGAAACAGTGGCTTTTGTAGAACATGTGTCTCGGGACGGTTTTTCTCAACTTATCACCAATACCGTGGACTTACAGATCTGTGTCGTGTGCGTTCCCTATGTGCCTATGCTATTAGCGCCAGTTTTGTGTAGTGGCACGTTATGTGGCAATACATTCTGCAATTGTCCTTAATTTGTGAGCATGAGTGTCGTTTGGAATTGCAAGGCAGAGAATACGATTATCCTGTAAGTGGTATTTAAAGGTGTTGCTGGTAGCATGAAACCCAGCAGTAGGGACAGCTGATTCCCCTTGTGTACACAATATTCAACCTAGTGTTAATAGGTTTATTCAGCTGGTTAAGTCGTATCCTGTAACACACTGACAGTTAACTACCTAATATATAGAGCCCTGTTTAGATTGCTGTCTACGAAGGTTATTAAATTCAGTCTTTGAATGCGGATTTCACAATACACTCGGCGTTTAGCTGTCCGACGATCAGTCGCAACAAGTGGCTTGCTATTAAGGCGGCAACCGTTGGTCACCGTCGGTTGGAGTTGTAGACTGGAACTAATGAACCACAACTGGATCCACAGCTGCGAAAGTGAAAGTGGTTGACTACGGTCGCTCGTCTCCAATCATCTGCGACTGAAGGAATAATAGTGCTTTTGCGGTCTCGTAGACGAAAGCAAGAAAAATAACTCCGGGTTTCAGCAACCCTGTGGCGGCTGACAGAACTAGCAGCTGATGGCTTTGATGCTTTGATGGTTTCATAGTGGAGGCTGAAACTGGTTCCAGATTATGAGGGCCATCATGGCAGCGACTGCTCGAAACTATGAATCTTCAGACGTGAAGAGTATTTTCTTGGTGGCGACGTGTCGTGCTGTCACTGTGTATCCTATAGCTGCGGACTGAGCAGTTACTAGACAGTTACGAACGGTGGTCATTTTCAAATGCTGTTGTGTAGTTGAAATGTGCGTAAAATTAAAAAAAATATCTAATGCTAGGTGGTAAAAATTCTCTCTTCCCAGATAACACAAATTAATTGTTAAATACTACGCACGTTTCACTGGTGCAGCTGCATTTAGAAATGACCATTGGTCTAAACTGGCCAGTAGTGTTATGTAATACGTGATGCGACAGAGATCATCTTGAATAAAGAATTTGACAGCCTGATGTTGTAATATATTGATTATTCCTTGCTACTGTAGTGTTATCTTGAAGCTGTGAGTAAGGAGGACAGGCGTTCCAAGGCGCGGAAGCAGAGACGATGCTGATGGCAGACGAAACTAGGAGAGATATTGTTACACGAAGTAAACAGTAAGGGGGGAGCCCTGCGAAAATGTAGACGCCCCCCAGTCGCGGTCCCAGGGAGTTACTCTTCAAGGAATTAACATGTAACTTCATATGTCGTCGAGACGCTGTAGTAGGTTGTCACCGAAGAACTTTGCAACAAACAGGCACATAGTAGCGTATAAAGCCAGCTTGATACCAGCCCTGAGAACAGCAACGTCAGTAGACTCACAAGGATTAGAAAGAGAGCGAAAACGCCAAAAGCTATTGACCCAGCAGTCCCTACTCCGGGAAGCCCGAGGGTCGGGGCTAAATGACGTATAACAATAATGTTGCAAGCCTTATTTGGTAGAGCAGTTACGTTTAGGTTTCAGCTGAACAATGTTGATACCAAATACTGACTTAGTTAGTGCAACTGCATTAACATCCCCGCCTTAGGAGCAGTAGAGGGGACCTATCTAAACCACGATTGTCAGGCACCTACAAAGTACCTACGCGATTGGCTGGATGGCTTTAAGTGGGAAAAACAGTGCCCCCACGCGACTCTTTAAAACGCTAGATTCCGCATTTTGGCAGAGTTCTCAGTCAGACGATCTGGGCGCCGGATCCGCGTCCGTCGACTCCACCCTCGCTCCAGCTCCGCGTAAGTCTGCTCTCTCTCTCACTTGGAGAGCCTCAGTGAACAGTGTCAGATTCAGCTCGTTTTGTTTTGCAACTAAGTTGTTGCCTTAAGATGCTGCCAGTGTTTGCTACTGTGGTTAGCATCCACTCCTTAGACTTCTGCACTGGCTTCTGTTGTAGCAGTGTTATTCATGCTTTTTCTAACTCTAGAACTAGCCTCCAGTGTATTAGTTAGTACCGTCTCGAATAAACGACTATTTCAAAACCCTGTTTGTCCAAGTCTCCACAACGAGTTCCCTACCGAGTCTGATCACCTGCATTTCTAGTAAATGCCTGTACCAGTGTTGCCTCAGATAGAAGAAAACCAAATGCCTTCACTGTGAATTGACCTTCTGCCTTGTGCTCTGTACTGCTCGGTAGTGCCGGCCGCGGTGGCCGTGCGGTTCTAGGCGCTGCAGTCCGGAACCGCGGGACTGCTCCGGTCGCAGGTTCGAATCCTGCCTCGGGCATGGGTGTGTGTGATGTCCTTAGGTTAGTTAGGTTTAAGTAGTTCTAAGTTCTAGGGGACTTATGACCTCAGATGTTGAGTCCCATAGTGCTCAGAGCCATTTGAACCATTTTTTTGCTCGGTAGTGGAGACTGACCAGTAACCCCTTTTTCCCTCTACCACCTATGTCAGGACACGACAGTGTGAACATCTGAAATGGTTTTATCATTGAGAAATTACGTCGAGACTGCGGACTTTAAACTCCCGAAACGGGTTAATACGTCTGTTGCTGATTTAAGAACACAGCTGGTACGACCGGCATCCAATAAGTAATGCAACCCACCTTGTTTCTCGCTCAATTTAGCTTGAAAAAATGCGGAATTTGTTGTGGGAAGTTGCGGAAAATTCCCTCTTCAGCCCCTGTAATGTCATGACGTTCCGATACGTGGCGGCCTTATGTGTAGCATTCAAACTGGTGTCTACAAGCAAGACAGGTGTCACTGAGTTTCCTTCGGCGGGAATCCAGAGCATCGCAGATATTCATAAGCGCTTGCAGAATGTCTGCGGAGACCTGACAGTGAACAAAAGCATGGTGAGTCGTTGAACGAGGAGTCTGTCTTCACCGCTACAAGGTTAGCGCAAACCTGTTCGATGTCGCGCTTGCTGTGACTTCTGCAATGTTGTAGCGTGCCAAAAAGTGCAAACGCTCAAGAAGTCTGGGCAACCGACAGGAGCTCACAACATTGAACTGTTGTTCCTCATCCACCTGCAGCCTGGATCTCGCACCTTCAGGTTTCCATCTGTCTGGCCCAATGCACCAAGCGGGAAGCAGTGGGTGGCCGACGGGGATGTTACTGATGCAGCGAGACGCTGCCTCCGACGTCGACCAATAGAGTGGTACCGTGTGAGCTCACAGGCCATCTCATAACAGCGGTTTAAGGCAACGCCACCTAGAGAGAGTGCCTGTGCACTGAGCAGCTCGCCTGCCAAGAGTAGTCATACAAGTTCCCTCCATCCACGAGCAGCTTCTACTGGCGGGCACTTCTAGAAACGCTTTTCCCTGGCTACATATTATATTTCTAGTGTCGTACATCGCTATTTCAACAAAATTTCTCTTATATTAGTTATTTCACACACTAATACATTAAAAGTTACCTGTTTTTACACTGCAAATCCAAAACTTCTAACGGGATTGATGGCTTCATGTTATTAACTACAAATAAATTAGCATTTATAATAATGAAAACATCAGGATCTTTCGATGTTAAATCCATCAATACAAAATTTGATTTAACATTGATGATTCGGAATTTTGCATATTTCATTTTATTCTATCAAAATGATGAAAAATCCAAAATTGAATATTTTTTGTGCTTCTTATTTTAGAGTTCTTAATTTTTAAAATGAGCGAAATTCTGCCATTTTTGTCTTGCTTTGAAACCTTAAAAAGGCCACAGTCCCAAAACCATTTGATTTACAGACCTGAAATTTGTATCACTTTATTCAGATTCTTCTACAGTTTAAAGATGTGTTGTCTAAATCAATAACAAAACAGTCTCTTTAAACACATTACGTGGAAAACGCCGAAGCACATAATGATTCGCTCTTATTCCATATCAGGCTTCACTTTCATGGAAAACAAACAACTAAAATCGAACAGGAAATAAAAACAAGTAAGTAAATATTAGTGTTACGCTCATAACCCAACATAAACCGGTGTTTAGTGTCCTGTAACTTCTGTAAATTCAGCGATAACATAGAAAGTCAAAATTGCAATGGACACACTTTATGAATGGCGTCAAGCTTTAATTTCCCCTTACAGAATTTAAGGTATATTAGTGGCGTTAATAACAATAATAATATAATACTCTCAAAAGATTTACACCGTAAGTGTCAGGGGATGTGTAAATTTAAGGTTATGGTTCACATTGTTTACTTTATACTACAGTATAATCGTAAATGAACTTAAATGACTTACCTTTGTTGTTTTGCTGATTGTTAAATTTTCCCTTGGACTACCCTGTTCCCGTTTTTCAAATAATTTTTCTCCTTTGGAAATGAAAAAACTTGCACTTTCGGTCCTTTACACCCGGTCACACATCTGTACAGCAATTTGTCTGTTACTAATTCGAACTGTTCATCACATCAATAACGTTAAAAACGTTCTAAAACAGTTACGTTGTGCTGCATTCACGTACTCCCATGCTCAGCCCAACGTTATATGACACTTGTCGCTCTCTTTTGTTATGACTGCTCTTGGATACCCGGCGTGCTGTTCGCAGGGAGCGCTCAGGCATTCTCTCTAGGTGGCGTTGTTTAAGGCCGCCACATTGAATGGAGATAGTATTGAAAAATAGCATTTTATACACAAAAGAGTGGGAAATAATATTGCGAGGTGCCAGGGATAGCAGTGTATTTAACACTAAATTCTTCTAGAATCTACATATGTAAATGATGCTCTAAGGCCCCCCCCCTATACTAACTCCGACTTTTGCTATTGCACATGGGTTAAAAAGAAACGCGAACTGACTGTAATCGACCCTGCAAGTGGAGTAGAAAAGAGTTTGGCACCTGCAATAATTTAATTTGATAAATAAGTTAATTAAAGGAAAGTTTCATTAACGTAGTGAGAAATGATAGGGTTGCTCTACCGATTAACAGAATGAAAGTTCTGTCCAAAATAACAATATGATTTATTGGTTGGTTCAAATGGCTCTGAGCACTATGGGACTTCACTTCTGAGGTCATCAGTCCCCTAGAACTTAGAACTACTTAAACCTAACAAACCTAAAGACATCACACACATCCATGCCCGAGGCAGGATTCTAATCTGCGTCCGTAGCGGTCGCGTGGTTCCAGACTGTGGCGCCTAGAACTGCTCGGCCACCCCGGCCGGCTATGATTTATTATGAATAAACTCAAAATAATAAACAAAACACATGAAACATTTACAATATATCAAATTGGCTCAATTTGGATACTCAAATAAATGCTGTGGTGAAGTTGTCCCTAAACTAGATTGTGACATTTATGACGAAGTGGTATGTGGAGCCAATTCCTTGCAACTCAAATCTTAAGAGAAACACACAGCCAACCCAACATTAATTGCTGATACAGTAGTGAGAACTCAGACCATGAACACCCAAGACAGAACAAAGTTAGAAAAGACGAACAGGCGCGCTCTGCTGAGCTCTGATTATCACCTAGCAAAATTCCTGCTTTGCCGGTGCTGCGGACGTACATTACCAAGCTGTCTTCTTAACTGCAAGGACACGATCTGGCGTACTGGAGGCGATGGCTGGTTGCTTCGACGTCCCGTCGTAGTGATGATAATGTCGCGAGTATAGCTCGAAACAAATTATCCTGGCCTGGATGTTCCAGACTAAAGACTTCCCAGCAATACAAATGCACCTCTGAGGGAGACGAAGAAGGCTCGCCACACTATCACTGATGGTACATTGATTGATTTTAAGAAGCGAAGTCACACAGTAACTCCGATACAGTCAACTTTAGCCAAAACTGCTCAAGACAGACAACATAGGCCGCTTGTACGCACAACGCCCAATTGCCAACTGTACTCCGAAAGTTACGTTGAAGTCGAAACTTCAGCAACTTCGTCAAACAGTTACAATTAAATAAGAGTATATTGGATAGCCAACGGAAGGCAGGCTGTCCAGAGCAGCGAGAGCTCAGTCTCGTAACCTACCCTGACCGAAAGGCGAGAGCCGACTCCCACAAGAGCACCCGTACAAACCGAACACAGAACATTCCCGCCCCCACGACAGTGGCCGTGGTTAAACGTTCCAATCAGCAACTCGAAAACTGGCGGAAAATGCCACTCTATTGCCAAAGCACTACCTTTCCACCAATGGAGATTCTTGGCGCCAATTTCTGCGCCGATTTTGCTACGTCACGGAGCTATGCCCTGAGCAAGCCAATCACAGTTACAATTTTGCAGGAAACGCGGGAATTTGCCCGCCAAGACTGCCTGGGGACACAAGTCATTCCCACGCCTCGCTGGTAGCCCGCCAGAAAGTGTTTTCGCTAAGTTTCTGCGAAGTAACGGAATCTCTAGCCCAGCCGTTCCTTCAGGCCCCTGTGGGCGTGTCTCCGCCGCTATTATGACAATGTCGGCGTCTGGAAAGCATTCACTCGACTCCCTCACACCCGTCGCCTTAACCCTTTGAAGATCAGCAGAGCCCGCCTGTCACCGGACCACCCGGGTGACGAGAGATGCTGCGTGGGAAGTCCGCGTGTGAAGGAATAGCAGCTTTTCACCGCATGCAATTAGAGAGGAAAATCGAATTACTCAAAGATAGAAATATGATAGGGGGCTTCTGCCACCTCTCATAGCCCCTACGCCATTTTAGATTGTAATTGCTGAGCGGTTGGCTCACTTAGGAGCAAGGTAGTAAGTCAAAATGGTTCAAATGGCTCTGAGCACTATGGGACTCAACTGCTGAGGTCATTAGTCCCCTAGAACTTAGAACCAGTTAAACCTAACTAACCTAAGGACATCACAAACATCCATGCCCGAGGCAGGATTCGAACCTGCGACCGTAGCGGTCTCGCGGTTCCAGACTGCAGCGCCTTTAACCGCACGGCCACTTCGGCCGGCGTAGTGAGTCAATCACCCAAGAACAATCTTGCAAACTGACGCCAGATGCCGCACTCTATAAAAAAAATCACTGCAACTGACAAATGCAGCTCATAGAGGGAGGATTATTTATGATGTAGCCAACTTCACCTTCTTAATATGGGCCTCTAACACTCACATCACACATCCATACCCAGGGAGCCCCTTCCAAACACCAATTCACACAGACATTCACACTCTAAATATGGCCCGGGCATGTGAGCCAAATATGCAGCAGTTTATTCTTTACAATCCGAGTTGGAGTGCTCCGCAATTAAATGCCCAAGATGTTACAACAATTTCAATCATTAAACTAACCTGAACTCAATCACACATGATAATATTTAAGTTAACAATCCCTTTGTCAGCTTTCAGAAACTAATTACAACCTCTGATTCATTCTGTCTCCCTGCAGCAAGAATAACCTTTACAAAATGTCCCCTGAACTGATGGTCCATTCACAACGACAGTGGTGATATCTGCTTCAGTTTATGGGGACTTCAGGCACACTGTTTGCATACACACAACAAAAGATACAGAATACCAAAAAAAACCATGTTGTAGAGAACAATACAGTAATTTGTAATTTGTGCGTCCTACTCTATCATTTACATAAGAATTACAGTGCAAATTCACAAACACATACAAGGTATAACATACATTACAAAAACAACACTGGAGAAAGAAATTTAAGAAAAAAAACAAGGTTCATGGGGTGTCAAGTTGTGCTTGCACGTGTCAAGTTGTGCTTGCACATTGCACAATGTTCACGACTGTGCTGAGAATGAGGCACTAAATCATATTGTTAGAAATATTCGAAGCACTTCACAAATTCGTTAGTTTCTCTGAGGGGGTTGGTATGTTGAGTCATATGTATTGATGCACGTGGTTCCATGTCTTGAGCATCAGAGGGGGGGCTTTTGGGATGGGGCCACAGTACTGACATCACATAGGGCTAAACATCGGCTGTTGTTGCTACGTTGTTGCAACAGCAATAGGGTGTGCTGGAGCATCTGCAGTACTCTGTTGAGATTGCAGCAAGACTCACGCATATGATCACGGCAGTACGGTAGGAAGACATACTGATAGGCTCTCCTCACGTCGATTAATTGTCTCTGAGGTCTACTGTTTGGGATACATCACCAGTCCAGGTCTCTTCTCTCCCTGGACAGTACTTTACATTTCCCAATATTGCAGTTCGACGTGGGATGATGGCATGTGGAGTGACTCCACAAGTGTGTGAGGTCATCCAGACAGGATCGAACTAGAAGCGACGATTGCTAGAACTGCTCTCTAAGTGAGAGGAGAAGTTAGAAATGAGACAATTCATTTGTTAGAGTTTGTGGCACGATACTGCTTTGTGTATGCAGATCGGCCAATGCTAGTGAGTTGTAAAAACTCAAATAGGTGATTATATAGCGTCCCTTTCTGTTCTGAGGCACAAGAGGCGCAGGTTCTGACACCTTATGTGATCTTCGTGTACTCACGACAACGTGGTCTGCCGTAGGGAATCCCTCCAAACGGCTGTCGCGTCCGGAGAGCTAGCTGGCTGTTGCGTGCTGGTCGCGTGTCAGTGTCAACGGCCAGCCACACTTTCGCTTGTGGCCCGGCGAGGGCTGTCTGCCGCCTAATCCCTCAGGTATACGGCCCGGTGACTGACAGCTTGTAGGACCGGATGCCCCCGCGCCCTTCTCGTCAGGTGGCGCGCTGACACTCCCCTTCTTGCAGGTAGCCGATGACCTCTTGCTTTTTGCTCCGGCCGGCCTCTGCATTGTCACGATTCCCGTCATCTGCACAGTTCTAACAAAAATCTTATGCCTAACTTTTTCCCATGACTTTCTATGTTATAATAAATTTACAAAACGATACATTGATGGTCTGTCATTTCAGACACTCTTATTTTAATTTTATAGTTATCAATCTATGGCTATCATTATATCAAAATCTTGGTATATCTAATCTAGACACGGAAATAATCTATCTTGATATTTGTGTAGAGACCGATCTCACTACTGTACATGCTGTGTGATGCTATATTGGATGAACACTTAAATGTGCGGGCCCGCACTAATATTACTATTAATTATATAGATCGACAGTAGACATGCTCAAGAATTAACTACCATTTGCCAACGATCTACATTCTATGTGTTTTGAATAAATTATGTTATTATGCAGGTCGAAGTTTTACTGTGCTATAAAGAACATGCAACTATTCTACTTTCGCTCGCCCGTCGCCCCTCCATCTCGGGTCTGTGGTTTGGTGACCTGAAAAATAGCATCCCAACAGGCGCGCGCCAAACACTTGCGGTAGAAAACCCCCACAATATTAAGGATCTAGTTATTGTTAAATCCTAGAGTTTAACTTATCCTAGTAGATGGTATTCTCTCTCTCTCTTTTCTTTTTTCTTTTTTTTTCTTATACAACACTCTTCCATAATTCCTGTTACGCTGAGATGTCTCGCTGCTCACCGCTATTGACGACAGTGATATGCGCGCCGTGCGACATGGTCTCCGAGTTCTCACTACACCTCACTGAAACTCGAGAGGCTGGGTTAGCCATGGTTATACAAGACAATAAATTTATAGTTGCAACTTCTTTTTCTATGTGAAGCGGTTTTCGCGATCAAAGCACACCTTTCCAGAGGCAATGTAATATGACCAAGCCAGGACTGTTTCCTGTTGAGGATTCCGTCGCCCACCAAATACCAGCTACACAGTATGTCACGAATCTCCAAGTATAATTCCTTGGTTTTTCATCTGTGACAGTCACGAGCAGCACGCTAAATCCCCAACCAGCACATTGGCATGGTATGTTGTGACTTGGCAAGACAGCCAAGCCACTATGAGGTGAAGCCGAAAGGCACGCGTTTAATTACACGCAGACTGGCGTGAGGTCTGGAAAATGACAAGGTCTTTATAGTAGCAAAAATAGTACGTAGCTTCTGGAATACTTAACTTTAATCCATAATTGGTGAACATCTGTCTGACGGTACATGAATCACAAGATAAATAGCAAATGATAATGGCGCCTTGCTAGGTCGTAGCAAATGACGTAGCTGAAGGCTATGCTAACTATCGTCTCGGCAAATGAGAGCGTAATTTGTCAGTGAACCATCGCTAGCAAAGTCGGCTGTACAACTGCGGCGAGTGCTAGGAAATCTCTCTAGACCTGCCGTGTGGCGGCGCTCGGTCTGCAATCACTGATAGTGGCGACACGCGGGTCCGACGTATACTAGCGGACCGCGGCCGATTTAAAGGCTACCACCTAGCAAGTGTGGTGTCTGGCGGTGACACCACATGGTAGGCTTTATGCCCGCATTTCTACCATCTAGGGCACCATTGGAGTCAAACGCTCACAGGTTCACCCCGACTTTCAAGACAACGATGCTGGCGCATCACTGTAAAAACTATACTGCCCATATTCATCCTCGAAATCACGCAATATACCACAATCTTGCAGTGCACTGACGCGTGCCTGCAAGCATTGGTATGAACGTCTCACGAGCTGGTTGTAGCCGCTATGGAGCGTATCACGACTTCTCAGAACGCTTTTAAGAGCACGTTCTTGTATGCGCCCGTTTGTGCGACATCTCCTCACTCATCATTATCCCTCAACATGGACACCAGACAGGAAAAGACAAAAACATTGCTCATGGAAAGGTAGTGTCTCCTACTCCATCGACATTGGAAGTCGCGAACATAAAACAAAAAAGGATAGCAACAGTAAATTCTTATGCGAGACAACGTAGCATGTTAATACTTTAGCAATCTTAATCTATTAATGCAACGATTATTGTTTCCCAAAGAAAGGTTCATATATTTGCCTATTCTACTATGTACACCAATTAAACTTTTATTATTCCACGGACTTCTTTGTGTGAGAGATGTGGAGGAGTCCTATGGACTAGCGCCAATCCCTTGTTAGACTCCCCCTCCTCTGACGTGCATTAGGATTTGCAGGTCTAATTTCAATCTCCTGGTTCTCCTGCTGTCCTAGATTTCGCTCTCTCCAATTACGGTCGCTTTGCCGTTCGTTATTACTCCTGTCCTTGCTTCCTTGTCTAACATGACCTTCTTCCCTGACGTTCTGGTTTCCAAAACCTTGTTTAGCGTAATCTTGATTTCCGTAACCCTGGTTTCCTAAGTGACCAGTGTGATTATGCCACCTGTTGTCGTCCTCCCTTGCTGGTCGTTGGTATTTGTTACTCTGCCCCTTCTTCCTGTACTTTGCGTCTTGTTTGTCAAAGACAACTTCGAGTTCATGCAATAGACTCTTGAATGCTTCTATGTCAGATCCACACTTCCCGACAAGTGTCTGTTGGTACCTAACTGGCAATTTGGAAAAACAAAATTTGATGACTTCTCCCTTGCTATATGGACTATCTAAAAATTGATTCTTCTTGAGTAAATCATCAAAAAATTTGGTTGCGCTCCTTTGCCCGGACACTTCCAGTTCAGGACAAAATATTATTTCCTCTTTAATCCTGTCTTGCGGTTCCTTTGACCAGTAGATCCGAAGGAACGCATCAAGAAATTCCTGATTAAGTATGATTTTTTTTTTTCGTTTGATTTTGTCTACAACGGATGCGAAGTCATGGTTGTGAAAATTGGTCTTGGAATGCACGCTCGTTCTCTTTTTGCAATGGAAAGGCACTAAAATTGACATTTCGGAACTCTTTAGGGACTTCAATATTCCGAGATCCACAGTGTCAAGAGTGTACTTAGAATACCACAAAAGACTACCAGCAACATAGAGGTTCAGAATAATACTACTTTGAAAATCTTTACTATTAAAAGCATAACGTAATAAGTATAGAAAGTGTAACTAAAGATTAATGATTTTGGGGCATAAAGTTACACACGAAATTACTGAAGGTAATAATTAGTTATTCTAATCACAAAATAATTAAATCTATGATTACATAAATTAATTAATAATTTTAGAATCAAAAAATGTAAAGCAAATACAAGTTTTGAAAAAATAATAATGAATCACAAGCATAGTAGACTGGTATGGCTCCTGAGACATGATAACTGAAAAGTTTACAAAAAATTTGCTTGTTTTCAAAATTGACTGTAATCTGCGAGAACATCTCAATTTTTGGAAATCTCAGACGGAAGGATATGCATAATACTTCGTACTTTACAGCCAGTATATTCAGCTGCAAGAAGCTCTTCTTAGAGCAGATAAGAAGGCAGCAGTGGTGAGGTGACGAAATGTGGTGTGAGGTACCGGTGAAAGAAAGTGTGGTGTCACCGCCAGACACCACACTTGCCAGGTGGTAGCCTTTAAATCGGCCGCGGTCCGTTAGTATACATTGGACCCGTGTGTCGCCACTATCAGTGATTGCAGACCGAGCGCCGCCACACGACAGGTCTAGTCTAGAGAGCCTCCCTAGCACTCGCCCCAGTTGTACAGCCGACTTTGCTAGCGATGGTTCACTGACTACATACGCTCTCATTTGCAGAGACGACAGTTTAGCATAGCCTTCAGCTACGTCATTTGCTACGACCTAGCAAGGCGCCATATTTAGTTACTATAAGAACTATCTTCAGGAATGTATTCTAAACAGATAATATTGTGACTCGTGTACAGTCAAGAGCGACGTTCATCATTAATGGATTAAAATTGCTACACCACGAAGACGACGCGCTACAGACACGAAATTTAACCGACAGGAAGAACATGCTGTAGGTCGGATTGTAGCCTATCGCGATTGCGGTTTATCGTATTGCGACATTGCTGCTCGCGTTGGTTGATATCCAATGACTGTTAGCAGAATATGGATTCGGTGGGTTCAGAAGGATAATACGGAACGCCGTGCTGGATCCCAACGGCCTCGTATCACTAGCAGGGAGATGACAGGCATCTTATCCACATTGCTGTAACGGATCGTGCAGCCACGTCTCGAATCCTGAGTCAACAGATGGCCACGTTTGGAAGACAACAACCATCTGCACGAACAGTTCGACGACGTCTGCAGCAGTGTGGACTATCAGCTCGGAGACCATGGCTGCGGTTACCCTTGACGCTGCATCACAGACAGGAGCGCCTGCCATGTTGTACTCAACGACGAACCTGGGTGCACGCCCGCATCTCGTGGTCGTGCGGTAGCGTTCTCGCTTCCCACGCCCGGGTTCCCGGGTTCGATTCCCGGCGGGGTCAGGGATTTTCTCTGCCTCGTGATGGCTGGGTGTTGTGTGCTGTCCTTAGGTTAGTTAGGTTTAAGTAGTTCTAAGTCCTAGGGGACTGATGACCATAGATGTTAAGTCCCATAGTGCTCAGAGCCATTTGAACCATTTTTGAACCTGGGTGCACGAATGGCAAAACGTCATTTTTTCGGATGAATCCAGGTTCTGTTTACAGCATCATGATGGTCGCATCCGTGTTTGTCGACATCGCGGTGAACGCACATTGGAAGCGTGTATTCGTCTTCGCCATACTGGCGTATCACCTGGCGTGATGGTATGGGGTGCCATTGGTTACACGTCTCGGTCACCTCTTGTTCGCACTGACGGCACTTTGAACAGCGGACGTTACATTTCAGTTACGACCCGCGGCTCTACCCTTCATTCGATCCCTGCGAAACCCTACAATTCAGCAGAATAATGCACGACCGCATGTTGCAGGTCCTGTAGGGGGATTTCCGGATACAGAAAATTGAAAACGTCTGGTCAATGGTGGCCGAGTAAGTGGCTCGTCACAACACGCCAGTCACTACTCTTGAACTGTGGTATCATGTTGAAGCTTGCATGGGCAGCTGTACCTGTACACGCCATCCAAGCTCTGTGTGACTCAATTCCCAGGCGTATCATGGCCGTTATTACGGCCAGTGGTGGTTGTTCCGGGTACTGATATCTCTGGATCTATGCACCCAAATTGCGTGAAAATGTAATCACATGTCAGTTTTATTATAATATAACTGTGTAATTAATACCCGTTTATCATCTGCATTTCTTCTTGGTGTAGCAATTTTAATGGTCAGTAGTGTAATTGTCGAAAACATTATATTGATAAGTATACCTGTTTGCAACAAATTTAGGGTGTCGAAATTACGTGTTTCATGCAGTATAATAACAAACGTGCGAAGTGTGTTTGGGAACGGGTTTTCACGTTTGCTCAACGTGCAGATTCCAATCTTAAGACAGAGAGCGCAAAAAATCTCTTATCGTTATCGTGTTTACTCGTACCACAGGTTCGCGGCGCGAAGGACACACCAGAGGCGGCAGAGATCAGTAGTTATCAGGATGGAAAGGTACGTCGGACGCGTTGCCATGGTGACGGGGGCCAGCTCCGGCATAGGAGCCGCCGTAGCGCGCGCGCTGCTGCGGCGCGGGGTCACCGTCGTGGGGGTCGACCTGCGACCCGACAGGATGAAGGTAGGTGCGTCTATAGCGGACTCGGGAGTACTGCTAATTAATCACTCTGAACAGTGTTTTCAAGTAGTCTGAAACTTACGAGGTCGTTATAATTAAAATGTAGCCTTCCGAAATGCCTTCACAAAAGAAGACGTAGTAAATACTCCAGAATTCGAATCGAGAACAGCTGCCAACATGAGTAACGTAGAAGTAAATATCCTCGGAGTAGTGAAGCAACTCAGATCACTTAATAAAAGCAAGTCTTCTGGTCCACACTGTATACCAATTAGGTTCCTTTCGGAGTACGCCGATGCATTGGCTCCATACTTAACAATCATATACAACCGTTCGCTCGACGAAAGATCCGTACCCAAAGACTGGAAAGTTGCACGGGCCACACCAATATTCAAGAAAGGTAGTAGGAGTAATCCTCTAAATTACGGGTCCATATCGTTAACGTCGATATGCAGCAGGATTTTAGAACATATATTGTGTTCGAACATTATGAATTACCTCGAAGGAAACGGTCTATTGACACACAGTCAACATGGGTTTAGAAAACATCACTCCTGTGAAACACAACTAGCTCTTTATTCACATGAAGTGCTGAGTGCTATTGACAAGGGATTTCAGATCGATTCCGTATGTCTGGATTTCCGGAAGGCTTTTGACACTGTACCACTCAAGCAGCTCGTAGTGAAATAGCGTGCTTACGGAATATCGTTTCAGTTATGTGACTGGATTAGTGATTTCCTGTCAGAGAGGTCACAGTTCGTAGTAACTGACGGAAAGACATCCAGTAAAACACAAGTAATTTCTCAGGCGTTCCCCAAGGTAGTGTTATAGTCCTCTGCTGTTCCTTATCTATATAAACGATTTGGGAGACAATCTGAGCAGCCGTCTTACGTTGTTTGCAAGTTACGCTGTAGTTTATCGACTAATAAAGTTATCAGAAGATCAAAACAAACTGCAAAACGATATAGAAAATATACCTGAATGGTGCGAAAGGTGGCAGTTGACCCTAAATAACGAAAAGTGTGAGGTCATCCATATGAGTGCTAAAAGGAACTCGTTAAACTTCGGTTACACGATAAATAAGTCTAATCTAAAAGCCGTAAATTCAACTAAATACATAGGTGTTACAATTACGAACGACTTAAATTGGAAAGAACACATAGAAAATGTTGTGGGAAAGGCTAACCAAAGGCTGCGTTTTATTGGCTGGACACTTAGAAAATGCAACAGACCTACTAAGCAGACTGCTTACACTACGCTTGTCCGTCCTCTTTTAGAATACTGGTGCATGGTGTGGGATCCTTACCAGATAGAACTGACGGAGTACATCGAAAAAGTTGGAAGAAGGGCAGCACCTTTTGTATTATCGCGAAATATGGGGGAGAGTCTCACAGAAATGATACAGGATTTGGGCTGGACTTCACGAAATTCCAATCACTAACTTTCTCCTCCGAATGCGAAAATATTTTGTTGACACCGACCTACATAGGGCGGAACGATCACCACGATAAAATAAGGGAAATCAGAGTTCGTACAGAAATATATAGGTGTTCATTCTTTCCCCGCGCTATACGAGATTGGAATAATAGAGAATTGTGAGGGTGGTTCAATGAACCCTCTGCCAGGCACTTAAATGTGATTCGCAGAGTATCCATGTAGACCTAGAGGAGGTCCTGGGTGGACTGTAGTTATTGTAAAGCAGTGAAACTTGGTAGATATGCTAATACATTAATGTGGAACCGATTTACGCTGGAAAAAAATTAGTTTCAAATTTAGCCACCAGGTGCAAATCTGACGCTGTACACTGTTTGTATGACGGTATGTGTGCTGGTGTACGCTGGCGCCAGTACACCATGCGGCATAGAGGTTACGAGAGTTTCTATAGAGGCCAACGATAAGACTCGCTGGAAACGCGCTTCTAACGCCCTCTCAGCCTCCTGTATTTGGGATCGCCACCGCAGACCGGAGGGCCAGTCAGTTAGTTCAGTTAGTTCGAGCCTGTTAAGCCGAGTTGGTTCCAGTCTTTACGCCGAGTGAGTTCCAGAGTGTCATGTAGACGGAGAACGCAGTCACAGCCTCTAGCTTAGAATCATTGGCAGCACGTGGCGTAAATAATAGTGTTCATAGCGGACTCTGTACGTCAACTGCAGTGAGGCTATACAGGAGAGCTTGAACCACATCACATGAAAGCTGAAGTTAAGTAGCTCTTTGTTTATGAATAACTGTGTGCATTTTGTGCTATGGAACGAG
Organism: Schistocerca nitens; assembly: GCF_023898315.1. Taxonomy (NCBI): domain Eukaryota; kingdom Metazoa; phylum Arthropoda; class Insecta; order Orthoptera; family Acrididae; genus Schistocerca; species Schistocerca nitens. Next base: position 1,072,964,747 of record NC_064615.1, on the reverse strand, counting down.
GATACCGGCCACCAACCAACATCCTCTCCTTGCTTCCCATGGTACAGCTCTACGGAGACAACGAGACGACATAACAGCGGCTAACGAGGATTCAACAGTATGAATGAGAGAGTGAACACAATGGCTGTCGAGAAGAGAGTCGCTGCTCTGTTAGTGAAACTGTTTTACGTGAAAGCCAGCGAGGGCTGTTCCGACAATCGTATTGTGATTGGCTGCGCCTGCATTATGTCACCCGGCAAGAAAGCCGCGCCTGCGTCAGACGGCGCGCATCACAAAAGCAACGTTATCGTTTTGTAAGTGAATTACCAACCTCTCAGGCACGTTAGAGACACATACAGGGTGGTCCACTGGTACTGACCGGGCCAAATATCTCACGAAATAAGCATCAAACGAAAAAACTACAAAGAACGAAACTCGTCCAGCTTGAAGGGAGAACCAAATGGCGCTATGGTTGTCCCGCTAGATGGCGCTGCCATAGGTCAAACGGTTATCAACTGCGTTTCTTTAATAGCAACCCCCATTTTCTATTACATATTCGTGTAGTACGTAAAAAAATACGAATGTTTCAGTTGGACCACTTTTTTCGCTTTGTGATAGATGGTGCTGTAACGTATAAGTACGTGGTATCACGTAACATTCCGCCAGTGCGGACGGTATTTGCTTCGTGATACATTACCCGTGTTAAAATGGACCGTTTACCAATTGCGGAAAAGGTCGATATTGTGTTGATGCTTGGCTATTGTGATCAAAATGTCCAACGGGCGTGTGCTATGTATGCTGCTCGGTATCCTGGACGACATCATCCAAGTGCCGGACCCGTTCGCCGGATAATTACGTTATTTAAGGAAACAGGAAGTGTTCAGCCACATGTGAAACGTCAACCACGACCTGCAACAAATGATGATGCCCAAGTAGGTGTTTTAGCTGCTGTCGCGGCTAATCCGCACATCAGTAGCAGGCAAATTGCGCTAGAATCGGGAATCTCAAAAACGGCGGTGTTCAGAATGCTACATCAACGTCGATTGCACCCGTACCATATTTCTATGCAACAGAAATTGCATGGCGACGACTTTGAATGTCGTGTAAAGTTCTGCCACTGGGCACAAGAGAAATTACGGGACGATGACAGATTTTTTGCACGGTTCTGTTTAGCGACTAAGAGTCATTCACCGACAGCGGTAACGTAAACCGGCATAATATGCACTATTGGGCAACGGAAAATCTACGATGGCTACGACAAGAGGAACATTAGCGACCTTGGCGGGTTAATGTATGGTGCGGCATTATGGGAGAAAGGATAATTGGCCTCCATTTTATCGGTGCCAATCTAAATGGTGCAATGTATGCTGATTTCCTACGTAATGTTCTACCGATGTTACTACAAGATGTTTCACTGCATGACAGAATGGCGATGTGCTTCCAACATGATGGATGTCCGGCACATAGCTCGCATGCGGTTGAAGCGGTATTGTATGGTATATTTCATGACAGGTGGATTGGTCGTCGAGGCACCATACCATGGCCCCCACGTTCACCGGATCTGACGTCCCCGGATTTCTTTCTGTGGGGAAAGTTGAAGGATATTTGCTGTCGTGATCCACCGACAACGCCTGACAACATGCTTCAGCGCATTGTCAGTGCAAGCGCAGACATTACGGAAGGCGAACTACTCGCTGTTGAGAGGAATGTGGTGACACGTATTGCCAAATGCATTGAGGTTGACGGACATCATTTGGAGCAATTATTGCATTAATGTGGTATTTACAGGTAATCACGCTGTAACAGCATGCGTTCTCAGAAATGATAAGTTCACTAAGGTACATGTATCACATTGGAAAAACCGAAATAAAATGTTCAAACGTACCTACGTTCTGTATTTTAATTTAAAAAACCTACCTGTTAGCAACTGTTCGTCTAAAATTGTTTGTGCGTCTAAAATGTTTGTGACTATTACAGCGCCATCTATCACAAAGCGAAAAAAGTGGTCCAACTAAAACATTCATATTTCTTTACGTACTACACGAATATGTAATAAAAATTGGGGGTTCCTATTTAAAAAAACACATTTGATATCTGTTTGACCTATGGCAGCGCCATCTAGCGGGCCAACCATAGCGCCATCTGGTTTCCCCTTTCAAGCTCGACAAGTTTCGTTCTTTGTAGTTTTTTCGTTTGACGCTTATTTCGTGAGATATTTGGCGCGGTCACGATCAATGGACCACTCTGTATAGATACACATATACTGAAAACTAAATCTAAAAAAATATGTAACTAAAATAGTTAGACATAGGAGATAATAAAGAATTTGTAAAACAAACTTACCACCAGTCCGTAATTGTCAAGTGCTTCGATCGGCTGTAGTTGCTGACGATAAGCGGTTCTTCATTTCTTACGCGGTTTAGATGCCATCCACACGAGATTCTTCCTTGTGTCACTCTTCCTTCTTGCTTCTACTAGTCTTTCTTTATTTAAATGCCTGATACGTATAAAAGTTCGCATTCTAACGTACAAACTAATTACGTTTTCGTGTACATGAGGAAACTTTGTTTTGATATTCGAAGTTGAACTTTTAATTACTTTGTTACATTTCGAAATGGTTTGTCGGTGCAAACCTGAAAATATAACTTCGAACTGTTTCACGGCATTCACCCAGTCTGTTGTTGGTGTTGGAAGACCCCCACGAGAAACAGTATTAATCCATGACCGAGAACTTGTTCCAGGAATGGAGCACATTTCAGTGCGTGATTCCAAGGTTTTTTCGATAGAATGACTTTTAAAGGCGAGATAGCCCACCAAGTATTGAACAGAGTCAGGACTAGCATCTTCTATATCAGCACTATTTTGATCTATTTCGTGGACAGTTCTGAGGAATTCTTCTTCCTCTTCAACAATACCTAAGATGTCACAACTATCTGCACGTTTCACTTGTCGTTCGTCTATTATCTCAATACAGAGTCCACTTGTGATGAACTTCAAGATGTCGTCATCGTGTACTTCAGTACCAGTAACTGCAGAAACGGCGGTGACTCTTTATTCAGCAGCTGCTGCACTGCCTGATAAAGGTAAATCGTCTGATTTTCCAGTTAAATGAAGAAGCAGAACTCTGTGTTTGACCTCTACAGCCGTGGGATTACTGTAGAACGCACCAAGTCCTCGAATTCTAGAAAAATAATTTTCCAAGCAGTCCTGATTTAGACGTGATGTTAAGATAAACTTCACATTATCTTTCTTTACCTCTTCGAGTAACATTAGAAGGGATGTGATTGAGATTATGAACCCAACTGAAATGGCAACAAACCCTTCCTGTTTCCACAGCGCATGTAAGGCAAACATCGCGAAACCTTTATAAAGTGTTCTCTAGACCTTTAAAATTCAGACCAAATCCGCAACGTAAAGGTGTGACATCATCAATGGCAGTTCTAGAATTTAAAACGTCGAAAACATCGTTTACTAAATCAAAGAACATGCTTTCCCGTTCTTTTCCCTAAACATACAAGAGAGTTTTAACCGTGCGACGTGAAAATAAGCGGGCTGCCGTCCTAACATTTTGTCAAGCACGTCCTGTAACACTGATGTGGACTTCTGAAATGCCTTTCTGGCTGTCTAACAAATTCTCAATTACATTCTTGGTTATCAAAGTTCCATCAGAAAGAGATAACCCTTCATCTAAAAAGTGGTTACTAAGGAGCTTCAATAAATGTGGCAGTCCGCAGCTCGTGGTCGTGCGGTAGCGTTCTCGCTTCCCACGCCCGGGTTCCCGGGTTCGATTCCCGGCGGGGTCAGGGATTTTCTCTGCCTCGTGATGACTGGGTGTTGTGTGATGTCCTTAGGTTAGTTAGGTTTAAGTAGTTCTAAGTTCTAGGGGACTGATGACCTCAGATGTTAAGTCCCATAGTGCTCAGAGCCATTTGAACCATAAATGTGGCACATCGTAAAAAACCCATTGTGCGCTGGATTTTTGAAAAAGGTTTTTGAGATATGCACACAAAGTTCATTAAACACTGTAGAGTTTTTTGCACCCATATCACACGTTACAGCCACAACATGTAGTCCCGAATTTTCAATTTTTAATATTATGTCTAGTAGCAGGCCACAGTTCATTGTCACATCAAAATTGTAATAAATCGGCTGCTTCCAAGATGAACACAAACCACGAATCATTGTAATTAGAACATTTGTGTGAGGTCCTAAAATCCTGTCTTCCGAAGCATCATAGCATATTCTGCGATCAATGTTCATTTCGTCGAAACACAACACAGCTGTCTTCTGTAGCGGAGTAAATGTACGACTCTTTGCTTTCAAAATTGCCAAAAGTTCTTCTGAAATACCTGGATTACACTAAAAATTCGTAGTCCATTTTTGAAGAGTTGCTCGACATGGCAAAGGAATATTTCGTTTCCTCAAATATGTACAAGCTTTTTGAGAAAGAGCTTTTAGAGTTAGGTCATTGGCAATATAGTGAGCACTCCATTTAACACGTCTGTTGCCTGGCAACAAACAGCGAATTTGTCCTGGAGTGAAACACTTGGATAAGATATTTTCTACTTTTTTCTTTACGAAATTTTCTTTCACTGTAGCTCTTAATTTTGTCTTCCTTAATAAGACTCGTATAATAGTATTGGCTTTCTTCAGGGCTGCTTCAAATTTTGTAATGCTACTTTCAAGCACGGCATTTTTCTTATAAAGAACTTCTATTTCTGATTTCAGTCTTTTTATTTCTTCGTCCTTCACTTTCAAATCAGAGAGTTCACAAATGGGCACTGTATTTGTGTCTTGGTCCAGTTTCCTTTTCCTTGGGGACACAGACTGCAAGGTATCAATTGCTCTCTTGCGCACATCTCTCTTCTGATAACGTAGAGCTCGCTCACGAACATCCTACAGGAACAAAAAGGCCTATTAATTGTTTCGTTTACGATTAATAATTAGTACTAAAATGATACTTTTTTACTAAAAAATAACTCATTTAAGAAGATAGAACTTAACGAATTAGTACCTTAATCTAACTGATCAGTATAACACAACACCTCACTTACCTCATTGTCAGGTTCAGTGCTGTTTTCAGCTGTACGCAAATCTCCGTGCCAGTTGGGTAAATGTTGAGATAGAACTGCATCTGCTTTAAGTTTCTTCTTTTGCGGCAACCCCAGGAGTTCGTTCTTTAAATCCCGCTCTTAATCCTCAGAAAGGAAATGAATGGAGCAGATATGGGCATTAATAACATTAATTTCATCAGCTCGCTTGCACCGAGATATCCATTCCCTTTGTAGGGAATTCTTGGGAAAACGACGATACACTACACCACTAGTCTTAGTTCCGCAATTTTCACAATTTGAAACTGCACAATTACTCGTATTTCTATTCATAATTCGGTCTGCTCGCAACACGCGCCACTAATAAACACACTGCTGCCGTACTCAATGCTCTCTGCCCAGTGACGTCACAGCGCGAAAGGTACTGTGGGTAAATTGTTCGCTTACACTGCCGGAATGGCCTACCTTATATGTCTAGCAACCTTGCGTGGAAGCAGCAGTTACAGGGCTGCACTGAGAAGGTATCGCCGAGTGAAAGGTCTGAGGAGAGCCCTGATGTCATTAAACGCTTCACAGATATGACAAGGCAAATCGATTACATGGGTGAGCTTGGTGTGGCACGTGGAAGAGGAAGTTATTATGAGGTTGTTGTTGCTGTAACTGAGCACGCAGCATGTACCCCCGGCGGTGCCAGTGCTCGTTCGGTGCTACAAGAATTCTCCATCCCATGTTCAACATGACGGAAACGTTTGCGGTCTATTTTACACTGGTACCCGTGCAAAATCCAGATCGTGCAGCATCTGAAAACTTATGATCTGGCATGGATCGAAGTTGATGACATTTGTGCAGGCCATTAAAATTGCTACACCACGAAGATGACGTGCTACAGACGCGAAATTTAACCGACAGGAAGAAGATGCTGTGATATGCAAATGGTTAGCTTTTCAGAGCATTCACACAAGGTTGGTGCCGGTGGCGACACCTACAACGTGCTGACATGAGGAAAGTGGTGGGGCTGTAGCCCATCGCGATTGCGGCTTATCGTATCGCGACACTGCTGCTCCCGTGGGTCGAGATCCAATGACTGTTCGCTGAATATGGAATAGGTTGGTTCAGGAGGGTAATACGGAACGCCGCGCTGGATCCAAATGGCCTCGTATCACTAGCAGTCGAGATGACAGGCACCTTATCCTCATGGCTGTAACGGATCGTGCAGCCACGTCTCGATCCTTAAGTCAACAGATGGGGACGTTTGCAACACAACAACCATCTGCACGAACAGTTCGACGACGTTTGCAGCAGCATGAACTATCAGCTCCGAGACCATGGCTGCGGTTACCCTTGACGCTGCATCACAGACAGGAGCGCCTGCGATGGTGTACTCAACGACGAACCGGGTGCACGAATGGCAAAACGTCATTTCTTCGAATGAATCCAGGTTCTGTTTACAGCACCATGATGGTCGCATCCGTGTTTGGCGACATCGCGGTGAACGCACATTGGAAGCGTGTATTCGTCATCGCCATACTGGCGTGTCACCTGGCGTGATGGTATGGGGTGCCATTGGTTACACGTCTCGGTCACCTCCTGTTCGCATTGACGGCACTTTAAACAGTGGACGTTACATTTCAGATGTGTTACGACCCGTGGCTCTACCCTTCATTCGATCCCTGCGAAACCCTACATTTCAGCAGGCTAATGCACGACCGCATGTTGCAGGTCCTGTACGAGACTTTCTGGATACAGAAAATGTTGGACTGCTGCCCTGGCCAACACATTCTCCAGATCTCTCACCAATTGAAAACGTCTGGTCAATGGTGGCCGAGCAACTTGCTCGTCACAATACGCCAGTCACTACTCTTGATGAACTGTGGTATCGTGTTGAAGCTACATGAGCAGCTGTACCTGTACACGCTATCCAAGCTCTGTTTGACTCAATGCCCAGGCGTATCAAGGCTGTTATTGTGGCCAGAGGTGGTTGTTCTGGGTACTGATTTCTCAGGATCTATGCACCCAAATTGCGTGAAAATGTAATCACATGTCAGTTCTAGCGTAATATATTTGTCCAATGAATACACGTTTATCATCTGCATTTCTTCTTGGTGTAGCAATTTTAATGGCCAGTAGTGTATGATATCATTTATATTATCCTTTTTACCTCGCTTGTATGGAGAGTAATAGTTCTTTTACAATATCAGTGTTTAAACGACATTATATGGCTACACATGTTGTTCCTTGTTTGTTTCGATTTGATAGTTCCATTTGTGAACCTTTGCCGCAGACCCGGCGTCTGATCGTCAAAAGAGGCCGCGCCTTCTTGTAGGGAAAAGGGTACAACGCGTTCACCCAGTAAGAGTTAGTTACTTCCAAAAAACACGCATAATACAGCAAATAAAACTGATTTCAAAAACGTTTTATATACAAAGCTATCATCCGCCATTGTACCCCTTTGCGACCTTTTTGAGTTGATAAAGTAATGTTATTTAAAACAGTCTCTTTTCTGTTATATTTGGGGTAATACAGAAGTCCGACTGAAAATGGTCCTCTGCAGCCGCTTGGTACGTTCAGACAGCAGGGCGTATAGACACCCTGAATATGTGGACGTACATCAGAAGGACGTACACAGGATCCTGTTGCGATGGCTCTGGCACAGTGAGTGGCTCGAAGACTTCGTAAATAACAGAACCCAGTATGTTGTCCTCGACGACCAGGATTTATCAGAGAGAAGGGTATCGTCAGGAGTGTCCCAGGGAAGTGTGACAGGAGAGAAGTTGTTCTCTGTATACATAAATGGTTTGGTGGACAGGGTGTGAAGCAATCTGCGGTTGTTTGCTGATGATGCTGTGCTTTATGGTAAGATGTCAAAGTTGCCTGACTGTAGGAAAATACAAGACGACTTAGACAAAATTTCCAGTTGGTGTGATGAATGTCAGCTAGCTGTAAATATGGAAAAATGTAAGTTAATTCGGATGACTTGGAAGATCAAACCTGTAATGTTCGGATACAGTAATACTGTCCTGCTTGACACAGTCAAGTCGTTTAAAGATCTGGGTGTAACGTTGCAAAGCGATGTGAGGTGGAACAAGCATGGGAGAACCGTGGTAGGGAAGGCGAATGGTCGACTTCGGTTTACTGGGAGAATTTTAGGAAAGAATTGTTTACCTGTAAAGGATACCGCATATAGGACGCTGATGCGACCTGTTCTAGAGAACTGCTCTAGTGTTTTGGATTCTTAACAGGTAGGATTGTAGGAAGACATTGAAGCAATTCAGAGGAGGGCTGCTAGATTTGTTACTGGTAGATTCGAACAACACGCGAGTCTTATGGAGATGCTTCGGGAACTCAAATGGGAATCCCTGGAGGGAAGGCGACGTGTTTCGAGAAACACTACTGAGAAAATTTAGAGAACCGGCAATTGAAGCTGACTGCTGAACGATTCTACAGCTGCCAACATACAGTGCGTGTAAGGGCCGCGAAGATAAGATACGAGAAATTAGCGCCCATACGGAGGTATATAGAGAGTCGTTTTTCCCTCGCTCTGTTTGGGAGTGGAACAAGAAAGGAAATGACAAGTAGTAGTACAGGATACCCTCCGCCACGCAGCATACGGTGGCTTGTGGAGTGTCTATGTAGATGTAGATGTACCCTCTTATATACGAGAAACTGGTCACGATGTAACTCTTCAGCAAAATCCTTGTGGTTCCAGTACTTTTTTTCACTTATATTTTGTGTGATACAATGTGCAGTTGGTAAGCTTGTATCAGTAACCATGGTTTCATGAAAACTGAACTTATGTTTGAGAAGCGTTCGTTGCCCCCCCGCCCCCTTTCCCCTTTGCGGCCAGAGGTGCCCCCCTATAACGTCGGTATCAGCTCTGAAGCAAAAAAACAAAAAAACAAAAACAAAAAAAAACACTTGTTTGGTAGCTCGCAAAGCTTTTTTTCTTTGTCCTTTGTTGCAGATTTTGTTTCAGATCAATCAAAATGGCAATAGACCAGAAGATGGCGCAATTCGTCACCTGGCATGCAGAATCCAACAATAGTGCGGCATTAACGACAAAGTATGATACGGCTCAAGAGGCAAGAACCAGTCACAATAAGATGGTTCAAAACATTTAAAGCGACAGGCAGTGTCAAAGATTTTTCCCCTGGCAAGGACTTCTTGAGAGAGAAAAATCCGTGTTTCATCGCAGCCTACAGAAGTCCGTTCGTCGTACATCATGCCAACTGCATGAAGGAAGATCAACTGTCCATAAAGTGTTACATAAGCGAATAATCGGGTACACCATCTCTGTGTACAAAAATGCTACAAGCATTGCAGGCAAACGATCGCCTCTGCGGTATGCATTTGCCTGTTCCTTAATGGACTCCATACGTACTGGCTACCCGATAAAGTGCCCGATTTCAGATAAAGTAACGTTACACATTTTTGGACACGTGATCCGTCACAGCGTTAGCATTTGGGGATCTGAAAACCCACACAAGGCAAATAAACACAACCGTGATACCCCGAATTTTAACGCTTGGCGTTTCATGATGCACTCTAGGGCGATAGTTCCAGTTCTCTTCCCAGAAAAAACAATAACGGGGACATGCTCGAACAGTTCGTCCTACCAGAGATCAGAGAGCTGTAGCCGTCCGTCATCTTAGCATGAAAGGATGGATGGATGGAGGTTTGTATGGGCGCACGACGGCAAGGTCTTCAGCGCCCGCTCAAAACTAGATTGAGACGGGTGTCAAGAAAATACCCAGAACAGGAAGATAAAACAGAACGTAAAACACAGGTAACGAAGGTTGGAAAACTATGCGCTTACCCCCACCGAAGCATGGGACGAAGCATGTGCGTCCGCACATTGGAAGCTGATGGCGTGGGATGTACTGAATGCAACATTTCCTTAAAAGGTGATAGGTTTTGAAGGTGCCATAGCACGACCTCACGCCTGCCCGATGTCACGCCACTAGACTTCATTTTGTAGGGTTACTTCAACGATAACGTTTACACAGCACTAGTCAGTGACATTGCTACCCTTCGTGCACGAATCGTCGAAGCAACCAGAACAGTTGATGCTGTAGTGCTGACTCGTTAACGGGCAGAAATCGAATATCGTCTAGATGTTCTACGAGAGGCGAGTGGGGCACACACTAAAATTCTTGCATAACAGAAGATTCTTTGAGAGCTGCCAAACGTTTTACAAGAGACCGTGTCTCTCTATCGCTAATAGTCTTTACGTTATAAGGTTTTGAAATGATTGCGGGACTTCGTGAACACATTGTATACTTCGGGCACTGGTTGCACTCAGAGCTGCGATACCACGCTACATGACAAAGTGTTATCAGTATCGAGACTCCAAGTGCAGTTGCCAACAGCCCAGAGGGCAGCTGTGGAGGCCATCCTTATGAAACAATAGCACCAACACTTCCAAAGCTCTGAGTGTAAACATGTCTAGTTAAGTCCCTTAGTGCTCAGAGCCATTTGAACAACCATTTGTAAACATGTCTTGTGTAAACAGTCCCAGTTATCTTGGGCTAGCTTTATCCGAGTAATATCTTCCTCAAACTTTTTTTTTTTAAATTTCTCTTTCATTGTTGGTTGTCTGCATCGGTTTGCTGGATATTTCAGTGTACAGAAGCGTTCTGTCTTTTGAAAGGTTTTACATACGGTACCGTTCAGTGAGTGTTACTGTTGAAATGTGCCTTGCAACTTAGCTAGACTGTAATTACATATATTTGCTATATGCAGTCCACAGTCCTCCTCATTGTTCGTAAATGTGGCAGTTGTCACTGAAGTGTTGGTAAAATAAATTTACAAGTGTGAAGTCCCATATTCTTTAACGAAATTTGAGGGTGATCCAAAGCCCAGCATTTTTCGAGAAGTGAAAATTCCGAAACAAAGAGGGTCATTCTAAAAGCAACCCCCGCTGTCGTGTATTAGATCATGGCAACGGTGGCGGCAGGATGACGCTAACAGGTGCCAGGAACGGTCGTTCGCTGTTTATTTGAACGTTCTTAACATTTGTTACCAAATGTACAATCCGGCACAGTGTGAGGTTCAGTGGAGAAATACAGTTTCTGAATGCAAAAAGAAGTCCACCATATCGAAATTCATAGACAGGTAACAGAAGCTTATAGAAACACGATGAAAGAAGCCTCAGTTCGAAAATGTTGTCTCATGTTTAATGGAGGACGAACGACTACTCATGATGTGGAAGGATCAGGCCGACTCTCAGTTGCGAGTGATGAACTCAAATGTAGAAAGGAAAAAATTCATCACCATAGACGTTTCACTGACTGATGGATTGAGCTTGTACGTTCCTGAAATTTCACGACCAGTTCTTTATGAAATTTGTAGAAGTGTGACAAGTGGTTTCCTTTTGACAAATGAACGTCACAACAGTTGGAGTTGCAGTTGGCTTTCTCACTCTGTACAACAAGGATGGCTAGGAAGTTTTGAGTCATATTGTTGACGAGATCTAGGTTTCGCATGAAAGTCCAGAAACTGTGCGCCAATCAACCGATTAGCGCCATTGACTATCCCCAACAAAAGAAGAAAAAGCCAAGCAAATTCTGAACATGAAACAGGTTATGGTCAGAGTGTTTTGGGATCGAAAGGGCCTTCTGCTCATTGGCTTTATGCCCGGAAGAGAGACAATAACGACTGCGCCGCTCCGTTCGAAAGAAACGGCGTGGATTGTTGTCAAGCGGAATTTGTACTTCATCACATATTGTATTGTATAGTATGTTAACCGGGGACCTAGAAACGACGGAGAGGCTCCGTCCCCACCGCAGCCGCAGTGGTCCACAACCCCACCACGACTACCGCAGCCCACTTCAACCCTCCGCCGCCCCACACCGAACCCAGGGTTACTGTGCGGTTCGGCCCCCGGTGGACCCCCCAGGGAACGTCTCACACCAGACGAGTGTAACTCCCCATGTTTGCGTGGTAGAGTAATGGTGGTGTACGCGTACGTGGCGAACTTGTTTGGGCAGCAATAGTGTAACTGAGGCGTTATAAGGGGAACCAGCCCGCATTCGCCGAGGCAGATGGAAAACCGCCTAAAAACCATCCACAGACCGGCCGGTTCACCAGACCTCGATACAAATCCGCTGGGCGGATTCGTGCCGGGGACCAGGCGCTCCTTCCCACCCGGAATCGTCACATATTACTAGCCGGCATTCTGTCGCGTTGGCAAATAATCTGCTTTGGCGGTTTAAGTGGAAAGTTTATCCTACTTCTGTCCATCTTTCCTCAAAATTAAAGGATTTTTTTTGGCGGAAAGCACTATGGGAACGACAACACTCTGAAAGAGAGTGGTAATGACTAGCATAAGTACGTGGCAGAGCTGAGTATGTGCAAGGCTTGTGGAGCACTACGACAAAAATTTAAATTTGAAAGGTAACTACGTAGATTGCTTGACAGTTGCTAAGGAACAACTAACACTTGCTATGGAACAACTGCCAACTGCTACGGAACAACTGGCAAGTGCTATGGAACTCCCGACCAATGATAGTAAAAGGAAATGTAGAGGACGGGACACGTTGAAAGCAGCGAAGCCTGTGCGCGAATGCCCTGTATGTATTCGACATTTCATGACGTAGGATGTTTGTCTAAGTTTTTTGTGAAACCTGTTAGTGCGACATTCCGTTTGGTACGGCATCATGTGTGCAAGACATCATTTGAGTGTTTTCGATCGTGGACGAGCAGTCTGGTGAGTTACTACTACAGCCACAGTAATGGATGTGTCCAAAAGTGTCATCTCACGATTAGAAAAAGTCGCTGAAAATGGAAATGCTATGCGAAATGATGCCGTCGGTCGTAGATGGGCCACCCCCTCCTAGGCATATCACTGCAGACCTTGCAACCGTCATCAGTGGTGGCGAGAAAGAGTTCGTTGGTGTACGGAACATGCTGGTTGGGGTCAGCAAAAGTGATCCAGTGTGATGTTCTTCTGACGAACCGCGCTTCACTGTGGCAAGTGATTCTGATCACCAGTTAGCGTGGAGAGAGAGGGGAGCACGCTTCATACCACAGAATGTTCATGAACGCCATTGCTATGGCCTAGGCGTTATGGTGTGACCAGGCACTAGGCACAAATGGCCAAATACCACTGCTTGTCTTTGGGTGAGGTACCGTTACAGCACAGCGATATTACAGGGAGGTTATTCTGGATTCTGTCCGTCTGTTTATGGGTGCGCTAGGTCAGAGTTTTCTATTTGTGGAGACAATGCCTGCCTACGAAGGACCGCTAAGATGTGGAACACACTGGTAAGTGAAGATTGAACGTGAGGAATGGCATGCGTGCTCCATGGACCTAAACCTATAGACTATAGAGCATGCCTAGGATTCTTGACAGACGTGTTTCTCAACAAATACCCCCTCCCCGAACAGCTCCTCATCAGATTGGTAGGAAATCCGCAGAAAACCTAAATCTGGTTGGCCATATGAATATTTGAACTGCTGTCTGCCAGGATGCATGTCCTAACCACTGCTCTGCCATGCTGTAATCGAGATGTAAACTGCGTCTACGAACGTATTTTCGTTGTAATATTGCATGTGCTCAGTTTCACAATTTTGAACCCTTTATTAAGTATAACATTTTGTAATAGTAACAGCAATTATGTTTTTCTTTCCCTAGGAATGGCAACTGAATGATTTCACCGGGCAGTTGCATCCATTATACGGAGATGTCAGTGACGAGGAAAGCATACTTGCTGTGTTCAAATGGATTGCTGATACCTTGGGAGGCGTCGACATTCTCGTCAACTGCGCGGGATTGTGTCGCAATTGCAGCTTGATCTGTGAGTGACGAATATTCTCTGTTAGTGTACGAAGTAGATACAGAGTACAAATCAATCTGTGTTTTGGATAACTTAACAACTAAAAAGTTGTTTGATATTGATGTAGAAATCGTAGAACGTTAAGGTTATATCATGCTGAAACATGTGTGAGTATAAGAAGTAAGAACTCAATAACAGGAACGTTGTTAAAAATGAGATTGTTAAAACCAACAAGTAAGTCGGAATAGCTGAGCTCACAATACGTTTTAGTCTGATGAAATCTTCGCTTGAGTTACCAGTATGATAAGCATCTTTCTCTGCAAGAGTTACACTGAAGAGCCAAAGAAACTGGTACACCTGCCTAAAATCGATTAGGGCCCCCTCAAGCACGCAGAAGTGACGTAACACGACGTGGCACGGACTCGATTAATGCCATAAGTGTTGATGGAGGGAATTGACGCCATGAACCCTGCAGGGCAGTCCATCAATCCGTAAGAGTAGGAGAGGGTGGAGATCCCTTCTGAACAGCACATTTCTAGGCATCCCAGATACGCTCAATAATGTTCATGTCTGGGGAGTTTGGTGACCAGGGGAAGTGTTTAAACTCAGAAGAGTGTTCCTCGAGCTACTCTGTAGCAATTCTGGACATGTGGGATGTCGCATTGTCCTTCTGTAATTCCCCAAGTCCATCGGAATGCACGATGGACGTGAATGGATGCAGGTGATCAGACAGGATGCTTACGTACGTGTCACCTGTCAGAGTCGTATCTAGACTATCAGAGGCCCCATACCACTCTAACTGCACACTCCCCACGCCATTAAAGAGCCTTCACCAGCTTGAACAGTCCCCTGCTGACACGCAGGGTCCGTAGATTCAAGAGGTTGCCTCTATATCCGTACGCGTCCATCCGCTCGATACAATTTGAAACGAGGCTCGTCCGACCAGGAAACATGTTTCCGGTCGTCAGCAGTCTAATATCGGTGTTGACGGGTCCATGCGAGGCGTAAAGCTTTGTGTTGTGCAGTCATCAAGAATAAACAAGTGGGCCCTCGGCTCGGAAACCCCATGTCAATGATGTTGGTTGAATGGTTCGCATGGTGACACTTGTTGATGGCCCAGCATTGAAATCCGCAACAGTTTGTGGAAGGGTTCCATTTCTGTCACGTTGAACGATTCTCTTCAGTCGTCGTTGGTCCTGTTCTTGCAGGGTCTTTTTACGGCCGCAGCGATGTCGCAGATTTGATGTTTCACCGAATTCCTGATATTCACGGTACACTCGTGAAATGGCCGTACTGGAAGTTCAAACTCGCTTAAATCTTCCTAAACTGCCATTGCAACAGCAGAAAACGATCTAATAACTGGGGCAGACACTTGTCTTGCATAGTCGTTGCCGACCGCAGCGCCGTATTCTGCCTGTTTACATATCTCTGCTCGTGAATACCAGTTTCTTTGGCGCTTCAATGTATTAGAAGCGAGCGGAGAAGAAAGTTGGGAGATTCGATGTTACTGATACAAAAGGAGTTATCTCCATGCAAACTTTGGTACGCCCCTAATCTGCAGTATGTGACATCCGACCATAAACTGTACATTCTGGCGTTACAGATAACTATAAACAGTCCCATTGCCTCCATCAGCCATTCCATCTGAAGATTTATCAGAAAGTCGTAGGGAATTCCGGTCATAAGTGAAGTCAATGAACGGTCTCTCGTGGATCCGTCTTCTTTGAAACAGAAGACAGCACACAGAAAGCACAAAATTTAAATTCCGTATTTATAAACGTTCTCACGCAAAAGGATAGTGTCTTACCAAAGTTAGACTGTGGCACTGACTCATAAAAGAGTGATATCGGTTTAAGAACCACGGTTTTCAGAATGAGATTTTCACTCTGCAGCGGAGTGTGCGCTGATATGAAACTTCCTGGCAGATTAAAACTGTGTGCCCGACCGAGACTCGAACTCGGGACCTTTGCCTTTCGCGGGCAAGCGCTCTACCATCTGAGCTACCGAAGCACGACTCACGGCCGGCAAAGGCAAAGGCAAAGGTCCCGAGTTCGAGTCTCGGTCGGGCACACAGTTTTAATCTGCCAGGAAGTTTCATATCAGCGCACACTCCGCTGCAGAGTGAAAATCTCATTCTGGAAACATCCCCCAGGATGTGGCTAAGCCATGTCTCCGCAATATCCTTTCTTTCAGGAGTGCTAGTCCTGCAAGGTTCGCAGGAGAGCTTCTGTAAAGTTTGGAAGGTAGGAGACGAGATACTGGCAGAAGTGAAGCTGTAAGACCGGGCGTGAGTCGTGCTTCGGTAGCTCAGATGGTAGAGCGCTAGCCCGCGAAAGGCAAAGGTCCCGAGTTCGAGTCTCGGTCGGGCACACAGTTTTAATCTGCCAGGAAGTTTCATATCAGCGCACACTCCGCTGCAGAGTGAAAATCTCATTCTGGAAACATCCCCAAGGCTGTGGCTAAGCCATGTCTCCGCAATATCCTTTCTTTCAGGAGTGCTAGTCCTGCAAGGTTCGCAGGAGAGCTTCTGTAAAGTTTGGAAGGTAGGAGACGAGATACTGGCAGAAGTAAAGCTGTGAGACCGGGCGTGAGTCGTGCTTCGGTAGCTCAGATGGTAGAGCGCTTGCCCGCAAAGGGCAAAGGTCCCGAGTTCGAGTCTCGGTCGGGCACACAGTTTTAATCTGCCAGGAAGTTTCATATCAGCGCACACTCCGCTGCAGAGTGAAAATCTCATTCTGGAAACGTCCCCCAGGCTGTGGCTAAGCCATGTCTCCGCAATATCCTTTCTTTCAGGAGTGCTAGTCCTGCAAGGTTCGCAGGAGAGCTTCTGTAAAGTTTGGAAGGTAGGAGACGAGATACTGGCAGAAGTAAAGCTGTGAGACCGGGTGTGAGTCGTGCTTCGGTAGCTCAGATGGTAGAGCGCTTGCCCGCGAAAGGCAAAGGTCCGGAGTTCGAGTCTCGGTCGGGCACACAGTTTTAATCTGCCAGGAAGTTTCAACCACGGTTTTGTAAAACAATGGGAAGTATTAGGTTGACACATCGTAACGTTTTACCATAAGTTTAATAAACACAGCACATATAATAATTATGAAAAATCCGCCTCGATTGTACAAACTACCTGGTGTTTACCTAGGTTTCAGAATGGGTAACCACGCCTTCTTCAGAACAAATATAAAACAGCTTGCCTAAATAGGCATAGTCAAAGGCTAAAATCAACACCTACAGCGGTAAGACCCCATAAAAAATTATTACGAATACACGGTACATATGTACCAAGTCAATAATATTACTTATCCCAACCCTGTGTATGCTGCCTCGCCACAGCCAACGTACGATGGTCACAGCATATGACTTTAGTCTATAATGATATATTCTCCTTCACTATTTACAGCAATTTCCTAACACTGGGTTACTTTGGTCATAGCATGTGACCATCGTACGTTGGCAGGCGCGAGGCAGCATACACGGGGTTGGGATAAGTAGTATTATTGATTTGGTACATATGTACCGTGTATTTGTAATAATTTTTTATGGGGTCTTCCCGCTGTAAGTGCTGATTTTAGCATTTGACTATGCCTATTTAGGCAAGCTGTTTTGTATTTGTTCTGAAGAAGGCGTGGTTACCCACGCTGAAACCTACGTAAACGCCAGGTACAGGGTGTTTCAAAAATGACCGGTATATTTGAAACGGCAATAAAAACTAAACGAGCAGCGATAGAAATACACCGTTTGTTGCAATATGCTTGGGACAACAGTACATTTTCAGGCGGACAAACTTTCGAAATTACAGTACTTACAATTTTCAACAACAGATGGCGCTGCAAGTGATGTGAAAGATATAGAAGACAACGCAGTCTGTGGGTGCGCCATTCTGTACGTCGTCTTTCTGCTGTAAGCGTGTGCTGTTCACAACGTGCAAGTGTGCTGTAGACAACATGATTTATTCCTTAGAACAGAGGATTTTTCTGGTGTTGGAATTCCACCGCCTAGAACACAGTGTTGTTGCAACAAGACGAAGTTTTCAACGGAGGTTTAATGTAACCAAAGGACCGAAAAGCGATACAATAAAGGATCTGTTTGAAAAATTTCAACGGACTGGGAACGTGACGGATGAACGTGCTGGAAAGGTAGAGCGACCGCGTACGGCAACCACAGAGGGCAACGCGCAGCTAGTGCAGCAGGTGATCCAACAGCGGCCTCGGGTTTCCGTTCGCCGTGTTGCAGCTGCGGTCGAAATGACGCCAACGTCCACGTATCGTCTCATGCGCCAGAGTTTACACCTCTATCCATACAAAATTCAAACGCGGCAACCCCCCAGCGCCACTACCATTGCTGCACGAGAGACATTCGCTAACGATATAGTGCACAGGATTGATGACGGCGATATGCATGTGGGCAGCATTTGGTTTACTGACGAAGCTTATTTTTACCTGGACGGCTTCGTCAATAAACAGAACTGGCGCATATGGGGAACCGAAAAGCCCCATGTTGCAGTCCCATCGTCCCTGCATCCTCAAAAAGTACTGGTCTGGGCCGCCATTTCTTCCAAAGGAATCATTGGCCCATTTCTCAGATCCGAAACGATTACTGCATCACGCTATCTGGACATTCTTCGTGAATTTGTGGCGGTACAAACTGCCTTAGACGACACTGCGAACACCTCGTGGTTTATGCAAGATGGTGCTCGGCCACATCGCACGGCCGACGTCTTTAATTTCCTGAATGAATATTTCGATGATCGTGTGATTGCTTTGGGCTATCCGAAAGATACAGGAGGTGGCGTGGATTGGCCTCCCTATTCGCCAGACATGAACCCCTGTGACTTCTTTCTGTGGGGACACTTGAAAGACAAGGTGTACCGCCAGAATCCAGAAACAATTGAACAGCTGAAGCAGTACATCTCATCTGCATGTGAAGCCATTCCGCCAGACACGTTGTCAAAGGTTTCGGGTAATTTCATTCAGAGACTACGCCATATTATTGCTACGCATGGTGGATATGTGGAAAATATCGTACTATAGAGTTTCCCAGACCGCAGCGCCATCTGTTGTTGAAAATTGTAACTACTGTAATTTCGAAAGTTTGTCTGCCTGAAAATGTGCTGTTGTCCCAAGCATATTGCAACAAACGGTGTATTTCTATCGCTGCTCGTTTAGTTTTTATTGCCGTTTCAAATATACCGGTCATTTTTGAAACACCCTGTAGTTTGTGCAATCGAGGCGGATTTTTCATAATTATTTCGATACTTACGATTGCTGACGTGCTGCAATGCTGGAAGTACTTACAACACATATGCATGACTGAGACTGTAGTCGACAATGATATATTCTCCTTCACTATTTACAGCAATTTCCAAACACTGGGGTTACTTTTGGATTTTTCGACTGTAAAAATGATGTGGTTTTGAGGCGAAGAACTCGTCAAACCATGTTCGGAGCGCATTTTCGTCCAGAAAGGAAGTTCCTTGAAGGTTGTTAGAGATCGAAATTGCAGAATGCGGGCAGGCGTTATGGTGGAGTAGCATCACTTCACGCAGTCTTCCTGGTCGTTGTTCTTGGACTCTGTCTGCAATACGTCTCAGTTGTTGACGGTAAATGACACCAGTGATGGCTACATTTCGGGGAAGCAATTAGTAGTACACCACACCGTCACTGTTCCACCACATGCACAACGTTATCGTTGGTGGATACGTGCAGGTGTTTCTGCGGGGAGATGCTTTGTTTGAACTCAAACATTCCTTTCTTTTCCACATCTTACAAGGGAACCTCCCCATCGCACCCCCCTCAGATTTAGTTATAAGTTGGCACAGGGATAGGCCTTGAAAAACTGAACACAGATCAATCGAGAAAACAGGACGTAGTTGTGTGGAACTATGAAAAAAATAAGCAAAATATACAAACTGAGTAGTCCATGCGCAAGGTAGGCAACATCGAGGAAAGTGTTAGCTTACGAGCGCCGTGGTCCCGTGGTTAGCCTGAGCAGCTGTGGAACGACAGGTCCTTGGTTCAAATCTTCTCTCGGGTGAAAATTTTAATTTTTTATTTTCAGATAATTATCAAAGTTCAGGCACTCACACATAATCAACTTCGCTCTCCAAAATTCCAGGACATGTTCAGATTTGCTTGGACATATACAGAATTTGATGGTCTACGCACGGAAACATTTGAAAACGTAAAAAACATATGTTTTGACAGAGCACAGGGAAAACTGTGCGACTCTGAAACTGTTGCATTCATTTGATGCAGTTTATGTGACAAACTCTTATGTTTTCATCACTTTTTTTGGAGTGATTATCACATCCACAAGAAAACCTAAATCGGGCAAGGTAGAAGAATCTTTTTACCCATTCGCCAAGTGTGCAAGTTAGGTGGATCGACAACATATTCCTGTCATGTGACGCACATGCCGTCACCAGTGTCGTAAAGAATATATCAGACGTGTTTTCCTGTGGAGGAATCGGTTGACCTATGACCTTGCGATCAAATATTTTCTATTCCTATTGGAGAGGCACGTCCTTTCGTCTACTAATCGCACGGTTTTGCTGTGCGGTCGCAAAACACAGACATTAAACTTATTACAGTGAACAGAGACGTCAATGAATGAACAGACAGATCGTAACTTTGCGAAAATAAAAAAAGTAAAATTTTCACTCGAGGGAGGACCTTTCGTTCCGCAGTTGCTCACTCTAACCACGAGACCACGGCGCTCACCAGATATCATTATCCTTTATGTTGCCTAGCTTGCACATGGACTACTCAGTTTATATATTTTGCTTATTTTTTCATAGTTCCACACAACTTCTTCCTGTTTTCTCGATTGATCTGTGTTCAGTTTTTCAAGGCCTATCCACTGTGTCAATTTATAACTAAATCTGAGGGGGGTGCGATGGGGAGGTTCCCTTATTAGAATAAAGACACTATTTCTCGTCACCAGAAATTATAGGGGATAGGAGTGCTCGGTGTTGTTCACGAGCCAATTGATGACGAGCAAGCAGAGACACGATGGTCATCAGCCTTTTTTGTGATTTTGGCTTAGAGCGAATCGCCTGATTTCTGAACCTTGCCCGCTGCATACAAATATCGCACGATCGTAGAATGGTCACAGTTCATCACATTTGCCAGTCCAAGAGTACACTGACGGGTATCATTGTGCGTTTAAACGCTCTTTACGAAACCCCCAAAGCCTTCCACTGATGTCAAAAAAATACTCCTCGCAACGAGAAAACCATTCTCTTGTGGCGCTTTGTCAAATGGCATTATCACCACACACTGAGCAACGTCTCTGGCTGCCTCCGCTGCAGTCATTCCTCTACTGAACTCAAACAGAAGAATATGTCGGAAATGTTCCGACTGCTCCACTTGGTACTCCATTTTCTAACGTCCACAGTCCCACTCACTATCTTCAGATGATGAAATGATAATATGCTAACTCAAATAAAAAATAACAGTTGATAAAGTCCATAGCAACCGAAATACTGATATGCAGAACAAAAACGCTATGAACTTATGCACGAATCTAAAACTTAAAGCGAACAAGGCACCAGGCTCTGCCGAAATTCCAGTTAGAGGTTACACTGAGTACACCACGTAATTGACTCCTTTCCTAGCTCATATTCATGGACAATCGTTCGCGCAGTGAACAGTTCCGTTTGACTGGAAAATAGCGCAGTTCACTCCTTTTCGCAAAATTGGTACACTACTGGCCATTAAAATTGCTACACCAATAAGAAATGCACATGATAAATGGGTATTCATTGGACAAATATATTATACTAGAACTGACATGTGATTACATTTTCACGCACTTTGGGTGCATAGATTCTGAGAAATCAGTACCCAGAACAACCACCTCTGGCCGTAATAACGGCCTTGTTACGACTGGGCATTGAGTCAAATAGAGCTTGGATGGCGTGTACAGGTACAGCTGCCCATGCAGCTTCAACACAATACCACAGTTCATCTAGAGTACTGACTGGCGTATTGTGACGAGCCAGTTCCTCGGCCACAATTGACCACACGTTTTCAATTGGTCAGAGATCTGGAGAATGTGCTGGCCAGGGCAGCAGTCGAACTTTTTTGTATCCAGAAAGGCCCGTACAGGACCTGCAACATGCGGTCGTGCATTATCCTGCTGAAATGAAGGGTTTCGCAGGGATCGAATGAAGGGTAGTGCCACGGGTCGTAACACAATGACGTTTTGCCATTCGTGCACCCAGGTTCGTCGTTGAGTACACCATCGCAGGCGATCCTGCCTGTGATGCAGCGTCAAGGGTAACTGCAGCCATGGTCTCCGAGCTGATAGTCCATGCTGCTGCAATCAAACTGTTCGTGCAGATGGTTGTTGTCTTGCAAACGTCCCCATCTGTTGACTCAGGGATCGAGACGTGGCTGCACGATCCATTACAGCCATGCGGATAAGATGCTTGTCATCTCGACTGCTAGTGATACGAGGCCGTTGGGATCCAGCACGGCGTTCCGTATTACCCTCCTGAACCCAACGATTCCACATTCTGCTAACAATCATTGGATCTCGACCAACGCGAGCAGCAATGTCGCGATACCATAAACCGCAATCGCGATAGGCTACAATCCGATCTTTATCAATGTCGGAAACCTGATGATATGCATTTCTCCTCCTTACACGAGGCATCACAACAACGTTTCACCAGGCAACGCCGGTCAATTGCTGTTTGTGTATGAGAAATCGGTCGGAAACTTTCCTCACGTCAGCACGTTGTAGGTGTCGCCACCGGCGCCAACCTTGTGTGAATGCTCTGAAAAGCTAATCATTTGCATATCACAGCATCTTCTTCCCGTCGGTTAAATTTCGCGTCTGCAGCACGTTATCTACGTGGTGTAGCAATATTAATGTCCAGTAGTTTAATAGATTGGATGCACAGAATTATAGATGAAATATCGCTAACTTCCGACTGTTGCCGGATCGTAAGGCACATGATAAGGTAAAAAAAAATAGTAAGCTACCAGAGGACTAAAAGTTTCTCTCTAAGACTCAGCAGAGATTTATAAATAAAAAACCACTCGTTTGAAAGGGAGCATGCACTATATCTTGTAAACAAAGAAGGCAACAGGTAGGCAGCTGTGTGTTCCTAGATTTCCTAAAGCAGCTCGACACTGTACCACTCTTAGCCGAGAGTAGAGTGTCAAGGAGAGAAAGGGAACACAGAACACTTCAACAGTATTCAAGGTCACTGGCGACCTGTGACGTCTGTCACTCCTGGGGAGGGGAAGGAGGAGGGAGAGAAGAGGCTGGGCAGGGGAGGTGAGCCAGTCGTGTTATAAGACGTCATCCTTGCGTCTACCAATCGCTTATGGGCCCCAGCGCACTTATGTCTCAGCCTATGGCGCTCAAGCTCAGCCCTGTGCCCTTTGACCAAGTTTAACTTTTATGATCCGATTGTATGACTGCCATCATTTGCTGTCTGTATTTCATGCTGGTGAGAGGATCAATCAGCCCCACTGCTTTAGAGCAATATGCTCTACATTCTAGCTCAGTGCTTTGTAGTGAGGATTAGGGTGTGAGTACTTGCCATAACAAATTATTTCACTTATGTGAGTTCTGCTAATCGCTGTAGCGAGAAGCTGATTTGAAAAAAGGGAGAGGTAAGGTACTTTTGCAGTATAAAATAATGACATTATAGCATACTCTGCCAAACAGCAGGAAACGTTAGTTGAGGGTGCCCTGTGCTCTCAGGGAACTTGTTCTGAATAATTTATGGAAAATATGACATTATTATCAGACTGTTAACCCTGGAGCAGGCACGCTTATGTATAAAGTGCGCCAACCAAAAAAACCTTGTTTTGTATCATTCCATTATTGTTTTACAATTGCGAGCCAGTTTCTATCTCTTCACAATTGCTTCAGCTAATGCAGTGATAAGCACTCCGTCTTCAGGCCACGAGTGGCCCATCGGGCCAATCCCACCATCGTGTCATCCTCAGTAGAGGATGCGGATAGGAGGGGTGTGGGGTCAGCACACTGCTCTCCCGGTCGTTATGATGGTATTCTTGACCGAAGCCGCTACTATTCGGTTGAGTAGCTCCTCAATTGGCATCATGAGGCTAAGTCCACCCCGAAAAATGGCAACAGCGCATGGCGGCTGGAAGGTCACCCATCCAAGTGCCGGCCACGCCCAACAGCGCTTAACTTCGGTGATCTCACGGGAACCGGTGTATCCACTGCAGCAAGGCCGTTGCCTAATGCAGTTATAAGCAGTGTTCTTATTCATCCAAGTCAGTTGTACTAATATAAAATAACCACCATGCCAGGTGAGACAAAATTTAGAATCCACAGAAGAAAATAACCCAGATTGTGAGGTAACATCACAACCTCTTAATGAAGTAGTTGCCTACAAGGTAATTAGTAATGGAATAACTATCTGGCGTGGATCTGATGCAACTGCGCTGTTTAATGCTCCGTGTGGGTCATTACTGTGTGGTAACAGTGTGGCGACAGAGTGATGCAATGGAAGATTCTTTTATTGCTGTGTGATTAAATACAAATTCTGTTTGATTAAACAGTGATTTAACTCTTGTAAGTTAATTTTCCGTTGTTTAACTAAACTAAGATTAAACTGTGATTCTGCTCAAACATGCTTACCTTGGTATCTTACAGACAGCTTTTCCTTATATGTGTGTGCAAAGTACGCAGTGTGCCCGCTCATTGGCGCCAGATCGGGGGCTAAGGTGATGCATGCAGCAAACGCAGCAATTTATGTGTTCGCACAACTGCCTACATGATGAAGGTAAAGCATCTGTATAACCTACAGTGCTAGCTGAGCAGTGTATCATTTTGTGACATTTCAGGCTATAACATGCCAAGACAATGAGTAAATACATCACCGAATAATTTGATGTTTAGAGACCAAATTACATGCATTTGCATGTTGCATATGCATTTGCATATTTGGCTCCTTTTCACCCGTTATTGCATATTGTAACTAAAATCTAGTGACGATGCATATTTTCGAGCTATGTTTACAATATTTTAAAAATTTAGACGAGCTGTCTCTACTCCGATCTAGTTCGGATGTCTCACAGATTGACCGCGACCTAGAACTGCGTGCAATCGCTAACCGAGAGACCGCTGCCTGGTGAAATCATCATAGAAGAGGAACAGGAACAGGCAGACAGACAAGGTTCCTGGGCTCGCGCCCCCTGTCATTCCCCTCCGCCCTCATACCGAACGCGTCGGCAAAAATTAAATTAAAATACGTAAGGTTTTAGTCGCACGTCCATCGTTTCAATTCAGCTTTCTACTTACTTGTACACAGTTGAACGTGTTTACGACTTGTAGAATGTAACGTGTTGTGCGCCATGCCGCCTGAAGAAAACGTCATTTCGTGGATAGCTGGCCACCCTGGAACATTTGCGTATGACGGAATTGTTTTATATTATCGAGTTTGCGAGAAAAACGCTTCGTGGGAAAAAATGTTGCAAATGGACCAGCATGTTTACACAAGTCTTCATAGCGCAGGAATGCAGAAGAAAGGACCATAACAACTTCTGACAACAGCGAGTTGCAGTAGCAGGGATTTGTCAGAAGGTATCCAAAAAGTCGATTTAACATGGATCGATGTGAAACATTCATTGCAAGTAATATTCCTCTTCATAAACTTACAAAACCTATCCTCAAAGGCTTCCTGCGTAAATATCGCTTGAATTAAAATATACCAGATGAATCAACATTGCGTAAAAATTACATACGTAAATGTTCTGGAAGAAATACGCAGTGAACTCAAGGACAGCATTATCTGGATTTCAGTTGACAAAACGACAGACACTTGAGCCGTTACGTCGCAAATTTAATTGTTGGTGCTTTAAAAGAAGAGAATTCTTCTTCCTAGCTAGCGGCGTGCAAAGAACTTGAAAAGTATATCATTCTACGATCGCCAGATTTGTGAATGAGAGTATTATAAAATATTCCCAGAATGTTCTGGAGGTGAAAGGGCGTTTATTTCAGATCGTGCTCCCTATATGATCAAAGCAGGAAAAGCCCTCCGAGTATTTTATCCCAATTTGATTCATGTGACGTTCTTTGCTCATGGAATACATCGCCTTGCTGAAGAAGTACTTTCCACGTTTGTGAATGTAAATAAATTGATTTCGTCCACAAAGAAACTGTTTCTAAAGGCTCCTGCTCGCATCAAGACCGACAAAGAAAAACTACCAAATGTGCTTTTACCTCCCGAACCAGTGGTAACACCTTGGGGTACGTGGGTCGAAGCTGTGTTGTTTTACAATGAACATTTCGAGGCCATTAGAGGGGTAGTAAACGACTTCGATAGTGCACAGGCTTTGGCAGTTTTCCAGTGCAAGGAAGCTTTTAATGATTCCGGTATTAAAAAAGACATTGCTGTGATTACCACTCATTTTCGCATATACCTGCAAGTATTAAAAATCTTGAAACTCAAGATCTGGCGCTGAATGAATCTATTCCGTTAATGAATAAAGTTGTTCTAGTGAACGACTCATTGCCGGAGGTATTCCCAAAAAAATTTAAAGAGGTGTTTGAAAACATTTTAAAAAGTAACCCAGGCTTTGAAGTCATGTGCCATATTGAGCATACGGGGAAATTTGTATGAGTCACAGTTGAGAGCATCAAGATGGGAAAATTGTGTATGGTTCAGCACATCACTATCATAAAGGGTTTCCTCGAATAAATAATAAGATGACGATGGGACAACGTAAATTTTATTTCTGACTGGAAGCAGCAGCTAATTTCAGTATGTAAATTTTCGATTTGTCTTGTAAAACGGCGGTTTTATTTAGTTTCATATATGTAAGGTTACCGGTACTAGGGTCTGTTAAAGCTATCATGTGTTCGTTGTAAATCGTACACTTGATAAGAGTAGGAGATCTTGAATTATTGTCGATATTAAACTGTCTGTTGCAGCTGTATTTCTGTCCTATAAATAAGAGTATCGTTTAATGAAAATCAGAGTACGAGACTTGTTGAAATTGCTATCAGTGGATATATGTGAGAAGATAATTAATAAAGGCAGATGTAAGATGAACAGATGGTATGCAGGCATGATGTTATATAATGAGTACATAACGACTAAAAAGAATGAGTGATCTCACGAATGCAGTGAAGAACCATAAATGTGAGTGAAGAGCAAAGGAGAATGATGCAATTTTATTGGAATCTTGTGGCAACGTGAGGAAGTCTCTGCGTACAACATAGTTATGGATATCTGGATTTTTAAAATTATTTTGATTGTCCGTAGCTGATGGAAAGATTTGCATTCTAGTTAAAGGTTTTTTTTTTTTTTTTTGTTTTCACCAAATGAGGGTCTAGAGTGCGAGATGAAGTTTGAGTTAGATAACTAATATCCACACAAAAGAATACATCAGGATCGATGTGCGAAGAGAGTGTAGTGTTGTAGTGTCGTATCAAATGAGTTCAACGTCAGGTGTAGGTGTGGGCACAAATATAATGTTGCTGGGGAGATTTTCTTATATTTTTGTTTGAGAGCGTAAGATGCAGGTATTAGTTATTTTAAGCAAGGTTTTGGCTTCCTTGGTTAAAGAGGACGACTATAAAACCGAGCGAGGTGGCGCAGTGGTTAGCACACTGGACTTGCATTCGGGAGGACCACAGATCAATCCCGCGTCCGGCCACCCTGATTTAGGTTTCCCGCGATTTCCCTACATCGCTCCAGGCAAATGCCGTGATGGTTCCTTTGAAAGGGCACGATCGACCTCGTTGCCCGTCCTTCCCTAAACCGATGAGACCGATGACCTCGCAGTTTGGTCTCTTCCCCCAAAACAACCCAACCAACAATTATAAATTAAGATCTTTGTTGTATGCTAAACTAGCTTATGGACGAACAACTGTCAATACAAAAACCTAATGATAACAGTGAATAGTAACTGGAAAAGAAGAGCATCTATATAACTATTGTAGTTTTTGTTTAAGCAGTCAAGATAATTCATAAGAATAGCAGTCAACAAAAGGAAGGACGGAACAAGATCACGTTTTGCATACACAAGGATAAATATGGGCAAATAAAAAAAAAGAGATGAAAGGGGAAAGAAACAGTAATAGCAACAGGCAATGTGGTACATTATTTAAACATCTGTTGTCCGATATGTCGAATTACAAGAAAATTTGTCTTTCTTTTGTTGCGCACTGTAACAAGTTCTGTTTTAGTTATGTTCACATAGTGGTGCATGCCAAAGATCACAAAATCGATTACTCAGATCTCTCACCAACTGAAAACGTCTAGTCAATTGTGGCAAGCAACTGGCTCATCACAATACGCCAGTCACTCCTCTTGAGGAACTGTGGTATATTGTTGAAGCTGCATGGGCAGCTGTACCTGTACACGCCATCCAAGCTCTGTTTGACTCAATGCCCAGGCTTATGGAGGCCGTTATTACGGCCAGAAGTGGTGGTTCTGGGTACTGATGTCTGATGATCTATGCACCCAAATTGCGTGAAAATGTAATCACGTGTCAGTTCAAGTATAATATATTTGTCCAATGAATACCCGTTTATCATCTGCATTTCTTCTTGGTGTAGCAATTTTAATGGCCAGTAGTGTATTATTGTACATCTATGTCAACCAATCAAATAATAAAGGCTTGCTTCTTCTCACTGTTTTATATGTAAATCAAATTAATAATTCAACGAATCTTGTTCATATCCTTCGAACATTTCTTGGATCGGTAAGAGAATAATAGCAGTATTTTTAAGGTCAGGTCACCTTCTCATTGTCTGTCTTACTAACAGCTAAAGGAGCCGGCTAAGTCCTTTTATATGTTTGTCTCTTACAAATATGACTTTTTCTTGTGTTGAGTGACACCAGCATGAAGGATATACCATATCCCTTACAAGTCATCAACATCAAAATTACAGAACACGAATCGTTCGTGCCGGTAAAGGAAGAAGTCACAGGTGCTTGTGCAAGAGATGAACCGGATAATCACTCGCAATGCGTGTTAATTGATTTCACGCACACAGCAACATCTCCCGGAAGACTGTTCCTCCTCTTCCCCACTCCCTCGGTCTCGCCATCACCAGAGCTACCAACATCCGCTTAGCTCCTGACTCCTACGTTACCGTCGTTGGCCCTGAAAATTTCCACCGAGGCTTCTGCGACCCTCAACTGTAAATAAGTTAGCATGTTGTTGTTTTCAGAATTTTTTTGACACGGTCTCCATGTCAGTAATTACACTGCCAACAGCTGCTCCAACGTCGGACTGGAAACTGGTGCTAGATGTGAACTTGCTGGGGCTCAGCATGTGTACCAGGGAGGCCGTGCAGGACATGTTCAAGAGAGGTGTCGACGACGGCTTCATTGTGCACATTTGCAGGTGAGCGAGCGCCGATGTTTACACGACTGTCGAAAAATAACTCTGCTTCTTTTTTTGAGTCATCAGTCTTTTAATTATGTTTAATGTGGCCCGCTACGACTTTCTCTCTTGTGCCAACCTCCTCGTTTCAAGTAGCAATTGCACTCTACATCATCAATTACCAGTTGGACGTATTGTAATCTCCGTCTTCCCCTACAGTTTTTACCATCTACAGCCCCCTCTACTACCGTAGAAGTTATTCCTTGGTGTTTTAACATTTGTACTATCATCCCGTTCGTTCTTCTTGTCGATTTTACGGAGACCTTGCTCATTCCTTATCATTCTACCTAACTTTCAAAATACTTCTTCTGTACCAGCTACTCAAACGCTTCGATTCTCTTCTTTTCCCGTTTTCCCCCAGTCGATGATTCATTATCATACAAGACGGCGCTCCAGATGTGCAGTCTCAGAAATTTCTTCATGTTGAGGCCTATATTTGATACTAGCTGAAATGGTCAGGATGTCTACTATGCCTGTGCCTGTCTGAGTGCTCCATGCTCCATTCTTCGTTTTCTATGCGTTTTTTGTGGCCACAGGGTGGCAGAATTCCCTACCTCCGGACTCTACACCGTGGTCTCCAATTTTGATGGTAAGGTTCTTACTAACCTCACTTCTGGTAGTCCTCATTAGGCCTACTTTCCTCTTCCTTCAGATTACTCTCAGTCCATAGTCTGTACTCATTAGACGATTCATTTCATCCTATGTATGCTGAAATTCTTCTTCACTTTGACTGGGGATAACAATGTCATCATCGAATCTTATAACTGACATCCTCCAGCCCTAATTTTTAATCACACTCTAGAACGTTCCTTTTATATCCGTCATTGTTTCTTCGATGCCTAGACTCAATAGTAGGGGCGAAAGACTGCCTCCTTGTCTTATTCCCTTACTGATCTGAGCACTTGATTCTTGAACTTCCAGTCTTATTTTCCCCCTTTTGGTTCTTGTATATGTTGGACACCATCCGGCTTTCCTTATAGCTTATTCCTATTTTTCTCATGTTTTAGAACCTTATTCCTATTTTTCCCATATTTTAGAACATCTTGTACCATTTCACATTGTCGAACACACTTTCGAAGTCGACAGTTCGTATGTAGATATGTTTTTCTTTAGTTTTACTTCCGTGAACAATTTCAACGTCAGAACTGCCTCACTGGTGCCTTTACCTGTCCGAAAGCTACACTAATCGTCATCTATTAGACCATCAGTTTACTTTTCCATTCTTCTGAACATTATTCGTGTCAGACGCTTGGATGCATGAGCCGTTAAGCTGATTGTGCGGCGGTTTTCGTATATATCTGCTGTTACTATCTGCGAGATTGTGTTGATGATATTATTTCGAAAGCCTGGAATGCCTCCAATGTCATAGATACCACACACCAACTTGAATAGTCGCTTACTTGCCACCTTCACCGATGCTTTCAGAAATTCCGATGGAATTTTATCGATCTCTTCTGCGTAATTTGATCATTCATATATATATATGTATATAGCGTAGGTGCAACCACAACGGAGGGGATCTGTTGAGAGGCCAGACAAACATGTGGTTCCTGAAGAGGGGCAGCAGCCTTTTCAGTAGTTGCAGGGGCAACAGTCTCGATGATTGAGTGATCTGGCCTTGTAACATTAACCAAAACGGCCTTGCTGTGCTGGTACTGCGAACGGCTGAAAGCAAGGGGAAACTACAGTCGTAATTTTTCCCGAGGACATGCAGCTTTACTGTATGATTAAATGATGATGGCGTCCTCTTGGGTAAAATATTCCGGAGGTAAAATAGTCCCCCATTCGGATCTCCGGGCGGGGACTACTCAAAAGGACGTCGTTATCAGGAGAAAGAAAACTGGTGTTCTACGGATCGGAGCGTGGAATGTCAGATCCCTTAATCGGGCAGGTAGGTTAGAAAATTTAAAAAGGGAAATGGATAGGTTAAAGTTAGATATAGTGGCAATTAGTGAAGTTCGGTGGCAGGAGGAACAAGACTTTTGGTCAGGTGATTACAGGGTTATAAATACAAATCAAATAGGGGTAATGCAGGAGTAGGTTTAATAATGAATAAAAAAATAGGAGTGCGGGTTAGCTACTACAAACAGCATAGTGAACGCATTATTGTGGCCAAGATAGACACAAAGCCCACGCCTACTAGAGTAGTACAAGTTTATATGCCAACTAGCTCTGCAGATGATGAAGAAATTGATGAAATGTATGACGAGATAAAAGAAATTATTCAGGTAGTGAAGGGAGACGAAAATTTAATAGTCATGGGTGACTGGACTTCGTCAGTAGGAAAAGGGAGAGAAGGAAACATAGTAGGTGAATATGGATTGGGGGGAAGAAATGAAAGAGGAAGCCGCCTTGTAGAATTTTGCACAGAGCATAACTTAATCATAGCTAACACTCTGTTCAAGAATCATAAAAGAAGGTTGTATACCTGGAAGAATCCTGGCGATACTAATAGGTATCAGATAGATTATATAATGGTAAGACAGAGATTTAGGAACCAGGTTTTAAATTGTAAGACATTTCCAGGGGCGGATGTGGATTCTGACCACAATCTATTGGTTATGAACTGCAGATTGAAACTGAAGAAACTGCAAAAAGGTGGGAATTTAAGGAGATGGGACCTGGATAAACTGAAAGAACCACAGGTTGTAGAGAGTTTCAGGGAGAACATAAGGGAACAATTTACAGGAATGGGGGAAAGAAATACAGTAGAAGAAGAATGGGTAGCTCTGAGGGATGAAGTAGTGAAGGCAGCAGAGGATCAAGTAGATAAAAAGACGAGGGCTAATAGAAATCCTTGGGTAGCAGAAGAAATATTGAATTTAATTGATGAAAGGAGAAAATATAAAAA
Organism: Schistocerca nitens; assembly: GCF_023898315.1. Taxonomy (NCBI): domain Eukaryota; kingdom Metazoa; phylum Arthropoda; class Insecta; order Orthoptera; family Acrididae; genus Schistocerca; species Schistocerca nitens. Next base: position 1,072,932,715 of record NC_064615.1, on the reverse strand, counting down.
TGCAGTAAATGAAGCAGGCAAAAGGGAATAAAAACGTCTCAAAAATGAGATCGACAGAAAGTGCAAAATGGCTAAGCAGGGATGGCTAGAGGACAAATGTAAGGATGTAGAGGCTTGTCTCACTAGGGGTAAGATAGATACTGCCTACAGGAAAATTAAAGAGATCTTTGGAGAGAAGAAAACCACTTGTATGAATATCAAGAGCTCAGATGGCAACCCAGTTCTAAGCAAAGAAGGGAAGGCAGAAAGGTGGAAGGAGTATATAGAGGGTTTATACAAGGGCGATGTACTTGAGGACAATATTATGGAAATGGAAGAGGATGTAGATGAAGATGCAATGGGAGATAAGATACTGCGTGAAGAGTTTGACAGAGCACTGAAAGACCTGAGTCGAAACAAGGCCCCGGGAGTAGACAACATTCCATTAGAACTACTGATGGCCTTGGGAGAGCCAGTCATGACAAAACTCTACCATCTGGTGAGCAAGATGTATGAGACAGGCGAAATACCCACAGACTTCAAGAAGAATATAATAATTCCAATACCAAAGAAAGCAGGTGTTGACAGATGTGAAAATTACCGAACTATCAGTTTAATAAGTCACAGCTGCAAAATACTAACGCGAATTATTTACAGACGAATGGAAAAAAGTGGTAGAAGCGGACCTCGGGTTCAAAAAATGGTTCAAATGGCTCTGAGCACTATGGGACTTAACATCTTAGGTCATCAGTCCCCTAGAACTTAGAACTAGTTAAACCTAACTAACCTAAGGACATCACACACAGCCATGCCCGAGGCAGGATTCGAACCTGCGACCATAGCAGTCGCGCGGTTCCGGACTGCGCGCCTAGAACCGCGAGACCACCGCGGCCGGCCGGACCTCGGGGGAGATCAGTTTGGATTCCGTAGAAATGTTGGAACACGTGAGGCAATACTAACCTTACGACTTATCTTAGAAGAAAGATTAAGAAAAGGCAAACCTACGTTTCTAGCATTTGTAGACTTAGAGAAAGCTTTTGACAACGTTAACTGGAATACTCTCTTTCAAATTCTGAAGGTGGCAGGGGTAAAATACAGGGAGCGAAAGGCTATTTACAATTTGTACAGAAACCAGATGGCAGTTATAAGAGTCGAGGGGCATGAAAGGGAAGCAGTGGTTGGGAAAGGAGTGAGACAGTGTTGTATCCTGTCCCCGATGTTATTCAATCTGTATATTGAGCAAGCAGTAAAGGAAACAAAAGAAAAATTCGGAGTAGGTATTAAAATTCATGGAGAAGAAGTAAAAACTTTGAGGTTCGCCGATGACATTGTAATTCTGTCAGAGACAGCAAAGGACTTGGAAAAGCAGTTGAACGGAATGGACAGTGTTTTGAAAGGAGGATATAAGATGAACATCAACAAAAGTAAAACGAGGATAATGGATTGTAGTCAAATTAAATCGGGTGATGCTGAGGGGATTAGATTAGGAAATGAGACACTTAAAGTAGTAAAGGAGTTTTGCTACTTAGGGAGTAAAATAACTGATGATGGTCGAAGTAGAGAGGATATAAAATGTAGACTGGCAATGGGAAGGAAATCGTTTCTGAAGAAGAGAAATTTATTAACATCGAGTATAGATTTAAGTGTCAGAAAGTCGTTTCTGAAAGTATTTGTATGGAGTGTAGCCATGTATGGAAGTGAAACATGGACGATAACCAGTTTGGACAAGAAGAGAATAGAAGCTTTCGAAATGTGGTGCTACAGAAGAATGCTGAAGATAAGGTGGGTAGATCACGTAACTAATGAGGAGGTATTGAATAGGATTGGGGAGAAGAGAAATTTGTGGCACAACTTGACTAGAAGAAGGGATCGGTTGGTAGGACATGTTTTGAGGCATCAAGGGATCACAAATTTAGCATTGGAGGGCAGCGTGGAGGGTAAAAATCGTAGAGGGAGACCAAGAGATGAATACACTAACCAGATTCAGAAGGATGTAGGTTGCAGTAGGTACTGGGAGATGAAGAAGCTTGCACAGGATAGAGTAGCATGGAGAGCTACATCAAACCAGTCTCAGGACTGAAGACCACAACAACAACAACAACAACATAGCGAGAAAAATATTACGACGACTTTACATTTCGTTACAACAGCGACTCAGTATTTAAAAAAGTTATTAATAAAGTTCACAGTTGCATGGCCGCATCCGCCCTTATAATGTGTTAAAACTTGCAAAACATTAAAATAATTATGAAAAATCAGGTTGTGGTTGCTCAGCCATAAGAATATTATGTAACAATCTGGGACACTCATGCTGCCTTCACAGTACATGTATCTATTGAAAATTTATAGTAATGGCAAAAACTGCATATCAGCTCAGTAACTCATCTATAATTATTCATACAGATGACTGATTATAAACGTAGTTCATTATGAAGATTTCTGATGTCAGCTTTCATATGGCATATCATATGAATACATTGCTCAAATGGCTCATCTGTTACTAATTTTTTAAACTGTTTACCTAAAATAATTATAACTTTTAAAATGTTGGGTCCAGAATTATGCTTAAAGTTGAAGCGGCCTCGACACAGTGACGTGACTTTTATGGTATGTTTAAGTTTTTCTGTAGCACGTCTGTGTAGTACGTAACGTAATTTTAATAGAAATCTAATATTCACTCTCTCATTTAAACCATCTGTATCCTCCATAGTCCTGCCTCCCCTTGCAGGAGAGCTAGCTTGCTCCTGCATCCCAGAGCAACCCGTATCCCGTCACTCAGCCACCAGCGCTACCGAACGCCTGTCTCTTCCCGCTTGCCTCGACTGGCTGGCAATATTTCGGCCAGCTATCGATTGAACACCATTGCCACTTCCCCTGCGAGCCACACTGTCCTTAACGTCAGAACATGTCAATAGCTCTCCCCCAGCGAAAGCAATATTATGCGACCTTCCTACCAAGAAATCACCAATCCAGTCACATACTTCATTTGATACTCCATAAAGTCATACTTTCGTTAGTAAGCGTTTCTGTGGTACTGAGTAAAATGCTTTCTGGAAGTCAAGAAATACTGTTTTTATCCATTGGCTTTCAGGATATCATGTGAGAAAAACGAGACAGTGCTCAGTGTTCAAACGTAATGAAATATAGTAACACTCTACAAGAGATGGATGTGTAGAATTCTGGACGGTAATTTTGTGGACCACTTCTCTTACCTTTCCTGTAGGCTGGTCAGACATTTGCTTTCTGCGAACTACTCGACACAGTTTTTCATTTGAGGGACCTACAGTATACAACAGTTAAGAGGGGCTAATTCGCCTGCATATTACGTGTAGAATCTGATAGACATTCCAAAACTCCGTGAAGTCAAATGTTCAGTTTTACTGATATCAGTTGTTCCTCACTGCCAGTGACACTAATATTCATCTCACTCGTATTCGCAGTTGTGTAAGAATTAAACTGGGCTAGTGTTCTTGGCTCCTTCGACACCCATGAGTGTCTTGAGACTAGCTTTGGTGGGACTGACAGCCTCTAAATACGATAAAAATTTATTGGGCTTTGTAAGTAGTTTTTCGTTAAGATTCTGCTACCTGTACCGACTGAAGGCGCCACGCTTTGTCCTTTGGAGAGCCAAGCCTGTCATTCAGGACCCCTATCTATAGGACTTTGCCTGGCTTTACACCCGTTGTGTTACGTGATTAGTTTAAATTTTTGCTTTGACTATTACAAAGGTATATGCCTCTCTGTTTGCTAGTATCGCCGGTCACGTGCCAATACATGACACTGAGTACTCGATGTACTATGCCAGCAAGGTAGCTGTGAAGACGCTGCTGGAAGGACTAAGAAAGGACTTGGTTGCTAGGAAGAGCAATATACGAGTTGGAGTAAGTACACTTCACTCATTCAAATTATAAATACTGCAGCTTAAAAGAAGTATATGAATTAATGTCTTTTGCCCAATTTGCCGTCGCAGCAGTTAATTAACAGGAGTACAAAAAAGTCGACATCAGGTAATCGCTATCTCCCTTTAGCACCTTTTAATGATTTGCAATTTCTTAATAGATATAATGGAATGCTCCCTTACTCTATGTGCTCAAAGAACGGTCTTTTTGTCGTTTTGTAAATATGTCTACAGCTGCTGTGAAAACAGAATTATAATGTTTATAGAAAAAGAGAAGCTAAAAGGGCTCCTTGGTACTTCGAAACATTAAAATAATTATACAGCTCTCGGAAAGCAAAAAGCTTTGGGAATGGGGTAACTGTCAGGAAGCCCTGTAAACCCGTTCCATTTCAGAATACAGTGCATCTATCAATGTGGTACCACTAGAACTGTCTAGAAATCCGTTCCATTTCAGAAAATAGAACATCTCCAACGGTAGCATCAGTACACTAATATACCACTGAATAAAATTTATGGAATTTATTGGTACCTATTTTTGTTCACAAAAGTTTTTTCATATCGAGTTTTGAGGGACGAAATCACTCTATTACATTAAAATTTTTACATGCAGTTCTCTGCTTTTAGAAATGTAATGGCTTATTTTTTTTTACTCTGGTTGGTTGTAAAATTGTAAGTGACTTATCGTTTTCTAATACTGAATAACAGACTTTTTCCAAAACTCACGAATTGATCGGTTGTGTATTATTATGTTGTTCAAATGATAATTTTAACTCTGGATACTGGTTTTTAGACTAATAATCATGAGAAAAGGGTAGTAGTACTCATAGTAATTATAATCCTGATGATGAAAATAATGATGTTGAAATAAATCCTTTATAAATCCTTGGTACTATTCTCTTTCTTCTTTACTGATTGTAACCGTAAAATATATTTAAATCCAGTCTGTTGTAAATATTAAACATAGGATTTGTTATAAATATTCCTAAGTATGATATTATTTAAAAAAAACTTTCTCTTATGTGTACTTTACACTAGAAAATACAGCTTGACGCATTGTTTAAGAGACATTTGATTTCTATGAGTAATCTATATCTTTCTCACAAAGCTGGTATCGATATTGCAAATGAAAGAAAAGGAACCATTCTTAAACTTAACAATATATACTAACCTTCTGACGAAAGGTACTATGTGCCCAAAACAGGTAAAGAAATTAAATTTGTTTTATGCAACTATATTATTCCATTACATAAATGTTTACTTTACTTAGTTTCCATTGTAATGAGATTCATTGATGTATTTACGATTATGTAAAACAAAACTTTTGCAATATATGCGTGTGTGTGCGTGTTGGGGCTTACTGGGACTCAACGTCGAGGTTATCAGCTCCATTTTTGCAATATAAATGGCATATATACGTCAACAGTTCTTTTATGACCCCTGAAAGCTTTCTACTTTTTAATCGTTTAGAATACTCATTTACGATTATCCACTATTATTTCATAGATTTCTAGGTCTTCTTTGGAGACTGCAGATAATCTTTTTGTAAAATACTACCCACTGATCTTTATGTAACACATTTTTATATGCTTCTTTTCCCTTCTATCTTCAACATACGCCAGAAGAGAATTTGGACCAGTAAAACTTTGGTTTTGAAATACCTGACAACTCTTACCTATTTAACTTACCTTCCTGTATTTTCCATTTACAATTTCTTTGCAAGCTTTGTTATTCTATTTTACTGCTTTTTAATTTTACTTTTGAATATTTCAGAAACTTTGAGATCTGAATTATTATTTTCCCACTCTTTTAAGCTCCTCACTCAGTAAGGTAGGTAACAGATTTTATATTCATTCTGAAAGCCTTACTAGAAGGAGTTTACTGTGATACAGAAACAGTCATTTCTGAAATGAATTTATTTTTCAATTATGATCTATGGATAACTTACACAACATATTTGAATGATCTGGAATGAGTCAATACATAGGTCATTATCTTATTTTGTATCTGAAAATGGCTAAATGTTGTAATTTACAGATGAGTTCACACAATGGGAAGTGGTTTGATAAATATGTAACATTTTTGCTCTAAATCAGCTACATGTTCCTAAACAAAAATCCTTATGTGAAACAGAAAAATATTTAGTGTACTTTATAATTTAACTGTGCAGAATGGTATGTATATAGAATCACTGCCTAAATGATCGAAGATTTCAGGTCAGAAAATGATGCTAGTACTACTACCACTGTCAGTTTTAATGAAGAATACTGAAGGCAATTTTTCTTCCTGTAAGTGTAAGTTTTCTTCTCATACTGTAACAATCGATATCATTTTCCTTTCTGGACTCTAATGTATTATTTACATCAAATAATGTTAGATGAAATATGTACTCTGATGCTTGTTAAATGTTGTCTGCAAGTTGATCATAGGTGAGAACAACTTACTATTTTCATAGCATCAATCTGTGGAATGGAAACTATAAAAAGCATGAATTAGCCCATAACATAATTCATTATCACACTGATGAATGAAAACAGAAAAATATATAAACTTACTGATTGTGCCATTTTCAGTTTTAGAGATAGCTGTATTGCATCTGAGTTGCTTAAGTAGCTCGAAAACACTTTTTTTTTCAAATTTAAATGCTCATCAAAACGTTTTGAAGTTTAAGATTTATTTATTAACCCTTGTCCACCCTTTAAGTTTATCATAAATGTTGTACCCTTTAATTAAGAGCGACACCATTTGTAGAAAACCAGTCAATTATTTTTTTAAACAAATTATTTTTACAATTTCCTCTGCTCGTATTCATCTACTAGAATTGATTATACAGTCCATCATTTGAAAAAAAGAGATAATTCAGTTTTATGTATATAAATGGGAAATCGGCTGTGTAGAGAATGAACAGATAAAATTTTGGAGGCTGATCAGTGATATTTTCTATGTACTCTCACTGTTCATTCTACCTACAACTCTCTTGCCTTACAGTTGTCAGTGATATATTGTCACTATCATCTACTTTTATCTTCACTGAAACATTTTCCCATTTGTATGATCAGTAAATAAATTACAGTTGAGTGATCTCCCTTTGGCCATGTTTATTTATGTATATTTTTATACTTGTAAATGAATTCCTCGATCCCGTTTTGTTGTAAGCTACAAAATCTCTTTTATGTTTACTGTCCAATGCATTTCTGCCATTATTTGGTAAGAACACCTACTTTGACTATGATATAATATCATGCTTGCTACGTCCATTAAAATTTATAGCTCTTTGTACCTGCTTGTTTTTCCCACCACCATATATACATTTGTGCTTACAGGTTCCCACAGTCAGTATATCAAATTTTTAGTGAATGTAATCTTTGGTAGCGATATGAGATTTTATTTTCTTATTTCATTTGCCATGTACTAGTATAGCATTCTTAGATGAAAGTGAATTGGACTATACAAATGTCTTCAAGTATTAGATATTTTCCTCGTTTCTTTTCATTCTACATAGCTTATTGCTTTGCTAAATTCGCTTTCAAGTAATCAGTTATTCACAATCTTTTTAACCTATAAATTCCATATGATACATTCCAATAATGCAAATTTATTATTTGGCCTGGATTTGTTACCCACTTATATAAGAAACAGGTGGAAGTCTCCATCGTTTATATAGATAATGAACAGCAGAGGGCCTATAGCACTACGTAGGGGAAAGCCAGAAATCACTTCAGTTCTCAGAACTGTCGACTCTCTGACAGGAAATCACGAATCCAGTCACACAAATGAGACGATATTCCATAAGCACGCAATTACGATTACAAGCCATTTGTGAGGTACGGCGTAAAAACTTTCTGGGAATCTAGAAATATGGAATCAAATTGAAATCCCTTGTCGATAGCCCTCAACACTTCGTAAGAGTAAAGAGTTAATTGTGTTTCAAAACAACGATGTTTTCTCAATCCGTGTTGACTGTGTGCCAGTAGACCAGTCTCATCGAGGTAATTCATAATGTTCGAACACAATATATGTTCGACAATCCTGCTGCATATCCATGTTAATGATATGGTCCTGTGATTTGATACTATATTCCTCAAAATCCCGGCGCCAACGTCTCAAAAACGAGCAACAACTGATATTTAAGTTGTATTTTGTAATTGGCATTTGATGGGATCTTTCTTCAACTGTTCCGTTTAGTGTTTTTCTGTTGATGTGTTGGAAGTATGAATGCAGAATACTTGCTTGTAAGAGGTTCATGATAATCTGGAGAATGGGACAGAGAGACCCAAATATATGTGACTATTTTAAAACAACGGATTTGAAATCTAAAGACCTAAGTTTGATTGGTGTCGCTTCAGGTACAGTTCGTTTATCAACAGAATTTTGGATACTCACTCTCCAACAAACATGTTAGTGCTCGCGTAAATTTCATTATAGTCTGCAAAAAACAACCTGAGCAGGTTGTTTGCAGATCATACTGTCGTTTATCATCCAGTAAAGTCACCAGAAGACCAAAACCAATTGCAAAACGATTTAGAGAAAAGATCTGTTTGGTCCGAGAATCGGCAATTGACACTAAATTACGAAAAATGTGCGTTCATCCACGTGACTGCTAAAAGGAATCCGTTAATCTTCGGTTTCACGATAAATCAATCTAATATAAAAACCGTAAATTCAATTAAAAACCAAGGAATTACAATTACAAACATCATACACTGGGAAGAACACAAAGAAAATGTTGTGGAGAAGGTGAACCAAAGACGGCGTTTTTTTGGTAGAACACTTAGAAGACGAAACAAATTTGCTTAACTGAGTGCATACACTACGCTTGACCGTCGTGTTTCGGAGTGCTGTTACGCGATGTGAGATCCTTACCAGACAGGATTAACAGATTACATCGAAAAAGTTCAAAGAAGGGCAGCACGTTTTGCATTATCGAGAAATAGGGAAGACACTGTCACCGATATGGTACAGGATATATGGAGGACATCACTAAAACAAAAGCCTATCTCGTTGCTGCGGGATCTTCTCACGAAATTTCAATCATCATCTTTTTCCGCCAGATGCGAAAATATTTTGTTGACGCCGGCCTACGTAGGGAGAAACAATCATTACAATGAAATAACGGAAATCAGCCGCGTGCTGTTCGAAAGTCGAATAATAGATAATTATTGTGAAGGTGGTTCTTCTGCCAGGCATGTAAGTGTGATTTACAGAGTAGCCATGTGAGTGCCGGTGTAGATACAGATGAAGGTTTCTAAAAAGACCACTGTTATGTGTGCAAGATTTCTATCTTCACAACATACGAAAAGTAAAGTTAGTAAAGAATCTTAGCTCATTCTCTGTGTTACTTTATGCTACAACAACCTCGAACCAGATTCTCTTTTCTTTTTTCATCAGTCTTCTGACTGGTTTGATGCGGCCCGTCAAGAATTCCTTTCCTGTGCCAAAAAACTCTTTACCTCACAGTAGCACTTGTAACCTAAGTTCCTAGTTATTTTCTGGATCTATTCTAATCTCTGTCTGCCTCTACAATTTTTATCCTTTACAGCTCTCTCTAGTGCCATGGAAGTCATTTCCTGTTGTCTTAACAGGTGTCCTACCATCTTGTCCCTTTCTCTTGTCAGTAACCCCTTCCTCAGCGATTCTGAGGACAACCTCCTCATTCCTTGCCGTATCAGTCCACCTAATTTTCAATGTTGCTCTGTAGCACCAAATCTCAGATGCGTCTCTTTTCTGTTCCGGTTTTCCCACAGTCCATATTTTACTGCCATACAATGCTATACTCCAGACGTACATTCTCAGAAATTTCTAACACATCCTCAGTTTTCTTTTCCATTCTTCTGATTATTATTCTTGTCAGCAGTTTAAATGCATGAACTTTTAAGCTGACTGTGAGATAATTCTCGACTTGTCAACTCTTGCAGTCTTCGGTATTGTGTGGATGATGTTTCTCCGAAAGTCAGACGGTATATCGTCAGACTCACACATTCTACACACGAACGTGAATAGTCGTTTTGTTGCTACTTCGCCCAAATGATTTTAAAAATCCAGATGGAATATTACATATCCCCTCTGTTTTATTCGATCTTAAGTCATTCCAAACTGTTTTAAAGTATTATTCTAATACTGGATTCCCTATCTCTTCTAAATCGACTCTCTTTCTTCTTCTATCACGTCAGATAGTTCGATGAATCCTCTACCAGGCACTTAAGTGTGATTAGTAGAATATCCATGTAGATGTAGACAGACAAATATTCCCCCTCATAGAAGCCCTTAATGTGCTCTTTCCATCCGCCCTCTTCTCTGCATTTAACAGCGGAATTCCCGTTGCACTCATAATGTTTCCACCCCTGCTTTTAATTTCAGCGAAGGTTGTTTTGACTTTGCTGTATGCTGCATCAGTCCTTCCGATAATCATTTCTTTTTCTACATCCTCATACTTTACATGCACCCATTTCGTCTTAACTTCCCAGCAATTCCTATTTATTTCATTCCTCAGCGACTTGTAATTTTGTGTTCCTGAATTTCCCTGAATATTCTTATTCTTCCTTCTCTCAGCGATCAACTGAATTATATCTTCTGATAGTCATGGTTTCTTGACAGCTATCTTCTTTGAACCTGTGTTTTTGTTTCTGACATCTGCGGTAGCCTTTTTCAGAGATATCCATTCCTCTTCAAATGTACTGCCTGCTGAGCTATTGATTATTGCAGTATCTGTAGCTTTACAGAAATTCAAGCACATCTCTTCATTCCTTAGTACTTACGAATCCACTTCTTTGCCTATTGATTCTTCCTGATTAATCTCTTAACCTTCAGCATGCTCTTCATTATATTGTGATCTGAGTCTGTATCTGTTCCCAGTTACGACTTACAACCCAGAATCTAATTTTGGAATCTCTGTCTGTCCATGATGTATCTAACTGAAATCATCTCCAAGCCTTTTCCAAGTATATCTCCTCCCCTTGTGATACTTGGACGGAGTATTCGCTATTATTAGATGATCTTTATTGCAGAACTCAATGACTCTTTCTCCTCTGTCATTCCTAAGGCGAAGCCAATATTCTCCCGAACGCTTTCTTCTACTGCTTACCCTACTACCGCTTTCCAGTCCCCCGTGACTATCAGATTTTCGTCTCCATTTATGTACTGGATCCCCCGTTGAGTATCTCATACACTTTCTCTATCCCTCCATCTTCAGCTTGATAAGTCGGCAGGTATATCTGAACTGTTGTTGTCAGTGTCAGTTTGCTGTCGATTCTGATTAGAATAATCCTATCACTGAACTGTTCACAGTAGCACTCTCTGTGTCCACCATCGTATTCATAACGAACCCTACTCCCATTATAACATTCTCTGCTGCTGTTGATACTAATCTATGCTCATCTGACCAGAATCCTTGTCTTATTTCCACTTCACTTTACTGAGCTCCACTATATCTGAACTCAGCCTTTGCATTTCCCTTTTCAGATTTTGTAGCTTCCTTATCACGTTCAAACCTCTGACATTCCACGCCCCAACTCGTAGAACGTTATATCCTTTCTTTTGCTATTCAATATTTTTCTCGTGGTCACCTCACCCTTGGCAGTCCCCTCCCAGAGATCCGAAAGGGAGCTAAATGGCTCTGAGCACTATGGGACTTAACTGCTGTGGTCATCAGTCCCCTAGAACTTGGAACTACTTAAACCTAACTAACCTAAGGACATCACACACATACATGCCCGAGGCAGGATTCGAACCTGCGACCGTAGCGGTCGTGCGGTTCCAGACTGTAGCGCCTTTAACCGCTCGGCCACTCTGGCCGGCAAAGGGAGCTACTCCGGAATATTTAGCCAGTGTAGAGATCATCATGACACTTTTTCAGTTACAGGTCACTGTGGTGTGCGTACTGTAAGACCTTCGGTACACACACCATCAGATTATTTGGCTTGTCGCTCTAGTGAAGTAGGCGAGTGTCAGCAATATGTCTCGTGGCCTTAGCGTGGCGTGTTTATCTTCTGCCGTTAGGTCAGATGATAGAAATGCCACGTGCACGCTTAGAGTAGCAGATTGACGGTGACCAACTTTAAACAGAACTTGATTAATTTTCACACTCATTTATTAAAATAATACAAATCATAAACCTTACTTAACTTGATTTTGGATGCTATTTACAATGGACAATCTGAAGTTCCTTTGGTCTTGGTACGTTAATCTTATTCTCACATATCTCTGATATTTGACAAAGTGTCTATACATTTATCATCATGACTATGTACAGGAATATGATAATCTTATTAGGTGCAGACTGAAACTTGACTATAGACTAATGCAGACTGATGCAGACTGACTAATCGGAGGTCTGTACACTCGTTATAATACCTCGAGCGTTCACGTATCACTGCGCGAGTGTGATCCGTGAGGAGAAAAGGTTCTATGTTAGCAGCAATCTCATTGGCTGCGTGACATATTAATAAGCGGATCCGCGGAAGCAGAATTTGGTCCGTCTCTAAGACAGCGCCATCTCGTAGTGCGGAGACGGACGAGCGCTGCGCCTGCACTGTTGTGCTTAGCGGGGCGCGCTCTAGTGGGAAAGTTGTGTACGCTCTGACTATGCGGAACTATGTACACAACAGTCACATACCTTGTGGATACGCATTATACACCTTCTGCATCCTCACGCCGCAGATCATTGCTGATTCTTTCGCCTTTAGAGGCAGTTTTCCCTCCCTAAAGGCAATAGAGTACTTTGAACATGTGTCCGCTCCTCCGCCCTCTTTGACAAGGCTGTTGGATGAAAGGGGTTGACTTCTTATGCAGGAAATCTTCGGCCACCAATGTTAATAATTATTCAAAATTTAAGAAATGATGGGTTTCGAACAGAGAACCGAAGTCATTATGATCACTAATTAAATACACTACCCATAGCCCACCAGAAATTCGCGCGAACGATTAAACGATAGAAGAATGTCATGTAGCAAATTTAATGTATCTGCATGATTCATGCCGGCTGGAGTGGCTGAGCGGTTCTAGGCGCTTCAGTCTGGAACCGCGCGACCGCTACGGTCGCAGGTTCGAATCCTGCCTCGGGCACGGATGTGTGTGATGTTCTTAGGTTAGTTAGGTTTATGTAGTTCTAAGTTCTAGGGCACTGATGACCTCAGATGTTAAGTCCCATAGCGATCAGAGCCAAGCCATTTTTGCATGATTCACTTCAACTTGAGATTTTATTTTCAGATGTTTTACTACACATTTATACCCATTCGTTTCATTTAAATTTTGTTGCTTCCATAACATTTTAAACACATTGGTCACAGTAATATACACTCCTGGAAATGGAAAAAGAACACATTGACACCGGTGTGTCAGACCCACCATACTTGCTCCGGACACTGCGAGAGGGCTGTACAAGCAATGATCACACGCACGGCACAGCGGACACACCAGGAACCGCGGTGTTGGCCGTCGAATGGCGCTAGCTGCGCAGCATTTGTGCACCGCCGCCGTCAGTGTCAGCCAGTTTGCCGTGGCATACGGAGCTCCATCGCAGTCTTTAACACTGGTAGCATGCCGCGACAGCGTGGACGTGAACCGTATGTGTAGTTGACGGACTTTGAGCGAGGGCGTATAGTGGGCATGCGGGAGGCCGGGTGGACGTACCGCCGAATTGCTCAACACGTGGGGCGTGAGGTCTCCACAGTACATCGATGTTGTCGCCAGTGGTCGGCGGAAGGTGCACGTGCCCGTCGACCTGGGACCGGACCGCAGCGACGCACGGATGCACGCCAAGACCGTAGGATCCTACGCAGTGCCGTAGGGGACCGCACCGCCACTTCCCTGCAAATTAGGGACACTGTTGCTCCTGGGGTATCGGCGAGGACCATTCGCAACCGTCTCCATGAAGCTGGGCTACGGTGCCGCACACCGTTAGGCCGTCTTCCGCTCACGCCCCAACATCGTGCAGCCCGCCTCCAGTGGTGTCGCGACAGGCGTGAATGGAGGGACGAATGGAGACGTGTCGTCTTCAGCGATGAGAGTCGCTTCTGCCTTGGTGCCAATGCTGGTCGTATGCGTGTTTGGCGCCGTGCAGGTGAGCGCCACAATCAGGACTGCGTACGACCGAGGCACACAGGGCCAACACCCGGCATCATGGTGTGGGGAGCGATCTCCTACACTGGCCGTACACCACTGGTGATCGTCGAGGGGACACTGAATAGTGCACGGTACATCCAAACCGTCATCGAACCCATCGTTCTACCATTCCTAGACCGGCAAGGGAACTTGCTGTTCCAACAGGACAATGCACGTCCGCATGTATCCCGTGCCACCCAACGTGCTCTAGAAGGTGTAAATCAACTACCCTGGCCAGCAAGACCTCCGGATCTGTCCCCCATTGAGCATGTTTGGGACTGGATGAAGCGTCGTCTCACGCGGTCTGCACGTCCAGCTCGAACGCTGGTCCAACTGAGGCGCCAGGTGGAAATGGCATGGCAAGCCGTTCCGCAGGACTACATCCAGCATCTCTACGATCGTCTCCATGGGAGAATAGCAGCCTGCATTGCTGCGAAAGGTGGATATACACTGTACTAGTGCCGACATTGTGCATGCTCTGTTGCCTATGTGCCTGTGGTTCTGTCAGTGTGATCATGTGATGTATCTGACCCCAGGAATGTGTCAATAAAGTTTCCCCTTCCTGGGACAATGAATTCACGGTGTTCTTATTTCAATTTCCAGGAGTGTATAATTAGCAATAATTTAAATGTTTCTGATAAAAGTTAGCGCACTTGTAGTATTATAACACAACTGAAACAAGAATAATTTGTGCGGTACTACTATGTTTTTGAGAGGCTGGATTGATTTGAGGTGATATATCCGAATTTAAGGGATTTATTCACGAAATAAGATTTCCTCTTGAACACAAAAGGCCAAATTTTTCTGTGGTATTAGCGTTGTCTAAACTGAGACTTATACTGTTTATGAGGAAATGCTGCTGAGGACAAGTCGTCGTATACAGCGGGCTAGCGAGCAGCTGTAAAACAATAATTCACCTCCTTGATGCAGATGAATTGCACTCTAAAAGCTACGCTGCAGCAAGATAAAAATAAGCTTCCGGCGTTGGCGCTCTGCAAACAAGACAACGAGCGTGCCTAAGTACAAAGGACTGTGCTTGTCATTCAAGCGAATATCGCGCACTTCATATGCGTGGCAGACCAGAATAATAAAACGCAGCAATTCTCTTTTGGAATAAGCCTTTACTCCATCCACACAGTAAGTTTGAAATAGAGCAGAAGGGAGTAATGTTTGACTTCCTTGTTAAAGTTTTTTTTTGCATTCATAGGGGAGGACGTGACAGGTTGCGAAGAATTTTCTACGATAAAATGTGATGAAGATCGTTGTCATACGTCGTCTCGACGGAGAGTGTTCGTCAGAGAGTAACACAGGGAAGTATGATAGGACCGTGGTGTACGGTAAGGTGTGGAATTTGAGTGACTGTTGGAGGATACAAGATGACTTAGACAACATTTACAGTTGGTGTGATGAATGGCAGCTTGCTCTAAACGTAGCGAAATGGAAGTTAATGCAGATGACGGCAAAGCAATCCTGTAATGTTCGAATGCAGCGCTAGTAGAGTGACGCTTGACGCAGTCCTGGCCATTAAATGTCTAGGAATAACGTTGCAGAGCGATATGTAACATAATGAGCACGTTAAGGACTGTAGTAAGCGAATGATCGACTTCGATTTACTGGGAGAATTTTAGAAAACCGTGGTTCATCTGTATAAGGAGACCACGTGTAGATCGCTAATGCGATCCATTCTTGAGTACTGTTCCGAGTGTTTGGAATCCCCTCCAGGTCGGTAACCCTGCTGTTATCTTCGGGTGAATATGATATGAAAAGAAATTTGTTCTTCCATTGCTTTTTAATATTTGAATCGTATCATTCCAGACTCGATGACTTTGTTTTCTAAACATTCTAAATACCTTAATTAAAAAATTACTTTTCTCTCCCTTGCTTGTTACACTTGTGTTCTTTGCGTCAGTATGGTTCGCGTGGCTTAAACATTCACAGAATATACAAGTATCATAGTCAAGTTTTATTTCTACATGCCTGATGTATATGTATAAGAGGTTTTCATGACAAGAAAATATCTTCTTCCCTGCTGTTGAAATGTGGAAGGTTACTTAACAATGCAAGTCCCTGATTGACTTCAAATTATTATAGCACACTCTCCTAACAGTTATATTTTATCAACCGTTGTGTGAAGACGCAGTTCATGTGTTTATCGTAGTAATTTCTGTATGCTTATCATGTTAAGGGGGTAGGACGTCAAACGGGATGACTTGGATCAGGAGAGTCACCACAGGACATTTTAATTTCTACTGTCTATACTTTTACAAATAAATTCATAAAACTTTGTCACCATGACCAGGAAAGACTGAGGACTCACACTCATCGCAATGGAAGTTCAAAAACGTAGCAAAATACCTTTTTTTTATATGTGAAATTTCATCATTTTTCACTTATTACTGGCTGCATTTGTTGCTATAGGTACACTTTTATTCCTAAGTAAGAGAGATTCTTCGATGAATTTTTCATTGCATACAAACAGTAGTTACAGGTGTATGAAACTCTAGAATTTTCCAAATCTATTAAAAAACTGTGGAAAAAAATTGAGATAATTAACTATAAAACTTGAATTTTTTCTAAACATGAAGTTTAAAATGTAACAATTTATTCATTTTTTCATAAATTAAATAACTTCTAGAGTTTCATACACCTGTAACTAAGGTTTGTATGCTGTGCAAAAGTCATCGAAGAATCTCTCTTACTTAGGAAGAAAAGTATACCTATAGCAACAAATGCAGCCAGTAGTAAGTGAAAAATGATGAAATTTCACATGTAAAAAAATGTGTTTTGTTACGTTTTTGAGCTTCCACTGCTATGAGTATGAATCCTGAATCCTTCCTGGTCATGCTGTTAAAGTTTTATGAATTTATTTGTAAAATTATAGACAGTGGAAATTAAAATGTCCTGTGGTGCCTCTCCTGCTCCAAGTCGGCCGTTTGACGTCCTACCCCCCTTAAAACGATTCTTTCCGATGGAAGCTTCCAGTATAGATGGTTGCTGGCTCGTCGCCATTTTTATTGTGTTATAACCAGGAATAAAACAACAAATGTTCTACAGTTTACTAACACAAAACTGATACAAATAATTCTGTCACCAAGCAGCACCAAGTGGCAGGCGAACACTTTATGAAAATAGTATAAGTCGATGGTGGTTATACCAACGTCCAGGAGGTTCAAGTGGAACGTGCAAGTCCGTTGACTAATGAACCTAGTGAAGAAGTCCAAGTTCCAGTGTGGCAGCAAGATTCTAAATCCAGTGCGTGGCCAAGTCGACATCGAGCAGCAGGTACACCAGTCCAAGAGACGAAACCGCAGCGTAGCATTTCCGAGCTGTGGAGTAGAACATAGCGCGATAAGAAATGGCTTGTAAACGTCGGTGGCGGCGTTAATAAGGTTCCAGAGTTAATGGAGACGCTGTATATTCTTGGCGACCAGTGGCTGCACATCTGAAGATGGTCATTACCGATCGAAACTGGTAGTCTTAGGACCTAACATGTTGTTATCATAGCTGGAAGTAAAGATTTATTCTACACTTTTTGGATCACTGTTCGATTCACAACTATGTCGGAACTTGTCGTACAGGATCTGGTTGGAGGCTGCCCCGAACATTCCCGCTTGGACGTGTAGTCTTTTCTCTGATGAACGTTTTTTTACTGGAGTACGCGGGATAGAAACATCTTCAAAGAAAAACCCACCCCGCCCAAAGTAAGACATGCGGCAGGGAGGACTGAAGAGCATATCTTTGATCCGTACTTGTTTGACGATACCGTGATCTATGATACTTACTTGAAGATGTTCCATGACTGGCTTCCTTCAAGGCTATAGAATTTGGGCGTCAACAACAAGGTTATTCACCGACACCAGGGGACTCCGCAACGTTGCAATTGCTGTTCGTGAATGGCTCGCTGCTCTGGTTTGTGGCCAGTGGATAGGACACGGGTCTGACCTACGAAGCCCTTACGTTAGGCGCCTCGAAAACTGGACCTCAAGACTAAACCAAACGTTCCGTGGGGGATCATCAAATCATTTTATCAGTAAAAAGCGGAACAGGAATATTTATGCGTTGCGGGCAAGTGTGTTCAAAGAGACAACAGCTGCTAACGTGAAGAAGTAGGATGACATAGAACAGGAATAATGGTGGTGCACATACTGACATTTTGGAGGTTCTTTCTGGGCGCCCTGCAATTCGATGTTCCACAGATCATTTTGAAAGATAACTGAACACTAACTCAGCAGAAGTCCTCACCTTGAAACCACAGTAGTACGATAAGGTAAAAGTTAGCAAAAAGACCTTCTTGGTGTAAACTGGTAAGCAGTACTTTCTTAAGTTACTCAACGACTACTTTGCGTTGCGGTTTCGTAAAAATATTACGCTGTAGCAAGACTGTAGTTTGAAAATAAATTTCTGTCTTCAAAATCGTCGTAAATTTAACAAAACGAAGCACAGAAGCACGTTACTTAACGTTATCTGTCATCCAAAACCTGGCTCATGCCACTTGTTTTCCATGTATTGCTCACTTTAGTTGTAGTTATTCACGCTGCTATATTTATCCAACAGCAGATCTGTCCGGGAATGGTGAGGACGGAGATCTTTAACCAGCTGACCGGCCTGCCGGACGACTTTTGGGAGGGCCTTTTCCTGGAGCCTGAAGACATTGCAGAGGCAGTCGTCTTCATGCTGTCACAGCACCCTCGCGTGCAGGTGAGTCCCTGTCCTGTACAATCAGTTTGAAGGATAGAAACTTGACATAGTCTCTAACATGAAGTTAACTGCGAATCAAATGAAATCAGACTGGAACTGCGCTTATTTTGAATGCTTACAACATCACCCTGAAATCAAGGTGTACGCCATAAATAAGCTCTAAATCGGCTAAATAGCTGATCGGTGCGCTGTGATCCACACAGTTAGCGTGCCACAGGGTTCTGTTCTGCCCCCGTTCTTTTCCTTGGTATATACTTACTTGTGAGCCGAAACAGTACGATCGCTGTCCGTCGAGAGCCTGTGGCAGAGCGGACACATGATGCTGTGGAAATATATAACAGAGGCAGAGAAGCTCTTGAACCGCTTTTATGTCGTCTCATTGTCTCTGTAGAGCTGTACCATCGGAAGCAAGAGAGGAAGTTGGTTGGTGACCGGTATCCTCGTTCGGTAACACAAACTGCACGCAATAAGTAACTGGGTTCTTTATTTCTAAACAAAGAGCTACTTAAGTTTCCATGTGCTGTGGTACAAGCACTCTTCTGCATAGTTCACGTAGCCCCAATTCTATATTCACTATAAGATTGCTATGTGCTGCCTTTTTCTGTGCTAGAGGCTAAGTCTCCAGCTCGGTCACGGTGAAACGCTGGAACTCCATGGCGTACGGACGCGAACACCAGCCGGGGTGGCCGAGTGGCTCTAGGCGCTTCAGTCTGGAACCATACGACCGGTACGGTCGCATGTTTGAATCCTGCCTCGGGCATGGATGTATGTGATGTCCTTAGGTTAGTTAGGTTTAAGTAGTTCTAAGTTCTAGGGGACTGATGACCTCAGATGTTAATGCCCATAGTGCTCAGAGCCATTTGAACCATTTGAACAGATGCGAACCAACTGACATGCTACGCTCTAACTGTGAGTAAGTGGCTAAACTCGAACGAACTGGCTAGCTAACTGGCCCTCCGGTTCGCGGCGGCGATCCTATATATTGGCGGCTGAGAGGGCGTTGGCGGCACGTTTCCAGCGAGTCTTGTCTTTGATCTCTATCGATACTCTCTTAACCTCTAAGTCGATTGGTGTGTGGGCGCCAGCGTACATCAGCTCACCACCGGCCCATAATTTACTGCACATCGTTACTTGTGCGTACACATCTGGTGCCATATACCTCCGGAAACCTACTGAGGACTTGTCGATCCCATGCCAAGGAGAATCGCTGCTGTATTGTGTGCCAACGGTGGGCCATCCGACATCAAGCAAATAAAATGCCACAGTTTCAGGTCTTTACTGGTCTTGTAAAGATAAAATTTTATGTGAAAATTTGTACTATGTCTGGGAATCAAACCCCAGTCTCTTGTTTACTAGGCAGGTGCGTTAGCCACTAAGCCACTTTGGCACAGCAGTTCGCACCACTACACAGCTTACCCTGGCATGCCTCCCTACTCAATCCAAATTCTCACTGCTGCCCCAGTCTACCTTAAATTACCCTTTACACACGAACAGAATTATCGAGGCTCTCCTTGTTCTACAGTAGCACCTCAGCATCGAACTTAAATTGGGGACCTCCCCTGAAACCCAGGAGCAGGTACTTACACAGATGAAATGACGTATCTGTACGAGACCAGTAAAGTCACTGAAACTGGGTCATTTCATTTGTATAGGTACCCGCTCCTGTGTTTCAGGGTAGATCCCCCATTTACGTTCGATGCTGAGGTGCTATTCCACAACATGGAGAGCCTCGGTAATTCTGTTCATATGTAAGGGTAATTTAAAGTAGACTGAGGCAGCAGTGAGAATTTGAATCGAGGAGGGAGGCTTAGAAGCTTAAATAATTTCCATCGCCTAGGTACCACAGACCTTAGTACCTCACAAAAATGTCAACTTGTTATCTTGTGTTAATAGTCCGACAGAGGCGGGAAGAACTGACCAACAACAAAGTGATACTGTTAGGATTCCGTTTTTACCAACTGAGGTACGGATCCCTACAGATGGAGCCGTTTCTGTACATTATTGAACCGTCGGATACGCAGAGCTATCCCTCCTTAGAAGACAGGCTGGTTGTCGATCAAATCGGATTATCAATGTAATGTCAGAGTAATGCCGCCAGAGTGTACGCTGTTCTGTTAACTCTACTATGTATACTTTTACTGACATGTCAAAATTTAAATTCGTTCTTTATAAAAGTACCCCTATTGTCATAGCACAACAAATGAAAATCACAAGTATAAGCTATGAAATTAATAAAATATACAGCTGCATCCGTAATAAAATGCAGGCTCCAGCTTTCGAGAAAATACTTTGATATGCTTGATTTTCCGCGAAATGATTGCCATATCGCGAGATATTTACAACGGTAACGAAGTTGCTTTTCTAAATTTTAATTACATTAAAGAACGTGACTGCGCCATATGTGCCTTCGCACACTGCTGGTGGTACTTCCGCTTCTTATGCTTTGAACATTTTCATGATAGACATCACCCTAGGGAATACACGGGTTCTCTTTCAGTACAAAAGTAAAAATCAAAGCAAAAACTGATCACGAAATAGAGCGAAAGTGTTACAAATGTCTGCGAGTCTTGTAACTGAGGCGGGTTGTGGGGACCAGCCCGATATTCACCTAGCGCCTACCCGAGTCCATGAACCGGCGCATTAGCGCTCTCGCCTAACCTGGCGAGTCGTAAGGATGCATAAGATGTGAGACGATAAAATCTAATTTTAACAATATTTAAAATGCTTACTTATTTTGTAAATAATTTCATTATATTTTACGATGACGCAAAAGCATTAACGTCACTGATCTCACATACTTTAGTGACAGCAGAAGAAAAAAAAATCTTAAGACTGGATTTAATTCTGGAACGCAAAAATTCGAACTTGTGCTGTTAGCTGACGTTTCTAGCATTTGTAGACTTAGAGAAAGCTTTTGACAATGTTGACTGGAATACTCTCTTTCAAATTCTAAAGGTGGCAGGGGTAAAATACAGGGAGCGAAAGGCTATTTACAATTTGTACAGAAACCAGATGGCAGTTATAAGAGTCGAGGGACATGAAAGGGAAGCAGTGGTTGGGATTGGAGTAAGACAGGGTTGTAGCCTCTCCCCGATGTTATTCAATCTGTACATTGAGCAAGCAGTAAAGGAAACAAAAGAAAAATTCGGAGTAGGTATTAAAATCCATGGAGAAGAAATAAAAACGTTGAGGTTCGCCGATGACATTGTAATTCTGTCAGAGACAGCAAAGGACTTGGAAGAGCAGTTGAACGGAATGGATGGTGTCTTGAAGGGAGGATATAAGATGAACATCAACAAAAGCAAAACGAGGATAATGGAATGTAGTCGAATTAAGTCGGGTGATGTTGAGGGTATTAGATTAGGAAATGAGTCACTTAAAGTAGTGAAGGAGTTTTGCTATTTGGGGAGCAAAATAACTGATGATGGTCGAAGTAGAGAGGATATGAAATGTAGACTGGCAATGGCAAGGAAAGCGTTTCTGAAGAGGAGAAATTTGTTAACATCGAGTATAGATTTAAGTGTCGGGAAGTCTTTTCTGAAAGTATTTGTATGGAGTGTAGCCATGTATGGAAGTGAAACATGGACGATAAATAGTTTGGACAAGAAGAGAATAGAAGCTTTCGAAATGTGGTGTTACAGAAGAATGCTGAAGATTAAATGGGTAGATCACATAACTAATGAGGAGGTACTGAATAGGATTGGGGAGAAGAGGAGTTTGTGGCACAACTTGACCAGAAGAAGCGATCGGTTGGTAGGACATGTTCTGAGGCATCAAGGGATCACCAATTTAGTACTGGAGGGCAGCGTGGAGGGTAAAAATCGTAGGGGGAGACCAAGAGATGCATACACTAAGCAGATTCAGAAGGATGTAGGTTGCAGTAGGTACTGGGAGATGAAGAAGCTTGCACAGGATAGAGTAGCATGGAGAGCTGCATCAAACCAGTCTCAGGACTGAAGACCACAACAACAACAACTGTTAGCTGCGCGCTTACTTTAACAACATGCAGTAGCGTTAAAACTCAGACTCCAACTTTCTCCTAAACTATTGATCTTACGTCTCTAACACAAAATAAGTGTCCATTTATTTTCCCCCTACTTTCATCAAGCGAAGTTTCGACTGTGTCAGAGAGCGACCTATTGTGGCTCCTCCTTGTAAGATATGTCAGGAAACTCCACGCCCACACATGGAACATGAAGGTCTTGCAATATTTCTCCACCAGAAATATAGATCGGCGAGTCCCTACAGAACCCAAAAGTCAGTCTTGGAAAACTAATACACAGTCGAAATTAACCACCATCCCTCTGGAGTACACTGATGTAATTACGTTTCTTAAAGTAAGAAAGTTAGGCAGTTATAAGAGTCGAGGGACATGAAAGGGAGGCAGTGGGTGGGAAGGGAGTGAGATAGGGTTGTAGCCTATCCCCGATGTTATTCAATTTGTATATTGAGCAAGCAGTAAAGGAAACAAAAGAAAAATTCGGAGTAGGTATTAAAATCCATGGAGAAGAAATAAAAACTTTGAGGTTCGGAGATGACATTGTAATTCTGTCAGAGACAGCAAAGGACCTGGAAGAGCAATTGAATGGAATGGACAGTGTCTTGAATGGAGGATATAAGATGAACATCAACAAAAGCAAAACGAGGATAATGGAATGTAGTCGAATTAAATCAGGTGACGACGAGGGAATTAGATTAGGAAATGAGACACTTAAAGTAGTAAAGGAGTTTTGCTATGTGGGGAGCAAAATAACTGATGATGGTCGAAGTAGAGAGGATATAAAATGTAGAATGGCAATGGCAAGGAAAGTGTTTCTGAAGAAGAGAAATTTGTTAACATCGAGTATAGATTTAAGTGTTAGGAAGTCGTTTCTGGAAGTATTTGTATGGAGTGTAGTCATGTATAGAAGTGAAACATGGGCGATAAATAGTTTGGACAAGAAGAGAATAGAAGCTTTCGAAATGTGGTGCTACAGAAGAATGCTGAAGATTAGACGGGTAGATCACGTAACTAATGAGGAAGTATTGACTAGAATTGGGGAGAAGAGAAATTTGTGGCACAACTTGACTAGAAGAAGGGATCGGTTGGTAGGACATGTTCTGAGGCATCAAGGGATCACCAATTTAGTATTGGAGGGCAGCGTGGAGGGTAAAAATCGTAGAGGGAGACCACGAGATGAATACACCAAGCAGATTCAGAAGGATGTAGGTTGCAGTAGGTACTGGGAGATGAAGAAGCCTGCACAGGATAGAGGAGCATGGAGAGCTGCATCAAACCAGTCTCAGGGCTGAAGACCACAACAACAACAACAAAGTAAGAATAATCATACTGACTCAATGGAAACTGATATGTTTCATTTCCTGCAATTTTTGGACTTTTTTCTTCTCTTTCTGAAACTACGTCATTGCTGAGTTTTGTGAAGAAATTTTAGGATGCTAGTTGGGGACTGCTTCGCACCAGGACGGGGATTATGGCAGGATCAGGCAGCGGACCTCGAGTAACCAAAGCGTTTAAAACGATTCGAAAAGCTCTTTAGCTACACGTATTTGGTGTTTCTTTGCTGTGTAGAAAGGGTATCAGAACGGAAATACTTACGGATGACATAATTTAGGTTTCGTTTCAAAAACACAAAATGTTTAACTTATTCCATCAAACTCATTTCATTTAGATTCGTTGTCTCACCAAAGCTTAACTTTTTCAAGTTATTCGACGGTGATGTAAAGAGTGAGGTGTTTACTCTCCATGCCTATTTGTTCTTCTGCTTTAACCGTATTAACGTGACCCTCAATTTTTTAAGCTAAGCAAGAAGCGATGAACAATTGTCTCAGGAGATACGTTGATGTGCACAGTGATTATCTGTAAAGGCTCTGCGTTGCCAATATTCTCGAAATGAAATTACAATTAGCGTTGTCCACTGAATCAGATCTGACAACAAGTGCCGTAATATTTACAATAGCAGAAAGTGCACCTTACCTTGAAAAAAAAATGGTTCAAATGGCCCTGAGCACTATGGGACTCAACATCTTAGGTCATAAGTCCCCTAGAACTTAGAACTACTTAAACCTAACTAACCTAAGGACATCACACACACCCATGCCCGAGGCGGGATTCGAACCCGCGACCGTAGCAGTCCCGCGGCTCCGGACTGCAGCGCCAGAACCGCTAGACCACCGCGGCCGGCCCTTACCTTGCAATTTAACTTGAGAATTCTCTTGGCCATTGTTGGGACAGCAAGAGAAGGAAGATTGACGGAGTTGTCTGTTAGTTTAGCGGCAAAGTGTTCGCCTTTCAAGCGGAAGAGTGCATTAGTTATTGGTTCTAATCTCGCCGGAGCCAAGATGTTTACCTCTTCTGTTAAAGAGGCACTACCAACAGCACTGAATGGTTTGTTAGCTGGATTTCATTAGGTGTATATACGTACTGCTATATTTATACAATCTCGTGGTAGTCCCTCATGTAACGCTACTTCATAGACTGTGGACTGAACGTAGAGACAGACCATTTCGAAGCCGAAAGCGCGTTTTGTCCTGGTAGTTCGTGACAATTTGGGATGCTTTCTTCTATGGAAAAACCAGTTTTAAGTAACAGTATTGTGATCAGTTGTAATTGATTTGCATTAGTACCGTGCGTGTTTTCATTGCTATATTCAACACAAAAGATAAAACATCAGAGATAAATGAATCAGTAGCAATATAGTCACCCACACTGTCTAAAAGAGTCAAACAATGTTCGGAGAGGTTTTTTTTCGATTTCACGTCTATAGACAACATGTTCGTAGCACTCTCCTTGCATGTTATGCTGTGTTAACAGACATCAAGGTTGCCCAGTTCAGGCCAACGTTGAGGAAAGAGGTCTCGCTAATTCTGTCACCGACTATACATGTCATTATCTGCAGAGAACTCGTTCAGAAAGAAACGTAAAACAAAATTCGAATTCTTGTATAGATAGGATTACAATACATTGTTCATTTATAGAAGATACCCTAGATCAGTTTTTCCCGGCGGGGTCAGGGATTTTCTCTGCCTCGTGATGACTGGGCGTTGTGTGACGTCCTTAGGTTAGTTAGGTTTAAGTAGTTCTAAGTTCTAGGGGACTGATGACCATAGATGTTAAGTTCCATAGTGCTCAGAGCCAGATCAATTTGAAATTGGCAGTCATCGATATAAGAATTTGGGAGGTGACACCTACAGTTGGCTGTATCAGTTTTTGCACACTGCTGTAGTAACCAGATTCTCGCCAGACAGCATAAACTTATCATCTCACACAGCTGCAGAGTGTGGGGTATCGAGGAAAAAAGATACCGAGTGTGAACAGTTGATAACAGTGACACATATCTGTAGAATGAAATATAGCATAAAATGATTAAAGCGTGGCACAAAATTTAGAATAAATGTTTTCCCTGTCTCATGATACTGGCCACTTACAAAACACAGCATTATGAGCCAATAGCGGTCAGACTAGGTTTCTGTGTGTCAATTCTTTTCTTTATTCCTCGTGATAATAAGCTACCAGATAGCAGATGGTTAAATTACGCTGCTGAATGTAAAGGACTAAATGAGATGTGCAAAGTCTGAATCATCATATTTACAATAATCTGGAGATGACGTCTCGAGCAGCTAGTGAGATTTATAGAATCATGTGGCTCCTAAATTCCTCTAAATTTGCGATACTAGAATGCTTGGTTCAGGTACGTAATGTGTAGTCGTAAATAACACACACGAGGGAAAGATTCTGTAATATAATTATGCTGGTAGTTTTATCATATAACTTAAATGCTTATCAATCGTCGTAGTTCTAAGGTGTAGAGCAATGAGGAACTAACTGCCTACAATGTGATATGTTACAGGTACATGACATCATCATCCGAGCAACAGGATCCGACATCTAACCGGTCAGTTACGCAGAACAATCAATTTCAATAGTATGACCATTTACGGTGTCGGTAAGAGACGGTTCTCTGACGTTTGTATTCTTGGATAGTTTAAATAAAGTCTTTTCAGCACGATATTTGTGATATGTTTTGGTTTGCTGCAAATGCGTGGCATACTTTCATAAGTGCCTTAACAGCTATGATGACAAAATTTTCAGGAAATACTCTGCCATGATTTGGGTGTACGACGTGGCACCAACAGTGTCGTCAAATCTTTGTCATGTATGTTGTTTTGCGCTGCTATCTGCACATCAGTGGCCAAGAATTCTGCAGGCGTGCAGTGATCTTGCTCGCGTGCAGAGTTCGTCGCCTGGCTATGCATTTCCCCCACTGTAACGCCACGTTGTCTGTGTAGGAAGAGGGAAAACTGCAAACATACCACATTTGGATGGCAAATGCAGTCGCACAAAGGACACTGAACGTCTGCATGTGGCTTCATTTTATACGTTATAACAAATTAGATCACAAAGAAATTCAACTATTTTTGGCGCACTGTAAACACAATGAAATTGGTATCTGGTACAAACTGTCTTCTTACAGACTGATAGAGACAACTTTGCAGATTTTTGTCACTCAGTTACTTTCATAATTTTTGAGACTCAATTGATTTCATAGTTGGAAAAATCCTTTCATGCTCATACGTTGGTCGAAACATTATCACGTTTGCAGCCTCCTTATGTAGAAGTGTTGAACAGTTTCGTCGCAAAAAAGTCTTTTAAACGGTAATTGCAGCACAAATAGATTGCTTCCGTATGCACATTCAAAGGGCTGCTTTCAACTGGAACGGCAAATGGTCTCAAAATAGTTCAAAAACAGGATGGGAGAATTGCTGTTTCCTCAAAATGTTTAGACTACTATTCCTGAAATTCTTTCAGCGCCACGACGAATTCTTCAAAATTCGCGTTTTCTCTGACGCCACTGGCAGTTTATTGTCAGAAATTGTACCTTCTACAATGCGATTTTCTTTTTAAATGAATCCGCGTCAAATCAGAAACAAGCTCTCGCCCTGAGCGTGCAGTCAAGTCAAATTAGTCCACCTAAAGACGAGGTCTGCAATCAGTTGTGGATGTTCCACTTCTCATTCCTGCTTTCCTTTCTCCTACAGAAACTCAGCATCATAAAATCGTTTCAGGTACGCCCCTTGACTTAAATAATGTTATTTGTAGTAACATATAACGTCTCCATACTCTTTATTCAGTTTCATTAAAAACTGTTGCAACTGATTATAATAATTTTTAACATTTTTATGCAGTGACAGCAACTGATATTGTTTATATAAGAATATACAGCCCTCAGTTAAATTGCAACTGAGGGCTGTATGTTCTTATATAAATAATATCAGTTGCTGTCGCTGCATAAAAATGTTAAAAATTATTAAATTCGTGCCAGCCGAGGCCCAGAAAGCAGCTAATAAGTATGTAGATGTTATGCATAAGATCTGCAAAACAGGTATGGCCGTCACTTTTATTAAAGAATGTAAATTTTGCAACGTTATCCCGGAATTTGTTGAAGGTTTTTTAAACAGTAAAATGTGCAATAAGTCGCCCAATCTTAAACGGAAATTGATACAGCAAATATTAGTTGAAAGAACGGCGGAACTTTACACGAAAAAAGACAACCTCAACGCTGAAGCATATGACCTCCAACAAGTTTTGTCTAAAACATTTAGAGATAACTACAATTTTCAGTTGATCCGAGAATTTATAAAAAAAGGCATTGATAAACATGAACCCCAAGGCCCCGACTCTAAGGAGTCAGTTTAAGCTCCACAAAATTTCCCATCCGATCCGCCCTATTGTGGATGGCACCAATAGTGCTTATCATAAATTAGCGAGACACTTACATTATAAAATTAAAGAATATTTCGTGTTTCAAAATAACTTTCGATTAAAAATTCAGTGGACTTAGCCAACATGTTCTGAAAACACCAAATTGCTGTCATTTGATTATTAGCTTGTACACAAACGTACCAGTGAATCAGACGATGAACATTATAGAACAAAACTTAAAGTACCACAAAAAATTATCCACCATAGAAATTGATGAGCTAATATTACTTCTTAGAACGACTCTTAGATACAATTACTTTTCATTCAATAAAGAATTATATTCACAGCCATGTGGCCTAGCTATGGGGAGTCCACTTGCATGTATCATGTCTGAAATTTTTATATATTCTCTGGAATTGTTTTTTTTTCGAAATTAGCCGGAATTTGTGAATAACATCATCTTTTATGCGAGATACGTGGATGACATTCTTCTACTGGTTAATAATTCTCCAGAAGGAATAAAGCAAATTTTCGTAACGTTTAACAGTCCACATGAAAAAATAAAATTCACACAAGAATTGGAATCAGCTGATAGATCACTAAATTATCTTGATTTAACGTTGACTATTAAAGATGCTAAAATAGAGTTCAACACATTCCGGAAGGCAACATATTCAGAATCATCCCGGCCGATTCAACCCACCCCAAAGCGCATAAAATGGCGTTTTTCTATTCTAGTATCCATCGGGCGATTTCTATTCCGTTGTCAGATATCAACCTCGAAAAAGAATTACAAATTCTCGAGAGTATTGCACAGAATAATGGCTATGATCCAAAGATAGTGAGGCAGTGATATAATAAGGAAACGCGAAAAAGGACAACGACTTTAATAAACATAAATTCTCAAACCCAAGATCAGACCAAGAAACGGTTGTCGGTTCCTTACATAGGTAATGTCTCCTACAAGATAGGGCGCCTGTTTAAAAATTCAGGTTTTAAAATTTCCTTCTCGACGAGTAATAGTTTTAAGCAGGGGTCTCCAAACTACGGCCCGCGGGCCGAAACCGACCCGTTAGGGCCGGCAAACCGGCGCGCCTTAGCTGGCCGGACATCCCCGGTATCCGGCCTGACAAATATTTGACGTGGTATCTATACTGCCAACAATTGAGTTTCGAGACCTATCGTGACCAATACACCACGACATTGTCGCAGCACTATCTTTACAAAGCGGAAGGTCATGGTTAAATTTGTGGCTATGCACAATAAACAGACAGACCATTCTGCGTGCGATAGAGAAAAAAAAAAGGACGGTTAACAGACTAGTTTGGCGAAAAGATATTAAGTAAAAAAATTCTTTGCATTTTATTCTCTTCACGAGTGTGGTCCAAGTCTTTCAAATGGACGCCACTTCGGCGACTAGCCTTAGTAATCAATCATTATAGAAGATGCTTCTTAAACGAGGATTCACTTTCTTTTGATTACATTGTAAAATACACATCGCAAGTAAATCGTATAAAATGTTATTATTTAAAGGCAATTTAAAGAGAATACAATACCTGGTGTACATAATGATATTGGATATTTTAGTTGTAACTGATGTATAAAAATAGCTGTAATTAATTTATATCTTGAAAACTCACAGTGTTGGAGTATTCACGTAAAGAAATTTAACATCTTAGTGATAATTAGTAACTTTTACGTAGCTGTAACTTTCCTTTCATAATTTCCTTCAGTTGTGGATCAAGTCTACTGGTAGAGATAATCATCAGCGATTTCAAATGCTCATCAGTTAATTTTGATCTGTAAATACTTTTTGCATGTCTAATTTTGGAGAAAGTTTTTTCACACAGATAAGTAGTGCCAAAAGCGGAAAAAAAAGCCACACGGAAATTTATGAAAATTTGGAAACTGTGTGGATGGAAGGCACTTACAAAATTCCAGTAATGTTGACTTTGAACGTTTGAATGATTATTGTAAATCAATAATTTCATTCTGCGGGTAACGCTTCTATATCGACGTCAAAGGGATTTTGCAATATCTTGATATTGTTTTAATTTGCATCGATAACTGAAAACCGTGATTCAAAATTAATTTTTAAAGCACCCAAAGCTTCAATTGCGAAAGTTACAGGAAACGGAATCTCAGTTTGCTGACTGAATGTTTGGCATGTATTAAAATGCGTGAAGCATACTTTGTTCAACTGAGATTGAAACAAAGCAATCTCTTGTCGAAAGGACTTAACATGCGTGTATAGATCAGGCAGAAGCTGGTTTTCTCCTTGCAATTTTAAATTAAGGTCATTCATATGTTTAGTTAAGTCTGTATAAAATGCTAGCTGCCATAACCACTCACCGTTCCGTAACTCAGCCAGAGGGCGATGCCTTTCGTTCAAAAAAATTGAAATTACTGTTCGGAGTTCAAAAAAACGGGTCAGAACTTTACCGCAGCTAAGCCAGCGCGCTGCAGTATAATATGGCAAGTCGCTTTCCTCAATACCTTCAAGAAGCTCGCGGAACTGGCAATGACTGAGTGCATGGGATCTGATATAATTAACAACTGAAATAATTGGCTTTAAAACTTCTGACATATCTAAATGTTCTCCACACAAAGACTGTTGGTGAATAATACAATGCACTACTAATGATTTGAACCACCATAATTTTCTACGGCTTTAGAAAGGAAAGCAACAACACATTTATTTTTCCCACACATGTTTTTGACACCATCAGTTGTAATACATTTTAATTTCTTCCACTGAAGATTGTTTTTCTGAACTGCCCATTCAACTCCTTTAAAAATATCTTTGCCAGTGGTCGTCCCGTGAATACTGCGAACATCAAGGAACTCTTCATACACTTCATTTTTGTCAATCCCTCGAATAAAAAGTAGTACTTGAACAGTATCTGATACATCTGTTGACTCATCCACGGCCAAAGAGAACCAGTCCTAAGTTTTGATTTTTGTCACGCAGTTGTGCTCATATATTTTGTGCAATGTCATCTATTCTTCGAGCCACAGCGTTTGCCGACAAACTTATGTTTTTAAATAAATTAACTTTTTCTGGGCACATTTATTTTGCTGTTGCAATAATGCAGTTCTTAATTAATTCACCTTCGGTAAGTGGCTTACACTGTTTCGCTACTAAATGAGCTACACGAAAACTAGCACAGTTGCTGCATGTTGTTCAGCATTTACTTTCTTAAACAGCGACTGCTGGGTTTTTAGCTGGCGTTTTAGAGACTCATACATTTCTAATCGTTCACATCCTGTAAACTTGGAGTAATTCTGAGAGCGCTTAGTCTCATAATGACGTTTTATATTGTATTCTTTGAAGACTGATATTGCTTCATTCCAAATAATACACATTGGTTTGTTGCTTGACCCCACCACAAAATATTGACATCCCCACTGCTCTTTAAAAATTCTACATTCGCTGTCAGCCTTTCATTTCTTTTCCATATTTGTACAGAACTTCACAAAAGATTGTAACCTGAAAATAAAATTGTGCTATATAATACTAATAAAACTAGGGAGTAGTCTGCCTGAAGAAAATGCAATGAATTTATTTTTAAGGTACTTAAATTACTAAATTAAATGCAAATACACTGTAGTTCCACTAAAAAATACAGTGAAAAAGTAATCAAGTCGTGCTATACATATTTCGATTTTCAGATTTTCCTTGTCTCTTCGAATTCTAACTTTGAATTGCCCTACACTTCGTCGTCTCACCTACTAGCATAGCGCATAAAACACTAAAAAACTCGTGAGACACTCGCAACATAGACACGATCACGCAACAGAAGTCTCAAATATATGCTCTGGCCCTGCTACTCGGTACAAGACTACATAACTAAACTTATTGTTGCGCCGCTTGAAATAACAATGCGTTGACATACTCTACCTCTGTTACGTCTTGCAGTAATAGTGTCGACAACAATGATTTTGAGATTTCGTTAACTTTGCAGGACGCTTTCGTGAAGAATGTGCAGTGACATACTTTTTTGTCGGTGAAATTCGCCAGGATAAAATACGCCAGAATTTCGGTCAGGTACGTCCATCAATCAAAATTATGTAATTAAATAAAAATCGTAGTTCGTTTCAGTGCTAGGTATTCCCACAACCTCAGATTTTTGCCATTTCATCTTTCCTTTAGCATTACATTACGGTGATCTTGGAGTGCTAGGGTGCTTTAATCCCACTAGGTAGATCTTGGCCCTGATTACTTCGTGAAGGAGTCAATGTGGCCCGCGGACTAAAAAGCATGGAGACCCCTGGTTTAAAGCAAAAGTTGGTTCATTCCCTTGAGAAAGATTGCGATAAGTCACCGAAATCAGGCGTATATAAGATTATGTGTGATGATTGCCCATGTTATTACATAGGTCAAACAGGCAGAGCTACAGCAGTAAGGTTTAAAGAACATCTTCCAATAAAGGGCGTGGGAACACGGTGGTCAGCTCTGCGGAACATCTGGTGCAAATGGCTCATACACCTAAACCTTTACGTGACATAGAGCTACTACATCATGAAGTTAAGGGATATAGACTCGACACGCTTGAGGAACTACAAATTTACGCACACCTAATTACAGATAGAGGCAACTTACTGAACGATCAACTGTATCTAAAAATTGGGCATACTTCGAAGGCTTCCACCCTGTATTGGGTTTACAATATTTCATAATACATGTGACCATTACAGTTTCTGTAATTATGGAACCTTTCCTACAGATGTTCATACGAGATTTGTTGGTCAGTTTATAAGGCTGTGTAGTAGAATGTAAAACGTAGTCATGCTGGATACTGTAATTAACTTACAAT
Organism: Schistocerca nitens; assembly: GCF_023898315.1. Lineage (NCBI taxonomy): Eukaryota > Metazoa > Arthropoda > Insecta > Orthoptera > Acrididae > Schistocerca > Schistocerca nitens. The sequence goes on along the minus strand of NC_064615.1, from coordinate 1,072,899,528 downwards.
AGTAAAGTATAAAATTAATTCATAGCAAAAGTGTTATCTGACGCGTGCGTAGTAAGAGTTTGATTCTATACGTCTCGCGCATGAGCGCCGCCCTCTGTGAGGCAGACCGCAAAGCCCTCGCGGTCCGCAGTCTCTAGTCACACGACGAGGCCCATACAACAGGCTTAAAGTGAACGTGCTACAGCTTGTGTAATAGAAGTGACAAAACGTTATATTTATGCATCAAGTTTTATAAAGTTGACTTAGGACATGGCTTGTTTTAGGCAAACATTTAAATAATATTTTATGTAAGTACTACACGTTGCATCGTGTAGGATGACCATATCTAATATAATTTACTAGCACATTATAATATTAACTTGTTGCAGGTTCTGAAGAAGACGTTATTACTAACGTTGAAACCTAGCTAAACGATAAAGTTAACCTGCAACTGAGGGCTGTATATTCTTATATAGATTATAATAATGTGCGTATATGACTTTAGGAAATTTAGCATTCGTACCACCAACTTCCTCAAGTGCTCCACATCTGCTAATTTAACACAAAATGCCTCTCGATGTACAGAACAATGAATCTTGGAAAAATCGTCCGTTCATTGTTGTAATTTTTTGCTCTTTTATCATCAGTTAAATCCTTCAGTTATTTCTGCATGGCGTAGTAAAGCCATCCCATAGCAAATTTGCAGCACCCGCCGATTATGCGACTATATAATAGATAATGAGAATTCTCACCTTTCCTTTCTGTGATTCGTATTCATTTTTTAAGGGTAGGATGATATAAGGGGTGTTCAAAAAGAAACGAGCCAAAGGCATAATTACAGAAACCAGTAGCTGTATTTTAGAAGTATTGACCCTGGCTGTTGATACACTTGTCCCACTGTGACACAAGGCGGTGAATGGCTGTCTCATAAAATTCCCCAGGCGGCGATGTTAACCATTTCCACAGTTACAGTATGACATCGTTGTCCGAGGTGAATCGTTTGCCCCTCAGAACATTTTTAAGGGGAGAAAAAATGGCGTAATCACAGGGAGAGAGTCCTGACTGTATGGAGGGTGGCGACTGTGTTGGCCGTATGAGGCTTTGCATTGTCGTGGAGTAGAATGACCCCGCGGGTGAGATTGCCTGGTCATTTTGATTTATCGCTTGGCGAAGGGTGGTCAAGGTTTGCGACTAACGCTGGGCATTCACTGTTGTCCCGTGCTGCAGGAAGTGAATCAGAAGGGGGCCTTATTGGTCAAAGAAGAACGTCATCATAACCTTCCCTGCGCTCGTGTGGACGACAACGTCCAGCTGTACTTGCGGAACTGGTTAACATCGCAGACCCGGAATTTTATGAGACAGCCATTCACCGCCTTGTGTCACAGCGGGACAAGTGTCTCAATAGCCAGGGGCAATACTTCTGACATACAGGTACGGGTTTCTGTAATTATGCCTCCGGCTCGTTTCTCTATGAACGTCCGTTACAGGTTACGCTACTGACTCTTTGTGCTAAGCCGCGCGGGGTAGCCGTGCGGTCTAAGGCGTCTTATCACGGTTCGCGCGGTTCCTCCCGTCGGAGGTTCGAGCCCTCACTTGGGCATTGGCGTGTGTGTTGTCCTTAGCGTAAGTTAGTTTAAGTTAGTTTAATTAGTTGCTACAGAAGAATGCTGAAGATTAGATGGGTAGATCATGAGGAGGTATTGAATAGGATTGGGGAGAAGAGACGTTTGTGGCACAACTTGACTAGAAGAAGGGATCGGTTGGTAGGACACGTTCTGAGGCATCAAGGGATCACCAATTTAGTATTGGAGGGCAGCGTGGAGGGTAAAAATCGTAGAGGGAGACCAAGAGATGAATACACTAAACAGATTCAGAAGGATGTAGGTTGCAGTAGGTACTGGGAGATGAAGAAGGTTGCACAGGAGAGAGTAGCATGGAGAGCTGCATCAAAACAGTCTCAGGACTGAAAACCACAACAACAGTTTAATTACTGTGTAAGCCTAGGGACCGATGGCCTCAGTAGTTTGGTCCCATAGTCCTTACCACAAATTTCCAAAATTTTTTCTTTGTGCTAACAACCACTGGACCTATGAACTTCCTTTATACCACAAACAAATAGCGAAGGATAAACTCTACGATACTGCAGAACTGAAGAAAGCTGTGCCGGCCACGAAATGAGGCACCAAATGCCGGAAGAGCGTCGCATCGCACTGCTAAATGAAATATCGCGCAGTAACGAGTAGTTCCGAGAAGAACCGAGTGAAGCCGAAACTGGCCGAGCCTTCTACCATACGCGTGCAGCACATCGTGCATGCATGAAGTTTTGCATACCGTGGCCGATACCGTATTACGCAAATTAGCACCGAAACGTATCGGCCGAGTTTGGAGTGTATCAGACGTCCTAGCTGTGCTATTCATCGCGAACTCGAAATCCACAGACATAACTGCGGAGGCTGTTTTGGGAAGTTTTTTTAAGTATTTTGGTACAAACGACCCCTGGGGTTTGTTGGCTCATTATTGATAATTGCATAGTCGTCTGATTTCTTAACACCCATCATCTTTGTTTCCGAACAAAACACACAGCAGTTAATATCGAACATTTGCATTGCTGTGCAGATATGTTCAGTGCATTGCAGATACAAACTGCTTCCATGCACTCACTGTATTGCTGCTGATGACAATGACGCCTGCATTACTCTTTGTCCTCAGGCTTGCTGTCAGTGCTTCTTGGTTCTGTCTAACGTTTGTTTTTCCGGCAGTACTGGTTGCTCGTTAACAGTGATACACATTAATATGTTTATTGTAGGAGAGTAGATCAGTATGCACCACGTGTACAGTTTAGTTTCACTGAATTCAGGGGAAGAGAAGAATAAACCTATGCTGATATGTTCCCAGACCGTAATAAATCACATCATAGTACTTTTGTATCTATCGGAGGATTGTTGCATTTCTTTGTGTTCTGTTTTGTACATTTCAGTGTTTGCATATGGCAGGCTTTTCTTCGTTCTTGTGAAGGCTCTTTCACGGAAAAAAGGCAATTGTGGTAATATAAGGTCCACGATCTCTGTGCCCCAGGAAGACCAAATGGGCACGTCTTAATAAAAAATTATTTTGAGTGCTGAATTGAGACACGATTTGTGAACACACGTTAAATGGGATTAATATCGTCTGTCAAGTAATAATAAAATTCAAGGAGGTATGTTCTGTCTTTGCAACTAAATCAAAGGCAATTTGGTTTTTGCCACATGCGTTTCGCTTCTTTTATTTATGAAACATCTTCAGTGGTTTGTAATACATGTTTGTTTTTATATGAATAATACGTGCATTGTGTAGTAATTACATGTATGTTAATCTGCTACATTTTCTCATATCACTCTCTTGTTTATCGGCTTGTTTGCAGCACAATTTTCGTGAGGTTATGTTATCGTTTGGTGTTACTTACGATTTCCAATGTTGTTAGTTACAACACTTCAGTTGCACTTTTCACTGTGTGTTGAACATGTGTGTGTTTATAGTGTGTAGTGTTGCTGACTGTCGCTGTGGGTTTAACTTTCGTCTTTTGTTTATGTTGTGTATGTGTAGTTTGACATTTGCTGATTTGTTGTGTCTGTGGGGGCGAGGTGTTTTGTTATGGGTGAGTGTGCTAGTCTCAGTGTGAGTGTGTGTGTGTGTGTGTGAGAGAGAGAGAGAGAGAGAGAGGGTGAACAAATGAACAAATATCAAACCACAAATACACAGCACAAACAAGAGACTAAACACACAGCGACAGTTTGCAACACAAACACGTCCAACACATGGTGCAAAGTGCATGTGAAATTTTGTAATAAATACAGCCGAGAAAATGACAAAAGCCGGTTATCTGGGTTATAGAGACCGAGTAACACATCTCCAGCGTAGCACACATGAACTAACAACATTGAAAATCGTTACGATAATTTAAACTCCCTAAACTTGTGCTGCAGAAGTTGCTTGTAACCTGAAAAGAAACACAACACACTAACATACTTGGAACTACTACATAATGCACGTGTTATGCATATAAAAACAAACATGTACAACAAGCCATTGAATATGCTTCATAAACAAAAGAAGCGTATGGTATCGATAGCTACGATGCCACGACGTAGGTACAAGTTCTTAGGTTGGCACTACGACACAGACACCGACGACAGCGCCCTCTAGCCGGCGCTGTGCAGCTCTACGAGCGACGCTCCACATTCTACCCATTTGATTCCGAGTAGACGACGAAAGCAACATTGTTTCTGTTTCATAGTGGGCGAGCCACTACAGATTTTGCCTTTGTAACTTATAGTTGATAGCTTTGATTCATGTACGGCTTCGTACCTACGTGCTCATCTCAGCCAAAGTTAAGTAATAATTTATGTATTCATATTCTTTGTGGTGTCACCGCCAGACACCACACTTGCTAGGTGGTAGCCTTTAAATCGGCCGCGGTCCGGTAGTATACGTCGGACCCGCGTGTCACCACTATCAGTGATTGCAGACCGAGCGCCCCCACACGCCAGGTCTAGAGAGACGTCCTAGCACTCGCACCAGTTGTACAGCCGACTTTGCTAGCGATGGTTCACTGACAAAATACGCTCTCATTTGCCGAGACGATAGTTAGCGTAGCCTTCAGCTACGTCATTTGCTACGACCTAGCAAGGCGCCATTATCATTTGCTATTTATCTTGTGATGCATGTACCGTCAGACCGATGTTCACCAATTATGGATTAAAGTTAAGTATTCCAGCAGCTACGTACTTTTTTTACTAGACTCAACTCCTTTAACTGTTCCAGACCTCACGCCAGCCTGCGTGAGCCTAAACGCGTGCCTTTCGGCTTCCTCTCATAGTGGCTTGGCTGTCTTGCCAAGTCACAACATTCTTCCTATAGTAAAGGTGCATTAAATTTACACGCAGTACCGAAGTACTTCACCTTTTCCTGCTCCTACTCGCGTCCTTCACTCTCGGCCTATTTTGCAGAAGCAGTTCACAGGAGCAGATCCACGCGCCGCCTATCCAGACAGGATACAAAAAAGCGAAACGCATACCGCAAAAAGACAAACTGCCTTTAGTTTAGTCGTAAAGACGAAACGTACCTACATGAATTCTGATCAACTAGGGAACGACGAAAAACCAAAAAAGTTACGAGGATAATACAATGTTTTATATATCTTTTTTATTTACTCTTTTCCGAGACTTTCACAGTAAGGCTTGAGTATGCAATAACAAATATTTTAACATTTCATAACTTTATCTTGAAGCTCTCGAAGAATGAAATTACAATGAAATCCAGACAATTAGCTGCCTACAGGCGTTGATAAATAACAACGGGGACTCTAACGAGGGATCTCCTGCTTACGTGGCTGGCGCTCTATCCGGCTGAGCCTTCGCGGACACAGATGCAACTGCAGGTGCTTATCTCTAGCACGCTCCCCGTGAGACCCAGGCTTCCAACTTACTGTCCACTACATTTGTAGTGCCCGTACCCACTATACTCATTACTCGCGGCAGTCAATCTACTGATTCCCGTAAGAGTTTGAGCACTGTGAATGCATCCGCACGGAAGAAGATCATTGGGCGGTAAGGCTTATCTATATGAAGATGGTATCTATTCTTTCGGACATGTCCGAACACTAACAAAACAAATAATTCTTAGCTACATTACTCTGTAACAAGTCATCGAAGACCACGGGTCTTTCATTCCAAAATAGTCGCAAATTACGCCTTATCAACGTTCGAAATTTTGTCTGTGGATTTCGTGTTCGCCCTTCATGCCCTTTGAAGAGTAATGTCCTATAACACACTCTGACTACAATTTTCTTTTCTGAAGATCTGTCTCCGATAAGAAAGACATGTTGTTTTCTCTGTATGTCCATGTTTTCATAGATGGTGCGGGAGTCGACTGTTCGATATAGTATGTCAAATTAAATACCTTTCAGATGTCTAGTTTCCATACTTATTTTATTTGCCAAATAAGTTTGGAAACTAGGTGGCTGAGAGGTACTTAATCTATGTCGTGCTCTATTTGCTACAAGTTTTCCATTCCAGTTACAAAACTGATTTGACACTCCATGCACTGTTATTTTGTTGGTTGGGCAGCTGTATCGAACGCCTTCTAGAAGCTAAGGATCATGGCATCCACCTGTGTGCCGGTATCAGATGCCTTCTGGACCTTGTGGATGAATAGAACGAGCAGGGTTCATACCATCCTTCTTTGTAGAATTCGTTTTGTTTTTACAGAGACGTTAGGTCTGTAGAAGGGTCATAACACGAGAGTTCGAAACGGTCCTAAATTTCTACGACAGACTGACATCAACGATATAGATCTATAGTAGTGTACATCTGTTTGGATACCCTTCTTGAACGTGACGCTCATCTCCACATTTTACCAGTAAGTATGATCCTATTGGTTGCAATATGTCACTGCCTTCCTCCCGCTTTCGATCTAAGATACCCAGCCAGAGTCCAATGTGGACTCCGAACCACGGTGTAACTCGACAGTTTTCACATTAACGAAAAGTCACAAGCGACAGACTGAAAACCTTGGAGTGATTGGGCATCGAACCTGTGTCCTGTCGATTTGTATTCTGGCACATCACTGAGCCACAAAGATAAATAAAATAATGATAAGAGATGAATGAAATTAGTTACGTCTTGATGCCTCACTTGTAACCTTCATGTGCTTGATGTACTGTGTAAGTAGGCTGTTTGCGTTTTCTTATTGGCAACGTTACGTAGCGCTCTGTATGAAAATCACTGGCTGTGCTGTGTGCAGTCTGTGGCTAGTTTGCATTGTTGTCTGCCATTGTAGTGTTGGGCAGCTGGATGTGAACAGCGCGTAGCGTTGCGCAGTTGGAGTTGAGCCGCCAGCAGTGGTGGATGTGGGGAGAGAAATGGCGGAGTTTTGAAATTTCTAAGACTGGATGTCATGAACTTCTATGTATATTATGATTTTTCAACACTATTAAGGTAAATACATTGTTTGTTCTCTATTAAAATCTTTCATTTGCTAACTATGCCTATCAGTAGTTAGTGCCTTCAGTAGTCTGAATCTTTTATTTAGCTGGCAGTAGTGACGCTCGCTGTATTGCAGTAGTTCGAGTAACGAAGATTTTTGGTGAGGTAATTGATTTGTGAAAGGTATAGGTTAATGTTAGTCAGGGCCATTCTTTTGTAGGGATTATTGAAAGTCAGATTGCGTTGCGCTAAAAATATTGTGTGTCAGTTTAAGGACAGTCATGTATAATTGTTCTAAGGGGACGTTACATATGTCGACCATTAGCCAAGGATACCTCACTGGAATCTTCTGATTTTTTCTTGTAGTTTGTGTAATTAGTGTAGCTATTGTTTATTGCTAGCGCGTAATCATAGAGAGAATTTCCTTTGTAGTTCTAGTTTTTCATTGTTATACAGTAAAACACTTGTGGCATGCTTGTACATTTGCACCAAATATTTCGCAGCTGCGCTTGCAGTTAACGAGATATTATTTTCAGTGCTATGTTAATGTGTTCTCTTATTTTTGCTCTTCAAATTGTGATTTTCCGTGTTATCGTGTGAAATATTGTGACAATAATGGCGTGTGAAAAACGTAATACTAGGCTCCAAAGTAAACTGAGAAATGACAGTGAAGTCGAAAGCAGTGTGTTAGCGCCACCGAGTAATGAATTAAGTAATATTCAAAGTTGTAATTTGGTAATTGTGCATAGGGAAATGGAGCGAGCTGCAAATAATGGTGTAGACAGTAAAACAATTAGTGAACAAGGAAGCGTTATCGATCGATCGGTCGGCAACAGCTCGCCTCAGGATTCCGAAATGACAGGACACAGTCTTGCAAATACTGTAGATTCAGGCTTTGCGTCCTCACCGTTTTCTCAAATAAGTCAAGACACGTTTTCTGCTTGTCAAAATGTGAATGTTTCCGGTGCAAATTCACTGCCGAAAAGCACTGAGGAACATTTTTCTGACACCAGTGCATTGTTATTACAGTTAATGCAACAAATGGGACAAAGGCTACAAAAGTTAGACACAACGCTTGAACAAAATCAGAAACAAATGGGACAAAATCTTCAAAAGTTAGACACAATGGAACAAAATCAGAGACAAACACAGAAAAAGCTTCAAAAGTTAGACACAATGGAAGAAAATCTTCAAAAGTTAGACACCACACTTGAACAAACACGTGAATATTTAACTACTGAGTTACATAAAATCGATGCGATATGTCAGAAAGTCTGTAATGACGTAAAAACACAAATTTATGAGCATTTTCAACCTATTTTTTCGCGGCATGAAAATGCCATACAGAATCACGAAGCAGCCATAAAAGAACTGCAAACTATTGTTCATGAAAATCAGACACCTTGCAAGCTAAAATTGACTCAGTTGCATGTACCGATTCGGTTACGCAACTTGCAAAATCTCAGGAAAAGAAAGGACACAGTAGATATGATTTCAACACAAATGGACACTCTGAAACTTGGTTCAGAAAAACACACAGAGGACATAATTTCACTATCGGATAAAGTAGCCGAACTTTCGGATCAGTTCACTAACTTATCTGCAAAGGTAGATGATGATCTGAATGACACAAGACCTATAGCCATCACTAACACAGAAGAGTATGAACAAATTAAGAAATACAAACACAATCAGAATCAAATTAATACGCAATACAAAAGAGAAATCCGGGAAGTACAAGATCAGTTGGCACAAGTAATACAATAATTACATATTTCAGAGGACACTCGCGCTCCAACACGGGAAGAGGGACTTAGAAATACGGAAAAGCCACAAAATAATAACACAGGGCATTTTGGAAATTATGAAAGAAATTGGCAAGGTGCACCGAATTTTCAGATGGTTCCTCCGACACGACGTAACAATGACCGATATGCTACTCGCCGACACGATGATTTTGACTATAAGCTGTTCATTACTACACGTAAATTCAAAACATTTAAGAATTCTGGCAACGACATTCATCCACAAGCGTGGCTCCATCAATTCTCTCATTGTTTTCCTCCCAACTGGTCATTGGAGCACAGGTTACAATTTATGTGTGGCTACTTGGAGAATGAAACAGCTGTAAGAATGCGATCGGTCATTCACGATTGTCACAGTGAAGGAGAATTTTATCATGCCTTCCTCTCCACATATTGGTCTCAAGCTACACAAGACCGAGTAAAACATAGCATCATAATGATGAAACATTTCGAACAATCTGAATTTTTCCGGTCTTGTGAAATATTTTGAAGACATGTTGCACAAGAATCAGTACCTGTCAAACCCATACAGCCCCTCAGAACTCTACCGCATTTGGTTAATCAAATTACCTGAACATTTACGACCTGTTATTTTGGCAGGACGTTGCAAAGACGACATTGAAGCTTTTCAGGGATTCTTACAAGAATTAGAAATTGACACTGACAATCGCAGGACGCGAAAACAGGAACACAACAATTACAGGTCACATCCGTCACAATTCCGCGATAACAGAAATAATAAATGGACACAACAAGGCTATTCCTAAAACACAAATCGTGACCAAAACAGACACCACCCATATGACAACCACTGGCAGAGTAATAGTTACAGAGAAAGATCACATTTCCGTAGTAATGAATATGACAGAGATAACCATAGAAACAGACAATATGGGAACGAAAATAATTATTATCAAGGGAGACAGAATAACTTCAGACACAACGGTCCACCACACAGTTACGATTCCAGGAGAAATTCTCTACAACATGACCGACAAACAAGAAAATATGTAAACTACCGACAAAACGACAGACCTGAATTCCATCAGAACTGGCGAGCTTCAAACAGGGCAGGGCCTTCTCGTCAAGGTGAATTTGTAGAAGTTAGGTCTCCTAATCCCAATAACGTCGCGCGCCAACAAAGAGACAGACAATGACTTGCACCGCAGGCAGCCATGTGCGCCGGCTGGCTCAGCGAAAAATAACATAGACGCTAACCTTGAGAAAAATGTTAGCATTCCTTACCGACGTATACAACATGATAATTGCTTTGAAGTTGAAACTCTGCGCACTAGGAAGAGTAAAGGATTGCATCATATTTCACATGTAAAACCGTTTATTGAGAGATAATCTGCTTTTTAACTTTGTCTTTGCCATAAAATTTTTCACTTCACATTTCTAGTATGCTTTGTCAGACTTAAGAAACTGTTACCATGCATCAATGTTTGAAGTTAAATATCCAGTCAAGAACCAAGAGAACTTATTTCAACAGAAATTACGAATGCATTATTATAGTGAACAGACGACGCAGTGTTGTTATTTGTACATTCTTGCTTGTTAGTTGCACGATTACGTAACGACTATAAGGCTCACATACTTAGAACATTTACCAGTACTGCTAATGCGATTTTAATGCAACATTTTGGTTTACTTGAAAATACATTCTGGATTTAAACTACTTTCTGTGAGATACCAGTTGACACAGTGGTTAGTTTATGTGACAGCTACACGATTTTATCACGACGCTACTAATGAGTGACAATTTACAATGTTGCTTTTGCGGTGTTTCTGTTTTATTTCTGCACAGTTTTTCTGAATTATTCTGGAATGTAAAACATGTTTTAGTAGTAGCTTTGGTGGCATAGCTACAATGAGACTGCCTTTTCCGTAGCACAACAATACGTTACAGCACAGTACTTTCTTCATCACGGCAATAAGCGTAATAACTACGATATCTATACACAAAGCATTTCACTTTTGTTTATTACGAGGTGAGTACATTGATTTCAGCAGAACTTTGCTTACAGAGGACGATAACTACGACACTTCCACAGAATTATCTTACGGCAACATGCACATTTAGCGCTAAAGGACACGTATTTGAGTGATTAATTTTGTACTTAAAACATTTATTTTTTAAAGATTTTTGAATTACAATGATACAAAGGTTTTCCATGATACATTTCATTCCATTGCTGTAATCTGTAACACCTGAGGGTATAATTACATTAATCCTCAGGGGGGTACACACTTACTTTGTGTACCATGTGCTTGGCAAGCACAAGGAGCCCTAGCTAATATGGTATTTGCTTATACAACTTTACACATCGGTACCATATTCCTCCAACATAGAATTACATAGCTACCTGATTATTTAACAGAGAAACAAACATTTTTTTTACTACATCAGTGACATATGTTTACACAATTACACCGTTGGATAACTTTACACTTATGAAACTCTATTTTGTCTGTACTGTGTGAACTGTTCATATTTTTTCGGAACCATTGTGATACTATGAGAGCTTTGAATGATGTATTTGGTATGAGATCATGATTTTTAAAGTACGTTTGAGTTAGATGACGCTATTGAAATGAGCAGAGAATATTTTTTAGGGTTTGAAATTGTTGGAGGAAGCTACGACGTTTTTGAGATTTGACTGAGGTGTTATGATGTTATTTTAACGACGACGATGTGTATTATGCTGTTGAGGTATGTTTATGATCAATAAGATGATGGTACCGTACACGAGGAATTTGATTATGCTACGTATTTATTATGATGAAATATTGAAGAAGTGTCGACAAATATGTATATGAATAATGAGTAGTGTTTAGGGACTCTGATTTGTGGAAAACGATGTTGGAAACCAAGAATCGTACTTTAAGAGTTATGAAATGTGTGTAAATGCGTGAATGTATCACAATGCCGACGAAAACTTTTTGAACACTGTTATATTCATAGGATTTTGTTTCTACATATTTGCAACGCAAATTCTCGACCTGTGAAATTTTTTATATGAGACTGTCACTGTAATGCAAACTGGTGTCGTAAATATTTCAGTAAGAAAGTTAAGTGACCACCTTCACGTAATGAGTCGTGGGCACCCAGCTGTGCGACAGTTGCCTGGAAAAAAGCCATTAGTGTGTGCCTTTTCAGAGGCACAGGTGGAGAAAAAAAAAGAGGCCATTATCCTCGCTATTGACATTCCTTTGTAGAAAGCATCGCAAATATGACACGCTCAAACTTGAAAACATATGATTATATTGTGGAGCTCTTAATTTATGATATTTACTAAAATGCCTAATGAAACGATGAGAAACATTTCACGGCTATTGTCTAGCTAGTTGAGAGTAATGCCGTATGGCTTGCTTTATGTATTTATTTACTCATTTTGTTTAATATCTAGTTTCTAGCTGCACTGCAGCATTGATTAAAATAAAATTTAATAGATGTACTAATATAGTTATTTGATGCCTACAGATCCAGTCAATTATAAATTTATGATCTACTTCCAAGAAAACGAGGGCACGTAAATAGACATTTCCCTTCACAGGAATTGCATAAATAATTTTTTTACGATTTGGTAACTTATCTGCTAGCGTAAGTTCTCGTGATGCATCACCCTAGTGTTAAGATGTGACATAGGTATTAAACATGCCCGTTTTTACTGTAATATTTTTTCTGCTTGAGCTATGTCATGTTTAGATATAAGTTATTGCATTTGCAGCTGCTGTTTGCCAGGCATAGTGCTACTGACTTTCACTTTGTATTACTCTGTTAAGCCAGTTTTACTACTGATTTATTTTTCTTGTTTGCTGCACATTGCCTTATATTAGTTGTAATATTGCAATTGCTTTGCTAATTTCTATAATGCTGCTTGCTTTGCAAATTTGCATTTTTTTGTCATTGCTGTTTGTGTTAATTGTTTTGTGCTGCTGCATTGCCTCGTCCCCTAGTTTAGCATCTGAACTCAGTAGATTTAAGTTAGCTTAAGATGGGGTAGGCTATATAAAAGAACAAGTTGTGATGAATTGGAAGAAATGCATTAAGAATCTATAAGAAAATGGTTTGGCCAAACAAGTATTCTGAGAGAGGATAATAACAAAAAAAAACATAGGGTTTAGGGACAACAGGTTTAGGCAGTATTTTCTTGGAAATAAATGATGAGGTAAGATAATGGAAAATAAATAATGAGGTAAGAAATATGTGAACATATAAATACAGAAAGCATGCTTGGATAAAATTTTTTTGGTGGAAACAAATGTTGAAATAAGAGGAAAAATATATGGAATGAAGTTTTGGGGTGGACTGCAGTACCAAATGTCACACTGAAAACAAACCCTGTCCTGTATTTTTGTGTTATTACACTACGTGAATTTGTGTTTTTCCTGTCTTAATGTGTCTAGCTAATAAGAGTTATGTTGTAGAATTTTTCTGATAATATGTTATTTTCTTTGTAAAGATGTTTAGACATTATTTATTCTGTTCTGTTTTAATGCTCATGTGTGAAGTTGATGTTTCGAAAGTTATTCTGATCTTTTATGTATGTACTCATGTCATAATTCCTGTATCACTGATGTACATGTTATTTCGATTCTTTTGTAAAGCTTGTACTACAAATGTTCTCTGTATTGTTATGTTCTTTAATGATGTATTTTGTGCCTTTGTAATTGTATTCTTATGTTCTAAAATTGGAATTGACATCAGTTCATCAAATTAAGTATCATTTCACTGCACACGTTTCCGTTGGTCATCGTGAGAAGTAGGGACTGATAGTGTTTGCACGTGTGTTAATAATTCAGCAAGGGTCTGGATAACAGCATTGCTGGTTCTAAGGACAATTAAAAAAAAACTTTGTGAATGCACAATTGGTGGTTTATGGACTTGCTATAGTACAAGACTCTTCGATGGTGATTGTGCACCTGCACAGTCGCAACAGATGGCTGCTGGCCGTCTCTACATGGACTACAGTGGATCTGCATCTTTGACGGCCCACCAATACCATAATCTCTACCAGGACTACAGTGGGTCTGCTCTGTGATGACCTACCTACCAGTATTGTTCAAAACTTCGAATGACCCTGCTGTGGGTTTGCTCTGTTGTGGCCCATCACCTGTCTGCATGTCGAGAGTCAGCACTGTCTTTCCGTTGGAAGGACAACGCTACTTCTTCAAGACTGCGTGGAAATCCACTACTTCCGTGTGCATTTTCTTTTACTGCTCAGACTTTGAGAAAAACACTGCTATTTTACTGTGATGAATGATCAGGACTTTCTTTATGGACTGTGAGAAAATTTTATCTTTTGACCAACACTGTATCAATAAGTGTGTGCATTTGATTTCTTTGTTATTGTAATTATGAAAAAATTTTTCAAATCTGTATTGGCCACTGCCCAAAACAATTTGAAAATTTTTGTGGGGAGCATGGGGGCTATGTAAGTAGGCTGTTTGCGTTTTCTTATTGGCAACGTTACGTAGCGCTCTGTATGAAAATCACTGGCTGTGCTGTGTGCAGTCTGTGGCTAGTTTGCATTGTTGTCTGCCATTGTAGTGTTGGGCAGCTGGATGTGAACAGCGCGTAGCGTTGCGCAGTTGGAGGTGAGCCGCCAGCAGTGGTGGATGTGGGGAGAGAAATGGCGGAGTTTTGAAATTTCTGAGACTGGATGTCATGAACTGCTATGTATATTATGATTTTTCAACACTATTAAGGTAAATACATTGTTTGTTCTCTATTAAAATCTTTCATTTGCTAACTATGCCTATCAGTAGTTAGTGCCTTCAGTAGTCTGAATCTTTTATTTAGCTGGCAGTAGTGACGCTCGCTGTATTGCAGTAGTTCGAGTAACGAAGATTTTTGGTGAGGTAATTGATTTGTGAAAGGTATAGGTTAATGTTAGTCAGGGCCATTCTTTTGTAGGGATTATTGAAAGTCAGATTGCGTTGCGCTAAAAATATTGTGTGTCACTTTAGTGAATGTTTGAGTACGTTCAGTTTTGCTCAGCTGTTTGAAAATCAAATAATGTAAGAGGTTTATCAGCACAGTAAATCAGAAATTTTTCTAAGGGGACGTTACAACTGTTGGTGATCGTATGGTCTTAGATTACCAGCTGTAGATAAAAGGAATAGTACAAATTGATTGTAAAAACAGTAGAGGCAGGTACAGGGCTCAATAAGGAGCTAATTTTAGTGTAAGTGTTGCCAGTCTAAGCCAACGGCCTTGCCACAGTGGTAACACCAATTCCCATCAGATCATCGAAGCAAATGGCGTCAGGCTTGGCTAGCACTTGGATGTGACCGCCTGTGTTTGCCGAGCGCTGTTGGCAAGCAGCAGGGTGCAGTCAGTTTTTGTCAGGCCAATTCAGAAGCTATTTGACTGAGAAGTAACATCTCTAATACCAACAGAAAAAACTTCAGACGAATGCCACAAAGAATACAGACACGAGAGGCCATGCAGGTGACAAACCTATATGCAGCACCTAGACAGACACCATAGTGTGGAGGATGAAAACTAAGCCAGAATAAAAAACGTGACAAAAATACACTAGACTTACGTAAGTATAGCTATCACAATGGATAAATCTAAATTAGACCCATACATGAACATAGATGTAAACAGTTGCCATACGCAAACATGGCACTTTAAACCTGTCAATAGTGTAATTATTTTAGTAATAGCTCTAGTAATTAGCTTAGTTGTAGCTATAGTATAGCATAGATCTTCTAAGTTTAAGGGTTAAATCAAAAGATATTGGAGCCTGAGGATCAGTGGCTTGACGACCAATTTCAAGGCGCTCATCATCAGTACCCCAGGGTGGCGGGACTGTAAACTTCTTCCTTTCCTATCTTCTTTACTCTTCTTCATTGTTAACTATTTATTTGTATTTCTTTTTCAAATTTTCAAAATTACTTGTTAAATTTTTGTTAAATGGTTTTGGGAAAGCTGCCAAAAGAAAGGAAACGAAGCAAACAAAGAAAACAAATGAAAGAAAATTAAAAGTCGGATATCAGCGACAGTATGCTGGCCCCTATTTTGATTGTACAAGAGGTGAGAGCCTTCCTACACGTACGTCAGGGGGCAGATGATGGCGCAGTGTAACTGTGAAACTGGTAGCAAAAAGAAAATACAACTGGAAATTTGGACGGCTGAAGATGTTGTGATTTCACATTTTTACTCTCCCAAATTACAAGCCAAGGCACTAAAAATGATACTGACTTCCACTGTGTTGTCTATTTTCGTATGTGTTGTTAGTTACGAATGTTTATACAAGTAATAGGAACGTGGACGAACATGTTGCAATGATTAAAATGAACATTTTACTATTTATTTAGTTACATGTTAGTCATGATAGACTGAGTGTTGTTTAAATCAAAAAGAGGATATGTCGGTCATTTTCTATTAAAAAACCTAAACTCCACCCGAACAGGCCATGAAGGCGCAACGGTACCAACCGGCCACTGTGTCATCCTCAGCCCACAGGTGTCAGTGGGTGCGGGTATGGAGGGGCATGTTGTCAGCACACCATTCTCCCGGCCATACGTCAGCTTACGAGACTGGAGCGGTTACTTCTCAATCAAGTAGCTTCTCAGTTTGCCTCACTGGGGCTGAGTGCACCTCGCTTGCCAACAGCACTTGGCAGTCCGGATTGTCACCCATCCAAGTGTTAGCCCAGCCCGACAGTGCTTAACTTCGGTGATCTGATGGGAACCAGTGTTACCACTGTGCCAAGGTCATTGGCCCATTTTCTATTACTATTTTCTATTGTTTGCCTCTATTCTATAATTACAGATTTTGGTATAAGATTGTATTCTTTCTGATGAACATCTGGGAGAAACTATAAGCTTTGGGAATAATACTTTAATGATTATACAGTCTTTTCAATATATCTCAAAACTTCTGTTACAGACATGTCCTCCTTTTGAACTCAACATCTCATTTATTGTCACTATAAACAGCATGATGATCAGTGCCAGGCCTTACAGATAGTCACTTTCTGAAGTCCATTAAACAATACGATAGTGGCAGACCATCTACAGCGCACTTTCCCAAATGACTTCTCAAAGTTGGTTTTCCATTATACAGTCAGCTAATACGTCACAGATGCTCATGAAGTTGGCTAAAATGCATATTAAGAGTAGATGTTAGCCCCTGAGTGGGTCAAAGAAGTTACAATACAGCACACGGTAATACAAAGATGTTAAGTATAGGAATGCAAGTGGCATATTTTCATGGAGATATTAATCATTTACTGATCGGGCGCAGACTTTAATATGATTGGACATGGGTTCTTAAACTTCCTCATAGATGCTGCCTCTAAGATGTCCAAGCCCTGACTAAAGATTGGGGAGGGGGTTGGTTTGTAAAGACTGGTGTATGAACGTTGCAGTATTTCGGAAACTACATAGTGGTTTGAAAAACTGCTAGGATGTTTAAATTTTGCTAATATTGATGAGCTGTATGATAAAACAGAAACTCTGCTTACATTTTCCTAAACTACTACACATTTTGTAAAGTTCATGGAATTATTTTGTACATCCACGTTGGGTATAACAGATTTATGAGTACAGGTGCCAGCTATAATTACTGATCCAAACTTTTGCAAATTCTTAATCAATGTCTGAATGAATTGGTATAGCGTATTATTTGGTTCATTAAAAATTACAGCAAAGAGTTATAGTGTTAAACGCTGGAGGATAACGAGTACAATGGCCAAATATGCAATGCAAAATATGTAGATGCTTCTCATATTTAAGATTAATTATCTAGTAAGATAATCAATTTGAGGAAAACCAAAATACGTTACTATAAAGTCTGGATGCCAGTATTTCTACAGAGTGATGCAAACATGTTCATCCTGACTGATTATCTCAGCCAAAGTCCCCTATCTCGTATTGTAGCAAAGCTTTAAGTTGTTAATAACTTTTAATTAACAATTTCCAACTAATGCTGCTGATCAAATCAGCACACTGCAAAAGGAAAAGCCTGAATAATATATCGAAGGGAGGCAAAACCTAATTCAAATTTTGGTAGACTCAAGTACTGTACAAACTGCACATGTAGTTCATAGACACTTGGACAAGAAGTGGAAAATGAATAGAAAAAGCTTAATTATTAACAGGAGTGCAACCATAGCAAGTGGAGAGGTTCCCACCTGCTATTTCATAGGCAATGCACCTAAAGTAAATAAAAAGTTTTGTTCAGCAAAACAAGTATTGTGTGAAGTAGATAATTGTACACCTTGCGATAGCCTTTTTAAGGACCTTCAACTGAACTTTAATACACACTAATGGAAAAAATATCGCAACCCCAAAAAATAGTTAATGTATAGTAATGAAATTTCGGGACTACATTTGTCTAGGTAATATATTTCACTGATTTAACATTGCTAGATCACAGGTTAATGCGTACTACAGTTGATCAGCGAAAGAAGGAAGTACAAAATGTTCAAGGTAATTTAGGAATACAGAAATTTTAGTCACTTAGGAATGAAATAATTAGAAAGTGCAGGTAAGCTAAGGCTTAAACTGAAGAAATCGAAAAGGAAGCGATTGTCAGAAGGACGGACTCAGCATTTAGGAAAGTTAAAACAACCTTCGGAGAAATTAAAAGCAAGGGCAATAACATTAAGAGTTGGGAATTCCATTGTTAAAAGCAGATGAGTGGATAGGTGGAAATAGTACATAGTGAGACCAAGGACGTGTCTGATGACGGGACAGAAGGAGAAACAGGATTCGATAGAGAAGAGATAGGGGCTCCAGTATTAAAGCAGAAAGCACAAGAGCATTCAAAGACTTAAAATCAAAGAAAGTAGAAGGGACAGATACATTCAATCGGAATTTTTAAAATCAATGGGGAACTGGCAACAAAACGATTATTAACGTTGGTGTGTAGTTCCTGCGGACATGCATGCCTGCACTGCGGCGACAAGAGCCGTCATGAAACATAGTAAATGTATTCGCAGTTGCGAATATGAACAACCGTCAGCTGTATAATGGAATGACAAGAAAATTTGTGCCTGACCGGGACTCGAACCTGCATTTCCCGCTTATCGTGAGCCTAACGGTAAGGCGACCGCTCCTGAGAAGCAGGAAATGGGGGTTCGAGTCCCGGTCAGGCACAAATTTTCTTTGCCGTCATTCCATTATACAGCTGATGGTTGTTCATATTCGCAACTGCGAATACATTACTTGTATTGTTCGCCGTGTGTCTGGGTATATACTTTTAGCAAATAAAGTCGATGTTTTGACATGTTCCTTCACTTAAAAGCAAGTTGCCAAACAGAATTGAACAAGAACGTACTTTATGAAGTTTGCTTTGGCAATTAATAAAGTTTCTTCTTGTTAGTTTCTCAATTCCGATACCACGCTCTAACTTTTTGAACACGGATAGTGACAAATAGCCTCACTTCGATGCTGGGCTAAACGAACTGACTTGACGGGCAGTGTGCAATTGTTATGGTGTCTGCAAAATGTCTGTACAAACCCACAGCACCTACGAAGAAAATTTGTCTGTACTAGCGATACAATGAAATTCAAAATTTATAAGAAGCATTACCGACAAACCTGCGCTGTCCCGAGATCACGTGACCCTGGTTGCATTGTATTTTGACAGCGAGAAATCAATTCAGCACGTCTCAATGCTCACCTCACCTCAGAGATACGTGTACTCTGTGCCCATCTCACAAGATATTCCGCAAACATGACGACATTCTGACGTCACGCGCAATATCGACAATCGATGCGGCAGGCGCCGTATTCGTTTTGTCGTATTTAGATGTTTTCTTTTATAACTTGCAGTGTGCAGTTTCAGAGCAAGAGAACAATGGAAATTTACCGCAAACGCGTCACCGTTATCACTAAATCTCAGTTACTACCGGATCAACGATATAAGTCTTCAAGAGATGCTGTAATAACCGAGACAGGAGCCCACATGACCAAGCGCTAGCTTTGTGGATGGTGATGTAGTTAACGGGATCGAAGGATGTAGCTGCGTATCCTGTTACACGTACATATTTTTTTCCATCTTAAGAGTTGTTAACATAATCTGGAACTTTCTTACTAATGTAATACAAATGTGTTCTGAAATATTTGAAGTAAGTCCATTTCAGACTG
The DNA here is from genome assembly GCF_023898315.1 of Schistocerca nitens. Taxonomy (NCBI): domain Eukaryota; kingdom Metazoa; phylum Arthropoda; class Insecta; order Orthoptera; family Acrididae; genus Schistocerca; species Schistocerca nitens. The sequence continues at coordinate 1,072,879,670 of NC_064615.1, read as the reverse complement.
ATTAGAGAGCGAAAGATAAAATAAATATTTGGTTATTTCCGAGTGTGTGGTTAGGCAGGAACCTAAGAGGACAGCTTAAATTCCTGCGAATGAAATGAGCAACAAATAAATTTCATATTCTTCCTTCTCACAAACATTTGGCTGTCTATTTCCGATTGTGTGGCGGTTTCCGAGTGTGTGGTTAGGCAGGAACCTAACAGGACAGCTTAACTGATGTGACTGAAATGAGCAGCAATAAATTTCATATAATGAGCAGCAATAAATTTCATATTCTTCCTTCTCACAAACATTTGGCTGTTCATTTCCGAATGTGTGGCGGTTTCCGAGTGTGTGGTTAGGCAGGAACCTAGGTGGACAGCTCAAATTGCTGCGAGTGAAACGAGGAACAATAACGTTCATTTTCTTCCATGTCACAAAGTCCATAGCGATTCTCGCTGACGATATTGCATGTAACGTCAGAATGACGTCACTTTTGCGGGAAGTTGCGACGGCACCTAACGGTTACTGCTTGAGTGGCTGCTCTTCCAAATAGCATCCCATACGATCAAACCAGTTGCGTCTGTACCTATGGTTACTCGTAATTTAGGTACCTGGGCCAGGCACGGCTATGTTTAAAAAGAATAGCTCGATTTAGTCACAGGGTCGAGCTGCAGTAATAACCTGTATCAGTGATCCCGCAGTGAAACTCTCTCTGCATTGGCTAGAATTGCGAGTTAATAAAATACACAGAAGTGCAAAAGTTAAATGAATAATTTAATAGCAAGGGTTCTATTGTAACATCTATAATTGATGTAGAAGACAGAGAATTATGCTGAATAATGTTTATTCAAGGAAAGACATTTCTGATAAACGGGAAGTGGTCTTATGATATTCAAGTACAATACAAACAGAAATACTCGTCTAAAATACAGCAAAGTTACGTTGAGAGTAACACGAAACTGGTAACAAAATCCCCAAACTACACTCCTGGAAATTGAAATAACAACACCGTGAATTCATTGTCCCAGGAAGGGGAAACTTTATTGACACATTCCTGGGGTCAGATACATCACATGATCACACTGACAGAACCACAGGCACATAGACACAGGCAACAGAGCATGCACAATGTCGGCACTAGTACAGTGTATATCCACCTTTCGCAGCAATGCAGGCTGCTATTCTCCCATGGAGACGATCGTAGAGATGCTGGATGTACTCCTGTGGAACGGCTTGCCATGCCATTTCCACCTGGCGCCTCAGTTGGACCAGCGTTCGTGCTGGACGTGCAGACCGCGTGAGACGACGCTTCATCCAGTCCCAAACATGCTCAATGGGGGACAGATCCGGAGATCTTGCTGGCCAGGGTAGTTGACTTACACCTTCTAGAGCACGTTGGGTGGCACGGGATACATGCGGACGTGCATTGTCCTGTTGGAACAGCAAGTTCCCTTGCCGGTCTAGGAATGGTAGAACGATGGGTTCGATGACGCTTTGGATGTACCGTGCACTATTCAGTGTCCCCTCGACGATCACCAGTGGTGTACGGCCATTGTAGGAGATCGCTCCCCACACCATGATGCCGGGTGTTGGCCCTGTATGCCTCGGTCGTATGCAGTCCTGATTGTGGCGCTCACCTGCACGGCGCCAAACACGCATACGACCATCATTGGCACCAAGGCAGAAGCGACTCTCATCGCTGAAGACGACACGTCTCCATTCGTCCCTCCATTCACGCCTGTCGCGACACCACTGGAGGCGGGCTGCACGATGTTGGGGCGTGAGCGGAAGACGGCCTAACGGTGTGCGGGACCGTAGCCCAGCTTCATGGAGACGGTTGCGAATGGTCCTCGCCGATACCCCAGGAGCAACAGTGTCCCTAATTTGCTGGGAAGTGGCGGTGCGGTCCCCTACGGCACTGCGTAGGATCCTACGGTCTTGGCGTGCATCCGTGCGTCGCTGCGGTCCGGTCCCAGGTCGACGGGCACGTGCACCTTCCGCCGACCACTGGCGACAACATCGATGTACTGTGGAGACCTCACGCCCCACGTGTTGAGCAATTCGGCGGTACGTCCACCCGGCTTCCCGCGTGCCCACTATACGCCCTCGCTCAAAGTCCGTCAACTGCACATACGGTTCACGTCCACGCTGTCGCGGCATGCTACCAGTGTTAAAGACTGCGATGGAGCTCCGTATGCCACGGCAAACTGGCTGACACTGACGGCGGCGGTGCACAAATGCTGCGCAGCTAGCGCCATTCGACGGCCAACACCGCGGTTCCTGGTGTGTCCGCTGTGCCGTGCGTGTGATCATTGCTTGTACAGCCCTCTCGCAGTGTCCGGAGCAAGTATGGTGGGTCTGACACACCGGTGTCAATGTGTTCTTTTTTCCATTTCCAGGAGTGTAAATTGTCATCAAAGATACACGACAACTACGTCTATTTCGTGATCGCAATATACTAAATATTCATCAGCTCAAAACAGTTAGCCGGCCGCTGTGGCCAAGCGGTTCTAGGCGCTTCAATCCGGAACCGCGCTGCTGCTACGATCGCAGGTTCGAATCCTGCCTCGGGCTTGGATGTGTGTGATGTCCTTAGGTTAGTTAGGTTTCATTAGTTCTAAGTCTAGGGGACTGATGACCTCAGATGTTAAGTCTCATAGTGCTTAGAGCCATTTGAACCGTCCAAAACAGTTCAGAGTTCAACATAATGATTCAAAAATTAACACACAAGATACAAAGAATAATATCTCATATGCCTAACCTCAGTTCCATAATGCAAGTGGAAACAATTAGAGACCAACTCTGGAGCACATTCAGACCTCTCGATATATAAAGTCCCTTCAAAAGTTAACGTATTTAAGCGACCGTTCTTTGCCCAGAGTCTATCACCGACGTGACCAAATACCACACATTATCACGGGCAGGTCTGTCTTCTTCCAGAATGAATATGCAAGTGTTCAGGATCCCTCCCTTGAGCTCTTCACTCCAAGGCCCAGTCTCCATTTGACTTTTGAATTGTTCCACTACTGTCTGCTTTCCCATTGGCAGATGGCGTCCCCACCAAACATATATCGTTCTGAAGCCCTACAGACATGATTTGATTCCAAATTACCACTTCCCACACTACATTAACATGTTACAACAGTATTTAAATAAAAGAACGTTGTACATATTCGATCACATTCAGATCATTCACAATAATTAAAAATAACGGGTTTTTCATAAATAAATAATCTAGTATTCCCTCAAAAGCGCCCTCACATTGAATGATAACGAACTATCATTACATATAGTTTAAAGAATTACTTATGCCTGCTTGACAGAAGCATCTTTTGGTTCTCTTTTCAATGGTGGTGTCAGCTAACACATGCGGTTGACCACTTTAAAATTAGTACAGTTTTTTAATAGCACTTGCAATCAACATTTAATATATTTGCACAATAGGAAATTGTTCATTAAATAAAAAGACGAGTATGAGAAACTATGAGGTAGTGATACTGTGTTAATTTTCTGTGTAAATGTGGAGAATATGAGGATCTGACAAACATTTCTGGCTTTGTACCTGTACCTTGGCTCGCCAGCAACAGTCGCCGCCTCTGGAACGGCTGTGGCACTTTGGCGGCCCTGGGCTCTTGCCAACTGCTGGGCTGCAAAAATTTTTTTTTTTTTTTTCCACGCGACAGTGTTATGACTGGTTTGATGCGGCCTGCCGTGAATTCTTCTTCTGTGCCACCCTCTTCATCTAAGACTAGCACTTGCAACCTACATCCTTAATTATTTGCTGGCTGTATTCCAATCGCTGTCTTCCTCTAGGACCATGGTAGTCATTACCTGATGTCTTAACAAATGACCTATCATCCTGTCCCTTCTCCTTGTCAGTGTTTTCCACATATTCCTCTCCTCTCTGATGCTACACATAATCTCCTCATTCCTTACTTTATCATTCCACCTAATTTTCAACATTTGTGTGTAGCTCCACATCTCAAATGCTTCGATTGTCTTTCTTTTTGGCTTTACCACAGTACTCCAAACGTACAACCTCAAAAATTTCTTCCTCAAATTAGGGCTTATGTTTGATACTAGTAGACTTCCCCTGGCCAGGAATGCCCTTTTTGTCAGTGCTAGTCTGCTTTTGATGTCCTCCTTGCTCCGTCCGCCACTGATTATTTTACTGCCTTGGTAGTAGAATTCCACTTTGTGAAAATCAGTTCAAAATGGCTCTGAGCACTATGGGACTTAACTGCTGTGGTCATCAGTCCCCTAGAACTTAGAACTACTTAAACCTAACTAACCTAAGGACATCACACACATCCATGCCCGAGGCAGGATTCGAACCTGCGACCGTAGCGGTCACGCGGTTCCAGACTGAAGCGCCTTTAACCGCCCGGCCACACCGGCCGGCCGTGAAAATCAGTCCTGATGTTAAGTTTCTCGCTGTTTTTATTTCTGCTACTTCTCATTACTTTCGTCGTTCTTCGATTCACTCTCAATCTATATTCAGAACTCATTAGACTGTTCATTCCGCTCAGCAGATCCTGTAGTTCTTCTTCGTTTTCACTCAGGATAGCAATGTTATCAGCGAATTGTACCGTTGATATCGTTTCAGCTTGAATTTTAATTCTACTCCTGTCCCTTTCTTTTATTTCCATCATTGCTTCTCCTATCTACAGACTGAACAGTAGAGGCGAAAGACTAAGTTCCTCCCTTTTTAATCCAAGCACTTTGTTCTTGGTCGTCCACTCTTGTTGTTCCCTTGTTTGTACATATTATATATTACCTATATCCTATAGTTTACTGCTATTTTTCTCAAAATTACGAACATTTAGCACCATTTTACATTATCGAAGTTTTTTCTGGGTCGACAAATCCTATGAACGTGTCTTGCTTTTTCTGTAGTCTAGCAACGTCAGAATTGCCTCTCTGGTGCCTTTACCTTTCCTAAAGCGAAACTGATCGTCACTAACACATCATCAACTTTCTTTTCCATTCATATGTTTACGTTATCCAAAAATTTAAACTTATCTAATAATGGTCTTCAGACTTTTTCACTGTTGTATATTACAAATGCTCGATATGATTGTCCGTAATGTCGACTCTTGCAAATAGTTAATTGTAATGTGTTCTGCAGGATTTGTGGAGAGGCCAAGACAGCAGTTGCTGTTAACATTCATTCAGATAACCTAGTAAATTTACGATCTGGCAGGTAAGAGCTCCATAACATTGCCATGCAAATTATTATGACTGAACGTGCTAAGTTGCATTCGTGAATCGCACTCAGACGTGTGCAACAATTTTATAGTTTGTCTCAATACACGTTTCTAGTAATGAGGTAATAATACTCGTAATATCAATTTCGTGTGTCCCTCTCCGGGCACTTTCGTGTCCGTAACCTATTAATGTAATCCAAATGGAAAAAGGGGGCCTCTGGTTTAACACGTATTGTTTCCGGCATCTCTTCACATAGTTGCGAGATGAAGGCTTGGTTAAAGCGCAAACTGAAAAACCCCTGGCCCGACTGGAATCCGATCCCGTGATTTCTCGATTTCCAGGAACCTCTAGACCACGGCTCCAGACTGTAGAGGGATATTCGCTGAATGAAGTGCCATAATTGAGAATATTCGAATATCTTAGAATATTCTTTTTTGGAGTGTCATGAATGAGCTGCTCGATCATTGATGACAAGTTTGTTGTAATTTCAGTCGTCCGCCTCTAGAAGTCATTGTTCAAAGCAGCACACATGCCATCGACAATGAAACGGTTAAAGCTCGAAACAGTTGAAAGTGTTGTCGTTTCTGATTTTTGTATGATCTTCCAAACTGTCGATCGTTTACGGTACTACCCGCTCTCAATATCTGTGCAAGAGAGACGCCTTAGCTGGGAGATTTCTGTATGGGACTTATCACAAGTAGCAACAGTCGCTTCTGGCGCTAAGCTAAGGAGGTCGCCAAGGCGTCCCAGACGAGTTTTCTACAGTCCGTATCACAATCAGTACCGAAAACTGACAAGAGTGAAAGGTGGTGACAGGTGGGGGAAGGCTGAGGGAAGGGGGAGGGCGGAGAAGGAGACACTCGGTTCCGTACGTAAACGAGAATTCCCGGTTCATTTACTTCATACTAGTTCCTTCTTTTTTGCCGACATAGCGGTCCCATGAACCATGGACCTTGCCGTTGGTGGGGAGGCTTGCGTGCCTCAGCGATACAGATGGCCGTACCGTATGTGCAACCACAACGGAGGGGTATCTGTTGAGAGGCCAGACAAACATGTGGATCCTGAAGAGGGGCAGCAGCCTTTTCAGTAGTTGCAGGGGCAACAGTCTGGATGATTGACTGATCTGGCCTTGTAACATTAACCAAAACGGCCTTGCTGTGCTGGTACTGTGAACGGCTGAAAGCAAGGGGAAACTACAGCCGTATTTTTTCCCGAGGACATGCAGCTTTACTGTATGATTAAATGATGATGGCGTCCTCTTGGGTAAAATATTCCGGAGGTAAAATAGTCCCCCATTTGGATCTCCGGGCGGGGACTACTCAAGAGGACGTCGTTATCAGGAGAAAGAAAACTGGCGTTCTACGGATCGGAGCGTGGAATGTCAGATCCCTTAATCGGGCAGGTAGGTTAGAAAATTTAAAAAGGGAAATGGATAGGTTAAAGTTAGATATAGTGGGAATTAGTGAAGTTCGGTGGCAGGAGGAACAAGACTTTTGGTCTGGTGATTACAGGGTTATAAATACAAAATCAAATAGGTGTAATGCAGGAGTGGGTTTAATAATGAATAAAAAAATAGGAGTGCGGGTTAGCTACTACGAACAGCATAGTGAACGCATTATTGTGGCCAAGATAGACACAAAGCCCATGCCTACTAGAGTAGTACAAGTTTATATGCCAACAAGCTCTGCAGATGATGAAGAAATAGATGAAATGTATGACGAGATAAAAGAAATTATTCAGGTAGTGAAGGGAGACGAAAATTTAATAGTCATGGGTGACTGGAATTCTTCAGTAGGATGGTTCAAATGGCTCTGAGTACTATGGGAAACTCAAACTCAAATTGGCTCTGAGCACTATGGGACTCAACTGCTGTGGTTATCAGTCCCCTAGAACTTAGAACTACTTAAACCTAACTAACCTAAGGACATCACACACATCCATGCCCGAGGCAGGATTCGAACCTGCGACCGTAGCAGTCGCACGGTTCCGGACTGCGCGCCTAGAACCGCGAGACCACCGCGGCCGGCAGTACTATGGGACTCAACTGCTGATGTCATAAGTCCCCTAGAACTTAGAACTACTTAAACCTAACTAACCTAAGGACAACACACACATCCATGCCCGAGGCAGGATTCGAACCTGCGACCGTAGCGGTCGCGCGGTTCCAGACTGTAGCGCCAGAACCGCTCGGCCACCAGCGGCCGGCGCTTCAGTAGGAAAAGGGAGAGAAGGAAACATAGTAGGTGAATATGGATTGGGGGGAAGAAATGAAAGAGGAAGCCGCCTTGTAGAATTCTGCACAGAGCATAACTTAATCATAGCTAACACTTGGTTCAAGAATCATAAAAGAAGGTTGTATACCTGGAAGAATCCTGGAGATACTAAAAGGTATCAGATAGATTATATAATGGTAAGACAGAGATTTAGGAACCAGGTTTTAAATTGTAAGACATTTCCAGGGACAGATGTGGATTCTGACCACACTCTATTGCTTATGAACTGCAGATTGAAACTGAAGAAACTGCAAAAAGGTGGGAATTTAAGGAGATGGGACCTGGATAAACTGAAAGAACCAGAGGTTGTACAGAGTTTCAGGGAGAGCATAAGGGAACAATTGACGGGAATGGGGGAAAGAAAGACAGTAGAAGAAGAATGGGTAGCTCTAAGGGATGAAGTAGTGAAGGCAGCAGACGATCAAGTAGGTAAAAAGACGAGGGCTAATAGAAATCCTTGGGTAACAGAAGAAATATTGAATTTAATTGATGAAAGGAGAAAATATAAAAATGCAGTAAATGAAGCAGGCAAAAAGGAATACAAACGTGTCAAAAATGAGATCGACTGGAAGTGCAAAATTGCTAAGCAGGGATGGCTAGAGGACAAATGTAAGGATGTAGAGGCTTGTCTCACTAGGGGTAAGATAGATACTGCCTACAGGAAAATTAAAGAGACCTTTGGAGAGAAGAAAACCACATGTATGAATATCAAGAGCTCAGATGGCAACCCAGTTCTAAGCAAAGAAGGGAAGGCAGAAAGGTGGAAGGAGTATATAGAGGGTCTATACAAGGGCGATGTACTTGAGGACAATATTATGGAAATGGAAGAGGATGTAGATGAAGACGAAATGGGAGATAAGATACTGCGTAAAGAGTTTGACAGAGCATTGAAAGACTTGAGTCGAAACAAGGCCCCGGGAGTAGACAACATTCCGTTAGAACTACTGATGGCCTTGGGAGAGCCAGTCATGACAAAACTCTACCATCTGGTGAGCAAGATGTATCAGACAGGCGAAATACCCTCAGACTTCAAGAAGAATGTAATATTCCCAATCCCAAGGAAAGCAGGTGTTGACAGATGTGAAAATTACCGAACTATCAGTTTAATAAGTCACAGCTGCACAATACTAACGCGAATTCTTTACAGACGAATGGAAAAATGGTAGAAGCGGACCTCGGGGAAGATCAGTTTGGATTCCGTAGAAATGTTGGAACACGTGAGGCAATACTAACCTTACGACTTATCTTAGAAGAAAGATTAAGAAAAGGCAAACCTACGTTTCTAGCATTTGTAGACTTAGAGAAAGCTTTTATGTTAACTGCAATACTCTCTTTCAAATTCTGAAGGTGGCAGGGGTAAAATACAAGGAGCGAAAGGCTATTTACAATTTGTACAGAAACCAGATGGCAGTTATAAGAGTCGAGGGGCATGAAAGGGAAGCAGTGGTTGCGAAAGGAGTGAGACAGGGTTGTAGCCTCTCCCCGATGTTATTCAATCTGTATACTGAACAAGCAGTAAAGGAAACAAAAGAAAAAATTGGTATTAAAATTCATGGAGAAGAAGTAAAAACTTTGAGGTTTGCCGATGACATTGTAATTCTGTCAGAGACAGCAAAGGATTTGGAAGAGCAGTTGAACGGAATGGACAGTGTCTTGAAAGAAGGATATAAGATGAACATCAACAAAAGCAAAACGAGGATAACGGAATGTAGTCAAATTAAATCGGGTGATGCTGAGGGAATTAGATTAGGAAATTAGACACTTAAAGTAGTAAAGGAGTTTTCCTATTTAGGGAGTAAAATAACTGATGATGGTCGAAGTAGAGAGGATATAAAATGTAGACTGGCAATGGCAAGGAAATCGTTTCTGAAGAAGAGAAATTTGTTAACATCGAGTATAGATTTAAGTGTCAGGAAGTCGTTTCTGAAAGTATTTGTATGGAGTGTAGCCATGTATGGAAGCGAAACGTGGACGATAACTAGTTTGGACAAGAAGAGAATAGAAGCTTTCGAAATGTGGTGCTACAGAAGAATGTTGAAGATAAGTTGGGTTGATCATGTAACTAATGAGGAGGTATTGAATAGGATTGGGGAGAAGAGAAGTTTGTGGCACAACTTGACTAGAAGAAGGGATCGGTTGGTAGGACATGTTCTGAGGCATCAAGGAATCACAAATTTAGCATTGGAGGGCAGCGTGGAGGGTAAAAATCGTAGAGGGAGACCAAGAGATGAATACACTAAGCAGATTCAGAAGGATGTAGGTTGCAGTAAGTACTGGGAGATGAAGAAGCTTGCACAGGATAGAGTAGCATGGAGAGCTGCATCAAACCAGTCTCAGGACTGAAGACCACAACAACAACAACAGCAGTCTAGATTGCTCGATATGGCTACCTAATCATCACCGAATCTCCGTCACATTCCATTCTTGGGACGCGAACTCGGCCAGGAGTTGGAAACAAAACTTATCTGACCAAATTGCTTTCTTTCATTGTTTCCAGGTTCTACAGCTTCTGCAGCACCTTTTCCTGTTACGAGCATTTCCGACACTGATGTGCAGTTTTGGAATTCCAATTCGGCGTGCAACTCTCTGCATATGGATCTCCCTTCGTGGTTCTTTTCCGCTGACAGTGTTCGCAAGAGCGACATTCAGTTCAGCAGATCCTTTTGCAGCTTAGTTTTCGTCACTATCCTCGTCATTGACAGTCTGTCACGATCACATGGCACACGCTTTCGTCCGCGTTGTAACTTGGTAGATGATGAACTTCCGGGCAGGTTAAAACTGTGTGCCGGACCGAGACTCGAACCCGGGACCTTTGCCTTTCGCGGGCAAGTGCTCTACCAACTGAGTTACCCAAGCACGACTCACGCCCGTCCTCACAGCTTTACTTTTGCCAATACCTCGTCTCCTACCTTCCAAACTTAACAGAAGCTCTCCTGCAAGTTCGAGTCTCGGTCCGGCACACAGTTTTAATCTGCCAGGAAAATATCAGCGCACACTCCGCTGCAGAGTGAAAATCTCATTTTGGTAGATGATGTTATTCTGCTTTTCCCCACACACGTTCCGGCATACCCAGGCATACAGGGCTATACCAAAGTACGCAAACACCAAAAGCACATCACATTAGCATGCCTGACACGTTGTAAATTTTCGATACGACGCGTCTTGGAACATCAAACATTTCATGTACCTTCGTTACGAAAGCATCCATCATACGAGCACCAACAGTATTTACTAAGCTCGAATGCACTGAGCTCCGACATAATGCACTTACAACTCGGTACTGAGAATATTGCATAGGTGGCGTTCGTGGTCAATATAACAGTTCAACCTCCCCTGCTTGGCTAGCATCTGTATTTATTTCTTGTGGTGATTCCATATGCCTGTACACCTGATGTAGCTGTACAGACAAACTGGATGTTGTGTATCAACAAAATTGTGTATATCAGAAAGATTGTACAGTTGGTCGCAGGAGAACGAAGCTGTGTAGAAAGGTAAGGTGTAGTATATGAGGCGTTAAAAAAGGAGTTCTGTTGTTTGCATTTTGTTGATCTGCAGTGCAGTCACTAGTGACCTTTGTTTTTCAGGTAAGCATGTTAATTTAAAAGCATTGTAAACAGTAAAAGGCACGTCTCTACTGAAGAATTCGTTGAACATAATAAAAAGGGAACTTATTTGTGGAAATCAGGAGTGTTCGATGACCATTTACATTTACAATACAGGGTGAAAAGTATTTAAACCGACAAACTCTGGGAGGTTGTAGGGGACATCAAAACAAATATTTTTCCCTAATGTCATTTTTTTCCTATGAGGAGTATTTAAACCGGTAGAGGAAGATTTCTCTGGCGGCAAATTAATTAAACCAAAAAACATTTTTCCATTTTTTATGACCAAGATACAACACATTATCATAACCCAATTTCAATTACAGTACGTTTTCAAAAATGCCTTCATTTACACGTAAACAAAGGTTACAGCGTAGGATCATGTTCTGTCTGACATGGGCAAAAACCCTAGGAGTATCCTGAACTGTTCCTGCTGCTGCCACTATCCGGGCAACTAGATCCTCTTCTGATGCAAAAGGAGTTGCGTAAACAAGGTTGCGCATCTCTCCCCGCACAAAAAAGTCCAGCGGGGACATATTTGGGGATCGAGCAGGCCATGGTACAGGACTACCTCTGCCAATCCACGTTTCTGGGAACCGTCGGTCCAGGAATTGACGCACACGACGACTGAAATGTGCCGGCGGCCCGTCATGTTGGAACCACATGTGTTGCCTTGTAGGGAGCGGGACGTCTTTCAGCAACTCTGGCAATGCTCTGGCGAGAAAATTGGAATATTGCCTGCCATTTAATGGTCTAGGTAGCAGATACGACCCAATTAAACAGTCCCCAACAACACCGACCCTCACATTAACGAAGAACCGCACTTGATGAGCGCTAGTAACTGTGGCATGTGGGTTATCCTCACTCCAAACATGTGAATTGTACAAGTTCAAGACTCCATCACGCTCGAACGTTGCTTCATTGGTAAACAACGCAGAGGATGGAAATGTAGGATGCATTTCGCACTGTTTCAGGTACCACTGCGAAAACTGTGATCTGGATAGATAATCAACTGGTTCCAGGTTGTGGACACGGTGTAAGTGAAATGGACGTAACAATTGCTCTCCAAGGACTGTTCTTACATTCGTCTGATTCGTCCCCACGTTACGTGCAATTGCACGAGTGCTGCTGCAAGACAGCTTCCTCAAATTGAAGCATTCTTACCGTGCGACGGCGTCCCTGTCCAGGTAATCTGCTAAATGACTCGGTCTCACCCACACGTTGGTACACAGCAGCAAAGGTCGTATGATGCGGGATACGGCGATTAGGATATTATTGATAAACCCGCTGTGCAGCTCGTCCGTTGTCGTGCGCTACGTAGTACGCACCAACCATATCAGTGTACTCACTCCAGGTGTATTGCTCTATTAGTAAACAGAGACAATGCACTACTACACTGGTGGACAGCAGTTGCCTACAACTGAAGAGCGTAATACGGCCTCCATCGGTTTAAATACTCCTCACAGGAAAAAATGACATTAGGGAAAAATATTTGTTTTGATATCCCCTACAACCTCCCAGAGTTTGTCGGTTTAAATACTTTTCACCCTGTATATCTACTGTCCAAATTAGAGAATCTGTGTGAGTAGAAAGTGTCAAGTACACTGACAAAGCAGATCTACAAATAGCAGTGAAGGACTTATGGACATGGAACTCCCATACTTCTGAAAATAAAACAACAAGCGATGCTTTCGTGGCGCGAAGAATTGAACCGAAGCCAAAAAGCAACGTGTAAAAGCTACGCAAGTATACACCCGTTCGTTCCAAGCCACCATAGTTTGTAAATTCCAGACACTCAAGGAAAATAACAGCATTCATTAACAGAATGCGTTTGAATCATGGATCTTTCTCCAACGTTTACACAGAAGACGTGAAACCCTACTGTCGATGTGATGACTAACAGCTGGTGATGTAAATCACACCCTACTGTCAATGTGATTACGTAACAATTGGTGATGTAAATCACATCCTATTTCAGTTCAAGCGCTGCGAGAGAGGCAGGGTCAAGTGTTTAGAGGAGCTCTAGAGACTTGGTTGCTGCACTATCCTGGATCGCGGAGATAACACCAGGAGTGTTTATGATGCCTTAGCCACGTTGTTAGCGCAAGCAGAAATCTAAAAGGAATGGTAGTCATTGGAATTAATTCACGAATTACAATTGCCTGCTGTAGCCCTCGCAGTTTCAGGGCGAAGGGAGGGTGGGGTGCTTTGTGCTCACCTTTTGGAAATAGAGCAATGAGGTCTGGTATCTTATATTTCAAAAATCTGAAAAAAATATTTGTAGTTTTTAATGATTTCTTATGTCATATTCCGTAAATGTTTAAATCTTTGTATCCCGCCTGGAAGGCGGTGCGTGGGTAGGAGCAGGAAAAATACGTCGGTACTGCATGTAAGTAAAAGTGGTTTACTGGAGCCTGAATAAATACAAAGGGATACATAACTTTGTACAGATGAGCACAGTCTCAAGATAAAGCGAGGTCTGCTCTTGATCAAGTGGGTTGAAACTACAGTGGTGCTCGAACAGCTCAACAGCACCTGCTAGAGGGCGCTGTCGTCGTTGTCTGTCGTAGCGCCAACTTAACTGGCAGCTACGGCGTGGCATCCTAACTATCGATGCCACATAATTTTTCCTGTAAAACTTAAAACTTTGGGGGTTAGTAGTGAATATGACTTTCACAACAAATGTTACAGGCATATTTTCAGGTTCATGACTCCTGTTAAACATTGTAAGGTGTCAGGCAAATCCAACACCTTCCATGAAAACCCTGACATGAATAGCAAATCAGGCAGTATGTCACATGGCTCCAAATAAGTCCTGACATTAAATTAACCAAATTAATACGATCAACGAGTGAGCAAATGGAATACCACAGACTAACACAAGAACGCCTAAATACACTCCTGGAAATGGAAAAAAGAACACATTGACACCGGTGTGTCAGACCCACCATACTTGCTCCGGACACTGCGAGAGGGCTGTACAAGCAATGATCACACGCACGGCACAGCGGACACACCAGGAACCGCGGTGTTGGCCGTCGAATGGCGCTAGCTGCGCAGCATTTGTGCACCGCCGCCGTCAGTGTCAGCCAGTTTGCCGTGGCATACGGAGCTCCATCGCAGTCTTTAACACTGGTAGCACTGGTAGCATGCCGCGACAGCGTGGACGTGAACCGTATGTGCAGTTGACGGACTTTGAGCGAGGGCGTATAGTGGGCATGCGGGAGGCCGGGTGGACGTACCGCCGAATTGCTCAACACGTGGGGCGTGAGGTCTCCACAGTATATCGATGTTGTCGCCAGTGGTCGGCGGAAGGTGCACGTGCCCGTCGACCTGGGACCGGACCGCAGCGACGCACGGATGCACGCCAAGACCGTAGGATCCTACACAGTGCCGTAGGGGACCGCACCGCCACTTCCCAGCAAATTAGGGACACTGTTGCTCCTGGGGTGTCGGCGAGGACCATTCGCAACCGTCTCCATGAAGCTGGGCTACGGTCCCGCACACCGTTAGGCCGTCTTCCGCTCACGCCCCAACATCGTGCAGCCCGCCTCCAGTGGTGTCGCGACAGGCGTGAATGGAGGGACGAATGGAGACGTGTCGTCTTCAGCGATGAGAGTCGCTTCTGCCTTGCTGCCAATGATGGTCGTATGCGTGTTTGGCGTCGTGCAGGTGAGCGCCACAATCAGGACTGCATACGACCGAGGCACACAGGGCCAACACCCGGCATCATGATGTGGGGAGCGATCTCCTACACTGGCCGTACACCACTGGTGATCGTCGAGAGGACACTGAATAGTGCACGGTACATCCAAACCGTCATCGAACCCATCGTTCTACCATTCCTAGACCGGCAAGGGAACTTGCTGTTCCAACAGGACAATGCACGTCCGCATTTATCCCTTGCCACCCAACGTGCTCTAGAAGGTGTAAGTCAACTACCCTGGCCAGCAATATCTCCGGATCTGTCCCCCATTGAGCATGTTTGGGACTGGATGAAGCGTCGTCTCACGCGGTCTGCACGTGCAGCACGAACGCTGGTCCAACTGAGGCGCCAGGTGGAAATGGCATGGCAAGCCGTTCCACAGGACTACATCCAGCATCTCTACGATCGTCTCCATGGGAGAATAGCAGCCTGCATTGCTGCGAAAGGTGGATATACACTGTACTAGTGCCGACATTGTGCATGCTCTGTTGCCTGTGTCTATGTGCCTGTGGTTCTGTCAGTTTGATCATGTGATGTATCTGACCCCAGGAATGTGTCAATAAAGTTTCCCCTTCCTGGGACAATGAATTCACGGTGTTCTTATTTCAATTTCCAGGAGTGTACATGTCACACCTCCCCACCGTGAAACAGACGCAGTTCTAAGAGGAGAAACGAGAACAGAAGTCGAGAGCAGAATCGTGTAGGCTAGGAGGCCCTACGATAAGGGACGGACACCCACGTCGCCAGCTGACCGCCAAAACCACCCCCCAGCTCATGTTAAAAGATAGAGCCCTCCAGAAGAACAGTATAGATCCTACGATAACACTAAAAGGGCCACACCAGCTGCAAGTTTTAGCGTGAGACTTTTTAGCGTCTGTGTTACGTTGCAAACGTTAAAAACATTGCCCCACCACGAAAAGTATAACGTTTCTCATTGGATAGACAGAATTTTGTAGGCGGAGCTTAAGGTTAACATTGAGACCCTTATTGGTCAGTTGAAAACACAGCCAGATAGATTTTTTAAAACCAACTTCGGTAAATTGTAGTAAGGAGAAGTTAGGGGAGAGTTGCTTCCGAGACAGCGAGGAGTGTGGAGCTGCGCCGCCCGCCGCCCCCTGACGCTGCCTAAACACCGACAAGGTAATGAATGCACACGATGCCGCATTTTTGAGCACATAAGGCTTCACTCAGAACTGCAGAAGTCTCATCTACATCTACATCTACATCTACATGATTACTCTGCAATTCACATTTAGGTGCTTGGCAGAGGGTCCATCGAACCACAATCATACTGTCTCTCTAGCATTCCACTCCCGAACAGCGCGCAGAGAAAACGAACACCTAAACCTTTCTGTTCAAGCTCTGAGTTCTCTTATTTTATTTTGATGATTATTCCTACCTATGTAGGCTGGGCTCAACAAAATATTTTCGCATTCAGAAGAGAAAGTTGGTGACTGAAATTTCGTAAATAGATCTCGCCGCGACGAAAAAGTCTTTGCTTTAATGACTTCCATCCCAACTCGCGTATCATATCTGCTACACTCTCTCCCCTATTACGTGATACTGGTAAGGATCCCACACCGCGCAGCAATATTCTAACAGAGGACGAACTAGTGTAGTGTAAGCTGTCTCTTTAGTGGACTTGTTGCATCTTCTAAGTGTCCTGCCAATGAAACGCAACCTTTGGCTCGCCTTCTCCACAATATTATCTATGTGGTCTTTCCAACTGAAGTTGTTCGTAATTTTAACACCCAGGTACTTAGTTGAATTGACAGCCTTGAGAATTGTACTGTTTATCGAGTAATCTAATTCCAATGGATTTCTTTTGGAACTCATGTGGATCACCTCACACTTTTCGTTATTTAGCGTCAACCGCCACCTGCCACACCATACAGCAATCTTTTCTAAATCGCTTTGCAACTGATACTGGTCTTCGGATGACCTTACTAGACGGTAAATTACAGCATCATCTGCGAACAACCTAAGAGAACTGCTCAGATTGTCACCCAGGTCATTTATATGGATCAGGAACAGCAGAGGTCCCAGGACGCTTTTCTGGGAACCACCTGATATCACTACAATTTTACTCGATGATTTGCGACCTTCCTGACAGGAAATCACGAATCCAGTCGCACAACTGAGACGATACCCCATAGGCCAGCAGCTTGATTAGAAGTCGCTTGTGAGGAACGGTGTCAAAAGCTTTCCCGAAATTCAGAAATACGGAATCAACCTGAGATCCCCTGTCGATAGCGGCCATTAGTTCGTGCGAATAAAGAGCTAGCTGCGTTGCACAAGAACGATGTTTTCTGAAAGCATGCTGATTACGTATCAATAGATCGTTCCCTTCGAAGTTATTCATAATGTTTGAATACAGTATATGCTCCAAAACCCTACTGCAAACCGACGTCAATGATATAGGTCTGTAGTTCGATGGATTACTCCTATTACCCTTCTTAAACACTGGTGCGACCTGCGCAATTTTCCAATCTGTAGGTACAGATCTATCGGAGAGCGAGCGGTTGTATATGATTGCTAAGTAGGGAGCTATTGTATCAGCGTAATCTGAAAGGAACCTAATCGGTATACAATCTGGACCTGAAGACATGCCCGTATCAAGCGATTTTAGTTGCTTCTAAGAAACTCATGCTAGTAGCTGTTCGTGTTTCAAATTCTGGAATATTCCATTCGTCTTCCCTGGTGAAGGAATTTCGGAAAACTGCGTTCAATAACTCCGCTTTAGCGGCACAGTCGTCGGTAACAGTACCATCGGGACTGCGCAGCGAAGGTATTGACTGCGTCTTGCCGCTTGTGTACTTTACATACGACCAGAATTTCTTCGGATTTTCTACCAAATTTCGAGACATTAAGTATTTGATTATATCATCGCTAGTCTCACTGAACTCTTCTGAACTCTACATGTCATGTGTGGTCTGGCGTCTCCTCACCAGCAACAGGTCCCAGGTTCAAACTAGTCAATTCCCTAAAAAACATGCTCAGAGCGTCGTTGGGCGAAAGTAGTAGGGAGACACGACTTAGAACAAACAGACACCACGCAGAATGTTCGAACATCTATATAACCTTAAGAAGTATGTTGTGAATGAAGGTCAACGACAGTTAACGAAATTTGTATTTTTTAAGCTTTTTGAAGTGTTCATAAAGTACCGCTCCGCTCGTTGTAAACATAACGGAAAATGACTTGGTGTTACTAAGATCATTGTGCTAACACACTTTAGGTTCTGTAGCCTACTTATACGTAACTACCTGTTTAAAAAGTACGTAGTAAATAAAGAGATCAATAAAAGTTACACAGTTCATGATTTTTTTTTGTGGTGCCCCTTGGTATCTACTCGTTATGAAAACTGCGTAGGTATTGCGGTATTGCTAGGGTTAATATAAACGAGTAGTTAGCTGTCAACCATTTTAGAAGTCTATCTGAATATACACAACATTTTAATTTTGAAAATAATTTACGAATTTATACCGTAAAATGAATATACCATGAAGCTTAAATGTTACTTTGATATGTGATGTTATTTTTCCGCCCTTTCAATTTGTGATGGTTAAACAGTATGCATGGTCGATGCTAATAATAAATACTGAAACAAAAATCAGTGACGTTTTTCTTCTTTCTTTTCTGTTTAATACACAAGAATTGAACAAGAAACGACATCGTAAAAAAAACGCTTTACGAACGCCGCTTTGCATTATTGAAAAATACGTTTTGCTCTATTCGCGAAGGTCACCGTGTAGGAAAATGTATCTAAAAAATGGCTGGAATAATAATGTAATTATTGCGCAACTACAAGTAGATACTAGAACATTTAATTGCCAAAATTAAAATTTATCTAAAATTACTCTTCAGATATTTCCCATCTTAATTTACTACAAATCGTGGATATGTTTTTCCGTAACATTGAATCTTGCGGTAGTTCTGTTTTGATGTGTTTTTAAAAGTGCAGTGTTTCATCTTCCCAACAATTTGATTGAAAGCTTCCAAAATCGACACACACACACACACACACACACACACACACACACACACACACATACACTAGAAAGCGCGAAAGTGCACTGGTGGATCTGCGGAGGTGCTCTCGCGGCCAAGACAGTTATGCGTATCAGCTGGTGAATTCGCAATCTAGAGGTTAAGAACTCCTGAACATTGCGTTGTAAATTACTTTGATGAAAATTATTGTATTTGCGAACTGAGTCTGTGCTAATAGTTTTAATATTTGGTATTAAGCAATTTTGTAGCATTTCCAGATACAAGTGGATCATGATATCCACTGAACGAAAGTACCAAATAGTGAATATTTGACTATTAGAGAATATTTTACTTCCAGTTTCCTGAATGAGGTACTCAAAGAAATAGAGCTTCAGTGTTCCTCTGATCAGCACACTGCGCTTGATCATATTCCCTTGAATAAAAAATAATATTTTTTTAATATCTTCACTGAATACAAATTTCTCTCTACAATTCGCTCGCCGCTCTATAGGTGTCGTTGCTCAAAGCGCCTCACTCGTCATTGCCTGTCAAGGCTCGAAGAACTGAAAGTATTGTGATTTCTGTTTTTTTGTAGGATATTTGAAACTGGCGATCGTTTTCGCTACTCCTCTCTCTCGGCATCAAAAAATTGCACGTGTGGGGAGGAGGGATGGGGGGAGGGGGAGGGGGAAAAGAGGTACTGTTTCATCGACACAGAAGAATAAATCCACGTAGATTCCCTAAAACACATGTTTAAGAATTTGTACTTTGTCAAACGGAGGTATGCAACCTAATAAATGTGTGCAGGTACGTTAAAATCGCCTTATAACTATAATTTCACCCGTCTTGGTAATTTGTGATCATCTTCAAATGTGCTTAATAGAAATTAATATAAACAGCTTCGTCATAATATATAAAAATTGCAGGTCATGCACTCTGAACATGATGAAAGAGTAAAAATATGTTAATGAATTACACGTCAAGTCTTCATATAGTGGTGAAGATATATTTGGTGAAGATATGATGTATAATTAATTAACATATTTTATAATCCTTCACGATGTTCCATGGGCATGACATAAATTCTTATGTATTATGACTATGTTGTTAGTAGATTAATCACATCTGAAGATGGCAATAAATTACCGCAGCCGGTAATGTGAAAATGTAGTTACAAAGCGATCTTGTCGTAATAGACTATTACATATACATTAGTCTACTTACATCGGATAAAACGTAGAACTTGAGTATAAACTGCGAACAAAATCTATGGTTGAGTGGGCCTTCAAAACTAATAGCAAACTGAAAGAAGTATAGCACCTTTGCTAATAAAGGGCTGTACTTTCCAAATTAAGAAATAATATGATAATCTGAAGGAAGCAATAAGGAAAAGAAAACTTGAAATACAGGAAACAGTACTTCGAGCTGTTAAGACCTCTGAATTTAGAAAATGTTCCTCTGAACTGCTGTTCAGATATCGAAAGTGATGACGACGATACCAGAGCTGAAGCAGACAAGTGAAAAATAATAATGATGACGAAAAGTTCACAAGTGAACTGCGGGAGTTCAGTGTCCAGAGAGCACAACATTTCGGTAAACGACCATGTTGGCATCATCAGATACGTTAACGACTTACACCAGGAGAAGCTGAAGAGTCACATTAATAATAGCCTTTTCCAAGAAACTGAAACGTCTTTGCACTCAGTCCTTCTTTCATCCTGCTTTTACTACGAAGAACACGTTTTTCTAAGTTTAAAACACTCATACCTTGTTAGTATGCTAGAGCGTCGTCTGTAGAGGTTGTCATGAAACAAGAAGCTGAAATGTTACCTGACTCAGGTGTGTCCACTGAAGCGCGACAGGTCAACGTGACAGGTGAACCTGTGCACGCTTACCTGTACAGATGTGGCTACACGTGTGCGGTCGTCATTAAGAAATTAAGGCCTCCACTTCCGATAACAACCTCAGGTGTAGGTGCACAACAGGATTGGGGCGTGTATGTGGAGGAAAAACTGTGCAAGCTAACATGAATCAGCAGGATGGGAACGAAGCTAGTTTTCTATCAGTGCAGCTGTAGCATTTGAGACGTTTAGAAGTGAGTTATGTCACTGTTTTCATTCTACTAATTTGTTCTGCTCTTAGCAGTGACCTTTGGTTCTCTGATTTAAAAAAATGCACTATCGGGCCCAGAAGACGATGCGATGTTCACCGTCAGGTGAGTCATCCGTTGCGGAGCGACATGGGATCAGCACAACACTCACAGAGCCGTTGCCGACTTGCTCGTTGAAGTAGCTCCTGAATTGTCCTCGCAGGGAGAGCGCACCCTGTTCCACACCTCCCAACAAAGGTAAATCTCTGGCAGAAACGGGAATTGAATCCAGGCTCTCTGTATGAAAATCGGACGTGCTAACCACTCGGCTACGGAGATGACCGGTTTTCGGATAGCATATTCATTTACAAGGAGGGATACTTTGAGCTTGACATATCGTAAACTTGTTTGTGGAAATTTATAAAATGTCGATGTTGGGAGTCTAAACATCGGTGCATTAATTTATATACCAAAGTTACTGAAATGTCGTAATATCGACGATAAACACAAAATATGGACCATCGATGTTGACAAACAACCAAGCTGCTTATGAACATTATCAATAATTCGACGTCATTTTAACGATCGTTCTGTAAACCTGTCTCACAACTCATAACGACAGTAGCGTAGTGGTTGAGGAACAGAACGACAGGACTGAAAATTTTTACAGCTGCGTCCAGTTATAAATAATATCAAAAACTCCAACGTTAGTGCGCCATCCATGCAGAAAGCCGCAGATATTGTAGATCTGGCTGATGGCTGTGGTTTTTGCAGGCTTTGGATGTGGCTGCTCGTGCAATTTGCATAGGAAAATACGTTGTACATAATAAAGTAAACCCAATAATTAGTATGGAGAGAATATGAAGAGTAACATCGTAACAGGAGCAAAAAGCGCTTACTACCAACTGGGTACATCAACATATTGGCGCATTACTGTTGTTCGATCCTAGATTAACACACACTTTCAAGATGCTTTATCACGTTAGAAAGCAACGAAAACCATCAAGGACCTTCTTGCAGCTGCTGATATGATTTTCAGTGGGGATGGGCAACATGTTGATATATTACGGGAAAACAGAGGAACCAAATTTCATTTCTGGAGTGAACGTTATAGAATAGCACAAGAAAAGAATAATTTACAAACTGGAATAGAAACGAATATAACATCACAATACTTTTACTGAGCTGAAGATCGTCTTCCATCTTAAACAAGATTCTTTAGAAGTTGTCATAGAAACTTCCTATATGAAGCTACAAAATACTGCACTTGAAGTATTTAATCTGCATAGCCGCATCGTTTGCTTCTGAAAGGCGGTTCTCGAAAGGATTATGTGCTATCTGTCAACAGTGCAATAGACTGTAGCCGGAACTTTGCCCTAAAATTTTATTTCTTCAGTGTGTATACAATATGCTTTGCAACATGGATTGCTAAGTAGTGTCGTATTTATTGATTAATAAATATGATCTTGGACATATTTGTATGTTACTGTTTATTTCATTCTACCAATTCGTCATGTGATATCTATGTTCTCAAGTCGACTATTATCGACCGTCGACGTTAACAGCAGACGAATTACAGTCGCGACACTGCTGTGAAAATTATTACCAGCTGACAGTCGGTGCAACACTAGCACCTCAAGCGTCGAGAAAGTAGCCGTAAAATTAAAGTTTGTTTTTGATCATATTTCTAATTAATTAACGAAATAGTTACTAAATTTTTGCGTTCCTAGCATTATTAAATTATCAAGAGAAATGAATGATCATGAAAGACATGTAAAACAGCCGAATGTCCTTAAGTCAGTGACATTAGCTACAACTTAGTGGTGTTGAAATACTTTCGATTATGTGTATAACTGCGGCTTACTCCAATGAAAATAAGAAAATACAAACACATATTTCATGCATGAGAGAAATATATTTCTTTTGTAGTCTTTCTGTGTGTCATGACAGGCACTTTGCTTGACACGTAACATCTTTGTAGGGCTCGTAATATTTCGCACAGTGTACACTTCACTCGACTTTCTAATAAATAAATATTTTTGTAAACATAATTGCTTCTGTTTCAAAAGTGAATGTGTTGAAGATTCTTGCCATTTGTGGCTCAGACGCAGCAATAATTGTGGATTGGGTTTCTTCCGCGTTGGGAAACATTTTTGTTACTTTTGTTCTTTTATTATTACATTTGTGTGGTTTTTCCTTCAGCTACAGTTGTCATAGCATATCTGCTACGTTAAATAATGTAGGTATTGCATTCGGTACACGCTACCTATGTTCCACATTCCCTGATTTGACTTAAGTGTATCGAAGAAAACTTCGCGTTTTTGAGGAGATAGAGATAGAGAGAGAGAGAGAGATTTTTGCAAAACGCCAGGCCTTCGGCTGTTTACCAAAAAATTTTTTGCCCTTAAAGAACATGACATTCTCCAGCAAATATCTGTAGGTTACAAGAAAATCGCAAATAAACTGTTTAGTAATGTAGCGGTTTACATTTCCTAGGATCGTTAGAAAACCTAGAAGAAAAAGACAAATGTCGTGTCTTCTTCTTGTTGTTGCTGCAATTTATTGCGCTATAGACGCTCCCGTTTGTGAAAACTATTCTGCTGACCAATATAAACAATCAGGATTCGCTTTACCTTTCACAAGATCTAGCTGAAAACAGTAAAAGTTCCTGGACGCAAGGCGCCCTCCAGTCCCACTGTGTAACAAAGAAGAGATGGAGTGTCACCGCTGTTATGTTATACTGTGACATGTACACTGACTTCGATTCACAGTTCAAGTTTTCGTTACTAGATAGCGCTGCTATAGCGGCGCAGCAGTCGCCTGTGGTGGCGGGAAAAAAAAAATGCAAGGCGAAGCGTACCACGTCCCCGTACGTATCGAATGACAAGCCCCCCCAGCTCCTACCTATCAAGCGATAACCAGCACTTCCTTACCTGTCAAGTGATCCTACACATCTCCCCTTACCCTCCATCTCCCATCCCCCTCTCCCATACAGCCAATATGAGTGGAGTATTAAAACGAAACAATCGATCACAACTTAGTATTATAGTGGTCGGTAAAATTAAATCAGCAAGTAGCTCCGGAGCATGTGTCTTGGCTTTGCTTAAAAGAATCCAAAATATCTGAATTCTTCCTGCTTTCTTTTCAAAATTGTTTATTCGAAACGTTACGTGAAGTGCGTTAACGTGTAGTATTTCCATATCTAAAACGTCAGCAAAATACACATACACACACACACACGGGCGCGTGCGCGCGTGCGCGCGCGTGCACACACACATATGGCGCCATGTTAGAAAAAAAATATTGCCAACTATGGTTTTATACTTCGTTAAATAAATTGCTTATTCAAGTTCTCTACTGTCACGCCAGTAAATTTCATCTCACATCTGTAAATGTTTTAGGAAACTATGAACTGAGAATAACACACACACTCAATAAATATTCAAAAAATCAGAGGTCACTTATGAAGTGTGGTTAAGTAATCGTTATACGAAGGCCGCGCACAGAATCACGGGGTGGGAATGGATGATGGTACTCGCTTCTTATTTGAGCTAGATACATGGCGTATAAAGTTTTTCGGTTAACCATTCCTACAGCCATTCGAACCTCTCGTCACTGTAGATACGTTACAGTATATTACGCAAGGTTTGAACGAATGATCCTGAGCTGGCTCCCAAGAATATTGTGCGAATCGATTACTTCCTTCTGCAAAAGATGTTAGTTGGGCTGAAATTAATGTTCACCCAATGGCATTATTTGTATGTCGACCGTTCGAAGTTTACTTGCAAATACGTGAAAAAAACACGGTTTTCTGGCTGTTTTTTGGGGCGCGCCTTTTCTTGCTTTAAACTTGTGCGAATCAGTTGAAACTTTACACTAAGGTTGACAAATGGATTAAGTCTAAACGAAATTTTTTATACAATAATCTTTATCCGTTGCCGTTGTATAGTGGTTGAAAGTCGAGATAAATGTACCACGTAAAATTCATTCCAACGTGAACTGAATTCGCGGAAATGGTTTAAAATTACTCAAACAAAGAAAAAAACGCATTCGCACGATAAAACAGAAAACTCGTTTTCAAGAATCTAGCTGCATTCGGATTTTACGTGCAAAAAACACGCTTTTCGTGAGTTTTTTACGCACGCCGCTTCTATACTTCAGACCCGTGTGAATAGCTTCAAATTTTGTAAGAAGGTAGACAAGTACATGTAATTAATGGTCATCCTGTAGTTTTGTGAAAGATATTTTTCCTTTATCACGGTATAAGCAACATGATTCGAAAGACAACAGAAAAACCTATACTGGATCAGTCATCGCCAGAGTCAACAAAAACCTACATTGGTTGTCAAGCTATGACAGTCGAATGTCAAAATTATGATAGAGTAAAAGTTGGGAACCGGAACGGAAAATTCTCGTATTATAGCACAAAAAAAGGCGAAAAGTCATGCGTAATGTTGGAAGTGGTAAAAGAAGGAAACTAGCGTTTCGACTTATCTAGCAGCTTCAGAGACAATTATACCAAAAGATCTCAACATGTTCGAGCCCTTTTTACGAGTTAACACCATTTCCCCAGCACAGTGTGCGCTCTTAGATGCAAGGTGTTGGCACGCCTGCACCATGTACTTTACAGGCTAAAGTTCCTGACCCTGAGCCCAAAATCTGGAAGATTCGCCAGCCATAGTAAACATGTACACTACTGGCCAGTAAAATTGCTACAACACGAAAATAACGTGCTACAGACGCGAAATTTAACCGACAGGAAGAAGATGCTGTGATACGCAAATGATTAGCTTTTCAGAGCATTCACACAAGGTTGGCGCCGGTGGCGACACCTACAACGTGCTGACATGAGGAAAGTTTCCAACCGATTTCTCATACACAAACAGTATCTGACCGGCGTTGCCTGGTGAAACGTTGTTGTGATGCCTCGTGTAAGGAGGAGAAATGCGTACCGTCAAGTTTCCGACTTTGATAAAGGTCGGATTGTAGCCTATCGCGAATGCGGTTTATCGTATCGCGACATTGCTGCTCGAGTTTGTCGAGATCCAATGACTGTTAGCAGAATATGGAATCGGTGGGTTCAGGAGGGTAATACGGAACGCCATACTGGATCCCAACGGCCTCGTATCACTAGCAGTCGCGATGACAGGCATCTTATCAGCTTGGCTGTAACGGATCGTGCTGCAACGTCTCGATCCCTGAATCAACTGATGGGGACGTTTACAAGACAACAACCATCTGCACGAACAGTTCGACTATGTTTGCAGCAGCATGGGTTATCACAGCTCGGAGACCAGGGCTGGGGTTACCCTTGACGCTGCATCACAGACAGGAGCGCCTGCAATGGTGTACTCAACGACGAACCTGGGTGCACGAATGGCAAAACTTCATTTTTTCGGATGAATCTAGGTTCTGTTTACGATGATGGTCGCATCCCTGTTTGGTGACATCGCGGTGAACGCACATTGGAAGCGCGTATTTGTCATCGCCATACTGGCGTATCACCCGGCGTGATGATATGGGGTGCCACTGGTTACACGTCTCGGTCACTTCTTGTTCGCATTGACGGCACTTTGAACAGTGGACGTTACATTTCAGATGTCCACGACCCGTGGCGCTACCCTTCATTCGATCCCTGCGAAACCCTACATTTCAGCAGGATAATGCACGACCGCATGTTGCAGGTCCTGTACGGGCATTTGTGGATACAGAAAATGTTCGGCTGCTGCCCTGGCCAGCATATTCTCCAGATCTCTCACCAACTGAAAACGTCTGGTCAGTGGTGGCCGAGCAACTGGCTTGTCACAATACGCCAGTCACTGCTCTTGATAATTGTGGTATCGTGTTGAAGCTGCATGGGCAGCTGTACCTGTACACGCCATCCAAGCTCTGTTTGACTCAATGCCCAGGCGTATCAAGGCCGTTAGTACGGCCAGAGGTGGTTGTTCTCGGTACTAATTTCTCAGGATCTATGCATCCAAATTGCGTGTAAATGTAATCATATGTCAGTTCTAGTTTAATATATTTGTCCAATGAATACCCGTTTATCATCTGCATTTCTTCTTGGTGTAGCAATTTTAATGGCCAGTAGTGTATATGGCTGAAGGGCATACAAATAATACGTAAATAAGTTTTTCGGAGGAATAACATTTCTGGGGGTAGATTTGTTCCTGGGGAAGGGGGAGGATGACATCGTGTATCATGTTACTTTACCAGACACGACGCATTATAGTACATGACATGGGTACTAACACAAACAAGTAAAAATGAAGGAATATGACAAGAAGTTTTGATTAAATTGTCTTTGTAGCTGCCACCTAAGTCGAAAAGCTAGTCCCCTTCTTTCACATCGGTAACTCTGTTATTTTGCTCCCCAAATAGCAAAACTCCTTTACTACTTTAAGTGTCTCATTTCCTAATCTAATTCGACTACATTCCATTATGCTTGTTTTGCTTTTGTTGATGTTCATCTTATACCCTCCTTTCAAGACAATGTCCATTCCGTTCAACTGCTCTTCCAAGTCCTTTGCTGTCTCTGACAGAATTACAATGTCATCGGCGAACCTCAAAGTTTTTATTTCTTCTCCATGGATTTTAATACCTACTCCGAACTTTTCTTTTGTTTCCTTTACTGCTTGCTCAATATACAGATTGAATAGCATCGGGGAGAGGCTACAACCCTGTCTCACTCCCTTCCCAACCACTGCTTCCCTTTCATGTCCCTCGACTCTTATAAGTGCCATCTGCTTTCTGTACAAATTGTAAATAGCCTTCCGCTCCCTGTATTTTACCCCCGCCACTTTCAGAATTTGAAAGTGAGTTTCCAGTCAACATTGTCAAAAGCTTTCTCTAAGTCAACAAATGCTAGAAACGTAGGTTTGCCTTTCCTTAATCTTTCTTCTAAGATAAGTCGTAGGGTCAGTATTGCATCACGTGTTCCAATATTTCTACGGAATCCAAACTGATCTTCCCCGAGGTCGCCTTCTACTAGTTTTTCCATTCGTCTGTAAATAATTCGTGTTAGTATTTTGCGGCCGTGACTTATTAAACTGATAGTTCGGTAATTTTCACATCTGTCAGCACCTGCTTTCTTTGGGATTGGAATTATTATATTCTTCTTGAAGTCTGAGGGAATTTCGCCTGTCTCATACATCTTGCTCACCAGATGGTAGAGTTTTGTCAGGACTCGCCCTCCCAAGGCTGTCAGTAGTTCTAATGGAATGTTGTCTACTGCTGGGGCCTTGTTTCGACTTAGGTCTTTCAGTGCTCTGTCAAACTCTTCATCTACCTCCTCTTCCATTTCCATAATATTGTCCTCAAGAACACTGCCCCTGTATAGACCCTCTATATACTCCTTCCACCTTTCTGCTTTCCCTTCTTTGTTTAGAACTGGGTTTCCATCTGAGCTCTTGATATTCATGATAGTGGTTCTCTTTTATCCAAAGGTCTCTTTAATTTTCGTGTAGGCAGTATCTATCTTACCCCTAGTGAGATAAGCCTCTACTTCCTTACATTTGTCCTCTAGCCATCCCTGCTTAGCCATTTTGCACTTCCTGTCGATCTCATTTTTGAGACGTTTGTATTCCTTTTTGCCTGCTTCACTTACTGCATTTTTACATTTTCTCCTTTCATCAAATTCAGTATCTCTTCTGTTACCCAAGGATTCCTACTAGCCCTCGTCTTTTTACCTACTTGATCCTCTGCTGCCTTGAATATTTCATTCCTCAAAGCTACCCATTCTTCTTCTACTGTATTTCTTTCCCCCGTTCCTATCAATTGTTCCCTTATGCTCTCCCTGAAACTCTGTACAACCTCTGGTTCTTTCAGTTTATTCAGGTCCCATCTCCTTAAATCCCACCTTTTTGCAGTTTCTTCAGTTTTAATCTACAGTTCATAAACAATAGATCGTGGCCAGAGTCCACATCTGCCCCTGGAAATGTCTAACAATTTAAAATCTGGTTCCTAAATCTCTGTCTTACAACTATATTATCTATCTGAAACCTTCTAGTATCTCCAGGGTTCTTCCGTGTGTACAACCTACTTTCATGAGTCTTGAACCAAGTGTTAGCTATGATTAAGTTATGTTCTGTGTAGAATTCTACCAGGCGGCTTCCTCTTGCATTTCTTAGCCCCAATCCATATTCACCTGTTATGTTTCCTTCTCTTCCTTTCCCTACTGTCGAATTCCAGTCACCCACGAGTATTAAATTTTCGTCTCCCTTCACTACCTGAATAATTTCTTTTACCTCATCATACATTTCATCAATTTCTTCACCATCTGCAGAGCTAGTTGTCATATAAACTTGTACTACTGTAGTAGACGTGGGCTTCGTGTCTATCTTGGCCACAATAATGCGTTCACTATGCCGTTTGTAGTAGCTTACCCGCACTCCTATTTTTTTTATTCATTATTAAACCTACTCCTGCATTACCCCTATTTGATTTTGTATTTATAACCCTGTATTCACCTG
The DNA here is from genome assembly GCF_023898315.1 of Schistocerca nitens. Classification (NCBI taxonomy): domain Eukaryota; kingdom Metazoa; phylum Arthropoda; class Insecta; order Orthoptera; family Acrididae; genus Schistocerca; species Schistocerca nitens. Next base: position 1,072,850,354 of record NC_064615.1, on the reverse strand, counting down.
ACCAAAAGTCTTGTTCCTCCTGCCACCGAACTTCACTAATTCCCGCTATATCTAACTTTAACCTATCCATTTCGCTTTTTAAATTTTCTAACCTACCTGCCCCATTAAGGGATCTGACATTCCACGCTCTGATCCGTAGAACGCCAGTTTTCTGTCTCCTGATAACGACATCCTCTTAAGTAGTCCCCGCCCGGAGAACCGAATGGGGGACTAGTTTACATCCGGAATATTTTACCCAAGGGGACGCCATCATCATTTAATCATACAGTAAAGCTGCATGCCCTCGGGAAAAATTACAGCTGTAGTTTCCCCTTGCTTTCAGTTGTTCGCAGTACCGGCACATCAAGGCCGTTTTGGTTAGTGTTACAAGGCCAGGTCAGTCAATCATCCCTGCAACTACTGGAAAGGCTTCTGCCCCTCTTCAGGAACCACACGTTTGTCTGGCCTCTCAACAGATACCCCACCATTGTGGTTGCACCTACGGACGGCTATCTGTATCGTTGAGGAACACAAGCCTCCCCACCAACGGCAAGGTCCATGGTTCATGGTTCATGTTCCATCCAAGAAGATATTCATGGGTTGACAATAAACAGACTCCGCTCCAGAAATTCATCCCTAGGACTGATCCAACAGGTTTCTGATAGCAACTTCGCCATTGACAGCAAATGGTATGAAACCTAGTTTACGAATACTGTCTGAAGTGCATCTTACTGGTCTTATATAGGCACAGAAGGGCTTTGAAATCCTTGGCACGAACAGAAGAGTATAAATCGTATACGAACAGGACACAGGACAACCTGAATAAGTATGGTAAACAGTCCAGCCCAAGCTGTGATAGTGGAGCAGCGAACCAGACCATCCGGCACATTAACGAGGAGTGTGATTTGAGAGCCTACTTGGGTAATCCAAACGACTTTTTCATAGCTATACCATCAAGCCTGGACTGAATAAGGAGGCTGGTCAATAGTATATAACAACTATTTGTTAGTTCAGTGTATTGTTGTTATTTATATCTTCCTTGTATTGTACTTTTATTGTATTTCATGTAAGTGTTATACGTTAAATAAATAAATTCTTACAGCTACTGCAAATTTTATTATATTTCATATATTGTTGTTTCTTAGATCCATGATGATCAGATTTATAGGTTATAAAACACGTCATAGAATAAGAGATAGGCCAGTGTTGCTTTGAAGCATACTAGAATGACGCTACTTTGCCCGTCTTCCTGCCGGCCGCTGTGACCAAGCGGTTCTAGGTGCTCCAGTCCGGAACCGCGCTGCTGCTACGGTCGCAGGTTCGAATCCTGCCTCGGGTGTGGATGTGTGTGAAGTCCTTAAGTTAGGTTTAAGTAGTTCTAAGTCTCGGGAACTGATGACCTAAGATATTAAGTCCCATAGTGTTCAGAGCCATTTGAACCGTTTCTTTGCCTTCTTCCTTGCTCTAGCAGAATATCACGTTCATTAAATTTCCTTTGTGAGTTAACCGAAGCTATTCCACATGGCCCAACGAATTATAGCTCGCGTCACGTAAGACGACGCTTCAGCACATAGGGGTGGAGCAGCGAAGGGATGAGAACTGCGGAGAGTCTACGTAGCCGAACTGCATTGCTGCGCACAACACTGAGGCTCATTTGCCTGCGGTACATCACATTATACGTTCAAATCTATGAGGGTAATAGTAAATATTAAAAGCAATTTCGATCAGTCGTCTTGAGAGAAATATTAGTTCACGTCTTGACGACGTTGCGTCCACTGCTCCACAGATTTACTCCGCGCGACATCGGGAGGCGAGAACAGCTGACACAGCTTTGTGAAGACGTGAAATACAATTTTCCTCAACATGACAATTGCCTAACGACAAGATCATTGAAACTGCTTGCTATAATTATCATTTATTGCGATTTGAACTGTTTTACAAGTAAAAATTTTACACGCAAATTTAACTTCAAGCACAAACCGAAATCATTATATCTGCTTGACAACTGATTCCACTCAATAGAGTTTTTAAAAATGTGTATAAGGTGCGTGTGTTGATGCGTTTGACTGTAGTTCAGTGTAATCACTGCGCATAACAAAGAAGTAGTGGTAGAAAAGACTAATGAAAAGACTATTGTAAAAATGATCAGTAAGTTGTCATATTTTTCGCGGTTAACGGGCATTATGAGTGTGAGAGGCCGCATTTATAATCCATTGAACAAGCAAACAATTAACCATCACATGCAAATAACTCCAGGGAATGATGACCGATAACACAGAAAACGACCGATATCTCGACAAGATTTACTGGCATTGTAGGTCCTTATCCCATCCGTGCCTTGAAACTGACAGAGGTTTGCATGGAAATATCCGACTTTTCACGAATTTATCCAGCTGCATCCTAGCCTGCTATTAGAGCATACAGCATGGTGCGAGAAGCTTAACTTCTCCTTCGACGAAATATTGAACATTACAGTCTGCATAATTCAAAGGATACAAAGTCCTAATCAAAAAGGCTAAGAAGTACTCGTTATTATGTACGCAAATGATATGTTGACAAACAAATTTTTAAAACCACGGGTCTTTAAAACTAAGAAAAATTATTGCTTTGTTCTAAAGTCTACATTGCAATACCACCGTCACTTCTATTCGAATCTGTTTCCGAACAATCTGATTGTAAATTTACGATGATAGGTTCAAGGCTTATATCTATCTTCACTTCCTTGTCAAATTATTCTTTCTGAAGCTTTTCAGCATGCCGCACAGACTGTGCCCACGCTACAGGTTGTAACATTATGTGCTTCCATAGACCGAATTTAACTGAATAAGTTCTTCAGAGAATGAACGACTGAGTGAAGTTGTAAAAGTTGCGTGATACGACGTGACCTGTTGTGGCGCAGAGCGCCAAAGATTACTATTGCGATTCGATATACTCAAAAGCGGTCAAAGATATTTTTTCAGCCCGACCGCGATGAAACAAAATATGAGATACAATGTGAAAACAAAACGTGTACTAAATCCTATACCGCTTATGTTTTGTCTGTCTGTATGTGTAGACGCACGTTATTACAGTTCATTGTAATTTATATTTAAAAATAAGTAATGTGAGTAGTTTCGATGTGAAACGTCTCAAATATATCAAGAAGTATGACTATAAAGAAAGGCAATGGATATTTGCCTGTTTCTGAGGAATTGTAATTATTAGCACAAAAGCTGGTATATGTGGCATTGTCAGCCACGATAATGTGTGAAAAAATGTTTAAAGTAAGTTTCTCTTTAGCTTATTAAAAATTAATTCTAATCTGAATGCTGTTATGTGACTTGTTTAAATAGCCATCACCAGCTAATTTCTCATTCCCTATGTTTATAAATGTTTGTCATTTTAGTACAAGTGTTCACAGAAATCATCGACGGCTCCACAGGACGAAGGAACTTGAAAGAATTTGTCGTAATCAGCAAACTATATTCGTCACTGAATCGTAATTCGCTGTACTTTATTTCCAAACGTAGGTCCCTTCGGTAATCTTGTTGAAATCCAGGCTCAAAAGCTACGCGGTGAAAATTTGATTACAATCCCCATTTTCGTTTCCCAGGAAAGTGTATCAACATTATTGATCGCTTCTTTCAAGTATCCGACACGTCATTGCATGGAACAAGGTGCGCTTATGTCGAAATCCGGCGTACTCGCACGAGGCTAAAAAAACGACATCTTCTAAAACATCAGGTACCATAGTTAACAGCAAAATAATCTCTCCATTTCTCCCCATTCAAAATATTTATAATAATATACTGGCGTCCGAACAGGGACGCAACCGAAATTTTTGCTTGCGAACTTGTTCTGAAACGCCACATATACAATTTATTCTAACAGTGGCTAGTGATGAATTTCTAAGTCCTGTGGCATTAATTTTGTCTTTTTATTTCATGCACAGCATCAACCGCTATGACAATACTGAACGGAGCCAGAAAAGCAGACACCAAACACGACGGACGAAAACGTGGAAACTTTTTAACTAAGTTAGCCGACCGAGTACGAAAACTACAGCGGTGAGTACTATTTTCAATTCCTGCAGTCGAACCTCATTAGTATCCAATAACGACCGTAACATCTGTGAATCCCATCAAATCCCATTCTTTTTCACGTAATTTCCAGCCTAAAATCTGCTTGCAGTAGAAATTGGCATTGTAGAAGCATTAGCTGCATTACGATAATATTTGTAAAATTTTCATGTTTAATTGTTGTCGTCCATATTCGTTCACGGCGTTGTAAGCGGCGTTGGAATTCTTTTGTTTTATTTTTGGCGCATCCATGTTGTTTTCCCCACTAGTATCGGCAATTGTTTATATGACGTATGAGTTACGTAGACTGTCCCAGTAGGCAACAATGAGCACGTGATAGCCTCCTTATCGCTTTGTTGACAACTGACGAATGCGCAGCGTTAAAATTCCTTGCCGCGCCGCATCACTGTTTACAAACACTGACGCGATGCCAGACAATCGCATACCATTGACAGACGACGCTGACGATACGACCGACGTGCCTTACCACCTCAGATCAAGACTTAAGACAGCAGGGACTGACAGTTCTGAACGTACTGAGGAGATAGACACAAGACGAATCACGGAAATGAATCACATGACTGAAAAGATTCCAGCTCAAACTTCCGTAGTCGGTAGCCCACCTGTGCCGAATATACCGACTTCAGGGATCGACTCACCGCCCCCAATGAATCTTGGCTACAAGAAATGAAAGAAATAATGGCTAAATTAGCCACTGATCTGAATGCAAAGGCAAATGAAACTAAATCAGACATGTCTAAATTAGCTGAAACTCAAGTGACAAAAGCAGACCTATTTAATCTTGTTACAAAAGCTAAAATAGATAATCTGCTTCAGGCAGCCTGTACGGAATTAGCAAACGAACTTCCGATAATTTTAGTAAAATATACCGCGATATCACTGACACAAACTCGAGTATTGAAATAATTGATCAGCACTTATACAGAATCAACAACGACGTTGGTACTGTCAAAGAACAAGTATACCACCTCACAGATGAAATTAAACAGTTATCATTGCATACCGAAAAAAATAGCCGAACATCTCAGTGAGAAAGTATAAAGTATAGATGAAAAATACAAAAATTGGTTGTCATCTAAGGATGAAGATATCGCAAATAAATTACGAACCGATATACCGGAAGCAGTCCAAGCAGCCGCACTGAATGTCTTAAATACACCTGGATCGTCAGGAGACACCACTGTGAGTGACTTAGGAATGATCAGACGTGTAGTGACTAACGAACTGCCTACATGGACGGACCTAATAACGCAACGATTGCAAAACCTAATGCAGCAAGCTCAATCGAAAGACAGAGAACAGTCTCAGCGCCATCCACACTCTTTGCTGTCCGTAAGCGACATAGACGAGGAATCACAATACCACCAATACCCCACAGATAATAGACCCGATCATGCAAACACAAATGTAAACAGACAGCCACAAACAATAAATGAATCTGCATCATTGGTCCAACTATAGTCTGGGAGACGAGTCTTTGGTATTGACAGCTCGGTAGCGTCTTTCCGTTGCCTAGCGACCGCAGGCAGGCAGCCAATGACGGCCTGACTTTGAGCGGGTAGCAAGGCCCACGTTGTCGCTCTGAAACCCGGCCGCGCGCGCTTATGAAACTTACCAGTGTCTCGCGTGCAGGCGGTGCGGTCGTTCGTCGTTTGTCTGAAGTTGAATTCGCAGTTTATTTCGTTTTTGTTGTTTTTAGTGTTTCTTTGTTTATGTTTCGTTGTAAACAATGTCTAGTGCGGCGGGTAGTACCAGCCCAACACAAGAAGTGAAACGGAGGAAGAAAAGTGTGCTACACACCCAGGCCCGTGAATTCGTGTGCTCTGTGAGGGATTACTTTGAGAAAGAAAAGGACAAAGGTGGGCCCTTAATTCCTGTTGTTCAGGTTGTGAAGAGAACTGCAGCAGCATTGAAAATAAGTAAGAACACTGTTGTAAAGATAGGGAAAGGACAATATAGTGTAGATTGTGACGAGAGTGGCACAACAAAGCTGCACACACCAGGAAAGAAGCGACCGAGAAATAAGCAGGTGACAGCTTTGGACGATTTTCAGAAAGACGTTGGTCGTCGTCATATATACAGCTATTATAAGAGAAGGGAACATCCCACTCTATCTAAATTACAGGTGTCGCTTCAGAAAGACTATCTTTTTAAAGGGAGCAAATTTTCATTGCGTACAGTGTTGAAAGACATAGGCTTCAGCTATTCACTGTTTAACGGACGCAAAATATTAGTGGAAAGGACAGATGTAGTTGCATGGCGGTGCAGATTTCTGCGCAGGATCATGAGTGTGGAATTCGAAAGTATGGTGTGGTTAGATGAAACTTGGGTCAATGCCAGCCATTCTTTACGTAGAGGCTGGAATGATGGAACGCCCGAGGGGACAATGGCAGTGCCTGTTGGCAAAGGAGGGCGTATTATTGTCTTACATGCAGGAACATCGAAAGCTTTTGTGCCAAACTGCTTGAAAATGTTTCGGTCAAAAAAGACGGGAGATTACCATGAAGAAATGAACACAAAAAATGGCTCTGAGTACTATGGGACTCAACTGCTGAGGTCATTAGTCCCCTAGAACTTAGAACTAGTTAAACCTAACTAACCTAAGGACATAACAAACATCCATGCCCGAGGCAGGATTCGAACCTGCGACCGTAGCGAAGAAATGAACACTGTAGTATTTCAAGAATGGTTCGAGACATCGCTTATGACGAATCTGACAAGTCCATCAGTGATTGTTATGGACAATGCGCCTTATCATTCCGTTGTTCACGATAAGGCACCAACCTTGGCAACAAAAAAAGACGATATCATTCAGTGGTTGAAACGGCGAAAAGTAGATTTCAGAGAAGATTTAAGGAAGGCGGAACTGCTCGAAATTGTGGCACAAAAGAAACCCCAATTTCCAACATATGTAATTGACGAGATTGCTAAAAGGCACGGGCTTGAAATCGTTCGGCTTCCTCCATACCACTGTCACTTCAATGAAATTGAAGGAGTGTGGGCGCAGATAAAAAATTACATTGCTGCAAACAATAAAAAATTCACGATCTTTGAAGTGGAAACTCTCCTTCCAGCAGCTATCAATAAAGTGACAAGCGAGACGTGGGCTAAAATTGTAAACAGCACTGCAAGTGCCATCAGAGAGGCGGCCAAAACCGAAGGGGTTGTGGAAGAATGCATCGAAAATTTAATTATACATCTGGGAGAGAGCAGTGATAGTTCGAGTAGTGCTGAGGAAGACAATGTCAAATCAGATTCTGACAGTGATGTGAGTGGTGTTTTTCCATTACAGTAACTACAACGTATTCAGGAATGTAAGGAGGTAGTTTGCTATCGATCTACAACCAGATCATCATATTGTGAGTACTTTCTTCAGATTATAACTCTTAATACACTGACCAATTATTCTGTAGCTTGTAGTAGAACAAATTAATAATGCTAATACTTAACAATGGAAACCAAAACTGCTGATGTTCAACAATTTGCGAAAATAGTTTTCATTTCAGTTGTGAAGTTTAACAAATAACTTTATTATGTTTCAGCATCTTAGATACTTGTACTAAATAGCTGTTATCAGTTTTCGCGTTAATATATTTCAAGCATCAACTTTAAATAAATTCACGCGTACCAATACGACTTGTATTTTGTCTCGCTTTTATTTCTGCTGCTAGAGAATGCGTGTAGCAGACAGGGCGCCGCGTGCAGTGAGCCACGTTCGGCAACAGCGCCGTCTGCCCGCCGGAACTGTCAGTACCAATCACTCGTCTCACGGACTATAATGAAAGAAGAGAGTCTTCTTAAGGACAGAAACTTCCAGTCCTTTAACGTAGACAAACGGACTCTTCACCTTATTGTATTTATCAATCTTTCTGTGGTATTTTTCCGAATAGCTGGACGGACAGAGCGAATCCAATATGTCATAGGATATAATTATTACCGGCGAATCCGCAATATGGGGCACCGAGATGCTCGATCGATGCCATACTTATAGGGTTATCGAACGGCATTTTTAGCCAAGTTTTGGTGCGAGGGAGTACAGAAGAGTCTAAGGAAAGAAGTTTATCAGGCTGAACCCTTTAATGAAATGAATAGAGGCCTAAGCAAGTACTTTGAGAAGCATCTAGGCAAGTTTAGGTATTGTGATACCCCGATTTCGAGCAAAGTTGTCATTCTGATATTGAAGTCGAAGTTTCCAGCAACCATACAAGAGAAATTAGTTAACGTATCGGAGGATGATAGGAAGGTTTCCTGTCTATATTAAACTCATTAGCTCTTATTCATGAGGAGATTAGCGCCAATAAGAAACACAGTACAAACAACAACAATTGGAAATACCCAAATTACAATAACAGTAATTCTTGTCAGTTGGACAACAGAAAACGCAAGTACTACAAAAGCGACAACAACAGTAGCTATAACGGTAATTTTCAATGGAAAACAGACAATAACTACCCATACAAGCGAAACCGGAATAATAATCGGAATCGTTATAATCCTATGAATGACACTAATCGAAGGCAGTACGGAAATTAGCCTCCGTACCAGTCGGATGGCAATAATTCAAATAATCGCCGTTGACAGCGCGGCTATCAACAAACAGCGCAGCCATGGAATGCAAGTCAACAACAATCGCCCATGTATTACCAAGAGAGTCAAAATAATAACGCACCAAGAAACTTCAAAAATAGTCGCCAAAATTACAACACCTCTCAACAGAACTACAGTCCACAGCCTAACAATAAATTTTAGCCATCATTCAATCAACCGAATAACAACAGCAACAATCAAAACTACAATCCTCCTGTCTTTTTCACCAAAGCTGATAATGTACCGCCAATTAATCCCGAAAGTTTTGAGCCTCAATTTGAAACTCGTTTCGTTCATAACAGCCAATTATATTCACCAACAAATAATGGATGCGAACAAGCCCTGAATTTGACAAACAACAACAGTACTTCAAATAGCCAGCAGACGACGGAAAACTAGTTTCAGCATCTGACGACTCCCTTAAACGATGGTGACACACAACAAGGGGGTAATTACTTCCACCGACTTACTAATAACGTACTTGTTTTACGGTATAATGACAAACAGGATATACGATACGAACTGCTACATGAAAACGTCATTACTGAAACGGAAGACTCGGACGACGATCAAGTAGAGGCAGTAACATACATATGTTTAGAAGGAACTAGGACGACAGCTATTATTGACACAGGAGCAAATGTAAATGCCGTTTCCCTTTGTTTGTTGAAGGTGGCAGGGGTAGGTTGGCTGGTTGGTTTGAGGATTAAAGGGACCAAACTGCATAGGTCATCGGTCCCTTGTTTCATGAACACACAGAGCACAGTGAAACCATCCATTAGTCATGCAAAACACAAGATAAAAATTCCAGGGGAAGAAAATCCCCAAGGTCAATAATAAAGAAACATGGAAAACGGAGCACAGCAACAAAAACAACAAAGAGAAGAAAGGCAGAAAGAATTAAAACAGTTCAGCAGAGGATCGTGGCTGGCTGATCACGAAAATAATAGGATGAGCCAGCCACTCTGCAACACGTTAAAACCTCCAGCCTAAAAGTTTAGGGTGGAGTCGAATTACAACACAAAACTAATTAAAAGATACAGCTCAAAAGAGGGTAATGTTAAAAAAAATTTAAATGGACCTATAAAAGCCGCTTGCGCGAATAAAACGTAAAATCCGATCTGCCATAGAGACATTGTCACCTAAAAGAGAGGATAAATCACCCAGGAGATTAAAATCACGCCTGAGAGCGGCTAAAAGAGGACATTCCAACAATATATGGGCCCCCCGTCATGTTCGCACCACAGCGACAATGAGGGGGGTCCTCTCGACGCAGCAGATGACCATGCGTCAGCCAAGAGTGACCAATGCGGAGCCTACACAGAACAACAGAATCCCTGCGAGAGGCCCGCATGGAGGAACCCCACACAGTCGTGGTCGCCTTTACCTGCCGCAGCTTGTTGGGTGCAGACAGAGTGCGCCATTCGTCTCCCCACATCCCAAAAACCCGACGGTGCAAAACCGTTCGGAGATCAGTTGCCGGGAGGCCGATCTCCAACGGCAGTTTGCGGGTAGCCTCTTTGGCTAACTTGTCGGCGAGTTCGTTTCCCGCTATCCCAACGTGTCCCGGGGTCCATATGAACACCACCGAACGACCACGCTGTTCAAGAGCGTGAATGGACCCCTGGATGGCACCAACAATGGGATGGCGTGGGTAGCACTGGTCAAGAGCCTGCAGACTACTGAGCGAGTCACTGCAAATGATGAAGGACTCTCCAGTGCTGGTACGAATATGCTCAAGGGCACGAAAAATGGCTGTCAGTTCTGCGGTATAAACACTGCAGCCTTCCGGCAAGGAGCGCTGGTCGACGTAGTCCGCATGAGCATAAGCATACCCCACACGGCCATCAACCATCGAGCCATCTGTATAGATAACCTCCGAGGCATGGTATGCGCTTAGGAGAGCAAGGAATTGGCGGCGCAAGACTGCAGGAGGAACTGAATCTTTTGGCCATCAGGAAAGTTCCAGCCGAAGCTGTGGCCGACGAATACACCAAGGTGGTGTATGTGGGCGGACCTGGAAAGCAGATGGAAGAGGCAAACACTCGAGTTCATTAAGGAGCGACCAAACACGGATCCCAATTGTATGGCCCGATCGCGGCCGCCGGTGTGGGATATGGACTGCCGCATTTTCAAAAAGGAGACGATAGTTAGGGTGACGGGGCGAACAACGGACGTGGGCAGCATAGTTGGCTAACAGCTGTTGACGCCGAATACGAAGTGGAGGAACCCCAGCCTCAGCAAGGAGGCTATGAACAGGACTGGTGCGGAATGCTCCTGTCGCCTGTCGAACCCCACAGTGGTGAACGGGGTCCAGCAGTTGCAACGCTGAGGACGACGCTGAGCCATACGCCACACTCCCATAATCCAGTCGGGACAGCACAAGGGCTTTGTAGAGCTGCAGCAGCGTGTGACGATCTGCACCCCAAGTTGTGTTGCTCAGGCAGCGGAGGGCATTCAGATGCTGCCAGCACTGATGCTTGAGCTGACGAATATGTGGAAGCCAAGTAAGCCGGGCATCGAACAGCAATCCCAGAAAACGGTAAGTGTCAACAACCCTGAGCATGGCATCCTGAAGATAGAGCTCAGGGTGGGGATGGGCAGTTCGACGCCGACAAAAGTGCATAACACAAGTCTTCGCAGGAGAAAATTGAAAGCCATGGGCTAGGGCCCACGCCTGCGCCTTGCGTATGGCTCCCTGCAACCGACGTTCTGCAACACCAATGGTGGAGGAGCTGAAAAAGGTGCAGAAATCGTCAGCATATAACGTGGGTGAGACAGACGACCCTACTGCTGCTGCAAAGCCATTAATGGCCACAAGGAAAAGGGGCACGCTCAATACAGAGCCCTGTGGAACGCCGTTCTCCTGGATATGAAGCGAACTATGGGATGTGCCAATTAAAACGCGGAATGTCCGAACAGATAAAAAATTCTGAATAAAAATGGGGAGAGAGCCCCGGAGACCCCACCCATGCAACGTGGCGAGAATATGGTGCCGCCACGTCGTGTCATATGCTCTGGAGAGATCGAAAAAGACGGAGACGAGGTGTTGGCGCCTGGAAAAAGCAGTGCGGATTGCAGACTCAAGGAAGACCAAAGTATCGGCGGTGGAACGGCCCTGACGGAAGCCGCTCTGGCACGGAGCCAGAAGACCCCGAGACTCGAGCAGCCAACACAGCCGTCGACTCACCATGCATTCCAGTAGCTTGCACAGAGTGTTTGTCAAGCTGATGGGCCGATAGCTATCCACATTAAGTGGGTCCTTACCAGGCTTCAGCACCGGGACGATGGTACTCTCTCGCCACTGCGACGGAAAGACACCATCGCCCCATATGCGGTTGAAGATGGCAAGAACACACCGCTGACAGTCTGGGGACAGGTGTTTGAGCATCTGATTGTGGATGCCATCTGGCCCAGAGGCTGTATCAGGGCACTGTGCCAGGGCACTTTGGAGTTCCCACAAACTAAATGGGGTGCTATACGTCTCATGGTGGCGAGAAGCAAAAGAAAGCCGTTTGCATTCCTCCTGGCGTTTTAGCGCGCGAAACGCGGGCGGGTAATTCCCCGACGCAGAGGCCCGAACATAGTGCTGTGCGAAATGCTCGGCGATTGCATCGGAATCGGTGGATAGCGCCCCATTGATGGTAAGCCCTGTGAGACCTGTAGAGTGCTGCAATCCAAAGATGCGCCGAATCTTCATCCACACCTGGGCGGGTGAAGTACGGGAACCAATGGTGGAAACGTACCTCTCCCAGCACTCCTGTTTCCGCCTCTTGATGAGCCGCCGTGCCTGAGCACGGAGACGTTTGAAGAAAATGAGGTTCTCCAAAGACGGGTGTCGCTTATGTCGCTGAAGAGCTCGCCGACGTTTTTTAATGGCTTCAGCGACCTCCGGAGACCACCAAGGCACTGACTTTCGCCGGGGGCACCCTAACGAACGAGGAATGGTACGTTCCGCAGCGGAAACAATCGCTGCAGTCAGCGTCTCAACCGCCACATCGATGGTACCGTGGGGGAGAGATTCAACAGTGGCAGCAGAGGAGAACGTTTCCCAGTTTGCCTTGCTAAATGCCCATCTAGGCAAGCGTTCGTGGGATCGACGCTGGGGTAGTGAAAGGAAGATGGGAAATGGTCACTACCACACAAGTCGTCATGGACTCTCCAGTGGACCGATGGTACAAGCCCTGGGCTGCACAACGACAGATCTATGGCCGAGAACGTGCCATGCGCCACACTGAAATGCGTGGCGGCGCCAGTGTTTAAGAGGCAGAGGTCGAGTTGGGAGATGAGATTCTCGTCATCTCTGCCTCGGCCAGTAATCTTCGTTCCACCCCACAGGGGATTGTGGGCGTTAAAATCCCCCAGGAGAAGAAAAGGCGTGGGAAGTTGGGTAACAAGTGGAGCCAATTCGGTCAGGGAGACTGTACCACCTGGAGGGAGATAGACACTGCAGACGGTTATGTACTGGGTAGTCCTTACGCGGACAGCCACAGCTTCCAATGATGTTTGAAGGGGCACAGGAGCACTATATACAGAGGTAAGGACATACACGCAGGCTCCACCTGACACACTATTGTATGTGCTACGGTTGCAGTAATAACCCCTGTATCCATGAAGGACAGGGGTCCGCATTGCCGGGAACCAGGTTTCCTGGAGGGCAATGCAGAAAGGAGGTGTCATGCTTAGAAGCTGACGTAACTCAGGTAGATGGCTAAAATAACCGCCACAATTCCTCTGGAGGATTGTACAAAGCGTGTCCTGTAGGGGCATGTAGGCACTGAAAAATCAAATTACTTCGCAGGGTCACATGCTGACATCGACTGAGAGACGGACGTCGCAACGTCCATCGTTTCTGAGGAGACGGCGAGATCTAGGTCATCAGGGGACGCAAAGAGCTCGACCTCATCCTCAGAGGCTGAGCTGACAGGAAGCGGTGGCGCGGGAACCACTGGGTCCTTAGGCTTCTTAGAGAGCTTCCTCTTCTCTCTCTTGTCTTTTGGAGGAGGGTTTACATGCTGGGAGTGCTTTCCTGACGCATTATCAGGAACAGACGAAGAGTGTGAAGCCCTTCGACCAGCAGCTGGTGGCTTCTTCAGCCACTGGCTAGTGTCTTGTGAGACACTGGGGAAGTCCTTGGAAGGGACTCCCCCAAGGGATCCCTTCCGAACAAGTGAGGCCGGAGGAGGCACGTGCGTCCCCGGCTGATCAGCCGGAGAGGGCTGTCGCCCCTCCAGCTGAGAAGCCAGAGAGGGCTGTCGCCTCTCCGGCTGAGCAGCCGGAGAGGGCGGTCGCCCCTCCGGCTGAGAGGTGGGGACTGACGTTCCCAGTTGTTTGGGGCGCACTGCTCCCTAACTGGGTGTTTTAGGAGCAGTGGAAGAGAGAGTGGTCCCCACCTGTTATGGTGCAGGCGCAACGTGACTGTTCGGTGGGCCAACGGTGGGAGGAATCTTTGCAGGAACTGGTGGCGGCAGTGTTACAGCAGCGAAACTCCTCAACATAGGTGTGGGGTTGAGCCGTTCTAATTTCTTCCTCGCCTCTTGGTAAGTTAAACGGTCCAGGGTCTTAATTTCTTGTATCTTCCACTCTCTTTGGTAGACTGCACAGTCTGGCGAGCAGGGAGAATGATGCTCCCCACAGTTAACGCAGGTGGGAGGCGGAGCACACGGAGCAGTGGGATGAGAAGGTCGTCCACAATCTCGACACGTGGGGCTGGCAGTGCATCTGGAGGACATGTGTCCGAATTTCCAGCACTGGAAGCATCGCATAGGGGGCGGGACATAGGGCTTGACATCGCACCGGTAAATCATGACCTTGATCTTCTCAGGCAAGCAGTCGCCCTCAAAGGCCAGGATGAAAGCACCGGTAGCGATCCTATTACCCTAAAGACACGACGAACGAAGTGTACACCTCGTCGTGCCAAGTTCTCCCGTAGCTCGTCATCAGACTGTAGCAGAAGATCTTTATGAAAGATAATCCCCTGGACCAAATTTAGTGACTTATGGGGAGCGACAGTAACAGGTATGTCACCAAGCTTCTCACAGGCGAGTAACGCCCTTGACTGTGCAGAGGAAGCTGCTTGTATCAAAATGGCCCCGCTCCGCATTTTGGAAAGAGATGCCACTTCCCCGAACTTATCTTCAAGATGGGTCACAAAGAACAGAGGCTTCGTCCCCAAAAATGAATCCCCATCAGTTCTGCTGCACACAAGGTATCGCGGTGAATATGGCTCCTGTCTGTCCGCAGCCCTGCGTCCCTCCCAGGGCGTGGCTAGGGAAGGGAACGATTTGGGGTCATATGCCACAGCGTTAAAGTCGACTTTACCGCGCTTAGAGACGTTGGTGGTCGTGCGACCACCGGATTGAGACTTTACCCGCTTCATTGCGGGGTATCCGCCCCGATGCCACCCACTCCGACCAGGGGCTCTCCCCACGGGCGCCACCCAGCCACAGCAAAGGCCACCTGGCAGGATGGCCGTTGCCGGGAGTCCTGATGCCCCAGAAAGACGGGCATCTACTCCTTGGCTTACGTGGGGAGGTGTCAGCGCAGGCATCGGCAGTACGATCCCTGTGTTGTCAGGGGGCTACAACCTAGAGGGTACATGACGACCCCACCACAACGGGCTGACTACCGTGCTGGATTTTGGGTGCCACTGGTAGTCCATAGTGATCGTGGGTGCAGATGGTGACGCACTAAGGGCGTAACTGACACAATCCATCAGGTGTGTATGCCCAAAATGAGGGATGGAGGGTGCAGTTACGACGCCAAGACGATAACGTGTGCCAAGGTCTTGGGGCACAGAGGATTCATGGTGCACCACGTAAGGTGTCCTTCCCCAAAAGGCTCGTACTTCTGTTGAATTTGGAAAAATGGAGGTCAAACCCCAATGGGGACCATCACATTAAAAGCCGAAACAGTTGAGACTCCTTTTAGTCGCCTCTTACGACAGGCAGGAATACCGCAGGCCTATTCTTACCCCCGAACCCGCAGGGGGGGGGGGGGGGGGTTTCAGGGGTAAAATACAGGGAGCGAAAGGCTATTAACAATTTGTACAGAAAGCAGATGGCAGTTATAAAAGTCGAGGGACATGAAAGGGAAGCAGAGGTTGAGAAGGGAGTGAGACAGGGTTGTAGCCTCTCCCCGATGCTATTCAATCTGTATACTGAGCAAGCAGTAAAGGAAACAAAAGAAAAATTCGGAATAGGTACTAAAATCCATGGAGAAGAAATAAAAACTTTAAGGTTTGCCGATGACATTGTAATTCTGTCAGAGGCAGCAAAGGACTTGGAAGAGCAGTTGAATGGAATGGACAGTGTCTTAAAAGGAGGGTATAAGATGAACATCAACAAAAGCAAAACGAGGATAATGGAATGTAGTCGAATTAAGTCGGGTGATGCTGAGGGAATTAGATTAGGAAATGAGACACTTAAAGTAGTGAAGGAGTTTTGCTATTTGGGGAGAAAAATAACTGATGATGGTCGAAGTAGAGAGGATATAAAATATTGACTGGCAGTGGCAAGGAAAGCGTTTCTGAAGAAGAGAAATTTGTTAACATCGAATATTGATTTAAGTGTCAGGAACTCGTTTCTGAAAGTATTTGTATGGGGTGTAGCCATGTATGGAAGTGAAACATGGACGATAAATAGTTTAGACAAGAAGAGAATAGAAGCTTTCGAAATGTGGTGCTACAGAAGAATGCTGAAGATTAGATGCGTAGATCACATAACTAATGAGGAGGTATTGACTAGAATTGGGGAGAAGAGAAATTTGTGGCACAACTTGACTAGAAGTAGGGATCGGTTGGTAGGACATGTTCTGAGGCATCAAGGGATCACCAATTTAGTACTGGAGGGCAGCGTGGAGGGTAAAAATCGTAGAGGGAGACCAAGAGATGAATACACTAAGCAGATGCAGAAGGATGTAGGCTGCAGTAAGTACCCACCAACGGAAAGGTCCATTGTTCTTGGGGGGGGGGGGGGGGGGACGGTTGTGATTTGAGGACGGAAAAATTTAGACTTAGTAAGGACGGCTATCCTTACCAAGTCTAAATTTTTGCGTTCTCAAATCAAATTCTTGTGTCATATCATTTCCCCAGATGAAATCAAACCCGATCTGGACAAAATCAGTGCAGTCAAAAATTTTCCTACACCAACCAGTAAGCGACAATTGAAAAGCTTTCTTAGCCTTGCCTCTTTCTTCAGAAAATTTCTATCCAACCAGGTAATGAACCAGTCTTCATTGTCGGAACTGTTAAAGAAAAGCACACGTTGGAATTGGACTCCAGAAAGCCAACAAACTTTCGATTCTATAAAACAAGCTCTTGTCAATAGCCCTATCTTACACCATGCCGACATGAAACAAGGTTTTTGCATCTCATCTGATGCTTCCTTTCAAGGACTTGGGCCATTCTCTTCCAAATAGTCAAAACCAACAATGCTCAGGATATTAAGACTACCAGTTTCGCAAGTCGAGTGTTATCTGAAGCAGAAAGGTCCTATTCAGTAATCGAGCTTGAAGCACTCGCAGTGGTTTTGTCATTTAAACGCTTCAACTATTACATCTCAGCCCATAAAGTAAAAGTATTTTCCGACCACCAAGCACTAAGCTTTCTCCTCTCCTGCAAATTGCTACACCCTCGTTTGAATCGATAGTGTTTATTCTTACAAGAATATAATTTTGGGATCATTTACATAAAAGTTAAAGATAACGTTTTGGCTGACGCATTGTACCGAATGCCGGAAGGATCTTCAGATTCCAACGATCTTCTGGAACAAATGCCCAACTATTGAATACTATTAATGAAAGACCCTTTACATCGAAGATATTTTCTTCAACTGTGCAATCATATTGAAGAGTTACAAAACTCAGATCCAAGATGGAACAAAGTCAAGCATTTGATCACCAACAATACTGACCATCCTCTATGCAAACGCTTCAAAATACACAACAATGTTTTATTTCATCGGACATCTCTTACAAGCGACAACTGGCGTGTCTGCGTTCCTAAGGAATTTGAAGAACATCTTTTATGCACACTCTTATCTCTTGGGGACATTTTCGCCACGAAAAATGTAAGCGAAAGATAGCCATCTTTTGTTACGTTCCTAACTTACACACGAAAATATAATAGGAATTAATCTCGCAGGTCCATATCCACGTGGACGTGGAGGCCTGAAATACATTGTTTGCCTCATTGACCTATTTACAAAACATGTTAGAATTTATGCGATGCGATCCGCCAACACTAAGGCGGCTTGAACCAGACTACTTCCCCCGATTCGGAATTCCCGAATTGATACTTTCCGATAATGGCTCTAATTTCGTTTACAGACAATGGAGACTTTTTAGGCAATTAACCACATCAAACAGATCCTTATATCAAAATTTACACCACAGAGGAATCCGACTGCACGTGTGTTTAAAGAAATCAAACGTTTCATTTGGATGTACATAAAGTTTTGGAGTATAAACAAGGTGAAAAGGTACTCATGAGAACACATTTGAAGCCATCACTTATTCTTAAGAAGAACCGCAAATGACAGTCGCTTTTTCAGGGACCGTATATAGTATTAAGGAAGCCTCACGTCGGATGCTATTCTGTAGCAGACCCGGTAAGTGGCAGAATTAAAGGCTTGTATCACCACGCTGATTTGAAGAAATATTATTGCAAGGAGTGAGTAATCAAACGCACCACCAATTACCAACGGCAATGTTAACAACATCTTAGCATTGCGTATGATGGAGAAATAGCTAACTAGTGTAACAACAACGACACAATTTATGTATGTTAACAACAGCGCTCTCATATAATCACTAAAGTCCAATCTGCTATCTAAGAACAACATAAAACATGAGCATATGACATAAACATGACATATCCTGATGAATTATAAGTTTTAGATTTAAGCATATTTTATGGCAAATTCATGAGTAATCATAAGCGAAGGAAGAGCTAAAAACGCCGACTTCCTCTGATGAAAAGAAGTAATCAGGAAGAGGTGAATAAGCATTCACCTTTAGTTTTAAGGTAGTTATGTCACAAATAAGCGAAGCTATTCAGATAAATAAGGTTAGGCCCTATATAATGCAGAATTTCCAGTCGGGATTCTTCGGCAACAAGAACAAAAACACGACGTCACCATTACGTCATTAACACTGTTTCAGCGAGACGAAAAGGAAAAGAAATATATAACACACCTGGGTGAGCTGCTGAAAGAATATTTTTATAAACGGTACGGTAAGACAGCCTCCGTCTACATTGAAAAACTTGCTTAGCAGCTAAATCTTTAATCATAAGATATGGTAACTGTGACAAAGCAGCGCTAACCGCTATAAAAGCAGAAAAATATATAAAAACAGGCGTGATGATAACGATTTATAACTAGATTACAAGTCCTATGAGAGCGACAGCACCACAAAGAAGATCTTTGTTATTATCAGTAATTCTTTTCACATAGTTACAGGATACATTTTAAGCTACAGTGAACTACACTATGTATAGGCAGAAAACAACGCATTCCTCAGAGAAGTGCGTCCGCAACTTTGAAAAGAATGGCTAATATTTTCTTTAGCGTACAGTTTAAGCACACAGTTACTTTGTTTGCTTATACTAACTGAAAAATTTATTTATATGTGAATTTGATTGATTGTGTGTAAGCCTAATGTGTTACCTGTCTATACCTGTGACTCCATTCCCAAATTTGATCACAAATTTTGTGTCTTATTGCGATGCTTACTGTAGTGGACTGACAAGGCAGCCAGCCCACAGTGAAGTTAAGTCTGGAACAGGATTCGTAATGAATGTGATAAAGAAAAGAACGTAGCTACTAGATGTAGTGTCGGCAGACTTGCCAACACTACGTACACTAATTGAAAGAGGCGGCCAAGATGCACGCGCTAACTCACGAAGGATGGAGTGAGGTCTGAAACAGGAGACTTAATGAATGCTATAAAGAAAATACGTAACTTCTGGACTACTTAACTTTTAATCCTTCCTTTGTATACATCGTTCTTGATGAGGCATCTGGAGATTGTGGCGATACAAGTGAGACTCTTTAGATACAAGCTATCTAAGGCTAATGGCGCCTTGCTAGGTCGTAGACATGAACTTAGCTGAAGGCTATTCTGTCTCTCGGCAAATGAGAGCAAAGGCTTCGTCCGTATAGTCGCTAGCAACGTCGTCGTACAACTGGGGCGAGTTCTCGTACGTCTCTCGAGACCTGCCGTGTGGTGGCGCTCGGTCTGCGATCACACAGTGGCGACACGCGGGTCCGACATGTACTAATGGACCGCGGCCGATTTAAGCTACCACCTAGCAAGTGTGGTGTCTGGCAGTGACACCACACTAGAACACTTAACTTTTATATTGTCCTTTGGTATACAGCATTCTGGATGATACAAGTGAGATTCTATCTTGAGGTACATGCAACGTTACAAATGGTTAATAGCGCCTTGCTAGGTCGTAGCCATTAACTTAGCTGAAGGCTATTCTAACTGTCTCTCGGCAAATGAGAGAAAGGCTTCGTCAGTGTAGTCGCTAGCAACGTCGTCGTACAACTGGGGCGAGTGCTACTACGTCTCTCGAGACCTGCCTTGTGGTGGCGCTCGGTCTGCGATCCTGACAGTGGCGACACGCGGGTCCGATATGTACTAATGGACCGCGGCCGATTTAAGCTACCACCTAGCAAGTGTGGTGTCTGGCGGTGACACCACACTTATGTCTTTCGATGACGCAGATTTGAAGAAAGTAGTCACGACGATTTCGTTTCTGCCGCATGTTTTATTAATTTTGTTAATAATAAATCGCGAACGCGAAGCTATTTAAATTTTTGGTGAAGTCTGTAGACGACTTAAGCAGAATTGAAGTCGAATGATTTTCTGTGGATAGATGAGCTGTCTAAGATCTATTCTCAGCGTATGACAAATATCAACTATTAAAAGGAGAGAATGTTCCCAATAACGATAGTATTTGTCAGAGAAACCTGATAACTTAAAAGAGAGATTCATTACTTTACGCGGCTGTGAACAGAACATAAATATTGAAAAAAAGAGAAATTGACTAGAACTTGTTATTTAATGCGTAATAATGAAGGAAGTGAACAAAGCTATTACAAAGCCGATACTGTGATGTAATGAAAGTTTTTGTATGGTGACTACCTACAAATAATTGTTCTTATAATGTGTGTAGTCCTATGAATAGCATCTTGTGGATGCAAAGTGACTGTGTCACTTTAACAAAATTTTAGTCTTCAAGAAAGCTGACGATCATCGATCTGTGATTGCATAAGTACACATAGAAATCGTCAATGACCTCGTATGTTTAGTGGAAAATGCGCGTGTGCTTCGTTTTTATTGTGATACGAAAGGTTAAATTCAGCGAGCCCGTTGTGGCATGGTGTTGCAGAAGCAAACTCAAGTTCAGTTCCCGGCTGTGATGCACCCATGGCCAGATGTGTAGTAACTGACGTGTTTTCTATCGAGTCATCACGTCGCTATCGCCGACACGGCTCCACACATCAAAAGACGTTATAACGCACAGTGTTTAACGACCAACCGTTGGAGCATATGCGCGCGCGCTCGCCAGCGCTGCCGGCTCACGTGCCTGCCCCGCAATAATCCGAAGAAATGACAATATACAGACGCTATTGTAGCACAACATTTCGAAGCAACGAATATTCCTAAGCGAATGACGTCATCAAAAATGCAAAGTCAACCAAGTGTGATCCACAGTGGTCATTCGATGTGAACTAATTATTAAAATAAGAAAGACACCACGAATGTAAAGAAAAGCATCACAGATCCTATGATCCTTCTCCACAAAAACTGTAAATATTAAAATTAAGTTGTAGATTTATTCTAATATAAGTGTATACATTGTTTCATGAAAACCATATTATGCCATTAACTTCCTGGATGAAATGCCAGCCATTCGTGACCAAGCTTTTCCTCACGAGCGTTCAGACATCAAACGATGAAATGCTTAAAAGAAGACTTATGTCTTACTAATGCCAGGCATCTGTATCAGTGCAGTGCGGACTTGAGTGTACATTTCCTCATTTTTAGCTATAAGTATTTTATGTATGTAAATTGATGTATTCATGTACGTACCTTGAACTTTTGTTAATACTTCTCACTGGAAAACTAAAGCTTCTAAAGCTTCCTCTTGTCAAATTTTTTTCGCAAATTTATGAATGTGTACTCTTAACTATAAGCCTCAAATTTTGTCCAACTTGTAAAATTTTAATAATAAATAAAAAGCACCAGTTTGCTTTTACTGAGTGATAATACTCAGTAAATGTCTGAAGATGGCCTGTAAGCCGAAAACCGGTTAACAATAAAAGTAATATTGTAGAACAAAAGCAAACGGGTGTTTTTCATTTATTATAATGTTGTTCTACCAAGAACCGATGGAAGATTCTGTTAATATTGTAAAATTTTATTTGTTTATTCCAATAACTGATTTCAGTTGGTATCCCTGTCCAATGTAAATGTTCTTACATGTAAGCGTCTGTAAATTGTGGAACACATAATGTTACAAATGGAAATGCCTTTTGACAGATCTCTCCACCTGACGAGATGCATTTAGGGGCGATGCAACATTGTGTGTGTCCATCGACCGTATTTAACTGAGTAAGTTCTCCAGAGAATGAAAGACTGAGTGAAAATTGTAAAAGTCGTGTGATATGACGTGACCTGTTCTGGCTCAGAGCGCCAAAGATTACTATTGCGATCTGATATACTCAAAAGCGGTCAAAGACATTTTTTAAGCCCGACCGCGATGAAACTAAATATGAGATACAATGTGAAAACAAAATGTGTACTAAATCATATACCCCTTATGTTTTGTCTGTCTGTATGTGTAGACGCACGTTATTACAGTTCATTGTAATATAATTAAAAATATGTAATGTGAATAGTTTCGATGTGCAACGGCTTACAATATATCAAGAAGTACGACATATTACAAAAGCAATGGATATTTGCCTGTTTCTGAGGAATTGTAATTATTAGCACAAAAGATGGTTTATGTGGCTTTGTCAGCCACGATAACGTGAAAAAATATTTAAAGTAAGTTTGTCTTTAGCTTATTAAAAATTAATTCTAAACTGAATGCAGTTATTTGACTTGTTATTTAAATAGCAATCACCAGTCAATTTCTCATGCCCTATGTTCATAAATGTTTAATTGTCATTTTAGTACAAATGTTAATCATCGGCGGTTGCACAGGACGAAGGAACTTCAAAGAGGTTGTCGTAATCAGCAAACTACTATTCGTCACTGAATGGTAATTCGCTGTACTGTAACGTCTAGTAATAAACAAACACAATATATTGTGTAATAATGAGAATATTAGATGTGTCATATTGTGTCATTGTGTAAAATTATGTATTTTTTCTTTATTATTTATTTCTGAGAACGTCTGCGTCGGCGAGTAATAAGACCGACACAGAAGATAAATGTTGTACAGAGATCACAAAATGAATTAGTATATAATGCATGATGTAAAGTAAAGTCTTTGTCTTCTTAATCTGGAAGCTGTGAGAGAAAGATCTCCTGTTGTTGTCGTAGATAGCGAGAAGGTAGCATTCTTTTGTCGAGATTGGGAATTGTACGCCATTACGTGTGCATTTACACAGGTCTGTAATTGTTGAGATATTTAAATGTTTCAATAGAGTTGTTTAAATGAAAACGTGTATTATTTAATTGTTAAAGCTTGCTTGCCTATTATCCCATCCTGTTAAGATATTTTTCAGATATAAAAAAAAATTATTATCTGTGGAGCTGAGCTGTGTGGAGAAAGAAGAGCCGCTGACGCGGCGTATTTAAACGACTTACAATATCGTCGAGTATACCGCAAGAAAGCGGTAAAATAATAGTAGAATAATATTATTTCTTTTAGCTCCCAGACTGGCAGTGAAGATCAGCAGATTTTATGATGTGTTGCAGGTTGACGCGGGCTGCTGATAAGATATAAATTACAGTGCAAATAATTTAATGTACTTACCGAATCCGATAGGAATCTTGCTGTGCTCCGTTCTGATCTGGCTAAATTTTATAGTGATAACGTAATTTTCTTTAATGAGAGTCTCATGTTCTTGGGCTAGTCGTGGTATGAAACAGCATTCTAGTAAGAAATAAAATCCACTGCAAACTTGTGTTTTTGAACGATTGTACG
Organism: Schistocerca nitens; assembly: GCF_023898315.1. NCBI lineage: Eukaryota > Metazoa > Arthropoda > Insecta > Orthoptera > Acrididae > Schistocerca > Schistocerca nitens. Next base: position 1,072,826,537 of record NC_064615.1, on the reverse strand, counting down.
AACTGTAACATCAGTGATCATAAAACAGTAATTTCAACTTTGAATAACTATGAAGTAGGAAAGATATATTGAACCTTAGCATGAGTTGCAGTTACTAAAAATCGTTCTTTAAATTGTAGGCCAGATCCAGAACAATAAGACCTCTATAGATACATTTTATTTTACTAAAAGGTAACGATGATAAAGAAATTAAAGGCACAGCATTGTTAAAAGAATTTCTCGTCACTCTTTCCATATATGCGTTGTTACGCTAATAATAATAATAATTAAAAAATAAATAAATGAACCAAAGAGACTAACAATTTATAAAAACAATTAAAGAAAGAGTAGTCAGGGACGGGAAACTGGCGCCCAACGTGGGGCCTGAATTTGCAGTGGCCACAATTATAAAATTTTATGTATTTTTCTTTCAGTGTCTATTGTTATGTATGTATAGATATATATGTATTTAGTGTTAAATGTATGTATGTATATCATGATCTATGCTATGTATTAATGAATGTGCAAACACTCTTTCATGACAAAACGCACTACTGCAAGCGAGTCTGAGAAGACGATCCTGATAGTACTGAGAAGCTCTAACGACTACGTAATCCGGGGGGCAGCCGAACCCCGAGATAAGATAAATTAAAGGTAAGACTACAGTGTAGTTGTCCTGTTGGTAGAAGTTGAGCTCCAGTGGAGTAATCTCATATCGCTAGTGGTGTGCATATTGTACGTAGTTTGATGTTAGTATTTGTGACAGGACAAAGTGGTGGTAGATAGTAATTTTTAGTGTGCAGTGTAGTGTATATAAAGTGATGTATTTTGTGTGCAAGGGGAAAAACTGTTAGATTTTGTGTTTTAGTAAGCAATTTAGGAATATGGTTAAGTTGCGTAGTCAACGTCCAAGCAATATGGATACTGAGGAACAACAATTAGCTAGTGAAGGAAATGTGGAACCGGGTGCCTCAAGTAGTACTAGTACTCTCTTTGAGGATATAACAGGCGAAAATGGGGGGGCAGGGGCACAGGAAGTAGTGCCTCCGCCCACTAGTCATCAAGTCGATGTAGATAAAGAAATTGTACCACCACCAGAAAAGCAGGAACCAGAGAGTGGTAATCTGCCTGGTGGGTATTCAATTCAGGCTATATTAGAGCGTGTGCTAAATTACCAGGCAGAATTTGCGCAACAGCAAGCCGAGCGAGATCGCCAGCAAGCTGAGCGAGATCGCAGGCTAGAAGAGCGAGATCGCCAGCAAGCTGAGCGAGATCGCAGGCTAGAAGAGCGAGATCGCCAGCAAGCTGAGCGAGACCAGCAACTTGTGCAATCGATAGAAAGTATGAAAAAAGAGATAGCAGATATGAAAAAGAATTATGAGTCGATACCTAGGGCCGTGCAGGAGCTGACTGAACAGGTCAACAACCTGCAAGTAGCAAACACTAACATGGTAGACGAAATAGGTGTATTAGCCAACAGAGTAGAAAAGCTCGAAATAGATTCCACACAGCTTGTAGAGCAGAAGTGGAATGAACAGGCAAATAAAATTGAAACAGAATTTAACTCATGGCTAGAAGTGAAGGAGAGTGAGATTGACACGAATATTAAGTCTAAAGTAGAAGCAGCCATAGCAAATAGAGATTCTGAATCATTCAGTACCGCAGTAAATAGTCAAGTACAGAATGATGTGCAAACAATTAAACAAATACTCAGTGAGGATATTCCGCAGTGGCAAGTGAATGTTAACAAACGGATATCCGAACTGGAGAAAGGTTTAACACAAAGCAGGAAACATGTGGAACAGGAACCTCTGTCGCCAAAAGCCCATGGTTTTGGCAACGCACAGACTTATATGCGATACAACAATGGGGAATCTGTAGTCGATAATGCGAAGAGCTGTAGCTCCGGTTCGGAGCACACAGCATATGTCCCAGCAGCAAACCCATGTAGTTCAAAAATATTAGTGGAAGAAAGTTTAATTAAAAATAGACAATTTCAAACATTTACTACTGAAAGGAAATCAGTACACCCAGTAGTATTCATAAAAAGCTTTAAAAATATCTTACCCAGTGTATGGAACGAAACACAGAAAATACAATACGTAATGTCGTACATTCAAGGTGACGCAGCGCTATGGGCTACAGAAGTAGCAGACAGCTGCAAGACATACGAACAGTTTGAAAGGGCATTTTTGTCAAAATATTGGTCGCCTTGTATACAAGAGCGACTAAGAAAAGAGGTATATAATCCCGAACCGTACTCACCCCGTCTTGGGAATTTGAGGCGGTATTTTGAAAAATATATAAACAAAACGCGCTACTGGGACGAACCTATATCACCAAGAGACATAGTAAGACTACTAAAATCACATTTACCTATTCATATCAAGGAGAAATTAATACATGTACCAGAAGGCGACATGGAAAACTTCCTGTCGGTCCTAGATTCCATAGACTTGATACAGGAAGACGCAAAATCAGCGTGCGATCACTCGCGGAATAATGGGTCAGGATGTAAACACGATAGAAATAGTAGTGCACAGAACCACAACCATGGAAATGGTGGGGGTGGTAGCAAGCGACAAGAACAATCGCAAAATGGTAGTAACGGTAGAGGCCAGAACGGGTATGGACAACCAATTTATAACAAAAAGCGTCGATTTGACGACAGGTACGAATCCGGAATGTCAGGGACCAACCGCTGGAAAAATGCGCGAGGTCAGTGGCAGAGCAATTATAATGATAGTAATCGAAATTGGCAACAGAATCAGCGTAGAAGCCCAGAACGACAGGCTAGTGACCGGTATGACAACAATAGACCACCACCGCAAAACGCGCCTATTGCGCAGCCGTGGCGGCCTACAAATCAGAATGTACATATAGTGGAGGTCGCGGACAATAACCGTCCCAGTACCTCACAAGTAATTAATCCAACAAACTAGAATCGGCCTCGATATGCTCTCCATCGACGGCCGAGGGATGGAGTGAGAGCAACTCGAGTAATAATAATATACCTGGGATACGCATGCTGCGATACAACGAAGGTGTTAGTATGGATAAAGAGCTACTGAATGAGCCGCACGAATGTAAGAAAGATAATAACGAAAATGTGCAAGCTATTATTGAAGCTAGAATCAATGATGTTGCAGTGAACATAATTATCGACACAGGTGCCTCAGTAAGTGTGATGAGTATGGAGTTATTTAAAGCACTGGGAAAGGGACATAGTATTCCGACCTTCCCGGTTAACAATTGTAAGGTGTCTGGAGCCATTAGTGCACAGAGCCAATCAGTTAAGTACCAGGTGCAGGTGGAGATTCATAAGGAGGGCGAAGCCATAGTGAGCTCGTTCCTCGTGGTTAAAGGATTAAAGGTGGCCTGCATTCTGGGAGTAGATTTTCTCCGAGAGAGGGACGCATTGATCGACCTCTCCGTAGGGAAATTAAGCATAATTAATAGGGGTAGAAGGATTGAGTTATCTATGATAAAATCGAAGGAGGTACTTGTGCCGTGCTGTAATCGTATCAATATCAAAGGTAGGAACCCTTGGGTACTACAACTCGATGATTTTTCACATGCAACAGACCTCTATTACCCAAATTTAGAGGACCAAAATTTTGAGACAAATGTTGAGGCATTTAAAACCAAAGTGCACGAATCTGAAGGTTTAAATGATACACAAAAGCAACAGTTGACGCAGCTGCTATCGGAATATAATACGGTATTTACCGAACGACCAGGAATAGTCAAAGGGTACCACTATCACATAGAGGTGATGCCCCATAAAACATACTGTCGCGCAACCTACTCCATCCCTTGGTCGAGGAGGGAATTAGTAGCCAAAGAGATTCGAAAGATGTTAGAGTGGGGTATCATTGAGCCCTCCTTCTCTCCATACAGTAGTCCTCTTGTAGCAGTGGCGAAAGCCAATGGAAAAATCAGGCTAGTGTTAGATGCTAGGGATATTAACAAAATTATTATACCTGTCCGGACTCGTCCAGAGAATTTAGACGAGCAAATACAAAAATTTCATGGAGTGCAGTACTTGACCTCGATCGATCTTAAAAGTTCATATTGGCAAATTCCCCTTACACCGGAATCCCGGAAGTACACAGCTTTCATATTCGGAGGGCGAAGTTACCAATTCAAGGTACTTCCCTTTGGATTAAATGTGAGTGCTGGAGTGTTTATTACTGCACTAGACACGGTACTGGGTCCAGACTTATTGGAAAAAATTACTGTATATGTAGATGATCTGGTAATTGCTACTGCTACTTGGGATGAACATATGGAACTGTTGCACAGAGTACTAGAGAGATTTAGGCAAGCAGGGGTGACGGCAAACCTCGAAAAGTCAAAATTTGGCAGAAACAAAATTAAATTTTTAGGCCATCTTATTACACCACTAGGTATCAGTCCAGACAACAAAAAATTAGAGGCGATCCGACAATTTCCAAGCCCCCGCACTAAGAGACAATTGAAAGCGTTCCTTGGGCTGACGTCTTTTTTCAGGAGGTTCGTGCCCAATCAGCTGCTAAATGACGCGTCACTACTAAATCTATTACGGAAAATTGTGCAGTGGGTTTGGAATGACAAATGTCAACAAGCTTTCGAAGCGATTAAAACCGCCCTACTGAATGCGAATATTTTGCAGCACCCAGATCTGTCCAAAGATTTTTGTCTTGCTACGGATTCATGTTCCTATGGCTTGGGCGCGTGCTTGTTTCAGTGGGAGGAAGGAAACGACCCAACAACAATAAAAATTATCGGCTTCGCCAGTAGGACTTTAACTAGCTGCGAGAGAGCCTACTCGGCAACCGAACTCGAAGCACTTGCAGTCGTCTGGGCTGTAAAAAAGTTTAATTATTATCTACAAGGGAAGGAGATTAGAGTATATAGTGACCACCAAGCGTTAAGTTTTTTAATGTCATGCAAACTATTCCATACCAGACTGAGGAGATGGATGCTTGTCTTACAAGAATATAGGATAAAGATCATGTACATAAAGGGCCAAGATAACGTAATAGCGGATGCTCTGTCGCGACTGCCGGCAAGATTACCGGAAGTAGCAGAAATGTTAGAGCAATCCGCGGAATATAAAGTGCTGTTAGTGCGTGACAATACTTACATGAAGGATTTTTTATATATATGTAAAAACATGTTCGAGTTACAAAGATTAGACCCGACGTGGAGAAAAATCATTACTAATATTGAAGAGGGTGTTAACAATAAAGATGAGCAAGGTTTTAAAATTGTGAATCATATTTTGTATCATAAGATTAGCACGAAAGAGGACTGCTGGGCAGTATGTATACCCAGTCAGTCAGTAAAAGTTATGATATGGCACACGCATTTGGCATGGGGCCATGCAGGGATTGGAAAGTGTGCAGAGATCATGGCGAGATACTGTTACTTTCCCCGTATGAAACACCAGATTCAGACAACAGTTAGAACTTGCGTGATATGTCAAAAAGCAAAACATTATAATAGATCCACTAAGTTTGAATTACATCCAATAGTTCCACTCAGGCCGCTTCAAATAGTATCGGTGGATGTAGCAGGTCCCTATCCCATGGCCAGAGGAGGTATGAAACACATACTGGCCATGTACGATATTTTTTCTAAATACTTGGCTATTTATTGCATAAAATCAGCTACTGCCAAAACCATGGTTAGGCGGATCAGTCAAGAATACTTGCCTAAAGTGGGAAAACCCGAAGCCATAACGACTGAATATGCCTCTTACTTCACAGGTCGAACTTGGAAAAATTACCTACAGGAACAAAATATACAGCATATTCTGGTATCCCGATTCCATCCAGAAGCAAGTCTAGTTGAAAGAATATTCAAAGAATTGAATAAGTTCCTTAGAATCTATATAGGAAACCGACATACAAAATGGCCAGAGCTAGTACCGAAATTTGTAGAAATACACAATTTAACACCCCATTCAAGCACAGGCTATCCACCGGTAGAGATATTGAATGGATTTAATGAGACACCGAATGAATGGATCACGCCTTTACCGAGATTACCAGTTAAGGCAGAAACAAGGGAAGAAAAGATGAAAAGGATATGGAATAGACTAACCAGCTGTGCAGCAAAGAGGAAAAGGAAGTACGACCGAGGAGTAACAAACGAACAGAAATATAATGTAGGAGACCTAGTACTCATTCGTAACCACCCTAAATCTTCAGCTAACTTAAAACAGAATAGTAAGTGGCAATTGCTATATTCAGGGCCCTTTGAGGTAATAAGCGTGCCACACGAATGTAGCTATTTGTTAGCACATCCCCATACGGGGAAGATCAAAGGATTATATCCACGTAAAGACGTGAAGTTATTTATTCAGTGACATATCACATATAAAGAGTAATAGTTGTAAGAAGATGTTAATTGTGTTTTAGAATATAAGGATGTTAGTATTTAAAAAGAAATTTGTGTGTAATGAAGCTGGGAGGAAGTGGAATCAGAAAGTGAGCAATAGCTTACACAGGACAGATTTTGTTTACAGACAATTAGTCATTAAGATATTATGTGCTTATTAAACAATGAACAATCTTCTTGTTGACAAAGTGAGGACTAATTTCTTGAATCATTTTATAAAGAATTAATGTCTTGAACCATTTTCTATGTGTAGTGTGTAAGTGCAATTAATGAGGCAATCTTATAGAGTAAGGTAATTGCTGTAATTGTATTAAGATAAGGAACCCTGAGAGAGAGAGTCTTTACTAGCCAAACATTGACTTTGCAATATGCAACAATTATGTGATGTGATGTTTGCTGCCAGTAGTGATTTGAGAACGACACTGGAGCCGAAGCTAATTAAAAACAACCCGTTCCGTGGAAACTCCGTTCTGTATGTAGCAATGCTTCAATTGAAGCCTGTGTACTGGGTACACGCCCTTGAATATTCATTACGCGATACGGGAGTTAAGTCAGACAATGCAGAACCTACACTGTAGTCATATAGGAGAAATCATTAAAAATAATGTTAGTGATGAATGAAGTATTTATTGAGCAATATGCCCAAGTCAAGCTGTCATGCACATGGTAAAATCTGTATGATAGATGGGTGATAACCAGGCAAGCTACACTAAGGAGGAAAGAAAAACTATGTACAAAAAATCCACACACCTTTAAAAAATTTTACAAAAGGGCTGTATACGCCTAGTAACAATATGAAAAGTGTGTTGTGATAAGGTAAAAACAAATAAATGCTATGTAAATGAGAGTGACTATGCAAAGAACAGTTAAAAGGTGTTAAAAAATAAACTGTGTGCATAAACAATTAAGTACAGGACGGAATATTGTGTGTAGTAGGGACAGAAAATAACTGTTGTATCTGCACCAATATATACGTCGATAAGTCTAGTGTTGAGTGATAGACTGTCCTAGTGCAGTGATCAACGAACAATAGACAATGTATAAAATCAGTAGTTATTGGTCCATTCAGAGTCGATTTAAACAAACATCGCTCGGCGGAGACATGTAATATGAGTGTAACGAACCATTTTCACGTGTTGAAAGACGCTCTGGCAGTGCATCAACCGTGGAAGTGAATGAAAACGTGTAGTACAATGTGCGTGTGACGAACTCTGAATATCAGTGTCACAATGCCACAAGAAACCTGTTATCACGCCAAAACATCCTGTGCATACCAGTGAAGCGACGGCTTACTGAACAATAAACGCTTTTAACAAATTGCCTCTTCTTCCACAGCTAGTAATCTGTGTCCTTAAAGACAGTACACCGTTGTGGAATATTTGTTTCATGCGCTACGACGGGGAGCCATGCGGAGAAGCAGAGACGAATGCCGTGCCGCCATCCAGCCGGTCGCGGTAAACCACTGCCACTCGCCGATACCAGCGAATGGTTCAGCGCGGTTTGCGACTGCGCAGGCGCCACGCCAGCACGACGTCGATGTTATTGGGAGCCGGTCGTCGAACCCAGCGACCGTCGGTACGCGGCGTTCCAGACGACGCTACTCAACAATTGCTTCGCGCCGCCAGCTCCATACCACATTGTTGTCACTTAAATGAACTATGAACTATGTGTTTAATGTACTAACATGAGAAGTGTTTAATGGACACGAAAAGACGTGATAAACATTTTTTTTTTCCAACACAAACTCAAAATATTCATGAATTTAGTGATGTATCGATCTAATATGTTTTCGTCATGTTGATGAAGGATACTCGCAAGAATGCTAGACATTTTAAACCAACTGTCGCGAGTAAATGCAAGGAAGATTCATTATACTATTGTAAAAATGTGTAATAAGTGACTTACATTACAATCCAGAACACAAGTATTATGTTGATAACAAAGAGACTAAAAGTGTAGCATACTATCACAAATAGCCTTTGTTATATGTGAACATTGAATAGAGTTTGAACTTTTGGTGAGATGACCATGGCTCCGGCGCAGTTTTCCCAGGTTTTCTGATCGCACGTAGCCCGAATGGGGGAGCCAAATAAATGTAATGACCCTGGGACTAGGTTGACGGTCACCTCGCAAAGTGTAAGAACAGTATACAAAATGTAATTAAACCTACAGTGTAAAAGAACTGAGTAGTGCAAAGTGAATGTTCCAACAGAAGTAACAGACAATAACTAAACAGACGTTAGTGGCAGCATATTGCCGAACATTTTCAACGTTAGTCAATTGCTGCCAGGGGGCATTGTAACGTCTAGTAATAAACAAAGACAATATATTGTGTAATAATGAGAATATTAGATGTGTCATATTGTGTCATTGTGTAAAATTATGTATTTTTTCTTTATTATTTATTTCTGAGAACGTCTGCGTCGGCGAGTAATAAGACCGACACAGAAGATAAATGTTGTACAGAGATCACAAAATGAATTAGTATATAATGCATGATGTAAAGTAAAGTCTTTGTCTTCTTAATCTGGAAGCTGTGAGAGAAAGATCTCCTGTTGTTGTCGTAGATAGCGAGAAGGTAGCATTCTTTTGTCGAGATTGGGAATTGTACGCCATTACGTGTGCATTTACACAGGTCTGTAATTGTTGAGATATTTAAATGTTTCAATAGAGTTGTTTAAATGAAAACGTGTATTATTTAATTGTTAAAGCTTGCTTGCCTATTATCCCATCCTGTTAAGATATTTTTCAGATATAAAAAAAAATTATTATCTGTGGAGCTGAGCTGTGTGGAGAAAGAAGAGCCGCTGACGCGGCGTATTTAAACGACTTACAATATCGTCGAGTATACCGCAAGAAAGCGGTAAAATAATAGTAGAATAATATTATTTCTTTTAGCTCCCAGACTGGCAGTGAAGATCAGCAGATTTTATGATGTGTTGCAGGTTGACGCGGGCTGCTGATAAGATATAAATTACAGTGCAAATAATTTAATGTACTTACCGAATCCGATAGGAATCTTGCTGTGCTCCGTTCTGATCTGGCTAAATTTTATAGTGATAACGTAATTTTCTTTAATGAGAGTCTCATGTTCTTGGGCTAGTCGTGGTATGAAACAGCATTCTAGTAAGAAATAAAATCCACTGCAAACTTGTGTTTTTGAACGATTGTACGAACTGTAACATCAGTGATCATAAAACAGTAATTTCAACTTTGAATAACTATGAAGTAGGAAAGATATATTGAACCTTAGCATGAGTTGCAGTTACTAAAAATCGTTCTTTAAATTGTAGGCCAGATCCAGAACAATAAGACCTCTATAGATACATTTTATTTTACTAAAAGGTAACGATGATAAAGAAATTAAAGGCACAGCATTGTTAAAAGAATTTCTCGTCACTCTTTCCATATATGCGTTGTTACGCTAATAATAATAATAATTAAAAAATAAATAAATGAACCAAAGAGACTAACAATTTATAAAAACAATTAAAGAAAGAGTAGTCAGGGACGGGAAAGTACTTTATTTCCAAACGTAGGTCCCTTCGGTAATCTTGTTGAAATCCGGGCTCAGAAGCTATCCAAAATTTGATTACAATCCCCATTTTTGTATACCCAGAAAAGTGTATCAAAATTATTGATCGCTTCTTTCAAGTATCCGACACGTCATTGCACGGAACATGGTGCGCTTATGTCGAAATCTGGCGTACTCGCACGAGGCTAAAAAAACATCTTCTAAAACATCAGGTAACATAGTTAACAGCAAAATACTCTCTCAAGTTCCCCCTATTCAAAATATTTATAATAATATAAGGCGGGATGTTGTCTATTGCCTCATGCACAAGCGATTCAGTGAATGTTATCTTGAATTTTTTTCTTCCACATAGCCTTATCCTATGCCCAAATTAATTCCATAGGGCTACCTAGACATTGACTCGTGGGTAAACGCAAAACGGTGTGACCCCATTCACGTCTAATGATGTCAAATTTGTAAGTTGTCACGTGAGTTGTATAAATCAACAAGTTTCGAGAACATACCTTCACCGAGGAGTCAAGCAGTATATTGCTCCCTCCTACGTATATCTCGCGAAGAGACCATGAGGATAAAATCAGAGAGATTAGAGCCTACGCAGAGGCATACCGACAATCCTTCTTTCCACGAACAATACGAGACAGGAATAGAAGGAAGAACCGATAGAGGTACTCAAGGTACCATCCGCCACACACCGTCAGGTGGCTTGCGGAGTATGGATGTAGATGTAGAGCTGCAGGAGACCGGCACGAGTCTGGTTTATAATGTGCTTAATATTTTATTTTTAAGGTAGGGAAAAACACCCATTTTTCTGGTGTTTGTACGTGATACTTTATCTGTAATAGTTGAATAATAACTTGGAATGACCGACTTCGAAGCAGGGTATGACAAGAATGTGAATCACGTCACGAAACTGACAGCGTTCATTTCCGAATGGTAGTCACTGCTATTTTTCTTACACGCAAATACAAGTTTACTCTAAGAAACATAAGTAGACGAAGAGTCAGTGTGCAGAATAATCATCCGAGAACTTATTCCTATGAAAACTTTAAAACCGCCAGTGCTATCACTCATTTTTCAGGAGATCTTCCTGAAATGATTCTAATTGATACACTGTTCAACTACCTCCTTCTCTTGTATCGTGAATCTTCATATGGGATGTAGTCGTGCAGCACCTATGTCACTTCCTTGAACTAAAAACTCTTGTTAACAATGTCTTTTACATTCTTTACATTGACGAAACGCTTTCCGTTGAATCCTATTTCCTCCTGCATAACTGTAACACGTTTTTGTGATGTCGGGCGTTCATCATACACATGGAGGTCTTTAGAACATTGTTGTTAAAGAGCTCTATTTGTTTTACGGGTTACTTGTATTTTCGATGCTTTCCAGGCGATACGAAACCGACTTTTTCTACGGCTCCTGCAGCTTTGACACTTTCATTTATAATTCTGTTTACATTTCTCTTGCCGACACCATATGATTTTGGAGTCCGGACTCGTATCTTCAAACGTCAACAGTCGGAGACCTGCTTCAAATTCACGTTTGTATAAGTTATAACTGCGGTAAATAATCCCCCTCGCGTGTTTGTGAAGCACTTCACATTTATTGCCGTCACCTGACTTAGTATTAACCACACTTAAACGCATGCAGATACGAATTCACTGCTATACTCCTACAAGAAAGAAAAAGAAAACAAAAATAACTTATTTGAATAAATAATTCGGTTGTCGAGAAGTACGATAACAGTGCAGTATGTAGGAGCGTGAGTCTCGTTGTTTAGCTGTAACTCGCAGCTAGCCGCGCGAAAAAAGAATGAATATTATTGGCTACCAGTGGCTAGTGGAGGGGGATGCGCAGAACGGCTGAAAATTGGATTTAAATACACGCTGAACACCTTAACCATAAATTAATGCTGTGTAAATTGCCAGAAACAAAGGCTGTTGGTATTAAAATGAACATTCGACGTCCCCAGTCATTAATGGGACGTCTGCCGGCATAGTTCACTTATTTGGAGATTGCGAGTGGTCTGTGTCGATGCCAGGTGCAGAGAGCGCTAGTGTCGCTACGTGACGCATCGCTCCACACTGTGGTATGGTAACAAACCCCAGTCTTGTGTACTTCTGCAGTTCGGGCGCGTGGCATTCGTTGAGCGTGGGAATCGTAGCAGCAGCAGCAGCAGCAGCCGCCGCCGCCAGCGGTTTCGTTGGTGATTCGTATTCTGCTAGCGGAATGTTCTGGGTCTGTCTCACATTGCTGTTTACTGTTTGACGCTGCGTTTCTTGGTAAGTACAAACATTTTTTGCTAATGTTCTACAAAGCGCAGTTGTGTTGGAGAAAATTGACTCGGTTCTGGAGCCGGTGTTACAGGGTTAAGTGTGAGTTACTTTAATGTTGCGTGGATCATTTTGCATGATAAATCGTCATGATGTGTTAAGTCACTTTGAATTCATATTGTGCATCTTTTTGTACTCTACACTTCCCTATTTCTTTCATTCTTCTGGTGAGGTTCTCATGTTACTGATCATGTAATAATTCTTGGTTTAACTCGTGGCTAGATTCCGAGTAATCTAAAGTCGTGCTGCCTAATGTGGTTTTCTGTAGTGAACCTTGCATTACTATAATTCCGAAGAGAATGTTACTTCCGTATTCGGAACAAAGGTAAAACGTAAGTTGTCGACTTACTGGTGGTTACGTGGTTCAGTAATATTTCTGAGAATAAGTTTCAGTTCCGAAATTGAGTATTGTTTTCGCAATACCCGCTGAGGCAACCCTATACCGTGGTAGAATTTTTCACGCGTAGATTCGATTAAAAGAGCAACCACAGTTGGCAACGGTGTTCTACGTCGTGTGTGATATGCATTGCGTAATTGTCAGTTAACTAATGAAGATACATGTTGAGACAGTTCCAAACTGTACAAATAGGTATTACGTAGGGACGTGGACGTGCTTGTGCGTGCGTGTATATATATATATATATATATATATATATATATATATATATATATATATATATATATATATATATATAGGGTGGGGGGGGGGGCTGGCGGTGTGCGTGCGTAAGATACCGGTGAAGTCGGACCTTCAGTACCTCGTTAATGACTTCGCTACTACAGTAACTTCACAAAATATTTTATGTTCAGGTTTTCTTCGTCAAATAGCTCGCTTTCACTAAATTTGAAAGAAGTGAAGGGACTGATCACTGTAATGATTCTAATAGCGGGTACAATTCTTCTTTCCTAGAAGTACAGAACATAATGTATGGAGCCAGCCCCAAGGAGGCCGGTTACGTCACGCGCGGCCCAGCAAACCTTGGAAGAGGAGTGTTTAAAGCTCGCGGCAGATTGCTGCGTTGTGTCCGCACTGTAAGTCACGTTGGTGGTTTTGGTAACAGCTGTTTCTTTTGAAGTACTGCGAACATAAGTGCAAATGCTAGCTAGAGCGTGACATTTGTTCTTGCGACAGTCTGAGCTGCAGCGTAGCTCCAGGTCCAAATTAGGTTAAGACGTGATTTGGTTGACACCCACAAATGTGAATCTAACAGTAATGTGGTAAAAACCTTGATCTCTGGTGTCGCTTAACATTTACGTTAGTGCCATATGTCAAGGACTTCAATACTTAACGCAGGCAAGCTAAATTCAGAAAAAAATCAGATTCTGGAAAAGTCAGTGTTCCTGTGCATGTTGTGCACCAAAATTGCGTATCAACCACGGTAAATGAAATTCGTCTTCTCCATGTAAAATTTATGGAACTGCTAAACGAGCTTCTCGTTCATGTGAAACGAGTATGACATGGAAGTTCCTTGAAAAGACCGGAATCAGATTTTTATATTGTTTTGGGGAAATGTTTGTAATTCCAGTTTCTGACCAGCATTATTAGGGTATTTCATGAAACTGATACGTAGAAAATGCTAGTATCCTGTCCTTACGTAGTCAGTTGCGTTAAGTTTTCCGTTTAGTTAGTTGTAATAAATACATAATCTCGCAGATTCTAGTTTCAACAGTGGTAATGTCTCCACAACATTCAAGGCTTTAATATACTTGGACGGTAGCTAATTTCTCATGCATCGAAATGAAAATGTCTTCGCTAGTATCCGATTGAGCAGTTATTCTTATTGCCCACCATGAATGTATTTTCGGTGCGAATGTTTTCTTCATACCGAGTTGGCTGGCAGAAATATCATTCGGTCCATTTAATGTAATTTTACACGTGAAGACAGTCTTGTTGATTAACTTACATTTCGTGAGCGCAATACTTTCGTAATTAGTTTCAGGTACCGTTACAATTTCCTATCAGCTGCAGCCTTTGATACCGGCTTTTGTCAGAATGGTGAAAGATCCATTTTCACTGCTGCGTATTTACCAGGAACGTCATATTTGCCGTTGTAATTAGCACAAAGAAATAATGAAGCGGAGGTGAGATAACATACGTATCTCACTGCGTGCTTCTAGGGAAATACCATTGAAACATTTTGTATTGCCACGTAGAAAACTGAAAAACTGAAGTTTGAGAATATTTTACTAAACTTAAATTTGACGATAAATGTCGTAGACAACAGAAATTTGTATCTCAAAGGAAACAGCCAGAACATTTTACTGGTGCTAGAGAAGAATTACTCGGGAAACGATTAGGTGTGTTACAACACTTTCGGGGAAGAAGTGGCAAGAGTTGCTCCGAAGGAAAAACTTAGTCCTTAATTATTGGATCACTACTGATTTGGTGGCACTAAAATCCCCAACTTCAAGTGAACGTTTAACTAACACATTAGAGCAGAAAAGCGTTGGTAGATTATAGGAATTTCACTTAATGAATTACTTACATCCAACATTTACGTACAACTTGAACAAAGAAAAGGTGATTACTACGATGTACTAAATTCTTCAGAGCTCTACACGTTAGCGATCTGACATGTGCAGTAAACAAAATGGTGTGGAATTACTCAATTGGAATGGGGTCTTCTACATGCTCTTTCTAATGTAGCACGCTTTCGCAGTGCTGAGTTACACTAAAATCAGCAATACACTGAAACCAACAGGAAACATAACGTGAACTGTATATAAGCTAAGAATATGTTTCTACGTCATGGAAAACTTCCAGCATGTAAAATGCCTGAAACTTTAGTCACTGCATTAGTTTCATGGGTATGGTGCCGCGTCATTGTAAACTGATGAAACAAACGTTTCGGCCGCAGCGGTAGTGGTCTTACAGGTCTACTGCTGCATTTGTAAGTCGCTCACATTTCGTAATGACAGCTCTGCTGAGCGTGACATAACAATTTACATTTTTGGTCGCCAATGGCAGGAATAGAAGCAGTTACAAAAGCTTTCTTGTGGTGGAGGTAGTGGGGCCTGCTACACTGTATTGTCTTAAGGGCGCTACACACGCATCATCCGACGGGCCGACAAATTGGACGTGTTTGGCGTTTTGACCGATTAGTTGACAAATATTCGTTGTCGAGATGTCGGGCGTATAGGAGCATCTGACAGCCGGCCGCCACAACTCCACCGAACAAATTGCGCCATTTGTAGCGCTGTCGTGCTAACCACCCGACAAAAGTTGGCATTTTTATCATGGCACTAGGGATTCAATGACATTCTAATATACATAAGAGCGTGAAGCGGGCGAAACTGGAGGAGAAATTTAAAGACTACGGTGTGGAACACATCGTACGAGGGGTATAACAATATAGACGCGAGAAATGAAGCACTTCCATTTTTAACAACTCCATAACTATTACTTGTGGCGTATAGTTAGAATAAAGTCACCGTTTGTATCGTTTCTTAGTTATTTCCGATACTTTCGGGAAATAGTCTAAGTTGGAATACCTACATTTCATGCAAATTAAATAACCACACTCGCTTCGCTAGTGCAAGTGTTAAAAAATCCCATTCTGTATAACCTCTGCCCCTCGAGCGAAGATCGGGATATTATCTACAGTTGTAACAGTTAACTTATTTAGCATGTATCTGTTGAATTTTAGATGTGCGCCACGCTGTGTGCAGTCTTCCTGGAATTTGAAATTCCATTACTTTATGCTACGTATAAAAATAACGTTGAAGTGAATATTTTTTCTTCGCCGTGATGTATTACTTCAGGCAACTAAAAACCATGTTGCAGGTTTCATGACTCATGCTACGTCGTTATGGCGATACAACAGCACTGAATTTGAGGTGGTCGGAACTTCTGCCAGTAACCAGAAATCATACCGTAGCTAACAGCCTCTCCTTGCAGCTTACTGCCCTTCTCATGACTATTCCTCAGCGTTCAGAATGATTTCAGGAGGTTCAGCAGCGTCGAAATGCGTTTGGTCCATTCTTCAATAAGTTCCGAAAATCATTGGCTCAGAGCTGCTTAAGTAACAACACGGGTAAATTTCCTCCTCTGCATCAGTCATTCCTCTACCCACAGCTTTCTCTCTGCTTTCCTTCGGCCTTGTTACCTCTAAAACAGCCAAGATTGTTTCTGTGTATGACAAAGCGGAATCTAGTAGGTCATAAACAATGAGCTTAATATGAGCAAATCGCGGCAGAGCGGCGCTGTAGTGGCGGAGTGCAGTCGGTCGGGACGTGCAGGCTGCCACGAAATTGGTTGGTTGGTTGGTCGGTCGGCCGATAAGTTGGTGCGTGTTGGGGCCTTAACAGTTTATAGGCCAACGGATTGTCGACTTGTTTTCTTCCTACTCGAAGGAAAGCCGCGTGGCGGCAACGCTCGCGTGGCGTGCTAGTGTGGCGAATTGGGCCCTGACGGCCAGGATAATGCAAGCCTAATTCCATCCTCTGTATTAATGTTAGTGTTTTTTGTTTCGTCTCCGGCTGCTTGGAAAGTACGCTGGTTTCCCTGAATCTTATTTCCCTAGAACAGCCACTGTTCGGCCAATCCAGATTTGTTGTGCCGCCGACGTAGAGTGCAATGCTCGTGCTCCCATACGCTTCCCTACTATCCCGATGGTTTCGTTGATAGTGCAGAAGTCTCTCACTTCATCTTGTATACGGTTGTAGTACGCACAGCATCTACTTCGTCCTTGTTGGAGCCTAGCAAGTCATTGGTCTTGGGGTTGTTGAAGATTGGCTGAGCACCAACTCGGCAAAGATACTCACCAATGCGGTCAGTGACGCGCTGGTGCCCGTAGTTTGTCGATGTCCGGCCTATTTCCGTTCTTCTATTCAGTTTCATTGATGTCCGGGTCGATATGGGGTTGTAACCTACGGTAAAGGACGTTCTTCGCAGTCGCATAAGCGTAGGTGTCATACGAGCATCACTTGACGAGCTGAGAGCGGTTTGTCAGGGACCGGACGCCTCGACAGCAAAAATACACCAGTGAAGGAGGCAATTGTAATCTTGGCAGAAACGTTGGTTCCATCAGTGACATATCCGATAGGACATAGAACCGTGTCTATAAAACGTTCATGTAAACTCACTAGCTACGGAATCCTACCCAAATATATTCACTGTTCTCAAACAAAAATGTCAAGTTTGGCACACACAGGCGTTGATAAATTACCATTGGTTTTTCTGATTAAGCGCCCCTGATTTCTTTCCTTGCTAAGTTTTGATTGGCAATATATTTTTCGGTGAGCTTCGTGAACTGCGAACATTGCTTAACCAAACTACTAGAATCTTTGTCGCCCATACACATTACCATATGCAATTTTCTGATGGATAATTGGTATGTTTAGCCATTAGTCTTGATAACATTGATCAAAACCAAGCCTAATCATTCAGCAGTCGCTTTACATTGTTTTTTAAATAAGCTATCGGAGTATTTCTGGACTTTACATGTAGATAAAGCGAAACGCTTGTATTATGAAGAAACGTACATGCTACTGGGTCATTCCATGCCAAGTGGTCTAGAGGCCCCCACATGACCCTCCTGGATTTTAATGAAATTTTGTTTGAACATTCACACATGTTCTCAATGAACACTGGTAAAGTTTGTTTCAGAAATTCAATACTTTCGGAGATGGTCACTTGTTTAAGACCATAGCACAGCTTTCTATAGTGCGTCCTTGAATTTTTAGCAACTTCGAGATATCTATGTATTTGCATGAAAGAAGCAAAACTTGGCAATCTTATACAACTTCTAGTGCTTTTAAAGTAAAATATTCAAAGGATTTCTGAGCAATTTGCGTATAGATAATTTGAAGCAAAGTTGGGCGAAAAAATAGCTGTTTAAAAAATGCGAACTTTAGTTTTTTATATCTCCAAACGTAATTGTGGGATATACATGAAACTTTGCACACCATAACTCACCAACACAAGGTCTTCGAATATAAAATTCCATTCTCCTATTGCTTTCCATTACTTCACAAATCTAGGGTGAAGTTTAAGATTTTCAAAAAGTGCTAAAAATGGGTATTTTTAGTCAAATTTTTCAAAAGTTTTCTCCAAACGCTTCTAAACTATGGTCATTAGAAAGAGCATATTCTAAACTCTCTAGAAAAGTGGATTTGGTTTTGCAATGCAAGCATATAAGGCCCTAAAAAGTAGCATCATCAAAGAGGCGCACTGGAAGTTTGAACATTTTTTCTGGCACTCAAATTATACCCGAAATCTTTTATTTTGCCTTATACATGTTTATTAATGTCTGGGATAAGTGAAATAGGTCCTGATGAATAGGACCTAGCTTAAGTCCGAATAGCAAAAGAATAAAAATAGAAACAATGTTATTTCTTAATTCTCTCTCTCTCTCTCTCTCTCTCTCCCTCTCTCTCTCTCTCTCTCCCTCCCTCTCTCTCTCTCTCTCTCTCTCTCTCTCTCTCTCTCTCTCTCTCTCTGACAGTCTCATTGCCTATTAACCATATCTTTTTGTTTCAATTATTCAAAGCACTAATCAACATTAGGCATAATAAGATTTCTGGTATAATTTGAGTGCCACAAAGTGTTCAAACTGCGCCTCTTTGATGATGCTACTTTTTAGGGCCTTATATGCTTGCATTTCAAAATCATATCCACGTTTCTAGATAGTTTAGAATATGCTCTTCCTAATGACAATAGTATAGAGAAAACACTTAACGAAAAATTTGACTAAAAGTACCCATTTATAGCACTTTTTGAAAAATCAACTTTACCCTAGATTTGTGAAATAATGGACAGCAATAGGAGAATGAAATTTTATATTCTAAGACCTTGTGTTGGTGAGTTACGGTGTGCAATGTTTCATGTACATCCCACAGTTACTTTTGGAGATATAAAAAACTAAAGTTCGCCTTTTTTAAAACAGCATTTTTTCGCCGAAATTTGCTTAAAATTATCTATATGAAAATTGCTCAGAAATCGTTTTCTTAATATTTTACTTTATAGCTCTAAGTTGGCAAAGTTTTGTTTCTTTCATGCAAATACTTAGATATGTCACGTCGAAGTTGCTGAAAATTCAAGGAAGCACTATTGGAAGCTGTGCAATGGTTTCAAAGTGACTCTCTGCCAGTATTGAATTTCTGAAACTGAAACTTTACCAGTGTTCATTGAGAACATGTGTGAATGTTCATACAAATTTTCATCAAAATTCATGATCATGTGGGAACATTTCTCGATATTAGACCACTTGGCACGGAATGGCCCTACTGCGTGTGGGAGGTGACTCACGTTTACTTTAAACAAATGTTTAACCCATCCGCCCCGTCAGGGCTATAACTGAAAGTTGAAGAGTTACACAATGCATCGAACTACAAACTATGTATCCTATTTTAAAATGAGAGCTTCAGTGCTTGTCTCCGGATAGCCCTTCAGAGACAAAAGAAGTAGCCAGTTTATGTTCATTCCTGTTAGCTACGGTTGCTAATTATTCCATTCCACTACCTACCGGTTGCGATCTCATTTTCAACTAGTCTAATGATGCTAGTATGTCAAATTACTGCCCATAACTATCGTGACATGAATCACAGCAAAAAACTGGCACTGGAATGTAACGATAAACAATGTTACGTACGCCTACCATCTGGGTGTATCATACTGCGACTGGTAGCAAAATAAAAAACTAGAAAGTTGGGCGCCAGTCGATTTACCTCTGAATTCACCTAAGGCACACGAAATGCGTAGAAGTGCTAACACGTGTTAAGACGTGCGCAAAAAACTTACGCAAACCAGTTAAAAACCGCTTACTCTTCAAAAATTTTAACGGTTCACGCATTGCTCCTCAATTGGTAGTATATTCGTAGTAGCATTCGAATTGCAGTTAAGTTACAATGATCAATTAAAACCAGTTAGTATGGAGGCATTTGATTACAAAGCTGACTGCGTTATCAGGGGGGTGACTATTTCATTCGACGTTGGCTTTGTCACGATCTCCTGCGAATCGTTTAAACAGCTGAGGCAGTCAAGATGAATTTAGACCTGGAGCTGTCCGCAGTTGCTGCAGCTGCTCTAGTGAACAGATGGGCAAAACCGTTTTTTGCAAGGGTCGTATCAGAACTGCTCGACCTTAGTTTACTGAAATATGTGAAAGTAACATGACTTGCTCTTCAGTGTACAAACTTCACATTTTTCACATTTTCTAATGCGCCTTAAAAAACCTCTGGGATTAATAATTTTCCGTCACGTGGTGCAATTTTACGAAAAAATTTCAGCTCCATAAGTTAAAAATTACTAATTTCTGAGTAGTTTCCATTCACTGAAGCTATAGACAGCTGGAGATGACACAGACGATGAAAATAAGTCTAATTAGACAATCCCTGCAGGTCCTGGGTCATTACTTCCTTGGAGTTAACCGATTGTATAACTGAACTCCAAAATTGAGTCCTTCCCGTCATGGCGGTAACTAGCTGATAAGTCATTTTTAAATTTCCTTATATTTATCAGCTATATCCAAAAAATACAACTGCTCTTTTGAAGTAAAGCTTTCTGTGCTGACTGCTGTATTCCACGATTTAAAGGTTCAAAAACATGTTTGAAACACTGCCTTTTACTACGGCAGTGAATTTAAACTTCTGTTAAATTTGGTAATAAAAAGGTTTACCCAATTTGAAATACTTTCTTCAGTATATTTATCCAGATTGCGACCACTCGAAGGTACGCTTAGTGTCCTCGCCAATGAAATACCCCGTTAGTCCCAAGAAACATATTCAGCTAGTTTCCTTTGCGAGAGTCAGATTTACTTCATCAGATAATTGTTAATTAGTGCAGTAACTTAATTTTGTAAATGGAGAAAACTTACATAGAAAAATCTTGACGAGGCACCAGTCAGTAAGTTGACGTATTTTGCATACTTACAGTAATTGTCATATGGAATAACGTTCTTGGGTAAATAAACGTCGGGGAGAGATAGAGGGAGACCAGTCAGCTTTTAACGTACTGGACTCTCATTCGGGAGGACGGCAATTCAAACCCACCTCCGGCCATTCAATTTAGGTCTTCTGTAATTTCCCTAAATCTCTCCAGGCAAATGCCGCGGTAGTTCCTTTGAAAGGGCGTGGCCGATTTCCTTCCCCATGCGTGACAAAATCCGAGCTTGTGCTTCGTCTCTAATGACCTTGATGTCGACGCGACGTTAAACCAAATCTAAATTCCCTCCTTCGTCAGGAAGAAAGCGGGTATGTTCACTGCAGTTCGAAAGGAACAAAGAGGTAGATAATTGCAACACCAGAAGAAAAAATGACGTTCGTTACTCCGCATTAAGCATGTCTTCCACTGTAAATGGACGTGTATAGTGTTGCCACGAACATTTTTGATAACTTACTCCGTAGTATACAATGACTGACGAGAAACTAGGTTACATTTGAAAACGCACTAAGAGTTCCTCCTAGACAAATCCTATTCCATGCTCCTGAGCGATTGGTGGTAGTTTCCACGGTCAGAGCCTACCTCAGCAGTTGTTCGTAAAATCCAGCGAGGTTTCACAATCTTCAGCTGGTGTGCTGTGATGTACAAGGCTATGCCCCGCTGGTACCCATAGGACTCGCCATAAAAATTCCTACCTGTCAACATGTAGTCCTACCGTCAATCCATTAAATAAGCGCACACACAAGTTACTTGTCACTTCAGATCACCTCTATAATTTAGATCCTATCTTTTGGCAATCTTGCTATTCCTGCAAGTTTCATGGTACACTTCGCTTCTCTTTCTGCCCTGACATACATGGTATAGGGAAAAACCAGTAGCACGACGACTGCCGCAAGCATTCGGCGAAAAATATGTAGTGAATAGTTTCTACATTAAAATTTTGGTTCGATATCTTCATTAAAATTTGTTCCGTTTCTATAAAACGAACACCCCGCAACTTCCATCATATACCGAAATTGGTCACACATTACCATAGCTGCAGCGAAGCTTAGCAAGTCGGACTAGAATTTCCCCGCAAAGTGCACCTAAGCCCAATTCTGAAGATAATATTAGTTCCAACTGGCGTTACCCAGTTTCTGCGACATTGGTGACAATATTGGCACCGTTCCACTGCTGCTAGGTGTGACGTTGCGTTTGGTACATCCACGGTCAGAATTTAACTTCCAATATGGTTGATTCTTGTAAGGAAATCGTAGAAATAGCATACTGTTCAGCTCCCTTCATTTTCAGAGTGCGTAAACTTTTAACCGTATCGCACCGGAACTGTGTCAGAACAGATTGCGTGTTCGGTAATTCAATGGGCAACTCACATTGTGCAGGTCTCAAACTGGACGATGTGTGTGCCAATACAATACGATAATACAAACAAGTCCAAAAAGCTGCACGAAATCCATTATTAAAATGGTGATCGGCACAGGGAAACTTAAGCAACTAACAGAGTTGAGACTTCTTGAAGAAATGGTTCTTCACGTTGTACCGAGAAGAGGCCCCTGCTTAGGTAGTGAACTCTCACTGCGGAGGACAATATCTTTTGTGCCGTCTCGTTGTCACACTCGGCTTGTACCATGGGAAGCAAGGAGAGGATGTTGTTCGGTGGCCGGTATCCTCTTTTTATAACTGCAACGGTTAACTGGGTTCTTTATTCATAAGAGCAAGAAGTTACTTAAGATAGTCGAGGTGTTGTGGTAAAAGTTCTTCTTTAATAGTTCACGTTAACCTCAGTGCTAGTTAAGTAAAAGTTGCACTGTGCAAACCACTCAGACCCCCCTCCCACTCTCTCTCTCTCTCTCTCTCTCTCTCTCTCTCTCTCTCTGGCAGCACATCGGAACTGTCACTGGATGACTGTCGGGGCACTCTGGTACGCTTCAGCGATTTAAATACTGGCGGTCGAGAGGGAGATAGCGGCGCGTCGTTTGCAAGGCTGTCGTTGGCACCTCTCCTAATAGGCTCGCCTTTCGGTTATTGGGACATCAGGGTTTATCCGTTCGTTCTTGCCTACCGCTTGAGTCCAGATGTATGTACCAATAGGTTGGATTCGTCATTGGGATGCCTCAGTCATAATTGCGAAATAGCTTTCCCTGCATGCTTTGTAATCCTTGTCAGTCTTAGCACAGTACGCAGTTGATTACGAGGCTTTTCCAGTTTTTCCCACAACTGGAAATGTCTGATGCTACCTGTCGTGCATTGATCTTGGCGGGATTGCAAACTGTAAAAGGTTGTACCACGCGGTTTCCTCATTCAGCGACTTCATTTTTTCTGGACCAAAATACGACTAAGTTCGTTAAAAACTTGGCTCGAAGATGCCTCAGGTTGGAGCTGTACAGTGTTAGACTGCTCACTATCGTATCAGGGCTTACAGCAATCAACTACACTGGCTCTACTACAGTCAAACGGTAGAGGGTAGCCACACAATGCGGATTAAAGGTTACTAAAATTAAAACGTCAGGGAAATCAAAATAAGAAAATACGCTACAATCCATATTTACTATCAAGATCGATACCATCGTAGCGTGGAAATCTTTCACCACATTTGCGCAAGAGCTTGTTGCCTTTAACCATTGTTCGAAATTGTTTCCACTCCTTTCTCTCCAGAACCTGAATAACTGGTTGAATCAGAAAGATAAAGCTACTGAATGGTGGTCCTTCATCAAGTAAAATTATTCACTCTCGTAAGAATGTCCCACGTGCAACTTATATAGCAGCATAGAATGGTGATAGTCTCCAGTTGATATACTCAGATTTTCAAGTGCGTTTGAACACCAGTTCTGACCCCATACCCACATGCCTAATGTAATGCACGTATAACGAAATAGTCTCATGGTCTGACAGCCGAAGTCGTAACCGCAAGTCTGTGATAATTCGATGCACTCCCTATGACAAAATCACAAAACTAGTAGCTGAACATCCACTCTCAGCAAATAAAACCGACGTCTATCTCTCTCTCTCTCTCTCTCTCTCTCTCTCTCTCTCTCTCCTGGCCGTAATATCAGCTCTCCCCTAGCATTCCAACAGCTCCTAACGGCACAACATACCCAACCACGATGTCCACCAATGTCGCCCAACTTCAGCAACCATGCCTTCCCTACTGATACTACAGTTAATTGACGCATGTCACCTGAAACATGGATACCGCGTCTGACACGAAACATTATTCCTTCAATTCCTTTAAACGTATTTGTGTGGTCTACACAGACAAGGAAACGTGTTCATCAGTGTTCCAGTCAAATACCGTCGACAAGGTTAATACGTTAACTAGGTACTGAATATGTACCAATTCATTTGCAAGTATCAGATTTATTTAAGGCACTATGCAGATAGTTACTATCTCAGCAAGTTCAGTAATGCAATATGGGTTGCTACTCTTAATAGAGCCTATTGTGCAGTGTCAGTAACTGATGCGATGTCTCTTATGACCTGACGAAACTAGCCTCCAGGGGATTGCAGTTCTTTAGAAACTTGGTGCTTGGCTACCGTGGGCCCCCAGCCTTCGCAGCGTCTATCCTCTTCCATGATGTATTTGTCCCCTTCCCTTCCGGTAAGATGGCTGGAATGTTTTTGGAAATGGTTTGCACATTCAGTAGGAGATACCAGAACAGTCTCTTCGCAGACTTTCGTTTCTTCTTTAGTTTTTTCGTTCTCCTTCTGCTGTCCTCTTTACGCTTCGGTGTTCGAGGTTTCTCTTGTTCCTCCCTGTGCGCTCCTGAAGGCCAGCCCAAGCATCTGACATGAAACAGGTGACAGTGAACCCGCGACTTGGAATCGTGTGTTACCCAGACAGGGTTCGCTCGTATCCCTTCGTAAAGGTCAGACCCGGGCAGGGGTGATTGCCTGAGCCGCTACCTTCCTAAATTGCGGAATGGTCCGTCTATCAGGCGTTGGAAGAAGCGTGCCATCGTGGACGATGGCAATCATCGGGGATTGTCTCGCACTGATTGAGCCGTCTTTCTCACAGTCAACTTCTACCAAACGTAAACAGTAAGAGGCTAACGATTCAAAGACCCTACCAGCTGCACCACGTTTCCTGTTGGTTTGACATACTGAAGACGGTCACTCCTCTGCTGCGGTAAATTCGGTTATTATTCAAAAAAAGGTGTTGATGCAATTGCTTCCCCAGTGAAAACCTGAAAACCTGTTCTCGTTTACTGAATGGCTCTTCGCTTTTGGAGACTACTTCCGATTCTCGAGCACAACAACTGTTTACAGCTGTATTCCTCCATGGATATCCTGTTCATCTCGAGGTCCATCAAACGCTGAATTCTTCCTACGGTGTTGTTTAAACTGGTCAGAGAAGTACGTTTGGATTTCTCCCTCAGTCAGACCATCGAGCAGCCTAGTGTGCACTGTAGTCCATCGGGTGATGCAAAAAGTACTTGGATCCTTAGTGCACACGCACCTTTTCTCACTTGTGATTGACTGGTTCTTCCATCAAATTTGGTTAAACTTTGCACTTCTTTATGTCAACTGCAAAGTATATAAGGCGTGCAGTATCCCATAGGTTTCCCAGAACATGGTTTGTTTGGTCTGTTCATGAGGGATTCTCGTAGGTGGATCTTAGGACATACTACATAACCTTCACTTCGTCCACTTAGTGAAAGATCGGATTTCCACTATCGACGGTCGGTGTCTCACGAATTTCAGGAGTGACCAGTGTGACAAGACGTTCCTGCCGTCCTCTGTAGGTGAATCTTCAGTACATCATGGACTGACGATCGGCCCGCTTGACCTACTTACAACTTTCCACGTGGTCCATAATCGATTTTTATGAATACCAGAATAAAAAGGTGTAGGATGAGACTATTTGTGTAGTTACCTAATGAAGGGTTTCTCTCATTACAGAAATCAATTAGTACTTCATCTTTGTTCTGGCTACTACATTGTTGCTTTGAGATCACCAAGATGGTGTAAAATGCTGAATTTCTACTTCACTGAAGGTAATACGTAAGTGAATCACAGGTAGTGATAAGACACACAATCTTTTCCCGTTCTCACAGCATTATTTACATAAAGCTCGTACTAACGTTCTTATTAGAAGATACTCAAAATGAATCTCTTCATTACATAATTAACTTCCATTTTTTCCTTTGTTCATTACCTAACTTGTTGGTAAATGAAAGTACATCTTAGCGAGACTACTTGTTCAGCTGTCAGTAATTGTCTGATAATCACGAAAAACGGTTGGGTTACGGAAAAAAGCTTATTCTTTCTTAACCTTTTCGTCAACACCGGGAGTTGGTACAGCTGCAACAGTCTCTCATCTAGGAAGAGGTCTTGTATGTTGTCCTACCGAGTCTGTTTCTAGATGGTCTTCTGTTTACAGAGCTGTGGTACGTAACTGTTTGTTATAGGCCAGTCCTGGAAATTTGGTGTGAAAGTTCCTGCAGTTACGTACCGAAGAGCATAAACTTCCTGGTCGGCAAGAACGAATGTCATATGTGATGTGCATAATGCACTCCTCACTCGAATTGCTTGCCGTAATCTCCTGTGCGTTTGATGTTGCTGGCGTAAATCTTCGGAACGAACCCTCCAGAATAAATATTTCGTAGGTTCTGGGAGTTCTCCACAAACTGTTAAAGCACTTTCGCTCTTATTCTGGAGGATGAGATGAAGAAATAATCATCAGATTTATCCGCAAATTCCTAATCGAACGCGTTATTTAGAGTTATTGTGTAATTCGCCCAGTGGATGTTCCACTTGTAGGCTAGCGGGCAGTGGGTTCTACCAGAGTTAGTGTGCAATCCTGCCCACTCGTCTAATACAGGCTGCTTAGGATGCTGTTTCCTCCCACAGACGCAATTCTTATTGATGGAGTGAAATATTGTCACTTCACTGTAATTAAGTTAGCGGATGAACAATGGTGTGTCGCAAGCAATTGGCGACATGAAAATAATCAATATCCTTCGATGTATAAAATTTCCATGCAAGTCACGACTGAAGAGTTGGGGTGACTGCTTGTCTT
Source organism: Schistocerca nitens (assembly GCF_023898315.1). Classification (NCBI taxonomy): domain Eukaryota; kingdom Metazoa; phylum Arthropoda; class Insecta; order Orthoptera; family Acrididae; genus Schistocerca; species Schistocerca nitens. Next base: position 1,072,799,406 of record NC_064615.1, on the reverse strand, counting down.
CTCGTGAGGCCTTAGATAGCTGGAGCGGCGCTTACATTCCCTTCGAATAGGTGCAGCTCCTGTCATGGTGCGGTTCTAGACAGCGTTAGTATTGGCTGACGTAGTTTCACAGCCTTCTCGGCTGTTACCTTCCAGGGCGACGTGCCGACACTTGATGCCACGCCGGAATATTCCTCCCTGCCAAAGTGACGGACCCTCGTGGTGGTGGGATGGTGTCAACGGTGGGGGGAGACGGGAGGGTGGACGCTGCGCTGGACAGGAAGCTGTGCCTGCTGACGTCAAGCTTCATGTCGTACCCCGCTATCCAGCCTCCAGCCTTCGGTCTGGCGGAAATGTTCCCTGGAAAACGACGAGAAGGGTACGGGTCCACCTCCGGAGGCCAGTAACCAGATGTGGAAGGCGTCACCTGCTGCAGTGCGGGCGGGTTCAGCTCCTTCGGTAGGACGAGACAAGGCGAAGGCTCCGTCTCAATGGGGTCATCCCTCGGTGTCGTGATGACTCCCTTTCGCGGCTGCTGTGTCCGCATTGTCCTCGGGATCGGTGAATCTGGGGGAAGAGAGACAGAAAGATCGCGCAAAGTACAGTGGCGAACTTGATAGTGATGCTGGTGCTGCAAGCCATCTGGACCTGAAGTAAGATACATGCAAGCGCAAAGTCGACGGACGATCTCGCCGGGCGCCCACCGTCAGCTGCCGCTAAAAACCCTGTAAGAGACAGTATCATGCGGCGCGAAGCGATACTTGAGGCCTTCGTTCGGCGCCGGATGCTGAGGAGTGTGGAGCAGGTGGAGCAGTGACCGATGGTGGCGTCCGTGAAGGAATTCCGCCGGCGATGGTCCATCTCGTAGGTGCGAAAGATAGGAGGCGAGAAACAGTTGCAGTGCTCGATCCCTGGTGTGTGAGGAGCAAAGTTTCGCCATCTGCTGCTTGAAGGTTCTGACAGTTGACCGTGGTTACAACGGTGCACTACTTGAATGCTGTATGCCATTGCGATCACAGGGTTTTCAAATTCATTTGATACGATCGGGGCCGTTGTCAGGCACTAGGAGTTACGGCACATCGAGGCACAAAATAGAGGATAACGCCTGAAGTGTGCTGCATGCCGTTGTCGAGTTCATTGGCACACCAAAAGGAAACTTGCTATGTGAGTCCACCACAATCAACGAAAGTTCCACAATGCACACGTTGCCATGGTGATTACGACTTAGCCCAAGGACAGAAGTTTTGTGGCGGAGCGGACTGGTCCTCCACACATGGGTCATCTGTACTTGTCAGGGTATGGACGCCAAAGTAGAACAGTGTTCATCCACTAACTGATCCGTGTGAACAATCGGCAGTGTCCTTGGTGAACCAACCGCAACACTTAGTTTTACAAAGCCGTAAGATCAACAAACGTGACTGTCCACTCTCACCAATTTGAACAAGGATCACTAATTTCTGTACAGCTAGGCTATGGTGTCATGCAAAGCATCGGTACACTGCACAGTTCCTTATGGTATGCAGGCAACGAGGCCGAGATGTGCTAACGTATTTTTGCATAACGTTAACATCTGAATCTGCTTCCGTGGCATGCGCAATTTTTCTATAGTTAAGCGCAGGAAACATTTCAGAATCCTGAGCGCCGATGTGACAAATAGATGCAGCAGAATCGTCATTACCAGGGCTGATCGGAAGACGTGAAAGTGCGTCCGCATTACCATGTTACGCTGTCGGAGGATACACAGTCTCCTACGGGTATTGAGACAACAACATAGCCCATCTTCGCAATGTTTTGACAGTCCGTACTGGAACCTCTTTCGTCGGGTGGAATACGGACTGAATAACCTGTGATATGTTACTAAGTAGGATGTTGTGCAATACAAGTAGGGGTGGAATTTAGTGAAACCATACACAGTAGCCAAAGCCTCCTTTTCAGTTTGTGAATAGTGACATAGAGCTTTGGACAACACTACTGATGCGAAAGCAGTAGCTCTGTGTTCATCACCAATTCTGTGTGAAAGGACTGCACCGATTCCGTAAGAGGCGTCAAGTTGCAGTACAATCAGTTTGTCAGGATCAAAGTGAACTAACTGTCGATCACTGAACAATGCATGTTTTTGAAAAGTTACTTGGCACTCATATGTACAAACAAAGAAAACATACTTGCGCCACAAGCGATGCAATGGAGCTGCGATTTGTGCCGCATTCGGTATGAACGGAATACAAAGCTCATCCTCCCTAAGACTGCAGCTCTGTGACATTCCGAGGAAACGGCAAAACGCATATGGCTAGCAAATGTGACTGAACATGATGTAGACCCTGACTGTCTGACATGACCAAGATACTGCAGCTCAGTTTAAAAAACACTTTCGTCCTGCATCACATCACAAACGAAACAAAGCATGTAAATTTGCAAAAAAAGAAACAGGTTCAACAGAATGGAATGTCGTTTCCTCAGACCAAACATTGGCCAACACAAGGTGCCCCCATCCACTGTAGTTCCCAGTATTGTTAACCAACTGACGTCAAAACATTAGACGCCGACATTTACTGGACATCCAAGTACAACATATGTCACACACATTCCGTTACTCAAGATCAAAATAATCATAATTAGTTCTTGGAAAAGAACATTCTTGAAATGAAATGGATAGCCACTGCAAGCATAGTCACACTATAACTACAGTGACAGCATTGATGAGGATATCAATTTCAAATTTACTCTTGTTGATTACACGACAGTCTCCCTCAGTTAATCACAATTTGCTACGATCTTCAGGTAGACCCACATCTCTGTACAGGGTCACATCAAACCCATCAGAGGTTAGCAGCAATGCTATAGTGATCTTCCCCTTAATTGTAACTAGTGAGAGCCTATGTTTAACGTACTCTGTAATGTTCTCTGTCCGTGTGTTAATGAAGTAATAAAAGGCTGTCGTGTTCTGACATACGTGGGAGATGGAAGCGCAGACTGACCAGTAACCCCTTTTCTCCAAGTGGTACAGAGCAGAAGGCAGAAGGACAATTCACAGTGAAGGCATTTGTTTTCTTCTATCTGAGCCAACACTGGTACAGGCATTACTAGAAATGCAGGTGGTGACACTTGGTAGGGAACTCATTGTGGAGAGTCTTGTACAAACAGGGTTTTGAAATAGTGGTTTATTCCAGACACGACTAACCAATACACTCGAGGCTAGTCCCAGGGTTAGAAAAAGCATGAATAACAGTGTTACAACAGAAGGCAGTGCAGAAGTCCCAGGAGTGGATGCTAACCACAGTAGCAAACACTAGCAGCATCTTAAGGCAACACCTTAGTTGCAAAACAATACATAATGAACGCGACACTGTTCACTGAGGCACTTACGCGGAACTGGACCGATGCTGGAGTCGACGGACGCGGATTCGGTGCCCAGATCGTCTCACTGAGAACTATGCCAAAATGCGGAATCGAGGGGTTTTAGAATCGCGTGGGGGCACTGTTTTTCCCACTGAAAGCCACCCAGCCAATCCCGTAGGTCTCTTGCAGGTGCCTGCCAATCACGGTTTAGTTAGGTCCCCTCTACTGCTCCTAAGGCGGGGATATTAGTGTAACTGCATTAAGTCCGTATTTGGTATAAACATTGTTCAGCTGAAAGCTAAACGTAAATGGTCTGCCAAATAAGGCTTGCAACATAATTATGATACGTCATTCAGCCCCGCCCCTCCGGCTCCCCGGAATAGGGACTGCTAGGTCAACAGTTCTTTGCGTTTTTGCTCTCTTTCCAACGGTTGTGTGTCTACTGATGTTTCTGTTCTTGGGGCTGGTATCAAGCTGGCTTTATACGCTCACACGTGCCTGTTGGTTACAAAGTTACACGGTGGCAACCTACCACAGCGTGTAGACGGCATAGAAAGTAACATGTTAATTCCTTGAAGAGTAACTAACGCCCTGGGACCACGTCTGGGGGCGTCTGCATTTTCGCAAGGCTCTCCCCTTACGGTTTACTTCAAGTAACAATATCTCCCCTAGTTTCGTCTGCCCTCAGCATCTCTGCTTCCGCGCCTGTCCTCCTTCCTCGCAGCTTCAACATAACGCTACAGTAGCAAGAGATAATATATTACAAGGCTTTCATACTACCAAGACTTCTCACTTACAATGCCATATCTGACCAACAAGATGTGGAGTGTAATGTGAAACTGGGGAAGTGTACTGCGAGATGGATAAAGTCGTAAGATTTAAACCTTAAATATCCTGATACTGCCACGACCATCGGAAGTAAGTTCACATGAAGAATAATCTGCCCCTTCTACACCAGTCTCGAGCCACCAAAAAGCAAGATAGCTTGAAGCAAAATTGAGGTATAGAAATGTATAGGGATGTGCACGATAAATCATTTGCACAGCTATAAGTAACACCATATTACTTCATAGGGAAGTCCAATAATGATCAGTAATATCAGCCAAAATTCACATTGGCAAGAAGTCTTACCACACAAGTAAGGACATCATTCTAGGTAAGTTCTGGGATGTAAGTAGAATCAAGCCGGTGCCATTTACAAGATAACTACTTCCAGCACTCCAGGAGTGCTCACATACTGGAGACATCGCTTGCCACACTGGTCTCCACCACTAGACTCCTTGTTGCTCTCGTCAGATTCCCGTGGCGCCACCAGTACGGGTCAAGGAGGCTATAATTCGCAGATATGCCACTCATCGTCCTGGCATATTTTGTTACCAGGCTGGTTTCGTATGCAAACATGGTAAATTTGACTCTACACCCCATTCACAGCTGCTGGGAGAACATAAATATAAATAAGATCGGGATGGACACAGGACAGAAAGCATTTTTCCCCCAAACGCTATTCCACTGATGCTAGTAAAAGGCTAACCAAATTCATGACCTGCAATACCAGTTTCGTCTTGCCTATCAGGCAGCTTCTTCGGTCAACAGAAATGTAATGTTTTTTTAAATGCAGTCAATAATTATATGTAATACTGGAAATAAAATTGCTGTCACCCTTTACCAAGAGGTACGATCTTGCATCAGAGGTTCAACACAGGAAGAAAAGCATTTGTCTGAAACTGTGTGCTTCTCTTCAGGCAGTGCTGATGAGGATGCACAAAACACAATAGTCATGCAGTGTTTAATAACTAGAGCACTCAGCTGCTTCCAACGAACATAAATTTCAAACCTTTTCAAATGGCAATGTTTTAAATGTATGCCGTTAAGAATGTAGCACAGTATCAGAAGTTCAAAGAAACTGCAATGTATAAAACAGCTTCAAACAATTGGAAGTTTAGTCAACAGAAGCAATAACAGCAATTAGAAACCCAGTAGCAAAGGTTTTTTCTCCTAGTTTGAAACTGTTATTGGAGAAGGCGAAATACAAAGTTTGCTTAAGCTCTAATAAATCCTGGTCTATGAAAACTATATTATCAGTGTGAGTTTTACTACTCTTTCTTTTCTTTGAATTCCATGATACGCATTCGAAGTAAACTAGGCTTAAAACAACAAATGTTACGTTCCAGGTTTCCGTCTTTTAGCCTTTTCATTACCATGGCTTTTATTGCATACTGTTGAAAGTTGAACATATCAAGCTTATGTCTATGATGACTCTTGTTACTGTCGTATTATTTCATAGATATTATTTAAGTACCTGATGAAGTAATTTCGGCTTTGTTTCCTATTAATAATTTAAATGTCTACATTGTTACCTGAACCTCATGTGCAGTTACACTGCACTATTGAGCCTCTCTCTGTGAGAGTGCTTATATCACATATTTGTGATAATTGTGTAATATGTTTTCTTGAAAATTAATTTTTGTGCACACTTCTGTGATTCAGTTGCGAATAGTTTCCTTTGCAGTGAGTAGTTGTTCATATAAAAAGGTCACACGCACTCTCAGTATGATCTGTAATACTCATTGCCTGTTACTGATCACTTCCCTTGTCTTATGTGCTAGTGATACAATTGATTCATGGTTTCATTACAAAGAACTTGTTATTTTTGATGTGTTGTCTGGCAATTTCATGTGATTATGTGTAAACGTATGTAGGGATAGTCATTTGATACGATCATTTGATACACACATTGCCATCTCTTCATAGTATTATTCTGCATAAATAAGACACTAAATCACATCAAGGAACATTGATGTATTACTATTATATCACAGTTCAGTACGTTTAGTGATCCAGCTGCTTATGACAAGAGATCTTTGTGCCTTTCACACAGGTTATGGTTTGTGCATTGCGTTTTCAGTTACTGTTGTACGGCGAATTTACAGAAAGATTACATACACACTGTACATATATTTTTTATTCAGGTGATTTTTAAAAAATTAGTAACACAGCTTATTCAACAAAGATCTATTTGTCATACATTTGTACAGACTAAACATGTAATTGCTTTTACGTAATATTATGTATTATGCATATTAATGCTCATTGTTTGTATGATCTTCGATCTGTTACCTTCCACACTTTAGTGAGAGGTTACTTTTGTAACACAGCTAGTTTTGGTCAGTCTCACCTGTCTGAGGAAGGAATTATTAGTTTAAGAAGCCATAGTTTTGTTAGTAATGATGTCAACAGAAAACTTTAACTGTCTTGATATGATTTCCATACACACTGTTAGTCTCATATGTATTACAGTTAATGTAAAATTCAATACTTCATGTTAGTTGGCTTTCTGACAACGTTTAGAACTAGTAATCAATGAAAGTTAGATTTGTGTGCTTGGAGAGTGTTTCCTTACCCAGAAACACTCTTCGAAATATTTGTATTCGACAAATCTATCGTAATTTCCATTTGTACTATGTCATTTGAATTTGCTTTCTTTGAATAGAGACAAAAGTATTTCACATTGTAATTGCTGAAGCTCTTAAACTGGTGTTGGTTCTTGCAAGCACAATAAAACGACTGTTGCAAATGATTATGATGTTCTGATTGGCTCAAAGTTCAGTTATATGACTTAGTTTCGTATTTTGTACTTCCAGTATAGCTGTAATGATATTTGCAGATCCATGCATGACACTAAATTGTAGAGCATTGACGCAGAAAATGTTTGTTACCCTTCATGTAACTTCGTAAACTAGTATTTAAGTAGCATGTTCCATACTATGAAAATATTTAAAATGTTATTACTCAGTTGTCTGATATTTTTACCTAGCTAGATGTGAGACATCCTTTGTTAGCTTTAAGGATGTATATTATACCTTCAGTTATAGGTGTATACATTATAGATAGACTTGTATATTGTCTTCAGTGTACCTATGACAGAAGTCAGAACAGCTAACTGGAACTTCAGTCTGGATGTGATGTTACTAGTAGATTAGTTGCAGTTTGCACATGATGCATAGTGTAACTTAATGATTCTGTCGTTTCACTTCAGAACCACAGTCTACAGTTTTCCACCTTTTTAAATGCTCTTCAATTTTGAATTTGTTACTTAGCATTCTATTCACTATATATGGCTTCTTACATGGAGTTATGCGTGCGACATTGTGCATACCTTTCATATATTTTCAATTAATGGCCAATAGAGCAAACTGTAGATAAAAAAATTTTACACTGTCTCAAATTAGTATTGTTAAAGTTAAATATTACTCGGTGTTAGTATGCTCTTCCCATACGTGCTTGATAGTGGCATGGTAGTCTAAACTGGCCAATAGCACACTAATTAAATGATAAAGCCTACAACAATATTTTATGGATTATTTCAATACTGATTCTCATTTGTTATGAGAGTCCACAAACCTGATAACTGATAGATAAAAAAAATTAGTCCAGATAATGTAACTAGTGGAGGATGTGTTAGTGAGCTTGTAAATGTGGTTTTCTAACCTTAGTTTATTCAGAGAAACCATCACTTCCTCTGTAAGTAATGTAGAAACGCAAGGGAACTTTCGAAAAATGTTGATTACTCGGTTCTATAACCAATGTGTAGAAAAATAAATATTTTGACTTGGTTGAGGTCAGTAGTTAAACAAACATGCATGGGCTATCACCATGACATTACATTTCGCATCAAAATATTTGAACTGATGGAGATACATCACTCTAAAATGTCAGCTTTGTGCTAAACATGCAGAATGTTAGTGCTTTACGATTCTTTTCTAGAGATGCATATTAAATGTCTAATTTAGTATTTTAGACAAATACTGTTATGTCTCATTGGAAACACTTTAAATTGGTTATAAGGAATTTTATATTTTGTGTTACGACCAGATTAAACATCCTGTGTAGATATTTCAACTATTACTAAAACTAGGAAAGTACTTTCCTGTCAAGTAGTTCAAATTTTTAGTTAAGAGGTATCTTATGTGTAGTAGGTGAATATATACACTGCTTTCAATGACTACAGAAACATGTTAAATGTAACATTCAATTAAAGTGTCATTCAATAAATGTAATTTCCACAACATGCAAAGTGCTGTTTCTGTTAAACCTTATTTTTTATGCACCGAAAGAAAAAACGCTGTTATAAGGCTCAAAAACCCATGTAAGCAAGCTGTAGGTAATATTTGTAGTTTTTCACTTCAAACAAGAATCTATCTTCTCTTGGTGTCAGTTATAAACGATCTTCCAAAAAAATAGTCTCATGTCTGACTGCTCTGAAACTGCTTCCGCTTACTTGCAGACCTCTGTTTTTCTTTCCTATCGGCCTCTCTTGGCCAAGTCTTGATTTTTTCGACCCCGACGGTATTAGGTTGCGAGGCCCGAGGGTGTCATTCATTTCCTTCCTCTAACCTTACATTCAATGGGGCAGGAGGGCCTCCATGCACGAAGCGGATTCAGCCCTCCCAGGGGTGCAAACCTGCAAGACAAAATGAGGTCCTCCAAACTCAGGGTTATGTGACAAGGCTGGTAACCTGTGCAAAAAGAGTACTCACAAGCTTCAGGACGAGCCCTGGACATCAAGGATGGCGGACATACGGTGAGAACAGAAGTGGCCATAATGGATGTGTAGACAGCAGTGTTCCTCTGATCATTCACCGACAACTACTCTCATTTGGGAACAATCTGACCTGCAGTTGGGGACGTCTCTGTGCATCACAAGTGAAGTAGGTGAGGTACGTAAACAACATAAAATGGTAACTGTTTTTGCTTTTGGAAGTATTATCACCAAAAGAAGTAATTGGGATAACGGAAATCAGTAACCCCATGTTGGAGTCATTCTTACGGGGACAGTCCTCGAGGTAAGCTCGCTCTTAGCACTGCACTAAATGAACAAATGAGATGGATGTTGGTGTTCCGGTGACGTTATGTACCGTGTTGCATATTACTCAGGGACAGAAAGAAAGTAATGTTGTTGGTTCCACATGTGAAGAGAAGACTGAAGTGACGAAACATTGTGGAGGACCTCAGAAGACGCAGTGTTTCACAGTTGTCAGTCACCCCCAGACAACGCGGATGTCTGCACTAATAGTCTTCATTTGTATTTTGGTGACCACTACTAGAAGAAATATGACTTCTTACTGGAGAAGATGGTTCAGCACCTTTGGTAACAGAAAGACGATAATATGCCCACTCAGCTTTACAAAAGGCCCGAAATATCTTCACCTGCAGTCTTTCATTTGGGATAGGGACATAAGCTGCCCGTAGGCCAACATCGTTCCACAAGAGTGTGAAAACTGTGACAAATAAGTTGCACCGGCCAACCAGCTAGCCTGCTTCTTCCTGTCATGTACTTGGTACCTTGGCTCTTATGCTGGCAGTTTCAGCAAAAGGTGAATCAAGATACGAAGAGTAGTCGACGACTACCTGTGACCACACGCTCTGGATTCTGACTTGATTCGACATCAGTCACTCGTAACAGATCGTTGTATCACAAAGATTATGCAGCTGAATGCAGTCTTAAATACCAGTGGACTACTACTACAAGTACTTCTGTCTGGAGTGGAAGCGGACAGCTTAGAATGAATACAGTGCGAGACGCCAGCCTTAGTGGAAGTCCCATCCCGATGTTTCATGGGCCAACCAGTGAGAGGCGGTAGGACTGTGGGTGTTCTATCAAGACTATCCAGAATTAGTGATACGGGTTAACAGAGTTCAAAGAAACGGGTTATTGTGAAGAGTAAATTCTGTATCCAAGTCACTTCTGTTCACCAGTCGCCGCTGTAATACCAGCCACAGTTACCAGTGGTGTGATGTACCGCTATGACATCAGCTGGGACCAGGAGGTCGACGAAAACGTCACACGAGCAAGGGAAATACTAAGGAGGAAAACATAACTCTTAGTTTAGTTCCACTTCCTCACGAGCTATTTATGTATCTGCCTTCCCTCTAGAGTTCCAGTTTCTTCTTTTTTTCATTGATTGTATTTAATCATAGGATATTGAGTAATTATAATATTCCATTGGAGCATTATTCTCTACCTCTCTTCTAGTGTGTTACCATCTCAAGTAACGTAACTTTTGTTGTATGTAATGTGCATATTAAAATGAATGTACTGGATAAGTTACGTTAATTGACAGCTGTAATATAACAAAACATATGAATGTTTTACATATAATAGTTAAGCAGAGTATCATGTTTTTCGAATTAAATGTACAGAAAGAAATAAGTTACCATAGTAGCCATTTATTTATATAGTAAGAAACTCTGAACCAGTTTGTTGCTCAGGACATTTTCAGTTACGACAAATACCTTAAATATAAATGTATTTTGTAGTGAAAAACAACACCAAGCTGTTACGCGTTGTTATATTACTCTGCTGCTGGCTTGGTGCGGTTATTTCACACCAAAATAAGTTCCATGCGATCTACGCTGCAAACTTTTATTTTCATGTGTTGGTATTTTGGTACTGTGTTTTCCATTGTTATATTTGGGGTGTCGGACATCGATTAAACAGATAGAGGTAGTGGAATATCGACGTTTCTTCGGTACAGTAGTTTGTGAAACATAATCATACGAATCTAGAGCTGCTACGTAATACCACCTTACAAAGTGACCTTTGAGGAACTTGCATAAACATTGTAAAGTGCAGTTATCCACTCTATTTTTTTAATTTAAAAAATTGTTTTGCAATTTTTTTAGTTGTGGCACCACAGTCAAACGACTCTCTATAATACTGCCAAGCTATACAGTAATTGAAGAGTTGTAATTTTATGTCCATAAGTTACATCGATGTATATGGTGAAAGACCTCTTTAAAATAACGAGACTGCCAATTTGGCAGTTGCACATGTTCATTAAGGATGTCTTCCTGTTCTCTGTTTGGATGCACTGAAGGTGATGGCAATGAACTTTCTCTTCTCGCCACCCCAAACAAGATGATAAAATCTACAGTTTGCTCTCGCTGTTGTTCCACGTGTGGAGGATGTTCCACGATTCGTAATACAGGCTTTGGCAGGTTGTAGGGGATACTTTGTACACTTCTGGACATGAGGTCCTCACCAAAACTTCGTGTATTAAACTTGCTCCGCAAGCCTGTGACAAGAATCATGAAATACCCTGTATTTATTAGTGATCAGACTGATGGCAAATGGTTTGGATAGATTACTGAGTGTCATGTATATCTAATTTTGAACCATCTGCTACTGTGTGGCAAGTGGGATTTGTGTTTCTGCCAGTGTTGTCATTTGGTAGCTTAGATAATAATGTAATGTACCTTTTCGAGGGACAATGAACTACGAAAGAACCCAAGTTTGGAGAGTTGTAGGTGATGAAAATTTCGTCGGGGAGAAATTCATCTGGCACTGCACAAACGTGCTTGCACTTGACAAGCTCTCCTTCAGTCTTCCTTAATGAACATCAGTATGCAGTATTAGAAACACCGTGTTATTTTGTGTTGCCGATACCATTCTGTTAAGGTTTCATTGTGAAAATATTATCCGAGTCTGTATAATTCATATTGGGAACTTTGATACAAATCTAACTAATGACTTCAGGTGTTATGAACGTGAACATAGATATGGTTTCATCATAGTAGTATTCGCACTCAGATAATGGTTACGAACGCTGTAATGTATAATGTAAATATTGGTTTGCAAGCTACTTTCAATCTATTGCAGCAAACTTCTTTGATCTTGATAACTTACTACTGCAGTGATATTACCATGTTTGTGTAATGTATCTGAAAATTCTGTGCCTTATACAGGTATTAAAAATGTACCAGTAAACTCTGATTCTCTAAAGAATCCCATGCATAAGAGCTGCAGACTAATACCTCTGAAAATTGTGTTAATTAGCTTAATGCTTGTAACCGACGAAATGTTTAGGAAAGGTTTGAAGTTGAGTGCAAAGTTTGTTGGAAGTCGGTAAGTGCTCTCATCCATCAACACTAGATGGTTGAATTCCAGGTATACGCACGGAATCTACGCTGAGTCGACAAGCACGCAGTTCGTCCAGTCCCTAACTGTACTGTGTCTTATTCCGTTTCATTTTAACTGTATTACATCTCTAAATGAGTAAATTACGGCATTAGAAGTATCTGAATTTGATCAAGAACTACGCCAAATATTGATGATAAAATTTTTGCAGTCCTTCGAAGCTGTGACTTAAGCAAATCTGAAACGGGTGTCAGGCTCATGGCTGATTACTTAGCCATTATACAGTCAGTCAGACAATACTGTAAATCGAACTTTGTATTGTTGCTACGTAAGTACTTTGGCTACAACTATCACTGTAATAACTGTTCCAGTAACTGATATTCAGCTGTATCTTCCATGTCCCTGTACACGACTGTCGAAGATTGCCACTATCACACATTGAGTTTTTAGTTATTAATGTTACTGCGTTTGCATCTGGGTTTCTTCCATGTTTTTATTACACTGGCTATTAGCTACTGCTTCCCCCCCCCCCCCCTCAAGATACATGTATTCATATAGGATGTTCAACTTTGGGCAGCCAGTTCCCCATTTTTTGTCATTTTATTACAGAGGAACTATTCACCATTTCGACCTGTCAGGGGCATTTTTACACTGCTGGAGTTGTACTGGAACATCTGCGCAATCCTTATTCAGCTTTCTTCATCACAAATTTTGGAACATGAACGTACACTGTTCTAACATGGAACATTCTCCATCCTTTTTATCAGTCTCTTTACAGTTAAGTATTCATACTTAAACACAAAGAGGATATGCAAAAACTGGCAACAGTTCTTCCTCTCTCATACCCCCACGCTTACGCGCACGGTGGCAACGGTGACTGGAGGACATCTAGGCTCCACTCATTCACTCACTGCAACTGTCTCCACTTGTTTCTCTCTCTACCACTGTACCACTGCCACTGTCTGCTCTCTGTTCCACCGCCAGTCTCTCTGCTACTCCCTTTCAGCGCAAAAAAAAAATCGCGATTATGTTCTTCCTAGGCTCACTTCCATGCAGTCAAACCCAGTAGACCGAATGCAGCTAGAAGTCCCCCTTCTCCTTCGGGTCCAGTCGATAATCGACATGTCAGCAATATAGTACTTCCGGTAGGATCAATGTTTCTGTATAGCAGAGTCCTGAATAGTCTCAAGACACACCTGCAGGTTTAATTTCCTACATGGATCGTGGAGTTGATCTGGACTTTACATAAGTTTCCCAATGAGAAACGCTATCAGGTGTTCAAATACGGAGACAAAATAGCAGGAACGGTCTTACACACACAGTAACTACTTCACCAGTATCTTAACCTTGTATTAGCTCATTACCTTTCATCGACTTCTTGGTTTCGTTTATGAGCGGCCAAAATTTTCTGGCAGAGATCTCTGTTGCCTGGTTGTTTGTTCAGCAGCTCTGAAGAGGAATTTACACAATCAGATACCTTGTCACGCTGGATATGCCACATTCTTCCCTTATATTGTGATCTCACCGAAGTTTTCTTCAAAATTACCGTATATGATCATCTCGAGGGTAAAACTGAACAGTGAAACTCTGATGGTTCCGAGGCAACAAAACTTTTTTCTATTACACTGAGTTTACCCTAAAACAGTGCTTCGTCAGTTATCAACATCATTGTTCCGTTTGAGATGTACGGTTGACAAGAGTTGGTAGAAAGTGGTTGGGCATTACCTCGCCACTATTTCTACTGGATTGCAAATGACTACCTGCATTCCGCTCTGTCCATTTCAGTGTATAGACGATCGTGAGACGATGCGCCTCCATATATCGACAGCAGCACACATGACATCAGGTGGGCTCTCGAAAGATTTATTTCGTTAACTGTACAGAGTAACCCACCGCATTGAAATGTAAGGTGGGTCGGAAGGTTCTAAATGTAACAGCAGAGACTTCTCATTGTTACAGTGTTATTTGTGAGCTGTGTTACTGCTCAAGTTACGTGCTAGAGAAACCTAAAGTGCAATTTAACCTCAGCTACTCACAGCAGGTAGGAAGCTAGGGATCTTTGAAACTATGTACCAACCACAAGTTGGTCCATCAGCAATTTCAGCTGAAGAACAAATTTCATTATTACAGAATAACAGAATCAGAATAACAATAGAAAAATTTAATTCGGGCCTTTGTCCTCTTGAAGGGGGGTGGGGGGCGGCAGACGGATATAAATGGAATTACCAAAGATGAGGTCTTCAGATTTCGGACACTTGTCCTTCACCAAACTTTAAAAAAAACGGTGATTAGGCCATGAATTAATATAACAAACAGGGTTTTAAAGATAACTAGATCTGATTGCAAAAGCATCTGTCACCAACTTAAGCACACTATCAAGTTCAGTGCTTACGTAACCAAAATTTACACAACACTAATGATTCACCTTGAGCTACTCATGAAAAGATCTCGTCCCTCCCGGCGGACAGGCCGGATATGTAACTAAAGGATGAAAGGTGGTACTCGGAACAAACGAGTAGAAAGGAACCGCCGAGCAATTTCGAAGACGACCAGGCTGTAAACCAGGGCAGAAAACAAGCCGAACACACACACGCGATTTCAGCCTGCCCAACAAGGCGACAAACCCTATCTGCCCTACATACCAGACCGTTTCTGCAACAGCAAATAATTCACGCGGCAGACAGGTTAAACTCGTGATTCACCTTCGAGACCGTAAAAGGCTTACTAACTACTGGACTACCTGTAACATAACTGACAACCAAACTGAAACATTTACCGAATAAAAGAACAATTAAAATTACATGGACTTAAGAAAAGCTCTGTTGTTCATATTAAAAGGTCTCAAACCAAAACTGGGCGAAGAGCACACTAATTAAGATACTACATGAAATTAACACTGCAGGGAACTTTTAAAACCAGCAGTAAAACTCTATCCCCATTTGTATTTGCCGAAATAATTTGAAGTGTTGTTTCTGCTGAGTCGATTCCAAGCCCTAGACTTCGTAAGTTCCGTGCAACACTCTCTTCTTAAAACCATCCTTAACTGATCTCCGCGAGACAACATGCCAGCTTCGACAAATCTTCACAGGTTAACAGCAGAATATGAATAATACGTAACTTGATCTCATCGTGTAACTGGATACATGATGTCCAACATGTGACGGACCCGTCACCGTTGCGCACGCAAACGCGTCGACTAATCAGTCACCGTGGGCCGGGTGTACGGTGCTATGGCGAGGACCAGGCACAGCGGATCGAGACGAGGGCCTGCCTTCAGAACATGTTGCCTCGTTACACGCCGACCGGACCCCCGGCCACACGCCGACCGGACCCCCGGCCACACGCCGACCGGACCCCCGGCCACACGCCGACCGGACCCCCGGCCACACGCCGACCGGACCCCCGGCCACACGCCGACCGGACCCCCGGCCACACGCCGACCGGACCCCCGGCCACACGCCGACCGGACCCCCGGCCACACGCCGACCGGACCCCCGGCCACACGCCGACCGGACCCCCGGCCACACGCCGACCGGACCCCCGGCCACACGCCGACCGGACCCCCGGCCACACGCCGACCGGACCCCCGGCCACACGCCGACCGGACCCCCGGCCACACGCCGACCGGACCCCCGGCCACACGCCGACCGGACCCCCGGCCACACGCCGACCGGACCCCCGGCCACACGCCGACCGGACCCCCGGCCACACGCCGACCGGACCCCCGGCCACACGCCGACCGGACCCCCGGCCACACGCCGACCGGACCCCCGGCCACACGCCGACCGGACCCCCGGCCACACGCCGACCGGACCCCCGGCCACACGCCGACCGGACCCCCGGCCACACGCCGACCGGACCCCCGGCCACACGCCGACCGGACCCCCGGCCACACGCCGACCGGACCCCCGGCCACACGCCGACCGGACCCCCGGCCACACGCCGACCGGACCCCCGGCCACACGCCGACCGGACCCCCGGCCACACGCCGACCGGACCCCCGGCCACACGCCGACCGGACCCCCGGCCACACGCCGACCGGACCCCCGGCCACACGCCGACCGGACCCCCGGCCACACGCCGACCGGACCCCCGGCCACACGCCGACCGGACCCCCGGCCACACGCCGACCGGACCCCCGGCCACACGCCGACCGGACCCCCGGCCACACGCCGACCGGACCCCCGGCCACACGCCGACCGGACCCCCGGCCACACGCCGACCGGACCCCCGGCCACACGCCGACCGGACCCCCGGCCACACGCCGACCGGACCCCCGGCCACACGCCGACCGGACCCCCGGCCACACGCCGACCGGACCCCCGGCCACACGCCGACCGGACCCCCGGCCACACGCCGACCGGACCCCCGGCCACACGCCGACCGGACCCCCGGCCACACGCCGACCGGACCCCCGGCCACACGCCGACCGGACCCCCGGCCACACGCCGACCGGACCCCCGGCCACACGCCGACCGGACCCCCGGCCACACGCCGACCGGACCCCCGGCCACACGCCGACCGGACCCCCGGCCACACGCCGACCGGACCCCCGGCCACACGCCGACCGGACCCCCGGCCACACGCCGGCCGGACCCCCGGCCACACGCCGGCCGGACCCCCGGCCACACGCCGGCCGGACCCCCGGCCACACGCCGGCCGGACCCCCGGCCACACGCCGGCCGGACCCCCGGCCACACGCCGGCCGGACCCCCGGCCACACGCCGGCCGGACCCCCGGCCACACGCCGGCCGGACCCCCGGCCACACGCCGGCCGGACCCCCGGCCACACGCCGGCCGGACCCCCGGCCACACGCCGGCCGGACCCCCGGCCACACGCCGGCCGGACCCCCGGCCACACGCCGGCCGGACCCCCGGCCACACGCCGGCCGGACCCCCGGCCACACGCCGGCCGGACCCCCGGCCACACGCCGGCCGGACCCCCGGCCACACGCCGGCCGGACCCCCGGCCACACGCCGGCCGGACCCCCGGCCACACGCCGGCCGGACCCCCGGCCACACGCCGGCCGGACCCCCGGCCACACGCCGGCCGGACCCCCGGCCACACGCCGGCCGGACCCCCGGCCACACGCCGGCCGGACCCCCGGCCACACGCCGGCCGGACCCCCGGCCACACGCCGGCCGGACCCCCGGCCACACGCCGGCCGGACCCCCGGCCACACGCCGGCCGGACCCCCGGCCACACGCCGGCCGGACCCCCGGCCACACGCCGGCCGGACCCCCGGCCACACGCCGGCCGGACCCCCGGCCACACGCCGGCCGGACCCCCGGCCACACGCCGGCCGGACCCCCGGCCACACGCCGGCCGGACCCCCGGCCACACGCCGGCCGGACCCCCGGCCACACGCCGGCCGGACCCCCGGCCACACGCCGGCCGGACCCCCGGCCACACGCCGGCCGGACCCCCGGCCACACGCCGGCCGGACCCCCGGCCACACGCCGGCCGGACCCCCGGCCACACGCCGGCCGGACCCCCGGCCACACGCCGGCCGGACCCCCGGCCACACGCCGGCCGGACCCCCGGCCACACGCCGGCCGGACCCCCGGCCACACGCCGGCCGGACCCCCGGCCACACGCCGGCCGGACCCCCGGCCACACGCCGGCCGGACCCCCGGCCACACGCCGGCCGGACCCCCGGCCACACGCCGACCGGACCCCCGGCCACACGCCGACACGGAAAACTAAACGTGCAACAGTCAGAGATGGAAGACCAGACGACTGTCGATATCAGCGACGCAAGTGGAGCATAACTAGCGCCAGTCGCCACGTCTCAACCTCGCCCTCCTATTCGAGAACCACCCTCCAGAGGGGCTAACGCCCAAAAACCTCACCTTTACCTGGAAATTCACTGGATTAAGAATGTTACAAATCCGGCACGGTCCAAGATATCACGGCTTAAGCTTCCCCTTTACATCCTGACCGGTGGAAGCGGCCAAATTGCGAACAAATGCCAAATCGCAAATTTTCCCTGAAAAGCGTTTTCGCCCTTCATTGTAACTACTTGCTTGCCGACTGTGTGTGAATACACTCGTGCTCGTAAATCAAGGATAATGCTGACACATGGTGAAACAACGCTCTGGTGGGAGGGTTGCGGGCTTAAATCACCTCGGAGTATAACGATGCAGTGCATTTGACCTGCAGTCATCGCACGCTGACGCTGGCAGTAGTCCAAATACGCAGACTTGTGTTGGTGCATGTCAGAGTACGGTGCAGCGAGTAAATGTGCAGACGTTTCCATGGTGACGGAGTGTGGAAAATGGATCAAAGAAAACGTATTGATGACGTTATGAGGGGTACAATACTATGGCGACTGGAGGCTGGTGAAACACAGCAGGTCGTAGCACGGGGTTCTCTGTGTACCACAAAGTGTTATCTCAAGATTATGGCAACGATTCCAGCAGACAGGAAACGTGTCCAGGCCCTACAGTACGAGACGTCCACAGTGTAAAACACCACAAGACCGGTAACTCACCACCAGTGCCATGGAGTACGGCAGGTAGCCTTGCTTGGGACCTTAGCGCAGCCACTGGAACAGTTGCCTCCAGACACACAGTCTACAGACAACTGAACACACAGGGTTTTTTTGCCTTAGGACCTGCAAGGCGCATTCCACTGACCCCTGGTCACAGGAGAGCCCGTACAGCCTTGACAAGAACACAGTACATGGTCATTGGACAGTGGTCCCAGGTTATGTTCACGGATGAGTCCAGATATAGTCTGAACAGTGATTCTCGCCGGGTTTTCATCCGGCGTAAACCAAGAACCAGATACGAACCCCTTAATGTC
This sequence comes from Schistocerca nitens, assembly GCF_023898315.1. NCBI lineage: Eukaryota > Metazoa > Arthropoda > Insecta > Orthoptera > Acrididae > Schistocerca > Schistocerca nitens. Next base: position 1,072,780,366 of record NC_064615.1, on the reverse strand, counting down.
CTCGAAAGAGACCTACATGGAGGTCGTGGTTTGATGGTGTGAGGTGGGACTGTGATAGGTGCACGTACACCCCTGCATGTCATCGATAGAGGAACTGTAACAGGTTAGGTGTATCAGGACGTCATTTTGCACCAGCATGTCCGCCTTTTCAGGGGTGCAGTGCGGCCTACCTTCACCCTGATGGATAATAACGCACGGCGCCACCGAGCTCCCATTGTGGAGGAGTACCTTGAAGCAGAAGGTATCAGGCGAATGGAGTGGCCTCACTGTTCTCCAGAACTAACTACAAACGAACGCTTCTGGGATGCTTTCGGTCAACGTATCGCTACACACTTTCAAATCCGTAGGACACGTCAGGAGCTCTGGCACGTACTGGTGCAAGAATGAGACGCTATACCCCAGCAGGTGCTCGACCACCTGATCCAGAGTATGCCAACCCGTCGTGCGGACTGTGTAGGTGTGCATGGAGATAATTTCCCATATTCATGCCGGGGTACATGCATAGGAACAGTGGCGTTTTGCAGCACATGTGTTTTGGGACGGTTTTCTCAACTTACCACCAATCCACGTCTAATTAAACCTCTTTCTTATTATTGTTTTGTGATGTTTTGAATCGTGATGAAAGTCTTTGTGTGTTGAATGCAGCTTGCCGCTAACTTGGTGTAGTGTTTGTCTGTACAGAAGTGTAACTGTCGTCTTTATCGCTCCTTCACTCTCACGCCTGAATCAGTACAGTAAAGTCAGGGCTTCGTGGATTATGATTGGCTGATCCGTAAAAGGACAGACAAACAATTATACTACTGGAGGATTGTAAGTAATTTCTAGAATTACATTCACTCTCTCTCTCTCTCTCTCTCTATATATATATATAATTTATCTGTGTACAATGAAAATATATTACTTGAGATCAGCCTCGTCGAATCTCTGGTAGAGCCCCTCGTCTTAATATTCAGCGGCAGTTTTGCTAGAAAAGATCTTTACGTTTGTTATTATTATCAAGCGCTGCATTCAGTTGGGAAAATCGATCGTTTGAACAATCCGTTCAATTTACGACAGATCTAATATTTCAGATGTGGACGAAGCCTTTTTGGACGATTTGTAAAACTCATAGATTGCAGGTTCTCTTCGTCACAGCTGAAACTTCCCAATTAATTACAGGCCCAGACAATCATCAATGATTCATACAGAGAACTCATTCTTCATTCACTCTGTAATAAAATGTTCACAAACCTGATTTCAGATGAACGGTTTATATTAAATCCTTTGTTGTACAGATTCCGTTTTCTGGTATTTTAAATCTCAAGAGATTTATTTTCACAGGTTTATTATTTCTTTATGTCTCCCACTAGCGGCACAAATTTCCCTTGTTCGCTTTAATGCGAAGAAGAGTACCCAAAAACTTCTTTAACAATCCGATTTTGGAAAAAGTTCCGTTCTCTCTCTCTCTCTCTGTATCCCAACTATAATAACCATGGAGCATACATATCTGTACCTCTGTTGTTCCAGAGAATAAACGTACTAGAAAATTACCTTGGCGTCGACGAGCCGTCGGCGCATATCTTACTAGAATATCTGATCCAATACTTTTCAAACGTAAATAAATGTGAATGATTTGATGGATCACTATTAATTAGTGCGTGGTAGAGAGTAATTTTCCGTGGGGATATTACACACGGACTGTGTAGTGTCTGTTCCCTATGTGCCTACGCTATTAGCGCCAGTTTTGTGTAGTGCCACGTTGTGTGGCAACACATTTTCCAATTATCCTTAATTTATGAGCATGAGTGTGTATATTACTCTTAGTTTGCTGCCAGTTTTCTCTCAAACCTTCAGGAGTGATTGATGCCGGCAACAAATCACTGATACTCCACTAGTTCGACAGGGGAGAATTAACAGTGGCCTCATGTGTCGCGGAATTATACGCTTGATTAAGCCACGCAAGACTCATAATGCATCTGCTCGGTGACGGGTATACAGTCAATGTCGCCTTTAAATTCAGGTCGACCCTCTCCGCAAAAGTTGCCTTCGGATAACATGTAGTGGTGGTAATAAGTTTGATTCCGTGGTTGAAACAAAAGGCCTTAAATATTCCTTGATAAGGCTGGAGCATTGTCACTCACGAAGTATTTAGGTGGCCCAAACAGTGAAATTACTGTAGCAAACTGGTGAGTGGTAATATCAGCCATAACCCCACGAGTCGGTAGCAACCACAGGAAGCGAGAGAATTCTCCGCCTCGTGGTGACTGGGTGTTGTGTGATGTCCTTAGGTTAGTTAGGTTTAAGTAGTTCTAAGTTCTAGGGGACTGAAGACCATAGATGTTAAGTCCCATAGTGCTCAGAGCCATTTGAACCATTTTGAAGCGAGAGAAGGCATCAACTACAACCAAATGGCTCTGAGCACTATGGGACTTCACATCTTAGTTCTAGGGGACTGATAACCTAAGAACTACTTAAACCTAACTAACCTAAGGACATCACAACCATCCATGCCCGAGGCAGGATTCGAACCTGCGACCGTAGCGGTCTTGCGGTTCCAGACTGCAGCGCCTTTACCCGCACGGCCACTTCGGCCGGCGCCGCGGTAAGTTGTCGGTAGCTTGGCAACGATAATATCGTAACATGCAAGGAATATAGGACCCCTTTCCCTATCGCCGCTAGAAATTACCACGAAAGGTTGTTTAATTTGGCATTGCGGTCGTTCATCATTAACAACGGAGATCTTTGCTACGTATCCAATTAGCTGCTGGAAGATTGCAGTGTCGTCGCATTCTGTGGGACAGTTGAAAAAAATAGTAAATGAAATCCTGCTAGCTTTTTAACAGTTCCCATCCCTATACCATCGTGTTGACCAACCCACATGGCTTTCTGGGACAAAGGTCCATTGCCCAATTTCTGGCCTGATCGTAGCAGATATGTCACAGTGGACCCTGTTGCTGTCTGCAGTATTTTGGGCCGCAGTTTCGCGGAGATTTCGAGCTCCATCCACAATCACCATGCCTTCCTCCATCGGGAGAGAGTGGAGGCGACTCGGGCGATACCCTTCTCAGAATCGTGAGTGGTGCAATGCTGCCTTTACTACGATTGAGCTAGATCACGCTCTCACTCCATCTTCATCCTCTACCCAGGGCCACACGATGTTCACATTAAGATGTTGCAGCGCCTTTCTCTTGCAGCCAAGCACTTTCTCATTTATACATACAATCTGATCTGGGCAGATGGCATGTTTCTCAGATGCTGGCGTGAAGGAACCGTCATAACCATACCTAAGCCTGGGAAGGAAAAACACGTTCCTTCTAGCTACCACCCGATTTCTCTCGCCAGCTGTTCGCAAGATGATGCAACATGTGATTCGGGCCCGGCTGGTATGGTCGCTTGTCTCGCAATTTACTGACCACTGCTCAGTGTGGATTTCGAGCGCGCCGTTCGGCATCTCGTCACTTAAACCCATATCATGTGTGGTTTCATGCGGAAATCCGAGACTATGGCGGTGTTTCTCGATTTGGAGAAAGTCAACGACACATGCTGGAAGCCTGGTATTATTTGTACTTCCTACACATGGGATTTCCATGGCCGCCTGCCATGATTCCTTCAGGAATTTTTAAAAGACCGAGTTTTGAAGGTACATGTGGGTTATGCATTGTTGGACACTTCTTTCCAGGAAAATGGTGCACCTCAGGGTCCCATCTAGATCGTCGTTCTCCTTGGTGTCATGTTTAACACGATTATGACCCATTTCCCACCTTTCATCTGTGGCTCCCATTGCTTAGACGATTTTGCCATCTATTAAAGTTTTCCATGGTCTCATTCCACAGAGTCTTCAGCCATGTCTCAAACGTCTTTACTCACAGAGCAACTGCAGTGGCTGTAGTTTTTCCACTGACAAAACCGTTTGTATGAATTTCTGGTGGCATAATTTGTTTCTTACACCATCTTCACATCTTCCTCACCTGTCTGTTGAAACTACGAAATTCCTGGGACTCATTCTCGATTGGAAAGTTTCTTGTTGACATGTGTCTTACCGAAGCAGCTACTGTAGGCCGTCCTTCAGTGTACTGCATGTCAGCAGCCTACCCATCGAGGCATCCGTTTGGCCCCTGGCGGCCTTTAAACCAGTCCTGTTTAGCGTCTTCATGCACAAGCTACCAAACTATGATGATAATACTGCTATGATTTTCTCCTTGTTTGCTGTTCGTGTGCCATGCTTGCCACCCATCCTATTCCTCCTTCGATGGCCAGTATGGGGCCAGTTTCGCCTCTGTGACCTCCTGGGGTTCACTTTTGGGTGCTGTACTGGCAGCTTAACTTCATGCTACCTGCAACTGCCTTGTTGGTGTGAACCCTTCACCACCTTGGCTTCGTGCAGTGGCATATGTTAAACTTGGACTTAAGTTGCTTTCTAAGGACACCGCTCTAGGATATACCTACTGAGTGCATGGACCTTCGTGATACTGCCTTCACTTACATTGATGGCTCTCAGACTGACCGTGGTGTCGGGTGTGACTTCTTCACTTGCATCAATGATTTTCGGTATCACCTTCTGGAACACTGCCTAGTATTTACATCAGAGCTCTTCGCCCTTTATCAGGCCACACAGTACATCTAGTGACACAGGCATTAGAATTGTCATTTGCTGTGACTTCCAGTGTACTGAGCCTCTGAAGGGCACTTGGGAACAGTAAAATTCCTTAGTGCAAGGGGTCCAAGAAGCTTCAACTTGATCACTCATTAAGGAGCCACTGTGATGTTCGTGGGTCGCTGGTTATGTAGTTGTGGTGGGAGATGAGGCTGCTGATGCTGCTACCAATCCTGGAGTCCTCATATCCCAGCCTGGTGTTTCACTCCTTCTGATATCTGTATTGCTGTCTGTCAGCAGTTGGCGTTACTGTGGCATTATCACTGGTCCTCCCTTCATGGGACAGTCTGTAGAGCATTACATGTGTCCCAGCTGCTTAGCCCTCTCGCTACAAGGAGATCAATTTCGCTAGAATGCATACTGAACGCTGTTGTGTTAGCTCTCCTCATTCAAGAGGTATTAACTCACGCCTTTGTGCTCATTGTTATCAACCTGTGAGGTTCCACCATTTCCAGACCGAATGCCCTTCTTGTGGGGCCGTGCCCACTCGTCCCTTGTAGGCTGCCTAAAGGATGCTGCGTTCTCAGAATGCTTTACAATAATTCAAGCAAAGTCACGTTAACAGTTTTGCTACAAAGAAGAAGAATGACAATACTTAACTTCAGGATACAACAAGTGGTTAAAGTGATAGGCAACATGCAATGGAGTGTCGTTTGCTATATACAGGGTGTTACAAAAAGGTTCGGCCAAACTTCCAGGAAACATTCCTCACACACAAAGAAAAGATGTTACGTGGACATGTCGGGAAACGCTTAATTTCCATGTTAGAGCTCATTTTCGTACCGTCAGTATGTACTGTACTTCCTCGATTGACCGCCAATTGGCCCAATTGAAGGAAGGTAATGTTGACTTCGGTGCTTGCGTTGACATGCGACTCATTGCCCTACAGTACTAGCATCAAGCACATCAGTACGTAGCATCAACAGGTTAGTGTTCATCACGAACGTGGTTTTGCAGTCAGTGCAATGTTTACAAATCCAGAGGTGGCAGATGCCCATTTGATGTATGGATTAGCACGGGGCAATAGCCGTGGCGCGGCGCGTGCTGTATCGAGACAGATTTCCAGAACAAAGGTGTCCTGACAGGAAGATGTTCGAAGCAACTGATCGGCGTCTTTGCGAGCACGGGACAAGTTGCTGCTGTACACGGTAACGTTGACCACGTCACTGTATGGAGAGTGCTACGGGAGAACCAGTTGTTTCCGTACCATGTACAGCGTGTGCAGGGACTACCAGCAGTTGATTGGCCTCCACAGGTACACTTCTGCGAATGGTTCATCGGACAATGTGTCAATCCTCATTTCAGTGCAAATGTTCTCTTTACAGATGAGGCTTCATTCCAACGTGCTCAAATTGTAAATTTTCACAATCAACATGTGTGGGCTGACGAGAATCCGCAAGCAATTGTGCAATCACATCATCAACACAGATTTTCTGTGAACGTTTGGGCAGGCATTGTTGGTGATGTCTTGATTGGGTCCCATGTTCTTCCACCTACGCTCAATGGAGCACGTTATCATGATTTCATACGGGATACTCTACCTGTGCTGCTAGAACATGTGCCTTTACAAGTACGACACAACATGTGGTTCATGCACGATGGAGCTCCTGCACATTTCAGTCGAAGTGTTCGTACGCTTCTCAACAACAGATTCGATGACCGATGGATTGGTAGAGGCGGACCAATTTCATGGCCTCCACACTCTCCTGACCTCAACCCTCTAGATGTCTTGATTGGGTGTTTGCGATTTCTCTTTCTCTTCTTCCTCCCTGTGCGCTCGTGAAGGCCAGCCCAAGCGTCTGACATGTAACAGGTTACTGTCAACCTGTGACTTGGGATCGTGTGATACCCTGATAGGGTTCGCACATCCCTTCGTAAAGTTCGGACCCAGGCTGGGGTGACTGCCTGAGCCGCTACCTGCGTAAATTGCGGAATGGTCCCTCTGTCAGGCGTTATGGGGTGACCTGTGATGTGAACGAAGGTAGATGTGCTGCCTTCTGAGGAAAGATGGCAATCATCGGCGATTGTCTCGCACCGATTGAGTCATCTTTCTCACCGTCAACGTCTACCAAACGTTAGGAGAAAGAGGCTAACGATTCACAGACCCTCCCAACTGCACCACATTTCCTGTTGGTTTCACTTACTGAAGACGGTCAGTCCTCTGCTACGGTAAATCCGATTATTATTAAAACAAAGGTGTTGATGCAATTGCTTTCCCAGTGAAACCCTGTTCTCGTTTACTAAATGGCTTTTTGTTTTTGGAGACTCCTGATTCTCAAGCACAACAGCTGCTTGGAGTTGTATTCCTCCATTTCTGTCGTTCATTTCGAGGCCCATCAAACGCTGAATTCTTCCCACGGTGTTAATTATACTATGCTGCTCGATGGTCTGACTGATGGAGAAATCCAAACGTAACTCTCTGATCAGTGTGTCACTGCAGTCCATCGGGCGATGCAAGAAGTATATGCATCCTTAGTGCCTACACAAACGCTCTCTTTCTAACTTTTGATAGACGGGTTCTTCCATCAAAGGTCAAAGCAGGCTGTGAAGTTACCACAGTACGACCATACATTGCGAACTTAATGATGCGCTGCTACCAGGGTCATTGTTATGACCACACTCGAATGTCCTGTCGACATCTGTCATAATGTTACCTGTGGTAGCGATGCTGACAAGGGCGATTGTCCGCTTTCTCGTCCCCGCTGTATCAACTGCAGTGGCTACCTTGCCGCCTCCGCCGCGATTGTCCGGTGTATTCGTTGAGTTGGCTGTCCAGGAGATTCTGGCGAAGAAGAAACTGCCTTACCCGGTCGCTCGAAAGTTCTTGGCTAGTCGGAAACCGCGCCTTCTACCAGCAGACTATTACAGTTCTGTTCTTGCTACATCTCCCTACACGAAGGACATGGCCACACAGACATGCGATCTCAAATTTAACACAGACGTTTTGAAATTTCCGAGCGTAATGGTAGCGTCGTTGTTTCCTCCTCCAGTTACGCAACAAGCCACCAGACTTTCGCCTCAAAGGGCGAAGTCACTTGCTACACAACTGGCACACTGGAAAGAACTGAAGGAATATTCCTGCGATGATACCCTACGTCCCTCCACCCAACCAACATCTGAGTCTTCGTGTGCCAACTAGAAAGGCTCAAAGTACCCAAACAAAGGGAAATGGTCTTCTCTTTCGCCGACTGAGATGTCTTCGATGGTGTCGCCACATGATAACCTCGCCTGGCCGACCTCCGTGTTGCGGGTGTGCACCACCAACCATTTTTCTACCCTGGACTTGGCTAGCCGACAGAACGACAATGTCGACGCGACGCTTCTGTAGACTTCATGGAGCAAGTTCCCCTGCCTCTGTGCCCTGTAGCAGTGTCTTTGAAGGCTGGCCCTCGGCAGTCGCTGTGGTGACACCTACGTTTTTCCCCATCATGACTCTCCACCAATGGTAGGTTTGCAGCTCATTCCCTTCCAATCCGTTTAGGACAGCAATTGCTCCTATTAGGGAGCGATGCTGCTCATCCAGGTTGACATGCATAATCAAATAATCTCCCTCACTACCCGACTTCAAGTTGTTGCTGTCCACATCTCACCCTCTCCGCCACAGAATTTTCCATTCCTCGCACTTCGTCTCTACAATGTCGTGTCCCGGTTCCTAATTGGATTGAGGTGTCGTGACGCAATTCGCTCGCGCAGACGTGCTCCCCGCGTATTTAACTATCATCCTCGTATGGAGAACCACATTCATTATAAACGGTTTTTGCATTGTCTCGTGTTCTTCGGGATAGCAAGATCTTTCCACAGTTCCACTGTCCTTTCGATCGTGTGGGCCAACCTCTGATGATCCTCGAGGATGATCGTCCATTCCCCACTTTGCAGCCTGACTGCAGCAGACGATGTTATCGTGGACCCTGTTCCTATTTGACACCTCGGGCCTCCATTTTGTGGAGGTTTCGAGCTTTTACGACTCTCACCCTGCCTTCCATCATGGGAAACGAGCGGAGGCGTGTCGGGCGATCCCTTCTGTTCTTCGAATCGTGAGCGGTACAATGCCGCCTTTCCTATGAGGAAGCTAGATCATGCTCTCAGTTGATCCCAATCGTCCGCCGCAGGGCCAGATGCCATCCACATTCAGATGTTGCAGGCAAGCACATTCTGCTTAATACGTAAAACCGCATCTGCGCAGAGGGCACATTTCCTGGACGTTGGTGTGAAGCCATCGTCATTCCCATACCTAATACCAGTAAGGACAAAAATCCTTCCTTCTAGCTACTGTTCAATTTCTCTTACCAGCTGCATTTGCAAGGTGATGAAACATACGATTCATGCCCGGCTGGTATGGTGGCTAGAGTCTCGCAATTACGAGATTACGAGCAATGCTTTCTGCAGTTCACAATCTCCTTACTTTGTCCACCTATGTCATGAATGGTTTTCTGCGGAAATCCCAGACTGGGCCTTGTTTGTCTATTTGGAGAAGGCCTAAGACACCTGCTGCAGGACTGATATCCTGTGTACTACTTACACGTGGGTGTTTCGTGGCAGCCTGCCCTTTCGAGGTGCACGTGGGTTCTGACAGGAAAACGGTCTGTCAGCAAGAGACAGTCCATTACAGAGTTAATCGTGGTAGCAAAGAGGACGACACTGAGTATGGAACCTTGGGACAATCTCCGGCTCCCTTTTTGTTCACGATTTTGCCATCTATTGCAGTTCTCCACGGACCTGTGTCCCTGAGCGGTGTCTTCAGCGATGTCTTGTTTGTCTTTACTCCTGGAGCATCGACAATAGCTTTCGCTTTTCCACGCACAACTTTCTGTATGAATTACTGGCGATGTAATTGGTTTCTCCCACCGTCTTCACATCTCGGGCCTGTTGCCCTTCCGTTAGTTGGAACTACGAAAATGCTGGGGCTCATGTTCGATAGGAAACACTGTTTCTCCTTCCATGTCTAACCTAGCAGCCCACTGTATGCGGTTCCTCAATGTCCTGTGTGTCGTCAATGGTACTTCTTGGGGGTGCCAATCGAACCACCCTCCTCCGTTTGTACCGGTCCCTTGTCCGTTCGAAACTCGACTACAGGTGCTTTGTTCATGGGTCTGCACGCCCATCCCTCTTACGCCGTCGCAACATTATCCACCATCGTGGCATCGGTTTGACAACAGGCGCCTTTTACACCAGCTTAGTTGTCTGTCTGCTGAAGCTGCAGAACTACTCCTCTCTTGACTTTCTCCTCAGTAGGTGTGCATGCCATTAGGGTGCCATGCATGGCCACCCATCCTATGCCTCTTTCGATGATTCCTTTGATCGCCAGTGTGGGGTGCTCGTCCCTCTGCTCTTACCTCCTAGAGTCCAGTTCCCGTATTTGCTAAGGCGGCTTAACATTAACCTGGGCTGCTTCGCGAAGCGAAGGTGACCTTGTGCTTCACTTGCTTCCTAAGGACACTACTCCAGCCTCGGTCTATAGTCTTCCGTTTCGCAACCTTCGCATGGAACTTGGCGATAGTACCGTCGTATACCCTGATGCCCTTCGGTCTGACCGTGGGGAGGGCGGTGCCTTCGTCATTGGCACCCGTGTGTTTCGATATCGTATTCTGGTACCCTACTCCGTGTCTACAGCCGAGCTCTTCGCCCTGTATCAAGCCACGGAGTACATCCGACGACCAACGCTTCTCGATCGTATTCTCTGCTGACTCACTCGGCTCCCTTCAAAGTCTGTGTGAACTGTACAGCGCCCATCCCTTAGTGCAGCGGGTCCAGGGAAACGGTCACTTGCTCACTACTGGTGGAGCCAGTGTGATGTTTCCGTGGGTCCCTGGTCATGTCGTTTTTTCAGGGAACTATGCTGCTGCCACAGCTGTAGTAATCGTACCTCAGCCCACTAGTTACTATATTCCCCCTGATGATCCCTGTGTTGCCGTTTGTCAGGACGTGGTGTCCCTCTGGCATCGCCAGTGGTCCTCCCTTCACGGGAATAAGCTCCAGCGTATTTAGCACCTGCCAGCGGCTTGGACGAAGTCTCGACCGCCCATCCGGGAGGTCATTTTAACAAGGTTGCGCATAGGCCACTGCCTTTCAGCCGTCGCCATTTGAGTCGAGCTCCCCCACCACTTCGTACACATTGTGGCAAAGATTTAGCTGTCCGCCACTTTCTGACGGAATGTCCAATGTTTTAATCGTTTACGTTGCCGCTTGGTTTTGCGGTCTGAGTTTCCGGCAGTTTTAGTCAATGACGCGCGGGCTATGGACCGCGTTTTACTTTCATCCTTAGTAGCAATATGGCAAAGAACATGCAGTCTCCATCTCAAGCCTCAGTTTCTCTGTGGCGTATCATACGGACCTTTCTGCACGTCCCTGTTTTTCCCAATCGACGGAAGAGGAGAGAGCTATAGATATGTAGTCGTTTTAACTCTTCGTTTCGTTTTGTTTTAGGGCGCAAGAATGGCAGCAAGGGTCATAGACTACGCACCTGTGTCAGAAATGTAGAACACGAAAATAAAGACCTGGTGAAACAACAGTCGTTGAATGATAAATGTGACTGAATTATCTAGGAGACGGCTGATAACAGCACTAGGTGGAACGTAAAGAGAATTAACCACAGGAGTCATATTAATGGTAACTTCATGCGAACCATTGTCACAGTGGTGTCGATTATTTACAACTATCTTTGCAATTATATGCATCTAATGATCCTTTTCTTTTAAAATTCTACTCTTCAGATGTAAGCGAAACATTTACAAAAGTAAAGTTTCTGCTGAGACTTCAATGGCACTTGTGTCCCAGCTAGACTCTGTTGCCTGGTTCGTCGGTGGTCATGAACTGGTGTGGAGGGCGTCAATGCTCGGCTCTGTACCGTCCTCTGTGCGGTTGCAGTGCGACGCTGACAGGGGGGCGTGTCTCCAGAAGCTCCTCCCAGTCATTGTTGTGGGCTCCAGCCTTTTCACGCTACAAATGGAGCCAAGTTCTTTCATGTGGACGCAATTTTCGCTCTATTTCAACCACGATTTCGCCTAGAGAACCTTCGTGTCTTCTTTCGACAGTTGCTCATGCGAAATCCGGAATGCGTATGATGACTTACTTTAGCATTACTGGTCTACCTCACTGAAACTTATCAGCACATAGTGTATTTTGGCTTCAAATATCGTGAACACTGAAAGCATAAGGATAATTCTACGGGTAATGTGTGTCAATGTAGATATCTATACTAAAATGCTGGTGGTAAGGGACACCTTGCAATAGAACGAAACGAGAATTTCAGGTGATGTGTGTCTCTGGATTCCATGACATGTCCAGCAGCCATGTCAAACGAGCTATAATTACTAGAAGGGTAAATATTTTTGTAGTACGTGTTCTTTAGACAATCTGAGAAAGTGATGGATAAATTCTGTAAACAACAATTTTTCAGCGGCTTTGTCTCCACTACAAGAATGACAAGAGGTGGGACAACCATGGCATATACAGCCCGTGTAGATCACGTTCTGTTTACTAATAGTACAAACGCCTAGTTGCGGGATGAGGAGTGGCCGGTAGGTCTCTACTAGAGTAATGGATGCAGCGGCAAATAAAGATCTAGTTTGTGATTGCGTAGATTTTCCAACCTAATAAATCTTGATGCTCCTCAAGAGCATCCAGCACCTGCAATCCCCCATGAGGATGGCAGCAAGCTGGGTCCCCGAAATACAGTGTCGTCAGGACGATAACATCCGGCCGCATACTCGTTAGGAATTAGGGAACAAGGGATTACTGATGATCTTAAATACCGTTGTTTTACTATTAGTTTCATTAAGACCCCACAGTATGGTTTCAGAACCCGTAAACTTTTACCAAACTTCTCGTATGCAACGTCGTCCATAGAACAGCGGTGTGGTGCTGGAATTTTGTTACAATAGCAGTGCACATCGCAACAATGCAGCCTGGTTGGCCATCTTCAGAATGTAATCTTGCAAACGTTTTAGTACTCTCTGTAGCTCTGCTGTTTCTACCCTTGCAGGACTCACGAAAGATGAATCACAACAAATTACGGAACGATGTAGCATTACACGTAGGGCTGCTGCTGGTAATTCCTCGGCTGTTGCGTGGTAGCTCGATTGCAACTGCGACTGATTGCCGTCGAGTCCTGGGGTAAACAGCGTGACATACGGATTATGTCAGCATCAGGAAATGGCAGAAGCTTCACAATAAGGGAGATGTCGATGTTAGATGAGATACACATTTGCACCTGGCCTACGAGAACTTTGTGTAAGGAGTTAAGCCATTACAAGTCACCAGAGAAATCGTCTTTCATGTTAAAAATAGATGAACGTACAGAATGAGGGAAGAAGCAGTGTCACTTACTGGCATCGCAGACACATCGTTCTTACCAATATTTTGCCGATAAGAAGACGGAATACAGTACAGTAATTCCATGCACGTTGAAGTATGAGGAAGTAAATTACATTCAAACATAGATGTCGTCATCTATTTGCTAGAGAGCGCGGCCTAGTGTGTGCACTTGACAATGATACCGTTGCCAGGGCAAGCGATACCTTAAACGAAACGTCGAAATGGGTGCAAACATTCAGGCAAACTTAACCAACAATACTAACCTAAAGGCTTCCGGGAGGGGTGAATGTTACTGTCCTGCTTCTCCCTATCAGATGGCACAGCCCCCAAGTACCATTCGGCAATGTTTGTGCATCCCCCTCCCCCCCCTCCCCAGTCGAATAAATTTAATTCCGTGCTGGAAAGCCCAAATTTCCGTAACTCCTTTTGTCCAGTCACTAAGACGGCAGACACAAATGACAATGCAACTGTGGTAGACACTACTGAACTAAATTCATCGGTACATTCAATACGAACCTTTTACTACGGTCAGTGACACTAAACGCATCACAGCTTTCATACCAAAAACAGCAGATACTGAGTAATAACACGGGGGACAGCTGCATACAGCAAAATTTAGGCCATTCTGTCAGGATTAGGTTACATAGCGCTGTTAGAAGTTTTTCGGATCATAATAATCGGTGGCCAAGTTCTTACACTTAACATCTTACGGTGTAGTCTAAGCTGCACAATATTTGTATGAGGTTGTGCTCTTCATCGTTAAATGCTACCGTGAGTGGCTGATGGGGATTTCCAAATCTGACAGATGAGTAACCTGGTGGGTACAGTCGAATAACGAGCAGAAAACTTGGGGGAATTTGATGCGTACCACTGCCAGAAAAGTACTCTGGATGTGAAATATTTTCTCTGGTGCTTACAATTGATGGTGCAATAGTGACCTTTTATGACTGAACCAATAACCCGATCATACTAACGTGTGTTAACGGTTGTACTAAGTATACTGCACCAAATATCCTCATTCCTGACAAAATGCGTGAATGGTTCGTATGGAAACTAGTCAGTAACACAATATTGGCTCGAGTTTTTCCAATTTACCCATAATAGTTCCTAAGTGAATTCAGGAGAGTGAAACGTGGCTGTTTCCTTGTTGGAACATCCTCACGACGTTAGCAGCAAATCTGCCTGCCTCTGTAGCTGCGCGGTCATCATGGCAGGATGCAAATCGAAAGGGCCACGTTGTTTCCGGGCGGGAACATCGATTTTCTCCGATCAGTGACTGGGCGTTATGTTGTCCTCATTTCATCGCCACCGACACACTTGTTTCCTAAAAGGCGACAATTAAAATTTCATGTACACGGCGGCGAGCAGCCACACGAGAGAGTGAAAGACAGCAAGAAATCTGTTGTTGCTGCATGCCCCATGCTCCGTGTGCTGAGAGGGGACTGAGGATCTCTGGCACTGACGGCTTGCGTATGAGATGTGCTCCTCGATTTCAGATGATAATGAATCCTGCTGGAAAGGGTGAAGCGTGTTCTGCATTAACCATATAGAACCGTACAGGTTTTTTGTAATTTTCAAACTCCCTTAACTGTATTCAGTTCCTACCCTTTTCTGTGATCACTGAACTAAAAAAAATTTCGTTGTTTGAAAGATAGCTGAAAGGGGAAATAGTATTGGGGTAGTCAAGAACGAGGCTGATGAAATACTACGCAGTCCCGAAGCTAATGGATTGGTTGTCGCTATGCTTACTTTCTATATTCTTGCGTAGGACTTCACTGCATCGATTTATCTTGGTAGCATAGTTACCAATCACTTACCTTCAAATTTGTTTTGTGAGTTATTTAAGTAGGTTGTTTCTATCGCAGTTGCGCAAAGAGGACTAAACCTGTCAGCTGTCACTGAATTGGAAACTTTTAAGGGTGCGCATACTTATTTGTGAAGACACTGTATTGAGAGGTAGTGAAAGAACGTCTGGTAAGCTTCGCTACTTCGTTAGATATTTTTCACTATCCATTATGAACTGAAAGTGGTTTGAAGGTGGTAAATATTTGTATCAGTGTTCAGTAACTGATACACCAGTCGTTCTTCGTCGAAGAATGGGCAGGTTTTGAGAGAACCGTTGAATTTCCATGTTGGGAAATTTGAGGTCTAATTCCCACACAGATCTTTATCAAGAAACGTGTGGGCTTTCAAAAAAGGAAACGAAATGATGGGTGTGGCCCTCAAGTACGCACCCACAGAACCGTTGTTGAAATACTAGGAGTTTTGGCCAGTTTCGTTGTCTACGGTCTGGGAAAAGTAGTTGCCGCATTACAGGCCAAATACTGCTAAGTCAACAGTATACCATTAGAATCCACACATCCATCGAATGGTCGAATGCTTCTATCACTTTGCAATTAAACAATTTTATATGCTACATTCATAATTCGCAATTGCCATCTCTCATTTATAAATCTGCCGGTACTACCTTAACGACTCAAATTGAGTAGTACGATAGTAGAAGTACTTTCCAGAACGCGGTATATTTCCGCAAAAACACTTACTGGTGTCGATGATCCAGCAGTTAAATACAATATAAGTTGAATAACAGGGAAACAATAGATTCCTACTTCACGTAATTAGTTATGAACAACAACATAGGTCACTTCTGAACGCATACTATGTGTTCACTGCAGAAGCCACGGAAATCACACTAGAGCACAGGTCGGCATTTCGAAATACTTCTGTCCTCCACGACCACGCGCAAACTGCTCCACTTTAAAAGTCTTTCCACCGACTGCCCGTCGCGACCAGCACTTCGTGTCCTGTGCCGTACTCTCCAGAATTCCCCGGACTGCTCAGCACGGCCTCATGTCCTCTCCAGAAACAATGCTCCTCCCCACCTCGATACGTGTCCCTTAGTAAGGAGCGCTGTGATTGGCTAGAGTGCTCCCTCCATGTCCCCAAGCGAGTGTACGCTCACAGACATATTGAAACATATTCGAAATACTGGATTTACATTTAAATACTTGAAATTAAATAAATATTTTTATGATTGGACGTAAACGCGCTCTAACACACATGATTAAATACATAAACAATTAAATACCAAAAGAAAAGAAAAGCAAAAGGTAGGCCAGGAGCTTAATGTCTCTGTGCTTTGTAACACACACTAAATATTTAATCAATTTCTTCGTGAATGTAAATATATTTATTCGTCTGTCTTTGCTTATATTCCATATATACGAAGCATGCTGCTACCGTTTTTTCGTGTAACTGTGGAGTACTTCAGGCCTCTCGCGATCGATAGTAATCGGCCACTTTGATGTTACATACCTGTAATTCATACCAATTTAGGTTTACGCTAATAGCTTTATACAGACAAGTAGATCGATTAAATGGGATGAACCGTTTAGATTTTGAAAATTCGTTGCTGGGTGTTACTTGTATAATTTATCGTCGGATATTAAACTTTAAACTAATAAATGTAATGAAAACCTGAGTACACCATCAGAATCCTCGAGCAAATAGTGGTACTGTACATGTTTCTTTTTTTTTGGTATCGTGATTCATCTGGCTACTACCAATTTCTATACGAACTGTGTGAGACCGTAAGGGCAGACATTTCAAAGGCTGCCATCTTTCGCACTCCCGGCGAGTCTTCTTCATTGACACAGCGTCACCATGGAATTCCTAGCCACGTGCTCTGCCTGCTGAGCGGCCCGTGCGACCATGGCAACTCCGAACTTAGCCGGCCAGTGTGGCCGAACGGTTCTAGGTGCTTCAGTCTGGAACCGCGCGACCGCAACGGTCGCAGATTCGAATCCTGCCTGGGGCATGGATGTGTGTGATGTCCTTAGGTTGGTTAGGTTTCAGTAGTTCGCAGTTCTAGGGGAGTCCCATAGTGCTCAGAGCCATTTGAACTCCCAACTTCGAATATTTTCAGGGCACCACAATTCGCCCATTACCTCACACTCTATTTTCATTTCCACTAACATCAAAGACCTCATGACATATAAAGGGACTGGATCAATCTTTTTTCCTGTGTCACGACACGACAGAGGGATATCAGGGCGTTTAAGGTCACTCTCCACTTTCAGAGCGGTCGGGACCAAATGCAGACAGATTGACGTAATTCATCTACCTGGCTTCACTGGCAGAGGCAAACATTGTTCAAAGTGCATCCGCGTGGTATGCCGAGTTTGGTAATCGACGCGATGCTTGCAGCAGGAGACTGCTGGAGTTGGGGTATCTGATTAACGCTGTTTATTTCCGATAACGCTAATACACTGAAGGCTAGTTCTAAAAATTTGACAATACAAGCGAGGCAACTGGTTGCACACCAGACAGGCGCCTAAATGCATGGGGGCAGGTCCAACAGAAGAACACCAGCAGCACGTAAAGTACAAACTTGAGAGCAGCGCTCAAAGTGAGGAAGACAGGCATGTCGGAGCCTACCGAGGCTGGCCATGAGCCACACGATCTCTGCGCCCCGGCGATGTGACTGAGAGCCTCCTCTGCATACAAAAACACAGGTTTTTAAAGAATCTCGGCGGCCTATCATTTCGTCCCTCCTAAAGTTGACCCACCAATCCACCGGCGGTGCACAGATTTCGCCCAATGTTGCGAGTCGCTCTGCACATACAGGGCGTGTCTGGCCAACCACATTTAGATTCCTCCTCTGCTCCTACTTGGTAGGGAGGGATACCTTCGTATTGTACATTAAAAAACTGTTAATTTCGGTATCGACAGCGTTCAGAAGAAAGCTGGCCACAAGAGAAATGGAGGCAGTGTTTTGAGGCACTTGGCCGCGTCCTCGGTTCGCCTGTCGGTGGGGACTGCTGTAGTAGGGCCCTGTGTCAAGCCATTGACTCCGCAGTTCACTGGTGCAAGTATCAAGCTTGCTGCCTTCCCTAAGGCATGCCTTTCCGTGGCCATCTTCTACGGTGACGTCTTACAAATGCGTCTGAAGGGAAACTTCTTCGCTGGGACAGCTGCCCAGAGCCGCTGCAATTTTCAATGCTCTGGTGTTGCCATTCATTTTTAGAAAAGCAAACACTACCATTTTTGCCTGTACTCTGCATTATCTGTGATTTTTTTTTACAATGGAGTGCCCTTGATGGCTTCCAACAGCCATAAACGCATCAACGTACAACTAATTACGTCGTCAGTATCTGCCAACCTTATTCATCGTGAAATTCGTTGTTACACCTTTAGATGCACGAGATCAGTTTACTCCCAAATCAATCCATTAACAAACGGTATGTGCAATGCTGTAATGAAGACCATCCAATACCACATAAAATTTGTTTTGAAGCGCATGATGCCGCTATCGCCTGGATGGCTTTATATCGATCGGTCTGTTGCATACTCGGCCATGCTCTGAAGTACTTCGAAGTTTCACAAACGTTAATGGATACCGCGCGACATATTAAATACGACAGATGGTAAAACCTTCCTCTGTGTGTCAGATTTTTCATTTATGTGCGACAGGTTTTGGTGACAATGCAGAGTCATCGGGCCCTCAACGGATAAATATGATAGCCAACTGTCCATGATGCCGTAATAAGGGACAAAATTAAACTGATTTCGCAGGTGTAGTAATTGCCTGAAGGGGCTCGCTACGCACGCCAGTCCGAATCACGGGGGATGTCGACACGTAAATTCCTCCAAGGCGGAGCCACCGGCAGTCTTCGTAGAACCGCGGGACGAAAAACGATAAACTGAGAGTACGGAAGTAACATTCATCTGTCTGAATCGGGCACCTTACTAATTCATTGTAGTAATTTAGGATAACATAACCAGTAGCAAATGCTTATGTATTACATGATACAGGCTATGATTCGTATAAAATCCAGAATGGCAGACAGGTAAGACAGCGCCAAAGATCTGCCCGCTTGACCTACATAGTACTTTCCACATGGCCCTTAATCGATTTTTATAAATATCAGAATTACGCAGAGGGGGTAGGATGGGACTATTGTTTGAGTTCCCTTCTGAAGGGTTTCTCTCACCACAGAAATAAATTTTTACTTCACTTTTGCTCTAACTACTTCACTTTTACTTCTAGAACGCCAAGGTGGTGTAAAATGCTGAATTGTGACTTCACTGAACGAAATTGTTAAATAAACAGAGGTAGCAGTGTTCAGATTCATTCTTTCCCCCGTTCTCCCAGCATTATTTACACATAGTTGGTATTGTGTAACATTCTTACTAGTTGTTCACAATGACTTCACTTACTAGACAATAAACGTTTATTTCCTTTGATTCTATTGGTATGTTCATTACCTTACTTGTCTGTAAATGAAAGTACATCTTCTATTCTTAGCTAGATGACTTGTTCAGTTGTCAGTAATCGTCTTCTCCGTAAACCAGCCGTTTTTCGTGAGCGGCAAAGCTCGTTTCTTCTTAACCTTTCCGTCAATACTGGGAGTTGACACAGTTACAACAGTCTTACTCTCATCTGGGACGAGATTTTGTATTTTGTCTTACCGAGTCTGTAAACAGAGGATCATCTAGAAACAGAGCTGTTGCATATAACTGTTAGTGATAGGCCAGTCCTGGAACTATGGTGTGAAAGTTCCTGCAGTTTGGTAAAGAAAAGCATGAACTTCGTGGCTGACAAGAAAGAATGTTATACGTGATGTGCATAATCCACTCCTCACTCGAATTCATTCCCGTAATCTCCTGAGCGTTTGATGTTGCTGACGTAGATCTTGGGAACGAACCCTGCAGGGTAGATGTTTCGTGGGTTGTGGGAGTCCTCCAGAAACTGTTGAAGCACGCTCGCTCTTCCACTGGAGGGTGAGATGAAGAAATGACCATCAGATTCATCCACAAATTCACAATCGAACGCGTTATTTCGAATTGTGTAATTCGCCCAGTGGATGTTCTGCTTGTGAGCTAGCGGGCCGTGTTTCTATGCGAGTTAGTGTGGAATCTTGCCCACTACTTTAATATAGGGTGCCTAGGAAGCTGTTTCCTCTGGCAGACTACATTCAAGCAATTTTTAGTGAATGTGCTCATTACAGTAAATTAAATTGCCAATATTTTAGTTAGCGGATGTACAATGACTGTGGCAAGCAATTGGCAACATGGAAATAATCGATGTTCTTCGATACATAAAAGTTCCATTCAAGGAAATATTAGGCTGTAGATCACGCGTCACGACTAAGGAGTTGGGATGACGGTTCGTCTTCCAGTGCGGCCGTGGGTAGCTGGAGCGGCGCTTACTTTCCCTCCGTATAGGTGCAGCTCCTGTGATGGTGCGGTCCTAGCCAGCATTAGTATTGGCTGACTTCGTTTCACAGCCTTCGCGGCTGTCACCTTCTCGCCAACGTGCCGGCACTTGATGTTACGCCGGAATATTCCTCCCTCCCAAAGCGACGGACCGTCGCCGTGGAGGGAGTCTGTCAACGGCGCGGGAGACGAGAGGGTGGGCGCTGCGCTGGACCGGAAGCTGTGCCTGCTGACGTCAAGCTTCATGTCGTACCCCGCTATCCAGTCTTCGGTCTGGCGGAAATGTTCCCTGGAAAACGACGAGATGGGTACGGGTCCACCTCCGGAGGCAAGTAACCAGATGCGGAAGGTGTCGCCTGCTGCAGTGCGGGCGGGTTCAGCTCCTTCGGTAGGACGAGACAAGGCGAAGGCTCCGTCTCAATGGGGTCATCCCTCGGTGTCGTGATGACTCCCTTTCGCGGCTGCTGTGGCCGCATTGTCCTCGGGATCGGTGAATCTGGGGGAAGAGAGACAGAAAGACAATCGTGCAAAGGACAGTGGCAAATTAGATTGTGATGGCGGCGCTGCAAGCCATCTGGACCTGAAATAAGATACATGCAAGCGCGAAGTCGACGGACAATCTCGCTTGGCGCCCACCGTCTGCTGCCGCGAGAAACCCTGTAAAAGACAGCATCATGCGGAGCTAAGCGATACTTTAGGCCTTCGTTTGTCGCCGGATGCTGAGGAGCGTCAAGCAAGTCATTTCGATGAGCCTAAAGCAGTGTAAACTCCTGCTCCGTTTACAATGTGACTGCTGGCTCCAACGGAACCAGTGTTCTACTAGTGTTCCTGCCATCAGTTTCGTCGCCCTCGCTTAGTTCACCCCCAGCCCCGGAGCGCCACCCTGTCACACGACGCGGCAACGAAGCCACGATAGGCAAACAGCGATGGATCGACTCCAAACAAGCCGCCACGTCTCGATGTATATCACCGCCTTACTACAGTTCAGATACACATAACTATAATTTCTTCATGTCTCCTTAAACCAGTGTTCCGCTTCCTAAAGTGCAGAAATTCGTACAGAAAGCAGAAAGAGATGTCTTCTGTAAAGTCTGCTTTTTACAAAGTGGTTGTGGGTTGACTGCATAACTATCCGCTCACAAGGTAAGGAATTCCAGTTATTTGCAATAGCGTCGAATCGTGGGTATTGCGAGTATGACCGATAAAACTAAGAGATTCAGCGTCCCGTTATTTCATTTCGTTGGATTTCAACTAGGTCAGCTTCCAATAAAACGTTTGGCTTCGGGGAGCAAAAACAGGGGTTTTAGGAACCTAACTTGACATAGTGGCTTAGCCACGCACGTCAGTAGCACGGTTCACTTCCATTAGATCCTGAGAGACAAGCTGAAAGCCTTGTCAAGACAAGTAGAGTTATGTTATCTCACGTGCAGCGTACTCGAGAGATAAGAAAATAGCTAACCTGCTGGTACGTCAGATTGGAGGCGTTACTATGATTCGACCCCCACGACATGCTGATCCCATTGTCCGCACCCACAGAGTCTGTGTTGGCTGGATAAAAGTTGGTCCTTCAGTTCCATTTCCTGAAACAGCAACAACGTGAATATAATTTTGCAGAGTGCCAGAGCAGTTCAATTTTCTGGTACCAACACAAGTACCTTCGTTGCTATTCAAACGATTGCTCAGCTCTGAAAACTCAGTTGGGCCTAAGAAATACTGATTGCTAGTACTTACTGCTAGTTCAAATATTTCACTCGGTAAGCCATCGCACTGTTTCTGTGCGTTTTTACTTCCTTAGAGCTGCTAACGCTTTCAAGGTTAATTGCGTTGAAGATCGTTCCATCTGTTTCTGGGTTGGTTGCCAAACCATATACTTCCGTTTCACGCTGAACGTGAAGACTATTTGAGCCTCATGACTCTTAGGTCCTGCTACTTCTGTCATCTCCGTCACTTCTTCCTTCCATACACTGGTTTGATGAACATGAAATGAAGAAATAATATACAAAATAAACGACATGCAGTCGCTGAGTAAGTCAATAATCACTGCAGATGCTCTAGAGGTTTACTCTGCGTTTCCAGCTTTCTGTTATTAATAAGAATCTACTACGGTTCGGCCAAATGCGCCCGTCTGCTGCGTAGATCTTTTGGAATGACGTTATTGGCTTTGGACATCACCTCCTGAGAAATTGGTTATTTGGTTCATCCATACACGCATGGATGTGTATTGCCAGTATTTAGAAGGCTCCTAATATTTGTACGTCGATAATGACCTCCACTGTACCTAAGTAACAATAATTTGGGTCTTCCGTCCATTTCTGGCTGTGGGCGTTATTCCCTAAGCCACTTAACTTGTTTCTAGACGTTCCTAAACTGCTGCCCATAGTCTCGAAATCTTCCGTTCAGTGGTTCAGTTTCAGCGGCCGCAAGTGCGTCGTCTGTGGGAAAGCGAGCAGGGACGTGGAACGATTGTCCTACTCCCCTGTTTTTGATTCTTCGCAGCTTGTCAAGGTGTCTTGGCTGCACTGCCCCAGATAGGGTAAGAATATTATGGAATGACCACACAGGACTGAAGTAATACTGCACGACGGTTGTTCACGTTGTGCTGTGGGTAGAGTTCATTGAGTCATGGGATGACCTTTCTGTGGAATTTCATTACATGGGGTATGAAAGAATGCAGAGGAAAATAGAGGTATTCGGGGTCGTGCATTGCTGGGACATTTCTCACCTGTGTAGTCAAAGTGGGACTAGCCACATATTGTGGGATTGAGCGCATACAATGACAATTCGAAGGACTATCAATACGCTCCAATGAGCCCACTTAATGACAGAGAGTCACCAAACAAAAGCACAATACTTTGGTGTTCGACATCGATGAAGAAAAGAGACGGAACCTTCCTGATACAACGGGATTACTTGTCAGATGCAGATAACCAGGAAAGGGGCCGGAAAAGGAGTACGCATCACCAATAAAATCAATTAGAAACTACTGGCACAGCAACTGTTTGAATACTTGCAGATTACTTAGCACATCGTTGTGACTACCCCTGCGAATAACAACTACACTCCCGGCATACTAAGCGAACAGAAATGCATTTATACTGACGGTGTTGCGGCGTAACATCAAGCGCCTGCACGACGGTCAACAACTGAAGAGCAGAGAGGACAGTGAGACGACGTCAGCCAACGGCACGCTGACTGACCCCTCTCTAGGACGACACCGAGACAGCAGCGGCTTCTAGGCCGAGAGAATATAAGCGCCGCTCCGCCTGTCCGAGTTTACGTCTAGACAGTCTAAAATGTTAGACAGCAGCGCCGTAGGACCTGTATTATTTCACTTGTTACGAAATGTATGCACTGAAGACATTGAGGGATGTACAACGAGCTGTCGCAAGCAAAGGGCGACATGAAACATAAGCAAAGTAAAGTATTATCCGTCGTCATATTACAGTAATAAAATTGCATTAATGCGATTTGCTTGAATTGTCGTCTAGCGATCCGAGAAAGCAGGTTTTCCAGGCACCATATATTAGACGAATGGGCAGAACACAACAGACAGTATAAAGCATATCTGTGAGAGAGGTAGAACGATGAGTGGATCAGCCACATGCCGCGTACATACACGCAACCAGGTGGCCTATAATACAACCAAGCAATAAACGCTGACAACAACAACAACATCATATAATCTTACATGCCACACACTAAAATGTACAATGTCTCGGAGGCAGGGCGTAAAAGGAAGTCCGGAAGTGTACACACATCACCTCCGCCTCGCCCTAACCACTGTAGGTGCACGATATCATAGGCAACGTGTGAGTATGCTGACGAGGAGCGAAACAGATCAGAACAAAAACATACGTGGACCGTTGGACTATGGAAGTCAAGCTCTTCCAACACACTCAGAATGACAGAAAATACCGAGATGTCTCACTGCAGTGTGGCTGTAAAATCTGTGCTGGATGTATATTCCACTTCTGTGCAGAATTTCCACCTCGCCTGAAAGATTTAGGGTCTGTCCCTTTTCCTCCCTGTACATAATTTGCTTAAAAGGGCGGTTACTGGTCATTGAGGACCTAGAACCGGTCAAATTGAAATGTTCAACATCGAAACCATGGCCAGTCTGTCTCGCATACGATATAGGGGCATAATCATAACGGATGCAGTACGCACCCGTAGTGCGGTGTTTCTGGATGACAACCTCTTAACTCAACGGTTTCACTCAAGTCCACAGGGATGGAAAACGAAGGTGTTACATTTTTATCCTAGGCAGTTTCCCCATTTTAGACCTTCTACCACAGTACGGAACTCAGTGATAACTCCTTTCGACTTTCCTCTATAATCTTTAACGTAATACCATCAACACCAGACCCCCGCCACATACTACACTTGTTAATGGATACTACGCGAACTACTTAACTTTGGTAACATGCCCATTACCAAGGAAAACCTGAGCAATTCCATGAAAGGAATCCCCGGACATCATCCGAAAGCCGGTATCGTATATGCAACGGGATGGTTTGAGCGCCGGTTGATATCCAGATCAATTCTGGTAACTTATTCACTCCATGGAACTACAGGTCGCCTAGGGCTTTGGCCTCCTGGACAATCTCCGCCCACTCTTCTCTGCTGGCTGCCTTGGCTCTCCACCTAACTCCCATTCTTCTATAGTCCTAAACTTGGTCTTTGACTAATTTTATCAGTAATGGATGATTTTCCGGAAACATCGAATTTCACGCCGGACCCCTGGAGGGAAATATTCATATCCAAATACGGTAACCTCCCTCCCTCGCTATGTTACATAGTGAACTGGACGTTTGCATGCAAACTATTCAACTCTACATGAAAATCCCAAACTTTTCTTTGAATATTCATAGAATAATTCTTAATCGAGATAGCTACACATCACAATATTACCTTCATGCATCGGTTATACTTAACACGTCTTGCTCGAGCTTGGTTGTAACAGTATTTGCTAGGCAGTTCGCCGAAGGAGACCCCCGTACCCACACCTTGTGTTTGAAAGCACATATGATGTTAAACTGGAAGATAATTACGCGTACGACCGAGTCCAGAATCAAAAGGATGTACGTAATTTCACCTCCAGGCTAGCAACTGTGGTATCTTAAATTGTGCGAGTTATCATTCTGGCCCACATGAACGGGAATGTTGGTGTACATATCTGTGACGTTGGAAGGCGGCATGCATTTACCCAAGGTCAGACATTGGTGCTCAGTGAATCTTGAGTCAGTGGAGTTGTCATTGTCATTTTGTATTGTTTCTAACTGAAGATTTTTATTTATGACTGTTCCACATCCCAAAGTGATTTTTATTTTCTATAACTACCTTTAGACTTTGTATTTACCTCACTATAAGACAACTCAGAATATAAGATGACCCCCTTTCTTTGAAGACCCAACATGTGAATTTTTTGGTATTTAACATATTATGTCTAATATTTGCAGACTCTTTTTATTATTATATTGATCTGTCTGAAGAAGTTAAGTACCATGCACCAGCTCATACTTGCTTTGAATTCTGCACCTCATGCAGTTGAAAAATTTCTCCTCGTTTCCAGCACCTTCATTTGATTAGTTTCTCAAGTAATGAAGCCTTTATTCCACTTTTCTCGCATGTACTGAACAATCTGCTGCTTCAGTCCATGAAATCTTCCCTGTGTTCCCCTGAAAGTTTAGCATGTAGAACTTAAAGCATTTAATTTATTCTTCATCTGACATCAGCTACGAAAATTAACTTCCCTGTTGTCGACACAGATTAATTTGGTGAAGGTGATGCTCACATAAGTTGATAGGACTTCATCAATACGGTAACCCCTCCCCCCCCCCCCCCCCCACCTTTTTTTCTATCCTTGTGGATTGCAGTGTTAGCTATATTCTTTGGTTTAAATCATATAGGAATGACCTTAGTAGTCTTCAGTGCCTTTAACATAACTGCATACTTGGTTGTAGGGTCCCTATTTTACTGGTCAGTCTATTAGTAGTCTAAAAATTGGACTTGGTCCACATACTGCAGTCCATTCTGCCCTTGCCCTCCTGGACAATACGTGTCTATTTATCCACTAACCATCAATATAACGCCATCTACCCAGCCATGAGTTCCTCCTACCGACTAAAGCCTATTCATGTTGTTACACCAAAATACATACTGACCGCAGTAGCAACCTCATCACGCTCAGCGGTAAGTCAGCTTCGCTCCGTCCAACGCAGAGATTTCATATGCAATCAACGAACTAATTGTCCGCTCCGTGCTGGCTGGGGCCATGCACGTGCTGCAACAGTCCTTTTCCCACTCGTTTACTTTCGTTGTCATTACATACTGTATCGATGTAATTAAACTCTCATCGGTAAGAAGACATCAGTCAATATTATGCTGGCTAAGACCGCACCAAGACGGCAGCGGCGGCCTCTATCCGAAAAGATTATAAGCACCACTACTGCAGCCTGTGAGGTGCTGTAAGTGGTGGAGACGTCGCAGTGGCTAACTGTTTAGGTGAGACTTGGGCGTTATATTAGTTGTCAGTATGGAGATTGTATATAGCGATTGATATTGATTATTTGCATGTCGCCAGTTGCTTCCGACACTTCATTCTGAAAAAGGCAAAGTTAAGTATTGATAATTACTGCAAGAAACTTCATTAATATGATGTGGTTCTATGTTTTCTAGGTATCTGAGTAAATAACGTCCTAGGCACGCTATGTTCAAAGAGTTGGCAGGATCCCACACTGAAGGCAACTTAAAAAGTAAATATACCCACCAGTCAACCTCCAATTTTGTCGATTTATAATCTTGGTCAATTTTTTACTGGTCCAAATGCGTTAGCCTCTTAACATGGCAATTCTTGTAACTACTGAGAAGGTCGCAGCGGGGAGCGACGGCTGGACTGCTTCCTGAAGGGTAACGAGGATCTGATTGTTCTGCTTCTGGGCCTCACTGAACTCTTCTGATTTCCATGACGAGGTTCATGGTCTGCACCATAATGCCTAACAATAGATCCGAGAGGGTGGAATAAGTGAGGGGTTGCCTAGAGCTTCCTCTTTCATGGTGGATCTGCTCCTTGTGTTTTTCCTGGTGGTGTTCTTGCGTGTGTCTCTCGTTGTGGTGACAGGGCTTGCGTCGATTATTCCACGTTTTCGTGGCTCTTTGGTGGAGAGACCACTTCTGCATATGTTGCCCTTCGAATGTCAGGCCTTGGTTTTGTGTGTGTTGGCTTGTTTCGTCTCTGTATGGTTTGATGAGGTGACAGAAGGCAAACGGTGCGAAGGCCGCTCCCCAACACACGAAAACAAGACACGTGTCTGTCTGTGTGTGTGTGTGTGTGTGTGTGTGTGTGTGTGTGTGTGTGTGTGTGTTTTGTGGAACTCGCGGCCTTGTTCCCCTGCGATGTGGTTTTTCCCACACAGCACACCCTTTATCTGCGAGTCCATGTGTTTTATGGAGAAAGTCCTGGTGTGCTGGGGTTTGGCGCATTTTCTACGGCGCACGGTCATCTGGCAGTGGGCGGCTATGTCACACAATCCCTGTCACCTGACGCATTGCACTGCCTTGTTCTTTAATCGGAGCAGCTCTGTGGTGCCAGGGACTGCCAGAACAGCTTTGATCACGCGCCTGTTCTGCGGTATGTCCGGCAGAGTCACTTGGAATAATGGCCACTAATTCTCTGTCCCATTTTTGCCCATCTGCTCGACGGTTTGCTGTCTGTCGGGATGCTCTCTCTCTTTCACACCTTCTAACTTTCCCCTCCTTGGGGAAGTGTTTTGAGGAGTTTGTAGCCTGTTGGCTTTTACTCCATAGTGTGCGTTGAGTGTGTGATTGTCTTTGAGTGTTTTGGCTGTCTGTGTGTTGTGTTGGTATTCTGGTGGTGTCTAGTACTTACTGAGGTTGGCGAAATGTTGGGTGGTTTAAGGATTGGTGTTAGGCTCTGGGGATTTGTCTCTTCGACTTAGTCGTCGAAGATCGGCATGGGGCGTTCGTGCTTGACGCAGGACGTGTCGTACTGACCTAAGGAGTGGATGAGATTATTTCCAGATCTGGAAGAGATCTCATAGAATGCTCTTGCCAGATCCTGGAATCTTTGTTTGAGGAGTGGGATTTCGGCATCGCGTGCAGATCGTCAGTGGGGAATCCCATGGGTAGGTGCAGTGCCCTCCTGAGATCACTGTTCTGCAGCCTCTGCAGTTGGTCCAGGTGCTGCTTTGCCACATATCCACAGACAGGGCACGCATACTCCATTACTGATCTTATGAGGGCCTGATAGTTTAGTCCTACAGAGCAGAGAAGGGAGCTGGTTGTGTTGCGGACTGGGTATAGGATGGACGTTCTGGCGCAGAGCTTCCTGTGGACCTCGTCCAAGTGGGGTTTCCACGTAAGACAAGACTCCAAGGTTACGCCAAGGTACTTGGCGGTTCTGTGCCAGGGGAGTTGGGTTCCATTTAGGTGAAGATGGAGGGGGGACTTGAGGAGGTTCACGCCTTCCGAGCCTGTGGGTAATCAGCATAGCCTGTGTCTTTACAGAGTTGGTGATGCACCAGCAACGGGCCAAAGTTTCTGTGTGATCTAAAACCCTTCGTAGCCTACGGATGACCAGGTCCTTGTCCGCATTTCTCGTGTAGAAGGCTGTGCAGTGTGCACCAGGAGGACCGTTGGAGTGTCCGCAGTGTACATACTGTACAAAACGGGCCCCAGGCCCGATCCCGGTCGCACCCCAGTACGAATACGCCTTTTGGTGGAGGTGGCAGTGTGTACTGTGACGGAGAAACTTCTGTTCGTGAGAGCTTTTGATCAGCTTAACTATGCTCCTGGGGAATCCTTGTGTGTGGAACTTGTAGAGTAGCCCTCTATGCCATACTGAGTCAAAGGCTTTGGCTACATCTAGTAGCACTATCCCACAGTAGCCTCTGTGGTTGAAGCCCTCTGTGGCTGCTTCAACCATTCTCATGACCTGTTGAGGGGCGGAGTGGTTCTGCCGGAACCCAAATTGGAAATCCAGCAGAAGCTGCTCTCTGGTAATATGTTCCTGTATGGGTTTTAGCAGGAGGCGCTCATAGATCTTGGTGAGAGTTGGCAATAGACCAATCGGCCAGTAGTGCTGCGGGAATAGTGTCTTTCCCTGGTTTGTGTATCGCGACCACTTCCGCATGTTCCCAGCAAGCTGGGAACTCGCGGGTTCGAGTAATCTCGTTGAGGACCTTCACGAGGTGTGTGGGTGGGAGGTTTTTGACTAACTGATTAGTGACAGTCGTGCCCTGGCGCCTTTTTTTGTAGGGAGGGACCTAATAATTCTTGCCACGTCGTCGGGGGCAAAAAGTGTGGGTTAGTCCTCTGGGTCCTCCTCAGCATTGAGGAAGACAGCCAGTTGACGACTGGCTACCTCTTCATGCTCTTTATCTTGGGGTTCTGCCGCTTGGAACTGCTTGTCGAAGGAGTCGGCGAGGGCGTTGGCCTTCCCAGCATGGCTGTAGACCAGTCCCCGCTCTCCGTGCAGTGGCGGCATCCTAGCGCGTCTTTTTTGTGAACTGTTTGGTTGCTTGCTATAGTGTATGATCGTCTACTTTCAGAGCTGTGCGGCGGTTTTTCAATTGCTGGTTTCTGTGCTCATTAAGCGCTACCTTCAGTTCTCTCTGTAGACGATTGAACAGCCTCCTGGTGGCCTGATTTCTGGTGATCTTGCACTCTTTTGCCACTCTGTTCTTATGTCGAATTTGAGCTAGCAAGTGGTCCGGGACCTGTATTTGCGGTGGAGGGCCATCCCTTTGCGGAGGGGTGGCCTCTTCTGGTGCCTGCAAGATGGTGCCTGCTAAGTCTTGTAGCGCTTGTTCTACTGTTTCGGCAGTAGGCGGCGGAGCGCGAGCGATATCAGAGGCGACAGTTTCTTGGTATCGCTCCCAGGCTGTACGTTTGTACGACGTCTGGTACCGTGGGAGTGCAACGCATTCTCCCACATCGACCTCTAGAATCACTGGGTTGTGGTCAGAGGACATTCTGTTGATCGTCCTTGCGGCCACAAACCGTGCGATCCTCCTAGTGAGAGCTATGTGTAACACATCGGGCCTGCTTTCGTTTTTTGGAAAATGTGTGGGCTCGACTGGACCCCATGTTTCGAAGTGGTGGGTGCGCGCTAGTTGTTTCAGTTTGGCGCCTGCTCTGGAGGTTACTCTATAATTCCAATCAGGGTGTTTGGCTTTGAAGTCTCCCCCTATTATGAGTTTGCCTTCAATTTGCCCTAGAGCAGCTATGTCTCACTCAGCTATCTGGTCATGTGGGGGTCAGTAGTGGGGGTCCGGTGGCAGTGGTTACTTCCACTGCCATTGCTTCGATTTTTTTGGTAGCTGGTAAGAATACCTGGTGGTGGGATCTCTCTTATGTATATGGCCACTTCTCCGCCTTGGGTTGGCCTGTCTTTACGATAGCTAACATAGTTGGGAACTGTCGCTTTTGTTCCCGGTTTTAGGTGGTTTTCCCCCATCATGCATATCTCGCCGGGTTTTCATTTGGCGTAAACGAAGACCCAGATACCAATCCCTTAATGTCCTTGAAAATGACCTGTATGGAGGTTGTGGTTTGATGATGTGGGTTGGGATTATGATAGCTGCACGTACACCACTGGATGTTATCGATAGAGGAACTGTAACAGGTTAGGTGTATCGGGATGTTATTTTGCACTAGAATGTCTGCCTTTCCAGGGGTGCAGTGGGTCCCACCTTCCTCCTGATGAATAATAACGCGCGACCCTACTGAGCTGCCATCGTGGAGGAGTACCTTGAAACAGAAGATATCAGGCGAATGGAGTGGCCTGCCTGTTCTCCAGAACTAAACCGAAAAGAGCACGTCTGAAATGCTTTCGGTCGACGTATCTTCAGACCCCTAGGACACTTCAGGATCTCCGACAGGCACTGGTGCAAGAATGAGACGCTGTACCCCAGCAGGTGCTCGACCACCTGATACAGAGTATGCCAACCCGTTACCCGTTGTGTGGACTGTGTACGTGTGCATTGTGATAATTTCCCATATTGATGTCGGGGTACATGCGTAGGAACAGTGGCGTGTTGTAGCTCATGTGTTTCGGGACGGTTTCCTCAACTTATCACCAACCCGTGGACTGTGTTCAGTGTTTTCCCTATGTGCCTACGCTATTAGAGCCAGTTTTGTGTAGTGCCACGTTGTGTGGCACCACATTCTGCAATTATCCTTATTTTATGAGCATTAGTGTGTATATTATTCCGAGCCGCTCCCAGTTTTCACTCAAACCTTCTGGACTGATAGATGCCGGCAACAAATCACTGATACTCCACGAATTCGTCAGCGGGGAATTAACAGTGACCTCATGTGTCGCGGAATTATTTGCCTGATTAAGCCACGGAAGACTAAAAACCCATCTACTCAGTGACTTGGAATGATATACAGTCAAGGCTGCCTTTAAATTCCGGTTGATCCTCTCCGCAAAAGATGCCTTCGGATAACATGTAGTGGTGGTAATAAGTTTGATTCCGTGCTTGAAACAAAAGGCCTTAAAGATACTCCGTGAGAAGGCCGGAGCATTATCACCCATCAATGATTGAGGTGGCCCAAACAGTGAAACTACTATAGCCAACTGGTGAGTGGAAATATTAGCCATAACCCCACGAGTCGGTAGCAACCACAGAAAGTGAGAGAAGGTATCAACTACAACCAAATGGCTCTGAGCACTATGGGACTTAACATCTGCGGTCATCAGTCACTTAGAACGACTTAAACCTAACTAACCTAAGGACATCACACACATCCATGCCCGAGGCAGGATTCGAACCGGCGACCGTAGTGGTCGCGCGGTTCCAGACTGTAGCGCCTAGAACCACTCGACCACTCTGGCTGGCCAAGGGAGAACGACTCGCACCCTTAGTCGCCTTACAATTCATAGGTCAGTTACGATGTTTGCTACCGTTACCTCGCCTCTGGCGTCAGCTATTCGGCCTAGGGCCCCTGGACGCGGGACACTGCCGCGGTAAGTGATCGGTAATTGGCAACGATGACATCGTAACACGCAAGGAATATAGGACCCCTTTCTCTATCGCCGCTAGAAATTACCACGAAAGATTGTTTAATTTGATCATTAACTACGGAGATCTTCACTACGTAGCAAATTAGCTGCTGGAAGATTGCAGTGTCGTCTCATTCTTTCGGACAGTTGAACAAACTGGTAAATGAAATCCTGCTAGCTTTTTAACGGTTCTAATCCGTATACCATCGTGTGGGGCCAACCCACATGGCTTCTCGGACTAAGGTCCATTGCCCAATTTCTGGCCTGATCGTAGCAGATATGTCACAGTGGACCCTGTTGCTGTCTGCAGTATTTTGGGCCGCAGTTTCGCGGAGATTTCGAGCTCCATCCACAATCACCATGCCTTCCTCCATCGGGAGAGAGTGGAGGCGACTCGGGCGATACCCTTCTGTTCTCAGAATCGTGAGGGCTACAATGCTGCCTTTAATACGATTGAGCTAGATCACGCTCTCACTCCATCTTAATCCTCTACCCAGGCCCAGACGATGTTCACATTAAGATGTTGCAACGCCATTCCCTTGCAGCCAAGCAGTTTCTCCTTTATACACACAATATGATCTGGGCAGACGGCATGTTTCTCAGATGCTGGCGTGAAGGAACCGTCATAACCATACCTAAGCCTGGGAAGGAAAAACACGTTCCTTCTAGCTACCACCCGATTTCTCTCACCAGCTGTTCGCAAGATGATGCAACATGTGATTTGGGCCCAACTGGTATGGTCGCTTGTCTCGCAATTTACTAACCACTGCTCAGTGTGGATTTCGAGCGCCCCATTCTGCATCTCGTCACTTCGTCAACCCATGTCATGTGCAGTTTTATGCGGAAATCCGAGACTACGGCAGTGTTCCTCGAGTTGGAGAAAGTCAACGACACATGCTGGAAGCCTGGTATCATTTGTACTCCTTACACATGGGATTTTCATGGCCGCCTGCCATTATTCCTTCAGGAATTTTGAAAAGACCGGGTTTTGAAAGTACATGTGGGTTCTGCCTTGTTGGACACGCTTTTTTCCAGGAAAATGGTGCACCTCAGGGTTTGGTCCTTGCTATCACCATTAGCGCTATTATGGCCCATCTACCACCTTCCATCTCTGGCTCCCATTGCTTCGACGATTTTGCCATCTATCATAGTTCTCCATGGTCTCAGTCCACAGCGTCTTCAGCCGTGTCTCAAACGTCTTTACTCACGGCGCAACCACAATGGCTGTACTTTTTCCACTGAGAAAACCGTTTGTATTAATTTCTGGTGGCGGAATTCGTTTCTTACACCGTCTTCACATCTTCGACATGTTGCTCTTCAGTTAGTTGAAACTACCCAATTCCTGGGGCTCATTCTCGATTGGAAAGTTTCTTGGTGTTCCCATGTGTCCTATCTGATGAGCCACTGTGGGCCGTCCTTCACTGTACTGCATGTGAGCAGCCTACCCATCGGGGCATCCGTTTGGCCCCTGGCGGCCTTTAAACCAGTCCTGTTCAGAGTCTTCATGCACGAGCTGCCAAACTACCATGATAATACCATGTGTCCCAGCTGCTCAGCCCTCTCGCTACAAGATCAATTTAGCTAGAATGCATACTGAATGCTGTTGTTTTAGCTGTCCTCATTCAAGTGGTATTCACTCACCACTTAGTGCTCATTGTCATCAACCTGTGAGGTTCCACCGTTTCCAGACCAAATGCCCTTTTTGTGGGGTCCTGCCCACTCCTCCCATGTAGGGTGCCTAAGGGATGCTGTGTTCTCAGAATGATACACAATAATTGAAGCAAAGTCACGTTAACTGTTCTTATTACAAACAAGTAGAATGACACTACCTAACTTGAGGATACAAGTGGTTAAAGTGATGGGCAACATGCAATGGAGTGTCGTTTCCTATATGCAATGTTCATGCAAGCAATTCATATGTACCACACGTCACTGCTATTGTAGCACTCCCTTCTGGGCAATGCAAGTAGTGTACGAATACTTAGCGGTCGAGGGTATGCCGTGGTTATGCCAGAACACTTTATATCCACCCGTGTTATAATGTGTGCATGCAGTCTCAGTTGCTGGCCATACACTTGCACCCCGTGTGTCGCACCTCCCCCCATTCTCCTACGCTCGCACACTGCCCCCCCCAATCCGTTCCCCTATGCTCGCTCATTCCCCCCCCCCCAATCCGTTCCCCTATGCTCGCACGCTGCCGCACCCCGCCTATCCGTTCCCCTACACTCGCACGCTGCCGCACCCCGCCTATCCGTTCCCCTACGCTCGCACGCTGCCGCACCCCGCCTATCCGTTCCCCTACGCTCGCACGCTGCCGCACCCCGCCTATCCGTTCCCCTACGCTCGCACGCTGCCGCACCCCGCCTATCCGTTCCCCTACGCTCGCACGCTGCCGCACCCCGCCTATCCGTTCCCCTACGCTCGCACGCTGCCGCACCCCGCCTATCCGTTCCCCTACGCTCGCACGCTGCCGCACCCCGCCTATCCGTTCCCCTACGCTCGCACGCTGCCGCACCCCGCCTATCCGTTCCCCTACGCTCGCACGCTGCCGCACCCCGCCTATCCGTTCCCCTACGCTCGCACGCTGCCACACCCCGCCTATCCGTTCCCCTACGCTCGCACGCTGCCGCACCACGCCTATCCGTTCCCCTACGCTCGCACGCTGCCGCACCCCGCCTATCCGTTCCCCTACGCTCGCACGCTGCCGCACCCCGCCTATCCGTTCCCCTACGCTCGCACGCTGCCGCACCCCGCCTATCCGTTCCCCTACGCTCGCACGCTGCCGCACCCCGCCTATCCGTTCCCCTACGCTCGCACGCTGCCGCACCCCGCCTATCCGTTCCCCTACGCTCGCACGCTGCCGCACCCCGCCTATCCGTTCCCCTACGCTCGCACGCTGCCGCACCCCGCCTATCCGTTCCCCTACGCTCGCACGCTGCCGCACCCCGCCTATCCGTTCCCCTACGCTCGCACGCTGCCGCACCCCGCCTATCCGTTCCCCTACGCTCGCACGCTGCCGCACCCCGCCTATCCGTTCCCCTACGCTCGCACGCTGCCGCACCCCGCCTATCCGTTCCCCTACGCTCGCACGCTGCCGCACCCCGCCTATCCGTTCCCCTACGCTCGCACGCTGCCGCACCCCGCCTATCCGTTCCCCTACGCTCGCACGCTGCCGCACCCCGCCTATCCGTTCCCCTACGCTCGCACGCTGCTCCCACCCCAATCCGTTCCCCTACCCTCGCACGCTTCCCTTCCCCTCCCAATCCTGTCCCCTACGCTCGCACGCTTCCCCCCCCCCCAACTATATGACTACTCTTTATTTGAGCACTCTATTTTATTTTCTTAGTTTCTTAATGGTTTGTTCACTTACCAACCTCAGTCCATCTTTCTAATAACGTGTAGTGTACCGGTATGCCATCTTCAGTATAAAAGGGACTGCGGCTGCTGTATTGAGATGCCAGATCAGTTGGAGAGTACTCATGCACAGCTACAGGTGGTGGTCTTGGCAAGAGCCTGAAGCTGAAAGACTGAAGGAATGGGTATGTGTGGGACGCCAGACGTCTCAATTGGAAACAGCACATGCCACACATCTGGTCCATTAGGTTCACTACTGTTCCCACTAGTGAAGTTGACCCTGTGGTCGAGTGGAAGGTCGCGTCAAGGAGTGGCAGGCAGTAAAAGATTTTCAAGGGGCACACCTCTATCATTGAATCCAGCCCAAAAATATACTTCTCTGTTCCTTTTGTGGGGCCGAACTCCTATCAGATGCAGCACCTTCTTCGTAATAAATAAAACAGTAACGTTGCATTTTCTACCAATAATAATTGGAAAAAAATTCGTTCATAATTTAAAATCGATTCGTTCCTTATTGTTTTCCTTATTACAAAGTTCTGGCGTCTGTATGATTGTCCTATGTAGTAAGAACAGCAGTTATCGCAACCAGGACGTGCCTTTACAACCAGATATAAGGAACACCTTAAAAAAAAGAAAAAGTGGCACTAATCCCGAAAATGTTTTTTGCGACCATCTTCTGATTACAGGTCACGCGCCTAAAGGTGTTGGTGATATCATAAAATGTTCAAATGTGTGAGAAATCTTATGGGACTTAACTGCGAAGGTCATCAGTCCCTAAGCTTACAAACTACATGACCTAAATTATCCTATGGACCAACACAAACACCCATGACGAGGGAGGACTCGAACCTCCGCCGGGATCAGTCGCACAGTCCATGACTGCAGCGCCCTACACCGCTCGGCTAATCCCGCGCGGCTGCGATATCAGCATTTTGCGCACCGAGTAGAAAAGGACGTAAAGTAGTCTCAAATTTTTCCACAATATCAATCATTTCGAGAAACGATTTTTAAAAATTCCTTTCTCAATGAACAGCTGCAGCTGCAATTACGGAATAAAAATGTCTGCAAGAGTATAAAGCCTTTACTTGACATTTTATTTCGGGTCTCCTTGTACAGTTTGACTTGTGACTAAAGCCGTTCCGGCCTTTAACAATAACAGACAGAAGCATTACTTACATGTCACATACAAAATAATTTAGTTAGTACTTACAAATTTATGGGAAACGAGATTCTTATATATAAAAAGTGTAACTACGTTATAGGAGATTTGAATTGTATTAATTCTGATGAAGGCACTCAGTGTTGAAACCTGGTCAGTAAAAAAAAAGTAACAGTGACCGAGGGCTCATCTGTTTCTATTTTAATTTAGAAATGGTCACTGAACCACGCAGCCATGTTTGATTCGGCCCCCTTTGCAAAGTTTCAGAGGGATACTCAATCTGCCCGACGAACAGGTTTTGGGTGCTATTTATGGCTGACGAATTCCTGTGACAGATGGAGTAACACACTGGTTGCTAGAGAAAGCCTCTCAACCTACTAGGTCAAAGCATTCGCAAATGAATTGTAGTTGGGAGCTCCGATATAAAGCCCATAATAGGGCCTCTTAGGGATATGGCTGATACGGAAGGGAACGAATCTGGTGCCCATTTGAACTGCGTAAAAAAATGAAAATAAAAAACTAGCTTCGTTTGGATTTTACGTGGAGACACTGATAGTGCGGTCTTGCATTGTCGCCGACTAGCAGGAGATTGCCACCGACTTTACTTCTGTATGGTGTTACAATCGTTTGTACGACCTCTTGGAGATGTTGGGGACGAGTCAAATTGCCATAGTGGGAATTTGAGTGGTCAGCCGTTATTATTATTGCCGCCCAGAACATTACATTTTCACTTGCAAACGGATGGACTAGGGGGAAGTACAGGCATTCCTTGTCACCTAGCGCTTCTCCAAATCCTAACAGGCCCAGTGTCCAGTCGCAAACCAGTCCTGATACCGTCAGCAAATACGACATTACTGCAGTCAGCAATGATCGAATGTTGACATGCAAAGGCCCAGGTCCTTAGACTGCGACGGTTCCGTCGGTGCAGTGCAAGACTTTGCATCAGGGTGGTCTTCATTCCAGAAGACCACTGCAATCTTCTACGCACTCTTTGGCCTGGCATACGAATCCCTGTTGACCAGGCCGTTGATGTTAGGCATCTGGGAGGCGACAGTTGGACGAAACGATCCTGCATTGGTATTGTGAGCGATAGACCTTGTCGTCGTCGTTATCGTATGACATTTCCAGTCTCTTTGATTCTCCACACATTACTCACCACTTCGACCCCACAGGGGGTCCACAACTCTTTTGTGGATACGTGTGTAGCGAGCATGGGACCCGGAGCTAATGTGGCCTTCCTTCCTTTCCAGGCTGCATACCTTCCCTTTCTGCATCCTTCCCCATCTTCGACCCCCCCCCCCTCACCTCCGCCTCTTCCCTTCCCTTTCTCCCCCTCTGGGAGTATGGTTTGTGCCTACGTCCGGAGACGGACGCTCGAAACTGAAACAGATTCTTAGCTTTCTCCACTTGCAAGTCTTAGTCCTTCCTCTGTCCTTCTCTTTTCCTTACCTCTTCTCTTTGCCATTTTCTCCACTGCGGCGTTTGAGACCCCTCGACCTTCCTTTCCCTTTGTTTATTCCCCCTTTCTCTTCTTTCCTCCCTGTGCGTGTCTGAAGGCCGACCCACGCATTTCCATGCGTAGCCGGTGACGGGGTAACGTGTAAGTCCCCGCCCCGGATAGACAGGTAGGACACGTATGCACCCCCTGGTAACGGCCAGGCCAAGGGAGGAGTGAAGACCCGAGCGGATACCTTCAGAAAGTGCCGATTGGTCCCTCCATCCGTTTCTCGGGAGGTGTGACCTGAGATGTGAACAATCACCTAAGGCGGGAGTGCCCTCAGAGAGGGCCCCCACAAGGAAGGAGCGCGCCATTGGAGACGCCGGTAATCATGGGGATACTTTCACAATGGTTTCCTCTTCTACTATGTCTGTTCACAAGCGTAAGTTCAATGAGTCTCAGCCACACAGTGCTTCCATCGTTGCCACAGTTCCTTGTTGTTTCTCGCTGTGACGAAGGCCACGACTTCTCCACGGTCAACCCTTTCATTATTCAGAAAGGTGTCTACGCAATTGCAGGTCCTGAAAAGTCTTGATCCAGATTACGAAATGGCACCTTGTTGTTAGAAACAGTCAGTGCCCTCCAGGCACAAAAATTGCTGCGTACTTCACTGCTACACACCTTCCCTGTCCGGGTTGAACCGCACCGTACTTTAAATTCATCACGTGGGGTCGTTTATACTCGCTGCCTCGACAGATTGCCCGATGAGGAAATTCAGCACTACCTTTCTGACCAGGGCATAACGGCTGTTCATAGAGTTGTGAAAAGGGTTGACAGGAACATCATTCCAACCCGCACTGTCTTCTTGACATTTGACAGAGTTCAACTCCCATCGAAAATCAAAGCAGGCTATGAGCTAATTTCCGTTCGCGCTTACGTCCCAAACCCTACGCGTTGCTGCCGGTGTCAGCGGTTCAATCATACCAGCCAGTCCTGTTCCAATCTGGCCAAATGTGTTGCATGTGGCAAGGATGCCCATGAGGGTGCTTGCCCACCTCTATCCCCTCGTTGCATCAACTGTATGGGTGACCACGCTGCTTCCTCCAGAGATTGATCTCCTGAATGAGCTTTTCGTCTTCGAAAATGGGGCAGTGAAGGAAAAGGTGTCGACCTTTGCTGCTCGCAAATTATTCACCAGTCGAAAGCCCACTCTGCCTCAGACAGGTAAATACACCACTGTCCTTGTTCCCCCTGCGGGTCCGGGGTTTAGAATAGGCCCGAGGTATTCCTGCCTGTCGTAAGAGGCGACTAAAAGGAGTCCATCCCCCTCACGGGGGTAGTTAGCGCCTGCGTCCGGAGACGGACGGTTTCACGACCTATAATGGTGGTCTTTTTGGTTTTTCACTTCTCGTTTCTTCCTTCCTTTTGTTGGTTCCTTTCTTTGCTCTTCTCCACTTCACTGTCTTCCTTACTCTTTCCCTTGACTCCTCCTTGCCTTCTCATTGCCTTTTTCTCCTTGCCTTCTCATTGCCTTCTTCTCCTTGCCTTCTCCTTGCCTCCTTCTCCTTGCTTTCTCATTGCCTTCTTCTCCTTGCCTTCTCTGGTCTCCGCCTCGGCGTTTGAGACAGTCTGTCCTCTTTCTCCCTCTCTCTTCTTTTTCCTCTTCTTCCTTCCTCCCTGTGCGTGTCTGAAGGCCGACCAACGCGTTCGCACGCGTAGCCGGTGACGGGGTAACGCGTAAGGCACGTGCGTACCCCCTGGTAAAGGCCAGGCCCGGGGAGGGGTGATTGCCTGAGCTGATACCTTCTGACCGTGCCGATTGGTCCCTCCGTCTGTTTCTCGGGAGGTGTGACCTGAGGTGTAAACATTCACCTAAGGCGGGAGTGCCCTCTGAGCGGGTCCCCACAAGGAAGGAGCGCGCCATCGGAGACGCTGGCAATCATGGGGGATTCCTCCGCAATGGATTCTACTCCATCGCTTTCGACTTCGACCCACAAACGGAAACGTGACCAGCCAACAGTGACAAAAATACTACCGCCTGCCCCACAGTTCCTCGTAGTTTCTCGATCTGAGGACGGAAAGGATTTTTCCTCTGTCAACCCCTTCGTTATCCAGAAGGGCGTAGATGCCATAGCCGGATCTGTCAAATCTTGTACCAGGTTGCGTAACGGTACCTTATTTCAGGCACAAAAACTGCTTCGGGCCACACTCTTGTACGTCTCGTGGTGTGGTCTACACTAGATCCCTCGACGAGGAGATTCAATCTTTCCTCGCTGAGCAGGGCGTGACAGTTGTCCATAGGGTCATGAAAAAGGTCAACAATGACCTTGTACCGACCCGGACACTTTTTTTGACCTTCGATAGTGTTCAGCTGCCATCGCGCATCAAAGCAGGCTACGAGGTTATTTCTGTTCGCCCCTATGTCCCGACACCTACGCGCTGCTACCAGTGTCAGCGTTTCAATCACACTCGCCAATCTTGTTCCAATGCGGCTAAATGTGTCACTTGTGGCAGGGATGCCCATGAGGGTGACTGTCCACCTCCGTCTCCTCGTTGTGTGAACTGTCAGGGTGACCATGCTGCATCCTCCCGCGACTGTCCTGTCTATAAGGAAGAACGCTGTATCCAGGAAATTCGGGTCAAAGAGAAAGTGTCCACCTCGGCTGCTCGCAAGCTATTGGCTAGTAGGAAGCCCACGCTGCTCCCAGCGGGGAAATACAGTACTGTCCTCGCCTCTCCTCGGACTACCAGGGAGGTGGCAACCCAGACCTGCGATCTGACCTTCAGCACTACGGTCGTCCGTTCGGCCAGTGCTAAGATCGCGCGGTCGACGTCTCCTCTTCGTCCCATCACCCCACAGACACCAGCCCCTTCATCAGCTTCTGCTAAGACGAAGACCCAGAAGTCAGATGCACGGGCCTTCAAGAAGGAACCGTCCCGTGCAGACTTCCTCCGTACCTCGACCTCCCAGCCTTCGTCCGGTACTTCCACCAAACGACCATCCAAGAAGGCTAATAGGAAGCACAGTTCTCCTCCTCCGCCACGGCGCATTTCTTCTCCTGCGCCACCCAGCGGTTGCCGCCCCAGGCCGTCATCCCTTTCGCCTGGCCGCACCGCTGGTAGCCGAACATCTGGCCGTTCACCGGCGGAGGAAGCTCCCCCTCCCGGCCATCTTCCCAAGATGGCCGATGAACCTATAGAACCTATAGAACCAATGGACGATGACTGTCCGCCTACTGATAGCGGCGGCAGTGCTCGCTCGAAGCCAGGCCCTCAGCGGCCTTCGAGGTGACCCCTTCTCTCATCTTCCTTTTCTTCCGATGGCACTTATTAACTGGAATATTCGCAGCGTTCGCTCCAACCGAGAGGACTTGAAGTTGCTGCTCCGCTCGCATCGTCCGCTCGTCGTAGCCCTCCAGGAAACGAAGCTACGCCCATGCGATCAAATTGCCTTGGCACCTCTGTGCGTTTCGACCTACCCCCTGTAGTTGATATTCCGGCTCATGGAGG
This sequence comes from Schistocerca nitens, assembly GCF_023898315.1. NCBI lineage: Eukaryota > Metazoa > Arthropoda > Insecta > Orthoptera > Acrididae > Schistocerca > Schistocerca nitens. The sequence continues at coordinate 1,072,738,713 of NC_064615.1, read as the reverse complement.
GGTTATGTTGCTGGTCCGGGATGATATTTACTACGATCCCATCACGTTGCACACCGGCCTGCAGGCAGTTGCCATCCGCATTACTCTCCCCACTTTTACGTTTTCCTTTTGTACCGTTTACGCTCCATCGTCATCTGCCGTTACCAGGGCAGACATGACGCAACTTGTTGCTCAGCTACCTGCACCATTTTTGTTAACTGGAGACTTCAATGCCCACCATCCTCTTTGGGGCTCTCCAGCATCCTGCCCGAGGGGCTCCTTGTTAGCAGACCTTTTCAACCAGCTCAATCTTGTCTGCCTCAATACTGGCGCCCCTACTTTTCTTTCGGACACATCTCATACCTATTCCCATTTAGACCTCTCTATATGTACTCCCCAACTTGCACGCCGGTTTGAGTGGTATGCCCTTGCTGATACATATTCGAGCGACCACTTCCCGTGTATTATCCATCTCCTGCAGCATACTCCCTCTCCGTGCTCCTCTCGTTGGACCATCTCCAAGGCAGACTGGGGGCTCTTCTCTTCCAGGGCGACCTTTCAGGATCAAACCTTCACAAGCTGCGATCGTCAGGTCGCACACCTCACGGAAGTCATTCTCGCTGCTGCTGAATATTCCATCCCTCACCCTACCTCTTCTCCACGTCGCGTACCGGTCCCCTGGTGGACCGCAGCATGTAGGGACGCTATACGTGCTCGTCGACGTGCTTTACGCACCTTTCAACGCCACCCTACAGTGGCGAATTGTATTAATTATAAACGATTACGTGCTCAGTGTCGTCGTATTATTAAAGAAAGCAAGAAAGCCAGCTGGGCTGCTTTCACCAGCACCTTCAACAGTTCTACTCCTTCTTCTGTTGTCTGGGGTAGCCTGCGCCGGCTATCTGGCACTAAGGTCCACTCCCCAATTTCTGGCTTGAAGGTCGCGAATGAAGTCCTTGTGGCCCCTGAGGCTGTCTCCAATGCCTTCGGCCGCTTTTTCGCCGAGGTTTCGAGCTCCGCTCATTACCACCCTGCCTTCCTCCCCCGCAAACAGGCCGAGGAGGCTAGGCCGCGTGACTTCCGCTCCTCGAATTGTGAAAGTTATAATGCCCCATTCACCATGCGGGAACTCGAAACCGCACTTGGCCGATCACGGTCCTCCGCTCCAGGGCCTGATTCTATTCATATTCAGATGCTGAAGAACCTTTCTCCTGCGGGTAAAGGTTTTCTTCTTCGTACATACAATCGCATCTGGATTGAGGGACATGTTCCCGCATGCTGGCGCGAGTCTATTGTTGTCCCGATTCCTAAGCCGGGGAAGGACAAACACTTGCCTTCCAGTTATCGACCTATCTCGCTTACCAGCTGTGTCTGTAAAGTGATCGAGCGAATGGTTAACTCTCGATTGATTTGGCTGCTCGAGTCTCGCCGCCTACTTACCAATGTACAATGTGGATTTCGAAGGCGCCGCTCTGCTGTCGACCATCTGGTTACCTTGTCGACCTTCATCATGAATAACTTCTTGCGGAAGCGCCCGACCGCGGCTGTGTTCTTTGATTTGGAGAAGGCTTACGACACCTGTTGGAGGGCGGGCATTCTCCGCACCATGCATACGTGGGGCTTTCGCGGTCGCCTCCCTCTTTTTATTCGTTCCTTTTTAATAGATCGACAGTTTCGGGTACGTGTGGGTTCTGTCCTGTCAGACACCTTTCGCCAGGAGAATGGGGTGCCACAGGGCTCAGTTTTGAGCGTCGCTCTCTTCGCCATCGCGATCAATCCAATAATGGATTGCCTCCCAGCTGATGTATCAGGCTCCCTTTTCGTGGACGATTTCACCATCTATTGCAGCGCGCAGTGTCCACGTGTCTTGGAGCGCTGTCTTCAGCGTTCTCTTGACCGTCTTTACTCCTGGAGTGTCGCCAATGGCTTCCGTTTTTCTGCCGAGAAGACGGTCTGTATTAACTTCTGGCGCTACAAAGAGTTTCTCCCACCGTCCTTACGACTCGGTCCCGTTGCTCTCCCACTCGTGGAGACAATCAAATTTTTAGGCCTTACCTTTGACAGGAAACTTAGCTGGTCTCCACATGTGTCATATTTGGCCGCCCGTTGTACCCGTTCTTTAAATGTCCTCCGTGTTCTCAGTGGTATGTCGTGGGGAGCGGATCGAACCGTCCTACTTCGTCTATATCGGTCGATCGTCCGCTCCAAGCTGGATTATGGGAGCTTCGTATACTCCTCTGCACGGCCATCCATCTTACGCCGCCTCAACTCCATACAACATCGGGGTTTACGACTTGCGATCGGAGGATTTTATACCAGTCCCGTAGAGAGTCTTCATGCTGACGCTGGCGAATTGCCACTCACCTACCGGCGCGATATACTGCTTTGTCGGTATGCCTGTCGGCTACTGTCAATGCCCGACCATCCTTCTTATCGTTCCTTTTTTGACGACTCTCTTGACCTTCAATACGGGTTGTATGTCTCTGCCTTGCTACCCCCTGGAGTTCGCTTTCGTCGCCTCCTTCAACACCTTCATTTTTCACTCCCTGCAACCTTTCGAGTGGGCGAGAGCCGCACGCCACCTTGGCTCCAGGCTCAGGTCCGCGTTCACCTCGACCTCAGCTCGCTCCCAAAAGAGGTCACCCCCGGTTCGGTCTACCACTCCCGTTTTTTGGAACTTCGTTCGAAGTTCAACAACATGACTTTCATTTATACAGATGGCTCTAAGACCAATGACGGGGTCGGGTGTTCCTTTATTGTCGGGGCACAAAGTTTCCAATACCGGCTCCATGGCCATTGTTCGGTCTTCACAGCTGAGCTCTTTGCCCTCTACCAGGCTGTTCTGTACATCTGCCGCCACCGACATTCTGCTTATGTCATCTGCTCAGATTCCCTGAGCGCCATCCAGAGCCTCAGTGCTCCGTACCCGGTTCACCCTTTCGTACACCGGATCCAACGCTCTCTTCAGCAGCTGGTGGACGTCGGTACGCCGGTTAGCTTTATGTGGGTTCCTGGCCATGTCGGTATCCCTGGGAACGAAGCTGCAGATGCCGCGGCCAAGGCTGCGGTCCTCCAGCCTCGGACAGCTTCTTGTTGTGTCCCTTCGTCCGATTTTAGCAGGGTCATTTGTCGGCGCGTTGTGTCGCTGTGGCATGCCGATTGGGCTGCACTTACCGACAACAAGCTTCGGGCCTTAAAACCTCTTCCCGTGGCTTGGACGTCCTCCTCACGCCCTTCTCGGCGGGAGGAGGTCGTTTTAGCAAGGTTAAGAATTGGACACTGCCGGTTCAGCCATCGCCATCTGCTGACGGCTGCGCCGGCGCCGTTCTGCCCATGTGGGCACTTGCTGACAGTTCGTCACATTTTAATGTCCTGTCCCGATCTTAAAACACTGTGCCTCGATCTTAACCTGCCTACTACTTTAGATGCCATTTTAGCGGATGACCCACGAGCAGCTGCTCGTGTTCTTTGTTTTATCAATTTGACAAACATCGCTAAGGACATTTGATGATGTTTTTTAATCCTATGCCTGTCAGTCTGTCTTTTATTGTGTTTTCCCTTTTAGTTGTTGTTGTCAACTTGTGCCTCGCGGTGCATTCTTAGAGTAGTCAGGGCGCTAATGACCATTGAAGTTGTGCGCCCGAAAACCACAAAAAAAAAAAAAAAAAAAAAAAACTGTCCTTGCCTCTCCTCGGCAAACAAAGGAGTCGGCCATGCAGACTCGTGATCTCACCTTTAGTGCCACAGTCGTCAGATCGGCCAGCGCAAAGATCGCCCGTTCAACCTCCCCTCTTTCGCCTGCTCACTCTATGGCTCACCCTTCATCGGGTTCTGCTAAATCTCGATCCCAAAAGTCAGACATCCGGACTTCCAAAAAAGAGCCTACTCGTGAAGATTTTTTATGTACCCCAACTTCACAACCATGAGTTCCTCCTTCATCTAAACATCATGTTTCAAAGAAGGCTAGTAAGAAACCCAGTTCATCTCCTTCTCCGCCAAGGCGTGTACCATCTACAGCACCACCTGGCGGTAATCGCCTTCGCGCATCTTCTGTGTCGCCGAGGCGCACTGCTGATGGCCGATCAACCGGCCGATCAACCGGCCGATCGCTGGTGGCAGGAGCTGCTCCTGAACAACCTATGGATCAGGATGTTGTCCCTTCGGCTGACTGCCATTCCATGCTGTCGGTCGCAAGCTCTGAGCAGTCGATAAGTTGACGGAAACCTTCGTCACATTCCTCCATTTTCTGTTCACCCTATGTCAATTATCCACTGGAATATCGGCGACATTCGAGCCAATCGGGATGAATTGTCGATCCTCTTAAGATCCTACTCGCCGGTCATCTTCTGTCTTCAGGAAACAAAGCTGTGTCCCCACGATCGCTCTTTTTCCCTAATTTTCAGACAGTCCGATTTGATCTCCCCTCTGTTGTAGGCACTCCAGCACTTGGAGGACTCAAGATTCTTCTCCATGATACTCTCTATTGTCACCCAATCCCCTTAAACACTTCCTTCCAAGCTGTCGCTGTCCGTCTTTCCTTTGTACTGTATTCATTCCATTGTCCACACCAATGGCACGAGCTGCTCTCCTTAATCTTCTTGGTCAGCTTCCACCCCCCCTATTGGCTGGTTGGGGACTTCAATGCCCACCACCCGCTTTGGGGATCTCCACATCCTTGTCCACGTGGCTCACTATTGATAGACGTCTTCCACCAAGCGGATCTAGTTTGCCTCAACACTGGGGTCCCTACATTTTTGTCTGCCTCCACGACAAATTTATCTCATTTGGACCTTGCGGTCGGTACTGTTCCGCCAGCTCGGCGTTTCGAATGGTTCGCCCTTGACGATACACAATCGAGTGACCACTTTCCATGTGTCCTTAGACTGCAGCTTCAACTGCCATATATGCGCCCGCGACGCTGGAAGTTTGCCCAAGCCGATTGGACACGTTTTTCGTCTCAAGCGACATTCGATGACCGTCACTTTCCTAGCGTCGACGAAGAGGTCACACATATTACAGACGTTATTCTTACAGCAGCGCAACGTTCAATACCACGCACTCCCGAATTGCCCCGGCGCCCTCCAGTTCCTTGGTGGAACGAGGCATGCCGTGACGCAATACGTGAGCGGGAACGTGCTCTTCGCGTTTTCTGCCACCATCCTACTTTGGCCAACTGTATCTGCTATAAGCAGTTCCGTGCGCGATGCCGTCGTGTCATCCGCGATAGCAAGAAGGCAAGCTGGAAATTCTTTATTAGCTCATTTAACACCTTCACTCCCTCCTCGGAAGTTCGGAGTCGGCTTCGACGGTTCTCAGGCGCGCCTAGTTTCTCCCCGGTCTCTGGGCTCACTGTTGCGGATGATACATTAGTGGACCCCGTCGCAATTTCTAACTCATTGGGTCAACACTTTGGCGGGTAATTAGAAGAGCTCGAAATCTCAGCAGCGTTTCTCCCAAAGAAACGTGTAGCGGAAGTGCAACCTCTTGCCTTCTCTCAAAATCGTAAAAGGTACAATACTGTTTTCTCCATCCGGGAACTCCAACATGCACTCTCTTCTTCTCGTTCTTCCGCCCCAGGACTGGATGGTATCCACATACTAACATTGCTGCATTTATCATACCATAGTCTGCGTTACCTCCTTCGCCTTTATAATCGAATTTGGACCGACAGTACTTTCCGCAGACGATGGCGGGAAGCTATCGTCGTTCCTGTTCGGAAACCTTGAAAGGACAAACATCTCCCCTCTAGCTATCGCCCCATTTCTCTCACGAGTAGTGTATGTAAGGTTTTGGAGCATATGGTGAATTGCCGGTTAGCCTGGTGGCTGGAGTCCCGCAGTCTTTTAACACCTGCCCAATGCGGATTCCGAAAGCATCGTTCTGCAGTTGACCATCTTGTTGCTCTCTCCACTTATATCATGAACAATTTTCTCTGGAAACGCCAAACAGTAGCAATATTTTTTGATCTGGAGAGAGCATACGATACCTGTTGGAGGACAGGCATCCTCCGCACACTGTTCTCTTGGGGCTTTCGAGGTCGGCTGTCCCTATTTCTTCGCGAATTTATGGCAGAGCGCACATTTAGGGTGCGGGTGAACACCACTCTCTCCCGTACTTTCTCCCAAGAAAACGGGGTACCCCGGGGCTCCGTGCTAAGTATTGTACTGTTTGCCATTGCCATCAATCCAATTATGGCTTGTCTCCTTCCTGATGTCTCGGACTCCCACTTTGTGGACGATTTTGCGATCTACTACAGCTCTCAACGGACCAGCCTTCTTGAACGGCGTCTTCAAGGATGTTTCGATCGCCTCCACTCTCGGAGCATCGAAACCGGCTTCCGCTTTTCTCCCAGTAAGACCGTTTGTGTTAATTTTTGGCGTCGTACATAGTTGCTTCCTTACATCTAGGACCTGTCAACCTTCCGTTTTCGGACGTCGCTAAATACTTGGGTCTTATGTTTGACAGAAAACTGTGGTGGTCCTCCCACGTTTCCTATCTTTCGCGCCTCTATCGCGCCTTAGTACGCTCGAAATTGGACTATGGAAGCATAGTTTTCTCCTCTGCTCGGCCGTCTATTCTTCAGCGTCTCGACTCTAAACGTAATACACGGTGGTGGATAACGTCTGGAGCTTTTTACAACAGCCCTGTGAAAAGCCTTTATGCTGAGACTGCTGAACATCCGCTGTCCAATCGGCGAGCTGTCCTTCTTAGTCGTTATGCTAGCCATCGGCCTTCCATGCCTGCTAATCCGGCCCATGACATTTTTTTCGACGCCTCCTTGGATTTAGGGTATGCAGGCCGCCCTTCCTACTACCCCCGGGAGTCCGCTTCCGTCAACTGCTCCATTCTCTTTCCTTCCGCTTTCCTAAAACCTTCTTGACAACTTGGGGTACAGCACCGCCTTGGCTCCGTCCCCGGATCTGCCTGCTCCGTGACCTTTGTCAATTTCCCAAGGATAGTACCCCTTCACTTGTTTATCGTCGGGCATTTGCTGCTCTATGTGCACAAATGAAGGAAGCCACATTTATTTACACTGATGGCTCGAAATCATCGTTAGGTGTACGGAGTGCCTATATTGTTGGCGACGCCCCAAATCGATTTCGGCTTCCCGACAAGTGTTCGGTTTATACTGCGGAGCTTTACGCTGTTCTCCAGGCTGTCCAATACACCCGTCACCATCAGAGGATACAGTATGTTATCTGTTCAGATTCTCTCAGCTCTCTATCCTGTCCACCCTCTGGTCCACCGGATTCAGGACTGCCTACGCTTGCTCCACTTGGGGGGCGTCTCGGTGGCGTTCCTCTCGATCCCAGGACACGTTGGTATCTGTGGAAATGAGGCGGTTGATATTGCGGCCAAGGCTGCGGTTTCTCTTCTTCGGCCAGCTATTCGATGGATTTCCTTCGCCGATCTACGGAGTGTTTTATGTCGTCTTGTTCTTTAATGGCATGCAGATTGGTCGACACGTCCCCATAATAAATTGCGGGACGTGAAAGCTCTTCCCTGTGCTTGGACATCTTCCTCCCGAACGCGTCGTCGGGAGGAGGTAGTAATTTTAACTAGACTCCGGATAGGGCACTGTCTTTTTAGCGATCGACATCTTTTAAGTGGCGATCCCCACTCTGTCCCCTTTACTCTCAGCTGTGGGCGGTAAGACACCTTTTACTTGAGTGCCCCTAATTTACTCTGTTACGCGCCCGTCTACCGCTGTCGCCTGATATATCGTCCATTTTAGCAGATGACACGCGCTCAGCCGATCGCGTTCTCGAGTTTATTAGTGCCAGTGAGATGACGTCAGTCATTTGAAGCTTTTTTTGGGACAACCAACCCCTTTCTGTGGTGGTTTTCTAAGCTTTCCTTCTGCTTTTAGTTTCTCCAATTTTTTGAGTTTCGTTCCCATTGCTGTTGGTTTCCATTTTAGTTTTTTACCTTTTCGTAAGTCACAGACCGGGCGCTAATGACCATAGCTGTTTTGCGCCCTAAAACCAAAACAAAACAAAAAAAAATGGAAATTGTTCTGTGATTGTGAAATCCAATTAGGATCACGTAAAAATGTCCATTCCTGTTCTTTCCCTGTTTACGATTTCATTGTAGCTGCTTCAGTTTCATTTTCGCCTTCGCCTTCATTGTGGCCATGATTACTGACGTATTTCTTCCGCCTCATAAGCTTTCTAAATTTACTATTTTACACATAAAAAGATTTGTCTCTGTTCCGATTTTTCTTGTAGTTGCTTTCTAGTTCTTTCCTTGGATCTGTAATTCTTCCTATTGTCAACACCTTTTACCACAAATGCTGGAATATTGGCTCTTTGAGGTTCACCCTTTGTTTGGTAGAGGCATCCAAGGAAGTCTAAAACCTGGCTTTTCCACGACTTCCGACGTTTTCTTTATATTTAGGTAGGCCTCATTAGTTCTAATTTTTGACCACTATTTTTTATCGCACTGACCACTTTTTACTCTGCGTTCTAGTATCTCTCTTCTGCCCAGATTTTCATCTTCAAACTACCTTTCATATAAGCATTCTGGTCTTCCCACTGTCGTACAGTGTTATAATTTTGCGGTACTATATGCGCATATCTTTTTGTAGATACATCTGCCAAGCCATAAGCTTTTTTTCATTTTCTTAACTCCCACTTACCCAACAAAGCAGCAGACTAGGAACTGCACGTCAACATGAACGAAACGGAGCTTCGCCATCTGTCACTCAAATGAACTACGAATGATTCTTGGGAGCACAGTATCGTTCAGGAAGCATATCAAAAATCGTCTTGGGGATAAAACCAATGGAACAATCAGGTCAAGAAACTATTCGGTAACAACTAGCGATCGTCAGCAGATAAGCTTCGAACCTCTGTGCTCAGTTCGGTGTTCCCTGCGGCTGCATATTGTGCTCTGGAGTAGTTGAACGGCCCTTCCGAAGAAAGACACTCTGTGAGCTCAATACAAGCATCACAAACATCTCTGGTGCATAAAAGCCACTTTAATACACTAATATCCAACACTGAGCCACATAGCTACTCTGTTAAGGAGAAAGTAAGTCCTCACGAAAGAATGTTCCAAAATAATGAGTAAACCTCAAGTTCCCATCGATGAAGATAGTCCTGGGTTGCCGACAGTTACAGAAATCCACACGTAGGACTGACTCTCCCGGTTGCTGATAGCAAATTCGCCATTGACCCTATACAGATACTGAAGGGCTTCGAAACCCCGCGGCGTGAGTGGAAGACGTAATTCGCATCCGACGTGGACACAGGACAACCTCCACAAACAGGGTTAGCAGTGCAGCCAAAGGTGTAACAGTGGAGCAACGAACTAGTGTGTTCGGGATATTTGCGAGGAGTGCGGATGACTCAAGTACGCTCAGACTTCAAACCACGTTTTCGTAGCTTGACCACACAAGGAGACTGAGCAAACACACTGTTGTTATATGCTAATGACCAGTGTGTCTTTTTTATTTATGTATTCCTGTCCTTGTCCTTAGGATTATATTTCATGTGTAGTGTTATACGTTAATTAAGTAAATTCTGAAGTTTACTTTTTTCATAATATCAACCTGAGTAAAAACCATTAGCCACAAGTATGAAAAAATAATAGGTCGGGAACGGTACGACGGTGTTGGGTGACGCGTTATCGTAGTATTTGTAATTGTCAACAAGGTTCGTGTGAAAGAAAATGGTTGGAAAAATAAGCTGGAAATGTATTCTTGTATGAAAATCTCGGTGAAAGAAATGTGACTATCAATTTGACAGTTTGGCTGTAGAATGATTTCGTAATAACAAATTGTGCATCGGATGTTGATATTTTTGCGAAGAACACCACCATTGAAAGCGATATAATCATACCTTTGGTGGGTTGCAGGATTTCATTTCAGTACGCGGTAATTTTCTGTGTTACAAACATTCAGTTGAACAGTACGTGGTTTATTTCTTTTGGAAAAAATGCCACCACTGAAACTATGAAATATCGGTCGGCGTACATGCAGTGCATGCCTATGGTATGATGGAATCACTCGGACTGAGTGCAGACAGCGTTCGACGAAAAGTAGAATAAGGATTACGCAATAAAAACGTTCTGTTAAACCAGTTGCGAGAAACGTGCTAAGCTGTACTGTGAAACGGTGCGCTTTTTCTTCTCCTTCTTGCAGTGCTTTTTTACGATGACCTTCACAATCCATCCTTTCCGTAGATTAAAATATACGAAATACTGTAATACAAGCTACTAGCCTCATAGATCCAGCTACATCTACATTTATACTCCGCAAGCCACCCAACGGTGTGTGGCGGAGGGCACTTTACGTGCCACTGTCATTACCTCCCTTTCCTGGTCCAGTCGCGTATGGTTCGCGGGAAGAACGACTGTCTGAAAGCCTCCGTGCGCGCTCTAATCTCTCTAATTTTACATTCGTGATCTCCTCGGGAGGTATAAGTACGGGGAAGCAATATATTCGATACCTCATCCAGAAACGCACCCTCTCGAAACCTGGCGAGCAAGCTATACCGCGATGCAGAGCGCCTCTCTAGCAAACTCAAGTGGCAGACTCTGCAAAACATCTCCGGCGCGTTTCGTCGCAGGGTTATTTGGTAACCGTGATAGCGTAACGCTCTTCTTTGGATCTTCTCTATCCCCTCCGTCAACGCAATCTGGCACGGATCCCACACTGATGAGCAATACTCAAGTACAGGTCGAACGAGTGTTTTGTAAGCCACCTCCCTTGTTGATGGACTACATTTTCTAAGCACTCTCCCAATGAATCTCAACCTGGTACCCGCCTTACCAACAATTAATTTTATATGATCATTCCACTTCAAATAGTTCCACACGCATACTACCAGATATTTTACAGAAGTAACTGCTACCAGTGTTTGTTCCGCTATCATATAATCATACAATAAAGGATCCTTCTTTCTATGTATTCGCAATACATTACATTTGCCTATGTTAAGGGTCAGTTGACACTCTCTGCACCAGGCGCCTATCCGCTGCAGATATCGTGCATTTCGCTGCAATTTTCTAATGCTGCAACTTCTCTGTATACTACAGCATCATCCGCGAAAAGCCGCATGGGACTTCCGACACTATCTACTAGGTCATTTATATATATCGAGAAAAGCAATGGTCACATAACACTCCCCTGTGGCACGCCAGAGGTTACTTTTACGTCCGTAGACGTCTCTCCATTGATGACAACATGCTGTGTTCTGTTTGCTAAAAACTCTTCAATCCAGCCACACAGCTGGTCTGATATTCCGTAGGCTCTTACTTCGTTTATCAGGCGACAGTGCGGAACTGTATCGGACGCCTTCCGGAAGTCAAGAAAAATAGCATCTACCTGGGAGCCTGTATCTAATATGTTCTGGGTCTCATGAACAAATAAAGCGAGTTGGGTCTCACACGATCGCTGTTTCCGGAATCCATGTTGATTCCTACATAGTAGATTCTGGGTTTCCAAAAACGACATGATACTCGAGCAAAAAACATGTTCTAAAATTCTACAACAGATCGACGTCAGAGATATAGGCCTATAGTTTTGCGCATCTGCTCGACGACCCTTCTTGAAGACTGGAAAAGAGCACAGGTAGTCCCAATCATTTGGAACCCTCCGTTCCTCTAGAGACGTGCGGTACACAGCTGTCAGAAGGGGGGCAAGTTCTTTCGCGTACTCTGTGTAGAAACGAATTGGTATCCCGTCAGGTCCAGTGGACTTTCCTCTGTTGAGTGATTCCAGTTGCTTTTCTACTCCTTGGACACTTATTTCGATGTCAGCCATTTTTTCGTTTGTGCGAGGATTTAGAGAAGGAACTGCAGTGCGGTCTTCCTCTGTGAAACAGCTTTGGAAAAAGGTGTTTAGTATTTCAGCTTTACGCGTGTCATCCTCTATTTCAATGCCATCATCATCCTGGAGTGTCTGGATATGCTGTTTCGAGCCACTTACTGATTAAACGTAAGACCAGAACTTACTAGGATTTTCTGTGAAGTCGGTACATAGAATTTTACTTTCGATTTCATTGAACGCTTCTCGCATAGCCCTCCTTACGCTAACTTTGACATCGCTTAGCTTCTGTTTGTCTGAGAGGTTTTGGCTGCGTTTAAACTTGGAGTGAAGCTCTCTTTGCTTTCGCAGTAGTTTCCTAACTTTGTTGTTGTACCACGGTGGGTTTTTCCCGTCCCTCACAGTTTTACTCGGCACGTACCTGTCTAAAACGCATTTTACGATTGCCTTGAACTTTTTCCATAAACACTCAACATTGTCAGTGTCGGAACAGAAATTTTCGTTTTGATCTGTTAGGTAGTCTGAAATCTGCCTTCTATTACTCTTGCTAAACAGATAAACCTTCCTCCCTTTTTTTTATATTCCTATTAACTTCCATATTCAAGGATGCTGCAACGGCCTTATGATCACTGATTCCCTGTTCTGCACATACAGAGTCGAAAAGGTCGGGTCTGTTTGTTATCAGTGGGTCGAAGATGTTATCTCCACGAGTCGGTTCTCTGTTTAATTGCTCGAGGTAATTTTCGGATAGTGCACTCAGTATAATGTCACTCGATGCTCTGTCCCTACCACCCGTCCTAAACATCTGAGTGTCCCAGTCTATATCTGGTAAATTGAAATCTCCACCTAAGACTATAACATGCTGAGAAAATTTATGTGAAATGTATTCCAAATTTTCTCTCAGTTGTTCTGCCACTAACGCTGCTGAGTCGGGAGGTCGGTAAAAGGAGCCAATTATTAACCCAGCTCGGTTGTTGAGTGTAACCTCCACCCATAATAATTCACAGGAACTATCCACTTCTACTACACTACAGGATAAACTACTACTAACAGCGAAGAACACTCCACCACCGGTTGCATGCAATCTATCCTTTCTAAACACCGTCTGTACCTTTGTAAAAATTTCGGCAGAATTTATCTCTGGCTTCAGCCAGCTTTCTGTATCTACAACGATTTCAGCTTCGGTGCTTTCTATCAGCGCTTGAAGTTCCGGTACTTTACCAACGCAGCTTCGACAGTTGACAATTACAATACCGATTGCTGCTTGGTCCCCGCATGTCCTGACTTTGCCCCGCACCTGTTGAGGCTGTTGCCCTTTCTGTACTTGCCCAAGGCCATCTAACCTAAAAAACCGCCCAGCCCACACCACACAACCTCTGCTACCCGTGTAGCCGCTTGTTGCGTGTAGTGGACTCCTGACCTATCCAGCGGAACCCGAAACCCCACCACCCTATGGCGCAAGTCGAGGAATCTGCAGCCCACACGGTCGCAGAACCGTCTCAGCCTCTGGTACAGAGCCGAGTGGAGGGTCTGAATCAAAGGTCCGCCGTCAGTCCTGTGGACGATGCTGCAGATGGTGAGCTCTGCTTCCATCCCGCTAGCGAGACTGGCAGTCTTCACCAAATCAGATAGCCGCCAGAAGCCAGAGAGGATTTCCTCCGATCCATAGCGACACACATCATTGGTGCCGACATGAGCGACCACCCGCAGATGGGTGCACCCTGTACCCTTCATGGCATCCGGAAGGACCCTTTCCGTATCTGGAATAACTCCCCCCGGTATGCACACGGAGTGCACATTGGTTTTCTTCCCCTCTCTTGCTGCCATTTCCCTAGGGGGCCCCATTACGCGCCTGACGTTGGAGCTCCCAACTACCAGTAAGCCCACCCTCTGCGACCGCCCGGATCTTGCAGACTGAGGGGCAACCTCTGGAACAGGACAAGTAGCCATGTCAGGCCCGAGATCAGTATCAGCCTGAGACAGAGCCTGAAACCGGTTCGTCAGACAAACTGGAGAGGCCTTCCGTTCAGCCCTCCGGAATGTCTTTCGCCCCCTGTCACGCCTCGAGACGACCTCCCACTCTACCACAGGTGAGGGATCAGCCTCAATGCGGGCAGTATCCCGGGCAACCACAGTCGTAGTTCGATCGGGGGATGCGTGGGACGAGCTGGCCGTCCCCGACAAACCCCCATCCGGACCCCCACAGTGATGCCCATTGGCAATAGCTTCAAGCTGTGTGACCGAAGCCAACACTGCCTGAAGCTGGGAGCGAAGGGATGCCAACTCAGCCTGCATCCGAACACAGCAGTTGCAGTCCCTATCCATGCTAAAAACTGTTGTGCAAAGCACGTCTGAACTAATCTACAGAGAGCGCAAACAAATCGACAAAATTTCAACGGTTATTAAAATACAAGACTGCGTAGTAAATGCAGTAATGCTGCTACTTGCGCACTGCTGACACTGCTCGGCGATGGAAGGAGACTACGCGAGTTTACACTATTCAGGTACTAAAACGCGATGCTACATCTCTCAAATACTATAATACGTCCGAAATTTATAAATTAAACAATGCAAGTACCAAAAACACGCAAAGAAATTAAGAATTAAACTATGTAAAAAATAAGTGAGCTAGGAGTATACGACTTGCTGCTCCAGCTGCTTATCCAACGGAAGTGTCAATAAATTCTCTCACTTTTAGTTCCCAATGATCAGTAATGCTTCTTTGTACGATAGGTCTCAAAGCAGGGTACACCACGTAATGGAACGTTGAAAGTTTTGCATTGGTATCTATATTCCCAGCGCACTGTGTTTCGTGCTAACCATTCATCTGCGCATTAGCGTACTTACTGCGAATGTTCACTCAAAATAACAGCCGGAAAATGTCTCCCTGTGAATCACAGAGGATTCTCGTCACCGTAGCGCCTTCCTCTACCAGCCTTTTTTACATTCTGCAGCATATTTTTCCACAAACTCCCGTACGAGAGAGAGCCGAATTTCGGCGAGTGTCATTTTTCTCCCTGTTACTGACAGGTGGAGAGAATGAGGATTTAGAACGCACAAATCCAGAATGTGTGAAATGGTACAGTCTTGGACAAAACGAGCTAGACCCCTCGCCTTTTCGTTATGCCCGTCTGCACAGCTTTGAAGTCTGCTACACAGCATATCAGGCAAGGCGACGATGTGCTACCTGCATACTATGCACCGGCGTGAAATTATGATTGAAAAACTGTCCGAACTTTGTCGGACTGTTTCACGTGTAATACTATATTAATGCTGATTAGTGTGTTAAACGCAACACGTAAATAAAAGTGGTAAATCAAAGTAGAAACACTAATTAGTATGAACTGTACTAATAAAAAAAACGTAACTGTCTCACTAGAATTTCAGCTTATCGAGATAAACAAAGTATCCCAGATCGTTACGAATTAGCAAAATATTATGCGCATTCGGCCGCGAAACAGTCCGTGTCAACGTTCAGACTAGTCATATTGGATTATCGCTGCTGACCTAACATGAAGGTATGCAAATTTAGCACTGCGTGAGGATTCATAACGAAATTCAGTTAAAAAGCAATCAGTGCACACGTAAGTCAAATCGGTAATTGACAGAAGCAGAAAAAGTAGGCAGTAACAAGTTGTTGTTGTGGTCTTCCGTCCTGAGACTGGTTTGATGCAGCTCTCCATGCTACTCTATCCTGTGCAAGCTTCTTCATCTCCCAGTACCTACTGCAACCTACATCCTTCTGAATCTGATAAGTGTATTGATCTCTTGGTCTCCCTCTACGATTTTTACCCTCCACGCTGCCCTCCAATGCTAAATTTGTGATCCCTTGATGCCTCAAAACATGTCCTACCAACCGATCCCTTCTTCTAGTCAAGTTGTGCAACAAACTTCTCTTCTCCCCAATCCTATTCAATACCTCCTCATTAGTTACGTGATCTACCCACCTTATCTTCAGCATTCTTCTGTAGCACCACATTTCGAAAGCTTCTATTCTCTTCTTGTCCAAACTGGTTATCGTCCATGTTTCACTTCCATACATGGCTACACTCCATACAAATACTTTCAGAAACGACTTCCTGACACTTAAATCTATACTCGATGTTAACAAATTTCTCTTCTTCAGAAACGATTTCCTTGCCATTGCCTTTCTACATTTTATATCCTCTCTACTTCGACCATCATCAGTTATTTTACTCCCTAAATAGCAAAACTCCTTTACTACTTTAAGTGTCTCATTTCCTAATCTAATCCCATCAGCATCACCCGATTTAATTTGACTACATTCCATTATCCTCGTTTTGCTTTTGTTGATGTTCATCTTATATCCTCCCTTCAAGACACTGTCCATTCCGTTCAACTGCTCTTCCAAGTCCTTTGCTGTCTGTGACAGAATTACAATGTCATCGGCAAACCTCAAAGTTTTTACTTCTTCTCCATGAATTTTAATACCTACTCCGAATTTTTCTTTTGTTTCCTTTACTGCTTGCTCAATATACAGATTGAATAACATCGGGGAGAGGCTACAACCCTGTCTCACTCCTTTCCCAACCACTGCTTCCCTTTCGTGCCCCTCGACTCTTATAACTGCCATCTGGTTTCTGTACAAATTGTAAATAGCCTTTCGCTCCCTGTATTTTACCCCTGCCACCTTCAGAATTTGAAAGAGAGTATTCCAGTTAACATTGTCAAAAGCTTTCTCTAAGTCTACAAATGCTATAAACGTAGGTTTGCCTTTCCTTAATCTTTCTTCTAAGGTAAGTCGTAAGGTTAGTATTGCCTCACGTGTTCCAACATTTCTACGGAATCCAAACTGATCTTCCCCGAGGTCCGCTTCTACCAGTTTTTCCATTCCTCTGTAAAGAATTCGCGTTAGTATTTTGCAGCTGTGACTTATTAAACTGATAGTTCGGTAATTTTCACATCTGTCAGCACCTGCTTTCTTTGGGATTGGAATTATTATATTCTTCTTGAAGTCTGTGGGTATTTCACCTGTCTCATACATTTTGATTACCAAATGGTAGAGTTTTGTCATGACTGGCTCTCCCAAGGCCATTAGTAGTTCTAATGGAATGTTGTCTACTCCCGGGGCCTTGTTTCGACTCAGGTCTTTCAGTGCTCTGTCAAACTCTTCACGCAGTATCTTATCTCCCATTTCATCTTCATCTACATCCTCTTCCATTTCCATAATATAGTCCTCAAGAACATCGCCCTTGTATAAACCCTCTATATACTCCTTCCACCTTTCTGCCTTCCCTTCTTTGCTTAGAACTGGGTTGCCATCTGAGCTCTTGATATTCATACAAGTGGTTATCTTTTCTCCAAAGGTCTCTTTAATTTTCCTGTAGGCAGTATCTATCTTACCCCTAGTGAGACAAGCTTCTACATCCTTACATTTGTCCTCTAGCCATCCCTGCTTAGCCATTTTCCACTTCCTGTCGATCTCATTTTTGAGACGTTTGTATTCCTTTTTGCCTGCTTCATTTACTGCATTTTTATATTTTCTCCTTTCATCAATTAAATTCAATATTTCTTCTGTTACCCAAGGATTTCTACTAGCCCTCGTCTTTGTACCTACTTGATCCTCTGCTGCCTTCACTACTTCATCCCTCAGAGCTACCCAGTCTTCTTCTGCTGTATTTGTTTCCCCCATTTCTGTCAATTGTTCCCTTATGCTGTCCCTGAAACTCTGTACAACCTCTGGTTCTTTCAGTTTATCCAGGTCCCATCTCCTTAAATTCCCACCTTTTTGCAGTTTCTTCAGTTTCAATCTGCAGTTCATAACCAATAGATTGTGGTCAGAATCCACATCTGCCCCTGGAAATGTCTTACAATTTAAAACCTGGTTCCTAAATCTCTGTCTTACCATTATATAATCTATCTGATACCTTTTAGTATATCCAGGATTCTTCCAGGTATACAACCTTCTTTTATAATTCTTGAACCAAGTGTTAGCTATGATTAAGTTATGCTCTGTGCAAAAATCTACAAGGCGGCTTCTTCTTTCATTTCTTCCCCCCAATCCATTTTCACCTACTATGTTTCCTTCTCTCCCTTTTCCTACTGAGGAATTCCAGTCACCCATGACTATTAAATTTTCGTCTCCCTTCACTACCTGAATAATTTCTTTTATCTCGTCATACATTTCATAAATTTCTTCATCTGCAGAGCTAGTTGGCATATAAACTTGTACTACTGTAGTAGGCATGGGCTTTGTGTCTATCTTGGCCACAATAATGCGTTCACTATGCTGTTTGTAGTAGCTAACCCGCACTCCTATTTTTTTATTCATTATAAAACCTACTCCTGCATTACCCCTATTTGATTTTGTATTTATAACCCTGTAATCACCTGACCAAAAGTCTTGTCCCTCCTGCCACCGAACTTCACTAATTCCCACTATATCTAACTTTAACCTATCCATTGCCCTTTTTAAATTTTCTAACCTACCTGCCCGATTAAGGGATCTGACATTCCACGCTCCGATCCGTAGAACGCCAGTTCTTTCTCCTGATACCGACGTCCTCTTGAGTAGTCCCCGCCCGGAGATCCGAATGGGGGACTATTTTACCTCCGGAATATTTTACCCAAGAGGACGCCATCATCATTTAATCATAAAGTAAAGTAAAGCAGTAACAAGTATGAAATTGTAAAAGAGTTTCATATTGACATCCACAGGGCGCCGGTACAGAATGAAGGAAGCAATAAAAGGTATGGGGGAGGGGGGGCGGCGAGAATTTCTTAAAATTGCTTTAGTGGTAGACTATCTGCTTCCATCGAGATTATAATCGTAAACTAACCACTGCACCCTTGCAGTAGCAAAAAATTTCACTACGCTAGTAGACAACCCAGGCAAACAGCCGTCTATTATTACCACAGACATGAATAAACCGGCAATTTCGCAATGAAAATGGCAAAATTATCTGCAGTTTGTTGCATTGAGCTTTCTGGACTCTGTCACTTAAGCGGTGACAAAGGATTCAATCATTCGGAATGTTTACCGAAATAACAAAATACTGTTATTACCAAGTAAATTTAGTAGGATAATTCTGCACCACCCAGGAAATAAAAGGCTACATAGCTGCCAAACGTATTCTACAATGTTTCGAATTCTCCACTCGCCACAGCCAGAAAATGTTCATTAGCCGAAGTTTTTCTTAAGCTAGCTAGCATGGGAATGTTCGCACTTCTAAAACGCAGTGGCATTAATACTGGGATCTGAATTACCACGTGTAGAGGCAAATGGATTTTATTTGCATTCCTGTAAACGTGATTTGATTGAAAGCGTAGTCTCGATTAATACGCTGATCTCGAATAAAGAGCAGGTGAGTTACTTATTTGGCCCTCATCTTCAGCAACTGTCGTAGCTATTTTCGTTTTTACGCTTTCGTCACCTAAATCGGTAAAAATGGAACCCTACTAGTCCCGTTTTCTTGACCGTCTACGTATCTACCCTAACCTTAAAACTCGTTTACCTCGAGTACAGGTAGACATAGTAAGCGGAAATGTCTCACTTCCTGCGATATACAGTCCCTTGGTGGGGTAAAGACATTTTTTTTTGACATTTCGCATGAATTTTCTTTACATAAATGGCCGTGTCTTCAGATTGGTCGCACAGTTCTTAGTGAGCTATGTCAAACTGCTTAGGTCATCAGTCCCCTAGACATAGACCTACTTAAACCTAACACACATCCATGGCCGGAGGAGGGTTCGAACTCACGGCGCAAGCAGCCGCGCAATCCGCGATATGAAGCTGTTAATATCATTTGGTTTTTTCTTTTTTTTGTTTATGTTTAGGGCACTCAACTACTAAGGTCATTAGCGCCCAGTCACAAACGTTATTGCACTAATAGCGTAGAAAAACGCAATGGGGAAACACCAGGAAGTACTTAAAAAAACGCAGATAACCAAAATAAGCGTTTTATTACATTGACGGAATTGTCCAAAAAGATCTAAGGATACGAGCAGCTGCTCAAGCGTCATCAGCTAAAAGTTCCTGTAAGGTAGATGGCAGACACAAGACAACAAGAGAGTGAAGAAAACGGGGACAGAACAATAAAATACGGCGCACCGTTAATGGATGACCACAGGGGCACTGCGGGTCGGGGTCACCAGACAACAGGTAGCGGTGGCTAAATCGGCAATGCCCAATCCGCAACCTGGCCAAAATGACGTCCTCTCGCCGGGAAGAGCGTGAGGAGGTCGTCCAAGCTGTGGGGATCGTTTTGATGGCCCTAAGCTTATTTTCATGGAGAGAGGACCAAACCTCATGCCACAGTTATGAAACGTGACGACAGTTGATAGGACACAAAAGGAAGCTGTCCCAGGCAGTGGATGCGTCAGGTGAGGATGGATTCCAGGACCATGCTGAAGACCGTGGTAAGGCTGATGGGACGGTAGGAGGAGATGGCGGACGGGGGTTTACCGGGTTTAAGGAACACCAGGATACGGGAGGTTTTCCACAGGTCAGGGTAGTAGCCGGTGGACAGGACTACATTGTAGAGCGTGGCCAGGGTGGAGATGAGAGACAGGAGCTTCACAAAGGTGGCGGTAGGTGACACGATCCTGACCAGGTGCGGTGTTGCGTTTTGTGCGGAGTGTAGCAATGAGATCCTGTGTAGTGATAGGGGCATTGAGTTCTGTGTGTGCAATGTTGTCCAAGTACTGGAAACCAGGAGAGAGGGGAGGGACAGAAGTGTCAGTTGGATCGCGAACATCCGGGAAGACGGAGTAATCGAACTGGGGATCATCGGGGATGGAAAAAATATCGGAGCGGTAGGAGGCAAAGTGATTGGCCTTAGTAAGGGTGTCAGGGAAGGGGTTATCATCATGGAGAAGAGGATAGTAGGGGGAGGGTTTAGTTCTGGTAAGGCGACAGAAGGCTGACCAGATCTTGGACGAGTTTAAATGCTACCCTACCTATAAACGGGTGCATGTCTGTCGCCAGTCCCGGCGTTTCTTAGCTGCGAGCAAATTTCGAATGTGTCGCTGCAGTTGTCAGTGTCCGGGTCACACGTGTGTAGGAAGGCACGGTAGAGACGGCGGGATTCATGTAGGAGGAGGCCTGTGGGGGTAAGGTAGGACGGTGGGGGTGGATGGCGACAGTAGGGACGTGTGCCTCCACGGCCTCAGACAAGGTCTGCTGGAGAAAGGAGGCGGCATGGGTAACATCGTCAGGGTGGTGGTAGCTGAAGGGGTGGCTATCGACCTGGGTAGAGAGGGTATCACAGTAGGCATTCCAGTTGGCACGGGAATAGTCATGGACGTACTTTGGGGGAAGGTCATTACGAGGGTCGGGGTGGGGGCGACGACCGTCTGAAACGGTGTGGAGGACAGGGAGATGGTCGCTACCAATAGGCTCCAGGACATCCACCGTTATGCGGCCAAGGAGGTTGGGGGAGGAAAGGATAACATCGGGAGTGGAGTTGGATTCGGGATGGGTGTGCTGGGGGATGGGGATGAGGTCGCCTTGAGGGGAGGAGAGGAACCGATGCCACCGCCGTAATTGGGCGGCGGAACGACTATGGATGTCGGCGGCCATCACGTAGGAGCAGAAGGTACAGTCAATGTGGGAGAGGAAGTCGAAGGGAATAGGGGCGTTAGGGTGGACATAGATGGTGGCGCAGGTGACGGTAAGGCCGGGGAAGAAGAGACTAAGCATCAGGTGTTCGGTGGGGCTGGGAAGGAGAGGTTGGAGCCGAAATGGGATCTGGCGGTGGTGACCAATGGCAACGCCGCCACGCGCAATCGGGAGGGGATTATCGGAGCGGTGAAGGAGGTAGGGCGACATGTGGACGGTGTGGTGGGGTTGGAGGAAGGTTTCATTAAGGAGGAAGGCGTACACGCGGTGGGTGGCAAGGGTGTGTAGGAAGAGGTTCTTGTTGGCGGGAAGGGAGTGGATGTTGTTGAAAATGATACGGTGCTGCCGTGCCATGACAGGGATTTAAACGAGGGTGTCAAGGCGGGAGAAGGTGAAATGGGCCTGGTTGTTGGAGTAGGTGGTGTACAGTTTTAGGTGGAAAATGGAACGGGCGGTGAGGGAGACCTGTTGGAGGGTGAGGGCGCTGGAAAGGGTGGACGTTTTGTAGAACAATGGTGAGGAACGTGATGATGTTCTCAGCGTTGGGGAGGGGGGGAGGGGGGGGACGAAGGAAATTATCAGGAGGGGGTGGGGGCGTCCAGAGGACGGACTGGGACGGTGAGTTCAGGAGGGGGTCTGGCTTTATACTTTCGGGAGTAGGTGGGATGGGGGAGATTGCAGGTATTACAGGAGGGAGGGGATTGAAGGGCACTGCCGGAAGAAGTGCGCTTGCCTACAATGCGGCCAGGTGGGGGCCTCGCGGCACTCGGCTGTTGGGTGTGCATTATAGCACAGACACCTCTGGCAGCGCAGGGATTGAGGAGGGGAACAGGAGGGGTCGACCTTATAGCGCTGGTTGAAGAGGAGGACACCCTCCTTCAGGAGACGGTCAATGGAGGGGGCATCCTCGGAGAAAACCCGCATAAGGCGGGTGGGGCCAGCCGAGTTGAAAATGCGGCAGACTGCCTGCACCTCCAGTGTGGGATGCTCCTTGAGCTCCGCCTACACCACCTGCTCCGTGATCGTCGGATTGTGCCGAGTGATCACGGCAGTGAGGGTCAGCGGGCGAATAGGGGGTTGGGTTTGGCAAGTAGGGGATGGAGAAGGAGCAGGGGTGAGGGAGGCGTTGGGGCCAAAACGGGTGATGGGGAGGCGGGAAAGGATGTCAGTATGGAGGGTGGGGCAGGGGGGGGGGGAAATGAGAACGGAATCCCGTCTGGGAGTGAGGAGTGAGATGGGCCACCAGGGAAGTGATGGCAGCGGAGGAGGGAGACATTCCAGGCCTCAAGAAGGGAAGGATCGGGAGAGGAGAGGAGGTATTTGTATAAACAGGAGGAGGAGGAGGAGGAGGAGGGAGCAGGGCCAGGCAGGGAGACATCCATGGCATCCTGGGGAGGGGGGGGAAGGAGGGGCGGGACCTTTTTGGGAGCAGAGGAGGTGGTGGTGCCACTAGGGCGTTTAACAGCGGCAGAAGGGTGGGTGATGACATCAGGGACGGGAGCTATAGGGAGGTGGCGGGAAGGGGCAGGTCCCGGCGTGGACGCAGCAGTCGGCGACGGCGATGGGGAGAGTTGGGCATGAGCAGTGGCCTGACGGGCCACCACCCGAGCTGGATCTGCAGTGACAGGCGGGGGGAGTGGGGGGCAAGGATCAGAGGGAGAGGAGTGGGAGGAAGAACCTGGAGAGAGGGCGAGTGAGAAGAGGAGGAATGGAAAGAGGGGGTGTGACTGGGCACACCATGTAATGGCGGCGGAGGCGGGAACACAATGGCAGTGGTGGTAGTAGTGGCAGTGGTGGTGGGGGCTGACATGACGACAGGGATAAACAAAAAAGCACAGGACGAAAAGGAGAGGAAAAAACTGGGGACAGACGAAGACGGACGAAGACCAGAGTCCCACACTGCTGGCGCTGGCGACGGCGACGGCTGGTAGGAATGCCGCAGCTGCTGCTGCTGCCGCTGCTGCCGGCTGGACCGCACCTGAAACCCTAGCGCTTCGATTAGTGCTGGAATGGCACAATCGAAGGGCGGTGTCCTTCCGGAATACCGCCGGAGATGCGCCTGGCTGAGCGAGAGGCAAGGGCTTAAGTACTCTATCAGGGACGCCGCTGTTGGCCGCTAGAACCACGTGTTCCACTGTGGCGCCCTCCCGCTACATGCGGGCGAGGAGGCGCGCGCCGCCACAGCTTACGGCGCGATGGTGCAGAGACCTCTAAGGGTCTTCGACGTTCATGACGTCTGTCGGGGATTCAACTTCCGCGGCGCGCGGTATCAGAGAAATTTTAATACAATCCCCTCCTGAATAACAAAAGGTAGTATGATTGAATGATATTTAATATCGTGTATTTAGGTTCTTATAGGTGGTGAATGTACGCGTTCAGTAAGAATGAATAGCTTTCCCATGGCAGGCAGTGCCAGGTGCACGTGTGTGTCCCGGGTAGGCCGCTAGATGTTTACATGCAGAAAACTATCTTAAAAGAAACGTTCGCTCGGAACAACTTGCGACGCTACAAAGAAAGTGTGCACCTTGCTGTCTCTTACTTGCCATCTCTGTTCCCTCAATACACCTTCCATCTGAAGGCCGGAGCTACGATTTCCCACGGAGAAGCTATTAGGGTTCCATTATCCACCTGACATCACAAGGCTGCTAAGGGGTGAATTCAGAGGGTCTGTGTAAGGTGAATCAGGTGGGCTTTGGGAGTGTAATGAACCCGACTCCCCTTAGCCCCAGTGTTCGGCGCTCGGATCGTGTGTGCTAAATATTGGCTGGCGTTCCAGTTCTCCATAACACTGCATGTTTCGTGTCGCCCGTTCGAGGTCCAAGCACTGGAGATGTATACCTCACATCAGTCTGGGATCGTAACTCAGAATTTCTTTACTGACAGCGATCAGTGTCTGTCTTCTGTTTCTAGTTCTTGGTGTCTGCTGTAAATGTTTCCACACACTGTTCATGTCCTTCCACTTTGTTCTTTATCGTCAGTACTGCACCGGGTCAGTTACCCACCATGCTTCTGTGTGATTCTCGATCCTGTGTGTGTAGTCTAAATTTCCTGAAAGTGTGCAACTGCAGCGCCAGAACACCCTGCATGCAGCTTCTCTACCACCTGCAGTTAGGCGGTCTCTTCTGCAAATGCTGCAGTTTTGTACCATCGCTTTTACTCCGGTGTAAGGTGCTCTTCAGACATCATGCTCACGAATTCGCAGCTTCCATTGTGTAATCGGTGATTATGTCAGCGTTCAAGATGCACAGTAACACAACCGTATGCTATCAGAATAGGCCCATAGACACAAGGTCTGATTTTTTGGCTGCCGCTCCCAAAGCAGCAGGGATCTGTGGATTTTGCTGCCAATCTTGTATCATCTACGTAACATCATTCTTCGCAGATGATTATTTGAGGAAGGCATTGGAGTTAAGGTATGAGGCATCGACACCACCCCACAGACGCCATAGTTGACAATGGAATTGCAAGTTACCGTCAGATGTTGATAATGTTGTGAGGGATCTAAAAGGTCCATTAGAGTATGCCTTTTGAACCACGCTTCCATCGGCTGTGTACGACAAGCGCCCCCTGCTACCGCAATATAAGATGGCCAGCAGCGGCCAGGTAACCATTAACGCTCGGTGCAGCTTCGCTGCGTGACGCTAAGCAGACGGTGCCAAGTAGCTGCTCTGACACCATCAGTAGTTACTTTTGAATACATTGTGAAAGTGAACAGTGATCAATGTGTTACAAATATTTACTATCAAAACAGTCTTGATCACAATTTATTACTGTGACCGGTGGTGGTAAATCACTCCTAATAGATTTACCACCAGAAGGAGGTCTGAAGATGATGACAGTAGTCATTTTGACGGAGTGCGATGTCTTCCTAGAGCTTCCTCGACCAGGTGGGATCTGGGCCGGTTTCGGGGTGGCCTGAGCTGCGTTGAACGGATGCTGGTTTTACGTCTGCTGAAGTGAAGTGCTGCCTCGTATCGGTTGCGACTGCCCAGTAAGATGTGTTAGCGTCCACTCCTCTGCGGTTTGCCGGTATGCTGGCTTCTCCTGTCTCGTTAGTTCTCCCGTCGGCTGGGTGGGCTCACGAGGGGGCTGTTTGTCAGTTTCAGAGCCGTTTTCGTGCCTGTACCGCGTTATAAGTGGTTCTTGTGGACTTTACTGCGAAGGGAGTACTTGGAGTGACTGGGGACTTAGTGAGAGTGTTACATTGGGGTTGTTACTCTTCAGTGTACACATGTTCGAGTCAAGTCCTGCTAGAACAACACACAGTATAGAGATTCTTTAGCGTGTTGCGAGGCACTGAAAACCATTAACCATTAACGATTTACTGGCAGCGGCTGATACGACTGTGAACGAGGATGGGCAACACGCTGCTACATTACAGGAAAACAGTATAACAAAATTTGACTTTAGAGTGAATTTTATAGAATAGCAAGAGAAAAGAATAATTTACAAACTGAAACAGAACAGAATCTGCTATCAGTTAATTTACTGTGTGAAAGATATCATTGTATCGTAGACACTTTAATTTAGAAATCATCTTCGACAATTTAGGACGTTCAACAAAGCATTATATGCTGTTCATCAAGATTGCAGAAATGTATTTCAGCTTGCAACATGCGGTAAAATGTTTCAGGTTTATCCCAGACTAGCGGCGATTTCTACAGCCGTTCGATTATCTGCTTTACTGTGGTAATGTATATTAACCAAGGTATGAACGGCGAGTGGGAGCTGGTGACAAGTAAAACTGTGCGAATCGATTAATTTATTTTGCTCAGCTGATAGCACCATTTGTATGCGCATCGTTCGGATTTCACGTGCAAAAAGTCACCCTCCAATAATTTCGGATTAGAGCGAGGGCAAATTTGGTCCATCAGTGTATCGGACCTTGATTTAAGGAAGTCTTAAACGTGTAAAAGGAAACTTGCTTCGTTTGGATTTTACGTGGAAGAAACAAGATTTTGTAATTTTACTATGCGAACCACACTTCTATGTTTCTAGCTTAGGGGAATCGTTTGTGAAAGCTTGATTAGTTGCCACGATATTAGCAACATGGTTCTAAAGACAATAAAAAGCCTGTAGCGAATTAGTGGTCTCCGAATTCAATGAAAATGTACATCGCGTGCCAAACAATGGCAGTCCAATGTGAAAATCATGGTAGAACAAGTTGTTAAGCAGAATAAAGAACGCTCTTATCGTAGCATTAAACAATATGAAACAGTCCAAGGCAGACTTAGCTTCAAAGACGTCTAAATAATATCCAGACATAGTTGTGCTGTTTAGAGAATTATCTCTACTTCCCCAACGCAGTGTGCTGCGTTAGCCGCAAGGTGTTGGCGTACCTCCATCTTGCAGTTTATAGAACAAAGTCCATGATGCTGTGCTAAAAATCCAGAAAATTCTCCAGCCGTTGTAAACAATACGTAGTATCACAAGAAACAATGACGCTGTGTGTCGCATTGGACAGCATGAAGACGCCTTCTTGGACGACATATCGTTTTACTCGCCGTGACGTGGGGTACATTATTACTGTATTTGAAACGATGCATTGTATTACATGACATGGGTACTAAAACTAACAATCAAACATCGTGAATATAGCAAGGTGTTTTGATTTAAATTTGTTTGAAGCCGCCAGAATGTCGGAAAACCAATTACTTCCTTTTTCTTCACTAGCTCCGCACAGGACATATTAGCCCTTCTTGTGCTATGTTACGATCATTGTTCATTCTGGAGCTATTTTTCAAGTCATCCTGCAAAATTCACCATTTGATACGTGTTCTCAGGTCGATTATTACCGGCCATCGACGTTAGTAATGTGTTACGCCGACTGCGACTGACGGCTAAGTTTTCGCCAGTAAAAGACACTATTATGGCGGCGCTGTAGTCGCTGGTGATGGCTGGAAATAAAAAAAAAAAATCAAAGTTGCAGGCTGCCACGTGTCCTTGACATCAAAGAAGCGTGGCATGTCATATGATTGACAAGTAATAAATTACACTCCGCTTACTAATCACTTCAGGCACCTGTTTGTGGTGGAAAGTTTTTAAAAAATGACGAAATCAGGCGAAAAAGTTTTCTCGGTATCTTTTCCGCTATTTTATCATTTCGTTAATAATTTCGCAAAATTTTATTTACACTTCCCAGGAATAGAGCGTAAAGAAAGATTCATTGATGGCGTATTTGCAGTGAAACATTTATTTTTACATAAATACAAATAGCACTATAGTTACACATATGATGGAGACACATACAGAAAACCATGAATTTCTGGAAAGCACACATACTGCCACTTTAATAAATAGGGCCTTGTGTATGGGCGTAATCCGCTAATCAATTCGATGACGACAGGTGTACCATGACTTCCGCATTACTGGGAGGCAAAGCTGTTCTCCTGTCGTTCATTAGATTACAATATGTTGAAAATGAGTTCCCATTATCAAAACACTTACAGGGATCCAAAGAGTCTTCAGCTTCCGCAAAAAGCCCATACTCTCTTTTCAGGAAAAGAACAGCAGCAATCACATCATCTACTTTACCTTCTTTGCAAGAACTAGCAACTAAATATCTGAACACTGTGTATGCTTGAATACATTCTGATGATGAAAGTTCTTGTAATGAAAGCATTTTGACTGTCTTTTAAAACTTCTAGCTAATTAAGCAAATTCTCACGCTGCGTTTCTTGGATCATACGGTAGAAGAAAGGAAAGAGGGTCATGAGTCTCACACCATTAAGTCATTCTGCTGTATCAGGCTTGCAACTACATGTAACATCGTTGTTCCACTCCGTAGGTAGTGCATTTGCTTCCGCAGTCTATGAAACTTACCGGAAGTCGGGTCGAAAACAAAGCATTCTGTAGTAACTTGAAGCTCTTTGAAAGGTCACCAGGCTTGGATATTAAAACGTGTATTACGGTATCTTGAAGATCTCCGATGTCAGCAGCAAATTCCAACAATGTGAGCACATCTCAGAGAGTAAAATAGCTAGGTACTGAATTTTCGTCCCTTCGTTAGAAGTCAAGGCTTTAACGTATTTCACAGCAACACTCTCGTCTCCAACACTTAAAACGAACTGTGTTACGTCATTGAGATGTTCTCCATGGTATTTGACACATTAAAACGACGAATACCAGCCGGTGATTACAGGAATACGGAAAAGTTTAGGTTTTTCGGATTCACCTTCATATTCCTGATTTAAAACTTGAACGTACGCATGCTTTCTCTTTAGCGTATTAAGGAAGATGCGTTTTCAGAAGTCACAGAGCGCCAAGGCCCACACCCTGCCAAAGAAATTTAATTGGAGCTCAGCATTACGTGAGTGCTAACCTTTCTGAAACTAAACCCCTAATTACGTTTACACAATTGTCAATATTACTGGCTGAATACGAAGCCATAAACTAATTTCGGTAATGAATTTAAAGCTCGTGAATTTTTCACAGTTGCTTGTGGATATTCTGTTGCATTTACAAAAAGTTTTACTCCACAAACAAACTCCTGAAATGCAGCATTTTCCATACTAACTACTTTTCGCAGAACAATGAAGGCGCATTGCCCTTCTGTCTGTCGGTCCATCACAGCTTCTTTTAATCTTTCCTCCTCTTCTTTCATGATTCGAGGTACAAACTTCCCGCAGTCCACCAGCTGAGGGCAAATGTCCTACACCTTAAAAATGTTGGTTAGACACGGGACTCGCATTCGGGAGGACGACGGTTCAATCCCGCGTCCGGCCATCCTGATTTAGGTTTTCCGTGATTTCCCTAACTCGCTCCAGGCAAATGCCGGAGTGGTTCCTTTGAAAGGGCACGGCCGACTTCGTCCCCGTCGCTCCCTAATCCGTTGAGACCGATGACCTCGCTGTCTGGTCTCCCTCCCCAAACAACCCAACCCAACCTTAAAAATGTCAGTAGATCTGATATTAGATTACTATTGGACACCATTTAAGGAATTAAATTATGAATCTTCTTGCCTTTGGAATAAATTAGTGATCCAGTGTCCATTGCCTAAACCTAATGAAAAAAGAGCATAACCAGTTACTTACTTTCCATGGGGTACGTACAGTCGTGGACAAAACGAGCGAGACCCCTCGCCTTTTCGTTATGCTGATCCGCACGGCTTTAAAGTCTGCTACACAGCATAACAGGCAAGGCGACGAAGTGCTACCAACATACTATGCGCAGGCGTGAAATTGACAAACTATCTGAACTTTTTTAGACTGTATTCCATAATTTGTAAGACTATATTAATGCTGATTAGTGTGTTAAATACAACACGTAAATATAAGACAGAACTGAAAGAACAAACGCTAATTGGTATGAACTGGACAAATAAAATTGAATTTCAACTTATCGAGATGACTTAACTGTTTCAGTAAGACAAAGAACCCCAGATCGTTACGAAGTAGCAAAATATTATCCCCATTCGGCCGCGAAACGGTCTGTGTCAACGTTCAGACCAGTCATACTGGATTACCGTTGCTGACCTACCATGAAAGTGTGCAAATTTAGCAATGCGTGAAGATTCATAACGAAATTCAGTTAAAAATCATTCAGTGCCACGCTTAAGTCAATTCCATTATTGACAGAAGCGGAAAAAGTAGGCAGTAACATGTATGAAATTCTACAAGAGTGTCATATTGACATGCACAGAGCGCCAGTACAGAATAAAGGTAGCGATAAAACGTATTGGGTGCGCGAGAATTTCTTAAAATTGCTTTACTGATATTCTACCTGCCTCCATAGAGATTAGAACCGAAAACAAACCAGACCTTCCTTTCACTATGCTAGCAGACAACCTAGGCAAACAGCCCTCTATTATTACCCCAGACATGAACAAGCCGGCAATTTCGCAATAAAAATCTGCAGTTTCTGTTGCATAGAGCTTTCTGGACTCAAAAACATGAATTTTCTTCCTTTATGTCACCACTTATGCGACAATCATTCGGGATGATTATCGAAATAACAAATCACTGTTATTAGAGAGTAAATTTTGTAGGATAATTCTGCACCACCCCAGGAAATAAACGGCTACACAGCTGCCAAACGTATTCTGCATTGTTTCGAATTCTCCACTAGACTCGCCACAGCCAGAAAACGTTCATTAGCAGAAGTGTTTCTTAAGCTAGCTAGCAATGAGAATGTTCGTACTTCTAAAACGCGGTGGCATTAATACTGGGATGTGAATTACCACGTGTATAGGCAAATACATTCTATTTGCATTCCTGTAAACGTGATTTGGATCGAAAACGTAGCTACGACTAATATGCTTATGTATCGACAGCAACTAGAACATTTCGAATAAAGAGTAGCGGGTGTTATTTATGCGGCCCTCATCTTCAGTGTTTTCGTTGTTAGGATTTCGTCACCTAAACCGGTAAAAACGGAACCCTACTAGTCTCACTTTCTTGACCGTCTATCGGTCTACCCAACCCTTAAAACCCGTTTACCTCCAGAACGGGTGGACATAATAAGCGGAAATGTATCGCACTTCTTGCTGTAACCGGTCCCATGCGGGTGTAAAAAAGTGAGCTTCTATGTCAACGCAATCAAAAGATACGACGGTTTATGTAAAGAAAATTTACGCGAAAGGTCAAAAAATGGCTTCAAGAACTATGCGACCTAACTGCTTAGGTCATCAGCCCCTAGACCTAGAACTACTTAAACCTAGCTAGCCCAAGGGCATCACAGACATCTATGCCCGAGGTAGAATTCCAACCTGCGACTGAAGCAGCCGTGCGGTTCGTCACTGAAGCGCCTGGAACCGCTCGGCCACCGCAACGCGGCGAAACCCTACTCACCTCATGTATAATGATAATATATACTGTCTAGTGAGGATAAACTGTATTCGCCAGCAACTCAGATCGTTTGCTCACGGAACTTTTACGAAGCTACATTCAAACTTTGTCGAAGTCGTCTGCAATATCCATTACAAACACCCTAGGAACTTCGTATGCGATATCCACTTCTGAATACGCTGGCAGATACTGCAGTACTATAACAAGTAGGTGGGAATTTATTGTTATTGGTCCACGCATGACACTTTATTTCAATATCAATTTAACGCGCCTAGGTGTTTGTATATGCCTGAAACTATTGAACAAAAAGTAAATAAACAACAAACGAGCCGGCCGCGGTGGTCTCGCGGTTCTAGGCGTGCAGTCCGGAACCGTGCGACTGCTACGGTCGCTGGTTCGAATCCTGCCTGGGGCATGGATGTGTGTGATGTCCTTAGGTTAGTTAGGTTTAAGTAGTTCTAAGTTCTAGGGGACTTATGACCACAGCAGTTGAGTCCCATAGTGCTCAGAGGCATTTGAACCATTTTGAAACAGCAAACAACTTCGATGTTTAAATCAAATGAAAGTCACATGTCGTAATTAAAACATAATTTCGTCGTTACATCTACATGACTACATCAACAGGATTTCTTGGCAATCCGGACTTACGTGCCTGGCAGAAGGTTAGGGTTATTTCTCTACCGTCCCACTCATTAACAGTGTGCGGGAAAAAGGACCACTTAAATCTTTTCTTGCGAGCCTTGAATTACATTATTACTATGGTTTCTTCCTGTGTTCCCGAGGAAATACCCCGATCTTGCTGAAACTTCGCTCAGTGAAAGCGGGGACAAAATAAGCGAACACGTGTCTCGGCTTATCTGCTTACACTCTACCGCTTCTGAGAAAACGACGGTCAAAGTTTTCAATGCGCTGTTACTATAGTGTAGACACCTCTTAGCGGGTAAGCATTCAACTGGAGCGGTGGCTCTGCGGCTACCATAGCGATTTCTGAACTTTGCGCTGCGAGTTCGAAACCCGGTTTTTCCTTTTTTTTCCCCTCACTCTCTGAATTATCTACGAATGTTTATTCCAATTTATGTTGAAACACTGTTGTCGTTATTCGTCAGTTAATTTACTGTGTAAAGAAATAAGTTAAAAAGAGAACACACAGTGCGTAGTGGGGCGATCACTCTGTTGTAGAAATAATTCAGAAGCCAAGATCGCTTAAATATTGTTTACTGGATAACCGGTTTCAACACCCTAAAGGTGCCATCATCGGATCTGAATGTAGATTAACATTTATAAAATATTTGGTTATAACGATACATGAGGCAGCCCAGATGATGTTAGATCAGCTTGTCTCATTCGTTTATTACTTTTTAATTCATTAATTACACATAAAGTTAATTGGCGAATAATGACAACATTATTTCAACATAACTTAGAAAAAAACATTCGTAGATAATTCTGATAGAGAGGCAGGAAAATAAAATAATTAAAAAACCCAATATGGTATCGAACACGGGAATCAGTGTTAAGAAGGAACGACGGTAGCCACCGCTTCAATTGCGTTCTCGGCTGCAGAAGGTATCTACACTAGAGCAACAGCGCGTTGATAACTTTGACCGTCGTTTTCTCGGAAACGGTCGAGTGTCTGCAGATAAGCCGAAACACATGTTCGCTTATTTTGTCCTCTCCTTCACTGAGCAAAGTTTCGGGACAATCAGCCTACGACATTTGGCGAGTTCCCCTTGCTCGTCGAGTCGCTTCTTACGCCCGGCGAGAATTATGTATGCCTCCGAGTAAACTGCGCCACCTGGAAACACGGCGAGCGGGGATAAACACGTTTTCCTTCTTATAAGGCAACCTTCTACAGATAATATTCACGAAGTGTTCTTCAGGTTGCCTCAGATATTTCAGAAATGTTTCTTGCCTCAGGCCTGCCGCATATGCAAAACGTAAACATTTCATTTCATGTAATATTTATCAGGATAAGACATGACAAGAGTGGACCAGTCACTTCTGAGAAAAATTAGAGATTCTAAGTTGCTCCACTATGTAATGACACGGGCACGGGCTTGCGATCTGTCTTTTATGCCATCGATTTCCGTGTTACACATACTTGGCCACTGCGTTGCGGCTGCCATCTTGGAGGAGGCAGTCTGTTTCCTGCCAGCGCTGTTTCCGCAGCCAATATTAACCGCGACGAATCATTCAGTCAACGCTAAATGGCCCATCTGGCTGAGGCAGACAAGGGCGCTATAATACTCCATACAGAGGGATCTTCAAATGCCGACATAGCGAGAACTATGGGTCTTCACAAGTCGACGGTAGCCAGGTGGATCAGACGAAAGGAAGAGAGTGGTAACTTGAATGGGAGGCCTCATGGCCGTCGCCGCAAAACAACGCAAGCTCAGGATCAGCAGATACGCCGTTTCAGTGAGAACCACCCATTTGTCAACGCACGACAAATCAGCAAATTCATGAAGCTTGGAATGAGTTACTTGAATCTCCTAGTTCTGTGGCTCGAGTTGTGGGCTCAATGCCCAACAGACTTCCAGCTGTTGTGGAAGCCAAAGGAGGCTATACGCGATTTTTTTTTTACAGACTTATGTTTTATATAATTTCAAGGAAACGCAATAAGTGGAATGGGGACAAACAAATTAATTCACAGCAAGATATGTAATATTTAATTTGATAAGAGAAGAAATACTCACCTTATATATTCATTCAGTCTCTATAAAATACGTGACACACGTGTGTATGCAAGAAGGGTACAAAACAGTTCAGCACAAAATACAAATGTTGAGGAGAAGCTCCCCGATGAAGACGTAATTGCAGAACAAAGGTTGGGCTAGAAGGAGAGGTAAGGAGGCCCGAAAAAGCAGAACAAAATCAAATACCCAATAGACTTTGAGTAGTTGTCGCAGCAAAGGGCGGTTGGTATATGCGATTCGGAGCAACTGTACAAGAATAGTTTTATTTACTGATTTTTGAGGCTTTATTTTGTGACGGCTAAACAGTGCTGCATCATGAGACCCGCTATTTTTCCACATGTGGCTAAACATCAGAGCTGAAAAAATTTTGAGAGGTACCGAAGTTCTCTGGAAGAGTAAAGTGTTTTAGACAAGAAGATGATTTTTAGTTCATTTCATTTTAACCATTCACACTATGCTTCGACATTCTAATCTTTGATTTCATTTTATTATTACGTATCTTTCCTTCAGTGAAAGTCAACGGTAGTACGTTTCAAGATATGAAGAATAACTGGAAGTTTTTAATTTGTGGAATAGCGTATTTAACAGTTCATATTTTCAACAAATCTGTAGTTATAGGACATATTAAGAAGCAAGTAAAAATGGCACTGTGGAAAGATCAGGTTGGCCTCTAAAGGGTAACGACGGTAAAATAGCAAATACTAAACAATGGGTAACAACTATTGTTGATGGTGAGTAGCCGTAATCGATATGTCACTTTTCCGTAATTGTATTTCTGAAGTTTATCGTCAATCCTAGGACTGACATCGATACTCTGTTTTACGTAAAGAATACAACCTTCAAAATTTATTTAGCAGCGCAGAATATTAAATCACAGTTTATAGATCAGGAACCTAATCCAACTGCCTTTAATTTTATTTTCACGGATGACATTGAGACAGTAAATAACAAGAGAAATAAGAAAACTCTCAGAATCAATATAGAGAATTCAAGTATCATGTGAATTCAAAAGTTTGCTATAATAGCGATTAATTGCTTTTTACAGACCCCTTCATGCCTACGTTTTCCGTCAGACAGACAATGTTTGAAACTAGGACTAACGGGGTAAACAATTTTTGCACAAATTGTCAAATTGGAAGTCGGAGAGACAGTTATACAAATTACGATGACAACAAACGTTTTTCAAGTAAACTGATCACAGGAGGAATCCAACGCATTTATTGTGAGTTACATGCACAGTATGTAAACTGGCAACGCCACCAACACACAATACCACTAACAAGGGAACATCCCCATCGCACCGCCCTCAGATTTAGTTATAAGTTGATACAGGGGATAGGCCTTGAAAAACTGAACACAGATCAATCGAGAAAACAGGAAGAAGTTGTGTGGAAGTATGAAAAAAATAAGCAAAATATACAAACTGAGTAGTCCATGCGCAAGATAGGCAATATCAAGGATAGGGTGAGCTCAGGAGCGCCGTGATCCCGTGCTTAGCGCACGCAGCTGCGGAACGAGAGGTCCTTCCGTCAAATTTTCCCAGGAGTGAAAAGTTTAATTTTTATTTTCAGACAATTATTATCTGTCCGTCCGTCTGTCCGATGCGAGGTAACCGCGCCGTAGTATGATGACGCTACACCTAAAAAACATCGAAAGACATGACGTCAGTCGACTATAGCGCACGGAAGAGAGAGTATTCCTGCTAATGAGGCTCCCTGGCTGGCAGTTAACTGTTCGCTACTTTGGACGAGAGTGCATTAAATACGTGCGATGCATTGCGTGGGCAATATGAATCCAGCAAATATAGCTCGTGACTCCAATAACAATGTCAATGAATATTTTCCGAACTGTAAGGCATCGGAAAGTTCCTTAAGGGATCGAACGATTGTCGAACATTTGTATGATTATTTCCTACATTTGTTGAATAACAGTACGTGTGGTGATGATTGTCTGAAAATAAAAAAAAATCAAACAACTAACCCGAGGGAAGACTTAAACCAACGACCTCTCGTTCTACAGCTCCTCACGCTAACCACGCGACCACTGCGCTCCCGTGCTCAAGCTATCCTTGATGTTGCTTATCATGCACACGGACTACTCAGTTTGTTTGGTTTGAATATTTTTTTCATAGGTCCACACAACTTCTTCCTGTTTTTCGAATGATCTGTGTTCAGTTTTCAAGGCCTATCCACTGTGTCAACTTACAACTAAATCTGAGGAGGGTGCGATGGGGAGGTTCCCTTGTTAGCTATGAAACAACTGTAGCAAAACGGAGCATCCTCGTTATCCATGTGATGGATAAGATGACTAATTCGCAACATAAATGTCAATGTAAGCATCAGTTTCTGTTGGAACGTGCTTCCCGGACCAAATAACATACATTTCCTACGTCTTCAATGCGAATCATGTAGCAAATGTAATTTAAAGGACATAAAAATATCGAGTGAATTTACTAAAATAATTATGAACCACTTGAATTTGCATTCTACAGGCAATGTTCAGAAGTCTGGTGTAGGAGTACTGCATGCTCTAATTCGAAACAACAAAAATCAACAGAGTAACTATTATTGAACGTCATCAGGTCACTCATCGAGCATTCCTATGCAGTACTGTTACTGGTGACGTGTTATGATGCCTTTATCGTTAACTTCCTAAGAAGAAATGAAAGGCTGAGCCCCACCAAAAGACGTAAACTCGAGGAGAGAGTTGCGTGAACATATTATTTTACATCTGATAAATCCAAAAGTGTGTTTTGGGCTACGAATTCTGCCCCCAGGGTGTGTGCAACACAGCTGGAATTTGTTGCCAACAACTGAGTCACCTTTCGGTCACAGTGTAAGAAAATCGAGCAACAAAACTACATCACCTGTGCTACTGCATGATAACGCACTATGTTGATTTGAGAAACAAAACTATCCAGGAGATTGATAGGAAAGTCGTCTCTCAGGCACATTTGTATTGATAGGGAAGTCCTCTCTCAAGCACTTGTCCCTCTCGTCATATATTTGTAAAATTTTACCTTTCCCACTCTAGATCGATCAACCGTCAAGGCAATTCATTTCTAGACGAAAATACTTTTAAAACTACTCTGGTTTATTGACATCGTTAGAACAAGTAGGTTTCTACAGGCGTAGAATTTGTAAACAACTTTAGCATTGTCATATCGTTTTAGATATCGTGAAAGAAAATTCTGCTGCTAATTAATTTCTCTTTGATAATTACTGTTGCGTTTAGTAAACTAATGGAAAATGCAATTAAAATATTCACTGTACTAATACAAACTAAAGTCAGCTTAATACAGAAACATCACGACGGCAGTCTATCTTAATAAAGCATTAAGTTTCTGTGAGACAATTGGGCTTATTTTAACACGAATTAGTAGGATATTACAGACTTTACACTTAGAAAAGATCTGTATTTATTTCATTTCCTGTACCATTCGTAAGTGTTATGAAAATGGGGCTTTTCATAGATAAAATTATGTATTCACAACAACAACAAAATGTCGGC
This sequence comes from Schistocerca nitens, assembly GCF_023898315.1. Lineage (NCBI taxonomy): Eukaryota > Metazoa > Arthropoda > Insecta > Orthoptera > Acrididae > Schistocerca > Schistocerca nitens. The sequence continues at coordinate 1,072,701,393 of NC_064615.1, read as the reverse complement.
AGAAAACAAAAGTGGCATTATGAATCTGGCAGTACCGTAAGGTTTTCACTCTGACACTAAGAGTTACTGAAAGTAGCAAGAAGAATTTTGCTCGAGCGTTGTCTTACGATTCCCTTATTAAGTTTTTATCTGCCTGCTTGTAGCTGTGCTACAAAAGAATTAAAAATCTGGCTTTCAGCAAGTCTCGAAAGGCGAACAAAAGCAGCTTGCACCTGGTTACTAAGCATGTTACCTGGGGACTGGTTTTTTCTTAAAGCGGGAAGACATCCTTTTGTGGTTCAATTGGCAAATGTCAGTCAGACGTGTGACGTTAGTCTAAGCGTTTCGGCGTGTTGAATTTGTACCAATGATTTTTCTACACGTTTTTTCTGTCCCAAATAGAGTTGAAGTCTCCCATTAGTATTTTCACGTCATCTTGGTGAATTTTGCTCATGGTATTTTCGAGTGTGTTCCAGAATTTTTCAACATTGTCGGTGTTTTTCTTATTTTCGATGTTGGTGGGTTCAAATGGTTCAAATGGCTCTGAGCACTATGGGACTTAACTGCTGTGGTCATCAGTCCCCTAGAACTTAGAACTAGTTAAACCTAACTAACCTAAGGACATCGCACACATCCATGCCCGAGGCAGGATGCGAACCTGCGACCGTAGCGGTCGCGCGGTTCCAGACTGTAGCGCCTAGAACCTCTCGAACACTCCGGCCGTCGATGTTGGTGGGGACACGTGCATTGATGAGTGTATATGTTTTACTGGGGCTCTGAATGACCATAGTCATAAGTCGCTTGTTGACGGGCCAGCCGCGGTGGCCGAGCGGTTCTTGGCTCTTCAGTCTGGAACCGCGCGACTGCTACGGTCGCAGGTTCGAATCCAGCCTTGGGCATGAATTTGTGTGATGTCCTTAGATTAGCTATGTATAAGTAGTTCTAAGTTCTAGGAGACTGATGACCTCCACTGTTAAGTTCCATAGTGCTCAGAGCCATTGGAACCTTTTGATTGTCGATCGGTGTGAATTCTTTGGCAGAGTTGATAGATCGGTGTTCGAGAAATGCAATGCCGAAGATTGGTACGCCTTTCGTTACCTTTTGTTGTATTCTACTCTTGAAGATGCAATGGTTTCCCTAATACACGGTTTCATTGTCAGTTAGTCGTGGTTCTTGAAGTGCAAGGATGAGAATTTTTTGTCGGTCCATTTCTTTTGTGAGATTATTTAGTTTTCGTGTTTGGATCAAGGTATCGATGTTTACTTTTAAATGCATGTTTTTTGCTTGTAGGGAAATTTACCAGAGATCTTCGATATTCTCTGTCGTGCTAACCTGGACTCCCCAGAATCCGAAAATCCAACTGCCGCCTGTCGACAGCCGGGTTGTGTACCACCTGGGATAAAGTTGACTTTGCTTGCATAGTTTACGTTTGCTTGTGTTTCATTGGTTGTGCTTGGGTGATACCAGGACCGGACAGGACCAGAGGGTGTTGAAGCCTTTGAAAGCAAATATTTTCAGCCAAGCTCATTGAGCTAACACGGTGACCAGAGTAACGGTGATTTTCACTCAGACGTGTCTGGATTTTGCGTTCAACGGATTGAGTAGCCGTTCAGGATTGTGTTAGTATTTGGTTCACCCCTAGTATTTGATTTCCTCGGTACCACCCATATGGGGGAGGGTTTCCACTATCCGCCACACGCGATTATTATTATTATTATTATTATTATTATTATTATTATTGTCATTATGTCTCAGCAAATCCCATATGGTGTATCTTCCCACCACTAAAATAGATGTGTATTGTTCGATTCAGTATTTCCATCACATAAATGTGGTTTATAATTACGTTACATTGCTACTAGTAGACATATTTCTCACTTTTTCTTAGACAGTTGCTACCTGTTACTCCATCATAGGAATTTATGTGCGAAGCATTGTTGAAATACAGACGTTCAAATTATCCGATTTCTGTAATTTCATTTCGATACCAGATCGTTCTAATCGGATTCAGCCAGGTAGTCTTAATGTGGATATCCGACCACGACTGTCATCATATGATAGACTGTGTAAACCACATTCTTTATCGGACTGTTGAATATAGATCACTTATCTATGACAGGACCTGAATTCTTAAACACTGTGGAAAATAATAATCCGATGTGCTTATTACAAATACGTTATTCCAATATAAATATGTGAACTAACGAGATAACAGTTTATTTACAGGAGCAGAACTAATGTTCAAATGTTCAAATGTGTGTGAAATCGTATGGGACTTAATTGCTAAGGTCATCAGTACCTAAGCTTACACACTACTTAACCTAAATCATCCTAAGGACAAACACACACACCCATGCCCGAGGGAGGACTCGAACCTCCGCCGGGATCAGCCACGCAGCTCATGACTGCAGCGCCCCTGACCGCTCGGCTAATCCCGCGCGGCTACTAAAAGTATACTCGTCCACAAAACCCATGTGGACAATTATCTGATAATCGGTCAAGCTTTGCTTTGTCGCAGCTCTTTGGGATACAAGTCCATTTACTTTCAGGCTCTTACATACAATTCTTGCAATGCAAGGTAATTGAAAAAACTCATCCACTCGACGCCAACTGAGGAACTGACTGGTGCATGTGTTGTTCAACACACAGTAGTTGTCACCCTCACTGGAATCAATGAGTGTGTGAGTGTGTGAGTGTGTGTGTGTGTGTGTGTGTGTGTGTGTGTGTGTGTGTGTGTGTGTGTGTGTGTGTGTGTGTGTGTGTGAGTGAGTTTTTGTGTTAATGCACAATCTGAATCAATACTATTAACATCAGACAGACAACCGGGCATCAAATATGACTGTAAAGTATGTTAATGCGATGGGAAGTTACAAACTGAATTTTCATCTAACCCACGTCCTGCATATTACGTTAAGTAAGATGTATTAACTCCATAGTATCGTTAGCAGAGAGTGCGCTCTTGTTGTCGAGGCCTGCGACAAGCGCAGCGATCAGCACTGCCCAATGCCGCCGCGATTTGTTTATGTTGGTTCAAATGGTTCAAATGGCTCTGAGCACTATGGGACTCAACTGCTGAGGTCATTAGTCCCCTAGAACTTAGAACTAGTTAAACCTAACTAACCTAAGGACATCACAAACATCCATGCCCGAGGCAGGATTCGAACCTGCGACCGTAGCGGCCTCGCGGTGCCAGACTGCAGCGCCTTTAACCGCTCGGCCACTTCGGCCGGCTTGTTTATGTTGGCTGAGCGTGGACACTGCAGCAGACGCTTCGCCATAAACAGAAAGAAATCACCTTGGCTCTGACTGCAGTGAGCGGATATCACTGCCTGCGTGTTCTTATAGTAACCAACGTGAGACTCTACTCACAGGTGCCATGGAGCAATTGCAACGGGTATCATGTCATTAGTCATGAGAATATTAACCAGTGATGAAATGTCCACTCTATTTGAATCCTAAGAAAATAGGAACCTTCTCACAAAGGAATGTGAGGTGATATCAAAATTTATCCAACATACAAAAATTAACTGCAGGGCTTTCATGTATGCAGTAGTAGCACACAAGGAAATAATATGTCTTGGAAGCGTATATTTCATTTCCTCTTCTCATATTAACGTCCTTGTTTTAGAATGAAGTGAGAAAAGTAACGCGAAAAACTTAAGTTCCTGAGAAGCATATAAGTCATTTCCTCGTCTCATATCATAGCTTTTGTTTTAGTATGAGGTGAAAAAATAAACAGTTTACGGCTCTGAAACATAATATGACACCAGATTGATATAATCCATTTGTTAAAATATATATAAAAATCGTGGTTGAATGCTAAATGTGATAACCAGTGACACCAGATTCTTATCGTACGCGATATCGGAAACGCAAGAAGCAGGGAGCTGTCCATTCTTTTGTCCTAAAGAGCTGCGACAAAGCAAAGCTTGACCGATTATCAGATAATTGTCCACATGGCTTTTGTGGACGAGTATACTTTTAGTAGCCGCGCGGGATTAGCCGAGCGGTCAGGGGCGCTGCAGTCATGAGCTGCGTGGCTGATCCCGGCGGAGGTTCGAGTCCTCCCTCGGGCATGGGTGTGTGTGTTTGTCCTTAGGATGATTTAGGTTAAGTAGTGTGTAAGCTTAGGTACTGATGACCTTAGCAGTTAAGTCCCATACGATTTCACACACATTTGAACATTTGAACATTAGTTCTGCTCCTGTAAATAAACTGTTATCTCGTTAGTTCACATATTTATATTGGAATAACGTATTTGTAATAAGCACATCGGATTATTATTTTCCACAGTGTTTAAGAATTCAGGTCCTGTCATAGATAAGTGATCTATATTCAACAGTCCGATAAAGAATGTGGTTTACACAGTCTATCATATTATGACAGTCGTGGTCGGATATCCACATTAAGACTACCTGGCTGAATCCGATTAGAACGATCTGGTATCGAAATGAAATTACAGAAATCGGATAATTTGAACGTCTGTATTTCAACAATGCTTCGCACATAAATTCCTATGATGGAGTAACAGGTAGCAACTGTCTAAGAAAAAGTGAGAAATATGTCTACTAGTAGCAATGTAACGTAATTATAAACCACATTTATGTGATGGAAATACTGAATCGAACAATACACATCTATTTCAGTGGTGGGAAGATACACCATATGGGATTTGCTGAGACATAATGACAATAATAATAATAATAATAATAATAATAATAATAATAATAATAATAATAATAATAATAATAATAATAATAATAATAATAATCGCGTGTGGCGGATAGTGGAAACCCTCCCCCATATGGGTGGTACCGAGGAAATCAAATACTAGGGGTGAACCAAATACTAACACAATCCTGAACGGCTACTCAATCCGTTGAACGCAAAATCCAGACACGTCTGAGTGAAAATCACCGTTACTCTGGTCACCGTGTTAGCTCAATGAGCTTGGCTGAAAATATTTGCTTTCAAAGGCTTCAACACCCTCTGGTCCTGTCCGGTCCTGGTATCACCCAAGCACAACCAATGAAACACAAGCAAACGTAAACTATGCAAGCAAAGTCAACTTTATCCCAGGTGGTACACAACCCGGCTGTCGACAGGCGGCAGTTGGATTTTCGGATTCTGGGGAGTCCAGGTTAGCACGACAGAGAATATCGAAGATCTCTGGTAAATTTCCCTACAAGCAAAAAACATGCATTTAAAAGTAAACATCGATACCTTGATCCAAACACGAAAACTAAATAATCTCACAAAAGAAATGGACCGACAAAAAATTCTCATCCTTGCACTTCAAGAACCACGACTAACTGACAATGAAACCGTGCATTAGGGAAACCATTGCATCTTCAAGAGCAGAATACAACAAAAGGTAACGAAAGGCGTACCAATCTTCGGCATCGCATTTCTCGAACACCGATCTATCAACTCTGCCAAAGAATTCACACCGATCGACAATCAAAAGGTTCCGAGCACTATGGAACTTAACAGTGGAGGTCATCAGTCTCCTAGAACTTAGAACTACTTATACCTATCTAATCTAAGGACATCACACAAATTCATGCCCAAGGCTGGATTCGAACCTGCGACCGTAGCAGTCGCGCGGTTCCGGACTGAAGAGCCAAGAACCGCTCGGCCACCGCGGCTGGCCCGTCAACAAGCGACTTATGACTATGGTCATTCAGAGCCCCAGTAAAACATATACACTCATCAATGCACGTGTCCCCACCAACATCGACGGCCGGAGTGTTCGAGAGGTTCTAGGCGCTACAGTCTGGAACCGCGCGACCGCTACGGTCGCAGGTTCGCATCCTGCCTCGGGCATGGATGTGTGCGATGTCCTTAGGTTAGTTAGGTTTAACTAGTTCTAAGTTCTAGGGGACTGATGACCACAGCAGTTAAGTCCCATAGTGCTCAGAGCCATTTGAACCATTTGAACCCACCAACATCGAAAATAAGAAAAACACCGACAATGTTGAAAAATTCTGGAACACACTCGAAAATACCATGAGCAAAATTCACCAAGATGACGTGAAAATACTAATGGGAGACTTCAACTCTATTTGGGACAGAAAAAACGTGTAGAAAAATCATTGGTACAAATTCAACACGCCGAAACGCTTAGACTAACGTCACACGTCTGACTGACATTTGCCAATTGAACCACAAAAGGATGTCTTCCCGCTTTAAGAAAAAACCAGTCCCCAGGTAACATGCTTAGTAACCAGGTGCAAGCTGCTTTTGTTCGCCTTTCGAGACTTGCTGAAAGCCAGATTTTTAATTCTTTTGTAGCACAGCTACAAGCAGGCAGATAAAAACTTAATAAGGGAATCGTAAGACAACGCTCGAGCAAAATTCTTCTTGCTACTTTCAGTAACTCTTAGTGTCAGAGTGAAAACCTTACGGTACTGCCAGATTCATAATGCCACTTTTGTTTTCTGCCGACATTTTGTTGTTGTTGTGAATACATAATTTTATCTATGAAAAGCCCCATTTTCATAACACTTACGAATGGTACAGGAAATGAAATAAATACAGATCTTTTCTAAGTGTAAAGTCTGTAATATCCTACTAATTCGTGTTAAAATAAGCCCAATTGTCTCACAGAAACTTAATGCTTTATTAAGATAGACTGCCGTCGTGATGTTTCTGTATTAAGCTGACTTTAGTTTGTATTAGTACAGTGAATATTTTAATTGCATTTTCCATTAGTTTACTAAACGCAACAGTAATTATCAAAGAGAAATTAATTAGCAGCAGAATTTTCTTTCACGATATCTAAAACGATATGACAATGCTAAAGTTGTTTACAAATTCTACGCCTGTAGAAACCTACTTGTTCTAACGATGTCAATAAACCAGAGTAGTTTTAAAAGTATTTTCGTCTAGAAATGAATTGCCTTGACGGTTGATCGATCTAGAGTGGGAAAGGTAAAATTTTACAAATATATGACGAGAGGGACAAGTGCTTGAGAGAGGACTTCCCTATCAATACAAATGTGCCTGAGAGACGACTTTCCTATCAATCTCCTGGATAGTTTTGTTTCTCAAATCAACATAGTGCGTTATCATGCAGTAGCACAGGTGATGTAGTTTTGTTGCTCGATTTTCTTACACTGTGACGGAAAGGTGTCTCAGTTGTTGGCAACAAATTCCAGCTGTGTTGCACACACCCTGGGGGCAGAATTCGTAGCCCAAAACACACTTTTGGATTTATCAGATGTAAAATAATATGTTCACGCAACTCTTTCCTCGAGTTTACGTCTTTTGGTGGGGCTCAGCCTTTCATTTCTTCTTAGGAAGTTAACGATAAAGGCATCATAACACGTCACCAGTAACAGTACTGCATAGGAATGCTCGGTGAGTGACCGGATGACGTTCAATAATAGTTACTCTGTTGATTTTTGTTGTTTCGATTTAGAGCATGCAGTACTCCTACACCAGACTTCTGAACATTGCCTGTAGAATGCAAATTCAAGTGGTTCATAATTATTTTAGTAAATTCACTCGATATTTTTATGTCCTTTAAATTACATTTGCTACATGATTCGCATTGAAGACGTAGGAAATGTATGTTATTTGGTCCGGGAAGCACGTTCCAACAGAAACTAATTCGCAACATAAATGTCAATGTAAGCATCAGTCATCTTATCCATCACATGGATAACGAGGATGCTCCGTTTTGCTACAGTTGTTTCATAGCTAACAAGGGAACCTCCCCATCGCACCCTCCTCAGATTTAGTTATAAGTTGACACAGTGGATAGGCCTTGAAAACTGAACACAGATCATTCGAAAAACAGGAAGAAGTTGTGTGGACCTATGAAAAAAATATTCAAACCAAACAAACTGAGTAGTCCGTGTGCATGATAAGCAACATCAAGGATAGCTTGAGCACGGGAGCGCAGTGGTCGCGTGGTTAGCGTGAGGAGCTGCAGAACGAGAGGTCGTTGGTTTAAGGCTTCCCTCGGGTTAGTTGTTTGATTTTTTTTATTTTCAGACAATCATCACCACACGTACTGTTATTCAACAAATGTAGGAAATAATCATACAAATGTTCGACAATCGTTCGATCCCTTAAGGAACTTTCCGATGCCTTACAGTTCGGAAAATATTCATTGACATTGTTATTGGAGTCACGAGCTATATTTGCTGGATTCATATTGCCCACGCAATGCATCGCACGTATTTAATGCACTCTCGTCCAAAGTAGCGAACAGTTAACTGCCAGCCAGGGAGCCTCATTAGCAGGAATACTCTCTCTTCCGTGCGCTATAGTCGACTGACGTCATGTCTTTCGATGTTTTTTAGGTGTAGCGTCATCATACTACGGCGCGGTTACCTCGCATCGGACAGACGGACGGACAGATAATAATTGTCTGAAAATAAAAATTAAACTTTTCACTCCTGGGAAAATTTGACGGAAGGACCTCTCGTTCCGCAGCTGCGTGCGCTAAGCACGGGATCACGGCGCTCCTGAGCTCACCCTATCCTTGATATTGCCTATCTTGCGCATGGACTACTCAGTTTGTATATTTTGCTTATTTTTTTCATACTTCCACACAACTTCTTCCTGTTTTCTCGATTGATCTGTGTTCAGTTTTTCAAGGCCTATCCCCTGTATCAACTTATAACTAAATCTGAGGGCGGTGCGATGGGGATGTTCCCTTGTTAGTGGTATTGTGTGTTGGTGGCGTTGCCAGTTTACATACTGTGCATGTAACTCACAATAAATGCGTTGGATTCCTCCTGTGATCAGTTTACTTGAAAAACGTTTGTTGTCATCGTAATTTGTGTAACTGTCTCTCCGACTTCCAATTTGACAATTTGTGCAAAAATTGTTTACCTCGTTAGTCCTAGTTTCAAACATTGTCTGTCGGACGGAAAACGTAGGCATGAAGGGGTCTGTAAAAAGCAATTAATCGCTATTATAGCAAACTTTTGAATTCACATGATACTTGAATTCTCTATATTGATTCTGAGAGTTTTCTTATTTCTCTTGTTATTTACTGTCTCAATGTCATCCGTGAAAATAAAATTAAAGGCAGTTGGATTAGGTTCCTGATCTATAAACTGTGATTTAATATTCTGCGCTGCTAAATAAATTTTGAAGGTTGTATTCTTTACGTAAAACAGAGTATCGATGTCAGTCCTAGGATTGACGATAAACTTCAGAAATACAATTACGGAAAAGTGACATATCGATTATGGCTCCTCACCATCAACAATAGTTGTTACCCATAGTTTCATATTTGCTATTTTATCGTCGTTACCCTTATAGACCAACCTGATCATTCCACAATGCCATTTTTGACTCGCTTCTTAATATGTCCTATAACTACAGATTTGTCGAAAATAATAACTGTTAAATACGCTTTCCACAAATTAGAAACTTCCAGTTATTCTTCATATCTTGAAACTTACTACCGTTGACTTTCACTGGAGAAAAGATACATAATAATAAAATGAAATCAAAGATTAGAATGTCAAATCATAGTGTGAATGGTTAAAATGAAATGAACTAAAAATCATCTCCTTGTCTAAAAGACGTTATTCTTCCAGAGAACTTCGGCACCTCAAAATTTTTTACACCTCTGATGTTCAGCCACATGTGGACAAATAGCGGGTCCCATGATGCAGCACTGTTTAGCCGTCACAAAATGAAGCCTCAAAAATCAGTCCACATTCCATTTACTGCGTTTCCTTGAAATTATATAAAATATACGTCTGTAAGTAAAAAAAAAAAAGACGAAGAAGAAAGAAACAAAGCTTGAAACAGCTGATTGGTGAAGCCTCCTTTGGCTTCCACAACAGCTCGAAGTCTGTTGGGCATTGAGCCCACAACTCGAGCCACATAACTAGGAGATTCAAGTAACTCATTCCAAGCGTCATGAATCACATCAGAAAGCTGTCGGCGAGTCGACGGTGACTGCCCTTTTCTCGTATTACTCTGACCATTTCTGCCCAGATATTCTCAATGGGATTCGTGTCAGCTCCTTTAGGTGGCCATTCCGTTACAGTAATATTACTATGGTCGTCGACCCGCCTCTTAACCACACGTGCCATATGAATAGACGAGCGATCTTGTTGGAACATGATCTGATCATCGCCAAATCTTGCTGCCACAGCAGGCAACATCACGTTCTCCAGAATTGATATGTAATTGCGCGCATCGAATCTTCCTTCCACTTCCCACAGGAGCCCACACCCTTCGGCCGATATCCACGCCCATACCGTTACCGACTACAAAGGCTCTGAGCACTGTGGGACTTAACATCTGTGGTCATCAGTCCCCTAGAACGTAGAACTACTTAAACCTAACTAACCTAAGGACATCACACACATCCATGCGCGAGGCAGGATTCGAACCTGCGACCGTAGCGGTCACGCGGTTCCAGACTGAAGCGCCTCGAACCGCACGGCCACACCGGCCGGCACCGACAACCTGCCACTCCTTCGGCAACTGTAAATATATTTTCGATTATACCTAGCACATTTAGGCCGGTAAACTAGTACTTTTCCGGATGATGCCGTAGAGAAAACTTTTTGGTGCGTGAAAATCACTCGCCTCCATAACTGGAGAGGTTTGTCGCCATTTTCAGTAGCAAAAGCAAGGCAAGCTTCTCTTTGGGAAACAGTCAATGTCTCTTTCACAGCAGCGCTTCTTGCTCTGTCCACCTTCCCTTACACGAGGAGTGACGGTCTTACTGCTAACATTGAGACCCAAAGTTTGCCGAATTTGTCGTGCGTTGACAAATGGGTGGTTCTCACTGAAACGGCGTATCTGCTGATCTTGAGCTGCTGTTGTTTTGCGGCGACGGCCATGAGGCCTCCCATTCAAGTTACCACTCTCTTCCTTTCGTCTGATCCACCTGGCTACCGTCGACTTGTGAAGACCCATAGTTCTCGCTATGTCGGCATTTGAAGATCCCTCTGCATGGAGTTCTATTATAGCGCCCTTGTCTGCCTCAGCCAGATGGGCCATTTAGCGTTGACTGAATGATTCGTCGCGGTTAATATTGGCTGCGGAAACAGCGCTGGCAGGAAACAGACTGCCTCCTCCACGATGGCAGCCACAACGCAGTGGCCAAGTATGTGTAACACGGAAATCGATGGCATAAAAGACAGATCGCAAGCCCATACCCGTGTCATTACATAGTGGAGCAACTTAAAATCTCTAATTTTTCTCAGAAGGGACTGGTCCACTCTTGTCATGTCTTATCCTGATAAATATTACATGAAATGAAATGTTTACGTTTTGCATATGCGGCAGGCCTGACGCAAGAAACATTTCTGAAATATCTGAGGCAACATGAAGAACACTTCATGAATTTTATCTGTAGAGGGTTGCCTTACAAGAAGGAAAACGTGTTTATCCCCGCTCGCCGTGTTTCCAGGTGGCGCAGTTTACTCGGAGGCATACATAATTCTCGCCGGGCGTAAGAAGCGACTCGACGAGCGAGGGGAACTCGCCAAGTGTCATAGGCTGATTGTCCCGAAACTTTGCTCACAAGGGGAGGCCGCCAAATGTGAAATTCAGATTCGATTCATACTGCGCATAATAAAAGCTCATGGCCAGAGGTGTAATGTGGCAAAGCACCAAGATGCACTTCTCAGCTGTTGTCGGGAAAATCGACAGTTAGAAGAAACCGTTGCGGTGAAATACTCTCTACGATTAATAATTTTCTACAGCGTCGTGGCGCAGCGGTAAGCGCTCGAGTTCGTAATCCGAAGGTCGCCGTATCGAATCTCACGCCATGCAACATTTTTTTATTATTATTATTTTTTTGTAATTCAAATATATATATATATAAACTGTTAATGAATTGCTTATGCATGTTGGTGAAGGCGGCTCGCTCTCCAATTGTACCGCCTCCATTTTACCGTTTGTTTAACAGGGTGTACCAAAGCTCTCACGTCCGCACTGATTTTCGACGGTGTTATAAGTTGTGCTAGGGACCGCATCTACCTTCTTTCGAAGTTAGCAGGCAACTACGCTGTTATGCGGCGGCTCGTTTCGGCCCATTCAACATCTGTCCTTCAAGTGTAACGAGCGATTAACGGAGTTTATATTTCATACCTGCCACAGCAAATTTGTGTTCGTGGGGTTTCTATTCTAATTCGAACGTTTGACTTACGCTATACGTATTCGTTTCGGAATATCGTTTCTACGTCTTCCGCTAACTATACGTGGTTAACATTATGAAGACAATTAATAACATTTGTGAAATACAAATTTGTTTGCGGAAAACATAATGATGTTCGAAGTCGCCAGTTTTTCCACGACAAACGACTTTCAACAACTTATTATATGCATAATTGTTGCAACCTGTTGCCGGGAATTATATATATATATATATATATATATATATGTGTGTGTGTGTGTGTGTGTGTGTGTGTGTGTGTGTGTTTATACACACATTTGAATTACAAAAAACAAATACTAAAAAAAAAAAGTTGCATGGAGCGAGATTCGATCCGCCGACCTTCGGATTACGAACTCGAGCGCTTACCGCTGCGCCACGACGCTGTAGAAAATTATGAATCGTAGAGAGTATTTCACCGCAGCGGTTTCTTCTAACTGTCGATTTTCTCGACAACGGCTGAGAAGTGCATCTTGGTGCTTTGCCACATTACACCTCTGGCCATGAGCTTTTATTATGCGCAGTATGAATCGAATCTGAATTTCACAATTGGCGGCCTCCCCTTGTCAGTGAAGGAGAGGACAAAATAAGCGAACTTGTGTTTCGGCTTATCTGCAGACACTCGACCGTTTCCGAGAAAACGACGGCCAAAGTTATCAACGCGCTGTTGCGCTAGTGTAGATACATTCTGCAGCTGAGAACGCAATTGAAGCGGTGGCTCAGTGGCTACCGTCGTTCCTTCTTAGCATTGATTCCCGTGTTCGAGACCATATTGGGTTTTTTAATTATTTTATTTTCCTGCCTCTCTATCAGAATTATCTTCGAATGTTTTTTTTTCTAATTTATGTTGAAATAATGTTGTCATTACTCGACAATTAACTTTATGTGTAATTAATGAATTAAAAAAATAATAAACGAATGAGACAAGCTGATATAAAATCATCTCGTCTGCCTCATGTATCGTTATATCCAAATGGTTTATCAATGTTAATCTACATTTAGATCCGATAATGGCACCTTTAGTGTGTTGAAACCGGTTATCCAGTAGACAGTATTTAAGCGATCTTGGCTTCTGAATTATTTCTACAACAGAGTGATCGCCCCACTACGCACTGTGTGTTCCCTTTTTAACTTATTTCTTTACACAGTAAATTAACTGACGAATAACGACAACAGTGTTTCATCATAAATTGGAATAAACATTCGTAGATAATTCAGAGAGTGAGGGGGGAAAAAAGGAAAAACCGGGTTTCGAACTCGCAGCGCAAAGTTCCGAAGTCGCTATGGTAGCCGCAGAGCCACCGCTTCAGTTGAATCCTTAACCGCTAAGCGGTATCTACACCATAGCAACAACGCATTGAACACTTTGACCGTCGTTTTCTCAGAAGCGGTAGAGTTTAAGCTTATTTTGTCCCCTCTTTCAATGAGCGTAGTTAAAAGCAAGATCGGGGTCTGACACTTGGCGTGCCCCCTCGTAAATTGCGTGCGTTGGGATTCAGTAGACAGAATGCGTCCACTTTCCTCGACTACTCATTGACATGTGTGGAAACTTTCTTTGTTGTAGTTGCACTTTGCATTATGAGGGCTGGTTTTCCTGATGAGGATCTACTTATGGACTTTGCTCCTAATTTACGTTACTGTGTAGTAGACCTACTGCAACTACTTAAACCGGAAACGTTTGTTTGTTTGGATACTCCGCTTCTTAGTTGCTACATTTCGCTAAAATATTTTCCTTTTTTTCAAAACGGCAAGTTAAGATGACCACTGCAACATGGTAAGATCAGTAACAATTTAATACTTTGAAACAGTTATGTGTGGTGTACGAGGAGTCTACTGTTGTTGACTGAGGAATACATTAAAGACGAAAGCTGCGTCCAATAACAATAATTAACTTTCGGTTACATGACAAAACACAAGTCGAAGCACTGTCAGTTCATCTCAGTACCCAGTAAAACTTAAACTGGAAAGATCGAAAACATACTTTTGTGGGGAAGGCAAACGAATGACTGCGTTTTATTGGCCGCACACTAAGAATACGCAACAGGCCAACTGAAAACACTGCCTACACTACGTTTGTCCGTCCACTGCTATAATATCCTTGACAGACGTGATTGACTGTGCACGCAAAAACGTCCAAGGAACGGTAGCACGCTTTGTAATGTCACGAAATAGGGGAGAGAGGATCCCAGATTTGATAATCGAGTTTGGGTAACATTCATGAAAACATATGCGTTTTTCGTTGCCACGCGATCTTTTCACGAAATTTAAATCACCACCATATGTTCTGAATGCCAAAACATTATTTCCTAGGGTACTTACACAAGAAGAAACCATAGTAATAATGTAATTCAAGGCTCGCAAGAAAAGATTTAAGTAGTCCCTTTTCCCGCACACTGTTAATGAGTGGGACGGTAGAGAAATAATCCGAAACTTCTGCCAGGCACGTAAGTCCGGATTGCAAAGAAATCCTGTTGATGTACTCATGTAGATGTAACAACGAAATTATGTTGTAATTACGACATGTGACTTTCACTTGATCTGAACATCGAAGTTGTTTACTGTTTATTTACTTTTTGTTCATTAATTTCAGCCATATACGAACACCTAGGCGCGTTAAAGTGATATTGAAATAAAGTGTCATGCATGGACCAATAACAATAAGTTCCCACCTACTTGTTATAGTACTGCATTATCTGCCAGCGTATTCAGAAGTGGATATCGCATACGAAGTTCCTAGGGTGTTTGTCGAAGTCGTCTGCAATATCCATTACAAAGTCTGAATGTAGCTTCGTAAAAGTTCCGTGATCAAACGATCTGAGTTGCTGGAGAATACAGTTTATCCTCATTAGACAGTATATATTTTCATTATACATGAGGTGAGTAGGGTTTCGCCGCGTTGCGGTGGCCGAGCGGTTCCAGGCGCTTCAGTGACGAACCGCACGGCTGCTTCAGTCGCAGGTTGGAATTCTACCTCGGGCATAGATGTCTGTGATGCCCTTAGGCTAGCTAGGTTTAAGTAGTTCTAGGTCTAGGGGCTGATGACCTAAGCAGTTAGGTCGCATAGTTCTTGAAGCCATTTTTTGACCTTTCGCGTAAATTTTCTTTACATAAACCGTCGTATCTTTTGATTGCGTTGACATAGAAGCTCACTTTTTTACACCAGCAAGGGACCGGCTACAGCAAGAAGTGCGATACATTTCCGCTTATTATGTCCACCCGTTCTGGAGGTAAACGGGTTTTAAGGGTTGGGTAGACCGATAGACGGTCAAGAAAGTGAGACTAGTAGGGTTCCGTTTTTACCGGTTTAGGTGACGAAATCCTAACAACGAAAACACTGAAGATGAGGGCCGCATAAATAACACCCGCTACTCTTTATTCGAAATGTTCTAGTTGCTGTCGATACATAAGCATATTAGTCGTAGCTACGTTTTCGATCCAAATCACGTTTACAGGAATGCAAATAGAATGTATTTGCCTATACACGTGGTAATTCACATCCCAGTATTAATGCCACCGCGTTTTAGAAGTATGAACATTCTCATTGCTAGCTAGCTTAAGAAACACTTCTTCTAATGAACGTTTTCTGGCTGTGGCGAGTCTAGTGGAGAATTCTAAACAATGCAGAATACGTTTGGCAGCTATGTAGCCGTTTATTTCCTGGGGTGGTGCAGAATTATCCTACAAAATTTACTCTCTAATAACAGTAATTTGTTATTTCGATAATCATCCCGAATGATTGTCGCATAAGTGGTGACATAAAGGAAGAAAATTCATGTTTTTGAGTCCAGAAAGCTCTATGCAACAGAAACTGCAGATTTTTATTGCGAAATTGCCGGCTTGTTCATGTCTGGGGTAATAATAGAGGGCTGTTTGCCTAGGTTGTCTGCTAGCATAGTGAAAGGAAGGTCTGGTTTGTTTTCGGTTCTAATCTCTATGGAGGCAGGTAGAATATCAGTAAAGCAATTTTAAGAAATTCTCGCGCACCCAATACGATTTATCGCTACCTTTATTCTGTACTGGCGCTCTGTGGATGTCAATATGACACTCTTGTAGAATTTCATACATGATACTGCCTCCTTTTTCCGCTTCTGTCAATAATGGAATTGACTTAAGTGTGGCACTGAATGATGTTTAAGTGAATTTCGTTATGAATCTTCACGCATTGCTAAATTTGCACACTTTCATGGTAGGTCAGCAATGGTAATCCAGTATGACTGGTCTGAACGTTGACACAGACCGTTTCGCGGGCGAATGCGGATAATATTTTGCTAATTCGTAACGGTCTGGGGTTCTTTGTCTGTTGTCTGGATAAGCTGAAATTCATTTTTATTCGTCCGTTTCATACAAATTAGCGTTTCTTCTTTCAGTTCTGTCTTATGTTTACGTGTTGTATTTAACACACTAATCAGCATTAATATAGTCTTAGAAATTATGGAATACAGTCTAAAAAAGTTCAGATAGTTTGTCAATTTCACGCCTGCGCATAGTATGTTGGTAGCACTTCGTCGCCTTGCCTGTTATGCTGTGTAGCAGACTTTAAAGCCGTGCGGATCAGCATAACGAAAAGGCGAGGGGTCTCGCTCGTTTTGTCCACGACTGTACATCGATTTCAAAAACTCCTGGGAAGGTTAGATAGTAATTTGTGCCGCATGTGTTGCGCCTACGATTGCATTTGTGCTCAATTATTTCAGCTCACTACTGTTCATACTTTGCCACGCTTAGCTTCAGAAT
This sequence comes from Schistocerca nitens, assembly GCF_023898315.1. Lineage (NCBI taxonomy): Eukaryota > Metazoa > Arthropoda > Insecta > Orthoptera > Acrididae > Schistocerca > Schistocerca nitens. Next base: position 1,072,684,538 of record NC_064615.1, on the reverse strand, counting down.
AACGTACGGAAAAAGTGTTCAGTTTGATTCCAATTCCCGTGTAAATGTAGTAAATACATTACGAAAAGATGGGGTATTGAATTGACTGAGGGACTAAGGACTGTCTATTTACGTGTGCTCTTAGTCGGCCGCGACGACGCGCGATCGCCATGTTGACAGTTTCCAACATGAATACATCATCCCGAGTTCATAGTGTACACACTAAAATCCTGACGAGTGGAAGTTTGGTTAGGTTGAGTATGTCACTCTACCTCTACATTTTAAAATTCTTGCTCCTTGACAGACTTTTATGAATCAGCAAAATTCTTGGGTTGCAACTGTGTCGTTCTAGCTATAAAATTAAGATTTGTTATTTTGGGCGGGGTGATGGGTGGTAGAGAAGAAATTGTCCTCCTGCTACATTCGGTTACATAAAAACCACGTATGTTAATTTTTGATGACTGTATGAAAATTGCTGCTCTGAAGGCCCGCTATCGAAACGGCACTTCAGCTCCAAAATTATGTAATATTGCACAGGCCTGCTACATAATTTGTCATCCACTCTCTCAGCAAATTTTCCAGTAGAATCCTAGCGTCGATGAGAGGTGAAGTAGAATTTTTCTATCGCTCATTTTACCGCTGCACTGACGTCTGTGAGAATTACTCTCTTGACACCTGTCGTCGTTAGTTCTTCCCATAAGAACAAGGAGAAGGTGCTGTGCTGTTATTTACATATTCTAGGTGCGTATCCTTGATCTGCCACTCAGTTTGCACACTGCAGTATTTGTATAAAAGTGTCTTTACACTTTTGTCACACAGTAAATCCTGACGAACATTTTTTCGAGCAAGAAGTGCCAGTACCATATTGATAAACTGCAGCACGAAAAACAAATAGGAATGAATGCATCGGTGATCAGCAACAATGTATAACACGCAACTGAAAACACTGACGAGTGAAAGAATGTCAACATGGTCCGTTGCATTTTGTAACACAGTTGATGATCGCCGGTGAATTATTTACCATATATATCGCGATATAGTGTAGAATCTGTTGTCTTTGATTTCCGGATTTCGTCGACTATTTCACGATTTTACTTAAAGATACAATTTCGCGTTCCGAGAAGACTCCTTAAAATTTGGCAAAGTTCCGCTATCTCCCGCTTTCCTAGAAATAGGTGCCTCAGCCTATCACGCAACATGATACACACCTCCACTTCCCCTCCACAATCCAAATCTGAAATAAGTCAACAAAAAAACACGAGCGTTAAGCTGGTGTCTAATGCAAGCTTGAGATGCCTCAATTTAAGTATGACAATGCTATTTTCATATCTAAAAATAAAAAAAATCTATATAAATCAACATCCAAGGGGGAGAGACTTCAGGCCCAGATTTGGTGTAAAGCACCAAATACCTTAAAATTAAATCTCTTAACATCCAAATTGTTGTGATACTTGCAGTGTTTAAATTAGGATCACGTAAAACTGTCCAATCCTGTTGTTTCCCTGTTAGCTATTTTATTGTAACTGCTTCATTTTCATCTTCGCCTTCGCCTTCATTGTATCAGTCGTGTTAACGGTCACGTACGTATTTCTTCTGCCTCGAAAGCTTTCTAAATTTACTATTTTACACTTAAGAATATATGTTTCGATCTTTCTTGTACTTTCTTTCTAGTTCTTTCCTTGTTTCTGTAATTCTTCCTATTGTCAACACCTTTTACCACAAATGCTGGAATATTGGCTCCTTGAGTCTCACCCTTTGGATGCCTCTACCAAAACGAAGAAGACTAAAACCGGGCTTTTCCATGACTTGCCACGTTTTGTATACATTTACGTAGGTGCCATTACTTCTAATTTTTGATCACAATTTTTTTATCGCACTCTCCACTTTTTACTCTGCTTTATAGTACCTCTGTTCTGCCCAGCGTATTTCATCGTCAACTAGCGTATGGTGGTACAGTAGACCAGAATGATTGTACAGTGTTCAATAAGCTTTTCTCATTTTATTAACTCTTACTTACCCAACATACCAGAAGACTAGAAACTCCAGGTCCACACGAACGAAACCGAGCTTCGCCATCAGGCACCCAAATTTACTTGAAATGATTATTGGGAGCACAGTGTCGCTGACGAAGCATCTCAAAAATCTCCTTCAGAAGGAAAAAATCACATGAAACAATCAGATCCAAAACTATTCGGTAACAACCAGGGATCGTCAGCAGATAAGCTTCGAACCACTGCTCAATTTAGTGTTCTATACCGCTGCATATTGTACTCTGGTGTAGTTCAACAGCCCTCCCAAAGAAACACTGTAAGCTCAATACAACCATCACAAACATCTATGTTGCATAAAAGCTACTTGAATATTAGTGTTAAATACTCAGCCACATAACCACTCTGTCGAAAGAATCTTCCAAAATAATGAATCAACTTCATTTTCCCATCGATGAAGGTAGTCCCGGGTTGACGACAAACAGTTACAGAAATCCACCCCTAGGACTGACCCTCCAGGAACAACGAACTAGTGTGTTCGGCATGTTCGCGAGGAGTGTGCATTCAGAGCTTTCTTTCAGTGATGGAAACGGCTCTTTCAAAACTTGAACATACAAGGAGACTAGTTGTTAGCATATAACAACAGTTCGTTAACCGCTCAAGCATGTTGGCTGGTTTGTTCTCGTTATGTTCGTAATTGTCAACAAGGTTCTTGTGAAAGAAAATGGTAGAAAAATCCCCCAGAACAGTGGGAAGTATTGATGATATTTTTGTATGAACGTCTCAATGAAAGACAAGTGGAATAAGGATTACACAACAAACACATTCTGTTACACCGGCTACGAGGAAAATGCTAAGCTGTGCTGTGAAATTGTGCGTCTTCTTTTGTTTCTCCTTCTCGCAGTAATTTGTAACATAACTCAGGAAAGTTGTATCGACGACCTTCACAATCCAACCTTTTCGTAAATTAAAACATGCGAAATATTGTAATTAAAACTACTATCCTCACAGATCCAGCTACTGGAGAGGTCTTTCTCAAACGGTGTACTAATGATTCCAACCGATTTAGCAACTGATTTTCACTTCTATACCCGGATTCTGTTAACAATAACACTAAATTTGTGTGTGTGTGTGTGTGTGTGTGTGTGTGTGTGTGTGTGTGGGAGACAGAGGCAGAGGGAGAGGGAGACACACAGAGAGGAAATGGATATAAAGGAGGAGGTGGAGAGGGAGAGAGGAAATGGAAGACGAGGGGAAAGGAGGCGAAAGATAAAGGGTACGAAGAAATTAAAACGTACATCAGATTCCCAAGTTCGATATACTTTCTGTTCCCTAGATCGATATTGAGGAGGTTTCTAGGATGTTGAGATCGTCGAGTAAGAACAACACATAATAGCGAAGACAAGAAGAGAGATGCTAGTGTTTCTTCTAGTGATATTAGGTGGCCGCTATTTTGCCTCATTTCAAGTGTCCGAACGAATTACACGCCGAACGTCTCAACCATAAATTGATGCGCTGTAAATTTCCAGAAAGAAAGGTTCTTGGTATTAAAATCAACATTCAACTTCCCCAGTCATTCCGAGTTTTACATTGCAAGTATGGTCCGATATCGAAAGCGGTCCGTGTCGATGCCAGGTGCAGAGGGCGCTAGAGTCTCTACGTGACGCACCGCTGCACTTCTTAGTATCCCATTAACTCCAGTCGTGTTTACTGCGGCAGTTCGGCCTCGTGGCTTTCGTTCCGCGTGGGAATCTTAGCTGCAGCAGCCGCGCCATCGCGTTCGTTTATGATACGGTTGGTCGTATTCCGCCAGCACAGAATCCTGGGTCTGTATCTCATTGCTGTTTACTGTCAGTCGCTGCATTACTTGGTAAGTACCGAAAATGTTTTGCTTACGTCCTGCAAAGCGCGGTTGCGTTAGAGAATTTGACACTCTACAAGAGACGTTACAGCGATGTATGTTAAGGTTCCCTCGCATAACTCATTATGTAACAATTACTGAATTAATTCATGGACAAGCTACGAGTAAGCTCAATCGTGCTGCAGATTTTTGCTTTCTGTAGTGAACGTTGGATGTCGTTAATTACTTCCAAAGAGAATATTCAGTTGCGTATTCGGGAAAAGGTGAAACGTTGATGTAGTGATTGTTGCTCAATTTAACAATTCTTCTTAAAAAAAATGTTACTTCCGCGTATGTATTCGATTATTTGTGCCTTCTGTATTACCCGCTGAGGCAGCCGGTAACATTGTAATTACTCTGCGTAGTCAACGTTGTAGAATGTTTCCTCCGTAGCTCCGCGTAAAAGATGAACCACATTTTACAACGATGTTGTAACTACTGTGCGATTGACATGCTGTAATTGCAACTAATGAACAGTATAGATGTTGAGCCTGTTCAGTTTTGTACGAATAGATACTATGGGAGACCTCACTAGGGAAGAGTGGGGAGGGGGGGGGGGCGGGTGTGTAACTGTGTTTGCGTAAGATAACTGTTGAAATTGGATGCAAACGAGCCCGTTTACGAAGTTGCCATTGCAGTAGGCTTAAGCAAATCTATTGTGCTTGCATTTTTTTTTCGTGTTGTGATAGAATTATTACAGCAACTATCAGCCCTTTTATTCACTTCAAAACTAGTAAGCAAACTAATACCAGATACAATGCCGCTTTCCCAGAACCACAGAACATGGGTGTACGAAGCCAGCCCTACGATCTAAATTTTTGTATCTTGTTGACTGCCTGCAGAGAGCTGAGTTTCGTTCGCGCTGTAGGACACATTGATGGTTTCGATGGTTTCAATAACTGCTGTTGCCTTTGAAATTATGCGAACGTGCTGTGTGCAGACCCTAGCCAAAAGGTAAGATCGACGTGTAGCGTAGCTCCAGGTGTATGTCATGGTAAAAGTGGTTTTCGGTTCAGTTGAAGTCAACGAAAATGAAGGCCGAATAGAGGTAATGGTAAGAGCTTGACCTGTAGCGTGCCCTAATGTTTACGTTAGCGCCATATGTCAGCGCATTTTGCTATATTTGACGCAGTTTTAATTATGATGCAAACTGGAACCGAAATTCCAGAAACTTACGTTCTGGAAAAGTCAGTGTTTCTATGCATATTACGGCTGGGCGCACACGCTCATACACACAATGTACGAAAACGACGCCAGGTGCAATTTGTCTCTTCTACGTAAAATTTACGAAACTGAGAAGCTATGATCGAACTCTTGTAGCAATCATGTAATACCCGGGAAAGCAGTACGGCATGGAAATTGCTTGAAAATGGCGAATTAGACTATTACCTAGTTCCGATTACACGTTTGTAATGAAAGATACTCACAAGGGAACCTCCCCATCGCACCCCCCTCAGATTTAGTTATAAGTCGGCACAGGGATAGGCCTTGAAAAACTGAACACAGGTCAATCGAGAAAAGAGGAAGAAGTTGAGTGGAACTATGAAAAAAATCGCAAAATATACAAACTGAGTAGTCCATGCGCAAGGTAGGCAACATCAAGGAGCGTGTTAGCTTACGAGCGCCGTGGTCCCTTGGTTAGCGTGAGCAGCTGTGGAACGACAGGTCCTTGGTTCAAATCTTCTCTCGGTGAAAATTTTAATTTTTTATTTCAGATAGTTATCAAAGTTCAGGCACTCACACGTAATTAACTTCGCTCTCTCAAATTCCAGGACATGTTCAGATTTGCTTGGACGTATACAGAATTTGACGGTCTACGCACGGAAACATTTGAAAACGTAAAAAACATATGTTTTGACAGAGCACAGGGAAAACTGTGCGACTCTGAAACTGTTGCATTCATTTGATGATGCAGTTTATGTGACAAACTCTTATGTTTTCATCACTTTTTTTGGAGTGATTATCACATCCACAAGGAAACCTAAATCGGGTAAGGTAGAAGAATCTTTTTACCCATTCGCCAAGTGTGCAAGTTAGGTGGGTCGACAACATATTCCTGTCATGTGACGCACATGCCGTCACCAGTGTCGTAAAGAATATATCAGACGTGTTTTCCTGTGGAGGAATCGGTTGACCTATGACCTTGCGATCAAATGTTTTCGGTTCCTATTAGAGAGGCACGTCCTTTCGTCTACTAATCGCACGGTTTTGCGGTGCGGTCGCAAAATACAGACATTAAACTTATTACAGTGAACAGAGACGTCAATGAATGAACGGACAGATCGTAACTTTGCGAAAATAAAGTAAAATTTTCAATCGAGGGAGGACTCGAACCAAGGACCTTTTGTTCCGCAGTTGCTCACTCTAACCACGAGACCAAGGCGCTCACCAGCTATCATTGTCCTATATGTTGCCTATCTTGGAAATGGACTACTAAGTTGGTATATTTTGCTTATTTTTTCGTAGTTCCACACAACGTCTTCCGGTTTTCTCGATTGATCTGTGTTCAGTTTTTAAAGACCTATCCACTGTGTCAATTTATAACTAAATCTGAGGGGGGTGCGATGGGGAGGTTCCCTTGTCAGTATAACGACTTAGTGTTCTACACATTCATCAGTTTCACCATAAAACAAATATGCCGTCCTTGGCTGCAGTTCCATTGTTTTCCGCTAATGCACTTACAGTTGTAGAAAATAGGCATCTCGCCGATTCTAGTTTAAACATTGGCAATGTATTCACAACATTGAAGGCTTTCAAATATCGCTTTGACGTCCGTCAAAATGAAAATAAAATGTGTTCGCGAGCGAATGTTTACATTCTCAGAGTTGGCTGACCGGAATATCGATCGAAGCTAGGTGCCGCCATATGACGTTTTAAAACAGTTCCTTGATCAGCTTGAATTCCGTGACAGCAGTACTTCCGGAATCGGTATCAGAGATATTGCCACTAACATTTCCTATAAACGCTCAGGTACTGGATCATCCACGATTCGAACACACAAGGCGATACTATTTTCACTGTTGTGTATATACCAGACACGGCTTACTTCGCCGTTGCTGTAATTTGTGCAAAAAGTTATGTAGCGTAGGAGAAGTGCTGCAAATCAAAAAATTTTGACGACGTACCACATAGAAACACACTAAATATAATTAATATTCAAAGCAAAAAGCCAGAAAGCTTTACACCTGCTAGAGATGATCTGCTCGGGACACGAGCTAGTAGGTAGGGTTGAACACTTTCCGCTAGAGACGTAAAAATGGGCAAAAGTTGGGCCGAAGAAAACACATTTCCATAGAATGATTGGACTCCGACGAGGTAAATTACTAGCTGCCCATGTTCATTTACTAGTGCACAGTTTGAAAACATTGTTCTTCCATTTTAATAAATGATAACCAAGGTGATTACTGCTATGTGCTTAGAATATATTCACATAGCTTCACTTCGTTCAAATGGATTAATGAGACACTCTTCAATGTAGCGTACTTCAGGACTACTGGGTTAAATTAAAACGTGCAGTAAGCCAACAGCGTACATGCCCTGAAACTGTATATAAATTACGGATACTAACTCGCAACATGTAAAACGTCCAAAATTTGTCGCTAAATAAGTTCTGGGTATGGTGCCACGTTATATTGTAAATAACTGATGAAAACAAAGGTTTCGGCCGCTGTATTTATACATTTTATAGTCATAACTCTGTGAGATGGTAGCACGCTCAGCGAAGGGTTACGGCAGCAGTGGTGTCCTGTGGTGGCTAGAGTGGGCCGTCTGCTCCAGTACGTTCCCTCTTACGGCCGCTGCACACGCACCTGCCGATCGGTGGACCGACTAACTCGACGTGCGCAGGCGTTTTGACCGACCGGTCTACCTACCTACCTACCGACTGACTGACTGACTGACTGACTGATGAACTTCGCTTATCGGGATGTCGGGCGAGTAAGACAACCAGTGAGTCGCCGTCCTCCTCCCACACTGCGCGACGAACAGGTAGCTACTGTATTTCCGTGTTGGACGCGATCCCTGAAACGGGACAACCCGTGGCTTTAAGCAGATTGTACTGATGGTTACGTTCATACGCTACTGTGGCCTTTCCACAACGCTCATTAGGACTGTCCGATACTGTCCACGCTTCTGGGGATTGCAGCAGCAGTCGAAACTAGCGTGGTTTCCCCATCTTTAAGTTCTAATTGCACAATTCCAAGGAACTATCAACGTCAGCCTGAGGCCGCTTCTCCATCCTTGTCACGTTGTCGCCAAGTTCCTTTATGGGGATACCATTTTCACCCAATTATTAACAACCATTCGACCTACGGATTTTCTACCTTCGTTCGACAGTTGCTTACGAGAAATTCGGAATAGTTAAGTGTCACGGTTTACTTGAAAACTACTTTGGTATGCTGAATATGAGCTCCACTACTTCATTGATTGGGCGGAAATGATCGTGCACATCGTAGACCTCGGCTTCAGATGTCGTTAACACTGAAAGCATAAAAATAATTGCACAGTACAGGTATGTAAATCTAGAAATGGTAGACCAGGAGGTTGATGGTGAGGGATACCATGCAATAGAACGAAGACGAGAGTTTCAGGCGATAAGTGTGTTCGTGGTTCGGAGCGTACAGTCAACATGTGGTTGTTCCTGAGTAAGTCATCTGCTTTTAGAAAAATATTTCCTTTGCCGAATATTTGCACTCAGCTTCTGCGTCATCAGATTCCGTAACACTTGTCGCAGTCATGTCAACCGAGCTGTGTATAGTTGCTGTAAATATAAATATTTTTGTAGTTAAAGTTCGTTAAGCAATCTGAGAGTGCGAAGCATAAACTAGAAGAGAAAAAAGTTTCATCGGCTCTGTCTTCACTAAAAGAATGACAGCAGATACTGACCGTTTGGTTCAGATTCTATGGTTTTCACAATATGTTTTCCACGTTATCCAAACGACTTGTTGCGGAGACATTAGCGTCTGGTACATCTCGAGTAGAGCAATGGCTCCAGCAGAAACTGAGTCACGTTACTGAGTGCGTAGATTATCCCAGCGTGATAAACGTTCTTCTTAACGAACATGCAGCTGTATTTCGTTCTTCATGCCACATAATTCGACGGTCGAACTGAACTCCATCTTAAGGTAAGACTGCAGGTGCACCGGCAGTCTCACCTGGAGATTTACAATAGCGACTGACAGTTTTGGTAGCACAGCCGTTGTGTTCCGTTTTCGAGAGTCGCATTCGGCGGATTGCCTCTCAGGCCTCAGTGTGGTCGTATGCCTGACTTCACAGTTAACAGTATCAGCTTATTCCGAAGAGGTAGCAGCTTTCACTCAGTTAATACTCGGAAGAAATCCAATCTGCATTTGGATCGCACTTCCAAATTCCAGTGCAAAAAGGTGTGCGGTTTACTGTTGCATCCATTTTCAATAAGAGACCACAAGAATTCGAAAATCTTAGCAGTAACCCACACGCTTGCAAAATCGACTTAGTTCCCTCATGAATCACTTGTTTTAATCTGTTGAAGAGTACCTTGAAAATTTAAGTTGAGTCTTGTTATATTTGTAGACTGCGTTTACTTAAGCTTATGATTTGACTTCCTTTGGGTTCATACACTATTTTCCTGTTGTTACTTGTGTGTTGTAATTCCACTTACCGATAGGTTCCATGACCTTCAGAATTTGCTCTACGGAACAAGACGAGTAAATAAGCAAAATGTTGAAGTACTACCACTATGAAAAGAGTAAACTGATCAGTTTGTAAGGATCGCAGTCGCTTACTGTGTCTGTGTTCGCGCGCGCGTCAAGTTGTCGCCCGTGCGTCAGTATTCAGTGCGCACCGCCAGAGGCGCTTGGTATATTGGACCGAAGCGGATCATTTACTCCTTGCTTTCGTTAACTTTTGTATATTAATTATTCCACGCATCGCATGTAAGCCAAGTACAGGGTCCATTGGCTGCCCCTCCACATTGTCATTGGACATAGACAGGACATACAACCATTTTTGTTGACATGTGCCTATTCTTTTCTGGAAAACAGGTGTTGCATGTCGCTAAATGAAATGTCAATTAAAATTCACTACTCTCTCCCTTTCATTTGCTATCAAGACACAAGCCACAATGCATTAACACTTTGCCCTTCGTCTTATCGATACGGACATTCAGACCCCCTGCTTGAACACTATTTCCCTCCAGATTCATTGACGAATGCCTGCTCATAAAGCCTCTTACTGTTCACTTACGCATCAAATAGGTAGAGTATAGGCACGATTTAAACTATTACTTAGTCATAAAGCAAAAGCTGTTGCAACTACTGCTGTAATCAACAGCACGAAAGGAGCACCTGTGGCGCGCTATACTGAATTTGAGCGAATACCCTTCGCTTGATTCTAAATAATTGCATGAATCTCTGATGCGTGTCAGGAGGTGCTTTCCTTCAGCAGCCACGCAACTCTGACACTGGCTTCACGTGCAGATATCGTCCGTAGCTTCCCAACAGCCCTGTTTCGTAGTACCAGCATACCTCAGTCCATGCCTTAGACGAAGTTCAAATAACAAGTAATTTTGGGATTACGTTAGATGTATGACAAGTGTACTTATTAATGTAGCAATATTGACGGCACAAAGTATTAATAGAGTAACTCCAAAGCGTGAGTTTTACAGAAGAACCAAAAGAAGACAATGTTTTTCACTGGAAATACCTAAAATGCATTTCTATATCCTGTTAAGCTACAATAGCTTCGACAAAAACTTAATGTGGTGTATTATGCTGTTTCTACACACAATATGTAAGAGATCTTCGTTGATACGTATGTTAGGGTGTACCGGTTTGTGTTGAACTAAGGCTTTGGGAAAACTGATCAGCAACTGGGGTGTACTTGATGTCGCATAAAGACTAGTGGTCCTTCAGTTTGTTTCAGTTGACTGGCACGAACCCCTGACACGCTTCTTTGAAGAAGTAGCAGTGTGATAGCTGACTTCCTCTAGATCGCTTTTTCTCGGTTAAGTGTACTTGCAGTAAGCTTCGTATGTTCGTCTTAAGACAACTGTTCCCCGTACTACACTCCACCTTATTTTCATTGCCCAACACCCCGCTGTTCCCTCGGCACCTTTGTTGAAGTTGCATATCAAGCCCTGACTCACTTCGATAAATGTGTGTAGCTTGCTGGTGACCCATTGATCCAGTACGTACACAGGGTTGGGTCTTCTTTCGATCAGATCGTGCACTGAATCACGTTGATCCTGGTAGTGACGCCTTTCTAGAAGGTGGTGTGCGATTGATATTCCACATTTAACAGATGTAATCACAAACGAAGAAATCCGATGGAGAAAATAGTCAAGAATTTTTCTTCTTGATTAAATCACATTTCGGATCCTTTCTCTGCTAACATTTTTAACACGTCTACAAATTAATTCCCTCTGTGCTATGATCCTATATTTGCCCAAACAGTTCTAAAATATCGTGCCTCTTTCTTGGGTTAACTTATTAGCTACATTGCAGTCCTTGTAACTTGGGATCCGATCCAAGCTTGGATAAGCCTTCTTCCGGTTTTGGTGTACCAAACTTCTGTTGAGGAATTCATTCGCTTTTTACTTCATATGAGAATAGATTCCTACTCATTTTATGGGTCGTAGTTCATGATTTACCAATCGCCATGTTGTCAGGTGAAGAGTGTGTTGCATTATGTTCCGTTGTGGAGGTTGGTGAAGAATCGTTCAGGCATCAGTTTGTAAGTCGGATGTTATGACAAAATTGGGATCAACTGAAGTCCTCAGTGAACATGAGGGATGAGTAATTTTGCCCCTTTTCCTGCTGTCGTCATAAGATTTATTACCTTCATACAGCATTGCTCATAAAGTATGTCAATAATGTGGCCTTGTGATACTAAATCCTTTCGGGACGTTCATTTGGAAACCAGCAGAAGTGGGAAACGATTGTTCCTTATTTAAACTGTCTTCTCCTGTAAAAGTAGATGGTTGGCTTCAAATAATTATTATTGATGTGACAAGTTATTTCTGGTGTCAAACACGCACTTTGGTTACACACAGTTTAAGAACTTTCTTCGTAAGTTACTGGCTGCGGTGTTCTATATACAGAATTTCAAGGCTCTTCCTAGGTTTAAAATTCTCTGTACGAAATTGTTTCTTACCATCGTTAATAAGAGAGGAAATGTGTGTTAGAGCTGAACAGCGTAAACTGGGTTGTGAATAATGCTCACTGTTTTTGTTGGACTTCAGCACATAATTAGTTGATTGCTGATACCAGTCATAAAAGTGTCGAACTCGGAACCGATCCACATGACTGGTTATTAACTATATTTCTACGGGACAGTTGCAAGATCACAGGAATAAATCCAGGGATAGGTGACAGAGGAGTAGTCGAAGCAAGGGTAAACTCGGAGTGTTGGTTTTATTCGTCATTTAGTTACTTCTACAATAGCATCCCCGTCCAGTTAAGCTACCAACAACTGAAGAAAACGTTGGGTATTTTCGCGTACGTCATTCCATATTTATTTAGTAGTTACCTGCAGAAATAGTTTTTATCACGATCGATGTGTGTTCCAGACAGCAAAACTACTCCGTTGAGGATACTTTCAGGCTGGTCGATACTGTAAATGAGGTACAGATCGTAGTACAAAGAACGAAAACTGGTGCGGTCTCATGCAATGAATAGATTACTGCAAAACATTTAAGGGGCTCCGGAACGCCCTATACTTGCAATGTTAAAATAACGCTTATAAACTACATCTTTCCTCACAAAGTATTTGAGGTAGGAAGTTGAACGTTTTACAGATTATTTATTGGAATATGGGCTACAACTTAACACAGGGATTTTACAAAATTTTAGTTCAGTTATTAAAGATGATTTTTTCAATTTTAATAAATTCACATTTTTTGCAATTTTTTATTTATATATTCAAAAATATACAGTTTTTTGGAAAAAGGCTGTGTTAAATTATGCAGAAGGTACTGTGTAACATTTACTGAAAGTTTGAAACAAATATGTTTGGAAGATCCTTAGAAAACATGTAATTATTATGAGAAAATAAAAGTTTTGGGAATCGAGCGACAAAGATTGGATTAACTTTATAGTGCATTCCAGGTCCATAGGATGGATTATCTTCATCCTCTGCAAACTGCTCCTCCAGCTTCCTCTTGTTCCTCCTCCTGTTTACTCTTGCTTGTATTTCTAGACTCTTTACAGCCCTGTCTGCAGCCCGAAGGCGTTCCTTGTCTAAAGCAAGCATCGCTCGTACCATGTTAGAACCTATCTTCATTCCCATATTTCTAAATACCTTTGGCTTTCCAACATTTCTCCTTTTCTTAAAAGCCTTCAAAGGATTTCTAATAACTTTACTTTTACTCATTATTATACTTCAAGAAAACAGAGACCCAAGAAACAGAATTAATTACGAATGTTTTCGAGATAACGACAGAGTAAATAAACATGACACAATCGACAATCACACCAGCGATATATATTGAACCATCACAGGTTAGCCACAACACATACTTTATCTCACATCACTAAAATGTACCTGCTGAACACGGACGTTAATAATACCACCATTTGACAGCAGTTTAACAGCGCCACAGTGGGTCACGCCCATGTAGAACACATTTCAAAAAAAATTTAAAAATAGTTGTAGTCTTAGGAATTGAATAAATTATATATCTATTAAAAGGTAATAGTCTGCAGATTAAGAAAAAGCAAAAAAGTAAAAATTGAACTTTTCATGATTTTGAGCCTTTCCGGAGCCCCTTAACCAAGCTTTTAATGTACTTCCATGTACAACCGAGCGATCTGTCTTAAAATTGGTTAAAACGTTAGTTAGTTGGTTGGTTGTTTTGGGGAAGGAGACCAGACAGCGAGGTCATCGGTCTCATCGGATTAGGGAAGGACGGGGAAGGAAGTCGGCCGTGCCGTTTCAAAGGAGCCATCCCAGCATTTGCCTAGAGCGATTTAGGGAAATCACGGAAAACCTAAATCAGGATGGCCGGACGCGGGATTGAACCGTCGTCCTCCCGAATGCGAGTCCAGTGTCTAACCACTGCGCCACCTCGCTCGGTAAAACGTTAGTAATTTGTTAGGCCAGTCAGAGATAATTGTAAAGCTGCTAATAAATCATACGCACGTTTGTTCACAACCAACTTCAGAGCAGCTAAAAAACACGTAACATTATTTACATTTGGGACACATTCAAATATTATGCGAAAATTTACCTACTTGTGGTGGCCCGTATAAATTAGTCTCAAATTGTGTAGAGCAAAACAAGATTCAATCAAGATGTCTCTAGGATTCCAGTCTAGTTAATATATTTGTAGACGAGACAATATTCGAAGTCTAGCTGTGAGGTAGATGGTAAATCTTAAATAGGCGTCAAAAACAGTAGGAATTGTGAAATGGGGTCTGCTTTGTGAAATAGTTCATCATTTTAGTGTCTGCAACAAATGGTGACTACAAAGGCATCAGGTTGATCGGTTCGACTGACAGTTGAGACGTGTTACTGATACCATTAACGGGTTTGCAGCCGGATCATGTCGTAGTCCAGACATAAAATTTCGGCGGACCAGCTGGCCGCGATCTTCAGTTGAGTTAATGCTCGTGCACTCACTCGCCGGAACTGAATTCCAGCCACGACGACGGAAACCTTTATACACCAGGGACAGAGCACCGCGCGTGCAGATGGGCACCACCTCCTGGCAGCAAGTAGACGCGCAGCGCGCCGGTGGGAGAAGACGGCAGAATCGATAAATCGCAACATTACTTGTTGGAAGAATCCAGTGATAGAAAGGAAGACCGTTGTTCAATGTCGGACAACATCGGATTCCATATCTTACTTAAAGGAAAACCTTTATCTCTGGTAATATTACTTGATATTCTAATTTCAAAGGATTCTTTACGTACATGTTCCCATTAGCGAGAAGCAGGAGAGATCAGTTGTGTCCTGTCATACATCATCCTGTGCCCTTCGTTAAGGCAGTGTTCAGCCACTGCCGACTTCTCAGGCTGGACCAACCGAGTGTGCCGATGATCCACACACCGGTCCTGAACATTTCGAATACTTTCACCAATATACTTCTTTCCACGGTGACACGGAATTTCATAAAACTGGGCTTCCTCAAGTCCAAATTACCTTTAACTCAGCCAAGAAGGGCTCTAGGCTTGGCCACCGGCGTAAAACACTTTTAATATCATATTTTCTTAAAATTATTGAGAATTTGGATGAAATACTTCCCGCAAAGGGTAAATAGGCAACAGCTACAAAAGTATCCTCTCCTGGCTCGCGTGACGGGCCAAACGGAAGAGCACGGCATATTTGTTGATCCGTATATCCATTCTGTTTAAAAAATCTTCAAATGATACTTTTCCTCGTCAGAAATGGCATAAGGTCTTTTCATCAGAGTCCGCAAAACTGCAGTACATTGGTGTGTTGGATGACAGCTGGTCGCATGAAGATAGCTGTCAGTATGAGTAGGTTTCCGATACACACCTTCCAAAAGTCCCACCGTCCTTTCTTTGAACTTAATCATCAAGAAATGTAATTTTACCATCACTTTCAATTTCCATAGTAAATTGAATACTCGGATGTTGTAATACTGGCTAGCTTGTTGTTCAATTAACGTGATTGAAGAATAACTCGGGAGAGCGCCAATGTCTGTTGTATAGGAAGTGCCTTTGCTGAATTACTGAACATTCGTGCATCCAGTTCCGCAGTTCTTGGGCGTATACGGATCCTATTGTTACGATGCTACGATGCTGATAATCATACTGGGAGCATACATGGAGAATAAGGTGCCAACATAAACTAGAAAGGACTGCGCTTCTTCCTTTATTGCTCAAGTAGAAATGTACCTACGGCGCAAACCCAAACTGGAGGCACTCCATACTGCATCTCACCACAGATATTTGAGAAACAGTATTTCATAAAAAAATGTGGCTTATGCTGTTGAAGGGAAGGGGAAGTAACTGGAGACACGAAACCTTCAGTGTGCTGTTTCTCCTTTTTACAATCATCTCAGCTTAAACCTGTCAATGTTTAGTAGAACAATAAGTACTCTCTAACGTGGAAGAAACAGCAGAGTTGTCGAGGGTGCTGTTTCAGAAGTAGCAGGACAGGAACCTTAAAAGGGAGGAAGAACTGCATCAGTTGAAGACAGGGCATAAAGCTCAAAATTAGGATTAGAGGACATACGTTAAAACGGCTGATACAGGAACAAAGTATATTAATCCATACATAATTCTTCTAATTGCAACAGAGAACGGAAGTAAATCATCTCTCCTGTATATGTTGTTAACTCTTACACATTGTTCTAATAACCTTGCAGGCATATTCCCATTGGGTCGTTCATTGTTGTAATCGCGAGACCCCGTTGAAGAAACCCTAATTTTCATGCAGCTAGCTGCGACAGGTGTCCAACAAGTTAGTTGGTGAGATGGTCGTGACCTGAAACTTTCTTGAGGCATCTGTAAAACACCAAATGACAGCCTACTATCTGTTAACGAGGCAGCCACGTCAGAGACGTAACGTTCTTTTCTGCTAGAAACGGAGCCATCTTTCTTCGCCCGTTGTTTCGTTTTGCCAGTACTCTGCTTGTGCTGCTCGGAATTGTCTTTTGGTACATCGGAGGGAGCATTTGCTTCCATGGGGCCCGGGAAAATATCTCGCCGTGCTTAAGTGGCATCCTAAAACGTCTTCTCGTAAACTGGTAGTTGGCTTCCAAGCAGTTGTTACCCTTAACTTCCACAGGCACAAGGCGTTTTTGCTATGGCTCAGTGACACAGTTAGGTTTACTTGTACTCTGAATTTAGCAAGCAGGTGTTTGCTCAGTAGAGTACGTTTTTTTCGCAATCCTGTTTTTATCGTTTATCTGGGCTAGCAGCTGTGGTCGGAATAGCTGTGTGGCGGACGGATCAGGAATAAGTTTAGATCGTCATTTATTGGCTTCCCGGATCACGTGAGTGAAACTAACATCATTCACCGATTGTTGTGTTTCTTCTGTTTGCTGGTAAATGATTTTTTCTTTTACTACTTCCAGAGATAGTACCCTGTTGGTGTTACTAAGAGAGTGTAATCTGACATGTAGTTAACGCTCACTCATAGAAATTTACCGCGCCATAAATACTGACCTTTTTAACAGAACACCTCGAGCGAAAGTTCCGCAAATGGAATCGATAACAGCTGTTCCGCAGCACCTGGGGTGGATAATGACCTTAAGATTCCAGAATGCCTCTACTATTCCGTAGACGCATCAAAAGTAAAGTTCCAGAAATACATTTGCCAGCTTTGTCGCGAAATATTGACACAAAGAAATTAGACAATAAGTGCACGTGGGCAGTGATACAAATCAGTGGAGAAAGTTGAAAATTGGGGCCGGACTCTGATTCGAACCCGCGTCTCCAGCATACAAGGCAGATGCGCTACCCACGCCCTCATCCAGACACAGTGGTCAGGGCAGCTTCAGACCACCCTAGCAGGTTTCAATTTGCCTATGCACTGTTGCCTGGTGCACCTGTCCATTACTCCCAATACTGACGGAATTTCACATTGTATGCATCTGCACTAAAGAGACCATTGACTGTAGCATCCCTAATTATATATACACTCCTCAGCATTTGTTCGGAATATCTTCGTTCACTAAAATGATTTCTTGTAATACAGCCATTGACATCTGTACCATTCCTTACTAACAATCTACATAATTCTTATTTTTAGAATGAAAGATTCTGGCTAGTTACAAGAAAATCAAAAGAAAACAAAGCAGGTGCTCTCCTGAGTGTACATCTTCATACAGTATTTAAATACAGTGTAAATCTTAGTCGTGGTGTTGATTACCAGTCTTCAGTGGTTAGCACATAGAGTTCAACTCGGCAAGGTATGCTCTGGATGAGACCATGAAGTTGATGTTCGGGTGTGATGTCCTCCTCGACGGCAGTTTCACTGAGGTCCTGCAGATCGTTAGATGTGGATGTTGTACAATGACAACCTTAAACAGGTCCCACGTGTTGCATGCTGCCTATTTGACAAATGTGCAGTGCCTAGGAAACAGGCTTTATCGTATCGCTAAACAACAATTAAAGCAAATCGTATTAATACAAGTTTTTACTACTGAAAATAAATGCCTCTACGTAAATCTGTGAAATACAGATGTCACAGGAGAAGGCCGACAGACAAAATAAGAAATCTCGTGTTCTTCGGGATAGCAAGATATTTCCACAGTTCCACTCTCATTTCGATCGTGTGGGCCAACCTCTGTTGATCCTCGAGGATGATCGTCCATTCCCCACTTTGCGGCCTGACTGCAGCAGACGATGTTATCGTGGTCCCTGTTCCTATTTGACACCTCGGGCCGCCATTTTGTGGAGGTTTCGAGCTTTTACGACTATCACCCTGCCTTGCATCATGGGAAACGAGCGGAGGCGTGTCGGGCGATCCGTTCTGTTCCTCGAATCGTGAGCGCTACAATGCCGCCTTTCCTATGAGGGAGCTAGATCATGATCTCAGTTGATCCCAATCGTCCGCCGCAGGGCCAGATGCCATCAACATTCAGATGTTACAGCGCCTTTATCTTGCAGGCAAGCACGTTCTGCTGAATACGTACAACCGCATCTGTGCAGAGGGCACATTTCCCGGATGTTGGTGTGAAGCCATCGTCATTCCCATACCTAACACCAGTAAGGACAAAAACCTTCCTTCTAGCTACTGTTCAATTTCTCTTACCAGCTGCATTTGCAGGGTGATGGAACAAATGATTCATGCCCGGCTGGTATGGTGGCTAGAGTCTCGCAATTACGAGATTACGAGCAATGCTTTCTGCAGTTCACAATCTCCTTACTTTGTCACCCATGTCATGAATGGTTTTCTGCGGAAATCCCAGACTGGGCCTTGTTTTTCTATTTGGAGAAGGCCTGAGACACCTGCTGCAGAACTGATACCCTGTGTACTACTTACACGTGGATGTTTCGTGGAAGCCTGCCCTGTTTCCTTCAGATATAAAATATCGAGTTTTCGAGGTGCACGTGAGTTACGACAGGAAAACGGTCTGTCCCAAGGTTCCGTCCTCAGTGTCGTCCTCTTTGTCAGCAAGAGACAGGCCATTACAGGGTTAATCGTGGTAGCAATCTCCGGCACCCTTTTTGTTCACGATTTTGCTATCTATTGCAGTTCTCCACGGACCTGTGTCACTGAGCGGTGTCTTCAGCGATGTCATATGTGTCTTTACCCCTGGAGCATCGACAATAGATTTCGCTTTTCCACGCACAACCTTCTGTATGAATTACTGGCGATGTAATTGGTTTCTCCCACCGTCTTCACATCTCGGGC
The DNA here is from genome assembly GCF_023898315.1 of Schistocerca nitens. Taxonomy (NCBI): domain Eukaryota; kingdom Metazoa; phylum Arthropoda; class Insecta; order Orthoptera; family Acrididae; genus Schistocerca; species Schistocerca nitens. Next base: position 1,072,665,365 of record NC_064615.1, on the reverse strand, counting down.
CTGTTGCTCTACCGTTAGTTGAAACTACGAAATTGCTGGGGCTCGTGTTCGATAGGAAACACTGTTGGTCCTTCCATGTCTAACCTGGCAGCCCACTGTATGCGGTTCCTCAGTGTCCTGTGTGTCCTCAGTGTCCTGTGTGTCCTCAGTGTCCTGTGTGTCCGCAATGTACTGTGTGTCCTCGTACTTCTTGGGGGCCAATCGAACCACCCTCCTCCGTTTGTACCGGCCCCTTGTCCGTTCGAAACTCGACTACGGGTGCTTTGTTCATGGGTCTGCACGCCCATCCCTCCTACGCTGTCGCTACACTATCCACCATCATGGCATCGGTTTGACCACAGGCGCCTTTTACACCAGCTCAGTTGTGTCTGTCTGCTGAAGCTGCAGAACTACTCCTCTCTTGACTTTCTCCTCAGTTGGTATGCATGCCGTTAGGGTGCCATGAATGGCCACCCATCCTATGCCTCTTCGATGATTCCTTTGATCGCCAGTGTGGGGTGCTCGTCCCTCTGCTGGTACCTCCTAGAGTCCAGTTTCCGTATTTGCTATGGCGGCTTAACATCAACTTGGGCTGCTTCGCGAAGCGAAGGTGACCTTGTCCTTAACTTGCTTCCTAAGGACACTAATCCAGCCTCGATCTAGAGTCTTTCGTTTCGCAACCTTCGCATGGAACTTCGCGATAGTATCTTCGTATACACTGATGCCCTTCGGTCTGACCGTGGGGAGGGGTGTGCCTCCGTCATAGGCACCCGTGTGTTTCGATATCGGCTTCTGGTACCCTACTCCGTGTTTATAGCCGAGCTCTTCGCCCTGTATTAAGCCACGGAGTACATCCGACGACCAACGCTTCTCGATCGTATTCTCTGCTGACTCACTCAGCTCCCTTCAAAGTATATGTGAACTGTACAGCGCCCATCCCTTAGTGCAGCGGGTCCAGGGAAACGGTCACTTGCTCACTACTGGTGGAGCGAGTATGATGTTTCCGTTGGTCCCTGGTCATGTCGTTTTTTCACGGAACTAGGCTGCTGACGCTGCTGCCACAGCTGTAGTAATCGTACCTCAGCCCACTAGTTTCAATATTCCCCCTGATGATCCCTGTGTTGCCGTTTGTCAGGACGTGGTGTCCCTCTGGCATCGCCAGCGGTCCTCCCTTCACGGGAATAAGCTCCAGCTTAATTAGCACCTGTCAGCGGCTTGGACGAAGTCTCGACCGTCCCTCCGGGAGGTCATTTTAACAAGGTTGCGCATAGGCCACTGCCTTTCAGCCGTCGCCATTTGAGTCGAGCTTCCCCACCACTTCGTACACATTGTGCGAAAGTTTTAGCTGTCCGCCACTTTCTGACGGAATGTACAATGTTTTAACCGTTTACGTTGCCGCTTGGTTTTGCGGTCTGAGTTTCCGGCCGTTTTAGTCAATGACGCGCGGGCTAGGGACCGCGTTTTACTTTCATCCTTAGTAGCAGTATTGCAAAGAACATGCAGTCTCCATCGCAAGCCTCCGTTTCTCTGTGGCGTATCATACAGACCTTTCTGCACGTCCCTGTTTATCCCAATCGACGGAAGAGGAGACCGCTGTAGATATGTCTGTGTTAGCTGGATAAAAGTTCGTGCTTCAGTTCCATTTCCTGAAACAGCAACAATGTGAATATAATTTTGCATAGTGCCGGAGCAGTTCTATTTTCTGGTACCAACACAAGTACCTTCGTTGCTATTCAAACGATTGCTCAGCTCTGAAAACTCAGTTTGGCCTAAGAAATACTGATTGCTAGTACTTACTGCTAGTTCAAATATTTCACTCGGTAACAGCCATCGCATTGTTTCTGTGCGTTTTTATTTCCTTCCAGCTGCTAACGCTTTCACGTTGATGACGTTGAAGATCGTTCCATCTGTTTCTGGGTTGGTTGCAAAACCATGTACTTCCGTTTCACGCTGAACGTGAAGACTATTTGAGCCTCATGACTCTTAGGTCCTGCTACTTCTGTCATCTCCGTCACTTCTTCCTTGCATACACTGGTTTGATGAACATGAAATGGAGAAATAATATACAAAATAAACGACATGCAGTTGCTGAGCAAGTGAATAATCACTGCAGATGCTCTACAGGTTTACTCTGAGTCTCCAGCTTTCTGTTATTAATAAGAATCCACTACGGTTCGGCCAAATGCGCCCGTCTGCTGCGTAGATCTTTTGGAATGACGTTATTGGCTTTGGACATCACTTCCTGAGAAATGGGTTATTAGGTTCATCCATACACGCATGGATGTGTATTGCCAGTATTTAGAAGGCTCCTAATATTTGTACGTCGATAATTACCTCCACTGTACCTAAGTAACAATAATTTGAGTCTTCCGTCCATTTCTGGCTGTGGGCGTTATTCCCTAGTCTCGAAATCTTCCGTTCAGTGGTTCAGTTTCAGCGGCCGCAAGTGCGTCGTCTGTGGGAAAGCGAGCAGGGACGTGGAACGACTGTCCTACTCCCCTGTTTTTGATTCTTCGCAGCCTGTCACTGTGTCTTGGCTGCACAGCCCCAGACAGGGTAAGCATATTACGGAATGACCACAGAGGACTGAAGTAATACTGCACGACGGTTGTTCACGTTGTGCTGTGGGTAGAGTTCATTGAGTCATGGGATGACCTTTCTGTGGAATTTCATTACATGGGGTATGAAAGAATGCAGAGGAAAATAGAGGTATTCGGGGTTGTGCATTGCTGGGACATTTCTCACCTGTGTAGTCAAAGTGGGACTAGCCACATATTGTGGGATTGAGCGCATACAATGACAATTTGAAGGACTATACGTACGATCCAATGAGCCCACTTAATGACTGAGAGTCACTAAAAAGACGCACAATACTTTGGTGTTCGACATCGATGAAGAAAAGGAGACTGAACCTTCCTGATACAACGGGATTACTTGTCAGATGCAGATAACCAGGAAAGGGGCCGAAAAAGGAGTACGCATCACCAAATCAATTAGAAACTACTGGCACAGCAACTGTTTGAATACTTGCAGATTACTTAGCACATCGTTGTGACTACCCCTGCGAATAGCAGCTACACTTCGTGCATACTAAGCGAACAGAAATGCATTAATACTGTGTGTTGCGGCGTAACGTCAACCGCCTGCACGACGGTCAACAACTGAAGAGCAGAGAGGACAGTGAGACGACGTCAGCCAGCGGCACGCTGACTGACCCCTCTCTAGGACGACACCGAGCCAGGAGCGGCTTCTAGGCCAAGAGAATATAAGCGCCGCTCCGCCTGTCCGAGTTCAAGTCTAGACAGTCTAAAATGTTAGACAGCAGCGCCTTAGGACCTGTATTATTTCACTTGTTACGAAATGTATTTACTGAAGAGATAGACGGATGTACAACGAGCTGTCGCAAGCAAAAGGCGACATGAAACATAAGCAAAGTAGAGTATTATCCGTCGTCATCTTACAGTAATAAAATTGCATTAATGCGATTTGCTTGAATTGTCTAGCGATCCGAGAAAGCAGGTTTCCCAGGCACCATATATTAGACGAATGGGCAGAACACAACAGACAGTATAAAGCATATCTCTGAGAGAGGTACAACGAAGAGTGGATCAGCCACATGCCGCGTACATACACGCCACCAGGAAGCGTTGGTGGCCTCTAATACACCCAAGCAATAAACGCTGACAACAACATAAAATCTTGCATATCACACACTAAAACGTATAATGTGTCTGAGGCAAGCCGTAAAAGGAAGTCCAGAAGTGTTCACAAATCGCCTCCCCCTCAGCTTTACCACTGCAGCTGGGACGATATCATAGACCAGGTGTGAGTATGCTGACGAGGAGCGGAACAGAACAAAAAGATACGTGGACCACTGGATTAATGAAGTAAAGCCCATGCAAGACAGAATGACAGAAAATACCGAGATGTCTTACTGCAGTCTGCCTATAAAGTGTGTGCTGGATGTATAGTCCACTTCCGCACATAATTTCCACCTCGTCTAAAACATTGAGGGTCTGTCCCTTTTCCTCCCTGTACATAATTTGTTTAGGAGGGCAGTTCCTGCTCAGTAAGGACCTAGAACTGGTGAAATTGAAATGTTCTTCAAACCTAACATCGAAACCATGGCCAGTCTGTCTTACATACAATATAGGGGCGTCATCACAACGGATACACACCCATAGTGCCCCCCCCCCCCCCCCCCCAGGGGGTCCACAACTCTTTTGTGGATACGTGCGTAGCGAGCACGGGACCCCGAGCTAATGTGGCCCTCCTTCCTTTCCGGGCTGCATACCTTCCTTTTCCGCATCCTTCCCTCTCCCCCATCTTCGCCCCTCCTCCCCTCACCTCTGGCTCTTTCCTTCCCTTTCTCCCCCTCTGGGAGTATGGTTTGTGCCTACGTCCGGTGACAGACGCTCTAAGATGTAACACATTCTTCGCCTTCTCTGCTTGTTTGTCTTCATCCTTCCTTTGTCCTTCGCCTTTTTCCTTACCTGTTCTCTTTACCCTTTTCTCCACTGCGGCGTTTGAGACCTCTCCTCTTTCCTTTCTCTTTCTTTGTTTTTCCCTTCCTCTTTCTTCCTCCCTGTGTGTGTCTGAAGGCTGACCCACGCATTTTTGTGCGTAGCCGGTGACGGGGTAACGCTTAATTCGCCGTCCCGGGTGGAAAGGTAGGACACGTAGATCCCCCCTGGTAACGGCCAGGCCCAGGGAGGGGTGATTACCCGAGCTGATACCTCCCGAAAGTGCCGATTGGTCCCTCCGTCCGTTTGTCAGGAGGCAGCCTTAACGTCGTGACTGCACTGTTGTCAACGTTGTAGAATGTTATCGTGGACCCTATCTGACACTTCGGGCCGCCATTTCGTGGAGGTTTCGAGCTTTTACGACTATCACCCTGTCTTCCATCATCGGAAGCGAGCGGAAGTGTCTCGGGCGATCTCTTCTGTTCTCCGAATCGTGAGCGCTACAATGCCGCCTTGCCTATGAGGGAGCTAGATCATGCTCTCAGTTGATCCCAATCGTTCGCCGCAGGGCCAGATGCCATCCACATTCAGATGTTGCAGCACCTTTATCTTGCGGGCAAGCAGTTGGTGCTTAACACGTACAACCGCATCTGTGCAGAGGGCACATGTCCAGGACGTTGGTGTGAAGCCACCTTCATACTCATACCTAATACCAGTAAGGACAAAAACCTTCCTTCTAGCTACCGTTCAATTTATCCTACCAGCTGGATTGGCAAGGTGTTGGAACATACGGTTCATGCCCGGCTGGTATGGTGGCTAGAGTCTCACAATTTACTCATGAACGCGCAGTTGGGATTACGAGCATCCCTTCCTGCAGTTCACAATCTCCTTACTATGTCCACCCATGTCATGAATGGTTTTCTGCGGAAATACCAGTCTGGGCCTTGTTTTTCGATTTGGAGAAGGCCTACGACACCTGCTAGAGGAATGGTATCCTGTGGGCTCCTTACACGTGGGCCGCCTGCCCGGTTTCCTTCAGGCATTTTTAAAAGGTCGAGTTTTCGAGGTGCACGTGGGTTCTACCAAGACAACGGTCTCTCTCAAGGTTCTGTCGTGAGTGTCGTCTTATTTGTCAGCAGGAGACAGGCCATTATAGGGTTAACGGCGATAGCAATCTCCGGCTCCCGTTTTCTTGACGATTTTTCCATCTATTGTAGTTCTTCGCGGACCTGTCTCACTGAGCGGCGCTTTCAGCGATGTCTTGTTTGTCTTTACTCCTGGAGGATCGACAATAGCTTTCGCTTTTCCACTCACAACCGTCTGTATGAATTTCTGGCGATGTAATTGGTTTCCCCTACCGTCTTTTCATCTTAAGCCTGTTGCCCTTCCGTTAGTTGAAACTACGAAATTGCTGGGGCTCATGTTCGATAGGAAACACTGTTGGTCCTTCCATGTATAAACTGGCAGCCCGCTGTACGTGCTTCCTGAATGCCCTATGTTACCTCAATGGTACTTCTTGGGGGTGCCAATCGAACAACTTCCTCCGTTTATACCGGTCCCTTGTCCGTTCGAAACTCGACTGTGGGTGCTTTGTGTATGCGTCAGCGTTGAGAAGGGTAAGAGGGATGGTCGCGCAATCTTGGCTTCGCGAAGCGGCCCATGGTAACCTTGGGCTTCATTCGGTTCCTAAGGACACCACTCAAGCCTCGGTCTATAGTTCTCAGTTTCACAACCTTCACATGGAACTTGTCGATAGTACCTTCGTATACACCGATGCCAATCGGTCTGGCCGTGGGGTCGGGTGTTCCTTCGTCAGCGATATCGGCTTCCGGCACCCTGCTCAGTATTTACAGCGCATCTCTTCGCCCTGTATCAGGCCACGGAGTACATCTGGAGACCCAGGCTTCTCGATCGTATCCCCTGCTCAGATGCATTTGGCGCCCTTCAAAGTCTATGTGCGCTGTACAGCGCCCATTCTTTAGTGCAACGGGTCCAGGGAAACCGTCACTTGCTAAGTATCCGTGGAGCCAGTGTGATGTTTCCGTGGGTCCCTGGTCATGTCGGTTTTTCAGGAGACGATGCTGCTGACACTGCTGCCAGGGCTGCAGTAATCGTACCTCAGCCCACTAGTTCCTATATTCCCCGTGATGATAGGTGTGTTGCCGTCTGTCAGGAGGTGGTGTCCCTCTCGCATCGCCAATGGTCCTCCCTTCACGCAACTAGGATGCATATAAGGCACTGCCTTTTTAGCCATCGCCTTTTGCTTCGTGGCGCTCCCCTACCACCTCATGCACATTGCGACCAAGTTTTAACTCTCCGCTATTGACGGAATGCCCACCTTTCAACCTTGGCATACCCGTGCGGGAAACGTCTGCGTTACCGGCCGTTTTAGCAAATGACTCGCGGGCTGTAGGCCGTCTTACTTTTCATCCGTCGTAGCAATATGGCGAAAAACATGTAATCTCAATGTTAGGCCTCCGTTTCTCTGTGGCGTAGCATACCGACCTTTCTCCACAGCCCTGTTCATAGCTGTGTTCTGTCGACTGGGTTTGATGTGCAGGCGTTTTTAACTCTTTATTTTCGTGTAATATATTTTTGACATGGGCACGTAAGACCCTTTTTTCCCTCTTTTTGCGCCCTAAAACAAAACGAAACCAAAACATGGTGAAACAAGTCGTTGAACGATAAATGTGGTTGAATTACCTAGGAGACGTCTGATAGCAGCAGCAGGTGGAACGTAAAGAGAATTTACCACAAGAGTCATATTAATGTCAACTTCATTCAAACCATTCTCGCAGGGGTGTCGAATATTTACGACTGTCTTTGTAATTGAAAAGAAAAGAATCACTTGATGCATACAAACTCTTGTCTTGAAGTGTAAGCTAAACGTTCAGAAAAGTACAGTTTCAGCCGAGACTCCAATGGCACTTGTGTGTGCTAGACACTGTTGCCTGGTTCTTCGGTGCTCATGAATTGGGGTGGAGGGAGTCCATGCTCGGCCCTGTATCGTCCTCTGTGCGGTGCCGGTACGGTGCTGAAAGGGGGGCGTGTGTCCAGAAGTTCCTCCCATGCATTGTTGCGGGCTCCACTATTTTCACGCTACAGATGCCGCGAAGTTCCTTCATGGGGATGCAGTTTACGCTCTATTTCAACCACCATTCAGCCTAAAGATAGTTTCTGTCTATTTTCGACAGTTGGTCACGTAAAATCTGGAATGAGTATAATGAATTACTTTAGAATTACTTTTATACTCGTAGGAGGTTCTGGTCTACCTCGCTGCTTAGGTGAAAGTGATCAGCACATCTTGTATTTCGGCTTCATATACCGTGAACACTGAAAGCATCAGGGTAATTCTACGGTTATCGTGTGTAAATGTAGACGTGGTATACTAAGAGGCTTGTGGTAAGAGACACCTTGCAATAGAACGAAGACGAGAATTACAGGGGATGTGTCTCTCCGGATTCCTTAACATCTAAAGCAACCATGTCAAACGAGCTATAATTACTAGAAGCGTCAATATTTTTGTAGTACGTGTTCGTTAAGCAGTCTGAGAAAGTGATGTATAAAATCTATAAATAACAATTTTTCGACGGCTTTGTCTCCACTACATGAATGACATGAGGTCGGACAACCATGGCATATACAGACGGTATAGTTCACGTTCTGTTTACTAATAGCACAAACGCCTAGTTGAAGGATGACAAGGGTTCACCTTTAGATGTACGAGGTCAGTTTCTTCCCAAATCAATCCATTAACAAACGGATGGTCTTCTTCATTACAGCACTCAACATACCAATACCGCATAAAATATGTTTTGAAGTGCATGATGCTGCTATCACCTGGCTCGGTTTATATCGATAGTGGGTTGGCTGCATACTCGGCCACGCTCTGAAGTACTTCAAAGTTTCACAGACGTAAATGGATACCGCGCGACATACAAAATGCGATAGATGGCAAAACCTTCCTCTGTGTGTGTTCGGATTTTTCATTCAGGTGCTACAGGTTTTGGTGACAATGCAGAGTCATCAGGCCCACAACGGAAAAATGCGATCGATAGCAAACTGCCCATACTTCCATAATTAGGGGACAAAATTAAACTCTTTTCGCAGATGTAGTCACGGATGAGGGGGCTCGCTACGCACGTCAGTCGGAATGGCGTTGCTGTCGACACACAGATTCGTCCGAGGCGTCCGGCAGTCTATCGTTTTTCGTCCCGCGAAAAAAAAGTATGAAAGTAACATTCATCTATCTGAATCAGGCACCTTTCTAACTCATAGTCGTAACTTAAAATGTGAGTAGGATAACAAAACAAACAGCAAATGCATATGTATTACATAATACCGGCTATGATTCGTAGAAAATCCAGAATGGCAGACAGGCAAGACAGCGGCCGCCATATCAGAAAACACAAGCCTCAAGAGGGTGTGCTAGGACAGGACAGACGGTGTTGAGCCTCCCGACCCCCAAGCGTCTTCCATGGAGAAGGGTCAGAATTAAACGTGTTTTATGGTACAGTATTAGGGTTTCAATAAACTATTATCATTGTGTAGCAAAGGTGTGGCGGAAGAAACGGTGAACAGCGCGGAACCCTAGGCCACGTGTCATGGCAGGGCTATCACCGCAAGAATACAGGACCGTTGTGAAGATGAAAACGAAATTCGGTTAAACTTTAAAGTTCGTTATGTCCACTGCGAAGTGAACAACAGGAGTAGTATCTGATTAGTTTCATGGGAAATGGTGCTAGTTCGGTCTTTTTATGGGGCTGTCGGTGGATCTTAGGGGCCACTACATAAGCTTCACTTCGTTCACTTTGTGAAACATCGGATTTCCATTACCGACCGTCGGTGTCTCACGAATTATAGGAGTGATCAGTGCGAAAAGACGTTGCTGCCGTCCTCTGTAGGTCAAGCGGGCAGATCTTCAGTCAATGATGTAATGAACAATCACCTACAAAGAACTTCCACATTGTTCATAATCGATTTTTATAAATACCAGAACTACAAAAAGGGGGTAGGATGAGACTATACGGTTGCAGTTCCCTACTGAAGGGTTTTTCTCACCATAGGAATCAATTTTTACTTCACCTTTGCTCTAGCTACTTCATTGTTGCTTTGAGATCACCAAGATGGTGTAAAATGGTGAATGTCGTCTTCACTGAACGAAATACGTAAGTGAAACAGAGATAGTAGTGATAAGACACACTCTTTTTCCTATTCTCATAGCATTATTTACACACAGTTCGTACTTCGTAACATTTTTATGTAGAAGTAGTTTACAATAAATTTCTTTATTAGATAATTAACTTCCATTTCGTTGTGTTAGAGCAGTATGTTAATTACCTAACTTGTTGGTAAATGAAGGTACATCTTCTATTCTTAGCGAGATGACTTGACCAATTGCCAGTAACTGTCTGCTGCTCACGAAAAACGGCTGGCGTACGGAAAAAACGTTCATTAGCTCTTAACCTTTCCGTCAACACCGGGAGTTGACACAGCTACAACAGTCTTACTCCCATCTAGGAAGAGATCTCCTGTTGTCCTACCGAGACTGTTTCTAGATGATCTTCTGTTTACAGAGCTGTGGTACATAACTGTTTGTGATGCGCCAGTCGTGGAACTTCGGTGTGAAAGTTCCTGCAGTGTAGTACTGAAGAGCATGAACTTCCTGGTTGACAAGAACGAATGTCACATGTGATGTGCATGATCCACTCCTCACTCGAATTGCTTGCTGTATACTCCTGAGCGTTTGATGTTGCTGACCCAGATCTTCGGAGCAAACCCTCCAGGGTAAATGTTTTACGTGCTGTGGGAGTCCTCCAGAAACGGTTGAAGCACGCTCGTTCTTCCACTGGAGTAAGAGATGAAGAAATGACCGTAAGATATATGCGCAAATTCACGATTCAACCGCGTTCATTCAAACCGATGTTAAACTTCGCCAGTCGATGTTCTGCTTGTAGGGTAGCGGGCCGTGGTTCTACGCGAGTTAGTGTGGAATCCTGCCCACTCGTCTAATGCAGGCTGCCTAGGAAGCTGTTTCCCCTTACAGACAACATTCTAGCAATTCTTATTAATGGAGTTCATTACAGTAAATTAAATTGACAAGATTAAAGTTAGCGGATGTACAATGGTGTGTCGCAAGCAATTGATTATTTGCATGTCGCGAATATCCTTCGATGTACAATTTCCATGCAAGTCACGACTGAAGAGTTGGGGGTGACTGCTCGTGAGGCCGTAGGTAGCTGGTGCGGCGCCTACATTCCCTTCGTATAGGTGCAGCTCCTGTCATGGTGCGGTTCTAGACAGCGTTACTATTGGCTGACGTCTCACAGCCTTCTCGGCTGTTACCTTTCAGGCCGACGTGCCGGCGCTTGATGTCACGCCGGAATATTCGTCCCAACCTCCCAAAGTGACGGACCGTCGTGGTGGTTGGAGGGTGTCAACGATGGGGGGAGACGGGAGAGTTGACGCTGCGCTGGACCGGAAGCTGTGCCTGCTGACGTCAAGGTTCATGTCGTACCCTGCTATCCAGTCTCCAGCCTTCGGTCTGGCGGAAATATTATCTGGAAAACGACGAGAAGGGTACGGGTCCACCTCCGGAGGCAAATAACGAGATGCGGAAGGTGTCGCCTGCTGCAGTGTGGGCGGGTTCAGCTCCTTCGGTAGGACGAGACAGGGCGAAGGCTCCGTCTCAATGGGGTCATCCCTCGGTGTCGTGATGACACCCTCTCGCGGCTGCTATGGCCGCGTTGTTCTCGGGATCGATGAATCTGGGGGAAGAGACACAGAAGGATCATCGTGCAAAGGACAGTGGCGAATTTGATTGTGATGGTGGCGCTGCAAGCCATCTGGACCTGAAATAAGATACATGCAAGCGGAAAGTCGACGGACGATCTCGCTTTGCGTACACCGTCTACTGCCGCTAAAAACCCTGTAAGAGACAGTATCATGCGGCGCGAAGCGATACTTGAGGCCTTCGTTCGGCCCCGGATGCTGAGGAGTGTGGAGCAGGTGGAGCAGTGACAGATGGCGGCGGCCGTAAAGCAATTCCGCCGGCGATGGTCCATCTCGTGGGTGCGAACGATAGGAGACGAGAAACGGTTGCAATGCTCTATCCCTGGTGTGTGAGGAGCGAAGTTCCGCCATCTGCTACTTGAAGGTCGTGACAAAACGTCCCGATTCGCCAGTTAACCGTGGTTGCAACGGAGCACGAATTAGATACTGTATGCCACTGCGTTCACAGTATGTTTCAAATTCATTTGATGTGATCAGGGCCGTTGTCAGACACAATGCCTTCAGGCAAATCGAGGCAAAAACTTGAGGTCTACACCTCAACTGTGCTGCATGCCGTTGTCGAGTTCATTCATTGATTGTGGTGGACTCTCATAGCTAGTTTCCTTTTGCTGTGCCAATCAATCAACGAAAGTTCCACAAACGTCCCGCAAAGTCTGTGTGCACAAGTTGCCATGGTGATTGCGACTTACGCCGAGGACAGATTTTTTTGTGGCGGAGCGGACTGGTCTTCCACACATGCGTCATCTGTTCCACTTTGTGCTTGGCATGGTATGGACGCCAGTGTTAATGCACGAACTGTTGCGTACGAACAATCCGCATTGCCCTTGGTGAACCAACCACAACACTTAGTTTTACAAAGCTTTAGGCATCAACAGACGCTACTGTGCACTGTCATTTTGAACAAGAACCACTACTTTCTATACAGATAGGCTATGCTGACGTGCAAAACATCGGCGTACTGCAGAGTTCGTTATCGTATGCAGGGAACGAGGCGAAGATCTCAGAATGTATCTTAGCAAAACGATCAAACATGAATCAGCTTCAGTGACATGCGCAACTTTCCTACACTTAAGCGTAAAAGATAGAAGCAGTTAAGAATCCTGAGAGTCGATGTGACAAGATAAAGCAGAAGCGTCAGTATCGGGGCCAATCGGAAGACGTGAAAGTGCGTCTGCATTACCAACTTCAGCTGTCGGACGATACACAGTTCCATACTGGTACGACTGTCTGAAATTCTGTGAAATTCCGAGGAACTGGCAAATCTCGTAAGGTTAACAAATGCGCCTGAAGAGGATGTACACTTAGACTGTTTCACATAACAGAGATACTGCAAATCAGGTTTAAATACAAATCACACTTTTCCAGTCTACTTTTTAGTCCTGCATCAGATAACACACGAAACAAAGCACGTAACTTTGCAATATGCTCTGCAGGTGTACGACCTGCGACGACAATATGTCTAAATAGTTAGAAGATTTTGGTACTTGAGCAGTCAGCTGTTCCAAATACCGTTTGAAAATAGCGGGTGCGGAAGCACTGCTAAAAGACAAACGAAATATTTAAAATAGCCCAAACAAGTATTTACTGCACACACGTTTTGAGGTTCTTCATGGAGCAGTATTTGAAGACACGCATCGCGCAAATAACTTTTGAAAAGTAGCGACCAGCGCCTAATCTGTCCATGAGATCCTCTGGGTGTGGCAGTGGATAAGTGTCAGGTCTACAGCCAACCCACGAACTGTGACTAAGGTCAACACAGAGGCGAAAGCGACCTGAAGTTTCGGGGAGCAAAACGTGTGGGCCTGCCCATTGACTAGTTTGTATGGGCGTCACAACTCCGCATCTTGCAATTGTAGACCTTCAGCAGAGACTTTGCCCCTGTGATGCAATGGGAACATTTCTGGCCTGGCAAAGTTTCGGCTGAGCAGTATCTTTCATAGTAATACGTGCAACAAAATTTTTAGCCTTGCATAAACCTTCAGAAGAGTTCTGGGAATTCTTTCAGCAAGATGTACTCTCTTTTGCATGGAATGCATACACTGACAACACAATGTCCTAAATGTTATAGCCAAACAAATAAATTGAATCAAGACGAAATATATTCGCACAATCACGTGATTCTTGCACTGTAAAAGTGTTTGCCCGCCATGTATCGCTCGCATATGCCAAGTAAATTTTTCGAGAATTGGAATGTTTTGTCCATTATAACCTGTCAACTTCTTGGTAATTTGAGACGGGCGTGGGGATCCTAACAGCTCATGTGTGTGACGATTTAGCAATGTGAAAGAGGCAACCTTATTCAACTGAATTTTCCCACGTTTCCCACTAATGGGTAAGTGAACGAAAAGTGAGACTGGCGTATTACTGAAGAAACTGCATTCCATTGCAAGCATACCGATTGCACATGTCTTTTCCCGCCACAAGCGTAACCCTGAGCTTGCTGACACGGGCAGTCGTCGCGTTTGTGCGGTGAAGGACACTGAGGGCAAGACTTAATTGTGTTCGCCAGTGTAGTGGCCTGTTGAGTGAGCTGCTTAAGCGGCATGGCGAATGCAAGCTGCTGCTGAATGGGCTGGTAGCAAACAAGGGACTACATCGAACAAATTGCTGGCTGCTCAAATTTATCAGCAGACATGGCACTGAATCGTGCTGATCTAGTATTTGCACTACCTGCTGAAATGATGGAACTCACTGTTCAAAATCTGTTTTGAGAGTTTGACATCAGGTACACTTTATGCAATCACATCACGCATAATAACGTCCAAATATAACGCATCACAATCACAGATGAGAATGCATGTCCTCGTCATACCCAACAAATCTATTATCCACTCGGGATACGATTTTTCTGACCGTTTTATACAAATAAAGAATTTATAATTAGCTGATACCATGTTCACTTGCAGGTCATAAGTTAGCGAACCTACAGCCTTATATTGAAGAATTTCCTGGTCTCTACCAGGTTTTGGCTAAATTAATCCAGCCTTCTTCAGAAGAATAAAATTACTATAACATGCCAGAGTAAGGCACAGTCAACGTCAAAATTAAAACCCATAGTACCGTGGTACCATGTCGAATTAAAACTACGTAATTGAAGTCCACCCCCGCCATCTCTTCACCACGCGGTTGGTTGGTAGCGGCAGCTACGTTGGCAATGACGGTTGCACGCGGAACTGCACTGAGCACACAGCAACTCTTGCGCGTGCGCATACGGAGAGCCAAGGCTGTATATCATTGACTGTATATCACGTGTTGGGAACTGACAACCGTACCTGTAAGCAAACTAAGCATTATGTAGACGAAGTCCCTATGTATATTAACTATACGCAACTTCTCTACCATCTGGTGAGCAAGATGTATGAAACAGGCGAAATACCCTCAGACTCCAAGAAGAATATAATAATTCCAGTCCCAAAGAAAGCAGGTGTTGACAGATGTGAAAATTACCGAACAATCAGTTTAATAAGCCACAGCTGCAAAATACTAACACGAATTCTTTACAGACGAATGGAAAATCTAGTAGAAGCCGACCTCGGGGGAGATCAGTTTGGATTCCGTAGAAATACTGGAACACGTGAGGCAATACTGACCTTAAGACTTATCTTAGAAGAAAGATTAAGGAAAGGGAAACCTACGTTTCTAGCATTTGTAGACTTGGAGAAAGCTTTTGACAATGTTGACTGGAATACTCTCTTTCAAATTCTAAAGGTGGCAGGGGTAAAATACAGGGAGCGAAGGGCTATTTACAATTCGTACAGAAACCAGATGGCAGTTATGAGTCGAGGGGCATGAAAGGGAAGCAGTGGTTGGGAAGCGAGTGAGACAGGGTTGTATCCTCTCCCCGATGCTATTCAATCTGTATATTGAGCAAGCAGTAAAGGAAACAAAAGAAAATTCGGAGTAGGTATTAAAATCCATGGAGTAGAAATAAAAACTTTGAGGTTCGCCGATGACATTGTAATTCTGTCACAGACAGCAAAGGACTTGGAAGAGCAGTTGAACGGAATGGACAGTGTCTTGAAGGGAGGATATAAGATGAACATCAACAAAAGCAAAACGAGGATAATGGAATGTAGTCAAATTAAATCGGGTGATGCTGAGGGAATTACATTAGGAAATAAGACACTTAAAGTAGTAAAGGAGTTTTGCTATTTGTGGAGCAAAATAACTGATGATGGTCGAAGTAGAGAGGATATAAAATGTAGACTGGCAATGGCAAGGAAAGCGTTTCTGAAGAAGAGAAATTTGTTAACCTCGAGTATAGATTTAAGTGTCAGGAAGTCGTTTCTGAGAGTATTTGTATGGAGTGTAGCCATGTATGGAAGTGAAACATGGACGGTAAATAGTTTGGACAAGAAGAGAATAGAAGATTTCGAAATGTGGTGTTACAGAAGAATGCTGAAGATAGGGTGGGTAGATCACGTAACTAATGAGGAGGTATTGAATAGGATTGGGGAGAAGTTTGTGGCACAACTTGACCAGAAGAAGGGATCGGTTGGTAGGACATGTTTTGAGGCATCAAGGGATCACAAATTTAGCATTGGAGGGCAGCGTGGAGGGTAAAAATCGTAGAGGGAGACCAAGAGATCAATACACTAAGCAGATTCAGAAGGATGTAGGTTGCAGTAGGTACTGGGAGATGAAGAAGCTTGCACAGGATAGAGTAGCATGGAGAGCTGCATCAAACCAGTCTTGGGACTGAAGATAACAACAACAACAACAACAACAACGCAACTTCTATTACATGGTAGGAAAATTTACTTGGTTGGGTATATAAAGCTTAAGAATAACCTTTACGACTTAAAGCACGTATGGTCATGGTGTAAAGTATCACCACCAAACATACCTAATGGCGAGTACCTTACTTGTCTCGCTTATTTCAAACCTTAATCATCATCTGTAATTTAATTAGGGGTGTTTGCACGCCCAGTTACACCCTCTCATCACACTTAACTAGTATTGACCGTCATGGGTCAAGTGTACTAATATAAAATCTAAAATGTACCTTTGATGGGAATATTCTTCCCCAGGTAACACTGTAAGAAATGCGATATGACCATAACGTTATCGTTATTGATAGGGGAAGTATTTAAAGTGCTAAAGTTTTTACTTACTGTGCTGCATAATTGTTAAATGTAACTATTATAGCGTCCACATTCTCGTGAAAGAGCCGTGGGATAAACTTAAATGTAAAGAGAAGCGCGAGGCTTGATGTCTGAACATGGTATGTGGCAACCAGGAGAGAAATGTTGTGGTCGATGTAACAGGGATAAATTAAACCAAACGTACCAAAGATTGGAAACTTTCGAAAAAGTTTTTATTTCTCAGAAGCAGCCGACTGCTGAGAAGGGTTTCTTTATCGGATAGCAAGTGTTCAAACATTTGCAGCTCCTCTAGAATACCTAGCGTTGTTCCTTTTTACCTGTCAGAGCTACAGCTCAGTATTAATTGAACGAGATGCTCGGCGAAAGTCGAACCCCGTGTGCCGTCCCCACTTCTCGTTGGCAAATGCTCTTTATATCTTGCTGACAAAGCTCTCCCTGTTTTGGCTGATGTAAAAGCTAGGGAACTCACCGCATGTGATTTTATATAGCCCGGACAGACAGATTGACCTTAACTGTTTTTAAAGAGTGGATTAAATTTTTCTTAAGGCTGTTATTGGTAGAATGTTGCCTTATAACCATGGTTCTGTAGAATTCGCCTTATTCGATGTGATGCTTTACCTGTAAAAGGAATGAAGATAACGTTCGCATGGTTATCATCACACGTGGTACCTAATATAATGAAGTCGTTTGTATTGTCAGCGAAGGTACATTTTCTAACAAACTTAAATTGTAAACGATTGTGTAAGATAGTGACAATGAGGTCCAGATAATTCAGCGTTCTTTTGGAAGATTCCATTGCAATAGTGAATTCGATCTTCTCGTGGAGTTCATTGAATGTTGAAAGTACCTGGTCTATATATTCCTGGGACCGATCAACTATGAGAAGTTTATGATCAACGTATCTTGCGTAAAATGTGGTTTTACTTTGTATCTGTGTATTACTTACAAAAATAATTACTTCTCCTTTAATGAAAAAACATATTCGCAGCCTTTTGGGTTAGCATTGGGAGGCCCGAAAGATTCGTGAATGGGATGGAATCGTGTTTGAAGACTGTTCATCAATCTCAATATCTGACAATTTCTTGTGGAGGTGCAGGTTACGTTCCAAAACGCTCAGTGTTTGGTGTACAGGCACGATGCTATAGACATCTAATATTAAGTGACTCAAGCTTTGACGTTTGCGAGCAGGTTCATGCTTTCACTTTATTTGCTACGTCTACTGAATCTTTAACTGAGTAGTTTCCTGCGAACACAAAATTATCTTTTAGTGCAGGAATCTGGCTATTTTGTGGTATGCACTATCCGTGCTGTCCACGATCGGTCGAATCGGGTGATGGTTCTTCTAGACTTCAAATTGACTCTTCAGGGTGGGTGGTTTGGGGTTCATATTTATGAGCCTTTTTTTCCGGAACACTTTCAATTGTTTGGTTTTGTGGAGGCCTGCTCGTATTTCTTTTTGTAAGGCTAGGGTGCGATCTTTTAATACCATTTTCTGCAAGGAGTTTTTCGTTCCTATGTACTCTGCTTTAGAGGTAATGATCACGGAATTACCTTTGTCGGCTTCAGTGATTGTGGCATCAGTACTTCTCAATTTACGTTCGATATTATTTATGGTTTTGTACGTACTAGCATCTGTTTGTGCATATGTCATCTCATTTTCTAAAATTTTACACGACTCATAGGCTATCCGCGTTTGAACGTTTTTTATGTTTTCGCACATTGAGACTAGTACAAGGTCTACTATTAATTTATCTATAACGTGTCTTCGTAACGTCGGTTTCATGTTAAATTTTAGCCCCTCTGAGAGTACCTTACCTTCAAATGGTGTGAAATTAATATGTGTAATTTATTACTCGGTCATATCAAGGTGGATTTGACTACTGTTTCACTAAGGTTCCGTTGCTCGTCACACTTTATAGCCCTATTAGATAAGCTGGAGAATTTTTTAGCATGTCTAGCCGCGATTTCTTCCTTTCGCTTGCAGATCCACTCCTTGGCCTGTGCTAAAAAAATGATATATTTGAAAGTTACACTTTTTCGAGTACCATTTCGAAATTTCAAGATACAGCGTTCACGCTGTTTTATTTAAACTAACCTGCCTCGTGTATAGGTCAGCAATTCTATTGAGTATCTGTGCGTTGAACCTGTTTTTGAGGATGGGGATTTATGGCATAATTTCCCTAGATGCCCGTTAACAAATTTAGGGGTCAGCTTCGACCGTTTACACTGGTTAATAAATGAAATTATCATACTAGTTTTTGCAATTGTAAGCATGGTATCTAGATACTTCTCGGCAGCGTTTGACACCTTGGCAGGTAGAAACATAAGAATTTTTAGCATATTGCAGCACCGTCAGCAACTGTGATAGAACGTTATTTTGAAGAATCCGCATCACGTGCGCGAATTTTCTGGTCTTTAATAGTCTGTCACAGTTGCTGACGGGGCTCCAATATGCTAAAAATTAAAAAATCTACGACCTGTTCATACGATAGTTCACTCTTAGTGGTGTTAGGGAATAGGTTGTTTGTAAGCCGGAACACTGCACTGTCCACTGTGGAGAGAAAGTAATCGCTTTTCATAGTACCCGGTACATTATGAGCAGTTACATGGGCTTCAAACTGTTCTACCCACTCGAGCCATTCCTCTTCCTGTCCAAAAAACAGGTAAGCAGGCGCTATAGCTGTAGGTTTTACTGTAGGTGGTGGTTGTTCTGTCGGATGCGCAGTGCTGGCAAATCGAAACAGCAGTGGTATGCACGCAGTATATCTGGGCCAAGTAAAAGGTCCATTGGCTGCCCTTCCACGATGTCGCTGGACATAGGAAGGAGTTCCATTCCAATCTGCCGCTGTGGCTTGCGGACGCAGCTGACAATATCCTGATCACCGACAACAGCAGCCCAACGCACGTTCGGCAGCCGCCGCAAATTGCTGCATTACACGTACGCCCACGACAGTGTCGTCCTCTGAGCACCTGTATCGACTGAAGGCTTGGCAGGGCAGCCATTGACCCAGCACTTGACGTACAGCATGTCGACAGTATGGGATTCCACATCCCGATTCTTGTGCCACAACTGTCGGTGCTCTCGGAATGCATGGATGAACCTGTCAAGACATACTGGAGGAGGCGGAGCAGCAGTAGCGATACCCACGGCAGCTGCAAGCTGTGAGGCAAGTGGCACCTGCTGCAGCTGCACCACCTGTGTGGGCATCTGCGCCAACAGTGGTTGTGGCAGCACGAGCAGGGGCTGCACGTGGGTGTGGAGCATTACAAGTGGCACCAACTGGCAGATTCCTCCGACAACCAGAGTCCAGGGCAGACTCCTACAGCGTGATCGACTGCTCCACATGACGGATCAAACTTCCATTTGGCCATCTGTAGTAACTGGCTTGTGACAAGCTGCCAGATGGCTGGTGCTGGCCTGGCACTGTGTCATCACATTCTCTCTTCTTTCTTGGAGACTCGACGAGGGATCGTAAATTTATTTTCTGGCATAGTCATAGGACGATGAAAATGATAAAATTACGCACGAGCCCTAATTTTCCCATTTTCCCTTTCTTCCAATTTCAAGGAGATGGAACGTCAACTTGCCGCTGTCAATTTTGCCTGCTTTCTGATCACCGTCTCGCACGACGACTCGCGCAGAAAGATCCACGGCAGCAACGAAAACGCTTGCCAGGTGGTAGCCGGTTGTCCGAAAAATTGTTACTGGCGCAAAATACTGACAGTTTTGCGAACAATTCACACTTTCAACTGTCTGCCACTGTCGGTGACGTGGAGCTCGCAGCAAAACCGCGATATCCAATGCGACACTGAGGCATGCGCCAAGGTTTCGGCCGAGATATTATCTATTGGTACTGGTTTGGGCCAAGGAGTGAATCTGTCTACGGTGAGCAGGTAGCGTTGGCCGTTTTAGTGCGGCAGCTGTACGTAGACGTCAGCGTCAACATTTGCGAATCTCACTGTAACGTCAGGAATTACGTACTAGGACATACTTGTGTCTGTGCCTACACTGCCTTGGCACTGGAGACGAAACTTCGTCCACCCGACTACCCTTCTTTGCTCTAGACCACTTTAAGCCATGTAGAACCAGACTGAGCGTAGATCGCGTACCTGGGTGGCTCAGCTCGCGGAGGGATTCCAAAGCTTGCTGTCGGAAGCTCGGAGGCCGATGTGGACGTGACTTGGCTGTGGACACACCGAAATACAGTTGCACGCTGGCACCAGGTATGTCTACGGGTTGTAGTTGCAGTGACGTCCGTGCATCTCCTAACAGGCCTCGCAACTCGTGGTCTGACTTCCATGCTTGTGCAAGTGCTGCATAGTCTAGTGTAGAGACGCTAGTGACGCAAGAGACAGTCAGCTACGATGTTATCGATCCCGAAATGTGTTGCTTCTGCAAACTGTTCACATTATTTTTCCAGAAGGCGAATGTCAGCGGCTTGTGATCTGTAAATATTGTGAAGACGCGAGCGTCGACATGAGGACGAAAGTATTTGACAGCCTCTTGTATCGCCAGCAGTTTGCGGACGTACGCACTTCTTTCTTTTCTGAGGTGGCCAGGTTTTTAGAGAAGAAAGCTAGCGACTGACAGGCCCCAGGGGGTCCACAACTCCTTTGTGGATACGTGTGCAGTGCGCATGGGACCCCGAGCTGATTAGGCCTTCCTTCCTTTCCGGGCTGCATACCTTCCCTTTTCCGCATCCTTCTCTATCCCCCATCTTGCCCCCCCCCCCCCCCTCTCGTCTCGCCATTGGCTCTTTCCTTCCCTTTCTCCCCCTCTGGGAGTATGGTTTGTGCCTACGTCCGGAGACGAAAGCAAGGAATTTTCAACAGTTTCGAGCGTCCAACACTTGCAAGTCTTCGTTCTTCCTCTGTCCTTCTCTTTTCCTTCCCTCTTCTCTTTGCCCTTTTCTCCGCTGCGGCGTTTGAGACCCCTCTTCTTTCCTTTCCCTTTCTCTTTTTTCGTCCCTGTGCGTGTCTGAAGGCCGACCCACGCACTTCCATGCGTAGCCGGTGACGGGGGTAACGCGTAATTCCCCGCCCCCGGGTAGACAGGTAGGACACGTACGTACCCCCTGGTAACGACCAGGCCCAGGGAGGGGTGATTACCCGAGCTGATACCATCCGAAAGTGCCGATTGGTCCCTCCGTCCGTTTGTCGGGAGGTGTGACCTGAGGTGTGAACAATCACCTAAGGCGCGAGTGCCCTCAGTGAGGGCCCCGACAAGGGAGGAGCGCGCCATCAGACACCGGTAATCATGGGGGATTCTTCCGCAATGGTTTCCTCACCTTCCACTATGTCTGCTCACAAACGTAAGTTCACTGAGTCTCAGCCACAGACAGTTCTTCCATCGTTGCCACAGTTCCTTGTTTCTCGGTCTGACGAAGGTCACGACTTCTCCACGGTCAACCCCATTCATTATTCAGAAAGGTGTCGACGCAATTACAGGTCCTGTAAAGTCTTGTTCCAGATTACGGAATGGCACCCTGTTGTTAGAAACACACAGTGCCCTCCAGGCACAAAAATTGCTGCGTACTTCTCTGCTCCACACCTTCCCTGTCCGGGTGGAACCGCACCGTATCTTAAATTCCTCTTGTGGAGTCGTTTATACACGCTCCCTCGATGGATTGTCTGACGAAGAAATTCAGCACTACCTGTCTGACCAGGGCGTAACGGCTGTTCATGGAGTTACGAAAATGGTTGACACGAACATCATTCCAACCCGCACTGTCTTCTTGACATTTGACAAAGTTCAACTCTCATCGAAAATCTAAGCAGGCTATGAGATAATTTCCATTCGCCCGTACGTCCCAAACCCTACGCGTTGCTATCGATGTCAGCGGTTCAATCGCACCAGCCAGTCCGGCCAAATGTGTTACGTGTGGCAAGGATGCCCATGAGGGTGCTTGTCCACCTCCATCCCCTCGCTGCATTAACTGTATGGGTGACCACGCTGCTTCCTCTCGAGATTGCCCCGTTTTTAAGGACGAAAAGCTCATCCAGGAAATTAGAGTGAAGGAAAAGGTGTCTACCTTTGCTGCTCGAAAATTATTCGGCAGTCGACAGCCCACCGTGCCTCAGACAGGCAAATACAGCACTGTCCTTCCTTCTCCTCGGCCAACAAAGGAGGCGGCCACGCAGACTTGCGACCTCACCTTTAGTGCCACGGTCGTCAGATCGGCCAGCGCAAAGATCGCCCGTTCAACCTCACCACTTTCGCCTGCCCACTCTATGGCTCACCCTTCATCGGGTTCTGCTAAATCTCGAGCCCAAAAGTCAGACACCAAGTCTTCGAAGAAAGAGCATACTCGTGAAGAGTTTTTACGTACGGCAACTTCACCACCATCGGTTCCTCCTTCCTCTAAACCTCATACTTCCAAGAAGGCTACAAAGAAACCCAGTTCCTCTCCTTCTCCGCCAAGGTGTGTCCCATCTACAGCGCCACCTGGCGGAAATCGCCCTCGGCCGTCTTCCGTGTCGCCGAGGCGCACTGCTGGTGGCCGGTCAACCGGCCGATCGCTGGTGGCAGGAGCTGCTCCTGACCAACCTATGGATCAGGATCTTCTGCCTCCGGCTGAATGCCATTCCATGCTGTCGGTTGCAAGCTCTGAGCAGTCGAGTTGACAGCACCCTTGGTCACAATCCTCCATTTTCTGTTCACCCTATGTCCATTATCCACTGGAATATCAGCGGCATTCGAGCCAATCGGTATGAATTGTCGATCCTCTTACGATCGGACTCACCGGTCATCTTCTGTCTTCAGGAAACAAAGCTGCGTCCCCATTACTGCTTTGTTCTCCCTCATTTTCAGTCCGTCTGATATGATCTCCCCTCTGTTGAAGGCACTCCAGCCCATGGAGGACTCATGATTCTTCTCCATGATACTGTGCATTATCACCCAATCCCCTTAAACAGTTCCTTCCAAGCTGTCGCCGTCCGTCTTTCCCTTTCCGGATACACGTTCTCTCTTTGTACTGTATACATTCCATCGTCCACACCAATGGCACGAGCTGATCTCCTTCATCTTCTTGGTCAGCTTCCATCCCCCTATTTGCTGGTTGGGGACTTCAATGTCCACCACCCGCTTTGGGGATCTCGACATCCTTGTCCACGTGGCTCCCTATTGCTAGACGTCTTCCACCAAGCGGATCTAGTTTGCCTCAACAATGGGTTCCCCACATTTTTGTCTGCCTCCACGACA
Organism: Schistocerca nitens; assembly: GCF_023898315.1. Lineage (NCBI taxonomy): Eukaryota > Metazoa > Arthropoda > Insecta > Orthoptera > Acrididae > Schistocerca > Schistocerca nitens. The sequence continues at coordinate 1,072,641,825 of NC_064615.1, read as the reverse complement.
AATTTATCTCATTTGGACCTTGCGATCGGTATTGTTCCGCTCGCTCGGCGCTTCGAATGGTTCGTCCTTGATGATACACACTCGAGTGACCACTTCCCATGTGTCCTTAGGCTGCAGTCTCAACTGCCATATATGCGCCCGCGACGCTGGAAGTTTGCCCAAGCCGATTGGACACTTTTTTCATCTCTAGCGACATTCGATGACCGCCACTATCCCAGTGTCGACAATGAGGTCACACATATTACCGACGTTATTCTTACAGCTGCGGAACATTCAATACCACGCACCTCCGAATTGCCCCGGCGCCCCCCAGTTCCTTGGTGGAACGAGGCATGCCGTGACGCAATACGTGAGCGGCGACGTGCTCTTCGCATTTTCCGTCACCATCCTACTTTGGCCAACTGTATCCGCTATAAGCAGCTCCGTGCGCGATGCCGTCGCGTCATCCGCGATAGCAAGAAGGCAAGCTGGAACTTCTTTACTAGCACATTCAACACATTCAACACCTTCACTCCCTCCTCGGAAGTTTGGAGTCGGCTTAGACGGTTCTCTGGAGCGCATAGTTTCTCCCTGATCTCTAGGCTCACTGTCGCGCATGATACATTAGTGGACCCCGTCGCAATTTCTAACTCATTGGGTCAGCACTTCGCTGAGATTTCGAGCTCTTCAAATTTTACCCGCCAGCGTTTCTCCCGAAGAAACATGCAGCGGAAGTGAGACATCTTGCTTTATCCTCTCAAAATCACGAAAGCTACAATACTGTTTTCTCCATGCGGGAACTCCAACATGCCCTCTCTTCTTGTCGCTCCTCCGCCCCAGGACCGGATGGCATCCATGTCCAAATGTTGCTGCATTTATCAACCCATAGTCTGCGTTACCTCCTTCGCCTTTATAATCGAATTTGGACCGACAGTACTTTTCCCAGACGATGGCGGGAAGCTATCGTCGTTCCCGTTCCGAAAGTTGGAAAGGACAAACATCTCCCCTCTAGCTATCGCCCCATTTCTCTCACGAGTAGTGTGTGTAACGTTTTGGAGCGTATGGTGAATTACCGTTTAGCTTGGTGGCTGGAATCCCGCAGTCTTTCAACACCTACCCAATGCGGATTCCGAAAGCATCGTTCTGCAGTTGACCATCACATTGCTCTCTCCACTTATATCATGAACAATTTTCTCCGGAAACGCCAAACAGTAGCAATATTTTTTGATCTGGAGAGAGCATACGATACCTGTTGGAGGACAGGCATCCTCCGCACACTGTTCTCTTGGGGCTTTCGGGGCCGGCTGCCCATTTTTCTTCGCGAATTTATGGCAGAGCGCACATTTAGGGTGCGGGTGAACACTCTCCCGCACTTTCTCCCAAGAAAACGGGGTACCCCAGGGCTCCGTGCTGAGTGTGGTACTGTTTGCCATTGCTATAAATCCAATTATGGATTGTCTCGGGCTCCCTCTTTTTGGACGATTTTGCGATCTTCTACAGCTCTCAACGGACCAGCCTTCTTGAACGACGTCTTCAAGGATGTCTCGATCGCCTCCACTCTTGGAGGATCGAAACCGGCTTCCGTTTTTCTCCCAGTAAGACCGTTTGTGTTAATTTTTTGCGACGTAAGGAATTTATTCCACCCTTCCGTTTTCAGACGTTGCTAAATTCTTGGGTCTTACGTTTGACAGGAAACGTGGGAGGAGCAGCACATTTTTCTATCTTTCGGCTCGCTGTCTGCGAACGCTCAACACCCTCCGTGTCCTGAATGGTACCTCCTGGGGAGCGGACCGAGTGGTCCTTCTCCGCCTCTATCGCGCCTTAGTGCGCTCGAAATTGGATTATGGAAGCATAGTCTACTCCTCTGCTCGGCCGTCTATTCTTCGGCGTCTCGACTCTATCCACCACCGTGGATTACGTTTAGCGTCTGGAGCTTTTTACACTAGCCCTGTGGAAAGCCTTTATGCTGAGACTGCTGAACCTCCGCTGTCCAATCGGCGAGCGGTCCTTCTGAGCCGTTATGGTAGCCATCTGTCTTCCATGCCTGCTAATCCAGCCCATGACATTTTTTTTTTCGACGCCTCCTTTGATGTAGGGTATGCAGGCCGCTCCTCCTCCCTACTACCCCCGGGAGTCCGCTTCCGTCAACTGCTCCATTCTCTTTCCTTCCGCTTTCCTAAAACCTTCTTGACAACTTGGGGTACAGCACCGCCTTGGCTCCGTCCCTGGATCTGCCTGCTCCGTGACCTTCGTCAGTTTCCCAAGGATGGTACCCCTACACTTGTTTATCGTCGGGCATTTGCTGCTCCATGTGCACAAATGAAAGAAGCCACATTTATTTACACCGACGGCTCGAAAACATCGTTATGTGTAGGGAGTGCCTATATTGTTGGCGACACCCCAAATCACTTTCGGCTTCCCGACCAGTGTTCGGTTTATACTGCGGAGCTTTACGCTGTTCTCCAGGCTGTCCACTACATCCGCCGCCATCAGCGGATACAGTACGTAATCTGCTCAGATTCTCTCAGCTCTCTCCTCAGTCTCCAAGCTCTTTACCCTGTGCACCCTCTGGTCCACCGGATTCAGGACTGTCTGCGCTTGCTCCACTTGGGGGGCGTCCCTCTGGCTCCCGGGACACGTTGGTATCTGTGGAAAGGAGGCGGCCGATATTGTAGCCAAGGCTGCAGTCTCTCTTCTTCGGCCAGCTATCCAATCGATTCCCTTCGCCGATCTACGGAGCGTTTTATGTCGTCGTATTGTTCATTTATGGCACGCGCATTGGTCGACACTTCCCCATAATAAATTGCGGGACGTGAAAGCTCTTCCCCGTGCTTGGACCTCTTCCTCCTGAACGCGTCGTCGGGAGGAGGTAATTTTAACTAGACTCCGGATAGGGCACTGTCTTTTTAGCCATCGACATCTTTTAAGCGGCGATCCTCCCCCACTCTGTCCCCACTGCTCTCAGCTGTGGACGGTAAGACACCTTTTAATTGAGTGCCCCTCTTTTAATCCGTTACGCGCCCGTCTACAGCTATCGCCTGATATATCGTCGATTTTAGCAGATGGCACGCGCTCAGCCGATCGCGTTCTCGAGTTTATTAGTGCCAGCGAAATGACGTCAGTCATTTGAAGCTTTTTTTGGAGACAACCACCCCCTTTCTGTAGTGGATTTTTAAGCCTTCCTTCTGCTTTTAGTTTCTCCAATTTTATGACTTTCGTTTCCATTGCTGCTGGTTTCCACTGTCGTCTTTTACTGTTTCCTAAGTCACGGACCGGGCGCTAATGACCATAGCAGTTTTGCGCCCTAAAACCAAAACAAACGCGAAACAAAGCACGTAAATTTGCAATATGGTCGTCGGGTGTACGACTTGGGACAACTACATTTTGGTACTTTAGCAGTCAGCTGTTTCAAATACCGTTGGGAAAAGGCAGGTGTGGAAGCACTCCCAAAACACGAACGCAAATTTTTAAACAAGCCCAACTGAGCATTTACCACACTCAACTTCTGAGATTCTTTGTCGAGTGGTATTTGAAGGTACGTGGCGCGCAAACCAGGTTTTGGAAACTAATGGCCAGCGCTTAATCTGTGCACTAGATCCGCAGGGGCGTGGCACAGCATCCCACAGTTAGTGTGTTGACTGTAAAGATAACGCAGAGGCGAATGCGAGCTGAAGGTTTGGGAAGCAAAACGTGTGGACTAGCCCATTGACTAGCCTGTATGGCCATTAAAACTCCGGTATCTTGCAATTCTTGAAGTTCAACAGCGACTTCCTCCCATAAAGCATGGCAACAGTTCTGGCCTGGTAATATTTCGGCTGAGCATTGTCTTACATAGTAAGTGCAGCAAACTTGTTAGCCTTGCCTAAACCTTCGGAAGAGTACTGGGAATTCTTTCAGCATGGAATGCAGACACATTGCCACTGATAAGGCGTGCCTTTTTGTGGCCATCTTCTACGGTCTCAAAACAGCGTCTATGTGGTGGATGGAGTTACCAGTGAATTCTCTGAAGTGAAACATTTTTCCCTGGGACAGCTTCCCAGAGCGCCTACAGTTCGCAATGCTCTAGTGTTGCCTGTTCTCTACATTGTCTGTGATTTTTTACCTCGGAGTGGCCTTGATGGCTCCCTACAGCCTTTTAAACCCATCAACGTACGAGTAATTACGTCGTCAATATCTGACAACTTTCTTCAGTGTGAAATTCCTTGTTTCACCTTTAGATGTACGAGGTCAGTTTCTTCCCAAATAAATCCATTAACAAACGGATGGTCTTCTTCATTACAGCATTACACACACCAATACCACATACAATTTGCATTCAAATGCATGATGCTGCTATCGCCTGGATGGGTTTACATAGATAGGTCGGTTGCATACTCGCCCATGCTCTGAAGTACTTCACAAACGTAAATGGATACCGCGCGCCATACCAAATACGATAGTGGTAAAACCTTCCTCTGTGTGTTCACATTTTTCACACAGGTGCTACAGGTTTCGGTGACAATGCAGAGTCATCAGGCCCTCGACAGATGAATGTGGCAGCCAACTGCCCATACTGCCATAATAAGGGACAAAATTTTCGCAGATATAGCCGTGTATGAGAGGGCTCGCAACACTTCTCAGTCGGAATCTCGTTGCTGTCGCCACATCAATTCGTCCAAGGCGGAGCCAACCGCAGTCTTCGTAGAACCGCGGGACGAAAAACGATAAACTGATGAATGTTACTTTCATACTTTCTATGAGGCACCTTACTAATTCATAGTCGTGATTTAAAATGTGACGAGAATAACAAAACGAACAGCAAATGCATATGTATTACATAATATCGGCTGTGATACGTATAAAATCCAGAATGGCAGACAGGTAGGACAGTTGACGCCATATCAGAAAACAGAAGCCTCAAGAGGTATGCTAGGACAGGACAGACGACGTTGAATCCCCAGATCCCAAGTGTCGTACATGGAGAAGGGCCACAAACATATATTATGGTAAGGTTTCAATGGGCTATTACTAGCATTGTGCAGCAAAAGTTTAGCGGAAGAAATGGTAAACACCACGGAACCCTAGGCCACGTGTCATGACTGATAAAGGGCTACCAGTGCGAGAAGGGAATAAAACACCGTAGTGAAGACTCATTGGAAATTCGGTTTGACTTGAAAGTTCGCTATGTGCACTGCAACGTAATCAGATACACTACGTAACATGCACGTGGTTCACTTTGTGAAAGATCGGCTATCCATTATCGACGGTCGGTGTCTCACGAATTATAGGAGTGATCAGTGCGAAAAGACGTTGCTGCCGTCCTCTGTAGGTCAAGCGGGCAGATCTTCAGTGCATGATGTAATGAACATTCACCTACAAAGAACTTCCACATTGTTCATAATGGATTTTTATAAATCCCAGAACTACAAAAAGAGGGTAGGACGAGACTATAGGGTTGCAGTTCCCTACTGAAGGGTTTTTCTCACCACAGGAATCAATTTTTACTTTAAATTTGCTCTAGCTACTTCACCTTTGCTCTAGCTACTTCATTGTTGCTTTGAGATCACCAGGATGGTCTAAAATGGTGAATTTCGTCTTCACTGAACGAAATACGTAAGAGAATCAGAGATAGTAGTGATAAGACACACTCTTTTTCCTATTCTCATAGCATTATTTACACAAAGTTCGTACTTCGTAACATTTGTATATAGAAGTAGTTTACAATAAATTTCTTTATTAGATAATTAACTTCCATTTCGTTGTGTTCGAGCAGTATGTTAATTACCTAACTTGTTGGTAAATGAAGGTACATCTCCTATTCTTAGCGAGATGACTTGTCCAGTTGTCAGTAACTGTCAGCTGCTCACGAAAAACGACTGGTTTACGAAAAAAAAGCTTATTTCGTCTTAACCTTACATTGACCACTGGGAGTTGATACAATATAACAGTCGCAATCTGGGAAGAGATCCTGTGTGTTGCCCTACAGAGTCTGTTTCTAGATGTTGTTCTGTTTATAGAGCTGTGCTGCATAACTGTTTGTGGTAGGCCAGTCCTGGAACTTTGGTGTGACAGTTCTTGCAGTATAGTACTGAAGAACATGACATTCGTTCTAGTCAACCAGACAGTTCACGTCATATGTCATGTGCCTAATCCACTCATCCGACCGAATTGCTTGCCGTAATCTCCTGGGCGTTTGATGTTGCTGACGTAGATGTTCGGAAAGAACCCTCCAGAGTAAACGTTTCGTGGGTTGTAGGAGTCCTCCACAATTCTGTTAAAAGCACGCTCGCTCTTAAACTGGAGGTTGGGATGGAGAAATGACCGTCAGATTCATCCGCAAATTCACGATCGAACGCGTTATTTCGAATTCTTGTGTAATTCACCCAATGGATGTTCTGCTTCTGGCTAGTGGGCCGTGGGTTCTGTGCGAGTTAGTGTGCAATCCTGCCCACTCGTCTAATAAAGGCTGCTTAGGATGCCGTTTCCTCACAGACGCAATTCTTATTAATGGAGTTAAATATTGTCAATTTACTGTAATTAAGTTAGCGGATGTGCAATGATGTGTCGCAAGCAATTGGCGACATGCAAATAATGGATGTCCTTCGATGTATCAAATTTCCATTCAAGCAAGTAACTGGCCATAGAGCACAAGTTACGACTAAAGGTTTGGGATGACGGCTCGTGTTATAGTGCGGCCGTGGGTAGCTGGAGCGGCGCATTCATTCCCTTCGTTCAGGTGCAGCTCCTGTCCTGGTGTGGCCCTACTCAGCGTTATTATTGGCTGACGTCTCACAGCCTTCTCGGCTGTTACCTTCCAGGCCGACGTGCCGGCGCTTAATGTCACGCCGGAATATTCCTCCCTCCCAAAGCGACGGACCGTCGCCATGGAAACAGAGCGTCAACGGCGGGGGGGAGGCGGGAGGGTGGACGCTGCACTGGACAGGAAGCTACTCCTCCTGACGCCGAGCTTCATGTCATACCCCGCTATCCAGCCTCCAGCCTACGATGTGGCGGAAATGTTCCCTGGAAAACGACGAGAAGGGTACGGGTCCACCTCCGGAGGCCAGTAACCGGATGCGGAAGGCGTCGCCTCCTGCAGTGCGGGCGGGTTCAGCTCCTTCGGTAGGACGAGACAAGGCGAAGGCTCCGTCTCAATGGGGTCATCCCTCGGTGTCGTGATGACACCCTTTCGCGGCTGCTGTGGCCGCATTGTCCTCCGGATCGGTGAATCTGGGGGAAGAGAGGCAGAAAGATCGCGCAAAGGACAGTGGCGAATTTGATAGTGATGGCGGTGCTGCAAGCCATGTGGACCTGAAGTAAGATACATGCAAGCGCAAAGTCGACGGGCGATCTCGCCGGGCGCCCCCAGTCTGCTGCCGCTAAAAACCCTGTAAGAGACAGTATCATGCGGCGCGAAGCGATACTTGAGGCCTTCGTTCGGCGCCGGATGCTGAGGAGTGTGGAGCAGGTGGAGCAGTGACCGATGGTGGCGGCCGTGAAGGAATTCCGCCGGCCATGGTTCATCTCGTGGGTGCGAACGCTAGCAGGCGAGAAACAGTTGCAGTGCTCGATCCCTGGTGTGTGAGGAGCAAAGTTTCGCCATCTGCTGCTTGAAGGTTCTGTCAGAACGTTCCGCTTCGGATGTTGACCGTGGTTACAACGGTGCACTACTTGAATGCTGTACGCCATTGCGATCACAGGGTTTTCAAATTCATTTGATATGATGGCCGTTGTCAGGCACTAGGAGTTACGGCACATCGAGGCACAAAATAGAGGATAACGCCTGAAGTGTGCTGTATGCCGTTGTCGAGTTCATTGGCACACCAAAAGGAAACTTGCTATGTGAGTCCACCACAATCAACGAAAGTTCCACAATGCACACGTTGCAATGGTGATTACGACTTAGCCCAAGGACAGAAGTTGTGTGGCGGAGCGGACTGGTCCTCCACACATGGGTCATCTGTACTTGCCAGGGTATGGACGCCCAAGTAGAACGGTATTCATCCACTAACTGATCCTTGCGAACAATCGGCAGTGTCCTTGGTGAACCAACCGCAACACTTAGTTTTACAAAGCCGTAAGATCAACAAACGTGACTGTCCACTGTCTCCACTTTGAACAAGGATCACTAATTTCTGTACAGCTAGGCTATGGTGTCATGCAAAACATCGGTACACTGCACAGTTCCTTATGGTATGTAGGCAAATACACAGTCTCCTACGGGTATTGAGACAACAACAAAGCCCATCTTCGCAAGGTTTGCACAGCCCGTACAGGAACCCCTTTCGTCGGATGAAATACGGACTGAATAACCTGTGATATGTTACTAAGTAGAATGTTGTGCAATACAAATAGCGGTGGAATTTGGTGCAACCATACACAGTAGCCAAAGCCTCCTTTTCAGTTTGTGAATAGTGAAATAGAGCTTTGGACAGCACTACTGATGCGAAAGCAGTAGCTCTGTGTTCATCACCAATTGTGTGCGAAAGGACTGCACCGATTCCGTAAGAGGAGGCGTCAAGTTGCAGTACAATCAGTTTGTCAGGATCAAAGTGAACTGTCGATCATTGAACAATGCATGTTTTTGAAAAGTTACTTGGCACTCATATGTACAAACAAAGAAAACATACTTGCGACACAAGCGATGCAATGGAGCTGCGATTTGTGCCGCATTCGGTATGAACGGAATACAAAGCTCATTCTCCCTAAGACTGCAGTTCTGCGACATTCCGAGGAAACGGCGAAACGCATATGGATAGCAAATGTGACTGAAGATGATGTACACCCTGACTGACATGACAAAGATACTACAGCTCAGTTTAAAAAAAAAGAAATCGCACTTTTCCAGTCTACACTTTCGTCCTGCATCATATCACAAACGAAACAAAGCACGTAAATTTGCAATATGTTGGTTAATTGTACGACCTGCGACGACAATATGTCCAAATAGTTTGATACTTGAGCAGCCACCTGTTCCACTCCCTTCAAATACCGTTGGAAAATGGCTGGTGTGGATGCACTGCCAAAATACAAACGCAAGTATTTAAATAAACCCAAATTAGTATTTACTACGCACACATTTTGAGGTTCTTCATCGAACAATATTTTAAGACACGCATCGCGCAAATCATCGTTTGAAAACTAGCGACCAACGCCTAATCTGTCACTGAGACCCTCTGGGCGTGGCAGTGGATAAGTATAAGTCACAGTTAGTGGGTTGACTGTAGACGTAAGGTCAACACAGAAGCGAAAGCGACCTGTAGTTATGGGGAGCAAAACGTGTCGGCCTGCCCATTGACTGGTTTGTATGGGCGCCATAACATCGGTACCTTGCGATTGTAACCTTCAGCAGCGACTTTGTCCCATGGTGCAATGGGAACAGTTATGGCCTGGCAAAGTTTCTACTGAGCATTGTCGTTCATAGTAATATGTACAACAAAATTGTTACTGTTGCCTAAACCTTCAGAAGAGTTCGGGAATTCTTTCAGCAAGATGTACACTGCATTCAAGGCAAGAAACAGACACTGGCAACACATTGTTCTGAATGTTAAAGCCAAACAAAATGAAACAAGACCAAATACATTCGCACAATCACGTGATTGTTCACAAATGGGAGCGATACATTACAGGCAGTGACTTTTACAGGGATACAAAGTACATTTTCCGAGAATGGTAATGTCCGTTATCTGTCGGTTGCTTGCTACTTTTAGACAGGCGTGGGGAACCTAACAATTCATATTTGAAACGATTTAGCAATGTGACAGAGGCACCCGTGTCCAACTAAAATTTCCCACGTTCCACACCAATGAGTAACTGAATGAAAATTTGGACTGGCGTATTAGTGACGAAACTGCATGCTTGGTAGCTGCAAACTGGGAATACACTGCCTTCATGACATAAGAATTCACCTCACTCTCAAAAATTGTCACGAAGCCCATATTTGTTCGTTTGTAAACCTACTGTTTTGGTTGGCAGGAGAGCCAACACCAGGTTACAAGAGGAAGCCGAAAGGCACGCGTTTTAGCTCACGCAGGCTGGCGTGAGGTCTGGAACAGGACAAGGAAATTAGAATTCAGAAAAACGGACGTAGCTGATTGAATACTTAACTTTAATCCGTTAATGAAGAACGTCGGTCCTGTAAGTACATGAATCAATATAAATAATAACTGATAATGGCGCCTTGCTAGGCCGTAGCAAATCACGTAGCTGAAAGCAATGCTAGACTATCGTTTCGGGAAATGAGAGCGTATTTTGTCAGTGAACCATCGCTAGAAAAGTCGGTTCTAAAACTGGGGCGAGTGCTAGGACGTCTCTCTAGACCTGCCGTGTGGCGGCGCTCGGTCTGCAATCACTGATAGTGGCGACACGCGGGTCCGACGTATACTACCGGACTGCGGCCGATTTAAAGGCTACCACCTAGCAAGTGTGATGTCTGGCGGTGACACCACACCTACCAACTGCAGATGTCCTTTCCCACCACAAGCGTACCACTGAGCTTGCTGCCAGGGCAGTCACGGCGTTTGTCCCGTGAATGACTGTGAGGGCAAGACTTCATTGTGTTTGGCTGTGTAGCTGCCTGTTAAGCGAGCTGCTTACGCGGCGTGGCGAGCCAAGCTGCTGGTGAATCGGCCAGTTCCGAACGAGGAATTAAACATAAGAAATTTCCGGCTGCTGAAATGATGGAACACACCGTTCCAAAATGTCTCCTCACAGTTTGACATCAGGTACACTATATTCCAAAGTTTTTATGGGTGATGTGATTGCACACAAAGCACCACAATCACAGTCGAAAATGCATGTCCTCGTCATACCCAGCAAATCTGTTACCCACTCAGGATACATTCGTTCTGACCGTTTTTTACAATTCAAGAATTGATACCTAGCTGTTTCCACATTCACTTGCAGGTCATAGTTAGCGAATCTGCAATCTGTTCATATGATAGTTCACTGAGAGTGGCGTTACGGAATAGGTTGTTTGTAACTCGGAACAACGCACTGTCCACTGTGGCTAGAAAGTAATGGCTCTTCACAGTACCTGGTACATTGTGAGCAGTTACGTAACTGTTGCAACCACTCAAGCCATTCCTCTTCCTGTTCAGAGAATAGGGAAACAGGCGGTGTAGCTGTAGGTTTTGCTCTAGGTGGTGCTTGTTCTGTCGGGTGCGCAGTGTTGGCAAACCGAAATAGCAGTGGTCTGCACCCAGCATATCTGGGCCAAGTACAAGGTCCATCGGCTGCCCTTCCACGATGTCACTGAACATGGGCAGGAGTTCCATTCCAATGTGCAGCTGTGCCTTGTGGACACAGCCATCTATATGCTGTTCACCAACAACACCAATCCAACACACGTTCGCCAGCCACCGTAAATTGCTGCATTCCACATACGCCGCCGATTCGTTGGTGTGGCAGCCATTGACCCAGCAATTGACGTACAGCATGTTGACAGTACGGGATTCAACGTCCTGATCCTTGTGCCGCATCTGTCGGTGCTTTCGTAATGCATGGATGAACCTGTCACGACATGCTGGAGGAGGGGGCGGAGCAGCAATAGCGATGCCCACCGCAGCTGCAAGTGGAGCTCCAGGTGTGGGGCGAGTGGCACCTGCTGCAGCTGCACCAGCACCAGCTGTGTGGCAGCTGCGCCAACAGTGGTAGTGGCAGCGGCAGCACGTGGCTGTGGACCAGCACAAGTGGCAGCAACTGGCGGATTTCTCAGACAACAAGTGTCCAGGGCAGACTCGTACAGCGTGATGGACTGCTCGACATGTCGGATCAAACTTCCATTTGGCGATCTGTAGTAGCTGGCTAGAAACCAGCTGCCAGTTGCCTTGTGCTGGCCTGGCACTGTCACCCGTCTCTCCTCTTTTTTGGAGACTCAAGGAGTTGTCATGCTTCATTTTACCATTTTCATCGTCCTATGACGTCGCCGGAATAGAACCGCCAGCCCTTCTTTACCCTTTCTTTCATTTTCGAGGAGACGGGACTTCAAATTGCCGCTGTGATTTTTGCCTGCTTTCTGATCACCGTCTCGCACGACGACTCGGGCAGAGAGATCCACGGGAGCAACTAAAACGCTTGCCAGGTGGTAGCCGGTTGTCCGAAAATTGTTCATGCCGCAAAATACCGACAGTTTTGCGAACAATTCAGACTGTCTGCCGCTGTCGGTGGTGACGTGGAGGTGGCAACTAAACCGCGATATCCAATGCGACACAGCGGCATGCTCCAAGGTTTCGGCCTAGATATTGTCTATTGGTACTGCTTTGGTCCAACGAGTGGATCTGTCGACGATGGTGAGCAGGTAGCTTTGGCACTTTGAGGGCGGCAGCTGTCCGACGTCAGCGTGAACATTTGTGAATCTCACTGTGACGTCGGCCATATTTGTGTCTCTGACTACACTGCATTGGCACTGGAGACACTACTTCGTCCACACCACAATCCTTCACTGCTCCCGGCCACTTTGAAGCGATGTAAAACCAGACGGAGCGTATATAGCGTGCCTTGGGTGGCTCAGACAGTGGATGGATTCGAAAGCTTGCCGTCGTAAGTTCGGAGGCCGTTCTGCACGTGACTAGGCTGTGGACACATCGGAATGAAGTTCACGCTGGCACCTGGAATGTGTACGGGTTGTAGTTGCAGTGACGTCCGTGCACCTTACAACAGGCGTTGCAGCTCTTGGTCTGACCTCCGTGCTTCGGCGAGTGCTGCATAGTCCAGTGTAGAGACGCTGCTGACGCGAGACAGAGTCCGCTACGATATTGTCGATCCCGAAATGGGTTGAACGTTCGTGGTGAGTTACGCAACGTAAGGCAGTTTGCCTCTCCCGCGAACATTATTTTGCCAGAAGACGAGTGTGAGCGGCTTGTGGTCTGTAAACATTGTAAAGGTGCGAGCCTCGACGTGAGGACGAAAGCATTTGACCGCCTCATACATCGCCAGCAGTTTGCGGTCATTACGCGGTGCTTTCTTTTCCGAGGTGGTCAGCTTTTCAGAGAAGAAAGCTAGCGGCTGACAGGCTTCATCAACGCATTATAGAAGCACGCCGCCGAAGTAGGTGATTCTGTGTTACTGAATACATTGCTGGGTAAGAACAAGAAATGTAGTGTATTAAAAATACATTTATTTATTGCAACGCCATACCCCATATCCCAAGTTTCATAGTTTCACTCTCCTTCTGGGGCTGTCGAGTAGGTAGTTGCAACAGACAGCCGAACCCCTCCTCTCCCTCCCTCCCTCCCCCACCCCACCTAACTCGTCGCAACAAATTAGTCTTTTGTCTGGTGGTGCGCACGACAGTGTTAGACGCTGCACGTCTTGTCATTGAAGGGCAAAGTTTCTGGAGAAATTTAATGCCGCACGCAAAGCTTCATCCGCCTGGCATTTGAAGACTACAAGTGTTGGTGGGACACGTCGTGCGATGAATATAGCAATATACTAGTAGATTCAAGAAATGCGCTTTTTCATTTTTTCAGTGAATCCATAATGGTTGTAAGTGGCATTAAGAGAGAACAAGTCCATCGATCTTCTGTATTTCTGTTCATAGGTATTATTTCCGAGACTTACCTAAAATGTTTGCGGATGAGGCCGTTGTGCCATAAGCGTTAGAAAGCCTTCTCGTTTTTTCAGAAACACAGCCGTCGTAGCATTGCGGGTGCTGCAGATGTCTGTGTTCCACTATACGAAATCCTATAGCGAAATTTTTGCGGTTTCAGGGTGTCCATGCTGAAGGAGTGCCTAGTGAGTCATTTGAGTACTACTCTTTCAACACGTGTTGAACTGGCTAATCACTGCTGGCTCGACATTTCTTTGGGAAGGAGTAATCTTTCCGGTCTTTCCTGGACATTGACACTGGCCCCCTCCCCAACGCAGGGAAGCGTTCGTGCCGTAGGATGGCATTCGTTACACATGCCAAGTATTCTTCAGCTTCATCCGTGAACTGTTTCAAATCACAGTTTACAATGCCATCGGTACCAAGAGCGTTCCTGGCCAAGGTGTGCTTGATAGCCCATGTAACTCGCAGAGTGTCGGTTGTTTGGACGAGCCTATGCCAAGCTGAAAGCTCCGTTTAACGTGTGACTGCTGGGTGTAACAGGACCAGTGCTATACTGGTGTTCTTGCCACCAGTTCCGTCCGTCCGTCTCTCTCTCTCTCTCTCTCTCTCTCTCTCTCTCTCTCTCTCTCTCTCTCTCTCTGCTCCCGGCCCCGGAGCGCGACCCTGCCACACGACGCGGCAACGAAGCCACGATGCGAACAGCGATGGATCGACTCCAAACAAACCGCCACGTCTCGATGTATATCACCGCCTTATTACAGTTCAGATGCACATCATTAAAATTTCCTCATGTCTCCTTAAACCAGCGTTCGATTTCCTAAACTGTGGAAATTCGTACAGAAAGCAGAAAGAGATGTCTTCTGTAAAGTCTGCTTTTTACGAAGTGGTTGAGGGTTGACTACATAATTATTGGCTCTCAGGGTAACGAATTCCAGTTATGTACAATAGCTTCGAATCGTGGGTATTGCAAGTATGGCTGATAAAGCTGAAAGGTTAAAGAGTCCAGTTATTTCACTTCGTCGCTCTTCAGCTCGATCAGCTTCCATTAAAACGTTTGGTATCCGGGAGCAAAAATACGCGTTTTAAGAACATAACTTACTGTAGCCGGTTAGTCACCAAGCTGAAAGCACTGTTCCGACAAGTAAAGGTACGTTAGTTCATGTGTAGGGAACCTGACCGAAAACAATTGCTAACCCACTGATCCGTTAGTTTTCAGGGAAGTGCTGTTATCGTTAGACCCCACGACATGCGGACCCGGTTGTCTGCATCCACAACGTCGCTATAGGCTTAATAAACGTTGCCGCTTCTCTCGCTGTTATGAGACAGCAACAGTGTGAAGATTATTTTGCGTATTTATCAGAACAGTTCCATTTTCTGGTAGCAACACAAGCATCTTCGTCGCTATTGGAACGGTTGCGTAGCTCTGAAAACGCACTTGGCCCTAAGCATAAATCGGAAAGCCGGCATCGTATACGCAACAGGGTGGTTTGAGCGCCGGTGGGTAACCAGATCAGTTCTGGATACTTTTATACTTATCAACTCACTCTTCTTGCCCCTACAGCCCGCGTGGGGCCTTGGACTCCTGGACGATCTCCTGCTTTGCGTCTCCATCTTGTGACTCCCATTCCTTTCAACTCCTGTACTTACTCTTTGACCGATTAATTGAATCAGTAGTGGATGATTCTTCCGAAAACTTCTAATTCCACGCTGGATCCCCAGAGTGAAATAGTTTGCATGCAAACGTCAAACTCATGTTACCGAGTTAGGGCCGTTGCGATATTTGGATATGAATATTTAACTCCGCAGGAAATCACAACAATTTTTCTTCGAATATTTATACAATAATGCTTCATCGAGAGACCTATACAATATTTCTATCATTCATCGGTAATGGTAAATACCACTTGGTCTTAACAATATTTTCTAGGCAGTTCGCCGATGGAGATGACATAACCACACGTTGTTTGGAAGTGCATATAAGGATAAACGTGAAGATAAGTACGTGTGAGACTGAGTCAAGAAAATAAAAGGATGTCTGTCAATGCATCTGCAGGCTGGCAACTGTGGGGTCTCAAATTGACGCCAGTATCATCCTGGACCAGATGGACAGGAAAATTAGTGTACATCTTCGTAACGTTCAAAGACACCTTCCCCAGGTCACACATTGCAAACCTTCTTTGTCACCTATTCCCTATTACCGACATAGATTGATTTGGTGAAGGTAATGTTCATGTAAGTTGCTAGAGAGTTATCAATACGTTGCACCCCCCCTCCCCACCCCCATCCTATTTCGAGCCTTGTGGATCGCAACCTTAGCTTTTTTTGCTTCAAACGGTAGACCTTAGTAGTCTTCAGTGCCTTCAACACAACCGCATGCTTGGTTGTAGGGTCCCTATTACACTGCTCAGTCTAATAGTCTTTGAAAAATTCCACTTTGTCCACAGACTGCCACTCAACTAAAGCCACATCCAGTTTGCCCTTGTCCTCCTGGACAACTACTGGTTAATCAGACACAAACTTCGTACTCGAATACCTCAATAAAACTCCGTGTACCACGTCGTGAGTTACTGACAGACGCAAGCCTATTCACATTGTTATACCAAAGAACATATTGACCGCAATAGCAACCTTATTACTCTCAGCAGTGCTCAGATTAGCTCCATCCAAGCAGTACTCAGATTAGCTCCATCCAATGCAGAGCCATCATATGCGATCAACGAACCAATACTCTGCTGCATGCTGGGGCCTTGCACATGGTTCAGCAGTCAGTTTCCATCTCGTTTACTTTTACAATCATTATATACTGTATCAATGTAATTGCACTCTCTTGAGTGTAATTAACATGACATCACCTAATAACGTTTCTTACGCCCATCAAGACATAAGCGCCCCCCTTCTACCCAACGTAGTATCATGGTCACGAGTAACCGTATCCCTCGTATTGCGACGTGTCATCAAGCGCTGGCACGCCGGCATGGAAGGTAATGGGAGAGAAGGTTGTGAGACGTCAGCCATTAGTTCACTGACGCTGTTCCAGCTTGTGGGGCTCTGTTGTGAGTCGTGGAGCGCTCCCTGCACCAGGGAGCCGTGTCGCTCGCTGTGACCAGTCAAGTGGGCCGGCAAGGCGGCACGTGGCACGGCTGGCTGAGGCAGGCGGCAAGGCGAGCGTTATGTGCCAGCTGCGTCTTAAAAGATCGACAACCTCATACTTTTAGCTGCTATGACGTGGTGACATGCTACACCAGGAAATACCATGTTCAAGAAATAACAAACAACTGTTTTACAAGAAATTGCATACTAAATTTATTGGGCCTCTGTAGCTTGACATTTTCTTTTCATTACAAGATGGGAAATATCAGGCGTCAAAGTGTTCGCAGAGTTAATGCGGAGGATGGCCTTCATTGCTGCATCCTGAAGAAACGATCGTTCCTTACTTTTTAATCTTTTCAGTGCTGAGAAAAAGCTGCTCACAACAATAAGTAGATCCAAACATGCACACGATCTGAGCGGCATTGGTGAGAAGCTTGGGAAATGTTTTGTGCCGTAATGAACGATGCCATCGTGAAAAATCCAACGTGTTGTAGTAACTCTCTTTCAACAAAGTTGAATTTTGCAAATCAATCTCCAATTGAAGTGACGATGACAAGTCATCAGGGGGAAACTGAAAATGGAGTGCTGAATACCTTAAGTTCCATTTACAAACTAGTGAGGTCTCGGAATCGTGTTTCAAACGACGTGATAGCTGCTTTAACTTTGGTTGGTAATCGCCGAAAGTAGTACCTTCAGGTAGTTTCAAAGAAGCAAGACGATTGAAGAACGTTAAATGTCCATTACTCATCTGCCTCTCAAATAAACGTAACTTCTACATGAACGCTTTGATCTGGTCGTGCATGTCAACGATTAGCTGCCCTTCGCCCTGCAATGACAGATTTAAATTATTCAGATGCATAGTCATGTCAGCTAGGAACGCCAGGTCTGATATCCATTTTGTATCTTTCAGACAACGCATTTCTTCCATTTCGAGAACCAGGGATATTTCCTCACGAATGGCAAAGAAAACATCAAGAACTTTTCCCCGACTCAGCCAACGATCTGTACTGTGGTACGGTATATCCCCATACTCCGCTTCCATATCTTTCAGGAATCCTTTGAATTTTGTGCGGCTTCACGGTATGAATCATTGCCAATTCACACACTTTAAGACATGTTTCATTACGCCACATAGCTCCACTGTTTCAGCACATAGTGCCTCTTGGCGAATAAACAGTCAAAATGTCTCTCCCGAATTCGTCCTTGAGTTTGTTTTTCAAACGAGAAGCAAAACCGATCATTTGTGGTGCACCGTCTGTCGCTACTGATTGGAGCTCATCCCACGGCAAATTCATATTGTCCATTGATTCATAAACAGCTTCAAAAACGTCACGTCCTGTTGCGGTGTAATCGAGTGGTACCACATCCAAGAGTTCTTCAGTTACTTGCAGCTTCATGTCGACACCACGCACAAAGACTGTAAGCTGTGTCGGTACTTTCGTCAAGCGCTAGCGAAAATGCAACACAGTTCCCCGCCTTCTTCCTGAGCTGTGTCTCTAAATCCGCTGCCATGTCCAGGATTCGACGAGACATTGTTTGTTTCCAAGGGAGGTGCAGGCAACTGAAGGCGTTTGCCTGTCGACGCAAACGTTCTGCAACTGCTACCATGCACGATTTTACAAGTGATCCCACCGAAAATGGCTTGCCACTCGTCGCAACGATGTGAGCGTCCCCGTAGCTTGCTCGAATTGCAGATTCAGTATTGTTTTCTCCCCTCTCATCTGAAAATCATAAACGCATTACAGAACACAAACTATGTTGCATGTTTTGATACCCTCCGTATTACGAAACCGTTTTTAAACTTACGTTTCCTGTTATGTCGTTCTTAAGCCTCGCTACCAGTTCTCTGCATGCAACGCATTATACCTGATTGTAGTGCGCTGTGTGAAGACGTGTATAATGTTGTATATTGTACCTCTTCGCAGAATTAAATTAGAGGTTCAGGGCTCCCGCGGCTACTCATAGCTGTCACTAAACACGGATTATTGCGTCAGTTGCGGCTGCATGCGGCCAGGGGGCAGTGAGTTCGCATTCCCCCTCCACGCAGACTCCGAGCTGTCGCAGTGAGCGCTCCGGAGTGCTCCGGCTCCCTGGAGCTCGGATGGACAGCCTGCTAGGACCACACCTCTTCCGATAGAGGCCACTCCTGCCAGCCTTGGAGGCACTGGCTGTGAGGGCACTGGCGGTGCCCAACTGTTTCGATGAGACCTCTGCTTTATATTTATTGTCTGCATGGAAATTTTGTATAGCGAAAGACAGAGATTATTTGCATGTCGCAGTTGCTTCAGACACATCATGGTGGAAAAGGCAAAGTTAAGCAGAAAATATATGCCTTCTCTTAGTGGGTATTTTATTCACATTCAACAGTCTGAAGCATGCCTTCAGTCTCTTTAGGCAACCTGTTACAAACAACCCAGGGTTCAATTGCGGTAGCACATCTTGCAAAAGGGACAACGCGTTCATTTGTAATATTTGTTGGTTGAGAAGAACGCTTTGTCATCAGAATAGAGGGCCGATGAAAGGTATAGTGAATCGGTGTCATCCGTGTATGAGACGTATAACACAGGGACCTGCACTAACCCTGTGTAAGTCGAGCTCCTGCGTTCGGAGAATTGCGCGGTGTCCATCTTACCGCAGAAGCTTCTGCTGGACAAATACCTTCGCAAGAGTTCGACGTTTTGACCAGGAATCCGAATGCGTACAGTTAGTACAATAGCTGATCTTTTCTTAATCACTCATCCATCAATCCAGGGAGTCCGTAACCTGCCCTTTTCGGTCTAAGCCGTGTGTTTTACTGTTTGAGTTTGGTGAGGTGGAAAAACTCAGTGCAGACAATTTCTATTGTTAATCCATGCTCGAGGGACGTCTGCTTATTGATTGAAATCATAATACGCCCAATAGCGTCTTCCATCTCGGTCAGGTTCTTTCCTTACCCTATAGCTCGTTACTCTTGATGCTACGGTAATTCGTGTGTCCAGTTAACTGTAGGAGCCGCGTACTCCATCACAGTAGTACCTCAGTCGTGAAAAAGGCACTGCTGTATTTCCTTTTTCCACAAAGGAACAGATCCACTTGCATGTTCATGCAGTGGCGATCCTAATTTCTACTTCGAACTACTGGCTCTAACTCTTGTTGCAATTGCTTCGAATAGCTCGACGTTGAGAGCAAACCTAGGGTAGTCGATTTGAAACTCCTTGGGTATTCCCAATCTCTCCAGCATCTGTTGTTGCTCGTGTGAAGCATTGTAGCCGGTGCCCATCCAAGTAAGTTTACAGTTGGAGTTGGCACAATTGGTGGTGGTGGTGGTGGTGGTGGTGGTGGTGGTGGTGGTGGTCCAGGAGCTGCTTGCTGAGGGGGCGCTGCCAGTGGTGGCTGCTGCTGTCCTGCCTCTCGCGGTTGCGCTTCCTGGTTGCCCACTTCCCCATAGTCTTTCATATTCTCATCCATTTGTGGCGTCGCTGCCGGGGGAGTCCCTCGTAGTTGTGTGTATTTACATCTAAACGCCTGAAGAATCCAGAAACTCGGTCGAATAGTGTCGGATTCGTGAGTCTCATCAAACGAAATTTATGCAAGATACCATCCAGGTCCTCAAATTTACAATTCCTCGGAAGTAGTCATTCATAACCGATTGGACTCGATACAATATTGATACATGCTTTGGGACACACACTTGTTAAACTCTCGATCAGCTGCACACACTGCTACATACGTGGAATTGACAAGGGTCACAAACCCATCAAATGTGTTTGTAGAGGACGCAGGAGATAAAAGATTTACAAAGCCCTTATCACCGTCTGTGCCACAGAGGGTCATTAGTCAGTCTCGAAGGTGTCTTTGACAGGTGCGTTGGTTTAGGAACCGTTGGCGGCACGGGTTTCACTCGACCCTCAATCGCTGGTGCGGGTGGTGTCCGTGACTGCTCATTCTCTGCGGCGGGCGCGGCAGGCTGTTGCGTGTTAGTATCAGCAGCATGGAAGGTGATAAGGTGTTTGATAGTGGCGAAGTCTAAGGATGAGTTGTCAGTAGCCTGACCTATTCTCTTACACAGCAGATACATGTACTGATTCATTTTCTCAGCAAAATCAGCATTCGCGTTGCTTTTACATTCCTGTTCACATGTGTTACTGACCAGGCTGTTTTATGGCAACTGTGTAGAGATGACCTCACATGTCACTGAATAGGGAAGGCAGTTTTTAATTCTTTGAAGGGTGCACATATTTGATTTAGAATCAGCTGTACTGACTGGGAGTGTAAGAATGCTTGGTAAGCTTCGATACTACTTTATAAGTATTCTTGTCACTGTCAGTTACGAAATTTGGGTCTCTACAGGTGGTAAATGTCAGTATTGGTGATTCCTAACTCGGCTACCAGTCGTTGTTTGTCGAAGAATGGGAAAGTTGAGAGCCATCTAAATTTCCCGACAAGGAAATTGATCTACAATTTCCAAACTGATTCTTACCAAGAAACTGTGTTCATTGAATAATGTGAAGATCTGTAAAACGCTTTTCGTGTGCATTAACATACGAGAACTGATGAATTATAGAGGGACCAGATGTCAAGCTCATCAACACGTACTTGGCTGTGAACTACGCTCACTAGCACTTCCTTCAGTGTGACATTGCTTGTTACGGATTTAGATAACGAGATGAATTTTTCTGAAATCGTATTCCTACACGCACTGATGGGCTTGATGATGTCAGCAATGCACATACTAATACCACACGCAATTCTGTGTTGAAGTGCTTAGGGATGATCAGCATACAGCAATACGTGTCTGTAGAGGCAAAGCAGGAAAAGGAATTTACCTTTATTAAGAACGTTTAGCAAGCCCCCTAGGACTGTTCAGCGACTCTGCATCCCGGTCTGTCATTTGTGGTGATGCTTTGCAACATGTCTTCCAACTCCTGGTATTTAAAATTTATTGCCTGAAGAAATCGTGAACTGAAACTCGAATGTGTACTACATACGTCACACAGTCTGAATCCTTTGTTTTCCGAAGTATTCTTTTTGAGGTCTTGGATAAAATTAATGGAATGCTACAAGACCATAAATGGAACGTCTAACTGCTGTCCCGTTTCTAGAACAATGCAACACTGATAAATTGAGTTCATGAGCATAACAGTGCAAAAATAAAGATGTTTAAAATTTTGGACAATTCCACGTTCACATTCCATTACTGAAGTGCCGTCATACGTTTGGCACACTATTAAGTCATTAACTCCCCAAATGTAAAGTGCATTGAGAAAAATTTCTAGTAAACCATGACCACTTTTGTCATTATAAACATCGTGAAAAGAATATCGGTGCTACTGCCTTCACTACAAAACCATAGAACAATACTCACTGTGCTTTTATAAGGAGCATCCACAGTTCAACCTTCTTGCGCTCCAAGGAACACACATGACTGTAACCCTCCTTTAGTGCTATAATTAACGACGTCTGTAACGAGTTCAGTTATTTCGTTTTGAATTGTGCTTGTTCGTCGAACCCAATGTATTTCAGAAAAAAGTTGCAATAATTAATGGTAACTCCCTGTGTCGAAAACTCCCTCTTCAGTGTCCAGAATGCAGGCTCCTACTTGCCTAAGAAACAAACACCAATATATCTCGACAACGAGTCTCTCATTTTACAGTCGTGCTTTGTTTATGTTGTTGGAATTTTCGTTGCTTCAAGGAGTAAATGTGCAGCTAAATGACCTAACAGCCGAACTCCTGGGCCGAACTCATGTAACAGCGAAGTTGTCTTCCGTAAATCGTTGTTCCTTGGTTTTTATATGAACATTTCTATCACACACACTCCAGTAGAAGCTGATGTCCTTTCTCCTTCAACCCACCAAACGATGCATCTAAACAATACAGTTCGTTAAAGGGCAACGCAAGAGTGCTTTCTATACAAAGAAAACTGAAATTTTCTGGTTTGTTCTCATCAACTAATCTGTCATGGCGCTTATAAAGACGAGCGATTCACATCACACTGTTTCATAAGTGGCGCAGTTCGTTTCCTAACACTGGCTTGAAAGTGATTAGTGTAATTAGCGAAATAAAAACTTGTACTCATCTGCACGTGATGTAATATAAGCAGGTAATCACCAGCTCTGCTGAGGCTTGCCTCATAGCTGCTGTCCCGAGACACACCACACCACACTGCCTGCCTGCCTGGTGGCTGCTGCGTGGAAACAAGAGGGTGTTTGTAGAAGCCTCCAGTAAACTGTTGATACTGCTAACATGATCAATGCAGTCAAATGTTAGCTCAGAGATGGTTCGAATGAAACTGTAGCAACAAAAAAACTTTACACAGATATTACCTTACAAGGAAAGAGACATTAATATGAAACCGTTAAGTGCCGTAAGATTTCTGTTTTATAAGGACATTGCCTAAAAGCAAAAAGCACAAAAATGAGATGTCTTCACTTGACATTGAGTTCAGTTAGTTTTTGTGTTAGGCTTGTATACAGAAGGTCAGTATAAAAGTGGTCCTGTTGTACAGTTGATGGTACACACCAGCTGGAGTGTTTTCAGGAAAACTACAATTAATACTTGATCTCTGAGGGCTGCGTGCTACAGCAGAAATGGCGTCTTCGTGCTTGACACGCCAATGAGCAGCACATCCATCTGCAAATCCATTCACCAACGGGGTGCACGTGGCATATCTATTCCAAGTACAAGGTGCATTGGCTGCCCTTCCACGACGGCGACGGACATAGGCAGGAGTTCCATTCCAGTCTGCAGCAGTGCCTTGGAACACGTGTTGGCCCAGTATATGCTCTTCACTGACAAGTCCAGCAAACATTCTCCAGCAGCCGTAAATTGCTGCATACCACGTTCGCCGCCGACATGGTCGTCGTCTGTGCACTTCTTTCGACTAATGCCTTGGCGGGGCAGCCATTTATAGGGCACTTGACTTACAGCATGTTGACAGAATTGGATTCCACTTCCTGATTCTTATGCCCCATCTATCGGTGCTCCCTGAACGCATGGATGAACCCGTTAAGGCATGCTGGTGAAGTGGGCAGAGCAGCAGCAGCGATGACCAGGAGCTGCAAGTGGAGCACCAGCTGTGGGGCAAGTGGCATCAGCTGTATCGGCAGCTGTGCCAACAGCAGCACCAGCATGGGCTGCTCATGGGCATGGATCATCACAGGCGACAGCAGCTGGCAGATCTGACGACCAGCGTCCAGAGCAGACTCGTAGTGATGCGCTGCTCCACACGACTGATCAAACTTTCATTTGGCCATCTGTAGTAGCTGGCTAGTGAGAACGTGCCAGACGCCTGGTGCTGGGCTAGCATTGTGTTATCAATGCGTCTCCTCGTCCTTGGAGACTCGTCCAGATTTGTCTATGCCTCGTCAGATGTTCTTATACCATTTTCATCATCCTCTGACGCCAGAAAATAAAGCGCCAGCCGTTAGTTTTCCTTCCTTTCTATTTAAGGAGATGGCAATCAACTTGCCGCTGTCCCCCCAGGGGGTCCACAACTCCTTTGTGGATATATGCGTAGCGAGCACGGGACCGCGAGCTAATGTGGCCCTCCTTCCTTTCCGGGCTGCATACCTTCCTTCTCCGCATCCTTCCCTCTCCCCCATCTTCGCCCCTCCTCCCCTCACCTCTGGCTCTTTCCTTCCCTTTCTCCCCCTCTGGGAGTATCGTTTGTGCCTACATACGGAGACGGACGCTCGTAAATGTACCGCATTCTTCGCCTTCTCTGCTTGTATGTCTTCATCCTTCCTTTGTCCTCCATTTTCCTTCTCTCTTCTCTTTACCCTTTCCTCCGCTGCGGCGTTTGAGACCTCTCCTCTCTCCTCTTTCCTTTTTCTTTGTTTTTCCCTTCCTCTTTCTTCCTACCTGTGCGTGTCTGAAGGCCGACCCACGCATTTTTGTGCGTAGCCGGTGACGGGGTAACGCGTAATTCCCCACCCCGGGTAGACAGGTAGGACACGTACGTACCCCCTGGTAACGGCCAGGCCGAGGGAGTGGTGATTATCCGAGCTGATACCTTCCGTAAGTGCCAATTGGTCCCTCCGTCCGTTTGTTGGGAGGTGTGACCTGAGGTGTGAACAATCACCTAAGGCGGGAATGCCCTCAGAGAGGGCCCCCACAAGGGAGGAGGGCGCCATCACACACTGGTAATCCTGGGGGATTCTTCCGCAATGGTTTCCTCACCTTCCACAATGTCTGCTCACAAGCGTAAGTTCACTGAGTCTCAGCCACAGACAGTTCTTCCATCGTTGCCACAGTTCCTTGTTGTTTCTCGGTCTGAAGGTGGTCACGATTTCTCCATGGTCAACCCTTTCGTTATTCAGAAAGGTGCGCAATTGAAGGAATGGCACCTTGTTGTTGGAAACAGTCAGTGCCCTCCAGGCACAAAAATGGCTGCATACTTCACTGCTCCACACCTTCCCTGTCCAGGTTGAACCGCACCGCACTTTAAATTCCTCACATGGAGTCGTTTATACACGCTCCCTCGACGGATTGTCTGACGAAGAAATTCAGCACTACCTGTCTGACCAGGGCGTAACAGCTGTTCATAGAGTTATGAAAAGGGTTAACACGAACATCATTCCAACCCGCACTGTTTTCTTGACATTTGACAAAGTTCAACTCCCATCGAAAATCAAAGCCGGCTATGAGATAATTTCCGTTCGCCCTTACGTCCCAAACCCTACGCGTTGCTATCGGTGCCAGCGGTTCAGTCACACCAGCCAGTCCTGTTCCAATCCGGCCAAATGTGTTACGTGTGGCAGGGATGCCCATGAGGGTGCTTGTCCACCTCCATCCCCTCGCTGCATCAACTGTATGGGTGACCACGCCGCTTCCTCTCGAGATTGTCCCGTTTTTAAGGACGAAAAGCTCATCCAGGAAATTCGAGTTAAGGAAAAGGTGTCGACCTTTGCTGCTCGAAAATTATTCGCCAGTCGCCAGCCCACCGTGCCTCAGACAGGAAAATACAGCACTGTCCTTGCTTCTCCTCGGGCAACAAAGGAGGCGGCCACACAGACTTGCGACGTCACCTTTAGTGCCACGGTCGTCAGATCGGCCAGCGCAAAGATCGCCCGTTCAACCTCACCACTTTCGCCTGCCCACTCTCTGGCTCACCCTCCTTTGGGTTTTGCTAAATCTCGAGCCCAAAAGTCAGACACCAAGACTTCGAAAAAAGAGCATACTCGTGAAGATTTTTTACGTACCCCAACTTCACAACCATCGCTTCCTCCTTCAGCTAAACATCATATTTCCAAGAAGGCTAATAAGAAACCCAGTTCATCTCCTCCTCCGCCAAGGCGTGTCTCATCTACAGCACCACCTGGCGGTAATCGCCCTCGCCCGTCTTCTTTGTCGCCGAGGCGCACTGCTGGCAGCCGATCAACCGGCCGATCGCTGGTGGCAGGAGCTGCTCCTGAACAACCTATGGATCAGAATCTTTTGCCTTCGGCTGAATGCCATTCCATGCCGTCGGTCGCATGCTCTGAGCAGTCGTTGAGTTGACAGCGACCTTGGTCACATTCCTCCATTTTCTGTTCACCCTATGTCCATTATCCACTGGAATATCCGCGGCATTCGCGCCAATCGGGATGAATTTTCGATCCTCTAACGATCCTACTCGCCAGTCATCTTCTGTCTTCAGGAAACAAAGCTGCGTCCCCATGACTGCTTTGTTCTCCCTCATTTTCAGTCCGTCTGATATGATCTCCCCTCTGTTGAAGGCACTCCAGCACATGGAGGACTCATGGTTCTTCTCCATGATCCTCTCCATTCTCACCTAATTCGCTTAAACACGTCCTTCCAAGCTGTCGCCGTCAGTCTTTCCCTTTCTGGATACACGTTCTCCCTTTGTACTGTATACATTCCATCCTCCACACCAATGGCACCAGCTGATCTCCTTCATCTTCTTGGTCAGCTTCCACCCGCTTTGGGGATCTCCACATCCTTGTCCACGTGGCTCACTATTGATGGACGTCTTCCACCAAGCGGATCTAGTTTGCCTCACCACTGGGGTCCCTACATTTCTGTCTGCCTCCAAATTTCTCTCATTTGGACCTTCTGGTCGGTACTGTTCCGCTAGCTCGGCGCTTCGAATGGTTCGCCCTTGATGATACACACTCGAGTGACCACTTTCCACGTGTCCTTCGATTGCAGCCACAACTGCCATATATGCGCCCGAGATGCTGGTAGTTTGCCCAAGCCGATGGGACACTTTTTTGGTCTCTAGCGACATTCGATGACCGTCACTTTTCTAGCGTCGACGATGGGGTCTCACATATTACAGACGTTATTCTTACAGCTGCGGAACGTTCAATACCACGCACCTCCGAATTGCCCCGGCGCCAGCCAGTTCCTTAGTGGAACGAGGCATGCCGTGACGCAATACGTGAGCGGCGACGTGCTCTTGGCGTTTTCCGCCACCATCCTACTTTGGCCAACTGTATGCGCTATAAGCAGTTCCGAGCGCGATGCCGTCGCGTCATCCACGATAGCAAGAAGGCAAGCTGGAAATTCTTTATTAGCTCATTTAACACCTTAACACCCTCCTCGGAAGTTAGGAGTCGGCTTCGACGGTTCTCAGACGCGCCTAGTTTCTCCTCGGTCTCTGGGCTCACTGTCGCGCATGATACGTTAGTGGACCCCGTCGCAATTTCGAACTCATTGGGTCAGTACTTTGCTTAGATTTCGAGCTCTTCAAATTACCCGCCAGCGTTTCTCAAAATGGTTCAAATGGCTCTGAGCACTATGGGACTCAACTGCTGTGGTCATAAGTCCCCTAGAACTTAGAACTACTTAAACCTAACTAACCTAAGGACTGCACACAACACCCAGCCATCACGAGGCAGAGAAAATCCCTAACCCCGCCGGGAATCGAACCCGGGAACCCGGGCGTGGGAAGCGAGAACGCTACCGCACGACCACGAGATGCGGGCCAGCGTTTCTCCCGAAGAAAGCTGCAGCGGAAGTGCGACCTCTTGCTTTCTCCTCTCACAATCGCGAAAGCTACAATACTGCTTTCTCCATGCGGGAACTCCAACATGCACTCTCTTCTTCTCGCTCCTCCGCCCCAGGACCGGATGGTATCCACGTCCAAATGTTGCTGCATTTATCAACCCATAGTCTGCGTTACCTCCTTTGCCTTTATAATCGAATTTGGACCGACAGTACTTTACCCAGACGATGGCGGGATGCTATCGTCGTTACCGTTCCGAAACCTGGAAAGGACAAACATCTCCCTTCTAGCTATCGCCCCATGTCTCTCACAGTGTCCGTAAGGTTTTGGAGCGTACGGTGAATTGCCGTTTAGCTTGGTGGCTGAAATCCCGCAGTCTTTTAACGCCTGCCCAAGGCGGATTCCGAAAGCATCGTTCTGCAGTTGACCGTCTTGATGCTCTCTCCACTTGTATCATGAACAATTTTCTCCGGAAACGCCAAACAGTAGCAGTATTTTTTGATGTAGAGAGAGCATACGATATCTGTTGGAGGACAGGCATCGTCCGCACACTTCTCTTGGGGCTTTCGAGGTCGGCTGCCCCATTTTCTTCGCGAATTTATGGCAGAGCGCACATTTAGGGTGCGGGTGAACACTACTCTCTCCTGTACTTTCTCCCAAGAAAACGGGGTACCCCAGGGCTCCGTGCTGAGTGTGGTACTGTTTGCCATTGCTATAAATCCAATTATGGATTGTCTCCTTCCTGATGTTTCTGGCTCCCCCTTTGTGGACGATTTTGCGATCTACTACAGCTCTCAACGGACCAGCGTTCTTGAACGACGTCTTGAAGGATGTCTCGATCGCCTCCACTCTTGGAGCATCGAAACCGGCTTCCGTTTTTCTCCCAGTAAGACCGTTTGTGTTAATTTTTGGCGACGTAAGTAGTTTCTTCCGCCCTCCTTACATCTAGGACCTGTCAACCTTCCGTTTTCAGACGTCGCTAAATTCTTGGGTCTTATGTTTGACAGAAAACTGTGCTGGTCCTCCCACGTTTCCTATCTTTCGGCTCGCTGTCTGCGATCCGTCAACACCCTCCGTGTCCTGAATGGTACCTCCTGGGGAGCGGACCGAGTGGTCCTTCTCCGCCTCTATCGCGCCTTAGTGCGCTCGAAATAGGACTACAGCAGCATAGTTTACTCCTCTACTCGACCGTCTATTCTTCGGCGTCTCGACTCTATCCACCACTGTGGAGTACGTTTAGTGTCTGGAGCTTTTTACACCAGCCCTGTGGAATGCCTTTATGCTGAGACTGCAGAACCTCTGCTGTCCAATCGGCGGGAAGTGCTTCTGCGTCATTATGGTAGCTATCTGTCTTCCATGCCTCCTAATCCTGCCCATGACATTTTTTTTCGACGCCTCCTTGTATTTAGGTTATGCAGGCCGCCCTTCCTCCCTACTACCACCGGGAGTCCGCTTCCGTCAACTGCTCCATTCTCTCTCCTTCCGCTTTCCTAAAACCTTCTTGACAACTTAGGGTACAGCACCGCCTTGGCTTCGTCCCCGGATTTGCCTGCTCCGTGACCTTTGTCGATTTCCCAAGGATGGTACCCCTTCACTTGTTTATCGTCGGGCATTTGCTACTCTATGTGCATAATTGACGGACGCCACATTTATTTACACCGACGGCTCGGAAACATAGTTAGGTGTAGGCAGTGCCTGTATTGTTGGCGACACCCCAAATCACTTTCGGCTTCCCAACCAGTGTTCGGTTTTATACTGCGGAGCTTTACGCTGTTCTCCAGGCTGTCCACTACATCCGCCGCCATCAGCGGATACAGTACGTAATCTGCTCAGATTCTCTCAGCTCTCTCCTCAGTCTCCAAGCTCTTTACCCTGTGCACCCTCTGGTCCACCGGATTCGGGACTGTCTGCGCTTGCTCCACCTGTGGGGCGTCTCGGTGGCGTTCCTCTGGCTCCCGGGACACGTTGGTATCTGTGGAAATGCGGCGGCCGATACAGCGGTCAAGGCTGCAGTCTCTCTTCTTCAGCCAGCTATTCAATCGATTCCCTTCGCCTATCTACGGAGCGTTTTATGTCGTCGTGTTGTTCTTTTATGGGACGCACATTGGTCGACATTTCCCCATAATAAATTACATGACGTGAAAGCTCTTCCTTGTGCTTGGACCACCTCCTCCCGAACGCGTCGTCGGGAGGAGGTAATTTTAACTAGACTCCGGATAGGGCACTGTCTTTTTAGCCATCGACATCTTTTAAGCGGCGATCTTCCCCCACCCTGTCCCCACTGCTCTCAGCTGTGGACGGTAGGACACCTTTTAATTGAGTGCCCCTATTTTAATCCGTTACCCTCCCGTATACAGCTGTCGTCTGATATATCGTCCATTTTAGCAGATGACACGCGCTCAACCGATCGCGTTCTCGAGTTTAGTAGTGCCAGTGACATGACGTCAGTCATTTGAAACTTTTATTGGGGACAACCAACCCCTTTTTGTAGTGGATTTTTAAGCCTTCCTTCTGCTTTTAGTTTCTCCACTTTTATGTCTTTCGTTCCCATTGCTGCTGGTTTCCATTTTCGGATTATTACTGTTTCCTAAGTCACGGACCGGGCGCTAATGACCATAACAGTTTTGCGCCCTAAAACCAAAACAAAAAAAATTTGCCGCTGTGATATTTGCACACTGTGTCAAGTACCGTCTCACACAACGAGTTGCGCAGGGAGATATACGGCACCAACAAAATTGCTTGCCGTGTGGTAGCTAGTTGTCTGAAGACGCTTCATGCCGCTAAGTACTGACACTTTCGCAAACAATTCGCTCTCGAATTGTCTGCCTCTATGGCTGGTGACGTGGAGCGGGCAGCCAAACTGAGAGATCCAGTGCGACACGAAGGCATCCGCCAAGGGTTCGGCGAGACATTATCTACTGGTACTGGTTTGAGTCAACGAGTGAATCTGTCGACGGTGAGCAGGTAGCGTTGGAAGTTTTAGCGCGGCAGCTGTACGTCGTCAGCGTGAACATTTGTGAATCTCACTGTGACGTTGGGGAATTACGTACTAAGACATATTTTTGTCTATGACTAAACTGCGTTGGCACTGGAGACGAAATTTGGTACACTCCGTACCCTTCTTTGCTACCAGCCACTTCAAGCGAAGTAGAACCGGACGGAGCTCAGATCGCGTACCTGGTTGGCTCAGACCGCGGAGGGATTCGAAAGCTTGCTGTCGGACGTTCGGAGGCTGACACATGGTTCTCTTCTGCGGGATGAGCCACCCCCACTTTGTTGTTGTGGAGCCTTCCAGTCAGTAGCCCACATTTTGGTTGAAAGCCCCCTTCTTTTGGCTCTGGGTACTAAGTACAGACTCCCCCCTCACTTTACCTTTGATGCTGGCTGACGATTCCCGGATGGTCTCTCTGGTTCTCGGTTTCCTCTGGGAAAGTGGTTTTTATTCACAGTTTCAAGGTTTTTAATCTCTCTCTGGTGTTGGGGCAGAGCGGTGAGTGGGTGTCTCCCACTGTAAGCCGTGTTTGGAGATTACCGACTCCCCTCCTGACTGAGATCCTCTTTTCTTCTACTTCTATTTTGTTTTTGTTTTTGTTTTTGGATTGGTTAGTCTCCTTTTCCCATATGTACTTCTACATTCTAGCTGTTGCACCTTTCAAGTCACAGGTGGTCTTGCCTATGCTGCTTTAGCATAGTGTTGGGTTCGTTCTCTTGCTGACTTACCTCATTTTGTTTATACCATTGACAACGTGACTGCCCTTTTACGTTTTTAACCTTTTCCCTTTTATTGTTCTGACTTTCCTGAGATGTCACACGAGCGGAATGGGTCACAGTTGCACCAAGGGACTGATGACCTTGCTGTTTGGTCCCTTAAACCCCACACAACCAACCAACCAATCAACCAAGTGTTTGGAGGAATGAAAACCCTATAGCTAGTTGCTTGTGATGGTGTGACAACGATTAATGATGAATGAGGGTATACTAGAACCACTTCTAATCACTGAGCCAACAAAAGGGAAGCCTTCCATCGAATGCATTGAGTTAGAATCATAAAAGCCCATCGTGCTACTAACGTAATGAGTAAAGACAGGAAAAGGAAGCGTTTGGTCTTGCAGGGTACCAGGATACAGACAGTACTGCTTACTGGCCAGGTGGTTTGTAGCAGCTGCCATGTCTCCATGATACCGTGTGAAACTTTGAACTATACTTCCTGAAAGTGACTCTTTAAAAACATTTGACCATCTCAGAAGCTAAAAATAAGCCATAAAATCCTTTATTCAGCTGTTACCTCTCGGCATACTGAAGAACCTGAACGACAAAAGAAGCTAACACAAAACAAATTTGTAACTAAATAATGTATGTTATTAATCTGGGCTTGTAATTAGAAGTAATAAAACACTCGGAAAAATTTCAGGTCTGTCAGTTTCTGAGAAAATGGAACATCAGTATTGAATTACAACGTAACAGATATAGGGTGTGCTTGCTCCCCTTAAAGAAGCCTCTCACTCTAGGTGCAAACCAGGAACTGAGGAGAGTTCCCGCACATAGCTCGTTTTTGCTTCCCTCGCATAGTGTGGCCAAAAGAGGAAAGATGGGTAGGTCACAACGAAGCTTTCATACCAGCCTGGAGAGATTTCTGGAGCATCTAGACCACCAGATAATAACCTTGGTTTTCACTGTCCTGGATATCGGTCACCAGGCCTCTTGCTCTGGACGACAGCCCTACCCAGACGCCAGTCAGTGAGAGCTATGTCTACCTGGCTTGATGGCCTTTGTCCTGAGTCCCAGTGTTCCTAGGACAGGCACCCATTCCTCGGCTTGCACGGAGACGATAGGCAGCGCATCTGTTGTGTGCTCCCTGCGTTGTCAAAAACGGCGTGTTAGTAGGATTGGGTGTAAGAATACATATTCAGAAGCATTGTCAATGCAGACAAATTAGGTGTCAGGAAGTCTTCCATATTTCAAGAGAAATTGTGCCTTGGTTGTATGACCGAACCAGCAGCTTAACCAAATTTCTTAAAAGCTTTCTGGCCCATTCACGATCTAATGCGTAAATAGCAGGTATATTAATATCGCGCCTTGGGGAGAGCCATTTTGTAGGAATCCCTAGCTACTGGTTTTATTTACTATAGCGACCTTGTTGCAAAACATGCTTTCAACAACCTTTAACCTTTTGAAATGGGATAATCTTCCATACAGTAGGCCCGGTCTCCAGACGATATTCTGGGCTGCTAATAAATTCAGCGAAAGATGTCTTAGACTGTTGCTCCAGCGTATCTGTAAGTGTCTAGAATACACTTGTAACCTGGCAAGAAGTTAAAATCTAGTGTCTCACCCTGGAACATAATCTTTAGAAACCATCAGGGTATAGGCTTCTTTGCTGTTACGGTAACTGCCCTCACAAAGCTGTTGCTGTTATCTGCAGGTAGAGCAATTGAATCGTGGCATCATCAAGGTTTTACACGAAATAATTCCAATTCTGACAGAAGGATCAACTTTATGAATGGTATAGATCCCGCGATTTCTATTGCTGCGAGGCAATATTAAATATGAGAGAAACCCGGAACAATTTTGAATTGTCGTGACAAAGCGATGGTTTGCATCAGCAGTGACAAAACGTAAATTCGTGTCGTTCTGTAGATCCAAGCTGCGTAAATGAGGGCACCACAGTCTTCAGCTTTGAAAGCAAAACATGTTGTTTCCTACTGCCTATTCCACGAAAGCTGCACGGTTGGTGCTAGTTCATGCATAACGTTATTGCATGTGGTGATGGCTGGGGCTCCTACAAAGACAGCAGGGCGTCAGTATGTTTGAAGAACAAGTCGGCGAAGGAAAGGGATTGTTTATACTAGTTCCACAGTTTTTGTGGTAACATAATAGTACCGTGAGTTGGTTAGCAGGTAAGCATTTTTATTTTGGTCGTGTTGGCTGCTCGGTAGGCACAGTGTAAGTTGCACCAACAATATCGTACCACAGTATAGTTTGCTCTTCAGCCTAGTTGATCGCAATTATCTGTTCAACTTTGCTGCAGGACAAGACATCGTTGGTTTTGAACAGTATGTTCTCTAATGCTCTCAATGGTCATTTGACATAGAAACCTGTTCCCATTTTCCTAGGTATTTGACCCTGTAAAAGGAGCTTCTCATGTGTCGTTCTTTCTCTGTTCAATAATGTCTTTGCATACGTTGAGAGGTGCAGCTATTGTCTAGCAGACAGTTGTTGGGCTCCTAGCACAACACAGGGTCATATGTAGGAAACTTTAGGATCGTACCTACGGATGTGAAGCTACATCGACCCCTGAAAGAGCTGTCAACTGTGAAATTCCTAAGCTTCATCTTACTTTATGTAAGGTGTTAGTTCACACACTGCTCAACAGAGTAGAATGAGGGTGAGAGAGTAATATTCCGTAAGCTTTTGAGCTCAGTGGGAAGGAGGTGAAAACATTAGAGCAGCATACTTAACATCTCCCCCGCAGCAGTGACAAGTTATGTAACTCTCATTCATTTATTTGATCTTGCAAGGCGTCCAGATTTTACAAGGCTTTCAGGTTTTACGGATCTTCAATGAGCTTGATCCATAATGACAGTACAACACAGTAGGAGATCATCAGAAAATGATTTATCAATAAAATGGACTTTCAGTAATCTTATGTACCAAAAACTAACAAAACGATATCTAACTTATTGGGACCGATGACCGTCGCAGTCTGGTCCCTTTAATCCCACAAACCAACCATATCTAACTTACTCATTCATGCCCCTGTCTACAATGGTACAGTGAAACACATTTTGGAGACGAACCGAGCAGGTGGTTAACGTTATCGGGAAACCCCACTTAAAGGAATAATGTATTGTTCTGGCCTTACCCTTTTCTGCGCTGAAGCTCGCCATTCTCTTTGCAATGGAAATGCGGCCGGGAGGGTAAGTGGCTGGATGGCTTTAACAGGGCTAGGCTGCAACGTAGCAAGAAAAGTAAAATTCTCCTCCAACGATACGAATTGGCATTTTGAGAACTAAAATTTCTAGATCTCTCTCTCGTCTCGCATCAGACTGTAAAAGTGTGTGCAAAATAGCGAGGGTATTGGGAACTTCGCTTTCTGCGAAGCAGGGATGATAAACTTCACGTATCATGGCAACAGATAGCAAATAGGTACTTCATTATTTCTGCAGGAATTTTTGTGGGCAAAGAAATTGTGCACGTTGCTCCAACTCTTAGCAAGTGTGCAACAGCCATTATTTCGACAAGGGAAAAAATTAACGTTCTATGGAACAGAGGAGAGTTGAGACTGAGTGAATTCAGTCAAGGTCAGAGCAGAAAATTAGTGTTTCAGGTCCAGCTAAATTTTCTTTGTGAACCATTCTTCCCTGTGAAATGCTGAGTTGTGTTTAAAGACAATGGAGTCTTTGGTAGCAAAAGAAATTAGAGAAATAAATTTACTGAGAAGCACTGTCAAATCGTTTAGTTAGCTGAGAACCCTTGAAAGAGGAGATTATTGCATTTATTTTAAACATTAGTCTACTCACTTCACTAAGCAGTTGAGATAGTATGGGGAAGACAATAGATGGCCCAGAGCATAATTCTGTATGATGTCACAGTGCACAGAAACAAACTAAGCTGTTATTGTAACCATTTCATCTCCAATGTGGGAAAGCATTCTTGAAGCAAAATTTGCTGAGGTCATTTTCTCAGTATGATGTTCCCAGTGTATGTCGCGGTTGGTGCAAATGCCCAGGAACGTGGTGCTACCAAGTCACTCACCTGCTGCCTCTCATTGTATTTATCTGGCTTTCTGTGACTTGATCTAAACTGCAGGATACTTACCTTGCGTAGTTGGAGGGAAAAAGGAGTTGACAACAAAGCATACCAAGTGCTGTCTGGAGTGAGGACTGGGTTTCAAAAGGGAGAGCAACATTTAAAAACGCTAATTAAAACTAAACATTAAGTACTTTTCAAGATTTTTACGTCAAAATAGAATAATTAAGAGCATGAAATTAAGAGAATTCATAAGAAACATACATTCAACTAATAACAATACTTCAGTCTCGCGTTTTAAATCACACGATAATCATGTAAGCAAAGTCAATGAGTGAAAGAGGCATGCAAGCCAGTAAACAGTCAGGAATAAAATCATAACACAGTTTACACACCTCGCACCGAAGGTGTAATACATCAAATGCAATAATGAAGATGTGAAACACAGGAAAAAAAGAAACAGGTTTAACAGAATAGAATGTCGTTTCCTCTGACCAAACATTGGCCAACACAAGGTGCCCCATCCACTGTGGTTCCCAGTATTGTTAACAGCCATTAACCACCAGTCGGTGGCAACTGACGTCAAATCATTACAGACGCCGACATTTACTGGACATTGAATGCCCATCCAAGTACAACATATGTCACACACATTCCTTTACTCAAGATCAAAATAATCATAATTAGTTCTTGGAAAAGAACATTCTTGAAATAAAATGGATAGCCACTGCAAGCATAGTGACACGATAACTACAGTGACAACATTGATGAGGATATCCTCAATTTCAAATTTACTCCTCTTGTTGATTACACGACAGTCTCCCTCAGTTAATCACATTTTGCTACGATCTTCAGGTAAACCCACATCTCAATACAGGGTTACATCAAAACCCATCAGAGTTTAGCAGCAATGCTATAGTGATCTTCCCTTCAATGTAACTAGTGAGAACCTATGTTTAACGTACTCAGTTATGTTCTGTGTCCGTGTGCTAATGAAGTAATAAAAGGCTGTCGTGTTCTGACATACGTGGGAGAGGGAGAAAAGGGGTTACTGGTCGGTCTGCGCTTCCAAGCGGTTCAGAGCAGAAGGCAGAAGGACAATTCACAGTGAAGGCATTTGATTGTTTTCTTCTATCTGAGCCAACACTGGTACAGGCAGTACTAGAAATGCAGGTGGTGACACTTGGTAGGGAACTCATTGTGGAGACTCTTGTACAAACAGGGTTTTGAAATAGTGGTTTATTCCAGACACGACTAACCAATACACTCGAGGCTAGTCCCAGGGTTAGAAAAAGCATGAATAACAGTGTTGCAACAGAAGGCAGTGCATAAGTCCCAGGAGTGGATGCTAACCACAGTAGCAAACACTAGCAGCATCTTAAGGCAACACCTTAGTTGCAAAACAATACATAATGAACGCGACACTGTTCACTGAGGCACTTACGCGGAACTTGACGGACGCGGATTCGGTGCCCAGATCGTCTCACTGAGAACTCTGCCAAAATGCGGAATCGAGGGGTTTTAGAATCGCGTGGGGGCACTGTTTTTCCCACTGAAAGCCACCCAGCCAATCCCGTAGGTCTCTTGCAGGTGCGTGCCAATCACGGTTTAGTTAGGTCCCCTCTACTGCTCCTAAGGCGGGGATATTAGTGTAACTGCATTAAGTCCGTATTTGGTATAAACATTGTTCAGCTGAAAGCTAAACGTAAATGGTCTGCCAAATAAGGCTTGCAACATAATTATGATACGTCATTCAGCCCCGCCCCTCCGGCTCCCCGGAATAGGGACTGCTAGGTCAACAGTTTTTGGCGTTTTCGCTCTCTTTCCAACGGTTGTGAGTCTACTGATGTTTCTGTTCTTGGGGCTGGTATCAAGCTGGCTTTATACGCTCATACGTGCCTGTTGGTTACAAAGTTACACGGTGGAAACCTACCACAGCATGTAGACGGCATAGAAAGTAACATCTTAATTCCTTGAAGAGTAACTAACGCCCTGGGACCGCGTCTGGGGGCGTCTGCATTTTCGCAAGGCTCTCCCCTTACGGTTTACTTCAAGTAACAATATCTCCCCTAGGTTCGTCTGCCCTCAGCATCGTTTCTGCTTCCGCGCTTGTCCTCCTTCCTCGCAGCTGCAACATAACGCTACAGTAGCAAGAGATAATATATTACAAGGCTTTCATACTACCAAGACTTCTCAGTTACAATTCCATATGCCATATCTGACCAACAAGATGTGGAGTGTAATGGAAACTGGGGAAGTGTACTGCGAGATGGATAAAGTCGTAAGATTTAAACCTTAAATATCCTGATACTGCCACGACCATCGGAAGTAAGTTCACATAAAGAATAACCTGCCCCTTGTACACCAGTCTCGAGCCACCAAAAAGCAAGATAGCTTGAAGCAAAATTGAGGTATAGAAATGTATAGGGATGTGCACGATAAATCATTTGCACAGCTATAAGTAACACCATATTACTTCATAGGGAAGTCCAATAATCATCAGTAATATCAGCCAAAATTCACATTAGCAAGAAGTCTTACCACGCAAGTAAGGACATCATTCTAGGTAAGTTCTGGGATGTAAGTAGAATCAAGCCGGTGCCATTTACAAGATGACTACTTCCAGCACTCCAGGAGTGCTCACATACTGGAGACATCGCTTGCCACACTGGTCTCCACCACTAGACTCCTCGTTGCTCTCGTCAGATTCCCGTGGCGCCACCAGTACGGGTCAAGGAGGCTATAATTCGCAGATATGCCACTCATCGTCCTGGCATATTTTGTTACCAGGCTGGTTTCGTGTGCAAACATGGTAA
Source organism: Schistocerca nitens (assembly GCF_023898315.1). Classification (NCBI taxonomy): domain Eukaryota; kingdom Metazoa; phylum Arthropoda; class Insecta; order Orthoptera; family Acrididae; genus Schistocerca; species Schistocerca nitens. The sequence goes on along the minus strand of NC_064615.1, from coordinate 1,072,603,734 downwards.
ATTTGACTCTACACCCCATTCACAGCTGCCGGGAGAACATAAATATAAATAAGATCGGGATGGACACAGGACAGAAAGCATTTTTCCCCCAAACGCTATTCCACTGATGCTAGTAAAAGGCTAACCAAATTCATGACCTGCAATACCAGTTTCGTCTTGCCTATCAGGCAGCTTCTTTGGTCAACAGAAATGTAATGTTTTTTTAAATGCAGTCAATAATTATATGTAATACTAGAAATAAAATTGCTGTCACCCTTTACTAAGAGGTACGATCTTGCATCAGAGGTTCAACACAGGAAGAAAAGCATTTGTCTGAAACTGTGTGCTTCTCTTCAGGCAGTGCTGATGAGGATGCACAAAAGACAATAGTCATCCAGTGTTTAATAACTAGAGCGCTCAGCTGCTTGCAACGAACATAAATTTAAAACCTTTTCAAATGGCAATGTTTTAAATGTATGCCGTTAAGAATGTAGCACAGTATCAGAAGTTCAAAGAAACTGCAATGTATAAAACAGCTTCAAACAATTGGAAGTTTAGTCAACAGAAGCAATAACAGCAATTAGAAACCAAGTAGCAAGGTTTTTTCTCATAGTTTGAAACTGTTATTGGAGAACGCGAAATACAAAGTTTGCTTAAGCTCTAATAAATCCTGGCCTATGAAAACTGTATTATCAGTGTGAGATTTTAGTACACTTTCTTTTCTTTGAATTCCATGATACGCATTCGAAGTAAACAAGGCTTAAAACAACAAATGTGTTACGTTCCAGGTTTCTGTCTTTTAGCCTTTTCATTACCATGGCTTTTATTGCATACTGTTGAAAGTTGAACATATCAAGCTTATGTCTATAATGACTCCTGTTACTGTCGTATTATTTCATAGATATTATTTAAGTACCTGATGTAGTAATTTCGGCTTCATTTCCCATTAATAATTTAAATGTCTACATTGTTACCTGAACCTCATGTGCAGTTACACTGCACTTTTGAGCCTCTCTCTGCGAGAGTGCTTATATCACATATTTGTCATAATTGTGTAATATGTTTCCTTGAAAATTTATTTTTGTGCAGACTCCTGTGATTCAGTTGCGAATAGTTTCCTTTGCATGTAATTGCTTTTACGTAATATTATGTATTATGCATATTAATGCTCATTGTTTGTATGATCTTCGATCTGTTACCTTCGACACTTCAGTGAGAGGTTACTTTTGTAACACAGCTAGTTTTGGTCAGTCTCACCTGTCTGAGGAAGGAATTATTAGTTCTAGAAGCCGTAGTTTTGTTAGTAATGATGTCAACAGAAAACTTTAACTGTCTTGATATGATTTCCATACACACTGTTACAGTCTCATATGTATTACAGTTAATGTAAAATTCAATACTTCATGTTAGTTGGCTTTCTCACAACTTTTAGAACCAGTAATCAATGAAAGTTAGATTTGTGTGCCTGGAGAGGGTTTCCTTACCCAGAAATACTCCTCGAAATATTTGTATTCCACAAATCTATCGTAATTTCCATCTGTACTATGTCATTTGGATTTGCTTTCTTTGCATAGAGACAAAAGTATTTCACATTGTAATTACTGAAGCTCTTAAACTAGTGTTGGTTCTTGCAAGCACAATAAAACGACTGTTGCAAATGATTATGATGTTCTGATTGGCTCAAAGTTCAGTTACATGACTTAGTTTCGTATTTTGTACTTCCAGTATAGCTGTAATGATATTTGCAGATCCATGCAGGACACTAAATTGTAGAGCATTGACCCAGAAAATGTTTGTTACCCTTCATGTAACTTCGTAAACTAGTATTTAAGTAGCATGTTCCATACTGTGAAAATATTTAAAATGTTATTACTCAGTTGTCTGAAATTTTTACCTAGCTAGATGTGATACATCGTTTGTTGGCTTTAAGGATGTATATTATACCTTCAGTTATAGGTCTCTACATTATAGATAGACTTGTATAATGTCTTCAGTGTACCTATGACAGAAGTCAGAACAGCTAACTGGAACTTCAGTCTGGATGTGATGTTACTAATAGATTAGTTGCAGTTTGCACATGATGCATAGTGTAACTTAATGATTCTGTCGTTTCACTTCAGAACCACTATCTACAGTTTTCCACCTTTTTAAGTGCTCTTCAATTTTGTATTTGATACATAGCATTCTATTGACTATATATGGCTTCATATACGGAATTATGCGTGCGACATTGTGCATACCTTTCATATATTTTTAATTAATGGCCAATAGCGCAAACTGTAGATATAAACAATTTACCAAACCTAATTTCAGACAGTGTAAAATTTAAATATTATTCGGTGTTAGTATGCTCTTCCCATACGTGCTTGATAGTGGCATGGTAGTCTAAACTGGCTGATAGCACACTAATTAAATGATAAAGCCTACAACAATATTTTATGGATTATTTCAATACTGATTACCATTTGTTATGTGAGTCCACAAACCTGATAACTGATAGATAAAAAAAATTTAGCCCAGATAATGTGACTAGTGAAGGATGTGTTAGTGAGCTTGTAAATGTGATTTTATAACCTTTGTTTATTCAGAGAGACCATCACTTCCTCTGTAAGTAATGTAGAAACGCAAGGGAACTTTCGGAAAATGTTGATTACTCTGTCGTATAACCAATGTATAGAAAAATAAATATTTTGTCTTGGTTGAGGTCAGTAGTTAACCAAACATGCATGGGCTATCACCATGACATTACATTTCGCATCAAAATATTTGAACTGATGTATCTTCATCACTCTAAAATGTCAGCTTTGTGCTAAACATGCAGAATGTTAGTGCTTTACGATTCTTTTCTAGAGATGCATATTAAATGTCTAATTTAGTATTTTAGACAAATACTGTTGTCTCATTGGAAACACTTTAATTTGGTTATAAGGAATTTTATATTTTGTGTTACGACCAGATTAAACATCCTGTGTAGATATTTCAACTATTATTAAAACTAGGAAAGTACTTTCGTGTCAAGTAGTTAAAATTTTTAGTTACGAGGTATCTTATGTGTAGTAGGTGAATATACACTGCTTCCAATGACTACAGAAACATGTTAAATGTAACATTCAATTAAAGTGTCTGCATGTTGTGGAAATTACATTTATTGAATAAGTGCTGTTTCTGTTAAACCTTATTTTTTATGCACCGAAAGAAAAAAACGCTGTTACAAGGCTCAAAAACCCATGTAAGCAAGCTGTAGGTAATATTTGTAGTTTTTCACTTCAAACAAGAATCTATCTTCTCTTGGTGTCAGTTATAAACGATCTTCCAAAATATAGTCTCATGTCTGACTGCTCTGAAACTGCTTCCGCTTACTTGCAGACATCTGTTTTTCTTTCCTATCGGCCTCTCTTGGCCAACTCTTGATTTTTTTCGACCCCGACGGTATTAGGTTGCGAGGCCCGAGGGTGTCATTTATTTCCTTCCTGTAACCTTACATTCAATGGGGCAGGAGGGCCTCCATGCACGAAGCGGATTCAGCCCTCCCAGGGGTGCAAACCTGCAAGACAAAATGAGATCGTCCAAACTCTGGGTTATGTGACAAGGCTGGTAACCTGTGCAAGAAGAGTACTCACAACCTTCAGGACGAGCCCTGGATATCAAGGATGGCGGACATACGCTGAGAACAGAAGTGGCCATTCACCGACAACTACTCTCATTTGGGAACAATCTGACCTGCAGTAGGGGACGTCTCTGTGCATCAGAAGTGAAGTAGGTGAGCTACGTAAACAACATAAAATGGTAACTGCTGCTGCTTTTGGAAGTATTATCACCAAAAGAAGTAATTGGGATAATGGAAATCAGTAACCCCATGTTGGAGCCATTCTTACGGGGACAATCCTCGAGTTAAGCTCAGCTCTTAGCATTGCACTAAGTGAACAAATGAGATGGATGTTGGTGTTCCAAAATTCCGGTGACGTTATGTATCGTGTTGCATATTACTCAGGGACAGAAAGAAAGTAATGTTGTTGGTTCCACATATGAAGAGAAGACACAAGTGACGAAACGTTGTGGAGGACCTTTGCTGAAATTACGAGCCACCAGTGTACTTCATCCCAAGACACGCTTCAGTACACAGCCTCAGAAGACGCAGTGTTTCACAGTTGTCAGTCACCCCCAGACAACGCGGATGTCTGCACTAGTAGTCTTCATTTGTATTTTGGTGACCACTACTAGAAGAAATATGACTCTTACTGGAGAAGATGGTTCAGCACCTTTGGTAATAGAAAGACGATAATTTGCCCACTCAGCTTGACAAAAGGCCCGAAATATCTTCACCTACAGTCTTCCATTTGGGATAGGAACATAAGCTGCCTGTAGGTCAACATCGTTCCACAAAAGAGTGAAAACTGTGACAAATAAGTAGCACCGGCCAACCAGCTAGCCTGCATTTTCCTGTCATGTACTTGATTCACCTTTCCTGAAACTGCCAGCATAAGAGCCAGGGTACCAAGATACGAAGAGTAGTCGACGAATACCCTTGATCACACGCTCTGGATTCTGACTTGATTCGACATCAGTCACTCGTAACAGATCGTTGTATCTCAAAGACTATGCAGCTGAATGCAGTATTAAATACCAGTGGACTACTACTACAAGTACTTCCGTGTGGATTGGAAGCGGACAGCTTAGAATGAATATAGTGCGAGACGCCAGCCGTAGTGGATGTCCCATCCCCTGTGGGTGTTTCATAAAAAGTTCAAAGAACAGTGGTAGCTCGTGGGGCAGCCGTTCCTGACACAAGATTTGTAACCGAATATTTCTTGCGGGAGACATGATAACCAGCAGAGGGCAATGTGTTGCGAGGCACAAGAAACTACCACCCACCTTCCAAGATCTGTGAAGACTTTGCACTGAACTGCATTAACAAAAGACTATCCAGAATTAGTGATACGGGTTAACAGAGGTCAAAGAAACGTGTTATTGTGAAGAGTAAATTCTGTATCCAAGTCACTTCTGTTCACCAGTCGCTGCTGTAATACCAGCCACAGTTACCAGTGGTGTTATGTACCGCTATGACATCAGCTGGGACCAGGAGGACGACGAAAACGTCACACGAGCAAGGGAAATACTAAGGAGGAAAAAATAACTTCCACTTCCTCACTAGCTATTTATCTGCGTTCCCTCCAGTGTTGCTATTTCTTCTTTTTTCATTGATTGTATTTCATCATAGGATATTGAGTAACTATAATATACCACTGCAGCATTATTCTCTACCTCTCTTCAGCAAGAGTATTGCAGCAGAGAGACCGTGGAAGAGGCAACTGACGGAGGTGACGATATGTGTTACACTAGTGTGTTACCATCTCAAGTAACGTAACTTTTGTTGTATGTAATGTGCATATTAAAATGAATGTACTGGATAAGTTACGTTAATTGACAGCTGTAATATAACAAAACCTATGAATGTTTTACATATAATAGTTAGGCAGAGTATCATGTTTTTCGAATTAAATGTATGGAAAGAAATAAGTTACCATAGTAGCCATTTATTTATATAGTAAGAAACTCTGAACCAGTTTGTTGCTCAGGTCATTTTCAGTTACGACAAATACCTTAAATATAGATGTATTTTGTAGTAAAAAAACACCAAGCTGTTACGCGTTGTTATATTACTCTGCTGCTGGCTTGGTGTGGTTATTTCACACCAAAGTAAGTTTCATGCGATCTACGCTGCAAACTTTTATTTTCATGTGTTGGTATTTTGGTACTGTTTTCCATAGTTATATTTGGGGTGTCGGACATCGATTAAACAGATAGAGGTAGTGGAATTTCGACGTTTCTTCAGTACAGTAGTTTGTGAAACATAATCATACGAATGTAGAGCTGCTACGTAATACCACCTTACAAAGTGACCTTTGAGGAACTTGCATAAACATTGTAAAGTGCAGTTATCCACTCTATTTTTTAATTTAAAAAATTGTTTTGCAATTTTTTTAGTTGTGGCACCACAGTCAAACGACTCTCTATAATACTGACAAGCTATGCAGTAATTGAAAAGTTGTAATTTTATGTCCGTACATAACTTACATCGATGTATATGGTGAAAGACCTCTTTAAAATAACGAGACTGCCAATTTGGCAGTTGCACATGTTCATTAAGGATGTCTTCCTGTTCTCTGTTTGGATGCACTGAAGGTGATGGCAACGAACTTTCTCTTCTCGCCACCCCAAACAAGATGAAAAAATCTACAGTTTGCTCTCGCTGTTGTTCCATGTGTGGAGGGTGTTTCACGATTCGTAATACAGACCGTGACTGGTTGTAGAGGATACTTCGTACACTTCTGGACATGAGGTCCTCACCAAAACTTCGTGTATTAAACTTGCTCCGCAAGCCTGTGACAAGAATCATGAAATGCCCTGTATTTATTAGTGATCACACTGATGGCAAATGGTTTGGATAGATTACTGAGCCTCAGTAATACAGTGTCATGTATATCTAATTTTGAACCATCTGCTACTATGTGGCAAGTGGGATTTCTGTTTCTGCCAGTGTTGTCAGTTGGTAGCTTAGATAATAATGTAATGTACCTTTTCGAGGGACAACGAACTACGAAAGAACCCAAGTTTGAAGAGTTGTAGGTGATGAAAATTTCGTCGGGGAGAAATTCATCTGGCAGTGCACAAACGTGCTTGCACTTGACAAGCTCTCCTTCAGTCTTCCTTAATGAACATCAGTATGCAGTATTAGAAACACCGTGTTATTCTGTGTTGCCGATACCTTTCTGTTCAGGTTTCATTGTGAAAATATTATCCGAGTCTGAATAATTCATATTGGGAACTTCGATACAAATCTAACTAATGACTTTAGGTGTTATGAACGTGAACATAGATATGGTTTCATCATAGTAGTATTCGCACTCAGATAATGCTTACGAACGCTGTAATGTAAAATGTAAATATTGGTTTGCAAGCTACTTTCAGTCTATTGCAGCAAACTTCTTTGATCTTGATAACTTACTACTGCAGTGATATTACCATGTTTGTGTAATGTATCTGAAAATTCTGTGCCTTATACAGGTATTAAAAAGGTACCAGTAAACTCTGATTCTCTAAAGAATCCCATGCATAAGAGCTGCAGACTAATACCTCTGTAAATTGTGTTAAGTAGCTTAATGCATGTAACCGACGAAATGTTTAGGAAAGGTTTGAAGTTGAGTGTAAAGTTTGTTGGAAGTCGGTAAGTGCTCTCATTCATCAACACTAGACGGTTGAATTCCAGGTATACGCACGGAATCTACGCGGAGTCGACAAGCACTCAGTTCGTCCAGTCCCTAACTGTACTGTGTCTTATTCCTTTTCATTTTAACTGTATTACATCTCGAAATGAGTAAATTACGGCATTAGAAGTACCTGAATTTGATCAAGAACTACGCCAAATATTGATGATAAAATTTTTGCAGTCCTTGGAAGCTGTGACGTAAGCAAATCTGAAACTGGTGTCGGGCTCATGGCTGATTACTTAGCCATTATACAGTCAGTCAGTTAGAGAATACTGTAAATCGAACTTTGTATTGTTGCTACGTAAGTACTTTGGCTACAACTATCACTGTAATAACTGTTCCAGTAACTGATATTCAGCTGTATCTTCCATGTCCCTGTACACGACTGTCGAAGATTGCCACTATCACACATTGAGTGTTTAGTTATTAATGTTACTGCGTTTGCATCTGCGTTTCTTCCATGTTTTTATTACACTGGCTATTAGCTACTGCTTCCCCCCCCCCCTCAAGATACATGTATTCATATAGGAGGATGTTCAACTTTGGGCAGCCAGTTCCCCATTTTTTGTCATTTTATTACAGAGGAACTATTCACCATTTCGACCTGTCAGGGGCATTTTTACACTGCTGGAGTTGTACTGGAACATCTGCGCAATCCTTATTCAGCTTTCTTCATCACAAATTTTGGAACATGAACGTACACTGTTCTAACATCGAACATTCTCCATCCTTTTTATCAGTCTCTTTACAGTTAAGTATTCATACTCCCTAGAACGTTAAACACAAAGAGGATATGCCAAAACTGGCAACAGTTCTTCCTCTCTCATACCCCCACGCGCACGCGCACGGTGGCAACGGTGGCTGGAGGACATCTAGGCTCCACTCATTCACTCACTGCAACTGTCTCCACTTGTTTCTCTCTCTACCACTGTACCACTGCCACTGTCTGCTCTCTGTTCCACCGCCAGTCTCTCTGCTACTCCCTTTCAGCGCAAAAAAAAAAAAAAAAATCGCGATTATGTTCTTCCTAGGCTCACTTCCATGCAGTCGAACCCAGTGGACCGAATGCAGCTAGAAGTCCCCTTCTCCTTTGGGTCCAGTCGATACTCGACATGTCAGCAATATAGTACTTCCGGTAGGATCAATGTTTCTGTATAGCCGAGTCCTGAATAGTCTCAAGACACACGTGCAGGTTTGGTTTCCTGCATGGATCGTCGAGTTGATCTGGACTTTACATAAAAGTTTCCCAATGAGAAACGCTCTCAGGTGTTCAAATACGGAGACAAAATAGCAGGAACGGTCTTACACACACAGTAACTACTTCACCAGTATCTTAACCTTGTATTAGCTCATTACCTTTCATCGACTTCTTGGTTTCGTTTATGAGCGGCCAAAATTTTCTGGCAGAGATCTCTGTTGCCTGGTTGTTTGTTCAGCAGCTCTGAAGAGGAATTTACACAATCAGATACCTTGTCACGCTGGATATGCCACATTCTTCCCTTATATTGTGATCTCACCGAAGTTTTCTTCAAAATTACCGTATATGATCATCTCGAGGGTAAAACAGAACAGTGAAACTCTGATGGTTCCGAGGCAACAAAACTTATTTTCTATTACACTGAGTTTACCCTAAGACAGTGCTTCGTCAGTTATTAACATGATTGTTCCGTTTGAGATGTACGGTTGACAAGAGTTGGTAGAAAGTGGTTGGGCATTACCTCGCCACTATTTCTACTGGATTGCAAATGACTACCTGCATTGCGCTCTGTCGAATTCAGTGTATAGACGATCGTGAGACGATGCGCCTGCATATATCGACAGCAGCACACATGACATCAGGTGGGCTCTCGAAACATTTATTTCGTTAACTGTACAGAGTAACACACCGCATTGAAATGTAAGGTGGGTCGGAAGGTTCTAAATGTAACAGCAGAGACTTCTCATTGTTACAGTGTTATTTGTGACCTGTGTTACTGCTGAAGTTACGTGCTAGAGAAACCTAAAGTGCAATTTAACCTCAGCTACTCACAGCAGGTAGGAAACTACGGATCTTTGCTGATGGACCAACTTGTGTTTGGTACATTGTTTTAATTTCAACTAAGAACAAATTTCATTATTACAGAATAACAGAATCAGAATAACAACAGAAAAAATTAATTCGGGCCTTTGTCCTCTTGTAGGGGGGTGGGGGGCGGCAGACGGATATAAATGGAATTACCAAAGATGAGGTCTTCAGATTTCGGACACTTGTCCTTCACCAAACTCTAAAAAAAACGGTGATTAGGCCATGAGTTAATATAACAAACAGGGTTTTAAAGATAACTAGATCTGATTGCAAAAGCATCTGTCACCAACTTAAGCACACTATCAAGTTCAGGGCTTACGTAACCAAAATTTACACAACACTAATGATTCACCTTGAGCTACTCATGAAAAGATCTCGTCCCTCCCGGCGGACAGGCCAGATATGTAACTAAAGGATGGAAGGTGGTACTCGGAACAAACGAGTAGAAAGGAACCGCCAAGCAATTTCGAAGATGACCAGGCTGCAAACCAGGGCAGAAAACAAGCCGAACACACACTCGCGCGATCTCAGCCTGCCCAACAAGGCGACAAACCCAATCTGCCCCACATACCAGACAGTTTTTGCAGCAGCAAATAATTCACGCGGCAGACAGGTTAAACTCGTGATTCACCTTCGAGACCGTAAAAGGCTTACTAACTACTTGACTACCTGTAACATAACTGACAACCAAACTGAAGCATTTACCGAATAAAAGAACAATTAAAATTACATGGACTTAAGAAAAGCTCTGTTGTTCATATTAAAAGGAGGTCTCAAACCAAAACTGGGCGAAGAGCACACTAATTAAGATCCCCCCCTGCGGGTCCGGGGTAAGAATAGGCCCGAGGTATTCCTGCCTGTCGTAAGAGGCGACTAAAAGGAGTCCCTCCCCCTCAAGGGGGTAGTTAGCGCCTGCGTCCGGAGACGGACGGTTCCACGACCTCTATTTGCGGTCATTTTGCTTTTTCACTTCTCGTTTCTTCCTTCCTTTGGTTGGTTCCTTTCTTTGCTCTTCTCCACCTCACTGTCTTCCTTACTCTTTCCCCTGCATAATCTCCTTGCCTTCTCATTGCCTTCTTCTCCTTGCCTTCTCATTGCCTTCTTCTCCTTGCCTTCTCATTGCCTTCTTCTCCTTGCCTTCTTCTCATTGCCTTCTTCTCATTGCCTTCTTCTCATTGGCTTCTTCTCATTGGCTTCTTCTCATTGGCTTCTTCTCATTGCCTTCTTCTCATTGCCTTCTTCTCATTGCCTTCTTCTCATTGCCTTCTTCTCATTGCCTTCTTCTCATTGCCTTCTTCTCATTGCCTTCTTCTCATTGCCTTCTTCTCATTGCCTTCTTCTCATTGCCTTCTTCTCATTGCCTTCTTCTCATTGCCTTCTTCTCATTGCCTTCTTCTCATTGCCTTCTTCTCATTGCCTTCTTCTCATTGCCTTCTTCTCATTGCCTTCTTCTCATTGCCTTCTTCTCATTGCCTTCTTCTCATTGCCTTCTTCTCATTGCCTTCTTCTCATTGCCTTCTTCTCATTGCCTTCTTCTCATTGCCTTCTTCTCATTGCCTTCTTCTCATTGCCTTCTTCTCCTTGCCTTCTCTGTTCTCCGCCTCGGCGTTTGAGACACTCCTCTCTCTCTCTCTCTCTCTCTCTCTCTCTCTCTCTCTCTCTCTCTCTCTCCTTTTTCCTCTTCTTCCTTCCTCCCTGTGCGCGCCTGAAGGCCGACCCACGCGTTCGCACGCGTAGCCGGTGACGGGGTAACGCGTAAGTCCCCGCCCTGGGTAGACATGTAAGGCACGCGCGTACCCCCTGGTAAAGGCCAGGCCCGGGGAGGGGTGATTGCCTGAGCTGATACCTTCTGACCATGCCGATTGGTCCCTCCGTCTGTTTCTCGGGAGGTGTGACCTGAGGTGTAAACATTCACCTAAGGCGGGAGTTCCCTCTGAGAGGGTCCCCACAAGGAAGGAGCGCGCCATCGGAGACGCTGGCAATCATGGGGATTCCTCCGCAATGGATTTCACTCCATCTCTCTCGACTTCTGCCCAAAAACGGAAACGTGACCAGCTACCAGTGACAAAAGTACTACCGCCTGCCCCACAGTTCCTCGTCGTTTCTCGATCTGAGGAGGGAAAGGATTTTTCCTCTGTCAGCCCTTTCGTTATCCAGAAGGGCGTCGACGCCATAGCCGGATCTGTCAAATCCTGTACCAGGTTGCGTAACGGTACCTTATTACTCGAAACTGAGAGCGCCTTTCAGGCACAAAAACTGCTTCGGGCCACACTCCTGTACACATTCCCTGTCCGGGTGGAGGCTCACCGAACTTTGAATTCGTCTCGTGGTGTGGTCTATACTAGATCCCTCGACGGTATGACTGACGAGGAGATTCAATCTTTCCTCGCTGAGCAGGGTGTGACGGCTGTCCATAGGGTCATGAAAAAGGTCAACAATGACCTTGTACCGACCCGGACACTTTTCTTGACCTTCGATAGTGTTCAGCTGCCATCGCGAATCAAAGCGGGCTACGAGGTTATTTCTGTTCGCCCCTATGTCCCGACACCTACGCGCTGCTACCAGTGTCAGCGTTTCAATCACACTCGACAGTCTTGTTCCAATGCGGCTAAATGTGTCGCTTGTGGCAGGGATGCCCATGAGGGTGACTGTCCACCTCCGTCTCCTCGTTGTGTGAACTGTCAGGGTGACCATGCCGCATCCTCCCGCGACTGTCCTGTCTATAAGGAAGAACGCTGTATCCAAGAAATTCGGGTCAAAGAGAAAGTGTCCACCTCGGCTGCTCGCAAGCTATTGGCTAGTAGGAAGCACACGCTGCTCCCAGCGGGGAAATACAGTACTGTCCTCGCCTCTCCTCGGACTACCAGGGAGGTGGCAACCCGGACATGCGATCTGACCTTCAGCACCACGGTCGTCCGTTCGGCCAGTGCTAAGATCGCGCGGTCGACGTCTCCTCTTCGTCCCATCACCCCACAGACACCATGCCCTTCATCAGCTTCTGCTAAGACGAAGACCCAGAAGTCAGATGCACGGGCCTTCAAGAAGGAACCTTCCCGTGCAGACTTCCTACGTACCTCGACCTCCCAGCCTTCGACCGGTACTTCCACCAAACGACCTTCCAAGAAGGCTAATAGGAAGCACAGTTCTCCTTCTCCGCCACGGCGTATTTCTTCTCCTGCGCCACCCAGCGGTTGCCGCCCCAGGCCGTCATCCGTTTCGCCTGGCCGCACCGCTGGTAGCCGAACATCTGGCCGTTCACCGGCTGAGGAAGCTCCCCCTCCCGGCCATCTTCCCAAGATGGCCGATGAACCTATAGACCCAATGGACGATGACTGTCCGCCTACTGATAGCGGCGGCAGTGCTCGCTCGAAGCCAGGCCCTCAGCGGCCTTCGATGTGACCCCTTCTTTCAACTTCCCTTTTTTTTTTTTCTTACGATGGCACTTATTCACTGGAATATTCGCAGCATTCGCTCCAACCGAGAGGACTTGAAGTTGCTGCTTCGCTTGCACCGTCCGCTCGTCGTAGCCCTCCAGGAAACGAAGCTACGCCCATGCGATCAAATTGCCTTGGCACACTACACCTCTGTGCGTTTTGACCTACCCCCTGTGGTAGGTATCCCAGCTCATGGAGGGGTTATGTTGCTGGTCCGGGAAGGATATTTACTACGATCCCATCACGTTGCACACCGGCCTGCAGGCAGTTGCCATCCGCATTACTCTCCCCACTTTTACATTTTCCATTTGTACCGTTTACACTCCATCGTCGTCTGCCGTTACCAGGGCAGACATGTTGCAACTTATTGCTCAGCTACCTGCACCGTTTTTGTTAACTGGAGACTTCAGTGCCCACCATCCCCTTTGGGGCTCTCCAGCATCCTGCCCGAGGGGCTCCCTGTTAGCAGACCTTTTCAACCAGCTCAATCTCGTCTGCCTCAATACTGGCGTCCCTACTTTTCTTTCGGACACATCTCACACCTATTCCCATTTAGACCTCTCTATATGTACTACCCAACTTGCACGCCGGTTTGAGTGGTATGCACTTTCTGATACATATTCGAGCGACCACTTCCCGTGTGTTATCCATCTCCTGCAGCATACCCCCTCTCCGTGCTCATCTCGTTGGAACATCTCCAAAGCAGACTGGGGGCTCTTCTCTTCCAGGGCGACCTTTCAGGATCAAACATTCCCAAGCTGCGATAGTCAGGTCGCACACCTCACGGAAGTAATTCTCACTGCTGCTGAATATTCCATCCCTCACCCTACTTCTTCTCCACGTCGCGTACCGGTCCCCTGATGGACCGCAGCATGTAGAGACGCTTTACGTGCTCGTCGACGTGCTTTACGCACCTTTCACCGCCACCCTACAGTGGCGAATTGTATCAATTATAAACGACTACGTGCACAGTGTCGTCGTATTATTAAAGAAAGCAAGAAAGCCAGCTGGGCTGCTTTCACAAGCACCTTCAACAGTTTTACTCCTCCTTCTGTTGTCTGGGGTAGCCTGCGCCGGCTATCTGGCACTAAGGTCCACTCACCAGTTTCTGGCTTGACGGTCGCGAATGACGTCCTTGTGGCCCCTGAGGCTGTCTCCAATGCCTTCGGCCGCTTTTTCGCAGAGGTTTCGAGCTCCGCTCATTACCACCCTGCCTTCCTCCCCCGCAAACAGGCAGAGGAGGCTAGGCCACCTAACTTCCGCTCCTCGAATCGTGAAAGTTATAATGCCCCATTCACCATGCGGGAACTCGAAAACGCACTTGGCCGATCACGGTCCTCCGCTCCAGGGCCTGATTCTATTCATATTCAGATGCTGAAGAACCTTTCTCCTGCGGGTAAAGGTTTTCTTCTTCGTACTTACAATCGCATCTGGATTGAGGGACATGTTCCCGCATGCTGGCGCGAGTCTATTGTTGTCCAGATTCCTAAGCCGGGGAAGGACAATCACTTGCCTTCCAGTTATCGACCCATCTCGCTTACCAGCTCTGTCTGTAAAGTGATGGAGCGAATGGTTAACTCTCGATTGGTTTGGCTGCTCGAGTCTCGACGCCTACTTACCAATGTACAATGTGGATTTCGTAGGCGCCGGTCTGCTGTTGACCATCTGGTTACCTTGTCGACCTTCATTATGAATAACTTCTTGCGGAAGCGCCCGACACCTTTCGCCAGGAGAATGGGGTGCCACAGGGCTCAGTTTTGAGCGTCGCTCTCTTCGCCATAGCGATCAATCCAATAATGGATTGCCTCCCAGCTGATGTATCAGGCTCCCTTTTCGTGGACGATTTTACCATCTATTGCAGCGCGCAGCGTACGTGTTTCCTGGAGCGCTGTCTTCAGCGTTCTCTTGACCGTCTTTACTCGTGGAGTGTCGCCAATGGCTTCCGTTTTTCTGCCGAGAAGACGGTCTGTATTAACTTCTGGCGCTACAAAGAATTTCTCCCACCGTCTTTACGACTCGTTCCCGTTGCTCTCCCATTCGTGGAGACAACAAAATTTTTAGGTCTTACATTTGACAGGAAACTTAGTTGGTCTCCACATGTGTCATATTTGGCTGCCCGTTGTACCCGTTCTCTCAATGTCCTCCGTGTTCTCAGTGGTATGTCGTGGGGAGCGGATCGAACCGTCCTACTTCGCCTATATCGGTCGATCGTCCGCTCCAAGCTGGATTATGGCAGCTTCGTATACTCCCCTGCACGGCCATCCATCTTACGCCGCCTCAACTCCATACAACATCGGGGTTTACGATTTGCGATCGGCGCGTTTTATACTAGTCCCGTCGAGAGTCTTCATGCTGACGCTGGTGAGTTGCCACTCACCTACCGGCGCGATATACTGCTTTGTCGGTATGCCTGTCGGCTACTGGCAATGCCCGACCACCCATCTTATCGTTCCTTTTTTGATGACTCTCGACAGTCAATACGGGTTGTATGTCTCCGCCCTGCTACCCGCTGGAGTTCGCTTTCGTCGCCTCCTTCAACACCTTCATTTTTCACTCCCTGCCACCTTTCGAGTGGGCGAAAGCCACACGCCACCTTGGCTCCAGGCTCGGGTTTGCGTCCACCTTGACCTCTGCTCGCTCCCGAAGGAGGTTACCCCCGATTCAGTCTGCCACTCCCGTTTTGTCGAACTTCGTTCGAAGTTCATTAATATGACCTTCATTTATACAGATGGCTCTAAGACCATTGACGGGGTCGGGTGTTCTTTTATTGTCGGGGCACAAAGTTTCCAATATCGGCTCCATGGCCATTGTTCGGTCTTCACAGCTGAGCTCTTTGCCCTCTACCAGGCTGTCCTTTACATCTGCCGCCACCGACATTCTGCATATGTCATCTGCTCCGATTCCCTGAGCGCTATCCCGAGCCTCGGTGATTCGTACCCGGTTCACCCTTTCGTGCACCGGATCCAACGCTCTCTTCAGCAGCTGGTGGACGTCGGTTCTCCGGTTAGCTTTATGTGGGTTCCTGGCCATGTCGGTATCCCTGGGAACGAAGCTGCAGATGCCGCGGCCAAGGCTGCGGTCCTCCAGCCTCGGACAGCTTCTTGTTGTCTCCCTTCGTCAGATTGTAGCAGGGTAATTTGTCGGCGCATTGTCTCGCTGTGGCATGCCGATTGGGCTGCACTTCCAGACAACAAGCTTCGGGCCTTGAAAGCTCTACCCGTGGCTTGGACGTCCTCCTCACGCCCTTCTCGGCGGGAGGAGGTAGTTTTGGCCCGGTTGCGAATTGGCCACTGCCGGTTCAACCATCGCCATCTGCTGACGGCTGGGCCGGCGCCGTTCTGCCCATGTGGGCAATTGCTGACGGTCCGCCACATTTTAACGTCTTGTCCGAATTTTCACACCCTGCGTCTCGATATTGGCCTGCCATATACTGTAGAAGCCATTTTAGCGGATGACCCACGAGCAGCTGCTCGCGTTCTTCGTTTTATCAATTTGACAAACCTCTCAAAGGACATTTGATTATGCTGTTTTCTTTTTTAATCCTATGCCTGTCAGTATGTCTTTCATCGTGTTTTCCGTTTCGTTGCTGTTTTAAACTTGTGACTCTTGGTGCATTCCTAAAGTAGTCTGGGCGCTAATGACCGTTGACGTTGTGCGCCCTAAAACCACAAAAAAAAAAGAAAAACACTAAGATACTACATGAAATTAACACTGCAGGGAACTTATAAAACCAGCAGTAAAACTCTATCCCCATTTGTATTTGCCGAAATAATTTGAAGTGTTGTTTCTGCTGAGTCGATTCCAAGCCCTAGACTTCGTAAGTTCCGAGCAACACTCTCTTCTTAAAACCATCCTTAACTGATCTCCGCGAGAGACAACATGCCAGCTTCGACAAATCTTCACAGGTTAACAGCAAATATGAATAATACGTAACTTGATCTCATCGTGTAAGTGGAAACATGATGTCCAACATGTGACTGACCCGCCACCGTTGCGCGTCGACTAATCAGCACCGTACACCCGGCCCACGGTGACTATGGCGAGGACCAGGCACAGCGAATCGAGACGAGGGCCTGCCTTCAGAACATGTTGCCTCGTTAAAGGCCGACCGGACCCCCGGCCACACGCCAACACGGAAAACTAAACGCGCAACAGTCAGAGATGGAAGACCAGACGACTGTCGATATCAGCGACACAAATGGAGCATAACTAGAGCCAGTCGCCACGGCTCAACCTCGCCCTCCTATTCGAGAACCACCCTCCAGAGGGGCTAACGCCCAAAAACCTCACCTTTACCTGGAAATTCACTGGACTAAGAATGTTAAAAATCCGGCACGGTCCACGATATCACGGCTTAAGCATCCCCTTTACATCCTGACCGGTGGAAGCGGCCAAATTGCGAACAAATGCCAAATCGCCAATTTTCCCTGAAAAGCGTTTTCGCCCTTCATTGTAACTACTTCCCTGCCGACTGTGTGAAGAATACACTCGTGCTCATAAATCAAGGATAATGCTGACACATGGTGAAACAACGCTCTGGTGGGAGGGTTGCGGGCTTAAATCACCTCGGAGTATAACGATGCAGTGCATTTGACCTGCAGTCATCGCACGGTGGCGCTGGCAGTAGTCCAAATACGCAGACTTGTGTTGGTGCATGTCAGAGTACGGTGCAGCGAGTAAATGTGCAGACGTTTTCATGGTGACAGTGTGGAAAATGGCTCAAAGAAAACATATTGATGACGTTATGAGGGGTACAATACTATGGCGACTGGAGGCTGGTGAAACACAGCAGGTTGTGGCACGGGCCCTCTGTGTGCCACAAAGTGTGATCTCAAGTTCATGGCAACGATTCCAGCAGACAGGAAACGTGTCCAGGCCCTACAGTACGAGACGTCCACAGTGTAAAACACCACAAGAAGACCGATAACTCACCACCAGTGCCATGGAGTACGGCAGGTAGCCTTGCTTGGGACCTTACCGCAGCCACTGGAACAGTTGCCTCCAGACACACAGTCTGCAGACAACTGAACACACAGGGTTCTTTTGGCTTAGGACCTGCAAGGCGCATTCCACTGACCCCTGGTCACAGGAGAGCCCGTACAGCCTTGACAAGAACACAGTACATGGTCATTGGACAGTGGTCCCAGGTTATGTTCACGGATGAGTCCAGATATAGTCTGAACAGTGATTCTCGCCGGGTTTTCATCTGGCGTAAACCAAGAACCAGATACGAACCCCTTAATGTCCTCGAAAGAGACCTACATGGAGGTCGTGGTTTGATGGTGTGGGGTGGGAGATAGGTGCACGTACACCCCTGCATGTCATCGATAGAGGAACTGTAACAGTTCAGGTGTATCGGGACGTCATTTTGCACCAGCATGTCCGCCTTTTCAGGGGTGCAGTGCGGGCTACCTTCACCCTGATGAATAATAACGCACGGCGCCACCGAGCTGCCATTGTGGAGGAGTACCTTGAAGCAGAAGGTATCAGGCGAATGGAGTGGCCTCCCTGTTCTCCAGAACTAACTACAAACGAACACTTCTGGGATGCTTTCGGTCAACGTATCGCTACACACTTTCAAATCCGTAGGACACGTCAGGAGCTCTGGCACGTACTGGTGCAAGAATGAGACGCTATACCCCAGCAGGTACTCGACCACCTGATCCAGAGTATGCCAACCCGTCGTGCGGACTGTGTACGTGTGCATGGAGATAATTTCCCATATTCATGCCGGGGTACATGCATAGGAACAGTGGCGTTTTGCAGCACATGTGTTTTGGGACGGTTTTCTCAACTTACCACCAATCCACGGACTGTGTAGTGTGTGTTCCCTATGTGCCTACGCTATTAGCGCCAGTTTTGTGTAGTGCCACGTTGTGTGGCAACACATTCTCCAATTATCCTTAATTTATGAGCATGAGTGTGTATATTACTCTTAGTTTGCTGCCAGTTTTCTCTCAAACCTTCAGGAGTGATAGATGCCGGCAACAAATCACTGATACTCCACTAGTTCGACAGGGGAAAATTAACAGTGGCCTCATGTGTCGCGGAATTATACGCCTGATTAAGCCACGCAAGACTCAAAATGCATCTGCTCGGTGACTTGTATACAGTCAATGTCGCCCTCTCCGCAAAAGTTGCCTTCGGATAACATGTAGTGGTGGTAATAAGTTTGATTCCGTGGTTGAAACAAAAGGCCTTAAAAATATTCCGTGATAAGGCTGGAGCATTGTCACTCACGAATGATTTAGGTGGCCCAAACAGTGAAATTACTGTAGCAAACTGGTGAGTGGTAATATCAGCCATAACCCCACGAGTCGGTAGCAACCACAGGAAGCGAGAGAAGGCATCAACTACAACCAAATGGCTCTGAGCACTATGGGACTCAACTGCTGAGGTCATTAGTCCCCTAGAACGTAGAACTAGTTAAACCTAACTAACCTAAGGACATCACAACCATGCATGCCCGAGGCAGGATTCGAACCTGCGACCGTAGCGGTCTTGCGGTTCCAGACTGCAGCGCCTTTACCCGCACGGCCACTTAGGCCGGCGCCGCGGTAAATGATCGGTAGCTTGGCAACGATAATATCGTAACATGCAAGGAATATAGAACCCCTTTCCCTATCGCCGCTAGAAATTACCACGAAAGGTTGTTTAATTTGGCATAGCGGTCGTTCATCATTAACAACGGAGATCTTTGCTACGTATCCAATTAGCTGCTGGAAGATTACAGTGCCATCGCATTCTTTGGGCAGTTGAGAAAACTAGTAAATGAAATCCTACTAGCTTTTTAACAGTTCCAATCCATATACCATCGTGTGGACCAACCCACATGACTTTCTGGGACAAAGGTCCATTGCCCAATTTCTGGCCTGATCGTAGCAGATATGTCACAGTGGACCCTGTTGCTATCTGCAGTACGTTGGGCCGCAGTTTCGTGGAGATTTCGAGCTCCAGCCACAATCACCATGCCTTCCTCCATCGGGTGAGAGTGGAGGCGACTCGGGCGATACCCTTCTCTTCTCAGAATCGTGAGTGGCGCAATGCTGCCTTTACTACGATTGAGCTAGATCACGCTCTCACTCCATCTTAATCCTCTACCCAGGGCCACACGATGTTCACATTAAGATGTTGCAGCGCCTTTCTCTTGCAGCCAAGCACTTTCTCATTTATACATACAATCTGATCTGGGCAGACGGCATGTTTCTCAGATGCTGGCGTGAAGGAACCGTCATAACCATACCTAAGCCTGGGAAGGAAAAACACGTTCCTTCTAGCTACCACCCGATTTCTCTCACCAGCTGTTCGCAAGGTATGCAACATGTGATTCGGGCCCGGCTGGTATGGTCGCTTGTCTCGCAATTTACTGACCACTGCTCAGTGTGGATTTCGAGCGCGCCGTTCGGTATCTCGTCACTTAAACCCATATCATGTGTGGTTTCATGCGGAAATCCGAGACTATGGCGGTGTTTCTCGATTTGGAGAAAGTCAACGACACATGCTGGAAGCCTGGTATTATTTGTACTTCCTACACATGGGATTTCCATGGCCGCCTGCCATGATTCCTTCAGGAATTTTTAAAAGACCGAGTTTTGAAGGTACATGTGGGTTATGCATTGTTGGACACATTTTTCCAGGAAAATGGTGCACCTCAGGGTCCGATCTAGATCGTCGTTCTCCTTGGTGTCATCTTTAACACGATTATGACCCATTTCCCACCTTTCATCTCTGGCTCCCATTGCTTCGACGATTTTGCCATCTATTATAGTTTTCCATGGTCTTGTTCAACAGCGTTTTCAGCCATGTCTGAAACGTCTTTACTCACGGAGCAACCACGATGGCTGTAGTTTTTCCACTGACAAAACCGTTTGTATGAATTTCTGGTGGCACAATTTGTTTCTTACACGATCTTCACATCTTCGACATGCTACTCATCCGTTCGTTCAAACTACGAAATTCCTGGGGCTCATTCTCGATTGGAAAGTTTCTTGGTGTACCCATGTGTCTTCCGTGACCAGCCGCCGTGGGCCGTTCTTCAGTGTACTGCGTGGCAGCAGCCTTCCCATCAGGGCATCTGTTTGGCCCCTGGCGGCCTTTACACCAGTCCTTTTCAGAGTCTTAATGCACAAGCTGCCAAACTACCATGATTACTGCCGTGATTTTCTCCTTGTTTGCTGTTGGTGTGCCATGCTTGCCATCCATCCTACAACTCCTTCGATGCCTCCTTCGATGCCTTGCCGTGACCTCCTGGGTTCACTTTTGGGTACTGTACTGGCAGCTTAACTTCATGCTACCTGCAACTGCTCTGTTGGTGTGAACCCTTCACCACCTTGGCTTCGTGCAGTGGCATATGTTAAACTTGGACTTCAGTTGCTTTCTAAGGACACTGCTCTAGGATATACCTACCGAGTGCATGGACCTTCGTGATAGTGCCTTCACCTACATTGATGGCTCTTGGACTGATCGTGGTGTCGGGTGTGACTTCTTCACTTGCATCAATGATTTTCGGTATCACCTTCTGGAACACTACCTAGTATTTACATCAGAGCTCTTCGCCCTTTATCATGCCACACAGTACATCTAGTGACACAGGCATTTGAATTGTCATTTGCTGTGACTTCCAGTGTACTGAGCCTCTGAAGGGCACTTGGGAACAGTAAAATTCCTTAGTGCAAGGGGTCCAAGAAGCTTCAACTTGATCACTCATTAAGGAGCCACTGTGATGTTCGTGGGTCGCTGGTTATGTAGTTGTGATGCTGCTGCCAATCCTGGAGTCCTCATATCCCAGCCTGGTATTTCACTCCTTCTGATATCTGTATTGCTGTCTGTCAGCAGTTGGCGTTACTCTGGCATTATCACTGGTCCTCCCTTCACGGGACAGTCTGTAGAGCATTACATGTGTCCCAGCTGCTCAGCCCTCTCGCTACAAGGAGATCAATTTAGCTGGAACGCATACTGAACGCTGTTGTTAGCTCTCCTCATTCAAGAGGTATTCACTCACGCCTTTGTGCTCATTGTTATCAACCTGTGAGGTTCCACCATTTCCAGACCGAATGCGCTTCTTGTGGGGCCGTGCCCACTCGTCCCTTGTAGGCTGCCTAAAGGATGCTGCGTTCTCAGAATGCTTTACAATAATTCAAGCAAAGTCACGTTAACAGTTTTGCTACAAAGAAGAAGAATGACAATACTTAACTTCAGGATACAACAAGTGGTTAAAGTGATAGGCAACATGCAATGGAGTGTCGTTTGCTATATACAGGGTGTTACAAAAAGGCTCGGCCAAACTTTCAGGAAACATTCCTCACACGCAAATAAAGAACAGATGTTACGTGGACATGTCGGGAAACGCTTAATTTCCATGTTAGAGCTCATTTTCGTACCGTCAGTATGTACTTTACTTCCTCGATTGACCGCCAATTGGCCCAATTGAAGGAAGGTAATGTTGACTTCGGTGCTTGTGTTGACATGCGACTCATTGCCCTACAGTACTAGCATCAAGCACATCAGTACGTAGCATCAACAGGTTAGTGTTCATCACGAACGTGGTTTTGCAGTCAGTGCAATGTTTACAAATCCAGAGGTGGCAGATGCCCATTTGATGTATGGATGGCTATTGCCATAGCCGTGGCGCGGCGCGTGCTGTATCGAGACAGATTTCCAGAACAAAGGTGTCCCGACAGGAAGATGTTCGAAGCAACTGATCGGCGTCTTTGCGAGCACGGAACAAGTTGCTGCTGTACACGGTAACGTTGACCACGTCACTGTATGGAGAGTGCTACGGGAGAACCAGTTGTTTCCGTACCATGTACAGCGTGTGCAGGGACTACCAGCAGTTGATTGGCCTCCACAGGTACACTTCTGCGAATGGTTCATCGAACAATGTGTCAATCCTCATTTCAGTGCAAATGTTCTCTTTACAGATGAGGCTTCATTCCAACGTGCTCAAATTGTAAATTTTCACAATCAACATGTGTGGGCTGACGAGAATCCGCAAGCAATTGTGCAATCACATCATCAACACAGATTTTCTGTGAACGTTTCAGCAGGTATTGTTGGTGATGTCTTGATTGGGCCCCATGTTCTTCCACCAACGCTCAATGGAGCACGTTATCATGATTTCATACAGGATACTCTACCTGTGCTGCTAGAACATGTGCCTTTACATGTACGACACATGTGGTTCATGTATGATGGAGCTCATACACCATTCAGTCGAAGTATTCATACGCTTCTCAACAACAGATTCGGTGACTGATGGATTTGTAGAGACAGACCAATTCCATGGCCTCCACGCTCTCCTGATCTCAACTCTCTTGACTTTCATTTATGGGAGCATTTGAAAGCTCTTGTCTACTCAACCCCAGTACCAAATGTAGAGACTCTTCGTGCTCGTATAGTGGACGGCTGTGATACAATACGCCGTTCTCCAGGGCTACATCAGCGCATCAGGGATTCCATGCGACTGAGGGTGGATGCATGTATCCTAACTAACCGAGGACATTTTGAACATATCCTGTAACAAAGTGTTTGAAGTCACGCTGCTACGATCTGTTGCTGTGTGTTTCCAATCCATGATTAATGTTATTTGAAGAGAAGTAATAAAATGAGCTCTAACATGGAAAGTAAGTGTTTCCGGACACATGTCCACATAACACATTTTCTTTCTTTATACAGGGTGTTACAAAAGGGTACAGCCAAACTTTCAGGAAACATTCCTCACACACAATGTTCAAGCAAGCAATTTCTGTGGATAACACGTCACTGCTATTGTAGCACTCCGTTTTAGGCAGTGCTAATAGTGCACGAATACTTACCAGCCAAGACTGGTAACAGCATCACTTACATTCTCTTCTTCTAGGCATCCCCCTACCATGGTAGGATGTTAATTGGTGCACCATTGGCCGATGTCTCACCATCTCTTCTCTTGAGGCAGCCCCCCACTCCGCTTCCCCTGCGTTCGCAGGCAGCCCCCCACTCCGCTTCCCGTGCGTTCGCAGGCAGCCCCCCCACTCCGCTTCCCCTACGTTCGCTGGCAGCGCCCCCCCCCCCCCCCCCTTTCCAGTGCTCTGTGAAACTCTTCACGCAATATTGTATCTCCCATTTCATCTTCATCTTCATCCTCTTCCATTTCCATAATATTGTCCTCAAGTACATCGCCCTTGTATAGACCCTCTATATACTCTTAAAGGGTGTAAGGCCGTTACTTCACATTTGATTTCGAGTCTCCTTGTACAGTTTACCGATTTTTTTCCTTCGAAGTTAACTCATATTTTTTCCTTTATTAAATGATATATTGGTTGTATTTCATTGTTGCTTCGCTTTCTACAAGCTGTGTCGTTCAGCCCTTACTGTATTTTATATAACCACATTTAATTTTAATTTAGAAACGGTTATTGAACCAAGCAGCTCCAATATAAGGCCCGTAATCGGGCCTCTTAGGGATATGGCAGCAATGGAAGGGAACAAATCTGGTGACCATTGTGTTTACATAGCGGGAGGAGTTTGAACCGCGTAAAAAAAAAAAATAAATAAACTAGCTTCATTTGGATTTTACGTGGAGATTGATATAGTGCGGTCTTGCATTGTCGCCGACTAGCAAGAAGCTGTCACCGACTTCTCTTCTGTAAGGTGTTCCAATCGTTTGTACGATCTCCTGGAGATTTCCGGGACCAGTGAAATGGCCGTATGTGGGAATTAGAGGGGTCCACCGTTTGATCAGTTTTGCCGCCCAGAACATTACACTGGAACCTGCAAACGAATGGACCTGGGTTACGTACCGGCGTTCCTTGTGTCGTCTAGCGCTTCTCCAAACACACGCGTAGTGTCTGGTAGGAAACCAATACTGATCTCGTCAGCCAATACATTAGTGCAGTCTGCAATGATCGAATGTTGATTTGAAAAGGCCCAGGTCCTTGGATTGCGAAGGTTCCGTCCGTGCAGTGCAAGACTTTCCAGTGGTCTTCTGGAATGAAGACCACCCTGATGCAGTCGTCTACGCACTGTTTGGCCTGACACACGAATCGCTGTTGCCCAGACCGTTGGTGTTCGGTATATGCGAGCTGACAGTTGGACGAAACGACCCTGCATTAGTGTTGTGAACGACAGAGCTTGTCGTGGTCGTTGTTCTATGATATTTCACGTCTCTTTGTACATCCTCCAAACATCACTCACCGCTTTGAGTGAGGAGTCACCGATCGGCAACATCTTACCGTGTGTGACCTGCTGAAAGTACAGCTGCCATCCTATCAGTGTGCTGTAAACCTCTATGTGGCACGTCAGTGCAGTGCTGACAACAAACTGTATGGTCCTGTCTTTAATGGACTGTTCGGGGTGTGCCTGTGTGGCAGCGGTATGTTCACTTCACTGGGAAAGAACCTCAAAGCAACCAAGTAGTAAACACAGTCCAATATATGGACGCATAGTAGATAATGTATGAATTGCCTAAGTCACTGAAACCCCCTAGTATCGTAGACTGCGTTTTCCGATTGTGTGCCAACTTTAGTAAAAGCTAAAACCATTTCCACCATGCACGGTTGGGTCATTGGGTTTACAGGCATTATATCGTAAATCGATAAGTTAGAGTAATTTTATTCTAATTGATGACACTCACAGTCCAATAAGACCAGAACACGAGTTTTATACCCTTGCATTCAGGATAGCGATATCACCATGTATTGACCTGGCGAGTGGAGTGAAACCTCACGACACATCGCCATTTCGTCAAGGTTTCGGCGCACCGTTGACAGTCGTCTGTTCTTTCCGGTGGGGATAAGGTTCACAGTAGTCATACCTCCTCTTGGCGTTAAATAATTAGAGGTAAGCAGGTGAGGTCCTCATGAATAACGAGATATCACTGATCAGGTTCCATAAAGCTTAAACTCAGGTCCTCCATTTCTCATAAGAACATGACGTTCTGCCTAGTTTCTGATAACAGTGGTACAGAATGGAAACGGATGCCAGTGTTCTTCAAAATATTATTGTTTCTCTCTCAAAGGTCTCGCTCTCAATTTCGGTATAGCAACAGATTCTATTCTACACATCTAGAGGTACTGCACCAGTATAACAACTGGCGAGGAAGTAACTTGGCTGGAAAAATCGAAATTTTTGCCCCTGTTGATCAGGTACCTCGAAGGAACCGATTTTCGAATTCGTATAAATTACTTCGGGCCCATTTGCACGTCCAATCTTCGAAAAATCTTGGCGAGACACCAGTGAGTAAGTTCACGTATTTTGCATAAATGTCGTGCGGAATAACGTTCTTGGCTAAGCAAACAACCAGGAGAGACCGAGGGAGGCAGGGCAGCTTTTAGTGTATTGGACTCGCATTCTGGTGGACGACAGTTGAAATCCACGTCCGGCCATCCAATTTAGGTTTCTCGTAATTTCCCGAAATCGCTCCAGACAAATGCTGCGGTAGTTCTTTTGAAATGGCTTGGCCGATTTCCTTCGCGGCCCTTGACACAATCCGAGCTTGCGCTTCGTCTCTAATGACCTCGATGTCCACGGGACGTTACACCAAACATTCCTTCTCTGCTACCTCAGGAAACAAAGCGTGTAAGTCCACTGCAGCTCAAAAGGAACAGTGACGTAGATACTTTTAATACCAGAAAAGAATGACGTTGGTTAACCGTCGTTAAACATGTCTTCCGCTCAAAATGGAGGTGCAGTGTTGCCACAAGGTTTTTGATGACCTACCCCGTAGTATACAATGCCTGACAAACAGCTACGTTGAGTTTCAGAACTTGCTAAAAAAAAAAGTTCCTCCTTGTCAGATCCCATTCGATGCTCTTGAGGAATTGGTGGTAGTTCAGACAGTCAGAGCCTTCCTAAGAAGTTGCTCGCAATATCCAATGAAGTTTCACAATCATCAGCTGGTGAGTTGTGATGCAAAAATCTATATTCCACTGGTACACACATGAATTTGCATAAAAATGCCTACCTGCTAACATGTGTGCGTGCTTATTTAGAGGGCTAGTTCAACTTTATAATTTAGACAGCTCCCCGGTCAAATGATGGTATACACGGAGCACAGAAAAATATTCCATACGCCACGAGAGGGAACGGCAATGGAATTGCTGTTTGGCATGTTACGGATAACATTCGTTAGCTAATTGTTAGTCACATACACCAATCTTGCAAAATGTAACGTGAAATTTATAGGGTGCATCTCTTTCTGCCCTGACACACATGGTATACGGAAAAACCACTAGCGCTGTGACGATGACTGTGTGGGTGTGTCCAATTTCGGATGTGAGAAAAAAGTTGCGGAGTGTCCGTTTTATAAAACCGGAACAAATTTTAATAAGGATACCGAACCAAAATTATAATGTACGAACTATTCAGTACATATAATACGTACAGTTGCAACTATGCTTAGCACGTCGGACTAGAATTTTTCCACAAAGTGCACGTAAGTTCATTTCTGAGGAGACTTCAAATAATAAGTTATTCATTATGTTATCAGGCCAAGTAACATTTGTTGACTGCTGCACTACACGTCAAAACACTTGTAAACTACACTATCTATCGCACAGTCGGTCTGTGTAAACAGTAGCAAGTTATTAACAACCATTTAGTTGCCTGTTAACATCTCCTTGGTGACATAGGCATATGAGAACCGCTGTGTGAACGCCTTCATCATTTGAAGCCTATAGACGGCTGCAAATCAGTTTTCAGATGACGATGGCCGAAGTCAATGACACTAGTTCCCAATCGGCATTAGCCACGTTCCTGCGGTACTGGTCACAAAATTGGCACCGTTCCACTGCTACTGGCTGTGACGTTGAGTTTGGTCCATCCACGGCGAGAATTTCACAAATCTGGTTGCTATTTCGACGATTTTCTCTTAATAATGATGCTGTCGCTCTCTCTTCATTTTCGGAGTGAGTCTCCAGTTACCGCGCCAATTGGTAACCGTGTCTCACCAGAACTACATGTCAGAACAGTGTCTGTTGAGTATTCCATGCAGTGTGCCACTCACATTGCACAGGTCTCAACAGGACGGTATGTGTGCCAGTATAGTACGATAACTGAAACAGTTCCAAAAGTTTTCCTGTGCATCTCGTATAGCTTCTTGGACTAATAATGAGCTGCAACTTCTTGAATGAAATGGTTCTTCACGTTGTACCGAGAAGAGGCCTCTGCTTAGGCAGTGAATTCTCATTCCGGAGGACAATATTTTTTGTGCCATCGAACAACTGCACGCATGTATTAATAGGGTTCTTTATCAATTAGAATAAGAAGTTACCTAATATAGTCCCGGTGTTGTGGTAAAAGATTGCTGTCACTGGATGACTGTCGGGGCCCTCTGGTCCTCTTCGGCAATCTGAATACTGACGGCCGAGAGGGCGATAACGGCGCGTCGTTTACAAGGCTGTCGTTGGCCCCTCTCCTAATAGGCTCGCTTTCTCCAGTGCCTACCATCTATTTTCATGCAACCTCTTTGCTGGCCTGTGTGCTGGCGACAGCTTCGCCGAATAGTCCTCTTGGTTATTGGGACTTCAGGGTTTATCCCTTCCTCCCTTCCGCTTGAGTCCAGATGTATGTACCAAGAGGGTGGATTCGTCATTAGGACGCGTCAAAATGATGGCTACAAAATGGCTTCCCTGCAAGCTCTGCGTACTTCGCGGAGACTGTGACATAAAGATTACAGTTGATGAGGCATTTTCAGTTTTCCCACAACTGTTGACCATGTCTAATGCTACCTGCCTTCTATTGATCTTGGCAGGATTGCAAGCTGTAAAAGGTTATATTCCGTTGTTTCCTCATGCTGCGACTTTATTTAAGGAAATTACTCGTACGTTAGTCCAGAAAAAATTCTCAGCTCGTAGATGTCCCAGGTTGGAGGTGTACAGAGTCCGCTGCAAGGCCCGATGAAATAGTGAGCAGTCAATCAACTACACCGGCGATACTGCAGTCAAATGGTCGAGGGTAGGAACATAATGCGGATTAATGGTTATTAAACATAAAATGTCGGGGAAAGCACAATAACAACGTACCCTACAGTCCAGATTTCCTTTAGAGGTTCATATCATCGTATCGTGGGAATCTTCCACCACATTTGCGCAAGAGCTTGTTGGCTGTAACCATTGTTCGAAAATGTTTCCATTCTTTTCTGTCCAGAACCTGAATAACTGGTTTAATCGGCAAAATAAAGCTGCTGAATGGTGGTCCTTCATTAAGTAAACTTATTCGCTCTCTTAAGAATGTCCCACGTGCAACTTGATTAGCGGAATATAGTGACGGTAGTCTCGAGTTGATATGCTCTGATTTCCAAGTGTGTTTGCACATCAGTTCTGACCCCATACCCACATGCGTAATGTAATGCACGTATCACGAAATAGTCTCATGGTCTGACAGCCGAAGTCGTAACCGCAAGTTTGTGATAAGAATCTGTCGCTTCGATGCACTCCCTATTACGAAAATCACAAAACTAGTACATGAACATCCACTCACAGCAAATAAAAACGAACTCCGTCCTCTCTCTCTCTCTCTCTCTCTCTCTCTCTCTCTCTCTCTCTCTACTAGCTGTAATATCTGTTCTCCCCTCGCATTTTAACAGCTCCCAACGGCACATTCCCCACCTCCACGTCCACCAATGTCACCAAACTTAGCCACCATGCCTTACGCTACTGACACTACAGTTAATTTACATTTGTTACATGAAACATTGATACTGTGTCTGACTCTGTGCGACCCACAGAGACAAGGAAAAGTGTTCATCACAGTTCCAATTAAATACCGTCGACAAGTTTAATATGTTAAATAAATCTGGTACTTAAAAATGAATTTGTACATGATCAGTATTTTGTTAAGACACACTTAATGCAGACAGTTACTATCTCAGATAATTCAATAGTGTAATTTGGCTTGCTACTCCTGATAGAGGCTGCTGTACAGTGTCACTACCCGATGTCATTTCTGTTAAGACGTGACGAAACTAGCCTCCAGGGGATCGCAACTCTTCAGAAATTTCGTGCTTTGCTACCACGGGGCCACAGCCTTCGCAGCGTCTCTTCTCTTCCATGCTGCATCTCTATCCTCTTCCCTTCGGGAAGATGGCTGGGATGTTGTTGGAAATGTTTCGCACATTCAGTAGAAGATACTAGAACAGTCTCTTCAGACTTCCGTTCCTTCTACTTTATTTTCGTTCCGCTTCTTCTGTCCTTCCGCTTCGGTGTCTGCGATTTCTCTTTTTATTCTTCTTCTTCCTCCCTGTGCGCTCGTGAAGGCCAGCCCAAGCGTCTGACATACAACAGGTTACTGTCAACCTGTGACTTGGGATCGTGTGATACCCAGATTGGGTTCGCACCTCCCTTCGTAAAGGTCAGACCCAGGCTGGGGTGACTGCCTGAGCCGCTACCTGCGTAAATTGCGGAATGGTCCCTCTGTCAGGCGTTATGGGGTGACCTGTGATGTGAACGAGGGTAGATGTGCTGCCTTCTGAGGGAAGATGGCAATCATCGGCGATTGTCTCGCACCGATTGAGTCATCTTTCTCACCGTCAACGTCTACCAAACGTAAGGAGAAAGAGGCTAACGATTCACAGACCCTCCCAGCTGCACCACATTTCCTGTTGGTTTCACTTACTGAAGACGGTCAGTCCTCTGCTACGGTAAATCCGATTATTATTCAAAAAAAGGTGTTGATGCAATTGCTTTCCCAGTGAAACCCTGTTCTCGTTTACTAAATGGCTTTTTGTTTTTGGAGACTCCTGATTCTCAAGCACAACAGCTGCTTGCAGTTGTATTCCTCCATTTCTGTCGTTCATTTCGAGGCCCATCAAACGCTGAATTCTTCCCACGGTGTTATTTATACTATGCTGCTCGATGGTCTGACTGATGGAGAAATCCAAACGTAACTCTCTGATCAGTGTGTCACTGCAGTCCATTGGACGATGCAAGAAGTAGATGCATCCTTAGTGCCAACACAAACTCTCTCTTTCTAACTTTTGATAGACGGGTTCTTCCATCAAAGGTCAAAGCAGGCTGTGAAGTTACCACAGTACGACCACACATTGCGAACTTAATGATGCGCTGCTACCAGGGTCATTGTTATGACCACACTCGAATGTCCTGTCGACATCTGTCATAATGTTACCTGTGGTAGCGATGCTGACAAGGGCGATTGTCCGCTTTCTCGTCCCCGCTGTATCAACTGCAGTGGCTACGTTGCCGCCTCCGCCGCGATTGTCCGGTGTATTCGTTGAGTTGGCTGTCCAGGAGATGCTGGCGAAGAAGAAACTGCCTTACCCGGTCGCTCGAAAGTTCTTGGCTAGTCGGAAACCGCGCCTTCTACCAGCAGACTATTACAGTTCTGTTCTTGCTACATCTCCCTACACGAAGGACATGGCCACACAGACATGCGAACTCAAATTTAACACAGATGTTTTGAAATTTCCGAGCGTAATGGTAGAGTCGCTGTTTCCTCCTCCAGTTACGCAACAAGCCACCAGACTTTTGCCTCACAGGGCGAAGTGACTTGCTACACAACTGGCACACTGGAAAGAACTGAAGGAATATTCCTGCGATGATACCCTACGTCCCTCCACCCAACCAACATCTGAGTCTTCGTGTGCCAACTAGAAAGGCTCAAAGTACTCAAACAAAGGGAAATGGTCTTCTCTTTCGCCGACTGAGATGTCTTCGATGGTGTCGCCACATGATAACCTCGCCTGGCCGACCTCCGTGTTGCGGGTGTGCACCACCAACCATTTTTCTACCCTGGACTTGGCTAGCCGACAGAACGACAATGTCGACGCGACGCTTCTGTAGACTTCATGGAGCAAGTTCCCCTGCCTCTGTGCCCTGTAGCAGTGTCTTTGAAGGCTGGCCCTCGGCAGTCGCTGTGGTGACACCTACGTTTTTCCCCATCATGACTCTCCACCAATGGTAGGTTTGCAGCTCATTCCCTTCCAATCCGTTTAGGACAGCAATTGCTCCTATTGGGGAGCGATGCTGCTCATCCAGGTTGACATGCATAATCAAATAATCTCCCTCACTACCCGACTTCAAGTTGTTGCTGTCCACATCTCACCCTCTCCGCCACAGAATTTTCCATTCCTCGCACTTCGTCTCTACACTGTCGTGTCCCGGTTCCTAATTGGATTGAGGCGTCGTGACGCAATTCGCCCGCGCAGACGTGCTCCCCGCGTTTTTAACTATCATCCTCGTATGGAGAACCACATTCATTATAAACGGTTTTTGCATTGTCTCGTGTTCTTCGGGATAGCAAGATCTTTCCACAGTTCCACTGTCCTTTCGATCGTGTGGGCCAACCTCTGATGATCCTCGAGGATGATCGTCCATTCCCCACTTTGCAGCCTGACTGCAGCAGACGATGTTATCGTGGACCCTGTTCCTATTTGACACCTTGGGCCTCCATGTTGTGGAGGTTTCGAGCTTTCACGACTATCACCCTGCCTTCCACCATGGGAAACGAGCGGAGGCGTCTCGGGCGATCCCTTCTGTTCTTCGAATCGTGAGCGCTATAATGCCGCCTTTCCTATGAGGGAGCTAGATCATGCTCTCAGTTGATCCCAATCGTCCGCCGCAGGGCCAGATGCCATCTACATTCAGATGTTGCGGGCAAGCACATTCTGCTTAATACGTAAAACCGCATCTGCGCAGAGGGCACATTTCCCGGACGTAGGTATGGGAAAGACGATGGCTTCACACCAAATACCACTAAGGACAAAACCCTTTCTTCCAGCTACAGTTCAATTTGTCTTACCAACTGCATTTGCAAGGCAATGGAACATACGATTCATGCCTGGCTGGTATGGTAGCTAGAGTCACCCAATTACGAGATTACGAGCGATGCTTTCTGCAGTTCACAATCTCCTTACTTTGTCAACCATGTCATGAATGGTTTTCTGCGGAAATCCCAGACTGGGCCTTGTTTTTCTATTTGGAGAAGGCCTAAGACACCTGCTGCAGGACTGATATCCTGTGTACTACTTACACGTGGGTGTTTCGTGGCAGCCTGCCCTTTCGAGGTGCACGTGAGTTCTGACAGGAAAACGGTCTGTCAGCAAGAGACAGGCCATTACAGGGTTAATCGTGGTAGCAAAGAGGACGACACTGAGGGCGGAACCTTGGGACAATCTCCGGCTCCCTTTTTGTTCACGATTTTGCCATCTATTGCAGTTCTCCACGGACCTGTGTCACTGAGCGGTGTCTTCAGCGATGTCTTGTTTGTCTTTACTCCTGGAGCATCGACAATAGCTTTCGCTTTTCCACGCAAAACCTTCTGTATGAATTACTGGCGATGTAATTGGTTTCTCCCACCGTCTTCACATCTCGGGCCTGTTGCCCTTCCGTTACTTACGAAATTGCTGGGACTCATGTTCGATAGGAAACACTGTTGGTCCTTCCATGTCTAACCTAGCAGCCCACTGTATGCGGTTCCTCAATGTCCTGTGTGTCCTCAATGGTACTTCTTGGGGGGTGCCAATCGAACCACCCTCCTCAGTTTGTACCGGTCCCTTGTCCGTTCGAAACTCGACTACAGGTGCTTTGTTCATGGGTCTGCATGCCCATCCCTCTTACGCCGTCGCAACACTATCCACCATCATGGTATCGGTTTGACAACAGGAGCCTTTTACACCAGCTTAGTTGTCTCTCTGCTGAAGCTGCAGAACTGCTCCTCTCTTGACTTTCTCCTCAGTAGGTATTCATGCCGTTAGGGTGTGATGCATGGCCACCCATCCTATGCCTCCTTCGATGATTCCTTTGATCGCCAGTGTGGGGTGCTCGTCCCTCTGCTGTTACCTCCTAGAGTCCAGTTTCCGTATTTGCTAAGGTGGCTTAACATTAACCTGGGCTGCTTCGCGAAGCGAAGGTGACCTTGTGCTTCACTTGCTTCCTAAGGACACTACTCCAGCCTCGGTCTATAGTCTTCCGTTTCGCAACCTTCGCATGGAACTTGGCGATAGTACCTTCGTATACCCTGATGCCCTTCGGTCTGACTGTGGGGAGGGGTGTGCCTTCGTCATTGGCACCCGTGTGTTTCGATATCGTCTTCTGGTACCCTACTCCGTGTCTACAGCCGAGCTCTTCGCCCTGTATCAAGCTACGGAGTACATCCGACGACCAACGCTTCTCGATCGTATTCTCTGCTGACTCACTCGGCTCCCTTCAAAGTCTGTGTGAACTGTACAGCGCCCATCCCTTAGTGCAGCGGGTCCAGGGAAACGGTCACTTGTTCACTACTGGTGGAGCCAGTGTGATGTTTCCGTGGGTCCCTGTTCATGTCTATTTTCCAGGGAACTAGGCTGCTGACGCTGCTGCCACGGCTGCAGTAATCGTACCTCTGTCCACTAGTTCCTGTATTCCCTCTGATGATCTCTGTGTTGCCGTCTGTCAGGACGTGGTGTCCCTCTGGCATCGCCAGTGGTCCTCCCTTCACGGGAATAAGCTCCAGCTTATTTAGCACCTGCCAGCGGCTTGGACGAAGTCTCGACCGCCCATCCGGGAGGTCATTTTAACAAGGTTGCGCATAGGCCACTGCCTTTCAGCCGTCGCCATTTCAGTCGAGCTCCCCCACCACTTCGTACACATTGTGCCAAAGTTTTAGCTGTCCTCCACCTTCTGACGGAATGTCCAATGTTTTAACCGTTTACGTTGCCGCTTGGTTTTGCGGTCTGAGTTTCCGGCAGTTTTAGTCAATGACGCGCGGGCTAGGGACCGCGTTTTACTTTCATCCTTAGTAGCAATATGCCAAAGAACATGCAGTCTCCATATCAAGCCTCCGTTTCTCTGTGGCGTATCATACGGATCTTTCTGCACGTCCCTGTTTTTCCCAATCGACGGAAGAGGAGAGAGCTATAGATATGTAGTCGTTTTAACTCTTCGTTTCGTTTTTTTTTTAGGGCGCAAGAATGGCAGCAAGGGTCATAGACTACGCACCTGTGTCAGAAATGTAGAACACGAAAATAAAGACCTGGTGAAACAACAGTCGTTGAATGATAAATGTGACTGAATTATCTAGGAGACGGCTGATAACAGCACCAGGTGGAACGTAAAGAGAATTAACCACAGGAGTCATATTAATGGTAACTTCATGCGAACCATTGTCACAGTGGTGTCGATTATTTACAACTATCTTTGCAATTATATGCATCTAATGACCCTTTTCTTTTAAAATTCTACTCTTCAGATGTAAGCGAAACATTTACAAAAGTAAAGTTTCTGCTGAGACTTCAATGGCACTTGTGTCCCAGCTAGACTCTGTTGCCTGGTTCTTCGGTGGTCATGAACTGGTGTGGAGGGCGTCAATGCTCGGTTCTGTACCGTCCTCTGTGCGGTTGCAGTGCGACGTTGACAGGGTGGCGTGTCTCCAGAAGCTCCTCTCAGTCATTGTTGTGGGCTCCAGCCTTTTCACGCTACAAATGCAGCCAAGTTCTTTCATGTGGACGCAATTTTCGCTCTATTTCAACCACGATTTCGCCTAGAGAACCTTTGTGTCTTCTTTCGACAGTTGCTCATGCGAAATCGGGAATGCGTATGACGACTTACTTTAGCATTACTGGTCTACCTCACTGAAACTTATCAGCACATAGTGTATTTTCGCTTCAAATATCGTGAACACTGAAAGCATAAGGATAATTCTACGGGTAATGTGTGTCAATGTAGATATCTATACTAAAATGCTGGTGGTAAGGGACACCTTGCAATAGAACGAAACGAGAATTTCAGGTGATGTGTGTCTCTGGATTCCATGACATGTCCAGCAGCCATGTCAAACGAGCTATAATTACTAGAAGGGTAAATATTTTTGTAGTACGTGTTCTTTAGACAATCTGAGAAAGTGATGGATAAATTCTGTAAACAACAATTTTTCAGCGGCTTTGTCTCCACTACAAGAATGACAAGAGGTGGGACAACCATGGCATATACAGCCCGTGTAGATCACGTTCTGTTTACTAATAGTACAAACGCCTAGTTGCGGGATGAGGAGTGGCCGGTAGGTCTCTACTAGAGTAATGGATGCAGCAGCAAATCAAGATCTAGTTTGTGATTGCGTAGATTTTCCAACCTAATAAATCTTAATGCTCCTCAAGAGCATCCAGCACCTGCAATCCCCCATGAGGATGGCAGCAAGCTGGGTCCCCGAAATACAGTGTCGTCAGGACGATAACATCCGGCCGCATACTCGTTAGGAATTAGGGAACAAGGGATTACTGATGATCTTAAATACCGTTGTTTTACTATTAGTTTCATTAAGACCCCACAGTATGGTTTCAGAACCCGTAAACTTTTACCAAACTTCTCGTATGCAACGTCGTCCATTGAACAGCGGTGTGGTGCTGGAATTTTGTTACAATAGCAGTGCACATTGCAACAATGCAGCCTGGTTGGCCATCTTCAGAATGTAATCTTGCAAACGTTTTAGTACTCTCTGTAGCTCTGCTGTTTCTACCCTTGCAGGACTCACGAAAGATGAATCACAACAAATTACGGAATGATGTAGCATTACACGTAGGGCTGCTGCTGGTAATTCCTCGGCTGTTGCGTGGTAGCTCGATTGCAACTGCGACTGATTGCCGTCGAGTCCTGGGGTAAACAGCGTGACATACGGATTATGTCAGCATCAGGAAATAGCAGAAGCTTCACAATAAGGGAGATGTCGATGTTAGATGAGATACACATTTGCACCTGGCCTACGAGAACTTTGTGTAAGGCGTTAAGCCATTACAAGTCACCAGAGAAATCGTCTTTCATGTTAAAAATAGATGAACGTAGAGAATGAGGGAAGAAGCAGTGTCACTTACTGGCATCGCAGACACATCGTTCTTACCAATATTTTGCCGATAAGAAGACTAAATACAGTACAGTAATTTCATGCACGTTGAAGTATGAGGAAGTAAATTACATTAAAACATAGATGTCGTCATCTATTTGCTAGAGAGCGCGGCCTAGTGTGTGCACTTGACAATGATACCGTTGCCAGGGCAAGCGATACCTTAAACGAAACGTCGAAATGGGTGCAAACATTCAGGCAAACTTATCCAACAATACTAACCTAAAGGCTTCCGGGAGGGGTGAATGTTACTGTCCTGCTTCTCCCTATCAGATGGCACAGCCCCCAAGTACCATTTGGCAATGTTTGTGCATCCCCCCGCCCCCCCCTCCCTCCCCAGTCGAATAAATTTAATTCTGTGCTGGAAAGCCCAAATTTCCGTAACTCCTTTTGTCCAGTCACTAAGACGGCAGACACAAATGACAATGCAACTGTGGTAGACACTACTGAACTAAATTCATCGGTACATTCAATACGAACATTTTACTACGGCCAGTGACACTAAACGCATCACAGCTTTCATACCAAAAACAGCAGATACTGAGTAATAACACGGGGGACAGCTGCATACAGCAAAATTTAGGCCATTCTGTCAGGATTAGGTTACATAGCGCTGTTAGAAGTTTTTCGGATCATAATAATCGGTGGCCAAGTTCTTACACTTAACATCTTACGGTGTAGTCTAAGCTGCACAATATTTGTATGAGGTTGTGCTCTTCATCGTTAAATGCTACCGTGAGTGGCTGATGGGGATTTCAAAATCTGACAGAAGAGTAACCTGGTGGGTACAGTCGAATAACGAGCAGAAAACTTGGGGGAATTTGATGCGTACCACTGCCAGAAAAGTACTGCTTTCTCTGGTGCTTACAATTGAGGGTGCAATAGTGACCTTTTATGACCGAACCAATAACCCGATCATACTAACGTGTGTTAACGGTTGTACTAAGTATACTGCACCAAATATCCTCATTCCTGACAAAATGCGTGAATGGTTCGTATGGAAACTAGTCAGTAACACAATATTGGCTCGAGTTTTTCCAATTTACCCATAATAGTTGCTAAGTGAATTCAGGAGAGTGAAACGTGGCTGTTTCCTTGTTGGAACATCCTCACGACGTTAGCAGCAAATCTGCCTGCCTCTGTAGCTGCGCGGTCATCATGGCAGGATGCAAATCGAAAGGGCCACGTTGTTTCCGGGCGGTAACATCGATTTTCGCCGATCAGTGACTGGGCGTTATGTTGTCCTCATTTCATCGCCACCGACAACTTGCTTCCTAAAAGGCGACAATTAAAATTTCATGTACACGGCGGCGAGCAGCCACACGAGAGAGTGAAAGACAGCAAGAAATCTGTTGTTGCTGCATGCCCCATGCTCCGTGTGCTGAGAGGGGACTGAGCATCTCTGGCACTGACGGCTTGCGTATGAGATGTGCTCCTCGATTTCAGATGATGATGAATCCTGCTGGAAAGGGTGAAGCGTGTTCTGCATTAACCATATAGAACCGTACAGGTTTTTTGTAATTTTCAAACTCCCTTAACTGTATTCAGTTCCTACCCTTTTCTGTGATCACTGAACTAAAAAAAATTTCGTTGTTTGAAAGATAGCTGAAAGGGGAAATAGTATTGGGGTAGTCAAGAACGAGGCTGATGAAATACTACGCAGTCCCGAAGCTAATGGATTGGTTGTCGGTATGCTTACTTTCTATATTCTGCGTAGGACTTCACTGCATCGATTTATCTTGGTAGCATAGTTACCAATCACTTACCTTCAAATTTGTTTTCACTTGTGATTTATTTAAGCAGGTTGTTTCTATCGCAGTTGCGCAAAGAGGACTTCACCTGTCAGCTGTCACTGAATTGGAAACTCAATTAATAATTCTTTTAAGGGTGCGCATACTTACTTGTGAAGACACTGTATTGAGAGGTAGTGAAAGAACGTCTGGTAAGCTTCGCTACTTCGTTAGATATTGTTCACTATCCATTATGAACTGAAAGCGGTTTGAAGGTGGTAAATATTTGTATCAGTGTTCAGTAAGTGATACACCAGTCGTTCTTCGTCGAAGAATGTGCAGGTTTTGAGAGAACCGTTGAATTTCCATGTTGGGAAATTTGAGTTCTAATTCCCACACATATCTTTATCAAGAAACGTGTGGGCTTTCAAAAAAGGAAACGAAATGATGGGTGTGGCCCTCAAGTACGCACCCACAGAACCGTTGTTGAAATACTAGGAGTTTTGGCCAGTTTCGTTGTCTACGGTCTGGGAAAAGTAGTTGCCGCATTACAGGCCAAATACTGCTGAGTCAACAGTATACCATTACAATCCACACATCCATGGAATGGTCGAATGCTTCTATCACTTTGCAATTAAACAATTTTATATGCTACATTCATAATTCGCAATTGCCATCTCTCATTTATAAATCTGCCGGTACTACCTTAACGACTCAAATTGAGTAGTACGATAGTAGAAGTACTTTCCAGAACGCGGTATATTTCCGCAAAAACACTTACTGGTGTCGATGATCCAGCAGTTAAATACAATATAAGTTGAATAACAGGAAAACAATAGATGCCTACTTCACGTAATTAGTTATGAACAACAACATAGCTCACCTCTGAACGCATACTATGTGTTCACTGCAGAAGCCACGGAAATCACACTAGAGCACAGGTCGGCATTTCGAAATACTTCTGTCCTCCGCGACCACGCGCAAACTGCTCCACTTTCAAAGTCTTTCCACCGACTGCCCGTCGCGACCAGCACTTCGTGTCCTGTGCCGTACTCTCCAGAATTCCCCGGACTGCTCAGCACGGCCTCATGTCCTCTCCAGAAACAATGCTCCTCCCCACCTCGATACGTGTCCCTTAGTAAGGAGCGCTGTGATAGGCTAGAGTGCTCCCTCCATGTCTCCAAGCGAGTGTACGCTCACAGACATATTGAAACATATTCGAAATACTGGATTTACATTTAAATACTTAAAATTAAATAAATATTTTTATGATTGGACGTAAACGCGCTCTAACACACATTATTAAATACATAAACAATTAAATATCAAAAGAAAAGAAGCAAAAGGTAGGCCAAGAGCCTAACGTCTCTGTGCTTCGTAACAGACAGTAAATATTTCACCAATTTCTTCGTGAATGTAAATATATTTATTCGTATATGTCTTTGTTTATATTCGATATATACGAAGCATGCTGCTACCGTTTTTCGTGTCGCGATCGATAGTAATCGGCCACTTTGACGTCCAATAGCTCATGTACTATTGGCGTTACATACCTGTAATTCATACCAATTTAGGTTTACGCTAATAGCTTTGTACAGACACGTAGATCGATGAAATGGGATGAACCGTTTAGATTTTGAAAATTCGTTGCTGGGTGTTAATTGTATAATGTAACGTCGGATATTAAACTTAAAACTAATAATTGTATTGAAAACCTGAGTACACCATCAGAATCCTCGAGCTAATAATAGTACTGTACATGTTTCTTTTGGTGGTATCCTGATTCATCTGGCTACTACCAATTTCTATACGAACTGTGTGAGACAGTAAGGGCAGACATTTCAAAGTCCGCCATCTTTCGCATTCTCGGCGAGTCTTCTTCATTGACACAGCGTCACCATGGAATTCCTAGCCACGTGATCCGGCTGGACCCCTCTTGCTTCGGCCAACGTCCGGCACCACGTGGTCGGCCTGCTGATCGGGCCGTGCGACCATGCCAACTCCGAACTTAGCCGGCCAGTGTGGCCGAGTGGTTCTAGGCGCTTCAGTCTGGAACCGCGCGACCGCTACGGTCGCAGG
Source organism: Schistocerca nitens (assembly GCF_023898315.1). Taxonomy (NCBI): domain Eukaryota; kingdom Metazoa; phylum Arthropoda; class Insecta; order Orthoptera; family Acrididae; genus Schistocerca; species Schistocerca nitens. Next base: position 1,072,563,377 of record NC_064615.1, on the reverse strand, counting down.
TTCGAATCCTGCCTGGGGCATGGATGTGTGTGATGTCCATAGGTTGGTTAGGTTTAAGTAGTTCTCAGTTCTAGGGGAGTCCCATAGTGCTCAGAGCCATTTGAACTCCGAACATTTTCAGGGCACCACAATTCGCCCATTACCTCACACTCTATTTTCATTTCCACTAACATCAATGACCTCATGACATATAAAGGGACTGGATCAATCTTCCTCCTGTGTCACGACACGACAGAGGGATATCAGGGCGTTTGTCACTCTCCACTTTCAGAGCGGTCGGGACCAAATGCAGACAGATTGCCAGTGAAGCCAGGTAGATGAATTACGTCACAGGCAAACATTGTTCAAAGGGCATCCGCGTGGTATGCCGACTTTGGTAATCGACGCGATGCTTGAAGCAGGAGACTGCTTGAGTTCCGGTATCTGATTAACGCTGTTTATTTCCGATAACGCTAATACACTGAAGGCTAATTCTAAAAATTTGACAATACAAGCGAGGCAACTGGTTGCACACCAGACAGGCGCCTAAATGCATGGGGGCGGCTGCTAACAGAAGGAGAACACCATCAGCACGTCAAGTACAAACTTGAGAGCAGCGCTCAAAGTGAGGAAGACAGGTATGTGGGAGCCTACCAAGGCTGGCCATGAGCCACACGATCTCTGCGCCCCGGCGATCTGACTGAGAGCCTCTTCTGCATACAAAAACACAGGTTTTCAAAGAATCTCGGCGGCCTACCATTTCTTCCCTCCTGTAGTCGACCCACCAATCCACACATTCCACAGATATCGCCCAATCTTGCGAGTCGCTCTGCACATAGAGGGCGTGTCTGGCCAACCACATTTAGATTCCTCCTCTGCTCCTACTTGGTAGGGAGGGATACCTTCGTATTGTACATTAAAAAACTGTTAATTTCGGTATCGACAGCGTTCAGAAGAAAGCTGGCCACAAGAGAAATGGAGGCAGTGTTTTGAGTCACTTGGCCGCGCCCTCGGTTCGCCTGTCGGTGGGGACTGCTATAGTAGGGCCCTGTGTCAAGCCATTGACTCCGCAGTTCACTGGTGCAAGTATCAAGCTTGCTGCGCTCCCTAAGGCATGCCTTTCCGTGGCCATCATCTACGGTGACGTCTTACAAATGCGTCTGCATGGTGGATCGAGTTACCAGTTACTTCTCTGAAGGGAAACTTCTTCGCTGGGACAGCTGCCCAGAGCCGCTGCAATTTTCAATGCTCTGGTGTTGCCATTCATTTTTAGAAACGTAAACACCACCATTTTTGCCTGTACTCTGTATTGTCTGTGAATTTTTACCTTGGAGTGCTCTTGATGGCTTCCAACAGCCTTAAACGCATCAACGTACAACTAATTACGTCGTCAGTATCTGACAACTTTCTTCACCTTGAAATTCGTTGTTATACCTTTAGATGCACGAGATCAGTTTATTCCCAAATCAATCCATTAACAAACGGATGATCTTCATTACAGCATTGCACATACCAATATCACATAAAATTTGTTTTGAAGTGCATGATGCTGCTATCGCCTGGATGGCTTTATATCGATAGGTCTGTTGCATACTCGGCCATGCTCTGAAGTACTTCGAAGTTTCACAAACGTAAATGGATACCGCGCGACACGTAAATTCCTCCAAGGCGGAGCCACCGGCAGTCTTCGCAGAACCGCGGGACGAAAAACGATAAACTGAAAGTATGAAAGTAACATTCATCTGTCTGAATCGGGCACCTTACTAATTATAGTCGTAATTTAGGATAACATAACCAATAGCAAATGCTTATGTATTACATAATACCGGCTATGATTCGTATAAAATCCAGAATGGCAGACAGGTAAGACAGCGCCAAAGATCTGCCCGCTTGACCTACATAGTACTTTCCACATGGTCCTTAATCGATTTTTATAAATATCAGAATTACGAAGAGGGGGTAGGATGGGACTATTGTTTGAGTTCCCTTCTGAAGGGTTTCCCTCACCACAGAAATAAATTTTTACTTCACTTTTGCTCCAACTACTTCACTGCTACTTCTAGAACGCCAAGGTGGTGTAAAATGCTGAATTGTGACTTCACTGAACGAAATTGTTAAATAAACAGAGGTAGCAGTGTTCAGATATTCATTCTTTCCCCCGTTCTCCCAGCATTATTTACACATAGTTGGTATTGTGTAACATTCTTACTAGTTGTTCACAATGACTTCACTTATTAGACAATAAACGTTTATTTCCTTTGATTCTATTGGTATGTTCATTACCTTACTCGTCTGTAAATGAAAGTACATCTTCTATTCTTAGCTAGATGACTTGTTCAGTTGTCAGTAATCGTCTTCTCCGTAAACCAGCCGTTTTTCGTGAGCAGCAAAGCTCGTTTCTTCTTAACCTTTCCGTCAATACTGGGAGTTGACACAGTTACAACAGTCTTACTCTCATCTAGGACGAGATTCTTACCGAGTCTGTAAACAGAGGATCATCTAGAAACTGAGCTGTTGCATATAACTGTTAGTGATAGGCCAGTCCTGGAACTTTGGTGTGAAAGTTCCTGCAGTTTGGTAAAGAAAAGCATGAACTTCGTGGCTGACAAGAAAGAATGTCATACGTGATGTGCATAATCCACTCCTCACTCGAATTCCTTCCCGTAATCTCCTGAGCGTTTGATGTTGCTGACGTAGATCTTGGGAACGAACCCTGCAGGGTAGATGTTTCGTGGGTTGTGGGAGTCCTCCAGAAACTGTTGAAGCACGCTCGCTCTTCCACTGGAGGGTGAGATGAAGAAATGACCATCAGATTCATCCACAAATTCACAATCGAACGCGTTATTTCGAATTGTGTAATTCGCCCAGTGGATGTTCTGCTTGTGAGCTAGCGGGCCGTGTTTCTATGCGAGTTAGTGTGGAATCTTGCCCACTAGTTTCATATAGGGTGCCTAGGAAGCTGTTTCCTCTGGCAGACTACATTCAAGCAATTTTTAGTGAATGTGCTCATTACAGTAAATTAAATTCCCAATATTTTAGTTAGCGGATGTACAATGACTGTGGCAAGCAATTGGCAACATGGAAATAATCGATGTCCTTCGATACATAAAATTTCCATTCAAGCAAATATTAGGCTGTAGATCACGCGTCACGACTAAAGAGTTGGGATGACGGTTCGTCTTCCAGTGCGGCCGTGGGTAGCTGGAGCGGCGCTTACTTTCCCTCCGTATAGGTGCAGCTCCTGTGATGGTGCGGTCCTAGCCAGCATTAGTATTGGCTGACTTCGTTTCACAGCCTTCGCGGCTGTCACCTTCTCGCCAACGTGCCGGCACTTGATGTTACGCCGGAATATTCCTCCCTCCCAAAGCGACGGACCGTCGCCGTGGAGGGAGTCTGTCAACGGCGCGGGAGACGAGAGGGTGGGCGCTGCGCTGGACCGGAAGCTGTGCCTGCTGACGTCAAGCTTCATGTCGTATCCCGCTATCCAGTCTTCGGTCTGGCGGAAATGTTCCCTGGAAAACGACGAGATGGGTACCGGGTCCACCTCCGGAGGCAAGTAACCAGATGCGGAAGGTGTCGCCTGCTGCAGTGCGGGCGGGTTCAGCTCCTTCGGTAGGACGAGACAAGGCGAAGGCTCCGTCTCAATGGGGTCATCCCTCGGTGTCGTGATGACTCCCTTTCGCGGCTGCTGTGGCCGCATTGTCCTCGGGATCGGTGAATCTGGGGGAAGAGAGACAGAAAGACAATCGTGCAAAGGACAGTGGCAAATTAGATTGTGATGGCGGCGCTGCAAGCCATCTGGACCTGAAATAAGATACATGCAAGCGCGAAGTCGACGGACAATCTCGCTTGGCGCCCACCGTCTGCTGCCGCGAGAAACCCTGTAAAAGACAGCATCATGCGGAGCTAAGCGATACTTTAGACCTTCGTTTGTCGCCGGATGCTGAGGAGCGTCAAGCAGGTCATTTCGATGAGCCTAAAGCAGTGTAAACTCCTGCTCCGTTTACAATGTGACTGCTGGCTCCAACGGAACCAGTGTTCTACTAGTGTTCCTGCCATCAGTTTCGTCGCCCTCGCTTAGTTCACCCCCAGCCCCGGAGCGCCACCCTGCCACACGACGCGGCAACGAAGCCACGATAGGCAAACAGCGATGGATCGACTCCAAACAAGCCGCCACGTCTCTATGTATCACCGCCTTACTACAGTTCAGATACACATAACTATAATTTCTTCATGTCTCCTTAAACCAGTGTTCCGCTTCCTAAAGTGCAGAAATTCGTACAGAAAGCAGAAAGAGATGTCTTCTGTAAAGTCTGCTTTTTACAAAGTGGTTGTGGGTTGACTGCATAACTATCCGCTCACAAGGTAAGGAATTCCAGTTATTTGCAATAGCGTCGAATCGTGGGTATTGCGAGTATGACCGATAAAACTAAGAGATTCAGCGTCCCGTTATTTCATTTCGTTGGATTTCAACTAGGTCAGCTTCCAATAAAACGTTTGGCTTCGGGGAGCAAAAACAGGGGTTTTAGGAACCTAACTTGACATAGTGGCTTAGCCACGCACGTCAGTAGCACGGTTCACTTCCATTAGATCCTGAGAGACAAGCTGAAAGCCTTGTCAAGACAAGTAGAGTTATGTTATCTCACGTGCAGCGTACTCGAGAGATAAGAAAATAGCTAACCTGCTGGTACGTCAGATTGGAGGCGTTACTATGATTCGACCCTCACGACATGCTGATCCCATTGTCCGCACCCACAGAGTCTGTGTTGGCTGGATAAAAGTTGGTCCTTCAGTTCCATTTCCTGAAACAGCAACAACGTGAATATAATTTTGCAGAGTGCCAGAGCAGTTCAATTTTCTGGTACCAACACAAGTATCTTCATTGCTATTCAACCGATTGCTTAGCTCTGAAAACTCAGTTGGGCCTAAGAAATACTGATTGCTAGTACTTACTGCTAGTTCAAATATTTCACTCGGTAACAGCCATCGCATTGCTTCTGTGCATTTTTACTTCCTTCCAGCTGCTAACGCGTTCACGTTAATGGCGTTGAAGATCGTTCCATCTGTTTCTGGGTTGGTTGCCAAACCATATACTTCCGTTTCACGCTGAACGTGGAGACTATTTGAGCCTCATGACTCTTAGGTCCTGCTACTTCTGTCATCTCCGTCACTTCTTCCTTGCATACACTGGTTTGATGAACATGAAATGGAGAAATAATATACAAAATAAACGACATGCAGTCGCTGAGTAAGTCAATAATCGCTGCAGATGCTCTACAGGTTTACTCTGAGTCTCCAGCTTTGTTATTAATAAGAATCCACTACGGTTCGGCCAAATGCGCCCGTCTGCTGTGTAGATCTTTTGGAATGACGTTATTGGCTTTGGACATCACCTCCTGAGAAATGGGGTTATTTGGTTCATCCATACACGCATGGATGTATATTGCCAGTATTTAGAAGGCTCCTAATATTTGTACGTCGATAATGACCTCCACTGTACCTAAGTAACAATAATTTGGGTCTTCCGTCCATTTCTTGCTGTGGGCGTTATTCCCTAAGCCACTGAACTTGTTTCTAGACGTTCCTAAACAGGTGCCCCTAGTCTCGAAATCTTCCGTTCAGTGGTTCAGTTTCAGCGGCCGCAAGTGCGTCGTCTGTGGGAAAGCGAGCAGGGACGTGGAACGACAGTCCTACTCCCCTGTTTTTGATTCTTCGCAGGCTGTCAAGGCGTCTTGGCTGCACAGCCCCAGACAGGGTAAGCATATTACGGAATGACCACAGAGGACTGAAGTAATACTGCACGACGGTTGTTCACGTTGTGCTGTGGGTAGAGTTCATTGAGTCATGGGATGACCTTTCTGTGGAATTTCATTACATGGGGTGTGAAAGAATGCAGAGGAAAATAGAGGTATTTGGGGTTGTGCATTGCTGGGACATTTCTCACCTGTGTAGTCAAAGTGGGACTAGCCACATATTGTGGGATTGAGTGCATACAATGACAATTCGAAGGACTATCCATACTATACAATGAGCCCACTTAATGACTGAGAGTCACTAAACAGACGCACAATACTTTGGTGTTCGACATCGATGAAGAAAAGGAGACTGAAACTTCCTGATACAACGGGATTACTTGTCAGATGCAGATAACCAGGAAAGGGGCCGAAAAAGGAGTACGCATCACCCAATCAATTAGAAACTACTGGCACAGCAACTGTTTGAATACTTGCAGATTACTTAGCACATCGTTGTGACTACCCCTGCGAATAACAACTACACTCACGGCCCACTAAGCGAACAGAAATGCATTGATGCTGACGGTGTTGCGGCGTAACATCAAGCGCCTGCACGACGGTCAACAACTGAAGAGCAGAGAGGACAGTGAGACGACGTCAGCCAACGGCACGCTGACTGACCCCTCTCTAGGACGACACCGAGACAGCAGCGGCTTCTAGGCCGAGAGAATATAAGCGCCGCTCCGCCTGTCCGAGTTTACGTCTAGACAGTCTAAAATGTTAGACAGCAGCGCCGTAGGACCTGTATTATTTCACTTGTTACGAAATGTATGCACTGAAGACATTGAGGGATGTACAACGAGCTGTCGCAAGCAAAGGGCGACATGAAACATAAGCAAAGTAAAGTATTATCCGTCGTCATCTTACAGTAATAAAATTGCATTAATGCGATTTGCTTGAATTGTTGTCTAGCGATCCGAGAAAGCAGGTTTCCCAGGCACCATATATTAGACGAATGGGCAGAACACAACAGACAGTATAAAGCATATCTCTGAGAGAGGTAGAACGATTAGTAGATCAGCCACATGCCGCGTACATACACGCAACCAGGTGGCCTCTAATACAACCAAGCAATAAACGCTGACAACAACAACAACAACAACAACAACAACAACATATAATCTTACATGCCACACACTAAAATGTAAAATGTCTCGGAGGCAGGGCGTAAAAGGAAGTCCGGAAGTGTACACACATCACCTCCGCCTCGCCCTAACCACTGTAGGTGCACGATATCATAGGCAAGGTGTGAGTATGCTGACGAGGAGCGGAACAGATCAGAACAAAAACATACGTGGACCGTTGGACTATGGAAGTCAAGCTCTTCCAACACACTCACAATGACAGAAAATACCGAGATCTCTGCTGCAGTGTGGCTGTAAAATGTGTGCTGGATGTATAGTCCACTTCTGTGCAGAATTTCCACCTCGCCTGAAAGATTTAGGGTCTGTCCCTTTTCCTCCCTGTACATAATTTGCTTAAAAGGGCGGTTACTGGTCATTGAGGACCTAGAACTGGTCAAATTGAAATGTTCAACATCGAAACCATGGCCAGTCTGTCTCGCATACGATATAGGGGCATAATCATAACGGATGCAGTACGCATCCGTAGTGCGGTGTTTCTGGATGACAACCTCTAAACGGTTTCACTGAAGTCCACAGGGATGGAAAACGAAGGTGTTACATTTTTATCCTAAGCAGTTTCCCCATTTTAGACCTTCTACCACAGTACGGAACTCAGTGATAACTCTTTTCGACTTTCCTCTATAATCTTTAACGTAATACCATCAACACCAGACCCCCGCCACATACTACACTTGTTAATGGATACTACGCGAACTACTTAACTTTGGTAACATGCCCATTACCAAGGAAAACCTGAGCAATTCCATGAAAGGAATCCCCGGACATCATCCGAAAGCCGGTATCGTATACGCAACGGGATGGTTTGAGCGCCGGTTGATATCCAGATCAATTCTGGTAACTTATTCACTCCATGGAACTACAGGTCGCCTAGGGCTTTGGCCTCCTGGACAATCTCCGCCCACTCTTCTTTGCTGGCTGCCTTGGCTCTCCATCTGACTCCCATTCTTCTATAGTCCTAAACTTGGTCTTTGACTAATTTTATCAGTAATGGATGATTTTCCGGAAACATCGAATTTCACGCCGGACCCCTGGAGGGAAATACTCATATCCAAATACGGTAACCTCCCTCCCTCGCTACGTTACATAGTGAACTGGACGTTTGCATGCAAAATATTCAACTCTACATGAAAATCCCAAAACTTTTCTTTGAATATTCATAGAATAATGCTTAATCGAGATAGCTACACATCACAATATTACCTTCATGCATCGGTAATACTAAACACGTCATGCTCGAGCTTGGTTGTAACAGTATTTGCTAGGCAGTTCGCCGAAGGAGACCCCCATACCCACACCTTGTGTTTGAAAGCACATATGATGTTAAACTGGAAGATAATTACGCGTACGACCGAGTCCAGAATCGAAAGGATATACGTAATTTCACCTCCAGGCTAGCAACTGTGGTATCTTAAATTGTGCGAGTTATCATTCTGGCCCACATGAACGGGAATGTTGGTGTACATATCTGTAACGTTGGAAGGCGGCATGCATTTACCCAAGGTCAGACATTGGTGCTCAGTGAATCTTGAGTCAGTGGAGTTGTCATTGTCATTTTGTATTGTTTCTAACTGAAGATTTTTATTTATGACTGTTCCACATCCCAAAGTGATTTTTATTTTCTATAACTACCTTTAGACTTTGTATTTACCTCACTATAAGACAACTCAGAATATAAGATGACCCCCTTTCTTTGAAGACCCAACATGTGAATTTTTTGGTATTTAACATATTATGACTAATATTTGCAGACGCTTTTTATTATTATATTGATCTGTCTGAAGAAGTTAAGTACCATGCACCAGCTCATACTTGCTTTGAATTCTGCACCTCATGCAGTTGAAAAATTTCTCCTCGTTTCCAGCACCTTCATTTGATTAGTTTCTCATGTAATGAGGAAGCCTTTATTCCACCTTTCTCGCATGTACTGAACAATCCGCTGCTTCAGTCCATGAAATCTTCCCTGTGTTTCCCTGAAAGTTTAGCATGTAGAACTTAAAGCATTTAATTTATTCTCCATCTGACATCAGCTACGAAAATTAACTTCCCTGTTATCGACACAGATTAATTTGGTGAAGGTGATGCTCACTTAAGTTGATAGGACTTCATCAATACGGTAACGCCTCCCCCCCTTTTTTTCTATCCTTGTGGATTGCAATGATAGCTTTTTTTCTTTGCTTTAAATCGTAGAGGAAAGACTTCAGTAGTCTTCAGTGCCTTTAACATAACTGCATACTTGGTTGTAGGGTCCCTGTTTTACTGATCAGTCTATTAGTCGTCTAAAAATTGGACTTGGTCCACATACTGCCATCCATTCTGCCCTTGCCCTCCTGGACAATACGTGTCTGGTTATCCACTAACCATCAATAAAACGCCATCTACCCCGCCATGAGTTCCTCCCACCGACTAAAGCCTATTCATGTTGTTACACCAAAATACATACTGACCGCAGTAGCAACCTCATCACGCTCAGCAGTAGTCAGCTGAGCTCCGTCCAACGCAGAGATTTCATATGCGATCAACGAACTGATACTCCGCTGCATGCTGGGGCCATGCACGTGCCGCAACAGTCCTTTTCCCACTGGTTTACTTTCATTGTCATTACATACTGTATCGATGTAATTACACTCTCATCGGTAAGAAGACATCAGTCAATATTGTGCTGGGTAGGACCGCACCAAGACGGCAGCGGCGGCTTCTATCCGAAAAGATTATAAGCACCACTACTGCAGCCCGTGAGGCGCTGTAAGTGGGGGAGACGTCGCAGTGGCTAACTGTTTAGGTGAGACTTGCGCGTTATATTAGTTGTCAGTATGGAGATTGTATATAGCGATTGATATTGATTATTTGCATGTCGCCAGTTGCTTGCGACACTTCATTCTGAAAAAGGCAAAGTTAAGTATTGATAATTACTGCAAGAAACTTCATTAATATGATGTGGTTCTATGTTTTCTAGCTATCTGAGAAAATAACGTCTTAGGCACCCTATGTTACAAGAGTTGGCAGGATCCCACACTGAAGACAACTTAAAAAGTAAATATACCCACCAGTCAACCTCCAATGTTGTCGATTTATAATCTTGGTCAATTTTTTACTGGTCCAAATGCGTTAGCCTCTTAACATGGTAATTCTTGTAACTACTGAGAAAGTCGCAGAGGGGAGCGACGGCTGGACTGCTTCCTGAAGGGTAACGACGATCTGATTGTTCTGCTTCTGGGCCTCACTGAACTCTTTCATTTCCAAGACGAGGTTCATGGTCTGCACCATAATGCCTAACAATAGATCCGAGAGGGTGGAATAAGTGAGGGGTTGCCTAGAGCTTCCTCTTTCATGGTGGATCTGCTCCTTGTGTTTTTCCTGGTGGTGTTCTTGCGTGTGTGTCTCGTTGTGGTGACAGGGCTTGCGTCGATTATTCCACGTTTTCGTGGCTCTTTGGTGGAGAGACCACTTCTGCATATGTTGCCCTTCGAATGTCAGGCCTTGGTTTTGTGTGTGTTTGCTTGTTTCGTCTCTGTGTGGTTTTATGAGGTGACAGAAGGCAAAGGGTGCGAAGGCCGCTCCCCAACACACGAAAACAAGACGTGTGTGTGTGTGTGTGTTACGTGGACCTCGCGGCCTTGTTACCCTGCGATGTGGTTTTTCCCACACAGCACACACTTTATCTGCGGGTCCATGTGTATTATGGAGCAAGTCCTGGTGTCCTGGGGTTCGGCGCATTTTCTACGGCGCACGGGCATCTGGCAGTGGGCGGCTATGTCACACAATCCCTGACACCTGAAGCATTGCACTACCTTGTTCTTTAATCGGAGCAGCTCTGTGGTGACAGGGAGTGCCAGAACAGCTTTGATCACGCGCCTGTTCTGCGGTAAGTCCGGCAGAGTCACTTGGAATTCTGGTCACTAATTCTCCGTCCCATTTTTGCCCATCTGCTCGACGGTTTGCTGTCTGTCGGGATGCTCTCTCTCTCTCTCTCTCTCTCTCTGTCTCTTTCTCTCTCTCTCTCTTTCCCCTCCTTGAGGAAGTGTTTTGAGGAGTTTGTAGCCTGTTGGCTTTTACTCCATAGTGTGCGTTGAGTGTGTGATTGTCTTTGACTGTTTTGGCTCTCTGTGTGTTGTGTTGGTGTTCTGGTGGTGTCTAGTACTTACTGAGGTTGGCGAGATGTTGGGAGGTTTAAGGATTGGTGTTAGGCTTTGGGGATTTGTCTCTTCGACTTACTCGTCGAAGATCGTCATGGGGCGTTTGTGCTTGATGCGGGACGTGTCGTACCGACCTAAGGAGTGGATGAGATTATTTCCAGATCTGGAAGAGCTCTCATAGAATGCCCTTGCCAGATCCTGGAATCTTTGTTTGAGGAGTGGGATTTCGGCAGCAGCGTGCAGATCGTCCGTGGGGAATCCCGTGGGTAGGTGCAGTGCCCTCCTGAGATAACTGTTCTGCAGCCTCTGCAGTTGGTCCAGGTGCTGCTTTGCCACATATCCACAGACAGGGCACGCTTACTCCATTACTGACTATATGAGGGCCTGATAGTTTCGTCCTACAGAGCAGGGAAGGGAGCTGGTTGTGTTGCAGACTGGGTATAGGATGGACGTTTTGGCGCAGAGCTTCCTGTGGACCTCACCTAAGTGGGGTTTCCACGTAAGACAAGATTCCAAGGTTACGCCAAGGTACTTGGCGGTTCTGTGCCATGGGAGTTGGGTTCCATTTAGGTGAAGATGGAGAGAAGACTTTGAGGAGGTTCACGCCTTCCGAGCCTGAGGGTAATCAGCATAGCCTGTGTCTTTTCAGAGTTGGTGATGCACCAGCGCCGGGCCCAAGTTTCTGTGCCATCTAAAACCCTTCGTAGCCTACAGACGACCAGGTCGTTGGTCGCATTTCTCGTGTAGAAGGCTGTGTCGTCTGCGTAGTGCGCAGTGTGAACCAGGAGGGCCGTTGGAGTGTCCGCAGTGTACAGACTGTACAAAACGGGCCCCAGGACTGACCCCTGTCGCACCCCAGTACGAATACGCCTTTTGGTGGAGGTGGCAGAGTGTACTGTGACGGAGAAAGTTCTGTTCGTGAGATACCTTTTCATCAGCTTAACTATGCTCCTGGGGAATCCTTGTGTGTACAACTTGTAGAGTAGCCCTCTATGCCATACTGAGTCAAAGGCTTTGGCTACATCTAGTAGCACTATCCCACAGTAGCCTCTGTGCTTGAAGCCCTCTGTGGCTGCTTCAAGCATTCTCATGACCTGTTGAGGGGCAGAGTAGTTCTGCCGGAACCCAAATTGGAAATCCAGCAGAAGTTGCTCTCTGGTAATATGTTCCTGTATGGGTTTTAGCAGGAGGCGCTCATAGATTTTGCTGAGAGTTGGCAAGAGGCCAATCTGCCTGTAGTGCTGCGGGAATAGAGGGTCTTCCCCTGGTTTGTGTATCGCGACCACTTCGGCATGTTCCCAGCAAGCTGGGAACTCGCAGGTTCGAGTAATCTCGTTGAGGACCTTCACGAGGTGTGTGGGTGGGAGGTTTTTGACTAACTGATTAGTGACACTGTCGTGCCCTGGCGCCTTTTTTTGTAGGGAGGGACCTAATAATTCTTGCCACGTCGTCGGGGGCAAAAAGTGTGGGTTAGTCCTCTGGGTCCTCCTCAGCATTGAGGAAGACAGCCAGTTGACGACTGGCTACCTCTTCATGCTCTTTATCTTGGGGTTCTGCCGCTTGGAACTGCTTCTCGAAGGAGTCGGCGAGGGCCTTGGCCTTCTCAGCATGGCTGTAGACCATTCCCCGCTCGCCGTGAAGTGGCGGCATCCTAGCGCGTCTTTTTTGTGAACTGTTTGGTTGCTTGCCATAGTGTATGATCGTCTACTTTGAGAGCTGTGCGGCGGTTTCGCCATTGCTGGTTTCTGTGCTCATTGAGCGCTACCTTCAGTTATCTCTGTAGACGATTGAGCAGCCTCCTGGTGGCCTGATTTATGGTGATCTTGCACTCTTTTGCCACTCTGTTCTTACGTCGATTTTGAGCTAGCAAGTTATCCGGGAGCTGTATTTGCGGTGGAGGGCCATCCATTTGTGGAGGGGTGGCCTCTTCCGCTGCATGCAAGATGGTGCCTGCTAAGTCTTGTAGCGCTTGTTCTACTGTTTCGGCAGTAGGTGGCGGAGTGCGAGCGATATCAGAGGCGACAGTGTCTCGTTATCGCTCTCAGTTTGTACGTTTGTAAGACATGTGGTACCGTGGGAGAGCTACCCTTTCTCCCACATAGTCCTCAAGAATCACTGGTTTGTGTTCATTCTGTTGATCTTCCTTACGGCCACAAACCCTGCGATCCTCCTAGTGAGAGCTATGTCTAACACCGGGCCTGCTTCCGTTTTTTGGAAATCTGTCGGCTCGACTGGACCCCATGTTTCGAAGTGGTGGGTGCGCGCTAGTTCTTGCAGTTTGGAATTTTAGAGTAACCTCCAGAGCAGGCGCCAATCAAGGTGTGTGGCATTGAAGTCTACCCACAGACCAGATAGATGAGCGAGACATAGCTGCTCTAGGGCACATTGAAGGCAAACTCGTAATAGTGGGTCAGTAGTGGGGGTCCGGTGGCAGTGGTTGCTTCCACTGCCACTGCTTCGATTTTATTGGTACCTGGTAAGAATACATGGTAGTGGGATCCCTCATTTTATGTATACGGCCACTTCTCCGCCTTGGGTGGGCCTGTCGTTACGGTAGCTAACATAGTTGGGAACTGTCGCTTTTGTTCCCGGTTTTAGGTGGTTTTCCCCCATCATGCATATATCGCCGGGTTTTCATCTGGCGTAAACGAAGAACCAGATACCAATCCATTAACGTCCTTGAAAAGGACCTGTATGGAGGTCGTGGTTTGATGATGTGGGTGGGGTTTATGATAGCTGCACGTACACCCCTGCATGTTATCGATACAGGAACTGTAACAGGTCAGGTGTATCAGGAAGTTATTTTGCACCAGAATGTCTGCCTTTCCAGGGGTGCAGTGGGTCCCACCTTCCTCCTGATGGATGATAACGCACGACCCCACTGAGCTGCCATCGTGGAGGAGTACCTTGAAACAGAAGACATCAGGCGAATGTAGTGGCCTGCCTGTTCTCCAGAACTAAACCGAAAAGAGCACGTCTGAAATGCTTTCGGTCGACGTATCGCTACACATCTTCAGACCCCTAGGACACTTCAGTATCTCCGACAGGCACTGGTGCAAGAATGAGACGCTATACCCCAGCAGGTGCTCGACCACCTGATCCAGAGTACGCCAACCCGTTGTGTGGACGGTGTACGTGTGCACTGTGATAATTTACCATATTCATGTAGGAGTACTTGCGCAGGAAACAGTGGCGTGTTGTAGCTCATGTGTTTCGGGACGGTTTCCTCAACTTATCACCAACCCGTGGACTGTGTTCAGTGTTTTCCCTATGTGCCTGTGCTATTAGCGTCAGTTTTGTGTAGTGCCACGTTGTGTGGCACCTCATTCTGCAATTATCCTTAATTTATGAGCATTAATGTGTGTATTATTCCGAGCCGCTGCCAGTTTTCACTCAAACCTTCTGGACTGATAGATGCCGGCAACAAATCACTGATACTCGACGAATGCGTCAGCGGGAAATTAACAGTGACCTCATGTGTCGCGGAATTATTTGCCTGATTAAGCTACGGAAGACTAAAAACCCATCTACTCAGTGACTTGGAATGATATACAGTCAAGGCTGCCTTTAAATTCCGGTTGATCCTCTCCGCAAAAGATGCCTTCGGATAACATGTAGTGGTGGTATTTAGTTTGATTCCGTGCTTGAAACAAAAGGCCTTAAAGATACTCCGTGAGAAGGCCGGAGCATTGTCACTCACCAATGCTTTAGGTGGCCCAAACAGTGAAATTACTGTAGCAAACTGGTGAGTGGTAATATCAGCCATATCCCCACGAGTCGGTAGCAACCACAGGAAGCGAGAGAAGGCATAAACTACAACCAAATGGCTCTGAGCACTATGGGACTTAACATCTGCGGTCATCAGTCACTTAGAACTAACTAACCTAAGGACATCACACACATCCATGACCGAGGCAGGATTCGAACGTGCGACCGTAGTGGTCTCGCGGTTCCAGACTGTAGCGCCTAGAACCGCTCGGCCACTCTGGTGGCCAAGGGAAAACGACTCGCACCCTTAATCACCTTAAAATTCAAAAGTCAATTACGATCTTTGCTACCGTTACTTGGCCTCTGGCGTCAGCTATTCGGCCTAGGGCTCCTGGACGCGGGACACTGCCGCGGTAAGTGATTGGTAATTGGCAACGATGACATCGTAACACGCAAGGAATATAGGACCCCTTTCTCTATCGCCGCTAGAAATTACCACGAAAGATTGTTTAATTTGATCATTAACTACGGAGATCTTTACTACGTAGCAAATTAGCTGCTGGAAGATTGCAGTGTCGTCGCATTCTTTGGGACAGTTGAAAAAACTGGTAAATGAAATCCTGCTAGCTTTTTAACGGTTCTAATCCATATACCATCGTGTGAGGCCAACACACATGGCTTTCTGGGACAAAGGACCATTGCCCAATTTCTGGCCTGATCGTAGCAGATATGTCACAGTGGACCCTGTTGCTAGCTGCAGTACGTTGGGCCGCAGTTTCGCGGAGATTTCGAGCTCCATCCACAATCACCATGCCTTCCTACATCGGGAAAGAGTGGAGACGACTCGGGCGATACCCTTCTCTTCTCAGAATCGTGAGTGCTGCAATGCTGCCTTCACTACGATTGAGCTAGATCGCGCTCTCTCCATCTTAATCCTCTACCTAGGGCCAGATGATGTTGCATCGCCTTTCCCTTGCAGCCAAGAACTTTCCCCTTTTATACATACAATCGGATCTGGGCAGACGGCATGTTTCTCAGATGCTGGCGTGAAGGAACGGTCATAACCATACCTAAGCCTGGTAAGGAGAAACACGTTCCTTGTAGCTACACGCGATTCCTCTCACCAGCTGTCCACAAGGTATGCAACATGTGATTCGGGCCCGGCTGGTATGGTCGCTTGTCTCGCAATTTACTAACCACTGCTCAGTATGGATTTCGAGTACGCCGTTCTGCATGTCGTTACTTCCTCAACCCATGTCATGTGCGGTTTTATGCGGAAATCCGAGACTATGGTAGTGTTAGTCGATTTGGAGAAAGTCAACGACACATGCAGGAAGCCTGGTATCACTTGTACTCCCTACACATGGGATTTCCATGGCCGCCTGCCATTATTCCTTGAAAAGACCGGGTTTTGAAGGTACATGTGGGTTATGCATTGTTGGACACGCTTTTTTCCAGGAAAATGGTGCACCTCAGGGTCCCATCTAGATCGTCGTTCTCCTTGCTATCATCTTTAACACGATTATGACCATTTTCCCACCTTTCATCTCTGGCTCCCGTTGCTTAGACGATTTTGCCATCTATTATAGTTTTCCATGGTCTTATTCCACAGAGTCTTCAGCCATGTCTAAACGTCTTCACTCAAGGAGCAACCACAATGGCTGTAGTTTTTCCACTGACAAAACCGTTTGTATGAATTTCTGGTGGCACAACTTGTTTCGCACACCATCTCCACATTTTCGACATGTTGCTCTTCAGTTTGTTGAAACTACCTTCAGTGTACAGCATGTGAGCAGCCTACCAATCGGGGCATCCGTTTGGCCCCTGGCGGCCTTTTTAACCAGTCCTGTTCAGAGTCTTCATGCACAAGCTGCCAAACTACCATGATAATACTGCTGTGATTTTCTCCTTGTTAGTTTGCTGTTCGTGTGCCGTGCTTGCCACCCATCCTACGTCTCCTTCAATGACTCCTTTGATGGCCAGTATGGGGCCAGTTCCGCCTCTCGGTGACCTCTTGGGTTCACTTTTGGGTACTGTACTGGCAGCTTAACTTCACGCTACCTGCAACTGTCCTTGTTGGTGTGGACCCTTCATCACCTTGGCTTCGTGTGGTGGCATGTGTTAACCTTGGACTTCAGTTGTTTCCTAAAGGAAACTGCTCTAGGTTGTACCTATTTAGTGCATGGACCTTTGTGATGCTGCCTTCATGTACACTGATGGTTGTTGGGCTGACTGTGGTGTCGGGTGTGCCTTCGTCATTTGCACCAATGATTTTCGGTATCACCTTTTGGAGCTCTTGGCACATCATCATGGCATGCAGTACATCCAGTGACACAGCAAATGACAATTTAAATGCCCGTGACTTCCAGTGTACTGAGCCTCTGAAGGGCAGTACAATCCCTTAGTCCAAGGGGTCCAAGAAAGCTTCAACCCGATAGCTCATGAGGGAGCCACTGTGATGTTTGTGGGTCGCTGGTCATGTAGTTGTTGTGGGAAATGAGGCTGCTGATGCTGCTGCCAAGCATGGAGTCCTCATATCCCTACCCAGTGTTTCTTCCACTCCTCCTGATGATCTCCATATTGCTGCCTGTCAGCAGTTGGCATTACTCTGGCATTACCATTGGTCCTCCGTTGATGGGACAGTCTGCAGAAAATCACATGTCTCCCAGTTGCTCAGCCCTCTCGCCACAAGGAGATCAATTTAGCTAGATTGCATACTGAACACTGTCGTGTTGGCTGTCCTCATTCAAGTGGTATTCACTCACCACTTGCTTATTGTCATCAACCTGTGAGGTTCCACCGTTTCCAGACCAAATGCCCTTTTGTGGGGTCCTGCCCACTCCTCCCATGAAGGGTGCCTAAGGGATGCTGTGTTCTCAGAATGCTACATAATAATTCAAGCGAAGTCACGTTAACTGTTCTTATTACAAACAAGTAGAATGAGAATACCTAACTTCAGGATACAAGTGGTTAAAGTGATGGGCAACATGCAATGGAGTGTCGGTTCCTATATACAATGTTCATGCAAGCAATTCATGTGCTGCTAATGTAGCACTCCCTTCTGGACAATGCAAATAGTGTACGAATACTTAGCGGTCGAGGTTATGCCGTGGTTATGCCAGAACACTTTATATCCACCCGTGTTATACTGTATGCATGCAGTCTCAGTTGCTGGTCGTACACTTGCACCCCGTGTGGCGCACATCCCCCCCCTTCTCCTACGCTCGCACGCTGCCACCCCATCCGTTCCCCTACGCTTGCACGCTGCCCTTCCCCCCCCTCCCCCAATCCGTTCCCCTACGCTCGCACGCTGCCGCAACCCCCCCCCAATCCGTTCCCCTACGCTCGCACGCTGCCCTTCCCCTCCCAATCCTGTCCCCTACGCTCGCATGCTGCCCTTCCCCTCCCAATCCTGTCCCCTACGCTCGCACGCTCCCCCCCCCCCCCAACTATATGACTACTCTTTATTTGAGCACTCTAGTTTATTTTCTTAGTTTCTTAATGGTTTGTTCACTTACCAACCTCAGTCCATCTTTCTAATAATGTGTAGTGTACTGGTATGCCATCTTTAGTATAAAAGGGACTGCGACTGCTGTATTGAGCTGCCAGATCAGTTGGAGAGTACTCATGCACAGCTACAGGTGGTGGTCTTGGCAAGAGCCTGAAGCTGAAAGACTGAAGCAATGGGTATGTGTGGGACGCCAGACGTCTCAATTGGGAACATTCAGCACATGCCAGACATCTGGTCCATTAGGTCCACTACTGTTCCCACTAGTGAAGTTGACCCTGTGGTCGAGTGGAAGGTCGCCTCAAGGAGTGGCAGGCAGAAAAAGATTTTCAAGGGGCAAACCTCTATCATTGAATCTAGCCCAAAAATATATTTCTCTGTTCCTTTTGTGGGGCTGAACTCCTATCTGATTCAGCACCTTCTTCGTAATAAAGCAGTAACGTTGCATTTTCTACCAATAATAATTGGAAAAAAATTGGTTCATAATTTAAAATCGATTCGTTCCTTATTGTTTTCCATATTACAAAGTTCTGGCGTCCATATGATTGTCCTATGTAGTAAGAATAGCAGTTATCGCAAACAGGACGTGCCTTTACAACCAGGTATAAGGAACACCTTAGAAAAAAAGAAAAAGTGGCACTAATCCCGAAAATGTCTTTTGCCGACCATCTTCTGATTACAGGTCACGCGCCTAAAGGTGTTGGTGATATCAAAAAATGTTCAAATGTGTGAGAAATCTTATGGGACTTAACTGCGAAGGTCATCAGTCCCTAAGCTTACAAACTACATGACCTAAATTATCCTATGGACCAACACAAACACCCATGACGAGGGAGGACTCGAACCTCCGCCGGGATCAGTCGCACAGTCCATGACTGCAGCGCCCTACACCGCTCGGCTAACCCCGCGCGGCTGCGATATCAGCATTTTGCGCACCGAGTAGAAAGGACATAAATTAGTCTCAAATTCTTCCACAATATCAATCATTTCGAGAAACGATTTTTAAAAATTCCTTTCTCAATGAACAGCTGCAGCTGCAATTACGGAATAAAAATGTCTGCAAGAGTATAAAGCCTTTACTTGACATTTTATTTCGGGTCTCCTTGTACAGTTTGACTTGTGACTAAAGCCGTTCCGGCCTTTAACAATAAAAGACAGAAGCATTACTTACATGTCACATACAAAATAATTTAGTTAGTACTTACATTTCAAATCTCCTATAACATAGTTACACTTTTTATATATAAGAATCTCGTTTCCCATAAATTTCTAACTATGTTATAGGAGATTTGAATTGTATTAATTCTAATGAAGGCACTCAGTGTTGAAACCTGGTCAGTAAACCAAATAGTAACAGTGACCGAGGGCTCATCTGTTTCAATTTTAATTTAGAAATGGTCACTGAACCAAGCAGCCATGTTTGAGTATCCCTCTAAAACATTGCAATCTACAAGGGGGCCGTATCAATCTGCCTGACGAACCGGTTTTGGGTGCTATTTATGGCTGACGAATTCCTGTGACAGATGGTTGCTAGAGAAAGCCTCTCAACCTACTGGGTCAGAGCATTCGCAAATGAACTGTAGTAGGGAGCTCCGATATAAGGCCCATAATAGGGCCTCTTAGGGATATGGCTGATACGGAAGGGACCGAATCTGGCGCCCATTGTGTTTACATAGCGGGAGGAATTTGAACCGCGTAAAAAAATGAAAATAAAAAACTAACTTCGTTTGGATTTTACTTGGAGACAATGATAGTGCAGTCTTGCATTGTCGCAGACTAGCAAGAGATTGCCACCGACTTTACTTCTGTATGGTGTTACAATCGTTTGTACGACCTCTTGGAGATGTCGGGGACGAGTCAAATTGCCATAGTGGGAATTTGAGTGGTCAGCCGTTATTATTATTGCCGCCCAGAACATTACACTTTCACTTGCAAACGGATGGACTAGGGGGACGTACCGGCATTCCTTGTCACCTAGCGCTTCTCCAAATCCTAACAGGCACCGTGTCCAGTCGCAAACCAGTCCTGATACCGTCAGCAAATACGACATTACTGCAGTCAGCAATGATCGAATGTTGACATGCAAAGGCCCATGTCCTTAGACTGCGACGGTTCCGTCGGTGAGGTGCAAGACTTTGCAGTGGTCTTCTGGAATGAAGACCACACTGATGCAATCTTCTACGCACTCTTTGGCCTCCCTTACGAATCCCTGTTGCCCAGGCCGTTGATGTTAGGCATCTGGGAGGCAACAGTTGGACGAAACGATCCTGCATTGGTATTGTGAGCGATAGACCTTGCCGTCGTCGTTGTCGTATGACATTTCCAGTTTCTTTGATTCTCCACACATTACTCACCACTTCGACCCCCCAGGGGGTCCACAACTCTTTTGTGGATACGTGCGTAGCGAGCATGGGACTCAGAGCTAATGTGGCCTTCCTTCCTTTCCGAACTGCACACCTTCCCTTTCCGCATCCTTCCCCATCCCCCATCTTGGCCCCCCCTCACCACCGCCTCTTCCCTTCCCTTTCTCCCCATCTGGGAGTATGGTTTGTGCCTACGTCCGGAGACGGACGCTCGAAACTGTAACAAATTCTTAGCTTTCTCCGCTTGCAAGTCTTAGTCCTTCCTCTGTCCTTCTCGTTTCCTTACCTCTTCTCTTTGCCCTTTTCTCCACTGTGGCGTTTGAGACCTCTCGACCTTCCTTTCCATTTGTTTTTTCCCTTTCTCTTCTTTCCTCCCTGTGCGTGTCTGAAGGCCGACCCACGCATTTCCATGCGTAGCCATTGACGGGGTAACGCGTAAGTCCCCGCCCCGGATAGACAGGTAGGACACGTACGTACCCCATGGTAACGGCCAGGCCCAGGGAGGGGTGATTACCCGAGCTGATACCTTCCGAAAGTGCCGATTGGTCCCTCCGTCCGTTTCTCGGGAGGTGTGACCTGAGGTGTGAACAATCACCTAAGGCGGGAGTGCCCTCAGAGAAGGCCCCCACAAGGGAGGAGCGCGCCATCGGAGTCGCCGGTAATCATGGGGGATTCTTCCGCAATGGTTTCCTCTTCTACTATGTCTGCTCACAATTGTAAGTTCAAAGAGTATCAGCCACACAGTCCTTCCATCGTTTCCACAGTTCCTTGTTGTTTCTCGGTGTGACGGTCACGACTTCTCCACAGTCAACCCTTTCATTATTCAGAAAGGTGTCTACGCAATTGCAGGTCCTGAAATGTCTTGTTCCAGATTACGAAATGGCAACAGTCAGTGCCCTCCAGGCACAAAAATTGCTGCGTACTTCACTGCTACACACTTCCGTCCAGGTGGAAGCACACCGCACTCCAAATTCCACACGTGGGGTCCCTCGACGGATTGTCCGATGAGGAAATTCAGCACTACCTGTCTGACCAGAGCGTAACGGCTGTTCATAGTCATGAAAAGGGCTGACACGGACATCATTCCAACCCGCACTGTCTACTTGACATTTGACAAAGTTCAACTCACATCGAAAATCAAAGCAGGCTATGAGAGAATTTCCGTTCGCCCTTACGTCCCAAACCCTACGCGTTGCTATCGGTGTCAGTGGTTCAATCACACCTGCCAGTCCTGTTCCAATCCGGCCGAATGTGTTACGTGTGGCAAGGATGCCCATGAGGGTGCTTGTCCACCTCCATCCCCTCGCTGCATCAACTGTATGGGTGACCACGCTGCTTCCTTTCGAGATTGCCCCATTTTTAAAGACGAAAAGCTCATTCAGGATATCAGAGTGAAGAAAAGGTGTCGACCTTTGCTGCTCGAAAATTATTCGCCAGTCGACAGCCCACCGTGCCTCAGAAAGGAAAATACAGCGCTGTCCTTGCTTCTCATCGGCCAACAAAGGAGGCGGCCACGCAGACTTGCGACCTCACCTTTAGTACCACGGTCGTCAGATCGGCCAGCGCAAAGATCGCCCGTTCAACCTCACCACTTTCGCCTGCCACTCTATGGCTCACCCTTCGTCGGGTTCTGCTAAATCTCGAGCCCAAAAGTCAGACGCCAAGTCTTCGAAAAAAGAGCATACTCGTGAAGAGTTTTTACGTACCCCAACTTCACAACCATCGGTTCCTCCTTCATCTAAACATCATGTTTCAAAGAAGGCTAGTATGAAACCCAGTTCATCTCCTCCTCCGCCAAGGCGTGTCTCATCTACAGCACCACCTGGCGGTAATCGCCCTCGCTCGTCTTCTGTGTCGCGGAGGCGCACTGCTGGCGGCCGATCAACCGGCCGATCGCTGGTGGCAGGAGCTGCTCCTGAACAACTTATGGATCAGGATCTTCTGCCTTCGGCTGAATGCCATTGCATGCTGTCGGTCGCAAGCTCTGAACAGTCGCCCCCCAGGGGGTCCAAAACTCTTTTGTGGATACGTGCGTGGCGAGCACAGGGCCCCGAGCCATTGCAGCCTTCTTTCTCTCCCGGGCTGCATTTCCTTTCCTTTCCCCTCCATGCTCCTTTCCCCTCCATGCTCCTTTCCCCTCGCCCTCTCCTCTCCCACTATTGGTGTCCTTGCTTATGTTGGCCCCGCTATCCTCCTGGTTCTGTTGGTTTTACACTCCGGCTTTGTTGCATAATCGTCTCCTCCTTTTGGCATTCCTTGGTCCCCCTCTGGGGTTTGACCTCCATTCCTAAATTTCTCCTCCGTAGTGTGAGCCATTTGGGGAAGAGCACCTTACCTAGTGTCTCTGACGTGCGCCCTCCTAGTACATTCCACCGTTTCTTTCACGCCGTTGTTCGATGCTAGGGTGCATAGCCAGCACGGTAGCCAGCCCGTGTGGTGGGGTCGCTATGTACCCTTTTGGTTGAGCCCCCTGAACACACAGGGATCACACTTCTGATACCTGCGATGTGACCTCCTCATGCATGCCTTGGAGTGGTTGCTCGTCATCCTGGAGCATCGGAACTCCCGGCAATGGCCGCCGTGCCAGACGGCCCTTGCTGTGGCTGGGTGGCGCCCGTGAGGAGAGTGGGTGGTATCAGGGCGGACGCTATGCAGATGAAACGCATACGGGTCCAAAACTCTGGCCGTTCTTCTGCGGCCGTCTCTCTGCGTGGTACTGATTCCCCAAGTGCTGCTTCTCTTGCCCCTTCAGCCTTCCCTTCGATGGCTACCCCTGGGAAGAGGGTCAGGCCCGTCGTCTAGGGGCAAAACCTTTTCCCCCGTTACCTAGTTTGCACCAGGACTGATGGGGATACTTTCACGTGTCAAACCTTTATTCTTTGTGGAACACATTGAAGACAAGTTCGGCGAAGTGGACTCCCTGAGCAAGATGGGGTCGGGTTCGTTGCTGATAAAAACTGCTTCAGCTGCCCAATCTGCGGCCCTTCGTGCCTGTACCCATCTTGGCACAATTCCTGTGTCCATTACCCCTCACCAGTCTCTAAATATGGTACAAGGTGTGATTTTTCACAGGGACCTCATCCTTCAAACTGATGAGGAACTTCGGGACAATCTCGGACGGCGGGGTGTTCACTTCGTTCAGCGTGTTCAGAAGGGTCCTAAAGATAATCGTATTGATACTGGTGCCTTTATCCTGGCCTTTGAAGGGGATACCCTTCCTGAGAAAGTTAAGATTATGGTCTATCGCTGTGATGTGAAGCCGTACATCCCTCCTCCTATGTGGTGTTTTAAGTGCTTGCGTTTTGGCCACATGTCTTCTCGCTGTTCCCAGGACCCTCTCTGTGGTGACTGTGGACGTCCACTCCATGAGGGGAGACCCTGTGTTCCCCCTTCTGTGTGTGTAAATTGTCATGGTAGTCATTCTCCACGTTCACCAGATTGCCCAGTCTATAAGAAAGAAAAAAAGATACAGGAGTACAAGTCCCTCGATCGTTTAAGCTACAAAGAGGCCCGTAAGAAATATGCACGACTGCACCCTGTGTCCATGACATCTAGTTATGCCTTGGTTACATCTTCACCCCTTCCTCCCCCTTCCTTACCCCCATCCCGGACCCCACTCCTCCCCCCTCTCCAGCAGCTCCAACATCTCCTCTGGGCGCTGCTCCCCCTCCCCAGCCGGAGAAGTGTCCCACTCCTTCGGCGTCTGCCGGTCAAGGGCGCCTCTCCCGGGATGCCCCTTCCCGGCACCTTCCAGGTCAAAGGTCTGCTGCCGCGCGGCGACCGCGAGAGCCGCGGTCTGTCGGCCCCCAGGTCGCCCGGTCTCTTTCTGTTCCTGATCTTGCTGCAGCTGGCTCTTTATGCCACACAGCCCTCCTCGATCTCAGCCTGAAAAGAAGAAGAAACATAAGTCCCGGGACAAAGAGCCTCTGGTGTCACCGGAGGTCCCTTCCCCGACTTCACAACCGGATTCTGACCTGTCGTTCATGGATGTCGCCCCCTCCTAGTCGGTGACGGGTGGGGACCTGGCGGTATGACTGGATTTAGCGTGTTCAGCCCTCATTTAAACCATCGTTCTGTGGTTCTCCAATGGAATTGTAACGGCTACTATCGTCACCTTCCGGAATTGAAATCCCTTCTTTCGTCCTACTCTGCAGCTTGTGTGGTTCTCCAGGAATCTCATTTTACTGATGCTCACTCACTGGCCCTCCTTGGGTTACGTGTTTTCTGTCGAAATCGGGTCGGACCCTTGCGGGCTTCTGGTGGCGTTTGTACGTTGGTCCGTACGGACATTGCTAGTACGTGGATTCCTCTCCAAACTACATTAGAAGCGGTTGCTGTTAGGGTCCACTTACTCTGCAGTCACAGTTTGCAATCTTTATCTCCCTCCTGACAGGACTCTTACACCTGCTGCCTTAACCGCCCTTCTTCAGCAACTTCCTCCTCCCTTCCTCCTCCTTGGGGATCTTAATGCTCATCATCCTTAGTGGGGCAGTGCCTTTCCCTCTAGACGAGGTCTTGTTATAGACCAATTTATTGCAGACCACGACCTGTGCCTTCTTAATGATGGCTCCCCTACTCATTTCAGTGCCGGTCATGGTACCTTTTCTGCCATTGATCTTTCTTTCTTCTCCCTCTCTCCTCCCTTCATTACACTGGTCGCCACACGACGACCTTTGTGATAGTGACCATTTCCCGTTGATTATCACGCTCCCTTCCCGCTCCCCGATGGACAGGTTACCTCGTTGGTCTTTCCACCGCGCCGATTGGCCTCTATACACTGCACAGGTCGAGTTTTCTCCCTCTTTGTCCGGTTGTATTGATGACGTCCTCCGTGACGTGTCTGACGCGATTGTTCGCGCTGCTAACCTTGCTGTCCCGCACTCATCTGGACCATTTCGTCGCCGGCAAGTCCCGTGGTGGAGTACGGCCATTGCCATTGCCATCCGTGATCGCCGTCGAGCTTTGCAACACTTTAAGAGGCACCTGTCCGTCGCCAGCCTTACTACCTTTAAACGCCTTCGCGCTAAGGCCCGTTATTTAATCAAACAGAGCAAGCGGATATGTTGGGAACGATTCGTTTCTTCCCTTGGTTCCACTGTCCCTCTGTCACGGGTATGGGCTACACTTCGCTCTCTCCAAGGTTGCCATCGGCAGTCCACCCTCCCAGGCCTTCACCTCCCAGATGGCATTTGTACGGACCCATTAGTTATCGCAGAACATCTTGCGACCCATTTTGCAGTGGCATCAGCGTCAGCCTCCTATCCAGCTGCTTTCCTTCATCAAAAACAGCAGGCTGAAGCTCTCACCTTATGTTTCACCACTTCAGTCAGAATCTTATAACGAACCTTTTATTGAATGGGAATTTCTTTCTGCTCTATCTTCTTCTCATGATACGGCCCCTGGCCCAGATTCCATTCATAACCAACTGCTTCAACATCTCAGTGCTTCACAACGGCAACATCTTCTTCGGGTGTTTAACCGTATCTGGCTCCAGGGTGACTTCCCTTCTCAGAGGAGGGATAGCATTGTGGTTCCAGTCCTTAAGCCTGGTAAGAACACCCTATCTGTTGACAGCTATCGGCCAATTAGTTTGACCAATGTTGTTTGTAAGTTACTTGAATGGATGGTAGCCCGTCGGCTCACTTGGGTCCTCGAATCTCGGGATCTATTGTCCCCTTACCAGTGTGGCTTTCGAGAGGGACGATCTCCAATCGATCATTTACTTCGCTTGGAATCCGCAGTTCGGCAGGCTTTTTCCCAGCGCCGCCATTTGGTTGCAGTGTTTTTTGACCTTCGCAAGGCCTATGACACGGCCTGGCGCCATCACTACTTACTAACCCTTCATCAGTGGGGTCTTCGGGGCCCACTCCCGATTTTTATCCGCCAGTTCCTGATCCATCGGTCATTCAGAGTTCGAGTTGGTACTGCTTTTAGTTCTCCACGGACCCAGGAGACGGGCATCCCACAGGGTTCTGTCTCGCGTGTCCTTCTTTTCCTCATTGCTAACGATGGACTTGTGGCCTCTGTCGGTCCCTTGGTCGCCCCTGCCCTGTATGTGGATGATTTCTGCATTTGGGTTAGTTCCTCCTCGATGGCATCTGCAGAGGCAGCTCCACGTGGCTATACGGCGTGCCTCTGCATGGACCCTCTCACACGGGTTTCGTTTCTCTCCTTTAAAATCGCGGGTGGTCCACTTCTGTCGCCGTACTACAGTACACCCTGATCCAGAGCTCTATCTCGCTGCACAACGATTGCCTGTGGTTTCACAGTTTCGTTTCCTGGGTCTTCTTTTCGACAACAAGCTCACTTGGCTGCCCCATATCAGACTCCTGAAGGTAGGATGTTTCCGTAAACTCAATGTCCTTCGCTTCCTTGCCCACTCCTCTTGGGGTGCGGACCGTTCCCTCCTCCTCCGTATTTATCGTGCTCTAGTTCTGTCTCGTTTGGACTATGGTTGTCAAGTTTATGGTTCAGCTGCTCCTTCCACACTGCACGTGCCGGATCCAGTCCACCATCGTGGTATCCGTTTGGCCACCGGTGCCTTCCCTACTAGCCCTGGTTGAAGCTGGTATCCCACCCCTTTCTGTTCGGCGGTCCCAGCTTCTGGTGTCCTATATCCTCAGTATCCGTTCTTCTCCCACTCATCCTTCCTATTCTATCCTGTTCCCAGACCATGGACGTCGCCCACCCGACTCCCGCCCTCGGGCGGGTTTACCGGTTGGGCTGCGCCTTGCGTCTCTTTACCGTGATTCTCAGCTTCCTTCTTTGTCCTGTCTTCCTCGCTCCCTCCCCTCCACCCCTCCTTGGTTAGTTCCTCGGCCTCGTATTCGGATGGATCTCCGCCGCGGTCCGAAAGATTCCATCCCCCCGGTGGTGTTCCGTTCCTTTTTCCGCCAAATTTTATGGGAGTTTCGGGATGCTGTTGTTTTTTGCACTGATGGCTGTAAATCTGCTGATCGTGTTGGGTATGGCTTCAAGTCCTCTGTTGGAACGGAAAATCATCTGCTGCCACCTACATGTGGGGTGTTTACTGCGGAATTGATGGCAATTTCCCGGGCCCTTACCTTTATTAAACAATCCCAACACAACCGCGTTTTGTTATGTACGGACTCGATGAGTGGCCTTCTTGCTATTGACCGCTGTTTTTCGCGCCATCCCTTGGTCTCTGCCATCCATGACCATCTCGCTGATATTCACTGTGCTGCTTGTTCCATTGACTTCCTATGGGTCCCTGGCCATGTGGGTATCCCGGGAAATGAGCTCGCTGATCGTTTGGCTGGGGGAGCAGTTACTTACCCCCCGTTTTCTGTAACCCCTCCTGCAGCGGATTTACGGCTTCACATCAAATCCCACTTGGCACAGTCATGGACCAATTCTTGGGAGGCTACTCCACTGTCTAATAAACTTCGTGCAATTAAGGTGACACCAGGCCCATGGCGTTCTTCCTTTCGCCTCTCCCGAAAGGACTCGACCACACTGTGTCGTCTCCGCATTGGCCATACCAGGCTGACCCATGGTTTTCTTTTGCGTGATGAGCCACCCCCGTTATGTGGTTGTGGAGCCTTCCAGTCAGTGGCCCACATTTTAGTTGACTGCCCCCCTTCTTTTGGCTCTGCGTGCTAAGTACCGACTCCCCCACACTTTACCTTTGATGTTGGCTGACGATTCCCGGATGGTCTCTCTGGTTCTCGGTTTCCTCCGGGAGAGTGGTTTTTATTCTCAGTTTTAAGGTTTTTAATCTCTCTGGTGTTGGGGCAGGGCGGTGAGTGTTTGGGTGTCTCCCACTGTAGGCAGTGTTCAGAGATTCCCGATTCACCTCCCTGACCGGAATCCTCTTTTCTTCCCCTTTTACTCTTTCTTAACCCCTTTTTTATAAGGCTTGGTTAGTCTTTCTATTCCCATACGTATTTTCTGCATTATAGCAGTTGCACCTTTTAAGTCACATGTGGTCTTGCCTATGCTGCTTCAGCATAGTGTTGGGTTCGTTCTCTTGCCGACTTCCCTCATTTGTTTTTTACCAATGACAACGTGACTGCCCTTTTACGTTTTTCCCTTTTTCCGTTTTATTGTTCTGACTTTTCTGAGATGTCCCGTTAGCAGAATGGAGTATATTTGAAACAAGGGACTGATGATCTTGCTGTTTGGTCCCTTAAACCTCAAACAACCAACCAATCTGAACAGTCGATGAGTTGACAGCAACCTTGGTCACATTCCTCCATTTTCTGTTCACCCTATGTCCATTATCGACTGGAATATCCGCGGCATTCGCTCCAATCGGGATGAATTGTCGATCCTCTTACGATCCTGCTCGCCGGTCATCTTCTGTCTTCAGGAAACAAAGCTGCGTCCCCATGACCGCTTTGTTCTCCCCCATTTTCAGTCTGTCTGATTTGATCTCCCCTCTGTTGAAGGCACTCCAGCACATGGACTCAGGATTCTTCTCCATGATACTCTCCATTATCACCCAATCCCCTTGAACACTTTCTTCCAAGCTGTTGCTGTCCGTCTGTCCCTTTCTGGATATACCTTTTCTCTTTGTACTGTATACATTCCATCGTGCACACCAATGGCACGAGCTGATCTCCTTCATCTTCTTGGTCAGCTTCCACCGCCCCCCCCCCCCTATTTGCTGGTTGGGGACTTCAATGCCCACCACCCGCTTTGGGGATCTCCACATCCTTTTTCGCGTGGCTCACTATTGCTAGACGTCTTCCACCAAGCGGATCTAGTTTGCCTCAACTCTGGGGTCCCTACATTTTTGTCTGCCTCCACGACAAATTTCTCTCATTTGGACCTTCCGGTCGGTACTGTTCCGCTAGCTCGGCGCATCGAATGGTTCGCCCTTGATGATACACACTCGAGTGACAACTTTCCACATGTCCTTCGATTGCAGCCTCAACTGCCATATATGCGCCCGAGATGCTGGAAGTTTGCCCAAGCCGATTGGACACTTTTTTGGTCTCTAGCGACATTCGATGACCGTCACTTCCCCAGCGTCGACGATGAGGTCACACATATTACCAACGTTATTCTTACAGCTGCGGGACGTAAAATACCACGCACCCCGAATTGCCCCGACGCCCCCCAGTTCCATGGTGGAACGAGGCATGCCGTGACGCAATACGTGAGCGGGGACGTGCTCTTCGCGTTTTCCGCCACCATCCTACTTTGGACAACTGTATCCGCTATAAGCAGTTCCGTGCGCGATGCCGTCGCGTCATCCGCGATAGCAAGAAGGCAAGCTGGAAATTCTATACTAGCTCATTTAAAACCTTCACTCCCTCCTCGGCAGTTTGGAGTCGGATTCGACGGTTATCTGGCGCGCCTAGTTTCTGCGCGGTCTCAGGGCTCACTGTCGCGCATGATACATTAGTGGACCCCGTCGCAATTTCTAACTCATTGGGTCAACACTTTGCTGAGATTTCGAGCTCTTCAAATTACCCGCCAGCGTTTCTCCCGAAGAAACATGCAGCGGAAGTGCAACCTCTTGCTTTCTCCTCTCAAAATCGCGAAAACTATAATACTGTTTTCTCCACTCGGGAACTCCGACATGCACTCTCTTCTTCTCGCTCCTCCGCCCCAGGACCGGATTGTATCCAAATGTTGCTGCATTTATCACACCATAGTCTGCGTTACCTCCTTCGCCTTTATAATCGAATTTGGACCGACAGTACTTTTCCCAGACGATGGCGGGAAGCTATCCTCGTTCCTGTTCCGAAACCTGGACAGGACAAACAACTCCCCTCTAGCTATCGCGCCTTAGTACGCTCGAAATTGGACTATGGAAGCATAGTTTACTCCTCTGCTCGGCTGTCTATTCTTCAGCGTCTCGACTCTAAACGTAATACACGGTGGTGGATAGTGTCTGGAGCTTTTTACACCATCCCTATGAAAAGGCTTTATGCTGCGACTGCTGAACCTCCGCTGTCCAATCGGCGAGCTGTCCTGAGTCGTTACGCTAGCCGTCTGTCTTCCATGCCTGCTAATCCGGCCCATGACATTTTTTTCGACGCCTCCTTGGATTTAGGGTATGCAGGGCGCCCTTCCTCCCTACTACCACCGGGAGTCCGCTTCCGTCAACTGCTCCATTCTCTTTCCTTCCGCTTTCCTAAAACCTTATTGACAACTTGGGGTACAGCACCGCCTTGGCTCCGTCCCCGGATCTGCCTGCTCCGTGACCTTTGTCGATTTCCCAATGATGGTACCCCTACACTTGTTTATCGTCGGGCATTTGCTGCTCTATGTGCACAAATGAAGGAAGCCACATTAATTTACACTGATGGCTCAAAAACATGGTTTGGTGTAGGGAGTGCCTATATTGTTGGCGACACCCCAAATCGATTTCGGCTTCCCGACCAGTGTTCGGTTTATACTGCGTAGATTTACGCTGTTCTCCAGGCTGTCCAATACATCCGCCGCCATCAGCGGATACCGTATGTTATCCCGATTCTCTCAGCTCTCTCCTCAGTCTCCAAGCTGTTTACCCTGTCCACCCTCTGGTCCACCGGGTTCAGGACTGTGTGCGATTGCTCCACCAGGGGGGCGTCTCGGTGGCGTTCCTCTCGATCCCAGGACACGTTAGTATCTATGGAAATGAGGCGGCCGATATAGCGGCCAAGGCTGCAGTCTCTCTTCCTCGGCCAGCTATTCCGTCGCTTCCCTTCACCGATCTACGGAGCGGTTTATGTCGCAAAGTTGCTCATTTATGGCATGCGCATTGGTCAACACTTCCCAATAATAAATTGCGGGAAGTGAAAGCTCTTCCTTGCGCTTGGACTTCTTCCTCCCGAACGCGTCGTCGGGAGGAGGTAATTTTAGCTAGACTCCGGATAGGGCACTGTCTTTTTAGCCATCGACATCTTTTAAGCGGCGATCCTCCCCCACCCTGTCCCCACTGCTCTCAGCTGTGGACGGTAAGAGACCTTTTAATTGAGTGCCCCTATTTTAATCCGTTACCCTCCCGTATACAGCTGTCGTCTGATATATCGTCCATTTTAGCAGATGACACGCGCTCAACCGATCGCGTTCTCGAGTTTATTAGTGGCAGTGACATGACGTCAGTCATTTGAAGATCTTTTTGGGGACAACAACCCCCTTTCCGTGGTGGTTTTTTAAGCTTTCCTTCTGCTTTTAGTTTCTCCAATTTTTTGAGTTTCGTTCCCATTGCTGCTGGTCTCCATTTTCGTTTTTTACCTTTTTCTAAGTCACAGACCGGGCGCTAATGACCATAGCAGTTTTGCGCCCTAAAACAAAAACAAATAAAAAAAAAGCAAGTTGTTCTGTGATGATTGTGGAATCCAATTAGGATCACGTAAAACTCCATTCCTGTTCTTTCCCTGTTTACGATTTCATTGTAGCTGCTTCAGTTTCATTTTTGCCTTCGCCTTCATTGTGGCCATCATGTTAATGGTTACTGACGTATTTCTTCCGCCTCATAAGCTTTCTAAATTTACTATTTTACACATAAAAAGATTTGTATCTGTTCCGATTTTTCTTGTAGTTCCTTTCTAGTTCTTTCCTTGGATACGTAATTCTTCCTATTGTCAACACCTTCTACCACAAATGCTGGAATATTGGCTCTTTGAGCTTCACCCTTTGTTTGGTAGAGGCATCCAAGGAAGACTAAAACCTGGCTTTTCCACGATTTCCGACGTTTTCTATTTATTTAGGCAGGCCTCATTACTTCTAATTTTTGACCACTATTTTTATCGCACTCACCACTTTTTACTCTGCGTTCTAGTATCTCTCTTCTGCCCAGATTTTCATCTTCAAACTAGCTTACGTATAAGCATTCTGGTCTTCCCGCTGTCGTACAGTGTTATAATTTTGCGGTACTATATGCGCATATCTTTTTGTAGATACATCTGCCAAGCCATAAGCTTTTTTCATTTCCTTAACTGCTACTTATCCAACAAAGCAGCAGACTAGGAACTGCACGTCCACAGGAACGAAACAGAGCTTCGCCATCTGTCGCCCAAATGAAGTACGAATAATTCTTGGGAGGACAGTATCGTTCAGGAAGCATATCAAAAATCGTCTTGGGGAAAAAACCAATGGAACAATCAGATCCAGAAACTATTCGGTAACAACTAGCGATCGTCAGCAGATATGCTTCGAACTTTAGTGCTCAGTTCAGTGTTCCCTGCGGCTGCATATTGTGCTCTGGTGTAGTTGAACGGCCCTCCCGAAGAAAGACACTCTGTGAGCTCAATACAAGCATCACGAACATCTCTGGTGCATAAAAGCTACTTTAATACACTAATATCCAACACTGCGCCACGTAGCTACTCTGTTAAGGAGACAGTAAGTCCTCACGAAAGAATGTTCCAAAATAATGAGTAAACCTCAAGTTCCCATCGATGAAGGTAGTCCTGGGTTGCCGACAAACAGTTACAGAAATCCACCCCTAGGACTGACTCTCCCGGCTGCTGATAGCAAATTCGCCATTGACCCTATACAGATACCGAAGGGTTTCGAAACCCCCGCGGCGTGAATGGAAGACGTAATTCGCATCCGACGTGGACACAGGACAACCTCCACAAACAGGGTTAGCAGTGCAGCCAAAGGTGTCACAGTGGAGCAACGAACTAGTGTGTTCGGCATATTCGCGAGGAGTGTGGATCACTCAAGTACGCTCAGACTTCAAACCACATTTTCGTAGCTTGACCACACAAGGAGACTGAGCAAACACACTGTTGTTATATGCTAATGACCAGTGTGTTTTTTTATGTATTCCTGTGCTTGTACTTAGGATTATATTTCATGTGTAGTGTTATACGTTAATTACGTAAATTCTGAAGTTTACTGTTTTTTTATAATATCAATACGAGTAAAAACCATTAGCCACAAGTATGAAAAAATAATAGGTCGGGAACGGCTCGAGCGTGTTGGGTGACGCGTTATCGTAGTATTCGTAATTGTCAACAAGGTTCGTGTGAAAGAAAATGGTTGAAAAATAAGCTGGAAATGTATTCTTGTATGAAAATCTCGGTGAACGAAATGTGACTATCAATTTGACAGTTGTGCTGCAGCATGTATTCCTAATAACAAATTGTGCATCGGATGTCGATATTTTTGCGAAAAAGAACACCATTGAAAGCGATATAATCATACCTTTGGTGGGTTGCGGGATTTCATTTCAGTACGCGGTAATTTTGTGTGTTCCAAACATTCAGTTGAACAGTTCGTGGTTTATTTCTTTTGGAAAAAAGGCCACCACTGAAACTATGAAATATCGGTCGGCGTACATGCAGTGCATGCCTATGATATGATGGAATCACCCGGAGTGACTGAGTGTAGACAGTGTTCGAAGAAAAGTGGAATAAGGATTACGCAATAAAAACGTTCTGTTAAACCAGTTGAGAGAAACGTGCTAAGCTGTACTGTGAAACAGTGCGCTTTTTCTTCTCCTTCTCGCAGTGCTTTGTTACGACGACCTTCACAATCCAACCATTCCGTAGATCAAAATGTGCGAAATACTGTAATAAATGTTACTGTCCTCATAGATCTAGCTACTGGAGAGGTCTTCCTCAAAACGTGTATTACTGATTCCAACCGATTTACCCACTGATTTTGACTTCAATTCCCACATTCTGTTTACCATAACATATGTCGGAGAATTGGGAGGGGGAAGCAGATGAATAGAAAGGAGACGGATAGAGTGTGGGATAAGGGATGTACAGGGGGTGAGGGCACAGTGGAAACAGATACGGGGAGGGGAGGAGGAGGAGGAGAAGGAATTAAAACATATATCCAATTCGTCAGTTCGCTAGTTGGATCAACTTCTTGTTCCCTACATCCATAGTGAGGAGATTTCTAGGAAGCAGAGATCGTGGAGGAAGGACAACACATAATAATGAAGAGAAGAGACGTCAGCGGCCACCTAATATTTCTAGAAGAAACAATATTTTGCCTTATTTCACACGGCCCAACGATTTAATACACGCCAGACACCTCAACCAAAAATTGTTTAATACCGAGAACGTTTCTTTCTGGTAATCTATAGCGGATTAAACTTCGGCAGTCACTCCGAGTTTTAGATTGCAAGCAGTGTCAGATATCGCGAAGCGTTCCGTGTGGATGCCAGGTGCAGAGGGCGCTAGAGTCGCTACGTGACGCTCTGCTGCACTCCGTAGTATCCCATTAACTCCAGTCGTGTTTACTGTGGCAGTTCGGCCTCGTGGCTTTCGTTTCGCGTGGGAATCTTAGCTTCAGCAGCCGCGCCATTGCGTTCGTTGGTGATACGGTTTGTCGTATTCCGCCACCAGTGTCCTGGGTCTGTATCTCATTGCTGTTTACTGTCTGTCGCTGCATTCCTTGGTAAGTACGGAAAATGTTTTGCTTGTGTCCTGCAAAGCGCGGTTGCGTTAGAGAAATTTGACTCTGTACTTGAGACGTTACAGCGATATGTGTTAAGGTTCGCTCCCGTAGCTGATGACGTAACAATTATTGACGTACTTCATGGGCACGCTAAGAGTAAGCTCAATCGTGCTGCCGATTTTTGCTTTCTGTAGTGAACGTTGGATGTCTTTAATTACTTCCAAAGAGAATATTCACTTGCATATTCGGGAGAACATCAAACGTTTCTCGCGCTGATGTACAGTTTGTTGCTCAAGTTTACAATTCTTCTTAAAACAAATGTTACTTCAGCGCGTATGTGTTCGATTATTGGTGCCTTTCGTATTACCCGCTGAGGCAGCCGGTAACACCGTAATTGCTCTGCGTAGTCAACATTGCAGAATGTTTCTTCGCTGGCTCCACGTAGATGATGAATCACATTTGACAACGATGTTGTAACTGGTGTGTCATTGGCATCTGTAATAGCAACTAATGAACAGTATACATGTTGAGCCAGTTCCCTTTTGTACGAATAGATGCTACGTGGAGAACTGAACGTCGAAGAGTGGAAGTGGGGGGGGGGGGGGGGGGTGTTGAACTGTGTTCGCGTAAGATAGCGGTTGTAGTTGGATACAAACGAGCCCGTTTACGAAGTTTACAGTGCAGTAGACAGATGCAAATCTATTGTGCTTACATTCTTTTTCGTGGTGCCACAGTTCGCTTCGTAGTTTTGGAGTGAGTGAAGGGACTGATAGTGTAATAATTCTAATACCAGATACAGAACCACAGAACATGGGTGTACGAAGCCAGCCCTACGATCTGAATCGTTCTTCTTGTCGATTCTCTGCAGAGAGCTGCTTTTCGTTCGCGCTATAGGTCACATTGATGGTTTCAATAACTGCTGTTTTCTTTGAAGGTAAGCGAACGTGTTGTGTACAGACCCTGGCCAGAACGTGAGATTGGTTGTGGCGTCAGATCGATCTGTAGCGTAGCTCCAGGTCTAGGTTACGTTGAAAGGTATTTTCGTTGACTTCAACTGGACCGACAGCAAAGGCAGATTAGAAGTAATGGTAACAGCCTGACCTGTAGTTTGGCCTAATGTTTACGTTAGCGCCATATGTCAACGCATTTTGTGATGTTTAACGCAGTTTGCATCATAAAAGTGCTGCCGAAATTTGGGAAACTTTGACTTTTCCATAACCTGTGTTTCGATGCATATTACGGCTGGGCGCTCACGCACACAGTGTACATAAACGAAGCCAGGTGCAATTTGCATCTTCAACGTAAAATTTGAGAAGCTATGATCGAACTCTTGTAGCAGTACCGCAATCATGTAATATCCAGGAAAGCAGTAAGATATAGAAATGGCTTGAAAAGAGCGAATCGTAGTTCTGATAAAATCTTAGTAATGAGAGATACTGAGAATAATGGCTTAGAATTTTGTACAGTTTAATCAGTTTCCCGAAAAAACAAATATGCCGTCCTTCACTACAGTTCTATTATGTTTTCCGTTAACTTACTTTCAGTTCCAGAAAATAGGCATCTCGCTGATTCTAGTTTATACATTGGCAATGTATTCGCAACATTCAAGGCTTTCAAATATCGCTTGGACGTCCGTCAAAATGAGAGTAAAATGTGTTCGCGAGCGAATGTTTACATTCACGGAGTTGGCCGACAGAAATATCGTTCGAAACTACGTGCCGCCCTATTACATTTTAAGACGGTTCTTTGATCAACTTAGATTCCGAAAGTATTGCGGTCACGACATGTTTTTGATGTGTTACCACTAACATTTTCTGTTAGCGCACATGTACTGGATCTGCCACGATTCGAACACAAAAGTCGATATTATTTTCACTGTTGTGTATATACCAGACACAGCATACTTCGCCTACGCTACAATACTTTTTGGCACAAATTACAGCAACGGCGAAGTGCTGCAAATCAAAAATTTTGACGTGTTACCACATAGAAAATACACTATATATAATTAATCTTTCTGGCTTTTAGCTTTGAATATTTACACCTGCTAGAGATGATCTGTTCGGGATACGGACTAGTAGGTTGGTTGAACACTTTCCGGTAGACATGGAAAAACGGGCAAAAGTTGGGCCGAAGAGAGCATATTTCCATAGGAGAATGATTGGATTCCAATGAGGTAAATTACTTGCTTCCCATGTTCATTTACTAGTGCACAGCTTGAAAACATTGCTCTTCCATTTGAGTAAACGATTACCGAGAATATATTCACAAAGCTCTATTGGTTAGAGACCTTACTTCGTTCAAGTTGGATTAATGATACTCTCTTTAATGTAGCATACTGCAGGAATACTGGGTTAAATGAAAACATGCAAACCCCCCAGGGGCTCAGCATTCATTTGCTGGGTACGGGCTTGGCGACCCCGGGGTTCCTGAGCTGGGGACTGGTAAGCGCCGCCAGTCCCCTGTCACCGTAAGCTCTGAGCATACTTCAGCGACCACCGTGTGGCGCGGCGGTGGAACGTTGTGTGTCTCAGGGAATGGGGATCTTGGCTTGACCGCCCGGATCGCGAGGACGGAATAAACCTCTCTAAAAAACCCCTCAATCTCAAGGTGTGCTGCGCGCCGATGAGATGCATGGCTGTTGAGGTGGAACAGTCGTTAGCGGGCAACCTCTGGGGAGCCTGCCGCACCTCAGTTGTATAAGGCTTACCTAGGCACGCGGGGCTCTGTCTAGGTGGACTCCTAGTTCCCTAGCTGCTCGTGGGACCGAGATGGAACTCTCGAAGTTTTCTTCTTCTCCTCCCAGCGGAAAGGGTGGGCCGCTGGTAGGTTCTAACACCCAATCTCACAAGAGGGCTCGTGTAGCCAGTCCTCCTGATTCAGGTAGTAACAGAATGCATGCTGCTTCGCAGAATGTGTTTCTTATAATTAAAAGAAAAGATGGGAGTTTCGAAAAAGTTTCGCCATTTTACATCCAGAAAGGCTTAGAAGGTATTGCTGGTACATTAAAATCTGTAAAGCGCTTGCGAAATGGCACCTTGTTGGTTGAAACATCTAGCTTCCAGCAAGTCCAGAACCTTCAGAAGGCACAATTTCTTGGGGAGTTTGCGATTGAGACTGAATTTCACAACACCTTGAACTACAGCAAGGGTGTTGTGACTTGCAGAGATCTCGTTGATATTCCCCTAGACGAACTGAAGGCTGAATGGTCCCGGGAAGGAATTGTCGACGTGCAACACGTTATGAAACGGGTGGATGGTGCTCTCCTGAAATCTGACTCGTTCATCCTTACGTTTAACAGCACCAAATTGCCCGAGCATGTGAAGGCAGGTTTCCTGCGTCTCAGTGTACGGCCTTATTACCCCAACCCCATGCGGTGTTTTAAATGCCAACGCTTTGGACACACTACTCTCGGCTGTAAAGGGGAAGCCACTTGTGGGAACTGTGGTAAAGCTGCCCATGAGGGAGTTGGTTGCTCCTCTCCTCCCAAGTGTGTCAACTGCTCTGGGGATCACCCTGTGTGGAGTAGGGAATGTAGAGTTTTCCTTGAGGAACGGAAGATCCAGGAACTTAAAACCACCAAACGCATCCCGTACGGTGAGGCAAAGAAAATTTACAAGTCCCTGCAGCCGCCCACGTTCGCTGCTTCCTTTTCTTCCGTTCTGAAACAGCCAGTCTTGAAAACTGATGCCGCTACACAAACGGAGGTTGCTACTGTCAGCACTAGCACCTGCGTTTGTCAATGTACGTGTGCTGCTGCTGTTCCTGTGAAGCCTGCTGCTCCTCCCCGGCCTTCTGACCAGGCCGTGGTAGGTGACGTCGTGGAACTTCCTGCCCCTTCCCAGGTCCAATCTTGTGCAATGCCCAGCGCTGCTACACCCCCTACTGCTTCTGAGGTTTTGGCTCCACTGCCACCTCAGGCCAGAAAATCGAAGCCCAAACCAAAGGTGAAGACTCGACCACTCAAGGAGACTGAAGTTCTACAGTCTGCTGATGTTGACGTCATTCTTTCTGACGTCTCTCTCGACTCCTCTTCAGAGGCGATGGAGGTTGATGTCAGACTGGGGCAATCATCTCGCCCCAAACCTGAGCCTCCACCTGTTGTGGGCTCTCCTCCCCGACAGAAAGTGAGAATGAAGGTACTCCCACCCTGATCAATGGCTCCCATTATACAGTGGAACATGAATGGATTCCGGGCACATGTGGAGGAACTGCACCTCCTAGCACGGCAACGCCCCCTGTGCTTGTGTTTACAGGAAACACATCTAAAACAATCTGATGCTCCTGTACTCAGGGGCTATACGTTGTATCGTAAAGATGACCTGACTGGAGACAGAGCCAAAGGCGGAGTCGCCGTGTTTGTCAATAATGACCACCACTCCTCTGCTCTCCCCCTGGATACTGACCTGCAAGCAGTTGCAGTTGAAATTCATTCCCGTCGAAGGCTTACTGTTTGCTCCCTTTATTTACCCCCTCTGGATGCAATGACCTTAGACGCTCTCACAGGTCTTATCGAACAACTCCCCCGCCCCTTTCTCCTCCTGGGAGACTTCAATGCCCATCATGTGCTGTGGGGCTCCACTTCTCTTTGCACTCGAGGTCGAATTTTGGAGAGCCTCCTAACATCTCAAGTGTTGTGCATCCTCAACACAGGTACTCCAACTCATTTCTCTGCTGCTACTGGGTCATTCTCAGCCATTGACCTATCTTTCTGCTCTCCCGCCCTCACCGACTCTGTTCACTGGGAGGTCATTGACGACCTTCATTCCAGCGATCACTTCCCCATCCGCATTCATCTCCTGGATGGTGTATTGCTGGAGCAGAGGCCGCCATCGTGGATGATTGGCAGGGCTAACTGGCCTCTGTTCACTCGATTGGCTGTCTTTGAACGCCACAACAGCGTACAGGAGTGGGTGGATCACATCACACTTGTGATCCATCATGCTGCTGACCTGTCCATACCACAGTCTTCTGGCCCTCCTAAGCGGCGCCTTGTGCCTTGGTGGACGGAAGAGTGCCGTTCAGCCATCCGGGACAGGCGTGCGGCTCTTCGCCGATTTAAATGCCGCCCAACAGCAGTCAATCTTACCGCCTTTCGCATCGCGAGAGCCAGGGCACGCCGTGTCATTAAAGAGAGCAAGAAAAGGTCATGGCAGGAGTTCCTGGACTCCATAAACCGTTCCACTTGTTCCACAAAAGTATGGGAAACCATCCGGAGGATTTCCGGTAAACGCAGCCGTCTACCAATAGCTGCAGTCCTGAACCAGGGATGCCTCCAAACAACACCCAGCGCCATTGCTCAGACGCTGGCAGAGCATTTTGCACAAAGTACTGCCACTGCAACCCAGGATCCAGCATTTCGTCGCTACCGTGCGACTGTCGAACGAGCGAAGTTGGACTTTCGGTCGAACAGTTCTGAGGCCTACAACTCCCCTTTCTCCATGTGGGAACTTGAATCGGCACTTACTGCGACTTCTGACACTGCCCCAGGTTACGACCGCATCCGGTACTCCATGCTTCGCCATCTGCCAGCGGTGTCAAAGGAAATCCTCCTCGAATGTTTTAATCTCATATGGCAGACTGGAGTGTTCCCCACCTCGTGGAGGGAGGCAATCCTCATCCCTCTAATCAAACCAGGAAAGGACCGCACATGTCCCAGTAGTTATCGTAGTATCGCCTTGACAAGCTGTGTCGGAAAGACCCTGGAACGGATGGTTAACCGTCGTCTGGTCTGGCTGCTAGAGACCAGGCAGCTCCTTAGCCGCTTTCAGTGTGGATTCCGAAAATTTCGGTCCACAGTCGACAACCTGACACTCCTCGAGGCGGCTATTCAGCAGGCTTTCCTCCGTCAGCATCACTGTATCGGTATCTTCTTTGATATCAGTAAGGCATATGATACTGCTTGGAGACACTGTATTCTTGCACAACTGCATCAATGGGGCTTTCGTGGCCGCCTCCCCATTTTCATTCGGTCTTTCCTGTCTCAGCGGTTTTTTCGGACCCGCGTTGGTAACACGCTGTCTGATCGCTTTGAGCAAGAGAACGGTGTCCCCCAGGGCAGTGTTTTAAGCGTTACCCTCTTTTCCATAGCCATCAGCAGTATAACGTCTACAGTGAGGAGTCCAGTACAGTGGTCCTTATTTGTGGACGACTTTGCTGTTTTCTGTTCCTCCTCCAGTGTTGCAACCGTGAGCCGTCAGTTGCAGCTAACAGTGCGGCGGTTAGAGGAGTGGGCTGCAAAGACAGGTTTTCGGTTTTCTGCCGATAAGTGTGTTGGTGTTCATTTTAATCGTTCTCGTCGTCTTTTTACTTTGCCTGCCTTGCATTTGGGGGATGTTGTCCTACATTTTAGAGACGCAGTGCGGTTTCTGGGCCTAATTTTTGACTCCAGGTTGTCATGGCTGCCACACCTACGTGACTTGAAAGCCAGATCCCTGAAGGCACTGAACATCCTCAAGTACCTCAGCCACAGGTCTTGGGGAGCGGACAGGGCGCGTCTCCTTCAGTTTTATCGGGCTTTCGTGCGTTCACGGCTGGACTATGGGTGCACAGTATATGGGTCAGCGAGGCAGTCTTATTTGCGGATCCTTGACGCTGTCCACCATGCTGGGATTCGACTGGCCACGGGTGCTTATCGGACCAGTCCCATACCCAGTCTCTGTGCTGAGGCTGGCGAGCCGCCACTTACCATCCGGCGGCAGCTCCTTCTGGTGCGCCAGGCTTGTAAGTTTCTTGCGGCTCCCAGCTCGCCTGCTCACCGCCTTGTTGCCCATCCACCTCTGGACCGCCTTTTTTCCCACCGTCCCCGGGCTACGTTGCCATTTGGGATCCGTGTGCAACGTGTTCTAGAGTCGCTCGGTGTGGAGTCTGTACAACCCCAAATCCAGGGTTTTGACCGCCTGCCACCCTGGTTACTGAAGAGGCCCAGAGTGATTTTAGATTTATTGCAGTACAAGAGAGGTTGCACTCCTGCCATCGTTTTTCATGCAGCATTTTCTGCTGTTTTATCTGAGCACCACGACTATGTAGCGGTTTTTACGGATGGGTCGAAACAAGGGGATTCCGTTGGTTGCTCAGTTGTTTTTCCGGATCGTGTCCTTAAGGTCCGACTGCCTCAGACGTTTACGGTCTTTGATGCAGAATTGTCTGCGATCTTGCGGGCGCTGGAGCAGATGAGACGTTCTTCCTCTCCTAAATTTCTTGTCTGTTCCGATTCCCTCAGTGCCCTTCAATCATTGCACCATTTGTATCCGGCAGATAAAGTAGTCCAAACCATCCAGGATGCCCTCCTCCGACTACAGCGACTGGGGAAGGTTGTCGCTTTCTGCTGGGTTCCGGGGCATGTTGGCATTGCTGGGAATGAAAGGGCAGATCTCGCAGCCAAGGAGGCGTGTCTTGATCCACACGTATCACAGTGTGCTATCCCCGTGCACGCACTCACCTCGCTGTTGAGCTCCCGAGTCATGTGTCGGTGGGAGGACGAGTGGCTGGAAGTGACTGACAATAAGCTCCGTCTAGTCAAGCCCACAACGCGTGTGTGGTGTACTTCCTTTCAGCCCCATCGACGGGACGAGGTTCTCCTCACTTGGCTTCGAATAGGCCACAGCCCTATGCGGCATGGCTTCCTGCTCCGGCGAGAAGACCGTCCATTGTGTGGTGCTTGCGGCGTCCAGGTCACTGTGCGCCACGTTTTACTGGATTGCGTTTTATTTTCTGACCAGCGGGCCGCGGCTGACTTGCCAGCGGACCTGCCAACTCTTTTAGGCAACACTCGGACGAATGTGGATAAAGTTTTAAAGTTCTGTGCCATGTCAACTGTTTTTACAAAGATTTTAGGGAGAGGATTTTAATTTGCTCACTGTGTGACAAGCTCGCCCATATTTTATGTAAGTGGCCAGCCAATGACAATTTCCTGTGTCATTCTTGTTGCTATATTTTCCCTTTCCTTAGGTTTTACATTCTTCTGTAGTATTTTCCCTCTTCTTCTGCTTTCTTTGAGTATGTTTTTTCAGTTTTATTAGGTCTCTCCACATTCGTTCCTTTTCATGTGTGTCAGGGCGCTGATGACCTCGATGTTGAGCGCCCATAAACCCCAACACACACACACACACACACACACACACACACACAAAACATGCAATAAACCAAAACCAACAGTGTCTTTGAAGGCTGGCCCTCGGCAATCGCTGAGGTGACCTCCGCGTTTTTCGCCGTCATGAGTCTCTACCAATGGAAGGTTTGCAGCCCATTCCTTTCCAGTCCGTTTAGACTTGTTGCAAAGGACGACAATCCCTCCTATTGAGGAGCGATGCTGCTCATAAAGTATGACATGCATAATCAAATTATCTCCCTGACTACCCGACGTCAAGCTGTTGCAGTCCACATATTACCCTCACCGCCACAGAACGTTCGATTCCTCTCACTTCCCCTCTACAATGCCCTGTCCCGGTTCCTTGGTGGACTCAGGCATCGTGACACAATTCGCCCGCGCAGACGTGCTCCCTGCGTTTTTAACTTTCATCCTCCTACGGAAAACTAGGTTCATTATAAAAGGTTTTTGCATAGTCTCGTGTTCTTCGGGATAGCAAGATCTTTCCACAGTTCCACTCATCCTTCGATCGTTTGGGCCAGCCTCTGATGACTCTCTAGGGTGATCGTCCATTCCCCACTTTGCGGCCTGACTGCAGCAGACGATGTTATCGTGGACCCTGTTCCTATTTGACACCTCGGACCTCCATTTTGTGGATGTTTAGAGCTTTCACGACTATCACCCTGCCTTCCATCATCGGAAAAGAGCGGAAGCGTCTCGGGCGATCACTTCTGTTCTCCGAATCGTGAGCGCACAATGCCGCCATTCCTGTGGGGGAGCTATATCATGCTCTGTTCAACCCAATCGTTCGCCGCAGGGCCAGATGCCATCCACATTCTGATGTTGCAGCACCTTTATCTTGCGGGCAAGCACTTGGTGCTTAACACGTACAACCGCATCTGCACAGAGGGCACATTACCCGGACGTTGGTGTGACGCCACCTTCATACCCATACCTAATACCAGTAGGGACAAAAACCTTCCTTCTAGCTACCGTTCAATTTATCCTACCAGCTGGATTTGCAAGGTGATGGAACATACGATCCATGCCCGGCTGGTATGGTGGCTAGAGTCTCACAATTTACTCATGAACGCGTAGTGTGTGAACTGCAGGAAGGGATGCTCGTAATCCAATCTTCTTACTACGTCCACCCATGTCATGAATGGTTTTCTGCGGAAATCCCAGACTAGGCGTTGTTTTTCGATTTGGAGAAGGCCTAAGACACCTGCTAGAGAAATGGTATCCTATGGACTCCTTACATGTGGGCCGCCTGCCCGGTTTCCCTCAGGCATTTTTAAAAGATCGTGTTTTCGAGGTGCACCAAGAAAACGGTCTCTCTCAAGGTTCTGTCCTGAGTGTCGTCGTCGTCTTTGTCAGCAGGAGACAGGCCATTATAGGGTTAACGGGGATAGCAACCTCCGGCTCCCGTTTTCTTGACGATTTTTCCATCTACTGTAGTTCTTCACGGACCTGTCCCACTGAGGGGCGTCTTAAGCGATGTCTTGTTTGTCTTTACTCCTGGAT
Organism: Schistocerca nitens; assembly: GCF_023898315.1. Taxonomy (NCBI): domain Eukaryota; kingdom Metazoa; phylum Arthropoda; class Insecta; order Orthoptera; family Acrididae; genus Schistocerca; species Schistocerca nitens. Next base: position 1,072,518,814 of record NC_064615.1, on the reverse strand, counting down.
CATCGACAATACCTTTCGCTTTTCCACTCACAACCGTCTGTATGAATTTCTGGCGATGTAATTGGTTTCCCCCACCGTCTTCTCATCTTAAGCCTGTTGCCCTTCCGTTAGTTGAAACTACGAAGTTGCTAGGGCTCATGTTAGATAGGAAACACTGTTGGTCCTGCCATGTCTAACCTGGCAGCCCGCTGTACGCTGTTCCTGAATGCCCTATGTGACCTCAATGGTACTTTTTAGGGGTGCCAATCGAACCGCCCTCCTCCGTTTATACCGGTGCCTTGTCCGTTCGAAACTCGACTGTGCGTGCTTTGTGTATGCGTCAGCGTTGAGAAGGGTAAGAGTGATGGTCGCGCAATCTTGGCTTCGCGAAGCGGCCCATGGTAACCTTGGACTTCATTCGGTTCCTAAGGACACAACTCAAGCCTATGTCTATAGTTCTCAGTTTCACAACCTTCACATGGAACTTGTCGATAGTACCTTCTTATACACCGATGCCGATCGGTCTGGCCGTGGGGTCGGGTGTGCCTTCGTCAGCGATATCGGCTTCCGGCACCCTGCTCAGTATTTACAGTGGAGCCCTTCGCCCTGTATCAGGCCACGGAGTACATCTGGGGACCCAGGCTTCTCGATCGCATCCCCTGCTCAGACGCATCTGGCGCCCTTCAAAGTCTATGTGCGCTGTACAGCGCCCATTCTTTAGTGCAACGGGTCCAGGGAAACCGTCACATGCTAAGTATTCGTGGAGCCAGTGTGATGTTTCCGTGGGTCCCTGGTCATGTCGGTTTTTTCAGGAGACGAGGCTGCTGACACTGCTGCCAAGGCTGCAGTAATGGTACCTCAGCTCACTAGTTCCTATATTCCCCGTGATGATAGGTGTGTTGCCGTCTGTCAGGAGGTGGTGTCCCTCTCGCATCGCCAATGGTCCTCCCTTCACGCAACTAGGATGCATATAAGGCACTGCCTTTTTAGCCGTCGCCTTTTACTTCGTGGCGCTCCCCTAGCACCTCATGCACATTGCAACCAAGTTTTAACTCTCCGCTATTGACGGAACGACCACCTTTCAACCTTGGCATACCCGTGCGGGAAACGTCTGAGTTACCGGCCGTTTTAGCAAATGACTCGCGGGCTGTAGGCCGTCTTTTACTTTTCACCCGTCGTAGCAATATGGCGAAGAATATGTAATCTCCATGTTAGGCCGCCGTTTCTCTGTGGCGTAGCATATGGACCTTTCTCCACGTCCCTGTTCATAGCTGTGTTCTGTCGACTGGGTTTGATGTGCAGGCGTTTTTAACTCCTCTTTATTTTCGTGTAATACATTTCTGACATGGGCACGTAAGACCCTTTTTTCCCTCTTTTCCCTCTTTTTGCGTCCTAAAACAAAACAAAACAAAACGAAACCATAACATGGTGAAACAAGTCGTTGAACGATAAATGTGGTTGAATTATCTAGGAGACGGCTGATACGAGCAGCAGGTGGAACTTAAAGTGAATAACCACAAGAGTCATATTAATGGTTACTTCATGCGAACCATTCTCGCAGGGGTGTCGAATATAATTACGACTGTCTTTGTAATTTAAAAGAAAAGAATCGCTTGATGCATACAAACTCTTGTCTTGAAGTGTAAGCAAAACGTTCAGAAAAGTACAGTTTCAGCCGAGACACCAATGGCACTTGTGTGTGCTAGACACTGTTGCCTGGTTCTTCGGTGCTCATGAATTGGGGTGGAGGGAGTCCATGCTCGGCCCTGTACCGTCCTCTGTGCGGTGCCAGTACGGTGCTGACAGGGGGGGGGGGGGCGTGTGTCCAGAAGTTCCTCCCATTCAGTGTTGCGAGCTCCACTATTTTCACGCTACAGATGCCGCGAAGTTCCTTCATGGGGATTCACTTTACGTTCTATTTCAACCACCATTCAGCCTAAAGATAGTTTCTGTCTTTTTTCGACAGTTGGTCACGTAAAATCTGGAATGAGTATGATGAATTACTTTAGAATTACTTTTCTACTCGTAGGAGGTTCTGGTCTACCTCGCTGCTTAGGTGAAAGTGATCAGCACATCTTGTATTTCGGCTTCATATACCGTGAACACTGAAAGCATCAGGGTAATTCTACGGTTAACGTGTGTAAATGTAGACGTGGTATACTAAGAGGCTTGTGGTAAGAGACGCCTTGCAATAGAACGAAGACGAGAATTACAGGTGATGTGTGTCTCCGGATTCCTTAACATCTAAAGCAACCATGTCAAACGAGCTATAATTACTAGAAGCGTAAATATTTTTGTAGTACGTGTTCGTTAAGCAGTCTGAGAAAGTGATGTATAAATTCTATAAGTAAAAATTTTTTTGCGACTGCTTTGTCTCCACTTCATGAATGACATGAGGTGGGACAACCACGGCATATACAGACGGTGTAGTTCACGTTCTGTTTACCAATAGCACAAACGCCTAGTTGAAGGATGACAAGGGTCCTGTAGGTCTCTAGCAGAGTAATTGATGCAGCAGCACATCAAGATCTAGTTTGTGATTGCGTTGAAGAGAATGAGCAATTATTAGCTGGGAAAATCAAGAGCATTCAGCACCTGTAATCCCACTTGAGGATGGCAGCCAGTTGGGTCCCGGAAAGACGGAGTCGTCAGGACGATAACATTTGGTTGGTTGGTTGGTTGGTTGGTTGGTTTTGGGGAAGGAGACGAGACAGCGAGGTCATTGGTCTCATCGGATTAGGGAAGGACGGGGAAGGAAGTCGGCCGTGCCCTTTGAAAGGAACCATCCCGATAACATCCGGCCGCATACTCGTTAGGAATTAGGGAACAAGGGATTGCTGATGATATTTGGTAAAAATTTACTGGTTCTGAAGTCATACTGCGGGGCCTTAATGAAACTTAATACCAAGACAAGGATATTTAAGGGCAAGTATGCAGCGTAACCGAAAGAATCTACCTCAATGAAATCAGCAATATTAAGTCGGCCAGTTATATTTGCAGAAATCGCAAATAAATGTGTAATTTAGATTTAAGTGAGCAAGCAACAGTTGATGCTAGAATCGTAAGCGACAGCTCGGTTGACACAGGCCTTATAACTTCAGACAACATTGTCCATAGAATAGAGATGTGGTGCTACAATTTTATTACAATAGGAGAGCACATCGCAATGATGCTTTCTAAAGATGATAGATTTCAACCTGGTTGGCCATCTTCAGGATGAAAGTCCTGCAAGGGTAGAAACAGCAGAGCTACAGAGAGTATTAAAACGTTTGCCTCACAAGAAATGACGGAATGACGTAGCATTTACACGTATGGCTGCTGCTGGGAGCTCTTCGGCTGTTGCCGTGGTAGCGCGAGAGCAACTATGACTAATTGGAGTGGAAATGTCACGCTGTTTGAACCGACACCAAGACAGCAAATACGGATTATGTCAGCATCAGGAAATGGCAAACGCTTCACAATAAGGGAAATGTCGATGCTACATGGGATTTACGGAGTACTCGTAGGCCAGGTACGAATGTGTTAGGAGCTAAACCATCACAAGTTACCAGAGGAAGAGTCTTTAATGTTAAAAATAGACGAACATAGAGAATGAGAAAAGAAGCAGTATCTTCTACTGACATTAATAGAAATCGCAAAAACAACACCAATATTTTCCCGATGAAAAGAACTAAAGTAATGAAAGTACGAGGAAGTAAATTACATTAAAATACAGATGTCGTCGGCTATTTGCTAGAGAGCGTGCCCTAGTGTCTGTACTCGCCAGTGGAGTCGTTGTCAGGGCAAGCCATACGTTAAAAGCAACATGGAAATGGGAGCAAGTATTCAGGCAAATTTAACTTTCACCCCTCCCCCAAGCCTTTAGGTTAGTACTGTTGGATACTCTCCTGCTTTTCCCTATCAGCTGCCACAGCCCCAAATACCATTGGGCAACGTGTGTGCCCCTCAACCCTCCCCACCACTAGTCGAATATATCTTAAATACCGTGCTGTCAGTGTTGCGTATGAGATATGCCTCTCGACTTAGGACAATAAATCCTGCTAGAAAGGGTGGAGCGTGTTCTGCATTAACCATAGAGGACCGTACAGGTTTCCTGCCATTTTCAATCGCCTTCAACCGTATTCAGTTCCTTCCATATTCTGTGGTCACTGAAGTACATAAAGTTTCGTTGTTTGAGAGATAGCTGAAAGGGCAAACAGTATTGGGGTAGTCAAGAACTAGGCTGATAGAATGCCACGCAGTAACGAAGCTAATGGATTGGTTGTCGGTATGCTTACCTTCCATATTGTTAGATAGGACATCACTGCATCGATTTATCTTGGTAACATAGTTACAAGTGAACAGAAATGTGAAGGTGATACGTGAGTTACTTTAGCAGGTTGTTCCTATCGCAATTGTGCAGAGAGGATTTCACCTGGCAGCTGCAATTAATTGGAAACGCAGTTACTAATAATTTTAAGGATGCTCATACTTCTTTCTGACGACCCTGTAGTGACAGGGAGTGTAAGAAAGGTTTGTAAGCTTTGCTACTTCGTTATACATATTCTTCGCTGTCCATTATGAACTTAAAGTGATCTGAAGGTGGGAAATATTTGTTAGTGTTAGTGTTTAGTAACTGATATACCAGTCGTTCTTCGTCGAAGAATGGGCAGGTTTTGAGAGAGCTGTTCGGTTTCCATGTCGGGAAATTTGATTTCTCATTCCCACACCGATCTTTATCAAGAAAAGGTGGATATTCTGATCTACAAAATCAATTTTCATTTCCACTAAGATCCAAGACCTCATGAAATACAAAGCGACTGGATCAGTCTTATTCCTGTGTCGCGACACGACAGGGGGAAGTCAGGGCGTTTAAGGTCACGCTCCAATTTCCGAGCGATCGGCAGCAAATGCAGACAGATTGCCAGGGAAGGCAGGTAGATGAATTGCGTCAGAGGCAAGCATTGTTCACATCGCATCCGCGAGAGATGCGAATTTCGGTCAATCTGGCGAGTCGCTCTGGACATCCAGGGCGCCTCTGGCCAGCCACATCTATATTCCTCCATTGCTCCTACCTGCTAGGGAGGAATGCCTTTGCATTTCACATTAAAAAACTGTTAATTTCAGTACCAACAGCGGTCAGCTGAAAGCTGAACATCACCCCCATTCCTTTTGTGGCCAGCAACGGCAGTGTTTTGCGTCACTTGGCCGCGCCTTGCGTTCTTTAGTGGCTGGGGACTGCTCTAGTAGCGCCCTAAACTGTGTCAACCCATTGACATCGCAGTTCACTGGTGCAAGTATCAAGCTTGCTGCCTCTGCTAAGGCGTGCCTTTTCGTGGCCATCTTCTACGCGGACGTCTTAAAACAACGTCTGAGCGGTGGATGGAGTTACCAGTGGATTCTATGAAGTGAAACGTCTTCCCTGGAACAGCTGAACAAAGCGCTTGCAATTTTCAGTGCTCTGGTGTTGCCTGTTCTCTGCATTGTCTGAGATATTTTTTTTTTTTTTTACGTTGGAGTGCCCTTGATGGCTCCAGCAGCCTTAATCGCATCAACGTACGAGTAATTACGTCAATATCTGACAACTTACTTCACCGTGAAATTCCTTGTTACACTTTCAGATCCACGAGATCAGTTTCTTCCCAAATCAATCCATTAACAAACGGATGGTCTTCTCCATTACATCACTCAACATACCAATACCGCATAAAATTTGTTTTAAAGTGCATGATGCTGCTATCACCTGGCTCGGATTATATCGATAGTAGGTCGGCTGCATACTCGGCCACGCTCTGAAGTCCTTCAAAGTTTCACAGACGTAAATTGATACCGCGCGACATACAAAATACGATAGATGGTAAAACCTTCCTCTGTGTGTTCGGATTTTTCATTCAGGTGCTACAGGTTTTGGTGACAATGCAGAGTCATCAGGCCCACAACATAAAAATGCGATCGATAGCAAACTGCCCATACTTCCATAATTAGGGGACAAAATTAAACTCTTTTCGCAGACGTAGTCACGGATGAGGGGGCTCGCTACGCACGTCAGTCGGAATGACGTTGCTGTCGACACACAGTTTCGTCAGAGGCGTCCGGCAGTCTGTAGTTTTTCGTCCCGCGAAAAAAGGTATGAAAGTAACATTCAGCTATCTGAATCCGGCACCTTACTAATTCATAGTCGTAACTTAAAATGTGAGTAGGATAACAAAACCAACAGCAAACGCATATGTATTACATAATACCGGCTATGATTAGTAGAAATCCAGAATGGCAGACAGGCAAGACAGCGGCCGCCATATCAGAAAACAGAAGCCTCAAGAGGGTGTGCTAGGACAGGACAGACGGTGTTGAGCCTCCCGACCCCCAAGCGTCTTCCATGGAGAAGGGTCAGAATTAAACGTGTTTTATGGTACAGTATTAAGGTCTCAATAAACTATTATCATTGTGTAGCAAAGGTGTGGCGGAAGAAACGGTAAACAACGCGGAACCCTAGGCCACGTGTCATGACAGGGCTATCACCGCAAGAATACAACACCGTTGTGAACATCAAGAGGAAATTCGGTTAAACTTCAAAGTTCGTTATCTCCACTGCGAAGTGAACAATACGAGGAGTATCTGATTAGTGTCCTGGGAAATGGTTTTAGTTCGGTCTTTTTATGGGGATACACGTCGGTGGATCTTAGGGGCCACTACATAAGCTTCACTTCGTTCACTTCGTGAAACATCGGATTTCCATTACCGACCGTCGGTGTCTCACGAATTATAGGAGTGATCAGTGTGAAAAGACGTTGCTGCCGTCCTCTGTAGGTCAAGCGGGCAGATCTTCAGTGAATGATGTAATGAACAATCACCTACATAGAACTTCCACATTGTTCATAATCGATTTTTATAAATACTAGAACTACAAAAAGGGGGTAGGATGAGACTATAGGGTTGCAGTTCCCTACTGAAGGGTTTTTCTCACCATAGGAATCAATTTTTACTTCACCTTTGCTCTAGCTACTTCATTGTTGCTTTGAGATCACCAAGATGGTGTAAAATGGTGAATTTCGTCTTCACTGAACGAAATACGTAAGTGAATCAGAGATAGTAGTGATAAGACACACTCTTCTTCCTATTCTCATAGCATTATTTACACAAAGTTCGTACTTCATAACATTTTTATATAGAAGTAGTTTACAATAAATTTCTTTATTAGATAAGTAACATACTGCTCAAACAAACTGAAATGAAAGTTAGGTAATTAACTTGTTGGTAAATGAAGGTACATCTTCTATTCTTAGCGAGATGACTTGTCCAGTTGTCAGTAACTGTCAGCTGCTCACGAAAAGCGACTGGTTTACGAAAAAGTGCTCATTTCTTCTTAATCTGTTGCCCTACAGAGCGTGTTTCTAGATCTTGTTCTGTTTATAGAGCTGTGCTGCATAACTGTTTGTGGTAGGCCAGTCCTGGAACTTAGGTATGTAAGTTCCTGCAGTTTAGTACTGAAGAACATGAACGGTCTGGTTGACAAGAACGAATGTAATATGTAATGTGCATAATCCACTCATCCGCTCGAATTTCTTGCCGTAATCTCCTGGGCGTTTGATGTTGCTGGCGTAAATCTTCGGAACGAACCCTCCAGAATAAATATTTCGTAGGTTCTGGGAGTTCTCCACAAACTGTTAAAGCACTTTCGCTCTTATTCTGGAGGATGAGATGAAGAAATAATCATCAGATTCATCCGCAAATTCACAATCGAACGCGTTATTTCGAGTTATTGTGTAATTAGCCCAGTGGATGTTCTGCTTGTAGGCTAGCGGGCAATGGGTTCTATCAGAGTTAATGTGCAATCCTGCCCACTCGTCTAATACAGGCTGCTTAGGATGCTGTTTCCTCTCATAGACGCAATTCTTATTAATGGAGTTAAATATTGTCAATTTAATTAAGTTAGCGGATGTGCAATGATGTGTCGCTAGCAATTGGCGACATGCAAATAATGGATGTCCTTCGATGTATAAAATTTCCATTCAAGCAAGTAATTGGCCATAGAGCACAAGTTACGACTAAAGGTTTGGGATGACGGCTCGTCTTCTAGTGCGGCCGTTGGTAGCTGGAGCGGCGCATACATTCCCTTCGTTTAGGTGCAGCTCCTGTCCTGGTGTGATCCTACTCAGCGTTATTATTGGCTGTCGTCTCACAGCCTTCTCGGCTGTTACCTTCCAGGCCGACGTGCCGGCGCTTAATGTCACGCCGGAATATTCCTCCCTCCCAAAGCGACGGACCGTCGCCGTGGAGGCAGAGCGTCAACGGCGGGGGGAGGCGGGAGGGTGGACGCTGCACTGGACAGGAAGCTACTCCTCCTGACGCCAAGCTTCATGTCGTACCCCGCTATCCAGCCTCCAGCCTACGCTGTGGCGGAAATGTTCCCTGGAAAACGACGACAAGGGTACGGGTCCACCTCCGGAGGCCAGTAACCGGATGCGGAAGGCGTCGCCTGCTGCAGTGCGGGCGGGTTCAGCTCCTTCGGTAGGACGAGACAAGGCGAAGGCTCCGTCTCAATGGGGTCATCCCTCGGTGTCGTAATGACACCCTTTCGCGGCTGCTGTGGCCGCGTTGTCCTCGGGATCGGTGATCTGGGGGAAGAGAAGCAGAAAGGTCGCGCAAAGGACAGTGGCGAATTTGATAGTGATGGCGGTGCTGCAAGCCATCTGGACCTGAAGTAAGATACATGCAAGCGCAAAGTCGACGGACGATCTCGCCCCGGGCGCCCACCGTCTGCTGCCGCTAAAAACCCTGTAAGAGACAGTATCATGCGGCGCGAAGCGATACTCGAGGCCTTCCTACGGCACCGGATGCTGAGGAGGGCCGAGCAGGTGGAGCGGTGACCGATGGTGGCGTCCGTGAAGGAATTCCACCGGCACCCAAGTTGGTTGCGAAAGATAGGAGGCGAGAAACAGTTGCAATGCACGATCCCTGGTGTGTGAGGAGCGAAGTTTCGCCATCTGCTGCTTGAAGGTTCTGACAGTTGACCGTGGTTACAACGGTGCGCTACTTGAATGCTGTATGCCATTGCGATCACAGGTTTTTCAAATTCATTTGATATGATCAGGGCCGTTGTCAGGCACTATGAGTTAAGGCACATCGAGGCACAAAATAGAGGATAACGCCTGAAGTGTGCTGCATGCCGTTGTCGAGTTCATTGGCACACCAAAAGGAAACTTGCTATGTGAGTCCACCACAATCAACGAAAGTTCCACAATGCACACGTTGCCATGGTGATTACGACTTAGCCCAAGGACAGAAGTTTTGTGGCGGAGGGGACTGGTCTTCCACACATGGGTCATCTGTACTTCCCAGGGTATGGACGCCCAAGTAGAACAGTGTTCATCCACTAACTGATCCGTGCGAACAATCGGCAGTGTCCTTGGTGAACCAACCGCAACACTTAGTTTCACAAAGCCGTAAGATCAACAAACGTGACTGTCCACTGTCACCACTTCGAACAAGGATCACTAATTTCTGTACAGCTAGGCTATGGTGTCATGCAAAACATCGGTACACTGCACAGTTCCTTATGGTATGTAGGCAAATACAGTCTCCTACGGGTATTGAGACAACAACAAAGCCCATCTTCGCAAGGTTTGCACAGCCCGTACAGGACCCTCTTTCGTCGGATGAAATACGGACTGAATAACCTGTGATATGTTACTAAGTAGAATGTTGTGCAATGCAAGTAGCGGTGGAATTTGGTGAAACTATACACAGTAGCCAAAGCCACCTTTTCAGTTTGTGAATAGTGACATAGAGCTTTGGACAACACTACTGATGCGAAAGCAGTAGCTCTGTGTTCATCACCAATTCTGTGCGAAAGGACTGCACCGATTCCGTAAGAGGCGGCATCAAGTTGCAGTACAATCAGTTTGTCAGGATCAAAGTGAACTAACTGTCGATCACTGAACAATGCATGTTTTTGAAAAGTTACTTGGCACTCTTATGTACAAACAAAAAAAAACAAACTTGCGACACAAGCGATGCAATGGAGCTGCGATTTGTGCCGCATTCGGTATGAACGGAATACAAAGCTCATTCTCCCTAAGACTGCAGTTCTGTGACTTTCCGAGGACACGGAAAAACGCATATGGCTAGCAAATGTGACTGAAGATGACGTACACCCTGACTGACATGACCAAGATACTACAGCTCAGTTAAAAACAAAGAAATCACACTTTTCCAGTCTACACTTTCGTCCTGCATCACATCACAAACGATACAAAGCACGTAAATTTGCATTATGTTGGTCAATTGTACGACCTGAGACGACAATATGTCCGAATAGTTTGATACTTGAGCAGCCACCTGTTCCACTCCCTTCAAATACCGTTGGAAAATGGCGGGTGCGGATGCAGTGCCAAAAGACAAACGCAAGTATTTAAATAAACCCAAATTAGTATTTACTACGCAAACATTTTGAGGTTCTTCATCGAACAATATTTGAAGACACGCATCGCGCAAATCATAGTTTGAAAAATAGCGACCAACGCCTAATCTGTCACTGAGACCCTCTGGGCGTGGCAGTGGATAAGTATCAGTCGCATTTCGTGGGTTGACTGTAGGCGTAAGGTCAACACAGAAGCGAAAGCGACCTGAAGTTACGGGGAGCAAAACGTGTCGGCCTGTCCATTGACTGGTTTGTATGGGCGCCATTACTCGTACCTTGCGATTGTAGACCTTCAGCAGCGAATTTGTCCCATGGTGCAATGGGAAGTTATGGGCTGGCAAAGTGTCTCCTGAGCATTGTCGTTCATCGTAATATTTACAACAAAATTGTTACTGTTGCCTAAACCTTCAGAAGAGTTCTGGGAATTCTTTCATAGAGGTGTACACTGTCTCTTGCATTGAATGCAGACACAACACATTGTCCTGAATGTTGAAGCCAAATAAAATGAATCAAGACCAAATACATTCGCACAATCACGTGATTGTATCCTTGTAAAAGTCAATGTTCACAAATGCGAGCGATACATTACAGGCAGTGACTTTTACAGGGATACAAAGTACATTTTCCGAGAATGGTAATGTCCGTTATCTGTCGGTTGCTTGCTACTTTTAGACAGGCGTGGGGAACCTAACAGTTCATGTGTGTGACGACTTAGCAATGTGACGGAGGCACCCTGTCCAACTGAAATTTCCCACGTTCCACACCAATGAGTAACTGAACGAAAAGTTGGACTGGTGTATTAGTGACGAAACTGCATGCTTGGCAGCTGCAAACTGGGAATACACTGCCTTCATGACATAAGAATTCACCTTATTCCCAAAAATTTAGTCACGAAGACCATATTTGTTCCATTGTAAACCTACCAACTGCAGATGTCCTTTCCCACCACAAGCATACCACTGAGCTTGCTGCCAGGGCAGTCACGGCATTTGTCCCGTGAATGACTGTGAGGGCAAGACTTCATTATGTTTGGCTGTGTAGCTGCCTTTTAAGCGAGCTGCTTACGCGGCGTGGCGAGCCAAGCTGCTGGTGAATCGGCCAGTTGCGAACGAGGAATTAAACATAAGAAATTTCCGGCTGCTGAAATGATGGAACACACCGTTCCAAAATGTCTCCTCACAGTTTGACATCAGGTACACTATATTTCAAAGTTTTTATGGGTGATGTGATTGCCCACAAAGCACCACAATCACAGTTGAAAAGGGATGTCCTCGTCATACCCAGCAAATCCGTTACCCACTCAGGATACGTTCGTTCTGACCGTTTTTTACAATTACAGAATTGATACCTAGCTGTTTCCACATTCACTTGCAGGTCATAATAGTTAGCGAATCTACAATCTGTTCATATGATAGTTCACTCAGTGGCGTTACGGAATAGGTTGTTTGTAACTCGAAACAACACACTGTCCACTGTGGATAGAAAGTAATGGCTCTTCACAGTACCTGGTACATTGTGAGCAGTTACATAACTGTTGCAACCACTCGAGCCATTCCTCTTCCTGTTGAGAAAACAGGCAAACAGGCAAACAGGCGGTGTAGCTGTAGGTTTTGCTCTAGGTGGTGCTTGTTCTGTCGGGTGCGCAGTGTTGGCAAACCGAAATAGCAGTGGTCTGCACACAGCATATCTGGGCCTAGTACAAGGTCCATCGGCTGCCCTTCCACGATGTCACTGAACATGGGCGGGTCCGGGGATTAGAATGGGCCCGAGGTATTCCTGCCTGTCGTAAGAGGCGACTAAAAGGAGTCCCTCCCCCTCTGGCACTAAGGTCCACTCACCAGTTTCTGGCTTGACGGTCGCGAATGACGTCCTTGTGGCCCCTGAGGCTGTCTCCAATGCCTTCGGCCGCTTTTTCGCCGAGGTTTCGAGCTCCGCTCATTACCACCCTGCCTTCCTCCCCCGCAAACAGGCAGAGGAGGCTAGGCCACCTAACTTCCGCTCCTCGAATCGTGAAAGTTATAATGCCCCATTCACCATGCGGGAACTCGAAAACGCACTTGGCCGATCACGGTCCTCCGCTCCAGGGCCTGATTCTATTCATATTCAGATGCTGAAGAACCTTTCTCCTGCGGGTAAAGATTTTCTTCTTCGTACTTACAATCGCATCTGGATTGAGGGACATGTTCCCGCATGCTGGCGCGAGTCTATTGTTGTACCGATTCCTAAGCCGGGAAAGGACAAGCACTTGCCTTCCAGTTATCGACCCATCTCGCTTACCAGCTGTGTCTGTAAGGTGATGGAGCGAATGGTTAACTGTCGTTTGGTTTGGCTGCTCGAATCTCGACGCCTACTTACCAATGTACAATGTGGATTTCGTAGGCGCCGCTCTGCTGTTGACCATCTGGTTACCTTGTCGACCTTCATTATGAATAACTTCTTGCGGAAGCGCCCGACCGCGGCTGTGTTCTTTGATTTGGAGAAGGCTTACGACACCTGTTGGAGGGCGGGCATTCTCCGCACCATGCATACATGGGGCCTTCGCGGTCGCCTCCCTCTTTTTATTCGTTCTTTTTTAATGGATCGACAGTTCAGGGTACGTGTGGGTTCTGTCCTGTCAGACACCTTTCGCCAGGAGAATGGGGTGCCACAGGGCTCAGTTTTGAGCGTCGCTCTCTTCGCCATAGCGATCAATCCAATAATGGATTGCCTCCCAGCTGATGTATCAGGCTCCCTTTTCGTGGACGATTTTACCATCTATTGCAGCGCGCAGTGTCCACGTGTCCTGGAGCGCTGTCTTCAGCGTTCTCTTGACCGTCTTTACTCCTGGAGTGTCGCCAATGGCTTCCATTTTTCTGCCGAGAAGACGGTCTGTATTAACTTCTGGCGCTACAAAGAGTTTCTCCCACCGTTCTTAAGACTCGGTCCCGTTGCTTTCCCATTCGTGGAGACAACAAAATTTTTAGGTCTTACATTTGACAGGAAACTTAGTTGGTCTCCACATGTGTCATATTTGGCTGCCCGTTGTACCCGTTCTCTAAATGTCCTCCGTGTTCTCCGTGGTATGTCGTGCGGATCGAACCGTCCTACTTCGCCTATATCGGTCGATCGTCCGCTCCAAGCTGGATTATGGGAGCTTCGTATACTCCTCTGCACGGCCATCCATCTTACGCCGCCTCAACTCCATACAACATCGGGGTTTACGACTTGCGATCGGAGCGTTTTATACTAGTCCCGTCGAGAGTCTTCATGCTGACGCTGGTGAGTTGCCACTCACCTACCGGCGCGATATACTGCTTTGTCGGTATGCCTGTCGGCTACTGGCAATGCCCGACCACCCGTCTTATCGTTCATTTTTTGATGACTCTCTCGACAGTCAATACGGGTTGTATGTCTCTGCCCTGCTACCCCCTGGAGTTCGCTTTCGTCGCCTCCTTCAACACCTTAATTTTTCACTCCCTGCAACCTTTCGAGTGGGCGAGAGCCACACGCCACCTTGGCTCCAGGCTCAGGTTCGCGTCCACCTTGACCTCTGCTCGCTCCCGAAGGAGGTTACCCCCGGTTCGGTCTACCACTCCCGTTTTGTCGAACTTCGTTCGAAGTTCATTAATATGACCTTCATTTATACAGATGGCTCTAAGACCAATGACGGGGTCGTGTGTTCTTTTATTGTCGGGGCACAAAGTTTCAAATACCGGCTCCATGGCCATTGTTCGGTCTTCACAGCTGAGCTCTTTGCCCTCTACCAGGCTGTTCTTTACATCTGCCGCCACCGACATTCTGGATATATCATCTGCTCCGATTCCCTGAGCGCTATCCAGAGCCTCAGTGATCCGTACCCGGTTCACCCTTTCGTGCACCGGATCCAACGCTCTCTTCAGCAGCTGGTGGACGTCGGTTCTCCGGTTAGCTTTATGTGGGTTCCTGGCCATGTCGGTATCCCCGGGAACTAAGCTGCAGATGCCGCGGCCAAGGCTGCGGTCCTCCAGCCTCGGACAGCTTCTTGTTGTGTCCCTTCGTCAGATTGTAGCAGGGTAATTTGTCGGCGCATTTTATCGTTGTGGCATGCCGATTGGGCTGCACTTACAGACAACAAGCTTCGGGCCTTAAAACCTCTTCCCGTGGCTTGGACATCCTCCGCACGCCCTTCTCGGCGGGAGGAGGTAGTTTTGGCCCGGTTACGAATTGGACACTGCCGGTTCAGCCATCGCCATCTGCTGACGGCTGCGCCGGCGCCGTTCTGCCCATGTGGGCACTTGCTGACGGTTCGTCACATTTTAACGTCCTGTCCGGATTTTAACACCCTGCGTCTTGATCTTGGCCTGCCCTGTACTGTAAAAGCCATTTTAGCGGATGACCCACGAGCAGCTGCTCGCGTTCTTCATTTTATCAATTTGACAACCCTCTCAAAGGACATTTGATTATGCTGTTTTCTTTTTTAATCCTATGCCTGTCAGTATGTCTTTCATCGTGTTCTCCGTTTTGTTGCTGTTTTAAACTTGTGACTCGCGGTGCATTCCTAACGTAGTCTTGGCGCTAATGACCATTGAAGTTGTGCGCCCTAAAACCACAAAAAAAAAAAAACCACCAACCATTTTTCTATCCTGGACTTGGCTAGCCGACAGAACGACAACGTCGACACGACGCTTCTGTAGAGTTCATGGAGCAGGGTCCCGTGCCTCTGTGCCCTGTAGCAGCAAATAATCTCCCTCACTACCCGACTTAAAATTGTTGCTGTCCACATCTCACCCTCTCCGCCACAGAACATTCCATTCCTCGCACTTCGTCTCTACAATGCCGTGTCCCGGTTCCTAATTGGATTGAGGCGTCGTGACGCAATTCGCCCGCGCAGACGTGCTCCCCGCGTTTTTAACTATTATCCTCGTATGGAGAACCACATTCATTATAAACGGTTTTTGCATCGTCTCGTGTTCTTCGGGATAGCAAGATCTTTCCACAGTTCCACTCTCCCTTCGATCGTGTTGGCCAACCTCTGATGATCCTCTAGGATGATTGTCCATTCCCCACTTTGCAGCCTGACTGCAGCAGACGATGTTATCGTGGTTCCTGTTCCTATTTGACACCTCGGGCCTCCATTTTGTGGAGGTTTCGAGCTTTCACGACTATCACCCTGCCTTCCATCATGGGAAACGAGCGGAGGCGTGTCGGGCGATCCCTTCTGTTCTTTCTTTCTTTCATATATTGTGATCACAAGATGAATAACGACTATTATTACAAAAATATTAAAATACTTTTAAAGACAGGCACAGAATCACTATATTTTGCAATATATTTACTTTTATACAAGAATATAACACTTCTAAAAAACTATTCAAATTCTTCAAAGTGACAGTATAAAAAACTATTCTATGCTTTCCATATTTTCAGATATATACAAAATCAATTATTTCCTGCTGCTTTCTGATTTTTAAGCCAGTGTAACATAATTTATACATTGCATACTAGATTGTCAAAGATCTAATGGAACTTCACATACACATAATTAGACTTTCTATATCTTACTGATTTTTAAGATTTAGGAACAACAAACAAAAACTGTGAACATCATTAGTCAGTAACAATATTCTATATGCACAGCACGAAATACTTCTATGATGTGATGATTTGAAAGTGATGCATGAATCATTGTGAAATAACAAGTTAGAAAATGAAAGACCAACAAATTCTGAATTGATGAACAAAAATTATAAATTACAGTATGTCATGGCAAGGCTGTGAAGCATAATGTGTTGATTCTTTTGGACAGCAGAAAACTGCTGAAAACTCTGGTAGTTGTTTCAGAACAACAGGAATCAACTGGCTACTGTTTAATCTTCTACTAACTGTGTTATCAATATCCATCGGTTGGATTGTCGAGTGTGAACACGTACTCTGAGCATAGGACACAAAAAGTAACTGTTCACTTTCATAATCCTCCAAAGCTGGCTGATGGATATGAGGATCCTTGGATGTAATTTCAGTTAAAGCTTTGAAAGCACTTCTCACAGCAGAAACTTCAATGGTTGTTGTCAGGGCAGTTCTATTGGCAAGCATATCATCAGCACCTGCAACTTGTGCAGAAACTTTCATCACACAGGCAACCGGATCGGCCACTGCCTGCACGAGTTGATCCACTTCAGGATTGTATGGCAGCAACAGAGACCCTCCAGCTGTGTGGAGAGCTCCCCAGGGAGAGATGACACCCCACACTATTCCACGAGATACCTGCACTCCCAGTCGGCCATAGAGAACAGACTTTGGATAAGCTGCACTGAAATAAGGTTCCATAAGGCGTCGTTGGGGGATAACAGTTTTGTTTTCCGTGGGTATATATGTAACGTCAGCTGAAGATGCCATGATTTCAAGCCACCTTTGTTCCTCAGATGGTGATACCAGGAGTTCCATCTGTTTTGACAACAAGAATTCAATTCCAAACTGAATATTTAGAAAGAAGTCTCTCTTCTGCACACGGAATGAAGAATAATACCCTTCGAGAAAACTGTCTGTTGTCACTGAAGTTGGGAATCCAACAGCCAATGCCATTGCATTCACCTTCTCTACAGCAAGTCGCTTTAATTCTGACCCATACCATGACGCTCCGAGTAAACTGTTTCTCACAATTGCACGTATGCTGTCAAACATTTTACTAACCTCCGTCTTTTCCAGTTCCAGTTCTTCGAATCGTGAGCGCTACAATGCCGCCTCTCCTATGAGGGAGCTAGATCATGCTCTCAGTTGATCTCAATCTCCGCCGGAGGGCCAGATGCCATCCACATTCAGATGTTGCAGGCAAGCACATTCTGCTGAATACGTAAAACCGCATCTGCGCAGAGGGCACATTTCCCGGACGTTGGTGTGAAGCCATCGTCATTCCCATACCTAATAGCAGTAAGGACAAAAATCCTTCCTTCTAGCTACTGTTCAATTTGTCTTACCAACTGCATTTGCAAGGTTCAAATGGTTCAAATGGCTCTGAGCCCTATGCGACTTAAAAGCTATGGTCATCAGTCCCCTAGAACTTAGAACTACTTAAACCTAACTAACCTAAGGACATCACACAACACCCAGCCATCACGAGGCAGAGAAAATCCCTGACACCGCCGGGAATCGAACCCGGGAACCCGGGCGTGGGAAGCGAGAACGCTACCGCACGACCACGAGATGCGGGCTTTGCAAAGTAATGGAACATACGATTCATGCCCGGCTGGTATGGTAGCTAGAGTCTCCCAATTACGAGATCACGAGCATGGCTTTCTGCAGTTCACAATCTTACTTTGTCCACCCATGTCATGAATGGTTTCCTGCGGAAATCCCAGACTGGGCCTTGTTTTTCTATTTGGAGAAGGCCTAAGACACCTGCTGCAGGACTGATATGCTGTGTACTACTTACACGTGGGTGTTTCGTGGCAGCCTATCCTGTTTCCTTCAGATATAAAATATCGAGTTTTCGAGGTGCACGTGGGTTCTGACAGGAAAACGGTCTGTCAGCAAGAGACAGTGTCGTCCTCTTTGCTACCACGATTAACCCTGTAATGGCCTGAGTATGGAACCTTGGGACAATCTCCGGCTCCCTTTTTGTTCACGATTTTGCCATCTATTGCAGTTCTCCACGGACCTGTGTCACTGAGAGGTGTCTTCAGCGATGTCTTGTTTGTCTTTACTCCTGGAGCATCGACAATAGCTTTCGCTTTTTCACGCACAACCTTGTGTATGAATTTCTGGCGATGTAATTGGTTTCTCCCACCGTCTTCACATCTCGGGCCTGTTGCCCTTCCGTTAGTTGAAACTACGAAATTGCTGGGGCTCATGTTCGATAGGAAACACTGTTGGTCCTGCCATGTCTAACCTGGCAGCCCACTGTATGCGGTTCCTCGATGTCCTGTGTGTCGTCAATGGTACTTCTTGGGGGTGCCAATCGAACCACCCTCCTCCGTTTGTACCGGTCCCTTGTCCGTTCGAAACTCGACTACGGGTGCTTTGTTCATGGGTCTGCACGCCCATCCCTCTTAAACCGTCGCAACACTATCCACCATCATGGCATCGGTTTGACCACAGGCATCTTTTACACCAGCTCAGTTGCTTTCTGCTGAAGCTGCAGAACTACTCCTGTCTCGACTTTCTCCTCAGTAGGTAAGCATGCCGTTAGGGTGCCATGCATGGCCACCCATCCTATGCCTCCTTCGATAATTCCTTTGATCGCCAGTGTGGAGTGCTCGTCCCTCTGCTGTTACCTCCTAGAGTCCAGTTTCTGTATTTGCTAAGGCGGCTTAACGTTAACTTGGGCTGCTTCGCGAAGCGGAAGTGACCTTGTCCTTCACTTGCTTCCTAAGGACACTACTCCAACCTCGATCTAGAGTCTTCCGTTTCGCAACCTTCGCATGGAACTTCGCGATAGTACCTTCGTATACCCTGATGCCCTTCGGTCTGACCGTGGGGAGGGCGGTGCCTTCGTCATTGGCACCCGTGTGTTTTGATATCGGCTTCTGGCTCCCTACTCCGTGTTTATAGCCGAGCTCTTCCCCCTGTATCAGGCCACGGAGTACATCCGACAACACAGCATTCCGATAGATCCTCTGCTCCGACTCACTCGGCGCACTTCAAAGTCCATGTGCGCTGTACAGCGTCCATCCCTTAATGCAGCGGGTCCAGGGCAACGGTCACTTGCTCACTACTGGTGGAGCCAGCGTGATGTTTCCGTGGGTCCCTGGTCACGGCGGTTTTCCAGAGAACTAGACTGCTGACACTGCTGCCACGGCTGCAGTGATGGTACCTCTGCCCACTAGTTCCTGTATTCCCTCTGATGATCTCTGGGTTGCCGTCTGTCAGGACGTGGTGTCCCTCTGGTATCGCCAGTGGTCCTCCCTTCACGGGAATAAGCTCCAGCTTATTTAGCACCTGCCAGCGGCTTGGACGAAGTCTCGACCGCCCATCCGGGAGGTCATTTTAACAAGGTTGCGCATAGGCCACTGCCTTTCAGCCGTCGCCATTTGAGTCGAGCTCCCCCACCACTTCGTACACATTGTGCCAAAGTTTTAGCTGTCCGCCACCTTCTGACGGAATGTCCAATGTTTTAACGGTTTACATTGCCGCTTGGGTTTGCGGTCTGAGTTTCCGGCCGTTTTAGCCAATGACGCGTCGGCTATGGACCGCGTTTTACTTTCATCCTTAGTAGCAATATGGCAAAGAACATGCAGTCTCCATCTCAAGCCTCCGTTTCTCTGTGGCGTATCATACAGACCTTTCTGCACGTCCCTGTTTATCCCAATCGACGGAAGAGGAGACCGCTATAGATATGTCTGTGTTGCCTGGATAAAAGTTTGTGCTTCAGTTCCATTTCCTGAAACAGCAACAATGTGAATATAATTTTGCATAGTGCCAGAGCAGTTCAATTTTCTGGTACCAACACAAGTACCTTCGTTGCTATTCAAACGATTGCTCAGCTCTGAATACTCAGTTGGGCCTAAGAAATACTGATTGCTAGTACTTACTGCTAGTTCAAATATTTCACTCGGTAACAGCCATCGCATTGCTTCTGTGCATTTTTACTTCCTTCCAGCTGCTAACGCTTTCACGTTAATGGTGTTGAAGATCGTTCCATCTGTTTCTGGGTTGGTTGCAAAACCATATACTTCCGTGAAGACTATTTGAGCCTCATGACTCTCAGGTCCTGCTACTTCTGTCATCTCCGTCACTTCTTCCTTGCATACACTGGTTTGATGAACATGAAATGGAGAAATAATATACAAAATAAACGACATGCAGTTGCTGAGTAAGTCAATAATAGCTGCAGATGCTCTACAGGTTTACTCTGAGTCTCCAGCTTTCTGTTATTAATAAGAATCCACTACGGTTCGGCCAAATGCGCCCGTCTGCTGCGTAGATCTTTTGGAATGACGTTATTGGCTTTGGACATCACCTCCTGAGAAATGGGTTATATGGTTCATCCATACACGCATGGATGTGTATTGCCAGTATTTAGAAGGCTCCTAATATTTGTACGTCGATAATGACCTCCACTGTACCTAAGTAACAATAATTTGGGTCTTCCGTCCATTTCTGGCTGTGGGCGTTATTCCCTAAGCCACTGAACTTGTTTCTAGACGTTGTTAAACTGCTGCCCCTAGTCTCGAAATCTTCCGTTCAGTGGTTCAGTTTCAGCGGCCGCAAGTGCGTAGCCTGTGGGAAAGGGAGCAGGGACGTGGAACGACTGTCCTACTCCCCTGTTCTTGATTCTTCGCAGCCTGTCACGGTGTCTTGGCTGCACAGCCCCAGACAGGGTAAGCGTATTACGGAATGACCACAGAGGACTGAAGTAATACTGCACGACGGTTGTTCACGTTGTGCTGTGGGTAGAGTTCATTGAGTCATGGGATGACCTTTCTGTGGAATTTCATTACATGGGGTATGAAAGAGTGCAGAGGAAAATAGAGGTATTCGGGGTTGTGCATTGCTGGGACATTTCTCATCTGTGTAGTCAAAGTGGGACTAGCCACATATTGTGGGATTGAGCGCATACAATGACAATTCGAAGGACTACCCATACGATCCAATGAGCCCACTTAATGACTGAGAGTCACTAAACAGACGTACAATACTTAGGTGTTCGACATCGATGAAGAAAAGGAGACTGAACCTTCCTGATACAACGGGATTACTTGTCGGATGCAGATAACCAGGAAAGGGGCCGAAAAAGGAGTACGCATCACCCAATCAATTAGAAACTACTGGCACAGCAACTGTTTGAATACTTGCAGATTACTTAGCACATCGTTGTGACTACCCCCTGCCAATAACAACTACACTCCCGGCATACTAAGCGAACAGAAATGCATTGATACTGACGGTGTTGCGGCGTAACATCAAGCGCCTGCACGACGGTCAACAACTGAAGAGCAGAGAGGACAGTGAGACGACGTCAGCCAACGGCACGCTGACTGACCCCTCTCTAGGACGACACCGAGACAGCAGCGGCTTCTAGGCCGAGAGAATATAAGCGCCGCTCCGCCTGTCCGAGTTTACGTCTAGACAGTCTAAAATGTTAGACAGCAGCGCCGTAGGACCTGTATTATTTCACTTGTTACGAAATGTATGTACTGAAGACATTGAGGGATGTACAGCGAGCTGTCGCAAGCAAAGGGCGACATGAAACATAAGCAAAGTATTATCCGTCGTCATCTTACAGTAATAAAATTGCATTAATGCGATTTGCTTGAATTGTTGTCTAGCGATCCGAAAAAGCAGGTTTCCCAGGCACCATATATTAGACGAATGGGCAGAACACAACAGACAGTATAAAGCATATCTGTGAGAGAGGTAGAACGATGAGTGGATCAGCCACATGCCGCGTACATACACGCAACCAGGTGGCCTATAATACAACCAAGCAATAAACGCTGACAACAACAACAACATCATATAATCTTACATGCCACACACTAAAATGTACAATGTCTCGGAGGCAGGGCGTAAAAGGAAGTCCGGAAGTGTACACACATCACCTCCGCCTCGCCCTAACCACTGTAGGTGCACGATATCATAGGCAAGGTGTGAGTATGCTGACGAGGAGCGGAACAGATCAGAACAAAAACATACGTGGACCGTTGGACTATGGAAGTCAAGCTCTTCCAACACACTCACAATGACAGAAAATACCGAGATCTCTGCTGCAGTGTGGCTGTAAAATGTGTGCTGGATGTATAGTCCACTTCTGTGCAGAATTTCCACCTCGCCTGAAAGATTTAGGGTCTGTCCCTTTTCCTCCCTGTACATAATTTGCTTAAAAGGGCGGTTACTGGTCATTGAGGACATAGAACCGGTCAAATTGAAATGTTCAACATCGAAACCATGGCCAGTCTGTCTCGCATACGATATAGGGGCATAATCATAACGGATGCAGTACGCATCCGTAGTGCGGTGTTTCTGGATGACAACCTCTAAACGGTTTCACTGAAGTCCACAGGGATGGAAAACGAAGGTGTTACATTTTTATCCTAGGCAGTTTCCCCATTTTAGACCTTCTACCACAGTACGGAACTCAGTGATAACTCTTTTCGACTTTCCTCTCTAATCTTTAACGTAATACCATCAACACCAGACCCCCGCCATATACTACACTTGTTAATGGATACTACGCGAACTACTTAACTTTGGTAACATGCCCATTACCAAGGAAAACCTGAGCAATTCCATGAAAGGAATCCCCGGACATCATCCGAAAGCCGGTATCGTATACGCAACAGGATGGTTTGAGCGCCGGCTGATATCCAGATCAATTCTGGTAACTTATTCACTCCCTGGAACTACAGGTCGCCTAGGGCTTTGGCCTCCTGGACAATCTCCGCCCACTCTTCTCTGCTGGCTGCGTTGGCTCTCCATCTGACTCCCATTCTTCTATAGTCCTAAACTTGGTCTTTGACTAATTTTATCAGTAATGGATGATTTTCCGGAAACATCGAATTTCACGCCGGACCCCTGGAGGGAAATATTCATATCCAAATACGGTAACCTCCCTCCCTCGCTACGTTACATAGTGAACTGGACGTTTGCATGCAAAATATTCAACTCTACATGAAAATCCCAAAACTTTTCTTTGAATATTCATAGAATAATTCTTAATCGAGATAGCTACACATCACAATATTACCTTCATGCATCGGTAATACTTAACACGTCATGCTCGAGCTTGGTTGTAACAGTATTTGCTAGGCAGTTCGCCGAAGGAGACCCCCATACCCACACCTTGTGTTTGAAAGCACATATGATGTTAAACTGGAAGATAATTACGCGTACGACCGAGTCCAGAATCAAAAGGATATACGTAATTTCACCTCCAGGCTAGCAACTGTGGTATCTTAAATTGTGCGAGTTATCATTCTGGCCCACATGAACGGGAATGTTGGTGTACATATCTGTAACGTTGGAAGGCGGCATGCATTTACCCAAGGACAGACATTGGTGCTCAGTGAATCTTGAGTCAGTGGAGTTGTGTCATTGTCATTCTGTATTGTTTCTAACTGAAGATTTTTATTTATGACTGTTCCACATCCCAAAGTGATTTTTATTTTCTATAACTACCTTTAGACTTTGTATTTACCTCACTATAAGACAACTCAGAATATAAGATGACCCCCTTTCTTTGAAGACCCAACATGTGAATTTTTTGGTATTTAACATATTATGACTAATATTTGCAGACGCTTTTTATTATTATATTGATCTGTCTGAAGAAGTTAAGTACCATGCACCAGCTCATACTTGCTTTGAATTCTGCACCTCATGCAGTTGAAAAATTTCTCCTCGTTTCCAGCACCTTCATTTGATTAGTTTCTCATGTAATGAAGAAGCCTTTATTCCACCTTTCTCGCATGTACTGAACAATCCGCTGCTTCAGTCCATGAAATCTTCCCTGTGTTTCCCTGAAAGTTTAGCATGTAGAACTTAAAGCATTTAATTTATTCTCCATCTGACATCAGCTACGAAAATTAACTTCCCTGTTATCGACACAGATTAATTTGGTGAAGGTGATGCTCACATAAGTTGATAGGACTTCATCAATACGGTAACGCCTCCCCCCCTTTTTTTCTATCCTTGTGGATTGCAGTGTTAGCTTTTTTCTTTGCTTTAAATCATATAGGAATGACCTTAGTAGTCTTCAGTGCCTTTAACATAACTGCATACTTGGTTGTAGGGTCCCTATTTTACTGGTCAGTCTATTATTCGTCTAAAAATTGGACTTGGTCCACATACTGCCATCCATTCTGCCCTTGCCCTGCTGGACAATACGTGTCTGGTTATCCACTAACCATCAATATAACGCCATCTACCCCGCCATGAGTTCCTCCTACCGACTAAAGCCTATTCATGTTGTTACACCAAAATACATATTGACCGCAGTAGCAACCTCATCACGCTCAGCAGCAGTCAGCTTCGCTCCGTCCAACGCAGAGATTTCATATGCGATCAACGAACTGATACTCCGCTGCATGCTGGGGCCATGCACGTGCCGCAACAGTCCTTTTCCCACTGGTTTACTTTCATTGTCATTACATACTGTATCGATGTAATTAAACTCTCTTCGGTAAGAAGACATAAGTCAATATTATGCTTGCTAGGACCGAACCAAGACGGCAGCGGCGGCCTCTATCCGAAAAGATTATAAGCACCACTACTGCAGCCCGTGAGGCGCTGTAAGTGGGGGAGACGTCGCAGTGGCTAACTGTTTAGGTGAGACTTGGGCGTTATATTAGTTGTCTGTATGGAGATTGTATATAGCGATTGATATTGATTATTTCCATGTCGCCAGTTGCTTGCGACACTTCATTCTGAAAAAGGCAAAGTTAAGTATTGATAATTACTGCAAGAAACTTCATTAATATGATGTGGTTCTATGTTTTCTAGCTATTTGAGAAAATAACGTCCTAGGCACGCTATGTTACACGAGTTGGCAGGATCCCACACTGAAGACAACTTAAAAAGTAAATATACCCACCAGTCAACCTCCAATGTTGTCGATTTATAATCTTGGTCAATTTTTTACTGGTCCAAATGGGTTAGCCTCTTAACATGGCAATTCTTGTAACTACTGAGAAAGTCGCAGCGGGGAGCGACTGCTGGACTGCTTCCTGAATGGTAACGAGGATCTGATTGTTCTGCTTCTGGGCCTCACTGAACTCTTTCTTTTCCATGACGAGGTTCATGGTCTGCACCATAATGCCTAACAATAGATCCGAGAGGGTGGAATCAGTGAGGGGTTCCCTAGAGCTTCATCTTTCTTGGTGGATCTGCTCCTTGTGTTTTTCCTGGTGGTGTTCTTGCGTGTGTGTCTCGTTGTGGTGACAGGGCTTGCGTCGATTATTCCACGTTTTCGTGGCTCTTTGGTGCAGAGACCACTTCTGCATATGTTACCCTTCGAATGTCAGGCCTTGGTTTTGTGTGTGTTGGCTTGTTTCGTCTCTCTGTGTGGTTTGATGAGGTTACAGAAGGCAAAGGGTGCGAAGGCCGCTCCCCAACACACGAAAACAAGACGTGTGTGTGTGTGTGTTACGTGGACCTCGCGGCCTTGTTACCCTGCGATGTGGTTTTTCCCACACAGCACACACTTTATCTGCGGGTCCATGTGTTTTATGGAGCAAGTCCTGGGGTTCGGCGTTTTTTCTACGGCGCACGGGCATCTGGCAGTGGGCGGCTATGTCACACAATCCCTGAGACCTGAAGCATTGCACTACCTTGTCACCACAGAGCTGCTCCGATTAAAGAACAGGGACTGCCTGAACAGCTTTGATCACGCGCCTGTTCTGCGATATGTCCTGCAGAGTCACTTGGAATAATGGCCATTAATTCTCTGTCCCATTTTTTGCCCATCTGCTCGACGGTTTGTTGTCTGTCGGGATGCTCTCTCTCTTTCACACCTTTTAACTTTCCCCTCCTTGTGGAAGTGTTTTGAGGACTTTGTAGCCTGTTGGCCTTTACTCCATAGTGTGCGTTGAGAGTGGGATTGTCTTCGACTGTTTTGGCTGTCTGTGTGTTGTGTTGGTGTTCTGGTGGTGTCTAGTACTTACTGAGGTTGGCGAGATGTTGTGTGTTTTTAAGGATTGGTGTTAGGCTTTGGGGATTTGTCTCCTCGACTTACTCGTCGACTTACTCGTCGACTTACTCGTCGACTTACTCGTCGACTTACTCGTCGACTTACTCGTCGACTTACTCGTCGACTTACTCGTCGACTTACTCGTCGACTTACTCGTCGACTTACTCGTCGACTTACTCGTCGACTTACTCGTCGACTTACTCGTCGAAGATCGTCATGGGGCGTTTGTGCTTGACGCGGGACATGTCGTACCGACCTAAGGAGTGGATGAGATTATTTCCAGATCTGGAAGAGCTCTCATAGAATGCCCTTGCCAGATCCTGGAATCTTTGTTTGAGGAGTGGGATTTCGGCAGCAGCGTGCAGATCTTCAGTGGGGAATCCCATGGATAGGTGCAGTGCCCTCGTGAGGTCACTGTTCTGCAGCCTCTGGGGTTGGTCCAGGTGCTGCTTTGCCACATATCCAGACAGGGCACGCATACTCCATTACTGACCTTACGAGGGCCTGATACTTTAGTCCTACAGAGCAGGGAAGGGAGCTGGTTGTGTTGCGGACTGGGTATAGGATGGACGTTCTGGCGCAGACCTTCCTGTGGACATCGTTTAAGTGGGGTTTCCACCTAAAACAAGACTCCAAGGTTACGCCAAGGTACTTGGCGGTTCTGTGCCAGGGGAGTTGGGTTCCATTTAGGTGAAGATGGAGGGGGGACTTTGAGGAGGTTCACGTCTTCCGAGCCTGTGGGTAATCAGAATAGCCTGTGTCTCTTCAGAGTTGATGGTGATACGCCAGCGACGGCCCCAAGTTTCTGTGTGATCTAAAACCCTTTGTAGCCTATGTATGACTAGGTCCTTGTCCGCATTTCTCGTGTAGAAGGCTGTGTTGTCTGCGTACTGTGCAGTGTGCACCAGAAGGGCCGTTGGAGTGTCCGCAGTGTACAGATTGTACAAAACGGGCCCCAGGACCGATCCCTGTCGCACCCCAGCACGAATACGCCTTTTGGTGGAGGTGGCAGAGTGTACTGTGACGGAGAACTGTTCGTTAGAGCTTTTGATCAGCTTAACTATGCTCCCGGGGAATCCTTGTGTGTACAACTTGTAGAGTAGCCCTCTATGCCATACTGAATCAAAGGCTTTGGCTACGTCTAGTAGCACTATCCCACAGTAGCCTCTGTGGTTGAAGCCCTCTGTGGCTGCTTCAACCATTCTCATGACCTGTTGAGGGGCAGAGTGGTTCTGCCGAACCCAAATTGGAAATCCGGCAGAAGTTGCTCTCTGGTAATATGTTCCTGAGAGTTGGCAAGAGACCAATCGGCCTGTAGTGCTGCGAGAATAGAGGGTCTTTCCCTGGTTTGTGTATCGCGACCACTTCCGCATGTTCCCAGCAAGCTGGGAACTCGCGGGTTCGAGTGATCTCGTTGGGGACCTTCGCGAGGTGTGTGATCGCTGTGGGTGGGAGGTTTTTGACTAACAGGTTAGTCACACTGTCGTGCCCTGGCGCCTTTTTTTGTAGGGAGGGACCTAATAATTCTTGCCACGTCGTCGGGGGCAAAAAGTGTGGGTTAGTCCTCTGGGTCCTCCTCAGCATTGAGGAAGACAGCCAGTTGACGACTGGCTAGCTCTTCATGCTCTAAATCCTGGGGTTCTGCCGCTTGGAACTGCTTCTCGAAGGAGTCGGCGAGGGCGTTGGCCTTCCCAGCATGGCTGTAGACCAGTCCCCGCTCGCCGTGCAGTGGCGGCATCCTACCGTGTCTTTTTTGTGAACTGTTTGGTTGCTTGCCATAGTGTATGATCGTCTACTTTCAGAGCTGTGCGGCGGTTCCACTCTTTTTGCCACTCTGTTCTTATGTCGAATTTGAGCTAGCAAGTGGTCCGGGAGCTGTATTTGCGGTGGAGGGCTATCCCTTTGTGGAGGGGTGGCCTTTTCCGCTGCCTGCAAGATGGTGCCTGCTAAGTCTTGTAGCGCTTGTTCTACTGTTTCGGCAGTAGGTGGTGGAGCGCGAGCGATATCAGAGGCGTTCAGTGTCTCGTTATCGCTCCAAGTCTGTACGTTTGTAAGACGTCTGGTACCGTGGGAGTGCTACCCATGCTCCCACATCGACCTCTAGAATCACTGGTTTGTGGTCAGAGGACATTCTGTTGATCGTCCTCGTGGTCACAAACCCCGTAATCCTCCTGGAGAGAGCTATGTCTATCACGTCGGGCCTGCCTCCATTTTTTGGAAAATGTGTGGGCTCGACTGGACCCCATGTTTCGAAATGGTGGGTGCGCGCTAGTTGTTTCAGTTTGGCGCCTGCTCTGGAGGTTACTCTAAAATTCCAATCAGGGTGTTTGGCTTTGAAGTCTCCTCCTATTACGAGTTTGGCTTCAATTTGCCCTAGAGCAGCTATGTCTCATTCATCTATCTGGTCATGTGGGGGTCAGTAGTGGGGGTCCGGTGGCAGTGGTTACTTCCACTGCCACTGCTTCGATTTCTTTGGTAGCTGGTAAGAATACCTGGTGGTGGGATCTCTCTTATGTATATGGCCACTTCTCCGCCTTGGGTTGGCCTGTCTTTACGATAGCTAACATAGTAGGGAACTGTCGCTTATGTTCCCGGTTTTAGGTGGTTTTCCCGCATCATGCATATCTCGCCGGGTTTTCATCTGGCGTGAACGAAGAACCAGATACCAATCCCTTAATGTCCTTGAAAAGGACCTGTATGGAGGTCGTGGTTTGATGATGTGGGTTGGGATTATGATAGCTTCACGTACACCCCTGCATGTTATCGATAGAGGAACTGTAATAGGTCAGGTGTATCGGGATGTTATTTTGCACCAGAATGTCTGCCTTTCCAGGGGTGCAGTGGGTCCCACCTTCCTCCTGATGAATAATAACGCACGACCCTACTGAGCTGCCATCGTGCAAGAGTACCTTGAAACAGAAGATATCAGGCGAATGGAGTGGCCTGCCTGTTCTCCAGAACTAAACCGAAAAGAGCACGTCTGAAATGCTTTCGGTCGACGTATCGCTACACATCTTCAGACCCCTAGGACACTTCAGGATCTCCGACAGGCACTGGTGCAAGAATGAGACGCTGTACCCCAGCAGGTGCTCGACCACCTGATCCAGAGTATGCCAACCAGTTACCCGTTGTGTGGACTGTGTACGTGTGCATTGTGATAATTTCCCATATTGATGTCGGGGTACATGCGTAGGAACAGTGGCGTGTTGTAGCTCACGTGTTTCGGGACGGTTTCCTCAACTTATCACCAACCCGTGGACTGTGTCCAGTGTTTTCCCTATGTGCCTGTGCTATTAGCGCCAGTTTTGTGTAGTGCCACGTTGTGTGGCACCACATTCTGCAATTATCCTTAATTTATGAGCATTAGTGTGTATATTATTCCGAGCCGCTCCCAGTTTTCACTCAAACCCTCTGGACTGATAGATGCCGGCAACGAATCACTGATACTCCACAAATTCGTCAGCGGGGAATTAACAGTGACCTCATGTGTCGCGGAATTATTTGCGTGATTAAGCCACGGAAGACTAAAAACCCATCTACTCAGTGACTTGGAATGGTATACAGTCAAGGCCGCCTTTAAATTCAGGTTGATCCTCTCGGCAAAAGATGCCTTCGGATAACATGTAGTGGTGGTAATATGTTTGATTCCGTGGTTGAGACAAAAGGCCCTAAAAATATTCCATGAGAAGGCCGGAGCATTGTCACTCACGAATGATTTAGGTGGCCCAAACTGTGAAATTACTGTAGCAAACTGGTGAGTGGTAATATCAGCCATAACCCCACGAGTCGGTAGCAACCACAGGAAGCGAGAGAAGGCATCAACTACAACCAAATGGCTCTGAGCACTATGGGACTTCACATCTTAGTTCTAGGGGACTGATAACCTAAGAACTACTTAAACCTAACTAACGTAAGGACATCACACACATCCATGCCAGAGGCAGGATTCGAACCTGCGACCGTAGTGGTCGCGCGGTTCCAGACTGTAGCGCCTAGAACCGCTTGGCCACTCTGTTGGCCAAGGGGAAACGACTCTCACCCTTAGTCGCCTTACAATTCATAGGTCAATTACGATCTTTGCTACCGTTACCTCGCCTCTGGCGTCAGCTATTCGGCCTAGGTCCCCTGGACACTGGACACTGCCGCGGTAAGTGATGGGTTACTTGGTAACTATGACATCGTAACATGCAAGGAATATAGGACCCCTTTCTCTATTGCCGCTACAAATTACCACGAAAGGTTGTTTGATTTGGCATTGCGGTCGTTGATCATTAACTACGGAGATCTTTACTACGTAGCAAATTAGCTGCTGGAAGATTGCAGTGTCGTCGCATTCTTTGGGACAGTTGAAAAAACTGGTAAATGAAATCCTGCTAGCTTTTTAACGGTTCTAATCCGTATACCATCGTGTGGGGCCAACCCACATGGCTTTCTGGGACTAAGGTCCATTGCCCAATTTCTGGCCTGATCGTAGCAGATATGTCACAGTGGACCCTGTTACTAACTGCAGTATGTTGGGCCGCAGTTTCGTGGAGATTTCGAGCTCCAGCCACAATCACCATACCTTCCTCCATCGGGAAAGGATGGAGAGGACTCGGGCGATACCCTTCTCTTCTCAGAATCGTGAGGGCTACAATGCTGCCTTTACTACGATTGAGCTAGATCACACTCTCACTCCATCTTAATCCTCTACCCAGGGGCAGACGATGTTCACATTAAGATGTTGCAGTACCTTTCTCTTGCAGCCAAGCAATTTCTCCTTTATACATACAATCTGATATCGGCAGATGGCATGTTTCTCAGATGCTAGCGTGAAGGAACTGTCATAACCATACCTAAGCCTGGTAAGGAGAAACACGTTCCTTGTAGCTACACCCGATTCCTCTAGCCAGCTATTCACAAGGTGATGCAACATGTGATTTGGGCCCGGCTGGTATGGTCGCTTGTCTCGCAATTTACTAACCACTGCTCAGTATGGATTTCGAGTACGCCGTTCTGCATGTCGTTACTTCCTCAACCCATGTCATGTGCGGTTTTATGCGGAAATCCGAGACTATGGTAGTGTTAGTCGATTTGGAGAAAGTCAACGACACATGCAGGAAGCCTGGTATCACTTGTACTCCCTACACATGGGATTTCCATGGCCGCCTGCCATTATTCCTTGAAAAGACCGGGTTTTGAAGGTACATGTGGGTTATGCATTGTTGGACACGCTTTTTTCCAGGAAAATGGTGCACCTCAGGGTCCCATCTAGATCGTCGTTCTCCTTGCTATCATCTTTAACACGATTATGACCATTTTCCCACCTTTCATCTCTGGCTCCCGTTGCTTAGACGATTTTGCCATCTATTATAGTTTTCCATGGTCTTATTCCACAGAGTCTTCAGCCATGTCTAAACGTCTTCACTCAAGGAGCAACCACAATGGCTGTAGTTTTTCCACTGACAAAACCGTTTGTATGAATTTCTGGTGGCACAACTTGTTTCGCACACCATCTCCACATTTTCGACATGTTGCTCTTCAGTTTGTTGAAACTACCTTCAGTGTACAGCATGTGAGCAGCCTACCAATCGGGGCATCCGTTTGGCCCCTGGCGGCCTTTTTAACCAGTCCTGTTCAGAGTCTTCATGCACAAGCTGCCAAACTACCATGATAATACTGCTGTGATTTTCTCCTTGTTAGTTTGCTGTTCGTGTGCCATGCTTGCCACCCATCCTACGTCTCCTTCAATGACTCCTTTGATGGCCAGTATGGGGCCAGTTCCCCCCTCTGTTACCTCCTGGGGATCACTTTTGGGTGCTGTACTGGCAGCTTAACTTCATGCTACCTGCAACTGCACTGTTGGTGTGAACCCTTCACCACCTTGGCTTCGTGCGGTGGCATATGTTAAACTTGGACTTCAGTTGCTTTCTAAGGACACTGCTCTAGGATATACCTGCTGAGTGCATGGACCTTCGTGATAGTGCCTTCACGTACATTGATAGCTCTTGGACTGATCGTGGTGTCGGGTGTGCCTTCTTCATTTGCACAAATGATTTTCGGTATCACCTTCTGGAACACTGCCTAGTATTTACTTCAGAGCTCTTCGCCCTTTATCAGGCCACACAGTACATCTAGTGACACAGGCATTAGAATTGTCATTTGCTGTGACTTCCAGTGTACTGAGCCTCTGAAGGGCACTTGGGAACAGTAAAATTCCTTAGTGGTAGGGGTCCAAGAAGCTTCAACTTGATCACTCATTAAGGAGCCACTGTGATGTTCGTGGGTCGCTGGTTATGTAGTTGTGGCGGGAAATGAGGCTGCTGATGCTGCTGCCAATCATGGAGTCCTCATATCGCAGCCTGATATTTCACTCCTTCTGATATCCATATTGCTGTCGTTACTGTGGCATTATCACTGGTCCTCCCTTCATGGGACAGTCTGTAGAGCATTACATGTGTCCCAGCTGCTCAGCCCTCGCGCTACAAGGAGATCAATTCAGCTAGATTGCACACTGAACGCTGTCGTGTTAGCTGTCCTCATTTAAGTGGTATTCACTCACGCTTTTGTGCTCATTATCAACCTGTGAGGTTCCACCATTTCCAGACCGAATGCCCTTTTTGTGGGGTCCTGCCCCCTCGTCCCATGTAGGGTGCCCAAAGGATGCTGCGTTCTCAGAATGCTATACAATAATTCAAGCAAAGTCACATTAACAGTGGTTAGTACAAACAAGAAGAATGACAATACTTGACTTGAGGATACAGCAAGTGATTCAAAGTGATTTGCAACATGCAATGGAGTGTCGTTTCGTATATACAGGGTGTTACAAAATGGTACGGCCAAACTTTCAGGTAACAGTCCTCACACACAAATAAAGAGATGTTACGTGAACATGTGTCCGGAAATGCTTAATTTCCATGCTAGAGCTCATTTTAGTTTTGTCAGAATGTACTGTACTTCCTCGATTCACCGCCAGTTGGCCCAATCGAAGGAAGGGAATGTTGACTTCGGTGCTTGTGTTGACATGTGACGCATTGCTCTACAGTATTAGCATCAAGCACATCAGTAGGTAGCATCAACAGGTTAGTGTTCATCACGAACGTGGTTTTGCAGTCAGTGTAATGATTCCAAATGCAGAGTTGGCAGACGCCCATTTGATGTATGGATTCGCACGGGGCAATAGCTCTGGCGCGGTACGTTTGTATCGAGACAGATTCACCAGAACGAAGGTGTCCCGACAGAAAGACGTGCGAAGCAATTGATCGGCGTCTTAGGGAGCACGGAACATTCCAGCCTATGACTTGCGACTGAGAAAGACCTAGAACGACGAGGACACCTGCAATGGACGAGGCAATTCTTCGTGCAGTAGACGATAACCCTAATGTCAGCGTCAGAGAAGTTGCTGCTGTACAAGGTAACGTTAACCACGTCACTGTATGGAGAGTGCTACGGGAGAACCAGTTGTTTCCGTATCATGTACAACGTGTGCAGGCACTATCAGCAGCTGATTGGCCTCCACGGGTACACTTCTGCGAATGGTTCATCCAACAAAGTGTCAATCCTAATTTCAGTGCAAATGTTATCTTTACGGATGAGGCTTCATTCCAATGTGATCAAATTGTAAATTTTCACAATCAACATGTGTGGGCTGGCGAGAATCCGCACGCAATTGTGCAATCACGTCATCAAGACAGATTTTCTGTGAACGTTTGGGTAGGCATTTTTGTCTTGATTGGGCCCCATGTTCTTCCACCTACGCTCAATGGAGCACGTTATCATGATTTCATACGGGATACTCTACCTGTGCTGCTAGAACATGTGCATTTACAAGTACGACACAACATGTGGTTCATGCACGATGGAGCTCCTGCACATTTCAGTCGAAGTGTTCGTACGCTTCTCAACAACAGGTTCGGTGACCGATGGATTGGTAGAGGCGGACCAATTCCATGACCTCCACGCTCTCCTGACCTCAACCATCTTGACTTTCATTTATGCGGGCATTTGAAAGCTCTCGTCTATGCAACCCCGGTACCAAATGTAGAGACTCTACGTGCTCGTATTGTGGATGGCTGCGATACAATATGCCATTCTCCAGGGCTGCGTCAGCGCATCAGGGATCCCATGCGACTGATGGTGGATGCATGTATCCTCGCTAACAGGACATTTCTAACATTTTCTGTAACAGTGTGTGAAGTCACGCTGGTACGTTCTGTTGCTGTGTGTTTCCATTCCATCATTAATGTGATTTGAAGAGAAGTAATAAAGAGCTCTAACATGGAAAGGAAGCGTTTCCGGACACATGTCCACCTAACATATTTTCTTTCTTTGTGTGTGAGGAATGTTTCCTGAAAGTTTGACTGGCCCTTTTTGTAACACCCTGTATAATGTATAATGTTCATGCAAACCGCTCGCAGGCTTCCCCCCCGCTTCCGCTTCCGCTTCCTCTTCCTCTTACTCTCGCTCGCTCGGTCAGGGCAATCGCAAATGGATTAATCGTAGTTGGGAGCTCCAATATAAGGCCCATATTGGGGCCTCTTAGGGATATGGCTGCAATGGAAGGGTACAAATGTGGTGACGTGTTTACACAGCGGGAGGAGCTTGAACCACGTAAGAAATAATAAGAAAAATAAACTAGCTTCATTTGGATTTTACGTGGAGATGGATATAGTGCGGTTTTGCATTGTCGCAGACTAAGCAAAAAGCTGTCACCGACTTCTCTTCTGTAAGGTGTTCCAATCGTTCGTACGATCTCCTGGAGATTTCCGGGGACTACTGAAATTGCCATAGGTGGGAATTAGAGGGGTCCGCCGTTTGATTAGTTTTGCGGCCCAGAACATTACACTTGAACCTGCAAACGGATGGACCTGGATTAAGTACCGGCGTTCCTTGTGTCGTCTAGCGCTTCTCCAAACACACGCTTAGTGTCTGGTAGCAAACCAATACTGTTCTCGTCAGCAAAGACATTAGTGCAGTCTGCAATGATCGAATGTTGACTTGCAAAGGCCCAGGTCCTTGGATTGCGAAGGTTACGTCGGTGCAGTGCAAGACGTTCCAGTGGTCTTCTGGAATGAAGACCACCCTGATGCAATCTTCTACGCACTCTTTGGCCTGACATACGAATCCCTGTTGCCCAGGCCGTTGGAGATCTGTATCTGCGAGCCGATAGTTCGACGAAGCGACCCTGCATTGGTGTTGTCATCCGTCGACGACCACGTCAGGGTCTGTCGTTAACATTTCACGTTCTGTGTTCTTCCTCCCCATATTACTCACCACTTTCAGTAACATGTAACCGATCGGCAACATATTACTGTGGGTGACCTGCTGAAAGTACAGCCGCCATCCTGACTGTATCAGTGTGCTGAAAGCCTCTATGTGGCACGTCACTGCAGTGCTGAACACAAACTGGATGCTCCTGTCGATAATGGACTTACCGCGGTATGCCTTTGTGACAGCGCTATGTTCACATGACTGGGAAACTATCCACTATGCGTCCATATATTGGACTGTGTTTACTACGTCACTGAAAACCCTAGTATGGTAGACTGCATTTTTCGATTATGTGCCAAATTTTTTTTAAAAACTAAAACCATTTCCACCATGCACGGTTGGGTCATTCGGTTTACAGGCATTATATCGTAAACCGATAAGTCAATAAGTGTCGTCAATGAGAATAAAATTACTCTCACAGCCCAATAAGACCATAACGAATTTTTATACCCTTCTGTATGTAGTTTGTCCGTGAAGCTATCTAATGAATAAACCAATGGTCAGATACCAAGCCAATTAGCTTTTGTAGCAAGTTAATGGAATTTCCTAGCTAGGTGCTGTTACGTATGTATGTAGAACAGTAAAGGGATCCTAGTCAAGGCACGACATAAGTCACGTACCAAGAATAAGAGACATGTAACACTTCTGCAAAATTTCTGGTTAAGCCACCTCACAAGGACAATTATAAATTTTATAATTAAAGGGCCGCCACCAGCCCAGGCCCTTCATAACAACTGAGAAAAGACCGAACTGGAAATTATCAGTTATAATTAAATTCTTAATTTAATTAAAGAATGCAATTTTTTCAAAAAACGTAACAATATGAACAGCATTGTATGTCGTACATCACTGAGCTTGTTTAATTACGTGTGAATTCCTTAATTTTGAGACAGTACGCCGTTCACTTTGGTTTTTGCTCTAATTTTCGTTCATCACAAGTTCATGGTACATATGTATGGAGCGTCATCCGGAAAGATAGTGGGCCATAACTTTACTTGAAGGAAGTCCGTTTTCAGGTAGACTGTTACATAGATCCTGTCGATGCGACTATCGGAATTACTCGTAATGAGTCAAACCCGGCAGAGCACCGTTCTTGAGCTTCCAGGTGTCAACCAAGCGGAGTTCTCTAGTTAAGGCTCAAAGTTCTGCACAGTTATTAAAATGGGAGTCTGGTCTCTTGGAGACAGCACACAATTATAGTTCGCCTTTTTTGGTGGCCGCTACAGTAATATTTTTGGCGGTGAGTATATGATCATAAAATTTAGCTCGTCGCCTCCTGTTCCCGATGCCAGATGGTGCATAGATAATTATAAAATGTGTAATGTGAATGGTCGCTAGTAGACCCTTGGCATTTGTCAGTTTCTCGACATCTTTCATGATGATTCCTGCGGTGAGTATCACTGTCGTTCCCTGGATTTACTGCATTATAACCTGTGATGGCATCCAGTCTAATACGTTATTTCTTGTAACATAGTATCAGTATGGGCGGCATAGAGCATACCTTACAAGTTCTTAAGGTTTAATTCGCTACGGATCTTGTTTAGATTCAAAGTCCCGGTTCTACAAATTTGTAATGAAGTCGTGATTAAGTAACTACAAAAGTCGTTCTGGCCTACTGTCGACGAAGCCTAAGGTTTTCCATGTAGTGGGCGATACGACGTCTCGTCCCTTATTTTCTTGTCTTTATGCACTGGAATGTTTCGTCCTGGTAGGTGTGACAGTTCCTTCATTTCCTCGTCTATGGG
Organism: Schistocerca nitens; assembly: GCF_023898315.1. Lineage (NCBI taxonomy): Eukaryota > Metazoa > Arthropoda > Insecta > Orthoptera > Acrididae > Schistocerca > Schistocerca nitens. The sequence continues at coordinate 1,072,481,862 of NC_064615.1, read as the reverse complement.
AAATTCTTAAATGTAATCTACCCAGTTTGTCGTACCACTGTGTTGAGATAGTCCTATCCTCAGTTTCCTTGCTTGTGGAGCGTTTGGTTTCGCCATCCTGTTGCGTCTGCGTTTTCACTTTTCGGAAGTCGTGTTTTCGCACTGTGTGCGGGGTCTGTGCTTCTACGTCAAAAGCCGGCCGAAGTGGCCTAGCAGTTCTAGGCGCTACAGTCAGGAACTGCGCGACCGATACGGTCGCAGGGTCGAATCTTGGCTCGGGCATGGATGTGTGTGATGTACTTCGAACTACTTAAACCTAACTAACCTGAGTTCTAGGGGACTGATGACCTCAGAAGGTAAGTCCCATAGTGCTCAGAGCCATTTGAACGACCTGCGTCAAAATTGACAGATGTCATACCGCTGATTTTGCGAAAGATTTGTTGTGCCTTTTGACGCACCGATGGTACCTTCTGAGTAGCATGAGGTGGAGCTATCCTCTGTTTTTCATGCTTTTTCTGAGATGAGGATTTCTGTCACTCCTCATTCTCGGAAGGCGTGCAGGGAAGTCCTTCTATATGAAGATGGTATCTGTAGTCTTGGTGATGTTGTAGCTCTGGGAGAAGGAGATTGCAATGAAATCCAGACCATGATCTGCTTACGGGTGTTGACGAATATTAACCGGGACACTTGAAAATGTGTGCCCCTACCGGGACTCGGACCCGGGATCTCCTGCTTACATGGCAGACGCTCTATGCGAATGAGCCATTGAGTGCACAGAGGATAGTGCGACCGCAGGGACTTACCTCTGGCATGCTCCCCGTGAGACCCACATTTCCAACTTACCGTCCACACACTACAGTTGTACTGCCCCTGCCCACTATACTCATTACTCGCGGCAGTCTGTCTACCGTGTGCTGAGACTGGAATCAGCGTCTCTGGCACTGTCGGCGTAGCGTTTGAGACGTGCCCCTCGACTTCGGAACCGTATTCAGTTCCTTCCCTATTCTGTGATCACTGAACTAGGTAAAGTTTCGTTGTTTGAACGATAGCTCAAAGGAGAAACAGTATTGGGATAGTCAAGAACGAGGCTAATAAAATACGACGCAGTCGTGAAGCTAATGGATTGGTTGTCGGTATGCTTACCTTCTATATTGCTACATAGGACACCACTGCATCGATCTATGTTGGTAGTTACCAATCACTTACCTTCAAATTTGTGTTCACTTGTCAGTTACTTAAGCAGGTTGTTTCAATCGCAATTGTGCAGAGAGGACTATACCTGTCAGCTGCCATTGAATTGCAAAGGCAGTTAATAATTCTTCTAAGGGTGCGCTTACTTATTTCTGAAGACACAGTAGTGACACGGAGTGTAAGAATGTTTGAAAAATATCTTTAACGATGTAGCGAAGCTTACCACTGTGCATTATGAAACGCAAAGCGGTTTGAAGGTGGTAAATATTTGTTAGTATTAGTGTCAAGTAATTCATTTACCAGTCGCTCTACATCGAAGAAGGGGCAGGTTTCGAGAGAGCCGTTCTAATTCTCACACCGTTCATCAAGAAACTGTAACTGAATATTCTGATCTACAAAATTCATTTTCATTTCCACTAACATTTAAGACCACATGAAATATAATGGGACTGGATCAGTCGTTTTCCTGTGTCAGGACACGACAGGGGGAAGTCAGATCGTTTGTCACTCTCCAAATTTCCGAGCCATCAGGAGCAAATGCAGGCAGACAGATTGCCAGTGAAGGCAGGTAGATGAACTGCGTCAGCGGCAAACATTGTTCACAGGGCATTCGCGAGGTATGCCGATTTTGGTAAAAGACGTGGTGCTTGCAGCAGGAGACTCCTGGAATTAGAATATCTGATGAACGCTGTTTAGTTACGATAAGGCTACCTAATACACAGAAGGCTAATTCTAAACATTTGAAAATAAAAGTGAGGCAATTGGTTGCACAACGTAAATGCCCCTAAATGTGGGCAGGTGCTAACAGAAGAACAACATAAGTAGCACGTAAAGTACAAACTTGAAAGCAGCGCTCCAAGTGAGGAAGAAAGTCATATCGCTGGGGCGTATGGCTCGTGGCTAACCTCGGTAGGATCGGACATGGCTAAAACCCTGTGATTTTGTATGCAGAAGAGGTTCTCAAAGAAGCGGGGCGGCGCACCATTTTTTTCCCTCCTATAGCCGACCCACCAATCCACCGGCAGTCTACAGGTTTCGGCCAATCTGGCGAGTCGCTCTGCACATACAAGGCGCTTCTGGCCAACCACGTTTAGATTCCTCCTCTGCTCCAACTTGGAAGGGAGGGATGCCTTTGCATTTTACATTACAAAAAACTGTTAACTTCGGTATCAACAGCGTTCACCTGAGAGCTGAACATCACCTCCAGTCCTCTTATGGCCAGCAACGACAGTGTTTTACGTCACTCGGCCGCACCGTGCATTCTCCTGTGGGTGTGGGCTGCTGTAGTAGCGCCCTGACTTGTCAACCCATTGACTTTGCAGTTCACTGGTGCAAGTATCCAGCCTTCTGCCTCTAGTAAGGCATGCCTTTTCGTGGCCATCTTATACGGTGACTTCTTAAAAAAGCGTCTGTGCGGTGGATGTAGTTAGCAGTTACGTCTCTGAAGTGAAACTTCTTCTCTGGGACAGCTGCCCAGAACGCCTGCAATTTGGAATGCTCCAGTGTTGCCATTAATTTCCAGAAACCTAAACACCGCCATTTTTGCTTGTTCTCTGCATTGTCTGTGATTTTTACCTTCGAGTGCTCTCGATGACTCCCAACAGCCTTAAACGCATCAACGTACAAGTAATTACGTCGTCAATATCTGACAACTTTCTTCAGTGTGAAATTCCTAGTTTCACTTTTAGATGCACGAGATCATTTTCTTCCCAAATCAATCCATTAACAAACGGATGGTCTTCTTCATTACAGCGTTGCACATACGAATACCACATAAAATCTGTTTTGAAGTGCATGATGCTGCTATCGCCTGGCTGGGTTTATATCGATAGTAGGTCGGCTGCGTACTCGCCCATGCTCTGTGAAGTACTACAAAGTTTCGCAAACGTAAATGAATACCACGTGACAAACAAAATACGGTAAATGGTAAAACCTTCCTCTGTGTGTGCAGATTTTTCATTCAGGTGCTACAGGTTTCGGTGACAATGCAGAGTCATCAGGCCCTCAACGGAAAAATGTGACAGCCAACTGCCAATGCTGCCATAATAAGGGACAAAATTAAACTGTTTCCGCAGACGTAGTAACGCATGAGGGGGCTCGCCACGCACGTCAGTCCGAATCACGTTGCTGTCGACACATCAATTCGTCCAAAGCGGAGCCACCGACAGTCTTCGTAGAACTGAGGGACGAAAAACGATAAACACAAAGTAAGAAAGTAACATTCATCTATCTGAATCAGGCACCTTACTAATTCGTAGTCGTAATTTAAAATGTGACGAGGATAACAAAACAAACAGCAAATGCGTATGTATTACAGAATACTGTCTATGATTCCTATATCATCCAGAATGGCAGACAGGTAAGACAGCGGGCGCCATATCAGAAAACAGAAGCCTCAGGAGGGTATTCTAAGACAGGGGAGACGTAGTTTAGCCTCCTGATCGCAAGCGTCTTATATGGAGAAGGGCCAGAATTATATATCACGATATTACGGTCTCAATGAACTATTACCATCATACTATAGCAGAGATGTATGGGAAGAAACGGCAAACACTGCGGAACCCTAGGCCACGTGTCAAGACAGATACAGGGCTACCACCGCGAGAAAGCAACACCGTTTGGAAGATGAAAAGGAAATTTTCACTTTGTGAAAGATTGGATTTCCATTATCGACGGTCGGTGTCTCACGAATTTCAGGAGTGTCACTGTGACATGACGTTCCTGCCGTCATCTGTAGGTGAATGTTCGTTACATGATGCACTGAAGAGCTGCCCGCTTGACGTACATGGAACTTTCAACATCGTCCATAATAGATTTTTATGAATACCAGAACAACAAAAAGGGGGTAGGATGGGACTGTTGTGCTGCAGTTACCTATTGAAATGGTTCTCTCACCACAGAAATAAATTTTTACATGACCTTTGCTCTAGCTACTTCATTTTTGCTTTGATATCGCCAAGACGGTGTAAAATGCTGAATTTCGACTCCACTGAAGGTAATATGCAAGTGAATCAGAGGTAGTAGTACTGTATGAGTTTTCTTAGAAATTGTTGGCTATGAATTTCTTTATTAGATAAATTACATTTCCTTTTATTCTAGCGGTATGTTGATTACCTAACTTTTTGGTAAATTAAAGTACATCTTATATTCTTAGCGAGATGACTTGTTCCGTTGTAACTGTCTGCTGCTTACGAAAAACGTCAGGATTACGGAAAAAAGCTCATTTCTTCTTAACTCTACCGTCAACACGGGAAGTTCATACAGCTGCAACTGTCTTACTCTTATCTAGGATGAGATCTTCTGTTGTCCTACCGAGCCTGTTTCTAGATGGTTTTCTGTTTACAGAGCTGTGGTACACAACTGTTTGTGATAGGCCAGTCCTGGAACTTCAGTAGTGAACTGCAGGAACTTTCACACCGAAGAGCATGAACTTCCTGGTTGAGAAGAACGAATGTCACATTTGATGTGCATAATCCACTCCTCACTCGAATTGCTTGCCGTTATCTGAGCGTTTTGTGTTGCTGACCTAGATCTTCGGAGCAAACCCTCCAGGGTAAATGTTTTATGCGCTGTAGGAGTCCTCCAGAAACGGTTGAAGCACGCTCGCTCTTCCACTGGAGTACGAAAGGAAGAAATGACCATAAGATACATGGGCAAAGTCACAATTCGACCGCGTCAATTCAAACCGATGTTTAACTTAGCCAGTGGATGTTTTGCTTGTAGGTTAGCGGGCCGTGGTTCTACGCGAGTTAGTGTGGAATCCTGCCCACTCGTCTAATGCAGGCTGCCTAGGAAGCTGTTTCCCCTGATAGACAACATTCTAGCAATTCTTATTAATGGAGTTCATTACAGTAAGTTAAATTGACAAGATTGAAGTTAGCTTATATACAATGGTGTGTCGCAAGCAATTGATTAGTTGCATGTCGTCAATATCCTTCGATGCATACAATTTCCATGTCAGTGAGAGAGCACTTCGATTTCCTGCTGCTAATAAGGCGAGTACACCGTTCGCTTGTTACACATTTTTACGAGCTTCAAACAGGTACAACTTATTCTCAGTTATCTGGGTAGTTACTATTTTATTTTTGTAATTTCTTGCGTGTTTGAGTGCCTACTAGACACAACCTTTTATTTTAATAACAGTGTAGTGTACAGTATCGCCGTTGCTATCGACCCTCGTATCGTACAGGCTTTTGTTTGTTTGGTTAGAACAGCTCAGTGTCGGTTAGACCGTCAGTGAGAGAGCACTTCGATTTCCTGCTGCTAATAAGGCGAGTACACCGTTCGCTTGTAGGGTAAACATAGTCATGTGTAGGGACTGTGGTTGTTGTGAGCGGACGCAAGGAGAATTGGCCACTCTTCGGGGGCAGGTGGAGGCTTTGTCTGTTAGGCTCATCGAGCTCGAGGCGCAGGCCTCGGCTCGTAGTGGCGTTGGGGCAACTGTGGTGAGACCTATGCCTACTTCGGTGGCCTTGGAATCGCATGGAACCCCTGATGTCGCTGCGTCTTCCGGCAGTGAGCATCTTACCGGTCAGCCATCACTCCAGGGTGAATGGCGGACAGTGGTGGGCTCGCGCGTGCCTGGCCGAAAGGCGAAGGTGGGATCTGGCCGCGTGGCAGCTGCCTTACCCCTTTCCAACAGGTACGGGGTACTTCCTAGTGGTGATGACATCGTTTCCGAGCCACCACAGGATGCCTCGCCTGTTGGGCCAGTGGCAGATTCTCCGGCAAGGTCCCGACAGTCACAGAGGGCGGGCCTATTAGTTATAGGGAGCTCCAACGTTAGGCGGGTTATGGAGCCCCTTAGGAAAATAGCGGGTAGGTCGGGGAAGAATGCCAGTGTGCACTCGGTGTGCTTGCCGGGGGGTCTCGTCCGTAATGTGGAGGAGGCCCTTCCGGCAGCTATTGAACGCACTGGGTGTGACCGGCTGCAGATAGTAGCACATGTCGGAACGAATGACGCCTGCCGCTTGGGTTCTGAGGCCATCCTTGGTTCCTTCCGGCGACTGGCTGATTTGGTGAAGACAACCAGCATCGCACGCGGAGTGCAAGCTGAGCTTAATATCTGCAGCATAGTGCCCAGAGTCGATCGCGGTCCTCTGGTTTGGAGCCGTGTGGAGGGTCTAAACCAGAGGCTCAGACGACTCTGCGACTATAATGGTTGCAAATTCATCGACCTCCGTTATTGGGTGGAGAACTGTAGGGCCCCCCTAGACAGGTCAGGCGTGCACTACACACCGGAAGCAGCTACTAGGGTAGCAGAGTACGTGTGGCGTGCACACGGGGGTTTTTTAGGTTAGAGGGACCCCCCCTTGGGCGAAACGATAAAATACCTGACGGCTTACCAGAGAGGACATTATCATCGTTGATAAAGAACGTCCGTCCTCAGAGACCAAAAACAGGAAAAGTCAACGTAATATTGGTAAACTGCAGGAGTATCCAGGGCAAGGTTCCTGAATTAGTATCTCTTATCGAAGGAAATAGTGCGCATATAGTATTAGGAACGGAAAGTTGGTTAAAACCGGAAGTGAACAGTAACGAAATCCTAGACACAGAATGGAATATATACCGCAAGGATAGGATAAACGCCAATGGTGGAGGAGTATTTATAGCAGTAAAGAATTCAATAATATCCAGTGAAGTTATTAGCGAATGCGAATGTGAAATAATCTGGGTTAAGTTAAGTATCAAAGGTGGGTCAGATATGATAGTCGGATGCTTCTATAGACCACCTGCATCAGCAACCGTAGTAGTTGAGCGCCTCAGAGAGAACCTGCAGAACGTCGTGAAGAAGTTTCGTGATCATACTATTGTAATAGGGGGAGACTTCAATCTACCAGGTATAGAATGGTATAGTCACACAATCAGAACTGGAGCCAGGGACAGAGACTCTTGTGACATTATCCTGACTGCCTTGTCCGAGAATTACTTCGAGCAGATAGTTAGAGAACCAACTCGTGAAGCTAACGTTTTAGACCTCATAGCAACAAATAGACCGGAACTTTTCGACTCCGTGAATGTAGAAGAGGGTATCAGTGATCATAAGTCAGTGGTTGCATCAATGACTACAAGTGTAATAAGAAATGCCAAGAAAGGAAGGAAAATATATTTGCTTAACAAGAGTGATAGGGCACAAATCGCAGAATATCTGAGTGACCACCATCAAACGTTCATTTCTGAGGAAGAGGATGTGGAACAAAAATGGAAAAAATTCAGAAACATCGTCCAGTACGCCTTAGATAAGTTCGTACCGACTAAGGTCCAAAGCGAGGGGAAAGATCCACCGTGGTATAACAATCATGTACGAAAGGTACTACGGAAACAAAGAAAGCTTCATCATAGGTTTAAGAGTAGTCGAATCATAGCTGATAAGGAAAAGCTGAACGAAGCGAAAAAGAGCGTAAAGAGAGCAATGAGAGAAGCATTCAACGAATTCGAACATAAAACATTGGCAAACAATCTAAACAAGAACCCTAAAAAGTTTTGGTCATATGTAAAATCGGTAAGCGGATCTAAATCCCCTATTCAGTCACTCGTTGACCACGATGGCACCGAAACAGAGGACGACCGAAGAAAGGCAGAAATACTGAATTCAGTGTTCCGAAACTGTTTCACTGCGGAAAATCGTAACACGGTCCCTGACTTCAGCCGTCGCACGGACGCCAAAATGGAAAATATTGAAATAAACGATATCGGAATTGAAAAACAACTGCTATCACTTAGTAGCGGAAAAGCATCCGGACCAGACGAGATACCCTTAAGATTCTACAGTGATTATGCTAAAGAACTTGCCCCCTTTCTATCAGCAATTTATCGTAGATCTCTGGAAGAACGTAAAGTACCTAGCGACTGGAAGAAAGCGCAGGTCGTTCCCATTTTCAAGAAGGGTCATAAATCAGATGCGAATAATTATAGGCCTATTTCGCTTACGTCAATCTGTTGTAGAATAATGGAACATGTTTTGTGTTCTCGTATTATGACGTTCTTAGATAATACAAATCTCCTTCATCATAACCAACATGGTTTCCGCAAACAGAGATCATGTGAAACTCAGCTCGCCCTATTTGCCCAAGAAATTCACAGTGCCGTAGACACTGGCGAGCAGATTGATGCCGTATTCCTGGACTTCAGGAAGGCATTTGATACGGTTCCGCACTTACGTTTAGTGAAAAAAATACGAGCTTACGGAATATCGGACCAGGTTTGTGATTGGATTCAGGATTTCCTAGAAGAAAGAACACAACATGTCATTCTTAACGGTTCAAAATCTGCAGATGTAGAGGTAATTTCGGGAGTACCGCAGGGAAGCGTGATAGGACCTTTATTGTTTACTATTTACATAAATGACTTAGTTGACAACATCGGTAGCTCCGTGAGGCTATTTGCAGATGACACGGTTGTCTACAAGAAAGTAGCAACATCAGAAGACTCATACGTACTCCAGGAGGACCTGCAGAGGATTAATGCATGGTGCGACAGCTGGCAGCTTTCCCTAAACGTAGATAAATGTAATATAATGCGCATACATAGGGGCAGAAATCCATTCCAGTACGATTATGCCATAGGTGGTAAATCATTGGAAGCGGTAACGACCGTAAAATACTTAGGAGTTACTATCCGGAGCGATCTGAAGTGGAATGATCACATAAAACAAATAGTGGGAAAAGCAGGCGCCAGGTTGAGATTCATAGGAAGAATTCTAAGAAAATGTGACTCATCGACGAAAGAAGTAGCTTACAAAACGCTTGTTCGTCCGATTCTTGAGTATTGCTCATCAGTATGGGACCCTTACCAGGTTGGATTAATAGAAGAGATAGACATGATCCAGCGAAAAGCAGCGCGATTCGTCATGGGGACATTTAGTCAGCGCGAGAGCGTTACGGAGATGGTGAACAAGCTCCAGTGGCGGACACTTCAAGAAAGGCGTTACGCAATACGGAGAGGTTTATTATCGAAATTACGAGAGAGCACATTCCGGGAAGAGATGGGCAACATATTACTACCGCCCACATATATCTCGCGTAATGATCACAACGAAAAGATCCGAGAAATTAGAGCAAATACGGAGACTTACAAGCAGTCGTTCTTCCCACGCACAATTCGTGAATGGAACAGGGAAGGGGGGATCAGATAGTGGTACAATAAGTACCCTCCGCCACACACCGTAAGGTGGCTCGCGGAGTATAGATGTAGATGTAGATGTAGAAGTCACGACTGAAGAGTTGGGATGACGGCTCGTCTTCTAGTGCGGCCGTGGGTAGCTGGAGCAGCTCCTGTGATGGTGCGGTCCTAGCCAGCATTAGTATTGGCTGACTTCGTTTCACAGCCTTCTCGGCTGTCACCTTCTCGGCCCACGTGCCGGCACTTGATGTTACGCCGGAATATTCCTCCCTCCCAAAGCGACGGACCGTCGCCGTGGAGGGAGTGTGTCAACGGCGGGGGAGGCGAGAGGGTGGGCGCTGCGCTGGACCGGAAGCTGTGCCTGCTGACGTCAAGCTTCATGTCGTACCCTGCTATCCAGCCTCCAGCCTTCGGTCTGGCGGAAATGTTCCCTGGAAAACGACGAGAAGGGTACGCGTCCACCTCCGGAGGCCAGTAAACAGATGCGGAAGGTGTCGTCTCGTCCTACCGAAGGAGCTGAACCCGCCCGCACTGCAGCAGGCAAGGCGAAGGCTCCGTCTCAAAGGGGTCATCCCTCGGTGTCGCGATGACACCCTTTCGCGGCTGCTGTGGCCGCGTTGTTCTCGGGATCGATGAATCTGGGGGAAGAGAGAGAGAAAGACAATCGTGCAAAGGACAGTGGCAAATTAGATTGTGATGGCGGCGCTGCAAGCCATCTGGACCTGAAATAAGACACATGCAAGCGCAAAGTCGACGGGCGATCCCGCCTGGCGCCCACCGTCTGCTGCCGCTAAAAGCCTGTAAAAGACAGCATCATGCGGAGCTAAGCGATACTCGAGGCCTTGGTTCACCGCCGGATGCTGAGGAGCGTGGAGCAGTGCCCGATGGCGGCGGCCGTGAGGGAATTCCGCCGGCGATGGTCCATGTCGTGGGTACGAAGGATAGGAGGCGAGAAACAGTTTCAGAGCTCGATCCCTGGTGTGTGAGGAGCGAAGTTTTGCCATCTGCTGCTTGAAGTTTCTGACAGAACGTTCAGCTTCGCCAATTTACCGTAGTTGCACCGGTGCACTAATTCGACTCTGTATGCCACTGCGTTCACAGTATGTTTCATATTCATTGGATGAAATCAGGGCCGTTTTCAGACGCTATGACTTCAGGCGTTGCCTGGATTTGCCTGAACTGTACTGCATGTCGCTGTCGAGCTCACGTTGCCATGGTGATTGCGACTTAGCCCAAGGACAGAATTTTTGTGGCGGAGCAGACTGGTCTTTCACACATGCCTCATACGTTGTACTTGGGCGTCCATAGGCTGCAAAGTACAGTGTTCATGCACTGTTTCGTACAAAGAATCCCCATTGTCCTTGGTGAACCAACCTTAACACTTAGTTTTAGAGCCCCCAGGGGCTCAGCATTCATTTGCTGAGTACGGGCTTGGCGACCCCGGGGTCCTGAGCTGGGGACTGGTCGGCGCCGCCGGTCTCCTGTCACCGTAACCCCCGGACATGCTTCAGCGACCACCGTATGGCGCGGCGGTGGAATGTTGTGTGCTGCGGGGAATGGTAATCTTGGCTTGACCGCCTGGATTGCGAGGAAGGCCAACCTCTATAAAAACCCCTCAATCTTCCGGTGTGCTCCGCGCCTATGAGATGCATGGCTGTTGAGGTGGAACAGTCGCAAGCGGGCAACCTCTGGGGCACCTGCCGCACCCCAGTTGTATAAGGCTTACCTAGGCACGCGGGGCTCTGTCTAGGTAGACTTGTAGTTCCTTAGCTGCTCGTGGGACCGAGATGGATCCTTCGAATTCCTCTTTTCCTCCTCCCAGCGGAAAGTGTGGGCCGCTGGAAGGTTCCAACAGCCAGTCTCTGAAGAGGGCTCGTGCAGTCAGTCCCCCTGACTGCAGCACATCTTTGACAAGTCAAGTCTTTAGTAACAGAATGCATTCTGGTAATCAGAATGTGTTTCTCATTGTAAAACGGAAGGAGGGTAGTTTTGAGAAGGTTTCGCCCTTCTATATACAAAAGGGTCTGGAGGGCATCTGTGGCTCCTTAAAATCAGTGAAGCGTTTGCGTAATGGGACCTTGCTCGTGGAAACTTCCACTTCCCAGCAAGCCACTAACCTGCAAGCTGCTAAATGCCTTGGGGAGTATGCCATAGACACTGAACTGCACAGCACCTTGAATTATAGCAAAGGTGTTGTGACATGCCGGGATCTAGTCGACATTCCCAAAGACGAACTGCAACGTGAGTGGGCTCCGGAAGGTATCGTTGATGTTCAACATATCATGAAGAGGGTTGATGGCAATATTGTGAAATCCGACTCTTTTATTCTGACCTTCAGTAGCACGAAACTTCGAGACCATATTAAAGCTGGCTTCCTTCACCTTAGTGTGCGGCCTTATTTCCCGTGTCCAATGCGCTGTTTTAAATGCCAGCGTTTTGGGCATACCACCTTCGGGTGTAAAGGCGACGCAACTTGTGGTAACTGTGGTAAGGCTGCTCATGAAGGAGTTGGTTGCTCGTCTCCACCTAGATGTATCAATTGCTCTGGCAACCACCCTGTGTGGAGTAGGGACTGCCGAATATTTTTAGAGGAACGCAAAGTCCAGGAAATAAAAGCATCCCAGCGTATCCCATATGGTGAGGCCAAGAAGATCTATAAGTCGATGCAACCTTCCACATTTGTTACATCTTTTGCATCCCTGGTTCAGAAGCCTATTCCAAAAGTCGATGCCTCGACGCAGACCGAGGTGGTGAGTGTTGGCACTAACACATGCAGCTGTCAGTGCACTTGCAACGCAGCCAGTGTTTGAGCCAGTAGCCCCTACTCGACTGGCAGACACAGGTACAGTGGCGAACTTGGGCCAGCCCCTGGCGCCTCCAACAGCTGCGGCTGTTCCCAAGCCCAGTGCGCCGATTACCACTCCCACATCCGCTCCCCCAAAGCCCACCAAACCACAGAAAGCTCCTGTACAGCAGCCACAGCGGGTCAAATACCGTGATAAACCATCTGATCATGCGGATGTTGTTTTACGAGAGGCTTCCTCTGACTCTTCCCCGGAGTTTATGGAATACGATGTATGTGTGGGGGCAATCATCTCGCCCCATGCCTGCTCCTCCACCTGCTTCGGTTTCCCCGCCTCGTCGGAGAGACAGGATGAAGGTGCTACCCCCATCATAGATGGCTCCCATACTTCAGTGGAACTTGCAAGGGTTCAGGACGCATGTGGAGGAACTTCGTCTACTATCTCAGGATAGACCACTGTGTCTGTGTCTCCAGGAGACTTATTTCCATCCATCATACTCCCCTGAGATACGAGGCTATACACTCCACAAAAAGGACGACCTGCGTGGAGAGAGAGCTAGAGGAGGCGTAGGTATTTTCGTCAGGACGGACTACCTCTCCTCGCCTCTCTCACTTACGACGACTTTACAGGCCGTCGCTGTGTCCGTGCACGTGCGTCATCCATTGACTGTATGTTCACTTTACTTGCCCCCACATGGTGCTCTTGATGAAGCGGCCCTCACCGACCTTCTTACACAGCTCCCCCAGCCATTCATTATTTGTGGTGATTTTAATGCCCACAATGTGCTTTGGGGCTCTGCAATTACCTGCCCCAGGGGTAGAGCAATTGAGAGGCTTCTTCTGTCTTCCAGTGCCTATTTGCTAAATACAGGTCACAGCACGCATTTTTGCATTGCAACTGGGTCGTTCTCTGCCATTGATCTATCGCTTTGCTCTCCAGCCATCGCCCACACTGCTGCATGGGAAGTGGTTGATGACTTACACGGCCCTGATCACTTCCCCATCTGGATTCACCTGCCACATGCAGTGGCACCGGAAAGGAAACCGCCTCGATGGGTGCTCCGTAGAGCCAACTGGGCACTGTATAGTCAACTAGCCCAGTTTGAACATCGGGTCAGTGTCCAGGAATGGGTGGATCATATTACAGAAGTGATCCACCGCGCCAGTGAAGCGTCCATCCCACAGTCCATGGGACAACCGAAGCGGCAGCCTGTCCCTTGGTGGAGCGACAAATGCCGCTCTGCAGTCAGGGCTAGGCGGGCAGCTCTGCGTAGGTTCAAATGCCGGCCAACTGTAGAGACCTTGCAGCCTTTCGGGTGGCGAGGGCAAAGTGTCGTCGGGTTATACGAGAGAGCAAGAAGAGGTCGTGGCAGCAGTTCCTGAACACCATTAATCGTTCTACACGAAGTTCCATTGTATGGGAGACCATAAGGAGGATTTCTGGGAGAGGTGGGAGGTGCCCTATGGCTGCTATAATGTGGAATGGTACTCTCCAAACGACCCCAAAAGATATTTCCCAGTCTATGGCGGCTCATTTTGCAGCTATTACTGCAACCGCGAGTCAAAATCCAGCTTTCCAGCCCCACAGAGTGGCTGCTGAGAGGAGCAGTTTTGACTTCCGCTCACCCAATACAGAAGAGTACAACTGCCCATTTTCCATGTGGGAACTGGATTCTGCATTGTGTGGGGCTCGTGATACATCCCCTGGTCAGGATAGAATCCACTATAGCATGCTGCGGCACCTCACAGGGAGAAATAAAGAAATCCTCCTCCGACTTTTTAATCTAGTTTGGATGTCCGGTCACTTCCCCGACTCGTGGCGTGAAGCAATTTTAATTCCTCTTTTAAAACCTGGGAAAGACCGCACGTGCCCGGGTAGTTACCGTAGTGTTGCCCTCACTAGCTGCGTGGGGAAGACCTTGGAGCGGACGGTCAACCGCCGCCTTGTCTGGATGTTAGAATCCAGACAACTCCTTAGTCGGTTTCAGTGTGGGTTCGGGAGGTATCGCTCCACCTTTGATAACCTGGCTATACAACAGGCTTTCCTGCGCCAGCATCACCTGTTGTGAATATTTTTTGACATTGAAAAGGCATACGACACTACTAGGAGGCATCTTATCAGGCAGCTCCACGAATGGGGTTTTCGTGGATGTCTTCCCAATTTTATTCGGTCCTTCCTGTCGCCACGTTATTTTCGGTACTGAGTCGGAGACGTACTGTCTAGTCGCTTTGAACAAGAGAACGGTGTCCCTCAAGGTAGTGTTTTATGTGTGACGGTCTTTGCTATTGCTATTAACAGTATTGCGTCTCTTGTGAAAAGTCCTGTGCAGTGTTCCTTGTTTGTGGACGATTTCTCTGTATTTTGCTCTTCTTCAAGCCTTGCAACGACGACTCATCGATTGCAACTCACTCTGCGAGGTTTGGATGAACGGGCACAGAAGAGTGGTTCTAAGTTTTCAACTGGTAAGTCGGTGTGTGTTCTTTTTAACCGTTCTCGTTCCATTTTTGACTTGCCTGAGTTGAGGATGAGGGACACCGTTCTGAATTTTAAAGACACGGTGAAGTTTCTGAGCCTCACTTTTGATTCTAAGCTTACGTGGCTGCCACACATTAAGGAACTGAAAAAACGGTCTCTTAAGGCGCTGTCTATTTTAAAATGTCTTAGTCACCACACATGGGGAGCAGACAGGACTTGTCTCCTCCGGTTTTACAGAGCCTTCGTGCGGTCCCGGCTTGATTATAGATGCACGGTGTATGGGTCTGCAAGACCCACTTATTTGAAGCTGTTGGATGTGGTGCACCATGAGGGGATTCGGTTGGCCACGGGGCGTTCAGAACCAGCCCCATACCGAGCCTCTGTGCAGAGGCAGGTGAACCACCACTTCACCTCCGGCGGCGTCTACTAATGGTGCGTCAGACCTATCAAACATTATCCACACCATACACACCTGCATACCACACTGTTGCTCGGCCTCCACTGGAAAGGCTTTTTCGCAACCGGCGACGAGCAACAAGGCCCTATGGGATTCGTGCAAAGGATTGCCTTCTAGAGATTGGTGTGGCCGGTTTTAATGTTTCACGTCGAGGTTGGAGCAGATATCCACCTTGGCTCCTCCAGAGACCCACACTGATTTTAGATTTGGCAAATTTTAAGAAAGACAGTACATCAGATTTTATTTTCAAATCTTTGTTTTTTAACATTTTAGACAGGCATCATGATTTTACAGTAGTCTACACTAATGGATCCCAACAGGGGGATCTTGGCTGCTCAGTCGTGTTCCCCGACCGTGTCATCAGGATTCGCCTTCCCCAGGAATACACTGTTTTTTTCCGCAGAACTTCACGCGGTCCTGAAGGCATTGGAGCAGATACGGTTTACTCAGGGCAAACACTTCCTAATTTGCTCTGACTCACTGAGCGCATTACAGTCACTGCAGAACCTGTACCCAGCGGAGAGGTTGGAACAGCTGATTTACGACCAACTGTACATCCTCCAACGACAGGGCAAGCAAGTGTCTTTTTGCTGGGTGCCAGGGCATGTGGGCATACGGGGAAATGAACAAGCTGACAGAGCTGCCAAGGACGCCTGCAGGTTACCGGATGTGACACAATGTTCTATTCATTTGCAAGGTGTCGTTTCTGTGCTGTGGCGGAAGTATATGCAATTGTGGGAGGAGGAATGGCTGGCGGTGAGGGAAAATAATCCGCTGCTGGTGAAACCCACCGTCCAGCCGTGGTGTTCCTCCTGCCGGTCACCTAGGCGTGACGAAGTGACCCTTACACGTCTTCGCATAGGGCACTGTCCTCTTACGCATGTCTCCTTACTACGGCGAGAGGAACCCCCTCTGTGTGATGCCTGTGGCGTACGAATCACTGTACCACACATTTTAGTTGAGTGTGATTTATATCGTTTTGTCAGGGCGGAAGTTAATATTATATTAGTGGGGATCTGCCCTCTATTTTAGCCGATGACGAGGCGAGTGTCAAGAAAGTTTTAAGGTACTGTGATGTTTCTGGGCTTCAGCGTAGAATTTTAGGTTGGAATTTTTAGTGTGTTGCCGAGTGGCTTACCACTCCTTTTTTATTCTTGTAATGGGCCAGTTCCAAACATGCGCTATGTCTTTCATTTTACCCCTTCCCCTCCGTTCTCTTGCAGTTCTCCTCATTATGTGCTGCTTTCCTCTTTGCTACTGTTGACGTGCAAACTGCCTCTGTAGACTTTCCCCTATAATTTTAATCCTATTTTTGCACTTGCTGCATTTTAGTGACACTCGTCCGTTGTTGTTTCCGTTGGGGCGCTAAAGACTACACTGTTGAGCGCCCATAACACCATATCCATCCATCCATAGTTTTAGAAAGCTTTAGGAATCAGCAAACATGACTGTCAACTATTACTTCGAACAAGAATCACTACTTTCTGTACAGCTAGGCTATGCTGACGTGCAAAAATCGACACAATGCAGAGCTCCTTATGGTATGCAAGGAATGAGGTCAAGATGTGCGAATATATTTTAGCAAAGTGTTCAAATCTGAATCAGCTTCCACATGCTTCCATCTTTTCGGCTTAACTATAGGAAAATAGCGCAATTCAGAATCTGAGCGTCGATGTGAAAAAAAGATGCAGCAGATGCATCAGTATCAGGGCGAATCGGAAGACTGTCGGCATTACCATGTTGAGCTGTCACACGATACAGTCTTGTACTGGTATTGAAACGACGACAACAATAAGGCCCATCTTCGCAATTTTTGGACAGTTCGTATAGGGACCTATTTCGTCGGAAGAAATAAGGCCTGAAAAGGCCTGTGATGATGCGTTACTAAGTAGAATTTTGTGCCCTACAAATAGCGGTGGAATTTGCGGACACCATACACAGTAGCCAAAGCCTCCTTTTCAATTTGTGACTAGTGACACCGAGCTTTCGACAACATTTCTAATCTGAAAGCAATAGGCCTGTACCGATTCCATGAAAGGAGGAGTCAACTTGCAGTACAAACGGTTTGTCAGGATCAAAGAGAAGTAAGCGTTCGTCACTGAGCAATGCATCTTTTAGTTTTTGAAAAGTTACTTGGCACTCATTTGTCCAAACAAAGAAGACATTCTTGCGACACAAGCGATGCAATGGAGCTGCGATTTGTGCAGCATTCGGTATGAACCGAATATAACAGCTCATTTTCCCTACGACTGTCTGCAATTCTGCGAAATTCCAAGGAACTGGCAAATCTCGAAAGGTTAACAAATGCAACTGAAGAGATTTACACCTTGACTGTCTGTCATGACCAAGATACTGCAACTCAGGTTTATAAAAAAATTCACATTTGTCCATTCTACGCTTTAGACCCGCATCAGATAACACATCAAACAAAGCACGTAAATTTGCAGTATGTTCTGCAAGTGTACGGACTAGGAGGACAAAATGTCCAAATAGTTGGAATGGTTTGGTACTTCAGCATTCAGCTGTTCCAAATACCGTCAGGAAAATGGCGGTTGCGGAAGCACTACCAAAAGGCACACAAATATTTAAACAAGCCCAAATGAGTATCAAGTGCACCCACCTTTCAGGTTCTTCATCGAAAAGTAGCGACCAGCGCCTAATCTGTATATGATTGATACTTACACACTGCCACGCCCAGAGGGTCTCACAGTTCGTGGGTTGGCTGTAGACGTATGGTCAACACAGAGGTGAAATCGACCTGAAGTCTTAGGAGCAAAAGGTGTGGACCTGCCCAGTGACTAGTTTGTATGGCCGCCATAACTCCGGTATCTTGCAATTGTACACCTGAAGCAGCGACTTCGCCAGGCCACAACTGTTCCCATTCCATGATGGGACGAAGTTTGGGCTGAGCATTGTCTTTCGTAGTAATATGTACAACAAAATTTTTAGCCTTCCTAAACCTTCAGAAGAGTTCCGGGAATTCTTTCAGCAAGGTGTACACTGTCTCTTGTATTGAATGCACACACTGACAATACGTTGTCCTGAATGTGAAAGCAAAAGAAATAAAATGAATCAAGACCAAATACGTTCGTACAATCACGTGATTCTAGCACTGTAAAAGTCACTGTTCACAAATGCGAGCGATACATGACAGGCAAAGTACATTTTCCGAGGATGGGAATGTCTTGTCCATTATAACCTGTCAGTTGCTTGCTGCTTTCAGACAGGCGTGGGGAACCTAACAGTTCATATTTGAAACGATTTAGCAATGTGACAGAGGCACCCTGTCCACCTGAATTTTCCCATGTTCCACACCAATGAGTAACAGAACGTAAAGTTGGACTGGCGTATTAGTGACTAAACTGCATGCTTGGTAACTCCTGACTCTGAATACACTGCCTTCATGACATAAGAATTCACCTTATTCCCAAAAATTTAGTCACGAAGCCCATGTTTGTTCTACTGTAAACCTACCAACTGCAGACGTCCTTTCCCACCACAAGCGTAACATGAGCTTGCTGCCAGGGCATTCGTGGCATTTGTGCCGTGAATAACACTGAGGGCAAGTCTCTATTGTGTTTGCCTGTGTAGGTGCCAGTTACGAGACTGCTTAGGGGGCTGGCTAGCCAAGGTGCTGCTGAATGGGCCAGTTACAAACAAGGGACTAAACCTATCAAATTTCTGGCGTCTCAAATTCATCGGCGGACAAGGCACCTAAATTGTGCTGAGACAGTATTCGCACTGCCTGCTGAATTGATGGGACACACTCTTCCAAAACCTGTTCTCAGAGTTTGAAATCAGGTACACTATATTCCAACATTATTATGCATGATGTGATTGCATACACTGTTGTTGTTGTTGTTGTTCTGGTCTTCAGTCCTGAGACTGGTTTGATGCAGCTCTCCATGCTGCTCTATCCTGTGCAAGCTTCTTCATCTCCCAGTACCTACTGCGACCTACATCCTTCTGAATCTGCTTAGTGTATTCGTCTCTTGGCCTCCCTCTAGGATTTTTACCTCCACACTGCCCTCCAATACTAAACTGGTGATCCCTTGATGCCTCAAAACATGTCCTACCAACCTTCTTCTAGTTAAGTTGTGCCACAAACTTCTCTTCTCCCCAATCCTATTCAATACCTCCTCATTAGTTACGTGATCTACCCATCTAATCTTCAGCATTCTTCTGTAGCACCACATTTCGAAAACTTCTCTTCTTGTCCAAACTATTTACCGTCCATGTTTCACTTCCATACATGGCTACACTCCATACAAATACTTTCAGAAACGACTTCCTGACACTTAAATCTATAGTCGATGTTAACAAATTTCTCTTCCTCAGAAAGGCTTTCCTTGCCATTGCCAGTCTATATTTGATATCATCTCTACTTCGACCATCATCAGTTATTTTACTCCCCAAATAGCAAAACTCCTTTACTGCTTGAAGTGTCTCATTTCCTAATCTAATCCCCTCAGCATCACCCGATGTAATTTAACTACATTCCATTATCCTCGTTTTGCTTTTGTTGATGTTCATCTTATATCCTCCTTTCAAGACACTATCCATTCCGTTCAACTGCTCTTCCAAGTCTTTTGCTGTGTCTGACAGAATTACAATGTCATCGGCGAACCTCAACGTTTTTATTTATTCTCCATGAATATTAATACCTACTCCGAATTTTTCCTTTGTTTCCTTTACTGCTTGCTCAATATACAGACTGAATAACATCGGGGAGAGACTACAACCCTGTCTCACTCCTTTCCCAACCACTGCTTCCCTTTCATGCCCCTCGACTCTTCGAACTGCCATATGGTTTCTGTACAAATTGTAAATAGCCTTTCGCTCCCTGTGTATTACCCCTGCCACCTTCAGAATTTGAAAGAGAGTATTCCAGTTAACGTTGTCAAAAGCTTTCTCTAAGTCTACAAATGCTAGAAACGTAGGTTTGCCTTTTCTTAATCTTTCTTCTAAGATAAGTCATAAGGTTAGTATTGCCTCATGTGTTCCAACATTTCTACGGAATCCAAACCTATCTTCCCCGAGGTCCGCTTCTACTAGTTTTTCCATTCGTCTGTAAAGAATTCACGTTAGTATTTTGCAGCTGTGACTTATTAAACTGATAGTTCGGTAATTTTCACATCTGTCAACACCTGCTTTCTTTGGGATTGGAATTATTATATTCTTCTTGAAGTCTGTGGGTATTTCGCCTGTCTCATACATTTTGCTTACCAAATGGTAGAGTTTTGTCATGACTGGCTCTCCCAAGGCCATTAGTAGTTCTAATGGAATGTTGTCTACTCCCGGGGCCTTGTTTCGACTCAGGTCTTTCAGTGCTCTGTCAAACTCTTCACGCAGTATCTTATCTCCTATTTCATCTTCATCTACATCCTCTTCCATTTCCATAATATAGTCCTCAAGTACGTCGCCCTTGTATAAACCCTCTATATACTCCTTCCACCTTTCTGCCTTCCCTTCTTTGCTTAGAACTGGGTTGCCATCTAAGCTCTTGATATTCATACAAGTGGTTCTCGTCTCTCCAAAGGTCTCTTTAATTTTCCTGTAGGCAGTATCTATCTTACCCCTAGTGAGATAAGCCTCTACATCCTTACATTTGTCCTCTAGCCATCCCTGCTTAGCCATTTTGCACTTCCTGTCGATTTCATTTTTGAGACGTTTGTGTTCCTTTTTGCCTGCTTCATTTACTGCATTTTTATATTTTCTCCTTTCATCAATTAAATTCAATATTTTTTTTCTGTTACCCAAGGATTTCTATTAGCCCTCGTCTTTTTACCTACTTGATCCTCTGCTGCCTTCACTACTTCATCCCTCAGAGCTACCCATTCTTATTCTACTGTATTTCTTTCCCCCATTCATGTCAATTGTTCCCTTATGCTCTCCCTGAAACTCTGTACAACCTCTGGTTTAGTCAGTTTATGCAGGTCCCATCTCCTTAAATTCGCACCTTTTTGCAGTTTCTTCAGTTTCAATCTGCAGTTCATAACCAATATATTGTGGCCAGAATCCACATCTGCCCCTGGAAATGTCTTACAATTTAAAACCTTGTTCCTAAATCTCTGCCTTACCATTATAAAATCTATCTGATACCTTTTAGTATCTCCAGGATTCTTCCAGGTATACGACCTTCTTTTATGATTCTTGAAGCAAGTGTTAGCCATGATTAAGTTACGTTCTGTGCAAAATTCTACAAGGCGGCTTCCTCTTTCATTTCTTCCCACCAATCCATATTCACCTACTATGTTTCCTTCTCTCCCTTTTCCTACTGACTAATTCCAGTCACCCATGATCATCAACACTAGATGGTTGAATTCCAGGTATACGCACGGAATCTACGCTGAGTCGACAAGCACTCAGATCGTCCAGTCCCTAACTGTACTGTGTCTTATTCCTTTTCATTTTAACTGTATATCTCTAAATGAGTAAATTACGGCATTAGAAGTATATGAATTAGATCAAGAACTACGCCAAATATTGATGATATAATTTTTGCTGTCCTTGGAAGCTGTGACTGAGGCAAACCTGAAACTGGTGTCAGGCTCCTGGCTGATTTCTCTGACTGACTGTGTAATGTCTAAGCATACTGTAAATCGAACTTTGTATTGTTGCTACGTAAGTACTTTGGCTACAACTATCACTGTAATAACTGTTCCAGTAACTGATATTCAGCTGTATCTTCCATGTCCCTGTACACGACTGTCGAAGATTGCCACTATCACACATTGAGTGTTTAGTTATTAATGTTTATGCGTTTGCATCTGCGTTTCTTCCATGTTTTTATTAAACTGGCTATTAGCTACGGTTTTCCCCCCCTCAAGATATATGAATACATTTAAGAGGATGTTCAACTCTGGGCAGCTAGTTCCCCATTTTTTCGGTCATTTTATTACAGAGGAACTAGTCACCATTTTGACCTCTGTGACGGGCATTTTTACACTGCTGGAGTAGTACTGGAACATCTGTGCAATTCTTATTCAGCTTTCTTCATCAAAAATTGTGGAACATGAACGTAAACTGTTCTAACATGGAACATTCTCCATTCTTTTTATCAGTTTCTTTACAAATGGTTCAAATGGCTCTGAGCACTATGGGACTCAACTGCTGTGGTCATCAGTCCCCTAGAACTTAGAACTACTTAAACCTAACTAACCTAAGGACATCACACACATCCATGCCCGAGGCAGGATTCGAACCTGCGACCGTAGTTTCTTTACAGTTAAGTATTCATACTCCCTAGAATGTTAAACAAAGAGGATATGCAAAAACTGGCAACAGTTCTTCCTCTCTCATACCCCCAACGCGCACGCGCACGGTGGCAACGGTGACTGGAGGACATCTAGGCTCCACTCATTCACTAACTGCAACTGTCTCCACTTGTTTCTCTCTCTACCACTGCCACTGTCGCCTCTCTGTTCCACCGCCAGTCCCTCTGCTACTCCCTTTAAGCGCAATAAAAACGCGATTATGTTCTTCCTTGGCTCACTTCCATGCAGTTAAACCCAGTGGACTGAATGCAGCTAGAAGTCCCCTTCTCCTTTGCGTCCAGCCGATACTAGACATGTCAGCAATATAGTACTTCCGGTAGGATCAATCTTTCTGTATAGCTGAGTCCTGAATAGTCTCAAGACACACCTGCAGGTTTGGTTTCCTGCATGGATCGTGGAGTTGATCTGGACTTTACATAAGTTTCCCAGTGAGAAACTCTCTCAGGTGTTCAAATACGGAGACAAAATAGCAGGAACGGTCTTACACACGTAGTAACTACTTCACCAGTATCTTAACCTTGTATTAACTCGTTACCTTTCATCGACTTCTTGGTTTCGTTTATGAGCGGCCAAAATTTTCTGGCAGAGATCTCTGTTGCCTGGTTGATAGTGTAAATTCCTCTTCAGAGCTGCTGAACAATCGGATACCTTGTCACGCTGGATATGCCACATTCTTCCCTTATATTGTGATCTCACCGAAGTTTTCTTCAAAATTACCGTATATGATCATCTCGAGAGTAAAACTGAACAGTGAAACTCTGATGGTTCTGAGGCAACAAAACTTTTTTCTATTACACTGAGTTTACCCTAAAACAGTGCTTCGTCAGTTATTAACATGATTGTTCCGTTTGAGATGTACGGTTGACAAGAGTTAGTAGAAAGTGGTTGGGCATTAACCCGCTACTATTACTACTGGACTGCAAATGACTGCCTGCATTGCGCTCTGTCCATTTCAGTGCATAGGCGATCGTGAGACGATGCGCCTGCATATATCGACAGCAGCACACATGACATCAGGTGGGCTCTCGAAACATTTATTTCGTTAACTGTACAGAGTAGCCCACCGCATTGAAATGTAAGGTGGGTCGGATGGTTCTAAATGTAACAGCAGAGACTTCTCATTGTTACAGTGTTATTTGTGAGCTGTGTTACTGCTCAAGTTACGTGCTAGAGAAACCTAAAGTGCAGTTTAACCTCAGCTACTCACAGCAGGTAGGAAACTAGGGATCTTTGCTGATGGACCAACTTGTGGTTGGTACATAGTTTTCATTTCAGCTGAAGAACAAATTTCATTATTACAGAATAACAGAATCAGAAAAACAATATAAAAATTTAATTCGGACCTTTGTCCTCTTGAAGGGGGGGGGGGGGGGGGCAGCAGCAGACGGATATAAATGGAATTACCAAAGATCAGGTCTTCAGATTTCGGAGACTTGTCCTTCACCAAACTTAAAAAAGCTGTGATTAGGCCATGAATTAAAATAACAGGGTTTTAAAGATAACTAGATCTGATTGCAAAAGCATCTGTCACCAACATAAGCACACTATCAATTTCAGTGCTTACGTAACCAAAATTTACACAACACTAATGATTAACCTTGAGCTACTCATGAAAAGATCTCGTCCCTCCCGGCGGACAGGCCGGATATGTAACTAAAGAATGGAAGGTGGTACTAGGAACAAACGAGTAGAAAGGAACCGCCAAGCAATTTCGAAGATGACCAGGCTACAAACCAGGGCAGAAAACAAGCCGAACACACACACGCGATTTCAGCCTGCCCAACAAGGCGACAAACCCTATCTGCCCCACATACCAGACCGTTTCTGCAGCAGCAAATAATTCACGCGGCAGACAGATTAAACTCGTGATTCACCTTCGAGACCATGAAAGGCTTACTAACTACTAGACTACCTGTAACATAACTGACAACCAAACTGAAACATTTACCGAATAAAAGAACAATTAGAATTACATGGACTTAACAAATGCTCTGTTGTTCATATTAAAAGGAGGTCCCAAACCAAAACTGGGCGAAGAGCACACTAATTAACATACATGAAATTAACACTGCAAGGAACTTTCAAAACTAGCAGTAAAGCTGTGTACCCTTTTGCATTTGCCGAAATAATTGCACTTCACTTCGCGTAAACAACACTTCAAAGCCCTAGACTTCGTAAGTTCCGTGCAACACTCTCTTCTTAAAACCATCCTTAACTGACCTCCGCGAGAGACAACATGCCAGCTTCGACAAATCTTCACAGGTTAACAGCAGAATATGAATGATACGTAACGTAATCTCATCGTGTAACTGGAAACATGATGTCCAACATGTGACGGACCCGTCACCGTTGCGCACGCAAACGCGTCGACTAATCAGCACCGTACACCCGGCCCACGGTGACTATGGCGAGGACCAGGCACAGCGGATCGAGACGAGGGCCTGCCTTCAGAACATGTTGCCTCGTTACACGCCGACCGGACCCCCGGCCACACGCCAACACGGAAGACTAAACGCGCAACAGTCAGAGATGGAAGGCCAGACGACTGTCGATATCAGCGACGCAAGTGGAGCATAACTAGCGCCAGTCGCCACGGCTCAACCTCGCCCTCCTATTCGAGAACCACCCTCCAGCGGGGCTAACGCCCAAAAAATCTCCTTTACCTGGAAATTCACTGGACTAAGAATGTTAAAAATCCGGCACGGTCCACGATATCACGGCTTAAGCTTCCCCTTTATATCCTGACCGGTGGAAGCGGCCAAATTGCGAACAAATGCCAAATCGCCAATTTTCCCTGAAAAGCGTTTTCGCCCTTCATTGTAACTACTTGCTTGCCGACTGTGTGTGAATACACTCGTGCTCATAAATCAAGGATAATGCTGACACATGGTGAAACAACGCTCTGGTGGGAGGGTTGCGGGCTTAAATCACCTCGGAGTATAACGATGCAGTGCATTTGACCTGCAGTCATCGCACGGTGGTGCTGGCAGTAGTCCAAATACGCAGACTTGTGTCGGTGCATGTCAGAGTACGGTGCAGCGAGTAAGTGTGCAGACGTTTTCATGGTGACGGAGTGTGGAAAATGGCTCAATGAAAACTTATTGATGACGTTATGAGGGGTACAATACTACGGCGACTGGAGGCTGGTGAAACACAGGAGGTCGTAGCACGGGCCCTCTGTGTGCCACAAAGTGTGATCCCAAGAGTATGGCAACGATTCCAGAAGACAGGAAACGTGTCCAGGCCCTACAGTACGAGACGTCCATAGTGTAAAACACCACAAGAAGACCGATAACTCACCACCAGTACCATGGAGTACGGCAGGTAGCCTTGCTTGGGACCTTACCGCAGCCACTGGAACAGTTGCCTCCAGACACGCAGTCTACAGACAACTGAACACACAGGGTTTTTTTGCCTTAGGACCTGCAAGGCGCATTCCACTGACCCCTGGTCACAGGGAGGGCCCGCAGAGTCTTGTCAAGAACACAGTACATGGTCATTGGAACAGTGGTCCCAGGTTATGTTCACGGATGAGTCCAGGTATAGTCTGAACAGTGATTCTCGCCGGGTTTTCATCTGGCTTAAACCAAGAACCAGATACCAACCCCTTAATGTCCTCGAGAGACCTACATGGAGGTCGTGGTTTGATGGTGTGGGGTGGGATTATGATAGGTGCATGTCATCGATAGAGGAATTGTAACAGGTCAGGTGTATGAGGACGTCATTTTGCACCAGCATGTCCGCCTTTTCAGGGGTGCAGTGCGTCCTACCTTCACCCTGATGAATAATAACGCACGGCGCCACCGAGCTGCCATTGTGGAGGAGTACCTTGAAGCAGAAGGTATCAGGCGAATGGAGTGGCCTCCCTGTTCTCCAGAACTAACTACAAACGAACACTTCTGGGATGCTTCCGGTCGACGTATCGCTACACACCTTCTAATCCGTAGGACACGTCAGGAGCTCTGGCACGTACTGCTGCAAGAATGAGACGCTATAAGCCAGCGGGTGCTCGACCACCTGATCCAGAGTATGCCAACCCGTCGTGCGGACTGTGTACGTGTGCATGGAGATAATTTCCCATATTCATGCCGGGGTACATGCATAGGAACAGTGGCGTTTTGTAGCACATGTGTTTTGGGACGGTTTTCTCAACTTACCACCAATCCACGGACTGTGTCGTGTGTGTTCCCTATGTGCCTACGCTATTAGCGCCAGTTTTGTTTAGTGCCACGTTGTGTGGCACCACATTCTCCAATTATCCTTAATTTATGAGCATGAGTGTGTATATTGTTCCGAGCCGCTGCCAGTTTTCACTCAAACCTTCTGGACTGATAGATGCCGGCAACAAATCACTGATACTCCACTAGTTCGACAGGGGAGAATTAACAGTGGCCTCATGTGTCGCGGAATTATACGCTTGATTAAGCCACGCAAGACTCATAATGCATCTACTCGGTGACGGGTATACAGTCAAGGCCGCCTTTAAATACAGGTCGACCCTCTCCGCAAAAGTTGCCTTCGGATAACATGTAGTGGTGGTAATAAGTTTGATTCCGTGGTTGAAACAAAAGGCCCTAAAAATATTCCATGAGAAGGCCGGAGCATTGTCACTCACGAATGATTTAGGTGGCCCAAACTGTGAAATTACTGTAGCAAACTGGTGAGTGGTAATATCAGCCATAACCCCACGAGTCTGTAGCAACCACAGAAAGCGAGAGAAGGCATCAACTACAACCAAATGGCTCTGAGCACTATGGGACTTCACATCTTAGTTTAAGGGGACTGATAACCTAAGAACTACTTAAACCTAACTAACGTAAGGACATAACACACACCCATGCCCAAGGAAGGAATCGAACCTGTGACCGTAGCGGTCGCGCGGTTTCAGACTGTAGCGCCTAGAACCGCTCGGCCACTCTGGCTGGCCAAGGGAGAACGGCTCACACCCTTAGTCGCCTTACAATTCAGAGGTCAGTTACGATGTTTGCTACCGTTACCTCGCCTCTGGCGTCAGCTATTCGGCCTACGGCTCCTGGACGCGGGACACTGCCGCGGTAAGTGATCGGTAGCTTGGCAACGATAATATCGTAACATGCAAGGAATATAAGACCCCATTCCCTATCGCCGCTAGAAATTACCAGAAAGGCTGTTTAATTTGGCATTGCGGTCGTTGATCATTAACAAAGGAGATCTTTACTACGTATCCAATTAGCTGCTGGAAGATTGCAGTGTCGTCGCATTCTGTGGGACGGTTGAAAAAACTAGTAAATGAAGTCCTGCTAGCTTTTTAATAGTTTCAATCCTTATACCACCATGTGGACCAACCCACATGGCTTTCTGGGACAAAGGTCCATTGCCCAATTTCTGGGCTGATCGTAGCAAATATGTCACAGTGGACCCTGTTGCTATCTGCAGTATGTTGGGCCGCAGTTTCGTGGAGATTTCGAGCTCCATCCACAATCACCATGCTTTCCTCCATCGGGAAAAGGTGGACTCAGGCGATACCCTTTTCTTGTCAGAATCGTGAGGTCTACAATGCCGCCTTTACTACGATTGAGCTAGATCACGCTCTCACTCCATCTTAATCCTCTACCCAGGCCCAGACGATGTTCACATTAAGATGTTGCAGCGCCTTTCTCTTGCAGCCAAGCAGTTTCTCCTTTATACATACAATCTGATCTTGGCAGACGGCATGTTTCTCACATGCTGGCGTGAAGGAACCGTCATAACCATACCTAAGCCTGGTAAGGAGATACTCGTTCCTTGCAGCTACACGCGATTCCTGTCACCAGCTGTTCACAAGGTATGCAACATGTGATTCGGGCCCGGCTGGTATGGTCGCTTGTTTCGCAATTTACTAACCACTGCTCAGTATGGATTACGATCGCGCCGCTCGGCATCTCGTCTCTTTAACTCATGTCCTGTGTGGTTTTATGCGGAAATCCGAGACTATGGCGGTGTTTCTCGATTTGGAGATAGTTAACGACACATGCTGAAAGCCTGGTATCATTTGTACTCCCTACACATGGGATTTCCATGGACGCCTGCCCACTTCCCTCGAGGAATTTCTAAAAAGACCTGGTTTTGAAGGTACATGTGGGTTCTGCCTTATTGGACACTCTTTTTTTTCCAGGAAAACGGTACACCTCAGGGTCCCATCTACATCATCGTTCTCCTTGCTATCATCTTGAACACGATTATGACCCATTTCCCACCTTTCATCTCTGGCTCCCATTGCTTCGACGATTTTGCCATCTATTATAGTTTTCCATGGTCTCTTTCCACAGCGTTTTCAGCCATGTTTCAAACGTCTTTACTCACGGAGCAACTTCGATGGCTGTAGTATTTCCACTGACAAAACCGTTTGTATGAATTTCTGGTGGCACAATTTGTTTCTTACACGATCTTCACATCTTCGACATGCTGCTCATCCGTTCGTTGAAACTACGAAATTCCTGGGGCTCATTCTCGATTGGAAAGTTTCTTGGTGTTCCCATGTGTCTTACGTGACCAGCCGCCGTGGGCCGTTCTTCAGTGTACTGCGTGTCAGCAGCCTTCCCATCAGGGCATCCGTTTGGCTCCTGGCGGCCTTTACACCAGTCAAGAGTCTTCATGCACAAGCTGCCACACTGCCATGATTACTGCCGTGATTTTCTCCTTGTTAGTTTGCTGTTGGTGTGCCATGCTTGCCACCCATCCTACAATTCCTTCGATGCCTCCTTCGATGCCTTGCCGTGACCTCCTGGGGGTTCACTTGTGGGTGCTGTACTGGCAGCTTAACTTCATGCTACCTGCAGAGCTCTTCGTCCTTTATCAGGCCACTCAATACACCTAGTGACACAAGCATTTGAATTAGCATTTGCTGCGACTTCCAGTGTACTTAGCCTCTGAAGGGCACTTTGAAACGTTCTTGGACCCCTTGCACTAAGTGATTGTATTGTTCCAACTTGATCACTCATGAGGGAGCCACTGTGAAGTTCGTGGGTCACTGGTTATGGAGTTGTGGTGGGAAATGGGGCTGCTGATGCTGCTACCAAGAATGGAGTCCTCATATCCCAGCCCGGTATTTCTTCCACTCCTTCTGATCCCCATATTGCTGTCAGTCAGCAGTTGGCGTTACTCTGGCGTATCATTGGTCCTCCCTTCATGGGACAGTCTGTAGAGCATCACAAGTGTCCCAGCTGCTCAGCCCTCGCGCTACAAGGAGATCAATTTAGCTAGATTGCACACTGAACGCTGTCTTGTTAGCTGTCCTCATTTAAGTGGTATTCACTCATGAATTTGTGCTCATTGTCATCAACCTGTGAGGTTCCACCATTTCCAGACCGAATGCCCTTCTTGTGGGGCCCTGCCCACTCGTCCCTTGTAGGCTGCCTAAAGGATGCTGCGTTCTCAGAATGCTTTACAATAATTCAAGCAAAGTCACGTTAACAGAATGACAATACTTAACTTCAGGATACAACAAGTGGTTCAAAGTGATGGGCAACATGCAATGCAGTGTCGTTTGCTATATACAGGATGTCACACACAAATAAAGAAAAGATGTTACGTGGACATGTCGGGAAACGCTTAATTTCCATGTTAGAGCTAATTTTAGTTACGTTAGTATGTACTGTACTTCCTCGATTCACCGCCAGTTGGCCCAATTGAAGGAAGGTAATGTTGCCTTCGGTGCTTGTGTTAACATGCGACTCATTGCTCTACAGTACTAGCATCAAGCACATCAGTACGTAGCATCAACAGGTTAGTGTTCATCACGAACGTGGTTTTGCAGTCAGTGCAATGTTTACAAATCCGGAAGTGGCAGATGTCCATTTGATGTATGGATTAGCACGGGGCAATAGCCGTGGCGCGGTACGTTTGTATCAAGACAGATTTCCAGAACAAAGGTGTCCCGACAGGAAGATGTTCGAAGCAATCGA
Organism: Schistocerca nitens; assembly: GCF_023898315.1. Lineage (NCBI taxonomy): Eukaryota > Metazoa > Arthropoda > Insecta > Orthoptera > Acrididae > Schistocerca > Schistocerca nitens. The sequence goes on along the minus strand of NC_064615.1, from coordinate 1,072,451,636 downwards.
TCGGCGTCTTAGGGAGCACGGAACAAGTTGCTGCTGTACACGGTAATGTTGATGATGTCACTGTATGGAGAGTGCTACGGGAGAACCAGTTGTTTCCGTACCATGTACAGCGTGTGCAGGTGCTACCAGCAGTTGATTGGCCTCCACAGGTACACTTCTGCGTATGGTTCATCCAACAATGTGTCAATCCTCATTTCAGTGCAAATGTTCTCTTTACAGATGAGGCTTCATTCCAACGTGCTCAAATTGTAAATTTTCACAATCACCATGTGTGGGCAGACGAGAATCCACACGCAATTGTGCAATCACATCATCAACACAGATTTTCTGTGAACGTTTGGGTAGGCATTGTTGGTGATGTCTTGATTGGGCCCCATGTTCTTCCGCCTACGCTCAATGGAGCACGTTATAATGATTTCATACAAGATACTCTACCTGTGCTGCTAGAACATGTGCCTTTACATGTACGACACATGTGGTTCATGCTTGATGGAGCTCCTACACCTTACAGTCGAAGTATTCATACGCTTCTCAACAACAGATTCGGTGACCGATGGATTGGTAGAGGCAGACCAATTCCATGGCCTCCACGCTCTCCTGACCTCAACTCACTTCACTTTCATTTATGGGAGCATTTGAAAACTCTTGTCTACGCAACCCCGGTACCAAATGTAGAGACTCTTCGTGCTCGTATTGTGGACGTCTGTGATACAATACGCTATTCTCCAGGGCTACATCAGCGCATCAGGGATTCCATGCGACTGAGGGTGGATGCATGTATCCTAGCTAACGGAGAACATTTTGAACATATCCTGTAACAAAGTGTTTGAAGTCACGCTGCTACGATCTGTTGCTGTGTGTCTCCAATCCATGATTAATGTTATTTGAAGAGAAGTAATAAAGAGCTGTAACATGGAAAGTAAGCGTTTCCGAACACATGTCCACATAACATTCTTTTTTTCTGTGTGAGGAATGTTTCCCGAAAGTTTAGCTGTCCCTTTTTGTAACACCCTGTAAAATGTTCAAGCAAGCAATTTCTGTGGATCACACGTCACCGCTATTGTAGCACTCCGTTTTAGGCAGTGCTCATAGTGTCCGAATACTTACCAGCCAAGACTGGTAGCAGCATCACTTACATTCTCTTCTTCTAGGCATCCCCCTACCATGGTGGGGTGTTAATTGGTGCACCATTGGCCGATGTCTCACCATCTCTTCTCTTGAGGGAGCCCCCACCACTCCGCTTCCCCTACGTTCGCAGGCTGCCGCCCCACTCGGCTTCCCCTACGTTCGCAGGCTGCCGCCCCACTCGGCTTCCCCTACGTTCGCAGGCTGCCGCCCCACTCGGCTTCCCCTACGTTCGCAGGCTGCCGCCCCACTCGGCTTCCCCTACGTTCGCAGGCTGCCGCCCCACTCGGCTTCCCCTACGTTCGCAGGCTGCCGCCCCACTCGGCTTCCCCTACGTTCGCAGGCTGCCGCCCGACTCGGCTTCCCCTACGTTCGCAGGCTGCCGCCCGACTCGGCTTCCCCTACGTTCGCAGGCTGCCGCCCGACTCGGCTTCCCCTACGTTCGCAGGCTGCCGCCCGACTCGGCTTCCCCTACGTTCGCAGGCTGCCGCCCGACTCGGCTTCCCCTACGTTCGCAGGCTGCCGCCCGACTCGGCTTCCCCTACGTTCGCAGGCTGCCGCCCGACTCGGCTTCCCCTACGTTCGCAGGCTGCCGCCCGACTCGGCTTCCCCTACGTTCGCAGGCTGCCGCCCGACTCGGCTTCCCCTACGTTCGCAGGCTGCCGCCCGACTCGGCTTCCCCTACGTTCGCAGGCTGCCGCCCGACTCGGCTTCCCCTACGTTCGCAGGCTGCCGCCCGACTCGGCTTCCCCTACGTTCGCAGGCTGCCGCCCGACTCGGCTTCCCCTACGTTCGCAGGCTGCCGCCCGACTCGGCTTCCCCTACGTTCGCAGGCTGCCGCCCGACTCGGCTTCCCCTACGTTCGCAGGCTGCCGCCCGACTCGGCTTCCCCTACGTTCGCAGGCTGCCGCCCGACTCGGCTTCCCCTACGTTCGCAGGCTGCCGCCCGACTCGGCTTCCCCTACGTTCGCAGGCTGCCGCCCGACTCGGCTTCCCCTACGTTCGCAGGCTGCCGCCCGACTCGGCTTCCCCTACGTTCGCAGGCTGCCGCCCGACTCGGCTTCCCCTACGTTCGCAGGCTGCCGCCCGACTCGGCTTCCCCTACGTTCGCAGGCTGCCGCCCGACTCGGCTTCCCCTACGTTCGCAGGCTGCCGCCCGACTCGGCTTCCCCTACGTTCGCAGGCTGCCGCCCGACTCGGCTTCCCCTACGTTCGCAGGCTGCCGCCCGACTCGGCTTCCCCTACGTTCGCAGGCTGCCGCCCGACTCGGCTTCCCCTACGTTCGCAGGCTGCCGCCCGACTCGGCTTCCCCTACGTTCGCAGGCTGCCGCCCGACTCGGCTTCCCCTACGTTCGCAGGCTGCCGCCCGACTCGGCTTCCCCTACGTTCGCAGGCTGCCGCCCGACTCGGCTTCCCCTACGTTCGCAGGCTGCCGCCCGACTCGGCTTCCCCTACGTTCGCAGGCTGCCGCCCGACTCGGCTTCCCCTACGTTCGCAGGCTGCCGCCCGACTCGGCTTCCCCTACGTTCGCAGGCTGCCGCCCGACTCGGCTTCCCCTACGTTCGCAGGCTGCCGCCCGACTCGGCTTCCCCTACGTTCGCAGGCTGCCGCCCGACTCGGCTTCCCCTACGTTCGCAGGCTGCCGCCCGACTCGGCTTCCCCTACGTTCGCAGGCTGCCGCCCGACTCGGCTTCCCCTACGTTCGCAGGCTGCCGCCCGACTCGGCTTCCCCTACGTTCGCAGGCTGCCGCCCGACTCGGCTTCCCCTACGTTCGCAGGCTGCCGCCCGACTCGGCTTCCCCTACGTTCGCAGGCTGCCGCCCGACTCGGCTTCCCCTACGTTCGCAGGCTGCCGCCCGACTCGGCTTCCCCTACGTTCGCAGGCTGCCGCCCGACTCGGCTTCCCCTACGTTCGCAGGCTGCCGCCCGACTCGGCTTCCCCTACGTTCGCAGGCTGCCGCCCGACTCGGCTTCCCCTACGTTCGCAGGCTGCCGCCCGACTCGGCTTCCCCTACGTTCGCAGGCTGCCGCCCGACTCGGCTTCCCCTACGTTCGCAGGCTGCCGCCCGACTCGGCTTCCCCTACGTTCGCAGGCTGCCGCCCGACTCGGCTTCCCCTACGTTCGCAGGCTGCCGCCCGACTCGGCTTCCCCTACGTTCGCAGGCTGCCGCCCGACTCGGCTTCCCCTACGTTCGCAGGCTGCCGCCCGACTCGGCTTCCCCTACGTTCGCAGGCTGCCGCCCGACTCGGCTTCCCCTACGTTCGCAGGCTGCCGCCCGACTCGGCTTCCCCTACGTTCGCAGGCTGCCGCCCGACTCGGCTTCCCCTACGTTCGCAGGCTGCCGCCCGACTCGGCTTCCCCTACGTTCGCAGGCTGCCGCCCGACTCGGCTTCCCCTACGTTCGCAGGCTGCCGCCCGACTCGGCTTCCCCTACGTTCGCAGGCTGCCGCCCGACTCGGCTTCCCCTACGTTCGCAGGCTGCCGCCCGACTCGGCTTCCCCTACGTTCGCAGGCTGCCGCCCGACTCGGCTTCCCCTACGTTCGCAGGCTGCCGCCCGACTCGGCTTCCCCTACGTTCGCAGGCTGCCGCCCGACTCGGCTTCCCCTACGTTCGCAGGCTGCCGCCCGACTCGGCTTCCCCTACGTTCGCAGGCTGCCGCCCGACTCGGCTTCCCCTACGTTCGCAGGCTGCCGCCCGACTCGGCTTCCCCTACGTTCGCAGGCTGCCGCCCGACTCGGCTTCCCCTACGTTCGCAGGCTGCCGCCCGACTCGGCTTCCCCTACGTTCGCAGGCTGCCGCCCGACTCGGCTTCCCCTACGTTCGCAGGCTGCCGCCCGACTCGGCTTCCCCTACGTTCGCAGGCTGCCGCCCGACTCGGCTTCCCCTACGTTCGCAGGCTGCCGCCCGACTCGGCTTCCCCTACGTTCGCAGGCTGCCGCCCGACTCGGCTTCCCCTACGTTCGCAGGCTGCCGCCCGACTCGGCTTCCCCTACGTTCGCAGGCTGCCGCCCGACTCGGCTTCCCCTACGTTCGCAGGCTGCCGCCCGACTCGGCTTCCCCTACGTTCGCAGGCTGCCGCCCGACTCGGCTTCCCCTACGTTCGCAGGCTGCCGCCCGACTCGGCTTCCCCTACGTTCGCAGGCTGCCGCCCGACTCGGCTTCCCCTACGTTCGCAGGCTGCCGCCCGACTCGGCTTCCCCTACGTTCGCAGGCTGCCGCCCGACTCGGCTTCCCCTACGTTCGCAGGCTGCCGCCCGACTCGGCTTCCCCTACGTTCGCAGGCTGCCGCCCGACTCGGCTTCCCCTACGTTCGCAGGCTGCCGCCCGACTCGGCTTCCCCTACGTTCGCAGGCTGCCGCCCGACTCGGCTTCCCCTACGTTCGCAGGCTGCCGCCCGACTCGGCTTCCCCTACGTTCGCAGGCTGCCGCCCGACTCGGCTTCCCCTACGTTCGCAGGCTGCCGCCCGACTCGGCTTCCCCTACGTTCGCAGGCTGCCGCCCGACTCGGCTTCCCCTACGTTCGCAGGCTGCCGCCCGACTCGGCTTCCCCTACGTTCGCAGGCTGCCGCCCGACTCGGCTTCCCCTACGTTCGCAGGCTGCCGCCCGACTCGGCTTCCCCTACGTTCGCAGGCTGCCGCCCGACTCGGCTTCCCCTACGTTCGCAGGCTGCCGCCCGACTCGGCTTCCCCTACGTTCGCAGGCTGCCGCCCGACTCGGCTTCCCCTACGTTCGCAGGCTGCCGCCCGACTCGGCTTCCCCTACGTTCGCAGGCTGCCGCCCGACTCGGCTTCCCCTACGTTCGCAGGCTGCCGCCCGACTCGGCTTCCCCTACGTTCGCAGGCTGCCGCCCGACTCGGCTTCCCCTACGTTCGCAGGCTGCCGCCCGACTCGGCTTCCCCTACGTTCGCAGGCTGCCGCCCGACTCGGCTTCCCCTACGTTCGCAGGCTGCCGCCCGACTCGGCTTCCCCTACGTTCGCAGGCTGCCGCCCGACTCGGCTTCCCCTACGTTCGCAGGCTGCCGCCCGACTCGGCTTCCCCTACGTTCGCAGGCTGCCGCCCGACTCGGCTTCCCCTACGTTCGCAGGCTGCCGCCCGACTCGGCTTCCCCTACGTTCGCAGGCTGCCGCCCGACTCGGCTTCCCCTACGTTCGCAGGCTGCCGCCCGACTCGGCTTCCCCTACGTTCGCAGGCTGCCGCCCGACTCGGCTTCCCCTACGTTCGCAGGCTGAACACCACCCCCCCACGTCCTTCCATGCTCTGTGAAACTCTTCACACAATACTGTATCTCCGATTTCATCTTCATCTACATCCTCTTTCATTTCCATAATATTGTCCTCAAGTACATCGCCCTTGTATAGAACCTCTATATACTCTTAATGGGTGCAAGACCGTTACTTGACATTCGATTTCGGGTGTCCTTGTACAGTTTACCGATTTCTTTTTCGTTCGAAGTTAACTCCTAATTTTTCCTTTATTAAATGATATATTGGTTGTATTTCATTGTTGCTTCGCTTTCTACAAGCTGCGTCGTTCAGCCCTTACTGTATTTTATATAACCACGTTTAATTTTAATTTAGAAACGGTTATTGAACCAAGCAGCCATGTTCAAAAATTTGCGATCCTAAAGGGGCCTTAATCAGAGGGATACTCAATCTGCCTGACGAACAGGTTTCGGGTGCCTTTTATGGCTGACGAATTCCTGTGACAGATGGAGTAACACACTGGTTGCTAGAGAGAGCCTCTCAACCTACTAGGTCAGAACATTCGCAAATGAATTAATCGTAGTTCGGATCTCCAACATAAGGCCCATAATCGGGCCTCTTAGGGATATGGCTGCAATGGAAGGGAACAAATAAGAAATCTGGTGACCATTGTGTTTACATAGCGGGAGGAGTTTGAACCGCGTAAAAATAATAAAAAAATAAACTAGCTTCATTTGGATTTTACGTGGAGATTGATATAGTGCGGTCTTGCATTGTCGCCGACTAGCAAGAAGCTGTCACCGACTTCTCTTTTGTAAGGTGTTCCAATCGTTTGTACGATCACCTGGAGATTTCCGGGAATAAGAGCGGTCCGCCGTTTCATCAGTTTTGCCGCCCAGAACATTACACTGGAACTTGCAAACGGATGGACCTGGGTTACGTACCGGCGTTCCTTGTGTCGTCCAGCGCTTCTCCAAACACACGCGTAGTGTCGGGTAGCAAACCAATACTGATCTCGTCAGCAAAGACATTAGTGCACTCTGCAATGATCGAATGATGACTTGCAAAGGCCCAGGTCCTTGGATTGCGAAGGTTCCGTCGGTGCAGTGCAAGACTCTCCAGTGGTCTTCTACGCACTGATTGGCCTGACAAACGAATCACTGTTGCCCAGGCCGTTGGTGTTCGGTATATGCGAGCCGACAGTTGGACGAAACGACCCTGTATTAGTGTCGCGAACGACAGACCTTGCCGTGGTCGTTGTCGTATGACATTTCACGTCTCTTTGTACATCCTCCACACATCACTCACCGCTTTGAGTGAGGAGTCACCGATCGGCAACATCTTACCGTGTGTGACCTGCTGAAAGTACAGCCGCCATCCTGACTATCAGTGTGCTGTACACCTCTATGTGGCACGTCAGTGCAGTGCTGAAAACCAAATGAATGGTCCTGTCGATAATGGACTGTTCGGGGTGTGCCTCTGTGGCAGCGGTATGTTCACTTCACTGGGAAAGAACCTCAAAGCAACCAAGTAGTAAACACAGTCCAATATATGGACGCATAGTAGATAATGTATGAATTGCCTAAGTCACTGAAACCCCCTAGTATCGTAGACTGCGTTTTCCGATTGTGTGCCAACTTTAGTAAAAGCTAAAACCATTTCCACCATGCACGGTTGGGTCATTGGGTTTACAGGCATTATATCGTAAATCGATAAGTTAGGGTAATTTTATTCTAGTTGATGACACTCACAGTCCAATAAGATCACAACACGAGTTTTTATACCCTTCCGTATGTAGTCTGTCCGTGAAGGTACCTAATTAATAAACCAATGGTCAGATACCAAGCCAATTAATTTCTGTAGCAAGTTACTGAAATGTGCTGTAAAGTGTGTATGTAGAACAGTAAACGGATCCTAGCCAAGGCTCGATATATTACGTACCAAGAATAACGGAGATGTAACCCTTATGCACAATTTCTGGTTAAGCCACCTCACAAGGACAATTGTAAATTTAAAAATTACTGGGCCGCCACCAGCAGAAGCCTTTCATAACAAGTAAGAAAATTTCCAAATGCAAATTATCAGTTTAATTTACTTAAGAATTTAATTATAAGAATGCAAGTTTTTTCAAAGAAACCAAGAAGATGAACAGCATTGTATGTCAGACATCAATGAGCTTGTTTAATTACGTGTGAATTCCTTAATTTTGGGACTACTCCGTTCACTTTAATTTTCCCTCCCCTCTCCGTTCATTACAAGCAAGTAGATTCACTTTTCAGATTTGAAAGTGGCATCAATGAGAAAGACAAGACACTGAATTTATCTTTTACGTAGCACATTCATTTCATGACTGAATTTGATGCACATCTTACGAATACACAGGACTGGTGCCTGAATAAAAAATTTACCTAAATAATTCGCCAAAAAGATTGGAGAATAGCGCAATTAGAAAAGGAAAAACACACACAAGCGAAGTGGAACACAATTGAATCATTTCATCTATAGACGCACGACAGAAATAGTTCAGAGAGATACCTATCACCATTATGCTAAAGCACTAGCTTGGAAAGAGGTTTATCCCTTTCGCAAGGTTTGTATAGTCGATATACGACATGGAATCCGCGCCTGCCGCTTACGAACGGCCGAACTTCAGCACGCGGTAAACTTGATTACGAGTTAACTGTTCAGAAATTAGGCATTAAATCTAGCACACATGTAAGAAATTTGATTGCTCAGTCTTTCTGGGAGAGTTAATAAATTAAACCGCAATCAGGCGGTGGACAGAATCGGATCCACGGGATCCAGTGAGACAAGCGTCGTATCAAACGACTCCACTGAGACGTTTCAGTGCTTTTAGATAAAGAGTAAACACAGCTTGCAAGCACTAGCGAAGTTACTTGCTAGTGCACACAAATCTACATATATGAAGCGTTGGGGTCATTCAGGATAGCAATATCACCGTGTATTTACCTGTCAAGTAGAGTCAAACTTCACGACACGTCGGCATTTCGTCACGGTTTCGGCGCACCGTTGACAGTCGTCTGTTGTTTCCGGTGGGCATAAGGTTCACAGTAGTCATTCCTCCTCTTGGCGTTAAATAATTAGAGAGAGGTAAGCAGGTGAGATCCTCATGAATAACGAGATATCACTGATCAGGTTCCATAAAGCTTAATCTCAGGTCCTCCATTTCTCATAAGAACATGACGTTCTGCCTAGTTTCTGATAACAGTGGTACAGAATGGAAACGGAAACCAGTGATCTTCAAAATATTATTGTTTCTCTCTGAAAGGTCTCGCTCTCAATTTCGGTATAGCACCAGGTTCTATTCTACACATCTAGAGGTACTGCACCAGTATAACAACTGGCGAGGAAGTAACTTGGCTGGAAAAGTCGAAATTTTTGTCCCTCTTGATCAGGTACCTCGAAGGAACCGATTTTCGAATTCGTATAAATTACTTCGGGGCCATTTGCACGTCCAATCTTCGAAAAAACTTGGCGAGACACCAGTGTGTGAGTTCACATATTTTGCATAAATGTCGTGCGGAATAACGTTCTTGGCTAAGCAAACGTCCAGGAGAGACCGATGGAGGCAGGGCAGCATTTAGTGTACTGGACTCGCATTCTGGTGGACGACAGTTGAAACCCGCGTCCGGCCATCCAATTTAGGTTTCTCGTAATTTCCCGAAATCGCTCCAGACAAATGCTGCGGTATTTCTTTTCAAATGGCTTGGCCGATTTCCTTCGCGGCCCTTGACACAATCCGAGCTTGCGCTTCGACTCTAATGACCTCGATGTCCACGGGAAGTTAAACCAAACATTCCTTCTCTCCTACCTCAGGAAACAAAGCGTGTAAGTCCACTGCAGCTCAAAAGGAACAGTGACGTAGATACTTTTAATACCAGAAAAGAATGACGTTGGTTAACCCTCGTTAAACATGTCTTCCGCTCAAAATGGAGGTGCAGTGTTGCCACAAGGTTTTTGATGACCTACCCTGTAGTATACAATGCCTGACAAACAGCTACGTTGAGTTTCAGAACTTGCTAAAAACAGTTCCTCCTTGTCAGATCCCATTCGATGCTCCTGAGGAATTGGTGGTAGTTTCGACAGTCAGAGCCTTCCTAAGAAGTTGCTCGCAATATCCAATGAAGTTTCCAATCATCAGGTGGTGAGTTGTGATGCAAAAATCTATGTTCCACTGGTACACACATGAATTTGCATAAAAATGCCTACCTGCTAACATGTCTTAACACCAGTCTTTTAAATAAGCACGCAGACAAGTTGTCACTTCAGTTCACCTTTATAATTTAGACAGCTCCCCGGTCAAATGATGGCATACACGGAGCACAGAAAAATATTCCATCACGCCACGAGAGGGAACGGCAATGGAATTGCTGTTTGGTATGTTACGGATAATATTCGTTAACTAATTGTTAGTCACATACACCAATCTTGCTTCCTATGAGTTTCACGTTACATTTTGCATCTCTTTCTGCCCTGACACACATAGTATACGGAAAAACCACTAGCGCTGTGACGATGACTCTGTACGTATTATATGTACTGATTAGTTCGTACATTATAACTTTGGTTCGGTATCCTTATTAAAATTTGTTCCGGTTTTATGAAACGGACACTCGGCAACTTTCCTCACATACCGAAATTTGACACACACAGACAACCACATCTGTCGCTATACTTAGCAAGTCGGAATAGAATTTTTCCACTAAGTGCACGCAAGATCATTTCTGAGGAGACTTCAAATAATAAGTTATTCATTATGTTAGCAGGCCAAGTAACATTTGTTGACTGCTGCGCTACACGTCAAAAAACACGTGTAAACAACTCTATGTATCGCATAGTCAGTCTGTGTAGACATTAGCAATCATTAAGTTGGCTGATAACATCTCCTTGGTGACGTAGGCATATGAGAACCGCTGTGTGAACGCCTTCATCATTTGAAGCCTAGAGACGGCTGCAAATCAGTTTGCCGATGACGATGGCCGAAGTCAATGACACTAGTTCCCAATCGGCATCAGCCACGTTCCTGCGGTACTGGTCACAAAATTGGCACCGTTCCACTGCTACTGGCTGTGACGTTGAGTTTGGTCCATCCACGGCGAGAATTTCACGTTGAATCTGGTTGCTATTTCGACGATTTTCTCTTAATAATGATACTGTCGCTCTTCCTTCATTTTCGGAGTACGTCTCCAGTTACCGCGCCAATTGGTAACCGTGTCTCACCAGAAGTACATGTCAGAACAGTGTCTGTTGAGACCTGTGCAATGTGAGTAGCACACTGCATGGAATACTCAACAGGACGGTACGTGTGCAAATATAGTACGATAATTGAAACAGTTCCAAAAGTTTTCCTGTGCATCTCGTATAGCTTCTTGGACTGATAATGAGCTGCAACTTCTTGAATGAAATGGTTCTTCACCATGTACCGAGAAGAGGCCTCTGCTTAGGCAGTGAACTCTCATTCCGGAGGACAATATTTTTTGTGCCGTCTCGTTGTCACTGTGGGCTTGTACCATGGGAAGCAGGGAGAGGATGTTGTTTTATAGAAAGAGGACACCAGCCATCGAACAACTGCACGCATGTATTAATGGGGTTCTTTATCAATTAGAATAAGAAGTTACCTAATATAGTCCCGGTGTTGTGGTAAAAGATCGCTGTCACTGGATGACTGTCGGGGCCCTCTGGTCCTCTTCGGCAATCTGAATACTGACGGCCGAGAGGGCGATAGCGGCTCGTCGTTTACAAGGTTGTCGTTGGCCCCTCTCCTAATAGGCTCGCTTTCTCCAGTGCCTACCATCAATTTTCTTGCAACCTCTTTACTGGCCTGTGTTCTGGCGACAGCTTCGCCGAATAGTCCTCTTGGTTATTGGGACTTCAGGGTTTATCCCTTCCTCCCTTCCGCTTGAGTCCACATGTATGTACCAAGAGGCTGGATTCGTCATTAGAACGCGTCAAAATGATGGCTACAAAATGGCTTCCCTGCAAGCTCTGCGTACTTCGCTGAGACTGTGACATAAAGATTACAGTGGATGACGAGGCATTTACAGTTTTACCACAACTGTTGACCATGTCTAATGCTACCTGCCTTCTATTGATCTTGGCAGGATTGCAAGCTGTAAAAGGTTATATTCCGTTGTTTCCTCATGCTGCGACTTAATTTTTTCTGGACTAACGTACGAGTAATTTCCTTAAATACCCAGCTCGTAGATGTCCCAGGTTGGAGGTGTACACAGTCCGCTGCAAGGCCCGATAAAATAGTGAGCAGTGAATCAACTACACCGGCGATACTGCAGTCTAATGGTCGAGGGTAGGCACATAATGCGGATTAAAGGTTATTAAACGTAAAATGTCTTGGAAATCACAATACGAACGTACCCTACAGTCCAGATTTCCTATCGTGGTTCATATCATCGTATCGTGGGAATCTTCCACCACATTTGCGCAAAAGCTTGTTGGCTGTAACCATGGTTCGAAAATGTTTCCACTCTTTTCTCTCCAGAACCTGAATAACTGGTTTAATCGGGAAAATAAAGCTGCTGAATGGTGGTCCTTCATTAAGTAAACTCTATCGCTCTCCTAAGAATGTCCCATGTGCAACTTGAGTAGCGGCATATAGTGACGGTAGTCTCGAGTTGATATGCTCTGATTTCCAAGTGTGTTTGCACACCAGTTCCGACCCCATACCCACATGCGTAATGTAATGCACGTATAGCGAAATAGTCTCATGGTCTGACAGCCGAAGTCGTAACCGCAAGTTTGTGATAAGAATTTGTCGCTTCGATGCACTCCCTATGACGAAAATCACAAAACTAGTACCTGAAGATCCACTCACAGCAAATAAAAACGAACTCCGTCCTCTCTCTCTCTCTCTCTCTCTCTCTCTCTCTCTCTCTACTAGCTGTAATATGTTCTCCCCTCGCATTTCAACAGCTCCCAACGGCACATTCCCCACCTCCACGTCCAGCAATGTCACCAAACTTAGCCACCATGCCTTACGCTACTGACACTACAGTTAATTTACATATGTTACATGAAACACTGTGTCTGACTCTGTGTGTGACCCACAATATCAGAGACAAGGAAAAGTGTTCATCACAGTTCCAATTAAATACTGTCGACAAGGCTAATATGTTAAATAAATCTGATACTGAAAATAGTGATGTACCATTTCATTTTTGTTTCTACACACTTAATGCAGACAGTTACTATCTCTGCTAATTCAATAATGTAATTTGGCTTGCTACTTCTGATAGAGGCTGCTGTACAGTGTCATTACCCGATGTCATTTCTTTTAAGACGTGACGAAACTAGGCTCCAGGGGATCGCAAGTCTTCAGAAATTTCGTGCTTTGCTACCACGGGGCGACAGCCTTCGCAGCGTCTCTTCTCTTCAATGCTGTATTTCTATCCTCTTCCCTTCGGGAAGATGGCTGGGATGTTGTTGGAAATGTTTCAGTAGAAGATACTAGAACAGTCTCTTCAGACTTCCGTTCCTTCTACTTTATTTTCGTTCCGCTTCTTCTGTCCTTCCGCTTCGGTGTCTGCGATTTATCTTTTTATTCTTCTTCTTCCTCCCTGTGCGCTCGTGAAGGCCAGCCCAAGCGTCTGACATACAACAGGTTACTGTCAACCTGTGACTTGGGATCGTGTGATACCCAAATAGGGTTCGCACATTCCTTCGTAAAGGTCAGACCCAGGCAGGGGTGACTGCCTGAGCCGCTACCTGCGTAAATTGCGGAATGGTCCCTCTGTCAGGCGTTACGGGGTGACCTGAGATGTGAAAGGTCACATAAGGTAGATGCGATGCCTTCTGAGGGACCCCTCAGTTGGAAGGAGCGTGCCATCGAGGACGATGGCAATCATCGGCGATTGTCTCGCACCGATTGAGTTATCTTTCTCATCGTCAACGTCTACCAAACGTAAGGAGAAAGAGGCTAACGATTCAAAGATCCTCCCAACTGCACCACGTTTCCTGTTGGTTTCACTTACTGAAGACGGTCAGTCCTCTTCTACGTACGGTAAATCAGATTATTATTCAAAAGAAAGGTGTTGAAGCAATTGCTTCCGCAGTGAAACCCTGTTCTCGTTTACTAAATGGGTTTTTGCTTTTGGAGACTTCTGATTCTCAAGCACAACAGCTGCTTGCAGTTGTATTCCTCCATTTCTGTCGTTCATTTCGAGGCCCATCAAACGCTGAATTCTTCCCACGGTGTTAATTATACTATGCTGCTCGATGGTCTGATAGAGAAATCCAAGCGTAACTCTCTGATCAGTGTGTCACTGCAGTCCATCGGGCGATGCAAGAAGTCTATGCATCCTTAGTGCCAGCACCAATTCTCTCTTTCTGATAGACAGGTTCTTCCATCAAAGGTCAAAGCAGGCTGTGAAGTTACCACAGTACGACCATACATTGGGAACTTAATGATGCGCTGCTACCAGGGTCATTGTTATGACCACACTCGAATGTCCTGTCGACATCTGTCATAATGTTACCTGTGGCAGCGATGCTGACAAGGGCGATTGTCCGCTTTCTCGTCCCCGCTGTATCAACTGAAGTGGCTACCTTGCCGCCTCCGCCGCGATTGTCCGCTGTAATCGTTGAGTTGGCTGTCCAGGAGATTCTGGTGAAGAAGAAACTGCCTTACCCGATCGCTCGAAAGTTCTTGGCTAGTCTGAAATCGCGCCTTCTACCAGCAGACTACTACAGTTCTGTTCTTGCTACATCTCCCTACACGGACATGGCCACACAGACATGCGATCTCAAATTTAACATGGATGTTTTGAAATTTCCGAGCGTAATGGTAGCGTCGCTGTCTCCTCCTCCAGTTACGCAACAAGCCACCAGACTTTTGCCTCACAGGGCGAAGTCACTTGCTACACAACTGGCACACTGGAAAGAACTGCAGGAATATTCCTGCGATGATACCCTTCGTCCCTCCACCCAACCAACATCTGAGTCTTCGTGTGCAGCCCATTCCCTTCCAATCCGTTTAGGACAGCAATTGCTCCTATTGGGGAGCGATGCTGCTCATCCAGGATGACATGCATAATGAAATAATCTCCCTCACTACCCGACTTCAAGTTGTTGCTGTCCACATGTCACCCTCTCCGCCACAGGACATTCCATTCCTCGCACTTCGTCTCTACAATGTCGTGTCCGGTTCCTAATTGGATTTAGGCGTCGTGACGCAATTCGCCCGCGCAGACATGCTCCCCGCGTTTTTAACTATCATCCTCGTATGGAGAACCACATTCATTTTAAATGGTTTTTGCATCTCGTGTTCTTCGGGATAGCAAGATCTTTCCACAGTTCCACTCTCCTTTCGATCGTGTGGGCCAACCTCTGATGATCCTCTAGGATGATCGTCCATTCCCCACTTTGCGGCCTGACTGCAGCAGATATTGTTATCGTGGGCCCTGTTCCTATTTGACACCTCGGGCCGCCATTTTGTGAAGGTTTCGAGCTTTTACGACTATCACCCTGCCTTGCATCATGGGAAACGAGCGGAGGCGTGTCGGGCGATCCGTTCTGTACCTCGAATCGTGAGCGCTACAATGCCGCCTTTCCTATGAGGGAGCTAGATCATGCTCTCAGTTATTCCCAATCGTCCGCCGCAGGGACAGATGCCATCAACATTCAGATGTTACAGCACCTTTATCTTGCAGGCAAGCACGTTCTGCTGAACACGTACAACCGCATCTGTGCAGAGGGCACATTTCCCGGATGTTGGTGTGAAGCCATCGTCATTCCCATACCTAACACCAGTAAGGACAAAAACCTTCCTTCTAGCTACTGTTCAATTTCTCTTACCAGCTGCATTTGCAAGGTGATGGAACAAATGATTCATGCCCGGCTGGTATGGTGGCTAGAGTCTCCCAATTACGAGATTACGAGCATGGCTTTCTGCAGTTCAGTCTCCTTACTTTGTCCACCCATGTCATGAATGGTTTTCTGCTGAAATCCCACACAGGGCCTTGTTTTTCTATTCGGAGAAGGCCTGAGACACCTGCTGCAGAACTGATATGCTGTGTACTACTTACACGTGCGTGTTTCGTGGCAGCCTGCCCTGTTTCCTTCAGATATAAAATATCGAGTTTTCGAGGTGCACGTGGGTTCTGACAGGAAAACGGTCTGTCCCAAGGTTCCGTCCTCAGTGTCGTCCTCTTTGTCAGCAAGAGACAGGCCATTACAGGGTTAATCGTGGTAGCAATCTCCGGCACCCTTTTTGTTCACGATTTTGCCATCTATTGCAGTTCTCCACGGACCTGTGTCACTGAGCGGTGTCTTCAGCGATGTCATATGTGTCTTTACCCCTGGAGCATCGACAATAGCTTTCGCTTTTCCACGCACAACCTTCTGTATGAATTACTGGCAATGTAATTGGTTTCTCCCACCGTCTTCACATCTCGGGCCTGTTGCCCTTCCGTTAGTTGAAACTACGAAATTGCTGGGGCTCATGTTCGATAGGAAACACTGTTGGTCCTGCCATGTCTAACCTGGCAGCCCACTGTATGCGGTTCCTCAAGGTCCTATGTGTCCTCAATGGTACTTCTTGGGGGTGCCAATCGAACCACCCTTCTCCGTTTGTACCGGTCCCTTGTCCGTTCGAAACTCTACTAAGGGTGCTTTGTTCATGGGTCTGCACGCCCATCCCTCCTACGCCGTCGCAACACTATCCACCATTATGGCATCGGTTTGACCACAGGCGCCTTTTACACCAGCTCAGTTGTGTCTGTCTGCTGAAGCTGCAGAACTACTCCTCTCTTGACATTCTCCTCAGTAGGTATGCATGCCATTAGGGTGCCATGCATGGCCACCCATCCTATGCCTCCTTCGATGATTCCTTTGATCGCCAGTGTGGAGTACTCGTCCCTCTGCTAGAGTCCAGTTTCCGTATTTGCTAAGGCGGCTTAACATTAACTTGGGCCGCTTCGCGAAGCGAAGGTGACCTTGTGCTTCACTTGCTTCCCAAATACACTACTCCAGCCTCGGTCTATAGTCTTCCGTTTCGCAACCTTCGCATGGAACTTCGCGATAGTACTTTTGTATACACCGATGCCCTTCGGTCTGACCGTGGTGAGGGGTGTGCCTTCGTCATTGGCACCCGTGTGTTTCGATATCGGCTTCTGGTACCCTACTCCGTGTTTACAGCCGAGCTTTTCGCCCTTATCAAGCCACGGAATACGTCCGACGACCAACGCTTCTCGGTCGTATTCTCTGCTGACTCACTCGGCTCCCTTCAAAGTAAAAAAAAAATGGTTCACAGGGCTCTGAGCACTATGGGACTCAACTGCTGTGGTCATCAGTCCCCTAGAACTTAGAACTACTTAAACCTAACTAACCTAAGGACATCACACA
Organism: Schistocerca nitens; assembly: GCF_023898315.1. NCBI lineage: Eukaryota > Metazoa > Arthropoda > Insecta > Orthoptera > Acrididae > Schistocerca > Schistocerca nitens. The sequence continues at coordinate 1,072,434,929 of NC_064615.1, read as the reverse complement.
CAGCCATGCCCGAGGCAGGATTCGAACCTGCGACCGTAGCAGTCTCACGGTTCGGGACTGCGCGCCTAGAACCGCGAGACCACCGCGGCCGGCCCTTTAAAGTCAATGTGAACCGTACAGCGCCCATCCCTTAATGCAGCGGGTCCAGGGAAACGGTCACTTGCTCACTACTGGTGGAGCCAGTGTGATGTTCCCGTGGGTCCCTGTTCGTGTCTATTTTCCAGGGAACTAGGCTGCTGACGCTGCTGCCACGGCTGCAGTAATCGTACCTCTGTCCACTAGTTCCTGTATTCCCTCTGATGATCTCTGTGTTGCCGTCTGTCAGGACGTGGTGTCCCTCTGGCATCGCCAGTGGTCCTCCCTTCACAGGAATAAGCTCCAGCTTATTTAGCACCTGCCAGCGGCTTGGACGAAGTCTCGACCGTCCCTCCGGGAGGTCATTTTAACAAGGTTGCGCATAGGTCACTGCCTTTCAGCCGTCGCCATTTGAGTCGAGCTCCCCCACCACTTCGTACACATTGTGCCAAAGTTTTAGCTGTCCGCCACCTTCTAACGGAATGTCCAATGTTTTAACCGTTTTCGTTGCCGCTTGGGTTTTGCGGTCTGAGTTTCCGGCCGTTTTAGCCAATGACGCGTCGGCTTTGGACCACGTTTTATTTTCATCCTTAGTAGCAATATGGGAAAGAACATCTCAAGCCTCCGTTTCTCTGTGGCGTATCATACAGACCTTTCTGCACGTCCCTGTTTATCCCAATCGACGGAAGAGGAGACCGTTATAGATATGTCCGTGTTGGCTGGATAAAAGTTTGTGCTTCAGTTCCATTTCCTGAAACAGCAGCAATGTGAATACAATTTTGCATAGTGCCAGAGCAGTTCTATTTTCTGGTACCAACACAAGTACCTTCGTTGCTATTCAAATGATTGCTCAACTCTGAAAACTCCGTTGGGCCTAAGAAATACTGATTGCTAGTACTTACTGCTAGTTCAAATATTTCACTTGGTAACAGCCATCGCATTGTTTCTGTGCGTTTTTACTTCCTTCCAGCTGCTAACGCTTTCACGTTAATGGTGTTGAAGATCGTTCCATCTGTTTCTGGGTTGGTTGCAAAACCATATACTTCCGTGAAGACTATTTGAGCCTCATGACTCTCAGGTCCTGCTACTTCTGTCATCTCCGTCACTTCTTCCTTCAATTCACTGGTTTGATGAACATGAAATGAAGAAATAATATACAAAATAAACGACATGCAGTCGCTGATTAAGTCAATAATCGCTGCAGATGCCCTACAGGTTTACTCTGATTCTCCAGCTTTCTGTTATTAATAAGAATCCACTACGGTTCGGCCAAATGCGCCCGTCTGCTGCCTAGATCTAATGGAATGACGTTATTGGCTTTGGACATCACCCCCTGATAAATGGGTTATTTGGTTCATCCATACACGCATGGATGTATATTGCCAGTATTTAGAATTGTTGTTGTTGTGGTCTTCAGTCCTGAGACTGGTTTCATGCAGCTCTCCATGCTACTCTATCCTGTGCGAGCTTCTTCATCTCCTAGTACCTACTGCAACCTATATCCTTCTGAATCTGCTTAGTGTATTGATCTCTTGGTCTACCTCTACGATTTTTACCCTCCACGCTGCCCTCCAATGCTAAATTTGTGATCCCTTCATGCCTCAAAACATGTCCTACCAACCGATCCATTCTTCTAGTCAAGTTGTGCCACAAACTTCTCTTCTCCCCAATCCTATTCAATACCTCCTCATTAGTTACGTGATCTACCCACCTTATCTTCATCATTCTTCTGTAGCACCACATTTCGAAAGCTTCTATTCTCTTCTTGTCCAAACTATTTATCGTCTATGTTTCACTTCCATACATGGCTACACTCCATACAAATACTTTCAGAAACGACTTCCTGACACTTAAATCTATACTCGATGTTAACAAATTTCTCTTCTTCAGAAACGATTTCCTTGCCATTGCCAGTCTACATTTTATATCCTCTCTACTTCGACCATCATCAGTTATTTTGCTCCCCAAATAGCAAAACTCCTTTACTACTTTAAGTGTCTCATTTCCTAATCTAATCCCCTCAGCATCACCCGATTTAATTTGACTACATTCCATTATCCTCGTTTTGCTTTTGTTGATGTTCATCTTATATCCTCCTTTCAAGACACTGTCCATTCCGTTCAACTGCTCTTCCAAGTCCATTGCTGTCTCTGACAGAATTACAATGTCATCGGCGAACCTCAAATTTTTTATTTCTTCTCCATGATTTTTAATACCTACTCCGAATTTTTCTTTTGTTTCCTTTACTGCTTGCTCAATATACAGACTGAATAACATCGGGGAGAGACTACAACCCTGTCTCACTCCTTTCCCGACCACTGCTTCCCTTTCATGCCCCTCGACTCTTCGAACTGCCATCTGGTTTCTGTACAAATTGTAAATAGCCTTTCGCTCCCTGTATATTACCCCTGCCACCTTCAGAATTTGAAAGAGAGTATTCCAGTTAACGTTGTCAAAAGCTTTCTCTAAGTCTACAAATGCTAGAAACGTAGGTTTGCCTTTTCTTAATCTTTCTTCTAAGATAAGTCATAAGGTTAGTATTGCCTCATGTGTTCCAACATTCCTACGGAAACCAAACTGATCTTCCCCGAGGTCCGCTTCTACCAGTTTTTCCATTCGTCTGTAAAGAATTCGCGTTAGTATTTTGCAGCTGTGACTTATTAAACTGATAGTTCGGTAATTTTCACATCTGTCAACACCTGCTTTCTTTGGGATTGGAATTATTATATTCTTCTTGAAGTCTGTGGGTATTTCGCCTGTCTCATACATTTTGCTTACCAAATGGTAGAGTTTTGTCATGACTGGCTCTCCCAAGGCCATTAGTAGTTCTAATGGAATGTTGTCTACTCCCGGGGCCTTGTTTCGACTCAGGTCTTTCAGTGCTCTGTCAAACTCTTCACGCAGTATCTTATCTCCTATTTCATCTTCATCTACATCCTCTTCCATTTCCATAATATAGTCCTCAAGTACGTCGCCCTTGTATAAACCCTCTATATACTCCTTCCACCTTTCTGCCTTCCCTTCTTTGCTTAGAACTGGGTTGCCATCTGAGCTCTTGATATTCATACAAGTGGTTCTCTTCTCTCCAAAGGTCTCTTTAATTTTCCTGTAGGCAATATCTACACTCCTGGAAATTGAAATAAGAACACCGTGAATTCATTGTCCCAGGAAGGGGAAACTTTATTGACACATTCCTGGGGTCAGATACATCACATGATCACACTGACAGAACCACAGGCACATAGACACAGGCAACAGAGCATGCACAATGTCGGCACTAGTACAGTGTATATCCACCTTTCGCAGCAATGCAGGCTGCTATTCTCCCATGGAGACGATCGTAGAGATGCTGGATGTAGTCCTGTGGAACGGCTTGCCATGCCATTTCCACCTGGCGCCTCAGTTGGACCAGCGTTCGTGCTGGACGTGCAGACCACGTGAGACGACGCTTCATCCAGTCCCAAACATGCTCAATGGGGGACAGATCCGGAGATCTTGCTGGCCAGGGTAGTTGACTTACACCTTCTAGAGCACGTTGGGTGGCACGGAATACATGCGGACGTGCATTGTCCTGTTGGAACAGCAAGTTCCCTTGCCGGTCTAGGAATGGTAGAACGATGGGTTCTATGACAGTTTGGATGTACCGTGCACTATTCAGTGTCCCCTCGACGATCACCAGTGGTGTACGGCCAGTGTAGGAGATCGCTCCCCACACCATGATGCCGGGTGTTGGCCCTGTGTGCCTCGGTCGTATGCAGTCCTGATTGTGGCGCTCACCTGCACGGCGCCAAACACGCATACGACCATCATTGACACCAAGGCAGAAGCGACTCTCATCGCTGAAGACGACACGTCTCCATTCGTCCCTCCATTCACGCCTGTTGCGACACCACTGGAGGCGGGCTGCACGATGTTGGGGCGTGAGCGGAAGACGGCCTAACGGTGTGCGGGACCGTAGCCCAGCTTCATGGAGATGGTTGCGAATGGTCCTCGCCGATACCCCAGGAGCAACAGTGTCCCTAATTTGCTGGGAAGTGGCGGTGCGGTGCCCTACGGCACTGCGTAGGATCCTACGGTCTTGGCGTGCATCCGTGCATCGCTGCGGTCCGGTCCCAGGTCGACGGGCACGTGCACCTTCCGCCGACCACTGGCGACAACATCGATGTACTGTGGAGACCTCACGCCCCACGTGTTGAGCAATTCGGCGGTACGTCCACCCGGCCTCCCGCATGCCCACTATACGCCCTCGCTCAAAGTCCGTCAACTGCACATACGGTTCACGTCCACGCTGTCGCGGCATGCTACCAGTGTTAAAGACTGCGATGGAGCTCCGTATGCCACGGCAAACTGGCTGACACTGACGGCGGCGGTGCACAAATGCTGCGCAGCTAGCGCCATTCGACGGCCAACACCGCGGTTCCTGGTGTGTCCGCTGTGCCGTGCGTGTGATCATTGCTTGTACAGCCCTCTCGCAGTGTCCGGAGCAAGTATGGTGGGTCTGACACACCGGTGTCAATGTGTTCTTTTTTCCATTTCCAGGAGTGTATCTTACCCCCAGTGAGACAAGCCTCTACATCCTTACATTTGTCCTCTAGCCATTCCTGCTTAGCCATTTTGCACTTCCTGTCGATCTAATTTTTGAGACGTTTGTATTCCCTTTTGCCTGCTTCATTTACTGCATTTTTATATTTTCTCCTTTCATCAATTAAATTCAATATTTCTTCTGTTACCCAAGGATTTCTATTAGCACTCGTCTTTTTACCTACTTGATCCTCTGCTGCCTTCACTACTTCATCCCTCAGAGCTACCCATTCTTCTTCTACTGTATTTCTTTCCCCCATTCCTGTCAATTGTTCCCTTATGCTCTCCCTGAAACTCTGTACAACCTCTGGTTTAGTCAGTTTATGCAGGTCCCATCTCCTTAAATTCGCACCTTTTTGCAGTTTCTTCAGTTTCAATCTGCAGTTCATAACCAATAGATTGTGGTCAGAATCCACATCTGCCCCTGGAAATGTCTTACAACTTAAAACCTGGTTCCTAAATCTATGTCTTACCGTTATAAAATCTATCTGATACCTTTTAGTATATCCAGGATTCTTCCAGGTATACAACCTTCTTTTATGATTCTTGAACCAAGTGTTAGCTATGATTAAGTTATGCTCTGTGCAAAATTCTACAAGGCGGCTTCCTCTATGATTTCTTCCCCCCAATCCATATTCACCTACTATGTTTCCTTCTCTCCCTTTTCCTACTGACGAATTCCAGTCGCCCATGACTATTAAATTTTCGTCTCCCTTCACTACCTAAATAATTTCTTTTATCTCGTCATACATTTCATCAATTTCTTCATCATCTGCAGAGCTAGTTGGCATATAAACTTGTACTACTGTAGTAGGCATGGGCTTTGTGTCTATCTTGGCCACAATAATGCGTTCACTATGCTGTTTGTAGTAGCTAACCCGCACTCCTATTTTTTTTATTCATTATTAAACCTACTCCTGCATTACCCCTATTTGATTTTGTATTTATAACCCTGTAATCACCTGACCAAAAGTCTTGTTCCTCCTGCCACCGAACTTCACTAATTCCCACTATATCTAACTTTAACCTATCCATTTCCCTTTTTAAATTTTCTAACCTACCTGCCCGATTAAGGGATCTGACATTCCACGCTCCGATCCGTAGAATGCCAGTTTTCTTTCTCCCGATAACGATGTCCTCTTGAGTAGTCCCCGCCCGGAGATCCGAATGGGGGACTATTTTACCTCCGGAATATTTTACCCAAGAGGACGCCATCATCATTTAATCATACAGTAAAGCTGCATGTCCTCGGGAAAAATTACGGCTGTAGTTTCCCCTTGCTTTCAGCCGTTCGCAGTACCAGCACAGCAAGGCTGTTTTGGTGAATGTTACAAGGCCAGATCAGTCAATCATCCAGACTGTTGCCCCTGCAACTAGTGAAAAGGCTGCTGCCCCTCTTCAGGAACCACATGTTTGTCTGGCCTCTCAACAGATACCCCTCCGTTGTGGTTGCACCTACTGTACGGCCATCTGTATCGCTGAGGCACGCAAGCCTCCCCACCAATGGCAAGGTCCATGGTTCATGGGTGAAGAGTATTTAGAAGGCTCCTAATATTTGTACGTCGATAATGACCTCCACTGTACATAAGTAACAATAATTTGGGTCTTCCGTCCATTTCTGGCTCTGGGCGTTATTCCCTAAGCCACTTAACTTGTTTCTAGACGTTGTTAAACTGCTGCCCCTAGTCTCGAAATCTTCCGTTCAGTGGTTCAGTTTCAGCGGCCGCAAGTGCGTCGTCTGTGGGAAAGCGAGCAGGGACGTGGAACGACAGTCCTACTCTCCTGTTTTTGATTCTTCGCAGGCTGTCAAGGAGTCTTGGCTGCACAGCCCCAGACAGGGTAAGCATATTACGGAATGACCACAGAGGACTGAAGTAATACTGCACGACGGTTGTTCACGTTGTGCTGTGGGTAGAGTTCATTGAGTCATGGGATGACCTTTCTGTGGAATTTCATTACATGGGGTATGAAAGAATGCAGAGGAAAATAGAGGTATTCGGGGTTGTGCATTGCTGGGACATTTCGCACCTGTGTAGTCAAAGTGGGACTAGCCACATATTGTGGGACTGAGTGCATACAATAACAATTCGAAGGACTATCCATACTATCCAATGAGCCCACTTAATGACTGAGAGTCACTAAACAGACGCACAATACTTTGGTGTTCGACATCGATGAAGAAAAGGAGACGGAACCTTCCTGATACAACGGGATTACTTGTCGGATGCAGATAACGAGGAAAGGGGCCCGAAAAGGAGTACGCATCACCAATAAAATCAATTAGAAACTACTGGCACACCAACTGTTTGAATACTTGCAGATTACTTACCACATCGTTGTGACTACCCCTGCGAATAACAACTACACTTCCGGCATACTAAGCGAACAGAAATGCATTGATACTGACAGTGTTGCGGCGTAACATCAAGCGCCTGCACCATTGTCAACAACTGAAGAGCAGAGAGGACAGTGAGACGACGTCAGCCAACGGCACGCTGAGTGACCCCTCTCTAGGACGACACCGAGCCAGGAGCAGCTTCTAGGCCACGAGAATATGAGCTCCGCTCCGCCTGTCCGAGTTTAGGTCTAGACAGTCTAAAATGTTAGACAGCAGCGCCTTAGGACCTGTATTATTTCACTTGTTACGAAATGTATTTACTGAAGATATACGGATGTACAACGAGCTGTCGCAAGCAAAAGGCGACATGAAGCATAAGCAAAGTAAAGTATTATCCGTCGTCATCTTACAGTAATAAAATTGCATTAATGCGATTTGCTTGAATTGTTGTTTAGCGATCCGAGAAAGCAGGTTTCCCAGGCACCATATATTAGACGAATGGGCAGAACACAAGACAATATAAAGCATATCTCTGTGAGAGGTACAACGAAGAGTGAATCAACCACATGCCGCGTACATACACGCAACCAGGAAGCGTTGGTGGCCTCTAATACAACCAAGAAATAAACGCTGACAACTACAACATAAAATCTTGGATATCACACACTAAAACGTACAATGTGTCTGAGGCAAGGCGTTGAAGGAAGTCCAGAAGTGTACACAAATCGCCTCCCCCTCACCTTTACCACTGAAGCTGGGACGATATCATAGACAAGGTGTGAGTATGCCGACGAGGAGCGGAGCAGAACAAACAGATACGTGGACCACTGGATTAATGAAGTAAAGCCCATGCAAGACACTCAGAATGACAGAAAATACCGAGATATCTTATTGCAGTCTGCCTATAAAGTGTGTGCTGGATGTATAGTCCACTTCCGCACGTAATTTCCACCTCGTGTAAAACATTGAGGGTCTGTCCCTTTTCCTCCCTGTACATAATTTGTTTAAAAGGGCGGTTACTGGTCATTGAGGACCTAGAACTGGTCAAATTGAAATGTTCAACATCGAAACCATGGCCAGTCTGTCTCGCATACGATATAGGGGCATAATCATAACGGTTGCAGTACGCACCCGTAGTGCGGTGTTTCTGGATGACAACCTCTTCACTTAACGGTTTCACTCAAGTCCACAGGGATGGAAAACAGAGGTGTTATATTTTTATCCTAGGCAGTTTTCCCATTTTAGACCACCTACCACAGTACGGAACTTGGTGGTAACTCCTTTCGACTTTCCTCTATAATCTTTAACGTAATACCATCAACACCAGACCCACGCCATATACTACACTTGTTAATGGATACTACGCGAACTACTTAACTTTGGTAACATGCCCATTACCAAGGAAAACCTGAGCAATTCCATGAAAGGAATCCCCGGACATCATCCGAAAGCCGGTATCGTATACGCAACGGGATGGTTTGAGCGCCGGTTGATATCCAGATCAATTCTGGTAACTTATTCACTCCATGGAACTACAGGTCGCCTAGGGCTTTGGCCTCCTGGACAATCTCCGCCCACTCTTCTCTGCTGGCTGCGTTGGCTCTCCATCTGTCTCTCATTCTTCTATACTCCTAAACTTGGTCTTTGACTAATTTTATCAGTAATGGATGATTTTCCGGAAACATCGAATTTCATGCCGGACCCCTGGAGGGAAATATTCATATCCAAATACGGTAACCTCCCTCCCTCGCTACGTTACATAGTGAACTGGACGTTTGCATGCAAACTATTCAACTCTACATGAAAATCCCAAAATTTTTCTTTGAATATTAATAGAATAATGCTTAATCGAGATAGCTACACATCACAATATTACCTTCATGCATCGGTTATACTTAACACGTCATGCTCGAGCTTGGTCGTAACAGTATTTGCCAGGCAGTTCGCCGAAGGAGACCCCCATACCCACACCTTGTGTTTGAAAGCACATACGATGTTAAACTTGAAGATAATTACGCGAACGACCGAGTCCAGAATCAAAAGGATATGTGTAATTTCACCTCCAGGCTAGCAACTGTGGTATCTTAAATTGTGGGAGATATCATTCTGGCCCACATGAACGGGAATGTTAGTGTACATATCTCTAACGTTGGAAGACGGCATGCCTTAACCCCAGGTCAGACATTGGATACCTTCTTAATCACATGCTCCCTGTTACCGACACAGATTAATTTGGTGAAGGTAATGCTCACATAAGTTGATAGGACTTCATCAATACGGTAACCCCTCCGCCCCTTTTTTTCTATCCTTGTGGATTGCAATGTTAGCTTTTTTCTTTGCTTTAAATCATATAGGAAGGACCTTAGTAGTCTTCAGTGCCTTTACCATAACTGCATACTCGGTTGTAGGGTCCCTATTTTACTGGTCAGTGTATTATTCGTCTAAAAATTGGACTTGGTCCACATACTGCCATCCATTCTGCCCTTGCCCTCCTGGCCAATACGTGTCTGGTTATCCACTAACCATCAATAAAACGCAATCTGCCCCGCCATGAGTTCCTCCTACCAACTGAAGCCTATTCATGTTGTTACACCAAAATACATATTGACCGCAGTAGCAACCTCATCACGCTCAGCAGTAAGCTTCGCTCCGTCCAACGCAGAGATTTCATATGCGATCAACGAACTAGTTGTCCGCTCCGTGCTGGCGCCATGCACGTGCTGCAAGAGTGCTTTTCCCACTCGTTTAGTTTCATTGTCGTTACATACTGTATCGATGTAATTAAACTCTCTTCGGTAAGAAGACATCAGTCAATATTATGCTGGCTAGGACCGCACCACGACGACAGCGGCGGCCTCTATCCGAAAAGAATATAAGCGACACTACTGCAACCTGTGGGGCGCTGTAAGTGGGGGAGACGTCACAGTAGCTAACTGTTTAGGTGAGACTTGCGCGTTATATTAGTTGTCAGTATGAGGATTGTATATAGCGATTCATATTGATTATTTGCATGTCGCCAGTTGCTTGCGACACTTCATTCTGAAAAAGGCAAAGTATTGATAATTACTGTAAGAAACTCCATTAATATGATGTGGTTCTATGTTTTCTAGCTATTTGAGAAAATAACGACCTAGGCACGCTATGTTACACGAGTTGGCAGGATCCCACACTGAAGACAACTTAAAAAGTAAATATTCCCACCAGTCCACCTCCCATGTTGTCGATTTATAATCTTGGTCAATTTTTTACTGGTCCAAATGGGTTAGCCTCTTAACATGGCAATTCTTGTAACTACTGAGAAGGTCGTAGAGGGGAGCGACGGCTGGACTGCTTCCTGAAGGGTAACGGGGATCTGATTGTTCTGCTTCTGGGCCTCACTGAACTCTTTAATTTCCGTGACGAGGTTCATGGTGTGCTCCATAATGCCTAACAATAGATCCGAGAGAGTGGAATAAGTGAGGGGTTCCCTAGAGCTTCCTCTTTCGTGGTGGACCTGCTCCTTGTGTTTTTCCTGGTGGTGTTCTTGCGTGTGTGTCCCGTTGTGGTGACAGGGCTTGCGTCGATTATTCCACGTTTTCGTGGCTCTTTGGTGGAGAAACCACTTCTGCATATGTTGCCCTTCGAATGTTAGGCCTTGGTTTTGTGTGTGTTGGCTTGTTTCGTCTCTCTGTGTGGTTTGATGAGGTGACAGAAGGCAAAGGGTGCGAAGGGCGCTCCCCAACACACGAAAACAAGACACTGTGTGTGTGTGTGTGTGTGTGTGTGTGTGTGTGTGTGTGTGTGTGTGTGTGTGTGTGTGTTTTTGTGTTTTGTGGACCTCGCGGCCTTGTTACCCTGCGATGTGGTTTTTCGCATACAGCACACACTTTATCTGCGGGGCCATGTGTTTTATGGACCAAGTCCTGGTGTGCTGGGGTTCGGCGCATTTTCTACGGCGCACGGTTATCTGGCAGTGGGCGGCTATGTCACACAATCCCTGTCACCTGACGCATTGCACTACCTTGTTCTTTAATGGGACCAGCTCTGTGGTGACAGGGACTGCCAGAACAGCTTTGATCACGCGCCTGTTCTGCGGTATGTCTGGCAGTCACTTTGAATAATGGCCACTAATTCTCTGTCCCATTTTTGCCCGTCTGCTCGACGGTTTGCTGTCTTTCGGGATGCTCTCTCTCTCTTTCACACCTTTTAACTTTCCCCTCCTTGGGGAAGTGTTTTGAGGAGTTTGCAGCCTGTTGGCTTTTACTCCATAGTGTGCGTTGAGTGTGTGATTGTCTTTGACTGTTTTGGCTGTCTGTGTGTTGTGTTGGTATTCTGGTGGTGTCTAGTACTTACTGAGGTTGGCGAGATGTTGGGTGTTTCAAGGTTTAAGGATTGGTGTTAGGCTTTGGGGATTTTTCTCTTCGACTTATTCGTCGAAGATCGTCATGGGGCGTTTGTGCTTGACGCAGGACGTGTCGTACTGACCTAAGGAGTGGATGAGATTATTTCCAGATCTGGAAGAGATCTCATAGAATGCCCTTGCCAGATCCTGGAATCTTTGTTTGAGGAGTGGGATTTCGGCAGCCGCGTGCAGATCGTCAGTGGGGAATCCCATGGGTAGGTGCAATGCCCTCCTGAGATCACTGTTCTGCAGCCTCTGGAGTTGGTCCAGGTGCTGCTTTGCCACATACCCACAGACAGGGCACGCATACTCCATTACTGATCTTATGAGGGCCTGATAGTTTAGTCCTACAGAGCAGAGAAGGGAGCTGGTTGTGTTGCGGACTGGGTATAGGATGGACGTTCTGGCGCAGAGCTTCCTGTGGACCTCGTCCAAGTGGGGTTTCCACGTAAGACAAGACTCCAAGGTTACGCCAAGGTAATTGGCGGTTCTGTGCCATGGGAGTTGAGTTCCATTTAGGTGAAGATGGAGAGGAGACTTTGAGGAGGTTCACGCCTTCCGAGCCTGTGGGTAATCAGCATAGCCTGTGTCTTTTCAGAGTTGGTGATGCACCAGCGCCGGGCCCAAGTTTCTGTGTCATCTAAAACCCTTTGTAGCCTATGGATGACTGGGTCCTTGTCCGCATTTCTCGTGTAGAAGGCTGTGTTGTCTGCGTACTGTGCAGTGTGTACAACTTGTAGAGTAGCCCTCTATGCCATACTGAGTCAAAGGCTTGTGCTACATCTAGTAGCACTATCCCACAGTAGCCTCTGTGGTTGAAGCCCTCTGTGGCGGCTTCAACCATTCTCATGACCTGTTGAGGGGCAGAGTGGTTCTGCCGAACCCAAATTGGAAATCCGGCAGAAGTTGCTCTCTGGTAATATGTTCCTGTATGGGTTTTAGCAGGAGGCGCTCATAGATCTTGCTGAGAGTTGGCAAGAGGCCAATCGGCCTGTAGTGCTGCGAGAATAGAGGGCCTTTCCCTGGTTTGTGTATCGCGACCACTTCCGCATGTTCCCAGCAAGCTGGGAACTCGCGGGTTCGAGTGATCTCGTTGAGGACCTTCGCGAGGTGTGTGATCGCTGTGGGTGGGAGGTTTTTGACTAACAGGTTAGTCACACTGTCGTGCCCTGGCGCCTTTTTTTGTAGGGAGGGACCTAATAATTCTTGCCACGTCGTCGGGGGCAAAAAGTGTGGGTTAGTCCTCTGGGTCCTCCTCAGCATTGAGGAAGACAGCCAGTTGAAGACTGGCTACCTCTTCATGCTCTTCATCCTGGGGTTCTGCCGCTTGGAACTGCTTCTCGAAGGAGTCGGCGAGGGCGTTGACCTTCCCAGCATGGCTGTAGACCAGTCCCCGCTCTCCGTGCAGTGGCGGCATCCTAGCGCGTCATTTTTGTGAACTGTTTGGTTGCTTGCTATAGTGTATGATCGTCTACTTTCAGAGCTGTGCGGCGGTTTTGCCATTGCTGGTTTCTGTGCTCATTAAGCGCTACCTTCAGTTCTCTCTGTAGACGATTGAACAGCCTCCTGGTGGCCTGATTTCTGGTGATCTTCCACTCTTTAGCCACTCTGTTCTTATGTCGAATTTGAGCTAGCAAGTGGTCCGGGACCTGTATTTGCAGTGGAGGGCCATCCCTTTGCGGAGGGGTGGCCTCTTCTGGTGCCTGCAAGATGGTGCCTGCTAAGTCTTGTAGCGCTTGTTCTACTGTTTCGGCAGTAGGTGGCGGAGCGCGAGCGATATCAGAGGCGACAGTTTCTTGGTATCGCTCCCAGGCTGTACGTTTGTACGACGTCTGGTACCGTGGGAGTGCAACCCATTCTCCCACATGGACCTCTAGAATCACTGGGTTGTGGTCAGAGGACATTCTGTTGATCTTCCTTGCGGCCACAAACCGTGCGATCCTCCTAGTGAGAGCTATGTGTAACACATCGGGCCTGCTTTCGTTTTTTGGAAAATGTGTGGGCTCGACTGGACCCTGTGTTTCGAAGTGGTGGGTGCGCGCTAGTTGTTGCAGTTTGGCGCCTGCTCTGGAGGTTACTCTAGAATTCCAATCAGGGTGTTTGGCATTGAAGTCTCCCCCTATTACGAGTTTGCCTTCAATTTGCCCTAGAGCAGCTATGTCTCGCTCATCTATGTGGTCATGTGGGGCTCAGTAGTGGGGGTCCGGTGGCAGTGGTTACTTCCACTGCCACTGCTTCGATTTCTTTGGTAGCTGGTAAGAATACCTGGTGGTGGGATCTCTCTTATGTATATGGCCACTTCTCCGCCTTGGGTTGGCCTGTCTTTACGATAGCTAACATTGTTGGGAACTGTCGCTTTTGTTCCCGGTTTTAGGTGGTTTTCCCCCATCATGCATATCTCGCCGGGTTTTCATCTGGCGTAAACGAAGACCCAGATACCAATCCCTTAATGTCCTTGAAAATGACCTGTATGGAGGTTTTGGTTTGATGATGTGGGTTGGGATTATGATAGCTGCACGTACACCACTGGATGTTATCGATAGAGGAACTGTAACAGGTCAGGTGTATCGGGATGTTATTTTGCACCAGAATGTCTGCCTTTCCAGGGGTGCAGTGGGTCCCACCTTCCTCCTGACGAATAATAACGCGCGACCCTACTGAGCTGCCATCGTGGAGGAGTACCTTGAAACAGAAGATATCAGGCGAATGGAGTGGCCTGCCTGTTCTCCAGAACTAAACCGAAAGGAGCACGTCTGAAATGCTTTCGGTCGACGTATCGCTACACATCTCCAGACCCCTATGACACTTCAGGATCTCCGACAGGCACTGGTGCAAGAATGAGACGCTGTACCCCAGCAGGTGCTGGACCGCCTGATCCAGAGTATGCCAACCCGTTACCCGTTGTGTGGACTGTGTACGTGTGCATTGTGATGATTTCCCATATTCATGTCGGGGTACATGCGTAGGAACAGTGGCGTGTTGTAGCTCATGTGTTTCGGGACGGTTTCCTCAACTTATCACCAACCCGTGGACTGTGTTCAGTGTTTTCCCTATGTGCCTACGCTATTAGAGCCAGTTTTGTGTAGTGCCACGTTGTGTGGCACCACATTCTGCAATTATCCTTATTTTATGAGCATTAGTGTGTATATTATTCCGAGCCGCTCCCAGTTTTCACTCAAACCTTCTGGACTGATAGATGCCGGCAACAAATCACTGATACTCCACGAATGCGTCAGCGGGAAATTAACAGTGACCTCATGTGTCGCGGAATTATTTGCCTGATTAAGCTACGGAAGACTAAAAACCCATCTACTCAGTGACTTGGAATGATATACAGTCAAGGCTGCCTTTAAATTCCGGTTGATCCTCTCCGCAAAAGATGCCTTCGGATAACATGTAGTGGTGGTATTAAGTTTGATTCCGCGCTTGAAACAAAAGGCCTTAAAGATACTCCGTGAGAAGGCCGGAGCATTATCACCCATCAATGATTGAGGTGGCCCAAACAGTGAAACTACTATAGCCAACTGGTGAGTGGAAGTATTAGCCATAACCCCACGAGTCGGTAGCAACCACAGAAAGTGAGAGAAGGTATCAACTACAACCAAATGGCTCTGAGCACTATGGGACTTCACATCTTATTTCTAGGGGACTGATAACCTAAGAACTACTTAAACCTAACTAACGTAAGGACATCACACACATCCATGCCAGAGGCAGGATTCGAACCGGCGACCGTAGTGGTCGCGCGGTTCCAGACTGTAGCGCCTAGAACCACTCGACCACTCTGGCTGGCCAAGGGAGAACGACTCTCACCCTTAGTCGCCTTACGATTCATAGGTCAGTTACGATGTTTGCTACCGTTACCTCGCCTCTGGCGTCAGCTATTCGTCCTAGGGCCCCTGGACGCGGGACACTGCCGCGATAAGTGATCGGTAATTGGCAACTATGACATCGTAACACGCAAGGAATATAGGACCCCTTTCTCTATCGCCGCCAGAAATTAGCACGAAAGATTGTTTAATTTGATCATTAACAATGGAGATCTTTACTACGTAGCAAATTAGCTGCTGGAAGATTGTAGTGTCGTCTCATTCTTTCGGACAGTTGAACAAACTGGTAAATGAAATCCTGCTAGCTTTTTAACTGTTCTAATCCATATACCATCGTGTGGGGCCAACCCACATGGCTTTCTCGGACTAAGGTCCATTGCCCAATTTCTGGCCTGATCGTAGCAAATATGTCACAGTGGACCCTGTTGCTATCTGCAGTATGTTGGGCCGCAGTTTCGTGGAGATTTAGAGCTCCAGCCACAATCACCATGCCTTCCTCCATCGGGAAGGAGTGGAGGCGACTCGGGCGATACCCTTCTGTTCTCAGAATCGTGAGGGCTACAATGCTGCCTTTAATACGATTGAGCTAGATCACGCTCTCACTCCATCTTAATCCTCTACCCAGGCCCAGACGATGTTCACATTAAGATGTTGCAACGCCATTCCCTTGCAGCCAAGCAGTTTCTCCTTTATACACATAATCTGATCTGGGCAGACGGCATGTTTCTCAGATGTTGGCGTGAAGGAACTGTCATAACCATACCTAAGCCTGGGAAGGAAAAACACGTTCCTTCTAGCTACCACCCGATTTCTCTCACCAGCTGTTCGCAAGATGATGCAACATGTGATTTGGGCCCAGCTGGTATGGTCGCTTGTCTCGCAATTTACCAACCACTGCTCAGTGTGGATTTCGAGCGCCCCATTCTGCATCTCGTCACTTCGTCAACCCATGTCATGTGCAGTTTTATGCGGAAATCCGAGACTACGGCAGTGTTCCTCGAGTTTGAGAAAGTCTACGACACATGCTGGAAGCCTGGTATCATTTGTACTCCTTACACATGGGATTTTCATGGCCGCCTGCCATTATTCCTTCAGGAATTTTGAAAAGACCGGGTTTTGAAAGTACATGTGGGTTCTGCCTTGTTGGACACGCTTTTTTCCAGGAAAATGGTGCACCTCAGGGTTTGGTCCTTGCTATCACCATTAGCGCTATTATGGCCCATCTACCACCTTCCATCTCTGGCTCCCATTGCTTCGACGATTTTGCCATCTCTCATAGTTCTCCATGGTCTCAGTCCACAGCGTCTTCAGCCGTGTCTCAAACGTCTTTACTCACGGCGCAACCACAATGGCTGTAGTTTTTCCACTGACAAAACCGTTTGTATGAATTTCTGGTGGCGCAATTAGTTTCTTACACCATCTTCACATCTTCGACATGTTGCTCTTCAGTTAGTTGAAACTACCCAATTCCTGGGGCTCATTCTCGATTGGAAAGTTTCTTGGTGTTCCCATGTGTCCTATCTGATGAGCCACTGTGGGCCGTCCTTCACTGTACTGCATGTGAGCAGCCTACCCATCGGGGCATCCGTTTGGCCCCTGGCGGCCTTTAAACCAGTCCTGTTCAGAGTCTTCATGCACAAGCTGCCAAACTACCATGATAATACTGCTGTTATTTTCTCCTCATTAGTTACGAATAATGTTTGTGTGCATTACATGTGTCCCAGCTGCTCAGCCCTCTCGCTACAAGGAGATCAATTTAGCTAGAACGCATACTGAACGCTGTTGTGTTAGCTGTCCTCATTCAAGTGGTATTCACTCACCACTTAGTGCTCATTGTCATCAACCTGTGGGCCGGCCGAAGTGGCCGTGCGATTAACGGCGCTGCAGTCTGGAGCCGCAAGACCGCTACGGTCGCAGGTTCGAATCCTGCCTCGGGCATGGATGTTTGTGCTGTCCTTAGGTTAGTTAGGTTTAACTAGTTCTAAGTTCTAAGGGACTAATAATCTCAGCAGTTGAGTCGCTTAGTGCTCAGAGCCATTTTGAGCCATCAACCTGTGAGGTTCCACCGTTTCCAGACCAAATGCCCTTTTTGTGGGGTCCTGCCCACTCCTCCCATGTAGGGTGCCTAAGGGATGCTGTGTTCTCAGAATGCTACACAATAATTGAAGCAAAGTCACGTTAACTGTTCTTGTTACAAACAAGTAGAATGACAATACCTAACTTGAGGATACAAGTGGTTAAAGTGATGGGCAACATGCAATGGAGTGTCGTTTCCTATATGCAATGTTCATGCAAGCAATTCATATGTACCACACGTCACTGCTATTGTAGCACTCCCTTCTGGGCAATGCAAGTAGTGTACGAATACTTAGCGGTCGAGGGTATGCCGTGGTTATGCCAGAACACTTTATATCCACCCGTGTTATAATGTGTGCATGCAGTCTCAGTTGCTGGCCATACACTTGCACCCCGTGTGTCGCACCTCCCCCCTTTTTCCTACGCTCGCACGCTGCCCCCCCCAATCCGTTCCCCTACGCTCGCTCATTCCCCCCCCCCCAATCCGTTCCCCTATGCTCGCACGCTGCCGCACCCCGCCTATCCGTTCCCCTACGCTCGCACGCTGCCGCATCCCGCCTATCCGTTCCCCTACGCTCGCACGCTGCCGCACCCCGCCTATCCGTTCCCCTACGCTCGCACGCTGCCGCACCCCGCCTATCCGTTCCCCTACGCTCGCACGCTGCCGCACCCCGCCTATCCGTTCCCCTACGCTCGCACGCTGCCGCACCCCGCCTATCCGTTCCCCTACGCTCGCACGCTGCCGCACCCCGCCTATCCGTTCCCCTACGCTCGCACGCTGCCGCACCCCGCCTATCCGTTCCCCTACGCTCGCACGCTGCCGCACCCCGCCTATCCGTTCCGCTACGCTCGCACGCTGCCGCACCCCGCCTATCCGTTCCGCTACGCTCGCACGCTGCCGCACCCCGCCTATCCGTTCCCCTACGCTCGCAAGCTGCCGCACCCCGCCTATCCGTTCCCCTACGCTCGCACGCTGCCGCACCCCGCCTATCCGTTCCCCTACGCTCGCACGCTGCCGCACCCCGCCTATCCGTTCCCCTACGCTCGCACGCTGCCGCACCCCGCCTATCCGTTCCCCTACGCTCGCACGCTGCCGCACCCCGCCTATCCGTTCCCCTACGCTCGCACGCTGCCGCACCCCGCCTATCCGTTCCCCTACGCTCGCACGCTGCCGCACCCCGCCTATCCGTTCCCCTACGCTCGCACGCTGCCGCACCCCGCCTATCCGTTCCCCTACGCTCGCACGCTGCCGCACCCCGCCTATCCGTTCCCCTACGCTCGCACGCTGCCGCACCCCGCCTATCCGTTCCCCTACGCTCGCACGCTGCCGCACCCCGCCTATCCGTTCCCCTACGCTCGCACGCTGCCGCACCCCGCCTATCCGTTCCCCTACGCTCGCACGCTGCCGCACCCCGCCTATCCGTTCCCCTACGCTCGCACGCTGCCGCACCCCGCCTATCCGTTCCCCTACGCTCGCACGCTGCCGCACCCCGCCTATCCGTTCCCCTACGCTCGCACGCTGCCGCACCCCGCCTATCCGTTCCCCTACGCTCGCACGCTGCCGCACCCCGCCTATCCGTTCCCCTACGCTCGCACGCTGCCGCACCCCGCCTATCCGTTCCCCTACGCTCGCACGCTGCCGCACCCCGCCTATCCGTTCCCCTACGCTCGCACGCTGCCGCACCCCGCCTATCCGTTCCCCTACGCTCGCACGCTGCCGCACCCCGCCTATCCGTTCCCCTACGCTCGCACGCTGCCGCACCCCGCCTATCCGTTCCCCTACGCTCGCACGCTGCCGCACCCCGCCTATCCGTTCCCCTACGCTCGCACGCTGCCGCACCCCGCCTATCCGTTCCCCTACGCTCGCACGCTGCCGCACCCCGCCTATCCGTTCCCCTACGCTCGCACGCTGCCGCACCCCGCCTATCCGTTCCCCTACGCTCGCACGCTGCCGCACCCCGCCTATCCGTTCCGCTACGCTCGCACGCTGCCGCACCCCGCCTATCCGTTCCGCTACGCTCGCACGCTGCCGCACCCCGCCTATCCGTTCCGCTACGCTCGCACGCTGCCGCACCCCGCCTATCCGTTCCCCTACGCTCGCACGCTGCCGCACCCCGCCTATCCGTTCCCCTACGCTCGCACGCTGCCGCACCCCGCCTATCCGTTCCCCTACGCTCGCACGCTGCCGCACCCCGCCTATCCGTTCCCCTACGCTCGCACGCTGCCGCACCCCGCCTATCCGTTCCCCTACGCTCGCACGCTGCCGCACCCCGCCTATCCGTTCCCCTACGCTCGCACGCTGCCGCACCCCGCCTATCCGTTCCCCTACGCTCGCACGCTGCCGCACCCCGCCTATCCGTTCCCCTACGCTCGCACGCTGCCGCACCCCGCCTATCCGTTCCCCTACGCTCGCACGCTGCCGCACCCCGCCTATCCGTTCCCCTACGCTCGCACGCTGCCGCACCCCGCCTATCCGTTCCCCTACGCTCGCACGCTGCCGCACCCCGCCTATCCGTTCCCCTACGCTCGCACGCTGCCGCACCCCGCCTATCCGTTCCCCTACGCTCGCACGCTGCCGCACCCCGCCTATCCGTTCCCCTACGCTCGCACGCTGCCGCACCCCGCCTATCCGTTCCCCTACGCTCGCACGCTGCCGCACCCCGCCTATCCGTTCCCCTACGCTCGCACGCTGCCGCACCCCGCCTATCCGTTCCGCTACGCTCGCACGCTGCCGCACCCCGCCTATCCGTTCCGCTACGCTCGCACGCTGCCGCACCCCGCCTATCCGTTCCGCTACGCTCGCACGCTGCCGCACCCCGCCTATCCGTTCCCCTACGCTTGCACGCTGCCGCACCCCGCCTATCCGTTCCCCTACGCTCGCACGCTGCCGCACCCCGCCTATCCGTTCCCCTACGCTCGCACGCTGCCGCACCCCGCCTATCCGTTCCCCTACGCTCGCACGCTGCCGCACCCCGCCTATCCGTTCCCCTACGCTCGCACGCTGCCGCACCCCGCCTATCCGTTCCGCTACGCTCGCACGCTGCCGAACCCCGCCTATCCGTTCCCCTACGCTCGCACGCTGCCGCACCCCGCCTATCCGTTCCCCTACGCTCGCACGCTGCCGCACCCCGCCTATCCGTTCCCCTACGCTCGCACGCTGCCGCACCCCGCCTATCCGTTCCCCTACGCTCGCACGCTGCCGCACCCCGCCTATCCGTTCCCCTACGCTCGCACGCTGCCGCACCCCGCCTATCCGTTCCCCTACGCTCGCACGCTGCCGCACCCCGCCTATCCGTTCCCCTACGCTCGCACGCTGCCGCACCCCGCCTATCCGTTCCCCTACGCTCGCACGCTGCCGCACCCCGCCTATCCGTTCCCCTACGCTCGCACGCTGCCGCACCCCGCCTATCCGTTCCCCTACGCTCGCACGCTGCCGCACCCCGCCTATCCGTTCCCCTACGCTCGCACGCTGCCGCACCCCGCCTATCCGTTCCCCTACGCTCGCACGCTGCCGCACCCCGCCTATCCGTTCCCCTACGCTCGCACGCTGCCGCACCCCGCCTATCCGTTCCGCTACGCTCGCACGCTGCCGCACCCCGCCTATCCGTTCCCCTACGCTCGCACGCTGCCGCACCCCGCCTATCCGTTCCCCTACGCTCGCACGCTGCCGCACCCCGCCTATCCGTTCCGCTACGCTCGCACGCTGCCGCACCCCGCCTATCCGTTCCCCTACGCTCGCACGCTGCCGCACCCCGCCTATCCGTTCCCCTACGCTCGCACGCTGCCGCACCCCGCCTATCCGTTCCCCTACGCTCGCACGCTGCCGCACCCCGCCTATCCGTTCCCCTACGCTCGCACGCTGCCGCACCCCGCCTATCCGTTCCCCTACGCTCGCACGCTGCCGCACCCCGCCTATCCGTTCCCCTACGCTCGCACGCTGCCGCACCCCGCCTATCCGTTCCCCTACGCTCGCACGCTGCCGCACCCCGCCTATCCGTTCCCCTACGCTCGCACGCTGCCGCACCCCGCCTATCCGTTCCCCTACGCTCGCACGCTGCCGCACCCCCCCCCCCCCTATCCGTTCCCCTACGCTCGCACGCTGCCGCACCCTCCCCCCCCAATCCGTTCCCCTACGCTCGCACGCTGCCCTGCCCTGCCCTGCCCTGCCCTGCCCTTCCCCTCCCAATCCTGAGTACTCTTTATTTGAGCACTCTAGTTTATTTTCTTAGTTTCTTAATGGTTTGTTCACTTAACAACCTCATTCCATGTTTCTAAAAACGTGTAGTGTACCTGTATGCCATCTTTAGTATAAAAGGGACTGTGACTACTGTATTGAGATGCCAGATCAGTTGGAGAGTACTCATGCACAGCTACAGGTGGTGGTCTTGGCAAGAGCCTGAAGCTGAAAGACTGAAGGAATGGGTATGTGTGGGACGCCAGACGTCTCAATTGGGAACATCAGCACATGCCACACATCTGGTCCATTAGGTCCACTACTGTTCCCACTAGTGAAGTTGACCCTGTGGTCGAGTGGAAGGTCGCGTCAAGGAGTGGCAGGCAGTAAAAGATTTTCAAGGGGCACACCTCTATCATTGAATCTAGCCCAAAAATATACTTCTCTGTTCCTTTTGTGGGGCCGAACTCCTATCAGATTCAGCACCTTCTTCGTAATAAATAAAACAGTAACGTTGCATTATCTACCAGTAATAATTGGAAAAAAATTCGTTCATAATTTAAAATCGATTCGTTCCTTATTGTTTTCTTTGTTACAAAGTTCTGGCGTCTATATGATTGTCCTATGTAGTAAGAACAGCAGTTATCGCAACCAGGACGTGCCTTTACAACCAGATATAAGGAACACCTTACCACAAAGAAAAAGTGGCACTAATCCCGAAAATGTTTTTTGCCGACCATCTTCTGATTACAGGTCACGCGCCTAAAGGTGTTGGTGATACCATAAAATGTTCAAATGTGTGAGAAATCTTATGGGACTTAACTGCGAAGGTCATCAGTCCCTAAGCTTACAAACTACATGACCTAAATTATCCTATGGACCAACACAAACACCCATGACGAGGGAGGACTCGAACCTCCGCCGGGATCAGTCGCACAGTCCATGACTGCAGCGCCCTACACCGCTCGGCTAATCCCGCGCAGCTGCGATATCAGCATTTTGCACACCGAGTAGAAAGGACATAAATTAGTCTCAAATTCTTCCACAATATCAATCATTTCGAGAAACGATTTTTAAAAATTCCTTTCTCAATGAACAGCTGCAGCTGCAATTACGGAATAAAAATGTCTGCAAGAGTATAAAGCCTTTACTTGACATTTTATTTCGGGTCTCCTTGTACAGTTTGACTTGTGACTAAAGCCGTTCCGGCCTTTAACAATAAAAGACAGAAGCATTACTTACATGTCACATACAAAATAATTTAGTTAGTACTTACAAATTTATGGGAAACGAGATTCTTATATACAAAAAGTGTAACTACGTTATAGGAGATTTGAATTGTATTAATTCTGATGAAGGCACTCAGTGTTGAAACCTGGTCAGTAAAAAAAATAGTAACAGTGACCGAGGGCTCATCTGTTTCAATTTTAATTTAGAAATGGTCACTGAACCACGCAGCCATGTTTGATTCGGCCCCCTTTGCAAAGTTTCAGAGGGATACTCAATCTGCCCGACGAACAGGTTTTGGGTGCTATTTATGGCTGACGAATTCCTGTGACAGATGGAGTAACACACTGGTTGCTAGAGAAAGCCTCTCAACCTACTAGGTCAAAGCATTCGCAAATGAATTGTAGTTGGGAGCTCCGATATAAAGCCCATAATAGGGCCTCTTAGGGATATGACTGATACGGAAGGGAACGAATCTGGTGCCCATTGTGTTTACATAGCGGGAGGAATTTGAACCGCGTAAAAAAAATGAAAATAAAAAACTAGCTTCGTTGGGATTTTACGTGGAGACACTGATAGTGCGGTCTTGCATTGTCGCCGACTAGCAGGAGATTGCCACCGACTTTACTTCTGTATGGTGTTAGAATCGTTTGTACGACCTCTTGGAGATGTTGGGGACGAGTCAAATTGCCATAGTGGGATACATTTTCACTTGCAAACGGATGGACTAGGGGGAAGTACAGGCATTCCTTGTCACCTAGCGCTTCTCCAAATCCTAACAGGCCTAGTGTCCAGTCGCAAACCAGTCCTGATACCGTCAGCAAATACGACATTGCATGTCAACATTCGATCATTGCTGACTGCAGTAAAGGCCCAGGTCCTTAGACTGCGACGGTTCCGTCGGTGCAGTGCAAGACTTTTCAGTGGTCTTCTGGAATGAAAACCACCCTGATGCAATCTTCTACGCACTCTTTGGCCTCACATACGAATCCCTGTTGACCAGGCCGTTGATGTTAGGCATCTGGGAGGCGACAGTTGGACGAAACGATCCTGCATTGGTATTGTGAGCGATAGACCTTGCCGTCGTCGTTATCGTATGACATTTCCAGTCTCTTTGATTCTCCACACATTACTCACCACTTCGACCCCACAGGGGGTCCACAACTCTTTTGTGGATACGTGTGTAGCGAGCATGGGACCCGGATCTAATGTGGCCTTCCTTCCTTTCCGGGCTGCATACCTTCCCTTTCTGCATCCTTCCCCATCTTCGACCCCCCCCCCCCTCACCTCCGCCTCTTCCCTTCCCTTTCAACCCCTCTGGGAGTATGGTTTGTGCCTACGTCCGGAGATGGACGCTCGAAACTGAAACAGATTCTTAGCTTTCTCCGCTTGCAAGTCTTAGTCCTTCCTCTGTCCTTCTCTTTTCCTTACCTCTTCTCTTTGCCCTTTTCTCCACTGTGGCGTTTGAGACCCCTCGACCTTCCTTTCCCTTTGTTTTTTCCCCCTTTCTCTTCTTTCCTCCCTGTGCGTGTCTGAAGGCCGACCCACGCATTTCCATGCGTAGCCGGTGACGGGGTAACGTGTAAGTCCCCGCCCCGGGTAGACAGGTAGGACACGTACGTACCCCCTGGTAACGGCCAGGCCAAGGGAGGAGTGATGACCCGAGCGGATACCTTCAGAAAGTGCCGATTGGTCCCTCCATCCGTTTCTCGGGAGGTGTGACCTGAGATGTGAACAATCACCTAAGGCGGGAGTGCCCTCAGAGAGGGCCCCCACATGGAAGGAGCGCGCCATTGGAGACGCCGGTAATCATGGGGATACTTTCACAATGCAGAATGAGATTTTCAGTCTGCAGCGGAGTGTGCGCTGATATGAAACTTCCTGGCAGATTAAAACTGTGTGCCCGACCGAGACTCGAGCTCGGGACCTTTGCCTTTCGCGGGCAAGTGCTCTACCATCTGAGCTACCGAAGCACGACTCACGCCCTGTCTCACAGCTTTACTTCTGCCAGTATCTCGTCTCTTACCTTCCAAACTTTGAGACCGGGCGTGAGTCGTGCTTCGGTAGCTCAGATGGTAGAGCACTTGCCCGCCAAAGGCAAAGGTCCCCAGCTCGAGTCTCGGTCGGGCACACAGTTTTAATCTGCCAGGAAGTTTTACATTCACAATGGTTTCCTCTTCTACTATGTCTGTTCACAAGCGTAAGTTCAATGAGTCTCAGCCACACAGTGCTTCCATCGTTGCCACAGTTCCTTGTTGTTTCTCGCTGTGACGAAGGCCACGACTTCTCCACGGTCAACCCTTTCATTATTCAGAAAGGTGTCTACGCAATTGCAGGTCCTGAAAAGTCTTGATCCAGATTACGAAATGGCACCTTGTTGTTAGAAACAGTCAGTGCCCTCCAGGCACTAAAATTGCTGCGTACTTCACTGCTACACACCTTCCCTGTCCAGGTTGAACCGCACCATACTTTAAATTCATCACGTGGGGTCATTTATACTCGCTGCCTCGACAGATTGTCCGATGAGGAAATTCAGCACTACCTGTCTGACCAGGGCGTAACGGCTGTTCATAGGGTTATGAAAAGGGTTGACACGAACATCATTCCAACCCGCACTGTCTTCTTGACATTTCACAAAGTTCAACTCCCATCGAAAATCAAAGCAGGCTATGAGCTAGTTTCCGTTCGCGCTTACGTCCCAAACGCTACGCGTTGGTGTCGGTGTCAGCGGTTCAATCATACCAGCCAGTCCTGTTCAAATCTGGCCAAATGTGTTGCATGTGGCAAGGATGCCCATGAGGGTGCTTGCCCACCTCTATCCCCTCGTTGCATCAACTGTATGGGTGACCACGCTGCTTCCTCCAGAGATTGATCTCCTGAATGAGCTTTTCGTCTTCAAAAATGGGGCAGTGAAGGAAAAGGTGTCGACCTTTGCTGCTCGCAAATTATTCGCCAATCGAAAGCCCACTCTGCCTCAGACAGGTAAATACACCACTGTCCTTGCCTCTCCTCGGCAAACAAAGGAGTCGGCCATGCAGACTCGTGATCTCACATTTAGTGCCACAGTCGTCAGATCGGCCAGCGCAAAGATCGCCCGTTCAACCTCCCCTCTTTCGCCTGCTCACTCTATGGCTCACCCTTCATCGGGTTCTGCTAAATCTCGATCCCAAAAGTCAGACATCCGGACTTCCAAAAAAGAGCCTACTCGTGAAGATTTTTTTATGTACCTCAACTTCACAACCATGAGTTCCTCCTTCATCTAAACATCATGTTTCAAAGAAGGCTAGTAAGAAACCCAGTTCATCTCCTTCTCCGCCAAGGCGTGTCCCATCTACAGCACCACCTGGCGGTAATCGCCTTCGCGCATCTTCTGTGTCGCCGAGGCGCACTGCTGATAGCCGAAGGAAGAAGATCCTGATCCATAGGTTGTTCAGGAGCAGCTCCTGCCACCAGCGATCGGCCGGTTGATCGGCCGACTGCCATTCCATGCTGTCGGTCGCAAGCTCTGAGCAGTCGATGAGTTGACGGAAACCTTCGTCACATTCCTCCATTTTCTGTTCACCCTATGTCAATTATCCACTGGAATATCGGCGACATTCGAGCCAATCGGGATGAATTGTCGATCCTCTTAAGATCCTACTCGCCGGTCATCTTCTGTCTTCAGGAAACAAAGCTGCGTCCCCACGATCGCTCTTTTTCCCTAATTTTCAGACAGTCCGATTTGATCTCCCCTCTGTTGTAGGCACTCCAGCACTTGGAGGACTCAAGATTCTTCTCCATGATACTCTCTATTATCACCCAATCCCCTTAAACACTTCCTTCCAAGCTGTCGCTGTCCGTCTTTCCTTTGTACTGTATACATTCCATTGTCCACACCAATGGCACGAGCTGCTCTCCTTAATCTTCTTGGTCAGCTTCCACACCCCTATTGGCTGGTTGGGGACTTCAATGCCCACCACCCGCTTTGGGGATCTCCACATCCTTGTCCACGTGGCTCACTATTGCTAGACGTCTTCCACCAAGCGGATCTAGTTTGCCTCAACACTGGGGTCCCTACATTTTTGTCTGCCTCCACGACAAATTTCTCTCATTTGGACCTTCAGGTCGGTACTGTTCCGCCAGCTCGGCGTTTCGAATGGTTCGCCCTTGATGATACACACTCGAGTGACCACTTTCCATGTGTCAGACTGCAGCTTCAACTGCCATATATGCGCCCGCGACGCTGGAAGTTTGCCCAAGCCGATTGGACGCTTTTTTCGTCTCAAGCGACATTCGATGACCGTCACTTTCCTAGCGTCGACGAAGAGGTCACAGATATTACAGACGTTATTCTTACAGCTGCGGAACGTTGAATACCACGCACCCCCGAATTGCCCCGGCGCCCTCCAGTTCCTTGGTGGAACGAGGCATGCCGTGACGCAATACGTGAGCGGCGACGTGCTCTCCGCGTTTTCCGCCACCATCCTACTTTGGCCAACTGTATCTGCTATAAGCAGTTCCTTGCGCGATGCCGTCGTGTCATCCGCGATAGCAAGAAGGCAAGCTGGAAATTCTTTATTAGCTCATTTAACACCTTCAATCCCTCCTCGGAAGTTCGGAGTCGGCTTCGACGGTTCTCAGGCGCGCCTAGTTTCTCCCCGGTCTCTGGGCTCACTGTCGCGCATGATACATTAGTGGACCCCGTCGCAATTTCTAACTCATTGGGTCAACACTTTGGCGGGTAATTAGAAGAGCTCGAAATCTCAGCAGCGTTTCTACCAAAGAAACGTGTAGCGGAAGTGCAACCTCTTGCCTTCTCCTCTCAAAATCGTAAAAGGTACAATACTGTTTCCTCCATCCGGGAACTCCAACATGCACTCTCTTCTTCTCGTTCTTCCGCCCCAGGACTGGATGGTATCCACATACTAATATTGCTGCATTTATCGTACCATAGTCTGCGTTACCTCCTTCGCCTTTATAATCGAATTTGGACCGACAGTACTTTCCGCAGACGATGGCGGGAAGCTATCGTCGTTCCTGTTCGGAAACCTTGAAAGGACAAACATCTCCCCTCTAGCTATCGCCCCATTTCTCTCACGAGTAGTGTATGTAAGGATTTGGAGCATATGGTGAATTGCCGGTTAGCCTGGTGGCTGGAGTCCCGCAGTCTTTTAACACCTGCCCAATGCGGATTCCGAAAGCATCGTTCTGCAGTTGACCATCTTGTTGCTCTCTCCACTTATATCATGAACAATTTTCTCCGGAAACGCCAAACAGTAGCAATATTTTTGATCTGGAGAGCGCATACGATACCTGTTGTAGGACAGGCATCCTCCGCACACTGTTCTCTTGGGGCTTTCGAGGTCGGCTGTCCCTATTTCTTCGCGAATTTATGGCAGAGCGCACATTTAGGGTGCGGGTGAACACTACTCTCTCCCGTACTTTCTCCTAAGAAAACGGGGTACCCCGGGGCTCCGTGCTAAGTGTTGTACTGTTTGCCATTGCCATCAATCCAATTATGGCTTGTCTCCTTCCTGATGTCTCGGACTCCCTCTTTGTGGACGATTTTGCGATCTACTACAGCTCTCAACGGACCAGCCTTCTTGAACGGCGTCTTCAAGGATGTTTCGATCGCCTCCACTCTCGGAGCATCGAAACCGGCTTCCGCTTTTCTCCCAGTAAGACCGTTTGTGTTAATTTTTGGCGTCGTACATAGTTTCTTCCTTACATCTAGGACCTGTCAACCTTCCGTTTTCGGACGTCGCTAAATACTTGGGTCTTATGTTTGACAGAAAACTGTGGTGGTCCTCCCACGTTTCCTATCTTTCGCGCCTCTATCGCGCCTTAGTACGCTCTAAATTGGACTATGGAAGCATAGTTTTCTCCTCTGCTCGGCCGTCTATTCTTCAGCGTCTCGACTCTAAACGTAATACACGGTGGTGGATAATGTCTGGAGCTTTTTACAACAGCCCTGTGAAAAGCCTTTATGCTGACACTGCTGAACATCCGCTGTCCAATCGGCGAGCTGTCCTTCTGAGTCGTTATGCTAGCCATCTGCCTTCCATGCCTGCTAATCCGGCCCATGACATTTTTTTTCGATGCCTCCTTGGATTTAGGGTATGCAGGCCGCCCTTCCTCCCTACTACCACCGGGAGTCCGCTTCCGTCAACTGCTACATTCTCTTTCCTCCCGCTTTCCAAAACTTTCTTGACAACTTGGGATACAGCACTGCCTTGGCTCCGTCCCCGGGCCTGCCTGCTCCGTGACCTTTGTCGATTTCCCAAGGATGGTACCCCTTCACTTGTTTATCGTCAGGCATTTGCTGCTCTATGTGCACAAATGAAGGAAGCCACATTTATTTACACTGATGGCTCGAAAACCTCGTTAGGTGTACGGAGTGCTTATATTGTTGGCGACGCCCCAAATCGATTTCGGCTTCCCGACAAGTGTTCGGTTTATACTGCGGAGCTTTACGCTGTTCTCCAGGCTGTCCAATACACCCGTCACCATCAGAGGATACAGTATGTTATCTGTTCAGATTCTCTCAGCTGTCTACCCTGTCCACCCTCTGGTCCACCGGATTCAGGACTGCCTACGCTTGCTCCACTTGGGGGGCGTCTCGGTGGCGTTCCTCTCGATCCCAGGACACGTTGGTATCTGTGGAAATGAGGCGGCCGATACAGCGGCCAAGGCTGCGGTTTCTCTTCTTCGGCCAGCTATTCGATCGATTTCCTTCGCCGATCTACGGAGTGTTTTATGTCGTCTTGTTCTTTAATGGCATGCAGATTGGTCGACACGTCCCCATAATAAATTGCGGGACGTGAAAGCTCTTCCCTGTGCTTGGACATCTTCCTCCCGAACGCGTCGTCGGGAGGAGGTAGTAATTTTAACTAGACTCCGGATAGGGCACTGTCTTTTTAGTGGCGATCCTCCCCCACTCTGTCCCCTTTACTCTCAGCTGTGGGCGGTAAGACACCTTTTACTTGAGTGCCCCTAATTTACTCTGTTACGCGCCCGTCTACCGCTGTCGCCTGATATATCGTCCATTTTAGCAGATGACACGCGCTCAGCCGATCGCGTTCTCGAGTTTATTAGTGCCAGTGAGATGACGTCAGTCATTTGAAGCTTTTTTTGGGGACAACCAACCCCTTTCTGTGGTGGTTTTCTAAGCTTTCCTTCTGCTTTTAGTTTCTCCAATTTTTTGAGTTTCGTTCCCATTGCTGTTGGTTTCCATTTTAGTTTTTTACCTTTTCGTAAGTCGCAGACCGGGCGCTAATGACCATAGCAGTTTTGCGCCCTAAAACCAAAACAAAACAAAAAAAAATGGAAATTGTTCTGTGATTGTGAAATCCAATTAGGATCACGTAAAAATGTCCATTCCTGTTCTTTCCCTGTTTACGATTTCATTGTAGCTGCTTCAGTTTCATTTTCGCCTTCGCCTTCATTGTGGCCATGATTACTGACGTATTTCTTCCGGCTCATAAGCTTTCTAAATTTACTATTTTACACATAAAAAGATTTGTCTCTGTTCCGATTTTTCTTGTAGTTGCTTTCTAGTTCTTTCGTTGGATCTGTAATTCTTCCTATTGTCAACACCTTTTACCACAAATGCTGGAATATTGGCTCTTTGAGGTTCACCCTTTGTTTGGTAGAGGCATCCAAGGAAGTCTAAAACCTGGCTTTTCCACGACTTCCGACGTTTTCTTTATATTTAGGTAGGCCTCATTAGTTCTAATTTTTGACCACTATTTTTTATCGCACCGACCACTTTTTACTCTGCGTTCTAGTATCTCTCTTCTGCCCAGATTTTCATCTTCAAACTACCTTTCATATAAGCATTCTGGTCTTCCCGCTTTCGTACAGTGTTATAATTTTGCGGTACTATATGCGCATATCTTTTTGTAGATACATCTGCCAAGCCATAAGCTTTTTTTTCATTTTCTTAACTCCCACTTACCCAACAAAGCAGCAGACTAGGAACTGCACGTCAACATGAACGAAACAGAGCTTCGCCATCTGTCACCCAAATGAACTACGAATGATTCTTGGGAGCACAGTATCGTTCAGGAAGCATATCAAAAATCGTCTTGGGGATAAAACCAATGGAACAATTAGGTCAAGAAACTATTCGGTAACAACTAGCGATCGTCAGCAGATAAGCTTCGAACCTCTGTGCTCAGTTCGGTGTTCCCTGCGGCTGCATATTGTGCTCTGGAGTAGTTGAACGGCCCTCCCGAAGAAAGACACTCTGTGAGCTCAATACAAGCATCACAAACATCTCTGGTGCATAAAAGCCACTTTAATACACTAATATCCAACACTGAGCCACATAGCTACTCTGTTAAGGAGAAAGTAAGTCCTCACGATATAATGTTCCAAAATAATGAGTAAACCTCAAGTTCCCATCGATGAAGATAGTCCTGGGTTGCCGACAGTTACAGAAATCCACCCGTAGGACTGACTCTCCCGGTTGCTGATAGCAAATTCGCCATTGACCCTATACAGATACTGAAGGGCTTCGAAACCCCGCGGCGTGAGTGGAAGACGTAATTCGCATCCGACGGGGACACAGGACAACCTCCACAAACAGGGTTAGCAGTGCAGCCAAAGGTGTAACAGTGGAGCAACGAGCTAGTGTGTTCGGCATATTCGCGAGGAGTGCGGATGACTCAAGTACGCTCAGACTTCAAACCACATTTTCGTAGCTTGACCATACAAGGAGACTGAGCAAACACACTGTTGTTATATGCTAATGACCAGTGTGTCTTTTTTATGTATTCCTGTCCTTGTCCTTAGGATTATATTTCATGTGTAGTGTTATACGTTAATTAAGTAAATTCTGAAGTTTACTTTTTTCATAATATCAATCTGAGTAAAAACCATTAGCCACAAGTATGAAAAAATAATAGGTCGGGAACGGTACGACGGTGTTGGGTGACGCGTTATCGTAGTATTTGTAATTGTCAACAAGGTTCGTGTGAAAGAAAATGGTTGGAAAAATAAGCTGGAAATGTATTCTTGTATGAAAATCTCGGTGAAAGAAATGTGACTATCAATTTGACAGTTTGGCTGTAGAATGATTTCGTAATAACAAATTGTGCATCGGATGTTGATATTTTTGCGAAGAACACCAACATTGAAAGCGATGTAATCATACCTTTGGTGGGTTGCAGGATTTCATTTCAGTACGCGGTAATTTTCTGTGTTACAAACATTCAGTTGAACAGTACGTGGTTTATTTCTTTTGGAAAAAATGCCACCACTGAAACTATGAAATATCGGTCGGCGTACATGCAGTGCATGCCTATGGTATGATGGAATCACTCGGACTGAGTGCAGACAGCGTTCGACGAAAAGTAGAATAAGGATTACGCAATAAAAACGTTGTGTTAAACCAGTTGCGAGAAACGTGCTAAGCTGTGCTGTGAAACAGTGGGTTTTTTTCTTCTCCTTCTCGCAGTGCTTTGTTACGACGACCTTCACAATCCAACCTTTCCGTAGAATAAATTATGCGAAATACTGTAATAAAAGCTACTATCCTCATAGATCCAGCTACATCTACATTTATACTCCGCAAGCCACCCAACGGTGTGTGGCGGAGGGCACTTTACGTGCCACTGTCATTACCTCCCTTTCCTGGTCCAGTCTCGTATGGTTCGCGGGAAGAACGACTGTCTGAAAGCCTCCGTGCGCGCTCTAATCTCTCTAATTTTACATTCGTGATCTCCTCGGGAGGTATAAGTAGGGGGAAGCAATATATTCGATACCTCATCCAGAAACGCACCCTCTCGAAACCTGGCGAGCAAGCTACACCGCGATGCAGAGCGCCTCTCTTGCAGAGTCTGCCACTTGAGTTTGCTAAACATCTCCGGCGCGTTTCGTCGCAGGGTTATTTGGTAACCGTGATAGCGTTACGCTCTTCTTTGGATCTTCTCTATCCCCTCCGTCAACGCAATCTGGCACGGATCCCACACTGATGAGCAATACTCAAGTATAGGTCGAACGAGTGTTTTGTAAGCCACCTCCTTTGTTGATGGACTACATTTTCTAAGGACTCTCCCAATGAATCTCAACCTGGTACCCGCCTTACCAACAATTAATTTTATATGATCATTCCACTTCAAATAGTTCCACACGCATACTATCAGATATATTACAGAAGTAACTGCTACCAGTGTTTGTTCCGCTATCATATAATCATACAATAAAGGATCCTTCTTTCTATGTATTCGCAATACATTACATTTGCCTATGTTAAGGGTCAGTTGCCACTCTCTGCACCAGGCGCCTATCCGCTGCAGATTTCGCGGATGATGCTGTAGTATACAGAGAAGTTGCAGCATTAGAAAATTGCAGCGAAATGCACGAAAAGCCGCATGGGACTTCCGACACTATCTACTAGGTCATTTATATATATCGAGAAAAGCAATGGTCACATAACACTCCCCTGTGGCACGCCAGAGGTTACTTTTACGTCCGTAGACGTCTCTCCATTGATGACAACATGCTGTGTTCTGTTTGCTAAAAACTCTTCAATCCAGCCACACAGCTGGTCTGATATTCCGTAGGCTCTTACTTCGTTTATCAGGCGACAGTGCGGAACTGTATGGGACGCCTTCCGGAAGTCAAGAAAAATAGCATCTACCTGGGAGCCTGTATCTAATATTTTCTGGGTCTCATGAACAAATAAAGCGAGTTGGGTCTCACACGATCGCTGTTTCCGGAACCCATGTTGATTCCTACATAGTAGATTCTGGGTTTCCAAAAACGACATGATACTCGAGCAAAAAACATGTTCTAAAATTCTACAACAGATCGACGTCAGAGATATAGCCTATAGTTTTGCGCATCTGCTCGACGACCCTTCTTGAAGACTGGAAAAGAGCACAGGTAGTCCCAATCATTTGGAACCCTCCGTTCCTCTAGAGACGTGCAGTACACAGCTGTCAGAAGGGGGGCAAGTTCTTTCGCGTACTCTGTGTAGAAACGAATTGGTATCCCGTCAGGTCCAGTGGACTTTCCTCTGTTGAGTGATTCCAGTTGCTTTTCTACTCCTTGGACACTTATTTCGATGTCAGCCATTTTTTCGTTTGTGCGAGGATTTACAGAAGGAACTGCAGTGCGGTCTTCCTCTGTGAAACAGCTTTGGAAAAAGGTGTTTAGTATTTCAGCTTTACGCGTGTCATCCTCTATTTCAATGCCATCATCATCCTGGAGTGTCTGGATATGCTGTTTCGAGCCACTTACTGATTAAACGTAAGACCAGAACTTACTAGGATTTTCTGTGAAGTCGGTACATAGAATTCTACTTTCGAATTCATAGAAGCTAAACAATGTCAAAGTTAGCGTAAGGAGGGCTATGCGTGAAGCGTTCAGTTTGTCTGAGAGGTTTTGGCTGCGTTTAAACTTAGAGTGAAGCTCTCTTTGCTTTCGCAGTAGTTTCCTAATTTTCGGATAGTGCACTCAGTATAATGTCACTCGATGCTCTGTCCCTACCACCCGTCCTAAACATCTGAGTGTCCCAGTCTATATCTGGTAAATTGAAATCTCCACCTAAGACTATAACATGCTGAGAAAATTTATGTGAAATGTATTCCAAATTTTCTCACAGTTGTTCTGCCACTAATGCTGCTGAGTCGGGAGGTCGGTAAAAGGAGCCAATTATTAACCTAGCTCGGTTGTTGAGTGTAACCTCCACCCATAATAATTCACAGGAACTATCCACTTCTACTTCACTACAGGATAAACTACTACTAACAGCGAAGAACACTCCACCACCGGTTGCATGCAATCTATCCTTTCTAAACACCGTCTGTACCTTTGTAAAAATTTCGGCAGAATTTCTCTCTGGCTTCAGCCAGCTTTCTGTACCTACAACGATTTCAGCTTCGGTGCTTTCTATCAGCGCTTGAAGTTCCGGTACTTTACCAACGCAGCTTCGACAGTTGACAGTTACAATACCGATTGCTGCTTGGTCCCCGCATGTCCTGACTTTGCCGGCCCAGGTGGCCGTGCGGTTAAAGGCGCTGCAGTCTGGAACCGCAAGACCGCTACGGTCGCAGGTTCGAATCCTGCCTCGGGCATGGTTGTTAGTGATGTCCTTAGGTTAGTTAGGTTTAACTAGTTCTAAGTTCTAGGGGACTAATGACCTCAGCAGTTGAGTCCCATAGTGCTCAGAGCCATTTGAACCATTTTTTTGTCCTGACTTTGCCCCGCACCTGTTGAGGCTGTTGCCCTTTCTGTACTTGCCCAAGGCCATCTAACCTAAAAAACCGCCCAGCCCACGCCACACAACCTCTGCTACCCGTGTAGCCGCTTGTTGCGTGTAGTGGACTCCTGACCTATCCAGCGGAACCCGAAACCCCACCACCCTATGGCGCAAGTCGAGGAATCTGCAGCCCACACGGTCGCAGAACCGTCTCAGCCTCTGATTCAGACCCTCCACTCGGTTCTGTACCAAAGATCCGCAGTCAGTCCTGTGGACGATGCTGCAGATGGTGAGCTCTGTTCCATCCCGCTAGCGAGACTGGCAGTCTTCACCAAATCAGATAGCCGCCAGAAGCCAGAGAGGATTTCCTCCGGTCCATAGCGACACACATCATTGGTGCCGACATGAGCGACCACCCGCAGATGGGTGCACCCTGTACCCTTCATGGCATCCGGAAGGACCCTTTCCGTATCTGGAATAACTCCCCCTGGTATGCACACGGAGTGCACATTGGTTTTCTTCCCCTCTCTTGCTGCCATTTCCCTAAGGGGCCCCATTACGCGCCTGACGTTGGAGCTCCCAACTACCAGTAAGCCCACCCTCTGCGACCGCCCGGATCTTGCAGACTGAGGGGCAACCTCTGGAACAGGACAAGTAGCCATGTCAGGCCGAAGATCAGTATCAGCCTGAGACAGAGCCTGAAACCGGTTCGTCAGACAAACTGGAGAGGCCTTCCGTTCAGCCCTCCGGAATGTCTTTCGCCCCCTGCCACACCTTGAGACGACCTCCCACTCTACCACAGGTGAGGGGATCAGCCTCAATGTGGGCAGTATCCCGGGCAACCACAGTCGTAGTCCGATCGGGGGATGCGTGGGACGAGCTGGCCGTCCCCGACAAACCCCCATCCGGACCCCCACAGTGATGCCCATTGGCAATAGCTTCAAGCTGTGTGACCGAAGCCAACACTGCCTGAAGCTGGGAGCGAAGGGATGCCAACTCAGCCTGCATCCGAACACAGCAGTTGCTGTTCCTATCCATGCTAAAAACTGTTGTGCAAAGAACGTCTGAACTAATCTACAGAGAGCGCAAACAAATCGACAAAATTTCAACGGTTATTAAAATACAAGACTGCGTAGTAAATGCAGTAATGCTGCTACTTGCGCACTGCTGACACTGCTCGGCGACGGAAGGAGACTACGCGAGTTTACACTATTCAGGTACTAAAACGCGATGCTACATCTCTCAAATACTATAATACGTCCGAAATTTATAAATTAAACAACGCAAGTACCAAAAACACGCAAAGAAATTAAGAATTAAACTATGTAATAAATGAGTGAGCTAGGAGTATACGACTTGCTGCTCCAGCTGCTTATCCAACGGAAGTGTCAATAAATTCTCTCACTTTTAGTTCCCAATGATCAGTAATGCTTCTTTGTACGATAGGTCTCAAAGCAGGGTACACCACGTAATGGAACGTTGAAAGTTTTGCATTGGTATCTATATTCCCAGCGCACTGTGTTTCGTGCTAACCATTCATCTGCGCATTAGCGTACTTACTGCGAATGTTCACTCAAAATAACAGCCGGAAAATGTCTCCCTGTGAATCACAGAGGATTCTCGTCACCGTAGCGCCTTCCTCTACCAGCCTTTTTTACATTCTGCAGCATATTTTTCCACAAACTCCCGTACGAGAGAAAGCCGAATTTCGGCGAGTGTCATTTTTCTCCCTGTTACTGACAGGTGGAGAGAATGAGGATTTAGAACGCACAAATCCAGAATGTGTGAAATGGTACAGTCTTGGACAAAACGAGCGAGACCCCTCGCCTTTTCGTTATGCCCGTCTGCACAGCTTTGAAGTCTGCTACACAGCATATCAGGCAAGGCGACGAAGTGCTACCTGCATACTATGCACCGGCGTGAAATTATGATTGAAAAACTGTCCGAACTTTGTCGGACTGTTTCACGTGTAATACTATATTAATGCTGATTAGTGTGTTAAACGCAACACGTAAATAAAAGTGGTAAATCAAAGTAGAAACACTAATTAGTATGAACTGTACTAATAAAAAAAACGTAACTGTCTCACTAGAA
This sequence comes from Schistocerca nitens, assembly GCF_023898315.1. Lineage (NCBI taxonomy): Eukaryota > Metazoa > Arthropoda > Insecta > Orthoptera > Acrididae > Schistocerca > Schistocerca nitens. The sequence goes on along the minus strand of NC_064615.1, from coordinate 1,072,397,966 downwards.
TTTCAGCTTATCGAGATAAACAAAGTATCCCAGATCGTTACGAATTAGCAAAATATTATGCGCATTCGGCCGCGAAACAGTCCGTGTCAACGTTCAGACTAGTCATATTGGATTATCGCTGCTGACCTAACATGAAGGTATGCAAATTTAGCACTGCGTGAGGATTCATAACGAAATTCAGTTAAAAAGCAATCAGTGCACACTTAAGTCAAATCGGTAATTGACAGAAGCAGAAAAAGTAGGCAGTAACAAGTTGTTGTTGTGGTCTTCCGTCCTGAGACTGGTTTGATGCAGCTCTCCACGCTACTCTATCCTGTGCAAGCTTCATCATCTCCCAGTACCTACTGCAACCTACATCCTTCTGAATCTGCTTAGTGTATTGATCTCTTGGTCTCCCTCTACGATTTTTACCCTCCACGCTGCCCTCCAATGCTAAATTTGTGATCCCTTGATGCCTCAAAACATGTCCTACCAACCTATCCCTTCTTCTGGTCAAGTTGTGCCACAAACTTCTCTTCTCCCCAATCCTATTCAATACCTCCTCATTAGTTACGTGATCTTCCCACCTTATCTTCAGCATTCTTCTGTAGCACCACATTTCGAAAGCTTCTATTCTCTTCTTGTCCAAACTGGTTATCGTCCATGTTTCACTTCCATACATGGCTACACTCCATACAAATACTTTCAGAAACGCCTTCCTGACACTTAAATCTATACTAGATGTTAACAAAATTTCTCTTCTTCAGAAACGATTTCCTTGCCATTGCCAATCTAGATTTTATATCCTCTCTACTTCGACCATTATCAGTTATTTTGCTCCCTAAATAGCAAAACTCCTTTACTACTTTAAATGTCTCATTTCCTAATCTAATCCCATCAGCATCACCCGATTTAATTTGACTACATTCCATTATCCTCGTTTTGCTTTTGTTGATGTTCATCTTATACCCTCCTTTCAAGACACTATCCATTCCGTTCAATTGCTCTTCCAAGTCCTTTGCTGTCTCTGTCATCGGCGAACCTCAAAGTTTTTACTTCTTCTCCATGATTTTTAATACCTACTCCGAATTTTTCTTTTGTTTCCTTTACTGCTTGCTCAATATACAGATTGAATAACATCGGGGATAGGCTACAACCCCGTCTCACTCCCTTCCCAACCTCTGCTTTCCTTCCTTGCCCCTCGACTCTTATTACTGCCATCTGGTTTCTGTACAAATTGTAAATAATCTTTCGCTCCCGGTATTTTACCCGTACCACCTTCAGAATTTGAAAGAGAGTATTCCAGTTAACATTGTCAAAAGCTTTCTCTAAGTCTACAAATGCTATAAACGTAGGTTTGCCTTTTCTTAATCTTTCTTCTAAGGTAAGTCGTAAGGTTAGTATTGCCTCACGTGTTCCAACATTTCTACGGAATCCAAACTGATCTTCCCCGAGGTCCGCTTCTACCAGTTTTTCCATTCGTCTGTAAAGAATTCGCGTTAGTATTGTGCAGCTGTGACTTATTAAACTGATAGTTCGGTAATTTTCACATCTGTCAACACCTGCTTTCTTTGGGATTGGAATTATTATATTCTTCTTGAAGTCTGTGGGTATTTCGCCTGTCTCATACATTTTGCTTACCAAATGGTAGAGTTTTCTCATGACTGCCTCTCCCAAGGCCATTAGTAGTTCTAATGGGATGTTGTCTACTCCCGGGGCCTTGTTTCGACTCAGGTCTTTCAGTGCTCTGTCAAACTCTTCACGCAGTATCTTATCTCCCATTTCATCTTCATCTACATCCTCTTCCATTTCCATAATATAGTCCTCAAGAACATCGCCCTTGTATAAACCCTCTATATACTCCTTCCACCTTTCTGCCTTCCCTTCTTTGCTTAGAACTGGGTTGCCATCTGAGCTCTTGATATTCATACAAGTGGTTGTCTTTTCTCCAAAGGTCTCTTTAATTTTCCTGTAGGCAGTATCTATCTTACCCCTAGTGAGACAAGCTTCTACATCCTTACATTTGTCCTCTGGCCATTCCTGCTTAGCCATTTTGCACTTCCTGTCGATCTAATTTTTGAGACGTTTGTATTCCCTTTTGCCTGCTTCATTTACTGCATTTTTATATTTTCTCCTTTCATCAATTAAATTCAATGTTTCTTCTGTTACCCAAGGATTTCTACTAGCCCTCGTCTTTGTACCTACTTGATCCTCTGCTGCCTTCACTACTTCATCCCTCAGAGCTACCCATTCTTCTTCTACTGTATTTGTTTCCTCCATTTCTGTCAATTGTTCCCTTATGCTGTCCCTGAAACTCTCTACAACCTCTGGTTCTTTCAGTTTATCCAGGTCCCATCTCCTTAAATTCCCACCTTTTTGCAGTTTCTTCAGTTTCAATCTGCAGTTCATAACCAATAGATTGTGGTCAGAATCCACATCTGCCCCTGGAAATGTCTTACAATTTAAAACTTGGTTCCTAAATCTCTGTCTTACCATTTATATAATCTATCTGATACCTTTTAGTATATCCAGGATTCTTCCAGGTATACAACCTTCTTTTATGATTCTTGAACCAAGTGTTAGCTATGATTAAGTTATGCTCTGTGCAAAATTCTACAAGGCGGCTTCTTCTTTCATTTCTTCCCCCCAATCCATTTTCACCTACTATGTTTCCTTCTCTCCCTTTTCCTACTGAGGAATTCCAGTCACCCATGACTATTAAATTTTCGTCTCCCTTCACTACCTGAATAATTTCTTTTATCTCGTCATACATTTCATAAATTTCTTCATCTGCAGAGCTAGTTGGCATATAAACTTGTACTACTGTAGTAGGCGTGGGCTTTGTGTCTATCTTGGCCACAATAATGCGTTCACTATGCTGTTTGTAGTAGCTAACCCGCACTCCTATTTTTTTATTCATTATCAAACCTACTCCTGCATTACCCCTATTTGATTTTGTATTTATAACCCTGTCATCACGTGACCAAAAGTCTTGTTCCTCCTGCCACCGAACTTCACTAATTCCCACTATATCTAACTTTAACCTATCCATTGCCCTTTTTAAATTTTCTAACCTACCTGCCCGATTAAGGGATCTGACATTCCACGCTCCGATCCGTAGAACGCCAGTTCTTTCTCCTGATAACGACGTCCTCTTGAGTAGTCCCCGCCCGGAGATCCGAATGGGGGACTATTTTACCTCCGGAATATTTTACCCAAGAGGACGCCATCATCATTTAATCATACAGTAAAGTAAAGTAAAGCAGTAACAAGTATGAAATTGTAAAAGAGTTTCATATTGACATCCACAGGGCGCCGGTACAGAATGAAGGAAGCAATAAAAGGTATGGGGGAGGGGGGGGGGCCCGGCGGCGAGAATTTCTTAAAATTGCTTTAGTGGTAGACTATCTGCTTCCATCGAGATTATAATCGTAAACTAACCACTGCACCCTTGCAGTAGCAAAAAATTTCACTACGCTAGTAGACAACCCAGGCAAACAGCCGTCTATTATTACCACAGACATGAATAAACCGGCAATTTCGCAATGAAAATGGCAAAATTATCTGCAGTTTGTTGCATTGAGCTTTCTGGACTCTGTCACTTAAGCGGTGACAAAGATTTCAATCATTCGGGATGTTTACCGAAATAACAAAATACTGTTATTAGCGAGTAAATTTAGTAGGATAATTCTGCACCACCCAGGAAATAAAAGGCTACATAGCTGCCAAACGTATTCTACAATGTTTCTAATTCTCCACTCGCCACAGCCAGAAAATGTTCATTAGCCGAAGTTTTTCTTGACCGTCTACGTGTCTACCCTAACCTTAAAACTCGTTTACCTCGAGTACAGGTAGACATAGTAAGCGGAAATGTCTCACTTCCTGCGGTATACAGTCCCTTGGTGGGGTAAAGACATTTTTTTGAAATTTCGCATGAATTTTCTTTACATAAATGGCCGTGTCTTCAGATTGACATAGCTCACTAAGAACTGTGCGACCAAACTGCTTAGGTCATCAGCCCCTAGACATAGACCTACTTAAACCTAACACACATCCATGGCCGGGGGAGGGTTCGAACTCACGGCGCAAGCAGCCGCGCAATCCGCGATATGACGCCAGCTAACGCGTGCCGGCAAGCTGTTAATATCATTTGGTTTTTTTCTTTTTTTTTTTTTTGTTTATGTTTAGGGCACTCAACTACTAAGGTCATTAGCGCCCAGTCACAAACGTTATTGCACTAATAGCGTAGAAAAACGCAATGGGGAAACACCAGGAAGTACTTAAAAAACGCAGATAAACAAAATAAGCGTTTTATTATATTGACGGAATTGTCCAAAAATATCTAAGGATACGAGCAGCTGCTCAAGCGTCATCAGCTAAAAGTTCCTGTAAGGTAGATGGCAGACACAAGACAACAAGAGAGTGAAGAAAACGGAGACAGAACAATAAAATATGGCGCACCGTTAATGGATGACCACAGGGGCACTGCGGGTCGGGGTCACCGGACAACAGGTAGCGGTGGCTAAATCGGCAATGCCCAATCCGCAACCTGGCTAAAATGACGTCCTCTCGCCGGGAAGAGCGTGAGGAGTTCGTCCAAGCTGTGGGGATCGTTTTGATGGCCCTAAGCTTATTTTCATGGAGAGAGGACCAAACCTCATGCCACAGTTATGAAACGTGCCGACAGTTGATAGGACACAAAAGGAAGCTGTCCCAGGCAGTGGATGCGTCAGGTGAGGATGGATTCCAGGACCATGCTGAAGACCGAGGTAAGGCTGATGGGACGGTAGGAGGAGATGGCGGACGGGGGTTTACCGGGTTTAAGGAACATCAGGATACGGGAGGTTTTCCACAGGTCGGGGTAGTAGCCGGTGGACAGGACTACATTGTAGAGCGTGGCCAGGGTGGAGATCAGAGACAGGAGCTTCACAAAGGTGGCGGTAGGTGACACGATCCTGACCAGGAGCGGTGTTGCGTTTTGTGCGGAGTGTAGCAATGAGATCCTGTGTAGTGATAGGGGCATTGAGTTCTGTGTGTGCAATGTTGTCCAAGTACTGGAAGCCAGGAGAGAGGGGAGGGACAGAAGTGTCAGTTCGATCGCGAACATCCGGGAAGACGGAGTAATCGAACTGGGGATCATCGGGGATGGAAAAAATATCGGAGCGGTAGGAGGGAAAGTGATTGGCCTTAGTAAGGGTGTCAGGGAAGGGGTTATCATCATGGAGAAGAGGATAGTAGGGGGAGGGTTTAGTTCTGGTAAGGCGACAGAAGGCTGACCAGATCTTGGACGAGTTTAAATGCTACCCTACCTATAAACGGGTGCATGTCTGTCGCCAGTCCCGGCGTTTCTTAGCTGCGAGCAAATTTCGAATGTGTCGCTGCAGTTGTCGGTGTCCGGGTCACACGTGTGGAGGAAGGCACGGTAGAGACGGCGGGATTCATGTAGGAGGAGGCCTGTGGGGGTAAGGTAGGACGGTGGGGGTGGATGGCGACAGTAGGGACGTGTGCCTCCACGGCCTCAGACAAGGTCTGCTGGAGAAAGGAGGCGGCATGGGTAACATCGTCAGGGTGGTGGTAGCTGAAGGGGTGGCTATCGACCTGGGTAGAGAGGGTATCACAGTAGGCATTCCAGTTGGCACGGGAATAGTCATGGACGTACTTTGGGGGAAGGTCATTACGAGGGTCGGGGTGGGGGCGACGACCGTCTGAAATGGTGTGGAGGACAGGGAGATGGTCGCTACCAATAGGCTCCATGACATCCACCATTATGCGGTCAAGGAGGTTAGTGGAGGATAGGATAACATCGGGAGTGGAGTTGGATTCGGGATGGGTGTGCTGGGGGGATGGGGATGAGGTCGCCTTGAGGGGAGGAGAGGAACCGATGCCACCGCCGTAATTGGGCGGCAGAACGACTATGGATGTTGAGGTCGGCGGCCATCACGTAGGAGCAGAAGGTACAGTCAATGTGGGAGAGGAAGTCGAAGGGAATAGGGGCGTTAGGGTGGACATAGATGGTGGCGCAGGTGACGGTAAGGCCGGGGAAGAAGAGACTAAGCATCAGGTGTTTGGTGGGGCCGGGAAGGAGAGGTTGGAGCCGAAATGGGATCTGGCGGTGGTGACCAATGGCAACGCCGCCACGCGCAATCGGGAGGGGATTATCGGAGCGATGAAGGAGGTAGGGCGACGTGTGGACGGTGTGGTGTGGTGTGGTGGGGTTGGAGGAAGGATTCATTGAGGAGGAAGGCATCCACGCGGTGTGTGGCATGGGTGTGCAGGAAGAGGTTCTTGTTGGCGGGAAGGGAGCAGATGTTGTTGAAAAGGATACGGTGCTGTCGCGCCATGACAGGGATTTAGACGAGGGTGTCAAGGCGGGAGAAGGTGAAATGGGCCTGATTGTTGGAGTAGGTGGCGTACAGTTTTAGGTGGAAAATGGAACGGGCGGTGAGGGAGACCTGTTGGAGGGTGTGAGGGCGCTGGAAAGGGTGGACGTTTTGTAGAACAATGGTGAGGAACGTGATGATGTCCTCAGCGTTGGGGAGGGGGGGACGAAGGAAATTATCAGGAGGGGGTGGGGGCGTCCAGAGGACGGACAGGGACGGTGAGTTCAGGAGGGGGTCTGGCTTTATACTTTCGGGAGTAGGTGGGATGGGGGAGATTGCAGGTATTACAGGAGGGAGGGGATTGAAGGGCACTGCCGGAAGAAGTGCGCTTGCCTACAATGCGGCCAGGTGGGGGCCTCGCGGCACTCGGCTGTTGGGTGTGCATTATAGCACAGACACCTCTGGCAGCGCAGGGATTGAGGAGGGGAACAGGAGGGGTCGACCTAATAGCGCTGGTTGAAGAGGAGGACACCCTCCTTCAGGAGACGGTCAATGGAGGGGGCATCCTCGGAGAAAACCCGCATAAGGCGGGTGGGGCCAGCCGAGTTGAAAATGCGGCAGACTGCCTGCACCTCCAGTGTGGGATGCTCCTTGAGCTCCGCCTACACCACCTGCTCCGTGATCGTCGGATTGTGCCGAGTGATCACGGCAGTGAGGGTCAGCGGGCGAATAGGGGGTTGGGTTTGGCAGGTAGGGGATGGAGAAGGAGCAGGGGTGAGGGAGGCGTTGGGGCCAAAACGGGTGATGGGGAGGTGGGAAAGGATGTCAGTATGGAGGGTGGGGCAGGGGGAGGAAATGAGAACGGAATCCCGTCTGGGAGTGAGGAGTGAGATGGGGCACCAGGGAAGTGTTGGCAGCGGAGGAGGGAGAGATTCCAGGCCTCGAGAAGGGAAGGATCGGGAGAGGAGAGGAGGTATTTGTATAAACAGGAGGAGGAGGAGGAGGAGGAGGAGGAGGGAGCAGGGCCAGGCAGGGAGACATCCATGGCATCCTGGGGAGGGGGGGAAGGAGGGAGGGGCGGGGCCTTTTTGGGAGCAGAGGTGGTGGTGGTGCCACTAGGGCGTTTAACAGCGGCAGAAGGGTGGGTGATGACATCAGGGACGGGAGCTATAGGGAGGTGGCGGGAAGGGGCAGGTCCCGGCGTGGACGCAGCAGTCGGCGACGGCGATGGGGAGAGTTGGGCATGAGCAGTGGCCTGACGGGCCACCACCCGAGCTGGATCTGCAGTGACAGGCGGGGGGAGTGGGGGGCAAGGATCAGAGGGAGAGGAGTGGGAGGAAGAAGCTGGAGAGGGGGCGACAAAGAGGGCGAGTGAGAAGAGGAGGAATGGAAAGAGGGGGGTGTGACTGGGCACACCATGTAATGGCGGCGGAGGCGGGAACACAATGGCAGTGGTGGTAGTAGTGGCAGTGGCAGTGGTGGTGGGGGCTGACATGACGACAGGGATAAACAAAAAAGCACAGGACGAAAAGGAGAGGAAAAAACTGGGGACAGACGAAGACAGACGAAGACGGACGAAGACCAGAGTCCCACACTGCTGGCGCTGGCGACGGCGACGGCTGGTAGAAATGCCGCAGCTGCTGCTGCTGCTGCTGCTGCTGCTGCTGCCGCTGCTGCCGGCTGGACCGCACCTGAAACCCTAGCGCTTCGATTAGTGCTGGAATGGCACAATCGAAGGGCGGTGTCCTTTCGGAATACCGCCGGAGATGCGCCTGGCTGAGCGAGAGGCAGGGGCTTAAGTACTCTATCAGGGACTCCGCTGTTGGCCGCTGGAACCACCTGTTCCACTGTGGCGCCCTCCCGCTACATGCGGGCGAGGAGGCGCGCGCCGCCACAGCTTACGGCGCGATGGTGCAGAGACCTCTAAGGGTCTTCGACGTTCATGACGTCTGTCGAGGATTCAACTTCCGCGGCGCGCGGTATCAGAGAAATTTTAATGCAATCCCCTCCTGAATAACAAAAGGTAGTATGATATTTAATATCGTGTATTTAGGTTCTTATAGGTGGTGAATGTACGCGTTCAGTAAGAATGAATAGCTTTCCCATGGCAGGCAGTGCCAGGTGCACGTGTGTCCCGGGTAGGCCGCTAGATGTTTACATGCAGAAAACTATCTTAAAAGAAACGTTCGCTCGGAACAACTTGCGACGCTACAAAGAAAGTGTGCACCTTGCTGTCTCTTACTTGCCATCTCTGTTCCCTCATTACACCTGCCATCTGAAGGCCGGAGCTACGATTTCCCACGGAGACGCTATTAGGGTTCCATTATCCACCTGACATCACAAGGCTGCTAAGGGGTGAATTCAGAGGGTCTGTGTAAGGTGAATCATGTGGGCTTTGGGAGTGTAATGAACCCGACTCCCCTTAGCCCCAGTGTTCGGCGCTCGGATCGTGTGTGCTAAATATTGGCTGGCGTTCCAGTTCTCCATAACACTGCATGTTTCGTGTCGCCCGTTCGAGGTCCAAGCACTGGAGATGTATACCTCACATCAGTCTGGGATCGTAATTCAGAATTCCTTTACTGACAGCGATCAGTGTCTGTCTTCTGTTTCTAGTTCTTGGTGTCTGCTGTAAATGTTTCCACACACTGTTCATGTCCTTCCACTTTGTTCTTTATCGTCAGTACTGCGCCGGGTCAGTTACTCACCATGCTTCTCTGTGTGATTCTCGATCCTGTGTATGTAGTCTAAATTTCCTGAAAGTGTGCAACTGCAGCGCCAAAACACCCTGCATGCAGCTTCTTTGCCACCTGCAGTTAGGCGGTCTCTTCTGCAAATGCTGCAGTTTTGTACCATCGCTTTTACTCCGGTGTAAGGTGCTTTTCAGACATCATGCTCACGAATTCGCAGCTTCCATTGTGTAATCGGTGATTATGTCAGCGTTCAAGATGCACAGTGACACAACCGTATGCTATCAGAATAGGCCCATGGACACATGGTCTGATTTTTTGGCTGCCGCTCCCAAAGCAGCAGGGATCTGTGCATTTTGCTGCCAATCTTGTATGATCTACGTAACATCATTCTTCGCAGATGATTATTTGAGGAAGGCATTGGAGTTCAGGTATGAGGCATCGACACCAACCCACAGACGTCATAGTTGACAATGGAATTGCAAGTTACCGTCAGATGTTGATAATGTTGTGAGGGATCTAAAAGGTCCATTAGAGTATGCCTTTTGAACCACGCTTCCATCGGCTGTGTACAACAAGCGCCCCCTGCTACCGCAATATAAGATGGCCAGCAGCGGCCAGGTAACCATTAACGCTCGGAGCAGCTTCGCTGCGTGACGCTAAGCAGACGGTGCCAAGTTGCTGCTCTGACACCATCAGTAGTTACTTTTGAATACATTGTGAAAGTGAACAGTGATCAATGTGTTACAAATATTTACTATCAAAACAGTCTTGATCACAATTTATTTATTACTGTGACCGGTGGTGGTAAATCACTCCTAATAGATTTACCACCAGAAGGAGGTCTGAAGATGATGACAGGAGTCATTTGTGACGGAGTGCGATGTCTTCCTAGAGCTTCCTCGACCAGGTGGGATCTGGGCCGGGTTCGGGGTGGCCTGAGCTGCGTTGAACGGATGCTGGTTTTACGTCTGCTGAAGTGAAGTGCTGCCTCGTATCGGTTGCGACTGCCCAGTAAGATGCTGGCTTGTCCTATCTCGTTAGTTCTCACGTCGCCTGGGTGGGTTCACGAGGGGGCTGTTTGTCAGTTTCAGAGCCGTTTTCGTGCCTGTACCGCGTTATAAGTGGTTCTTGTGGACGTTACTGCGAAGGGAGTACTTGGAGTTACTGCGGACGTAGTGAGAGTGTTACATTGGGGTTGTTACTCTTCAGTGTACAAATGTTCGAGTCAAGTCCTGCTAGAACAACACACAGTATAGAGATTCTTTAGCGTGTTGCGAGGCACTGAAAACCATTAACGATGTACTGGCAGCGGCTGATGCGACTGTGAATGAGGATGGGCAACACGCTGCTACATTACAGGAAAACAGTATAACAAAATTTGACTTTAGAGTGAATTTTATAGAATAGCAAGAGAAAAGAATAATTTACAAACTGAAAGAGAACAGAATCTGCTATCGGTTAATTTGCTGTGTGAAAGATATCATTGTATCGTAGACACTTTAATTTAGAAGTCATCTTCGACAATTTAGGAAGTTCCACAAAGCATTATATGCTGTTCATCAAGAATGCAGAAATGTTATTTCTGCAATCTACAGTCTACAGTTCTCGCGCTAGGTTCCTATTTCAGCTTGCAACATGCGGTAAAATGTTTCAGGTTTATCCCCGACTAGCGGCGATTTCTACAGCCGTTCGATTATCTGCTTTCCTGTGGCAGTGTTACAGTATATTAACCAAGGTATGAACGGCGAGTGGGAGCTGGTGACAAGTAAAACTGTGCGAATCGATTAATTTCTTTTGCTCAGTTGATAGCACCATTTGTATGCGCATCGTTCGGATTTCACGTGCAAAAAGTCACCCTCCAATAATTTCGGATTAGAGCGAGGGCAAATTTGGTCCATCAGTGTATCGGACCTTGATTTAAGGAAGTCTTAAACGTGTAAAAGGAAACTTGCTTCGTTTGGATTTTACGTGGAAGAAACAAGATTGCGTAATTTTATTATGCCAACCACACTTCTATGTTTCTAGCTTAGGGGAATCATTTGTGAAAGCTTGATTAGTTGCCACGATATTAGCAACATGGTTCTCAAGAGAATAAAAAGCCTGTAGCGAATTAGTGGTGGCCGAATTAAGTGAAAATGTAGGTCGCGTGCCAAACTATGGCAGTCCAATGTGAAAATCATGGTAGAACAAGTTGTTAAGCAGAATAAAGCACGCTCTTATCATAGCATTAAACAATATGAAACAGTCCAAGGCAGAGTTAGCTTCAAAGACGTCTAAATAATATCTAGACATAGTTGCGCGGTTTAAAGAATTATCTCTACTTCCCCAACGCAGTGAGCTGCGTTAGCCGCAAGGTGTTGGCGTACCTCCATCTTGCAGTTTATAGAACAAAGTCCATGATGCTGTGCTAAAAATCCAGAAAATTCTCCAGCCGTTGTAAACAATACGTAGTTTTACAAGAAACAATGACTCTGTGTGTCGCATTGGACAGCATGAAGACGCCTTCTTGGACGACATATCGTTCTACTCGCCGTGACGTGGAGTACATTATAACCGTATTTGAAACGATGCATTGTATTACATGACATGGGTACTAAAACTGACAATTAAACATCGTGAATATAGCAAGGTGTTTTGATTTAAATTTCTTTGAAGCCGCCAGAATGTCGGAAAACCAATTACTTCCTTTTTCTTCACTAGCTCCGCACAGGACATATTAGCCCTTCTTGTGCTATGGTACGATCATTGTTCATTTTGGAGCTATTTTTCAAGTCATCCTGCAAAATTCACCATTTGATACGTGTTCTCAGGTCGATTATTACCGGCCATCGACGTTAGTAATGTGTTACGCCGACTGGGACTGACGGCTAAGTTTTCGCCAGTATTATGGCGGCGCTGTAGTCGCTGGTGATGGCTGGAAATTAAAAAAATCAAAGTTGCAGGCTGCCAAGTCTCCTTGACATCAAAGAAGCGTGGCATGTCATATGATTGACAAGTAATAAATTACACTCCACTTACTTATCACTTCAGGCACCTGTTCGTGGTGGAAAGTTTTTAAAAAATGACGAAATCGGGCGAAAAAGTTTTCTCGGTATCTTTTCCGCTATTTTATCATTTCGTTAATAATTTCGCAAAATTTTATTTACACTTCCCAGGAATAGAGCGTAAAGAAAGATTCATTGATGGCGTATTTGCAGTGAAACATAAATTTTTACATAAATAGAAATAGCACTATAGATACACGTATGATGAAGACACATACAGAAAACCATGAATTTCTGGAAAGCACACATACTGCCACTTTAATAAATAGGGCCTTGTGTATGTGCGTAATCCGCTAATCAATTCGATGACAACAGGTGTACCATGACTTCCGCATTACTGAGAGGCAAAGCTGTTCTCCTGTCGTTCATTAGATTACAATATTATTGATTGGCGACTCCATGTTGTCTTGTGCACTACGACCAGATAACAGGTATACTTGAAAAAGAGAGACAGCATTGGTCGTATATTTTTTTTTCTTCCAATTTAAGTTATACAATATAGCACTGAAGATGGTCACTCAGTGACAGAAAATCGATTTTGGAATAGTAAAAAAATATACGACCAATGCTGCCTCTTTTTTCAAGATTACAATATGTTGAAAATGAGCTCCCATTATCAAAATACTTACAGGGATCCAAAGAGTCTTCAGCTTCCGCAAAAAGCCCATAGTCTCTTTCCAGGAAAAGAACAGCAGCAATCACATCATCTACTTCACCTTCCTTGCAAGAACTAGCAACTAAATATCTGAACACTGTGTATGCTTGAATACATTCTGATAATGAAAGTTCTTGTAATGAAAGGATTTTGACTGTCTTTTAAAACTTCTAGTTAATTAAGCAAATTCTCACGCTGCGTTTCGTGGATCATAAGGTAGAAGAAATGACCCTCTTTCCTGAGTCACACACCATTAAGTCATTCTGCTGTATCGGGCTTGCAACTACATGTAACATCGTTGTTCCACTCTGTTTTCGACACAACTTCCGGTAAGTTTCATAGACTGCGGAAGCAAATGCACTACCTACGAAGCATTCTGTAGTAACTTAAAGGTCTTTGAAAGGTCACCAGGCTTGGATATTAAAACGTGTATTACGGTATCTTGATCTCCGATGTCAGCAGAAAATTCCAACAATTTGAGCACATCTGAAAGAGTAAAATAGCTAGGTACTGAATTTTCGTCCCTTCATTAGAAGTCAAGGCTTTAACGTATTTCACAGCAACACTCTCGTCTCCAACACTTTAAACGAACTGTGTTACGTCATTGAGATGTTCTCCAGGGTATTTGACACATTAAAAGACGAATACCAGCCGGTGATTACAGGAATAACGAAAAGTTTAGGTTTTTCGGATTCACCTTGATATTCCTGATTTAAAAATTGAACGTACGCATGCTTTCTCTTTAGCGCATTAAGGAAGATGCGTTTTCAGAACAGTCACAGAGCGCCAAGGCCCACACCCTGCCCAAGAAATTTAATTGGAGCTCAGCATTACGTGAGTGCTAACCTTTCTGAAACTAAACCCCTAATTACGTTTACACAATTGTCAATGTTACTGGCTGAATACGAAGCCATAAACTAATTTCGGTAATGAATTTAAAGCTCGTGAATCTCACAGTTGCGGAGTGATTTTTGTAAATGCAACAGAATGTCCACAAGCAAAGAAATTCCTGAAATGCAGCATTTGCCATACTAACTACTTTCCGCACAACAATGAAGGCGCATTGCCCTTCTGTCTGTCGGTCCATCACAAAGAATTGAAACTGATCACCTTTCACAGCTTCTTTTAATCTTTCCTCCTCCTCTTTCATGATTCGAGGTACAACCTTCCCGCAGTCCACCAGCTGAGGGCAAATGTCCTACACCTTAAAAATGGTGGTTAGACACGGGACTCGCATTCGGGAGGACGACGGTTCAATCCCGCGTCCGGCCATCCTGATTTAGGTTTTCCGTGATTTCCCTAAATCGCTCCAGGACGACGGTTCAATCCCGCGTCCGGCCATCCTGATTTAGGTTTTCCGTGATTTCCCTAAATCGCTCCAGGACGACGGTTCAATCCCGCGTCCGGCCATCCTGATTTAGGTTTTCCGTGATTTCCCTAAATCGCTCCAGGCCGGAATGGTTCCTTTGAAAGGGCACGGCCGACTTCGTCCCCGTCGCTCCATAATCCGTTGAGACCGATGACCTCGCTGTCTGGTCTCCTCCCCAAACAACCCAACCCAACCTTAAAAATGTCAGTAGATCTGATATTAGATTACTATTGGACACCATTTAAGGAATTAAATTATGAGTCTTCTTGCCTTTGGAGTAAATTAGTGATCCAGTGATCCAGTGTCCATTGCCTAAGCCTAATGAAAAAAAGAGCATAACCAGTTACTTACTTTCCATGGGGTACGTACATAGATTTCAAAAACTCCTGCGAAGGTTAGATAGTAATTTGTGCCGCATGTGTTGCGCCTACGGTTGCATTTGTGCTCAATTACTTCAGCTCACTACTGTTCATACTTTGCCACCCCTAGCTTCAGAATAACGTACGGAAAAAGTGTTCAGTTTGATTCCAATTCCCGTGTAAATGTAGTAAATGACATTACGAAAACATGGGGTATAGAATTGATTGAGGGACTTAGGACTGTCTATTTACGTGTGCTCTTAGTCGGCCGCGACGACGCGCGATCGCCATGTTGACAGTTTCCAACATGAATACATCATCCCGAGTTCATAGTGTACACACTAAAATCCTGACGAGTGGAAGTTTGGTTAGGTTGAGTATGTCACTCTACCTCTACATTTTAAAATTCTTGCTCCTTGACAGACTTTTATGAATCAGCAAAATTCTTGGGTTGCAACTGTGTCGTTCTAGCTATAAAATTAAGATTTGTTATTTTGGGCGGGGTGATGGGTGGTAGAGAAGAAATTGTCCTCCTGCTACATTCGGTTACATAAAAACCACGTATGTTAATTTTTGATGACTGTATGAAAATTGCTGCTCTGAAGGCACTCTATCGAAACGGCACTTCAGCTCCAAAATTATGTAATATTGCACAGGCCTGCTACATACTTTGTCATCCACTCTCTCAGCAAATTTTCCAGTAGAATCCTAGCATCGATGAGAGGTGAAGTTGAATTTTTCTATAGCTCATTTTACCGCTGCACTGACGTCTGTGAGAATTACTCTCTTGACACCTGTCGACGTTAGTTCTTCCCATAAGAACAAGGAGAAGGTGCTGTGCTGTTATTTACATATTCTAGGTGCGTGTCCTTGATCTGCCACTCAGTTTGCACATTGCAGTATTTGTATAAAAGTGTCTTTACACTTTTGTCACACAGTAAATCCTGACGAACATTTTTTCGAGCAAGAAGTGCCAGTACCATATTAATAAACTGCAGCACGAAAAACAAATAGGAATGAATGCATCGGTGATCAGCAACAATTTATAACACGCAACTGAATACACTGACGAGTGAACGAATGTCAACATGGTCCGTTGCATTTTGTAACACAGTTGATGATCGCCGGTGAATTATTTACCATATATATCGCGATATAGTGTAGAATCTGTTGTCTTTGATTTCCGGATTTCGTCGACTATTTCACGATTTTACTTAAAGATAAAATTTCGCGGTCCGAGAAGACTCCTTAAAATTTGGCAAAGTTCCGCTACCTCCCGCTTTCCTAGAAATAGGTGCCTCAGCCTATCACGCAACATGATACACACCTCCACTTCCCCTCCACATTCCAAATCTGAAATAAGTCAACAAAAAACACAAGCGTTAAGCTGGTGTCTAATACAAGCTTGAGATGCCTCAATTTAAGCATGACATTGCTATTTTCATATCTAAAAATAAAAAAATCTGTATAAAGCAACATCTAAGGGAGAGAGATATTAGGCCTAGATTTGGTGTAAAGCACAAAATACCTTAAAATTAAATCTCTTCACATCCAAATTGTAGTGTGATACTTGCAGAGTTTAAATTAGGATCACGTAAAACTGTCCAATCCTGTTCTTTCCCTGTTAGTTATTTTATTGTAACTGCTTCATTTTCATCTTCGCCTTCGCCTTCATTGTGTCCATCGTGTTAACGGTAACTTACGTATTTCTTCTGCCTCGAAAGCTTTCTAAATTTACTATTTTACACTTAAGAATATATGTTTCGATATTTCTTGTACTTTCTTTCTAGTTCTTTCTTTGTTTCTGTAATTCTTCCTATTGTCAACACCTTTTACCACAAATGCTGGAATATTGGCTCCTTGAGCCTCACCCTTTGTATGGTAGAGGCATCAAAAAAAGACAAAAACCGGGCTTTTCCATGACTTGCCACGTTTTATATACATTTACGTAGGTGCCATTACCTCTAATTTTTGATCACCATTTTTTATCGCACTCTCCACATTTTACTCTGCTTTCTAGTACCTCTGTTCTGCCCAGCGTATTTCATCGTCAACTAGCGTATGGTGGTACAGTAGACCAGAATGATTATACAGTGTTCAATAAGCTTTTCTCATTTTATTAACTCTTACTTACCCAACATAGCAGAAGACTGGAAACAGAGCTTCGCCATCAGGCACCCAAATTTACTTGAAATGATACTTGGGAGCACAGTGTCGCTGACGAAGCATCTCAAAAATCTTCTTCAGAAGGAAAAAAATCACATGAAACAATCAGATCCAAAACAATTTGCTAACAACCAGGGATCGTCAGCAGATAAGGGTCGAACCACTGCTCAAATTAGTGTTCGCTACCGCTGCATATTGTGCTCTGGTGTAGTTCAACAGTCCTCCCAAAGAAACACTGTAAGCTCAATACAACCATCACAAACATCTATGGTGCATAAAAGCTTCTTGGACATTATTGTGTTAAATACTCAGCCACATAACCACTCTGTCGAAAGAATCTTCCAAAATAATGAATAAACTTCATTTTCCCATCGATGAAGGTAGTTCCGGGTTGACGACAAACAGTTACAGAAACCCACCCCTAGGACTGACCCTCCAGGTTGCTGATGGCAACTTCGGCATGCACCCTATACAGATACCAAAGGGCTTCGAAATCCCGCGGCGTGAATGGAAGAACTTTTTCGCATCCGACGAGGACACAGGACAACCTTCACAAACAGGGTAAGCAGTGCAGCCGAAGGTGTGACAGTGGAACAACGAACTAGTGTGTTCGGTATGTTCGCGAGGAGTGTGCATTCAGAGCTTTCTTGAGTGATGGAAACGGTTTTTTCAAAACTTGAACATACAAGGAGACTTGTCATTAGCATATAACAACAGTTCGTTAACGGCTCAAGCATTTTGGCTGGTTTGTTGTCGTAATGTTCGTAATTGTCAACAAGGTTCTTGTGAAAGAAAATGGTAGAAAAATCCCCCAGAAAAGTCGGAAGTATTGATGATATTTTTGTATGAAAGTCTCAGTGAAAGACAAGTGGAATAAGGATTACACAACAAACACATTCTGTTACACCGGCTGCGAGAAACATGCTAAGCTGTGCTGTGAAACTGTGCGTCGTCTTTTGTTTCTCCTTCTCGCAGTAATTTGTAACATAACTCAGGAAAGTTCTATCGACGACCTTCACAATCCCACCTTTTCGTAAATTAAAACATGCGAAATACTGTCATTAACACTACTATCGTCACAATCCTGCTACTGGAGAGGTCTTTCTCAAACGGTGTACTAATGATTCCAACCGATTTAGCAACTGATTTTCACTTCTATACCCAGATTCTGTTAACAATAACACTAAATTTGTGTGTGTGTGTGTGTGTGTGTGTGTGTGTGTGTGTGTGTGTGTGTGTGTGTGTGTGTGTGTGAGACAGAGACAGAGGGAGACACACAGAGAGGAAATGGATATAAAGGAGGAGGTGGAGAGAGAGAGAGAGAGAGAGAGAGAGAGAGAGAGAGAGAGAGAGAGAGAGAGAGAGGAAATGGAAGACAACGGGAGGCGAAAGGAGGCGAAAGATAGTGGGTGCGAAGAAATTAAAACGTACATCAGATTCCCAAGTTCGATATACTTTCTGTTCCCTAGATCGATATTCAGGTTTCTAGGATGTAGAGAACGTCGAGTAAGAACAACACATCACTAGAAGAGACACTGGCATCTCTCTTCTTGTCTTCGCTATTATATTAGGTGGCCGCTATTTTGCCTCATTTCAAACGTCCGGACGAATTACACGCCGAACATCTGAACCATAAATTAATGCGCTGTAAATTACCAGAAAGAAAGGTCGTTGGTATTAAAATCGACATTCAACTTCCCCAGTCATTCCGAGTTTTACATTGCAAGTATGGTCCGATATCGAAAGCGGTCCGTGTCGATGCCAGGGGCAGAGGGCGCAAGAGTCGCTACGTGACGCACCGCTGCACTCCGTAGTATGCCATTACCTCCAGTCGTGTTTACTGCGGCAGTTCGGCCGCGTGGCTTTCGTTCCGCGTGGGAATCTTAACGGCAGCAGCCTCGCCATCGCGTTCGTTGGTGATAGGGTTGGTCGTATTTCGCCAGCGCAGTCTCCTGGGTCTGTATCTCATTGCTATTCACTGTCAGTCGCTGCATTGCTTGGTAAGTACCGAAAATGTTTTGCTTACGTCCTGCAAAGCGCGGTTGCGTTAGAGAAATTTGACAATCTACTAGAGACGTTACAGCGATATATGTTAAGGTTCCCTCGCATAACTGATTATGTAACAATTATTGAATTAATTCATGGACAAGCTACGAGTAAGCTCAATCGTGCTGCCGATTTTTGCTTTCTGTAGTGAACGTTGGATGTCGTTAATTACTTCCAAAGAGAATATTCAGTTGCGTATTCGGGAAAAGGTGAAACGTTGATGTAGTGATTGTAGCTCAATTTAAGAATTCTTCTTAAGAAAAAAAAAAATGTTACTTCCGCGTATGTGTTCGATTATTTGTGCCTTCTGTATTACTCGCTGAGGCAGCCGGTAACATTGTAATTGCTCTGCGTAGTCAACGTTGTAGAATGTTTCCTCCGTAGCTCCGCGTAAAAGATGAACCACATTTGACAATGATGTTGTAACAACTGTGCGATTGACATCCTGTAATTGCGACTAATGAACAGTATACATGTTGAGCCTGTTCAGTTTTGTACGAATAGATACTATGGGAGAACTCACTAGGGAAGAGCGGGGAGGGGGGGGGGCGGGCGTGCAACTGTGTTTGCGTAAGATAACTGTTGAAATTGGATGCAAACGAGCCCGTTTACGAAGTTGCCATTGCAGTAGGCTTATGCAAATCTATTGTGCTTGCATTTTTTTTCGTGTTGTGATAGTTTGCTTACTAGTTTTGAAGTGAATAAAGGGGCTGATATTTGCTGTAGTAATTCTAACACCAGATACAATGCCGCTTTCCTAGAACCACAGAACATGGGTGTACGAAGCCAGCCCTACGATCTAAATTTTTGTATCTTGTTGACTGCCTGCAGAGAGCTGAGTTCCGTTCGCGCTGTAGGACACATTGATGGTTTCGGTGGTTTCAATAACTGCTGTTGCCTTTGAAATTAAGCGAACGTGCTGTGTGCAGACCCTAGCCAATAGGTGAGATCGATGTGTAGCGTAGCTCCAGGTATATGTCACGGTAAAAGTTGATTTCGGTTCAGTTGAAGTAAACGAAAATGAAGGCCGAATAGAGGTAATGGTAAGAGCTTGACCTGTAGCGTGCCCTAATGTTTACGTTAGCGCCATATGTCAACGCATTTTGCTATATTTGACGCAGTTTTAATTATGATGCAAACTGCAACCGAAATTCAGGAAACTTACGTTCTGGAAAAGTCAGTGTTTCTATGCATATTACGGCTGGGCACACACGCTCACACACACAGTGTACGTAAACGACGCCAGGTGCAATTTGTGTCTTCTACGTAAAATTTACGAAACTGCTACAAGAGTTCGATCATAGCTTCTCAATCATGTAATACCCGGGAAAGCAGTACGGCATGGAAAGTGCTTGAAAAGGGCGAATCAGACTATTACGTAGTTCTGAGGACATGTTTGTAATTAATGATACTCAGTATAACGAGTTAAAATGTTCTACAAATTTATCAGTTACACGATAAAACAAATATGCCGTCCTTGGCTGCAGTTCCATTGTTTTCCACTAATGCACTTACAGTTGTAGAAAATAGGCATCTCGCCGATTCTAGTTTAAACATTGGCAATGTATTCACAAAATTGAAGGCTTTCAAATATCGCTTTGACGTCCGTCAAAATGAAAATAAAATGTGTTGGCGAGCGAATGTTTACATTCTCAGAGTTGGCTGACCGGAATATCGATCGAAGCGAGGTGCAGCCATTTTACGTTTTAAAACAGTTCCTTGATCAGCTTGAATTCCGTGACAGCAGTACTTCCGGAATCGGTATCGGAGATATTGCCACTAGCGTTTCCTATAAACGCTCAGTTACTGGATCATCCACGATTCGAACACACAACCCGATACTATTTTCACTGTTGTGTATGTATATACCTGACACGGCATACTTCGCCGTTGCTGAAATTTGTGCAAAAAGTTATGTAGCGTAGGAGAAGTGCTGCAAATCAAAAATTTCGACGAGTTACCACATAGAAAATACACTAAATATAATTAATATTCAAAGCAAAAAGCCAGAAAGCTTTTGCTAGAGATGATCTGCTCGGGATACGAGCTAGTAGGTAGGGTTGAACACTTTCCGCTAGAGATGGAAAAATGGGCAAAAGTTGGGCCGAAGAAAACATATTTCCATAGAATGATTGGACTCCGACGAAGTAAATTACTAGCTGCCCATGTTCATTTACTAGTGCACAGTTTGAAAACATTTTTCTTCCATTTTAATAAATGATAACCAAGGTGATTACTGGTATGTGCTTAGAATATATTCACATAGCTTCACTTCGTTCAAATGGATTAATGGGACTCTATTTAACGTAATGTACGAGTACTTAAGGAATACTGGGTTAAATTAAAACGTGCAATAAGCCAACAGCGCACATGCCCCGAAACTGTATATAAATTACGGATACTAACTCGCAACATGTAAAACGTCCAAAATTTGTCACTAAAAAAGTTATCTGGTTATGGTGCCACGTTATATTGTAAATAACTGATGAAAGCAAAGGTTTCGGCCGCTGTATTTTTACGTACCTTACATTTTATAGTCATACCTCTGCTGAGCGTGGTACCATCTCACAAAGTGTTACGGCAGCAGTGGTGTCTTGTGGTGGCTTGAGTGGGGCGTCTGCTCCAGTACGTTCCCTCTTACGGCCGCTGCACACGCACCTGCCGATCGGTGGACCGACTAACTCGACTTGCGCAGGCGTTTTGACCTACCTACCTACCTACCTACCTACCTACCTACTGACTGACTGACTAACTTCGCTTATCGGGATGTCGGGCGAGTAAGACAACCAGTGAGTCGCCGTCCTCCTCCCACACTGCACGATGAACAGGTAGCTACTGTATTTCCGTGTTGGACGCGATCGCTGAAATGGGACAACCCGTGGCTTTAAGCAGATTGTACTGATGGTTACGTTCATACGCTACTGTGGCCTATCCACAACGCTCATTAGGACTGTCCGATACTGTCCACGGTTCTGGGGATTGCAGCAGCAGTCGAAACTAGCGTGGTTTCCCCATCTTTAATTTCTAATTGCACAATTCCAAGGAACTATCAACGTCAGCCTGAGGCCGCTTCTCCATCCTTGTCACGTTGTGTCGCGAAGTTCCTTTATGGGGATACCATTTTCGCCCTAGAAATGGTAGACCAGGAGGTTGATGGTGAGGGATACCATGCAATAGAACGAAGACGAGAGTTTCAGGCGATAAGTGTGTTCGTGGTTCGGAGCGTACAGTCAACATGTGGTTGTTCCTGAGTAAGTCATCAGCTTTTAGAAAAATACCCCCCAGGGGCTCAGCATTCATTTGCTGGGTACGGGCTTGGCGACCCCGGGGTGCCTGAGCTGGGGACTGGTAAGCGCCGCCAGTCCCCTGTCACCGTAGCCTCTGAGCATACTTCAGCGACCACCGTACGGCGCGGCGGTGGAACGTTGTGTGTCTTAGGGAATGGGGATCTTGGCTTGACCGCCCGGATCGCGAGGATGGCATAAACCTCTATAGAAAAAACCTCAATCTCAAGGTGTGCTGCGCGCCGATGAGATGCATGGCTGTTGAGGCGGAACAGTCGATAGCGGGCAAACTCTGGGGAACCTGCCGCACCTCAGTTGTATAAGGCTTACCTAGGCACGCGGGGCTCTGTCTAGGTGGACTTGTAGTTTCCTAGCTGCTCATGGGACCGCGATGGATCCTTCGAAATCTTCTTTACTTCCTCCCAGCGGAAAGGGTGGTCCGCTGGAAGGTTTTAACACCGTCTCTTAAGAGGGCCCGTGCAGTCAGTCCCCCTGACTCCGGCGCTTCTTTACAAAGTCCAGTCTTAGGTAACAGAATGCATTCTGGTGATCCGAATGTGTTTCTCGTTGTGAAACGGAAGGAGGGTAGTTTCGAGAAGGTTTCGCCCTTCTATATACAAAAGGGATTGGAGGGAATCTGTGGCTCCTTAAAATCGGTGAAGCGCTTACGTAATGGGACCTTGCTAGTAGAAACTTCCACTTCCCAGCAAGCGACTAAACTTCAGTCTGCTAAATGCCTTGGAGAGTATGCCATAGACACTGAACTGCACAGCACCTTGAACTACAGCAAAGGTGTTGTGACGTGCCGGGATCTAGTTGACATTCCCAAGGAAGAACTGCAACGTGAGTGGGCTCCGGCAGGTATCGTTGATGTTAAACATATCATGAGGAGGGTTGATGGCAATCTTGTCAAATCCTACTCCTTTATTCTAACCTTCAGTAGCACGAAACTTCCTGAACATGTGAAAGCTGGCTTTCTTCGCCTTAGTGTGAGGCCTTATTTCTCGACCCCAATGCGCTGTTTCAAATGCCAGCGTTTTGGGCATACCACCTTAGGATGCAAAGGCGACGCGACTTGTGGCAACTGTGGTAAAGCTGCTCATGACGGAGTTGGCTGCTCCTCTCCCGCCAAATGTATCAATTGCTCTGGGAACCACCCTGTTTGGAGTAGGGACTGCCGAATATTTTTAGAGGAACGCAAAGTCCAGGAAATCAAAACAACGAAGCGTATCCCCTATGGTGAGGCCAAGAAGATCTATAAGTCGTTGCTACCTCCCACATTTGCTACATCTTTTGCCTCCCTGGTTCAGAAGCCTACTCCAAAAGTCGATGCCTCCACGCAGACGGAGGTGGTGAGTGTTGGCACTAATACATGCAGCTGTCAGTGCACTTGCAACGCAGCCAGTGTTTCAGAGCCATTAGCCCCTATTCGAATGGCAGACAAAGGTACAGTGGCGAACTTGGGCCAGCCCCTGACGCCTCCAACAGCTGAGGATGTTCCGAAGCCGAGTACAGCCATTACCACTCCCACATCAGCTCCCCCAAAGCCCACCAAACCGCAGAAAGCTCCCATACAGCAGCAACAGCGGGCCAAATCCCGTAGTAAACCGTCTGACCATGCAGATGTGGTTTTCCGTGAGGCTTCCTCTGACTCTTCCCCAGAGTTGATGGAATCCGATGTATGTGTGGGGAAGTCATCTCGCCCCACGCCTGCCCCTCCACCTGATGCAGTCTCCCCGCCCCGTCGGAGAGACAGGATGAAAGTGCTACCCCCATCATAGATGGCTCCCATACTTCAGTGGAACTTGCAAGGGTTCAGGACCCATGTGGAGGAACTTCGTCTACTATCGCAGGGTAGACCACTGTGTCTATGTCTCCAGGAGACGTATTTCCATCCATCATACTCCCCTGAGATACGAGGCTATACACTCCACAAAAAGGACGACCTGCGTGGAGAGAGAGCTAGAGGAGGCGTAGGTATTTTCGTCAGGACGGACTACCGCTCCTCGCCTCTCTCACTTCCGACGACTTTACAGGCCGTCGCTGTGTCCGTGCACGTGCGTCATCCATTGACTGTATGTTCACTTTACTTGCCCCCACATGATGCTCTTGATGACGCGGCCCTCACCGACCTTCTTACACAGCTCCCCCAGCCATTCATTATTTGTGGTGATTTTAATGCCCACAATGTGCTTTCGGGCTCTGCCATTACCTGCCCCAGGGGTAGAGCGATTGAGAGGCTTCTCCTGTCATCCTGTGCCTACTTGCTCAATGGAGGACAGAGTACTCTTTCTGCACAGCGACTGGGTCGTTCTCTGCCATTGATCGCTCGCTTTGCTCTCCAGCTCTTGCCGCCAGTGCTCACAGGGAAGTGGTCGCTGACTTGCACGGGAGTGATCATTTTCCAATCTGGATTCACCTGCCAGATGGCGTGGGCCCCGAAAGGAGACCACCACGATGGGTGCTCAGTGGAGCTGACTGGACACTTTATAGCCAGTTGGCCCAATTCGACCACTGTGCGAATGTTGAGGTGTGGGTGGATCATATTACCAAAACGGTCCACCACGCCGCTGCAGCGTCCATTCCACAGTCCACAAGCCACCGGAAAAGGCCACCTGTGCCTTGGTGGAGTGACGAATGCCGCTCTGCAATCAGGACCAGGCGTGCGGCTCTGCGTCGGTTCAAGTGTCGGCCGACTGCTGAGAATCTTGCAGCCTTTCGGGTGGCGAGGGCAAGATGTCGCCGCATTATTCGTGAGAGCAAGAAGAGGTCGTGGCAAAAGTTCCTGAACACCATAAATCGTTCCACCAAAAGTTCCATTGTGTGGGAGACCATCAGGAGAATTTCTGGCAGAGGAGGGAGGTGCCCCATAGCTGCTGTAATGAATAACGGCACTCTCCACACAGATCCGCGAGACATTGCCCAGACTATGGCAGCATATTTTGCGACAGTTACTGCCACAACCAGTCAGGATCCAGGTTTCCAGCGCCATAGAGCGGTTGCTGAGAGGTGTAGTCTGAACTTCCCGTCCACCTCTCATGAAGTTTACAACTGCCCTTTTTCTATGTGGGAGCTGGATTCTGCATTGTCTGGAGCTCGTGACACATCCCCTGGTCACGACAGGATACATTACAGTATGCTATGGCACCTCACAATGCGCAACAGAGAACTCCTCCTCGCACTTTTTAATGACATTTGGGCGTCGGGTCACTTTCCTGACGCGTGGCGTGAGGCAGTTTTAATCCCTTTTTTAAAAACTGGGAAAGACCGCACGAGCCCAAGTAGCTACCGTAGTATTGCCCTCACTAGTTGCATAGGGAAGACCTTGGAGCGGATGGTCAACCGCCGCCTTGTTTGGATGTTAGAATCCCGGCAACTCCTTAGTCGCTTTCAGTGTGGGTTCAGGAGGTTTCGTTCCACCTTCGATAACCTTGCCCTCCTGGAGGCGGCTATACAACAAGCTTTCCTACGCCGTCATCACCTTCTAGGTGTATTTTTCGACATCGAGAAGGCCTACGATACCACTTGGAGGCGTCTCATCCTGGAGCAGCTTCACGAATGGGGTTTTCGTGGTTGTCTTCCTCTTTTAATTCAGTCTTTTCTCTCACCACGATATTTTAGATACAGAATTGGTGACGTCCTGTCTGATCGCTTTGAGCAGGAGAATGGTGTCCCTCAGGGTAGCGTTTTAAGTGTGACTGTTTGCCATCGCTATTAATAGCATTACGTCCATAGTGAAAAGTCCTGTCCAGTGTTCTTTGTTTGTGGATGATTTCTCTTTGTTCTGCTCTTCTTCAAGCCTTGCAACGACGACTCGTCAGTTGCAACTTAGGATTAGGCGTTTGGATGACTGGGCGCTGAAGAGTGGAATTAAGTTTTCCACCGAGAAGTCTGTATGTGTTCTTTTTAACCGTTCTCGATCGATTTTCACCTTTCCTGAGTTGCGCTTGAGGGACACTATTCTTTCTTTTAAAGACACGGTGAGATTTCTGGGGCTCATTTTTGACTCGAGGCTCACGTGGTTACCTCATCTTAAAGACCTGAAACGGCGGTCGCTTCAGGCCTTAAGTATTTTAAAATGTCTTAGCCACAGTACATGGGGAGCTGACAGGACTTGTCTGCTCCAGTTTTACAGGGCGTTTGTGCGATCTCGGCTCGATTATGGGTGCACGGTGTATGGGTCTGCGAGCCTTCGTACTTAAAGATGTTGGACGTTGTGCACCATGAAGGGCTTCGGTTGGCCACTGGGGCATTCCGAACTAGCCCCATACCAAGCCTCTGTGCAGAGGCTGGTGAACCGCCACTTCATATGCGGCGACGGCTCCTTACAGTTCGCCAGGCGTATAAAACTTTGTCCACACCATACACACCTGCATACCATACCGTTGCTCAGCCTCCTCTGGCACGATTGTTTCATAACCGGCGACGTGCGACGCAGCCCTATGGGATTCGCGCACAGGATTGTCTCGCTGCAATGTCGATGGCTGGTCTTCGTGTTTTACGTCGCGGTTGGAGCAGATCTCCACCTTGGCTCCTCCGGAGACCCAATCTTATTTTAGATTTGACTCGTTTTAAGGAGGATGGCACGCCAGATTCTACATTCCAGTCACTTTTTTTAACATTTTAGATGTGCATCACGGTTTCACTGTCGTTTACACTGATGGCTCCAAACAGGAGAATTTCCTTGGCTGTTCTGTGGTGTTCCCTGACCATGTTACCCGGATTCGCCTCCCTGCTGAATATACCGTTTTCGCGGCGGAGCTCCACGCGATCCTGAAGGCACTGGAGCAGATGAATCGTGTTCGGGGCGATCGATTTCTTCTCTGCTCCGATTCTCTTAGTGCCTTACAATCACTGCAGAACCTATACCCGACTGAGATGGTCCAGCTGATATATGGCCAACTGTACTTGCTCCAACAGCGCGGTAAAGAGGTATCCTTCTGCTGGGTGCCTGGTCATGTCGGCATATGGGACAATGAAAAGGCCGATCGGGCTGCCAAGGAGGCCTCCAGAGAGCAGGATGTGGTCCAGTGTCCTATCCCCTTGCAGTCAGTCATCGCTGCACTCCACAGGAAGTGCATGGAGTTGTGGGAGGACGAATGGCTGGCGGTGACGGCCAATAAACTGCGGTCGGTAAAGTCAACCACTCGGCCGTGGCGTTCATCCTGCCGGTTGCTCAGGCGGGAAGAGGTGGCCCTCACACGTCTTCGGATCGGGCACTGTCCTCTGACGCATAGCTATTTATTACGGCGGGAGGATCCTCCGTTTTGTGATACTTGTGGTGTGCACATCTCTGTCCGGCACATTTTAACAGACTGCATTTTATACCGCGATGCAAGGGCAGAAGCACAAGTTGATGGGATCTGCCTTGTGTTTTATCAAACGATGAGACGTGTGCGTCTAGGGTTTTTAAGTTTTGTGATGTGTCTGGACTCTGGCCTAAACTTTTAGGCTGGAGGTTTTAGTGTATTGCAGAGTGGCTGACTCCTCCCTTTTTTTTCCTTGCGGTCAGCCAGCCACTTCCATCTGCTACATTGTTTTAGCTCCCTCTCTCATTTTCTTCCTGTGTTGTCCATGTTTTACTGCTGACGCCCTGCTTCATCCCACGCTTCGGTGTGGGTGAGCACATATTTTCCAATGATTGTTCCCCGTGTTTTATGTTCCGTTTTATATAAATGTTCAGAGCTTTTTTTTTTTTTTTTTTTTTTTTTTTTTTTTTTTTTTTTTTTTTTTTTTTTTTACAACCGTCTTACTCAGTTACTGAACGGGCGCTAAAGACCTTGCTGTCGTGCGCCCACAAAACCCCTCTACTACTACTTTAGAAAAATAACTCCTCTGCCGAATATGTGCACTCAGCTTCTGCGTCATCAGATTCCGTAACACTTACCGCAGGCATGTCAACCGAGCTGTGGATAGTTGCTGTAAATATAAATATTTTTGTAGTTGAAGTTCGTTAAGCAATCTGAGAGTGCGAAGCATAAACTAGAAAAGAAAAAAAGTTTCATCGTCTCTGTCTTCACTAAAAGAATGACAGCAGAAACTGACCGTTTGGTTCAGATTCTATGGTTTTCACAACATATTTTCCACGTTATCCAAACGACTTGTTGCGGAGACATAGCTTCTGCTGGAGCCATTGCTCTACTCGAGATGTACCAGACACCTGAGTCACGTTATTGGGTGCGTAGATTTTCCCAGCGTGATAAACGTTCTTCTTAACGAACATGCAGCTGTATTTCGTTGTTCATGCCACATAATTCGACGGTCGAACTGAACTCCATCTTAAGGTAAGACTGCAGGTGCACCGGCAGTCTCACCTGCAGATTTAAAATTGGTCCGTTGAAATACCGTGTCGTCAGGCCGACGATACCCGGCTGCACACTCGTTATGAGCATCAGCAAGATACTGTTCGCTAGTTCCGAACTACCATGGTGTTACTAGCGATACTAAGGCTACAAAGTAACACTACCGCAACTGCACGTTTGGGTCGTATGCTGTGTAACTAAAACAGTCTAACTCAACAAATTCACGTTTCTTGAGGCGGCCAGCTTCATCTCTGAAAGTCGCATATAGAGGCGTAATTTTCATTGTAAGCGAACAAGCAATGGCTGACGGGGAATGGTAAACATCTATCGGGTTAACACAGGCATCACGTCTCTAGACAATATTGTCCAAAGGGGAACAGCGAGGTGGTGCTATAATTTAGCTAAAGTAAGTCCACATCGCAACATATTTATTTTGATCGGTTTCGAATCTGTTGGTCGTCTTGAGAATGTGAGCCCTGCAAAGGTAGGAATAGAAGAGCTACAGATAGTATTGGAACGTTGGCATTGCAAGAAAATACAGAACGATGCAGCATTTAACGCTATGCCTATGGTTGCTGCTCCTCCGCTATTCTCGTTGTGGCACGATCGTAAATGTGTCGGATGGAATAGAGCCACAGATTAAATAGTCACATTTCTGCGTCGAATACGGATTACATCAGCACCAGGCAATAGCAAACGCTTCACAAAACCTTAAATTTCCATGTTGGATTGAATTTACAAAGTTGTTGGAAGCTAGGTACAAATGTGTAAAGAGGTGAACCATAACAAATCAGAAATCGTCATTTATGTTACAAATAGAACGAACTCAGAGAATGAGCGAAAGAGGACTGTTACCTAGTGACATGAGTATGACAAACAAAAACATCGTTCCAACCAGCATTTTGCCGATTAACATATGAACTAGAGAACAGTAATTACGTGCACGTGCAGATGTCACGTGGAAACATGACTACGAAAGAAATTGCATTAAAAGTTGGACACTTTATATACACTGCTGGCCACCGTAAATGCAACACCCTGAAGGAAGCATCCGAATCAAGTGAATTTTACACCATGGGTTTGCAGCGATGTGATATGCAACTGATTAGAATTTCAGCGCAGACGCACATCACGCGCGCCTGTGGCGCCAGCTCATAGCGCCATTTAAGGCTAGGCTATTTCGACGAGTGTACGTTCGGCACGTGTGTTTACCTTGTGGGTGTTTCACAAGACGATCAGTTATGCCTCGTACACAACAGCGAACATATTTGGATCAAGTATCCGAGTTCGAAAGAGGAAGGATAGTGGCTTACCGAGATTGTGAATTATCATACAGAGAAATCGCTAGTCATGTTGGACGAAACCAAACAACTGTAATGCGGATATGTGACGGTTGGATGCAGGAGGGTACGACGGACCGACGTGGTCGATCGCATTCACCTGGGTGCACCACTGCACGTGCTGATAGGCAAATTGTGCGCATGGCAGTGACGGATCGCTCAGTGACATCCCGAACCATAGCACAGCACATTGCGTCTGTAACGCATCATCCAGTGTCTGCGCGTACCATTCGACGCCGTTTACAGCAGAGTGGTCTGTCCGCAAGACGTCCATTGCTTCGTCCACCACTGACGCAGAACCACAGACGTCTCCGTCGCCAATGGTGTGATGACAGACGGATGTGGACGGCAGAATGGAATGACGTTGTTTTTACTGACGAGGCACGCTCCTGTCTGCAGCACCACGATGGTCGGATTCGAGTGTGGAGACACCGTGGAGAGAGGATGCTACACAGCTGCATTATGCACCGCCACACTGGTCTTGCACCGGGTATTACTGGTATGGGGCGGTACTGGATATTACTCTCGCACGCCTCTAGTACGCATTGCCGGTACTTTAAATAGCCGGCGCTACATATCCGAGGTGCTGGAGCCAGTTGTCCTTCCTTACCTTCAGGGCTCGGCCACAGCCATATTTCAACAGGATAATGCGCGACCACATGTGGCACGCATTGTCCAAGGGTTCTTCGTCAATAACCAGATTGAATTGCTTCCCTGGTCGGCTCGCTCTCCGGATCTTTCGTCGATAGAAAACATGTGGTCCATGGTTGCTCAACGAGTGACCCAGATTACATCCCCAGCTGCCACACCACATGATCTTTGGCAACGTGTGGAAGCTGCTTGGGCTGCTGTACCCCAGGAACACATCCAACGTCTCTTTGACTCAATGCCGAGACATGTGGCAGCGGTGATCTCCAACAATGGCGGCTACTCTGGCTACTGATTCTGGCAGGAACCACATGTCACAGACGTCTGTAAACGTAATCATTTGATACTTGGTCAACATGTTATCTACAAAATAAATTTTGTTGTGCTACCTCTTGTCTTTCTTGATGTTGCATTTACTGTGGCCAGCAGTGTATTTTAAACGTCGTCTTTTATTTTCTAGATTGTGGCCTCTCGTATGAGAAAATGGCGCCCTTTTCAAGGCAGGAGATGACCTTGAAAGAGAGTGGGTGCTAGTACTGAGGCAAATTTATCGGCCATCGGTATCAACCTAAATTAGCCGGCAGAGCAGAAGAGCACCTTTCCCCTCGAAACATCACACAGCTCCACACCGTATGGGAAATGTGTGTGCACCTGTGGTCAAATGCCTTGAAAATTTTGTGTTCAGAACATCAAATTTCCGGAACCTGTTTCTTCACTCACCAAGCCTGAAGACGGAAATGGATCAGTAACAGTGGTAGACAGTTCGACAATAAACCAGGCGACCGACACAGCACTGACACCCTTATTAATATAATACTAAACTCTTAACAACTTTCACCCTCAAAACAGCAGATACTTGAGTAATAAGGTAGGGGGACCGTTGCATGAAGCTCATCAAAACACCATTTTCTCACGATAATATCAACCATGCTGTTCCATGCTTTACCCAACATAATAACTGCTGGCTTGGTTCTTGGGCTTGCGTTTTACGGTGTGCTCTGAGCTTCGCACTTTTCCTGAGGTTCTGCTCGTCACCTTCAGATGCGAGTGTGGGTGGCTGATTTCGCTCTCCCAATCTGACGGATGCGTTACCACTCAACGGTACCTGGTGATTACTAAACATACGTGAAACATCGGACACATCAAATTTTGTGATGGTGGCACGGCAGCGCAGGAAACTAAAATCTGAGTTGGCTGTTGTATGATGGAAAAACGGGTAGCAGCATTGTGAGAAGTTGGTACGTATTACTGTCGGCAAAGTACTGTTGATGTGAAGTATTTCCTTGAGGGAACAACAGTTTACCAAATATACCACACCAAATATCCCCATTCCTGATGAAATGCGGAAATGGTATGTATGAAAACGAGTCAGTAACTCAATATTGACTCGAAGTTTTCTAAAATACGTGTCAGTTATTTCACGAGCGTGGGAGACTGAGAAACGTGGCTGTTTCCTTGTTCCAACATTCTCTTGACATTAGCATCTGTCTGAATCGGCAGCTACGCGGTCAGCATGGCACGATGCCAACCGAAAGGGCCCCGTTCGACTCCCGGCAGGAACTGGGCGTTGCTTTCATTTCATCGCCACCGACACACACGTCACCTAAATAGCGTCATTTTAACTGACTCCCACACGGATGTGAACCGCCACAAACCGAGCGGAAAGGCAAGAAATTTGTTGCCGCAGAAAGCCTCATGTACATTGTGTAAAGCGTGTAATGAGCGTATCGGGTACCGTCAGTGAACAACATAACCGCCTCCCGACTTTGGATAATTATCAGTCCTACTGTAACGTGCGACGCCTCTTCCGCATAAACCATACAAGTTGTCATTTCCCAACGCCTTCAACTGTAACCACTCCCCCCTGCGGGTCCGGGGTAAGAATAGGCCCGAGGTATTCCTGCCTGTCGTAAGAGGCGACTAAAAGGAGTTTCAACCGTTTCGGCCTTCCATTTGATGGTCCCCCTTGGGGTTTGACCTCCATTTTTCAAAATTCTACAGAAGTACGAGTCTTTTGGGGAAGGACACCTTACGTGGTGTACCACTGGTCCTAAGTGCAATAAGACCTTGGCACTCAGCATTGCACCGGCGTTGTAACCATACCCACTATTCCTCAAATTGGGCCTAAACGCCTGATGGGTTGTCCAAGTTACGCCCATAGTGCATCTCCATCTGCACCAGCGATCATGATGGACTTTCCATGGCACCAGAAATCCAGCACGGTAGCCAGCCCGTTGTGGTGGGGTCGTCATGTACCCTCTAGGTTGTAGCCCCCTGACAACACAGGGATCGTACTGTCGATACCTGAGCTGCACCCTCCCCACGTCGGCCAAGGAGTAGATGCCAGTCTCCTTGGGGCATCAGGACTCCCGGCAATGGTCATCCTGCCAGGTGGCCCTTGCTGCGGCTGGGTGGCGCCCGTGGGGAGAGCCCCTGGTCGGAGTGGGTGGTATCGGGGCGGACGTTTCGCAGATGAAACGTCAACACGTATCAGGTCGCTCTGCGGCCGAGTCTTTCAAAAGAAAAGGTACCGTTTCTAGTTCTGGTTCTCCTGCCCTTTCCCCCTTGGCCACTCCATGGGAGGAGGGACAGGCCCGCCGGCTTGGGGCGAAGTACTTCCGCCGCTATTTGGTCTGTTCTCGAACCGATGGGGGGACATTCGCCACCTCCAAGCCCATGTTCTTTGTTCAGCACATTGAGGACATCTTCGGGGAAATCGAGGCTCTCAGCAAGATGCGTTCAGGGTCCGTTCTTATAAAGACAACCTCCGCCACACAGTCGGCGGCGCTCCAGGCGTGCGACCGCCTAGGGGATATCCCAGTATCCATTGTCCCACATCTGGCACTAAATAGAACGCAGGGGGTTATTTTTCATCGTGATCTCCTGCTACAATCTGATGAGGAGCTCAGGGCCAACCTGGAGCGCCGAGGCGTGCATTTCGTCCGGTGAGTCCAGCGCGGCCCCAAAGACCGTCGCATCGACACCGGGGCCTTTATCCTCGCCTTCGAGGGGGACGTTCTCCCGGAGAAGGTAAAGGTGATGTGCTACCGGTGTGACGTGCGACCTTACGTCCCGCCTCCTATGCGCTGTTTTAGGTGTTTGCACTTTGGGCACATGTCGTCATGGTGTGAGGCTGAGCCCCTTTGTGGCGATTGTGGACGTCCTATTCGTGAGGAACATACATGCACCCCACCACCTCGATGCAGTAATTGTCCTGGCGTCCACTCGCCTAGATCCTCAGACTGCCCCGCATATCAGAAGGAGAAGAAGATACAAGAAATCAAAACTTTGGATCGGCTCTCTTATTCTGAGGCCAGGAAGAAGTATGACCGCCTCCATCCCGTGCCATTGACCACTTCGTTTGCCTCAGTTGTGTCCACTCCTTCCGTGGTATCCTCACCCCTATCCTGTCCCCCCTCCGCCACCTCCGCCCATCAGAGGGCTCTGCCTCCGCCTCCCAAATCCCTCCCTTCCAAATCCTCCTCCCCCGTGGCCCCCACCCCCTCTGCCCCAGGGGCCGCCCTTCCTCCTCCTCCTGCCCCCACGCCACCTGAGAAACGATCCTCTTCTCAGGCGTCCATCAGGGAAACGTTCCGGACCCCAGCTTCCGAGGTCCGGCGTTCCAAAACGGACCCCGCGCGTGAGGACCTTCTTCGGGTCCAGCCCACCATCCCTGTGCCTCCTCGGCCTTCCAAGAAGGCCTCCAAGAAGAAGTCTCTATCCCCCTCTCCACCCCGGCGCGTTTCGTCTGACGCTCCATCCGTGAGTCGCTGCTCCCGGCCGTCCTCAGTTTCGCCGGGACGCTCTGCTGCCAGGCGCTCAGCTGGCCTTTCGTCGGCAAACGATGCTGCCCCTCCTACACAACCAGGGACGGCGGCCGCAGCTGGCGACGAGTCGATGGAACCGGATCCGCCTCCCGTCGGTTGTAGCGTTGTTCCCTCGCAACCTGGCCCTCCGCGGCCGTCGAGGTGACTAGCTCTTCCCCCGTCTCGTTCCCCCAACTTTTTGACTAGCGATGGCGTTGTTTCATTGGAACATAAGAGGTATTCGATCTAATCGTGAGGAATTACAACTGCTCCTCCACCTGCACTGTCCGCTCGTCCTTGGTCTTCAGGAAACCAAGTTGCGCCCGACTGACCGTATTGCCTTTACCCACTATAGCTCGGAGCGGTATGACCTCACCCCTGTGGACGGTGTCCCAGCTCATGGTGGGGTCATATTGCTCGTTCGGGACGATGTCTATTACCATCCCATCCCATTGACCACCCCACTCCAAGCAATAGCTGTCCGCATTACTCTTTCTGCCTTCACTTTTTCAGTTTGTACCATCTACATTTCATCGTCATCCGCAGTTAATCGGGCTGACATGATGCACCTGATTGTTCAGCTTCCTCCGCCGTTTTTATTGTTTGGCGACTTCAATGCCCATCATCCACTTTGGGGCTCTCCTGCATCCTGTCAAAGAGGCTCCCTCTTGGCGGATGTCTTCAACCATCTCAATCTTGTCTGCCTCAATACTGGCGCCCCGACTTTCCTCTCGGACTCTACTCATACCTACTCATACCTACTCCCACTTGGACCTCTCGATCTGTTCTACCACTCTTGCCCGTCGGTTCGAGTGGTATGTCCTTTCTGACACCTATTCGAGCGACCACTTCCCCTGTGTCGTTCATCTCCTGCACCACACCCCATCCCCACGTCCTTCGAGCTGGAACATACTGAAAGCTGACTGGGGACTTTACTCCTCCCTGGCGACCTTTCCGGACCACGATTTTCCCAGTTGTGACAGTCAGGTCGAATACCTCACGGCTGTTATCATCAATGCTGCCGAACGTTCCATTCCTCGTACTACTTCTTCTTCACGTCGCGTTTCCGTCCCCTGGTGGAACGAGGCTTGTAGGGACGCTATCCGTGCTCGACGACGTGCTTTACGCACCTTTCGCCATCCTACGTTGGCGAATTGTACTGAATACAAACGACTCTGAGCGCAATGCCGTAGAGTCATCAAAGACATCAAAAAAGCTTGTTGGGCCTCTTTCACCAGCTCTTTTAACAGTTTTACTCCCTCTTCCGTCGTTTGGGGTAGCCTGCGCCGGCGGTCGGGCATTAAGGCCCACTCCTCGGTACCTGGCCTGACCTCAGGTAATGAGGTCCTTGTTGATCCTGTGGCTGTCTCCAACGCCTTCGGCCGCTTTTTCGCGGAGGTTTCAAGCTCCGCCCATTACCACCCTGCCTTCCTTCCCAGGAAAGAGGCAGAAGAGGCTCGGCGACCTTCCTTCCACTCGCTGAATCTGGAAAATTATAATGCCCCCTTTACTATGCGGGAACTCGAACGTGCACTTGCACTGTCCCGGTCCTCTGCTCTGGGGCCAGATGCCATTCACGTTCAGATGCTGGCCCACCTTTCTCCGGCAGGCAAAAGCTTCCTTCTTCGTACCTACAATCGCGTCTGGACCGAAGGTCAAGTCCCCATGCGTTGGCGTGACGCCGTTGCTGTTCCTATACCCAAACCCGGGAAGGATAGACACCTTCCTTCTAGTTGCTGCCCCATTTCTCTTACAAGCTGTGTCTGTAAGGTGATGGAGCGCATGGTTAATGCTCGGTTAGTCTGGATTCTTGAATGTCGACGGCTACTTACTAATGTCCAATGCGGCTTTCGTCGCCGCCGCTCCGCTGTTGACCACCTTGTGACCTTGTCGACATTCATCATGAACATCTTTTTGCGAAGGCGCCAAACGGTAGCCGTGTTCTTCGACTTGGAGAAGGCTTATGATACCTGTTGGAGAGGAGGTATCCTCCGCACTATGCACAGGTGGGGCCTACGCGGTCGCCTGCCCCTTTTTATTGATTCCTTTTTAACGGATCGAAAGTTTAGGGTACGTGTGGGTTCCGTATTGTCCGACGTCTTCCTCCAGGAGAACGGAGTGCCTCAGGGCTCCGTCTTGAGCGTAGCCCTTTTTGCCATCGCGATCAATCCAATTATGGATTGCATTCCACCTAATGCCTCAGGCTCTCTCTTTGTCGATGACTTCGCGATCTACTGCAGTGCCCAGAGAACATGCCTCCTGGAGCGCTGCCTTCAGCGTTGTCTAGACAGCCTCTACTCATGGAGCGTGGCAAATGGCTTCCGGTTCTCTGAAGAGAAGACGGTTTGTATCAACTTTTGGCGATATAAAGCGTTCCTTCCGCCATCCTTACATCTCGGTCCGTTGTTCTCCCCTTCGTGGAAACAACTAAGTTTCTAGGGCTCACGTTGGACAGGAAACTGTGTTGGTCTCCACATGTCACTTATTTGGCGGCCCGTTGTACACGTTCCCTTAATGTCCTCAGAGTTCTTAGTGGTTCATCTTGGGGAGTGGATCGCACTGTCCTGCTTCGCTTGTATCGGTCCATTGTCCGATCGAAGCTGGATTATGGGAGCTTCGTCTGCTCGTCCGCTCGTCCGCTCGGCCATCCCTCTTACGCCGGCTCAACTCCATCCACCATCGGGGGATACGTCTTGCGACCGGAGCCTTCTACACTAGTCCTGTCGAGAGTCTTTATGCTGAAGCTGCCGAGTTACCATTGACCTACCGGCGCGACGTACTGCTGTGTCGGTATGCCTGCCGGCTGTTGTCTATGCCCGACCACCCCTCTTACAAGTCCTTCTTCGCCGATTCTCTCGACCGTCAGTACGGGTTGTATGTGTCTGCCCTGCTGCCCCCCGGAGTGCGCTTCCGTCGCCTGCTTCGACAATTGGATTTTGCCCTCCCTACCACCTTCAGAGAGGGTGAGAGCCCGACACCACCTTGGCTCCAGGCTCCGGTTCATATTTATCTCGACCTCAGCTCACTCCCGAAGGAGGGTACTCCGGCTGCAGTGTATTGCTCACGGTTTGTCGAACTTCGTGCTCGACTTGCCGGTCACACCTTTATTTACACCGATGGCTCCAAAACTGACGATGGTGTCGGCTGTGCCTTTGTCGTCGGGGTCGCCACCTTTAAATACCGGCTCCTCGACCAATGTTCCAGCTTTACGGCCGAGCTTTTTGCTCTCCATCAGGCCGTTCAGTATGCCCGCCGCCACCGCCATTCATCGTATGTACTCTGCTCTGACTCACTCAGTGCTCTTCAGAGCCTTGGAGCCCCCTATCCGGTCCAACCCTTGATTCAACGGATACAGCAGTCCCTCCATTCTTTCGCTGATAATGGTGGTTCAGTCCGCTTTCTGTGGGTTCCCGGACATGTAGGAGTTCCTGGGAATGAGGCTGTGGCTGCTGCAGCCAAGGCTGCAGTCCTCCTGCCTCGGCCAGCCTCCCATTGTGTCACGCCATCTGACGTTCGTGGGGATGTATGTAAGAGGCTTGTGTCGTTGTGGTGGGATGCTTGGTCATCCCTCCAAGGAAACTAGCTCCGGGCAGTAAAACCGCTCCCAACTGCTTGGACAACATCCTCCCGACCATCTCGGCGCGAGGAGGTCCTTCTGACCAGGTTGCGGATTGGGCATTGCCGGTTTAGCCACCGCTACCTGCTCTCTGGTGACCCAGCCCCGCAGGGCCCTTGTGGTCAGGCATTAACAGTGCGCCATGTTTTATTGTCGTGTCCCCGTTTCAGTCAATTTCGTGTTGTCCTGTCCCTGCCATCTACTTTACCGGATGTTTTAGCTGATGACGCTCGAGCAGCTGCTCGTATTCTGCGTTTTATAACTTTAACTGGCTTGTCCAAAGACATTTAACCTTTTTACTTATTTTATCTGCATCTTTGTCAGGTCCTTCTGGTGTCCCCCCCCCCCCATCCCCTTGAGTTTTACCAGATTCCATGTGCTCTCACAACAGTGAGTGGGCGCTAATGACCTCAGCAGTTGAGCGCCCTTAAACCCAAACAAAAAAAAAACAAAAAAAAATTGTAACCAGCTATTCGTGTTGCTTCCCTGTTCCGTGATCACTGAACTAAACACGCAGTTTCGATGTTGCAGCGATGGCTGAAACGGGAAACTGTATTAGGATGATACAGTGTCTCGCAGTGGCGAACCTTATGGGTTGCACTGGGACCGGCTAACATTTCATATTGTTCTACGTGAGATCCTTGCGTCGAATCAGCTTGGTAACAAAGCTACGATTCATGTTACATGTAAATTTCTGTTCACTTGCGAATGACTGAACTGCACTGTTTTTATGGCTGTTCTATAGAGAGAACTATACCGATCAGCTGTCACTGAATGCCGAAGGCAATTCTTAATTCTGTCGGAAGTGTGCCTACTTCTTTCTGAAGACTCCGAGTCTTACATCCGCTGTCACAATAATTTGATAAGCTTCGTAACTTCGTTGTAAATAATTCCATCACTGTCCATTATGAAGATTCAGTGGTCTGCAGTATCTGAGATCCCAAGCGGTTTTAGCAGTCGTTACTTGTCGAAGAATGGGTGAGTTTTAAATTCAGTTTCCAAACAGGGGACTTAACGACTCACACACTATTACCTCAGTCCGACTCATACCAAGAAACTAAATAAACTTGTTTGTTCTGAAGATCTGCAATAAGCATTTCAGTTTGCACTAATATGCAACATCTGGTAAAGTATCACGGGGCTGGATGTCACGCTCACTAACACTTCGTTCGCTATAAAATTTCTCGTCACAGCTTTAGATACACAAGATAATTTCGTCAGAAATTATGTCTCGCAACAAACATTCTTTTCGTCATTTCACCATTGCACATATCGCATACAGTTTCGTGTTCAATTGCATAGAGATGGTAAACATACAGAAACACTTCTTTGTAAAGGCAAAACAGGAAAAGCAATTTGGGTTTACTAAAAATGGTAGACAAACCAGGAGGATTGTTAAACGACTCTTCATCCCAATCCGTCAAGTGTGGTGATAATTCCAAACACTTGCCTGAACTCATGTTTCAGATACATTGCATAAACTGCTGAACTGAAACTGGAGTGTATTCTACAGACTTCAAACAACTTCTCATTTACTTTCTGAGAGTTGTTCTCTTTGAGGGCTAGTAAAAAAATGGAATGCTAAAAGACCATGAATGAAACGCCTAAATGCTGTGACGTTTTTAGACCATGTAAAAGCGGTAGATTCAGTTTATGAGCGTAACGCTACAAAAATAACCTCCTGAATATTTTGGCTTCACAAAATTTTGGATACGTCCACGTTTACGTACCACTAGTTACTATGTCATACGTTCCGTCACTTTCGTTACCATCTTCCCAAACGTTAAGTGCATTGAGCAAAATTTTTGATCATCTGTGACCGATTTTGTCGTTGGGGACATCGTGAAGAACTGCCTTCAGTGCAAAACGTGACTAATGAATATTATTAACACTTGACGAACATTTACAGTTTTACCTCCTTGGACTGCAACAAACTCACGAGACTGTGACCCTTCTTTAGGTGAATTGGTTACCGACGTAATTAATTATCGCATTAATATGTTGTGAATTGTGCTCGATGTTCCTTGAACCCAGAACTACTCAGCAAGTGATAGCGAATATATTGTTCCTGTCCACATAAAAGTTAAAATAATTAAAGGTAACTCCAGTGCCGTGAATGCAGGCCGTTGTCTGCCGAACAAACAAAATAGATTCGCAGTCGAGGGATACTGACGTACGTTTTACAATAGCAATTGGTTTTATTGGGATTAGTTTGGCTCCTTCATAAAGTGTTCAGTTTGCCAGTGATCCAACAACTGAATTACCGTGACAATGAAGGTGGCTTTGTGAATACTGGTCTTCCTCGGTTTTTATGTCAAAATTTGTCACACACTCCTAAAGAAGTTGAAGTCGATTTTGTCTCAATCCCAGACCCACCAAACAAA
Organism: Schistocerca nitens; assembly: GCF_023898315.1. Classification (NCBI taxonomy): domain Eukaryota; kingdom Metazoa; phylum Arthropoda; class Insecta; order Orthoptera; family Acrididae; genus Schistocerca; species Schistocerca nitens. The sequence goes on along the minus strand of NC_064615.1, from coordinate 1,072,357,958 downwards.
GCATCTGGAATAATATAGTTTGATATAGAGCAACCTGTAAGACAAGGATACTTGGTGCATCATGAAAATAGAAATTCTATAGTTTGTTCCCATCTACTATCTTACGGTGGAAGTGTGACTCGAAACGCTTAATTTTATAACCGCACATTGAGCCGTAAGTTCAGCTTAAAAATGGTATGTCACCTAATTCGCGAAATGAAAACTAGTGTTTTCCTAAATATGCCATAACATAAGCAGATAATATACACCCGTACTGCTGAGCCAAGCTTCGTTGCTACGCTCCCTTCTGGCTGCCGCGTGGAAACATGGTGTTCGTAGAACTCTCCAGTAAACTGTTAACCAGGATAGTATGAAAAACGCAGTGAACTGTCAACAAGGAATTTTTCGAATGATACTGTAATAAAACTGAAACTTACAGTTAGCAATGCATTGTCATATTTTCACTCTTTCTGCCTCTTCTGCCACTGGAAAACTTCGCCTCTCGTACCTAGACATTCTGTGTGTGCTCAAGTCTCCCGAATCGCCAATTCAGAATCGTTACGCGATTTTGTCACTTGAACTTTCTTGTTCTGTATGTAGGCGAGGCGATTCTTATGTTAGGAATTCTTGTTTTGACGTGCTCTACTATCAAATTTTGGGAAAAACGTAATGCCTGTAGTCCTTCCGCTGATGCCTAGTGGATCATGAACCGAATTTATCACCTGTTACACAGAAGAAACAGAAACCCCCAGAGGGCAGTTAATCGCGGAGGGGGCGGTGAGCTCAGCCATAACGTTCAGTCACATGCCAGATGCGTTAGGTGGAGTTAATGTGTGGCTACTTCGAGGGGCAGCACATCAATTGGAACTCGCCACTGTTTCTCCTTGCGAAAAATGCCACTGCCGTCTGGAAACATGATCGTCACGAAGGGGTGTACGTGGTTTGCGATCAGTGCAGGATATTCATTGGTCGTCAGTGTCTTGCACGAGCTCCATTGGACGCATGGATAATTGATCCGCTGGCAACTCGTCTCCAAGCTCCAGTACGGGTGTCAAGGAGCTGTCCCTCTGGAAGACGACAGGTCGTCGCCCTTCCGTCGACAAGGTGACGAAGGTACTGCCATTCATCAGACGACGCAACGCTGTCCCACTGAGCCAACGTCCAGTGTCGATGGTCATGTACCCATTGCAGTCGTGTTTTCCGATGTTGCGGTGTTGACATTGGTACACGCATGGGTCGTCGGCTGTGGAGGCCCACCGTTAGGAGTATTGGATGCACTGTGTGATGCTGGGCGGACTAAAAGTGCGTCTGAACAAAGCCTGTTAGTTCGGTCACAGTTCGTCGCCAGCCCTGTTTGTCTGCGCAGCCGACAGCTTCCGATATCTACAATGTCTGGCATCTCAACCCAACGTTTTCTGGACTTGGTTTCACCTTCGCTTCGCCACGCGTTGAAGACAACACACCACTTCTCGAGCACCGACAATTCGTACTGAAGGGTTTATCTCACCACAAAGATCAACTTTACTTAACCTTTGCTCTAGCTACTTCATTCTTGGTTTGATATCACGAAGATGGTATAAAATGCTGAATTTCGACTTCATTGGAGGTAATACGTAAGTGAATCAGAAGTAGAAGTAGTAGTAGTAGTAGTAGTAGTAGTAGTAGTAGTAGTAGTAGTAGTAGTGATACGACACACACTATTTTCCCCGTTTTCGCAACATTATTTACACAAAGTTCGTACTGCATGATTCTTCTTCGAAATGGTTCTAAATGAATTCACTTATTAGACAATTAACTTCCATTACCTCTTGTTGTAGCGATATGTTCACTACCGAACTTGCTGGTAAATGAAAGTAAATCTTTTATTCTTAGCGAGATGACTTGACCAATTGCCAGTAACTGTCTACTGCTCACGAAAAACGGCTGGAGTACGGAAAAAACGTTAATTTGTTCTTAACCTTTCCGCCACTACCTGGAGTTGACACAGCTACAACAGTCAGACTCGGTAGTAGAACAAAAGATCTCTTCCTAGATGAGAGTTTCTAGATGATCTCCTGTTTACAGAGCTGTGGTACATAACTTTTTGTGATGCGCCAGTCGTGGAACTTCGGTGTGAAAGTTCCTGCAGTGTAGTACTAAACAGCATGAACTTACTGGTTGACAAGAACGAATGCCATACGTGATGTGCCTGATCCACTCCTCACTCGAAATCCTTGCCGTAATCTCCTGAGCGTTTGATGTTGCTGACCCAGATCTTTGGAGCAAACCCTCCAGAGTAAATGTTTTATGTGCTGTGGGAGTCCTCCAGAAACGGTTGAAGCACGCTCGCTCTTCCACTGGAGTAGGAGAGGAAGAAATGACCGTAAGATACATGCGCAAATTCACAATTCGACCGCGTTCATTCAAACCGATGTTAAACTTTGCCAGTGGATGTTCTGCTTGTAGGTTAGCGGGCCGTGGTCTTACGCGAGTTATTGTGGAATCCTGCCCACTCGTATAATGCAGGCTGCCTTGGAAGCCTTGGAAGTTCATTACAGTAAATTAAATTGACAATATTCAAGTTAGCGGATGTACAATGGTGTGTGGCAAGCAATTGATTTGCATGTCGCCAATATCCTTCGATGTATACAATTTCCATGCCAGTCAAGACTGAAGAGTTGGGGTGACGGCTCGTCTTCTAGTGCGGCCGTGGGTAGCTGGAGCGGCGCTTACATTCCCTCCGTATAGGTGCAGCTCCTGTGATGGTGCGGTCCCAGCCAGCATTAGTATTGGCTGTCTTCGTTTCACAGCCTTCTCAGCTGTCACCTTCTCGGCCCACGTGCCGGCACTTGACGTTACGCCGGAATATTCCTCCCTCCCAAAGCGACGGACCGTCGCCGTGGAGGGAGTGTGTCAACGGCGGGGGAGACGAGAGGGTGGGCGCTGCGCTGGACCGGAAGCTGTGCGTGCTGACTTCAAGCTTCATGTCGTACCCCGCTATCCAGTCTCCAGCCTTCGGTCTGGCGGAAATGTTCCCTGGAAAACGACGAGAAGGGTACGGGTCCACCTCCGGAGGCCAGTAACCAGGTGCGTAAGGTGTCGCCTGCTGCAGTGTGGGCGGGTTCAGCTCCTTCGGTAGGACGAGACAAGGCGAAGGCTCCGTCTCAAAGGGGTCATCCCTCGGTGTCGTGATGGCACCCTTTCGCGGCTGCTGTGGCCGCGTTGTTCTCGGGATCGATGAATCTGGGGGAAGAGAGACAGAAAGACAATCGTGGAAAGGACAGTGGCAAATTAGATTGTGATGGGGGCGCTGCAAGCCATCTGGACCTGAAATAAGACACATGCAAGCGCAAAGTCGACGGGCGATCTCGCCTGGCGCCCACCGTCTGCTGCCGCTAAAACCCTGTAAAAGACAGCATCATGCGGAGCTAAGCGATACTTGCAGCCTTCCGTCGGCGCCGGATGCTGAGAAGGCTCGAGCAGGTGTAGCAGAAACAGGTGGCGGCGGCCTTGAAGGAATTCCGGCGGCGATGGTCCATCTCGTGGGTGCGAACGATAGGAGGCGAGAAGCAGTCGCAATGCTCGATCCCTGGTGTGTGAGGACTGAAGTTTTGCCATCTGCTGCTTGACGTTTGTCAGAATGTTCCGATTCACCAGTTGACCGTCGTTGCAACGGTGCACTAATTAGATGCTGTATGCCATTGCTATCACAGTGTTTTTCAAATTCATTTGATGTGATCAGGGCCGTTGTCAGACACTAGTTCAGGCAAATCGAGGCAAAAAAATAGAGGATAACGCCTGAACTATGCTGCACGCCGTTGTTGAGTTAATTGGCACAGCAAAAGGAAACTTCCTATGAGAGTCCACCACAATCAATCAACGAAAGTTACACAAAGGTCCCGCGAAGTCTGTGCACACGTTGCTGTGGTCGACTTACCCCATCTGTTCTTCTTGGGCGTCCATACCCTGCCAAGTGCATTCTCGTCCCACTAACTGTTCCGTACGAACAATCCCTAGTGTTCTAGGTGAACCAGCCGCAACACTGACTTTTACAAAGTTTTAGGGATCAACAGACGTGACGGTCACTTTGAACAAGAATCGCTACTTTTCTGTACAGATACGCTATGATGACATGCAAAACATCGGCACATTGCAGAGTTCGTTATGGTATGCAAGGAATGAGGCAAAAGGTGCGAATGTGTTCAAGCGAAATGTTCAGATGTGAATCCGCTTCCGTGGGAAGACAAAAGAAATATTTAAACGAGCCCAAATGAGTATTTACTACTCACCTTTTGAGATTCTTCATCGAAAAGTAGCGACCAGTGCCTAATCTCTGAGCGTGGCAGTGGATAAGTATCAGTCACAGTTTGTGGCTGAGGTCAACACAGAGGCGTAAGCGACCTGAAGGTTTGGGGAGCAAAACGTGTGGGCCTCCCCATTGACTAATTTGTATGGGCACCATAACTTGGTATCTTGCAGTTGGAGACGTTCAGCGGCGACTGTGTCCCATGATGCTATGGGAAGGGTTATGGCCTGGCAAAGTTTGGGCCGAGCATTGTCTGTCGTAGTAATATGTACAACAATATTGTTAGCCTTCAGAAGAGTGTACACCTTGCTGAAAGAATTCCCGGAACTGTCTCTTGCATTGAATCAAGACACTGGCAACACATTGTCCTGAATGTTAAAGCCAAATAAAATGAATCAAGACCAAATACATTCGCACAATCACGTGATTGTAGCACTGTAAAAGTCACTGCCTGTCATGTATCGCTCGCATTTGTGAAAAAGTAAATTTTCCGAGAATGGGAATGTCTTGTCCATTATAACCTGTCGGTTGCTTGCTACTTTCAGACAGACGTGGGGAACCTAACAGTTCATATTTGAAACGATTTAGCAATGTGACAGGCACCCTGCCCACCTGAATTTTCCCATGCTCCACACCAATGAGTAACCGAACGTAAAGTTGGACTGGCGTATTAGTGACTAAACTGCATGCTTGGTAGCTCCAGACTCGGAATACACTGCCTTCATGACATAAGAATTCACCTCACTCTCAAAAATTTAGTCACGAAGACCATATTTGTTCCATTGTAAACCTACCAACAACTGATGTCCTTTCCCACCACAAGCGTAACACTGAGCTTGTTGCCAGGGCAGTCGTGGCATTTCTGCCGAGAACGACACTTAGGGCAAGACTTAATTGTGTTTGCCTGTGTAGCTGCCTGTTCAGTGAGATGCTCACGCGGCTAGCGAGCCAAGCTCCTGCTGAAAGGGCCAGTTGCAAACAAGGGATTAAACCTAACAAATTTCTGGCTGCTCAAATTTATCGGCGGACAGGGCACCTAAATTGTGCTGATCAAGTACTTTCACTACCTGCTGAAATGATGGAACACACTGTTACAGAATCTGTTCTCAGTTTGACATCAGGTACACTCTATTCCAACGTTATTATGCGTGATGTAATTTCATACATAGAACCACAATCACAGTTGGAAATGCATGTCCTCGTCATACCTAACAAATCTGTTACACGCTCAGGATACGTTCGTTCTGACCGTTCTTTTTTTACAATTAAATAATTGATACCTAGCTGCTTCCACGTTCACTTGGAGGTAATGTAGTTAGTTAGGGAATCTGCAACCTGTTCACATGATATTTCACTCAGAGTGGCGTTAGGGAATAGGTTGTTTGAAACGCGTAACGCTGCACACTCGCTACTGTGGAGAAAAAGTAATGGCTTTTTACAGTACCTGGTGCATTGTGAGCAGTTACATGGGCTTCAAACTGTTGCAGCCTTGAGCCATTCCTCTTCCTGTTCACAAAACAGGTAAACAAGCGGTATAGCTGTGGGTTTTACTGTAGGTGGAGCTTGTTCCGTCGGGTGCGCTGCGTTGGCAAGTCTAAACAGCAGTGATCTGCACGCAGCATATCTGGGCCAAGTACAAGGTTCATCGGCTGCCCTTCGACGATGTCACTGAACATGGGCATTATTTCCATTCCAATCTGCAGCTGTGCACTGCGGACACAGCCGACTATATGCTGTTCACCAGCCCAACTCAGATTCGCCAGCTGCCTTCCACGTACGCCCCCGACAGTGTCGTCCTCTGAGCACCTGTATCGAATGAAGGCTTGGCAGGGCAGCCATTGACCCAGCACTTGGCGCACAGCATGTTGACAGTACGGGATTCTACCTGATTATTGTGCCCATCTGTCGGTGCTCTCGGAATGCATGGATGAACCCGTCACGACATGCTGGAGGAGGCGGAGCAGCAGTGTGGGCGGCTGCGCCAACAGTGGTGGTGGCAGCACGAGCAGGAGCTGCACGAGGGTGTGGACCATCACAAGTGGCAGCAACTGGCGGATTTCTCAGAAAACAAGAGTCCAGGGCAGACTCGGACAGCGTGATCGACTGCTCCACATGTCGGATCAAACTTTCATTTGGCCATCTGTAGTAGCTGACTAGTCAGAAGCTACCTGTTGCTTGATGCTGGCGTGGTACTATGTCATCACAGTGTCTCTCTTTTCTTTGGGCGAGGAGTCGTCAGTTTCATTTTACCATTTTCATCGTCCTATGACGACGCCAGGAAATAAACCGGCAGCCCTTTTTTTCCCATTTCTTTCATTTTTGAGGAGATGGAACTGCAGAAAGTAGGCAAAAATCACAGCAGCAAGTTGATCACCGTCTCGCACGACGACTCGCGCGGAGATATACACGGCAGGAACCAAAACACTTGCCAGGTGGTAGGCTGTTGTTCCCGAAACTGTCACTATTTTGCAATTTTCGGACAATTCAGACGCTAATTGTCTGCCGCTCTCGGTGGTGACGTGGTGCTGGCAGCTAAACCGCGATATCCAATGCGACACAGCGGCATGCGCCAAGGTTTCGGCCGAGATATCTATCTGTACTGGTTTGGGCCAATGAGTGAATCTGTCGACGATGGTGAGCAGGTAGCGATGGCCGTTTGAGGGCGACAGCTGTCTGACGACGTCAACGTGATGTGTGAATCTCACTGTGACGTCGGGGAAATTACGTACTGGGACATAGTGTCTGTGACTACACTGCGTGGGTGCTGGATACCACACTTCGTCCACTGTACTATCCTTCTCTGTTCCCGGCCACTTGAAGCTATGTAGAACCAGACGGAGCGTAGAATGTGTACCTGGGTGGCTCAGATCGTGGAGGGATTCGAAAGCTTGGCGTTGGAAGTTCGGAGGCCGGTGTGGACGTGACTTGGCTGTGGACACATCGAAGTGCAGTTGCACGCTGGCACCTGGAGTGTCTACGGGTTGTAGTTGCATTGACGTCCGTTCATCATCTAAAATGCCTTGCAGTTCTTCGTCTGACATACGTGTTTCTGCGAGTCCTGCGTAGTCCAGTGTAGAGACGATGCTGGCGCGAGTGTCCACTACGATGTTATCGATCCCGAAATGTGTTGCTTCTGCGAACTGTTCACATTATTTTGCCAGAAGGCGAATTTCAGCGGCTTGTGGTCTGTAAATACTGTGATGGCGCGAGGACGAAAGTATTGGACAGCTTCGTACATCGCCAGCAGTTGGCGGTCGTACGCGCTCTTTTCGTTTCCGAGGTGGTCAGCTTTTTAGAGAAGAAAGCTAGCGGCTGAGAGGCTTCATCAAGGCATCGTAGAAGCACGCCGCCTAAGTAGGTGATCCGGTGTTAGTGAATCCATTCCTGATAAAGAACAAGAAATGCAGTAAATAAATGTATTATTAATATACTACAACACCATATCCCATATCTGAATTTTCACAGCTCCACGCTCACTCTGGGGATGTCAGGCCGGTAGGTGCGACAGACGGTCGAACCCCTCCTCTCTCCTCTCTTCCCCCTCCCCCCCCCCCCGCCCCCCACCACATCCCCGCCCCACCCAACTCCACGCAACAAACTGTGCAGCGTGTAACACTGCCCTGCCAAACCCCTGCGCGCCTCATTAAATTTCTCCAGAAATTTTGCACTTCAAGTTTCGTCCGCCTGGCATTTAAAGACTACAAATGTTTGTATATTGCTATATTAATCGCACGACGTGTCCCATATTCAATAAAAGCGCTTTTTGAAATTTTATTTGAATCCATAATGGTTTTGAGTGGCATTCAGAGAGGAAAAGTCCGTCGGACTTCTGCATTTGTATTCATAGCTTTTATTTCAGAGACTTGCCAGAAATGAAAACAGTTTGCATCTGAGGCCGTTGTGCTATAAGCGATCGGAATCCTTCCAATTTTTCCGAAACACAGACACCTGCACCACCCACAATGCTACGACGGCTGTGTTCAACTATACAGTGGACTTCTTGTGTTGGAAGACAGTAGAACCGTGGATCCTGAAGCGAAATGTTGGCGGTTTCAGGGTGTCCATGCTGATACAGTGCCTGGTGAGTCTTTTGAGTATTAAATTTTCCATACCTGTCCTACGAGTCAATCACTGCTGGGTCGATATTTGTGTGGGAAGGAGTGGTCTTTCCTGGCTTCTTGGATATTGACCCTGGCCACGTCCCAAACGCAGGGAAGTGTTCGTGCAGTAGGACGGCATTCGTGACGTACGCGAAGTATCCTTCGGCTTCTTTCGTGAACTGTTTCAAAACACGGTTTTCAGTGCCAGCGGTACCAGGAGCATTCCCGGACGAGGTTTGCTTGATAGACCATGTGATCCCCGAGTGTCGGACATATCGACGAGCCTATGATAGGCTAAAAGCCGTTTGAACTCGTGCTCCGTTGGGTCCTGAAAGACCCAGCATTCACATTTTAGTGTTCTACTGGTGTTCTTGCCATCACTTTCGTGTCTCTCGCTTAGTTAACCCCCGGGCCCGTAGCGCCACCCTGCCACACGACGCGGCAACGAAGCTACGATAGGCAAACAGCCATGGATCGACTCGAAACAAGCCACCCCGTCTCGATACACACTTGTTACACTTCAGATACAAATCACTACAATTTCTTCAAGTCTCCTTAAGCCAGTGTTCGATTTCCTTAAGTGCCGAAATTCGTACAGAAAGCAGGAGGAGATGTCTTCTGTAAAGGCCGCTTTTTAGAAAGTGGTTGAGAGTTGACTGGAATTCGTCATGCTGAGAGCGAATAGTTATGCAGTTATCTGCAATGGCTTCGGTGGTGGTGGTGGTGGTGGTGGTGGTGGTGGTTAGTGTTTAACGTCCCATCGACAAAGAGATAATTAGAGACGGAGCACAAGCTCGAGTTAGGGAAGGATTGGGAAGGAAATCGGCCGTGCCCTTTCAAAGGAACCATCCCGGCATTTGCCTGAAACGATTTAGGGAAATCACGGAAAACCTAAATCAGGATGGCTGGAGACGGGATTGAACCGTCGTCCTCCCGAATGCGAGTCCAGTGTGCTAACCACTGCCAATGGCTTAGAATCGTGGGTATTGCAAGTATGGCTGATAAAGGTGAAAGGTTTGAGTCCAGTTACTTCACTTCGTCGATCAGCTTCCATTAAAACGTTTGGTATCCGGGAGCAAAAACACGCGTTTTAAGAACATAAATTACTGTAGCCGGTTAGTCACTAAGCTGAAAGCACTGTTCAGACAGGTGAAGTTATGTTAGTTCATGTGTATGGAACTGACCGAAAAGGAAATTGCTAACCCGCTGATCCGTCAGTTTTCAGGGAAGTGCTGTTATCGTTCGACCCCACGACATGCGGACCCAGTTGTCTGCACCCACAACGTCGCTATAGGCGTAATAAACGTTCTTGCTGTCTCAGAGAACGGCGACAGAAGCGGCAGTGGCAAGATAAACACGCAAAATTATCAGAACAGTTCTGTTTTCTGGTACCAACACAAGCATCTTCGTCGCTATTGGAACGATTGCGTAGCTCTTAAAACTAATTTGGTCCTAAGCATACATCAGGAAGCCGGCATCGTATACGCAACAGGATGGTTTGAGCGCCGGTGGGTAACCAGGTCAGTTATGGATACTTAGTAAGTATATTTTGACTAAAGTTCAGTCTTGATCACACCATTTATGTTTCAATGATATACGTAATCGGTTTCGGTTATTTTTACATAACCATCATCAGACCCATGGCTCCCTTAGGATGGTAGGCGGAGCTCTCCTCGCTGCTACGAAGTCAACTTAGTAGGTATATAACTCTCTCACTCACTCTCCATGCCGCTGCAGCCCGCGTGGGGCCTTGGCCTCCTGCACGATCCCCGCCCACTCTCCTCTCCAGCTGCATTGCGTCTCCACCTTCCGACTCTCATTCTTCTCAAGTCCTGTACCTGGCATTAAACTGATTAATTGTATCAGTAGTGGATGATTTTTTCGAAAACATCGAATTCCACGTCGGAGCCCTTTACGGAAATATTCATATCCAAGTAAGGCAACCTGCCTCCCTCGCTATGTTATATGGTTAACTGGACTTTTGCATGCAAACTATTAAAGTCCACAAGGAAATCTCAACATTTTTTTCCTTTGAATATCTATAGAATAATGATTAATCGAGCTAGCTACACATCACAATATTACCTTAACGCATCGGTAATGCTTAAGACGTCATGATGGAGCTTGGTCATAAAAATATTTGCTAGGCAGTTCGGTGAAGGAGACCCCATACCCACACGTTGTGTTTGAAAGTACATAAGACGATAAACTTAAAGATAATTACGTGTAGGACAGAGTCTAGAATTAAAAAGATATCTGTAATTTCACCTTCAGGCTGGGGTCTTCACTCGTGGCCAACATCATCCTGGACCGCATGGACCAGAATATTAGTGTACATATTCATAACATTCAAAGATGGCATGCATTTACCCCAGGTCAGACATTAGATACCTTCTTAATGATCTGGTCTCCATTAACGACAGAGATTCATTTGGTGAAGGTAATGCTCAAGTAAGTTGATAGGACTGTGTCAATACGGTAACACCCTTTTCCATCCCTGTGGATTGCAACCTTTGCGTTTTTCTTTGCATCAAATCATAAAGATCTTAGTCTTCAGAGCCTTTAACATATTTGCATGCTTGGTTGTAGAGTCCCTATTATACTGCTCAGTCTAATAGTCGTCGAAAAATTGGACTTGGTCCACATACTGCCATCCATTTTGCCCTTGTCTTTCTGGACAATACGTGTCTGGTTAACCACTAACTTCTTAGCTGAATACCTCAATAAAACTGTCTACCCCACCATGGGTTCCTCCTAGCGACTAAAGCCTATTCATGTTGTTACACCAAAATACATACTGACCGCAGTAGCAACCTCATCACGCTCAGCAGTAGTCAGCTTCGCTCCGTCCAACGCAGAGATTTCATATGCGATCAACGAACTGATACTCCGCTGCGTGCTGGGGCCTTGCACGTGGTGCAACAGTCCTTTTCCCACTCGTTTACTTTCACTGTCATTATGCTGTATCGATGTAATTACACTCTCTTCGGTAAAAATAACATGATATCCCCTACTCATGTTTATTCCGTCCGTCACAACATCAACGCCGCCTTCTACCCGTCGTAGTATGGTGGATATTAGTAACCCTCTGCTTGATGTTCCGGCGTAACATCAAGCGCTTGAACGTCGGCATGAAACGCAGCTGTAAAGAAGGCTGTGAGACGTCAATAGTACACTGACTAGGACCCCACCACCACCACGACGGCAGCGGCGGCCTCCATCGGAAGGGAATATTAGCGCCGCTACTGCAGCCTCTGAGACGCTGGAAGTGGGCGAGACGTCACAGTGCCTAACTGTTTAGATGAGACTTGTGCCTTATATTAGTTGTCAGCATGGAAATTGTATATAGCGATGGACATTGATTATTTGCTTGTCGCCAATTGCTTGCGACACTTCATTGTTACAGTAATTGGCAATACTTAACTTTGCCTTTTTTTTTCACAAACTTCATTAATATGATCAGGTTCTATGTTTTCTAGCTATCAGAGAAAACAACTTACTAGACAGCCTATGTTACACGTGTGGGCAGGATCCCACACTGAAGCCAACTTAAAAAGAAATAAATATACCCACCAGTCCACCTTGTAATGACACTTTCCGACGCAGAGACATACACTACCTTAAAAGCTGCGCCAAAGGTTAAATTGAGAGGCATGTAGATTATAATCTTTGAAACAAAAGAGAATCCAATGTGAACATTACATACTCTAAGAAGGAGCTAAGGGACACTTTCGATTGTTGCCTCGTGGAGGATGGACGTAATTTTTGGTGTCTGCGGAAAGGCAGCCATATTGTTAGTAATTATGGTTTGTGCGACGAGCAGAGCAAGTCTTATTGTCTTGTGAATAAAAAAATAGTGAGAAGTATCGAAGTGTTAGGAAATTTATTTAAAGCAACGTAGCATTGTATTCCTTGGTTTCCACCGTCTTCGTGAAGTGAACCGATGCCGACTTAGGAAGATACACACGGTCAACAAAGAGAAGAACTTCGATGGCGACTGATGAATTAATATTGTGGCAGGACGACTAATTCTACGTCTAAGGTGAGAACTCTGATTAAATCAACAATTACGTAGAATTCAAAATGTAATTAATCGGAATGGTAAATTATATTACAGGCATATTTCACGCAGCACTGTATTTGTCCGCATTCAAGCCGGTCAATACAATCTGTAAAAAAGCCTTTCAAAAATTCTAAAGTTAAAAAACACAATAAAACCAAAACCTCCAAAGTTGTCGTTTTATAATCTTTGTCCATTTATACTGGTCCAAATGGATTGGCCTCTTCATATGACAATTTTTGTAACTACTGAATCTTGAAGGGAGTGACGGCTGGACTGGAGCCTGAAGGGCAACGAGGATCTGATTGTGCTGCTTCTGGGCCTCCCTGAATTCCTTAATCAGTTCCACGATGACGTTCATGGTCTGCACCATAATGCCTAACAATTGATCCAATGGGGTGCGGTGTGTGGGGGGGTTCCCTAGAGCTTCCTCTGTCTTGGTGGACCTGGTTGTTTTTCCTGGTGGTGTTCTTGAGTGTTTCTCTGGTGTTGTGACAGGGTTTGCACCGATTTCTCGACGTTTTAGTGGTTCTTTGGTGGAGAGACCAGTTCTACATACGTTGCCCTTGGACTGTCAGGCCTTGGTTTTACACAAGTTTTGTCTGAGTGTGTTCTGTTTTGTCTCTGTGTGGTTTGATGGGGCAGCTGTGTCTTGTTTCCGTGTGTTTCCTTCTCTGTGTGTGTGTGTGTGTGTGTGTGGGGGGGGGGGGGGTCGGCGTTCACACCCTTCGCCTTCTGTGTGTGTTTTTTTGTGGACCTCGCAGCCTTGGTACCTTGCTGTGTGGTTTTTCCCACACAGCACGCACCTTACTTGCGCGTCCATGTTTTACTTTGCAAGTGCTAATGTCGTGGGGTTCTTCGCATTTTCTACAGTGCACGAGCATCTGGCAGTGGGCGACAATGTGATCCAGTCCCTGACACCTGAAGCACTGCACAACCTCGTTGTTGCGGAGGAGCAGCTCCGTGGTGACAGGGACTGCCAGAACAGCTTTTATCTTGCGCCTGTTCTGCGGTGTGTCTGGCACAGTGACCTGGAATAGTGGTGACTTGCTTTCTGGCCCATTTTTACCTATCTGCTCTACTGCTTTGACTACAAATCCCTGGGCTGTCAGGTCTGTCTTGACTGCCTGGGTTGAGAGCCGTATGGGGAGGTCCCTAATCACAATGTTTTTGTTCCTTGTCTTGGTGGTGGGGAATGTGTAATGGGGTAAATTTTTGTCTGTGCCTTTCTGATAGTGTTTTAGTTTTCGATGTTGTGTGGAGTGATCTTTATTTTCTGCGCCCCCCCCCCCTTTTGGTTTTGCTGTAAAGTTGTCCCCCTTCAGTTGTTGTTTCATCATGTCATGGAGTTCCTCGTAGTTGCGGCAAACTCCACGACGATCGGTGGGAGGTCGTGTGTGGTGTGATCCTGTGCTGTTGTTTCTTGTGTTTCGTCACACACATCAACCACAGCCTGAAACCTGTTTGGGGTGGGATCCACTCCCTGAGCAGGTAGAAGTCTCGGTTGGCGAAAGGTTTTTCTCGCCAGCACAAAACCCTCAGTCCTCCCCAGTTTTGCAGTTCCCTTCCAGGGCAGCAGTTTCCTCGTTCCCTTCCAGGGTGACGACAGGTGCTGTCGTTGGCTCAGGAACTGTGGGCTTCTCAGGTGTATGGAGGGGATTTGAGTTTGGGGATGGGATTACTGCTCTTTTCGTTTCTCTTTCCTATCCTTCTTTGCACGCCACTGTTTCGTGGACGTGCTCTTGAGTGGGGGGATTTGAGGAACTGAGATCGAGTAGGGGGTTAGGTAGCAGTTCCGGGTTTGGGAAAGATTTTGGTCGGTTGACGGGACTTCTGCTTGCCATTTAGGTCGAAGATATGTACGGCGAGACAATTTCTTGCGTCGGCAAACAGAAGGGGACTTGGGACAAGGGGAGGAGGGGTGGCGTCGCAAGTACTAACGATGTATTTTGTTGTGGGCGTATTGTGTATCACTGCCCGGCTGCATTGCTGGCCCTATTGAATTAGTGGTCGCGGAGGTCTGGGCGGCGGCGGCGGTGGAAACCTTATCTGCGGTTCCGCGGCCGGCTTCCAGGCCCTGGCCCACCTTTTCCGTAACCTTGGGGGGGGGGGGGGGCGGGGCGGGGCGGGGCGGGGGCGGGCAGAGCCTGGCTATGCAGTAGCTGGAGTGCTGGAAACGGCCGGAAACGCGGCCCCTGGCAACGACGAGACGCGCTTTCTATCGACAGCGGAAGACCGCTTCTACACCAAGGCATCACCTGCATAAGACATCCCGCAGCGGCGACAAACACAATACTGTTCTAAATGCTTTCTGAGGCTGCTTTGCCCTCGTAGGGTGCTCAGCGCCGAACTGTATTTTAATAAAAACGCAGTTGGTCGCCCCTGCGGCCTTGATATGCGCTAGTTTTAAAGTGTTACCACCCTCGAGACATAACCAAGCTGGTACCTATGGTTCAGTGTAGTTTCGTAAGTGCTCCTGCAGCTTCGTACATGATCACCGCACAGTACAACTGGCACCGAGCAAGCTACTGCTCTCATTGGTTATTCCTCTCTTTGGGGTAGTGTGAGGTGGAGTTTGTAGCCTTTCGGCTGTGTACGTGTGTGTGATTATTTCTGTAGGGTTATGGTGTCTGTGACATGTGATGATTATTCTGTTTGAGCCTGGTACTTGCCTGAGGTAGGGGAGATGATTGGTGTTATATAGGAAGGAACGGGATTAAGGGATTGGGTATTGGGATTTTTTCGTAGACTTAATCGTCGAAGATCATCATGGGGTGCTTGTGCTTCTTGCAGGACATGTCATACCGACCTAGGGAGTGGATGAGGGAGTTTCCTGACCTGGAAGAGCCTTCATAGAAAGCCCTTGCCAGATCTTGGAAACGCTCTCTCGGAAGTGGGAATTCAGCTGCGGCGTGCACATCATCCATGGGGAATCCGAGAGGTAAATGCAATGCCCTCCTGAGGGCGCGGTTCTGCAGCCTATGGAGTTTGTCCAGGTGCTGCCTTGCCGTGTATCCCCAGACAGGGCATGCATATTCCATTACTGGCCACTCGTCTCCGTAGGTCTCTGATGACAACGTTTTTGTTTCGTGTCTTTGTTGTGGGGAAAGTGTAGTGGGTTATGTTTTTGTTGTTGAAGTGTTTTGATTGTGCTGTAGTGCTCAAGTGTGCGTACTTTTGTTCTGATTTTTTCACCACCAGCAGGTTTTGCCTGGAAATTGCCTCCCCCGATTGCTGTTTTTAACATCTCAAAGAGTTCTTCGTAGTTCCTCGTAATTCTGAGTAAACTCCGCGACGATCGGAGGGAGGTGGTGGGTGACCTGATTTTGCGTTTGTGTTACTGTGTCTTGTGGTGTCTCTGGCTCACCGGCCTCCGCCTGAAACCTGTTCGGGGTGGGTTCCACTCCCTGAGCAGCCGGAAGCCTCGGCTGGCGAAATTCTTCGCCAGCACGAAACCGTCTGAGTCTTGCCCAGTTACGCAGTTCCCCTCCAGTACAGTTGTTTCCTGGTCCCCTCTCAGGGCGACGGCAGGTACTGTCGGGGGTGCGTGTTCCTCACAGGGTGATGGAGTGGTCGGGTTGGGGGTGTTGGAGTGTTTTTTTGCCCTTGGAGAGCTTCTCCTTCCTGTCCTTCCTTGCACGCCGCTGTTAGGATACGGTGGACAAGTGGGGGGGATTTTAGGAACTGGGTTCGGGTGGGGGTTGCGTAGCAGTTGCAGATTTGGGAAGGATTTTAGTCGGTTGACTGGACTTCTGCTTGCCATTTAGGTTGAGGATGTGTTCAGCAAGGCGGTTGCAGCCGTTGGCAAGCAGGAGAGGGCTGAGGAGAGGGGAGGGATGGGGGGGATCGCAAACACTGACGATGTATTTGTTTGTTTGTCTATCGTGTATTTTTGCCATGTAAGTAGCGGAAATGGGGCTTGCTGCCAGGTTATTGTCAGTTGCAACTTTTGTTGGCACCGTTGGGTTTTCCGGTTGCATTGCTGACCCTACTGTCACGTGGCAGACGCGGAATTCTGGACGGGGGCGGCGGAAAACCTTTCTGTGGTTCCGCGGCCTGCTTCCAGGTCCTGGCCTACTTTTTCCCTGTTCTTGGGGGGGGGGGGGGCAGAGACTGACTCTGAAGTGCTCGAGACGGCCGGCCGCGTGGCCCATGGCAACAAGAAAACGCGCCTCGTGTCGTCGGCGGAAAGAGACCGCCGCGACCCCAAGGCGCCACCCAAGCTCGACATACCACAACGACGAGAAGACACGACAACTCTGCCAGGCGACGCCATGCAAAATTTTTTCCAGGTGCCGTCCGTGCTAAGACCTCGGCGCAAGTGCCCGTCAATGTTTTAATAAAAACAGAGCCAGAGATCACTCCTGTTTTTACTCCCGTGCAAGTGGGGGCCTATGGCTGACAGTACGCGAGTGAGAGGAGTGATGCTCAACCCTCGACTGCTACTCAGCGAGTGACGACTGATCCTGCTGCTGCTGCTCCTTTTATGACTTCCTCACTGTGAGGAGGTTCGGTTGGATGTTTGTGGCCTGTTGGCCTTTACTCCCCTGGGAAGCTTGACGAATCTTCTTACTGTACTGGTAGGTATTTCTGGACTGGCAAGGAGTGCCGGTGACCTATCTCTTGGGCTTGTCGATATGACGATTTTCCTTCTTCTTACTTGTTGCTGAGGGCTCTCCCTCGGTTGTGATTGTGCAAAATGCATCCCGCTTTATCATATTCTCCGTTGACCAGAGCAATGATGATACAGCGCATTTGCCACTCTGTGAAGATAGGGTAGGAGTCAATCAGATTGAACTCCTCCCTAGAAAGACCAAGAAGGCCTTCTGGATACCGAACTGGGCGATGTGGGGGTTGAGGTTTAGGATGGTTAGGTGGAACGAAAGGATAAGGGTTGTCGTGGTGGGGGTACGTACCATTGCGAAGCGATGCAGCTATCTTCTGCGTTACAGCGCTTGCGCTGTACGTATCTGGAAGCGGGAGGAATGGGACTTCTTCCCACTCTTCTTGCGCTGCTGCTTCGGTGTACGTCTTGTGCTTTGTCGCCTCCACTTCGGCAGGCTCCTCGGTCTGCGTGGCCACCGTCGCAAACTCCTTCTCACGTGGAGGAGTCGTCTGGGTGGCGGTGTCTGTTGTGGCGGAAGCTTCCTTGGCTGATCGAAGCTCCTGCGTCAGCTCAGCAATCTGACGCCGAGCCTCGCTCAGTTCCGCCAGCATGGCCGCCCTCTCTTCCGCCATGGCGGATTTGAAGGCGGACATGGCTTCTTGTACGGCGTCGTTAAGGCACCTGGTGACGACGTCTTCTGTACAAGTGACCACCTCTTCGTGTGTGGTGGTCACTTGCTTCTGCGTCTTCTGCGGGAATGGACTGATCCTGGCTGCTTACATCTACTACTTTCCCCTCTTTGGGGAAGTGTGAGGGGGAGTTTGTAGCCTTTCGGCTTTTACTCCCCTGTGTACTTGTGTGTGTGATTATTTCTGTACTTTTTTGATGTCTGTGAGATGTGATGTTTGTTCTGTGTGAGTCTGGTACTTGCCTGAGGTTTGGCGAGATAATTGTAGTATTTTGGGTAGGAGCAGGATTTGGGAATGGATATTGGGATTTTTCTCTTCGACAGTCGTCGAAGATCGTCATGGGGCGATTGTGTTTATCGCGGGACATGTCATACCGACCTAGGGAGTGGATGAGGGCGTTTCCCGACCTGGAAGTACCTTCATAGAAGGCCCTTGCCAGGTCTTGGAAACGCTCTCTCAGGAGTGGGATTTCCGCAGCGGCATGTAAATCGTCAATAGGGAATCCAAGGGGTAAACACAGTGCCCTCGGTGCGGTTCTGCAGCCTCTGGAGTTTGTCCAGGTGCTGCTTTGCCGCGTATCCCCAGACAGGGCACGCATACTCCATCACCGGCCTGATCAGGGCCTGGTATACATTTACTGCTACTGGGCAAGGAAGGGAGCTAGTTGTGTTCAGGATAGGGTATAGGATGGACATTCTGGCGCAGACCTTCCTGTGGACCTCGTCTATGTGGGGTTTCCACGTAAGACGAGAGTCCAAGGTTACGCCAAGGTACTCGGCGGTTCTGCGCCAGGGGAGTTGGATTCCATTTAGGTGAAGGTGGAGGGGGGGACGTTGAGGAGGTTCGCGCCTTCCGAGCCTACGGGTAATCAGCATCGCCTGCGTCTTTTCAGAATTGATGGTGATTCGCCAGCGACGGGCCCAAGTTTCTCTGTCATCTAAAACCCTTTGTAGTCTACGGATGACTAGGTCCTTGTTCGCGTTTCTTGTGTAGAAGGCTGTATCGTCAGCGTACTGAGCGGTGTGCACCAGGGGGGCCGTTGGTGTGCCCGCAGTGTACAGACTGTACAAAACGGGCCCCAGGACCGATCCCTGTGGCACCCCAGCACGAATACGCCTCTTGGTGGAGGTGGCTGTTTCTACTTTGACAGAGAAAGTTCTGTTCGAGAGATAGCTTTTGATCTGCTTAACTATACTCCCAGGGAACCCTTGAGTGTACAGCTTGTAGAGTAGCCCTCTATGCCATACCGAGTCAAAGGCTTTGGCTACGTCTAGTAGTACTATCACGCAGTAGCCTCTGTGGTTGAAGCCCTCTGTGGCTGCTTCAACCACTCTCATGATCTGTTGTGGGGCAGAGTGGTTCTGCCGGAATCCGAATTGGAAATCCGGCAGAATTTGCTCTCTGGTGATATGTTCTTGTATGGGTCTTAGCAGGAGGCGCTCATAGATCTTGCTGAGAGTTGGCAAGAGGCTAATCGGCCTGTAGTGCTGCGGGAATAGAGGGTCTTTCCCTGGTTTGTGTATTGCGACCACTTCCGCGTGTTTCCAGCAAGCTGGGAACTCGCGGGTACGAGTAATCTCGTTGAAGACGTTCGCGAGGTGTTCGATCGCCGTGGGTGGGAGGTTTCAGACCAACTGCTTGGTGACATTGTCATGTCCTGGCGCCTTTTTGGAGGGGAGGGACTTAATTACTTTTGCCACGTCTTCAGGGGCAAAAACTGTGGGTTCGTCTTCTGGGTCCTCCTCAGCATTGAGGAAGACGGCCAGTTGACGACGGACCACTCTTTCATGCTCATCATCCTGGAGTTCAGCCGCTTGGAACTGCTTCTCGAAAGTGTCGGCGAGGGCGTTGGCCTTTTCAGCATGGCTGTAGGCCATATCCCGCTCGCCGTGCAGTGGCGGCATTCTAGCGCGTCTTTTTGTGAATTGTTTGGTTGCTTGCCAAAGTGTGATCGTCTACTTTGAGGGTTGTGAGGCGGTTTTGCCATTGCTGGTTTCTGTGCTCATTGAGCGCTACCTTCAATTCTCTCTGTAGACGATTGAACAGCCTCCTTGTGGCCTGGTTTCTGGTTATCTTCCACTCTTTTGCCACACTGTTCTTATGTCGAATTTGAACTAGCAAGTGTTCTGGGAGCTGTATTTGCGGCGGCGGGCCATCCCTTTGTGGAGGGGTGGCCTCTTCTGCCGCCTGCAGGATGGTACCTGTTAGGTCTTGTAGCGCTTGTTCTACTGTTTCGGCAGTAGGTGGCTGAGCGCGAGCGATATCAGAGGCGACAGTTTCTCGGTATCGCTCCCAGTCTGTACGTTTGTAAGACGTCTGGTACCGTGGGAGTGCTACCCATTCTCCCACATCGACTTCTAGAATCTGGTTTGTGTTCAGAGGACATTCTGTTGATTGTCCTCGCGGTCACAAACCCCGTAATCCTCCTGGTGAGAGCTATGTCTAACACGTCGGGCCTGCCTCCATTTTTTGGAAAATGTGTGGGCTCGACTGGACCCCATGTTTCGAAGTGGTGGGTGCGCGCTAGTTGTTGCAGTTTGGCGCCTGCTCTGGAGGTTACTCTACAATTTCAATCAGGGTGTTTGGCTTTGAAGTCTCCCCCTATTATGAGTTTGCCTTCAATTTGCCCTAGAGTAGCTATGTCTCCCTTATCTATCTGGTCTTGTGGGGGTCGGTAGATTGCAACGATTGTTGGGGGTCCAGTGGCAGTGGCTACTTCCACTGCCACTGCTTCGATTTTATTGGTAGCTGGTAAGAATACATGGCGGTGGGGGATCCATCTTTTTATGTATATGGCCACTCCTCCGCCATGGGTTGGCCTGTCTTTGCGATAGCTAACATAGTTGGGGACTGTCGCTTTTGTTACCGGTTTTAAGTGAGTTTCCCCCATCATGCATATGTCGATGGAGAACTCCTTCATGAGTTCTCTGAACTCAACCTCTTGGTTAACAATGCCGTCTGCCTTAAAGACGCTCATTGTCAGGCCATGGATGTTTGGTCGTCTGTCCTTGATGGGGTTTTGAAACTACTGAGGAAGTCGCAGAGGGGAGCGACTGCTGGACTGTTGCCTGAAGGGCAACGAGGATCTGTGTTTTCTGCTTCTGGGCTTCCCTGAATTCCTTCATCATTTCCATGACGAGGTTCATGGTCTGCACCATAACGCCTAACAACTGGTCCATGGGGGGGGGGGGGACTGTGTGTGGGGTTCCCTAGAGCTTCCTCTGACTTGGTGGACCTGGTCGCTGTTGTTGTGTGTTTCCCGGTGTTGTTCTTGTGACTGTGGTTGGTGTTGTGGTGACGGGGCCACGCTTTCATGGTTTCTTGGGGGAGAAACCACTTCTGCATATGTTGCCCTCGGTGTGTCCGGTCTTGGTTTTAACCAGGCCTTGTCTGTGTGTGTTGTTGTATTTTGTTTTCTTGTGTGGTTGGTTGGGTTTGTCGTGTTTTGTTTACGTGTGTGGGGGGGGCGGCCTTTGCCTGCTGTGAGTGTCTTTTGTGGACCTCACAACCTTGGTAACACGCTGTGTGGTTTTTGCCACACAGCGCGCACCTCATTTGTGGGTCCGTGAGCTTGAGTGTGCATGTCCTGGTGTCGTGGGCCTCGGCGCACTTCCTGCATCTCACTGGCATGGTGCAGTGCACAGCTATGTGGTTCAGGCCCTGACACCTGAAGCACAGCACCGTCTTGTTTTTACGGCGCAGCGGCTCCGTGGTGACAGGCACTGCCAGGACCATCTTAATCTCCCTCTTGTTTTGGGGTATGTCAGGGAGTGTTACCTGGTACAGCGGCCACTTACTGTCTATGCTGCCCATTTGCTGTACCATCTTGACGACGTACCCCTGGGCAGTCAAGTCTGTTTTGATTGCCTGGGGGGACACTCATCTTGGAAGGTCTCCGTGTCTTTGTTGTTGGGAATGTGTAGTGAGGTATGCTTCTTGTGTTGAATAGTGTTCGAGTGTGTGTACTGTGACTTTTATTTTGTCTCCACCGGCGGGTTTTGCCTGGAAACTGCCTCCCACGATTTCTGTCTTGACCAACTCGAAGAGCTCCTCGTAGTTATGAGGAAACTTTGCGACAATCGGGGGGAGGTGGTGGGGGACTTGGTTCTGTGTTTGTGTTGTGTTTTCTGTTGTCTCTGGCTCCTCAGCAACCGCCTGGAATCTGTTTGGGGTGGGTTCCACTCCCTGGGCCGGCGGAAGCCTCGGCTGGCGAAACGTTTTCTTCGCCAGCACGAAACCATCCGAATCCTGCCCGGTTACGCCGTTCCCTTCCAGTGCCGGTTGTTTCCTGGTCCCCTCCCAGAGCGACGACAGGTGCTGTCAGGGGCGCAGGCTCCTCGGAGAGTGTGGAATTGGTTAGGGTGGGGGTGGTGGATTGCTTCTTCCCCTTGGAGTGCTTCTCCTTCCTGTCCTTCTTTACACGCCGCTGCTTTGATGTGTCGGACTTGTGTGAGGGGGATTTAAGGTATTTGGAATGGGTGGAGGATTGAGACGAGGGGGTGGGTTTGGGGAGGATTTTGGTCGGCAGACGGATCGTCTGCTTGCCATTTTTCATGGATTCAATGTATTCAGGTAGTGTGTCGGTGGCGTGGGCAAGCAGGAGCGGGGTTAGGACGAGGTTAGGAGGGGTGGGATTGCAAGTACTGACGATATATGAGGTTGTTGGTGTTCTGTGTAGGGTGGCATTTTTTGCTGTGTTATTTGCCACGTCCGGAACGGAGAGGGGGGGGGGGTGCTTCCAGTTACAGCCACCGTTGACACCGTTAGGTGGCCCGGCTGCATTGCTGGCCCTATTCTCCTTGTGGACGCGGAGGTCTGATCGGCGGCGGCGGAAACCTTCTCTGCGGTTCCGCGGCCGGCTCCCAGGTCCTGGCCCACATTTTCCCTAACCTTGGGGGGGGGGGGGGGGGCGGCAGAGCTTGGCTCTGCGGCAGCTGTGGCGCTCGAAACGGCCGGAGACGCGGCCCGCGGCAACAACAAGACGCACCTTTTGTCGACAGCGGAAGACCGCTTAGACCCCAAGGCGTCACCTGCACAAGACATTTCCGCAGCGGCAAGAAGCACGACAATGCCACTCTCAATACTTCGTGAGGTTGCTTTGCCCTCAGATGACACTGAGCACCAAACTGTGTTTTAACAAAAACTCAGTTGGCCGCTCCTGCGTCCTTGGTATGCGTAAGTTTCAAAGCTTTACGCACCCTCGAGACGTAACCCGCAAGCAGGTCCCTATGGCTCGGTGTAGTATCGTAAGCGCTCCCGCAGCTCCGCACGCGATCAATGCACAGTACGACTGGCACCGAGCGACTGGACTGATCCTGCTGCTGCTGCTTACATCTATTACTTTCCCCTCTTTGGGGAAGTGTGAGGGGGAGTTTGTAGCCTTTCGGCTTTTACTCCCCTGTGAACGTGTGTGTGTGTGATTTTTTTTTTCTATAGTTTTTTGGTGTCTGTGACTTGAGATGTTTGTTGTGAGTGAGTCTGGTACTTGCCTGAGGTAGGCGAAAAGATTGGTGTTATGTGGGAAGGAACTGGATTAGGGATTGGGTTTTGGGATTTTCTCTTCGACTTAATCGTCGAAGATCGTCATAGGGCGCTTATGCTTATCGCGGGACATGTCATACCGACCTAGGGAGTGGATGAGCGCGTTACCGGATCTGGAAGAACCCTCATAGAAGGCCCTTGCCAGATCCTGGAAACGCTCTCTCAGGAGTGGGATTTCGGCTGCGGCGTGCAAGTCGTCCGTGGGGAATCCATAAGGTAGACGCAGCGCCCTTCTGAGGGCGCGGTTCTGCAGCCTCTGGAGTTTGTCCAGGTGCTGCTTTGCCGCGTATCCCCAGACAGGGCACGCATACTCCATCACCGGCCTGATCAGGGCCTGGTATACATTTACTGCTACTGGGCAAGGAAGGGAGCTAGTTGTGTTCAGGATAGGGTATAGGATGGACATTCTGGCGCAGACCTTCCTGTGGACCTCGTCTATGTGGGGTTTCCACGTAAGACGAGAGTCCAAGGTTACGCCAAGGTACTTGGCGGTTCTGCGCCAGGGGAGTTGGATTCCATTTAGGTGAAGGTGGAGGGGGGGACGTTGAGGAGGTTCGCGCCTTCCGAGCCTGCGGGTAATCAGCATTGCCTGCGTCTTCTCAGAGTTGATGGTGATGCGCCAGCGACGGGCCCATGTTTCCGTGTCATCTAAAACCTTTTGTAGCCTACGGATGACCAGGTCCTTGTTCGCGTTTCTCGTGTAGAAGGCTGTATCGTCGGCGTACTGCGCAGTGTGCACCAGGGGGGCCGTTTGTGTGTCCGCAGTGTACAAACTGTACAATACGGGCCCCAGGACCGATCCCTGTGGCACCCCAGCACGAATACACCTTCTGGTGGAGGTGGCAGTTTCTACTTTGACGGAGAAAGTCCTATTCGTGAGATAGCTCTTGATCAGCTGAACTATGCTCCCGGGAAACCCTTGTGTATACAACTTGTAGAGTAGCCCTCTATGCCATACTGAATCAAAGGCTTTGGCTACGTCTAGTAGCACTATCCCGCAGTAGCCTCTGTGGTTGAAGCCCTCTGTGGCTGCTTCAACCATTCTCATAACCTGTTGTGGGGCAGAGTGGTTCTGCCGGAACCCAAATTGGAAATCCGGCAGAATTTGCTCTCTGGTAATATGTTCTTGTATGGGTCTTAGGAGGAGGCGCTCATAGATCTTGCTGAGAGTTGGCAAGAGGCTAATCGGCCTGTAGTGCTGCGGGAATAGAGGGTCTTTCCCTGGTTTGTGTATCGCGACCACTTCCGCATGTTTCCAGCAAGCTGGGAAAACACGGGATCGAGTAATCTCGTTGAGGACGTTCGCGATGTGTGTGATTGCTGTAGGTGGGAGATTTTTAACTAACTGATTAGTGACACTGTCGTGCCCTGGTGCCCTTTTTGTAGGGAGGGACCTGATTACTCTTGCCACGTCCTCGGGGGCAAAAAGTATGGGTTCGTCCTCTGGGTCCTCCTCGGCATTGAGGAAGACAGTCAGTTGACGACTGACTACCTCTTCATGCTCTTCATCCTGGGGTTGTGCCGCTTGGAACTGCTTCTCTAAGGAGTCGGCGAGGGCGTTGGCCTTTCCAGCATGGCTGTAGACCAGTCCGCGCTCGCCATGCAGTGGCGGCATCCTAGCGCGTCGTTTTGTAAACTGTTTGGTCGCGTGCCATAGTGTATGATCGTCTACTTTGAGAGCTGTGAGGTGGTTTTGCCATTGCTGGTTTCTGTGCTCATTGAGCGCAACCTTCAGCTCTCTCTGTAGTCGATTGAGCAGCCTCCTGGTGGCCTGATTTCTGGTGATCTTCCACTCTTTTGCCACTCTGTTCTTATGTCGAATTTGAGCTAGCAAGTGTTCCGGGAGCTGTATTTGCGGCGGTGGGCCATCCCTTTGTGGAGGGGTGGCTTCTTCCGCTGCCTGCAAGATGGTGCCTGTTAGGTCTTGTAGCGCTTGTTCTACTGTTTCGGCAGTAGGTGGCGGAGCGCGAGCGATATCAGAGGCGACAGTTTCCTGGTATCGCTCCCAGTCTGTACGTTTGTACGACGTCTGGTACCGTCGGAGTGCTACCCATTCTCCCACATCGACCTCCAGAATCACTGGGTTGTGGTCGGAGGACATTCTGTTGATCGTCCTTGCGGCCACGAACCCTGCGATCCTCCTAGTGAGAGCTATGTCTAACACGTCGGGCCTGCCTCCATTTTTTGGGAAATGTGTGGGCTCGACTGGACCCCATGTTTCGAAGTGGTGGGTGCGCGCTAGTTGTTGCAGTTTGGCGCCTGCTCTGGAGGTTACTCTGGAATTCCAATCAGGATGTTTGGCATTGAAGTCTCCCCCTATTATGAGTTTGCCTTCAATTTGCCCTAGAGCAGCTATGTCTCCCTCATCTAACTGGTCATGTGGGGGTCGGTAGACTGCAACAATTGTTAGGGGTCCAGTGGCAGTGGTTACTTCCACCGCCACTGCTTCGATTTTGTTGGTAGCTGGTAAGAATACCTGGTGGTGGGGGATCCCTCTTTTTACATATATGGCCACTCCTCCGCCTTGGGTTGGCCTGTCTTTGCGGTAGGTAACGTAGTTGGGAACTGTCGCTTTTATTCCCGGTTTTAGGTGGGTTTCTCCCATCATGCATATGTCGATGGAGAACTCCTTCATGAGTTCTCTGAACTCGACCGCTTGATTAACAATGCCGTCTGCGTTAAAGACGCACATTGTCAGGCCTTGAATATTCGGTCGTCTATTCATGATGGGGTTTTGGTGCTACTGAGGAAGTCGCAGAGGGGAGCGACTGCTGGACTGTTGCCTGAAGGGCGACGAGGATCTGTGTGTTCTGCCTCTGGGCTTCCCTGAATTCCTTCATCATTTCCATGACGAGGTTCATGGTCTGCAACATTACGCCTAACAACTGATCCATGGGGGGGAGTGTGTGTGGAGTTCCCTAGGTCTTCCTCCGTCGTGGTGGACCTGGTCGTTGTTGCTGTGTGTTTCCCGGTGTTGTTCTTGTGATAGTGTCTGGTGTTGTTGTGATTGGGCCACGCTTTCATGGTTCCTCGGAGGAGAAACCACTTCCGCATATGTCGCCCTCGGTGTGTCCGGCCTTGGTTTTCCCCAGGCCTTGTCTGTGTGTGTTGTAATGTTTTGGTTTCTTGTGTGTCTGGATGGGTTCGTGGTGTTTTCTTTTCGTGTGTGGGGGGCGGCCTTTGCGCCCTTTGCCTGCTGTGTGTGTCTTTTATGGACCTCACAACCTTGGTAGCCCGCTGTGTGGTTTTTGCCACACAGCGCGCACCTTACTTGCGGGTCCGTGTGTTTTATGTTGCACGTACGTGTGTCGTGGGCCTCGGCGCATTTTCTGCACCTCACTGCCATTGAGCAGTGTGCCGCAATGTGGTTGAGGCCCTGACATCTGAAGCACTGCACCGTCTTGTTTTTGCGGCGCAGTGGTTCAGTGGTCACAGGGACCGCCAGGATCGTCTTAATGTCCCTTTTGTTCTGTGGGACGTCTGGCAGTGTGACCTGATACAGGGGCCATTTGCTGCCTATGTTTCCCATCTGTTGGACCGCCTTGACGATGTACCCCTGGGCAGTCAGGTCTGTTTTGATCGCCTGGGGGGCCACTCGTCTCGGTAGGTCTCTTATGACTATGTTTCTGTTACGTGTTTTTGTTGTAGGGAAAGTGTAGTGGGGTATGTTTTTGCTGTTGAGAAGTGTTTTTATTGTGTTGTAGTGCTCGAGTGTGAGTAATGTTATTTTTATTTTGTCACCACCAGCAGGTTTTGCTTTGAAATTGCCTCCCCCGATTGCTGTTTTTAGCATTTCGAAGAGTTCCTCGTAGTTCCGAGTGAACTCCGCGACGATCGGAGGGAGGTGGTGGGTGACCTGGTTTTGTGTTTGTGTTGTTTCTTGCGGTGTCTCTGGCTCATCGGCCACCGCCTGGAACCTGTTCGGGGTGGGTTCCACTCCCCGGGCCGGCAGGAGCCTCGGCTGGCGAAACGTTTTCTTCGCCAGCACGAAACCATCCGCATCCTGCCCGGTTTCGTGGTTCCCTTCCAGTGCCGGTGTTTCCTGGTCCACTCCCAGGACGACGACAGGTGCTGTCGGGGGCGCTGGCTCCTCAGAGGGTGTGGAAGTGGTTGGGGTGGTGGTGGTGGTGGAGTGTTTTTTCCCCTTGGAGTGCTTCTCCTTCTTGTCCTTCCTTACACGCCGTTGCTTGGATGTGGTGGACTTGAGTGGGGGGGATTTGAGGAACTGGGATCGGGTAGGGGGTTGGGTGGCAGTTGCGGGTTTGGGAAGGATTTTAGCCGGCTGACTGGACTTCTGCTTGCCGTTCAGGTTGCGGATGTGGTCAGCAAGGAGGCCACAGCTGTTGGCAAGCAGGAGAGGGCTGAGGAGTGGGGAGGGAGGGGCGGGATCGCAAATCCTGACGATGTATTTGTCTGTCTGCGTTTTGTGTAGTTTTGCCATGTCGGTAGCGGGAAGGGGGCTTGCTGCCAGGTTGTTGTCAGTTGCAACTTTTGTTGGCACCGTTGGGTTTTCCGGTTGCAGAGCTGACCCTAACAGCACGATGGCAGACGCGGAATTCTGGACGGGGGCGGCGGAAAACCTCTCTGTGGTTCCGCGGCCCGCTTCCAGGTCCTGGCCTACTTTTTCCCTATTCTTGGGGGGGGCAGAGACTGACTCTGCGGCAGCTGAAGTGCTCGAGACGGCCGGCCGCGCGGCCCGCGGCAACAAGAAGGCGCGCCTCGTGTCATCGGCGGAAAGAGACCGCCGCGACCCCAAGGCGCCACCCAAGCTCGGCATATCACAACGACGAGAAGACACGACAACTCTGCCAGGCGACGCCATGCAAAATTTTCTCCCAGTGCCGTCCGTGCTAAGACCTCGACGCAAGTGCCCGTCAATGTTTTAATAAAAACAAAGCCGGTGTACACTCCTGTTTGTACTCCCGTGCAAGCGGGGGCCTATGGCTGACAGTACGCGAGTGAGAGGAGCGATGCTCAACCCTCGACTGCTACTCAGCGAGTGAGGACTGATCCTGTCTCTCACTCGCCTTTGTAGTGGCTGGATCGCTATCAGATTCCGGGCGCCGACCAATCACGTGCCAGCGGAATCTCACCGGGCGCTTGGCGCCACTGGTGGTGGTGGTGAGGGGGGGGGGGGGGGGACACGCGTGCGGGCGTCGATTTCCGGTGTCTGTTCATATCAGCGCCGGCTGCGGACCCCTTCGGACTGGAGCGTTCTTGCCGAATTTTCCTAATTGTATGATCCCAAGCTGTACTGAGATGGTATCCACTCTCTCGATGAATTAAATTTTCGTGCAGAAGAATCTATACCGCTTCTTTTATCGCCGAATCCCAAAATCCGCCTGAGTTGCATAACTTCGTTGCTTTTCGTTGATGCTGTGTTCCGCCATCGCGGACCTATCAAGCTGTCGAAGACGCACGTTTCTTATGTTCCGTACAGCGCTGTGTAATGCAACGTTGCGTGTGCCCTATGTACTGCATTCCACATCCGCATCCAATTCTATAAACACCCGGTGTCATTAATCCTAGTGGGTCTTTGGTCGATCCAAGAATATCTTTGATTTTCTTTGTTGCTTGGAAGACGGTCTTCGCTTGGTGGTTGTTAAGCATCCTTGCGATCTTCGTTGTTGTAGGTCCCATATACGGCAGGAACGCAGAAGTTCTTGTGTCGTCCTCCTCTGGTCTCTCTCCTCCTCCCTTCTTATTATTCCTCAAAGCTCTATTAGTTCTTCGCTGTAGCCGTTTCTTCTGCAGGTCTCCTTTAGATATTGTAATTCACTCTGTAAGCTCTTCCTGTCGCAAATGGACCTCGCCCCCTTGTACCAAGGTGTTACGTACAGAGCTGCGTTGCTTCATCGGTCCGTAAGTGTTTCCTTCCTGTATACCGAATGTCCCAGCGTGCCTCCTACGTTTATAGTAACCAGGAGGTCCAGGAAGGGTAGGCTTCCGTTTTTCTCTAGTTCCATGGTGAACTTGATGTTCTAATGTATACCGTTGAGTTGCTGCAGGAACTCGAGTAGTTTATCTTCACCATGTTTCGATACCACAAAGGTGTCATCCACATATCTGTGAAATGCTTTCCGTTTCAGTGGAGCCGTGTCCAGTGCTACCTCGTCGAAGTATTCCACGTATAAGTTAGCCATGTTTGGTGCTAAGGGGGAACCCATAGCAACTACATCTATTTGCTTCTAGAATTCCCCACCACATTTGAAGTATGTGGTGGTTAGTACATGCCGAAAGTGTTGGCCTATGTCCTCATCGAAGTGTCGGTCGAGCAGTGCTAGAGAATCTTCCAGTGCCACCCGTGGGAATAATGACTTCACATGGATCTTCTTCACCGAAGTGCATTGACGAATTCCGCCGAGTTTTTCACAAAGTGGGCACACTTGCCTACGAGTGGTTTGAACACCTCTGCCATATGTTTGGCAATGCCGTATGTCGGCACGTTTATAGTCTTCAAAATCGTACATAATGGAACGTCCTCCTTTTGAATTTTTGGTAGGCCATACAGGCGTGGTGTTACTGGTGCCCTCGGGTACAGTCTCCTGGTAGTGTTCTTCTCTATTCCTGAGTAATAGAGCAACTCGATAGTCTTACGTGTCAGTAATGCAGTCGCGTCCTTTCCCACTTCTTTGCAAGCAGGATGTTGCAGGAGGGTGTCTATTTTCTGCCAATAATGTTCCGACTTCATCAGCACCGTCACATTCCCTTTGTCCGCTGTTAGGACCACTATATGCTTGTCTTCCCGAAGTACCTGTACTGCCTTGTGCTGTGAAGCTAAAATGTTGTTCTTCGGTAATTCTGCCTTCTCAAGTACTTTGCAAATCTCTCTTCTTACTTCTTCTGCAACTTCCGAGGGACGTCCTCATGGTATGTTCCACACCACTGATTATTCCGCGTTTTGGCAACGGCTTTGGAACCGGGCAGAAATTCAGGCCTTTCGACAGCACCGAAACAGTTGGCTCACCCACTTCTTTCCGTCAGATTAATGACCGAATTATCAGCGCAAGTCTTAACTTCTTGCTGTCGCACACATGGAAGGCGAAGGAACTTGTTGCACTGCTTTTCGGTGGCCTCCTCCTTGATCAGCTCAGTATTAGCAAAAGTATTGCCGTCTATCCTTTCTCAAGTGTGTACTGGAAGACAGGAAGCCATCCGTAGGAGGGGAGTGAACAGGCTCTTGGCGTTCTTTTCCAGTTCCAGCCTCGTGACCCGGATGTGTTCTCGTGCTAGGGCTGAACCAGCCCGCCGCAAAATGCGTCTCGTCTTGTTAGTGTTGACAGGATGCCGTAGGTTCGCGAACTGCGGCATCACTTCCAGTGTGTGTGTGTGTGTGTGTGTGTGTGTGTGTGTGTGTGTGTGTGTGCATAAATTACGAATTCGGGTTTAACGTTAGGCTTGCTGGTGTAGCCAGTGCAGTTATGATCAGTAGGCTTGGATGGCTTAGTGGTCAGGTCATCTGCCTAGTAAGCAGGAGACACTGGTTCGAATACCGGTCCGCCAAAAAATTTCAACTTTAGCCATTGATATAAATTAATGCCTACTTACAGAGAGTGTCTGCAATTCCTTTGTTTTAGTACGTCTTCGCTGCAGGATCAAAATGGTATCTCTTCTTTCGGACATGTCAGAAACACGACACATACATATAACATATTCCGTTCAAAGTTTTCATTTTGGTTAAGTAGGTGTATGTAATAATGCAGACATATTTCACTGTGGACATTTCACATTTAAAGTAAGGCGAGATTAAACTCGGCTAACATTCGAAAAAAAGGTTTTCCACCATGCATGGTTGAGTCAGTGGGGTTACATATAGGCGATGACTAATATATTTAACATGTACTGTCATCAATTAGAATAATATTACATAGGCACATTTTGAAACCACATCACAATGCACCATTTAATTGGACCAAAACAAAGTTGTTACACCCTTCCCTTATTTCGTCTCAGTTAAACTACCTATGCTACGTACCAAATAGCTTCTGTAACAACTTCCTGTGATTACACAGTACCAAAGCTTCGTAAGGTCGATTCGACAAGGTGAACACAGTCGCAAATACTTCGAGAAGGTATCCGGTAGTGGACACAAACCTAAATAAATGAAGGGCTGGGGTCGTTGAGGTTAGCGATATCATGGTGTGTTGACCCATTAAAGTGGATTCACACCTGACGAAACGTCGTTAATACGTAAGGTTCCCCGGGAAGAATTTTTGGACGGGCCATTGACGGGAGTGCTGTATGGCTTCCCGGAAACATCAGGTTCACAGCGATGACCTCTCCGTGCAGTTCAATAATACGAACAAAGCAGGCGCGGTTCGTCTGACTAGCGAGAATCACTTCCGGAAGTTTCTCAAGGCTTAGGATAGGTCCTCAACTTCTCGTAACCACATGACTTCGTGCCTAACGTACAACAAGCAGATTTAGTTGCTGACAACAGCAGTATTTGTATCAAACATACCTACACTAAGAGAAGTGGAAAGTAATGTTAAAAGTATTATTGAGTGGTTTTCCGTGAATGGTCACTCTCAATTTTAGAAAGGCAACACATTGCTCTCTTAATATCTAGACATAAAGCACCGATCATGAATATAACAAATTGCGACGAATTAATAACTAGGCTGGAAGCGTGGAAATTTTTGAACTCTATAAAACAGATTTTTGAACTAGTAAAACAAATCACTTTGGCCACATTTGCACGTCGAATTATCGAAAAATATTGGCGAGAGACCAGTGAGTGAGTTGACATTTTGCGTATTTTCATTGCATAATGTCCTATGGAATAATGTTCTGCGGTAACTGTACGCCAGGAAGAAAACGCATGTATCCACTGCAGTTCAAAAGGAACAAGGACATGCACAATTAGAATGCCGGGAGAAAAGGGCACGTTCATTACTCCACATTAAGCATGTCTTCCTTTCAAAATAGGGGTGCAAAGTGGAGACACCAAAATCTTCGCTGCCTTACCGCACTGGTATACAATGCCTGAGGAACAGCTAGGTTAAATTTGAAAACGTAATGAGAAAGTTCGTCGTTTGCAATTCTTATACTGTGTCCCTGAGAGCTGTGTGGCCGTTTCTACCACCAGACCCTCGATCAGCATATGTTCGTTAATACCATGCGAGCTGTCACAGTCTTCAGCTGACGTGCTGACATAGACAAAGGTACGATCCACCGGTTCCCGCAGGGCTCGGCATAGTAATGCCTGACCATCAGTATGTAGTCCTAACACTAAACCGTTAAATAAGAGCGCAGGTCTGTTATTTCTCTGTTAAGATCTCTTTTAAAATTTACACTCATTCCGGCTCGAAAGATTGCACATGAAATCGGAGTACAGTAAACTCTTTCACACTCCACGAGACGGAAGCGCAACGGAATTGGTATTCGGTGAGGTAGGGGGCAATATTCGTTAATGCATTGCCAGTGACAAGCCTTTGAAAACGTAGGCCATTAAATTTCAGGTTACACTGTGTATTTGATATCTGTCCTAGCGAACATAGCATATAGAAAAACTGGTAGGGCGATGACAGTGCTTCTAATCTTTCACCGTATAGGTGAAGTTATCTGAGTAGTGCGTCCATCAGTTTTGGATCAATATACTCATTAAATTTTGTACAGGTTCATAAAAACAGACGCAACATCACGATCAGACTTCATAAGCATGGCTGCAGATGTGTGTATTTCAGTGTCCAATTTCGATCTGTTTCGACACAAGTTTATTTCTCAGGGGTCGTCAGATAGTCGGTTAAACATTAATATTCAACCAATGGGCCAACTGATTTGCAGCGGTCTCAAGTTGCCTGGATTACCATATAGTCCGTAGTCGATGTTGACGACAGTATTTCCCGGTCGGCATCATCCACGTTTCTGCGCCATTGGTCGCAATAGTGGCACCGTTCCACTACTGCTGGGTGTGACTCTGCATTTCGCCCGTCCTCAGCCAGATTTTCACGTTGAATCTGATTCCTATTCCACGCTCCCGGAGCAGTTCTCAGTTTACTATGCAGAACTGTTTGCCATTCTGCAAGCATTAGAGCATATGCGCCGACATCGTGGCACGAAATTCATCATCTGCTCCGATTCCCAAAGTGCTCTACACGCTCTTGAACAGATGTACCCAGCAGATCGGATGGTGCAAGAGGTGCAGGACGCACTCCTGCTCTTGCAACAGCAGGGTAAGGATGTAATTTTCTGCTGGGTTCCAGGGCACATAGGGATTCCTGGCAATGAACTTGCAGATGCGGCTGCCAAGGAGGCTTGCTCCATCCCACCTTCTGCTCGCTGTTCCGTCCCCCTGCAGGCCATTACGTCTTTCGTGACTCGGAAGGTCATGCGTTGGTGGGAGGCTCAGTGGCTGGACGTGAGGGATAATAAGTTGCGAGCGGTGAAGGATTCTGTCCGACCGTGGCTCACCTCCTTCCGCCACCGACGCGCTGAGGAAGTAGCCCTTACACGGCTTCGAATAGGACATTGTCCTTTGACACATGGTTTTCTGTTACGTCGTGAGGAGCCACCAACGTGTCAGACATGTGGGACACAGCTGTCGATACGACATATTTTAACTGAGTGTGTTTTATATGCGGGTTTGAGGGACGATTTCAGTTTCCCACCAGACCTACCCTCTCTTTTAAATAATAATGAGGCGAGTGTTGCTAGAGTTTTACGTTTTTGTGTGATGTCTAAGACTTCAATCCCAATAGTTTGGGAAGAAGGCCAATGTGCTGTCCGGTGGTTTGGTCACCCATTATTTGTAAGTGGTCACTCAGCCACCGTTAATTCCTTTTTTCCCTGTTTGTACTACTATTTTAATTTTAGTTTTATCTCCCTGTTTTGATGTGCTGTGTCCCATTTTGCAATTTGAACACTACCAATTCTCTCACAATTCGGCTCTGAATTGAACTTTTGGGTACGGGCGCTGATAACCTCGCTGTTGTGCGCCCTAAAACACTAATAATAATAATAATCATCATCATCATCGATTCCTATTCCACGATTTGCCTAAAAGAATCGTACTGTCCCGCTCCCTTCAGTTATGGAGTAGGTCTCCAGTTACCGCTACACTACACTCGCACCCTGCGGTGCACCTGTTGACCGTACCGTAGCAGAACAGACGCTCTGTCCTGACAATGCACCAGTCTCATAGTGTGTTTCAGCTTGGACGATGTGTGTGGAAGTACAGTACGAGAATATACAGTGACTTCCTAACAAGCTGTCTTCTGCCGGTCACATTGTAATAATGCATTTCGTATAGCACCTCGAACTGTGGACGTGCGGCAACTTCTTCAATAAAATAGTTGTTAGTTGTTAGCTGTTGGTGGCTTACGGTTCTTCAAGAACAGGCCCCTCCTCAGTCACGGAACTCGCTTTTTGTAGGACTGTTCAGGTCTCGTGGCAACTATCCAGGTTTATCTTCTTAATGATTCTCGTAAATGACGTAATGCAGATGGCGGGACGGTTTATTTGAAATTGACTTAGCCATGTTGCTTCCTTATTCTTCGCCAAATAGCTCTGCTCTAATAACATATTCATAATTGCGACATGAGGGCTTAACTTTCCTTCCTGCCTTCGTTCAGCGTCAGATTTTACGTGCGAATCAACAGCTTAATTCGTCATTAGGACAAAGTGATAGTTGTGAAATAGCTTTCCCTGTAAGCTTTTTGATACTTTCAATAAGGTATTGTGACTGTACGCGGTTCATAAGGAGGCATTTACAAATTTCCTGAAAGAAGTGTTGACCATTGAGCTCAGCTGGATTGCAAACTTAAAGGTAGTACCAGTGTCCTCATTGTGCGACGTAATTTGCCTTGGACTGACGTACGAGTGTTCCTTAACAACCTGGCATGTTGGTGACTCGGGTTCGAGCTGTGCAGTGTCAGCTCTGCGCCACGATATTTTAATGACGATTTAGTTTACTTCACTGGTGATCCTCCGGTCAAATGCTTGAGGGCAGCGAATTGAAAGTTATTAAACATAAATTTTCAGGGAAAGCACAGCAAGGACGTGTGCTACACTTTTATACCATTCTATATACACAAATATAGAGTATCGTGGAAACGTTTTGCCACATTTGCGCAACACCTTGTTGGCTGTAATCATTATTTGAAAATGTTCCTACTCCTTTCTCTCCAGAACTTGAATAACAGGTTTAATTGGAAACATAGAGTTACTGAACGCTCCTCCTTAATGACATAAAATAAGCTCACCTAATATGAAAAACACATTTGCAACTTAACTAGCTACACAAGATAAACGGTAGTCTCAAATCCTAAATGCATTATTAACCCAGTTCTTCTGACTTCACGCTCAAACGCGTAAACTAATCCACATATAGCGAAATAGATTCTGCACATGAACTTGCGTGATTTTGACTTCGGCTGTCGGGACACGAAACTGTCACTTGTCCGCACTTAACACCGCGAATACCACGAGCCGTGTAACCGAACATTTACTGTTATCAGAGAAACCAATCGGCTACCACTCTCTGCTGGCAACAACATAAGTTTCCCCCTTGCATTTCACAGCTTCCAACAGCCCATCCCCCACCACCATGTTCACCAACGTTAACGACCTTGAGCCTGTAGTTTCTCAAGTAGCTCCCCAGCATGTAACACACTTCTTACGACACAGACAATCCTGTGCAGTAGAAATGGAATGGAAACGAAATCGAAATGAAAAAGTAAATGCACTTGAACTACAGTTAATTTACGTACGTTACGTGAAACACTGATACCGTATCTCACAGTAACTGCCATTCAGTTAAACACAAAAGTGGGATTTACACGCACAAGGATGTGCGTCCCTCGCACGGATGTGGTTATTAGAACACATGTGGGGGTACTTCCTGTTACGTCACACTCAATGTAGATAGTTGGTGTTGCAGCATATTTGATAATAATGCATTGTTTATTGCTTTCATGACAAAGGCTACTATGCGATGTTGTTACCCGGTATTACGTCTGCTGTTATGACCTGACGAAATCAAAATCGTCTGGTCATAACTGTGAGGTTCTATGCTATGAACTACCTTTAGAGCTATCAACTACAACGTAGAAACGTTACTTCAGTTTCACAAGTATGATACATTCACGTTATTTCGTATAATCCGTTGCCACAGGAGTGTGTGGAATATTGACAAGTATTTTTGAACAATAAAGCACATTATGCATACAACACTCCGCTTAAAGTATACCGAAGGTCGATATAAAAGTGGTCCTGTTGTACAGTTGATGGTACACACCAGCTGGAATGCAACTTCTTGAAAACTATAATTAATGCCTGATGCCTGAGGGCTCTTTAATATGTCAGCTCCCACTGCTGCAGGACTGGCGTCTTCGTGCTTGACATGGTAACGCGCAGCACATCCATCTGCAAGTCGATGTAGCAATGGTATGCATGCAGCATATCTAGGCCAAGTACTAGGTGCATTGGCTGCCCTTCCACGATGTCATTGGACATAGGCAGGAGTTCTAGTCCAGTCTGCAGCAGTGACGTCGAGACACAGCCCACCACATGCTGTTCACCAACACCACGAGTTCAGTGCACGTCCCCCAGCAGCCGTAAATTGGTGCGTTTGACGTACACCGCCGACATCGTCGTCCTCTGTGCACCTGTTTCGAATAATGCCTTGTCGGGGCCAGCCATTGATCCAGCACTTGACATACAGCAAGTTCACAGTATGGGATTCTACTTCCTGATTGTCCTGCCACATCTGTCGGTGCTCCCTGAGTGCATGGATGATGAAGTGAGCGGAGCAGCAGTAGCGATGCCCACGGCAGCTGCAAGTCGACCTCCAGCTTTGGGGCAAGCGGCACCTGCTGCAGCTGCACCAGTTGTGTGGGCAGCTGCGCTAGCAGGGGCTGCACGTGGGTGTGGATTATCACAGATGTCATAAATGGGCAGTTCTCTCTGGCAATAAGAGTCCAGGGCAGACTCGTAAAGTGTGATCCACTGCTCGACGTGACTGATCAAACTTTCATTTGGTGAGCTCTCGTAGCTCGCTAGTGAGAAGCTGCCAGACGCCTCGTGCTGGGCTGGCACTGTGTCATAACAGCGCTTCCTCTTGCTTGGAAATTCATAGAAGTGTGACGATTCCCCATCAGGTTTTCTTTTACAATTTTCATCGTTCTCTGGTGTCGCCAGAAAATAAAGCGCCATCCTGTCTTATTCCTTTCTTTTCATGTTAAGGAGACGGAACTTAAAAAAAAAAGACAGCAAAAAAGTTTGTGTGTGTGTGTGTGTGTGTGTGTGTGTGTGTGTGTGTGTGTGTGTGTGTGTGTGTGTGTGTTTTTTTTTTTGTTGCGGTGGTGGTGGTGGTGGTGTGGTGTGGTGTGTCCGTAGTTCCGTGCACGCCGCCAGAGGCTCTCACTTCATCCCAATCGTCCGCCGCAGGGTCGGACGATGTTAACATTTAGATGCTGCAGAATCTCTTGCAGACAAGTGCTTTCTCTTTCATACGTACCATCTCTCCTGGGTGGAGGGCAGATTCCCCAGACGCTGGACTAAAGCGACTGTCATAACCACGCATAAGCCCAGTAAGATGAAGCACTTTTTTTTTCTAGCTACCGTCCCATTTCTCTCACCGGCCGTGTTTCTACAGTGATGGACTCAAGCCACCATACCAGCTGGGAATGAATTATATGTTCCAACTCACCAACAGCTGCAAAGTGTGGGGATCGAGCACGCCGTTCTGCAGTTGACCACCTCTCCACAGACTGTGGCCGTAAAGTGATCTCCACACAAATCCCTTCATGATATAGGCAGACAGTTTTGTATTTCGAGAAAGCCCACGACACCTGCTGGAGGACTGGTATCCTCTGCGTTCTGCACATAGGGCTTCCATGGCTGCATGCCCCGTTTCGTTGAGGAATTTTTAAAAGAGCGGGTTTTGAAGGTACCTGTGGGTTCTGCTTTGTTGGACACCCTCAGCCAAGAACACGGTGTACCTTAGGGCTCTGAAGAGCACACCACTTGGGGCACTCGCACCAATAACCCTATTATGGCCTGTTTGGTGACGATCTACAGCTTCCATTTCGCTGACGATTTTGCGATGTGTTTCAGTTCTCCATGGACTTGATGCACGGTACCAGATGTATAGGTACAGGTCACACAGTTACGGAGAGGTTGTTTGTGAGCGCGGAGCTGCCACCCGATAGCGTCACAAAATTGCTACCAACTTCGCCAAATTTGAACCCAGGACGTCAACGTGAGCCCACTATAATAATCCTCAAACCACTGTAGCACGATTCTGGCCTTGTGATTCTGACAGTTTTCCTGTTGGAACGTGCCATCGCCGTTGGGGAGGGATACAGCTGGTCCGCTGTAATGTTCACGTGCTTCTCAGCTGTCATGGTGCCTTTAATACTACCGCAGGGCCCCTGGAAGACCAGTGAATGTCATCCGTAACCTAATACGGGGTATCCCATTCAAACCTCGCTGATTTCAAAGACCCAGGGGGGAAAAAAATCCACAATCCATACAATGTGAAATGCACCACATTGTAGATCATCAAAAACAATTTATTCATTTATCATCAGTACACCTCTACATGTAAACCATTTGTAGCTAGAAGAATATCGAGTCTCTACTCAATTTCTTGCCAAGTTCTTTGTAACGTTTCCTCTGTTATTGTTGCAATTCTGTTAGTGATATCGCAACGTAGGAATATCGTCCACTTTGGTCGCATACACGCGGTTCTTCATGAATCCCCACATGAAGAAATCTAGGGACGTAATGTCCGGTGAACGTGGTGACCAGGCAATGGGTTCTCCACATCCGACCCAACGATTGGGAAATTTCCTATCCAGGAACTTCCGAACAGCCGTGGAGCTCTGTCTTGTTGAAAAACGCTGTTGAGTTGCTAGTCTTGTATCTGAGGGTACACAGGCCCATTCAGTGTTTGATCCGCAAAGAGCAGCGGTCCACCAATCTTGTCGTGCATTAGCCCGCAACAGACACTTAGTTTAGGGCTATCACGAACATGTAAATGACAACGTGCGGATTTTGCGAAGCCCAAATCCGAACATCATGCCTATTACCACTTCCTGATAGATAAAAGGCTGCCGCATCTGAGAAACATCTTTCCAGGAAGCGCACATCCATATCAGTACGCTGCAGCATATCCGCAGTAAATTGTTCTCTGCATGGTTTATCGTTTGGCGTCAGATGTTGCAGAATTTGCAATTTGTCCGCACACATACGAGGACGCTGGTCAAGTACACGATGCAATGGTGATCGAGATACATAAAGTTGCCTAGATTATTGAGGAATTGACTTCCGTGGGCTTCTGAGAAACGTTGGTCTGATTTCCTCCACTCTCTCTCTCCTGAAACACCATAACGTGTTTTGTATCCCGCCTGGGAGGCGGCGCGTGGGTAAGGAACAGGAAAAGATACTAATCCCTCGGTACTGCAGATACAGTTAAGGCACCTTTACTAGCAGATAACATATGCAAACATATTACATAACTTGCTAGGTGGTGTGATGCTGAAGCGAAGTGTCCCGGCTGTCTGCACCCGATGAAATGGGGCTGAAGCAGTCGTTGAGCTCGTAGACCTCGACAACACTGGCTAGAGGGCGCTGTCGTCGGTCCCTCTCGTAGTGCCAACTTGAGAAACTACTCCGTGGCATCGTTGCTATCGATACTACAATGTGCACCACGAGAATTGTTGAGAACACCTGTTGCCAGAAACTTGCTATACCATTCCGTAATTGCTTTCACATCGGGTGGATCACATTCATACACACGACGATAATTTCTTTGCACAGTAATCGGCGATTTTGTTCCTACAAACCACACTACTGCCTGCGCGCACTGCTGTCGAGTTGCCATTCTCACTCCATGCGACAACGCTGCACTCTGGCGACGATACTTGGCCCAATATGGATTCTTTGAGATGCCCTGCAAAGTGGTGCATTTTTCATTGTCATATCTACTGTGGTTTTTCTCTCCTGGGTCCTTGAAATGAGAGACGATTGTGTGGCTTGATCTAAACTGCATAATACCTATCTTGCGTAGGTGAGGCCAAAAAGGAGTTTAAAACAAAGCATACCAAGTGGTATCTGGTGCGAAGACTGGATCTCAAAAGGGAGAGTAACACTTGAAAAGGCTTATTAAAACTAAACATAAAATACCTCCCGAGATTTTCTGTCATAAGAGATGAATTAAGAACATGAAATTAAGAGAATTCACAAGAATGAAAAATTGTTATTAGTTGAATGTACCAATTTTGCAGATACTTAGAAGACGTGATTTAAAAGCAGGTTTTGCCTCAAAGACAATCGCGCAAGCAAAATCAATAAGTGAAACAGACATGCAGGTCAGTAAACAGCGAGGAATGAATTGAAATCTTAACACAGTTTACACACCTTGGACCTAAAGGAATATTGCATAATATGCAATAACGAAGATCAGAAACACAGGAAAAAACGAGATTTAACAGAATGCAACGTAGTTTCCTCTGACCAAACCCTGGCCAGCACAGATTTCCCCATCCACTGCGGTTCCCAGTACTGCTGACAGCCGTTAACCTCCAGTCGGTGTCAACTAACGTCAAATAGTTTCACACGCTGACGTTTACTGGACCTCAAATGCCCATCAAAGCACAACATACGTCACACACACTCCTCTACTGAAGATCAAAACGAACATAATTAGTTCTTGACAACGAACGTTCCTCAAATAGATAGCCACTGCAAAAACAGTTACACGATAACTAGAGAGACAGCACTAAAGAGGATATCCTCACTTTGAAATCCACTCCTCTTGTTTAACTGATGATGGTGATAGTCTTGTGATAATCGCATTCTGCTAGGATCTTCAGATAAACCCAAATCTGTATACACGCTTACATCAAACCCATCAGAGGTTAGCGGCAGTGCTTCTGTGATCTTCCATGCAATATAACTAGTGAGAACGTATCTTTAACGTACCCAGTAATGTTCTCCGTCGGTGTGTTACTGGAGTAATAAAAGTCTTTCATACTACCAAAACTTCTCACACACACCATACCATATGCTGTATCTGACCAACAAGATCTGGAGTGTAATGTAAAACTCAGGTAGGGTACTGAGAGACGGGGAAAGTCATAAGTAACTCGGACTTGATACTGCCACACACTCGGAAGTAAGTTCACACAAAGAATGCCCGCATCTCGTGGTCGTGCGGTAGCGTTCTCGCTTCCCGCGCCCGGGTTCCCGGGTTCGATTCCCGGCGGGGTCAGGGATTTTCTCTGCCTCGTGATGGCTGGGTGTTGTGTGATGTCCTTACGTTAGTTAGGTTTATGGAATTCTAAGTTCTAGGGGACTGATGACCACAGCAGTTGAGTCCCATAGTGCTCAGAGCCATTTGAACCATTTGAACCCACACAAAGAATAATCTGTCCCCTTTTACGATACCAGTCTCCAGCCACCAAAATCCAAAACGGCTTTAATCAAAATGGAGATACAGAAATGTATAGGGATGTGCAAGCTGATGTACAGAATAAATCCTTTGCAAGCCATAAGTAACACCATAATACTCCATAGGCAAGGCCAATAATCATCAATAACCTCGGCCTAAATGCACAAATGCAAGAAGTCTTGATGTGCAAGGAAGAACATCGTTCCAGGTAAGCCCTGGCACATCAGCAGAATCAAGCCAGTGCCATTCACAAGACAGAGACTTTCAACACACCAGCACTCCTCATATACTGCAGACATCATTCCCTTGCCTCACTCCCCCTGCGGGTTCGGGGGTAAGAATAGGCCCGCGGTATTCCTGCCTGTCGTAAGAGGCGACTAAAAGGAGTCTCAAATGTTTCGGCGTTATGTGATGGTCCCCTCTCGGGTTTGACCTCCATCTTTCTAAATTATTCCGAAGAGCGAGCCAATTGGGGAAGGGCGCCTTACATGGTGCACTGTATCCGTCGTGCTTTCTCGTCGTTGCAATGGTGTCCCGCTCGTCTTCGATCTCTTGGGCGATTACCACGCTGCACTCTGCAGTGTTTCTTTTATCTGCGACGACCACCTTGGTCAGTTTTGCACCTAAGATCCAGCACGGTAGCCAGTCCGTTGTGGTGGGTCCGCCATGTACCCTCTTGGTTGTAGCCCCCTGACAACACAGGGATCGCTCTACTGATGCCTGCGCCGTTAACTCCCCACGTATGCCAAGGAGTAGATGCCCATCTCCTTGGGGCATCAGGACTCCCGGCAATGGCCGTCCTGCCAGGTGGCTATTGCTGCGGCTGGGTGGCGCCTGTGGGGAGGGCCCTTGGTCGGAGTAGGTGGCATCAGGGCGGATGACCCGCAATGAAGCGTGGTACATCATCTCTCGCTGGCGGCCAGCCGTCAGCAGTCTCTAAGCGTTCGAGGGCTCATTTTAAGGGTAATGTTTATGACCCCAAATCGTTCCCATCCCTGGCCACACCATGGGAGGAACGAAAGGCGTTGAATGAAAGTGAAACGTATTCGCCCAGATATCTTGTCTGTACCAGAGCTGATGGGGAATCTTTTATATCCGTGAAGCCTCAGTTCTTTGTTGAGCATTTAGAGGACAGGTTTGGGGAGGTGGAGGGCTTGTCAAAGTTGCGGTCCGGATCGGTGTTGATAAAAAGGGCATCCTCCGCCCAGTCGCGGGCCTTGCTCGCTTGTACTAAGCTGGGGGATGTCTCCGTCACTATCACCCCCCATAAAAGCTTAAATATGGTTCAGGGAATTATTTTTCACCGCGATCTCCTATTTCAGTCCGATGACGAGCTGCGCGCCAACTTAGAGCGACGAGGTGTACATTTCGTCCGGCGCGTTCATCGGGGTCCGAGGGACAATCGGGTTGCTACCGGTGCCTTCATCTTGGCCTTCGAGGGTGATACGTTACCGGAAAAGGTCAAGGTGATGGTCTACCGATGTGACGTCAAGCCCTATATCCCTCCCCCGATGCGGTGCTTTAAGTGCTGGAAGTTCGGTCACATGTCCTCTCGCTGTACTTCTAGCCTCACATGTCGAGATTGTGGACGCCCATCTCATCCCGATACTCCATGTGCTCCGCCTCCTGTCTGTGTCAACTGTGGAGAGCCTCATTCCCCTTGCTCGCCGGACTGTAGTGTCTTACAGAAAGAACGCAAAATCATGGAATATAAGACCGTGGACCGACTGACTTACACTGAGGCCAAGCGGAAATTTGAACGGCTACATCCCGTGCGCATGATGTCATCTTATGCCTCCACTGTCACTCCTGCTCCAGCTCCTTCAGCTGCAAGATATACAGTCAGCTCTCGGAACCAGAGGACCTCACCTGCCCCCTTGACAATCGGGGCCCCTTCTCTTGCTGTTGCTCCCACACCATCTACCTCGGGAGCAGCACCCACTAAACCATCGGGGACGCCATTCCCCCCTTCTCAGCCGGAGAAGCGTAAGTCTTCTTCGGCTTCTCTCGCTCGGAAGGGATCCCTTGGGTCACTCCCTTCCCAGGTTCCTACCAACGACACAGCAGACACCAGCCAGTGGCTGAAGCAGCCACAGGTCGCTGGTCGACGGGCTTCGCGTTCCACTTCGGTCCCAGAGACTGACTCCAATAAGCCCTCTCACCAACGGCAACCAAAGGAACAGCGAGAGAAAACGACTCTGAAGACCCGTAAGTCCAAGACACCTGCGGTGGCACCTACTCCACCGCTACATAAAAGCTCTGCATCTGAGGATGAGGTGGAGATTCTTGCGTCCGCTGAGGACCTCGATCTCGCCGATCCCTCAGACGCAATGGGTAGCACTTGCACGGGTGCTCCATCGGATGTGGCAGGTGACCCAGCGTCGTAATCTGCCTTCCCAGTCCCGTCACGCCTTTCTCCGCAATGGCTACTACCATCCTCCAGTGGAACTGCAGCGGTTTCTTCCACCATCTAGCTGAGCTCCGCCAACTTCTCAGCCTTCACCCTTTCTTCTGCATTGCTCTCCAGGAAACTTGGTTTCCTGCAATGCGAACCCCCGCCCTCCGTGGCTATCGGGGTTATTATAAGAACCGAGCAGCTTATGAAAGGGTGTCTGGTGGCGTCTGCATATATGTCCTCCACACTCTGCACAGCGAGTCTGTCCCTCTCCAGACGCCCGTAGAGGCTGTCGCTGTACGCGTGTGGACGCCACAGGCTGTTACCGTCTGCAGTCTTTACCTTCCACCGGATGGTGAGGTCTCGCAGCATGTCCTGGCTGCACTGGTCGCCCAATTGCCGCCACCTTTCTTGCTCTTGGGCGACTTCAACGCCCATAACCCTCTGTGGGGTGGGTCAGTGGCAACAGGTCGAGGCGCCATCGTTGAGGGTTTCTTGTCGCAGCTCGATCTCTCGCTGTTAAATGATGGTGCCTTCACACACTTCAGTGTGGCGCATGGCACCTACTCCGCCATTGACCTTTCAATCTGTAGCCATAGCCTCTTACCGTCTGTCCAATGGAGTGTGCATGACGACCTGTGTGGTAGTGACCACTTTCCGATCTTTTTGTCACTACCACAGCGCCACTCTTCTGG
This sequence comes from Schistocerca nitens, assembly GCF_023898315.1. Classification (NCBI taxonomy): domain Eukaryota; kingdom Metazoa; phylum Arthropoda; class Insecta; order Orthoptera; family Acrididae; genus Schistocerca; species Schistocerca nitens. Next base: position 1,072,313,211 of record NC_064615.1, on the reverse strand, counting down.
GCGCCCTAGCAGATGGGCTATGAATAAGGCTGACTGGGACTTGTTCTCCTCCACTGCCGCTTTTGAGCCTCTCTCTACTGATGACATTGATGCGGTGGTTCAATCTGTCACCACCGGCATCGTTACTGCCGCCGAATCAGCCATTCCCCGTTCCTGTGGGTCCCCTCGGCGGCGGACTGTGCCTTGGTGGTCGCCTGAGATCGCTGAAGCGATTAAAGATCGCCGGCGGGCGCTCCAGCGTCACAAGCGACATCCCTCCATCGACCACCTTATCGCCTTCAAACGGCTGCGCGCGCGGGCCCGCCTCCTTATCCGCCAAGGCAAGAAGGAGTGCTGGGAGCGGTATGTGTCCACCATTGGCCTCCATGTCACTCCATCGCAGGTCTGGGCCAAGATTCGACGCGTCTACGGCCATCGGACCCCTGCCAGCGTCCCTGCGCTCTCACTGAATGGAGCAGTTTGTACTGACTCCGACGTCATTGCAAATCGCTTAGCAGAGCATTTTGCTATGAGTTCCGCCTCTGCGAATTACCCCCAGGCCTTCCGCTCCATTAAAGAGCGGATGGAACGTCGGAGCCTTTCGTTTCGCACCAACCACCTAGAATCTTACAATGCTCCATTTGGTGAGTGGGAATTTCGCAGTGCCCTAGCTGCTTGCCCTGATACCGCTCCTGGGCCAGATGGCATCCACTGTCAGATGCTGAAACACCTTTCAGTGGACTGCCAGCGGCGCCTTCTCGATCTTTACAACCGTCTTTGGGTCGAGGGGGAGTTTCCGTCGCAATGGCGGGAAGGCGTTGTCATCCCCGTTTTGAAACCTGGAAAGAACCCTCTGGAGGTGGACAGCTACCGTCCCATTAGCCTCACCAACGTTCTTTGCAAGTTGCTTGAACGGATGGTGAGCCGGCGCTTGAATTGGGTACTGGAGTCTCGGGGCCTTCTGGCTCCGTCTCAGGGTGGGTTCCGTAAAGGCCGCTCCGCCACCGACAATCTGGTGAGCCTGGAGTCGGCCATCCGTACTGCCTTTGCCCGCCGTCAGCACCTGGTCGCTGTCTTTTTCGACATGCGGAAGGCGTACGATACGACATGGCGTCATCACATCCTTTCTACGCTTCATGGATGGGGTCTTCGGGGTCCTCTGCCGATTTTTATCCGCAATTTTCTGTCGTGTCGTCCCTTCCGCGTGCAAGTCGCGGCCTCGTATAGTTCCTCCCACGTCCAGGAGAACGGTGTGCCACAGGGTTCTGTTTTAAGTGTCTGTCTGTTTTTAATAGCCATTAACGGGCTTGCCGCGGCCGTGGGAAATTCTGTCTCCGCTTCCCTGTATGCTGACGACTTCTGCCTTTATTACAGCTCTACTGGCATTGCAGCGGTTGAACGTCAGCTACAGGGCGCTATCCGCAAGGCGCAGTCTTGGGCTGTAGCGCATGGGTTTCAGTTTTCGGCAGCCAAGACCCGCGTTATGCATTTCTGCCGGCGCCGAACGGTCCATTCTGAGCCGCAGCTTTATCTTGCCGACGAACTGCTTGCTGTGGTGGAGACCCACAGGTTTTTGGGGGTGGTTTTCGATTCCCGGTTGACTTGGCTGCCTCATATCCGGCAGCTCAAACAGGCATGTTGGCGGCATCTCAATGCTCTGCGCTGTTTGAGCCACACCCGCTGGGGCGCCGACCGCTCTACCCTGTTACGGCTCTACCAGGCGCTCATCCAGTCCCGCCTGGATTATGGGAGCCTGGCTTATGGCTCAGCATCCCCATCTGCGTTACGGGTGCTGGACCCAATTCTCCACAGCGGGATACGCCTTACCACTGGTGCTTTCCGCACCAGCCCTGTGGACAGCGTCCTAGTGGAGGCAGGTGTACCTCCACTGCGGTTCCGACGCCAACGTTTGCTGGCTGCTTATACTGCCCATGTTCTAAGCTCGCCCGGGCATCCTAACTATCGTCTCCTGTTCCCGCGATCGGTCGTCCGTCTGCCAGAACGTCGGCCCCGGTCTGGTTGTACAATAGCGGTCCGCGTCAAAGAGCTTCTCTCTGGGCTTCGGGTTTTCACTGTTCCCCCTCCTTTCCGGGCTACTTTGCATACACCCCCATGGTGTGTTCGTCGCCCTTGCCTTCGGCTCGACTTGGCACAGTGCCCGAAGGACTCAGTCCCTCCAGAGGCCTTCCGCCGCCGCTTTCATTCCATCCTGGCCACGTATCAGGGCTCTGGCATTGTTTACACCGACGGCTCGATGGTTGCTGGTCGAGTCGGTTATGCGCTAACTCTAGGGGACCATTCCGAACAACGTTCCTTGCCGGATGGCTGCAGCGTTTACACTACTGAGCTGGTCGCCATCTTTCGTGCCCTAGAGCATATCCGCTCCTGCTCAGGTGAGACCTTCGTTATCTGTAGCGATTCCCTGAGCGGTTTACGAGCTCTCGACCAGTGTTTTCCTCGTTCTCGTCTGGTGCTGGCTATCCATGAGTCTCTGCATACTCTTGCCCGTAGCGGCCGCTCTGTGGTCTTTGTGTGGACCCCCGGTCATGTCGGTATCCCGGGTAACGAACATGTTGACCGCCTGGCGAAAGAGGCCACCAGTAAGCCATCTCTGGACGTTGGCCTCCCAGAGACTGATTTGCGGGCAGTCTTCCGCCGCAAAATCTTGGCGCTATGGGACGATGAATGGCGGGAACTGACGACGCGCAATAAACTCCGTGATGTCAAGGAGACGACGGCTGTGTGGCGGTCATCCCTGCGAGCCACTCGCAGGGACTCAGTAGTTCTTTGCCGGCTCCGCATTGGCCACTCCCGGCTGACACACAGTTATTTACTGCGCCGGGAGGACCCTCCTCTATGTCGATGTGGGGATGCTTTGACAGTGGCCCACATTTTGATGGCCTGCCCCCTTTTAGCTGTGGTCAGGCAGACATTTGCGCTGCCTGATACGCTCCCTGCCCTTCTAACAGACGACTCCGCAATGGCTGACTTAGTTTTACGTTTTATTCGGGCAGGGGGATTTTATCATTTAATCTGAGTGTTTCTGTTTTATTTTATTGTTTTGTGTTGATTCTGGCCTTTGGCCTATGATTTGAAACTGATTTTTTTTTAATGTGTTTCTCAGTGGTTGACTTTTCCTTTTTTATTTCTATGGTCGGCCAACCACCGTCACACTCTGTGGTTTTAGTTCGTTTTGTCTTGTCTTTGTCTGAGTTTCTCTTGTTCTGTTTCGTCTGTGTTCTATTCTGTTCCTCGTTTTTATTCTCTGTGGGTGTTCTTTGTCTTTGGAATAAGGGACCGATGACCGTAGCAGTCTGGTCCCTTTGATCCCCCAAACCAACCAACCTTGCCTCACTGGTCTCCACCACTCCAATCCTCGTTGCTCTCCTTCGATTCCCACGGCGCCACCAGTACCGGTCAAGGAGGCTACAATTCGCAGATGTGCCACTCATCGTCCTAACAGATAATCTGTTACCATGCTGGTGTCATGTGCAAACATCGTAAACTTGCACTCTACACCATTCACAACTGCAGGCAGATCATTAATATAAATAAAATGAGGAGGGACACAGTGCAGACGGCATTTTTCCCCCAAACACTATTCCACTGATACTACTAAGAGGCTAACCAAATTCATGACATGCAATACCAGTTTCTTCTTGCCTATCTGACAGCTTCTTGGGTCAACAGAAACGCAATTTTTTAAAATGCAGTCAATAATTATATGTAATACTGGAAATAAAATGGCTGTCACCATTTACTCAGTAAGAGGTACGATCTTCCATCAAATGTTCAACAAAGGAAGAAAAGTATTTGTCAGAAACTGTGTGCTTGTCTTCAGGCAGTGCAGATCAGGATGCACAAAAAAGACTATCCATACAGCGTTTCCGAACTAGAGCACTCAGCTGCTTCCAACAAACATTAATTTCAAACCATTGCGAATGATAATGTTTTAGATGTCTACCATGAAGCATTTAGAAAAGTATCAAAAGTTCAAAGAAACTGCAGTGTATAAAACAGCTTGAAATAATTGGAAGTTTAGTCCACAGAAACAGTTACAGCAATTACAAACCCAGTAGCAAAAGGTTATTCTCCTAGTTTGTATTTGAAAATGTTATGGGAGAAGGCCAGAGTTTGCTTTAGCTCTAATAAATCTTTGCTTATGAAAGTGTTACCAGTGAGTTTTTAGCACACTTTTTCTTTGAATTCCATCACATGCATTTGAAAAAAAATTGGGGTTAAAGCAACAAATATATTACATTCCTGCTTTCTCTTTCAGCCTTTTCGTTACTGTGGTTTTTATTGCATGCTGTTAAAACTCGAACATAGAAATAATGATAATATGATATGATACTTGTTCCTGACGTATTATTTAATACGTTTTAGTCTAGTACGTGACACGGTAGTTTACAATTACTAATAAGATGCGAAGTTCAATGTCCATCGTGTTCCCTCAACTTTGTATGCAGCTACACATGAATGTATTACTACTCCTGCAGTTTTGAGCCTCCCTCTGTGACATTTGTATAGTGTATTTTCTTGTACATTTATTTTTGTGCACACGTCTGTGAATCAGTTGCGAATAGTTTGCTTTGCAGTGAATAATTGTGCATATAGAAATGTCAAGCACTCGTAGTGTAATCTGTAACACTGGTTGCCTGTTAATATTCACCTCCCACCCATTGTCTTAAGTACTACTTGTACGATTGATGTATTGTTACATTACAAAGCACTTGTTGTTTTCATAATGTGTTGTCTCACAATTGAATGTGATTATGCATAAGTCTACGGAGGGCTAGTTAGTTGATATGATAGTTTATCAACACACACATTTCCATCTCTTCATAGTGTTTAAATTACATACATAGTATTACATCTATGTTCCTTCATATTATTTAATTTTATTGGGCTTCAGTACGTGTAGTGATTCAGCTGCGTATGACATGGAAGTTTTGTGCCTTTTACATAAGTTAGCGTTTGTACATTGCCTTTTGTATTACATTTTTATGGCACGTAGACAGCAAGAATATGTATTGTCAGTCAGTTGATTTTTAAAAAAATAAGTAACACAGCTGTATTGAAAGATTTTTTTTTTTTTGGTATACATTTGTACGAATTTAGCACGTAACTATTTCACCTAATATTATGTATTATGCACATTCATGCTCTTTGTTTGTATGACCTTACACAGGTGAGATACAAGAAGTGTGAATCTCTCCGCCATTGTTTTGCTTTAGATTAGGAAAATTACGTTCACTTTTTAACACATTTTAATTATGATAATAGTTTTTCCAGTATGATGAAATGTATGAATTCTGACGATGTGAGAGTAATTCTCTCGAAAATTAAGTCGATTGAGTAATCTTACTGATTCTCGTATTCTTTTTCCATGTTACATACCATTTCTTCTGTTCTGCCGTTTACACAAACGGTAAATCACAAACTGGTTGTGTTAGAGTAACCTATCACTAGTATCAGCTGCCTGAGGAAGGAATTATTAGTTCAAGAAGCCATACTTCTGTCAGTTACATTCTACTATTGACATCATTACTGTCTTGATTTGAGTTAAATAAACATAGTGACAGTCTCATGTTACGTATTTAGTAGTATGTGTAAAATTAGTTTTTCATGTTGTTTCACGTTCTTATAACTTCAGTGACTAACATACAGTTGCAGTTTTCAAAGTAATTGAATTCGTATTCCACAAATCTATGGTAATTTCCATTTGTACTATGTCAGTCGAATTTGCTCTCTCTTAAAGGCGACTTAAGTATGTTACTTTGTCATTACTTAAGCTCTTACATTAGTGTTTGGTGCAAACATTTGCAACGGACGGTCTACAATGCTTGCAAGAACCATCTGAACATCATAAAGCTCAGTTACATGACTCAATGTGGTATTTTGTACTTCCAGTATAGATGTAATGATACTTCCAGATTAATGCACGACATTAAATTGTAGCCGGCCGAAGTGGCCGCGCGGTTCTAGCGCTGCAGTCTGGAACCGCGAGACCGCTACGGTCGCAGGTTCGAATCCTGCCTCGGGCATGGATGTGTGTGATGTCCTTAGGTTAGTTAGGTTTAACTAGTTCTAAGTTCTAGGGGACTAATGACCTCAGCAGTTGAGTCCCATAGTGCTCAGAGCCATTTGAACCATTTGAGCCATTAAATTGTAGACCATTGATACAGAAAATGTTTGTTACCCTTCATCTAACCCACAGCAAGTACTTAAGCTGCGTGTTTCATAATCTGAAAATATTTAAAATTTATTCCTCAGTTGCCTGACATGTTCACCATGGTACATGAAAGACATTCTTTGTTAACTTTAAGGATGTATATTATGCCTTCAGTTATAGGTGCTTACGTTATCGATTGACTTGTATATTGTGTTTGGTGTGTTTTTGGCGGAAGTTAGAACAGCTAACTAGTACTTGACTCTGTATGTTGTCACCAGTAGATTAGTTGTGGTTAAGAAATGATATAATGTGGTTCTGAAGTGAAAAGACAGAATCTTCATTATAAAACAATATTGTCTACAGATCTTCACATTGTTACATGCTCTTTGATTAGAATTTTATACCAAGCATGCTATTATGCATATATGGTTTCATATGCGGTCTGATAATTTTTGTGTGCCACGTCTTATGCGACATTGTCCACATAAGTAATCCATTTTTAAATTGGGACCAACAATGCAAACTGAAATCGGATTGTCATAACATCTTCGATTTCTGTAGACAGTATCAGAGTTACATATTACTTCGTGTTATGCTCTTTCCATAGATGCTTGATAATACCAAAGTAGTCTGTACTGGCCAATAGCACATTAAATAAATAACCATACAGCCTGCAACGTTTGCCTTTTTGGGATATTTGAAAGCTGTGGGCTCACATAGAACAAGTGATAATCAAACTTGATAAGCGGTAGATAAAAAAATTGTTATTCTCCATTGTACAGGGTGTTTCAAAAATGACCGGTATATTTGAAACGGCAATACAAACTAAACGAGCAGCGATAGAAATACACCGTTTGTTGCAATATGCTTGGGACAACAGTACATTTTCAGGCAGACAAACTTTCGAAATTACAGTAGTTACAATTGTCAACAACAGATGGCGCTGCGGTCTGGGAAACTCTATAGTACGATATTTTCCACATATCCACCATGCGTAGCAATAATATGGCGTAGTCTCTGAATGAAATTACCCGAAACCTTTGACAACGTGTCTGGCGGAATGGCTTCACATGCAGATGAGATGTACTGCTTCAGCTGTTCAATTGTTTCTGGATTGTGGCGGTACACCTGGTCTTTCAAGTGTCCCCACAGAAAGAAGTCACAGGGGTTCATGTCTGGCGAATAGGGAGGCCAATCCACGCCGCCTCCTGTATGTTTCGGATAGCCCAAAGCAATCACACGATCATCGAAATATTCATTCAGGAAATTAAAGACGTCGGCCGTGCGATGTGGCCGGGCACCATCTTGCATAAACCACGAGGTGTTCGCAGTGTCGTCTAAGGCAGTTTGTACCGCCACAAATTCACGAAGAATGTCCAGATAGCGTGATGCAGTAATCGTTTCGGATCTGAAAAATGGGCCAATGATTCCTTTGGAAGAAATGGCGGCCCAGATCAGTACTTTTTGAGGATGCAGGGACGATGGGACTGCAACATGGGGCTTTTCGGTTCCCCATATGCGCCAGTTCTGTTTATTGACGAAGCCGTCCAGGTAAAAATAAGCTTCGTCAGTAAACCAAATGCTGCCCACATGCATATCGCCGTCATCAATCCTGTGCACTATGTCTCTCGTGCAGCAATGGTAGCGGCGCTGAGGGGTTGCCGCGTTTGAATTTTGTATGGATAGAAGTGTAAACTCTGGCACATGAGACCATACGTGGACGTTGGCGTCATTTGGACCGCAGCTGCAACACGGCGAACGGAAACCCGACGCCGCTGTTGGATCACCTGCTGCACTAGCTGCGCGTTGCCCTCTGTGGTTGCCATACGCGGTCGCCCTACCTTTCCAGCACGTTCATCCATCACGTTCCCAGTCCGTTGAAATTTTTCAAACAGATCCTTTATTGTATCGCTTTTCGGTCCTTTGGTTACATTAAACCTCCGTTGAAAACTTTGTCTTGTTGCAACAACACTGTGTTCTTGGCGGTGGAATTCCAACACCAGAAAAATCCTCTGTTCTAAGGAATAAACCATGTTGTCTACAGCACACTTGCACGTTGTGAACAGCACATGCTTACAGCAGAAAGACGACGTACAGAATGGCGCACCCACAGACTGCGTTGTCGTCTATATCTTTCACATCACTTGCAACGCCATCTGTTGTTGAAGATTGTAACTACTGTAATTTCGAAAGTTTGTCCGCCTGAAAATGTTCTGTTGTCCCAAGCATATTGCAACAAACGGTGTATTTCTATCGCTGCTCGTTTAGTTTTTATTGCCGTTTCAAATATACCGGTCATTTTTGAAACACCCTGTAGCTACTACATGTGGGCTGTGTTAATGAGCTTGTAAATGCGATTTTTTAAACTTTGTTTATTTAGAGAAACCATCAAGTCCTATTTGAGTAACATAGCATTTTTATTAAGTTCCTATGTTTTTCTGTTTCCTCTGTTCTATAACCTATGTAATAAAAGTCAATATATTTTGTCTCGGTTGAACTCAGTCGTTACCCAAACAAGCATGGGTTACCACCATGAAAATACATTTTGTATCAAAATATTTCAACAGATGGAGACACATCACTCTAAAACGTGTCGGCTTTGTGCCAAATATGCAGTGTGTTACGGCTGTACGATGCTTGTCTAGAGATACAATCGTTGTGTAAAATACTAAGGTAGACATTCAATGTGTAACATCTCATTGCGACTATTTTAAATTCGTTATGAGGAATTTATCTTTTGTATTACGACCAGTTCAAACATCATGCTCACTAATTTCAACTATTATTAAAATTAGGGAAGTACTTCCATGTCCAGTAGATATAATCTATAGCTATGGAATAACCTGTGTGTAGTAGGTAAACATGCACAGCGTTCAATGTGTAATTGAACGTTACATGTAACAAGTGTCTGTGAAGTGTGTACATGTTGTAGAAATCACATGTATTGAATAACTGTGCATAAAAAATAAGGTTTAACAGTAACAGCACTGACAGAAAAAACGCTGTTACTACACTCAACAACCAGTGTAAGCAAGCTGTAAGTAATACTTGCAATCTAACGCTTAATATAAGAATTTTTGTTCTCTTTGTGTCAAATAGTCATAGACGATCTTTCAAAAGATAATCTCCTGACTGACTGCTCTGAAACTGCTTCCGCTTACTTGCAGACCTCTGTTTTTCTTTCCTATCGGCCTCTCTTGGCCAACTCTTGATTTTTTCGACCCCGACGGTATTAGGTTGCGAGGCCCGAGGGTGTCATTCATTCATTTCCTTCCTCTAACCTTACATTGCATGGAGCAGGATGGCCTCCATAGACGTAGCGAAGTCAGCTCTCCTAGGGGTGCAATCGTTCAGATAAAATATGGTCCTCCGAACTGAGAGTTACGTGACGAGGCCAGTAATCTATACGTGCAAGAATCCAGGCACTCGCAAGCTGGAGGACAAGCCGTGGACATAAAGGCTGACGAAGAGATGGTGAGAACAGAATAGTCATCTTGGATGTGTAGACAGCAGTGCGCCGCAGATCATTCACCCACAACTATCATTTGGGAACAATGTGGGTTGCCGTTGGGGGACGTTTCTCTGCATCAAAAGTGAAAGAAGTGAGATACGTAAACCACATAAAATGGTAACTGTTGCAGCTCTTGGAAGTATCGTCACAAAAAGAAGTGATTTGAGAGTAACGGAAACCAGTAACCCCATGTTGGAGCCATTACTACAGGGACAATCCTGGAGAGAAGCACAGCACTTGAACCCTTCACTGAGACATGAGAATAAATGAGACGGAGGTTGGTGTTCCAAAAAGCCAGTGACGTTATGCACCGGGTTGGATATTCCTGAGGGACAGAACTAAAGTAATGTTGTTGGTGGCAAATGTGAAGGGAACACCGAAGTGAAAGTGACGAAATATTGAAGGGGATCGTTACTGAAATTGAGGCACCAGTGTACTTCATCCTAAAACACGCTTCAGTACACACCCTCTCAGAAGATGCATTGCTTCAGAGTTGTCAGCTATCCCGGACCTCACAGATGTCAGCACCAATAGTCTGCATTTGTACTTAGGTGAACACTACCAGGAGAAATATGTTGCTGAAGAAGATGGTTCTGAACCTTTGTTAACGAAAGGAATACATGATGTCCTGTCAGCTTTACATGAGGCATTAAGTATCTTCACCTGCAGTCTTCAATTTGGGAAAGGTACATAAACTACCTGTAGGCCAACATCGCTCTACAAAAGTGTTCAAACTGTGACAAAGAATTTGTACCTGCCAGCCAGCCAGCCCGCTTCTCGTGTCATGTACTTCATTCACCACTGCTGCAACGTCCAGCGTAAGAGCCAAGAAACGAAGATACGAAGAGCAGTCGAGGACTACCTGTGACTACATGCTCTAAGATTCTGACTTGCTCGTACATCAGTCACTCGTAACACATCGTTGTATTGCAAAGAATCTTCAGCTGAAAGCAGTCTTAAATACCAGTGGGCTACTACTTCCGTCTGGCGTGGAAGCGGACAGCTTAGAATGAATACAGTGCGAGACGCCAGCCGTAGTGGAAGTTCCATCCCGATGTTTCATAGGTCAACCAGTGAGATGTGGTAGGACTGTGGGTGTTCCATAAAAAGTTGAAAGAACAGTGGTAGCTCTATGGGCAGCCGATCCTAAGTCGGTCTGACACGGGACTTCTATCGGAATATTTCTTGAGGGAGACAGGATAACCTGCAGAGTGGAATGTGATGCGTGGCACAAGGAACTACCACCTGCCTTCCAAGATATGTGAAGACTTTAATTCTGGATAGTCTTTTGTTGACGTCGTTCAGTGCAGTGATACAGGTTAAGAGTACGAAGAGACGTGTTACTGCGAGAGTAAATTAGGTGTCCCAATCACTTTTGTTGTTCTGTCTTCAGTGTAATACCAGGCACAGTTACCTCTGGTGTGGTGTATTGCAATAACATCAGCTGGGACCAGGAAGAGGACAAAAACGTCACACGAGCAAGGGCAGAATTAAAGAGTAAAAAAATAACACGCAATTTAGTTCCACAAGCTATTTATGGATGTGCCATTCCTGCAGCTTTGCCATTCCTTCTTTTCCCATTGATTGTATTTAACCATAAAATATTGAGTAAATAAACATACTGCATGAGCATATCTCTGCCTCTCTTCAGCAAGAATATTGCAGCAGAGCGCCTGTGGAAGACCCAGCTGCCACAGGTGACGAAATGTGTGTTCGACTAACACCGAGGCAATAGCATGACTATCTCGAGTAACTTAACTTCCGTTGAATGTAATGTGCATGTTGAAATGAATGTACTGGATAAGTTAGGTTAACTGACAGCTGTAATATAACAAAACATATGAATATTTTACGTATAATAGGTAGGCAGAATACCATGATTTTCGAATTAAATGTTCTGAAAGAAATCACAAAGGCACTATATTAGCCATTTATTTATATAGTTATAATCGCTGAACTGGTTTATTGTTTAGCTCATATTCAGTGATGACAAATACATTAAAAATAGATGTATTTTTTAGTAAAAGAAACACTAAGCTGTTAAACGTTGTTTTATTACGCTGCAGCTACATTGGTGTGGTTGTTTTTACAGGAAAATGTGTTTTCTGCAGTCTGTGCTGCACAACTTTGATTTTTATGTACACGAATTCTGGTACTACGTTTTCCATTGATATATTCGGGTGGGGGGAGGGGGGGGGGCAGTGATTGACTACATGATAGAGCTAGTGGAATAACGAGGTTTATTTAATAGATTAATTTGTTAAAGACTGTGATATGAATGTAGAGCTTCCATGTAATTTCTCCTTATAACGTGAAAATTAAGACTTGAATAAACATTGTAAAGTGCAGTTACCCACTCAATTTTTGTGATCAAAAAATGTTGTCACGAGATTTGAATCTTATCTATTGTAATGCATTCATTTATTGTGACACTGCAGTCAAGCGACTCGTTATAAAACTGCCAAGCTATACAAAATTGAAAATGAGTTGTAATTTTGTGTTCATACATAAAATACACTGATGTATACTGAGAAAACTTGTGCAACAGCTAAATTGGCTTTCTCGAAATTTTACACATGTTCATTACGGATGTCTTACTGTTGCGTGTTTGGATTCACTGAAGGTGATGTGAATGACCTTCGACTCCTCGCCACCCGAAAGAAGGTACAAAATCCACAGTTTGCTCTCGCTGTTGTCCCGTGTGTGGAGGGTGTTCCACGATTCCTAATACAGGCGCTGACGGGTTGTAGAGGGGACAGTACATTTCTGGACATGAACTCCTTACCAAAACGTCATCGATTAAGCTTGCCTGCAACAGGAATCGTGAAATACCCTGTATTTACTGATGGTCAGACTTCTGTCAAATGTTTGTATTACTGAAGCTCAATCTATGCAGCGTCCTGTATATCTAGTTTTGAAACGTCTGCTACTACGTAGCAAGTAGAATTATGTGGAATTATTACATATAAAATGACTCACAATGTTAGCATATCATTCCTCTGGTATTCCCAATGTTAATTGGGTTGTTTGGAAATTTGTTGTTCTTTGAAAGTTCGTTGTTCATATAAAATTTAACACAGACAAGAACATAACTAAACAAGTTTGGAGAGTCGTAGATTGTGAAAACTTTGTTGAGGAGAAACTTACTTGGCACTGCAATAACGAGCTTGCACTTAACAAGCTTTCCCTCAGTCTTCCTTAATGAATCTCAGTATGCAGTAATAGAAATACCTTGTTACTCTGTGATGCCCATACAATTATCTGTTCAGGTTTCATTGTAGAAATACTACCCAAGTCTGTAAAATTTGTAGCAAAGTTCTCCATATGAATTAAATCAATGGCTTCACTGCTAATGACTGAACAAAACACTTGGTTTCTTCATAGTAATATTCGCACTCAGATAACGTTCATGAACGAAGTAATGTTTTATTCAAATACTGGTTTGCAAAATACTTTCGTTCTCGTATAAAGAACAAAGAACTTTGTTACAAGTTACTACTACGTGGTATTATTTTATTTTCAACGCAAACTTATCACTGCAGTGATATTAACATGTCTGTATAATGCATCTGAAAAGGATGTGCCGCATGGAGGTCTTAAAGATGTACCAGCAAACCCTGATTGTCTAAAGGATCCTATGCATAAGATCAGCAGACTGATCGATCTGTGAATTGGTTAATGTGCTAATTGACTTGAAGCATGTAAACGAGGAAATATTCAGGAGAGGTTTGAGGTTGAGCACCAAGTTTGTTGGAAGTCGGTATGTGCTCTCATTCGCCAACACTGGATGGATGAATTCCAGGTACACCCATCGAATATATGCTGAATCGACAAGCACTCAGTTCCGCCAGTTCCTAATTGCATTATTTGTCTTGTTTCGTTGAACTTTTACTATACTGTACACTTCAAAGAGTCAATTATGGCATAATAAATTTCTTAATTTGGTCAATAACCACTCGAGATACTGATGAATTTTTGCTGTCCTTGGAAGCTGTGACTTTGGCAACATCAAACTGGTATCAGGCTCTGGGATGGATAATTAGTGACACTCTCTTAGACAGTCGCGTACGGGGACATACAAGATATAATAGCTGTTCTCGTAACTGGTATTCCATTGTAATAATCGCTGTAGCTAAAATACTTACTTGCATAACAAGAATGCAGTGTTAGATTTGCAGTATTCTCTGACTGTATAGTGACTATCACATTTTGAGTCTTAAGCTAATAATATCACTGCGCTTTTATCTGCGTTTCTTCAATGTTTTTATTACACCAGATATTGTGACTATGGATTTTGCCCCTTCAAATGTATGTATTCATATGAGAGGGTATCCCCTCTGTGGAGATGAACTACACCAGCAATGTAATAATGCCCCTGTCAGAGCACAAAAACTGTAGAGAGATTCGGTAGAAGGATGTAGAATGTTCCACGAGAAGTATTCATACTCTTCTAGAATTGGAAACAAAAACTTGGCTACAGCGGATGTGGAAAAACTGACTACAGCCCCCCCCCCCCCCCCCCCACACACACACACACACACACAAAATCGGCGATGATGACTAAGGATATATAGGCTCCTCCCACTCGCTGCAACAGTCTCCACTAGTTCCTGTCTCTACCACTGCCACTATCCCATTTCTGTTTCATAGTCATCCTCTCGGCTACTCTCCTTCAACGCAAAAAAAACTCTAATACGTTTTTCCTTAACTCACTTCCGCGCAGTCACACAATGGACTCCATGCAGCTAAAAGTTCCACTCTCCATACTAGACATGTCTCAGCAATGCAGTACCGTGGGTAGGATCAACGTTCGTTATAGCTGAACCATGAACGGTCTCGAGGCACACCTGAACCAAAGCAGTGACGTTGGGCTGTAGGAGGATTGGTTTCCTTTATGGGTCGTGGAGCTGATCTCTACTTAATATGAAACGTTCCCATTGAGAAACGCTCCCAGGTGTTCAAATTCGGAGACGCAGTTGCAGGACCGGTCTTCAACCTGCAGTAAATACTTCACCAGTGTCTTGACCGTGACTACTAGTGGTAACGAGCTACTCTGTCTTGGCTTCGTATATCAGCAGCCAAAACCTGCTAGCAGAGTTCTCCATGGCCTGGTCATTTCTTTAAATTCCTCTTCAGAGCTGCGGAACAACCAGATACCTCGTCACGCTAGATGTGCCATATTCTGCCCTTCTGCTGGGATCTCATCGAAGTTTTCTTTATAATGATCATCTCTGATCTTCTCAAGGGCAAAACTGAACCGTATAATAGAAACTCCGTTTTCTTGCCTCAGAGCCGTCAAACACAGGTGAGTCCATCTTCACGTCCCCATGCGGTTCCCTGCACCTGATTTTTACCAGGTTGATAAGGTTCTGTGGCATATTGAACTCTTACTCAACTGAACAGGCTTCCGTGGTGTACAGTCGAACTTCTTGAAATCGACAAACAAAATCTGTAGTTCCTTATTGTGTCACTCGTTTTTCAGTGAACTGTAGAGAACGAAGATCTGTTCTACTTTTAAACGCCCTGGCCGGATACCTCCCTGAGTCCACCAATTACTTAGGGTCAAGAGTTGAGTTCTTTATAGGAGGCAGCTGGGCGGGATCACTTACCTTAGACTAAGCAGGGTCACTCAACGATAATACACACATTTGTGTCACCCTCGTTTATGGGCTTGATAGATTAGAAGCGTTTCCGTTTCTGTTGGTACTTCTTCTTCGATCCTTAGAATAAGGGCCAAGATGGTCCGGACAGGTGGTGAGAAACTTGCAGAACACTAACCGGTGATAATTCTGTCTCCACCTGGGCTTTCCTCCTCAAGCTACTTGATTTGTTTTTTGATGCCACTTCATGTGGGTGGGGGGACAGTGTTGGTCAGCTGTGGTTGGCGACTGGAAACAGAACAGTACTTTGGTTTCATCATGGTTCGTTGGTTTGGGGGGATTAAAGGGACCAGAAGATGGAAGGAGTACTTTTATTTCCAACCAACCTACCTTCCATCTTCGGGCGATTTGTTGTCGTTTTTAAGGCTTTTATAATCTCTCTTTGCCTTTCGTTTCTAGCCTGTCACCCTTTACAGAAATGCTTCTAACGGTGAAGTTTTCTGTTAGTCGTGTTTACTCTGAAGTCGGTTTCTGCTTCAACAAGGATGTCCTCGACATACTTCCTCCTTGGTCTTCTCTTGTTTGGGTAGCTCTTCATACCGCCTCAAATCGTGCTTAACCGTGCACAAGATACCTCTCCAGCAACCACTTTATCATTCTTGGGTAAGGGAGTTGCACATTGAACTGGAGGAAGCCTGCCCTGATGAAACCGAATGACGAAAGGATGTAAACGGTACAAAGGGAAAAGTTTAAGTGAGGAAGGGAAATGCAAGACTGCGACAGCTTGCAGCTGGATGTTCAGGGAGAGGGTCAGACTGTGAATGCCATCGTAGATGAGCTGCATGACTCCCGCATGAGGGGGGAATGCTGGCCTTGGGGGAAGGTCAAAACAGACATTAAAGAAAGGCTAGAGGATCTGCAGAATCCAGAGCAGAGAAATGGTGGTGTGTACTGGCGAAATCGGTCATCCAGGTGAGGCTGTCAGGTAGCGACATGGTTGAGAAGGATCGTTTGATTTATTGGAGGCTTCGTGGTTGGCAGATGAAGATTCAGATATTTGTTGACTGACTGGAGGGATGTAAATAGTCTTTACGGGAGTATTCCTCCTGTTCTTTCTTGCTTGCTGGTTGTGTTGCAGGTGATTCCACTGCATGAGGCAAAAAAATTAGTGGCTTGTTGCGGAGGAGGAGGAGGGGGAGGTGGAGGTGGAGGAGACAGGGATGTTACCGTGACACTGGGGAATTTTACAACTGCGTTGCTGAATTTGAGTTCGCATGTATCTCACCATACAGCGAAGATTGAGTCGCAGATAGGCACAACAAAAACACTGTCACGTGTGTGTGTGTGTGTGTGTGTGTGTGTGTGTGTGTGTGTGTGTGTGTGTGTGTGTGTGTGGGCTATTTTTGAGGAAGGCCTTACTGGCCGAAAGCTTTATTTGTGTGAGTCTTTTTGCTGTGCCTATCTGCGACTCAGCATCTCCGCTAAATGGTGAGTGGCAAAGGAAGCTGCGGTTGACAAAGGAGTGAGACAGGTGTCGGAATCTCTCCCAACCAAGTACACGAGTACAAAATGCTAAATTCTGTGACAACAGGCTAACGTGATTCGCTGTCCATATCGCCTTCACAGCCAAGAACAGATGTATGTTCCTCTAGTCACTCATCTGGAAGAAGAAAAACACTGTATCTGTGCATTATGTATTGTTGACATCTCTCTTACCAAACAGACTGCAATGAATGTTCATTGGCAACAGGAAGGCAATCAGTTAAAGGTTATTAACACTAGAAGTACCCAACAGAATTCTGCTAGGCGTCTGTGCTACCTTCTGTCAAGATCATTCAGCTGTAAACTCAGAATTTGTGTATAAGTGATCTTTGAAAGCCCTGACTAAACAATAGAGAAACAAGTTACTGAAGAAACAATAGCACATAACAAATAATTACGACAAGAAGATGCAGAAGTGTCATAAATGTGGCAGTATTTGGCAAAAAGCTAAACATCTGTGTGAATAGTGCATGGTCACGTATGCGACATACACGTACCGCCATTTCATAAAACAAAAGTTTCTTTGTTGTCATACGTGGTGTTTCAGTTATGTAATGAAAGTGCACTAGACCGTAACAGTATCCACACTTCACGAGGGCAACGTGCGGACATGCAACATAACTTTTGGGGGTATCTGCAATGCAGTATTCTAATATTAAAAGCCACTGTGAACTATTTATCCAGTTCTTTGGCATGAGCTCTTTTATCCTACTGTGTTTTAATAACTTCATTAGAACTTTAAACTATCAGGAGTACTTTGGTGTGTGTTCCTAAATGTACACTGGAGCAGCAGGTGGTGATATCATCCTTCAGTGCAACAAAATTCAACCTTATTAGGCTCACCTTTTCGATACCCATCTCACATTGCAATTTAGCGGACAGTCTGTTAGCTTGAGGCCGGCCGCGTTGGCCGAGCGGTTCTAGGCGCAGTTTCGAATCCTGCCTTGGGCATGAATGTGTGTGTGATGTCAGGTTAGTTAGGTTTAAGTAGTTCTGAGTTCTAGGGGACTGGTGACGTCAGTCATTTGTTAGCTTGAGCACGAATATGAATTGCATAAAAGAGCATGTTTGACCTGCTGCGTGAAGGTGTGTTGTAGCTCAGTGTTTATTCTCACACACTAGCTACACTTTACAGAAAGTAGCACTGCTCTGCTTTGGAGGTTAATAAGATAACAGGACTCTTCAGCTTGGCTGAATCAGTACATACCAATAAAATAGTAGCATCATTTTTTATAAAAACCGTCAGTGCCAGTGACAAATTCTGACAGGCGCTACAAAAACATCATGATTTCAGTGGAGACTCGTAACCTGAACCCATAAGAGACTGTTGTTCGAATGCGGGTGTGAAATAAGAAACTAATGGAGTGCGTGTGCGTGTGCAGAACTGTCATGCTACCTTTCAATTCCGGCAGCGTATGGCTTTCATTTTCTAAATTGAAACCCAATACGCTGGTATTGCTCGCAACCCATGTTCTTTAAACCTCGTTCCGAACGCTCGTCCTGTTTCTCCCACGTTGAAACACGCTTCATCTGCACATTATTTTATATACTCCCGTCTTGCAAAACTTAATTTGCACGGTTTCAAAATTGTGCCTCGGCACGTTTCCCAAATTGACAACAGTTTAGAATCGTACCTGAACGTTGAATTTACGCACAATTATGCAATCTTTTGCGTAAATGATCCAGAAAATGGTAACGCCATGTGTTTTACTTCTTCTCTGCCTTCTATTTTGCTTGTGGCAAGCATAGTAAAAACGTGTTCATTTGGTCTCCTAATATGAGCTTCAACGTACCCATTTGCGAGGGATCTGTACAGTAGTACCGATTTCCTTATATATCGCATCCTTGTCCAATTAAAACTTTGCTAACCTTGGGACATATATAGATAAAAGACTCTTTTTGGTTTTCAGGATGGCAAAAATTTATCGGTGTGGTAAGATCTAATCCAGTTGGTTTCCGAAAAACACCAAGCTGTGAATTCTCTGTGCTTTTTTATACATCTAAAAAAAGTCAGGGTCCCTTCCTTTTTCAAATTCAGTACTGAACTTAATATTTCCATGGAGTGAATTCAACTTCTGGGTTAAGTGTTTCGCTTCTTTAATATTACCCGCAAAGATAATGAAAACGACCTGCACATACCTGTAACAAACAATGATTTTTTTTTCTTGACACAATCCCCTATGGGGATCAAAAAATGTGCTTTCGAGGTCATAATAAAGATGTCCGATAAAAACCCACACCGATCTGAACCCATGGTTAGACCATCATTCTGAAAGTAAGTTTTTCCTTTGAACAAGAAAATGAAGGAAAGTCCAGACGTGTGTTTTATAGAGCTGTTGAGCTTTTTCGTACACAGCGGTGACCAACATAACCAGGTAAAACACTTCTGACTAGCGAGGTATCACTGATGGTGTTCCACAAGGCTCGATCTTAGGTCCTCTATATCTTACAGTGTCACAAATTTCCAGCCAACCAGTTGAAAATTTCCTCTATATCTCACAAGGACGTGACGTATTCCCTAACGTGAAACAAGCAGAATTAGTTGCTGACGAAAGTAGTATTTGTATCACAAATACATACAATGACAAAAAACCACTCAATATTTTTAGGAATATTATTTTCCACTTCTGTTAAATGGTGTCACTCACAATTTCAGAAAACCAGCATTTCGATTCTGCATACTCAGATGTTATACGCCAATCATAAATGTAAGAGATGGTGTGGAATTAATAACTTGGGTGAAACGGCGTAATTTGTGTACGTGTTGATAAGGTACTCTGCGAAACTCGTAAAACAATGTAGTTTGTCCACGTCTGCACGTAGAATTGTCGACAAATTTTGGCAAGAGATGAAGCGCTAAGTTACCCCAGAACGTTATTCCATATGACATTCTTCTTGAGTTACCAAATATGGTATATTCTCTTTGAAAGTGTGCAGTTCAAATGGGGATTAAAGACACACAATTAAAGTACCAGAAGAGAAAAAGCTACGTTCATTACTCCGTTTAAAAGACGATACACAGTGCTGTCACCAAATATTTTGATCACTTAACCAGTGGTATACAATGCCTGACTGAAGAATAGGTTCAATTTAATAACATATCGGAGATAATTCTCCTTGAAGAATCCCATTCCGCGCTCGTAATGGCTTGATGGCCGTTTCTGCTCTGAGCCCCCCACCAGCAGTTGTTAACAGTACCCCGTGATCTCTTCCAATCATCAGCTGATGTGTTGCGATGTACAACGATACGTGCCGCTGGCTGTCACTGGGCTCAGCATAAATATGCCTACCCATCATTGTAGTCATAACACGAATCAAGTAGGACAGCCTTGCCATTCCTTTAAATTTAATGTTATACTGTGCGTTTTATACCCCTGTGTTGACACGCGTGCAACACGGAAAAATCTGGTAGAGATGGAAAAGATTCATGCACATACACGGTGGAAGATAAGTACTGAATAGTCCGTACAATCCAATACTGGATAAATATTCTTAATAAAATATGTTCCAGGTCTATAAAAAACATACATTCGCAACTTCCCTCACAGATCGAAACGGGACACCAAAATTTTCACAGCTGCGGCTATGCTTTCAAAGTCTGACTAGAGTTTCTCCACTAAGAACACACACAAGATTATTTATGGAGGAACTCCAAATAGTAAGCTATACACAATGGCAGATCAAGCTACTTGAGATCGCTGCAAGTCACTTCGTCGATTGTCGGAACATTGAGGACTGTAGTCCATGCTGTTGTTACTAGTTGGCGACTAGCATCACCGCCCGCATCTCGTGGTCGTGCGGTAGCCTTCTCGCTTCCCACGCCCGGGTTCCCGGGTTCGATTCCCGGCGGGGTCAGGGATTTTCTCTGCCTCGTGATGGCTGGGTGTTGTGTGCTGTCCTTAGGTTAGTTAGGTTTAAGTAGTTCTAAGTTCTAGGGGACTTATGACCACAGCAGTTGAGTCCCATAGTGCTCAGAGCCATTTGAACCATTTGACTAGAATCACCAACGTGGCTGCGGCGTTGGTCGTAATATTGGCACCGTTCCAATAAGGCTGGATGTGACTTTGCATTTAGTCCATGTATAGCTAGAATTTCGCTTTGAATCTAGTTGCTATTGTGACGATTTGCCCACAAGTAGTCCCGCTGTCTTCACCTTTGGAGTACGTATCCAGTTACAGCGCCATTCCACTCTCACCTGCGCTGCACCTGTTCTCCGTACCGTAGCGGAACTGTCGCAGGAAACATGGAACACACACTCCGTCATGACAAAGCGCCACACTCATTGCACAGCGAGGACGATTTGTGTGCAAGTACACTACTGGCCATTATCATCTGCATTTCTTCTTGGTGTAGCAATTTTAAACTAGTATTCAAAGGACAAATATACTAGAACTGACATGTGATTACATTTTCACGCAATTTGGGTGCATAGATCCTGAGAAATCAGTACCCAGAACAACCACCTCTGGCCGTAATAACGGCCCTGATACGCCTGGGCATTGAGTCAAACAGAGCGTGGATGGCGTGTACAGGTACAGCTGCCCATGCAGCTTCAACACGATACCACAGTTCATCAAGAGTAGTGACTGGTCAATGGTGGCTGAGCAACTGGCCCGTCACAATACACCAGACGTTTTCGATTGGTGAGAGATCTGGAGAATGTGCTGGCCAGGGCAGCAGTTGACACATTTTCTGTATCCAGAAAGGCCCGTACAGGACCTGCAACATGCGGTCGTGCATTATCCAGCTGAGATGTTGGGTTTCGCAGGGATCGAATGAATGGTAGAGCCACGGGTCGTAACACATCTGAAATGTAACGTCCACTGTTCAAAGTGCCGTCAATGCGAACAAGAGGTGACCGCGGTGAATTCACATTGGAAGCGTGTGTATGTAATCTTCATACTGGCGTATCACCCAGCCTGATGGTATGGGGTGCCATTGGTTACACGTCTCGATGTCGCCAAACACGGATGCGACCATGAAGATGCTGTAAACAGGACGTGGATTCATCCGAAACAGAGACGTTTTGCCATTCGTGCATCCAGGTTCGTCGTTGAGTACACTATCGCAGGCGCTCCTGTCTGTGATGGAGCGTTAAGGGTAACCGCAGCCATGGTCTCCGAGCTGATAGTCCATGCTGCTGAAAACGTCGTCGACCTGTTCGTGCAGATAGTTGTCTCGCAAACGCCCCCATCCGTTGACTCAGGGATCGAGACGTGGCTGCACGATCCGTTACAGCCATGCAGATAAGATGCCTGTCATCTAGACTGCTAGTGATACGAGGCCGTTGGGATCCAGCACAGCGTTCCGTATTACCTATCTGAACCCATCGATTCCATATTCTGCTAACAGTCATACGATAAACCGCATTCGCGATAGGCTACAATCCGACCTTTATCAAAGTAGGAAACGTGATGGTACGCATTTCTCCTCCTTACACGAGGCATCACAACAACGTTTCACCAGGTAACGCCGGTCAACTGCTGTTTGTGTATGAGAAATCGGCTGGAAACTTCCCTCATGTCAGCACGTTGTAGGTGTCGCCCCCGGCGCCAACCTTGTGTGAATGCTCTGAAAAGCTAATGATTTGCATATCACAGCATCTTCTTCCTGTCGGTTAAATGTCGCGTCTGTAGCAAGTCATCTTCGTGGTGTAGCAATTTTAATGGCCAGTAGTGTATAATACAAGAACATAAACACAACTCCTAAGCCGGCAGCAGTGGCCGAGCGTTTCTAGGCGCTTCAGTCCGGGACCGCACGACTGCTACGGTCGCAGGTTCGAATCCTGCCTCGGGCATTGATCTGTGTGATGTCCTTATGTTAGTTAGGTTTAAGTAGTTCTAAGTTCTAGGGGACTGATGACCTCAGATGTTAAGTCAGTGCTCAGAGCCATTTGAACCATTTTGAACAGAATTCCTATGCCTCTCACATTTTAATACGGCATTTCGTCTAGCTTCATGAACTACTAACGAGCTGCAACTTCTTGAATGAAATGTTTCTAGGGTGTTCGTAGATACGGATATTCGTGTTGTTCTGAGAGGTTGCCTCTGCTTAGTCAGTGAACTGGCATCGGTTAGGTCACTATTCAAATCTCACGGCACCCAGACAGATTTACTTTATTCATGGTCTTCCTGAATGGCGTAATTGAGATACCGGGACAGTTTCTTTGGAATGGATTTCTCCAATTTCCCTTTCTTGCTCTTGACTACATCGTCCTCCTCCTTCATCTCTAATAACGTAATCGTTACTGGGACAAAGGAAAGGAGGAAGGAAGGCAGGAGGATTAAACCCTTTCTTTGAAACCCACACTAATGTGTGTAACGAGGGCTTAGATTAGTCATGTTGCCGGGCGGGTTCGGTCTTCTGCGTTTCTGTTAGCGCTACCTCGATAGGGTTCTTGCCGACGTCCCTTCCCTCTGCAGTAGCAGATACGTGCCAGGCAGTGTAAAGCAGCGTTGATGAAACCACCACCTAATACCTGCCACATGGAGACCGCGTAACTCTAGTTGAAAGTCGGTTGCTGAATGTTCATGATTAAAAAAATCATTCTACCTGCAGAAAAGCGTTTTAAATTGGATTAATTCTACTTTTTATTCATATTGAAACACATGAAATGGCTATGATGTCCATATTTGAATGATATTTTACTATATTAAAGTTCACTCTCTGTATAACAAATAGTCAGGGCGTATTTACTAAAACTCTAACTCGAGAATAGTTGTTGGTCTGTGATTGGTAGAAAATGAAAATTATTCACTCGAAAATATGCCAAACATTCGGTGGTTTTAGTGGTCTTCTTCTTAAGAGGTGCTCGCTACAATATTCCGTACAGAGCACGCCACCCGTAGTTGTTACTACGACCATAAAGTTCACACGCTCGTATCTCTCATACTATTTAATTCAGGAACACCAAAGCTTAATTAAAATGTACGTAACTCCAGTCGCTTCAGTCACGATATGTTCGAACCGACATCAGCTCACTATTTTCTCATCTTACAGAGTATATTTAAAGAGCGATTTTACATTGTGTTATCTGTAGAAAACGATTTATTGACACAGTCAGCAAGGATTCAGAAAATACCGTTCGTGTGAAACACAACTAGCTCTTTGTACCCATGAAGTAATGAGTCCTATCGACAGGGGATGTAAAATTGAATTCCAAAACGCTTTCGACACAATTCTCACAAGTGTCTTCTAACCAAACTGCGTGTCTATGGAGTATCGCCTCAGTTGTGCGACTGGATTCCTGATTTCCTGCCAGAAAGACCACAGTTCGTAGTAATAGACGGAAAGTCATCGAGTAAAACAGAAGTAATAGCCGGCGTTGCCCCAAGGAAGTGTTATAGGCCCTCTGGTGTTCCTTATCTGTATTAACGACATAGAAGACAATCTGAGTAGCTGTCTTAGATCGTTTGCAGATGATTTCATTTACCGTCTCGTAAAGTCATCAGATGATCAAAACGACTTTCAAAATGATGTAGACAAGATATCACGTAATCTAAGTTGAGCTGATTTCTTTTAGTACTCATGTGAATAACTTCACACTTTTCTTTATTCAGGGTCAATTGCCACTTTTCGCACCATACAGATAAGTCATACAATTGTGAAGGCTGTAAATTCAGCTAAATACTTAGGAATTACAATTACAAATAACCTAAATTGGAACGATCACATAGATAATATTGTGGGTAGAGCAAACCAAAGACTGCTATTCATTGGCAGAACACTTAGAAGGTGCAACAGGTCTACCAAAGAGACTGCTTACACTACGCTTGTCCACCCGATTCTGGAGTATTGCTGTGCGGTGTAGGATCCGTATCAGGTAGGACTGACGGATGACATTGAAAAAGTTCAAAGACGGGCAGCTCGTTTTGTATTATAGTGTTACAGACATGATATGTGAATTGGAGTGGCATTAATTAAAACGAAGGCGTATTTCATTGCGACCAGATCTTCTCATGAAATTTCAATCACCAGTTTTCTCTTCCGATTGTGAAAACATTCTGTTGCTATCCACCTACATAGGGAGAAATTGTCATCACGATAAATTTTTCTGTGCGAGCCCTGATTTCTCTTATTTTAAGTGCTCGTTTTTCCCGCGTGCCGTTATACAGTGGAACGGTGGACACACAGCTTGAAGGTGGTTCATTGAACCCTCTGCCAGGCACTTTACTCTGCTATTCACAATAATCACGTATGGCTAGCGAGCCACTCTTTTCGATTTACTCTCCTATATGCCCACTCCTCTTTTCGCACGGGAACAGCTTAATTCTGATTGGCTGTGGATCTGAACGACCAATCAGAACGTTCCTTCCAGATCATTCTCGCGGCAAATCTTGGCTTATCGAATCACTAATTTGATAGTAACTAATAAAAAAACCAAGTTTAGCTGACATTAAACAAAATACAAGACTTTGAAGTGCGAAATATTCTTCAAATTGATAAATAAACATACTCCGCCTGTAACTTGCATTCTGGCTGCTTCTATACAACAGCAAGCACACACCGACATACGTCACCTGAATTGTGGTTGTACAAACGGACCGTGGAGAAGTTATGTTACAAAGTCTTATGAAAAATGAAATATTTAATTTTAACGTATGTACCACGTACACTCTCTCCATAATTTTCACGCACTCTCACGGTAAAATATAAGAAAATAATAATTTTGACCGATGTTTGTGTTACATAATGCACAGAGACTAGTTTTAAAAAGACAGTTCAAATTAATTGATTTTTTATGTACTGCTAACTTTGCTGTGGCTTCAGCTGATAATAAAAGTCAATCTATTACTTTTCCTAACATCGTTTCAAAAAACAAGCGTAAGTTTTAGGAGTTTTACGTAATTCTCTTTGTCTCCACAACTATAATAAATAAGAATCTGAAATTTTGGCAGCATCACTCCATTCATAACAAAAGGCTATGTACCACATTTGAATGAAATCGGATAAAAACTAATATGGATTATTTAGATCTGTAGAGGGTATGAAGCTTCGTATCTACTGAAAGTCACGCTATGTAGTTCTCAGGGCAGGCAGCGTCCGCCGTGCTGTGCTGTGCTGTGCTGTGCTGTGAGCAGAGCGGAAAACACAGCCGTTTAGTACGGTGACTGCAGGGTGGCTGTGTGCCTTACTGCAACGAATGTCGTCTCGTAATGACTTGCTGCGTTACAGTCAGTGGGACGCCTGCAAACTGTTGGATGTGAAATAGCTTTCCATGTAATGTTTGTAATTCTTACGTTTCGGCCTTCCGACAGTATGGAATCACCCCTCATCAACTAATGAACTGCGAAGTTTTTCGAACTTTCGTGGACTGCACAAGCCAGCAAAGCTCAATTTATGCTGGGTAGTATCAGACAAACCGTAAAATTTGCATGAAAATGTTCCCTCATTGTGCAACTTAGTTTTCCGTGGCCTGATGTGAGAGTCTGTTGGTTACAAGTTTGGTATGCAGACGTCTCATGTTTGAGGTGTACAGCGTCCGGTAACTACGGTATCAAGGGTGTAGAGCAGTCTATCCATTTGACTGGTGATCCTGCAGTCAAATGATTGAGGGCAGCCCCATAATTGTAATTAAAGCTTGCTAAACATAAAAGATCGGGGCAATCATAGTAATAATGTACGCGACACTCCAGGTGACGTATCATGATCGGTATCACAGTATCGTAGAAATCTTTCGCCACAGTTGCGCAAGAGCATGTTGGCTACGACTAGTGCTCGAAAACGTGTCCACTATCTCTTCGAAACGTGAGTACCTCATTCAATTGGCAAGATACGGCTCCTGAATGTTGGCTTTTCATGATATAAAATACCTTCACCTTGTAAGAATGTCCCATTTGCAAATTCACTAGCAGCACGAGTGACAGTAGTCTCTACTTTAGTAAGCTCAAATTTCTACGTGCGTTTGTTTGTACGCCAGTTCCTCTAACCCCACTCTGATGCGTAAGCTGGTCCATGTTCAACGAAATAGCCTCACGTTCCGACAGCCGAATTCACAACAGCAAGTTCCGTAACCGAACAACCACTCCCATCAAAAACACCGTTAACTATGTTGCAAGAATCTTCAGGGATGCCAGGAGCCTCAGCATTTGCTAATACTAGTTGAATGCAGTCTGTGCGTTGCTGTGAGATGGCGAAACTTGGTTTATGCTGAAAATTCAGTTCAGCTGATAATATGGCATGCTTGTGCACATTTTGTCCCAGCTATCTCCTCAAAAGCAAAACTGCCATCCTTTGCTGTCTAGAAAGAAGTGTTACGTATGCCGGTATGTTCAAAAAAATTTAAACTGTGACCAATAACTAAATGTACATGTTTCGTGCCTGCACATGTGGACATTGAACCACACACAACAGCAGTCCAAAATAGAAGGAAGTGCGTTAAAAATTATAGAAAATATATTTTGTTTTGGGAGGGCATGATTTCCGAAGACTACGAAACTATTGGTTTAGCCTTTAAACTACGCTTCTTGACTATTCGTCAAACATAAGGGCTTCAGACATTAGCATATCGATATCCGCATTAATAAACGACAGGATGGAACTAAGTTTTTCACTGTACAAAAACGTAGGTAGTGTGCTTGCACGTAAGCGTAATAAAACATACATCACTAGTAGATGAACACGAGATGGTATTGTCTAACATGTTAAAACATTTGGTTATCTTAAAAGGATAACATACCAGTATCACAGAAGAATCTAAGTTTACTCTGCTTACTGAATCAAGACAGTCTCTGACCTATGTACTGAACGTTTAAATATTTTTGTGTTATCTTTTTAACATATTAGTGCACTTCCTGATTCAACGTCAAACGTGGAAACGGAAGACGTTTCCCTCCAGCACCATTGATAAAAACCCAACTAACGTGATAATAATATTTGTGCCTACAGTGGTTAATGAATAAGGGGAAAAGTGGTGACCTATATACCCAGCTTCCGAAAAATGATACCGAAAGTTACTTTTTGACGATTTGTTGTGAAAACACAAAATCATTCTGTACTGATATGCACGTTGGTGATCAGTTCTGGAGCCACCTCAATGAATGTATGTAATTCTAATTCCTCAAAGATGTCCATATTGTTTCCCTTCCTCTGTGTGTCCACAATTGTCATGCTGATTTCTAATACAGTCAGCATACAGCTTTCATCTTTTAATTTAAAACCCAACGCGCTAGTGTTTATCGCATACCCATGTTCTAAACCTAGTTCTGAACTCTCGCCCTGCTTGTCCCATGTAAAAACATTCACATTACCCGCATTTTATTTTATATACTCCCGTCTTCCGCGTTATGCCTCGCCAAATAATTTGCTGTGCGGGCTCACTTAGTTCCACTTTAAATCCATAACTTTTCCACCTTATGTTTTACATCTCGTTCACTGCACGATAAGATTTTGCAAGTTAATTCTTGAGTACATTGGTATCACTTCACTATTCCAACACGTGTTGTTGAACAAGGTTTACATTTGATTTTTCTTTTTCAAATGATTCAAATGGCTCTAGACACTATGGGATTTGCATTGGTTAAGTACAAATTCGCAATTAGGCGGAAATGTTCCACTGTGGACATTTCAGAGTTCGTATTGAGTTACGTAAGATAAAACTCTACAGATCTTCGTAAAAAATAATCATTACCGCAATGCACTGTTAAGTCATCAAATAGAACGAAATTATACAGGCACATTATAACCACACACAAGAAGGAGCAAACCGATTTTTCCCGTATTTGGTCTCAGCAAATGAAACGACCTATGCTATGAGCTTGTAAGGCTGTTGCTTTAATTTGTTCTGAAAGCGGTGCTGATATTCAAGACCATAAAAGTGGGTTAAAAGCTGTGAGCTATGTGAGGAAGTTAACCTTGCATTACTGCGCAACTGTTTCGCCAGGTATCCAGTCTAGCTTACCAAATTCCCAACCAGACTAACATTAATTATAATCTTTTAGTATTCATCTTACGATAACCGGTGATATATTTATATAAAAAGACAATTTGATCAATGTTAAAATAAATGTCCAAATATAAACTGATTTATTTCTTTTTATTTATTGTTCCGTTAAAATTTCAGCATATTAAACTTGATACATAACTAAACTGGTGCCTTATTTAGGATTGTGAAAATGTGAGTTTGTAATCTTACAGAACATATCAAATATGGAGCCAAGATTGGGAGACTGCATACAACACTGCATTCATAAAACAACACATGAAGAACGTTGAAACATATACAAGAGGAAATTAACCACAACCAACCGATTCAGTTTTCACCCAAAGAAGTTACGTTCGTAGCGCAATCCTGTCCGTCATGAAATTACCACACACTGGTATACTAAATTCATACTAACTCTGTAAAATCTTCCCGAAAAGAATAGCTGAGGGCTACTTTGATTAGTACACTAGGTGCTTCACGTGGTCAACTTGGCTTACACAAAGAGTGTAACTCCACAATAATTTTGATAATTAAAATAAATTACATCGAAACGCAATTTACGAAAGAAAAACCTCGAACTGGTTACTATCGTCTTGCTATTAACCTGGTGGGTCAAACAATTGTATAAGCACGTGGTACTAGTCTCACAAAGTACACCCCACGTGGGCTGAACATAAAGAAAAGTTGCTATTTTGAAAAATATTGACAAGACGAGACGTTATAATCTCACGCACATTCGCATTTAAGATTGCTGATCTTGGAGTTAGAGATCATTCACACGTGGTTCCACTTTACTCACAAAGTAGTAACAAAGCAACTACTGGAAGATATTCTAAACTTCGCACTCGAATTACACTGCGTTGCAATTTAAGATCACATTAGATATATTAGATCTAAACCTGAAATAAAGGTGATTAAATTTTCAGTTAGGGTGAACTTAAGAAATCCATTGACCTACGGACTTACCAGAGACGTGCTCTGCTGGAAATCTTACCACTTCAGACGCTCGCCGCGGACCCACTGCCTGGGCCCCTACCGAGGGTGCTTAACAGATACAAACGGAAGTGACCAGAGAGGCAGATTCCTACACCAACATGACAAGGGATGGACAGGACCATACTAAGAATAGAAACCTCTCTGCTTTTAGAAAGCGTAGCTACCTGTTCCGACGTTGGTCCTACTGTTCTCTAGCAGACAGGCTTGTCTGCTACCATCAAGCATGCAACTAGAAATACAATTGCTCATTCATCCTCTCACACAGAAGGGAAGTGGGATGACAGTATCTTATCATATACAGTATTTAAAAGAAAGCTGATGTATGTTCCGTATGAGACTGTGAAACATGAATTACATATAAACTGTGTTTTAAAGTGTAGTAGCGCGACAGATCGTTCTTGTTTATGTGTAAAAGTAACACGTTCCACTGTTCAGACTCCTCCCAGATAGTCAGAAACACCACAGTAATTTTAGAAGAGGAATTTATGCCGTAAATGACAACAGATTTAAGAAATTAACATGAAAGGAATCCAACAGAGACCTTTCAAGCTAATGGTGAGATACCAAGCCAAACACCTTCTGTAGCAAGTCCCTGAAATCAAGCTGACGAAGCGCCTTGCTGAAACATTCTCTATTGTAAACAGAGCTGCAAATACCTGAAAAAGTTACTTTGCAGTGGACACAAATATAAAAAAGTGCAGGATTGGGTCATTAAACTTAGCTATATCACGGTGTATTAACCTGTTGGCGTGGGTCATGCATGACGTCGCCATGGCGTCAAGGTTACTCGGTAAGAATGCTCTTAATGGGCCATTGGCGGAGTCTTTCGTTGTTTCTGGGAGATAAAAGGCCCACGTTCGTGACACCACCCCGTCGCGTTAAATAATTCGACCAACCTACGCAGGTGAAATTCTTCTGACTAGCGAGGTATCAGGCTTAATAGTGGATCCTGTGTTTAGCACAAGGACATGACGTCCTGCATGATGTACAGTCGTGGACAAAACAAGCGAGACCCCTCGCCTTTTCGTTACACTGATTTGCACAGCTACCAACATACTATGACAAAGTTCGGATAGTTCGTCAATTTCACGCCTGTGAAGACTAATATAGTCATACACATGACTATAAACAATGCTGATTAGTGCGTTAAAAACATGTAAATGTAAGATATAAATGAAAGAAGAAACGCTAATTAGAATGAACCGTACTAATAAAAATGAATTTCAACTTATGTTATTACGATAACTGCTATAGTAACACAAACTACGCCAGGTCGTTACGAATTAGCAAAATACTATGCGCATTCGGCTGCGAATCGGTCTGTGTCAACGTTCAGACCAGTGACACTGCTTTACCGTTGCTGATCTACCATGAAAGTGTGCAAATTTAGGAATGCGTGAGGATTCATAACGAAATTCAGTTAAAAATCATTCAGTGCCACAGGTAAGTCAATTCGATTATTGATAGAAGCGGAAAAAGTAGGCAGTATGAAATTCTACAATAGTTTCATATTGACATCCACAATACAGAATAAAGGTAGCAATAAAACGTATTGGGGGAGCAAGAATTTCTTAAAATTCCTTTGCTGATGGTCTATCCGCCTCCATCGAGATTAAAACCGAAAACAAACTAGAACTCCTTTGCAATAGCAAACACCTTTCACTACGCTAGCAGACAACCCATGCAAACAGCCCTCTATTATTACCCCAGACATGAATAAGCCGGCAATTTCGCAATGAAAATGGCAAAATGATCTGCAGTTTCTGTTGCATAGAGCATTCAGAACTCATAAGCGGTGACAAAAACATGAATTTTCTACCTTTATTTTGTTACTTAGATAAACACCCAGAATGCTTGTCACATAATGTTATTAGGATAAACAACTTTTACTTCTTTTAAGGCAACCCTCTACAGCTAAAATTCACGGAGTGTCCTTCAGGTTTCTAGGCGCGCAGTCCAGAACCGCGCGAGTGCTACGGTCGCAGGTTCGAATCCTGCCTCGGGCATGGATGTGTGTGATGTCCTTAGGTTAGTTAGGTTTAACTAGTTCCAAGTTCTAGGGGACTAATGACCACAGCTGTTAAGTCCCATTTGTGCTCAGAGCCATTTTTTGTCCTTCAGGTTGCCTCAGATATTTCAGAAATGTTTCTTGCGTTAGGCCTGCCGTATATGCAAAACGTAAACATTTCATTTCATGTGATATTTATCAGGATTAGGCATGACAAGAGCGAACCAATCCATTCTGAGAAAAATTACAAAGTTACTCCACTATATGACACGGGGATGGCCGTGCGATCTCTTGTTCATGCCATCGATTTCCGTCGTTCACATACTTGGCCATTGCGTTGTGGCTGCAGTCGTGGAGGGAGCAGACTGTTTCCTACTAGAACTGTTTTCGCAGCAGATATTAACCGCGACGAATCATTCAGTCAACGCTAAATGACGCATCTGGCTGAGGGAGACAAGGGCGCTAAAATAGCACTCCATGCAGAGGGATTTTCAAATGGCTATATAGCAAGAACTGTGAGCCTTTCGTCTAATCCACCTGGCTATAGTCGACATGTGAAGAGTGTGGTAACCTCAATGGAAGGCCTCATGGCAGTCGCAGCAAACCAGCAGCAGCTGAGGATCGGCAGATACGCCGTTTCAGTGGATATCACCCATTTGTGCAGACTTTGGGCCTGAATGTTAGCAGTAAGACCGTCACTCGTCGTCTAAGGGAAGGTGGACTGAGAGCAAGAAGCGCTGCTGTGAAAGAGACATTGAGTTTCCCGCAGAGGAGCTCGCCTTGCTTTCTGCTGCTGAAAATGTCGACAAACCTCTCCAGTTTTGGAGGCGAGTGATTTTTCACGGACGAAAAAGTTTTCTCTACGGCATCAACCGGAAAAGGACTTGTTTACCGCCCAAAAGGTGCTAGGTATAATCCAAAAATATATTTACAGTTGTCGAAGGAGTGGCAGGGAGTCGGTAACGGTATGGGCATGGATATCGGCCGAAGGATGTGGGCTCCTGTGGGAAGTGGAAGGAAGACTCGATGCGCCCAATTCCATATCAGTTCTGGAGAACGTGATGTTGCCTGCTGTGACAGCAAGATTTGGCGATGATCAGATCACGTTCCAACAAGATCGCTCGCCTATTCATGTGGCACGTGTGGTTAAGAGGTGGTTCGACGACCATAGAAGTATTACTGTAATGGAATGGCCACCTAAAGGAGTTGATATGAATTCCATTGAGAACATTTGGGCAGAAATTGTCAGAGTAATACGGGAAAACTGACAGCACCATGGACTCGCCGACAGCTTTCTGTTGTGATTCATGACGCTTGGAATGAGTTACTTGAATCTCCTAGTTATGTGGCTAGAGTTGTGGGCTCAATGCCCGACAGACTTGGAGCTGTTGTGGAAGCCGGAGGAGGCTATACACGATACTAAGCAGCATCAGCAATCAGCAGAGGTGTTTTTTTTTTTCCTTCAGCCCTTGAACATCTGTCGCAGCTGATTGGTTAATTTTCTGTTTGCTGCGTTTCCTTAAAATTATATAAAATATACGTCTGTAAGTGGGATCTGGACAAACAAATTAATTCACAACAAATATGTGATACTTAATTTACTCTCGTTATATAGTTATGCCGTCTCTAAACAATACATGACACACGTGTACATGCGAGAAGGGTAAAAAGCAATTCAGCACAAATGAAAAATATTGAGGAGAAGCTCGCCGATGAAGGCGTAATTGGAGAGCGAAGGTTGGGCTAGAAGGGGAGGTAAGGAGGCCCGAAAAAGAAGAGAAAAATGAAATACCCAATAGACTTGGAGTGGTCGTCGCAGCAGAGGGTGGTTGGTATATGCAATTCGGAGCAACAGTAGAAGAATACTTTTATTTACTGATTTTTGAGGCTTTATTTTGTGTTGGCTGAACAGTGCTGCTTCATGAGACCCCCTGTTTGACCACATGTGGCTAAACATCCGAGGTGCAAAAGATTTTGAGAGGTGCCTACTCTGGAACAGTAACTTATTTTAGACAAGATAATGAGTTTTAGTTCATATCATTCTAACCATTCACAGTGTACTTTGAGATTCTGATCTATGATTTCATTTTATTATCACGCTTTTCTTCAGTGAAAGTGAATAGTAGTGAGATTCAAGATATAAAGAGTAACTGGGAGTTTTTAATTTGTGTAATAGCGTAATTAACAGTTAATATTTTAAACAAATTCGTAATTATAGGACATATTAAAAAGCAAGTCAAAAATGGCATTGTGGAAAGATCAGGTTGGTCTCTAAAGGCCGACGACGGTGAAATACACTCCTGGAAATGGAAAAAAGAACACATTGACACCGGTGTGTCAGACCCACCATATTTGCTCCGGACACTGCGAGAGGGCTGTACAAGCAATGATCACACGCACGGCACAGCGGACACACCAGGAACCGCGGTGTTGGCCGTCGAATGGCGCTAGCTGCGCAGCATTTGTGCACCGCCGCCGTCAGTGTCAGCCAGTTTGCCGTGGCATACGGAGCTCCATCGCAGCCTTTAACACTGGTAGCATGCCGCGACAGCGTGGACGTGAACCGTATGTGCAGTTGACGGACTTTGAGCGAGGGCGTATAGTGGGCATGCGGGAGGCCGGGTGGACGTACCGCCGAATTGCTCAACACGTGGGGCGTGAGGTCTCCACAGTACATCGATGTTGTCGCCAGTGGTCGGCGGAAGGTGCACGTGCCCGTCGACCTGGGACCGGACCGCAGCGACGCACGGATGCACGCCAAGACCGTAGGATCCTACGCAGTGCCGTAGGGGACCGCACCGCCACTTCCCAGCAAATTAGGGACACTGTTGCTCCTGGGGTATCGGCGAGGAC
This sequence comes from Schistocerca nitens, assembly GCF_023898315.1. Classification (NCBI taxonomy): domain Eukaryota; kingdom Metazoa; phylum Arthropoda; class Insecta; order Orthoptera; family Acrididae; genus Schistocerca; species Schistocerca nitens. Next base: position 1,072,278,624 of record NC_064615.1, on the reverse strand, counting down.
CATTCGCAACCGTCTCCATGAAGCTGGGCTACGGTCCCGCACACCGTTAGGCCGTCTTCCGCTCACGCCCCAACATCGTGCAGCCCGCCTCCAGTGGTGTCGCGACAGGCGTGAATGGAGGGACGAATGGAGACGTGTCGTCTTCAGCGATGAGAGTCGCTTCTGCCTTGGTGCCAATGATGGTCGTATGCGTGTTTGGCGCCGTGCAGGTGAGCGCCACAATCAGGACTGCATACGACCGAGGCACACAGGGCCAACACGCGGCATCATGGTGTGGGGAGCGATCTCCTACACTGGCCGTACACCACTGGTGATCGTCGAGGGGACACTGAATAGTGCACGGTACATCCAAACCGTCATCGAACCCATCGTTCTACCATTCCTAGACCGGCAAGGGAACTTGCTGTTCCAACAGGACAATGCACGTCCGCATGTATCCCGTGCCACCCAACGTGCTCTAGAAGGTGTAAGTCAACTACCCTGGCCAGCAAGATCTCCGGATCTGTCCCCCATTGAGCATGTTTGGGACTGGATGAAGCGTCGTCTCACGCGGTCTGCACGTCCAGCACGAACGCTGGTCCAACTGAGGCGCCAGGTGTAAATGGCATGGCAAGCCGTTCCACAGGACTACATCCAGCATCTCTACGATCGTCTCCATGGGAGAATAGCAGCCTGCATTGCTGCGAAAGGTGGATATACACTGTACTAGTGCCGACATTGTGCATGCTCTGTTGCCTGTGTCTATGTGCCTGTGGTTCTGTCAGTGTGATCATGTGATGTATCTGACCCCAGGAATGTGTCAATAAAGTTTCCCCTTCCTGGGACAATGAATTCACGGTGTTCTTATTTCAATTTCCAGGAGTGTTGTTTCGTATTTGCTATGGGTAACAACTATTGTTGATGGTGAGATGCCATAATCGATATGCCACTATTCTGTAATTATATTTCTGAAGTTTATCGGCGATCCTAGGACTGAAACCGATACTCTGGTTTACGTAAAGAATTTAACCTTTAAAATTCACGTAGCAACGCAGAATATTTATAAGCAGTATATAGATCAGGAACCTAATCGCACTGCCATTAATTTTATTCTCACTGATGACATAGTAAATAACAAGAGGAAATTTTCTGTCTCAATAATAGCGAATAAGTGCTTTCACTGACTCCTTCATGCCTACGAATTCTCCGTCGGACAATATTTGAAATTATGACTAGCAAGGTAAAACATTTTTCCACAAATTGTCAGATTGGAAGTCTAAGACCATTTACATAAATTACGATGACAACAAACGTTTTTCAAGTAGACTTATCACTGTGTGCATCACCAGAAGTGAATAAGTTTTTAGTAACACCAGACGATATTAAGAGCTAGCCAGCGCGGGTTAGCCGTGCGTTCAACGGCGTCATATCGCGGCCCGCGCGGCTGCTTGCGCCGTCAGTTCTAATCCTTCCCCGGGCATCCATGTGTGTGATGTCCATAGTTTAGGTAGGTTTAAGTAGTTCTAGGTCTAGGGGACTGATGGCTCTAAGAACTATGCGACTATACGACTAAACGGCTTAGGTCATGTTTTGACCTTTCGCGTAAATTCTCTTTTCATAAACGGCCGTATCTTTAAACTGCGTTGACATAGCTCACTTTTTTTACATCAATATGGGACCGTATGCCACAGGATGTGCGATACATTTCCGCTTATTATGTCTACCCGTACTCGAGGTAAATGAGTTGTAAGGATTGGGTAGACAGATAGACGGACAAGAAAGTGAGACTAGTAGGATTCCAAGGACATTTATCGTAGCTACGCTTTCGATCCAGAGCACGTTTACAGGAAAGCAAATAAAATCCATTTGCCTATAGATGTGGTAATTCAGATCCCAGTATTAATGGCACCGCGTTTTTGAAGTGCGGGCATTCCCATTGCTAGCTAGCTTAAGAAACACTTTGGCTGAACGTTTTCTGGCTGTGGCGAGTCTAATGGAGAATTCGAAACACTGTAGAATACGTTTGGCAGCTATGTCGCCGTTTATTTCCTCGGGTTGTGCAGAATTATCCTACTAAATTTACTCGCTAATAACGGTATTTTGTTATTTCGGTAAACATCCCGAATGACTGTCACATAAGCGGTGACATAAAGGTAGAAAACTCATGTTTTTGATTCCAGAATGCTCTGTGCAACAGAAATTGCAGATCATTTTGCCATTTTCATTGCGAAATTGGCGGCTTAGTCATGTCTGAGGTAATAATAGAGGGCTGTTTGCCTGGGTTGTCTGCTAGCTGAGTGAACGGTGTTTGCTACTGCAATGGAGGTCTGGTTTGTTTTCGGTTCTTATCTCGATGGAGTCAGATAGACTATCAGTAAAGCAATTTTAAAAAATTCTTGCTCCCCCAATACTTTTTATTGCTTCCTTTATTCCGTACCGGTGCCTCTAAGGCGCTGCAGTCATGGACTGTGCGGCTGGTCCCGGCGGAGGTTCGAGTCCTCCCTCGGGCATGGGTGTGTGTGTTTGTCCTTAGGATAATTTAGGTTAAGTAGTGTGTAAGCTTAGGGACTGATGACATTAGCAGTTATGTCCCATAAGATTTCACACACATTTGAACATTTTTTGTACCGGTGCCCTGTGGATGTCAATATGAAACTCCTCTAGAATTTCATACTTGTTACTGCCTACTTTTCCGCTTCTATCAATAATCGAATTGACTTACCTGTGGCACTGAATGATTTTAACTGAATTTCGTTATGAATCCTCACGCATTCCTAAATTTGCACACTTTCATGGTAGATCAGCAACGGTAATGCAGTGTGACTGGTCTGAACGTAGACACAGACCGTTTCGTGGCCGAATGCGCATAATATTTTGTTAATTCGTAACGGTCTTGGGTACTTTGTTTAACTAAAATAGTTATCGAGATAACATAAGCTGAAATTCATTTTTATTAGTACAGTTCATACTAGTTAGCGTTTCTTCTTCCATTTATATCTTATATTTGCGTGTTGTGTTTAACAGACTAATTAGAATTAATATAGTATTACACATGATTCAAAAACTATCCGAACTTTGTCAAACTGTTTTCAGTTTCACGCCTGTGCATAGCATGTTGGTAGCACCTCGTCGCCTTGCATGTTGTGCTGTGTAGCAGACTTTAAAGCTTTGCGGATCAGCATAACGCAAAGGCGAGGGGTCTCGCCCGTTTTGTCCACAACTGTACATCAGGCAGAATTAGTTGCTGATGAACGTTGCATTGGTATCACACGTACGTACAATCAGATAAGTGGAAAATAGTGTTCCTATTGAGTGGTCTTCTGTGAATGGTGTCGCTCTCAATTTCAGAAAGGCAACATTTCAGTTCGGCGTATGCAAAGGTTATACACCAATCACAAATATAACAGGTGGTGAGGAATTAATAAATGGGATGGAAACGTCGAAATTTGTGACCGTGTTGATAAATTCCTCTACGAAACACTTCTGAACTCGTAAAACAACAGTTTATATGCTTTCATTGAATGTCATAGGGAGTAACGTCGTGGGTAGCTCAGCCTCGGGAAGAAAGTCTGTTCCTTTTTTGGTGCAGCGGATATACAAAGATGCGGAGTAACGAACATCATTTTTTCTTCTGATATTAAGGATGTCTTCCACTTAAAAAAGGTGCACAGTGCTGCCAGCAAAATTTTTCAACGCTTACCAAGTGGTATATGATGCCTGACAAAAGGCTAGGTTAAATTTACGAAACATACTGAAAAAGTTTCTCTTTTACAAACCCTTTTCCGCGCTCTGAGCCGTTTCTACCCTCAGCTTCCACCAGCAGTTGTTCAAAGTACCTCATGCGCTGTAACAGTCTTGAGCTGATACGCTGTGATGGACAAGGCTACGTTGCGCTGGTTCCTGCAGCGCTCAGCATAAAAATGGCAATGCATCAATGCAGTGATATCATAAGCCAGTCTAATAGGAATGACAAATTTCCGGTTACAGTGTGCATTTGATACCTCTGTCCTGACATACAAGGTATATGGGAAAACTGGTAGGGCAATGACGAAGATCGCAATGTACAACCTATTCAGGACTTCCAAACTTCCGCCATGTCTGTGCAGCAATTTTGGATCAGTATCCTTACTGAAGTGTGGATTTTTTAGAACTGGTACACATTGGCAAGTTTCCTCGCAGATCGAAATTGGACACTGAGATATTCACAGCTGCAGCTATTCTTACCCACTCTGAGAAGCGTTTCTCCACTAAAAACACAAAAGATCATTTATGAGGGGACTTCAAATAATAAGTTGTACATTGTGGCAGGCCAAGCAACCTGACATCGCTGCAGCTCAGCTCACCGATTGGCTGAACATTGACCACAGACGACAGTGTTGATGACGTTAGTTCCAGATCGGCGTCACTCACGTTTCTGCGCCATTGGTCACAATATTGTCACCGTTCCACTAAGGCTGGATGTGACACTGCATTTAGTGCATATACAGCCAGAATTTCACGTTGTATCTGGTTGCTATTGGGACGATTTGCCTTCACCTATGGAGTGCGTCTCCTGTTACGGTGTCACTTCACTCCAGCCCTGCAGTGCACCTGTTAACCGTACCGCAGCATAACTGTCTCTGCAGGAAACAAGGAATACACACTTTTGTGACAATGCGCCAGTCCCGTTGCGCAGTGGCCTCGGCAAGGACGATGTGTGTGCAAGTACGAGGGCAGTTCAATAAGTAATGCAACACAATTTTTTTCTCGGCCAATTTTGGTTGAAAAACCCGGAAATTTCTTGTGGAATATTTTCAAACATTCCCGCTTCGTCTCGTGTAGTTTCATTGACTTCCGACAGGTGGCAGCGCTGTACGGAGCTGTTAAAATGGCGTCTGTAACGGATGTGCGTTGCAAACAACGAGCAGTGATCGAGTTTCTTTTGGCGGAAAACCAGGGCATCTCAGATATTCATAGGCGCTTGCAGAATGTCTACGGTGATCTGGCAGTGGACAAAAGCACGGTGAGTCTTTGGGCAAAGCGTGTGTCATCATCGCCGCAAGGTCAAGCAAGACTGTCTGATCTCCCGCGTGCGGGCCGGCCGCGCACAGCTGTGACTCCTGCTATGGCGGAGCGTGCGAACACACTCGTTCGAGATGATCGACGGATCACCATCAAACAACTCAGTGCTCAACTTGACATCTCTGTTGGTAGTGCTGTCACAATTGTTCACCAGTTGGGATATTCAAAGGTTTGTTCCCGCTGGGTCCCTCGTTGTCTAACCGAACACCATAAAGAGCAAAGGAGAACCATCTGTGCGGAATTGCTTGCTCGTCATGTGGCTGAGGGTGACAATTTCTTGTCAAAGATTGTTACAGGCGATGAAACATGGGTTCATCAATTCGAACCTGAAACAAAACGGCAATCAATGGAGTGGCGCCACACCCACTCCCCTACCAAGAAAAAGTTTACCGGCTGAGGGTATGGCTTTAAAGTCATGGTTACAGTCTTCTGGGACGCTGAAGGGGTTATTCTGTTCGATGTCCTTCCCCATGGTCAAACGGTCAACTCTGAAGTGTATTGTGCTACTCTTCAGAAATTGAAGAAACGACTTCAGCGTGTTCGTAGGCACAAAAATCAGAACGAACTTCTCCTTCTTCATGACAACGCAAGACCTCACACAAGTCTTCGCACCTGAGAGGAGCTCACAAAACTTCAGTGGACTGTTCTTCCTCATGCACCCTACAGCCCCGATCTCGCACCGTCGGATTTCCATGTTTGGCCCAATGAAGGACGCAATCCGTGGGACGCACTACGCGGATGATGAAGAAGTTATTGATGCAGTACGACGTTGGCTCCGACATCGACCAGTGGAATGGTACCGTGCAGTCATACGGGCCCTCATTTCAAGGTGGCGTAAGGCCGTAGCATTGAATGGAGATTACGTTGAAAAATAGTGTTGTGTAGCTAAAAGATTGGGGACTAACCTGGTGTATTTCAATGCTGAATAAAACAACCCCTGTTTCAGAAAAAAAATGTGTTGCATTACTTATTGAACTGCCCTCGTATAATACGAGAACATAAACAGAATTCCTAAAGAGGGTCACTGTGCCGTGCACATTTTAATAATGCGTTTCTTGTAGCTTGTCAAATTGTTAACGAGCTGCAACTTCTTGAATGAAATGTTTACACAGCTGAGAATCTTCCCCCTCCTTCCTAATTCCATCTATTGTCCACATCAGTCTTTTATGAAGATTTGAGAGGAGCGAAGATTACAATGGACCTTCTAGATTCCTTGGTATTGTCGCGTAGAGTTGGCTCCACTTCTTCTTGTCTAGGGGTCCGATTCTCGAAGCTGTTGCCTTGATCCAAACAAGTTGGAGGGTTTGTTGTTGCAGAATTTTTATTTTTACTTAAATCTGTTTTCCCACACTTCAGTATGTCGTACAGTCTTTGTGATTTCGGCTTTGCTAATGAGAGAAATCAAGTGTTAGCACAAAATACATCAGAGGCACGCTTAAGACTCTTAACACTCTTCGGAAATACCGTATTCCAAAGGCATCAGATGAATTCGCAGTAACGAATAATGACCACCCTCAGCTGTAGAATGGATTGACGACAGTGAAGCCTGGGTCCGGACGTGAATCGTGCACGAATAGCCGAAGTGTACGGCGACCACTCGCGATAAGCGGGAAATTAGGTTCGAGTCCCGCTCCGGCAGAAATTTTGACTGTCTTCATTCCATTCTGCAGCTGGTGGTGGTCATTATTCGCAACTGCGAATTCATCTTATGTTTCGTAACGGCTGTGGTCGCTGCAGTGCATAGTCATCAGAATAACACAGGCACTGCAATATCGTCATATTCCAAAGTGTCTACAATTTTTCTTAACAAATTAATTTTTACTAGTTTGTTCCATTCTTATTTTCGATTATTATTTCGTAAATGAATCCAGAAATAAACATAGATACCAATACAGTATTGTATAATTTATAATTAATTAATAATACCAATTTTAACTTATAATTGGAAACTGAATGTAACATGAAGATTAAAACGCTTCACAAAGTAACTCATTTTCATAAATTTTAGCTTGAATTATAATCTACTGTGTATAAAATCACACGAAAGTTTTCAGAAAAGCGACTCAAATAATATTGAACTGTCCAAAATTCCAAAAATTGTACTAATATAGACAAATACTGTTGAGGAAAAGTAATACCAGAGGAGGATATCCCGTGACAGTCGTTGTAGGATGTGGTTCTTAGTGTTGTGCTGAGAAGTGGCCCCTGCTCAGTCAATGAACTCTCATTCGGTAGGACACTACTCAGATCTTTTGCAGCCCTTCAGATTTACCTTCCATGGTTTCCCCTAAATTGGGTAATGTAGATCCTGGGATTGTTTCTTTGTAGGCCTAATGGATTTAGCCAGTTTCCTTCCTTATTATTCCCAAAATCGTCGTTTTGCAGCATCTCTAAACCCTTGTGTCCCGATAACGAGTAAGTTATTAATGTTTCTTCCTTCCATCCTCCCTCCCGTGAGTTTGTATGTGTATAAAAACAGCATAGATGAGTCAGAGGGACGCCTGCAAAGTGATTGGTGTGAAATAGCTTACCCTGTAAGCTTTGTAATCCTTCTGTTACAGTCTTAAGACTGTACGCTGTTGATAACGAGGCATTTTCAAAATTTCTCCCACATCTCATTCTACCTAGCTCATATTCAGCTTGGCTGGAGAGCAAACCGTAGAGGTTGTAGCAAACTCTACCCTCATTTTGACACTTAATTTTCCTTGGGCTAATGTATACGTCTGTTCATTAAAAACTTGGCTCATAGTTGTATCACGTTGGAGCTTTATAATGTCCGCTATATGCTTTGATCTGGTAGTCACCATCGAGTCCACTACACTGGTGATCCTGTGGTCAAATGGTCCAGGGAAACCGCGTAATGCGAATTACAGATTACCACATCTAAAAGATCAGGGAAATCACAGGAAATCTGGCGAGTGCCGTCCGTTATTACTATCAAGATTCATATCGCAGTGCCGGCCGCGGTGCTCTAGCGGTTCTAGGCGCTCAGTCCAGAACCGCGCGACTGCTACGGTCGCAGGTTCGAATCCGGCCTCGGGCATGGATGTGTGTGATGTCCTTAGGTAAGTTAGGTTTAAGTAGCTCTAAGTTCTAGGGGACTGATGACCACAGATGTTAAGTCCCATAGTGCTCAGAGCCATTTTCATATCGCAGTATCATGTAAATCTTTTGCCACATTTGCGCAAGAGCTTGGTGTCTGGAAACCTTTTCGAACAATAGTTACAGTCCTTTCTCTCTGCGACACGGGTACAATAAGCAAGATACGACTACTGATTGGTGGTCCTTAATCCCATAAAATGAGTTCATCTACTAAGAATGCCCCAGTTCGCAGCTTAACTAGCAGCACAAGTGACTGTATTCTCCACTTAACATACTCAAATTTCTAAGTGCTTTTCCACACCAGGTCTTCCGGACACTTGCCGAGATGCGTAAAGTAGTCCACGTGTAACGAAGTATTCTCATGGTCGGCAACCGGTGTCACAGTCGCAGTTTTATGTTCCGAATCTGCCGCTTGGCCGCACTACCAATCACGAAAAACGTGAATCTCGTAGCTGAACAACCACTGCCATCAGAAAAACCAAACTCACACCTCCCTCTGCGCTGGCCATAACATAACCCATTTCAGCAGCTACCAATAGCGCGTCTCCCACCACCACGCCCACCGACGTCACCAAACTTCAGCCAATGGGATCTCGAGTCTGCCTTTCGCGGTCAAGTGCTCGACCAACTGGTCTACCCAAGCACGCCTTTTTCAAAGGTTGCGAGTTCGAGTCTCTGTCCGGAACACAGTTTTAATGTGCCAGGAGGTTTCATATCAGCGCACGCTCCGCTGCAGAGTGAAAATTTCATTCTCGATCTCGACTAGCTCTCCACTACATAAAACTCTCCTGACAACACTTTGACGCATTGTTTGGAATTGGAATGGGAAGAATATCGTCGCTAAAAACAGACGTCAGATGTCGCCAGACGTGTCGTTACGAATAAACTTTCTTCTCTCAGAGGAAATTAGAGAGATCACCGGGTCGCAAGCCTTGTCCAGTTGAAAACCGCCATCACGATTTATAAGATTTTGCGCCAGGCGTGTCTCCACAGATTTTTTAATTACTGAATCCCAGAAAGTTATGACTGGGGTCAGGATTTTCGTGGCAGAAAAATCCATAACGCGTCCTGTGGTAATACAGTGTTCAGCAATGGCCGACTTACTGGGCTGCGAAAGGCGAGTGTGGCGTTCGTGTTCAACGCGCCTTTCGTGTACTGTGCGTGTCGTCTGACCGATGTAAGCTTTGTCACACTGGCAAGGAATTTTATAGATCCCGGCCTTCCGCAGATCCACATCGTCCTTCAGTGCCCTTCTCGGTTCACTAATCTTCGCCGGTGACCGGTAGATTACTTTAACTTGATGTTTCCTTAGAGTCCTGCCTATTATAGATGAAAGGTTGCCGACGTATGGAAGGAACGCCCTGGACTTGAATAGCCCCTTATATTCTTGATTTTCTGGGTGGTCACGTTTCTTCCTTCTTAGCGCTGTTCTAATCTGATGTGGAGAGTAACCATTACCTCTGAACACCGACTCTAAATGTTCCAGCTCCTTTGTAAAGCTGTCTCCATTAGAAACATGAGCCCGGTGCAGCAACGTTCTAAGAACGCCGGTAGTCTTGAAGGATGACGACAACTCGACGCTTGCAGGTAAAGGTCCGTATGTGTTGGCTTACGGTAGACAGAATGGCCTAATGACCCATCCAGTCTCTTAGTAACCAAGATGTCAAAAAAAAAAAAAAAAAAAAAAAACGGCAAGTAACCATCCTTCTGTATGTCCATCGTAAAGTGGATGTTCTTGTGGGTTGCACTCAGATGTTGCAAGAACCATTGTGTTAGAAGTATTGACCCTGGCTGTTCAGACACTTAGCCATTCACCACCTTGTGTCACAGTGGGACGTCTCATAAAATTCCCGGGGCTGCGATGTTAACCATTTCCGCACTTACACCTGGAAGTCATCGTCCGAGGTGAATCGATTGCCCCTCAGAGCCTTTTGAAGGGGACCAAAAATGGCGTAATCGCAGGGAGAGAAGTCCGGAGTGTATGGAGGGTGGCTGAGAACCTCCCATTTGAATCTATGCACGAGTCCCGCGACTGTGTTGGCCGTGTGACGCTGTGCATTGTCGTGGAGTAGAATGATCCCACGGGTGAGATTGCCTGATTGTTTTGATTTGATTGCTTGGCGAAGGGTAGTCAAGGTTTGCGAGTAACGCTGGGCATTCACTGTTGTCCCGTGCCGCAGGAAGTGAATCAGAAGGGGGCCATCTTGGCCCAAGAAGAGCGTCAACATAACCTCTTCGATTCACCTCGGACGACGACGTCCAGCTATACGTGAGAAACTGGTTAACATCGCAGCCCCGGGAATTTTATGAGACGTCCCACTGTGACATAGGCGGTGAATGGCTAAGTGTCTCAACAACCTGGGTCAATACTTATGTAATAATGCATCCTGCTCGTTTCTTTTTGAACGCCCCCTATATTTAAAACTATTTTTGAACACTAAAGCATCACATGACGCTTGCAGTTACGAACTCTGCTGAACGTTTACTTCACGAGAATTTACGGAAGTAGAGTTGCATCTGAGACCTGAATGGCATTGATATTCTAGCTTCATCGGAGGACACGAACTGGGGTGGAGGAGGGGGTTCATGCTCGGCCTTGTGCGACGGCGCTGCTGTGCTGATACGGGGCGTGTCTGCAGGACCTCCTCCCATTCATCTCTGCAGAATGCAGCGAGACAGTGCCACTGTCTGCGGTATCGCCGCACATTGCCAACTTCTGTATAGCACCACGATGTTTAAGACGGTACCGTATTTACTGTGTGAGACTTCCTTGTTTGCTATTCGTAGTGTGTAAGCCTTTAGAGTCGAGTTAAGCATGCGATTAAAGTTGGTGCTTCGGATGCCGGACTGCGTTTCTTGGATTCGCGTATTATCCTTAAGCTTATTGCATAAGTATTCCTATGAATATTCATTATTTTCACAGTCTTGGTAGTTGAAAGCCGAGAGAGCCGCAAACAGTAGATGGCTGAAGCCAAATCATTCCTTCTAATCCCTCTTTCGTCCGTAGATCCTCATCGTGCCTGTTTGCACAGGCCACGTTCGTGTATATAAACTGCACAGTGAACATATTCCTACGGTATTTCCGTGTAGTAAGCTGCTGAACGCCAGGGATTGTCCTTTTCAGAAAACGCGTCCATTTGCTACTCTGCCCTTTCCAAATCACTCTCCGTGGGCTACCTGTTATTGTTCACTTTTCTGGGGATTGCTGCAGCAGTGGAACCTAAACTAATCCTTCCAGATTTAACTTCTAATTACGCAGCTCCAAGGGACTCTGAACGGCAGAATGAGGCTTCTTCTCCAGCCCTGTCACGTTATACATGTCGGGAATTTCCATTTTTGGGACGCCATTTTCCACCTATTTTTAAACACCATTCGACGTCGCGTTGACGTAGGCCGGATCACCTAGCAAATTGTTAACACAGCAGCACGTTGTGTCTGCGCCGCAGTGGCAGAGTGCTGTCAACTGATCACTACAAGCTTAGACCTCGACCCCTCGTCAACAGTGCCCTAACCCCCTCTCATTAAAGAATGGGAGCTGATACCACAGGTTCATCTTTGTAGACATACGAAGGGCGCTGTACGTAGGTGTCAGGCGGTGATAAACGTTCACGAAGGGCGCACACGTTATTGAAGTTCTCGAAGTCCAACGAAAACAACCTAAGGAAACGGATGAATGGTTGTCTCCACTTAGTCTTTGACACCTGTCAGAGATTTCAGATTTTATTACGTAAATGAGAGGGGATGTGACGATGTTCTGTTGTATACTTCATTTGTGAAAGACAAAGGTATAAATTGGTAACATACCACGACCTCAGTTATATTTAGGAACAGAAAATATCAATCACGAACCGGGGGAATACTGCACGCCAAAAAAATAAAAAAAAATGGCCCAAGTTACAGACGTGGATCCAGTTTTGCTCGCTCTCGCGGTGAAGGGTGACTTTATGCACAGCATTTTGGTAGGGTTCTTGAACTAGCAATCGCACAAGCCTGCAGCATTTGTTACCTAACTTCTCTCATCCCATTTGCCGTCTCAGATCATGGACCACACATCATCGATCAAATAAGTCCACAGAATCTCTACCATTGTCCCCGTGTTGGAGCAATGAAGTACTGTCAGTTCTTCCAGGCCTCTTGTGCTAAGCTGAAGCTCCAGGAAAACTTCAGAGGCTTATTAAACCAAGATATTAGCTAAGCTGGATATGTTAGTGCCAGCATGGAAAATGGGTTCGGAGAAAAAGAAATGTATGTTCGAGCAGATTCATCAGTGACAGCGCGAGGAGTGGCCGCGTGGTTTGAGGCGCCATGACACGAATTGCGCGGCCCCTCCCGCCGGAGGTTGGAGTCCTTCTCGGACGTACGTACGTGTGTGTGTGTGTGTGTGTGTGTGTGTGTGTGTGTGTGTGTGTGTGTGTGTGTGTGTGTGTGTGTGTGTGTGTGTGTGTGTGGTCTGTGTTTTCTTAACATACGCTAGTTTAAGTAGTGTGTAACTCTTGGGACCGATGAACTCGGCAGTTTGGTCCATTTGGAAATCACACACGTTTCAACATTTCATTTCCTCACTGACAACGAACTGCGGTAACGTACAAGCTTCTGTCCAGATACGTTCACTTCCTATTCTGGAAATACCAGATCTTTGCTGCTTCCTAGAGACTCCGCACTAGCTGTTAGACATACGATGCTTTGGAGAGAGATGGTGCATCCATGCAGATTATCCCAAGGCTCCAAGGGTCGACAGCCAGTTCAATATTACGCAACGCAGTCACCAGTGACAAAGGAGCTTCTCCAACCAACAGTTAATAATTTAACAGAAATATTCTCTTGGGAACTTAAAACAGGCGACAGGTTGTTAGCGTATGAACTGAAGGTTGGCCTCGCAAGCAGAAAGTGCAGTGTTCAGCCATTAACATGCAGAGTATCAAGCTAAGAAGAGCCGGCCGCGGTGGTCTAGCGGTTCTAGACGCGCAGTCCGGAACCGCGCGACTGCTACGGTCGCAGGTTCGAATCCTGCCTCGGGCATGGATGTGTGTGCTGTCCTTAGGTTAGTTAGGTTTAAGTAGTTCTAAGTTCTAGGGGACTGATAACCTCCGATGTTAAGGCCCATAGTGCTCAGAGCCATTTGAAGCTAAGAAGATATGGTACCTTTTCCGTTGGCCTCCACACACTATATTTCACTAATCCAGAACTGACGAGGTGGAAGAAGACTGCAGTAGGCATACCGACACGAGGAAAAGCGATGAACACTCTGTGGATTGGTCAGATGAGCCACGGCAATCAACTACTACAGCCGCATCGAGTTAGCATTCCCCACATGTGGAAAAAATGCTGGACCGCTGTGTTAGCATGTGTGTTTTTTATGAGTCATCAATCTTCTGACTCGTTCACACTGACGCCAGGAATGACTAAAAATGAACATACAGGACACACGAAGTATCAACTTCTCGCGACGTAGTAAATAGTTCATTAAATTTCGGGCATGCAGCCGCGCAAATAAAATTTTCTCCACAGTTATATCGGCCGCGTATCGTCCGGCCATCCTCAGAGTGAGTCAGAAGACTGACGACAAGATGCCAAGCGTGGCCTTACATGCTCCACCGCTGCGGTACTGCGCAGGCGGATCACAGATGCTGGTCGGCCGCAAAGAAATATGCTTACACATGCACCGCCTGCGGCGAAGGCGTACAGACATTCGATTCGCTTATCGATGTATGATCGGCGGCGGTGACATCATGACTTCTCTGCAGTTTAATTACCCCAAGAGCCGGATTACATGTTTTGTATAAATTAATAGAGATAACCGTTTTAAGTTATTAGCTCATCCAATCTCCATAGCTTCCTTGAAGACAGATTCCCAAAAGGAAGAGGCGGATGTTAAGATCTTCACATCACTAATTCATGGAATGGCCTGTATCGATACAATGTTCGGCCACAGCTGACATGTCTGGCTGTAATAAGCGTGTGTATCTTCGATGCTCCACACCTCTCATGAACGATGCGTGTTGTTCGATCCATGTACGACTTCCCACAATTTCCACGAGGAATCTGATACACACCCGCTTAACAAAGCTGTAAATCGTCCTTCACAGAGCCGAGTAAAGCTGCAATCTTCATGAGGAGGGGGGGGGGGGGGGGAGGGGAGGCGGAGCGGAAGATCACCTTAACACACTGTTTCTCAAGAATACGGCCTATCTTCGAGGAAAGAGCACCCACATAGGGCAAAAACGCACTAGATCTGAAGGAATTCCTATCTACTTCCCCATTACATACCTGAATTCTACGTTCTGCATTGAATGCTCTACGAATTTGTTTGGGAGTAAATCCATTCGATTTAAAAATGCTCTTAAGCTATGTGAGCTGCTCTTGCAAATTGTCTTTATCGGATATACAGTGCGCCCTATGCACTAAGGTATTAAGGACACCTATATCTTCATGCCAGTAGCTGCCAGCACCCTTCACAGACCATAGATTTGTGTCTGTCGGCACATTAGGACATGCCGTATATCGGAAACCATCAACTTTACGGCGAACGGCAACACCCAAAAAGGGGAGGCAGCCGTCTTTTTCTATTCCCTTAGTAAATTTGATGCCAGTATGGATGGAATTCAAATGCTCAAGAAATCTAGAGTGACTCATTGAGCGGTTTGCACGCTATCGGCCAGTGCTTCCCTCGCTACCCGTTGGTCATAGCTATCCAGGACTCCGTTTCTCTCGTAGCTCAACGTGGATGATCAGTGGTTTTCATTTGGACCCCAGGCCATGTTGGGATACCTGGCAATGAACTTTCCGATCGACTGGCTAAGTTAGCTACTACCAGGCCATCTCTTGCTATTGCCATTCCGGAAGTAGACCTTCGCTCGGCATTATGTCGTCAGATTTTGGGCCTTTGGGATGCAGAATGGCACACTCTTTCTTCGCCGAATAAGTTCATGGCGATTAAGGATTCTAAAACTCCGTGGCGGTCCTCCTCGTGGGCCTCACGTAAGGCCTGTGTCGTCCTATGCCGGCTCCGCATTGGCCGTACTTATTTGACTCACGGCGATCTCTTCTGTCGTGAGGACCCCCTCTCTGTCGTTGAGGATCGATGTTGACTGTGGCTCACATCTTATTGGACTTCCCCAATTTAGCCACCCTGTGATGGGCTTTGTTTTCCAGACTCGCTACCTCTGGTGTTGGCTGACAATGCCTCAACGGCGGATCTAGTTTTATGTTTTATTCGTGATGGGGGTTTTTATCGCTTTGTTTAAGGGAGGGACCTTCCACCTTATCGGTGAGTGGAGGTGATGGCACGCCCTCTTGCTCCCCCCCACTTCGCCCTGACTGGATTGTCTTCGACTGGGCTTGGTGGCTCACCCCGGCCCTCTGCCTTCACACTCCTTTCCTTATGGGGTCTGTTATGTCTTGAGCATCTCTCTTGTCTCCTGTGCTTCTTCCTTCACGCCCCTGTCATTAGTGACTTACTTTTCCTCACCTCTTCTTCCGTCCTTTTTCTTCCTTCCCTGTCAATAGTTCATCATTTTATGGATATTGTAGTTCCCTCTTCTAATGTGGGATTTTATCAGTTTTAGTTAATCTAAGATGGGAGGGACTGATGACCGGGTAGTTAGGTCCCTTCTCTACCCAACTAACCAACCAATTTCAAGGAATATTTTCAATTTTTCAAATAGATAACTGGTACCCATCTCAAGAGCTAAATATGAAAATGGGAAGCCTTAACGTTCACGATAATTATGTTGCAAACCGATGTGCCACAGGAAAGCTAATAGCTCACAAGAGAAAGAGAGAAAAATTTTGCACCAAGAGTACAGAAGGAGCTAAAAGGTCAGACGGGCTGTAATGTACTTTGTAGTGTTGGCAGAAGAGCCAACACTGTGTTTCTAGAGGAGGCCGAAATGCACGCGTTTAATTACACGCTGACTGGCGTTAGGTCTGGAACAGTTAAAGGAGATGAGAACTTAGAAAATGGACGCAGTTGATATAATACTTAACTTTAATCCACAATTGTAGAACATTGGTCTTGTTGATACAGTATTATCATCTCAATATAACTTGGTGATGGCGCCTTGCTAGGTCGTAGCAATTGACTTAGCTGAAAGCTATGCTAACTATCTTCTCGGCAAATGAGAGAGTCTTCGTCAGTGTCGCATCGCTAGCAAAGTCGGCTGTACAACTGGGGCGAGTGCTAGTCAGTCTCTCTAGACCTGCCGTGTGGTGGCGCTCGGTCTGCTATCACTGACAGTGGCGACACGCGGGTCCGACGTATACTAATGGACCGCGGCCGATTTAAAGGCTACCACCTAGCAAGTGTGGTGTCTGGCGGTGACACCACATACTTTACGTTTGTTTTGGAGAGCTTTTATTTGCTACAGTTGATAGCTAATACATTTTGTAAGCATGACATCAAGTAACAAATAAACATCATGTATGCATTTTACTCTACACGTTTCTACAGAGCGTTCCTCCACCAGTCACTGAATTAGACTTACTTTTGTTCTATCCTCCACAGTTGTCGGAATGTAATGTTGTATTGAGAACGTTTTCGGAATAGATTGGCGGAGACCGGTTTGAGAAAACAGAACACTATTTCCCTGTTAGGGAATGAAAAGAGGACCAAGAAAGCAAGACAGGTTCTGTGCGATCCACGAGCTAATAAAGCTCATAATAAACTCCAGGGAAGACGTAAAACCACGGTCACAAGGTCTTGAAACCCAGTATACCTGATCCATCAATTTCTGTCGCAATGAATTTTTTAAGACTACTTGTTCAGTTGAAACTTGATAGAAAAGTGTTCGCAGAGATAAGAAAATAAATTTCCTTATCAGTCATATGGTGTATTTTATATACAGCGCCAGTGAACCATCGTCATTGGCTTTATTATTATTATTATTATTATTATTATTATTATTATTATTATTATTATTAATGTCTAACGCTTTTAAGAGAAAAACCAGTAACTGATGAAGGAGGTCCTTGTAACATTCGATTTCCTGTAGTAAAGTTAAAACGTCATATGCACAATTTTTATTTCTTCGCAATCTGATATAGTACAAAATATTACCAGTAATACACAATATTCGTGTGAATATTTTTTCAGAAGAAAAGAAAGAATGATTTACGTGTTGGTGTTTTTTACTAGTTTTAAGAAAACTAGTTTGAATCGGTACATGGTAAAGGAGCCTTTGTCATTCCAGATTCCGTGTACTCTATGCATCCTTCTCCAGGATTCGGTGGAATTACATACTCTCGCTGTAAGGTATTACACAAGCTCCTGCCTTGCAAAATACATGAAATAAAATTGAAATGCATATCGCTATGCACTACATATAAATTTAGGGATCAAAATAATGTTGCTAACTACATAACAAGTTAGAGTACAGAGGGTCGAAGCGGTTTGTGACAAAGGTGCCTCTACGAAACAGTGTGCTACCTTTTAAGGAAATATAATAATTAGTATGTGTCCTTTACACTATGAAGACAGACTTTATGTAACTGCGAAGAATACGAACATCAGGATACGCTAGTCTGGACATAATCAGCCAGTCCATATCTAAATTAGCCGTAGATCTGCGGGGAAAAGTAGTTGCACCCTCGTAAGATAGGAACAGGGTGGAGTCAGGTTGCTGAGTGAGCACTGGCGATCGTTGGGAGAGTGGGGTTGATTCGTGTGACCACCCAACTCATCAGCGTGGTCCCTGAGGTTGCATTGTTTGTTGAATTGTTACGTACCAGCTGTCCAGTAGGTCACATGTGGCAGACAGCAATGGCGTGCATTGAAAGCCTAACTAGGCATGTCTTGTTTTGAGAAATCTGCACATTTGTTCAAATTCTTAACTCGGCAATTTGGATTTCACCCAGCAGATGCTCAAGGTGACAAAAATCCGTCAACAGGTCACGTCTTCTACTGTGCTTAAAATTGTAAAATTTACGTAAACCTTCGTTGATGTGCGACGAGATGACAGTTTTCCTGATGCTCCACCGTGTCGCAGGAGTGCTCTTGCCTGTCTGCTGTCAAGTGTATGGAATGAAACCGTGATACAGTACATCACTGCGATGCAGCTTCTGCAATGCTGTTGGTGCAAAAGGCACTAAAGAAAACCGTACGCTGATTAACATTTACTATTAGATTATATGTAAAATATTTGGCAGAGAGACGCATCAATAGGATTTGCAGTATCAGAAGCAGCAGATTGAAAATCACAACACCAGAGCGGATTTGTCTGCTCACTCTCAACAATGATTCTGTGTGAGGTGGACGTGCAGGGGCAGTGTGATGCAAAAAATCACCATTTAGTAATTAAACAGTGGCAAAGTACCAAAAAAGACCGGTTTTTGCTTCATTCACGAATTTCCGCTGTTACAAGGGCGTTGACAGTAATAAGTGCATCATAGTGAAAATTTGGAACGTTCACTACCCACTCCCTTTTAACACCACTGGTCAGCGTTAGAATAACAGCGTCGAGCTCAATGATAACCACCTTGTTGCGGTTCCGCCTCCTTAACTCCTCCGTTTGTTGTCCTCGGTGTTGATGTTCTGCGTTGCTACAATGGCTGAAAAATGGGTTGTGGATTCCGACACTCACACTGCAAATAATGTAGCTGCCAGGTGCCCAGTTGCGTTTCACATTACTTTAATCTCAGTGTTCACCCCCCCCCCCCCCATAATGCACAGTCATATGGCCAGTGCACTATTGTTTAACTTTCGATAAGCCTCATTAATAGTTTAATAGTTAGCAGGCGAACCTCTACATAGTGCTACAATGGTTCACTGTTTAACATCTACAGGTAGTAAAAACGTAACCACGAAGTTCACAGTTCTTGAAGACTAGGAAGGTACGTATGGAACATATACTGTTGCTGTTGTTCTAACCAACACCGGCTCCTTGTCTAAAACTTGGCCGTTGACTGATTGTCTCATGACCAACAATCGAGCCTTCGATACTGAAACTAAACATTGTTCGAAGTTCAATTTATAGAAGTTACAATTGAAACTTAATTTAACGAATTAACTAAATACATTGAAAGATTGTTTGTTTTTAACAGTATCATCCACTTCAAGAGTTAGGACGAATTATTTCTTTAAATCATGAAATTAACCAATATAGTTACACAAACAATAAGAATAAACACCTTTTTCAGAAGTAAAGTATCTATTTGGCTCTGAAATTAAGGATTGGCTTTGGCAACATGTTTTCGAATGAAGTAATTAAGTTAGTTGTTCCTCCAAATGTTTATAATTATTACAGAATTTATATTTGTTTGTAAGTCAACAACAGAATTTAAGTTACAAAACAATTACTGATTTCACCCTGTAACAAAAGATACTAACAAGGAATACTGAATTATAAAATCAGTTACGAGATTTAATTTTGTGCTTAGTTTTATGTGTGTGTTCTATTCTTTCTGAGGGTCAATCTTTCTCTTATATGAATATGCAAATTATACTCACGTATGATAATGGTAATTAGCTCAAAGTGAAAACACGAATTTCGGGAGGTAGATGGCAAGACAAGAGGGGAATTAAAATTATCCCAGCTTGCGTGGTTGATTGGCAGAGCTTCTGTTTCTCCTACCGGGAGATCTTGATCGGTGCCCTAACAACTAGATCCTATTTCGGCCAGCTCTTCGTTCCGAGCCCTATGCGGGAATGTCACTATTATTAAGAGGCGAAACCCGGACATAACATTGGACGATCTTGTAGATACACCCTATCACATATTACGTCCCTGGACTGGAAAGATCAATATGCTGCCCTGTTATTGAGTTTCGACTCCTTTTCCACAATATCTACATCTAAATGAATACTCAGCAAATCACATTTAACTGCCTGACAGAGGGTTCAATTCTCTATTATTCCTATCTCGTATAGCGCGCGGAAAGATCTTTCCGTACGATCTTTGATTTCCCTTATTTTATCATGGTGAACGTTTCTTCCTAATCAGGTCGGTGTCACCAAAATATTTTCACATTCAGAGGAGAAAGTTGGTGATTGGAATTTCGTGAGAAGATTCCGTCGCATCAAAAAACGCCTTTGTTTTAATTATATCCAGCCCAAATCCTGTATCATTTCTGTGACACTCTCTCCCATATTTCGCGATAATACAAAAGGTGCTGCCCTTCTTTGAACTTTTTCGATGTACTCCGTCAGTCCTATCCGGTAAGGATCCCACACAGCTCAGAAGCATTCTGAAAGAGGATGGATAAACGCAGTGTAGGCAGTCTCCGTAGTAGATCTGTTACGTTTTCTAAGTGTCCAGCCAATGAGACGCAGTCTTTGGTTAGCCTTACCAACAACATTTTGTGTGTGTTTCTTCCAGTTTAAGTTGTTCGTAATTGTAATTCCTAGGTATTTAGTTCAATTTACGGCTTTTAGATTAGACTGATTTATCGTGTAACCGAAGTTTGAGTTCCTTTTAGCTCTCATGTGGATCACCTCACACTTTCAGTTATTTAGAGTCAACGCTGAAACTAGGCTGCACATTCACTTGTATATTTTGTGTCGACCAAGAAGCGGTATTTACTATTTCAGTCGTTGTTGATTCACTTATAAGAAATTGTTGCTTGTTTAATTCCTTTGTGTGGGATATAGTTTTCCACCATTTGTGGTATTCACGTGCCAAGACATTTAACATGCTCTCTTGTGCTAGGGTAATTGCAAGGGATCGAAGCAGCAGTGATTTACTTAATGTTGCTGTTCCATTTTACTTCACCTGCAAAGTGCATATTGTACACTCCTGGAAATGGAAAAAAGAACACATTGACACCGGTGTGTCAGACCCACCATACTTGCTCCGGACACTGCGAGAGGGCTGTACAAGCAATGATCACACGCACGGCACAGCGGACACACCAGGAACCGCGGTGTTGGCCGTCGAATGGCGCTAGCTGCGCAGCATTTGTGCACCGCCGCCGTCAGTGTCAGCCAGTTTGCCGTGGCATACGGAGCTCCATCGCAGTCTTTAACACTGGTAGCATGCCGCGACAGCGTGGACGTGAACCGTATGTGCAGTTGACGGACTTTGAGCGAGGGCGTATAGTGGGCATGCGGGAGGCCGGGTGGACGTACCGCCGAATTGCTCAACACGTGGGGCGTGAGGTCTCCACAGTACATCGATGTTGTCACCAGTGGTCGGCGGAAGGTGCACGTGCCCGTCGACCTGGGACCGGACCGCAGCGACGCACGGATGCACGCAAAGACCGTAGGATCCTACGCAGTGCCGTAGGGGACCGCACCGCCACTTCCCAGCAAATTAGGGACACTGTTGCTCCTGGGGTATCGGCGAGGACCATTCGCAACCGTCTCCATGAAGCTGGGCTACGGTCCCGCACACCGTTAGGCCGTCTTCCGCTCACGCCCCAACATCGTGCAGCCCGCCTCCAGTGGTGTCGCGACAGGCGTGAATGGAGGGACGAATGGAGACGTGTCGTCTTCAGCGATGAGAGTCGCTTCTGCCTTGGTGCCAATGATGGTCGTATGCGTGTTTGGCGCCGTGCAGGTGAGCGCCACAATCAGGACTGCATACGACCGGGGCACACAGGGCCAACACCCGGCATCATGGTGTGGGGAGCGATCTCCTACACTGACCGTACACCACTGGTGATCGTCGAGGGGACACTGAATAGTGCACGGTACATCCAAACCGTCATCGAACCCATCGTTCTACCATTCCTAGACCGGCAAGGGAACTTGCTGTTCCAACAGGACAATGCACGTCCGCATGTATCCCGTGCCACCCAACGTGCTCTAGAAGGTGTAAGTCAACTACCCTGGCCAGCAAGATCTCCGGATCTGTCCCCCATTGAGCATGTTTGGGACTGGATGAAGCGTCGTCTCACGCGGTCTGCACGTCCAGCACGAACGCTGGTCCAACTGAGGCGCCAGGTGGAAATGACATGGCAAGCCGTTCCACAGGACTACATCCAGCATCTCTACGATCGTCTCCATGGGAGAATAGCAGCCTGCATTGCTGCGAAAGGTGGATATACACTGTACTAGTGCCGACATTGTGCATGCTCTGTTGCCTGTGTCTATGTGCCTGTGGTTCTGTCAGTGTGATCATGTGATGTATCTGACCCCAGGAATGTGTCAATAAAGTTTCCCCTTCCTGGGACAATGAATTCACGGTGTTCTTATTTCAATTTCCAGGAGTGTATGAAGCTGATTTTGAAGGAGATGTCATTTACAGTCGCATTCAGACTATTCATTTATCAACTTTTTTATTGTTAAATTTAGATTTCTTTAACTGTATTAATTAATTTTCATATGAAATTAACTGAAAGCTATTATAAACTAAAAGAATGTTCATAATTTTGAAAAATATTCATCTGTATCACAGCAACCTTTGGCAAAGAACATGCTTAGGTCAGAGAAACAGAAGAAGTCAAGCAAATGAATGATGTAAACAACTTACCCATGGTAAGTCGTCCCAACGATGATTGTGGTACTTCTCTTCCTGTATAAAAAAATTAACAACTGAATTAATGTAAATCAACTGCTGTTACAAATTGTGATAATTTTCAAAAGAAACGACAACAACAGACAGGAAAAGTTTAAACTTAATTGTTTTCCAGTTTGTATTACAGGAGACCAAACTATTTCTATACAGATGAGGTGTTGAACAGTGGACATACGTGTAATAACTATGCTAACTAAAAGTCCTTGAGCTGGTAAATAGTGTTTTTCCTATGTTCACAGCCTACATCTCAGTTTCACAAAGTGTACAAACAAAGGAGATGGTGACATTATAGTTTTGGTAAGTGCACCAATTTTATGTTACCAATGGAATTAGTGTTTCTACTGTCCAGTACCAGTTCCTTTCACCACATGTGACAAGGTATATATGACACCGAGGTGACAAGTTACAATCTTGTAATTGATGATAGATGTAGAGAAGGCGATTCTTCTAATGAATTAGCAGATTTCATACATGTATCACCACACACCACAGGACAAGCTCATGAGGAAAGATAGACACCTCGATCTACAAAGCATTTGGGTCTGAATCGCAGACAAATGGCGAAACCAACAAAAGGGGAACATGAATAAGGGTCGAAACTCTCAACTACGAATTGCCTCACTACAAGCAGTTAAGGACTTGCAAGCTGTGAGCCTGCTGCATAGTTTCTGAATGAACACTACAAATTTATTTTATGTTATGCAGATTTTTGCAATTTACTCATACTAGTGAGCCCTACTTCTGCAAAGTTTCCCTGTATCTGAATGTTAAGGCATAAACCATTCCAAAGTTATATGCAGTTTCACAAATTACTTTTATGTTCTATTTCTCAGGTTTCCTCAATGCAATCGATCAACGGTGTACTCGTGAATGTTTAGCCAAGTAGTCTGTTTCGTGCACAACATTTCTCCTTCCCATGTAATGGGTATAGTCATCATGCGTCCTTGCTGTAAGATAATGACAGGGTGGGTCGTCAAAATATCACACTCTAAATGTATTGGCCAAACACCCTGAAACACACTGCAAATGATTTATACATGGGCAGAGAAAACAGATTCTCGTAATACCAGAGCTCAAGTAGCCTTCACGAGACAGCTTATGAAAGCGCAGCATTACCTCGAAATGGCTCTGTGATGGAGTGATGCTTTAATTATGTGGAAACAGATCCTTCACAGGTGGTAAAAGTCAGCTGAACTTGCAAGGGCTACGATGAGCTGCCAGCCAAGAAAGCTGTTTCTATTTGCATGTCACTCTAATGAGGAATATGAAAAACTGTTTCATACTTTCACTATGGCACTTTTTGTAGCCAACTGACCAAAAAGTTAAGCATTTGGCTCTAGGAGCATGTAGAAAGCGTCACATTGTCGAAAATTTATTGAGGATACTTGGTGAGTCATAGTATCACAATTGACATCAGGGCAGTCGGGTCAACTTGCGCGCGCGCGCGTGTGTGTGTGTGTGTGTGTGTGTGTGTGTGTGTGTGTGTGTGTGTGTGTGTGTGTGTGTGTGTGCGCGCGTGCGCGCGTGCGTGTGTGTGTATACGAAACCTTCTGCCAATGCGAAGTCCCACTGCTTTTTTGCTTACGTTTTGCAGCAAAACTTCTGCCTGGTAAACATAACTGTACTACTGTCTCTAAAAGCCACACAGTACTGTCTACTCCGTGTCTACAGTGGAGTCCAACAGTTGTCACATACAAAGAACTTCTGACTATAGGAACTAGCAGATACACATTTAATGTAGGTGCAGCATCATGCAGTGCCCATCACGTCTATTGAATGTATGTAAGAAAATTCGACCAATAATTATTTCGAAGTAGTCTGCCCAGCCTGTGCTGTTGGCAGCATCTGGCACCTTCTCATCAGATTCTGTCATCTGACCGTTAGAACCCGCTTGCACTTCGTCGATGGAACAGCTTCGAACAATATTAAGAGTAGCATTATTGATCACAACCACAGGAGACACAAAGAATACATAGCTCATTCTCTTGTTCCGAGCATACAGTTTAAAATAACTTAACGCTTATGTTTTTGTTCCCTTCAGGTTAACTCTTAACTACGCATGACATAAACTGCTAGCATCGAAGATACAAAACCGAAACACACACACAAATCATATATACAACACAGTGCTTTTGGTAGCTGGTGAAATGTTTGATGGTGCGGTTTCCAAACACGCACACACAACAGGTGCAATACGCCGTTACATAACTGCAAGATGTCGCCATACTATAACAACAGTAATTGAGAATCACCAGTTAAATTGTGCACATAGTTCACAGTTCAAAGGATATGATGTGAAACGTATACATAGAGAAATAATTGCTCTCCAATCACAAACATAATTATTTCTTTACATATTTTTTGATACATGTTATGTGGTTTTAGTAGTGTGTGTTGACAGTAAGATGTGGAGAGAGTAACAAATTTACACTACCGAAAATATGGGATGGGATAAAAACAATGCACAACGGGGTAGATTGTTGCTCACCATATGGAAGAGATATTGAGAATTTGATCTGACAATCCTCCATAAAGAATTGTAAACGTAAACACGGAGGGAGGGAGGGAAGGACGGAGGGAGGGAGGGATTCACCTTCCCAGTTCAGAAAAGCTGCTGCCAGGAGGACAAATCACAATGGCACACATCGTGAAGCCGTCGCTTAAATCCAGCACACCTCATCTGCTGGCAAACTCAGCAACTGGGCAGCCCGCTACCTCTCAGCTGCAGTTTGGCAAGAGCTGTCTGTGGTAATTCACAGCACATCTGTGGTCATGCCTGCGTAGAATGTGGCACAGGGCACAGTGGTTGCAGCTGAATTGGTAGACTGCATGGCCACATTCACAGGTGGTCATTCCTCAGATGCGAATAGAGGCGCTCATGACAGGACTGCTGTAGGATAGGGAAGGGTACATATCAGATTGGTACTCCACTGTGGACCCGACCTCTTTCAGAAGCAGTGAGCAATATCTTCATTTCAGGGCAGAAGAAGAGGTAATTGCGAGCTTGGCAGAGTACACGATCGAGATGATGCCCTCTCAGATGGTAATGAGTTGAGAGAGGGTGGGGGAGGGGCAGGGGACCGCTACTCTGTGGTTGGGTATTGGGCATGTGAAGATCTTAGGGAGATGTGTTTCCAGATGAGATATGGGAGGGCAATTTCAGCTGAAGATCTCAGTGAGGCTGTCACATCTGGAGAGGGGCCCTTCATCACTCCAAGCGGGTCGCTCAGCCATACGGAAATTACTTCTCAGTACAGAACAGGTGCCGAGTACCAAATAGGGCTACTGACAGTTATCAGTAGATTTAGTACGGATGAGGATACTGACAGAGCAATCCACCATCTATGTGGTGGACTTCGACAGTGAGGAAAGTAGCCTGTTGGGCCGAGAAGGACCAGGTGAAGCTGATGGGGAGAAGGTGTTGAGGTTCTGTTGGTATGTGGATACAATGTCCTCACCATCTGTTCAGATGTTGCAGATGTCGTCCGTGAATTCGAACAAAGTTAAGGGTTTGGTATTCTGAATGCCTAAAAAGGACCCCTCTAGGCAGTCCATGAAAGTGGTTGGACAAGGAGGGTGCGAAGAAGATAAACCCCAAATGAAAAGTATCTGCGTATGAGGATGCAGTTGGCCATGGTGATAAGGAATTTTAATACTGCACAACAGCTTCCCTGGTTTCTGCGTGGCAGAATTCTGGAGTTAGTCAAATGGGTAGGTCTGCCATGAAACGTATTATCCTATTACGGTCTTTAGTTCAATTCGTGGCAGGAAAATATGGGATGATCAACTAAAGTAGTTACAACATTCAATAAACGTATTTCTCACAGGAATCCTGGAGCACAATTTCAAAACGATTCTATAGTATCAATGAAATCAACAAGCAATTAGAAATATTGTGCTGTTATAAATATGACTGATGAATAAGAGAAAATGCAATTTATAGACATTTAGT
The DNA here is from genome assembly GCF_023898315.1 of Schistocerca nitens. NCBI lineage: Eukaryota > Metazoa > Arthropoda > Insecta > Orthoptera > Acrididae > Schistocerca > Schistocerca nitens. The sequence continues at coordinate 1,072,252,080 of NC_064615.1, read as the reverse complement.
TTAGGGTCGAAGAGTTTGTTGGTATAGCCTACCCACTGAGAGCTGGGACAAAACAAATTCATGTGATTGACCACTAGTTGTCGTGTAAGCACGAAATGCTTTCACTGGAACACGTGGAGTGTCCACATACTTTGTCCCTGCTGTGTAGTTTGTACCCAGAGTTCACAATGTAGGGTTTTTGTACGAGCAACACATGCTCTGCTGTGATGTCAGCGCGACAAAGTAGTGAAATCAAACCTAAAGAACCGACACGTGGCGTAGCAGATTCAGAGAAGCAATTTCAACAATAATTCCAGCTACAATAATGTTAAAGAACGACAAACGAAGTTCATTCTATCAATCTTTCATATGTATTTACAAGAAAACGATCTTTCTCCTCTACAATGCAGTCTAATTTCCTTTTCTTAGTTTCAGCTTTTTTCATTACATGGAGGAGATAACATTTGTTCCACTCTTCTGAAGTCCTTGTTCTTACTGCTAATTCTAATAGAGCTTTAACTTCTGTACTGTCTGCTTTTGCTTCAGCATAGCCTTTGACACCAGCCCAAACTGTGGCATTTAATTTTCAGTGGTATGGACGATTCTGAGGAACAGTTTTCCCTGAATTCTTAGTCATTTAATTTTTAATTATATCTAGTAGTTTTTCTTCTAACAGTCTTCAAAAGTGGCATTTTTACGTTTTCTCCGTTCTGATACATCTTGCTTAGTGGACTTACATTCTCGTAGAAAATAAAACGTTCCTAATGGTATCATGCATTATCAAAAACAATACTGCATTTTCTGAAACCAGAAAGATCATCTTTAAACCACCTTGCAAACTTATCAGTGCCCATCTCAGCATGACCTCCAGTCTTAGATCTGAAAGCCCACAAACAGCCTTCCACAAAACCTGTTTTGCTCCCAATGTGTGTGATAATCAGTCATGTTCCTTCAACTGATCGAGCGTTGTTACTAGTGGATAACCCAGACACACACTTGTTTTGAGGATTTTATGGTACTATCCACTCAGACGTCGCTTCATGTATGTGTCGCACTCAGCCATGCCTGCTCAATAAATGGGAATTTCTTCACCTCTCGCCAGTTTAATGTTTCATAGATAACACCACCTCCCTGAAATATAATTCCTGTGCGCTTATTGCAGGTTACACCGAAGAACAACACATACCTGTAGATACAGCTGTTTTCATGATATCGATCATTGGCTATTCTGGAGACAACAGTTTTATACACATTAGGATTCATGTTTTTCTCCGAAGAACTTAGTGGGTCGATTCTTGGGTGGAACTCAAAACTGATACTTCAGCCTTCCTCAGTGGTAGATGATGTAATGAGTATTCATACGTCATACTAATGGGGCGGGGGCAAACCAACAAGAACAAACCATGCAGTACTATTGAAAGGGCACAGGAACACTTAATGCTGAATGTTGTTAGAAACACTGATACATATGCTAACAACTACTTGACTTTCGAACATTTTAAGATGAACTTCAACATCAGGTACCAAATTCACCACAGAACACCATCATCCACTAACAAACTTTGTAATTGACAACTTACACTTTAATGATGTATGGCTCGAACGACAGTGTGCAAAGATATCAATATTTGTGTGTGTCTTTCCTAATTTAATTTAAATCACTTACCTGTGTTTCACTTCAAATTGGCATTTCACATTACAGAGGCTGTCATTACTATTTACTGTCTTCTCATCAATGTGAACAATTACGTGTGAATTACCATCTCGAATCATATGTGAGCAAAAGGTGAAAAGCTTGCTTGGGAAATTGTGCAGTACCAATACACTGTAGCTGGTGTCCAAGATCGACAGCTTTCTCAGTCACTGGGTCCTGTTCTAATACAGCACATTCAACAAAGCAAACGGAAGCACTATCAGTGGCAGTCTACCGCAAACATGGAGGCATGGCTGTTGAATGTATATTTGTGGTGTCTTTATGTAAATTGTTGTGAAGAAATTTTAATAAATGGAATCAGAATAGGAAGATACTGAGAGCTGTGGACGTTTGGTGTTTCCAGACATGAACAACGCCAGCAGTTGACAGTCTACACCGAGCTGCAGCCGAGTGCTGAAAAATTTGACAGCCATAATATACAATGTTGAATTTTTGGAAAGTGGCGGTACTGCTACTCATTTGTTCAAATTTAAATGTTTATCAAATTTAATATGGTCTGAACAGCAGACTGGTCAGAGCATCAGAATTGTCTGGGCACAACAAAGTCAGAGTTGATATCAAGAGAGCGAATAAGTCAGCATGGCAACTTGAATGCCAATGAATACAATAGTTTAATGAGTTACTTCAGCTAATTTCTGAAGAAATTAATATGGGTTCTTACCAGGCTTGAAGATACAGTTTAGCTACTTTCTGCGTTTCACTGGACTCGAGTTCTGTCAGTCTGACGACACCAAGGACCCAAAATAGTTTAATGTTTCTCTGTCTTACATTACATTAATACGAATAATGGATGCTAACATATTTCCTGCAATGTAATGGGTTGTGTTGGAGGATTACTTGGAATCAGCATTAAGTTCTGATTTTGTTTTGATCTGTAGTAGAGGTTCCACACACAACCACGTCATGGACGAGCAGCTTCTGTTTCACTATTGTGTATTGGAGGTTGATTTGCCTTGAGTTCATATGTGCAAGTCAACCTGGCTTGTTTATTTGTTCTGCTTTAGAGCACAAAAAACAACTGGGGTCATACACGCCCAAGTCAAAAGTTTAGAACACAAACAAAGAGAGGAGTTAAAAAGCGACTATACGTCAGTCCCAATTGACATAATAGAAGAAATCTTAGAACAGACATGTGGACAAAGGGCTAAAAAAGACACCATACAGAAACGGAGGTCCAATGTGAAAAATTAAATGGCCTTCACCATGTTCCTTCAGCAGATAAAAAGTAAGACGCAGTCGACAGCCCACGTGTCATTAACGAAAACAGCTGATAAATCATATGACACACCGAAGCTGGAATGTAAATGGCTAAAAAAGGGGCAGTCCATCAGGAAGTGGCGGACAGTTAAAATTTGGGCGCAATGTGTACAAAGTAGTGGGGTAGCACCACCTAGCGAATGACAATGGCTAAAATGGCAGTGCCGAAAACGCAGTCTGCTCCCGGTGGGGAGAGGAGGCCATCCAAGGCGCTGGGAGAGGCTTAATAAGCCAAAGCTCCTTTCCATGAAAGGAGGACCAATGGTGATACCAAAGGCGCACTACCGCCTGACAGACGGCAATGCACAGATCACTGGAGGAAATAAAGGTACTCGCAGGCTGAGGTACAAGGACTGCAGCTTTGGCAGCAGCATCAGCAGCCTCGTTTCCTGGCAGACCGTCTTGACCAGGGACACATGGAAACATGACACTGGCTCCACCAAGAGTGAGTAAGTGACAGTTTTACTGGACACTAAGGGATGAGCATTGTACAGCGCGCATAGACTTCGAAGGGCAATAACTGAGTGAGTGGAGGACACAATTGGAAAGGCTGTGTAGCTGGATGTACTCCATGGCCTGTTACAAGGTGAAGAGCTCGGCTGTAAATACTGAGGAGTGTGCCAGAAGCCAATATCGAAAAAGCACAGGTTCCAGTGATGAAGGCACATCCGACCCCACAGTCAGAGAGCCATTAGTGTATACAAAGGTATTATCGTGAAGTTCCATGAGAAGGTCATGAAACTGGCGGTGATAGACCAAGGCTGGAGTGGTGTCCGTAGAAAGCGAATGGAGGCCAAGGTTAACACGGGCCACTTCACGAAGCCAACGTGGTGAAGGGTTCACACCCACAGGAAAAGTTGCTCCGGTGGGTTAACGTCACACTACCTGCAAGTGCCGAAAGTGGACTCCAGGAGGTAAACGAGAAGAGGGATGAGCCCCATACAGATGATCAAAGGAATCATCAAAGGAGGAGGCATAAGAGGGGTGGGCATGCATGGCACAGAAACAGCATGCATACCTGCTGAGGAGAAAGTCATGGCAGTAGGACAGTGGTTTTTCTTTACACCAGCCCAGTTGAGAGTGTGTATGCTGAAGCTGCTGAACTACCAGACAGGTCCAAAGAGAACTGCAATAGATGGCAAAACCGTCATCAAAAAGAGAGCCGGAGTAGTCCAGTGGGAGATATGGTTAATGGCAATGGCAAAGAGGACGACGCTCAGGGCGAAACCCTGAGTTACATCATTTTCATGGATAAGGGTGTCCGACAAAGTATAATTCAAATGAACCTTGAAAACTCTGTCTTGGAAAAATGCTTGAAGACATGTTAGGCCCCCATAGACTCCCCATGTGTAAAGAGTGTGGAGGATACCAGTTCTCCAGCAGATGTCTTAGGCCTTCTCCAAATCGAAAAACGTGGTCAGAGTCTGGGATTCAAACAGAAAACCATTCATGACATAGTAACGAAATGGTCAATTGCAGAACGCCGCACTAGAAATCCACACTGAGCATTCATTAGTAAATGGCGAGACTAGCCACCACACCAGACGGGCATGAATCATATGTTCTGTCAGCTTGCAAACGCAGCTGTAAGAGGGTTGGTAGAAGGAAGGTTTTTTTTCCTTACTGGAATTAGTTATGGGTATGACGGTGTTTTCACGTCAGCGCCCAGGAAATGTGCCCTCAGCCCATATGCCGTTATACGCGTTAAGCAAAAAGTGCTTGCTCACAAGAGAAAAGTGCTGCAACATCTGAAAGCGGATGGCGTCTGTCCCTAGGGCTGAGGATTGGGATGAACTGAGAGCTTGAACTAGCTCCCTCATATTAAAGGCGTCATTGTAGCACTCACGATTCAGAGGAGAGAGAAGGGTATCGCCCAAAACCGCCTCCACTTGTTTTCGATGGAGGAAGGCAGGGTGATAACTTCCGCAAAATGGCCGCTCAAGGTGTTGGAGACAGCAATAGGGTCCACAATGACGACGTCAGCTACTGGCAGGCAGGAAATTGGCGAATGGATTTTGGTTCCAGAAAGCTGTCAGAGGTTGGCCAACACGACAGAGGAAGGAGTGGAACTGTTAAAAGAACTAGTGAATGAAATCCAGCTAGCTCTTTTGCTATCCCGAAGAATGTGACGACACTTTATAACGAATACAAACACATGCATGCAGTTTCCCAGCGTAGGGTGGCTGTTAAAAATGCAGAGAGCACGTCTCCGTGCGCGAATTGCATCGCAGGATGCGTCAGTCCACCAAGAGACTGGGAAACGACGTGATAACAGAGGAAGTGTGAGGTATGGAACATCCTGCGGCAGTAAGGATAACGTTTGTGAGATAGTCCACCTGGTCATCATAACTGGGGACGTTCTTCGAAGTTCGCCAGGGAGTAGTAAAGCTGCCAGTCAGCCGTATCAGCGAGCACGCGCAAATGGCAGCTTGCTAAGGTAGGAGTCACCAAATGGAGAACACACAGGAAATGGTCGCTCGAGTAGGTGTCAGAAATAATGGTCCACTCAAGGCGATAGGCAAGCTGGGCAGTGCAAAAGGATAGGTCTAAATCGGAATAGGTGTGCGAGGACTCTGAAATGAAAGAGGGAGCTCCAGTGTTAAGGCAGAACAGGTTAAGTTGTTTGTCAGTCAAGAGGGCACCTTTCTGACGGGTACTGGGAGAACCCCGAAGGGGATATTGCACATTAAAGTCACCGAGTAGCAAAAACAGGAGAGGTAGCTGCGCAATAAGCTGAAGGAAATCTGCTCTGGTGACATCGAATGATAGAGGCACATAAATGGTACAGAGGGAAAAAGTCAGGCGGGGAAGGAAACAGTGAACTGGAAGATGGGTAGTCAAGGAGATTGGTTGACTATGAAGGTCAACCCGTATGAGCAGCATGGTTTCTCCGATGAGATGGAATGCCAGTCTCAGGGGGAAGGTCAAAACTAATTGGTAAGTAATGTGAAATCTCAAAGCCGTCGCATGGGTACAATTTCATTTCCTGAAGGCAGAGTACAAGGGGATGCTGCTATGTTGAGAGCAGCTGTAGATCCTCTCTGTGGGACCGAAGGCCGCGAATGTTCCACTGGAGGATAGTCAAGAGGAGGAAAAGATGTAGGGGTGTAAACTCGGCGAGCGACGAGTGACAACTGGTGTAGAGTAGCCACTACAGGGCAGAGAAACAGGAGGATCATGCTCCATGGGGTCCCCTGAAGTATCGGCTTGGTTGTGCGGTCGGTCCTTGGAGCCCAACGCTGAAAAGGAGGTCGGTGGTGTGCAGTGGCGAGACAGAGGCCTGCCGGGCTAAGGTACCACGTGGGAACAACGTCAAACACGATCTTCGAGTTGGCGAAGGAGAAGACTGACTAACCAGGAAGGGCTGAAGAAGTCCACCAAAGGCAGAGGAAGACTGGGGTGGTGTTTGGCTGGAGGGATGGAGGAAGTCTTCACGGGAGTACTTCTTTTGTTCTTTCCTGCCTCCTTAACTACATCTACTCATGTAGGGCGGGCAACCACAGCCAAAATTCATAATTTTTTTTGAAAGAAAATTACCCACTGGCTGTATGAATGATTTTTATTAAATCTGCGACCGGTTTCGCTCCACTTACCGGTGCATCCTCAGGCATTGCACGCTATTTCTAACATATTAACGTTGAACATTACCCTGTAGCCACTAATCATCATCATCATCATCATGGAATGGTGGCGAGTTTTAACTGCAGCCTGCTTACGATTCACTTATCGTAACTAGTTTATTAGGGCTCGAGAGATAGTAGTTTACGAGTCAGTAGTAAGTTTGGTACGAATTTGGCCAGAGATGCGGCCCCTCAATGCCAGTGTCGTCAACCTTTGTTGTGCTGACTCAAGTCGCGAAGAGAACAGCACGTCTCATGCCCAAAGAAACGATCTACAGCCGTTCCCGGGTGACGAGCAAAAATCATCTTTCTATCCACAATTCACGGAATCAGCAATTAATTGTTGTTCATTCTGATGTTCCACCAATTCTAACGAAATGGAAATGATGAATGGATGTCAAAGAAATTAACAAATAAATAACAAACACCTAAGTCTTCAGGAGAAGTAGGTGACTTCAATTTCATGCCACATTTTTCATATAGATCCTCCACAACGCTGAAAATATCACTTGGATTACAAATAACTGCGAAACTCTTGAACCTGCGACCGATCGGGGTGGCACAGTGGTTAGCACACTGGACTCTCTTACGGGAGGATGACACGATGGCCGGACGTCTGTTTGAACTGAATCAAGTTTTGGTTGATCTCCCTGAATCGTTTAATGCAAATTCCGGGATGGTTCCTTCGAAAGGGCATGGCCGATTTCTTTCCCCATCCTTCCCTAATCCGAGCTTATGATCCATCTCTAATGAACTCGTTGTCGACGGGACGTTAAACACTAATCCCCCTCTTCATCTCGAACCCGCACAAACACAGATGCTATTGGCAACCACGTACAAAGACGTCAGTTTTACCTTTACTGTTAACGCTTAGCCATACCGAAAAGGCAACTACTAATAATTGGGTGTATGAAAGGAGTTGCAAATTGGAACAAAAGAGTAACTGTGAACAGTCGTCATTCAAGCTATCAAAGGAAACTGAAATTTGCTTCACAAATTATGACCACGCTGTGCCGTGTTACCTGTTCACCGCCGTGCCGTCAGCCTAGATAATCCTCCCATAGTAATTATAAAAAGTCCTTACTAATGTAATAACAGGAAATGATACTCGTGAACGATAGTCGTTCAACGTTATTAGCAGTTGAGGGGTCTTATATACGTAGTGCAACGGTTTATGTCCACGTACTTCCAAAAGAGCGAGAATTACAACACTCTTGGATGAATTCCTATTGTACTATTGTTCATTCTACAGTAACGAGGATGTCTCTAAGGAAACACATGAATTGAATTGGCGATTGCGAATAAGGACTACCATCAACTGTAGAATGGGACGACAATAATTTGTCCCGGCCCGGAAACCGAAGCAGGATTTCCCCTTTATAGCGAGCGCTCGCCCTTCCATTTGGGTCTGTCTGAGAATCGTGCACGGATAGGCAAACTTCCATATGTCGTCAACCATGCGTGTATGACCTGTCCTCGTACATCCATTAAATATATTCCCGTACAGGTCAGACGTTGTACTTGAAAGTCGCTTGCCCAGTATCGGCAGGTAAATGCAGACGTCTCCAAAGGAACTTGGCATCGTAATCAGAGTAACGGAGGCACTGCAGTATCGTATTCCTAAAGAACACTGGGCTCTCCACATGACAGAACATTATGCTGTTGACTGAAAAAAATTGCTGCTATTTATAGAGAAAACATTGTTTTTCAAGAGTGTTGCCGACGTAATGTACCCTTCTTGTAAAGCTAAAGACCAATGGTAGTACTTGCGTAATAACTAGTCATATTCCGCCTCCGTAGCGTAGCGGTAGCGTTACCGCCTACCACGCAGGGGTCCGGGTTCGATTCCCGGCAGGGGACTGTGTGTTGCGAGTCAGTGATGATGAAAATACAAGGAGCGAAAGGGTATTTACAATTTGTACAGAAACCAGATGGCAGTTATAAAAGTCGAAGGGCATGAAAGGGAAGCAGTGGTTGGGAAAGGAGTGAGACAGGGTTCTAGCCTCTCCCCGATGTTATTCAATCTGTATATTGAGCAAGCAGTAAAGGAAACAAAAGAAAAATTTGGAGTAGGTATTAAAATCCATGGAGAAGAAGTAAAAACTTTGACAGAATTACAATGTCATCGGCGAACCTCAGACACAGCAAAGGACTTGGAAGAGCATTTGAACGGAATGGACAGTGTCTTGAAAGGAGGTTATAAGATGAACATCAACAAAAGCAAAACGAGGATAATGGAATGTAGTCAAATTAAAATGGGTGATGCTGAGGGGATTAGATTAGGAAATGAGACACTTAAAGTAGTAAAGGAGTTTTGCTATTTAGGGAGTAAAATAACTGATGATGGTCGAAGTAGAGAGGACATAAAATGTAGACTGGCAATGGCAAGGAAATCGTTTCTGAAGAAGAGAAATTTGTTAACATCGAGTATAGATTTAAGTGTCAGGAAGTCGTTTCTGAAAGTATTTGTATGGAGTGTAGCCATGTATGGAAGTGAAACATGGACGATAACCAGTTTGGACAAGAAGAGAATAGAAGCTTTCGAAATGTGGTGCTACAGAAGAATGCTGAAGATAAGGTGGGTAGATCACGTAACTAATGATGAGGTATTGAATAGGTTTGGGGAGAAGAGAAGTTTGTGGCACAACTTGACTAGAAGAAGGGATCGGTTGGTAGGACATGTTTTGAGGCATCAAGGGATCACAAATTTAGCATTGGAGGGCAGCGTGGAGGGTAAAAATCGTAGAGGGAGACCAAGAGATCAATACACTAAGCAGATTCAGAAGGATGTAAGTTGCAGTAGGTACTGGGAGATGAAGAAGCTTGCACAGGATAGAGTAGCATGGAGAGCTGCATCAAACCAGTCTCAGGACTGAGGACCACAACAACAACAACGATGATGAAAATGATGATGGACACCTAAAAAGGGCTTCTAATAGGGCGGCTGAACTCCCCTGTTTGAGGGCCTCCTGGCCGTGCCTTACGTTCATTTCATTTCAACTAGTCTTAAGTATTTCTCTGCATAAGCTGGCCACTGCGGCAGTATTTGGATTAATAATCTAGTCAGTAACGGCTGCCAACAATAAAAATCCCCGTCTGAAACAAACTCTGCAAATACTCAGAGGATGTTACGTTTATTAAAGTGGTTTCATTTATGTGAAACGTAAGTTATATTTTAAGGTTAACAAATACACAACTTCCAACAGACGTCCTGTCAACACAGTAAAATGATAGTATCCAGATACTGCGGTCCACGCGGCGATAAGACAAAAACCAGAATGATCACGAAGACGGCAATAGTATCTACCTTAGAAAGGTAACAATTGTCATTAAGTAGTACTTGGTTTGGTCGCATCATTGGAAATGGATTCACACGTCACATCAAACACTGATGAAATTCCTACGTCCCGTGCCTCTGTTTCTTACGTCATTTTAACACACTTCACTTTACATTGCGATGTTCCGCACGCGCTGTCTATTAACGACTGCGGCAGTCCCCTAACGGCCTGGCAAATGTCAACATATATCTGAAAATTTAGCAGTTTATCTTAGCAGTTAAAATTTCGGCATTGTGTACCTTTCGGTTCATTATTCCTGTATAAATCACTTCTGGGCAGGTTTGGAGATGTTGGATTAGACAGTTGCATTGTGAACACATTCTCTTTCAACCAAGGGAAACAAGACACTTCTTAAAAACGGACAAGCCTCGTGCGTTCCTCAGACATAGCCAAGAATGAACATATAAAAACATAAATATCGCATAGCCACAGCTTCCACAGTAATATGCATATTAATCACACACTTGGGATCACTAGTTCCAGATATTGTGAAACTCAAGCTGCTAATACGAGGGCGGTTCAGAAAGTAACCTCAGATTGGTCACAGTGCGGGTTGTGGGGGGAGTAGCGACGCCATCTGTGCGTTCACGCACTCAACCGGTCAGTCGGCATCAAGCCGTGGTCGAGTGAACTTCGTACCTGCGCTAGTTTAGTTTTTGTGGCAGTTTGAAATGTGTGCTGCAATAGAAAACCCCGCCAAATGTGAAGTGCGTGCTCTCATAAGGTTTTTTACAGCCAAAGGATATTCTGCAGCAGCTATTCATCGTGAGCTTTGTGCCGTGTACGGACCAAGAGTTATGAGTGAAGGAGTTGTCTGTGAGTGGGTACGTTTATTTAAAAGTGGATGAGAAAACGTTCATGATGAAGAGAGGAGTGGTAGACCATCATTGGTGACTGACGAACTCGTTCAGACAGTTGATGCAAAAGTTCGTGAAAATCGACGTTTCTCAATGTCAGAGTTGTCTATGGCTCGGGTCACAGCGGTTTGATGACGACGAAGAGCTCAAAGATGCGGTCACAGGCTGGCTCCAGGCACAAGCGGGTGATTTTTATGCAGAAGGAATTTCAAAGCTTCTGAAGAGATACGATAAGTGCCTCAATCGCTATAGAGACTATGTAGAAAAATAGTGCAAAGATGTAAGATGTATATATTAAAATATGTTTATTTAACTTGGTGTATTTTTTTAAATCAACCGGAGGTTACTTTCTGAACGGCCCTCATATTATTGCATTCTGCTATCGAGCTTCCTAAATTCCGCTGCATAATTCACCTTCGCCTTTCGCCCTGACAACTCCAGTGTTAAATCACCTGCTCTAATCCGTAGTCCAAAAGTGTATTTAAAGTAGAAACTCTAATTTATTACGTAGCCCATGGGGAAGCTACCATCACAAGCACGCTGCATTCATATGGAACCTAAATGTTTAAATAACGATTACTTATCTAGTTGTTTGCTACAGAGCCTGGTCGTTATGTGTAATGGAGCCCACGAGTTTGTTCCGTATTGGAAAAACTGCACTGACTAACAAACTGTACATCGTGGTGTCGCAGGCAGGGAGAAGGGAGAAAAGGGGGAAAACATGGAAGTGGTGGAGAAAGACTCGAAGGGTTCTTCTGGTACACTTGATTCACCAGAATCCACTGCAACTATGGCCACAGACAAGCCGGAAAAAACACAACGAATATAATTCAACTACTCCATGCTCAAACTTCCGACCATTTATCTGGGCATACCAGTACTACAGGACATTGTAAATAGGTCACCCAGAAACGGACCCCTTGGGATCAGATGAAAAGAAAATGAGAATTACGTAGAATGTTCTCCTTAAAATCCTCTTCAGAAGATTCATCTCAGAACATAATATGCTCCGATTTATATGCCAAGATATACTATTAAGATATACACAATTAGGCATTGAGCAGCGCCTATGCCCTGGTCGGTGTACCCACAAGCTCTGTCACTGCTTTATTCCGCACCAAATCTCAATGCGAAGCATATCCTCTTCAGAATAATCCATCTCCGAGCATTATCTGCGCTAGTGTGTATGCTACTACATTCTTCTTACTACTGAGAATTTTTGGTATCGAGCAGTGGCAGTGCCAGTAGCAGTGCCTGTGCCCTGGTCGGCGTAACCTCAAGCTCTGTCACTGCTTTATACCGCACCAAATCTCCTGCGAAGCATTTCCTCTTCAGAATAATCCATCTCCGAGCATTACCTGCGCCAGTGTCTATGCTACTACATTCTTCTTACTACTGAGAATTTTTGGTATCGAGCAGTGGCAGTGCCAGTAGCAGTGCCCATGCCCTGGTCGGTGTACCCTCAAGCTCTGTCACTGCTTTATACCGCACCAAATCCCCTGCGAAGCATTTCCTCTTCAGAATAATCCATCTCCGAGCATTACCTGCGCCAGTGTCTATGCTACTACATTCTTCTTACTACTGAGAATTTTTGGTATCGAGCAGTGGCAGTGCCAGTAGCAGTGCCCGTGCCCTGGTCGGTGTACCCTCAAGCTCTGTCACTGCTTTATACCGCACCAAATCTCCTGCGAAGGATTTCCTCTTCAGAATAATCGATCTCCGAGCATTATCTGCGCTAGTGTGTATGCTACTACATTCTTCTTACTACTGAGAATTTTTGGTATCGAGCAGTGGCAGTGCCAGTAGCAGTGCCTGTGCCCTGGTCGGCGTAACCTCAAGCTCTGTCACTGCTTTATACCGCACCAAATCTCCTGCGAAGCATTTCCTCTTCAGAATAATCCATCTCCGAGCATTACCTGCGACAGTGTCTATGCTACTACATTCTTCTTACTACTGAGAATTTTTGGTATCGAGCAGTGGCAGTGCCAGTAGCAGTGCCCGTGCCCTGGTCGGTGTACCCTCAAGCTCTGTCACTGCTTTATACCGCACCAAATCTCCTGCGAAGCATTTCCTCTTCAGAATAATCGATCTCCGAGCATTATCTGCGCTAGTGTGTATGCTACTACATTCTTCTTACTACTGAGAATTTTTGGTATCGAGCAGTGGCAGTGCCAGTAGCAGTGCCTGTGCCCGGGTCGGCGTAACCTCAAGCTCTGTCACTGCTTTATACCGCACCAAATCTCCTGCGAAGCATTTCCTCTTCAGAATAATCCATCTCCGAGCATTACCTGCGCCAGTGTCTATGCTACTACATTCTTCTTACTACTGAGAATTTTTGGTATCGAGCAGTGGCAGTGCCAGTAGCAGTGCCTGTGCCCTGGTCGGCGTAACCTCAAGCTCTGTCACTGCTTTATACCGCACCAAATCTCCTGCGAAGCATTTCCTCTTCAGAATAATCCATCTCCGAGAATTACCTGCGCCAGTGTCTATGCTACTACATTCTTCTTACTACTGAGAATTTTTGGTATCGAGCAGTGGCAGTGCCAGTGCCAGTAGCAGTGCCCGTGCCCTGGTCGGTGTACCCTCAAGCTCTGTCACTGCTTTATACCGCACCAAATCTCCTGCGAAGCATTTCCTCTTCAGAATAATCCATCTCCGTGCATTATCAGCGCCAATGTGTATGCTACTACATTATTTTTACTACTGAGAATTTTTGGTATAGAGCATTGGCAGTGCCAGTAGCAGTGCCAGTAGCAGTGCCTGTGCCCTGGTCGGTGTACCCTCAGGCTCTGTCACTGCATTATACCGCACCAAATCTCCTGCGAAGCATTTCCTCTTCAGAATAATCCATCTCCGAGCATTACCTGCGCCAGTGTCTATGCTACTACATTAATTTTACTACTGAGAATTTTTGGTATAGAGCAGTGGCAGTGCCAGTAGCAGTGCCTATGCCCTGGTCGGCGTACCCTCAGGCTCTGTCACTGCTTTATACTGCACCAAATCGCCTGCGAAGCATTTCCTCTTCAGAATAATCCATCTCCGAGCATTATCTGCGCTATGTGTATGCTACTACATTAATTTTACTACTGAGAATTTTTGGTATAGAGCAGTGGCAGTGCCAGTAGCAGTGCCTATGCCCTGGTCGGCGTACCCTCAGGCTCTGTCACTGCTTTATACTGCACCAAATCGCCTGCGAAGCATTTCCTCTTCAGAATAATCCATCTCCGAGCATTATCTCCGCCAATGTGTATGCCACTACATTCTTTCTAATACAGAGAATATTTTGTTTTGAGCAGTGGCAGTGCCTGTGCCCTGGTCGGTGTACCCTCAGGCTCTGTCACTGCTTTATACCGCACCAAATCTCCTACGAAGCATTTCCTCTTCAGAATAATCCATCTCCGAGCATTATCTGCGCTATGTGTATGCTACTACATTAATTTTACTACTGAGAATTTTTGGTATAGAGCAGTGGCAGTGCCAGTAGCAGTGCCTATGCCCTGGTCGGCGTACCCTCAGACTCTGTCACTGCTTTATACTGCACCAAATCGCCTGCGAAGCATTTCCTCTTCAGAATAATCCATCTCCGAGCATTATCTGCGCTATGTGTATGCTACTACATTAATTTTACTACTGAGAATTTTTGGTATAGAGCAGTGGCAGCGCCAGTAGCAGTGCCTATGCCCTGGTCGGCGTACCCTCAGGCTCTGTCACTGCTTTATACTGCACCAAATCGCCTGCGAAGCATTTCCTCTTCAGAATAATCCATCTCCGAGCATTATCTGCGCTATGTGTATGCTACTACATTAATTTTACTACTGAGAATTTTTGGTATAGAGCAGTGGCAGTGCCAGTAGCAGTGCCTATGCCCTGGTCGGCGTACCCTCAGGCTCTGTCACTGCTTTATACTGCACCAAATCGCCTGCGAAGCATTTCCTCTTCAGAATAATCCATCTCCGAGCATTATCTGCGCTATGTGTATGCTACTACATTAATTTTACTACTGAGAATTTTTGGTATAGAGCAGTGGCAGTGCCAGTAGCAGTGCCTATGCCCTGGTCGGCGTACCCTCAGGCTCTGTCACTGCTTTATACTGCACCAAATCGCCTGCGAAGCATTTCCTCTTCAGAATAATCCATCTCCGAGCATTATCTGCGCTATGTGTATGCTACTACATTAATTTTACTACTGAGAATTTTTGGTATAGAGCAGTGGCAGTGCCAGTAGCAGTGCCTATGCCCTGGTCGGCGTACCCTCAGGCTCTGTCACTGCTTTATACTGCACCAAATCGCCTGCGAAGCATTTCCTCTTCAGAATAATCCATCTCCGAGCATTATCTGCGCTATGTGTATGCTACTACATTAATTTTACTACTGAGAATTTTTGGTATAGAGCAGTGGCAGCGCCAGTGCCAGTAGCAGTGCCTGTGCCCTCGTCGGTGTACCCTCAGGCTCTGTCACTGCTTTATACTGCACCAAATCTACTACGAAGCATTTCCTCTTCAGAATAATCCATCTCCGAGCATTATCTGCGCTATGTGTATGCTACTACATTAATTTTACTACTGAGAATTTTTGGTATAGAGCAGTGGCAGCGCCAGTGCCAGTAGCAGTGCCTGTGCCCTGGTCGGTGTACCCTCAGGCTCTGTCACTGCTTTATACCGCACCAAATCTCCTACGAAGCATTTCCTCTTCAGAATAATCCATCTCCGAGCATTATCTGCGCTATGTGTATGCTACTACATTAATTTTACTACTGAGAAGTTTGGTATAGAGCAGTGGCAGTGCCAGTAGCAGTGCCTGTGCCCTGGTCGGTGTACCCTCAGGCTCTGCCACTGCTTTATACCGCACCAAATCTCCTACGAAGCATTTCCTCTTCAGAATAATCCATCTCCGAGCATTATCTGCGCTATGTGTATGCTACTACATTAATTTTACTACTGAGAATTTTTGGTATAGAGCAGTGGCAGTGCCAGTAGCAGTGCCTGTGCCCTGGTCGGTGTACCCTCAGGCTCTGTCACTGCTTTATACCGCACCAAATCTCCTACGAAGCATTTCCTCTTCAGAATAATCCTTCTCCGAGCATTATCTGCGCTATGTGTATGCTACTACATTAATTTTACTACTGAGAATTTTTGGTATAGAGCAGTGGCAGCGCCAGTGCCAGTAGCAGTGCCTGTGCCCTCGTCGGTGTACCCTCAGGCTCTGTCACTGCTTTATACTGCACCAAATCTACTACGAAGCATTTCCTCTTCAGAATAATCCATCTCCGAGCATTATCTGCGCTATGTGTATGCTACTACATTAATTTTACTACTGAGAGTTTTTGGTATAGAGCAGTGGCAGCGCCAGTGCCAGTAGCAGTGCCTGTGCCCTCGTCGGTGTACCCTCAGGCTCTGTCACTGCTTTATACCGCACCAAATCTCCTACGAAGCATTTCCTCTTCAGAATAATCCATCTCCGAGCATTATCTGCGCTATGTGTATGCTACTACATTAATTTTACTACTGAGAATTTTTGGTATAGAGCAGTGGCAGCGCCAGTGCCAGTAGCAGTGCCTGTGCCCTGGTCGGTGTACCCTCAGGCTCTGTCACTGCTTTATACTGCACCAAATCTCCTACGAAGCATTTCCTCTTCAGAATAATCCATCTCCGAGCATTATCTGCGCTATGTGTATGCTACTACATTAATTTTACTACTGAGAATTTTTGGTATAGAGCAGTGGCAGCGCCAGTGCCAGTAGCAGTGCCTGTGCCCTGGTCGGTGTACCCTCAGGCTCTGTCACTGCTTTATACTGCACCAAATCTCCTACGAAGCATTTCCTCTTCAGAATAATCCATCTCCGAGCATTATCTGCGCTATGTGTATGCTACTACATTAATTTTACTACTGAGAAGTTTGGTATAGAGCAGTGGCAGTGCCAGTAGCAGTGCCTGTGCCCTGGTCGGTGTACCCTCAGGCTCTGTCACTGCTTTATACCGCACCAAATCTCCTACGAAGCATTTCCTCTTCAGAATAATCCATCTCCGAGCATTATCTGCGCTATGTGTATGCTACTACATTAATTTTACTACTGAGAATTTTTGGTATAGAGCAGTGGCAGTGCCAGTAGCAGTGCCTGTGCCCTGGTCGGTGTACCCTCAGGCTCTGTCACTGCTTTATACCGCACCAAATCTCCTACGAAGCATTTCCTCTTCAGAATAATCCTTCTCCGAGCATTATCTGCGCTATGTGTATGCTACTACATTAATTTTACTACTGAGAATTTTTGGTATAGAGCAGTGGCAGCGCCAGTGCCAGTAGCAGTGCCTGTGCCCTCGTCGGTGTACCCTCAGGCTCTGTCACTGCTTTATACTGCACCAAATCTACTACGAAGCATTTCCTCTTCAGAATAATCCATCTCCGAGCATTATCTGCGCTATGTGTATGCTACTACATTAATTTTACTACTGAGAATTTTTGGTATAGAGCAGTGGCAGTGCCAGTAGCAGTGCCTGTGCCCTCGTCGGTGTACCCTCAGGCTCTGTCACTGCTTTATACTGCACCAAATCTACTACGAAGCATTTCCTCTTCAGAATAATCCATCTCCGAGCATTATCTGCGCTATGTGTATGCTACTACATTAATTTTACTACTGAGAATTTTTGGTATAGAGCAGTGGCAGCGCCAGTGCCAGTAGCAGTGCCTGTGCCCTGGTCGGTGTACCCTCAGGCTCTGTCACTGCTTTATACCGCACCAAATCTCCTACGAAGCATTTCCTCTTCAGAATAATCCATCTCCGAGCATTATCTGCGCTATGTGTATGCTACTACATTAATTTTACTACTGAGAAGTTTGGTATAGAGCAGTGGCAGTGCCAGTAGCAGTGCCTGTGCCCTGGTCGGTGTACCCTCAGGCTCTGCCACTGCTTTATACCGCACCAAATCTCCTACGAAGCATTTCCTCTTCAGAATAATCCATCTCCGAGCATTATCTGCGCTATGTGTATGCTACTACATTAATTTTACTACTGAGAATTTTTGGTATAGAGCAGTGGCAGTGCCAGTAGCAGTGCCTGTGCCCTGGTCGGTGTACCCTCAGGCTCTGTCACTGCTTTATACCGCACCAAATCTCCTACGAAGCATTTCCTCTTCAGAATAATCCTTCTCCGAGCATTATCTGCGCTATGTGTATGCTACTACATTAATTTTACTACTGAGAATTTTTGGTATAGAGCAGTGGCAGCGCCAGTGCCAGTAGCAGTGCCTGTGCCCTCGTCGGTGTACCCTCAGGCTCTGTCACTGCTTTATACCGCACCAAATCTCCTACGAAGCATTTCCTCTTCAGAATAATCCTTCTCCGAGCATTATCTGCGCCATGTGTATGCTACTACATTAATTTTACTACTGAGAATTTTTGGTATAGAGCAGTGGCAGCGCCAGTGCCAGTAGCAGTGCCTGTGCCCTCGTCGGTGTACCCTCAGGCTCTGTCACTGCTTTATACTGCACCAAATCTACTACGAAGCATTTCCTCTTCAGAATAATCCATCTCCGAGCATTATCTGCGCTATGTGTATGCTACTACATTAATTTTACTACTGAGAATTTTTGGTATAGAGCAGTGGCAGCGCCAGTGCCAGTAGCAGTGCCTGTGCCCTCGTCGGTGTACCCTCAGGCTCTGTCACTGCTTTATACTGCACCAAATCTACTACGAAGCATTTCCTCTTCAGAATAATCCTTCTCCGAGCATTATCTGCGCTATGTGTATGCTACTACATTAATTTTACTACTGAGAATTTTTGGTATAGAGCAGTGGCAGCGCCAGTGCCAGTAGCAGTGCCTGTGCCCTCGTCGGTGTACCCTCAGGCTCTGTCACTGCTTTATACTGCACCAAATCTACTACGAAGCATTTCCTCTTCAGAATAATCCATCTCCGAGCATTATCTGCGCTATGTGTATGCTACTACATTAATTTTACTACTGAGAATTTTTGGTATAGAGCAGTGGCAGCGCCAGTGCCAGTAGCAGTGCCTGTGCCCTCGTCGGTGTACCCTCAGGCTCTGTCACTGCTTTATACTGCACCAAATCTCCTACGAAGCATTTCCTCTTCAGAATAATCCATCTCCGAGCATTATCTGCGCTATGTGTATGCTACTACATTAATTTTACTACTGAGAATTTTTGGTATAGAGCAGTGGCAGCGCCAGTGCCAGTAGCAGTGCCTGTGCCCTCGTCGGTGTACCCTCAGGCTCTATCACTGCTTTATACTGCACCAAATCTACTACGAAGCATTTCCTCTTCAGAATAATCCATCTCCGAGCATTATCTGCGCTATGTGTATGCTACTACATTAATTTTACTACTGAGAATTTTTGGTATAGAGCAGTGGCAGCGCCAGTGCCAGTAGCAGTGCCTGTGCCCTCGTCGGTGTACCCTCAGGCTCTGTCACTGCTTTATACTGCACCAAATCTACTACGAAGCATTTCCTCTTCAGAATAATCCATCTCCGAGCATTATCTGCGCTATGTGTATGCTACTACATTAATTTTACTACTGAGAATTTTTGGTATAGAGCAGTGGCAGTGCCAGTAGCAGTGCCTGTGCCCTGGTCGGTGTACCCTCAGGCTCTGTCACTGCTTTATACCGCACCAAATCTCCTACGAAGCATTTCCTCTTCAGAATAATCCATCTCCGAGCATTATCTGCGCTATGTGTATGCTACTACATTAATTTTACTACTGAGAATTTTTGGTATAGAGCAGTGGCAGCGCCAGTGCCAGTAGCAGTGCCTGTGCCCTCGTCGGTGTACCCTCAGGCTCTGTCACTGCTTTATACTGCACCAAATCTCCTACGAAGCATTTCCTCTTCAGAATAATCCATCTCCGAGCATTATCTGCGCTATGTGTATGCTACTACATTAATTTTACTACTGAGAATTTTTGGTATAGAGCAGTGGCAGCGCCAGTGCCAGTAGCAGTGCCTGTGCCCTCGTCGGTGTACCCTCAGGCTCTGTCACTGCTTTATACTGCACCAAATCTACTACGAAGCATTTCCTCTTCAGAATAATCCATCTCCGAGCATTATCTGCGCTATGTGTATGCTACTACATTAATTTTACTACTGAGAATTTTTGGTATAGAGCAGTGGCAGCGCCAGTGCCAGTAGCAGTGCCTGTGCCCTCGTCGGTGTACCCTCAGGCTCTGTCACTGCTTTATACTGCACCAAATCTACTACGAAGCATTTCCTCTTCAGAATAATCCATCTCCGAGCATTATCTGCGCTATGTGAATGCTACTACATTAATTTTACTACTGAGAATTTTTGGTATAGAGCAGTGGCAGCGCCAGTGCCAGTAGCAGTGCCTGTGCCCTCGTCGGTGTACCCTCAGGCTCTGTCACTGCTTTATACTGCACCAAATCTACTACGAAGCATTTACTCTTCAGAATAATCCTTCTCCGAGCATTATCTGCGCTATGTGTATGCTACTACATTAATTTTACTACTGAGAATTTTTGGTATAGAGCAGTGGCAGCGCCAGTGCCAGTAGCAGTGCCTGTGCCCTCGTCGGTGTACCCTCAGGCTCTGTCACTGCTTTATACTGCACCAAATCTACTACGAAGCATTTACTCTTCAGAATAATCCTTCTCCGAGCATTATCTGCGCTATGTGTATGCTACTACATTAATTTTACTACTGAGAATTTTTGGTATAGAGCAGTGGCAGCGCCAGTGCCAGTAGCAGTGCCTGTGCCCTCGTCGGTGTACCCTCAGGCTCTGTCACTGCTTTATACTGCACCAAATCTACTACGAAGCATTTCCTCTTCAGAATAATCCATCTCCGAGCATTATCTGCGCTATGTGTATGCTACTACATTAATTTTACTACTGAGAATTTTTGGTATAGAGCAGTGGCAGCGCCAGTGCCAGTAGCAGTGCCTGTGCCCTCGTCGGTGTACCCTCAGGCTCTGTCACTGTTTATACTGCACCAAATCTACTACGAAGCATTTCCTCTTCAGAATAATCCTTCTCCGAGCATTATCTGCGCTATGTGTATGCTACTACATTAATTTTACTACTGAGAATTTTTGGTATAGAGCAGTGGCAGCGCCAGTGCCAGTAGCAGTGCCTGTGCCCTCGTCGGTGTACCCTCAGGCTCTGTCACTGCTTTATACTGCACCAAATCTACTACGAAGCATTTCCTCTTCAGAATAATCCATCTCCGAGCATTATCTGCGCTATGTGTATGCTACTACATTAATTTTACTACTGAGAATTTTTGGTATAGAGCAGTGGCAGCGCCAGTGCCAGTAGCAGTGCCTGTGCCCTCGTCGGTGTACCCTCAGGCTCTGTCACTGCTTTATACTGCACCAAATCTCCTACGAAGCATTTCCTCTTCAGAATAATCCATCTCCGAGCATTATCTGCGCTATGTGTATGCTACTACATTAATTTTATTACTGAGAATTTTTGGTATAGAGCAGTGGCAGCGCCAGTGCCAGTAGCAGTGCCTGTGCCCTCGTCGGTGTACCCTCAGGCTCTGTCACTGCTTTATACTGCACCAAATCTACTACGAAGCATTTCCTCTTCAGAATAATCCATCTCCGAGCATTATCTGCGCTATGTGTATGCTACTACATTAATTTTACTACTGAGAATTTTTGGTATAGAGCAGTGGCAGCGCCAGTGCCAGTAGCAGTGCCTGTGCCCTCGTCGGTGTACCCTCAGGCTCTGTCACTGCTTTATACTGCACCAAATCTACTACGAAGCATTTCCTCTTCAGAATAATCCATCTCCGAGCATTTTCTGCGCTATGTGTATGCTACTACATTAATTTTACTACTGAGAATTTTTGGTATAGAGCAGTGGCAGTGCCAGTAGCAGTGCCTGTGCCCTCGTCGGTGTACCCTCAGGCTCTGTCACTGTTTATACTGCACCAAATCTACTACGAAGCATTTCCTCTTCAGAATAATCCATCTCCGAGCATTATCTGCGCTATGTGTATGCTACTACATTAATTTTACTACTGAGAATTTTTGGTATAGAGCAGTGGCAGTGCCAGTAGCAGTGCCTGTGCCCTCGTCGGTGTACCCTCAGGCTCTGTCACTGTTTATACTGCACCAAATCTACTACGAAGCATTTCCTCTTCAGAATAATCCATCTCCGAGCATTATCTGCGCTATGTGTATGCTACTACATTAATTTTACTACTGAGAATTTTTGGTATAGAGCAGTGGCAGCGCCAGTGCCAGTAGCAGTGCCTGTGCCCTCGTCGGTGTACCCTCAGGCTCTGTCACTGCTTTATACTGCACCAAATCTACTACGAAGCATTTCCTCTTCAGAATAATCCATCTCCGAGCATTATCTGCGCTATGTGTATGCTACTACATTAATTTTACTACTGAGAATTTTTGGTATAGAGCAGTGGCAGCGCCAGTGCCAGTAGCAGTGCCTGTGCCCTCGTCGGTGTACCCTCAGGCTCTGTCACTGCTTTATACTGCACCAAATCTCCTACGAAGCATTTCCTCTTCAGAATAATCCATCTCCGAGCATTATCTGCGCTATGTGTATGCTACTACATTAATTTTACTACTGAGAATTTTTGGTATAGAGCAGTGGCAGCGCCAGTGCCAGTAGCAGTGCCTGTGCCCTCGTCGGTGTACCCTCAGGCTCTGTCACTGCTTTATACTGCACCAAATCTACTACGAAGCATTTCCTCTTCAGAATAATCCATCTCCGAGCATTATCTGCGCTATGTGTATGCTACTACATTAATTTTACTACTGAGAATTTTTGGTATAGAGCAGTGGCAGTGCCAGTAGCAGTGCCTGTGCCCTGGTCGGTGTACCCTCAGGCTCTGTCACTGCTTTATACCGCACCAAATCTCCTACGAAGCATTTCCTCTTCAGAATAATCCATCTCCGAGCATTATCTGCGCTATGTGTATGCTACTACATTAATTTTACTACTGAGAATTTTTGGTATAGAGCAGTGGCAGCGCCAGTGCCAGTAGCAGTGCCTGTGCCCTCGTCGGTGTACCCTCAGGCTCTGTCACTGCTTTATACTGCACCAAATCTCCTACGAAGCATTTCCTCTTCAGAATAATCCATCTCCGAGCATTATCTGCGCTATGTGTATGCTACTACATTAATTTTACTACTGAGAATTTTTGGTATAGAGCAGTGGCAGCGCCAGTGCCAGTAGCAGTGCCTGTGCCCTCGTCGGTGTACCCTCAGGCTCTGTCACTGTTTATACTGCACCAAATCTACTACGAAGCATTTACTCTTCAGAATAATCCTTCTCCGAGCATTATCTGCGCTATGTGTATGCTACTACATTAATTTTACTACTGAGAATTTTTGGTATAGAGCAGTGGCAGCGCCAGTGCCAGTAGCAGTGCCTGTGCCCTCGTCGGTGTACCCTCAGGCTCTGTCACTGTTTATACTGCACCAAATCTACTACGAAGCATTTACTCTTCAGAATAATCCTTCTCCGAGCATTATCTGCGCTATGTGTATGCTACTACATTAATTTTACTACTGACAATTTTTGGTATAGAGCAGTGGCAGCGCCAGTGCCAGTAGCAGTGCCTGTGCCCTCGTCGGTGTACCCTCAGGCTCTGTCACTGCTTTATACTGCACCAAATCTCCTACGAAGCATTTCCTCTTCAGAATAATCCATCTCCGAGCATTATCTGCGCTATGTGTATGCTACTACATTAATTTTACTACTGAGAATTTTTGGTATAGAGCAGTGGCAGCGCCAGTGCCAGTAGCAGTGCCTGTGCCCTCGTCGGTGTACCCTCAGGCTCTGTCACTGTTTATACTGCACCAAATCTACTACGAAGCATTTCCTCTTCAGAATAATCCTTCTCCGAGCATTATCTGCGCTATGTGTATGCTACTACATTAATTTTACTACTGAGAATTTTTGGTATAGAGCAGTGGCAGTGCCAGTAGCAGTGCCTGTGCCCTGGTCGGTGTACCCTCAGGCTCTGTCACTGCTTTATACCGCACCAAATCTCCTACGAAGCATTTCCTCTTCAGAATAATCCATCTCCGAGCATTATCTGCGCTATGTGTATGCTACTACATTAATTTTACTACTGAGAATTTTTGGTATAGAGCAGTGGCAGCGCCAGTGCCAGTAGCAGTGCCTGTGCCCTCGTCGGTGTACCCTCAGGCTCTGTCACTGCTTTATACTGCACCAAATCTCCTACGAAGCATTTCCTCTTCAGAATAATCCATCTCCGAGCATTATCTGCGCTATGTGTATGCTACTACATTAATTTTACTACTGAGAATTTTTGGTATAGAGCAGTGGCAGCGCCAGTGCCAGTAGCAGTGCCTGTGCCCTCGTCGGTGTACCCTCAGGCTCTGTCACTGTTTATACTGCACCAAATCTACTACGAAGCATTTACTCTTCAGAATAATCCTTCTCCGAGCATTATCTGCGCTATGTGTATGCTACTACATTAATTTTACTACTGAGAATTTTTGGTATAGAGCAGTGGCAGCGCCAGTGCCAGTAGCAGTGCCTGTGCCCTCGTCGGTGTACCCTCAGGCTCTGTCACTGTTTATACTGCACCAAATCTACTACGAAGCATTTACTCTTCAGAATAATCCATCTCCGAGCATTATCTGCGCTATGTGTATGCTACTACATTAATTTTACTACTGAGAATTTTTGGTATAGAGCAGTGGCAGCGCCAGTGCCAGTAGCAGTGCCTGTGCCCTCGTCGGTGTACCCTCAGGCTCTGTCACTGTTTATACTGCACCAAATCTACTACGAAGCATTTACTCTTCAGAATAATCCTTCTCCGAGCATTATCTGCGCTATGTGTATGCTACTACATTAATTTTACTACTGAGAATTTTTGGTATAGAGCAGTGGCAGCGCCAGTGCCAGTAGCAGTGCCTGTGCCCTCGTCGGTGTACCCTCAGGCTCTGTCACTGCTTTATACTGCACCAAATCTCCTACGAAGCATTTCCTCTTCAGAATAATCCATCTCCGAGCATTATCTGCGCTATGTGTATGCTACTACATTAATTTTACTACTGAGAATTTTTGGTATAGAGCAGTGGCAGCGCCAGTGCCAGTAGCAGTGCCTGTGCCCTCGTCGGTGTACCCTCAGGCTCTGTCACTGTTTATACTGCACCAAATCTACTACGAAGCATTTACTCTTCAGAATAATCCTTCTCCGAGCATTATCTGCGCTATGTGTATGCTACTACATTAATTTTACTACTGAGAATTTTTGGTATAGAGCAGTGGCAGCGCCAGTGCCAGTAGCAGTGCCTGTGCCCTCGTCGGTGTACCCTCAGGCTCTGTCACTGCTTTATACTGCACCAAATCTCCTACGAAGCATTTTCTCTTCAGAATAATCCATCTCCGAGCATTATCTGCGCTATGTGTATGCTACTACATTAATTTTACTACTGAGAATTTTTTGGTATAGAGCAGTGGCAGCGCCAGTGCCAGTAGCAGTGCCTGTGCCCTGGTCGGTGTACCCTCAGGCTCTGTCACTGCTTTACACTGCACCAAATCTACTACGAAGCATTTCCTCTTCAGAATAATCCATCTCCGAGCATTATCTGCGCTATGTGTATGCTACTACATTAATTTTACTACTGAGAATTTTTGGTATAGAGCAGTGGCAGCGCCAGTGCCAGTGCCAGTAGCAGTGCCTGTGCCCTCGTCGGTGTACCCTCAGGCTCTGTCACTGTTTATACTGCACCAAATCTACTACGAAGCATTTACTCTTCAGAATAATCCATCTCCGAGCATTATCTGCGCTATGTGTATGCTACTACATTAATTTTACTACTGAGAATTTTTGGTATAGAGCAGTGGCAGCGCCAGTGCCAGTAGCAGTGCCTGTGCCCTCGTCGGTGTACCCTCAGGCTCTGTCACTGTTTATACTGCACCAAATCTACTACGAAGCATTTACTCTTCAGAATAATCCTTCTCCGAGCATTATCTGCGCTATGTGTATGCTACTACATTAATTTTACTACTGAGAATTTTTGGTATAGAGCAGTGGCAGCGCCAGTGCCAGTAGCAGTGCCTGTGCCCTCGTCGGTGTACCCTCAGGCTCTGTCACTGTTTATACTGCACCAAATCTACTACGAAGCATTTACTCTTCAGAATAATCCATCTCCGAGCATTATCTGCGCTATGTGTATGCTACTACATTAATTTTACTACTGAGAATTTTTGGTATAGAGCAGTGGCAGCGCCAGTGCCAGTAGCAGTGCCTGTGCCCTGGTCGGTGTACCCTCAGGCTCTGTCACTGCTTTATACTGCACCAAATCTCCTACGAAGCATTTCCTCTTCAGAATAATCCATCTCCGAGCATTATCTGCGCTATGTGTATGCTACTACATTAATTTTACTACTGAGAATTTTTGGTATAGAGCAGTGGCAGCGCCAGTGCCAGTAGCAGTGCCTGTGCCCTCGTCGGTGTACCCTCAGGCTCTGTCACTGTTTATACTGCACCAAATCTACTACGAAGCATTTACTCTTCAGAATAATCCATCTCCGAGCATTATCTGCGCTATGTGTATGCTACTACATTAATTTTACTACTGAGAATTTTTGGTATAGAGCAGTGGCAGCGCCAGTGCCAGTAGCAGTGCCTGTGCCCTCGTCGGTGTACCCTCAGGCTCTGTCACTGTTTATACTGCACCAAATCTATTACGAAGCATTTACTCTTCAGAATAATCCATCTCCGAGCATTATCTGCGCTATGTGTATGCTACTACATTAATTTTACTACTGAGAATTTTTGGTATAGAGCAGTGGCAGCGCCAGTGCCAGTAGCAGTGCCTGTGCCCTCGTCGGTGTACCCTCAGGCTCTGTCACTGCTTTATACTGCACCAAATCTACTACGAAGCATTTCCTCTTCAGAATAATCCTTCTCCGAGCATTATCTGCGCTATGTGTATGCTACTACATTAATTTTACTACTGAGAATTTTTGGTATAGAGCAGTGGCAGCGCCAGTGCCAGTAGCAGTGCCTGTGCCCTGGTCGGTGTACCCTCAGGCTCTGTCACTGCTTTATACTGCACCAAATCTACTACGAAGCATTTCCTCTTCAGAATAATCCATCTCCGAGCATTATCTGCGCTATGTGTATGCTACTACATTAATTTTACTACTGAGAATTTTTGGTATAGAGCAGTGGCAGCGCCAGTGCCAGTAGCAGTGCCTGTGCCCTCGTCGGTGTACCCTCAGGCTCTGTCACTGTCACTGTTTATACTGCACCAAATCTACTACGAAGCATTTACTCTTCAGAATAATCCATCTCCGAGCATTATCTGCGCTATGTGTATGCTACTACATTAATTTTACTACTGAGAATTTTTGGTATAGAGCAGTGGCAGCGCCAGTGCCAGTAGCAGTGCCTGTGCCCTGGTCGGTGTACCCTCAGGCTCTGTCACTGCTTTATACTGCACCAAATCTACTACGAAGCATTTCCTCTTCAGAATAATCCATCTCCGAGCATTATCTGCGCTATGTGTATGCTACTACATTAATTTTACTACTGAGAATTTTTGGTATAGAGCAGTGGCAGCGCCAGTGCCAGTAGCAGTGCCTGTGCCCTCGTCGGTGTACCCTCAGGCTCTGTCACTGTTTATACTGCACCAAATCTACTACGAAGCATTTACTCTTCAGAATAATCCATCTCCGAGCATTATCTGCGCTATGTGTATGCTACTACATTAATTTTACTACTGAGAATTTTTGGTATAGAGCAGTGGCAGCGCCAGTGCCAGTAGCAGTGCCTGTGCCCTCGTCGGTGTACCCTCAGGCTCTGTCACTGTTTATACTGCACCAAATCTACTACGAAGCATTTACTCTTCAGAATAATCCATCTCCGAGCATTATCTGCGCTATGTGTATGCTACTACATTAATTTTACTACTGAGAATTTTTGGTATAGAGCAGTGGCAGCGCCAGTGCCAGTAGCAGTGCCTGTGCCCTCGTCGGTGTACCCTCAGGCTCTGTCACTGTTTATACTGCACCAAATCTACTACGAAGCATTTACTCTTCAGAATAATCCATCTCCGAGCATTATCTGCGCTATGTGTATGCTACTACATTAATTTTACTACTGAGAATTTTTGGTATAGAGCAGTGGCAGCGCCAGTGCCAGTAGCAGTGCCTGTGCCCTGGTCGGTGTACCCTCAGGCTCTGTCACTGTTTATACTGCACCAAATCTACTACGAAGCATTTACTCTTCAGAATAATCCATCTCCGAGCATTATCTGCGCTATGTGTATGCTACTACATTAATTTTACTACTGAGAATTTTTGGTATAGAGCAGTGGCAGCGCCAGTGCCAGTAGCAGTGCCTGTGCCCTCGTCGGTGTACCCTCAGGCTCTGTCACTGTTTATACTGCACCAAATCTACTACGAAGCATTTACTCTTCAGAATAATCCATCTCCGAGCATTATCTGCGCTATGTGTATGCTACTACATTAATTTTACTACTGAGAATTTTTGGTATAGAGCAGTGGCAGCGCCAGTGCCAGTAGCAGTGCCTGTGCCCTGGTCGGTGTACCCTCAGGCTCTGTCACTGCTTTATACTGCACCAAATCTCCTACGAAGCATTTCCTCTTCAGAATAATCCATCTCCGAGCATTATCTGCGCTATGTGTATGCTACTACATTAATTTTACTACTGAGAATTTTTGGTATAGAGCAGTGGCAGCGCCAGTGCCAGTAGCAGTGCCTGTGCCCTCGTCGGTGTACCCTCAGGCTCTGTCACTGCTTTATACTGCACCAAATCTACTACGAAGCATTTCCTCTTCAGAATAATCCATCTCCGAGCATTATCTGCGCTATGTGTATGCTACTACATTAATTTTACTACTGAGAATTTTTGGTATAGAGCAGTGGCAGCGCCAGTGCCAGTAGCAGTGCCTGTGCCCTCGTCGGTGTACCCTCAGGCTCTGTCACTGTTTATACTGCACCAAATCTACTACGAAGCATTTCCTCTTCAGAATAATCCATCTCCGAGCATTATCTGCGCTATGTGTATGCTACTACATTAATTTTACTACTGAGAATTTTTGGTATAGAGCAGTGGCAGCGCCAGTGCCAGTAGCAGTGCCTGTGCCCTCGTCGGTGTACCCTCAGGCTCTGTCACTGTTTATACTGCACCAAATCTACTACGAAGCATTTACTCTTCAGAATAATCCTTCTCCGAGCATTATCTGCGCTATGTGTATGCTACTACATTAATTTTACTACTGAGAATTTTTGGTATAGAGCAGTGGCAGCGCCAGTGCCAGTAGCAGTGCCTGTGCCCTCGTCGGTGTACCCTCAGGCTCTGTCACTGCTTTATACTGCACCAAATCTACTACGAAGCATTTCCTCTTCAGAATAATCCTTCTCCGAGCATTATCTGCGCTATGTGTATGCTACTACATTAATTTTACTACTGAGAATTTTTGGTATAGAGCAGTGGCAGCGCCAGTGCCAGTAGCAGTGCCTGTGCCCTCGTCGGTGTACCCTCAGGCTCTGTCACTGCTTTATACTGCACCAAATCTCCTACGAAGCATTTTCTCTTCAGAATAATCCATCTCCGAGCATTATCTGCGCTATGTGTATGCTACTACATTAATTTTACTACTGAGAATTTTTGGTATAGAGCAGTGGCAGCGCCAGTGCCAGTAGCAGTGCCTGTGCCCTGGTCGGTGTACCCTCAGGCTCTGTCACTGCTTTATACTGCACCAAATCTACTACGAAGCATTTCCTCTTCAGAATAATCCATCTCCGAGCATTATCTGCGCTATGTGTATGCTACTACATTAATTTTACTACTGAGAATTTTTGGTATAGAGCAGTGGCAGCGCCAGTGCCAGTAGCAGTGCCTGTGCCCTCGTCGGTGTACCCTCAGGCTCTGTCACTGCTTTATACTGCACCAAATCTACTACGAAGCATTTCCTCTTCAGAATAATCCATCTCCGAGCATTATCTGCGCTATGTGTATGCTACTACATTAATTTTACTACTGAGAATTTTTGGTATAGAGCAGTGGCAGCGCCAGTGCCAGTAGCAGTGCCTGTGCCCTCGTCGGTGTACCCTCAGGCTCTGTCACTGCTTTATACTGCACCAAATCTACTACGAAGCATTTACTCTTCAGAATAATCCTTCTCCGAGCATTATCTGCGCTATGTGTATGCTACTACATTAATTTTACTACTGAGAATTTTTGGTATAGAGCAGTGGCAGCGCCAGTGCCAGTAGCAGTGCCTGTGCCCTCGTCGGTGTACCCTCAGGCTCTGTCACTGCTTTATACTGCACCAAATCTACTACGAAGCATTTCCTCTTCAGAATAATCCATCTCCGAGCATTATCTGCGCTATGTGTATGCTACTACATTAATTTTACTACTGAGAATTTTTGGTATAGAGCAGTGGCAGCGCCAGTGCCAGTAGCAGTGCCTGTGCCCTCGTCGGTGTACCCTCAGGCTCTGTCACTGCTTTATACTGCACCAAATCTACTACGAAGCATTTCCTCTTCAGAATAATCCATCTCCGAGCATTATCTGCGCTATGTGTATGCTACTACATTAATTTTACTACTGAGAATTTTTGGTATAGAGCAGTGGCAGCGCCAGTGCCAGTAGCAGTGCCTGTGCCCTCGTCGGTGTACCCTCAGGCTCTGTCACTGCTTTATACTGCACCAAATCTACTACGAAGCATTTCCTCTTCAGAATAATCCATCTCCGAGCATTATCTGCGCTATGTGTATGCTACTACATTAATTTTACTACTGAGAATTTTTGGTATAGAGCAGTGGCAGCGCCAGTGCCAGTAGCAGTGCCTGTGCCCTGGTCGGTGTACCCTCAGGCTCTGTCACTGCTTTATACTGCACCAAATCTACTACGAAGCATTTCCTCTTCAGAATAATCCATCTCCGAGCATTATCTGCGCTATGTGTATGCTACTACATTAATTTTACTACTGAGAATTTTTGGTATAGAGCAGTGGCAGCGCCAGTGCCAGTAGCAGTGCCTGTGCCCTCGTCGGTGTACCCTCAGGCTCTGTCACTGTTTATACTGCACCAAATCTACTACGAAGCATTTCCTCTTCAGAATAATCCTTCTCCGAGCATTATCTGCGCTATGTGTATGCTACTACATTAATTTTACTACTGAGAATTTTTGGTATAGAGCAGTGGCAGCGCCAGTGCCAGTAGCAGTGCCTGTGCCCTCGTCGGTGTACCCTCAGGCTCTGTCACTGCTTTATACTGCACCAAATCTACTACGAAGCATTTCCTCTTCAGAATAATCCATCTCCGAGCATTATCTGCGCTATGTGTATGCTACTACATTAATTTTACTACTGAGAATTTTTGGTATAGAGCAGTGGCAGCGCCAGTGCCAGTAGCAGTGCCTGTGCCCTCGTCGGTGTACCCTCAGGCTCTGTCACTGCTTTATACTGCACCAAATCTCCTACGAAGCATTTCCTCTTCAGAATAATCCATCTCCGAGCATTATCTGCGCTATGTGTATGCTACTACATTAATTTTATTACTGAGAATTTTTGGTATAGAGCAGTGGCAGCGCCAGTGCCAGTAGCAGTGCCTGTGCCCTCGTCGGTGTACCCTCAGGCTCTGTCACTGCTTTATACTGCACCAAATCTACTACGAAGCATTTCCTCTTCAGAATAATCCATCTCCGAGCATTATCTGCGCTATGTGTATGCTACTACATTAATTTTACTACTGAGAATTTTTGGTATAGAGCAGTGGCAGCGCCAGTGCCAGTAGCAGTGCCTGTGCCCTCGTCGGTGTACCCTCAGGCTCTGTCACTGCTTTATACTGCACCAAATCTACTACGAAGCATTTCCTCTTCAGAATAATCCATCTCCGAGCATTTTCTGCGCTATGTGTATGCTACTACATTAATTTTACTACTGAGAATTTTTGGTATAGAGCAGTGGCAGTGCCAGTAGCAGTGCCTGTGCCCTCGTCGGTGTACCCTCAGGCTCTGTCACTGTTTATACTGCACCAAATCTACTACGAAGCATTTCCTCTTCAGAATAATCCATCTCCGAGCATTATCTGCGCTATGTGTATGCTACTACATTAATTTTACTACTGAGAATTTTTGGTATAGAGCAGTGGCAGTGCCAGTAGCAGTGCCTGTGCCCTCGTCGGTGTACCCTCAGGCTCTGTCACTGTTTATACTGCACCAAATCTACTACGAAGCATTTCCTCTTCAGAATAATCCATCTCCGAGCATTATCTGCGCTATGTGTATGCTACTACATTAATTTTACTACTGAGAATTTTTGGTATAGAGCAGTGGCAGCGCCAGTGCCAGTAGCAGTGCCTGTGCCCTCGTCGGTGTACCCTCAGGCTCTGTCACTGCTTTATACTGCACCAAATCTACTACGAAGCATTTCCTCTTCAGAATAATCCATCTCCGAGCATTATCTGCGCTATGTGTATGCTACTACATTAATTTTACTACTGAGAATTTTTGGTATAGAGCAGTGGCAGCGCCAGTGCCAGTAGCAGTGCCTGTGCCCTCGTCGGTGTACCCTCAGGCTCTGTCACTGCTTTATACTGCACCAAATCTCCTACGAAGCATTTCCTCTTCAGAATAATCCATCTCCGAGCATTATCTGCGCTATGTGTATGCTACTACATTAATTTTACTACTGAGAATTTTTGGTATAGAGCAGTGGCAGCGCCAGTGCCAGTAGCAGTGCCTGTGCCCTCGTCGGTGTACCCTCAGGCTCTGTCACTGCTTTATACTGCACCAAATCTACTACGAAGCATTTCCTCTTCAGAATAATCCATCTCCGAGCATTATCTGCGCTATGTGTATGCTACTACATTAATTTTACTACTGAGAATTTTTGGTATAGAGCAGTGGCAGTGCCAGTAGCAGTGCCTGTGCCCTGGTCGGTGTACCCTCAGGCTCTGTCACTGCTTTATACCGCACCAAATCTCCTACGAAGCATTTCCTCTTCAGAATAATCCATCTCCGAGCATTATCTGCGCTATGTGTATGCTACTACATTAATTTTACTACTGAGAATTTTTGGTATAGAGCAGTGGCAGCGCCAGTGCCAGTAGCAGTGCCTGTGCCCTCGTCGGTGTACCCTCAGGCTCTGTCACTGCTTTATACTGCACCAAATCTCCTACGAAGCATTTCCTCTTCAGAATAATCCATCTCCGAGCATTATCTGCGCTATGTGTATGCTACTACATTAATTTTACTACTGAGAATTTTTGGTATAGAGCAGTGGCAGCGCCAGTGCCAGTAGCAGTGCCTGTGCCCTCGTCGGTGTACCCTCAGGCTCTGTCACTGTTTATACTGCACCAAATCTACTACGAAGCATTTACTCTTCAGAATAATCCTTCTCCGAGCATTATCTGCGCTATGTGTATGCTACTACATTAATTTTACTACTGAGAATTTTTGGTATAGAGCAGTGGCAGCGCCAGTGCCAGTAGCAGTGCCTGTGCCCTCGTCGGTGTACCCTCAGGCTCTGTCACTGTTTATACTGCACCAAATCTACTACGAAGCATTTACTCTTCAGAATAATCCTTCTCCGAGCATTATCTGCGCTATGTGTATGCTACTACATTAATTTTACTACTGACAATTTTTGGTATAGAGCAGTGGCAGCGCCAGTGCCAGTAGCAGTGCCTGTGCCCTCGTCGGTGTACCCTCAGGCTCTGTCACTGCTTTATACTGCACCAAATCTCCTACGAAGCATTTCCTCTTCAGAATAATCCATCTCCGAGCATTATCTGCGCTATGTGTATGCTACTACATTAATTTTACTACTGAGAATTTTTGGTATAGAGCAGTGGCAGCGCCAGTGCCAGTAGCAGTGCCTGTGCCCTCGTCGGTGTACCCTCAGGCTCTGTCACTGTTTATACTGCACCAAATCTACTACGAAGCATTTCCTCTTCAGAATAATCCTTCTCCGAGCATTATCTGCGCTATGTGTATGCTACTACATTAATTTTACTACTGAGAATTTTTGGTATAGAGCAGTGGCAGTGCCAGTAGCAGTGCCTGTGCCCTGGTCGGTGTACCCTCAGGCTCTGTCACTGCTTTATACCGCACCAAATCTCCTACGAAGCATTTCCTCTTCAGAATAATCCATCTCCGAGCATTATCTGCGCTATGTGTATGCTACTACATTAATTTTACTACTGAGAATTTTTGGTATAGAGCAGTGGCAGCGCCAGTGCCAGTAGCAGTGCCTGTGCCCTCGTCGGTGTACCCTCAGGCTCTGTCACTGCTTTATACTGCACCAAATCTCCTACGAAGCATTTCCTCTTCAGAATAATCCATCTCCGAGCATTATCTGCGCTATGTGTATGCTACTACATTAATTTTACTACTGAGAATTTTTGGTATAGAGCAGTGGCAGCGCCAGTGCCAGTAGCAGTGCCTGTGCCCTCGTCGGTGTACCCTCAGGCTCTGTCACTGTTTATACTGCACCAAATCTACTACGAAGCATTTACTCTTCAGAATAATCCATCTCCGAGCATTATCTGCGCTATGTGTATGCTACTACATTAATTTTACTACTGAGAATTTTTGGTATAGAGCAGTGGCAGCGCCAGTGCCAGTAGCAGTGCCTGTGCCCTCGTCGGTGTACCCTCAGGCTCTGTCACTGTTTATACTGCACCAAATCTACTACGAAGCATTTACTCTTCAGAATAATCCTTCTCCGAGCATTATCTGCGCTATGTGTATGCTACTACATTAATTTTACTACTGAGAATTTTTGGTATAGAGCAGTGGCAGCGCCAGTGCCAGTAGCAGTGCCTGTGCCCTCGTCGGTGTACCCTCAGGCTCTGTCACTGCTTTATACTGCACCAAATCTCCTACGAAGCATTTCCTCTTCAGAATAATCCATCTCCGAGCATTATCTGCGCTATGTGTATGCTACTACATTAATTTTACTACTGAGAATTTTTGGTATAGAGCAGTGGCAGCGCCAGTGCCAGTAGCAGTGCCTGTGCCCTCGTCGGTGTACCCTCAGGCTCTGTCACTGTTTATACTGCACCAAATCTACTACGAAGCATTTACTCTTCAGAATAATCCTTCTCCGAGCATTATCTGCGCTATGTGTATGCTACTACATTAATTTTACTACTGAGAATTTTTGGTATAGAGCAGTGGCAGCGCCAGTGCCAGTAGCAGTGCCTGTGCCCTCGTCGGTGTACCCTCAGGCTCTGTCACTGCTTTATACTGCACCAAATCTCCTACGAAGCATTTTCTCTTCAGAATAATCCATCTCCGAGCATTATCTGCGCTATGTGTATGCTACTACATTAATTTTACTACTGAGAATTTTTTGGTATAGAGCAGTGGCAGCGCCAGTGCCAGTAGCAGTGCCTGTGCCCTGGTCGGTGTACCCTCAGGCTCTGTCACTGCTTTACACTGCACCAAATCTACTACGAAGCATTTCCTCTTCAGAATAATCCATCTCCGAGCATTATCTGCGCTATGTGTATGCTACTACATTAATTTTACTACTGAGAATTTTTGGTATAGAGCAGTGGCAGCGCCAGTGCCAGTGCCAGTAGCAGTGCCTGTGCCCTCGTCGGTGTACCCTCAGGCTCTGTCACTGTTTATACTGCACCAAATCTACTACGAAGCATTTACTCTTCAGAATAATCCATCTCCGAGCATTATCTGCGCTATGTGTATGCTACTACATTAATTTTACTACTGAGAATTTTTGGTATAGAGCAGTGGCAGCGCCAGTGCCAGTAGCAGTGCCTGTGCCCTCGTCGGTGTACCCTCAGGCTCTGTCACTGTTTATACTGCACCAAATCTACTACGAAGCATTTACTCTTCAGAATAATCCTTCTCCGAGCATTATCTGCGCTATGTGTATGCTACTACATTAATTTTACTACTGAGAATTTTTGGTATAGAGCAGTGGCAGCGCCAGTGCCAGTAGCAGTGCCTGTGCCCTCGTCGGTGTACCCTCAGGCTCTGTCACTGTTTATACTGCACCAAATCTACTACGAAGCATTTACTCTTCAGAATAATCCATCTCCGAGCATTATCTGCGCTATGTGTATGCTACTACATTAATTTTACTACTGAGAATTTTTGGTATAGAGCAGTGGCAGCGCCAGTGCCAGTAGCAGTGCCTGTGCCCTGGTCGGTGTACCCTCAGGCTCTGTCACTGCTTTATACTGCACCAAATCTCCTACGAAGCATTTCCTCTTCAGAATAATCCATCTCCGAGCATTATCTGCGCTATGTGTATGCTACTACATTAATTTTACTACTGAGAATTTTTGGTATAGAGCAGTGGCAGCGCCAGTGCCAGTAGCAGTGCCTGTGCCCTCGTCGGTGTACCCTCAGGCTCTGTCACTGTTTATACTGCACCAAATCTACTACGAAGCATTTACTCTTCAGAATAATCCATCTCCGAGCATTATCTGCGCTATGTGTATGCTACTACATTAATTTTACTACTGAGAATTTTTGGTATAGAGCAGTGGCAGCGCCAGTGCCAGTAGCAGTGCCTGTGCCCTCGTCGGTGTACCCTCAGGCTCTGTCACTGTTTATACTGCACCAAATCTATTACGAAGCATTTACTCTTCAGAATAATCCATCTCCGAGCATTATCTGCGCTATGTGTATGCTACTACATTAATTTTACTACTGAGAATTTTTGGTATAGAGCAGTGGCAGCGCCAGTGCCAGTAGCAGTGCCTGTGCCCTCGTCGGTGTACCCTCAGGCTCTGTCACTGCTTTATACTGCACCAAATCTACTACGAAGCATTTCCTCTTCAGAATAATCCTTCTCCGAGCATTATCTGCGCTATGTGTATGCTACTACATTAATTTTACTACTGAGAATTTTTGGTATAGAGCAGTGGCAGCGCCAGTGCCAGTAGCAGTGCCTGTGCCCTGGTCGGTGTACCCTCAGGCTCTGTCACTGCTTTATACTGCACCAAATCTACTACGAAGCATTTCCTCTTCAGAATAATCCATCTCCGAGCATTATCTGCGCTATGTGTATGCTACTACATTAATTTTACTACTGAGAATTTTTGGTATAGAGCAGTGGCAGCGCCAGTGCCAGTAGCAGTGCCTGTGCCCTCGTCGGTGTACCCTCAGGCTCTGTCACTGTCACTGTTTATACTGCACCAAATCTACTACGAAGCATTTACTCTTCAGAATAATCCATCTCCGAGCATTATCTGCGCTATGTGTATGCTACTACATTAATTTTACTACTGAGAATTTTTGGTATAGAGCAGTGGCAGCGCCAGTGCCAGTAGCAGTGCCTGTGCCCTGGTCGGTGTACCCTCAGGCTCTGTCACTGCTTTATACTGCACCAAATCTACTACGAAGCATTTCCTCTTCAGAATAATCCATCTCCGAGCATTATCTGCGCTATGTGTATGCTACTACATTAATTTTACTACTGAGAATTTTTGGTATAGAGCAGTGGCAGCGCCAGTGCCAGTAGCAGTGCCTGTGCCCTCGTCGGTGTACCCTCAGGCTCTGTCACTGTTTATACTGCACCAAATCTACTACGAAGCATTTACTCTTCAGAATAATCCATCTCCGAGCATTATCTGCGCTATGTGTATGCTACTACATTAATTTTACTACTGAGAATTTTTGGTATAGAGCAGTGGCAGCGCCAGTGCCAGTAGCAGTGCCTGTGCCCTCGTCGGTGTACCCTCAGGCTCTGTCACTGTTTATACTGCACCAAATCTACTACGAAGCATTTCCTCTTCAGAATAATCCATCTCCGAGCATTATCTGCGCTATGTGTATGCTACTACATTAATTTTACTACTGAGAATTTTTGGTATAGAGCAGTGGCAGCGCCAGTGCCAGTAGCAGTGCCTGTGCCCTCGTCGGTGTACCCTCAGGCTCTGTCACTGTTTATACTGCACCAAATCTACTACGAAGCATTTACTCTTCAGAATAATCCATCTCCGAGCATTATCTGCGCTATGTGTATGCTACTACATTAATTTTACTACTGAGAATTTTTGGTATAGAGCAGTGGCAGCGCCAGTGCCAGTAGCAGTGCCTGTGCCCTGGTCGGTGTACCCTCAGGCTCTGTCACTGTTTATACTGCACCAAATCTACTACGAAGCATTTACTCTTCAGAATAATCCATCTCCGAGCATTATCTGCGCTATGTGTATGCTACTACATTAATTTTACTACTGAGAATTTTTGGTATAGAGCAGTGGCAGCGCCAGTGCCAGTAGCAGTGCCTGTGCCCTCGTCGGTGTACCCTCAGGCTCTGTCACTGTTTATACTGCACCAAATCTACTACGAAGCATTTACTCTTCAGAATAATCCATCTCCGAGCATTATCTGCGCTATGTGTATGCTACTACATTAATTTTACTACTGAGAATTTTTGGTATAGAGCAGTGGCAGCGCCAGTGCCAGTAGCAGTGCCTGTGCCCTGGTCGGTGTACCCTCAGGCTCTGTCACTGCTTTATACTGCACCAAATCTCCTACGAAGCATTTCCTCTTCAGAATAATCCATCTCCGAGCATTATCTGCGCTATGTGTATGCTACTACATTAATTTTACTACTGAGAATTTTTGGTATAGAGCAGTGGCAGCGCCAGTGCCAGTAGCAGTGCCTGTGCCCTCGTCGGTGTACCCTCAGGCTCTGTCACTGCTTTATACTGCACCAAATCTACTACGAAGCATTTCCTCTTCAGAATAATCCATCTCCGAGCATTATCTGCGCTATGTGTATGCTACTACATTAATTTTACTACTGAGAATTTTTGGTATAGAGCAGTGGCAGCGCCAGTGCCAGTAGCAGTGCCTGTGCCCTCGTCGGTGTACCCTCAGGCTCTGTCACTGTTTATACTGCACCAAATCTACTACGAAGCATTTCCTCTTCAGAATAATCCATCTCCGAGCATTATCTGCGCTATGTGTATGCTACTACATTAATTTTACTACTGAGAATTTTTGGTATAGAGCAGTGGCAGCGCCAGTGCCAGTAGCAGTGCCTGTGCCCTCGTCGGTGTACCCTCAGGCTCTGTCACTGTTTATACTGCACCAAATCTACTACGAAGCATTTACTCTTCAGAATAATCCTTCTCCGAGCATTATCTGCGCTATGTGTATGCTACTACATTAATTTTACTACTGAGAATTTTTGGTATAGAGCAGTGGCAGCGCCAGTGCCAGTAGCAGTGCCTGTGCCCTCGTCGGTGTACCCTCAGGCTCTGTCACTGCTTTATACTGCACCAAATCTACTACGAAGCATTTCCTCTTCAGAATAATCCTTCTCCGAGCATTATCTGCGCTATGTGTATGCTACTACATTAATTTTACTACTGAGAATTTTTGGTATAGAGCAGTGGCAGCGCCAGTGCCAGTAGCAGTGCCTGTGCCCTCGTCGGTGTACCCTCAGGCTCTGTCACTGCTTTATACTGCACCAAATCTCCTACGAAGCATTTTCTCTTCAGAATAATCCATCTCCGAGCATTATCTGCGCTATGTGTATGCTACTACATTAATTTTACTACTGAGAATTTTTGGTATAGAGCAGTGGCAGCGCCAGTGCCAGTAGCAGTGCCTGTGCCCTGGTCGGTGTACCCTCAGGCTCTGTCACTGCTTTATACTGCACCAAATCTACTACGAAGCATTTCCTCTTCAGAATAATCCATCTCCGAGCATTATCTGCGCTATGTGTATGCTACTACATTAATTTTACTACTGAGAATTTTTGGTATAGAGCAGTGGCAGCGCCAGTGCCAGTAGCAGTGCCTGTGCCCTCGTCGGTGTACCCTCAGGCTCTGTCACTGCTTTATACTGCACCAAATCTACTACGAAGCATTTCCTCTTCAGAATAATCCATCTCCGAGCATTATCTGCGCTATGTGTATGCTACTACATTAATTTTACTACTGAGAATTTTTGGTATAGAGCAGTGGCAGCGCCAGTGCCAGTAGCAGTGCCTGTGCCCTCGTCGGTGTACCCTCAGGCTCTGTCACTGCTTTATACTGCACCAAATCTACTACGAAGCATTTACTCTTCAGAATAATCCTTCTCCGAGCATTATCTGCGCTATGTGTATGCTACTACATTAATTTTACTACTGAGAATTTTTGGTATAGAGCAGTGGCAGCGCCAGTGCCAGTAGCAGTGCCTGTGCCCTCGTCGGTGTACCCTCAGGCTCTGTCACTGCTTTATACTGCACCAAATCTACTACGAAGCATTTCCTCTTCAGAATAATCCATCTCCGAGCATTATCTGCGCTATGTGTATGCTACTACATTAATTTTACTACTGAGAATTTTTGGTATAGAGCAGTGGCAGCGCCAGTGCCAGTAGCAGTGCCTGTGCCCTCGTCGGTGTACCCTCAGGCTCTGTCACTGCTTTATACTGCACCAAATCTACTACGAAGCATTTCCTCTTCAGAATAATCCATCTCCGAGCATTATCTGCGCTATGTGTATGCTACTACATTAATTTTACTACTGAGAATTTTTGGTATAGAGCAGTGGCAGCGCCAGTGCCAGTAGCAGTGCCTGTGCCCTCGTCGGTGTACCCTCAGGCTCTGTCACTGCTTTATACTGCACCAAATCTACTACGAAGCATTTCCTCTTCAGAATAATCCATCTCCGAGCATTATCTGCGCTATGTGTATGCTACTACATTAATTTTACTACTGAGAATTTTTGGTATAGAGCAGTGGCAGCGCCAGTGCCAGTAGCAGTGCCTGTGCCCTGGTCGGTGTACCCTCAGGCTCTGTCACTGCTTTATACTGCACCAAATCTACTACGAAGCATTTCCTCTTCAGAATAATCCATCTCCGAGCATTATCTGCGCTATGTGTATGCTACTACATTAATTTTACTACTGAGAATTTTTGGTATAGAGCAGTGGCAGCGCCAGTGCCAGTAGCAGTGCCTGTGCCCTCGTCGGTGTACCCTCAGGCTCTGTCACTGCTTTATACTGCACCAAATCTCCTACGAAGCATTTCCTCTTCAGAATAATCCATCTCCGAGCATTATCTGCGCTATGTGTATGCTACTACATTAATTTTACTACTGAGAATTTTTGGTATAGAGCAGTGGCAGCGCCAGTGCCAGTAGCAGTGCCTGTGCCCTCGTCGGTGTACCCTCAGGCTCTGTCACTGCTTTATACTGCACCAAATCTACTACGAAGCATTTCCTCTTCAGAATAATCCATCTCCGAGCATTATCTGCGCTATGTGTATGCTACTACATTAATTTTACTACTGAGAATTTTTGGTATAGAGCAGTGGCAGTGCCAGTAGCAGTGCCTGTGCCCTCGTCGGTGTACCCTCAGGCTCTGTCACTGCTTTATACTGCACCAAATCTACTACGAAGCATTTACTCTTCAGAATAATCCTTCTCCGAGCATTATCTGCGCTATGTGTATGCTACTACATTAATTTTACTACTGAGAATTTTTGGTATAGAGCAGTGGCAGCGCCAGTGCCAGTAGCAGTGCCTGTGCCCTGGTCGGTGTACCCTCAGGCTCTGTCACTGCTTTATACTGCACCAAATCTACTACGAAGCATTTCCTCTTCAGAATAATCCATCTCCGAGCATTATCTGCGCTATGTGTATGCTACTACATTAATTTTACTACTGAGAATTTTTGGTATAGAGCAGTGGCAGCGCCAGTGCCAGTAGCAGTGCCTGTGCCCTCGTCGGTGTACCCTCAGGCTCTGTCACTGCTTTATACTGCACCAAATCTACTACGAAGCATTTCCTCTTCAGAATAATCCATCTCCGAGCATTATCTGCGCTATGTGTATGCTACTACATTAATTTTACTACAGAGAATCTTTGGTATTGAGCAGTGGCAGTGCCCGTGCCCTGGTCGGTGTACCCTCAGGCTCTGTCACTGCTTTATACCGCACCAAATCTCCTGCGAAGCTTTTCCTCTTCAGAATAATCCATCTCTGAGCATTATCTCCGCCAATGTGTATGCTACTACATTAATTTTACTACTGAGAATTTTTGGTATAGAGCAGTGGCAGTGCCAGTAGCAGTGCCTATGCCCTGGTCGGTGTACCCTCAGGCTCTGTCACTGCTTTATACCGCACCAAATCTCCTGCGAAGCTTTTCCTCTTCAGAATAATCCATCTCTGAGCATTATCTCCGTCAATGTGTATGCTACTACATTAATTTTACTACTGAGAATTTTTGGTATAGAGCAGTGGCAGTGCCAGTAGCAGTGCCTATGCCCTGGTCGGTGTACCCTCAGGCCTTGTCACTGCTTTATACCGCACCAAATCTCCTGCGAAGCATTTCCTCTTCAGAATAATCCATCTCCGAGCATTATCTCCGCCAATGTGTATGCCACTACATTCTTTCTAATACAGAGAATCTTTGGTATTGAGCAGTGGCAGTGCCCGTGCCCTGGTCGGTGTACCCTCAGGCTCTGTCACTGCTTTATACCGCACCAAATCTCCTGCGTAGCTTTTCCTCTTCAGAATAATCCATCTCTGAGCATTATCTCCGCCAATGTGTATGCTACTACATTAATTTTACTACTGAGAATTTTTGGTATAGAGCAGTGGCAGTGCCAGTAGCAGTGCCTATGCCCTGGTCGGTGTACCCTCAGGCTCTGTCACTGCTTTATACCGCACCAAATCTCCTGCGAAGCTTTTCCTCTTCAGAATAATCCATCTCTGAGCATTATCTCCGCCAATGTGTATGCTACTACATTAATTTTACTACTGAGAATTTTTGGTATAGAGCAGTGGCAGTGCCAGTAGCAGTGCCTATGCCCTGGTCGGTGTACCCTCAGGCCTTGTCACTGCTTTATACCGCACCAAATCTCCTGCGAAGCATTTCCTCTTCAGAATAATCCATCTCCGAGCATTATCTCCGCCAATGTGTATGCCACTACATTCTTTCTAATACAGAGAATCTTTGGTATTGAGCAGTGGCAGTGCCCGTGCCCTGGTCGGTGTACCCTCAGGCTCTGTCACTGCTTTTTACCGCACCAAATCTCCTGCGAAGCTTTTCCTCTTCAGAATAATCCATCTCTGAGCATTATCTCCGCCAATGTGTATGCTACTACATTAATTTTACTACTGAGAATTTTTGGTATAGAGCAGTGGCAGTGCCAGTAGCAGTGCCTATGCCCTGGTCGGTGTACCCTCAGGCCTTGTCACTGCTTTATACCGCACCAAATCTCCTGCGAAGCATTTCCTCTTCAGAATAATCCATCTCCGAGCATTATCTCCGCCAATGTGTATGCCACTACATTCTTTCTAATACAGAGAGTCTTTGGTATTGAGCAGTGGCAGTGCCCGTGCCCTGGTCGGTGTACCCTCAGGCTCTGTCACTGCTTTATACCGCACCAAATCTCCTGCGAAGCTTTTCCTCTTCAGAATAATCCATCTCCGAGCATTATCTCCGCCAATGTGTATGCTACTACATTAATTTTACTACTGAGAATTTTTGGTATAGAGCAGTGGCAGTGCCAGTAGCAGTGCCTATGCCCTGGTCGGTGTACCCTCAGGCTCTGTCACTGCTTTATACCGCACCAAATCTCCTGCGAAGCATTTCCTCTTCAGAATTATCCATCTCTGAGCATTATCTCCGCCAATGTGTATGCTACTACATTAATTTTACTACTGAGAATTTTTGGTATAGAGCAGTGGCAGTGCCAGTAGCAGTGCCTATGCCCTGGTCGGTGTACACTCAGGCCTTGTCACTGCTTTATACCGCACCAAATCTCCTGCGAAGCATTTCCTCTTCAGAATAATCCATCTCTGAGCATTATCTCCGCCAATGTGTATGCTACTACATTAATTTTACTACTGAGAATTTTTGGTATAGAGCAGTGGCAGTGCCAGTAGCAGTGCCTATGCCCTGGTCGGTGTACCCTCAGGCCTTGTCACTGCTTTATACCGCACCAAATCTCCTGCGAAGCATTTCCTCTTCAGAATAATCCATCTCTGAGCATTATCTCCGCCAATGTGTATGCTACTACATTAATT
Organism: Schistocerca nitens; assembly: GCF_023898315.1. Taxonomy (NCBI): domain Eukaryota; kingdom Metazoa; phylum Arthropoda; class Insecta; order Orthoptera; family Acrididae; genus Schistocerca; species Schistocerca nitens. The sequence continues at coordinate 1,072,208,342 of NC_064615.1, read as the reverse complement.
TTACTACTGAGAATTTTTGGTATAGAGCAGTGGCAGTGCCAGTAGCAGTGCCTATGCCCTGGTCGGTGTACCCTCAGGCCTTGTCACTGCTTTATACCGCACCAAATCTCCTGCGAAGCATTTCCTCTTCAGAATAATCCATCTCTGAGCATTATCTCCGCCAATGTGTATGCTACTACATTAATTTTACTACTGAGAATTTTTGGTATAGAGCAGTGGCAGTGCCAGTAGCAGTGCCTATGCCCTGGTCGGTGTACACTCAGGCCTTGTCACTGCTTTATACCGCACCAAATCTCCTGCGAAGCATTTCCTCTTCAGAATAATCCATCTCTGAGCATTATCTCCGCCAATGTGTATGCTACTACATTAATTTTACTACTGAGAATTTTTGGTATAGAGCAGTGGCAGTGCCAGTAGCAGTGCCTATGCCCTGGTCGGTGTACCCTCAGGCCTTGTCACTGCTTTATACCGCACCAAATCTCCTGCGAAGCATTTCCTCTTCAGAATAATCCATCTCTGAGCATTATCTCCGCCAATGTGTATGCTACTACATTAATTTTACTACTGAGAATTTTTGGTATAGAGCAGTGGCAGTGCCAGTAGCAGTGCCTATGCCCTGGTCGGTGTACCCTCAGGCCTTGTCACTGCTTTATACCGCACCAAATCTCCTGCGAAGCATTTCCTCTTCAGAATAATCCATCTCTGATCATTATCTCCGCCAATGTGTATGCTACTACATTAATTTTACTACTGAGAATTTTTGGTATAGAGCAGTGGCAGTGCCAGTAGCAGTGCCTATGCCCTGGTCGGTGTACCCTCAGGCCTTGTCACTGCTTTATACCGCACCAAATCTCCTGCGAAGCATTTCCTCTTCAGAATAATCCATCTCCGAGCATTATCTCCGCCAATGTGTATGCTACTACATTAATTTTACTACTGAGAATTTTTGGTATAGAGCAGTGGCAGTGCCAGTAGCAGTGCCTATGCCCTGGTCGGTGTACCCTCAGGCCTTGTCACTGCTTTATACCGCACCAAATCTCCTGCGAAGCATTTCCTCTTCAGAATAATCCATCTCTGAGCATTATCTCCGCCAATGTGTATGCTACTACATTAATTTTACTACTGAGAATTTTTGGTATAGAGCAGTGGCAGTGCCAGTAGCAGTGCCTATGCCCTGGTCGGTGTACCCTCAGGCCTTGTCACTGCTTTATACCGCACCAAATCTCCTGCGAAGCATTTCCTCTTCAGAATAATCCATCTCTGAGCATTATCTCCGCCAATGTGTATGCTACTACATTAATTTTACTACTGAGAATTTTTGGTATAGAGCAGTGGCAGTGCCAGTAGCAGTGCCTATGCCCTGGTCGGTGTACCCTCAGGCCTTGTCACTGCTTTATACCGCACCAAATCTCCTGCGAAGCATTTCCTCTTCAGAATAATCCATCTCCGAGCATTATCTCCGCCAATGTGTATGCCACTACATTCTTTCTAATACAGAGAATCTTTGGTATTGAGCAGTGGCAGTGCCCGTGCCCTGGTCGGTGTACCCTCAGGCTCTGTCACTGCTTTATACCGCACCAAATCTCCTGCGAAGCTTTTCCTCTTCAGAATAATCCATCTCCGAGCATTATCTCCGCCAATGTGTATGCTACTACATTAATTTTACTACTGAGAATTTTTGGTATAGAGCAGTGGCAGTGCCAGTAGCAGTGCCTATGCCCTGGTCGGTGTACCCTCAGGCTCTGTCACTGCTTTATACCGCACCAAATCTCCTGCGAAGCATTTCCTCTTCAGAATTATCCATCTCTGAGCATTATCTCCGCCAATGTGTATGCTACTACATTAATTTTACTACTGAGAATTTTTGGTATAGAGCAGTGGCAGTGCCAGTAGCAGTGCCTATGCCCTGGTCGGTGTACCCTCAGGCCTTGTCACTGCTTTATACCGCACCAAATCTCCTGCGAAGCATTTCCTCTTCAGAATAATCCATCTCCGAGCATTATCTCCGCCAATGTGTATGCCACTACATTCTTTCTAATACAGAGAATCTTTGGTATTGAGCAGTGGCAGTGCCCGTGCCCTGGTCGGTGTACCCTCAGGCTCTGTCACTGCTTTATACCGCACCAAATCTCCTGCGAAGCTTTTCCTCTTCAGAATAATCCATCTCCGAGCATTATCTCCGCCAATGTGTATGCTACTACATTAATTTTACTACTGAGAATTTTTGGTATAGAGCAGTGGCAGTGCCAGTAGCAGTGCCTATGCCCTGGTCGGTGTACCCTCAGGCTCTGTCACTGCTTTATACCGCACCAAATCTCCTGCGAAGCATTTCCTCTTCAGAATTATCCATCTCTGAGCATTATCTCCGCCAATGTGTATGCTACTACATTAATTTTACTACTGAGAATTTTTGGTATAGAGCAGTGGCAGTGCCAGTAGCAGTGCCTATGCCCTGGTCGGTGTACACTCAGGCCTTGTCACTGCTTTATACCGCACCAAATCTCCTGCGAAGCATTTCCTCTTCAGAATAATCCATCTCTGAGCATTATCTCCGCCAATGTGTATGCTACTACATTAATTTTACTACTGAGAATTTTTGGTATAGAGCAGTGGCAGTGCCAGTAGCAGTGCCTATGCCCTGGTCGGTGTACCCTCAGGCCTTGTCACTGCTTTATACCGCACCAAATCTCCTGCGAAGCATTTCCTCTTCAGAATAATCCATCTCTGAGCATTATCTCCGCCAATGTGTATGCTACTACATTAATTTTACTACTGAGAATTTTTGGTATAGAGCAGTGGCAGTGCCAGTAGCAGTGCCTATGCCCTGGTCGGTGTACCCTCAGGCCTTGTCACTGCTTTATACCGCACCAAATCTCCTGCGAAGCATTTCCTCTTCAGAATAATCCATCTCTGAGCATTATCTCCGCCAATGTGTATGCTACTACATTAATTTTACTACTGAGAATTTTTGGTATAGAGCAGTGGCAGTGCCAGTAGCAGTGCCTATGCCCTGGTCGGTGTACACTCAGGCCTTGTCACTGCTTTATACCGCACCAAATCTCCTGCGAAGCATTTCCTCTTCAGAATAATCCATCTCTGAGCATTATCTCCGCCAATGTGTATGCTACTACATTAATTTTACTACTGAGAATTTTTGGTATAGAGCAGTGGCAGTGCCAGTAGCAGTGCCTATGCCCTGGTCGGTGTACCCTCAGGCCTTGTCACTGCTTTATACCGCACCAAATCTCCTGCGAAGCATTTCCTCTTCAGAATAATCCATCTCTGAGCATTATCTCCGCCAATGTGTATGCTACTACATTAATTTTACTACTGAGAATTTTTGGTATAGAGCAGTGGCAGTGCCAGTAGCAGTGCCTATGCCCTGGTCGGTGTACCCTCAGGCCTTGTCACTGCTTTATACCGCACCAAATCTCCTGCGAAGCATTTCCTCTTCAGAATAATCCATCTCTGAGCATTATCTCCGCCAATGTGTATGCTACTACATTAATTTTACTACTGAGAATTTTTGGTATAGAGCAGTGGCAGTGCCAGTAGCAGTGCCTATGCCCTGGTCGGTGTACCCTCAGGCTCTGTCACTGCTTTATACCGCACCAAATCTCCTGCGAAGCATTTCCTCTTCAGAATTATCCATCTCTGAGCATTATCTCCGCCAATGTGTATGCTACTACATTAATTTTACTACTGAGAATTTTTGGTATAGAGCAGTGGCAGTGCCAGTAGCAGTGCCTATGCCCTGGTCGGTGTACCCTCAGGCTCTGTCACTGCTTTATACCGCACCAAATCTCCTGCGAAGCATTTCCTCTTCAGAATTATCCATCTCTGAGCATTATCTCCGCCAATGTGTATGCTACTACATTAATTTTACTACTGAGAATTTTTGGTATAGAGCAGTGGCAGTGCCAGTAGCAGTGCCTATGCCCTGGTCGGTGTACCCTCAGGCTCTGTCACTGCTTTATACCGCACCAAATCTCCTGCGAAGCTTTTCCTCTTCAGAATAATCCATCTCTGAGCATTATCTCCGCCAATGTGTATGCTACTACATTAATTTTACTACTGAGAATTTTTGGTATAGAGCAGTGGCAGTGCCAGTAGCAGTGCCTATGCCCTGGTCGGTGTACCCTCAGGCCTTGTCACTGCTTTATACCGCACCAAATCTCCTGCGAAGCATTTCCTCTTCAGAATAATCCATCTCCGAGCATTATCTCCGCCAATGTGTATGCCACTACATTCTTTCTAATACAGAGAATCTTTGGTATTGAGCAGTGGCAGTGCCCGTGCCCTGGTCGGTGTACCCTCAGGCTCTGTCACTGCTTTTTACCGCACCAAATCTCCTGCGAAGCTTTTCCTCTTCAGAATAATCCATCTCTGAGCATTATCTCCGCCAATGTGTATGCTACTACATTAATTTTACTACTGAGAATTTTTGGTATAGAGCAGTGGCAGTGCCAGTAGCAGTGCCTATGCCCTGGTCGGTGTACCCTCAGGCCTTGTCACTGCTTTATACCGCACCAAATCTCCTGCGAAGCATTTCCTCTTCAGAATAATCCATCTCCGAGCATTATCTCCGCCAATGTGTATGCCACTACATTCTTTCTAATACAGAGAATCTTTGGTATTGAGCAGTGGCAGTGCCCGTGCCCTGGTCGGTGTACCCTCAGGCTCTGTCACTGCTTTATACCGCACCAAATCTCCTGCGAAGCATTTCCTCTTCAGAATTATCCATCTCTGAGCATTATCTCCGCCAATGTGTATGCTACTACATTAATTTTACTACTGAGAATTTTTGGTATAGAGCAGTGGCAGTGCCAGTAGCAGTGCCTATGCCCTGGTCGGTGTACACTCAGGCCTTGTCACTGCTTTATACCGCACCAAATCTCCTGCGAAGCATTTCCTCTTCAGAATAATCCATCTCTGAGCATTATCTCCGCCAATGTGTATGCTACTACATTAATTTTACTACTGAGAATTTTTGGTATAGAGCAGTGGCAGTGCCAGTAGCAGTGCCTGTGCCCTGGTCGGTGTACCCTCAGGCTCTGTCACTGCTTTTTACCGCACCAAATCTCCTGTGAAGCTTTTCCTCTTCAGAATAATCCATCTCTGAGCATTATCTCCGCCAATGTGTATGCTACTACATTAATTTTACTACTGAGAATTTTTGGTATAGAGCAGTGGCAGTGCCAGTAGCAGTGCCTATGCCCTGGTCGGTGTACCCTCAGGCTCTGTCACTGCTTTATACCGCACCAAATCTCCTGCGAAGCATTTCCTCTTCAGAATTATCCATCTCTGAGCATTATCTCCGCCAATGTGTATGCTACTACATTAATTTTACTACTGAGAATTTTTGGTATAGAGCAGTGGCAGTGCCAGTAGCAGTGCCTATGCCCTGGTCGGTGTACCCTCAGGCCTTGTCACTGCTTTATACCGCACCAAATCTCCTGCGAAGCATTTCCTCTTCAGAATAATCCATCTCTGAGCATTATCTCCGCCAATGTGTATGCTACTACATTAATTTTACTACTGAGAATTTTTGGTATAGAGCAGTGGCAGTGCCAGTAGCAGTGCCTGTGCCCTGGTCGGTGTACCCTCAGGCTCTGTCACTGCTTTATACCGCACCAAATCTCCTGTGAAGCTTTTCCTCTTCAGAATAATCCATCTCTGAGCATTATCTCCGCCAATGTGTATGCTACTACATTAATTTTACTACTGAGAATTTTTGGTATAGAGCAGTGGCAGTGCCAGTAGCAGTGCCTGTGCCCTGGTCGGTGTACCCTCAGGCTCTGTCACTGCTTTATACCGCACCAAATCTCCTGCGAAGCATTTCCTCTTCAGAATTATCCATCTCTGAGCATTATCTCCGCCAATGTGTATGCTACTACATTAATTTTACTACTGAGAATTTTTGGTATAGAGCAGTGGCAGTGCCAGTAGCAGTGCCTATGCCCTGGTCGGTGTACCCGCAGGCTCTGTCACTGCTTTATACCGCACCAAATCTCCTGCGAAGCATTTCCTCTTCAGAATTATCCATCTCTGAGCATTATCTCCGCCAATGTGTATGCTACTACATTAATTTTACTACTGAGAATTTTTGGTATAGAGCAGTGGCAGTGCCAGTAGCAGTGCCCGTGCCCTGGTCGGCGTACCCTCAGGCTCTGTCACTGCTTTATACTGCACCAAATCTCCTGCGAAGCATTTCCTCTTCAGAATAATCCATCTCCGAGCATTATCTCCGCCAATGTGTATGCACTACATTCTTTCTAATACAGAGAATCTTTGGTATTGAGCAGTGGCAGTGCCCGTGCCCTGGTCGGTGTACCCTCAGGCTCTGTCATTGATTTACCGCACCAAATCTCCTGCGAAGCATTTCCTCTTCAGAATAATCCATCTCCGAGCATTATCTTCGCCAAAGTGTATGCTACTACATTAATTTTGCTACTGAGAATTTTTGGTATAGAGCAGTGGCAGTGCCAGTAGCAGTGCCTATGCCCTGGTCGGTGTACCCTCAGGCCTTGTCACTGCTTTATACCGCACCAAATCTCCTGCGAAGCATTTCCTCTTCAGAATAATCCATCTCCGAGCATTATCTTCGCCAATGTGTATGCTACTACATTCTTTCTAATACAGAGAATCTTTGGTATTGAGCAGTGGCAGTGCCCGTGCCCTGGTCGGTGTACCCTCAGGCTCTGTCACTGCTTTATACCGCACCAAATCTCCTGCGAAGCTTTTCCTCTTCAGAATAATCCATCTCCGAGCATTATCTTCGCCAATGTGTATGCTACTACATTAATTTTACTACTGAGAATTTTTGGTATAGAGCAGTGGCAGTGCCAGTAGCAGTGCCTATGCCCTGGTCGGTGTACCCTCAGGCTCTGTAACTGCTTTATACCGCACCAAATCTCCTGCGAAGCATTTCCTCTTCAGAATAATCCATCTCTGAGCATTATCTCCGCCAATGTGTATGCTACTACATTAATTTTGCTACTGAGAATTTTTGGTATAGAGCAGTGGCAGTGCCAGTAGCAGTGCCTGTGCCCTGGTCGGTGTACCCTCAGGCTCTGTCACTGCTTTATACCGCACCAAATCTCCTGCGAAGCATTTCGTCTTCAGAATTATCCATCTCCGAGCATTATCTCCGCCAATGTGTATGCCACTACATTCTTTCTAATACAGAGAATCTTTGGTATTGAGCAGTGGCAGTGCCCGTGCCCTGGTCGGTGTACCCTCAGGCTCTGTCACTGCTTTATACCGCACCAAATCTCCTGCGAAGCTATTCCTCTTCAGAATAATCCATCTCCGAGCATTATCTCCGCCAATGTGTATGCTACTACATTAATTTTGCTACTGAGAATTTTTGGTATAGAGCAGTGGCAGTGCCAGTAGCAGTGCCTATGCCCTGGTCGGTGTACCCTCAGGCTCTGTCACTGCTTTATACCGCACCAAATCTCCTGCGAAGCATTTCCTCTTCAGAATTATCCATCTCCGAGCATTATCTCCGCCAATGTGTATGCCACTACATTCTTTCTAATACAGAGAATCTTTGGTATTGAGCAGTGGCAGTGCCCGTGCCCTGGTCGGTGTACCCTCAGGCTCTGGCACTGCTTTATACCGCACCAAATCTCCTGCGAAGCTATTCCTCTTCAGAATAATCCATCTCCGAGCATTATCTCCGCCAATGTGTATGCTACTACATTAATTTTGCTACTGAGAATTTTTGGTATAGTGCAGTGGCAGTGCCAGTAGCAGTGCCTATGCCCTGGTCGGTGTACCCTCAGGCTCTGTCACTGCTTTATACCGCACCAAATCTCCTGCGAAGCATTTCCTCTTCAGAATTATCCATCTCCGAGCATTATCTCCGCCAATGTGTATGCCACTACATTCTTTCTAATACAGAGAATCTTTGGTATTGAGCAGTGGCAGTGCCCGTGCCCTGGTCGGTGTACCCTCAGGCTCTGTCACTGCTTTATACCGCACCAAATCTCCTGCGAAGCTATTCCTCTTCAGAATAATCCATCTCCGAGCATTATCTCCGCCAATGTGTATGCTACTACATTAATTTTGCTACTGAGAATTTTTGGTATAGAGCAGTGGCAGTGCCAGTAGCAGTGCCTATGCCCTGGTCGGTGTACCCTCAGGCTCTGTCACTGCTTTATACCGCACCAAATCTCCTGCGAAGCATTTCCTCTTCAGAATTATCCATCTCCGAGCATTATCTCCGCCAATGTGTATGCCACTACATTCTTTCTAATACAGAGAATCTTTGGTATTGAGCAGTGGCAGTGCCCGTGCCCTGGTCGGTGTACCCTCAGGCTCTGTCACTGCTTTATACCGCACCAAATCTCCTGCGAAGCTATTCCTCTTCAGAATAATCCATCTCCGAGCATTATCTCCGCCAATGTGTATGCTACTACATTAATTTTACTACTGAGAATTTTTGGTATAGAGCAGTGCCAGTGCCAGTAGCAGTGCCTATGCCCTGGTCGGTGTACCCTCAGGCTCTGTAACTGCTTTATACCGCACCAAATCTCCTGCGAAGCATTTCCTCTTCAGAATAATCCATCTCTGAGCATTATCTCCGCCAATGTGTATGCTACTACATTAATTTTACTACTGAGAATTTTTGGTATAGAGCAGTGGCAGTGCCAGTAGCAGTGCCTATGCCCTGGTCGGTGTCCCCTCAGGCCTTGTCACTGCTTTATACCGCACCAAATCTCCTGCGAAGCATTTCCTCTTCAGAATAATCCATCTCCGAGCATTATCTCCGCCAATGTGTATGCTACTACATTAATTTTACTACTGAGAATTTTTGGTATAGAGCAGTGGCAGTGCCAGTAGCAGTGCCTATGCCCTGGTCGGTGTACCCTCAGGCCTTGTCACTGCTTTATACCGCACCAAATCTCCTGCGAAGCATTTCCTCTTCAGAATAATCCATCTCTGAGCATTATCTCCGCCAATGTGTATGCTACTACATTAATTTTACTACTGAGAATTTTTGGTATAGAGCAGTGGCAGTGCCAGTAGCAGTGCCTATGCCCTGGTCGGTGTACCCTCAGGCCTTGTCACTGCTTTATACCGCACCAAATCTCCTGCGAAGCATTTCCTCTACAGAATAATCCATCTCTGAGCATTATCTCCGCCAATGTGTATGCTACTACATTAATTTTACTACTGAGAAATTTTGGTATAGAGCAGTGGCAGTGCCAGTAGCAGTGCCTATGCCCTGGTCGGTGTACCCTCAGGCTCTGTCACTGCTTTATACCGCACCAAATCTCCTGCGAAGCATTTCCTCTTCAGAATAATCCATCTCTGAGCATTATCTCCGCCAATGTGTATGCTACTACATTAATTTTACTACTGAGAATTTTTGGTATAGAGCAGTGGCAGTGCCAGTAGCAGTGCCTATGCCCTGGTCGGTGTACCCTCAGGCCTTGTCACTGCTTTATACCGCACCAAATCTCCTGCGAAGCATTTCCTCTTCAGAATAATCCATCTCCGAGCATTATCTCCGCCAATGTGTATGCACTACATTCTTTCTAATACAGAGAATCTTTGGTATTGAGCAGTGGCAGTGCCCGTGCCCTGGTCGGTGTACCCTCAGGCTCTGTCACTGCTTTTTACCGCACCAAATCTCCTGCGAAGCTTTTCCTCTTCAGAATAATCCATCTCTGAGCATTATCTCCGCCAATGTGTATGCTACTACATTAATTTTACTACTGAGAATTTTTGGTATAGAGCAGTGGCAGTGCCAGTAGCAGTGCCTATGCCCTGGTCGGTGTACCCTCAGGCCTTGTCACTGCTTTATACCGCACCAAATCTCCTGCGAAGCATTTCCTCTTCAGAATAATCCATCTCCGAGCATTATCTCCGCCAATGTGTATGCCACTACATTCTTTCTAATACAGAGAATCTTTGGTATTGAGCAGTGGCAGTGCCCGTGCCCTGGTCGGTGTACCCTCAGGCTCTGTCACTGCTTTATACCGCACCAAATCTCCTGCGAAGCTTTTCCTCTTCAGAATAATCCATCTCCGAGCATTATCTCCGCCAATGTGTATGCTACTACATTAATTTTACTACTGAGAATTTTTGGTATAGAGCAGTGGCAGTGCCAGTAGCAGTGCCTATGGCCTGGTCGGTGTACCCTCAGGCTCTGTCACTGCTTTATACCGCACCAAATCTCCTGCGAAGCATTTCCTCTTCAGAATAATCCATCTCCGAGCATTATCTCCGCCAATGTGTATGCTACTACATTAATTTTACTACTGAGAATTTTTGGTATAGAGCAGTGGCAGTGCCAGTAGCAGTGCCTGTGCCCTGGTCGGTGTACCCTCAGGCTCTGTCACTGCTTTATACCGCACCAAATCTCCTGCGAAGCATTTCCTCTTCAGAATAATCCATCTCCGAGCATTATCTCCGCCAATGTGTATGCTACTACATTAATTTTACTACTGAGAATTTTTGGTATAGAGCAGTGGCAGTGCCAGTAGCAGTGCCTGTGCCCTGGTCGGTGTACCCTCAGGCCTTGTCACTGCTTTATACCGCACCAAATCTCCTGCGAAGCATTTCCTCTTCAGAATAATCCATCTCTGAGCATTATCTCCGCCAATGTGTATGCTACTACATTAATTTTACAACTGAGAATTTTTGGTATAGAGCAGTGGCAGTGCCAGTGCCAGTAGCAGTGCCTGTGCCCTGGTCGGTGTACCCTCAGGCTCTGTCACTGCTTTATACCGCACCAAATCTCCTGCGAAGCTTTTCCTCTTCAGAATAATCCATCTCCGAGCATTATCTCCGCCAATGTGTATGCTACTACATTAATTTTACTACTGAGAATTTTTGGTATAGAGCAGTGGCAGTGCCAGTAGCAGTGCCTGTGCCCTGGTCGGTGTACCCTCAGGCCTTGTCACTGCTTTATACCGCACCAAATCTCCTGCGAAGCATTTCCTCTTCAGAATAATCCATCTCTGAGCATTATCTCCGCCAATGTGTATGCTACTACATTAATTTTACTACTGAGAATTTTTGGTATAGAGCAGTGGCAGTGCCAGTAGCAGTGCCTATGCCCTGGTCGGTGTACCCTCAGGCCTTGTCACTGCTTTATACCGCACCAAATCTCCTGCGAAGCTTTTCGTCTTCAGAATAATCCATCTCTGAGCATTATCTCCGCCAATGTGTATGCTACTACATTAATTTTACTACTGAGAATTTTTGGTATAGAGCAGTGGCAGTGCCAGTGCCAGTAGCAGTGCCTGTGCCCTGGTCGGTGTACCCTCAGGCTCTGTCACTGCTTTATACCGCACCAAATCTCCTGCGAAGCTTTTCCTCTTCAGAATAATCCATCTCTGAGCATTATCTCCGCCAATGTGTATGCTACTACATTAATTTTACTACTGAGAATTTTTGGTATAGAGCAGTGGCAGCGCCAGTAGCAGTGCCTGTGCCCTGGTCGGTGTACCCTCAGGCCTTGTCACTGCTTTATACCGCACCAAATCTCCTGCGAAGCATTTCCTCTTCAGAATAATCCATCTCTGAGCATTATCTCCGCCAATGTGTATGCTACTACATTAATTTTACTACTGAGAATTTTTGGTATAGAGCAGTGGCAGTGCCAGTAGCAGTGCCTGTGCCCTGGTCGGTGTACCCTCAGGCCTTGTCACTGCTTTATACCGCACCAAATCTCCTGCGAAGCATTTCCTCTTCAGAATAATCCATCTCTGAGCATTATCTCCGCCAATGTGTATGCTACTACATTAATTTTACAACTGAGAATTTTTGGTATAGAGCAGTGGCAGTGCCAGTAGCAGTGCCTATGCCCTGGTCGGTGTACCCTCAGGCCTTGTCACTGCTTTATACCGCACCAAATCTCCTGCGAAGCATTTCCTCTTCAGAATAATCCATCTCTGAGCATTATCTCCGCCAATGTGTATGCTACTACATTAATTTTACAACTGAGAATTTTTGGTATAGAGCAGTGGCAGTGCCAGTGCCAGTAGCAGTGCCTGTGCCCTGGTCGGTGTACCCTCAGGCTCTGTCACTGCTTTATACCGCACCAAATCTCCTGCGAAGCTTTTCCTCTTCAGAATAATCCATCTCTGAGCATTATCTCCGCCAATGTGTATGCTACTACATTAATTTTACAACTGAGAATTTTTGGTATAGAGCAGTGGCAGTGCCAGTAGCAGTGCCTATGCCCTGGTCGGTGTACCCTCAGGCCTTGTCACTGCTTTATACCGCACCAAATCTCCTGCGAAGCATTTCCTCTTCAGAATAATCCATCTCTGAGCATTATCTCCGCCAATGTGTATGCTACTACATTAATTTTACTACTGAGAATTTTTGGTATAGAGCAGTGGCAGTGCCAGTAGCAGTGCCTATGCCCTGGTCGGTGTACCCTCAGGCCTTGTCACTGCTTTATACCGCACCAAATCTCCTGCGAAGCTTTTCGTCTTCAGAATAATCCATCTCTGAGCATTATCTCCGCCAATGTGTATGCTACTACATTAATTTTACTACTGAGAATTTTTGGTATAGAGCAGTGGCAGTGCCAGTGCCAGTAGCAGTGCCTGTGCCCTGGTCGGTGTACCCTCAGGCTCTGTCACTGCTTTATACCGCACCAAATCTCCTGCGAAGCTTTTCCTCTTCAGAATAATCCATCTCTGAGCATTATCTCCGCCAATGTGTATGCTACTACATTAATTTTACTACTGAGAATTTTTGGTATAGAGCAGTGGCAGCGCCAGTAGCAGTGCCTGTGCCCTGGTCGGTGTACCCTCAGGCCTTGTCACTGCTTTATACCGCACCAAATCTCCTGCGAAGCATTTCCTCTTCAGAATAATCCATCTCTGAGCATTATCTCCGCCAATGTGTATGCTACTACATTAATTTTACTACTGAGAATTTTTGGTATAGAGCAGTGGCAGTGCCAGTAGCAGTGCCTGTGCCCTGGTCGGTGTACCCTCAGGCCTTGTCACTGCTTTATACCGCACCAAATCTCCTGCGAAGCATTTCCTCTTCAGAATAATCCATCTCTGAGCATTATCTCCGCCAATGTGTATGCTACTACATTAATTTTACTACTGAGAATTTTTGGTATAGAGCAGTGGCAGTGCCAGTAGCAGTGCCTGTGCCCTGGTCGGTGTACCCTCAGGCCTTGTCACTGCTTTATACCGCACCAAATCTCCTGCGAAGCATTTCCTCTTCAGAATAATCCATCTCTGAGCATTATCTCCGCCAATGTGTATGCTACTACATTAATTTTACAACTGAGAATTTTTGGTATAGAGCAGTGGCAGTGCCAGTGCCAGTAGCAGTGCCTGTGCCCTGGTCGGTGTACCCTCAGGCTCTGTCACTGCTTTATACCGCACCAAATCTCCTGCGAAGCTTTTCCTCTTCAGAATAATCCATCTCCGAGCATTATCTCCGCCAATGTGTATGCTACTACATTAATTTTACTACTGAGAATTTTTGGTATAGAGCAGTGGCAGTGCCAGTAGCAGTGCCTGTGCCCTGGTCGGTGTACCCTCAGGCCTTGTCACTGCTTTATACCGCACCAAATCTCCTGCGAAGCATTTCCTCTTCAGAATAATCCATCTCTGAGCATTATCTCCGCCAATGTGTATGCTACTACATTAATTTTACTACTGAGAATTTTTGGTATAGAGCAGTGGCAGTGCCAGTAGCAGTGCCTATGCCCTGGTCGGTGTACCCTCAGGCCTTGTCACTGCTTTATACCGCACCAAATCTCCTGCGAAGCTTTTCGTCTTCAGAATAATCCATCTCTGAGCATTATCTCCGCCAATGTGTATGCTACTACATTAATTTTACTACTGAGAATTTTTGGTATAGAGCAGTGGCAGTGCCAGTGCCAGTAGCAGTGCCTGTGCCCTGGTCGGTGTACCCTCAGGCTCTGTCACTGCTTTATACCGCACCAAATCTCCTGCGAAGCTTTTCCTCTTCAGAATAATCCATCTCTGAGCATTATCTCCGCCAATGTGTATGCTACTACATTAATTTTACTACTGAGAATTTTTGGTATAGAGCAGTGGCAGCGCCAGTAGCAGTGCCTGTGCCCTGGTCGGTGTACCCTCAGGCCTTGTCACTGCTTTATACCGCACCAAATCTCCTGCGAAGCATTTCCTCTTCAGAATAATCCATCTCTGAGCATTATCTCCGCCAATGTGTATGCTACTACATTAATTTTACTACTGAGAATTTTTGGTATAGAGCAGTGGCAGTGCCAGTGCCAGTAGCAGTGCCTGTGCCCTGGTCGGTGTACCCTCAGGCTCTGTCACTGCTTTATACCGCACCAAATCTCCTGCTAAGCTTTTCCTCTTCAGAATAATCCATCTCTGAGCATTATCTCCGCCAATGTGTATGCTACTACATTAATTTTACTACTGAGAATTTTTGGTATAGAGCAGTGGCAGCGCCAGTAGCAGTGCCTGTGCCCTGGTCGGTGTACCCTCAGGCCTTGTCACTGCTTTATACCGCACCAAATCTCCTGCGAAGCATTTCCTCTTCAGAATAATCCATCTCTGAGCATTATCTCCGCCAATGTGTATGCTACTACATTAATTTTACTACTGAGAATTTTTGGTATAGAGCAGTGGCAGTGCCAGTAGCAGTGCCTATGCCCTGGTCGGTGTACCCTCAGGCCTTGTCACTGCTTTATACCGCACCAAATCTCCTGCGAAGCTTTTCCTCTTCAGAATAATCCATCTCTGAGCATTATCTCCGCCAATGTGTATGCTACTACATTAATTTTACTACTGAGAATTTTTGGTATAGAGCAGTGGCAGTGCCAGTGCCAGTAGCAGTGCCTGTGCCCTGGTCGGTGTACCCTCAGGCTCTGTCACTGCTTTATACCGCACCAAATCTCCTGCGAAGCTTTTCCTCTTCAGAATAATCCATCTCTGAGCATTATCTCCGCCAATGTGTATGCTACTACATTAATTTTACTACTGAGAATTTTTGGTATAGAGCAGTGGCAGCGCCAGTAGCAGTGCCTGTGCCCTGGTCGGTGTACCCTCAGGCCTTGTCACTGCTTTATACCGCACCAAATCTCCTGCGAAGCATTTCCTCTTCAGAATAATCCATCTCTGAGCATTATCTCCGCCAATGTGTATGCTACTACATTAATTTTACTACTGAGAATTTTTGGTATAGAGCAGTGGCAGCGCCAGTAGCAGTGCCTGTGCCCTGGTCGGTGTACCCTCAGGCCTTGTCACTGCTTTATACCGCACCAAATCTCCTGCGAAGCTTTTCCTCTTCAGAATAATCCATCTCTGAGCATTATCTCCGCCAATGTGTATGCTACTACATTAATTTTACTACTGAGAATTTTTGGTATAGAGCAGTGGCAGTGCCAGTAGCAGTGCCTATGCCCTGGTCGGTGTACCCTCAGGCCTTGTCACTGCTTTATACCGCACCAAATCTCCTGCGAAGCTTTTCCTCTTCAGAATAATCCATCTCTGAGCATTATCTCCGCCAATGTGTATGCTACTACATTAATTTTACTACTGAGAATTTTTGGTATAGAGCAGTGGCAGTGCCAGTGCCAGTAGCAGTGCCTGTGCCCTGGTCGGTGTACCCTCAGGCTCTGTCACTGCTTTATACCGCACCAAATCTCCTGCGAAGCTTTTCCTCTTCAGAATAATCCATCTCTGAGCATTATCTCCGCCAATGTGTATGCTACTACATTAATTTTACTACTGAGAATTTTTGGTATAGAGCAGTGGCAGCGCCAGTAGCAGTGCCTGTGCCCTGGTCGGTGTACCCTCAGGCCTTGTCACTGCTTTATACCGCACCAAATCTCCTGCGAAGCATTTCCTCTTCAGAATAATCCATCTCTGAGCATTATCTCCGCCAATGTGTATGCTACTACATTAATTTTACTACTGAGAATTTTTGGTATAGAGCAGTGGCAGCGCCAGTAGCAGTGCCTGTGCCCTGGTCGGTGTACCCTCAGGCCTTGTCACTGCTTTATACCGCACCAAATCTCCTGCGAAGCTTTTCCTCTTCAGAATAATCCATCTCTGAGCATTATCTCCGCCAATGTGTATGCTACTACATTAATTTTACTACTGAGAATTTTTGGTATAGAGCAGTGGCAGTGCCAGTAGCAGTGCCTATGCCCTGGTCGGTGTACCCTCAGGCCTTGTCACTGCTTTATACCGCACCAAATCTCCTGCGAAGCTTTTCCTCTTCAGAATAATCCATCTCTGAGCATTATCTCCGCCAATGTGTATGCTACTACATTAATTTTACTACTGAGAATTTTTGGTATAGAGCAGTGGCAGTGCCAGTGCCAGTAGCAGTGCCTGTGCCCTGGTCGGTGTACCCTCAGGCTCTGTCACTGCTTTATACCGCACCAAATCTCCTGCGAAGCTTTTCCTCTTCAGAATAATCCATCTCTGAGCATTATCTCCGCCAATGTGTATGCTACTACATTAATTTTACTACTGAGAATTTTTGGTATAGAGCAGTGGCAGCGCCAGTAGCAGTGCCTGTGCCCTGGTCGGTGTACCCTCAGGCCTTGTCACTGCTTTATACCGCACCAAATCTCCTGCGAAGCATTTCCTCTTCAGAATAATCCATCTCTGAGCATTATCTCCGCCAATGTGTATGCTACTACATTAATTTTACTACTGAGAATTTTTGGTATAGAGCAGTGGCAGTGCCAGTGCCAGTAGCAGTGCCTGTGCCCTGGTCGGTGTACCCTCAGGCTCTGTCACTGCTTTATACCGCACCAAATCTCCTGCTAAGCTTTTCCTCTTCAGAATAATCCATCTCTGAGCATTATCTCCGCCAATGTGTATGCTACTACATTAATTTTACTACTGAGAATTTTTGGTATAGAGCAGTGGCAGCGCCAGTGCCAGTAGCAGTGCCTGTGCCCTGGTCGGTGTACCCTCAGGCTCTGTCACTGCTTTATACCGCACCAAATCTCCTGCGAAGCATTTCCTCTTCAGAATAATCCATCTCCGAGCATTATCTCCGCCAATGTGTATGCTACTACATTAATTTTACTACTGAGAATTTTTGGTATAGAGCAGTGGCAGTGCCAGTAGCAGTGCCTGTGCCCTGGTCGGTGTACCCTCAGGCCTTGTCACTGCTTTATACCGCACCAAATCTCCTGCGAAGCATTTCCTCTTCAGAATAATCCATCTCTGAGCATTATCTCCGCCAATGTGTATGCTACTACATTAATTTTACTACTGAGAATTTTTGGTATAGAGCAGTGGCAGTGCCAGTAGCAGTGCCTGTGCCCTGGTCGGTGTACCCTCAGGCCTTGTCACTGCTTTATACCGCACCAAATCTCCTGCGAAGCATTTCCTCTTCAGAATAATCCATCTCTGAGCATTATCTCCGCCAATGTGTATGCTACTACATTAATTTTACTACTGAGAATTTTTGGTATAGAGCAGTGGCAGCGCCAGTGCCAGTAGCAGTGCCTGTGCCCTGGTCGGTGTACCCTCAGGCTCTGTCACTGCTTTATACCGCACCAAATCTCCTGCGAAGCTTTTCCTCTTCAGAATAATCCATCTCTGAGCATTATCTCCGCCAATGTGTATGCTACTACATTAATTTTACTACTGAGAATTTTTGGTATAGAGCAGTGGCAGTGCCAGTAGCAGTGCCTGTGCCCTGGTCGGTGTACCCTCAGGCCTTGTCACTGCTTTATACCGCACCAAATCTCCTGCGAAGCATTTCCTCTTCAGAATAATCCATCTCTGAGCATTATCTCCGCCAATGTGTATGCTACTACATTAATTTTACTACTGAGAATTTTTGGTATAGAGCAGTGGCAGTGCCAGTGCCAGTAGCAGTGCCTGTGCCCTGGTCGGTGTACCCTCAGGCTCTGTCACTGCTTTATACCGCACCAAATCTCCTGCGAAGCTTTTCCTCTTCAGAATAATCCATCTCCGAGCATTATCTCCGCCAATGTGTATGCTACTACATTAATTTTACTACTGAGAATTTTTGGTATAGAGCAGTGGCAGTGCCAGTAGCAGTGCCTGTGCCCTGGTCGGTGTACCCTCAGGCCTTGTCACTGCTTTATACCGCACCAAATCTCCTGCGAAGCATTTCCTCTTCAGAATAATCCATCTCTGAGCATTATCTCCGCCAATGTGTATGCTACTACATTAATTTTACTACTGAGAATTTTTGGTATAGAGCAGTGGCAGTGCCAGTAGCAGTGCCTATGCCCTGCTCGGTGTACCCTCAGGCCTTGTCACTGCTTTATACCGCACCAAATCTCCTGCGAAGCATTCCCTCTTCAGAATAATCCATCTCTGAGCATTATCTCCGCCAATGTGTATGCTACTACATTAATTTTACTACTGAGAATTTTTGGTATAGAGCAGTGGCAGTGCCAGTAGCAGTGCCTGTGCCCTGGTCGGTGTACCCTCAGGCCTTGTCACTGCTTTATACCGCACCAAATCTCCTGCGAAGCATTTCCTTTTCAGAATAATCCATCTCTGAGCATTATCTCCGCCAATGTGTATGCTACTACATTAATTTTACTACTGAGAATTTTTGGTATAGAGCAGTGGCAGTGCCAGTAGCAGTGCCTGTGCCCTGGTCGGTGTACCCTCAGGCCTTGTCACTGCTTTATACCGCACCAAATCTCCTGCGAAGCATTTCCTCTTCAGAATAATCCATCTCTGAGCATTATCTCCGCCAATGTGTATGCTACTACATTAATTTTACTACTGAGAATTTTTGGTATAGAGCAGTGGCAGTGCCAGTAGCAGTGCCTGTGCCCTGGTCGGTGTACCCTCAGGCTCTGTCACTGCTTTATACCGCACCAAATCTCCTGCGAAGCATTTCCTCTTCAGAATAATCCATCTCTGAGCATTATCTCCGCCAATGTGTATGCCACTACATTCTTTCTAATACAGAGAATATTTGGTATTGAGCAGTGGCAGTGCCCGTGCCCTGGTCGGTGTACCCTCAGGCTCTGTCACTGCTTTATACCGCACCAAATCTCCTGCGAAGCATTTCCTCTTCAGAATAATCCATCTCCGAGCATTATCTTCGCCAATGTGTATGCTACTACATTAATTTTGCTACTGAGAATTTTTGGTATAGAGCAGTGGCAGTGCCAGTAGCAGTGCCTGTGCCCTGGTCGGTGTACCCTCAGGCCTTGTCACTGCTTTATACCGCACCAAATCTCCTGCGAAGCATTTCCTCTTCAGAATAATCCATCTCTGAGCATTATCTCCGCCAATGTGTATGCTACTACATTAATTTTACTACTGAGAATTTTTGGTATAGAGCAGTGGCAGTGCCAGTAGCAGTGCCTGTGCCCTGGTCGGTGTACCCTCAGGCCTTGTCACTGCTTTATACCGCACCAAATCTCCTGCGAAGCATTTCCTCTTCAGAATAATCCATCTCTGAGCATTATCTCCGCCAATGTGTATGCTACTACATTAATTTTACTACTGAGAATTTTTGGTATAGAGCAGTGGCAGCGCCAGTGCCAGTAGCAGTGCCTGTGCCCTGGTCGGTGTACCCTCAGGCTCTGTCACTGCTTTATACCGCACCAAATCTCCTGCTAAGCTTTTCCTCTTCAGAATAATCCATCTCTGAGCATTATCTCCGCCAATGTGTATGCTACTACATTAATTTTACTACTGAGAATTTTTGGTATAGAGCAGTGGCAGTGCCAGTGCCAGTAGCAGTGCCTGTGCCCTGGTCGGTGTACCCTCAGGCTCTGTCACTGCTTTATACCGCACCAAATCTCCTGCTAAGCTTTTCCTCTTCAGAATAATCCATCTCTGAGCATTATCTCCGCCAATGTGTATGCTACTACATTAATTTTACTACTGAGAATTTTTGGTATAGAGCAGTGGCAGTGCCAGTAGCAGTGCCTGTGCCCTGGTCGGTGTACCCTCAGGCCTTGTCACTGCTTTATACCGCACCAAATCTCCTGCGAAGCATTTCCTCTTCAGAATAATCCATCTCTGAGCATTATCTCCGCCAATGTGTATGCTACTACATTAATTTTACTACTGAGAATTTTTGGTATAGAGCAGTGGCAGCGCCAGTGCCAGTAGCAGTGCCTGTGCCCTGGTCGGTGTACCCTCAGGCCTTGTCACTGCTTTATACCGCACCAAATCTCCTGCGAAGCATTTCCTCTTCAGAATAATCCATCTCTGAGCATTATCTCCGCCAATGTGTATGCTACTACATTAATTTTACTACTGAGAATTTTTGGTATAGAGCAGTGGCAGTGCCAGTGCCAGTAGCAGTGCCTGTGCCCTGGTCGGTGTACCCTCAGGCTCTGTCACTGCTTTATACCGCACCAAATCTCCTGCGAAGCATTTCCTCTTCAGAATAATCCATCTCTGAGCATTATCTCCGCCAATGTGTATGCTACTACATTAATTTTACTACTGAGAATTTTTGGTATAGAGCAGTGGCAGCGCCAGTGCCAGTAGCAGTGCCTGTGCCCTGGTCGGTGTACCCTCAGGCTCTGTCACTGCTTTATACCGCACCAAATCTCCTGCTAAGCTTTTCCTCTTCAGAATAATCCATCTCTGAGCATTATCTCCGCCAATGTGTATGCTACTACATTAATTTTACTACTGAGAATTTTTGGTATAGAGCAGTGGCAGTGCCAGTGCCAGTAGCAGTGCCTGTGCCCTGGTCGGTGTACCCTCAGGCTCTGTCACTGCTTTATACCGCACCAAATCTCCTGCTAAGCTTTTCCTCTTCAGAATAATCCATCTCTGAGCATTATCTCCGCCAATGTGTATGCTACTACATTAATTTTACTACTGAGAATTTTTGGTATAGAGCAGTGGCAGTGCCAGTAGCAGTGCCTGTGCCCTGGTCGGTGTACCCTCAGGCTCTGTCACTGCTTTATACCGCACCAAATCTCCTGCGAAGCATTTCCTCTTCAGAATAATCCATCTCTGAGCATTATCTCCGCCAATGTGTATGCTACTACATTAATTTTACTACTGAGAATTTTTGGTATAGAGCAGTGGCAGCGCCAGTGCCAGTAGCAGTGCCTGTGCCCTGGTCGGTGTACCCTCAGGCCTTGTCACTGCTTTATACCGCACCAAATCTCCTGCGAAGCATTTCCTCTTCAGAATAATCCATCTCTGAGCATTATCTCCGCCAATGTGTATGCTACTACATTAATTTTACTACTGAGAATTTTTGGTATAGAGCAGTGGCAGTGCCAGTGCCAGTAGCAGTGCCTGTGCCCTGGTCGGTGTACCCTCAGGCTCTGTCACTGCTTTATACCGCACCAAATCTCCTGCTAAGCTTTTCCTCTTCAGAATAATCCATCTCTGAGCATTATCTCCGCCAATGTGTATGCTACTACATTAATTTTACTACTGAGAATTTTTGGTATAGAGCAGTGGCAGCGCCAGTGCCAGTAGCAGTGCCTGTGCCCTGGTCGGTGTACCCTCAGGCTCTGTCACTGCTTTATACCGCACCAAATCTCCTGCGAAGCATTTCCTCTTCAGAATAATCCATCTCCGAGCATTATCTCCGCCAATGTGTATCCTACTACATTAATTTTACTACTGAGAATTTTTGGTATAGAGCAGTGGCAGTGCCAGTAGCAGTGCCTGTGCCCTGGTCGGTGTACCCTCAGGCCTTGTCACTGCTTTATACCGCACCAAATCTCCTGCGAAGCATTTCCTCTTCAGAATAATCCATCTCTGAGCATTATCTCCGCCAATGTGTATGCTACTACATTAATTTTACTACTGAGAATTTTTGGTATAGAGCAGTGGCAGTGCCAGTAGCAGTGCCTGTGCCCTGGTCGGTGTACCCTCAGGCCTTGTCACTGCTTTATACCGCACCAAATCTCCTGCGAAGCATTTCCTCTTCAGAATAATCCATCTCTGAGCATTATCTCCGCCAATGTGTATGCTACTACATTAATTTTACTACTGAGAATTTTTGGTATAGAGCAGTGGCAGCGCCAGTGCCAGTAGCAGTGCCTGTGCCCTGGTCGGTGTACCCTCAGGCTCTGTCACTGCTTTATACCGCACCAAATCTCCTGCGAAGCTTTTCCTCTTCAGAATAATCCATCTCTGAGCATTATCTCCGCCAATGTGTATGCTACTACATTAATTTTACTACTGAGAATTTTTGGTATAGAGCAGTGGCAGTGCCAGTAGCAGTGCCTGTGCCCTGGTCGGTGTACCCTCAGGCCTTGTCACTGCTTTATACCGCACCAAATCTCCTGCGAAGCATTTCCTCTTCAGAATAATCCATCTCTGAGCATTATCTCCGCCAATGTGTATGCTACTACATTAATTTTACTACTGAGAATTTTTGGTATAGAGCAGTGGCAGTGCCAGTGCCAGTAGCAGTGCCTGTGCCCTGGTCGGTGTACCCTCAGGCTCTGTCACTGCTTTATACCGCACCAAATCTCCTGCGAAGCTTTTCCTCTTCAGAATAATCCATCTCCGAGCATTATCTCCGCCAATGTGTATGCTACTACATTAATTTTACTACTGAGAATTTTTGGTATAGAGCAGTGGCAGTGCCAGTAGCAGTGCCTGTGCCCTGGTCGGTGTACCCTCAGGCCTTGTCACTGCTTTATACCGCACCAAATCTCCTGCGAAGCATTTCCTCTTCAGAATAATCCATCTCTGAGCATTATCTCCGCCAATGTGTATGCTACTACATTAATTTTACTACTGAGAATTTTTGGTATAGAGCAGTGGCAGTGCCAGTAGCAGTGCCTATGCCCTGCTCGGTGTACCCTCAGGCCTTGTCACTGCTTTATACCGCACCAAATCTCCTGCGAAGCATTCCCTCTTCAGAATAATCCATCTCTGAGCATTATCTCCGCCAATGTGTATGCTACTACATTAATTTTACTACTGAGAATTTTTGGTATAGAGCAGTGGCAGTGCCAGTAGCAGTGCCTGTGCCCTGGTCGGTGTACCCTCAGGCCTTGTCACTGCTTTATACCGCACCAAATCTCCTGCGAAGCATTTCCTCTTCAGAATAATCCATCTCTGAGCATTATCTCCGCCAATGTGTATGCTACTACATTAATTTTACTACTGAGAATTTTTGGTATAGAGCAGTGGCAGTGCCAGTAGCAGTGCCTGTGCCCTGGTCGGTGTACCCTCAGGCCTTGTCACTGCTTTATACCGCACCAAATCTCCTGCGAAGCATTTCCTCTTCAGAATAATCCATCTCTGAGCATTATCTCCGCCAATGTGTATGCTACTACATTAATTTTACTACTGAGAATTTTTGGTATAGAGCAGTGGCAGTGCCAGTAGCAGTGCCTGTGCCCTGGTCGGTGTACCCTCAGGCTCTGTCACTGCTTTATACCGCACCAAATCTCCTGCGAAGCATTTCCTCTTCAGAATAATCCATCTCTGAGCATTATCTCCGCCAATGTGTATGCTACTACATTAATTTTACTACTGAGAATTTTTGGTATAGAGCAGTGGCAGTGCCAGTAGCAGTGCCTGTGCCCTGGTCGGTGTACCCTCAGGCCTTGTCACTGCTTTATACCGCACCAAATCTCCTGCGAAGCATTTCCTCTTCAGAATAATCCATCTCTGAGCATTATCTCCGCCAATGTGTATGCTACTACATTAATTTTACTACTGAGAATTTTTGGTATAGAGCAGTGGCAGTGCCAGTAGCAGTGCCTATGCCCTGCTCGGTGTACCCTCAGGCCTTGTCACTGCTTTATACCGCACCAAATCTCCTGCGAAGCATTTCCTCTTCAGAATAATCCATCTCTGAGCATTATCTCCGCCAATGTGTATGCTACTACATTAATTTTACTACTGAGAATTTTTGGTATAGAGCAGTGGCAGTGCCAGTAGCAGTGCCTGTGCCCTGGTCGGTGTACCCTCAGGCCTTGTCACTGCTTTATACCGCACCAAATCTCCTGCGAAGCATTTCCTCTTCAGAATAATCCATCTCTGAGCATTATCTCCGCCAATGTGTATGCTACTACATTAATTTTACTACTGAGAATTTTTGGTATAGAGCAGTGGCAGTGCCAGTAGCAGTGCCTGTGCCCTGGTCGGTGTACCCTCAGGCCTTGTCACTGCTTTATACCGCACCAAATCTCCTGCGAAGCATTTCCTCTTCAGAATAATCCATCTCTGAGCATTATCTCCGCCAATGTGTATGCTACTACATTAATTTTACTACTGAGAATTTTTGGTATAGAGCAGTGGCAGTGCCAGTAGCAGTGCCTGTGCCCTGGTCGGTGTACCCTCAGGCTCTGTCACTGCTTTATACCGCACCAAATCTCCTGCGAAGCATTTCCTCTTCAGAATAATCCATCTCTGAGCATTATCTCCGCCAATGTGTATGCTACTACATTAATTTTACTACTGAGAATTTTTGGTATAGAGCAGTGGCAGTGCCAGTAGCAGTGCCTGTGCCCTGGTCGGTGTACCCTCAGGCCTTGTCACTGCTTTATACCGCACCAAATCTCCTGCGAAGCATTTCCTCTTCAGAATAATCCATCTCTGAGCATTATCTCCGCCAATGTGTATGCTACTACATTAATTTTACTACTGAGAATTTTTGGTATAGAGCAGTGGCAGTGCCAGTGCCAGTAGCAGTGCCTGTGCCCTGGTCGGTGTACCCTCAGGCTCTGTCACTGCTTTATACCGCACCAAATCTCCTGCGAAGCTTTTCCTCTTCAGAATAATCCATCTCCGAGCATTATCTCCGCCAATGTGTATGCTACTACATTAATTTTACTACTGAGAATTTTTGGTATAGAGCAGTGGCAGTGCCAGTAGCAGTGCCTGTGCCCTGGTCGGTGTACCCTCAGGCCTTGTCACTGCTTTATACCACACCAAATCTCCTGCGAAGCATTTCCTCTTCAGAATAATCCATCTCTGAGCATTATCTCCGCCAATGTGTATGCTACTACATTAATTTTACTACTGAGAATTTTTGGTATAGAGCAGTGGCAGTGCCAGTAGCAGTGCCTATGCCCTGCTCGGTGTACCCTCAGGCCTTGTCACTGCTTTATACCGCACCAAATCTCCTGCGAAGCATTTCCTCTTCAGAATAATCCATCTCTGAGCATTATCTCCGCCAATGTGTATGCTACTACATTAATTTTACTACTGAGAATTTTTGGTATAGAGCAGTGGCAGTGCCAGTAGCAGTGCCTGTGCCCTGGTCGGTGTACCCTCAGGCTCTGTGACTGCTTTATACCGCACCAAATCTCCTGCGAAGCATTTCCTCTTCAGAATAATCCATCTCCGAGCATTATCTCCGCCAATGTGTATGCTACTACATTAATTTTACTACTGAGAATTTTTGGTATAGAGCAGTGGCAGTGCCAGTAGCAGTGCCTGTGCCCTGGTCGGTGTACCCTCAGGCTCTGTGACTGCTTTATACCGCACCAAATCTCCTGCGAAGCATTTCCTCTTCAGAATAATCCATCTCCGAGCATTATCTCCGCCAATGTGTATGCCACTACATTCTTTCTAATACAGAGAATATTTGGTATTGAGCAGTGGCAGTGCCCGTGCCCTGGTCGGTGTACCCTCAGGCTCTGTCACTGCTTTATACCGCACCAAATCTCCTGCGAAGCATTTCCTCTTCAGAATAATCCATCTCCGAGCATTATCTTCGCCAATGTGTATGCTACTACATTAATTTTGCTACTGAGAATTTTTGGTATAGAGCAGTGGCAGTGCCAGTAGCAGTGCCTGTGCCCTGGTCGGTGTACCCTCAGGCTCTGTCACTGCTTTATACTGCTCCAAATCTCCTGCGAAGCATTTCCTCTTCAGAATAATCCATCTCCGAGCATTATCTCCGCCAATGTGTATGCCACTACATTCTTTCTAATACAGAGAATATTTGGTATTGAGCAGTGGCAGTGCCCATGCCCTGGTCGGTGTACCCTCAGGCTCTGTCACTGCTTTATGCCGCACCAAATCTCCTGCGAAGCTTTTCCTCTTCAGAATAATCCATCTCCGAGCATTATCTGCGCCAAAGTATGTAAAGTAGATAATTGTTAAGGTTTGTCCTGTTATAATATAAGGTTCAACAGGTCGTTTACCAATTCATGTTAATAAGCATACAACAACTACTTTAATTCAGAATAAAATCTGATTAATAGGATTGAATTGAATACCTCGGAATGGTGTTTTATTATAAAATGGTAAAATTATTAAGATTCTAATTGATGAGAATAATGCAATAATACCTCGTAGCTTATTAGGAATTGATCGTAGAATTGCGTATGCAAATAAGAAATATCATTCTGGTTGAATATGGACTGGGGTTACTAATGGGTTAGCAGGTACAAAATTATCTTGATCTCCTAGGAGGTAAGGATTAATCAAGCACAGTATAATTAATAATGATATTATTAAATCAAATGTAATACAATGCTTGAATGTAAAGTATGTGTGAATTGGAATTTTTTCGTTATCTCCGTTTAGACCTAAAGGGTTATTAGACACTGTTTGGTGAAGAAAAAATAAATGAATTGCTGCCATTGCGGCAATAATAAATGGTAGTACAAAATGGAATGTAAAAAATCGATTTAATGTTGCGTTATCAACAGCAAATCCCCCCCTCACTCATTGAACTACATCTGTTATTAAATATGGGATTGCTGATAATAAATTAGTAATTACTGTCGCACCTCAAAATGATATTTGACCTCAAAGTAAAACGTATCCTATAAATGCAGTAGCTATAACTAAGAATAGAATTACTGTACCAATTATTCAGGTGTGTATGTATATGTAAGATCCATTGGCCGGCCGAAGTGGCCGTGCGGTTAAAGGTGCTGCAGTCTGGAGCCGCAAGACCGCTACGGTCGCAGGTTCGAATCCTGCCTCGGGCATGGATGTTTGTGATGTCCTTAGGTTAGTTAGGTTTAACTAGTTCTAAGTTTTAGGGGACTAATAACCTCAGCAGTTGAGTCCCATAGTGCTCAGAGCCATTTGAACCATTTTGTAAGATCTATAGTAAATTCCTCGTCCTACATGCAAATAAATACAAATAAAAAATATAGAAGCTCCATTTGCATGTAAGGTTCGAATAATTCAACCATTATTTACGTCTCGGCAGATGTGTACTACACTACTAAATGCTATTTCAATATTTGATGTATAATGTATAGCTAAAAATAGTCCAGTTAACTTCTGAGGTCATCACTCCCCTCGAACTTAGAACTACTGAAACCTAACTAACATAAGGACATCACACACATCCATGCCCGGGGAAGAATTTTAGCCTGCGACCGTGTCGGTCTCGCGGTTCCACACTGAAGCGCCTAGAATCCCTTGACGACAGGAATCTGGTGACGCTGAAACATTGTCAGCCGACCCGCAATTTCTGTAAGTATTTTTGTAGTAGCCGTTTGTTTCTCTATGTGATGTAGTTAATACATTTCGAAAACCAAAAATTTTCATCGGCTTCCACGCTTGACCACAAGAAGGGCATGAGCTGCCTCAACCTTGGGAGATGACGAACGTTGCGTTATGCTTCTGTTAAAACAATTGAGACGCCTTGTTTTCGGGGTTATTAATGTTTGGGCATGTCTAGTGGGGTTATGGCTTGTAGCGTGAAGGCAAGATTATAAACAGTTGTTTTAGCTAGTTTCCTACTAGCGTGCTGTTTGTATTAGTTATACAACGGCCTCGCAGTGTCATGTCAGTAGGTCCACTCTTCAACAAAAAGTGTCACACATTACTCTGTTGAGCGAGATGCTTTCTGTTACACTATATCTCTTGAGACGGCCAGTTTTGTCTCCAAAAACCGTAAATAGACTCGTAATTTTGGTTATAATCGAACAAGCAACAGCGGGAAGCGTAAATGGCGGTCGAGTTACCAGCCCCGATGTTTGTTGTTGTGGCAAAGTCAGTCCGCCTATATGTGGTGTCCAATGCGTGAAGAGCGTGCAAGGCGAATCTCGAGAGTTGATAAGGTTTTTAATGGCCGCTGCTTAAATGGGCTAGCAATTCGGTATTGAATATGCTAATGAAATATGTGACGAATCATTCGTGTTGTGGCACAGACTGTTGAACGTCTCCCACTTAAATGAAACCTTAGTCCTAACCTTTCCATGACCTTAAAAGAAAACCTAGTGAGGGCTTGTATTCAGCTAAACTTAACCGCCAACAGTATGTAGCCACTCTGTCGACCTACTGTTGTCGACTTCTCTGATAAAACGAAAAACCGGGCATATAAAGTAGATAACAACATCAATATTTTATATCTACATATCAGATGGAGCAGCCCCAAACATCTTCACCGTAACGACGACTAATTTCCGGTTTTCCTAATAATCACTGTTTATTTTTACACTGTCGATCACTCTTCATTTGTTGATGCGTTAACCAAGACAAGATAGTGATTATTTCAGATTCTTATCACCCAAAGACGATATTAACTATTTCCGATGTTACTACTGATCTGCAGTGTTTCTGATTTTGCGTTACTTCTGTCCGGTTGGGAATGAAATGTTGAACAGCCTACATGTCACAATTACGCTTCGTAGTATTTCATAATCGACCCTCCCGTCATCCAGAGATACAGTTTGCAGCTTGCAGCTTGCATATGATTATCGTTGACTAGTACACACGCTGTTCTGCAATTCACTTTCATTATTATTAAACGTTTTTAATAAAAACTAAATGATGATTAATGATTGTGTTTTCTATATAGGGAAAAGGAGGGTTGATCCAATAATTACTCTTAGCCTTGTAAAAGTAAAATCGTGAGAAGTTTGACTGACTGGTTCATTACTATGCTTCGACAAAGATATTATAGCAAGGACTATGAATTACTAACTATAAAAATCACGGACATTTTAGTTGCTGTAATTGCTAAGTGTCGAACTCCGTTCGAATATTCAATTTAACGTCACTTCGTGTGGTCCACAGATCCTTTTATCGGTTATTCGGCATGTAATAGAATTTAAGACTGAGCGCTACTTTTCTTCGCGCACACAATTCCACAGATATTCTTAGTCTGTACTCTTACGGCAAACGTCTGTCCCGTATAATATAAGTAAATTTTCTTGCAATTTAACGAAAGTGTCCTGATCGCTTCCGTAGCATATCAATCGGAAATACCAGCTATATCGCACGCTGCAGCTATGTAGACTTATTCAGGGCTCAGACAACAAGACGAGAGAACTAAAAATATCCGCACATGGTGTATGTAGTAGAGTTTAGAGACAAAAGTAGCCGCGTCAAACCCTCTCTGATTCGCTGAGGCGCTACTTTGCTTCGGACGTCATTCTGATGAGAGATTATACCGGGTGATCAAAAAGTCAGTATAAATTTGAAAACTGTCAATTTGTACCTACTTACATTATTCCGTGATTTATTCACACATGCTTGGAATGACATGGGGTTTTATTAGAACCAAAAAACTACAAACGTTCAAAAAATGTCAGACAGATGGCGTTTCATCCGATCAGAATAGCAATAATTAGCATAACAAAGTAAGACAAAGCAAAGATGATGTTCTTTACAGGAAATGCTCAATATGTCCACCATCATTCCTCAACAATAGCTGTAGTCGAGGAATAATGTTGTGAACAGCACTGTAAAGCATGTCCGGAGTTATGGTGAGGCATTGCCATCGGATGTTGTCTTTCAGCATCCCTGGAGATGTCGGTCGATCACGATACACTTGCGACTTAAGGTAACCCCAAAGCCAATAATCGCACGGACTGAGGTTTGGGGACCTGGGGGGCCAAGCATGACGAAAGTGGCGGCTGAGCGCACGATAACCAAGAAACGACGCGCGCAGGATATCTTTCATGCATCTAGCAATACTTTTCTTTTTCTAATAAAACCCCATGTCATTCCAAGTATGTGTGCCAATAAACCACGGAATAATGTAGATAGAGAGGTAAAAATTAAGTTTTCAAATTCACACAGACTTTTTGATCACCCAGTATATCGATAGTTTTAATTAAAACATATTCAGTGCTAGAAATATCGATAACATCTCCTCTGTATGAGAATAAGCATGATAATATTGTTCTCAATTAAAAGAGCGGAACCGCGCGACCGCTACGGTCGCAGGTTCGAATCCTGCCTCGGGCATGGATGTGTGTGATGTCCTTAGGTTGGTTACGTTTAAGTAGTTCTAAGTTCTAGGGAACTGATGACCTCAGATGTTAAGTCTCATAGTGCTCAAAGCAATTTGAGCCAGTCTTGCTCCCACGGCTAATGTGCACAAATCTGGTCGCTATGTACTGTCGTAGCCTGTGACCCACTCTGCGAATAACTGACACACACCAAACTGGAGTGTGAGTTAGTGGGGCCCTCCGGTCAGCGGCTGCGGACTAAATGTGTGCTGTTCAGTGGGCGTTGGCGGCTTGTTGCTTGTCAGTGTGTCTCTGGACTCTCTCGCGCTAGGCGCGCTTGATCCAGCGCCTACTATCGATCTTCGCGGTTAAGCATTGCCAACCGGTGTGCTGGCGACAGCTTATGCGAGTCCAGAAGTATGTGGCTCGTACGTTTGATAGCTTCCACACCTTAAATAAGTGAAACTGCGATGTCTCAACACCTTACACATCCTTCCATGCGTCAGTCATAGGTCTTGAGAAGCCTATAGGGCACGTCTGCTGCAACTTTACAAGGCGTTTGTGTGACCCTGGCTTCAATGCAGATGCCAGATTTATGTGTCAGCAAGGCTTTCATACCTTGAAATGCTGGATGCAGTACACTGCGAGGGTGTTAAGCTAACTACAGGGATCGTACGATAGGCCCCTGTTGACAGCCCGTGTGGAGAGGCTGATGAGCCTCCGCTGTCTATTCGACGTCGTCTTTTCGAGGCACGCCACGCACATACGGCATTGTCAGTTCCTACATCGCCAGCATCCAGCTATGATATTCAGCCGCCACTGGAACGGCTATTGAATTATTGGCCACAAGCAGCACGGCTATTTGGTAAGAACTCCCTTGCGCAGATCCCAGATGTAAGGGAGAGAATGGAAATGAAATATTTTGGGCCGACGCGGGGTTTGTTCCACTTCCTCACTGGTCATGGTCCCTATCCGACATATCTATGTCGGTTTGGGAAGAGGGCGACGCCCTCGTGTGACTGTGGCGCACCGGAGGGTACTCCTGACCATGTGGTTTACTAGTGCTCGCTTTTAATGATGTAGCAGCCGTACTACGACAACTGCCGAGTAACAATACTTACGATCTACTGAGACAAAAAGAGACTTTTCAAACACTGAGTACATTAGCCAACGAGGTATCACGAAAAGTATTGACAATATTCTTGAGAGACTTTCGTGACTAGTTGCTAATCACCCATCGCGTCCAGCACTCCGATCCCATACCGACTGTTCGTGGATAAGACGACTAAACAGTTGGAATTCGTCACGTGCAGGACTAGGGGGACTGGGGTGATGTATCTCACGGATTTGACACATGCACCGGATATGATGTAGATTAGTTAGTAGTTTAGTAGAATAGAATGGGATATTAGACTAGGAACCTGCAGCGACAGTAAACTCCTTGCCTGCCTTGTGTCAGGGGCACACTCATCGGGTTTAGCTCGATGAGCAAGGCACTCAAGTAGGTTTATACTAACACTGGCACACATGTAACGCTGCAGGCAGTTAACATAAATCACCAGTAGTTATTCGAAAGTAATGTTAACATTAGAAATAGTCTGCCCATTAACACAAATAGTACTGTCTGTAGTCTTGCAAATTAATATGTAGTAGCTGCAATTATAAATAACATTGTAGAATATTAGGACCCACTAATCATTAAGGTTGTGGGTTATTCTTGTATAATCATTATGATTGGAAATAAAGATTTTTTTCCTTTTTTTTTAAAAGAAAAAAAAGGAGAGCCTTGAGTTACTACAGGTGGGGGAGGGGGGAGTGGCATTAAGATCCAAAGCCAGGGTGGAGTAGGGCATCACCCTGGCTAATATCAAGGCTCAGATTGTTTTTAGAACTGATTGCTTACAGGAAGCACTGTACCCCAGGTTCAAATGGTTCAAATGGCTCTGAGCATTATGCGACTTAACTTCTGAGGTCATCAGTCCCCTAGACTTAGAACTAATTAAACCTAACTAACCTAAGGACATCACACACATCCATGCCCGAGGCAGGATTCGAACTTGCGACCGTAGCGGTCGCTCGGCTCCAGACTGTAGCGCCTAGAACCGCACGGCCACTCCGGCCAGCACTGTACCCCAGACAACATTGCATAAAATCTCATTAAATTTAATTTTAGAAGCCACCCAGATGTCATTAGTGTGTACACGGATGGGTATAAGCAGGGAGGTCGTTGTATCGCATTCCCCGATACTGTCCTGAGGATAGAGCTCCCAAAGCTGCTTTCAATTTATTATGCAGAACTTTTGTTATCCTGAGGGTAGTGGAGCACATGAGATGGCGTCGTGACAAATAGTTTATCAAGGTGCCCTTCTCGCTATTCGACAGATTTATGCAGAAGATCGGATGCTGCAACATGGGCAGGACGCTCCCCCCTGTTGCAAAAGCAAGCCAAGCAAATCATTTTCTGCTGGGTTCCAGGGCACATGGAGATTCAGGGACACGAACTCGCTGATGCGGCTGCCAAGGAGACTTGCTCCCTTCCTCATACTGCTCGTTATACAGTCTGTCTGCAGGCTGTCACTTCATTTGCGACGAGGGAGGCCATGCGTTTGTGGGAGGCTGCAGTGGCAGGAAGTAAGGAATAATAAGACTTTATGGAATGCAGTTTCAGTGCGACAATAGATTACCTTCTTCTGCTCGCGACGGCATGAAGAAGTACCATTTATTCAGCTTAGAGTGGGGCATTCCCCATTGTCACATGGTTTCCCCTAACGTTGGGAAGAGCCAGCAGTATGTCAGAGATGGGGAAGACAGCTGTCAGTACGTTACATTTTAATTAAAAATGTAAATGAATGTAAATGTCGTGTGACTAGAGCCTCCCGTCAGGTAGACCATTCGCCAGGTGCAAGTCTTTCGATTTGACGCCACTTCGGCGACTTTTACGTCGATGGGGATGAAATGATTATGTTCAGGACAATACCCAGTCTCTCAGAGGAGAAAATCTCCGACCTAGCCTGAAATCGAACCTGGGCCCTTACGACTGACATTCTGTCGCCTTGACCACTCAGTTAAAATATGTCCGCCCCGGTAGCTGAGTGTGTTTCATATGGCGAACTGAGGGTTGAACTGGGTCTCCTATACGCTCTTCCCTCTTTTTTAACTGATAACGAGGCGAGAGTTTTTCGCGTTTTAAGAATTTAAGTAGTGTCCGGAATTCTTCCCAAAGTATTGGGTGTGAGATCTTAATACGGGATCCAGCCACTATGTGACACATTATTTCTAAATCGTCCTCCAGCCACGGTTAACTGTCCCCTCCCCACTTTCTTTCTTTCTCTCTTTTTTTGTTTTTTCAGTTTTTCTTACGGCGTCTTTACAGGTATTTTATCCATGATTTTATTTAGCGTGTCTCGTTATGATTTTATTACGGGCTACTCTGAAGCTCGCGTTCTTGCGATTGCTGTACAATTCTTGTGGTGGGATGAAACTTTGTTTTCCAGTTTATTGATCCTTTTGTGCAGATTTTCGCAATCTTCTGTGGTATATGATTCACGCAAGGGCGCTGATGACCTTGCTGTATAGCGCTCTTCGCCATAAATCATCATCATGATCATCATCATCAAGAGCGCCCTAAACTCTCGCAGGGTCCCAAAACACAGCTTCACCTCCTTTGTTCACATTTCGAAGTTGCTTCACAGTCCGTATGTTTTGAAAACTGTGTTGAGCTTAAAAAACAGAATGGCTCGTGCACTCCTTCGTTAAAATGACACGTTTACGGGCGCTACGAGCAGTCATTGGCGATGAAGGCAGTCTGGTAGAGTTGATCGTATTAGAGCTGGACAAGCTACAGGGTGGCCGCGCGGGATTAGCCCAGCGGTCAGGGGCTCTTCAGTCATGGACTGTGCGACTGGTCCCGGCGGAGGTTCGAATCCTCCCTCGGGCATGGGTGTGTGTGTTTGTCCTTAGGATAATTTAGGTTTAGTAGTGTGTAAGCTTAGGGACTGATGACCTTAGTTACGTCCCATAAGATTGCCACCCTGGAGCTTCAAAAATGTGTGTGCAATTACTGAACTATGTGAAATAAAACAGTCATAATTTCTGAATGGTTTGGGCGAGAAGCTTCAAACTGCACGGTTGGTTGCGGGGCATGATGGAAATTAGTATGTGATGTATGGTTTGGTTTAGAGACGAGGCCCACTTTCATTTAGATGGGTTCATCAATAAGTCAAATTGGCCAATTTGAGACATTTCGAGATCGAGAAGTCTCCTCACCATAGAAGGGTGTGATGTGCAATTTCCAGTCACGCAATAATCTGTGCGATATTCCTTTATGGCATGGTGAGTACCGAAGGGTACGTGAAGGCTTTGGAAGATGATTTCATCCCCATTATCCAAAGTGACCCTGATTTCGAAGAGCTCTGGTTCATGCAAAGTGGAGCTCGACCTCATCGAAGCAGGAGTGTGTTTGATGTTGTGAAGGAGCACTTTGGGGACCGAATTCTGGCTCTGGGGTACCCACAGGCCATTGGAATGTGTCTGGATTAACCACCATATTCTTTAGATTGTGACACATGTGACCTCTTTTTGTGGGGGTTTGATCAAACACAGTGTGTACAGCAGTAACCCCCAAAACCATTGCTCAGCTGAAAACAGCCGTTCAGGAGTTCATAGACAGCACCGATGTTCCGACACGTCAGTGGGTCTTGCAGAATTTAGCTATTGGTCTGCGCCACACCATCGCCAATGATGGCAGGCATATCGAGCATGACATAATCTAGATCCGAATATCTTTAGTGACGTTTACATGCTGAATACAGTGTGTGCACGCCGTAGTGTCACTAAATTACGTTTTTTTCATGTTTTTCAATAACTGCCACACTGTATATTTGCGGTCTAATAGTCCAGATGTTTGACATTCCACAGAGCTCTGTGGCGTATTGGAAAACTACGCTGATGAATTTCGTAATACGTAATCTGCAACACTTAAGTCAAAGAGATAGGCGTAAAACATCGAGCTAGCCACAAGAACAGTTGTCAGTATGCTTAAAAGTAGAGGCATTGTCGGAACTCAGTGTTAGGGTTTAATGCCAATTCCTCCTGTCTTCCAGAGTACAACGTCAGAATGAGTGTGATGAAACACCACTCCTTAATTCGTTTGGTCTTATGGAAAACAGTAAAGATATTTTCAATATAGCAATTATTAATTATTTACTGAACAGGAAGCAACATTCTGGTAACAGTGTTTCCCCTTCAGTATCTGCATTGGTTTACTGTGTGTTACGTGAGAGTGTCTCCTACATTTCTGTGGTTCCATATTTTGCAGTAAGAGTATATATATATATATATATATATATATATATATATACCCTTACTGCAAAATATGGAACCACTAAAATATAATTTAGTGAATTGTGAAAAATTCCCTTCTCTATGAAATGACATGGGTGATGGCAGCGGGATGATGAAATGTGACCTGTGAGGCAATGGATTCCCAGTGGGCATCCCAGTCGGCGTGGCGGTAGTCGTGGACAGACAGCAGGGTGGGGGGCTGGAGGGGGGCCATGGGTGGAGGAGATGGTGAGGACGACAGGGAGGTGGTCACTACCAATTGGATCGAGGATGTCTGTGGTGTTACTTTACGACCAAGGAGGTTGTGAGGATAACATCTGGGATGGAGTTGCTTTCAGGATGGGTGTTTTGTGGAAGAGGAACAAGGCCACTATGGAGGGTGGCAAGGAACTGAGCCACCGACCTCAATATCCACAGCTGTGACCCTGCCACTCTTTGGCAGTGGCATATCATGCAGATGGAGAAGGTATGGTCAACATGGGAAATGAAGTCGTAGGGGAGAAGAGCTGCGGGACAGATATAGTGGCACAGGTGATGCTAAGGGAGGAAAAACAATGCTGAGTATAAGGTGTTCAGCTGGGGCATTGAGTAGGGTTTGTGGCTGGACAGGAAGATATTTGAGGTGGCCAATAGCGACCCCACCTTGGGCGAGATAGAGAGACCTGTGGACAACATGGTGAGGTCGGAGGAAGATTTCATTAAGGATGATGGAGTCGACCTGGTCCTGGGATAGGTATTTGATGGTAGGGAGGGAGCAAATGTTTAGGTAGAGTAGACAATACTGTTGATGCGCCAGGAGGTGGGAGGTGGAAGGGAGTTGGGGGGGGGGGAGAGGGGCTGTATAGGCTGGTGAAGGTAAAGTGGGCCTGAGTGGGAGTAGGTGGCGTGTGTATTCAAATGAAAACTGAGTGGGTGGCAAGAGAAATGTGCTGGAACGTGTGGGGGCATTGGAAGGGGTGAATGATCTGAAGGACAATGGTCAGGGACCAGATAAAGTCTTCAGCCATAGGGGAAGGGCAGAAGAAATTGTTGGGGTGGATGGGATGGTCAATGGATCGAACAGGGACAGTAAGAGGTAGAGGAGGTTTGGCTTTGCATTTGGAGGAGTAGGTGGGAGTGGGGTTCATCGCAGGTGTTGGAGGAAGGAAGTGAAGTTAGGACACTGTTTAAGGAAGTGGGAGGCTTTACAATGGGGGCAGGTGGGCGGGGAGGCATTCTTGCAGTTTTGGGTGAGGTGGTCATTGTACAGGAGACAGCACTGGCAGTGGTAGGATTGATGAGATGGATGGGTCACCGAGGTGGTGGTGGTGGTGGTGGTGGTGGTTGAAAACGAGGGCTCCATGAATGAGGAGGTGATCTGTGTAGGAGGTGGACTAAGTAAAGACATGCATGAGGAAGTTTGGGCCAGAGGAGTTGTAAATACAGTGGGCTGAGCAGATATCTAGGGTGGTGTGGGCGTTGAGTTCCGCCAACACATCTGCCTCCATGATCACAGGGCTGAGTTTTGTGATCATGGCATGGAGGATTGGCGGATGTGGAGGGGGCTAGGGCTGAGGAGGATGTAAGGAAAGGGGTGATGGATGTGTGGGGGCCAAAGTTGATGCGGGGATGGCCCCAGAGGAGATAAGTATGGAAAGAGGTAGAGGGGGATTCGGCGAGGACAGTCTCTGTGTGGGGAATAAGTTAGATAATGGGGGCACTGCGGATCTGTTTATGGATTTTGAGGGTGAGGGTGTGGGCATCTAGGAATTTCGGATCAGGATTGGCAAGGACGAAGGCCTACAGGATGGGGGCTTGGGAGGAGGGGTAGTGTCCATGGGGGGGGGGGGGATCAGAAGGAAGAAGGGCAAGCAGTAGTTTTCTGGAGAAGGGGGAGGAGGTGAGATCGCCACTTCGGCGCTTTTGCAGGTGTGGCCTTGGAGGAGGGGTGAGGGCTGGATGGACTGGGAGGTAATGGGAGGCAAGGCCCTCTTCTGATGTGGCAGCACTGGGAATGGGTGTGGGGTGCTTCGTAGTGGCGACTGTGGCGCAGTGGGCAGTGACTCTGGTGGGTGAGCAGAAGTAGTTGTAGCAGGGCAGGTGGGAGGGGGCGGGGGAAGTCTACCCAGCAGGTGATAGTGGTGGGATGCAGGGCAGGGCAGGAGCAGGAGCAGGAGTGGCATACAGGTGGGGATACAGGGATGGGGAGGAGACTGGGCTTAACCTGTCTTCTCTACCTTCCCTCCTCACCGAGGAGGCACTCCAAGTGGTAACGGTGGGTGCAGGGGAAGGGCAGGTGGAAATAGTGGTAGTGGTGGTGTCCGTGATGGAATGTGTTGTCCACTGGCGACAGGAGTCACTGAAGCGGGAAAAGAACTAAAACGTGGGTGGGGGGAGGGAGGCGGCGGACGGACAGACGGACGGATGGCAAAGGCAAGGAGCTGTTCTAAAAGCGCCGATTGCACCCTGGGAGTATCGAAGGCGGCGTAATCCTCCGATTTGGAAGTGAGGGGATCCAACTCTCGAGATGGGGGCCAAGGGTGGCAGGAGCGGCGCGTATAATAATTTAGGCTCGAGGACGCTCCTGTCGTGTTGCGGTCCTATTCCGCACACCATTGGTCAACGACGTTTTACTGCCTTTTCTGGTCTTGCGTACTTCGTCTTCATTCCAGCGCTTGTATTTACACTAGAACAAATGTTATCAGCTGAAGTGATTGATTAACAAATCGGTCAGATCATTTATTTCAGTAGCTTTTACACATAAAACAAAAGAATTACTAATCTCAGCGCCAATTTGCCTGGACGGGAACACAACTGTTATTAACAGGAAGGAAGGAAGGGGGAAGGGGGGGGGGCGAATGAATCCTCTCACCA
The DNA here is from genome assembly GCF_023898315.1 of Schistocerca nitens. Taxonomy (NCBI): domain Eukaryota; kingdom Metazoa; phylum Arthropoda; class Insecta; order Orthoptera; family Acrididae; genus Schistocerca; species Schistocerca nitens. The sequence goes on along the minus strand of NC_064615.1, from coordinate 1,072,170,091 downwards.
TTTTTCAGTCATTCGCCGTGAGTTGACGACGGCGGCAGACGTTTTTCCGGGTCTGCGCGGTGCCAGACGGCTGTAAATGCTGACACCATTCCAGTCCTTCGCTGTACAATTCGCTGTGGTTTGCCGTAGCCAAAGCAGCGTTATCGTGGTGTCGGAAGGCGGATGTTAGCAGTGGATGGAGGACCCTGCATATCGTCCTTGTGCGCTGTATCCCAGGCTCCCGTTCTCCTCTCATCCGTCTCTAAGCTCTAAAACCCCTAGAAAGTTTAGTTGTTCCGATTTTGTCATTGGCCGACGAAATCTGCAATGCCGGTCACTGACTGATCGCCGGTTGATAACCACGCCTCCCAGGGTAGGGTGTGAATTCTTTCTTGTGTGGAATGGTGCGTGACTTCGGAATTGACGTCTATCTCACTGTTTCGCCTTCGCGGCTGTTCCCATCGTTGATCGCGTGTTGTTTTGAATTTCGTCTTCAGTCATACAATGAAGCGCCAAAGAAACTGGTATATGCATGGTTATTCAATTACACAGAGATGTAAATAGGCAGAATGTGGTGCTGCGGTAGGCAACGAGTATAAAAGAAAAGTAGCTGTTCAGGCTTTCCCGGCGAGATCTTGACATGTGGAATAATCGGGTCTACTGCCGGAGGTTTGTGTCGCTCTGGCACAATATTTCGGCCACATGTTGCCTTCTTCAGGTGCTACCTGAGACTGCTGTATTGGACGATCTTGTCCAGTATTTATGCCCAGAGGGCGCTGGGTGCTCTGTTTGCCGTCCGCGCCCACCTGGCGCTGCTTGTAAGGTCTTGTTTCTTCCCCGGTGCTCACTCGGACGTCCGCGCCCGACTTGGTCGCCATCTGTCGCCTCCTGTGTCAGGCGTTCCATTCATGGTCCGCGCCCGCCTGGTGCTGCTCCTCAGGATTTGTCCCTTCCCTGGTGCTCCTACGGACGTCCGCGCCCGGGTCGTCCACCATCTGTGGTCGTGGCAGCTGTCAGGGGCCAGACCCGCGTTTGGAGTTCCGTTCGTGGTCCGCGCCCGCTTGGCGCTGCTCCTGAGGTGTTACTACTTCTTGAGGAGTTTCTTCGTTCCTTTCGTTGGGCCCTGATAAGCTCCAGAGCCTGACTCCACGCCGAGCTGAGCTGGTAACCGCTGTCTCGGTTTATTAGGTAGATCTCGATGGCCTCCTTTATGACACTGTCCCAAAATCTTGGCGTCTGTGTCACAATTTTGGTTTTGCTTTAGTCCATTGAGTGACCGCGCTCCTGACAGTGCTGCGCTATGGCAGATTTGGTTGCCTGTCCGAGTCTGGTGTGCCTCTGGTGGTCTTTGCAGCTGACATCCACCGTCCTGGTTGTCTGGCCAATGTATGACTTTCCACACTGGCACGGGATGTTGTAAATCCCTGGTTTACGTAGCCCCAGGACGTCCTTCACACTCGTTAGCATTGTCCCAATTTTGGAGGGTGGACAGAAGATACTCTGTCATATTTTGAAATAATTCTGCTGATCTTTGCAGAAATAGATTCAGCATATGGCAGGTATGCCACCTTCTTCGCCTCCTCTGGCTCCTCTTCTGTACTCTGTTGTTGGCTGGTAGCAAGAAGTGCCCTTTGGATGTCTGTGGACGAGTATCCATTTCTGCTGAACACCAGCTGTAGATGTTCTATCTCTGTGGCCAGACTTTCCGTATCTGACAGAGTCCAAGCCCTGTGAACTAATGTTTTCAAGACTCCATTCTTCTGTGCCAGGTGGTGGCAGCTACTGGCTTGAAGGTATAAATCAGTGTGGGTGGGCTTACGATACACACTGTGCCCCAGAGTGCCATCTGCCTTCCTCTTGACCAGGAAATCCAAGAATGGGAGCTGTCCATCCGTCTCTAGTTCCATAGTAAATTTTATACTTGGATGGCGTGAATTTAGAAGTTCCAAAAAGTCATCTAGCTTCTCCCTGCCATGGGGCCAAATGCCAAACCAAGTGCTTTCTTAGGTATGTCGATGACACTTTTGTCAAGTGACTGATAAGTGCCTCCTCTTTGTACCTTTCCATGAAAGGGTTGGCTACATCTGCTGATAAAGGGCTGCCCATTGCCACTCCTTTCGTTTGCTCATAAAATTGAACCCCGTAAAGAAAATATGTTGAGGTCAGTACATGCATGAACAGGTCGAGCAGGGCACCATCGAACTTCTCTCCCATGATATTGAGTGAATCGGTGAGTGGCACTCGTGTGACATCATGGTCAGTTTCGATGTGGTGTCGGAGTCCACGGTGTGTAGCTGCCTTAGCCGTTGTAGGAAGTCCTCCAAGTTGCGAATGTGGTTGGCACATTTGCCCACATATGGTGCCAATATTTTCTTGAGGTATTGTGCTGTCAGGTATGTCGCTGTACCGATGTTACTGACAATAGGTCGAAGAGAGACCCCGTCCTTGCGGACCTTGGGGACCTTGGGGAGTCCATAGTCTGGGTGGTACAGGTGCTTTGGGATGAAGCTTCTTGACGACCTGTTCAGGTAGACCTGTCTCCTTCAGCAACTTCTGGGTCTTCTTGTCCACCTTGTCAGTGCTTACAAACCGCTAGATAGCGACCCCAGTGTCTTCCAGAAGTTGTTACTGATGTGTCGGCAGCTGGGCCAACACCTTGTAGATAGAGGTGGCTGAAAATGCACGCTAGACTAACGCAGACGGGCGTGAAGTACTGGAACCGGATACGTAATTAATGCTATGAAGAAAAGTACGTAGCTGGTATAATACTTATCTTTAATCGATCAATGTGGTACATCGCACAAAGGAGACTTTAATTACAATCACTGTAAGGCTAATGGCGCCTTGCTAGTTCGTAGCCATTAACTTAGCTGAAGGCTATTCTGTCTCTCGACTAATGAGAGAGAAAGGCTTCGTACGTCTAGTCGCTAGCTATGTCGTCCGTACAACTGGGATGAGTTCGATTCAGTCTCTCGAGACCTGCCTTGTGGTGGCGCTAGGTTTGCGATCACACAGTGGCGACACGCGGGTCCGACATGTACTACAGGACCGCGGCCGATTTAAGCTACCACCTAGCAAGTGTGGTGTCCGGCTGTGACACCACATTCCTCCCCCGCAAATCGGCGAACGGTCGTGAGATAAGGCTTCCGCCCGCCGTGGGGAGGACCCCATGTTGACGTATGCGATGAGGTGGGGAGCCTAACAACAGGCGAGGCTGTGCCACCCGCACCCGGCCATTCGGTCCGAGGGGAGCTAGGAAACGCCTGAAAACCTAGTCCAGGGTGCACGTCAACATGCGGTGTATGCGCCCGTAAAGAGACAGGAGGGGCCGAGGGGCCGAAGGGTCGACCTCCATGTGGTCGGAGAATCCGACGCGCGAGGACGACATCTGGTCCGGAGCGGGCAAGAGTTCCATGGCGGAGGACAGCTGGTCACGGGAAGCGATCGGCGGCGCGTGACCCAGGGAGGCGCGTGGCGGCTGCAGCGAAGCGTCCACTGCGGGCGGCGCCCGAGGCGGCTGCGGCGGCGGCGCGACGCCATGAGGCAAAATGGAAGGCAGCGTCGGTAACACCTGGGGATGAGGCGAGCCAGTAGATGGGTCCCCAGGGTGCTGACCTGACGGCTCCGTCGCTGAAAGCAGACAGGGAGCGGCAGAACCCGGGCGACGACAGAGGCGCAGCTGATTGAGATGCCGACGCACCTCACCAGAGGCCCCCAAAACCAAATACATCGCGCGGCCGAGGCAGCGAAGAATGCGCCCTGCGAGCCAACGCCGTGAACCGCGATAGGTGCGATAGAAGACAACGTCGCCAGGAGCAAAAGCAGGAGTCTGCCGCTGCACAGGAACCTGATGTGGCGGATGCAGCAAAGACATCAAGGTTCGATGAGAACGACCATGGAGCAACTCAGCCGGCGAGCGACCATCGCGGGGCTGAGAGCGATACGAGGACAAAAAGAGCAATAATGCGTCCTCCCGAGAATGCGACTCTTTCAACTTCAACATCTGTGACTTGAAAGTCCGGACCAATCGTTCCGCGGCACCGTTTGACTGAGGCGAAAACGGCGCGGACGTCAGATGTTGAATACCATTGGCCTTGCAGAATGACTGAAATTCTGCGGACATGAATTGTGGGACATTGTCGGAAACAATAGTCTGCGGAAGACCTTCAATGCAAAAGATAGTAGACAAGGCTTGGATTGTGGCAGAAGACGTCGTGGAAGACATCCGGACAACAAAAGGAAAATTACTGAAAGCATCGACCACAACCAACCAACGAGCATTCCAGAATGGACCAGCAAAATCGATGTGCAAGCGTTGCCAAGGGGAAGTGGCTTTCGGCCATGCAAAGAATTTCCGCAGCGGTGCGGATTGTTGTTCGGCACACGCCACGCAAGAGGAGCACATATTCGTAATCGCAGCATCGATTCCGAACCAAGTACAGTGCTGACGAGCAAGTTGTTTCGTACGCACTATACCCCAATGTCCTGGTGAAGAAGCCGTAAGACAGAGGACTGTAACGAACGTGGGACCACGACTCGGGACTGATCATTATCAGAACGCTACAACAAAACACCACGTCGTACAAAAAGTCTCTCCTTGTGAGCAAAAAATCGGCGAACCAGCGGATCTTCGATCCGTGACTTGGACAAGGGCCATTGCGTAGCAACAAAACGCAAAACGGGAGCAAGGACAGGGTCAGCTGCCGTGGCTGTAGCGACACGACGAAAATCAATCGGAAACGATGCGACCACGTGATCGGTTTCCGCATCAATGAACATGCAAGCAAGTTCGGAAGAATCGAATGCTTTATCCTCAGCAACAGGCAAACGGGACAACGCATCAGCGTTTCCGTGCTTAGCAGTGGACCGATACAAGATATCGTAGCGGTACTGCGAGAGGAAAAGAGACCAGCGAATGAATTTCTGCGCCGTACGCGGAGGTACCGGCTTGTTCGGATGAAAAAGCGATGTCAACGGTTTGTGGTCCGTGATGATGGTAAAGTGACGACCATACAAGAAATCGTGAAACTTAGTAACACCAAACACGAGAGCTAAAGCCTCTTTCTCTATCTGTGAATAATTTCTTTGCGCAGATGAGAGCGATTGTGACGCAAAGGCAATAGGGCGATCATGCGATCCATCTTTGTGCGCAAGCACAGCACCGATCCCGCAATCCGATGCATCGACCATCAACAAAAGGGGTTTCTGGGGATCGAACGGCGTAAGGCAAGTATTTGAAAGTAACGCCGATTTCAACTGGCGAAAGGCGCGTTCGCATTCCGTCGTCCAGACGAACGGAACACCTTTACGGCGTAAGCGATGAAGCGGAGCTGAAATGGAAGAAGCATTGCGCAGAAATTTATGATAATAATTCATTTTACCCAGCACACCCTGTAGTTGCTGCAAGTTCTGTGGCGACGGCAAGGCCTGTGTGGCACGGAGGTGCTCCGGACTCGGATGGATGCCCTGGGCATTTATGACATGTCCCAGGTACGGTAAGTCACGAGCAAAAAACACACATTTGTCCTTCCTCAAGCGAAGACCATTTTGTCGCAAGACCTGAAATAATGTTCGGAGATTTTGCAAATGTTCGGCTTCTGTCTTTCCGGAGATCACAATATCGTCCAGATAGTTCGCAGCAGTAGGGACCGACGCACAAATAGTTTGTAAATATTGCTGAAACAATGAAGGGGCGGATGCACACCCGAAAGGCAGTCTTTTGAAGCGATACAAGCCAAGATGCGTGTTAACCACCAAGACGCGCTGGGATTCTGCGTCCACCGGTATTTGCAAGTACGCATCTGCTAGGTCCAACTTTGAAAAATATTTTCCCGGGCACAGTTTGTCAAAAAGATCTTCCGGGCGGGGCAAAGGAAAAGTAGCAGTCACTAGTTGTGGATTCACAGTTGCTTTGAAGTCCACACAAAGTCTCAATTTTCCGGAAGGTTTTGGCAAAATTACTAAGGGTGAGGCCCAGAGAGAAGCCTGCACACGTTCAATGACACCTTGAGATTCTAAATCGTTTAATGTTCTTGCGACCTCATCACGCAATGCGTGGGGAACATTGCGCGCACTGAAAAATTTCGGTTGCGCGTCCACTTTGAGTTCCAAATGTGCTTCATAGTTCGTAGCGCAACCAAGGCCCGGTGCAAAAATGTCTGCAAATTCCTCACACAGACTAGAAACACTGGCGGAAGGCACAGTCTGATTCACTGATAGTACCTGATTGACGATAAAACTTGTGTCATTTTACGTTCTTCGTTCTTCTACTGCAGTGAACTTGTTTGGTTTAGATTTATTTCAATTGTTTAACATGTCTGTTTGTCCCTTGTATGTTGCAAGAAGGCTGCACTGTCCTAACACTGGTATTTTCTGGCCTGAGTAACTATTGAGCTGAACATTTGCGGCACGCAACGGAGGTTTGCCCAGTTGGTTGTACGTGTCGTGATTGAGCAATGAAACTGCAGCTCCGGTATCGAGCTGGAATGGTATCACTTTGCCTGCAAAGTCTAAGTCTACAAAAAGTGTATTGTCCTGCTGACGACAAAAGCGACTGTGTTGTGCAACTGGAACAGACACTGGGACAGAATCACGTGCGACGTGACGGGACTTCCGTCGACGTCGACGCACACTTTTTGTGGAATGAACACTGTCACTGGACGGGGTGGAATGAACTACATGAATATCCATGGGCGAAGGTTCACGAGCCTGAGTTTCCTTGGTTCGATTCCGGCGCGAAGCAAAGGGCCTGGAATTGGTGTGAGTGTCTGATCTGAGCTTTTTCTGGCAAACACTTTGGACATGTCCTTTCTTATGACAGTAAAAGCAAATAGCTTGGCGTGACGGGCAATTTTCACGCGAATGTCTAGTTGCACACCGCGGGCATGATTTCACTGCATTAGCTTGCTTACGCGGCGCACGTGTTTGCGAGCTAGGCTGCCGCTGCGCTGACGGGCGCGAGGGCCACTTAGCGTCCCGTGCAGCGGGCTCGGCGGGCCGGTTAATGTGACACACTGCTGGCGAAGTTTCAAATGAGTCCTGAGCAAAGTCAAGTGTGTCTTGCCTGTCCAATATGTCTATCACTTGTTGAAGGGAGGGATTAACGAGTTTCAAAATCTATGCCCTTATGCGAACATCAGAAATGTTCTGTGCTATTGCACCACGCACCATAGTATCTGAATAAGGAAGTCCACATTCGCATTCAAACGCACACTCCCTAGTAAGTCCTTGCAATGTTGCAACCCACTCCCTATTAGTCTGACCGGCCGTACGTTTTGTACGAAAGAACGTATACCTTTTTGCAACGACATTTACTGTTTCCTTGAAATAGACATCTAAAGCAGACAAAATTTCGTCGTAGGACAGAGTTGCTACGTCGCGCCGGGCAAACAACTTCACTATCACTCGGTAGGTGGACACACCGACACAAGAAAGCAAAAACGGCTGCCGCTCATTACCTTGAATTCTGTAGGCGGCTAGGTGGAAGGCGAATTGATGGGACCACTCTTGCCAGGACTCGTGGGTTGCATCAAAGGGTCTGAATTGAGGTGCAACAGCATGTTGTGGCTGCGGTAGCGATGAAGCGGTGGCTGCCGCATCGTGTTGCAGCGCACGTTGACCCTGGACGAGCTGTCCAAGAGCATCCAATAACGCCTGCGTCTGCTGATTCTGCAAGCGATAAAATTCGGACAGTACATCTGGAGATTGTGGCGAAGCCATGACACAAATAAATCAGGGCAAAGTAAAACACAAGATCCTTTGTAGACTCGTCGCCATGTGATGTGTCGGCAGCTGGGCCAACACCTTGTAGATAGAGGTGGCTGAAAATGCACGCTGGACTAACGCAGACGGGCGTGAAGTACTGGAACAGGATACGTAATTAATGCTATGAAGAAAAGTACGTAGCTGGTATAATACTTACCTTTAATCAATCATTGTGGTACATTGCACAAAGGTGACTTTAATTACAATCACTGTAAGGCTAATGGCGCCTTGCTAGTTCGTAGCCATTAACTTAGCTGAAGGCTATTCTGTCTCTCGACTAATGAGAGAGAAAGGCTTCGCATGTCTAGTCGCTAGCTATGTCGTCCGTACAACTGGGATGAGTTCGATTCAGTCTCTCGAGACCTGCCTTGTGGTGGCGCTAGGTTTGCGATCACACAGTGGCGACACGCGGGTCCGACATGTACTACAGGACCGCGGCCGATTTAAGCTACCACCTAGCAAGTGTGGTGTCTGGCTGTGACACCACACCTACCATACTCCAACTTAAGATGACTGTGGAGTTACCCTTATTAGCTGTCAGAACTACAACGCTGTCATCCTCCCGTAGCTGCCTGAGTGCCACTTTCTCCTCGCTCGAGATGTTGGATTTGGGGGGGGGGGGGGGGGGGGCTTCATCCTGGTGAGTGAAGAGATCCGCAGGGAGACCTACAGGGCAGACACGTTGGAAGGTAGCACTTGAAGAAGGCAACGAGTTACGTGGCTGAAATATTGTGCCAGAGTGACACAAACATCCGGCAGTAGACCCGATTATTCCACATGATAAAAGAAAAGTGTCTGGTGCAGTTGTTAGGTACGTTACTGCTACTACAATGGCGAGTTGTCAAGATTTAAGTGGGTTAGAACGTAGTGTCACAGTCGGCGCACGAGCGATGGGGCACAGCATCTCCGAGGTAGCGATTAAGTGGGGATTTTTCCGTACGAACATTTCACGAATGTGCCGTAAACATAAAATCTCCGACATCGCTGCGGCCAGAAAAACGTCCTGCAATAACGGGACCCACGACGACTGAAGAGAATCGTTCAACGTGACAGAATTCCCACCCTTGCGCAAATTCCTGCGGATTTCAATGCTGGGCGATAAACAAGAGTCAGTGTGCGAACAATTCAACGAAACATCATCGAGATGATCTTTTAGAGCTGAAGGCCCACTGGTATCTAATGATGAATGCACGACAAAGAGCTTTACGCCTCACCTGGACCCGTCTGCACCGATATTGGCCGACCAGGCAACACGTTTCCAGTCTTCAACAGTCCGAGTCTCGATTCAAATTGTACCGAGCGGGTGGACATGTACGGGTATGGAGACAACCTCATGAATCCATTGACCCTGCATGTCAGCAGGGATCCGATAAAGCTGGTGGAGGCTCCGTAATTGTACGGGGCGTGTTCAGTTGTAGTGATACGGGACGCCTTGTACGTCTAGATACGACTCCAACAGGTGATATGTACGTAAGCATCCTGCATGATTGGCCACTCGAGCAGAACAATGTACCTGCAACCATTCATGTCCACTGAAGCGATTCTCGACGTGTATGGTGTCAAAGTCCGTCGGAATGCACAGAGTGCCTCCAGGAACACTCTTTTGAATTTAAATACTTCCGCTGGCCACCAAACTCCTCAGACATGAACATTATTGAGCGTTTCTGGGATGCCTTGCAACGTGCTATTTAGAAGAGATCTCCACCCCCACGTACCCTTACGGCTGTATGGACAGCCCTGCAGGATTCAATGTGTCATGTCTGAAGTAGTGCTGGACAGAAGTAAGTCGCGTCCATGCCACGTCGTGTCGCGGCACATCTGCGTGCTTGCGGGGTCCCTACACGATATGAGACAGGTGTATCATTTTCTTTGGTTCTTCAGCGTAGTTCGCCGTGAAAGACGCTACACAACGAATACTTCTTCACAACGGTCCTCTCTGCGTAATCCCAGTTTCGTCTAAGAATTATTTGCCATTCGTGACTCAGAAGAAGGGACGTCCTTACAGTCTACTAGTGCTGTTAACAAAATATCAATATGTTCTCGAAAAATATCGGTGTATACTAGCGGTGTTTGTTTTTAAGATGTATCGAACATAATTTTACGTCCACTATATGAAGAAGTCTTACTACTTTTTGACCTTTCATCACATCCAGTTATCTCTTAGTGCAATCGGATTTATTCTTTGACTGTGTGAAGTAACTATAGATGGCACAGAGGGTTGGCGGGGTGAATGATATCCGATGTGACGAAAAAAAAGTTTTAACGCAACTAGTGTGCAATTTCGTAACATCGCCATTCTTGAAAAACATTTGCTGAAACTGATGAACAACATTCTAAATGACAAGATTGGTTGAGCACTTGCCTGCGAAAGGCAAAGGTCCCGAGTTCGAGTCTCGGTCGGGCACACAGTTTTAATCTGCCAGGAAGTTTCATATCAGCGCACACTCCGCTGCAGAGTGAAAATCTCATTCTCTGACAAGATTGGTGTTTGTTGGCAGCGCCAAAGGCCGATTACTCCAGCATTTTCCTTCACATGTCTCCGCCCACCGCAAAAACTGCAGCGTTTAAGTTCACCACACAGTTTTGACTCTACGAATGCTAGTTCGTTGGGGCTTGCGGAAATGAAAAATCAGTGAACTCGACATGAAGTGTTCCAGACAAATCCGATATGGACGAAACCTAAAGAGGACACCTTGGGACGCCTTTTATTGTGCCACTTACTTGCAGTTACCATTGTTAGCGTAGTGGTTATCGCCAAGCAGGAACGTGCATCATTTTCCTTTCAGTTCTTGCTCTAAGGGCGATAAACTGTCTGTGTTGTGTCGATTCCCTAAGGTCTCGACACAATGAGTGGCTAGGTGCACGCGAAACTAACGCAGACGGGCGTAATTCTGAAACAGGAGACTGGATGAAAACTATAAAGAAAAGAAGAGAGATTTTAATATACTTAACTTTAATGTAGTCTTGTTCTTGTTGAAATACATCTCTTGCATAGTAGTAAGCAATTAGCAATGATACACATGGCGCCTTGCTAGGTAGTAGCGATGGACTAGCTGAAGGCTATTTAATCTGTCTCTCGGCAAATGAGAGGAAGACTTGATACGTCTTGTCGCAAGCTATGTCGTCCGTACAACTGGGGCGAGGTCAAGTCCGTGTCTTGTGACCTGCCCTGTGGTGGCGCTACGATTGCGAGTACACAGTGGCGACACGCGGGTCCTACATGTACTACAGGACCGCGGCCGATTTAAGTTACCACCTAGCAAGTGTGGTGTCTAGCGGTGACACCACATTCCTCCCCCGCAAATCGGCGAACGGTCGTGAGATAAGGCTTCCGCCCGCCGTGGGGAGGACCCCATGTTGACGTATGCGATGAGGTGGGGAGCCTAACAACAGGCGAGGCTGTGCCACCCGCACCCGGCCATTCGGTCCGAGGGGAGCTAGGAAACGCCTGCAAACCTAGTCCAGGGTGCACGTCAACATGAGGTGTATGCGCACGTAATGATATAAGAGGAGCCGCGGGGTCGACCTCCATGTGGTCGGAGCACCCGACGGGCGAAGACGACATCTGGTCCGGAGCGGGCAAGAAGTCCATGGCGGAGGACGGCTGGTCACGGGAAGCAAGCGGCGGCGCGTGACCCAGGGAGGCGCGAGGCGGCTGCAGCGAAGCGTCCGCTGCTGGCGGCGCCGGCGGCGGCTGCGGCGGCTCGACGCCATGAGGCATAATGGAAGGCATCGTCGGTAACACCTGGGGATGAGGCGAGCCAGTAGATGGGTCCCCAAGGCGCTGACCGGACGGCTCCGTCGCTGAAAGCAGACGGGGAGCGGCAGAACCCAGGCGACGACAGAGGCGCAGCTGATTGAGATGCCGACGCACCTCACCAGAGGCCCCCAAAACCAAATACATCGCGCGGCCGAGGCAGCGAAGAATGCGCCCTGCGAGCCAACGCTGTGAACCGCGATAGTTGCGATAATAGACAACGTCGCCAGGAGCAAAAGCAGGAGACTGCCGCTGCACAGGAACCTGATGTGGCGGATGCAGCAAAGACATCAGAGTTCGATGAGGACGACCATGGAGCAACTCAGCCGGCGAGCGACCATCGCGGGGCTGAGAGCGATATGAGGACAAAAAGAGCAACAAAGCGTCCTCCCGAGAATGCGACTCTTTCAACTTCAACATCTGCGACTTGAAAGTCCGGACCAATCGTTCAGCGGCACCGTTTGACTGAGGCGAAAACGGCGCGGATGTCAGATGTTGAATACCATTGGCCTTGCAGAACGACTGAAATTCTGCGGACATGAATTGTGGGCCATTGTCGGAAACAATAGTCTGCGGAAGACCTTCAAGGCAAAAGATAGCAGACAAGGCTTGGATGGTGGCAGAAGACGTCGTGGAAGACATCCGGACAACAAAAGGAAAATTACTGAAAGCATCGACCACAACCAACCATCGAGCATTCCAGAATGGACCAGCAAAATCGATGTGCAAGCGTTGCCAAGGGGAAGTGGCTTGCGGCCATGCAAAGAATTTCCGCGGCGGTGCGGATTGTTGTTCGGCACACGCCACGCAAGAGGAGCACATATTCGCAATCGCAGCATCGATTCCGAACCAAGTACAGTGCTGTCGAGCAAGTTGTTTCGTTCGCACTATACCCCAATGTCCTTGGTGAAGAAGCCGTAAGACAGAGGACTGTAACGAACGTGGGACCACGACTCGGTATTGATCATTATCGGAACGCAACAACAAAACACCACGTCGTACAAAAAGTCCCTCCTTGTGAGCAAAAAAACGGCGAACCAAAGGATCCTCGATCCGTGACTTTGACAAGGGCCATTGCGTAGCAACAAAACGCAAAACGGGAGCAAGGACAGGGTCAGCAGCTGTGGCTGTAGCTACACGACGAAAATCAATCGGAAACGATGCGACCACGTCATCGGCTTCCGAATCAATGAACATGCAAGCAAGTTCGGAAGAATCGAATGCCTTATCCTCAGCAACAGGCAAACGGGACAACGCATCAGCGTTGCCGTGCTTAGCAGTGGACCGATACAAGATATCGTAGCGGTACTGCGAGAGAAAAAGTGACCAGCGAATGAATTTCTGCGCTGTACGTGGAGGTACAGGCTTGTTCGGATGAAAAAGTGATGTCAACGGTTTGTGGTCCGTGATGATGGTAAAGTGACGACCATACAAGAAGTCATGGAACTTGGTAACACCAAACACGAGAGCTAAAGCTTCTTTCTCTATTTGTGAATAATTTCTTTGCGCAGATGAGAGCAATTTGGACGCAAAGGCAATAGGGCGATCATGCGAGCCATCCTTGTGCGCAAGCACAGCACCGATCCCGAACTCCGAGGCATCTACCATCAACAAAAGGGGTTTTCGGGGATCGAATGGCGTAAGGCAAGTATTTGAAAGTAACGCCGATTTCAACTGGCGAAAGGCGCGTTCGCATTCCGTCGTCCAGACGAACGGAACACCTTTACGGCGTAAGCGATGAAGCGGAGCTGAAATGGAAGAAGCATTGCGCACAAACTTTGAATAATAATTTACCTTACCCAGCACACTCTGTAGCTGTTTTAAGTTCTGCGGTGACGGCAAGTCCTGAATGGCACGAAGGTGCTCTGGACTCGGATGTATACCTTGGGCGTTAAGGACATGGCCCAGGTACGGTAAGTCACGAGCAAAAAACACACATTTGTCCTTCCTCAAGCGAAGACCATTCTGACGCAATACCTGAAATAATGTTCGGAGATTTTGCAAATGTTCTGCTTCTGTCTTTCCTGAGATTACAATATCGTCCAGATAGTTCGCAGCTGTAGGGACCGACGCACAAATAGTTTGTAAATATTGCTGAAATAAAGCAGGGGCGGATGCACACCCGAATGGCAGTCTTTTGAAGCGATACAAGCCAAGATGCGTGTTTACCACTAAGACGCGCTGGGATTCTTCGTCCACAGGTATTTGCAAGTACGCATCTGCTAGGTCCAATTTTGAAAAATATTTTCCCGGGCACAGTTTGTCAAAAAGATCTTCCGGGCGGGGCAAAGGAAAAGTAGCAGTCACAAGTTGTGGATTCACAGTTGCCTTGAAGTCCACGCAAAGTCTCAGTTTTCCGGAAGGTTTTGGCAAAATGACTAAGGGTGAGGCCCAGAGAGAAGCCTGCACACGTTCAATTACACCTTGAGATTCTAATTCGGCTAACGTTCTTGCGACCTCATCACGCAATGCGTGGGGAACATTGCGCGCTCTGAAAAATGTCGGTTGCGCGTTGTCTTTCAGTTCCAAATGCGCTTCATAGTTCTTAGCGCAACCAAGGCCCGGTGCAAAAATGTCTGCAAATTCTTCACAAAGACTAGAAACGCTGGCGGAAGGCACAGTCTGATTCACTGATAGGACCTGATTTACAATAGACATATTAAACAATTGAAACAAATCTAAACCAAACAAGTTCACTGCACTAGAGGAACGAAGAACGTAAAATGATACAAGTTTTGTCTGTCCCTTGGATGTTGCAATAAGGCTGCACTGTCCTAACACAGGTATATGCTGTCCTGAGTAACTAGTTAACTTAACATTTGCGGCACGCAATGGCGGGGCGCCCAGTTGTGTGTACGTGTCGTGATTGAGCAATGAAACAGCAGCTCCGGTATCGAGCTGGAATGGGATCACTTTTCCTGCAAAGTCTAAGTCCACAAAAAGTTTATTGTCTTGTTGACGACAAGAGCGACTGTCTCGTGCAATTTGAACTGATACAGGTCCAGAAGCACTTGCAACTTTACGGGATTTCCGGCGACGTCGACGCACACTTTGGGTGGGACGAACACAGTCACTGTTAGCGAAAGTGTCACTGGACGGGTGGGCATGAACTACATGAATGTCCATGGGCGAAGGTCCACGAGCCTGATTGTCCTGGGTGCGATTCCGGCGCGAAGCAAAGGGCCTGGAATTATTGCGATTGTCTGATCTAAGCTTTTTCTGGCAAACACTTTGTACATGTCCTTTCTTTTGACAGTAAAAGCAAATAGCTTGGCGTGACGGGCAATTTTCACGCGAATGTCTAGTTGCACACCGCGGGCAAGATTTCACTGCATGTGCTTGCTTACGCGGCGCACGTGGTTGCAAGCTAGGCGGCCGCAGCGAAGTCGGGCGCGAGGGCCGCTTAGCGTCCCGTGCAGCGGGCCCGGCGGGCCGATTAATGTGACACACTGCTGGCGAAGTTTCAAATGATTCCTGAGCAAAGTCAAGTGTGTCTTGCCTGTCCAAAATGTCTATCACTTGTTGCAGGGAGGGATTAACTAGTTTCAAAATCTGTTCCCTTATGCGAACATCAGAAACGTTCTGTGCAATTGCATCACGCACCATAGTATCTGAATATGGGAGGCCACATTCACAGGCAAACGCGCAGTCTCTAGTAAGTCCTTGCAAAGTTGCTACCCACTCCCTATTAGTCTGACCGGCGGTACGTTTTGTACGAAAAAACGTATACCGTTTTGCAACAACATTAACTGTTTCTTTGAAATAGGCATCTAAAGCCGACAAAATTTCCTCATAGGTCAGAGTTGCTACGTCGCGTCGGGGAAACAATTTCACTATCACACGGTAGGTAGACACACCGACACAAGAAAGCAAAAACGGCTGCCGCTCTTTACCTTGAATTCCATAAGCTGTGAGGTGGAACCGGAACTGATCGGCCCACTCAGTCCAGCTTTCGGTTGTGGCTTCGAAGGGCCTAAATGGCGGTGCGACAGCGTTGTGTGGCTGCGGTAGCGATGAAGCGGCTGCCGCCGCATCGGTTTGCAGCGCACGTTGACCCTGGACGAGCTGTCCAAGGGCTTCCAATAACGCCTGCGTCTGCTGATTCTGCAAGCGAAAAAATTCGGACAGTACATCTGGAGAATGCGGCGAAGCCATGACACAAGCAAATTAGAGCAAGTATAACACAAAGACTGCAACGTGGGCGCGGCACCACTCCTCGGCGCCAAAATATTGTTGTGTCGATTCCCTAAGGTCTCGACACAATGAGTGGCTAGGTGCACGCGAAACTAACGCAGACGGGCGTAATTCTGAAACAGGAGACTGGATGAAAACTATAAAGAAAAGAAGAGAGATTTTAATATACTTAACTTTAATGTAGTCTTGTTCTTGTTGAAATACATCTCTTGCATAGTAGTAAGCAATTAGCAATGATACACATGGCGCCTTGCTAGGTAGTAGCGATGGACTAGCTGAAGGCTATTTAATCTGTCTCTCGGCAAATGAGAGGAAGACTTGATACGTCTTGTCGCAAGCTATGTCGTCCGTACAACTGGGGCGAGGTCAAGTCCGTGTCTTGTGACCTGCCCTGTGGTGGCGCTACGATTGCGAGTACACAGTGGCGACACGCGGGTCCTACATGTACTACAGGACCGCGGCCGATTTAAGTTACCACCTAGCAAGTGTGGTGTCTAGCGGTGACACCACAGTCTGCTATTTTGTTGATGTCCAGAATATCTAATAATAAATCGATACTTAAATATACAGGTCTAAATGTACTGCCAGTTTTACAAAAAGCAGCCGATATTTTATTTCGCCGGTACGCAGTTTTTTTCCGGCACCAAATAGGTATTTCCCATATGTATAGAGGGCCGATAGCATTTTTTAATTATCGATTTGTCGGATTCACGATATTTTAAAAATATCAGCACTCCTACAGTGACCACCAAATATTTCATTCAGTGGGCTGTCTTCTGCAGTTATTTAGTTTCGCACGCCTCCCTGTGCGAATTCTTGGCGATTTTGTGTATACAGTCAGCCCCAGTGGCTGCAGCGATCCATTAGTTTACGCCACGCTATTCATTCTCCGCCAGCCTGTTCGCAGGGTGTCGTTTCTTTAGTGGGGCTAGGGCACGCTCTAGCCAACCCATGGTGTGTTGGCAGAATGTTTCTGGCGCTCGTCCTATGACGTCAGACTTTCCACTTGCACTGGGCTGCTGGCGTTGAATGTTAGCCAAGTGGCTCATGGGACAGGTAACAAACAGTTCGTCTCGATTAGTTATGTAGTTTGCGACAGACACTAAGATGGGCGCTAATGCTATGGCTGGGAACGTAATAAACCAACGCAAGCCTGACTTATTACCGATGAAAAAAGAAGCAGGGGCACGTTACAGGACTACGCTCGCAAACAGTGTCTAAAAACGAGTACCCAGGTCCATCCAGAAAGCGAGGTAATGGGTGTATAACTACGGCTGCAATTCATTAATACGGACAAGAGGACGCGTTCGCATTGCCGGGTATTTATTTCCAGTATAGGGCTATGGAACATCGCCAAGTAGTCATCCCTGTGACGTCTGTGGTTTTGGCTGCCAAAGCCTTATCTGGAAGTGTTATGTTACCTGTGCAGCACTGTCTGGCCCCGCTTTAAAGGAGTAGTTGAAATTAGGCTTCAAAAATGTTTGGGACTACGAATGCAGCATTAAATAAGGCGTAACATTTATTTGGGGGTTATAATAATTTATGTATGAACATTTTGAACCCTGTACATTTCAATGTGTGACAATTAAAAGCTTTTCAATAGTTCAGCAAAAAGTTCCAAAAACTGACATCAAACAAAGAAGTAAAAATAAATGGAACATTATAAAATTAAAAAAAAAAAAACGAAATTGCAGAACAAGACTGAGTTGCAGCAGCAGTTTCGGGTGTAAATTACAGCTGTGGAGCTAGCACCAACTTCACTGCGAGTTAACTGGAAGCTCGTGCACCGCTAGGTGTTTTCGCTAAACAGCTAGAGCACTTCAACTTGTTCCCAAACACATTTACAGCTCGTACACAACAAAGTTCCAACCCTCGTACATTCCAATTAAGTACTTGCCACTATTAGATACGTGTTTGAAGGTCAGTAAACCTTTGAAAGTAGTCACCAGCATTGTGTATAACCCGTCGCCAGCGATGTGGAAGTCGTAGGATACTCTTAGCAGTGCCAGTTGTGTTGACAGTTCGAGCGGCGCGATCTGTTGCCCGACGAACTTGTAGCATTTATGAAGCGAATGCCGTCAGTGTTTCCTTCAGTTTAGAAATCGAGTTGAACTTAGTAGGGCTTAAGTCAGGTGATTGCAGTAGGTGGTGTAGCACTTAGCAGCCCCATCAGAGTTCAACCAGATTTCTAAACTGAAGGAAACACTCACGTCATTCGCTTCAAAAATGCTACGGCTTCAACAAGCTGGTGACTACTTTGAAGTTCAGCAAAACTTAGATAAATGTTTCAATTTTATACGAGCTGTAAATAAATAGTTGCCACTATTAAAGTTCCAGTCCTCGTATTTGAAACCATAGCCCACTGCTACGAAACTGGAATGGTAAAATACTACACAATCCCCTACACAGTGAACAATTGAAAAGACCACAGAAGTCTGCAGACTGCAGTAAGAGATTCAAGAAGATAACTTACCGGCCTATGTCTGTCCGAACTCTGCTTACATTCCGTAGAAGTTCATGCTATGGGAAGAAAAACCGCACATTGCGTACATGGCGTAGTCGTAGCGGTTCGGTACATCTTCGAAGATGACGCAGCAACACAGGACATGGGACCGCATACGTCATGGCTGTTGCATCATCCGCTACTGTATGAGTCGAGGACTACACTTCCTATGAAGCAGTGGATACTACCCGATTCAAAGTATGCATCGTAATATGTCGGCTGTGGGTCGGGGGAGGGAGGGAGGGAGGGAGGGAGGCCTCTCGCCGGCGGTTTAGCCCCGAGACTCCACCCAGTTCGTTCTCCGACCCCACGTAGGACTCAAGATACATCAGCCTTCACTGCTAGCGGTTGAAAGAAGGTATCCTATTGAAAAGATTCTGAACGCCATGACACACTGTCATCGAAGTGTTGGGAATGAAGTACGACAGCTGTGTACGGAAATGGAGACTGGAGATGGTATGGATACCTGTGAGACATTATACCTGTTCTTCAACATCAGATACAAATTCCATATTTCTTCCACAACATTTATTATTTTTATCTCAGTGACAAATATTATTTCTTTAGTCATCCATGTAACGTATGATACAACTAATACTGTGAACATTTCCCGTAGTTGCTTCCCCATTATCAGAGGATGAACGGTGTAATAATGTGGTAATGAAGTCTCTTTAAAAATGCAAGAATTTTCAAAATGTAACGTCTCCATGAGCTTCGTACAAATGAGAGATCTGATGTTGTGGTACGAAAGATCAGCTATTCGACCTAGACACGGAGTAACATGGGAATATCGGGAAAATTTTTCCACCTTAACTGCTTGGTTTGACAGTCTGTTACAGACTTGACAGTACGAAGTTCTTATGGGACCGTCTGGAAGGCTAGAGCCTACTTGGCTCAACTGGTGGTCAACGTCTGCAGCGGACGTCAGCAACAGTCTCCAGCACGTGACACTTAAAGAACACTGTTGTGGATTGGCAAGAGGGCCAACCCACTAGGAGGAGGAAGCCGAAAGGCACGCGTTTAAGCTCACGCAGGCTGGCGTGAGGTCTGGAAGAGGACACGGATTTTAGACTTCAGAAAAAAGGAGGTAACTGGTAGAATACTTAACTTTAATCCATAATAGGTGAACATCGCTCTTGACGGTACATGTTTTACAGCATCAATAGTAACTGGTAATGGCGCCTTGCTAGGTCGTAGCAAATGACGTAGCTGAAGGCTATGCTAAACTGTCGTCTGCAAATGAGAGCGTCTGTAGACAGTGAACCATCGCTAGCAAAGTCGGCTGTCCAACTCGGGCGAGTGCTAGGAAGACTCTCTAGATCTGCCGTGTGGCGGCGCTCGGTCTGCAATCACTGATAGTATACGTCGGACCCGCGTGTCGCCACTAACTCACCGCGGCCGATTTAAAGGCTACTACCTAGCAAGTGTGGTGTCTGACGGTGACACCACAAACACAACCACACTATCCTGTGAGGTACTATGTCAACGCGATGTGTAGAACAGGAAAGACACCTCTGCAGACTGTGGCGATGTAGCGCAACGAGAAATTTTATGGCTGCTAGTGGCTTGCAGTGCTGAACTATTTGGGCAGAACGTCACCACTGTGTAAGTCCTTCTAAAATAAAAACAAAAAATACAACTTCGAACAGACCCTGCTGCAGGCAGGTGGAAAGAGGACTCTCAATTTTCGGACCAGCTCTTTGTGATCTGGTCAACTAACGCAACCCAGCAGAAAATTTACTGGAGTACATACATACAATGTCATAGTTGTATAGAAGAAACTGAAGAGGAACTTGACATGACAGTTCACTGTGAATCAGCATGTAATTGGTTTCAGTGTTGGGGTATTCGTGACAAACTGAGAAAGTGAAATTGTGGAGGAATGAGCGTTTGTACGAGGTCGGCCGATTTAGATTAATTACCAGAGAATCAAGTCAGATAGAGAGCTACATACAGAAATGGATCACAATTAGGGCAAAAAATTTCGAAAGCTTCGTGCGTTGGCAAGACACCGTACTGCCAACAGATTGAAGATAAAAGAAGCCGTCAACAGTTGGCAGGCTTCTAAAAAGCTGCTCGGAAAGAAGCCATCGTATCGGACCCATGAGTCGCCACCGATTCTCTTTCTGGGAACAGGACTCACTCCAGTAAATATGTTCTGTTCCACACACCGGCGAGAAGGAAACACTTTTCTCTTACCTCCCGCCGCAAAACTCTACCCAAAGGACCTCCAGCTGCGCCCTACCTCCGTACTGACTTATGCGATAAACGTTTTTCTAAGATAACACCCTCTAATGAAACAAATGTGCAACTTAGCAATCAAGTTTCGCACAGAAAGATTTTATTCATTAAGCAGTACTGAATTATGTTTATTAAGTGTAGAAAGTATGTTGAGAAACAAATACAGCGCTCCGTCTGCCACCCCCTCACTCGCCGAGCAACGCACCGTTTGGGAGGTGCGAAAGAAATTGACCGGAGGAAATATCTGGGCGAGCCACGATTCATCGATAGGTATACAAGAAAATATTTGCGTAAGTAGACGGAACGCACCAGGTTGACGACGAACTAATGCTTCGAACAATTATGCACATTTGATGCCAAAGGCGACTCCATTGTTGGCAACATGCTCATTCTATCAATGTTGTCACTTGTCTTCATGGGCTTGGACAAGAAACGCAGTGGACAATAGCGGAGCTCTGAGATGAGAGGAGTAGGGAAAAGTTCGCAGCAGTGCAATGATGGCCGTAGCAATACCTTCATGAGGGTCCTGAGAAATAGTGGATCTGTGCAGTAAAGAAGATTGGCCGCTGGATTCCGCGGAACGAAGTGAACGCCCGACATCTTGACATATGAACAATAGAAAACAACTGCCTCTGCCGTGAAAGGCAACTTGGAGCTGTAAAGCTAACTTCAGTAATATTGCAGAGAATGTACCCTTAGAAATATAGCCATTCATACTGAACTATCACGCTAGTGTCCAGCAGTGAAATTTGAAACGTTGACAATTTCAGGTAATTTGAGTTCAGTCTGAATTCCAAATTCATGTTATTGAAATAATCCTAAAACGTTGACTGAAACGAAGGATATTTCACTATCGAATGTACATGCAGTCGGCACAAGGAACAGGCAAGGAATGTCAATGAAAGTCAAACGTGTATGCTAAAACTGAAATTTTAAGAATTGCCGAACAGTCATTTACACGAGGATATATATTGAGTCTTGACATAGTATTTTGTAAACAAGTGCATCCGTTGTGGACGCAAAGGGAAACGACGCGTTAGCTAAAGTATGTGTACTGCATTTTGTGCTTCACTCAGAGGTTCGTTCTTATCGGCTACCTTAATCGAATGCGCCAATAGTAGTGGAAAGAATTTCGTACTCGTACAGTCCTTGCGTCCAGTATCGCACATGAGTGGTTCGCAAATTTTGCCTTAAACACAAATATCTCGTAAGATGGTCTGCCTTAATCGGATTCTGTGATTCAGTCCAAGGAAGTTCGATCTCTCAATCAGACCATCAGGATGGACAGGACTGTTAAGATTCGGATGCTGGACTCAAGGATGTCGACAATGAGCCCGTACTTTTCAGTGCTGTCAGCCGGCTGTAGTCTTCCCGAAGGAGACACTCTATCATAACTTCCAAAGTAATGGATTGACGACAGAAGAGGAAACCACCATGGCGACAGGAATTTCTGTAACAGCAACAATCAGTGCAAAAAAAAATAAAGAAAATAAATTATTCATACATAGATAAGTGGAGCGAGAGGGGACAATGATAGTGTTGGCAGGTGAGGTTCCACACTTGAAAGCCTGTGCTTAATGTTATTGTCTAATATTATTGTAAGCTACCCCTAGCGTGTCTGCAAACGATCATATTAACAGGTTGTCAATATGACTAACAGTGACAACGCCTGTATTTGTCGAACTATTTTCTCACTAGAGCACCGAAAAAGTAAAAGCCAATCCAAAACAAGTCCTGCCAGATGCTGCCAGAAAGATGCATCTTAAAACAAAAAAGGTTGATAATATGACGTAGCGGATAACGCCAGTTAAGATACTGACAAAATAAAGAGCAGGGACTACGTGGAAATTGTATGCCAGCCTCCATACAACATTTTTGGCTGTGTGACCTAAAAATACTTTCGTCTCCTTCCACCTCTTTCCGGATTGGTGAAGTTTCGGGTAGTACACAAAGCTATGTCTTCCTCTTCATCTATATGTTCTTTCTTGTACAACTGGAGTAGCTAGCTGTTTATGCAACTCGATGAAACAAAAGCCTCAATTGAGGCTTTTGTTTCATCGTCTTCCTCGTCAGACATTAAAAGTTTTGAAACTGCATAAAGTGTGCCTGGTGTTGAGCAACCACTTTTGCGCCTACTGTGTGCCAAGACTATAGTGCTGTGCTACCTAGTAAGGTGTTGGGAACGAGAATGTTTCAAATGCCAAGACGATACTCCAACTAAGATGGCCTCCCCTTCGGAATAAAGGGATGGAGTCACCCAGAGGTTAGAACGAGACGGGGTTTCTGCGCAGGTGCCACGTTATTTTGTGCGAACAGTAACGAAGATATTCTCAGCACTTCCGTGGTTCGGAGTTAATGATGCCAACGCTTGAGGCTTAATTTACTCTTTCTCCGAAGAACAAACTGGACTTCCCATTAGAGGTGAAAGCACATCACATACATTACTGTGTGCCTCAGAGTAATAACGAACCTACGATAGCTCCAATATATTCAGCTGCCCCCGCCTGGGTGCACCGAAATGCCACGATACCCATGGGATCGCCAGAATAAAGTCTTGTTGCGGAAAGTGAAAGGAATGTGGAAGTACTAAGATATCCGCTATAATTATCTCACTCCTTTCAAGATCATGAAATGAGAAAATCGCTTCAATTTGGTAGTCAAAACACCAAAGCACTAGCTGTCCTTTCGCTAATACATACTAGTATGGTAAAATGACCTAACGCTCATTATGGCACACTGATTTTATCGAATTAGCGCAGCTGGTGGCATTGCACTACTTCCATCTCTCTTTGTCACGTTGTTGGGAAGGCAGGAAAGATCCTGTGTGGTCAGAAAATAGTTCTAATCACTTTAAGAAATTCTCATCCTCCACTACAGAGAGGAATGCAAGGCCAATGGTATGTGAGAAAGAGACTGAATATCCTGCTCAGGTATAAGAAATCATAAATTACCGCCTCACCTCGCAAGAAGTATGGCCTGTGACTGGCCCGTGGTCGCGTTGGCGAAAGTGGGTTTACAACTTTTCTGAGAGAAATTTCAGAGCTATGCCATAGAAAGCCAAAAACATCTGGAAATATGGGATACTCTCGGGCGATTATTAATCTGAGAGGCATTGAAATAGAGGAAGCAAGGAACAGAAAAATATACTTCACATTCGAACGTACCGACACCAGACCGAGGAAATGCATCTGCGACACTACGAAAGCAAGTGAACTTCGTACACTGTACTAACACAGTGGCCATATACGCTGTATGTACAGTCTTAGACATAAAAACTGACCGCCGGCCGGCTGCCACAGAGACTCGGTCCGTTTTAGTTCGTTGCATGTGCTCGGGGCGGACGTCGCAAGACACCCGTTTCAGTTCGTCGCCGATCCATTAACTCAGTTTTCTTATTACAGAGGGCAGCTATCCCTCTGACTGAACACGCTGAGCTACCGTGCCGGCGTATTGGGCTATCAGGATACAACGGACAACTTGCCTGCAGAACCTATCTACACACGCTCCTCTTCAGACGCAAATTCTCATGTTTGCCGCATACCACATAGGCTGTACCCCTCCCTCCATTATTCCACTCGCTCGCAGCCACACTGTATGCCCACGAGGGTTCGGACGATGACTCCGTCTAGCACTCAAAAAGTTTCGATGGCCCGTCAAGACCTGAATAATTAGACAGGATGTTTCAGGAGGAAAAGTAAATGTTGTAGGAGGTGGTAGTATAGACAAACTGTAGAAAAAATGCCATATAACATGTGTCCAATTTTTATTGAGTACATACAGCTGGATTCAAGGCATTTTCGTTTAGTTTGTTGGTCCTTACAAGACCCCATCGTCTACACTTCCTTGAAAATGATCTTACAGCATTATTGGATGAGGTTCCTTTGGCTACAAGAATGCGTATGTTCCTCCAGCATGACGAGGCTCCTGCACATTCTAGTCGTCAGGTGGCACATCATCCAAACCTAACATTTCCCGGAAGATGGTTCAGTAGATATGGACACTTTTCTTGACTACCAAGGTCCCCGGACCCTATCACTTTTAATTTTTGCCTGTGGGGGTTGGTTGAAAGGCGAAGTCTACAAAGAAAAAGTAAATCCACGAGCCGATTTGATCGTTCGTATTACGAATAGTGCAGCACTCATAAAAGAATACAAAGACAACTCAGAAGAGCTAAACTTGGTGTTATCAAGAGAAGTCACAAGTGCGTTGAAGTTGGTGGGGGATTTTTTAAAAATCAACTTTGTTAGGATTACGTACTAAGGCAAATGCGGACGTTCAAACTCAAAGCTGACAGCTGTATCTCTGTACTCAAATTCCATATAAATGTGACTACTTCTTATTATGTTATTCCTGCATACTACCAACTGCTAAAATATCTACTGTTCCTCCTGGAACATGCTGTACGAATGTGGTCAGGCACAAAATTTTCATCTGCCACCATTGCTGTATCAACGTCCTTTGACAGCCAGGACATCCGTCCTTCGATATTTAATTGATTAACAATGCTGTCTGTTTCGAATCGTAGTGTCTGTTCTCAGTTATAGTGACGGACTGAGCTGAATTAACCTATTCATTTCACTGTATATAGTTGTAATTTTCTGAACAATTCATGCTTGGTGACAGCGATTTGGAAATTGTACGTTAGCGAGATGGTTACTTTAGGCGTTAATTACAGTGTCGCTCATCGTTTACTTTGCGGGAAACCTGGTTCTTTGTGCTCTAGCCTGTACTACAGCAATGAGTGAATGCTCACATCCTTGATACCTCACTGGATGTGCTACTGCAACTGTAGCCAAAGACTCAAACCCCGTTGGAAAAGTATATTTCAAATCAGGTAGTTTTTGCTCCTCCTCTACTGTCATTGAAAACGATCACAGCGATCACAACGAAATTAAGTAAAGGGTTTCGTAGCATTCCTAGAGTTCATACTGCGCTGCTGTGCAGATGAAAAAAGTAGTTTTTCACACTTATCATATGACAGTGGAATCTGACAAACACCATCTAATTATGACTGCATTATTAATTGTTGGTTCACAGGCGCTTTTCTACCGCTTATTGTAACAGTTTTTGAATGTTAGAGCTGGAACAATAGAAACATCAGATTTTAGCCATATGGAATATTCGAATTCACCTTAAGTCTTCACGTTTCGAGCAACGGCATAATATCCGTCAGAAAAGCTGGCAACAAGAAGTCAGGTCATGGCTGTTTTCTTGCAGGTGTGACAGTGGCAGTGATATCAATAACAATATTGTAAGTGTATTCACCAGACGCGATTCACAATTTTTGGAGCTTCTCCAGTGGCTGATTTGGCAACTTATCTTTGTTATACAAGGTTTCGGTGCGATTAAGACAGTAAAACACAAATAATTGTCGCAGTTATTCGGATTTCTGTAACTAGATTTAAGGGCTGGAGTGTAATTACTTGCAATACTTCGATGCACTGAGTGCAAGCGAAACGTCATAAATTAATAAGACTCATTGACATGTAATGAGGATATTCCAGCCCTTGCCACCCACAACTTTGAGACGAAGCTATAGTCACTCACAGAACACATCAGCTAGTATCCTTCCTGGTAGTATAACTGAAACTTGGCAACAACGCAGAATATGTTTGGCAACTCTGTGACCTGTGCCATTATGGAAGTAACTCGTCGAACTATCCTACTAAATTCCCTTGATTTCAGTTGAATAATGTGAGGACTTTCTCTTAAGATGTGATGTAAGGATATCAGTTAATGCTTTTGAGTCCATGAAAGTCGTTCCACACGGGAAATACAACTTCCCTCGTCTCTTATCTGCACAGTAGCCGCTATGGCAGATAAATCGCAAAATAGGTGAGTCCCTATATTCTGCACCTCTTCGCCAGCTCAGAGGTAATGTGCCACCCTACCAGCTACAAGCTGTTTGCGTTCTCCTTTCGAGACTCGCTGAACTCCAGGTTTTTAATTCTTTTGTTGCACAGCTACAAGCAGGCAGATAGAAACTCGATAAGGGAATCGTAAAATAGCGCTCGAGCAAAAATCGTCTTGCTGCTTTCAGTACCCCATAGTGTCAGAGCGAAAATCTTATGATACTGCAAAATTCATAATGCCACTTTTGTTTTGTGATGACATATTTTTCGCTGTTGTGAATACAAAAGTTTAGCTATGAACTGTCACATTTTTATAATACTTGAGTATGATACAGGACATAAAGGAAATGCAGACGTTCTCGAAGTCTGTAATACCCTACTAATTCGTGGTCAGATAGGCACAATCGTCTTACATACACTTACTGCTTTATTAAGACAGACTGCCGTCGTAATGTTTCTATAGTAAATTGAATTTAATTTGTATTAGTACAGTGAATATCTTTACTACTGTATTCAATAAACTAATGGAAAATTCATTTATCATCAGAAAGAAATTAATCAGCAACAGATGTTCTTTAGCATTGTCAGATTGCTTTAGATATCGTTAAAGTAGTTTACAAATTCTACGCCTGTAGACACCTACTGGTTCTAACGATGTCATTAAACCAATGTAGTTTGAAGAGAAATTTCGTCTAGAAATGAGGTGCGTTGGCGGTTGATCTTTCAGGCATTTGTTCCTCTGATCGCATACTCGTAAAATTGTTGATTTGTGAAACAAACCTATCCAGGAGATCGGTAGGGAAGTCATCGATCGGGAGCGGGAAAGGTACAGAGTGCGTCATCATGCAGTAGCACACGTGATGTAGCTTCGTCGATTTTCTTGCACTGCGACCGAAAGGAGTCTCAATTGTTGGCATGAATTTCCAGCTGTGACGGACACATCCCTGGGGAAGAATTCATAGTGCGAAACAATATTTTCCATTTGATAGCTCCAAAAGTTTATGTTCACACTACTCTTTCCTCGAGTTTACGTCTTTTGGTGGGGCTCAGCCTTTCATTTCTTCTTAGGAAATTAACGATAAAGTCATCATAACTCGTCACCAGCAACAGTATTGCATAGGAATGCTCAATGAGCGACCTGATGGCGTTAAATAATAATCACTCCGTTGATTTTTGTTGTTTAGAATTAGAGCATGCAGTACTCCCACACCAGACTTCCGAAACTTGCCTGTTGAATGCAAATGTCGCACGATGGTAACCCATCACATATATCAGTAGTCGAGACTTCCTTAACGAGGAAAATCATTCATGCCAGAATGATCTTTGTTGAAACAAGAAAATCTTTTCCTGGCGTGTTTTTGCGAAAAGCACACACAGTTCAAATCTTTCGAGCTGCCTCCTCTGCATTCAGCCCCCTGTTATACAAAAAGTAAATAGTGTGTTGCAGATATTACACCTTCCTACATTTGCGACCCAATTCTACAACGCTTAACGATAGTTGATAATTTTCAAGTACGTGATTCCAGTCTTTAACTGCAAGATGATAACTAGAACTTCAAATTCTAAAATGACAGTTGATACATACACTGACAGCGTGGCGCCGCGTTCACCTGGGCGGCGCCGGGTTTCAGGCGGCGGGTGACGTCTGGCCGGCGGCCGGTAGTCGCCGCAGCGCGGGGAAACGCTCGAGCGTAAGCTGTTCTGATCGCGACACAGCCACGAAATGGCCTGCGGAATTGTTTCTGGAAGTCTTTGTTAATACTAGTGAGTAGAAGGTGAAGCGAATTATGTTAGGTCTTCTATCGGACTCGTAACTCCAGGCGAGGGCCGAAATGTTAGGGGAAAAAAAAATACAGTCAGAAGTGAACACGTGACTCTAAGTTCAGAATGCACGACACTTACCACCAGACCACGGGCTCACACAGCATGATAACATCTCGGTAGTTGCTGACACTTCCTCCTGACACTTCCTCCTGATACTTCCACATCTTACCGTGTTGCCAGATTGTGCAGATGGCCGGACTTAGCGTTCTCAGGGGCGGTCGGTTTTATTGGCCACCTTAAGTGAACGACTCGGACTTAGACATAAAAACTGACCGCCGGCCGGCCGCCGCAGAGACTAAGACTGTACATGGTTTCCAAGGAGAGATACATGTGTGTGTTTATCCACTGTGCCTTCCAGAATGACAACATTACCCAGGGAATACCACGAAAACATTCTCCAGACCAAACGCTCCCTCCTCCGGCATGACCCTTCCGACGATTGTTGCAGGATCTTTGCGTTCATAAGTGTCGTACCAGCGGAACATAATACGTGATTCATCTGAAAAGGCCGCCTGTCGCCACTAATTGGACGTCCAGTTCCGGTACTGGCGAGAAAATTTCATGCTTTGTCGCAGATGAGCAGCACCCAGCAGGGGTGCATAAGCCGAGAACCCGCTGTGGAGGCCCATATGCAGCAACGTTCCCGAACGGTCGTTGAGGTAACGCTGTTTGTAGCCGCTTGTTTCATCTGGGTCGTCAGTTACTCAGCACTTGCACGTCCATTCATTCGTACACATCCCCACAGCTGTTGTTCACCCACGTCATTTATAGCCCGCGGTGCATCAGAGTTGTCCTGGCGCCGGTTTAGGGAAGTGCATTCTGCTATGCATGATATACAGGGTGAGCACAAAGTCTTGCCGTGATTATAAAAATTTATTACAGAATAACCGTTTGACACAATAATTTACATTTGATGCCGTTACATAGGTTAGTGTTACTAGTTTTTTTTTTAAGACCACTTACGTTAATAAACTTCCTGGCAGATTAAAGCTGTATGCCGGACCGAGACTCGAACTCGGGACCTTTGCCTTTCGCGGGCAGGTGCTCTCCCAACTGAGCTACCCAAGCACGACTCACGCCCCGTCCTCACAGCTTTACTTCTCCCAGTACCTTGTCTCCTACCTTCAAAACATTACAGAAGCTCTCCTGCAAACCTTGCGGAACTAGCACTCCTGAAAGAAAGGATATTGCGGAGACATGAGCACTTGCCCGCGAAAGGCAAAGGTCCCGAGTTCAAGTCTCGGTCCGGCACACAGTTTTAATCTGCCAGGAAGTTTCATATCAGCGTACCCTCCGCTGCAGAGTGAAAATCTCATCCTGGACCACTTACGTTAGTAAACCTCAACGTGTGCTCCCTTGCTAGCTCGGAGAATGTCGAGGCGGTATTCCAGTTCCCGCCAGGTGTTTTGTAACATGTGTTCTGTCACAGTACCCACAATAGCTTGTATCCTAGCCTTCAGTTCGTCGAAGTCAGCAACTGGTGTGACGAAGACTCTGTCCTTGGTATAGCCCCAGAAAAAAAAGTCAAGGGGCGTAATGTCTGGAGAGGGGAGTAATTTCCGGATCGATGGACTGGAAGGAACGGTCCAACACGTCAGACATTACAGAATACATGTTACGAAACATCTGGCGGGAACTGGGATACCGTCTGCAGCTCGTGATCGTGCGGTAGCGTTCTCGCTTCCCACGCCAGGGTTCCCTGGTTCGATTCTCGGCGGGGTCAGGGATTTTCTCTGCCTCGTGATTGGGTGTTGTGTGCTGTCCTTTAGGTTAGTTAGGTTTAAGTGGTTCTAAGTTCTAGGGGACTGATGACCATAGTTGTTAAGTCCCATAGTGCTCAGAGCCATTTGAACCATTTGAACTGGGATACCGCCTCCACATTCTCCGAGCTACCAAGGGATCACACGTTGAGGTTTACTAACGTATGTGGTCTTAAAAAAAACTAGTAACATTAACCTATGTAACGGCATCAAATGTAACTTAATATTTTTATAATCACGGAAATACTTTGTGCTCGCCCTGTACTTTAATCATGGCGGTACGCGAACGGATTACAGACTTACCCATTTCGGAAATATTTCCACTCTACTCCCAAAAGCCAGTGATCACGAACTTTTGATCGTCAGATAAATAGATTACGAGAACGACTGCACTGTTTTCCACGTCCCCTGAACACGCTGCATATACCCGCCCCCCGCCCCCCCTCCACCCCACTATTGGTGCTGCCATTTACCTCATGTGGGTGGTTATTGCATGTTGACATCGAACAAAGGCAGCAGTCACATTAAAGTGACTGGACTGTACAAATTCGACCTGGTCTCCTCCTATATTTTCCTCTAGCTTCTTTTCTATTCGTGTCAACACTATTCTGGTAACAACCTTGGTAAAATGGCATATAAAACTAATGATACCAAAATTTTACATTGACTGATGTTGCATTTCCTTGGTAAGGCAACTATTGTGGTCTTAAGGAGATCTTCGGACCCGATGCCGATGTTATATATTTTGTTGATCAGGTCTATAATTACAATTGTAGCATCATTTCCTGAGACCTTCAGAGCCTCAGACGGAATTTAATTACCACCCAGCGCTTTCCTTTCCTAACGATCCTGAATCGCTTCTCTACCTCACGATTTTCCGTTATTGGTCCTAAGGGATTTAAACAATTACCAGTGTGGAAAACCATTAATATTAAAATACAGTAAACTTCGTGGTGCACTTTATCGTGTATCGTCTACGCAGCCAATTCTTCAGTAGTGCAGCAAAAAATCTGAGTCACTATTAGTTATAAATACTAGAATACGTGGATATGTCATCATCACTGTTGTGTGGATCCATAGTAGGGACGATATCAGCAACCCCAATCATAGCAGTAGAGATACCACTCACAGGTCCACCGATCAACAAGTCAAATGAGAGAGGAAGTAACCATAGCAGTAATAGTAACTATGGTGTGAGAAAAAGCTCTCAGCCTTCTTGGCACGTCAGTAGCCTGTTACTCCTGATGAAGGTGATACAGGTTTTCTACCCAAATTTAATAGAAGATCAAGAAGACCTAGAACATCTTTCACGAAGATAACATCACAGGAAACTTTGCTCGCATTCTAACACTGTGTCGTATTTACTCCTGTTGAAACATTTGGCCCAGCAATAAGCAAAGCTAATGTTACATGAACATTCAGAGTATGGTGCAAGGTTGCGTAGGAGAGTGTTTGTCGAAATGTGTGCCAAACATTGAAGCTAAGTTCACGTATTTTTTCCCAGTCGGTCGTATGAATTGCTATGACTGTGGAGTTTATTGACATTGCCTAGAAAAATGTAAACACAGCTTCGCGAATCATCACCATTGAATGATGTGCTATCTTCAATCTGAGGAAAGTAGGAAAATCAAAGGAACTGCAAGAAAGTTGGGGAAGATGTATGAAGAAATAGTGCACTATAAAAATAGGCAGAAAAATTTCACATTTGTGTTTCACTGTTAAACTATTAGTTGAGATTAATCATCCAAAGTAATGCTGCACATGCTGACTTACCATTCACCTGCTAAGTTGCAATCAGTATCTAATGTTGCAATCTGTTTACTAATTTTCAGTGTTGCAGGACACGCACTGCGGCTTACAGATGGTAAGGCGATGTATGCTGCCAGCAAGCACGCCGTAAAAGTCCTGCTCGAAGGGCTGAGAAAGGATCTCGTGAGCAAGGGTAGCAAAATACGAGTTGGGGTAAGTTATTCATTATATGTGGTACATGGCTAGCAGGTCTATGTCGATCGTTCTCATGTCAATTATATTTCCATATCACTAATATTAGGAGTACTTTTGTCATTTTCAGTTTTCCTGACACAACTTGTTTTTCACATATTCACACTCCAGCCATCCTCAGTAACGTAGCATATATCTATCTCCTAAAAGTACGCTGGTTCTCATAAAACAAGGAAAACACAGACTACAATAGAAAAACTGAAATGTCGTGTAGAACGCACTTTGCGAAAGTATAAGACACATGACTCATGGTTAACTGTACAAGGAAACACAGTTCTGGATGAAGAATCAGTGTAGTATGCTGTTTATGTTTACCACATAAAAAATAGAGCTGTTTGTTTCAAATACGTCATATTAACCGTAAATTTTTTGACATAAGCTGCTTGTAGATAGTAGTTTATTTAACGGGACTAGTCTCAGGCGTTGCCCACCACCAACGCTGTCTCTAACGCATTATAAGAAATATGTGTCTTTTGTGTAGTACTTATAGTTTGCATAGTAGTATTTTATGCACATGTGACTTTTCAGTTCTTTGTAAAGTGATTTCCAGTATGGTAATGGTTTCTAGCGTATGCCAATGACAGTATTTAGTAGTATCCATGTATCAATGCATTTTGGGATTTGTATGTAAATATATGTAATCAGCAAAAGGATTTTTTTGCTAATATATACAGAACTATCATTGGTAACTGCTGTAAATGCGAAAATTTTGTTATATATTATAGAATATATAACACCACTTTTAATTTGTATTAGCTTTGTTAGAAGAACAAAGACGTGCGTTACCATTAAAGACACTAGTTCTGTTAAATAAACTGCTACCAACAAACAACTTATGTCAAACAATTAATGATTAATATGACTTATTTAAACTTTCCACAAGCTGCAGAGCACCTTATGCACAAGACATTCTAGAGAAGTTTACTGCAAGTAAAATAACACTCTTGCAGATTTTTGCAATCCTCAGCAGATGAACTACACATAGAACGAACTGTGGTGCCATTTATCATTGCTGTGTGCTCCATGCGATGTGAATGCCATTCGTCTTACAAAGCTAGCGTCTGAATGACCATTCCAAAGCTGTACTAAGAGACTGGATTGTGCGATTGAGGTTTTCACATCATGTGATGAATTTATTGTGTAGCACAGGCTTTTAGTGGCAGTTGTGTTTGGCTGGATGTTGTGTAACCATGGGTTTTTGAATAAATGTTTTGTTTCGACGATAACAATTTACGATGCCAGAGTACATGCATAAATAAGGAAGTTGATATTTGCACCCCGTCTCCAAATCAACAGCTTCAAATGACACGATAAATACGAAAAGTAATTTCCCTACAGTAATGAATGATATGTATACATGTATCTTAACTACTGCTCTATGTATTTAGTACCTGTTTTAAACTGTTATTATTTTATAAGAAATACAGCTCCAGCCAAGAGAAAGTAGCTGTGTAGGTGCTACAGAAATATTATTGCACAACAACGCTAGTTTAGCAAAAGTTACACCCAACTACATCCCTCACGCGCAGGACGACAACACATATGAATAGCACAGTGTACACTGACAGAATAAGCTAACGTACAATCAAACTTAAAATGGTGATAGAAACACCGTTTGCTACCCCAGCCAAGTGTCAAAATAACAGCTGGCCACATCGCATGTAAACTGCTGCAGTCCCAATGCTCTCCTTCTTCCACCAGTCTCTCTGGCTCCACCACACTGCCTGTTTCTCCAGGATCCGTCTCGTTTGCTGTCGTAAATTCACTGTCACTCCACTCCACTGCGGTGCCCAGAATTAGATACACCATAGCCTCTCCATGCCTTTTCGATTTAATTACAATTGCAGTACAATCAGAGTACACCAGAGCTTCGCTATAGCTTCTCAATTTAAGTACCACTGCCTAAGGCAGTTCTGTCAACATAGGAGCAACATGACATCACTGTGTCTTGGCAGTTCAAATCCTTGTCACATATTAATGACTGCCCCTGCGGGTCCGGGGATTAGAATAGGCCCGAGGTATTCCTGCCTGTCGTAAGAGGCGACTAAAAGGAGTCCCTCCCCCTCAACGGGGTAGTTAAGCGCCTGCGTCCGAAGACGGACGGTTCCACGACCTCTATTTGCGGTCTTTTGCTTTTTCACTTCTTCTCGTTTCTTCCTTCCTTTGGTTGGTTCCTTTCTTTGCTCTTCTCCATTTCACTGTCTTCCTTACTCTTTCCCTTGCCTTCTTCTCATTGCCTTCTTCTCCTTGCCTTCTCTGGTCTCCGCCTCGGCGTTTGAGACAGTCTGTCCTCTCTCTCCCTGTCTCTCTTCTTTTTCCTCTTCTTCCTCCCTCCCTGTGCGCGCCTGAAGGCCGACCCACGCGTTCGCACGCGTAGCCGGTGACAGGGTAACGCGTAATTCCCCGCCCTGGGTAGACAAGTAAGGAACGCACGTACCCCCAGGTAAAGGCCAGGCCCAGGGAGGGGTGATTGCCTGAGCTGATACCTTCTGACCATGCCGATTGGTCCCTCCGTCTGTTTCTTGGGAGATGTGACCTGAGGTGTAAACATTCACCTAAGGCGGGAGTGCCCTCTGAGAGGGTCCCCACAAGGAAGGAGCGCGCCATTGGAGACGCTGGCAATCATGGGGGATTCCTCCGCAATGGATTTCTCTTCTTCTTCTCTCTCGACTTCTGCCCATAAACGGAAACTTGACCAGCCACCTGTGGCAAAAGTACTACCGCCTGCCCCACAGTTCCTCGTAGTTTCTCGATCTGAGGACGGCAAAGATTTTTCCTCTGTCAACCCTTTCGTTATCCAGAAGGGCGTAGATGCCATAGCCGGATCTGTCAAGTCTTGTACCAGGTTGCGTAATGGTACCTTGTTACTAGAAACTGAGAGCGCATTTCAGGCACAAAAACTGCTTCGGGCCACACTCCTGTACACGTTCCCTGTCCGGGTGGAGGCTCACCGCACTTTGAATTCGTCTCGTGGTGTGGTATATACTCGATCACTCGATGGATTGACTGACGAGGAGATTCACTTTCCTCGCTGAGCAGGGCGTGACGGCTGTCCATAGGGTCATGAAAAAGGTCAACAAAGACCTTGTACCGACCCGGACACTTTTCTTGACCTTTGACAGTGTTCAGCTGCCGTCGCGTATCAAAGCGGGCTACGAGGTTATTTCTGTTCGCCCCCTATGTCCCGACACCTACGCGCTGCTACCAGTGTCAGCGTTTAATCACACTCGCCAGTCTTGTTCCAATGCGGCTAAATGTGTCACTTGTGGCAGGGATGCCCATGAGGGTGACTGTCCACCTCCGTCTCCTCGTTGTGTGAACTGTCAGGGTGACCATGCAGCGTCCTCCCGCGACTGTCCCATCTACAAGGAAGAACGCTGTATCCAAGAAATTCGGGTCAAAGAGAAAGTGTCCACCTCGGCTGCTCGCAATCTATTTGCTAGTAGGAAGCCCACGCTGCTCCCAGCGGGAAAGTACAGTACTGTCCTCGCCTTTCCCCGGACTACCAGGGAGGCGGCGACGCAGACATGCGATCTGACCTTCGGCACCACGGTCGTCCGTTCGGCCAGTGCTAAGATCGCGGGGTCGACGTCTCCTCTTCCTCCCGTCACCCTTCCAACACAAGCACCTTCATCAGCTTCTGCCAAGACGAAGACCCAGAAATCAGATGCACGGGCCTTCAAGAAGGAACCGTCCCGTGCAGACTTCCTACATACCTCGAACTCCCAGCCGTCGATCAGTACTTCCACTAAAAGACCTTCCAAGAAGGCTCATAGGAAGCACAGTTCTCCTTCTCCGCCACGGCGCATTTCTTCTCCTGCGCCACCCAGCGGTTGCCGCCCCAGGCCGTCATCCGTTTCGCCTGGCCGCACCGCTGGTAGCCGAACAACTGGCCGTCCACCGGCGGAGGAAGCTCCTCCTCCCGGCCGTCTTAACGAGATGGCCGATGAACCTATAGAACCAATGGACGATGACTGTTCGCCTACTGATAGCGGCGGCAGTGCTGGCTCGAAGCCAGGCCCTCAGCGGCCTTCGAGGTGACCCCTTCTTTCATCTTCCTTTTCTTCTCACGATGGCACTTATTCACTGGAATATTCGCAGCATTCGCTCCAACCGAGAGGACTTGAAGTTGCTGCTCCGCATGCACCGTCCGCTCGTCCTAGCCCTCCAGGAAACGAAGCTACGCCCATGCGATCACATTGCCTTGGCACACTACACCTCTGTGCGTTTTGACCTACCCCTTGTGGCAGGTATTCCGGCTCATGGAGGGGTTATGTTGCTGGTCCGGGATGATATTTACTACGATCCCATCACATTGCACACCGGCCTGCAGGCAGTTGCCGTCCGAATTACTCTCCCCACTTTTACATTTTCTATTTGTACTGTTTACACTCCATCGTCGTCTGCCGTTACCAGGGCAGACGTGATGCAACTTATTGCTCAGCTACCTGCACCATTTTTGTTAACTGGAGCCCGAGGGGCTCCCTGTTAGCAGACCTTTTCAACAAGCTCAATCTTTTCTGCCTCAATACTGGCGCCCCTACTTTTCTTTCGGACACATCTCACACCTATTCCCATTTAGACCTCTCTATATGTACTTACCCAACTTGCACTTTCTGATACATATTCGAGCGACCACTTCCCGTGTGTCATCCATCTCCTGCATCATACCCCCTCTCCGTGCTCAGCTAGTTGGAACATCTCCAAAGCAGACTGGGGGCTCTTCTCTTCCAGGGCGACCTTTCAGGATCAAACCTTCACAAGCTGCGATAGTCAGGTCGCACACCTCACGGAAGTCATTCTTACTGCTGGTGAATATTCCATCCCTTACACTACTTCTTCTCCACGTTGCGTACCGGTCCCCTGGTGGACCGCAGCATGTAGAGACGCTTTACGTGCTCGTCGACGTGCTTTACGCACCTTTAAACGCCACCCTACAGTGGCGAATTGTATCACTTATAAACGATTACGTGCACAGTGTCGTCGTATTATTAAAGAAAGCAAGAAAGCCAGCTGGGCTGCTTTCACAAGCACCTTCAACAGTTTTACTCCTTCTTGTGTTGGCTGGGGTAGCCTGCGCCGTCTATCTAGCACTAAGGTCCACTCACCAGTTTCTGGTTTGACGGTCGCGAATGACGTCCTTGTGGCCCCTGAGGATATCTCCAATGCCTTCGGCCGCTTTTTCGTAGAGGTTTCGAGCTCCGCTCATTATCACCCTGCCTTCCTCCCCCGAAAACAGGCAGAGGAGGCTAGGCCACCTAACTTACGCTCCTCGAATCGTGAAAGTTATAATGCCCCTTTCACCATGCGGGAACTCGAAAATGCACTTGCCCGGTCACGGTCCTCCGCTCCAGGGCCTGATTCTATTCATATTCAGATGCTGAAGAACCTTTCTCCTGCGGGTAAAGGTTTCCTTCTCGTACTTATAATCGCATCTGGATTGAGGGACATGTTCCCGCATACTGGCGCGAGTCTATTGTTGTACCGATTCCTAAGCCGGGGAAGGACAAGCACTTGCCTTCCAGTTATTGACCCATCTCGCTTACCAGCTGTGTCTGTAAGGTGATGGAGCGAATGGTTAACTCTCGTTTGGTTTGGCTACTCGAATCTCGGCGCCTACTTACCAATGTACAATGTGGATTTCGTAGGCGCCGCTCTGCTTTTGACCATCTGGTTACCTTGTCGACCTTCATTATGAATAACTTCTTGCGGAAGCGCCCGACCGCGGCTGTGTTCTTTGATTTGGAGAAGGCTTACGACACCTGTTGGAGGGCGGGCATTCTCCGCACCATGCATACATGGGGCCTTCGCGGCCGCCTCCCTCTTTTTATTCGTTCCTTTTTAATGGATCGACAGTTCAGGGTACGTGTGGGTTCTGTCCTGTCGGACACCTTTCGCCAGGAGAATGGGGTGCCACAGGGCTCAGTTTTGAGCGTCGCTCTCTTCGCCATAGCGATCAATCCAGTAATGGATTGCCTCCCAGCTGATGTATCAGGCTCCCTTTTCGTGGACGATTTTACCATCTATTGCAGCGCGCAGCGTACATGTTTCCTGGAGCGCTGTCTTCAGCGTTCTCTTGACCGTCTTTACTCCTGGAGTGTCGCCAATGGCTTCCGTTTTTCGGCCGAGAAAACGGTCTGTATTAACTTCTGGCGCTACAAAGAGTTTCTCCCACCGTCCTTACGACTCGGTCCCGTTGCTCTCCCATT
Source organism: Schistocerca nitens (assembly GCF_023898315.1). Classification (NCBI taxonomy): domain Eukaryota; kingdom Metazoa; phylum Arthropoda; class Insecta; order Orthoptera; family Acrididae; genus Schistocerca; species Schistocerca nitens. The sequence goes on along the minus strand of NC_064615.1, from coordinate 1,072,132,007 downwards.
CGTGGAGACAACAAAATTTTTAGGTCTTACATTTGACAGGAAACTTAGCTGGTCTCCACATGTCATATTTGGCTGCCCGTTGTACCCGTTCCCTAAATGTCCTCCGTGTTCTCAGTGGTATGTCGTGGGGAGCGGATCGAACCGTCCTACTTCGCCTATATCGGTCGATCGTCCGCTCAAAGCTGGATTATGGGAGCTTCGTATACTCCTCTACACGACCGTCCATCTTACGCCGCCTCAACTCCATACAACATCGGGGTTTACGTCTTGCGATCGGAGCATTTTATACTAGTCCCGTCGAGAGTCTTCATGCTGAAGCCGGTGAATTGCCACTGCCCTACCGGCGCGATATACAGCTTTGTCGGTATGCCTGTCGGCTACTGTCAATGCCCGACCACCCGTCTTATCGTTCCTTTTTTGACGACTCTCTCGATCGTCAATACGGGTTGTATGTCTCTGCCCTGCTACCCCGAGGAGTTCGCTTTCGTCGCCTCCTTCAACACCTTGATTTTTCACTCCCTGGAACCTTTAGAGTGGGCGAGAGCCACACGCCACCTTGGCTCCAGGCTCAGGTTCGCGTTCACCTTGACCTCAGCTCGCTCCCAAAGGAGGTTACCCCCGGTTCGGTATACCGCTCCCGTTTTGTCGAACTTTTTTCGAAGTTCATTAATATGACCTTCATTTATACAGATGGCTCTAAGACCACTGACGGGGTCGGGTGTTCTTTTATTGTCGGGGCACAAAGTTTCAAATACCGGCTCCATGGCCATTGTTCGGTCTTCACAGCTGAGCTCTCTGCCCTATACCAGGCTGTTCTTTACATCTGCCGCCACCGACATTCTGCTTATGTCATCTGCTCCGATTCCCTGAGCGCCATCCAGAGCCTCAGTGATCCGTATCCGGTTCACCCTTTCGTGCACCGGATCCAACGCTCTCTTCAGCAGCTGGTGGACGACGGTTCTCCGGTTAGCCTTATGTGGGTTCCTGGCCATGTCGGTATCCCTGGGAATGAAGCTGCAGATGCCGCGGCCAAGGCTGGGGTCCTCCAGCCTCGGACAGCTTCTTGTTTTGTCCCTTCATCAGATTGTAGCAGGGTCATTTGTCGGCGCATTTTATCGCGGTGGCATGCCGATTGGGCTGCACTTACGGACAACAAGCTTCGGGCCTTGAAACCTCTTCCCGCGGCTTGGACGTCCTCCTCACGCCCTACTCGGCGGGAGGAGGTAGTTTTGGCCCGGTTACGAATTGGACACAGCCGGTTCAGCCATCGCCATCTGCTGACGGCTGCGCCGGCGCCGTTCTGCCCATGTGGGCAATTGCTGACGGTCCGCCACATTTTAACGTCCTGTCCGGATTTTACTACACTGCGTCTTGATCTTGGCCTGCCATGTACTCTCGAAGCCATTTTAGCGGATGACCCAGGAGCAGCTGCTCGCGTTCTTCGTTTTATCAAATTGACCAACCTGTCTAAGGACATTTGATTATGCGTTTTTTTTTAATCCTATGCCTGTCGATCTTTTATCGTGTTTTCCCTTTTAGTTGCTGTTTTAAACTTGTGCCTCGCGGTGCATTCCTAACGTAGTTTGGGCGCTAATGACCGTTGAAGTTGTGCGCCCTAAAACCACAAAAAAAAAATTAATGACAGCATACATACAATTGTGGTCACACTCAAGGGGTGCACTGCTTTACAATCGTCGTAGTGGGACCTCTCTTCTGCAGTTCATCCCTGAGTACCAGCTTCAGTATTTTCAGAATGTACAGAGGAAACACCGTTTGCTACCCCAGCCAAATGTCAAAATGACAGCTGGCCACATCGCCTGTTAACCTCTGCAGTCCCACTGCTCTCCTTCTTCCACCAGTCTCTCTGACTCCTCCACACTGCCTGTTTCTCCAGGATCCGTCTCGTTTGCTGTCGTAAATTCACTGTCACTCCACTCCACTCCACTGCGGTGCCCTCATCTGACGACTGTGGCCAACCCTTTGGCCAGCTATGCTAATGACAAAGACGATCATAGCAGATCCGCCTTGTTAGGCCTGGCATGGAACTCAAGGCTTATCGTCTGGCCATAGCCCCCCCCCCCCTTCCCAGTACTCTCTCAAGTTGCTGTGGCAGCTTCCACTCCTTACGGCTACCACTACATCCACCTGCTATCACCTGCCTGTGCATCGAACCTCTAGCAGTCTGTCTAGTCTCCACTTTTCGGTGGCTATCTCTCACAGCCAATAACTCCATGATGTAAACAGGACCCAATGACATGTCCTGCATAGCCTGATAACACACATCATCTGCTGCCACTCCTGACAGGATCCAGAGATGGCTTCTGGTTCATGCTACTTTCAAGTCATGTCGTTTTGCCACAGCAGACCTCAGAGTGTCGCTGCCTATCCCAATTTTGCCGACGCATGTGTCCCATGATTAAGGCTCCATACCTGCACTAGCGCAACCAGTTGGGTGGGCAGTAAATCAGAAGTACCCCAAAAATTCTTTTTAACAGCACAAACTCTATGCCCCCTCCCACCCACAAAACTGGATGCCACCGCAACCAGTAAGGCAACGGAGCACCGTATTCGTAGGAGACAGCACCTGTGTATACAGCAGTTAATGCCACGATCGGAGTGGACAAGATGGAACTATGAGACGTTCCGCCTATCGTCCGTAAGCGTGAAAAGTCACGTTTGCTGCTAAAGGGGTTGCCTAGTGGCAGGCGCCAACGCCTATAACCTCAACACTCTGTATGTTCGTTGGATGACGTTTCCGGGCACAGGTTCCTATCCTCAATTTGTTCCCCACAACACCCTCTACAACCCCTCAAATTTAATTGGAATCATGTTGTAATAGCCTGTATATACTGAGGACTTAAAATGGAGGGCAGTTAATCTGTACAGGTTATACTATACTCAGTGAGGTCATTAATTAAAGAAGTGTGATATTTTTAAGTTGGCCTGGGGAATGCTTGCTGTATATGACATACTTACTGCTGAAGCATTACTGCTTTCTAACACCATTTCCTAGCGGCCATGAACATACCGATAAAACCACCAATATCTCGTTAAAGCACTCCGTCATCAGGCCACAAGTGGCCCATCGGGACCATCCAATCGCCCTGTCATACTCAGGTGAGGTTGCGGATAAGAGTGGCGTGTGGTCAGCACACCACTCTTTCGGTTGTTATGATGGTTTTCTTTGATGGGAGCCGCTACTATTCCTCAATTGGCATCACGAGGCTGAGTGCACCCCGAAAAGTGGCAACAGCCCATGGCGGCCCAGATGGTCACCCATCCAACAGCCAGCCACGCCCAATAGTGCTTAACTTCGGTGATCAGACGGGAACCGGTGTATTTACTGCGGCAACACCGTTGCTAATACACTGCTGGCCACCGTAAATGCAACACCCTGAAGGAAGCATCCGAATCAAGTGAAATTTACACCATGGGTTTGAAGCGATGAGATATGCAACTGATTAGAATTTCAGCGCAGACGCACATCACGCGCGCCTGGGGCGCCACCTCATAGCGCCATTTAAGGCTTGGCGATTTCGACGAGTGTACGTTCGGCACGTGTGTTTACCTTGTGGTTGTTTCACAAGACGATCAGTTATGCCTCGTAGACAACAGCGAACATCTTTTGTTCAAGTATCCGAGTTCGACAGAGGAAGGATAGTGGCTTACCGAGATTGTGGATTATCATACAGAGAAATCGCTAGTCGTGTTGGACGAAACCAAACAACTGTAATGCGGGTATGTGACCGTTGGATGCAGGAGGGTACGACGGACCGACGTGGTCGATCGCATTCACCTCGGTGCACCACTGCACGTGCTGATAGGCAAATTGTGCGCATGGCAGTGACGGATCGCTCAGTGACATCCCGAACCATAGCACAGCACATTGCGTCTGTAACGCATCATCCAGTGTCTGCGCGTACCATTCGACGCCGTTTACAGCAGAGTGGTCTGTCCGCAAGACGTCCATTGCTTTGTCTACCATTGACGCAGAACCACAGACGTCTCCGTCGCCAATGGTGTGATGACAGACGGATGTGGACGGCAGAATGGAATGACGTTGTCTTTACTGACGAGGCACGCTTCTGTCTGCAGCACCACGATGGTCGGATTCGAGTGTGGAGACACCGTGGAGAGAGGATGCTGGACAGCTGCATTATGCACCGCCACACTGGTCTTGCACCGGGTATTATGGTATGGGCGGTATTGGATATTACTCTCGCACGCCTCTAGTACGCATTGCCGGTACTTTAAATAGCCGGCGCTACATATCCGAGGTGCTGGAGCCAGTTGTCCTTCCTTACCTTCAGGGCTAGGCCACAGCCATATTTCAACAGGATAATGCGCGACCACACGTGGCACGCATTGTCCAAAGGTTCTTCGTCAATAACCAGATTGAAGTGCTTCCCTGGCCGGCTCGCTCTCCGGATCTTTCGCCGATAGAAAACATGTGGTCCACGGTTGCTCAACGAGTGACCCAGATTACATCCCCAGCTGCCACACCAGATGATCTTTGGCAACGTGTGGAAGCTGCTTGGGCTGCTGTACCCCAGGAACACATCCAACGTCTCTTTGACTCAATGCCGAGACGTGTGGCAGCGGTGATCTCCAACAATGGCGGCTACTCTGGCTACTGATTCTGGCAGGAACCACATGTCACAGACGTCTGTAAACGTAATCATTTGATACTTGGTCAACATGTTGTCTACAAAATAAATTTTGTTGTGCTACCTCTTGTCTTTCTTGGTGTTGCATTTACGGTGGCCAGCAGTGTATATCGTTTAGTACATGGTCAATTTCGAAGAAACTTGGCGAAACCTGCTTTCTTAGTGCGCTTCTTGCAATGACCCCGTTATATTTACTGCACAAGCTTTCTTTAGGGTCTCCAAAATGACTGTACAATGGACTGTGATGTCACTGCTAGAATCTCAGCATGGACGGCTGACAGAGTGGTCAGTTGTGTGTAAGCAGATGGCAGCTATGAGGAAGCTTCATTTCCTTCCCCACGTACACTACATTTTTACACGCACAGTAGTAACTATACTCACTGATGGCTCGTGGGATACAGAGAGGATGTTGATTGTGATTACTTTGATTTGCCAAAGTACTGATGAACTTGTGTGTAGCGTTAATCTTTCTGTGTACAAACATACAAACATGTATGAGCACAGGCATGTCTGTGTTTGTGAGTGTGTGTATCTATCCCTCTGTCTGTGTGTGTGTGTGTGTGTGTGTGTGTGTGTGTGTGTGTGTGTGTGTGTGTGTACGTGCGTACGTGCGTGCCTGTTTTTCAAAATTTCATTTCTGTGCCTGTACTTACTTTTTATTGCAACACGTATTTTCTTAAAAATGGTTCAAATGGCTCTGAGCACTATGGGACTTAACATCTATGGTCATCAGTCCCCTAGAACTTAGAACTACTTAAACCTAACTAACCTAAGGACAGCACACAACACCCAGCCATCACGAGGCAGAGAAAATCCCTGACCCCGCCGGGAATCGAACCCGGGAACCCGGGCGTGGGAAGCGAGAACGCTACCGCACGACCACGAGATGCGGGCACGTATTTTCTTACAGGAAGTTTCTCCAGGTTTAGTGCTAACCGAGGGAATAACAAACGTAGCGGCTGCTGCTCCAAAGAGAAACGATTTCTTCTCCAAATTGAACAATATACCTTCCTTGGAATCAGAAGACGTAGCAGGAGCTGTCCTTTATATGTTGTCCCAGCATCCTCGCGTTCAGGTGTGTAACAGGCGCTACAGAATCGACAGAGAGGAATTTTGGATTCATTCCATGTAGACTGCTATGAAAACATGGATGAAGTCTCGAATTATTTTAGAGTAAAATTATCAATCTCTGTAATAAGATGTTTTAACGGTGACAGCCTAGTGTGAAGTGATCTAATACCTAAGATCGAGCACTTCCTTTTTCTTCGCTTAATAATTCAAAATGCCTCTGAGCGCTATGCGACTTAGACTTCTGAGGTCATCAGTCGCCTAATTAAACCTAACTAACCCAAGGACATCACACACATCCATGCCCGAGGCAGGATTCCAACCTGCGACCGTAGCAGTCGCGCGGTTCCAGACTGAAGCGCCTAGAACCGCATGGCCACAACGACCGGCGCTTTATGTGACCAGCTTCAAAGCTTTATGTGGGATTACAATGAAATGAATGCCCACAGCTCCATACAGGCGTTGATATAAGTCAACTGAGACAGTTGACTCATATCAACGCCTGTATGGAGCTAGGGGTATTCATTTCATTATAATTTCATTCTAACGAGCTGCATTGGTCACCGATGGTATCTGTTCTTTTGGAGATGTCCGAAAGAACAAATACGATCATCATATGTCTTTATGTGGGAGTTGTGTGTAGCGGCTCTAGCTCGCGTAATTTTATCACTGTGCTTTGGCCTCCGCTATGTAATTAATTGGACTAACAGCAAGTTCCAGAAAACCAAACACATCAACACTCGGCAACTCTACAATAGCCACCACACCCTGCCTGGATGTAGTATCATTTGGTACGACTTAGGAGACAGAACTCATCAAAGCAGTAGGTCGAACATGAGATATTTTAACTGCGGGAATTGTGGGTTTATTCTGTCGGTATGAGGATTCCCGTTTCCTCCCTCGTACAACACACTCGAGTATAAACCAAGCAATATAACCATTGTTGCACTCGCTGTAGGTAGTGAGCTAGCAAACAATTAAATTATCCAACGCAGATGACTCACATGTTTCAAACCACACACTGTACAATAGATGACTATTTACAAGGTTGAACTAAATAAGCCCTCGGTGACAAATTGTAGGCTTTTTCATCAGGTTTCAACACTTCTAAGAGTGTATTCATCAGAATTTAAATATGTAAAGTGGCCTATAACATAATTACAAATTTATGGAAAAAAAAATATTTTCATATAAAAGTGCAAGTACTGACTAACAGTACTTACATTTCATATATATAAAATGAATAACAAGCCAGAAGGGCTTTAGCCACAAATATTTTTAAAAAGAATACATGAAAGGCGAGGCACTGTGGGCTGCTCTTACCTATAATGCCACATGTAGCAACAGACTGAGGAGACCGCGTTAGCAAGTGCGGGCAGGTGAACATTGCACCGAGAGTGCCATCTACTAGCCGCAAGTACAACTTGCCTACTTAACATTCAGATATAGACAGACTAATATAATGATGAACATTATTCAGTACGTGATGTAAAAGGCAATATTTTGTTTAACAGCGGCAGATAAAGTAACAATAAAGTAACATTTTGTCTACACCAGAGCTTAAAATTACAGTTTAAAGTGTGAAATCATTATAGCAAATACAATAAGGGCTGAATGATACAGCCTGTAGAAAAGGACACTACTGGCCATTAAAATTGCTACACGACGAAGATGACGTGCTACATACGCGACATTTAACCGACAGGAAGAAGATGCTGTAATATGCACCTGATCAGCTTTTCAGAGCATTCACACAAGGTTGGCGCCGGTGGCGACGCATACAACGTGCTGACATGAGGAAAGTTTCCAACCGATTCTCATACACAAACAGCAGTTGACCGGCGTTGCCTGGTGAAACGGTGTTGTGATGCCTCGTGTAAGGAGGAGAAATGCGAACCATCACCCTTCCGACTTTGATAAAGGTCGGATTGTAGCCTATCGCGATTGCGGTTTATCGTATCGCGACATTGCTACTCGCGTTGGTCGAGATCCAATGACTGTCAGCAGAATATGGAATCGGTAGGTTCAGGAGGGTAATACGGAACGCCGTGCTGGATCCCAACGGCCTCGTATAGCTAGCAGTCGACATGACAGGCATCTTATCCGCACGGCTGTAACGGATGGTGCAGCCGCGTCTCGATCCCTGAGTCAACAGATGGGGACGTTTGAATGACAACAACCATCAGCACGAACAGTTCGACGTTTGCAGCAGCATGGACTATCAGCTCGGAGACCGTGGCTGCGGTTACCCTTGACGCTGCATCGCAGACAGGAGCGCCTGCGATTGTGTACTCAACGACGAACGTCATTTTTTCGGATGAATCCAGGTTCTGTTTACAGCATCATGATGGTCGCATTCGTGTTTGGCGACATTCCGGTGAACGCACATTGGAAGCATGTATTCGTCATCGCCATACTGGCGTATCACCCGGCGTGATGGTATGGGGTGCCATTGGTTACACGTCTCGGTCGCCTCTTGTTCGCACTGACGGCACTTTGAACAGTGAACGTTACATTTCAGATGTGTTACGACCCGTGGCTCTACCCTTCACTCGATCCCTGCGAACCCCTACATTTCAGCAGAATAATGCAGGACCGCATGTTGCAGGTCCTGTACGAGCCTTTCTGGATACAGAAAATGTTCGACTGCTGCTCTGGCCAGCTGATTTTCCAGATCTCTCAATACGCCAGTCACTACTGTTGATGAACTGTGGTATCGTGTCGAAGCTGCATGGGCAGCTGTACCTGTACACGCCATCCAAGCTCTGTGTGACTCAAAGCCCAGGCGTATGAAGGCCGTTATTACGGCCAGAGGTGGTTGTTCTGGGTACTGATTTCTCAGGATCTGTGCACCCAAATTGCGTGAAAATGTAATCACATGTCAGTTCTAGTATAATATATTTGTCCAATGAATACCCGTTTATCATCTGCATTTCTTCTTGGTGTAGCAATTTTAATGGCCAGTAGTGTATATAAAATACATCCAATAAACTATTTAATAAATGAAAAATTGGGAGTTGACTTAGATGGAAAAAACATTTCGTTAAGTGCACGAGGAACCCCGGAATTAAATGTCAAGTAACGGCTTTACACCGTTGAAGAAATTTTTATTACATAACTTCAATTGTTCATTGAGAATGAGGCTATCATTTCGAGAAGTTTAAAAATTTCTAATTCTTCTAGAATATCTAATCTACTCCCTTTCCGTGTGCAAAATGTTGACATCGTGAATAGTTTTAGACGCGTGACCTGTAATCAGAAGGTGATCGACAAAAGACGACTTTTCGGTGCTAGTGCCATTTTTTCTTAAAAGATGTTTTTCGTATCTGACTGTAAAGGCACGTGCTGTTTGTCCTATGTAGTAAGAAGAGCAGGTGCCGCAGAAAATCTTACAGACGCCAGAACTTTCTACAGCGGAACGAATCGATTCTAAATCATGAATGAAGTTTTATGTCAAATTACTGTCGGTAGAAAAGGCAACGTTTCAGTTGTATTTATTACGAAGAAGGCGTTGGATGGAGATGGGCCTCAAGAAAGGAATAGAAAAGTATTTTTTTTGGATTCAATTCAATGATAGAGGTGCCGAGCGTAGTAACTCATTTAACAGTTTTCGTTTTAAGGATGTCATCTACTATACCGGGTTCGTACTCGTTGTTAAATGCTATAGTTTTGAGTAAATTGAGTTCATCATTGAATTTTTCTTTTGAAAGTGAAATAGAAGGAGGTCGGTGAATAGCAGAGTAAAAGAAAGCGTTTTTATGAGATTGTGGATGCATAGAAGACACAAGTACGATCTAATAAGTGCATGTTTCTTTACGAAAAATATTGAATGGGATTTTATTTTCTTCTACTGGAAGCGTCAAGTCAAGAAAGTTTATTTGGCAGACCTCGTTTTCGGTTTCGATGGTGAAAGATATTTTCTCATGAAATTCATTGAAGAGATTGAAAATACGATCAAATCCATCATCAGGTTCCTTGTAAATGACTAAAATATCATCAACGTTTGTGAAATAGGAGAGAACGTCTTGTACTGTAGCTGAAAAACAGTTGGAAAACTTTTCTTCTAGAGAGTTGATGAAAATATCGGCAAGAATACTAGCTAAGTGATTTCCCATAGCGAGATCGTCGCGTTGCTGGTACAATTGTTCATCAAATTAAAAGTAGTTGTATTTGACTAGGACTGTAATGAGATTCATGAAGTCAGTGATTTGTTCATCTGAAAGATCTTTTTGGAAATGATGATAATTTTTTTCTACAATTGTAAGCGTTTCTTGCATAGGGACGTTAGATTAAAATTTTTGGTGTCTAATGAAAATAACTTGGTGTCTGAATTGCATTACAAATCTTTTATTTTATGGACTAAGGTGTGACTATTGGGGATGGAATAATTGTTCTCGGAAAATAATAATTTTTTTCAGAGTTTCATGCAGAAATTTGGCCAAATCATGATACGCGCTATTCATACTATTAGATATCGGACGTAACTGCTGCTTAGGTTTGTGAATTAGAAATTGAGACCGAAGTTCTGGGGGCTGATGCTACCTGTAGCTCGACATATGCGAGCAGCCCGTAGGGGCTCGCTTTCCACGCATTTTACTTTAAAACTGTGACTGAAGCTTTTTCGCTTAATATTTATTTTGTGCGTGACGGGGAAGTACTGTTTCTTTTTTTACTGTTAAGCAATTTCAAACTGTATTTCTTTGGTTTTACTTAAGTTGCAAGTTAGCAGGTCTGCTGGTATCATATAAAACTTTGCCTGTGAGTTCATGTACTAAATACTGTTCATTTTTACATTCAGCTGTCTATACTTAAGTAGCCTACTTATATTTACTGCTACTAGCTGGCACTCTTGGTGTAACGTTCACCTGCCCGCACTTGCCAACGCGGGCGCTGCAATCTGTTGCTATCTGTGACTTTATGGGTATGAGCAGCCCACAGTGGATCGCCTTTCATGTATTATTTTTTTAAAAAATTTGTGGCTAAAGCCCTTCTGGCTAGTTATTTATTTTATACTTCACATGTAAGTACTGACTCTTTCTTTTACTGTTAGTCAGTACTTACACTTTTATATAAAAATTTTCTTTTCCCATAAATTTGCAATTATGTTATAGGCCTCTTTGAATATTTAAATTCTGGTGGCACTCTTAGAAGTGTTGAAACCTGGTAAAAAAGACTAAAAATTGTGACTGTGGGTTTATTTAGTTCAACTGTCATTTATAAACGTTCACTGAAACAAGCAGCCATTGTTAAAACTGTTTATAAGCATCTGCTTCCGTAGTTGGCCTTTCACGGAGAAAGTGGGCCTGAAAAACTCTGAACGTTCCCTAGCTCTTGCACAACGTAAAGTTGTTCAGGCCAATTCCGGGCCTAGTTCTGTTTTAGTGAACGGTGATTTGCACAGTTTTCATGCGCGTGGATCTTTAGAACGCAGAGCAGAGCAAACATCTACAAACGCACTCTGCAAGCCACTGTATGGTGCATGGCGGAGGGAAAAAGGACTATCTATATGCCTCTGTAAGAGCAGGCGCCTATTACGTGCTTTTTAAATTCCAGCAAAGTCTGGCATTTTACTTGCTTAACTCAAAAACCTAAACATTACTTCAATTCCACTCGTACATGATATCACTCTGGCAATGAGTAATGATTGGAACAAAATGGCCACAATGGAGGAATATAGTATCAGGAGTACCTCAAGAATCAGTTTTAGGCCCACTGCTATTCTCATTATACCCTAATGACGCCTCAACTGTTCTCTTCCAATGTAGATGATCTCCAGCTATAGCTAGTGCAAATCTAACAAACTTTTACATAGCCATGCAGCATGTAAATGCTGATTTACTTGCCTTGTCAGATTGGGTGCAGAAATTAGGTTTGAAACTAACCCATCTAAAATACAGGAATCTTAGTCGCTCATGAAAGACTCATTTCCCCTCAGTACAGAGAATCTCTTTCACAGTTATTCATAAACGGCACAGAAATAACCTTTTCTTCTTTTGCAAAGAACTTGGGAATAATTCTGGACCATTATGTAGACTGGACTGAACACACAATTGCAGTCTGTAAGGTGCCAGCGTCTTACTACTTACTACAAAATGCTTGAAAGGGATTCTTTTCGAGCTTAAAAATAAGCTTGTGGAGTCATTTATACTCCACTATAGTGATGCTATTATCCAAGGATGGTGGTGGTGGTTAGTGTTTAACGTCCCGTCGACAACGAGGTCATTAGAGACGGAGCGCAAGCTCGAGTTAGGGAAGGATTGGGAAGGAAATCGGCCGTGCCCTTTCAAAGGAACCATCCCGGCATTTGCATGAAACGATTTAGGGAAATCACGGAAAACCTAAATCAGGAGGGCTGGAGACGGGATTGAACCGTCGTCCTCCCGAATGTATTATCCAAGGACTTTCATACGCAAGCTTACGCAGGTTCGAGCTAGCGATGAATGCTTGTGCTCAATTCATTTGTGACATTCACTTTTTCGGTCGTACAAACAGTTGTCACGGCTACATACCAATGAGTATAAAGACTATCATACCCTATGCTTGTTCCATCGTCTTCTCTATCACTGCACTCTCGCAAATTTCCTCTACCCAACAACTCCCTCCCCTCCCCCTCTTGTCAGCAGAGTTCTCTATTTGTATTTTATTGTTCCCTGCCGTCTACTGTCACTGTCATTCAAATCTTCTCCTCCATCTACATTGTTTTCTCTCGTGATGTGTCTAATCATAGACTCAAATGTACTAAAATAACTTATATAATTCCTTATTTCATTCACTATTATCGTTATCATTATTATTTTTGTTGTTATTATTGTTAGTGTCAACTACTGCTATTATTACTATTATCATTGTTAATATTATTATATCTATTATTACTGTGAACTTCTTAGTGAAGTCTTTGGTATGTGTCGTTCTGGACAGATGTAAGAGAGGGCCTTAAAGCCCTTATGTGGTCAGGCTAACAAGCAACAAAGAAATAAATAAATTTTGTTGTGGACTGGCAAGACAGCCAATCCACAACGACGGGTAGCCGTAAGGCACGCGTTTAAGCTCACGCAGTATGGCGTGAGGTCTGGAACAGGTAAAGTAATTGAGACTAGCAAATAAAGTACGAAGCTGCTGAAATACTTAACTTTAATCCATAAGTGGTGAACATAGCACTTGACGGTACATGCATCACAAGATAAATAGCAAATGATAATGGCGCCTTGCTAGGTCGTAGCAAATGACGTAGCTGAAGGCTATGCTATCTATCGTCTCGGCAAATGAGAGCGTAATTTGTCAGTGAACCATCGCTAGCAAAGTCGGCTGTACAACTGGGGCGAGTGCTAGGAAGTCTCTCTACACCTGCCGTGTGGCGGCGCTCGGTCTACAATCACGGACAGTGGCGACACGCTGGTCCGACGTATACCAACGGACCGCGGCCGATTTAAAGGCTACCACCTAGAAAGTGTGGTGTCTGGCGGTGACACCACAAATTTCTCTTATCTTTGTGGTCCTTTCGCGAAATGTACGAGGGTTGCCCAGTAAATAATGCCCCATATTTTTTTTCTCCGAAATAAAAAAATATTAGAAATGTGAAACTTTAGGTGCGAGTTATTTGAAGTTTCCCGCGTGTGTACGCAAAGTTTCAATTTCCTCCGACAGAGAGCGGTGGTGTAGGAATGTTCTAAAATGGCGTCTGCAAGTGACATCCGTCAGAAACAACGTGCAGTGATTGAATTTCTCGTAGCAGAGGAAGAAACCGTGGGCAATATCCATAAACGCTTGTGCAACGTCTACGGAACATCTGCAGTCGATAGGAGTACTGTTGGTCGCTGGGCACAGAGGGTGAAAGCATCAGAGGGCGGTGCTGCGGAGCTCCGAGATTTGCCGCGGTCGGGAAGGCCTCCCACGGCTGTCACGCCTGACATGTTGCAGCGGGCTGATGTTCTCATTCGACGGGATCGACGCATTACGACTCGACAATTGGCACTGGAGTAGTCAGTAAGCAAAGGAAGTGTGGATGTGATTATCAATCAGCTTGGATACTCAAAAGTGTGTGCAAGATGGGTTCCTCGGTGTCTTACTGTCGATCACAAATCCCAAAGAAAAGACATTTCTTTCGATTTGTTGCGACGCTTTCACGTTGACGGGGAGGCCTTTTTGTCACGGATTGTGACAGGTGATGAAACTTGGGTGCATCATTTTGAGCCCGAAACAAAAAGACAATCGATGGAATGGAGTCATGCTTATTCTCCACAGAAGAAAAAATTCAAAACAGGTCCTTCAGCCGGAAAAGTCATGATGACTGTGTTTTGGGATTGCGAGGGCGTAATTCTCATTGATGTGATGCCAAAAGGCAGTACCATTAATTCAGAGGCTTATGTCAAAACATTAGACAAACTTAAGCAGCGCTTTCGGCGCCTTGGGCGTCATGTTAACCCACAGGATGTTTTGATTCAGCATAATAACGCTCGTCCTCACACAAGTTTGAGGACTTGTGAACACATCGCGAAACTGGGTTGGATAGTGTTACCCCATCCACCCTACAGCCCCGATTTGGCTCCTTCAGACTTTCACTTGGCCCGCATCTCGTGGTCGTGCGGTAGCGTTCTCGCTTCCCACGCCCGGGTTCCCGGGTTCGATTCCCGGCGGGGTCAGGGATTTTCTCTGCCTCGTGATGGCTGGGTGTTGTGTGCTGTCCTTAGGTTAGTTAGGTTTAAGTAGTTCTAAGGTCTAGGGGACTTATGACCACAGCAGTTGAGTCCCATAGTGCTCAGAGCCATTTGAACCATTTTTTTAGACTTTCACTTGTTTGGGCCAATGAAGAATTTCATTCGTGGAAGACGTTTTGCCGATGACGAAGAAGTGATTCACGAAGTGACAACCTGGCTCCGTAGGCAGAGTAAAGATTTTTACCGGCAGGGAATACACGCTCTTGTGTCTCGCTGGAAAAAGGCCGTCGAACTTGAAGGAGATTATGTGGAAAAATAAAGCAGGTAGACAAAACATCAGTCTTTCACATATGTAAATTTGATTGTTGTGGAATAAATACTTCTGGAGAAAAAAAAATGGGGCATTATTTACTGGGCAACCCTCGTACGTTGGCAGCAGTAGAATCGTTCTGCATTCAGCTTCAAATGCCGGTTCTCTGAATTTTGTCGATAGTGTTTCGCGAAAAGAACTTAGCCTTCTTTCCAGGGATTCCTATTTGTGTTCGCGAGAATTCTTCGGAATGCTCGCGTGTTGATCGAATCTAGCGGCTCGTCTCTGAAGTGCTTCGATGTCTTCCTTTAATCCGACCGAGTGATAAGCCAAAGCACTCCAGTAGTACAAAAGAATTGGTCGAATTGGTCGAATTAGTGTTCTACACGTGGTGTCCTTGACAGATGAATCACACTTTTCTAAACCGCCCCCCCCCCCCCCCCCCAACAAACCAAAGCAGACCATTCGCTTTCCCTACTACCAATCGTATGTGCTCGTTCCATTTTCAAATAACTTTCAAACGTTACATATATATATATAATCGACGTGACTGAAAAGCAGCACGCTACCGATGTTTTCGAACATCACGAAGTTGTTGTCCCTACTCATCTGCATTGATTTCCATTTTTCTAAATTTAGAGCAAGCTGCCATTCATCACACGACCTAGAAATTATGGCTAAGTGATCTTGTGTTCGTCTACATTCACCCAATGACCACAGCTTCCCGTACACCATAGCGTCGTCAGAAAACAGCCACATATTGCTGGTCAAGGTGTCGGTTAGTTCATTTACGTGAACATGGTGATTATTTTCTCCATGTACAAACTCTAGGGATTGATCGATGAGAGGTTACGGAACGAAAAAGGTCTAATGAACTTACGTGTGGAAGTGCATGTAGACCATGCTAGGGACCATTTACTCATAGTTTGTTACAGAAACTGCAATCTAAAACACGCTGTACCATGCAGCAGTACCAATGGTTTCCTCCTAGAGGGCGGTATTGTTCCTCATACGTCGTGCCCTAGCGCCTTCTCCTCCCATAATAATCGGTTATGTTGTGTCAGATTCACTTCTCTTGCTGACTCACCTTGTAGTGGATGTGATTCAGCGTTGTACGCAATGGTTCCGTATTCGAATAGAGAGCTTGCCGACATGGTGTTTACTTACCGAAAGGCAAATGGGAACGGGCGGCGGACAGAAAGGTTATATCAGGAGACCTATCCCATCCGACAACAACAACAGCATTCAATATTTGCAACAGTTTTTCGCCGTTTTTTCTGAGAGAGCGTTGTTTCAGGAAGCAGGAAATCATCAAGGACGTACCCGAAATGTTTAGACTCCAGAAATGGAGGAAAATGTGATTAACACTGTGGGCGGCGACCGCGTGTCAGTACCAGGCAACGGGTGCGCCAGGCAACTGATGCTACCCTCCTCATTTACAGCGTGTGCAGGGCTTACTAGCGACAGACTTTCCAGATCGGGACCAGTTTTGTCACTGGTTTCTTCATCAAGCGACCACGATTCCGGGATTTGTGTCATTCATCCTATTCACAGATGAGGCCAGCTTTACGCAGAGTGGTATCTTCGAATTTCATAACAACCATATGTGGGATAATATTCAGAAGCCCCCAGGGTATGGTGACAGCAAATTATCGGCATCGGTGCAGCCAGAATGTGCAGGTCGGAATAATTGGCGACCGTATTTTGGGACGTCTCCTTTCCACGTCGTCTAATTGGCCGGAACTATCGGCGTTTCGTGCGAATGACTTTGCCTCCCCTGTTGGACGAAGTGTCATTAACGATTCGAAGGGTTATGTGGCTGCTGCATGATGGTGCTCCCTCCCGCTTCGCCGTTAACGTCCGGATGTATCTAAATCGTGTCTTCCCTGGTTGATGGATCGGACGAGGGGGATTCAGTTGCATGGCCTGCTCGTTCACCGGACCTCAGCCCGTGTGATAACTGCTTATGGGGCCATCTTGAAAAGTATCGTGTATGCAGAGCCCATTCCAAATGGATCAGCGTATCCATGGTGCCTTTAACACTGTTCGGACGCAGCATGGCCGATGTGAACGTGTGAGAGAGAACAAGCTGCGGCGCGTACACGCATGCATTGTGGAATATGGAAACTACTTTCAACATATACTGCAACTGTATAAATGAAATGATCCCATGGCGTTGTTGGCCGGGAGGCCCCATGCCCGGGGGAGTTCGGCCGCCGTATTGCAAATCCTTTTTAGTTGATGCCACTTCGGCGACTTGCGAGTCAATGATGATGAAAGACACACAGCAGCCAGTCAAACTCGAGGCAGAAAAAAATCCCTGATCCCGCTGGGAATCGAACTCGGGACCCGTGCACGGGAAGCGAGAGCGCTACCGCAAGACCACGACCTACGGATTACTTCACCTGCGACTGCATGGTACAGCGCGTATTAGACCGGAGTCTCTGTAACAATGTACGATTGACTAAATGGTCTATAGCATTGAAACCATGCACGTCCTGACATACAGTTCATTAGACATTTTTTGTTCCGTACCCTCTCATCGACCAGTGCTTTGGCAACGAAACGCAGTGTGACTGTTTGCGACCAACCTGTACCGTTTGCGAACTTGCTGCCTCCCGTGTAGCAGTGATGTGTCTTTCTCCTGCAGTGCAGTTAGTAAATTATTTGAGCACTCGTAACCCTCTTTCCTTCAGTAGACCGTTGGCCTCTTTTTCCGACGCACCTTCGCCACACTACCTCGCCTGCTTGCACCAAACTGTATTCGTGCCTTTCATTTGACCTGATAGGCTCCCCTCTCATTGGCAGACAGAGGAGATTGGTAAAAGCAATTAATGTGGGAGCCACGCCAATCAAAACTAACACAAATATTTTGCCAAAAAAAAAAAGTGGGTAAATTATTCTCCCGCTCAATTTCTTAGTGGGAACTGTTCTGGACGGCATTACCAAGAGAAGAACGGGTGTGGGTAATGTTCTGCGAACCTAATACTGGTATTTTAGAGGTCTGAATATTGCTGGAAAACTGCAAAAACTGAAGTGTGATTGAGAAAATGGGATTAAATTCAGTAGAAATTTAAAACATCAATGGAAGACAGAGAATTCAGGTCAGGTATTTATGTGATAGCAACAACAGCATCAATAAATGAACAGGAAGTTAGGTAACGGAGCAAGATACTTCAAGAAACCGAGTGACGACATTATTACTCGTCTCCAGATTGAAAGGAAGTTGATGCACAGTCGCACTGTTCAAGTATGCATGATCACAATACAAGCTAACGATACGGGGGAAAGCTTTAGTAAATGAAGAAACTGATTGAACACGTGAAGCAGAATGAAAATTTGATAATGCTGGGAGGTAGAAATTGTATAATAGTTAAGGCGTAGGAAGGGTTCTAACTAGAGTAACTGGACCCCAGCGCAAATACTTTCATCGTCTTGTTTCTGAGTCAGAACTGCCAACCCAGGAATGCGATCCTCTCTCAACGATCAGCAGCTATGGTGTAAATAAGACATGTTCTGGAAATAAGCACTTGTGGTCTGTACATAATATACAAGTGCATTAAAATTTTGTATTGTGATTGTATTTGTGTATTTATACGCTATCAAAAAGTAAGGCTTTCGTTTACGTTAGGCTCATTTTCGGATCTAGGGAATGAAAAATCAGAGGATTCTGCTTGGCGTGCAATATGTCAGAAAATATAACAAACATATTTAAAATACTTGAGTGTAATACTCATTTCACTGATCTTTAGTCAGGAAGCTGTCAAGATACGCACCGTAGGTTAAAATTGAAGCTTATAATATTTACAGAATTAATAAAACGTCAGAAGGAAAGATAAATATGCACTTTTAATATATTGGTCATTCACAAAACTACCAAACTAGTCGACTACAGGAACCAAATAATGTAAAAATTAACTAAATCTAATGGGAATGTTTACCTAAATTGGTCTAACAGTTTCTGTTAGGTAATTCTTCTGTGGGGTGGAAGGAGATGGCCACCAAAAAAACCTTTCCGAACTGTGATCAAAAATTGGTTTGTCTCAAACTAAGCTGTTAATAGGGGTTGGCAACATCTAAAAGTGTGTGTTCCTGAATACTGGACCCCTTTTGGGATCAAAATAAGTTGCGTCAAGTCTGTATGTCGATTGTTTTTATTCCTAGTACTGTTACTGTGTGCTGAGCTGTTGGTTGGAAAAATGAACATATTACCTACGGCAAACGTCGTTAAGGAATAAATATACTCGGAAGCATTAGTGACTATATCCAGTTCTTTGAATAGATACTGTTCTTAAACTTACACCAAGAGTATTATTACACAGTTTTGTTCTCTAAAGACTATCTCTTTGTTTGTGGAATTACTCCAAAATATGATACTGTATGACACAACACAGTAAATACAAGCGAAGTGTTTCAGTTTTTAAATATTTAGATCTCGATTGTCACCGGTTCCAAGAAAATGTGGTGCAGCTATGGAGTTGAAATTTATTGCCACTAAATCTCGCTTGAACCTCCCTTAAAATCGTGTTCAGATGTTTGTCATCTCCCTTAAAACCATGATCAAATGTTGGTCCCCCTGCCTGGGGGTGACTAAGTTCTTATGCGCTGTGCTTAAATATTTCGAGGTAGTCTTAGGGAATGAAGACAGCCCACTCTCGCATACCACATTCTTTCGGTTCAGGGGGTTTTAGAGGCTTCTTCAGCTTTCAAAATGCTCTCCGTGCATATCTATCTGTTCCATCGCTCCCAGAAGATAGTATCACCGCCACACGGAAAACTGGAGAAAGAGGAAGAACTTAATGTGTTACAGCATAACGGAATTCGTACAAGTGTCTGCATCTGCAAATCGTAGACTACCATTGTGAAAAATCTCATTTCTGTGTCTGTCTTTTGTGAGACCTTCAATGTCTGAAATTGTCTCGTGCCTTAAGACAGCCGAACCGCTCTTCCTTAGAGCGTTGTTAGGCGTTAGTCGCAATTAGAGTAATATCTTTGTGAATATGGAGGTGCATCGGACGGAAAACTATTACCAAATATCGTGGTGTATGTTGGAAACCATCTGTTGACCATGATGACATGGTAGCCGACTACTTAGCCACTGTAATACTCGGCGGTACCAGACAAATTTTTGTCTCTTCTGTTTGATTGTAATAGTCTTCGAAAACTCTGTTGTCCATACTGTATGCAACAACATTTCTGCTTGTGGCTATGCATGGTTCGTACAATGATTCGTCTGTAAGGTAAGTAATTTTCTATGGACGAAGGGCTACTAAGAGCATGGGGTTGTGAATACACCCGATTACGAGAAAACACGTGGAGAGAAAAATGGCTTCTTGAGTGGATTTTACTGACACAGAGAAAAACTAAAAAAAACTATGACTGTCATGCAATGTTTCCTTACAAAATGCGAACATAACACAGAGGTTATGAGACTGGCAGTGAGGCGACGCCTCATGTCAGAAGGACAATCTATTCTGTAAACGAATAGAAAGGTGTAATTATTAATCATTTGCAAGCTCTTAATGTTGTGTCTAGACCATACAGCCTAGACACAATGCTGTAGCCGATAGGGCACGCAATGCTAACGCAGACGGGCGTGAAGTCTGGAACATGAGACTTATAAATGAATAAGAAGAAAAGTACGTAGATGCTTGTTACTTAACTTTTAATTAGTCCTTGGAATACATCTCTCTTGAATATTAGTAAGCTATAGGCACTGATACAAATGGCGCCTTGCTAGTTAACTTAGCAGAGGGCTATTCTACTGTCTATCTCTCGGCAAATGAGAGCAAGGCTTAGCACGTCCAATCGCTAGCTATGTTGTCCGTACAACTGGGGCTGAGGTCTCCTCAGTCTCTCGAGACCTGCCTTGTGGTGGCGCTAGGTTTGCGATCCCACAGTGGCGACACGCGGGTCCGACATGTACTACAGGACCGCGGCCGATTTAAGTTACCACCTAGTAAGTGTGGTGTCTAGCGGTGACACCACACTTAACACCATTCTCAATTCCTGTTGCAGGTGCACGATATAATTGTATTACCAACTGGCACTCCGTTCTAAGATAAAGCAAGGTCCTGCTGCCATCTGCTAACGTTTGTGTAGATGTGCTAGGGTGAGAATTATAATGCTGTGTTACTGTTGTAGTAGCGGAAATGCTTTAAAGAATAAACAGCCTTTTGTTAAATAATGTGCGTCATTTTTTTGTACACAACCAAACTTTCAGTTAAGCATTCAAAATAATACTACATTTCTGGTTCATCGTTTATGGTATGGATTTTGAATGTTGTAACAGGTAACGTACAAAATTTAGTCTTCTTCCAAGGAAAAATTTCGCAGGTAATCGATGAATTTATTTCAACCGTCGAATACAATCTACTGGACTTTCTTCCTTTCTGAGGTAAGGCTGATTATATGGCTGACAGCTTGTTCACCAACAACCCTGAAAACGTTAATTATTGGATGATTTGTAAGACGACAATTCAGATTTTTAAACAGCTGGTTCTAGTTTCCGATGATTAGCTGGGTTCACGTCAGTGTCGGCAGGGTAACAATTCACAGATAATATTTGGCATAACGTGCCAAAACGTGGCTACTATCTGAGATGGAACGTCTCCTGCAAATGCAGATAAAATGCACAAATTACTGACACATACACATATATTGAACACGCTCTGGGGTCAGCATATTTTTGTGTTACATTTCCTGTTGTTATTGTACTTAGCACAAAGACTGTTTTCTGCACGTTAGCTTAACCTGTGGGAGCCTGCTCATCTCTGTGTGACTACTGCAGCCTGCATTCATTTCAACTGACATATGGTACTCAAGCCTTTGTCTCCTTTTTTGTATTATTCTCAAACCGCACCAGTACCAAACTGACAATTCTTTGATGCCTCGGAATGTCTCCGAACTGATCCCTTCTTTCAGTCAATATGTTCCGCAAATTTGTTTTCTGCGCATTTCGATCAGTACTTCTTCATTAGTCAGTGGATTCACCCATCCTACCTTCAACATTCTTCTGTATCACAATTTAAAAGCTTCTACATTCTACAGATAAAAAAGAAATGCACAACGAAAGAATTATCCGAATGGGAAGAAATCAGTAGATGTAATGTACATACAAACAAATGATTACAATTTCAGAAAAATTGAAAGATTTATTCAAGAGAAGTCAATAACGGGTTGATCCACAACTGGCCCTTATGCAACCAGATACTCTGCTTAGCATTGATTGACAAAGTTTTTAGATATTCTCCTGATGGATATAGTTCCATACTCTGTCCAACTGGCACGTTAAACCATCAAAATTCAGAGCTGGTTGGAGTGCTCTGCCCATATTGCTCCCAACGTCCTCAACTGGGGAGTTATCTGGCCACCTTGATGGCCAAGTAAGGTTTGGAAAGCACGATGACAAGCAGTAGAAACTCACGCCGTGCGGGCGGGCATTATCTTGCTGAAATGTAAGCCCAGGATGGCTTACAATGAAGGGCAGCAAACCGGGCATAGAATATCGTCGCCACTCCCGCACCACCAGACACCTCACGTATATATATATATCGTAACTGCTTATGGTTGGGGAATCACTGTTCACTGTGGGCAGAAGAAAGAGAGTGATGAGGGGGGGGGGGGGGGGGAGAGAGACAGAGAGATCAGGTAATCCACAGTTGGCCTTCCTTAACTCAGGGAAATCATGCACTTTGCTGATAGATCGAGTGGAGTGAGATGGAGAATACTTCTTCTCTTTGGTACAACTGAAGCGGCTAACTGCCGTAACACTAGGCTCACCACCAGCTGCCGCAAGGCCAACAGACTGATCCTGTTAGAGATCCCACCAACAGAAGAGAATGAAGTGTATTAACTGCTATAATAACTTTTATTACAGATCTGATTGCCAAGAACATTTCCCGAATTCAATGTTTATAATAATCATTGCATCACAAATGAACACTCTTCCATCAGTGTAATATTTCTTAGTTTTTATCTAAAACTCATTCTACACTTATGAAATCAGCGGTTGCCTATGAGTTCCACGTGGCAGTGTTCCATCAGTGTAATATTCCTTAGCTTTTTATACTCATTCACCACGTATAGAATTAGTGGTTTCCTATGATTTCCGCGTGGCAGTGGAGCAAAATGGTTCAAATGGCTCTGAGCACTATGGGACTTAACATCTATGGTCATCAGTCCCCTAGAACTTAGGTTAGTTAGGTTTAAGTAGTTCTAAGGACATCACACAACACCCAGTCATCACGAGGCAGAGAAAATCCCTGACCCCGCCGGGAATCGAGCCCGGGCGTGGGAAGCGAGAACGCTACCGCAGTGGAGCAACTCATCTTGGTATCCCTAGCGCCCTACGAGCGGTTGGCGGTAGACAATCCATCAGTCATCACGAGGCAGAGAAAATCCCTGACCCCGCCGGGAATCGAACCCGGGCGTGGGAACCGAGAACGCTACCGCAGTGGAGCAATTCATCTTGGTATCCCTAGCGCCCTACGAGCGGTTGGCGGTAGACAATCCATCAGCTGATCGCTACGAATCTCCTATAATTGTTGGTTCAAAGTTAATATATACCACGAGGCGGCGCAATTCACCTGCGCGATCGAAACATTTATTCCCTGACTTAGCGATGCTCCATGGCGAGAGAAAAAAAAGTAAGAAAATCGGTATGTGACCGGACTTTGTAGCGAGACAGGATAACTACAGGACATATATGAAGTGTGTGCAATGAAACAGTCATTGTTAGTCATCATATTGTATAATTTGTGTTTTTGAGATTCGCGAGCGATAAGTAAAGTTAATGTGGAGTTTAGTAACAGCCATAATACAGTCTGATGCATTTCAAAGATAATTTCAAGTATTTATTTTTGATCAAAAGATTCTTTGATGAACTATAATGTACGACAAGCTTGTATAGGACTTGGAACATTTGGTGTTCGGTGTTTGCTGTAGAACGTGTTTCAATAACACGGTCGAACGCATTGAGAATGTTTTCTCTGCTAAAACGGACTCATTTCACTCGCAGACAATCATCGAATGACCAAATGCGAATGGCAGTCCCCCAATTCGAGAACATCCTACAGAGTTTTTCTTTCTCTTCCACTTCAAGAATTTTAAGGTCGAACGTTGGAATCGGCAGCTGCTTCTACACGACGAAATTTACTTTTGTACGTGTACGAAATTACGTACGCTGTGGGAGTACCTGACGCCGTTTTGGAAATTAATGTTGTCCTTCACAGACATACAAACAGAGACACTACACACACTAGTTCACTAACAACGAGTTTAATATTACAAGCTTAAAAACGTTAATTTCTTCTTTTGAGACATAATATCATAATATAAACCATGTAAGTGTTCTTGTCTTGAGTTCTGGAAATGCTTTGATGTCCTTACACATTGCTTGTTTTGTTTTAATTTCATTAACACTCACTGACCGTAATCTCACTGATTTAATCTTTACTCACTCACACCGGTACGTAACTTTGTGGCAGTTTACTGCTTTGTGTATGGGTGTGTTAACCATGCTGCAGTGCTGGCGCTAGGGTGACTTGTCAGTTTCATTTTGTGGCGACGTAATGCTCTCAGGTTAGATCATTTATAAACATTTACGCCACTAAGGGTGTGTGCGAGCCGATGTATTTGTCGATGAGTTGTATCCATAAGGTCTTCCCGTTTCAACCTTTATATTTAATCTGGCAAGGAGTTATCCTGTTTAAAATAACTGGCTTTTTCATAAAATATCTTTCACCCGGAATAATACATATGTTGCGGTTTGTGGGTTCTGAGAATAGTTGCTAGCGTGTGTAGCTTGTGTATTTTCTGCTATAATACCCCCTGCAGTCTTTAGTGAATTCAACCCACTTACAGAAACTTTCAGCGTATTTATTATATTCTTCACGGCAAAGGTTGCACATTTTGTCTCACAATCTATTAAACTTAGACCACCTTCTGCAGGTGATTTCTTCGTCTGATCAATGAAACAAAATGCTTGTTCAAATGAACCATCCTATGTATTTTTTATTTGTGCTACATGTTTTCTATCAGTGGGTAGGGCTTGTGCAACATGCCACATATTGGAAAGGGCTACTGTGTTGGTGCGTTCAGTTCTCTGAAAGATATTAAATTTCCAGTTTTACACTGCCGGAAAAAATTGTTACACCTTTATAGAGGGCCGGCCGGTGTGGCCGTGCGGTTCTAGGCGCTTCAGTCTGGAACCGCGTGACCGCTACGGTCGCAGGTTCGAATCCTGCCTTGGGCATGGTTGTGTGTGATGTCCTTAGGTTAGTTAGGTTTAAGTAGTTCTAAGTTCTAGGGGACTGATGACCACAGATGTTAAGTCCCATAGTGCTCAGAGCCATTTGAACCTTATAGAGGTTTCCAATTCACTCAAGATTTATTGTTACAACAGTGCATAGCTATTACATGAAATTATTACATTTACAGATCAATACCACTAGTGGTTCTGAGGTACCAGGTATTGACACATGCTGAAATTGGTAAGTAGTGTACCTTCCATGGGCGACAATGCAGGCGCTGTCTCTGGCATCCATTCAATCTTACTGATGCCGAATACTTTCCAGCGATGCGTTTTGCCTGCTCGACCTGTTCACGTAGTTCTACAATAGTTTTTGGTTGAGGAGTGCACGACTCACTGCTCGTCACATCTTGCCCGTACATGCTTGGTTGGAGACAAGTCCAGAGTTCATGGTGGCCAGGGGAATTCAAGCACGTCTTGCGGAGCGTATAGAGGTTCATGGGCAGTATATGGGTGAGCATTATCCTGTTGGAACAACACACCACGCTCTTTTCGCAAGAACGGCAAAAGAATGGATGTAGCAACATTCTGCACGTGCTGTGTGGTAGTGAGTGTCCCCCCTAGAAACACTAAAGGTGAGCGAAAGTTATAGCTTATCATAGACCAGATCATAAGCCCTGGGGTGCGGCCAGTGTGTCTTGGCCGAATCCAGACCGAGTTCACGAGGTCTGTGTTGTATGCTCAAACGACCATCACTCGCATGCAGGCAGAAAGTGCTTCCAGCACCGAAGACCACGGCGCGCCATTCCATCTTCCATGTGATCCTCTGGAAGTACAAGTCGACTCGTACAATGCTGTGGCATGAGTGGGAGACGGGCCGGAGATGTGCGTTCCCGTAATCCCAGTGCTAATAACTGCTCCGCAAGAGTGCTTACTGTGGTGACTGTACGATCTGCCACTGCTGTCCTTTCGATACGATGGTGGGCGTCTGTGCTGTGTGACTATCCTTGACATTGTCTGTAGATGTGAGAATGTTCTCGTGACCACTAATAACAGCTTCATTGCAAAATCGGCACAGCACGTCACGCTTGTGTGGCAATTCTCCGGAAGGACTATCCCGCCACTCGGAAGGCTACAATTTGACCCCTCTAAAAGTTGTTCAGTTAGCCGTAGGAAGCACGAGTGTATTCTGGGACTTGTTTCCCTGTTTGCTTCACACGTCTGCATCGAAAATGGTTCAAATGGCTCTGAGCACTATGGGACTTAGCATCTGAGGTCATCAGTCCCTTAGAACTTAGAACTACTTAAACCTAACTAACCTAAGGACATCACACACATCCATGCCCGAGGCAGGATTCGAACCTGCGACCGTAGCGGCCGCGCGGTTCCAGACTGAAGCGCCTAGAACCGCTCGGCCACAACAGCTGGCGCGTGGGATTTACACATTCAGTAAGCCACAAGAGCTGTGTTTTATAATTGCTCAGAGTTAGACCCGTTGCTCACTTGCAGAAGTCCATTATGTCCGAGATTTCACCAATATCTTGGGGTGCACTTTTTTCGTTGCACTTTTCATTGTAACAGAAATACAACGTTCACAACTCATTTGCTTTCTTCATAGGCATCACTCAGGTTTGTTACAATGACGCACCTCAGATTGTTGGCGCTGTTTTCAAACACTCCCGCCAGCCGTTGACATGACTGTAGCAGGAAACAAAAATTCTCTCAGTTAGTCACCTATTATTTGCATGTGTCTGAATACCTAGGATAATCGGATCAACACCCACCTTCTGCGCAGTCCAGATTTGACACAATCAAAGAATAGAACTACGAATGGCCACACACAGGCAAACAGCTAGTAATATTTGCAAGCAATGCATGCTGAGCACAAAATTTACTCGTTAGCAACACTTCTGACATCCCTGCTATTGTAGCTGTACACTGAGAAAAAGTTTTTCCAGCCAAAATGAAATCAAGAAGCTACTCAAATAATGCTCAGAAATATAAAAAAGATAACATTAATGGTGTCGTGGACAAGTGTCAGCAAAGCAAGCTAATTCTCGCAGTTTTGAAATAAAAAAATTGATTGCTGCAAGAACTTACTTGATTTTGTACAGGCTTAATGCTATGGACAAAACAATTAGACAACAATGCGCTGAATACTAATCATCTCCCAATGAATAAAACGACACAAAGCAAATTAACTTATGAATGAATGAAGGTACCCAACATCTTATGCTATCTACACTAAACCACTTCACTCAGATTTCCATCTTCACAATTAGTTGATTACCATCTGTTAACAGCTGTTGTGTGATCAAAACAAAATCACCATCACATCAACTGCTGAAAGACTGGTGTTATCGAAGTTACCAACACTTCGATAATAATAACCCCACTTCGGATGCGGTTATTAGGAGGTAATATCCAGACTTACATAGCTGTATCCATCAACAGCAACGACCTGCATGCCTATCAGCCATTAATATCGCTTCATATTCCAAAAACAGCCCATACATCAACGTAATTTCAACATTTATTATGAGCAGCCGGTACCTCGGATGATGAAGATTGACTTCTCAACCGGCATGTCTGAAATCAGAAAGATGACACGTAAACGAAATGTGAGTGGGGAATATACTAACTCGTTGTTAATTATTTTGACCTCTGTCAAATTTTCTGGGTGTTGCGTGTATCAGGGTGATAGAACACAGTATGAGGTGGAGGGGTGCTGATTACATGTGGCTTAGCGGTGCATTAGAATACCGAAAGATTCAAAAATCAACAATAGATTTATTACTTGACAAAGACGAATCATTGTTATATACATCTCCGAAAGGAATTCATGAGGCTCAGGAAATACATCATCTTTGGAAGTATCAGTACTCTGTAATCAAACTC
Organism: Schistocerca nitens; assembly: GCF_023898315.1. Taxonomy (NCBI): domain Eukaryota; kingdom Metazoa; phylum Arthropoda; class Insecta; order Orthoptera; family Acrididae; genus Schistocerca; species Schistocerca nitens. The sequence goes on along the minus strand of NC_064615.1, from coordinate 1,072,104,158 downwards.
CTCATGGACAGTTCCAGTCATGAATACTGGTACAAATAATTTGAAAGGGTAATTGCAGATACGATTATTAGCGCGGTATGGCTTTTTGGATTACGGGAGGCTGCTCCAAGGAAGAGGCAGAAAGCACTGAAAACACTGGTGTACGGTTCTTTGTAGAAAACTACCGTAACTCCTCAACAACCAATTCCTATTCTAGATACCAGAGAACAACCAAGAGTGTCAGGAACGTGCACCCCGCAGGTTGGGGCAATTCCACGGTTAACACTCGAACCATGTTTGTCCGTCCTTTTCTAGTGTACTGCTGCGCCGTATGGGATCCTTACCATGTAGCACTGACGAGGGATACCGACAAAGTTAACAGAAGGGCGGCTCGTTTTGCGTTATCACCTAATGGGGATGAGAGTGTCAAGGATGGGATATGCGAGTCTGGTTCGAAATCACCTTTCCGTTGCAGTGAGATCTAGTAACAAATTTTTGATTGCTAAATTTCCATCCTGAACGGCAAAATATTTTGTTCACTACCACCTATACAGATAAAGGTGACAACCATGATAAAATAAGAGAAACCAGATCTCGCACGGAAAGATTTAGGTATTCACCTTTACAACGTGATAAATATTGTGAAAGTGGTACTATGCATCTTCTGCCAACACTTACGTGCAATGTGCAGAGTAATCAAGTACCTGCAGGTGTAGCTGTGCACTGGCGATCAATGTTTATAACAATAGACACTTAGTCACTGTACGTACTCCGTAGCCTACTTTCTGTCTTTCTAAACAGTAGTTTTACAACGTATTCCTTTCGGAGTGGGACCACTTTCATCTTCGACATTTTACCAGTATGGATGTAAGTTTCAATTAGATACACTCTTTTATACCTAGGATACGGAGTAGCTGCATAGTTCAGTGAAATTTCCAGGACGAAAGTAACGTACGCCAACCGTCTGAAAATCGTGCAAAAAGTTTTTTTTTCCTTGTCTTGTCATACTGTAGCTGTTTCATTATCGTGTTTTCTGTGGCAGAGATTGGGAACCACCCCAGCATTTTCCAAACAGAGCGTTAAAAAAACGCTAAAAACCACACGCAGGCTGGCCGGAGCATCAGAACAACGGTCATTCATCCACTGCGGTGTGAGTTTTTATTTATTTATGTTTTTAGCGGGGAGGAGTCTTTCACTTCCGTTTCCTTTAGCTCACCTCTAGTTGCCTTCTCGTTCTGGCTTCTGTGCCGTTTTATTATGGGTACTTCTTGTTATGTGACAAGACTTCTTTATTTCATCTTGTTTCTTAAAAATCATAGTTTTTCGGAAGTAAAGCAGAAAATAATTGATTAACAAATTGTCTGATCTGATGATTTATTTTTTATCAAATGCTATTTTTTATATTTTGCTTAAATTAAAGATCTTCTTAATAGTAAATTAACTAGTAAGGGAAGTTGTTCATATGGTGAAAATGGAAGGAAAAACAGTAGTAAAATAATAAAGACTTTCGATGACTATAGACTCGTTTACTCTTAAAATTTAAAGTAATCTGGCCTTCTTCTGAAATTCTTTTATGTCTGTGTCACTCTCTGTTCTATAAAAAACATAAAGCATTCTGATATTCTGCGTTAACTCCAATGACTTACCTTCTGTAGAAACTGAAATTCTTACTTCTTGTTAAAAATAATTCTCCTCCGTTGTAGCAATTATTTCGTATTATATCACTGTTGTACTCCCATGTTGCAGATTTATATAACAAATTTCATAATTTTGATAGGTCATTCCCACCACGAGGTCGGCAAACAAGGGTGTGCGTTTAGTTAGGTCGAGTTCAAGACGAAACTTTCTTCTGGGACCGTGCTGTTCAATATGATTTTTTTCATTACTTATGAAGCATGCTGGTAGTTACCGCAAGTTTTTAATGTGTGGTTGATAGCCCCCAATACTCATTACGGGTTGTATCCGTTTTTCTAACTTCCATTTGTATAGATCCTATTCCATTTTAGACAGGGAGCGGATAAAAATGTATCAAAAATTAACTCCTAATTGCAAGAACTTTTCTATAACTGAGCAATTTGAGTTTTATGCTTTCTTTAGAACTTCCTCAGGAATGTTAAAAACTCGCAAATTCATCAGGTTGCCTTCGACTAGACTAACTGTAATGTTATGACAGAGTCTGTTGTTAAAGTTACCAGTGCACTCGCAGATTACTAGCTCTTACATTAACGTAGAGCTAAGATTAAAATAGTAGGCTGTTTCGTTAGTATTAGTTTAGACACTATCTGCTTATCTCTTCTTAAGCAGGTATTACACAACACACGTGTCGTATACAAGTCTGCAATGCCGCCCCAAGCGTGCAAGTCTGGAACTGCCAACTTTTGAATTAAGCTATACGAGCAGGTCCATATTTCTTATACTGCTGTCAAGGATAAATTTGGTGACTTGTCTGGATAGCAAAGAAGGAAATGCCACAGTCTTTGGTTCGTTGGTTGGTTGCCTTGGGGTATGAAGGGACAAACTACAGCTTCGTCAGACCCTACAGTCTTTGGCCAAGGAGGACAGTACTTCTGAAGAAATGGCTCTGAGCACTATGGGACTTAACATCTGAGGTCATCAGTCGCCTAGAACTTAGAACTACTTAAACCTAACTAAGGATATCACACACATCCATGCCCGAGGCAGGATTCGAACCTGCGACCGTAGCGGTCGCACGGTTCCAGACTGAAGTGCCTAGAACCGCTCGACCACACCGGCCGACGTACTTCTGAAGATCCAAGGACTGCGAATTAACTGTCGTCTGCTCTGAAAAGTGGATCATTGCATGGGAAAGCGGAAATGAATACGGAACTGCTGTTGCCACTGACATCCGAGGTGAGCATCGATTGCAGCTACACGCAAGGTTCCACTGTTAAGGCACTGTGGAGCAGCTCTTTGATCAGAATAGAAGTGCGGGCGACACAGCAGTGTCACATATGCCTGTTTATTGTTTAGCAGTTTCATATAACAGCTGTCCTACAGCGTCCAGAAATGAAAGTTTGCGCTGTATTTGGAAGTTTTGGATACATGCTCACTTACTAATAACAAAACTGGCCTACATGACCAGACATGCTTTTCCGACAAGGACTTGCTATTTGATGCAAGTCTGATGTCTTTTGACGTATAAATACATTTTTGTACTTGAAAATGGCCTAAGACCGAAATTTGAATTGTATAACAATAAAATAAAAATTATTACGATCAAATGACGGCAGCATCATTCAAAAAATTTACCATGATTGTGGCTACAGTCAAAATAAAAATTATCATTTGGCCAATCTGTTGATGTTTTGCAGACTTGAGACCGTGATGTCGTTTGCAGTTGGTGATGCTTCAACGCAGACATGTAACACATACGGCAAATGTTTATATTCGTAAGAGTATTTTTATGATATATGATCGAAGAAACCGCCATCGTAACCGTTTGCTATAACGATAACTTTTATGGTTATCCATACATGGGAATCACATTTATTACGTAGAAAACGATATTAAATAGAATGTTCTACGCACATATAGACGATCGTTTGATGTAAAATATTCTCAACAATAATCAATACATATTTGCGCCCACTATTTAGTGATTAGTAATGACGTTCTACAAAGGATATGTAAGTTAGCATTTAGCATCACTTTTTGATAAGTAGTCGGTTACTGGTTCACTCGTCAGTAAGCAGCCAATCACGCAGAAGAACGTGCACACACGTGAACTCTTTTAATATGGTTTATTAAATTTATAACACGCAGACAGGAGGTTTCAACATGCCGTTTTTATTCGAGAGCTTGATACAACTCGAAAGAACAGCTAAACGATATCTCTTCATGAGACACTGAAAGGTGGCTACACTGAGCCACAGCGCCAGAGATCGCGCCAGAGAGTTTTGTTTCGCCACCTCCACTGGCAGTGCTTGTTGAGAACTCGTAGTAGGCAGTGATTATTGAGATGTAGCGGAGAGTGCTTGTCGAGGACTCGTAGTAGGAGAGTTCTTGTCGAGATGTGGTAGTAGCGAGTCGGTGTGGAGATGTTGTAGTAGTGAGTGCTTGTTCCATGTTTTATGCAGTTGTTTGATGGGCTATACAGCAGATGTTGTTCCAATGGAGATATTCTAATGATTAGAGTGCTTTTCGTCAATATATATGAAGGTAACAAAACTCGCTTTTTTTTCATTATTTCAATGTCTTGAATAATGCGTCATTACAGGTTCAGTCAACAAAGCATCTGGCTTGTGTTCTTGGATTAGAGTGTAATTCTGGTTTTCTTGCGTAATTATGGTATTTCTATTTTCTTTAATTACTTCAGTATAAATGATATTTAAAATTTATTGTGTTATTGAAGAAGAACCGTGCCAGATGCGTACGTTGAATCACATTTCCACACACAGAACAGTTATACTTGTGCTTTGGTTTCGTAGGTTTTATAGTTGCTGGGGACTTAATTAATTAATTAATTAATTGTGTTAACGGAAATTTTCTTTCATTCTTTGTTGTTGTTCTATGCAGTCAGATTGCGTAATAATACTAATCAGGGCCAACCGTTTACGAGACTACGTAATCGGAGATACAGCTACTAAATCAAAAAATTAAAATTATTTGCATTATATTTCATTAAGCCCCGATGCAACACTTCTATTACAAATGTCTCATTACGTGCAAAGTGCAAGACGAGAACTGTCTTAGACATGTTTTATTTAGTAGCAGGGGAAACACGTGCAATATTTTGCTCCCACTTGCTCATTTTCTTTCGCGAAGCAAATTCCACACAATTATCACGTCAGTTTTACCATATCTTCTGGTTGATGTACGTATTATGCAGGAGGTGATGAGAAAGCGAGTTCGTTTTATAGTGGACTTGCAGTCGGGAAGACCAACATCTCATAGACCTGCAAATAAAACAAAATAAATTGAAATATTGCTAACAATCATCAACAAAGTAAATTCTACAAAAAATAGGCCTGTACTTTCTATGTATGAATTACTGGCCATCACTTCTGACACACACACACACACACACACACACACAGATGTAGAGGGTGCTCCATTGAAAGTGACCGGGCTAAATATCTCACGAAATAAGCATCAAACGAAAAAACTACAAAGAACGAAACTCGTCTAGCTTGAAGGGGAAAACCAGATGGCGCTATGGTTGGCCGGCTAGATGGCGCTGCCATAGGTCAAACGCGAATCAACTGTTTTTTTTTAAAATAGGAACCCCCATTTTTTATTACATATTCGTGTAGTATGTAAAGAAATATGAATGGTTTAGTTCGATCACTTTTTTCTCTTTGTGATAGATGGCAATGTAATAGTCACAAACGTATATTACGTGGTATCACGTAACATTCCGCCATTGCGGACGGTATTTGCTTCGTGATACATTACCCGTGTTAAAATGGACCGTTTACCACTTGCGGGAAAGGTCGATATCGTGATGATGTGTGGCTATTGTGATCAAAGTGCCCAACTGGTGTGTGCTATGTATGCTGCTCGGTATCCTGGACGACATCATCCAAGTGTCCGGACCGTTCGCCGAAATAGTTACGTTATTTAAGGAAACAGGAAGTGTTCAGCCACATGTGAAACGTCAACCACGAACTGCAACAAATGATGAAGTAGGTGTTCTAGCTGCTGTCGCGGCTAATCCGTACATCAGTAACAGACAAACTGCGCGAGAATCGGGAATCTCAAAAACGACGGTGATGAGAATGCTACATCAACATCAATTGCACCCGTACCATATTTCTATGCACCAGGAATTGCATGGCGACGACTTTGAACGTCGTGTACAGTTCTGCCACTGGGAACAATAGAAATTACGGGACGATGACGGTGAATGACGCTTCGTCACTAAATAGAACGCGTGCAAAAAATCTAACAGCGGTAACGTAAACCGGCATAATACGCACTATTGAGCTACGGAAAATCCACGATGGCTGCGACAAGTGGAACATCAGCGACCTTGGCGGATTAATGTATGGTATGCATGGTGCGGCATTATGGGAGGAAGGATAATTGGCCCCCATTTTATCGATGGCAATCTAAATGGTGCAATGTGTGCTGATTTCCTACGTAATGTTCTACCGATGTTACTACAAGATGTTTCACTGCATGAGAGAATGGCGATGTACTTACATGATGGATGTCTGGCACATAGCTCGCGTGCGGTTGAACAGATATTGAATAGCATATTTCATGACAGGTGGATTGGTCGTCGAGGCACCGTACCATGGCCCGCACGTTCCCCGATCTGACGTCCCCGGATTTCTTTCTGTGCGGAAAGTTGAAGGATATTTGCTATCGTGATCCACCGACAACGCCTGACAACATGCGTCAGCGCATTGTCAGTGCATGTGCGAACATTACGGAAGGCGAACTACTCGCTGTTGAGAGGAATGTCGTTACACGTATTGCCAAATGCATTGAGGTTGACGGACATGATTTTGAGCATTTATTGCATTAATGTGGTATTTACAGATAATCACGTTGTAACAGCATTCGTTCTCAGAAATGATAAGTTCACAAAGGTACATGTATCACATTGGTACAACCGAAATAAAATGTCAAACGTACCTGTTGTGATATAATTACATGTGATATAATTACAAATTAAAAATTTTCGGATTTATTTCCTCACTTCTACTATGAAATATTGCTACACGCCAAATTTCTTGACTATAGGTCAACGAGAAGTACCCTGTACGGTTCGATTGAGTTTGCGAATGTATAAATAAGTGACATAAATAGCCTTATCCTCTGATTATGTTGACTTACAAGGATAAATTTCTTAGAACGCCAAGGGACCAGAGACCTTAGCAAGTGATGTCTATTTCAGCTATATACGTCCACTCATTCCTGAGAAAAAGGATTCTTAACAGTCAGGCAGTCAGGTGGATAACAAATTATTAAAATATATTTTCTTCACGTAATGTAATTATAGATTTAAAGTTTTCTGATATTTTCCTTTACGTCTACTGAGTAATATATATATATATATATATATATATATATATATATATATACACACACACACACACACATGATACTAGGTCACCGGGAAGTATTCTTTAGGTTTTGATGAGTGAATTGGCAACCATCATAATATGTGACATAAATGGCCGTAACTGTTGACTGCATTCACGTGGTAGATCCAATTTTGTTACACCGCCAAGGCCCTGTAGCTCTTAATATGTGTCATGACTTTCAACTTGATGTGTCTACCCTTCCTAAGAAAAATGGTTTTTAACAGACCAGTCTTCAAGAGACCAGTTTGTACCGACTGAGGTACAGAACCTTGAAACCGGTATTACTGGCGTGGGTATGGCGAGACATGAGCCATTTATGTTAGCGCACGTCCTATGAAACTGTTTTCGTAGTGGAAAATTTCTGATAATCCGAGGATCATGGGGTTGAGAGCGTGCGTGGAACCTTCCTTTTTAATCTTCAGGCTCTATTTTACTTGTATTGCAAGTAAACCGTAAAAATGCTTAGTTAACGATATTTATTAATATTTTCATAAAAGATATGAAAATTAAAGGTAAAAATAGAGATCTTAGGGTTTATAATGAATCACTCGCCTTTAACATTATCTTTTTTTTATGGAGATAACGGGTACTATGTATACTATCGATTCTTGCACAGGTGAAGATTATCTCAGCTGTTTCATTAAAAGATTTGCAATGATTTTATATACGATGTATTATATTTCCGGCTAAAATCTATGAAAAAGAAATTAATGTGTTACAGTCGATATGTACTAACAGTTAAAATTACTCTTCTTTTAAAAATATTTCGAAATCACGAAATTTCTGGCATACTTAAAATTCATGTTATTAATGGTGCAATGTATCTCTAATTACGAAATTTATTTCTGGATTTATTTATAAACTAAAGATATAATTTTGTGAAGATTCTTCTTTTGCAAAGAAAGTTAGTAAACTCTTTTGCTTTGTAAACTCTTTGGAATAATGTGAGTATCGCCGAATGTAAGTGGTGGTGGAAATGCCTCTGATGGAAGCGTACGTTTTCTAAGTTTGTCATCAACAATGTAATTATTGGTTTTATCTTAATGTGGATAATGTAAAACCGGTGAGATGTTGAAAGGTGTGATGAAGAATAAATTTCAAGAATAATACAGGAAAATCATATTCTGTTATTTAATCATCAAGAATCTACAAATTCGAAATTTCAGTTGCAAGAATGTACCCCTATACAAGACTTTGAGCTATCGACAACGACAAAGAGACAATGAAGATACGTAAAAAGTTATTCTTTTGTATACCTTACGCCTCGCAAAGCTTTCAAAATTTATGCAAAGACGGAGAATTTTAATAGTGATGTGTGGGAGGGCAATGTTACAGGTTGCAGTAGCGGAGTGTACTGGGGTAATTACTTTAATGCCACACGATGGCAATCTTTCTTCATATAGAAAAATGTCGCCGAACAATAGTGGATCTGTGAGGTCCCCCTCCCCTTCCATGAGATAGTTAACAGGAGAAATTTGTTCTCCTGCACTCAGGACTTAAATTTCAGTCGTAAATTTTCCTTTCAATTTTATCTCTTTTATGAAAACAGTAATAAATGAATGAGAGGAAGAAGGTCAGCACCGAGCATAATACCATCTGTCTCTCTTATTACAGATCTAGATTTTAGGCGAAAGCGCAGTGTGTCATATATAGTCATCTAGTTCACATGTATGGCATGAACTGTCAAAAACTGTAGGAAATGTCTACAATATTATATCAAATTACTACGCCAAGCTGTATAAAACAGTTCAAAATGTACGTAACATCGATATTTTAGAATTTCACTTGAAATATAACGAGGACAGTCACCAGATATAGTCACACCGGATGTTATGCATACGTCAGAACAACGTAGCCGCACTTGAAAATGGAGATCTTCCGAAATAGCTGTCGTAATAGTCCACAAATGTTTTGAACAGTGATACTGTAAACTTACTTACTTTCTGAAGTCCCGTGATACTTCCGAAAATATGTCGACAATATATCGAAAGCTAAACTGGGGCAGTAATGTGACGGAGAGGGTATCGCATACACCACTGGGAGCACTGCAGTTATGTCTACCAAAATACGCTACCAAACGTACACATAAACGGTCATATAACAAAAGAAATTGTGACTAACAGAGATGAGACAAGGTAGCTGTGTAACTCCCATTGTTTATAATATTTATACGGACGAGAGTGAAATAACCAAACAACAACCATATCCTGTTTTAATATTGACACAATCTTAAATTCTCCTTTGAATGCCGACGATTTGGTAATTATACGACGAATTCAAAATGGCGTTTCAAGGTAATGAATTATCAATATTGAAAAGCAAAACACATACGTAATATAGACTTCGTGGATAAAAATTTTGTACCAGCCAAAACAGCGCTAATAAATCATAAGTGCCACACTTTTCAGGTTTCAGATATCTACAATGTATTTTGACTTTTAGGTACTGACGCCATGATCAAAACAGAAAGTTCAGTCACATGTGTGGCCCAACACAAAAATTCCTGAGAAACAATTCGAGGAAGGCTACAAGAACAAAATTTTACAAAAGAATAGCGATTACAGCCCTAGACCACTAGACTGAGGCACTTGCGAGCTGTGTGAGAGGTTCTCTAGAAAAGACATGATCAGAAACAGGGATATCCGCAAGGAATTAAACGTTTACAACGTGCTGAACGAATTAAGGGAATACAGGAGACAATGGAGTGATCATATTACATGTATTTCGAAAGCTGGCTGACTCCGAAAACGTCGAGATTCCGACCCTCTATCAAAGAAGACCTTGGAAGACTGAGTACAAGAATGACGCCAGAAGTCGCTTGAGGAATGCTTGAATAACAAGACGAAAGACGATCAAATTTTTAAAGCAGTTTAGCTTTCATCCAGTATACGTCCTAAGTATGCAGTCAGGCCTGAGACGTTCGCAACATGTGTTCACTACTTGCAGGTATCGAAAGACTGATTTTTATTAAAAATCCAAGCAGTAGGTATGTTGAAATTCGAATCCGTAAGTTAATACTAAAAGATGTTAAACATTAAGTGTACGTGATAACATCGTTTCTGAGGGACCAGTTTTTTTCTTTTGTTCGTCTAAGTCGTCCTGAATTTTGCGGGAAACACACATGTGGTAACAACCTATAGCCGTGCACACGAATGCGTACATATACAAAGTTGTAAATTTATGTTTCGTTGTCTTTTGTCTACGCAGTGCAGAATGCAACTGCGTATAATTTATTTCCATAAATGCTACGTAATATCCGTCTGGCCACGCGAATTCTAGAGAAAAGTACTGACACGCACAAGAAATGGAATTGATTATGGAAGCTGAGAGGATTGAGTATTGCTGTAGTGCAACACATGGTAACACTTTTCAAGCTGTAAACCAAAGAAAAAAAGAAAAAGTTCCGGGCTAAATATTCAAGGAATATCCGATGAATTGTATAATATGCATTACTAACGTGCGATGGAAGGCCATAAATGTGAACTAAATAACGTCTATCTTTAATATTGTAAGATATGGATTTAATAATGTTCTCTCATGGTAGTTTTTTTTTTTAGTAGAGAAGGAGAAGGTAAGTGACCAGTAACTTATGTTACAACCAGTGACGTCACAACTTTGTTTTGATGAAATACAAAAATGAGAATGATGGAATGCAATTTTTTATGTTGCTAATAACTGGAATCACTACGTCTATAGGACCACTACATCTATTAGATGTGGTGTTGAACCTAACATCCCTATTGCAAGTAATACTGTCTGCAGTATAGGATGCTGTGTAGGAGGTATAAAAAAGGATCCATTTACTTTTTTGTATTTCAAAGAAGACAGTTTTCTTGAATTTTTCATTTAAAATAGCTAGTATGAAGGTTCGTGAGTGCTATCTATTAGGTACCGATCAGGAAACTAACTATAATCTAAGAATCACGTTTTGATATCGTGATAATGTGAAGATATGTAGACATAGTTCTGGATTGACGAATTTCATTTTAATCGGTAAAAAAAAATTAATCAAGTGCCTTATTACATTTTACATATCTGGCACAGCATCACGTTTAAGTCAAACATTAATTTGATGAAAACACAAAAAAAAAATGGTTCAAATGGCTCTGAGCACTATGGGACTCAACATCTTAGGTCATCAGTCCGCTAGAACTTAGAACTACTTAAACCTAACTAACCTAAGGACATAACACACACATCCATGCCCGACGCAGGATTCGAACCTGCGACCGTAGCGGCCACGCAGTTCAAGACTGAAGCGCCTAGACCCGCACGGCCACACCGGCCGGCAAAACACAAAAAAAAAACACAACAAATTTGATACATTTTTAAGTACTATTTTTTCACTTGTTGGTCATCGCATACAAACAAAATATTATCTTTTTGTACATGAATTTAATATATGATACTCTCTGGTGTCATGTAGAGATAACTTTCAAATAGGAGTGCCTGATCTGGCGATGTTGTGTTATCAAATGTCATTCGCAACTCAGCACAGTATTGAAGCCATTTAAATAATAACGAATTCGTTCATCGATAAACGGTAGGCAACTTTCCTAATGACGTTGTCAGTGCATTCGCTGTGTCGTGACCGCTTTCAGTTTTTCGTAGAATTCCATAGCTTGACGTCTAAGCGACAATCTTCGAAATATTAAAACAGCACTCCAGATTGCGGTTTGCTCTAGTGCCGGCCACTGACGCGATCCTAAACAAGATGCATTATGTGGATCCCGGATCCTTACACGTCGGGCTATGAGGGTTTTGACATCTTTTTTATTTTATTTTTAGCTCTGCTGAGTGAAGTGCCATATCTATTAGGAGCTCTCAAAGCTTATTGAGAGCTGACGTCAAAATGACGACTTTCAGAAAACTCGATGTGACAAAGAGACTTGACAGCTGTCGACAAATGGGCTGGACGAGTAGACGCCATTTTGACGTCACTTTGCAGTAAGCTTCGAATGAAAATAGCGTCTTCCGTCATATCTGGCAGACCTTTGTCTAATAATAACGCGGAGAGGGTGACATTGATGGTGACGGAAGGGGAGCTGGATGTAACGGCTGGCAGTACAGTGCAGTACGAGTCTGTTCGTGGAACTGCTAGGGCTGAGTATGAAGCGGAATGACGGTGGTTATTGCTACATGGCGTAAATATTTTAAATACATGCTAAATTCGTACGATTTTTGTGAAAATATTCAGAGTGTATCATCTGCAAAACTGGCTTTAATTTCAGTCAAAAAAGTCCTGCTCATGTTCGATCCGAAATTAGCAATGTCATAGCAATAAATGGTAAATGGAGTCACGTTCGTTAACAGTGAAGGGGACGAAATTAACAGGGGGTTATTCACCATGCAATACAAGTGTCCGGTAGCGGAATAGTGCGTTGTCCGCCTGCCGCAATGTTATGTGTTCCCTCTTATGCGACTGGTCTTGATACAAGAGCTGTTCCCTGATAGCTTCATTTAGTTACTCGGAATGTGATACCAGGATTGCAGGTCGTAGGAAACACCACTACTGACCTGTACGCGCGGATGTCGCGACAGCATGTAAACAACAGCGTCAGCAATGTCCTCTGGATGCAAGGCAGGCGACTCTTTTACCTCTTTGGGCAAGTCGAGCTGTGGCACCGATCTCCTCATTCCTTCGGTATCCACCAGTCCAGGGGAAATTTGCTGCAATGAAATGTTCACTACTTAGTTACAACTAGCATAGCCATGTACTAAAATTTGGTCTTTGAACGAAAATCGGTGGAATACGATTGTAATTATAACATGAAGCTGAAGACTGATGCAATTTTACAATAAAAATGAGTGCAAACATACAGGTGTAAAAATACTAAATATGTAAGGTTTTTGAGTTTTTAGAGGAGATACAATGGACAATTTCTTTACGTAACGAAAATATCTCATGTGCAACGTTACCCTTCAAAGGGTCTATATAATCGCTCTACGTGAAACCTTGACCCACAATTATCATTTTAATTTTCTGTTGGCATCTCTCTTCATTACGATGTGCAATTGGTTATAACAATCTTTTGTCCAGAGCATAAAAAATATTCATAACGTAGGTTTATAATTTGAAGATATTAATTTTATTCGTGTACGTATACCAACAGAAGAGCGTCAGCTATAAATTTCAGATCTACCAGTACGGGGATTTAAACAAATCTACTCACATTTAAAACGTTTATTTGACATCTCAAAGTTCGTTAAGCCAGAATCACCAAAACAACGAAATTTTTAAAAGGTTACGTAACTAGTTTCGACGCACTCAGTCGTCATTTTCAAATGGAATCGCGAACTTGGAAAAATGCATTAATAAAAGCCGCTAACTGCATGATAGGCGACACTCAGATAATACCGAAAACTCATCCCATCCAAACTATTAATGTTAAAGACTTCAATTCTTTTCTAAAAATAGGTAAAAAATTATTAATTACACGGTATGAATGGCTGAAATCTGTTATTATGTTTTATACGTTACAATCTTAAGTGAATTATTGGCTTAGCTGTTTTTTTCACCTGATTTATGCAGTTGGTGGATTTTGCAAATGTATCGATCTTGTTACGTATTAAAAAATATTCGGTTGCAAAATCTGCTATCCGGTGTTAGTTACGAATGACATAAGGTGGAATTTACTTATTGCGAGTATAAAAGCAACGCGTTTTATATCAAAGAGAAATCTGAAAATTCTACGAAATTGGCTTATAAAAACACGAAGGGAACATTATTTTACCGGGAAAAACTGACTAATTTAATGTCAGAAAGAGAACAGACATGAATGCTCAACATTGTGTCTTTTTTTACAAAAAATACACCATTCCGTTTTTGACATCAAAAGATATAGCAGAGAATGAAATAAGCTTGTAATTGCATCTCGGTAAAACACCGAAATTGTTTTGGGAAATAATAAACTTGGCGGAAAGTTACATCTTAGTTAAAATAGCAATAAAAAGTTCTACAAAATGAAATCAGCTGAAAATTGCTTTTAACTGACATCGACCTCAACACTACCCATTAATTCAAAATCGCTTGCCGCATCTTCAGGTGCAGCGGTATCCCTGCCTGCTCGTGTAAAACCTCGATTAGAATTTGAGTTTGTTGTTGGTTTGCCTAGTCTTCACCAAAGTGGAGCTTTAAAAGCTTGTTGATGTTTCCGAGTTTGGCTTCTGAAAGTTTTATTCCAGCTGTGATTGGTGTTGGCCGTTTCCTTTTCAGGATACTCTTCCCGCCTCCAGCCTTAAAGCTGTAGAAGGGCTCTCCACGAACTAGAGAAATCATCTTGTTTATGCTTTTCGTGAACACCATTATTTTTTTTTTTTTTCTTTTTTTTGCCTTTCTGAATCTGGAAATGTCACTTATCAATACCTTTCTCTAATCCTTCCACGTATGTCATAACAATTAGTGTAAACACAGTACTCTTTGCATAATATTGCTTTAGTAATACTTTTCATGTTCTTACATTTTTCTTCTGGTAACATTTCTCTCTCACTGATCAGGCTGCCTCTCGCTTTTCCATGAGGGGCTTTCACCCTCCTTCTGGTCATTTGCAACTGCTACGACAGGTTCGACCTCTTGTGGAATTCCTACTGTTTCAATTACGCAAACTTTGTTGATGTATTTGCGTGAGTCTTTTGAAGAAAGCAAGTTATTTTGTGGGCGGCTTAAATGCAGCAGATGGTACAAACAAACATCCTACTGACCAGCTGAACTGTGCTCACTAGTGCATATTTCAACAAGTCATCGGCAGCGAGAGCTTCATTGTTGCGTACACGTTCGTTACAGCATAGCCACCCTAACTCTGAATGAGAAAAATGTCCCTTCGAATCGTAACAAACTGAAAGGTAGCTTTGAATGTCTAGATTGGTAACTCTGGTGTAAGTTCGCGTTCCTTGCATCAGGACGTGGAACAGCAACTGCGACGACTATTGAACTTCGCAGGTTTTACAAATTTTGGACATTTAGCAGACTTTGCACCCGAAGACAACGTGCAGTTAGCGGCTTTTGCAAACCAAACAACATCTTCTACAGCCAATTTCAAAGGTTTGTAACGAGTTTTGCGCACTGAAACCTATTTTTGCATCGGGGCTACTCATATAATACCTTTCGTCCAGATGCAGTTTTCATCTACACTGCACTAAAGTGTGAAATGACTTATCGACCAAAAATTGTCGTGACGTCTCGTGACCCGTTTCTGCTGACTTTGCGTAAGTTTACTGGTTTTGATGTATTCTTCATCATATTTCACAGAAGGCTTTGCTTCAGTTTAAGGTTTTAATGTATTCTTCGTAATATTTCAAAGAAGTGTGGCTGCAATTATTAAGGCAGTTTTCCAGGTTTGTGATTACATTTGAAAATGATAATTCAGTGTGACGAAACTAGTTATGTAAACTTTTAAAAATTTTGTTGTTTGAGTGATTGTGGCCCCACGACTGTTTGTGGTGTAAAGCAAATATTTTAAATTTCATTCAGTCACACTCTTTGGTGACAGTTATCTCGAAATACAAAATCTATTCACATTATACTAAAGCTGTTACTTAAAGCTACTTTCACTTGACAAATTCTTTTAAATGTTGCAATGTTGTGATTTTATCATCTGCTTGTTTTGTAACTTTCGGCACTATTCTTATATAAAGTTATTCGAGTCTTTGTAATTTAATATTATAACTTGCTGATTTTTGGTGAGCACATTTGTGTACAGTTTAGTTGATTCATATTGAGAGTGATTCCTCTTGCAGTGGTGTTGCGTTGCTCATCTGTCTTAAAGAAGTTACATTATTGATTTACTTTCTATTTTCTTATTAGATGCAGCATTCCTGTATTCACTGTATGATTCAGGAAAAAATTAAAGAAAAGAAAGAATAACTGTTCCCACCACATCTTTGGGGCCCCAGTTCACCTCTGTCTTACAAACTAGTGTGTACGTGTGAAGCTGTACAACCAGTTCAGTTTCGTCACAGCAAGTGGAACGAATATTGCAATGACAATTCAGACTGCCCTAGCGTTATGCAGGTTCACTCAGTGCAATAACAGGGTCTGTACCCATCTGCTGAATTGTTGTGACTATATTAGGTGACTTACCCCTACTCGTATCTTGCTACCCCTGGCCGTGAGGTCCTTCCTCAACCCTTCCAGCAAGACTTTCACTGCATGCTTGCTGGCACTGTACATCGCTCCTGCGGCTATGAACGGCGGTATGTGTCCTAAGAGGCTGGAAAATAGAACAGATAGTTGCAGAACTTGGACATAGTAGCTGACTGCCTTATGAGGAGAAAAGCTGCACTCTGAAACCTTACTCTAGACCGGCCTGTACAGACAACTAAAACATTTATCAAATAAAGAGTCATAGGCCTGATATTCCACTTTTGTATATCAAGTGTTGTTGTAGCCATCACTTTGAAGAATGGTTAATGCAGTTCTCCATGTTACTTTACATTATATAAGTAGTTTCATAGCAGGATAACTGCTAAATCTAAATTGGACATCCATTTGAACCTGCTATTCAGCCGTTTGATTGCTCTAAAATCTTGATTCCCCTACACTCTGCTCAAATACTAAAATACTAAAATACTAATTCCTTGATACTTCACGATCCTTCCTATAAATCTATCCCTTCTTTTGGTCAAGTAATTCCAGTAACCTCTTGTCTCCAAAACTCGACTCAGTATTGCCTGATTACTAACACCATCTACTAACCATCATCGTTTATCCGTTTGTTCCCCACATTTCTCGTACACACATGGTTACATTACAAACTAATACTTTCATAAAAAGCTTCCTGTCACCAAATTTATGTCTTTATGTCAACATATTTCTCTTTTTGAAAAGAGCTTTTTTTCCATTGCCATCAGCTATTTGGATGCACAGAGACCAAAACTTGTCCACTAGTTTTAGTATCTTGTTTCATCACGTAACTCCCTCTGCATCGTTTTACTTAATTCGAATACACTCAATTACCCATGTTTTACTTTCATTTCTTTTTGCCTTATAATTTTTTTGAGGTCACTATCCATTCAGTTTAACTCATCTCCCATTACCGTCTCCAACCGAATTACAGTTCCAACGGTAAACGTGGATTACTTCTGTTTGAATTTTAATTCCCTTGATTTCTCCCTAGTTTCCCTTCGTGTTTCCGCAACGTTCAGACTGAGTGGCATTAGAGATGAGTTTCAAACCCATTTCATTCTTTTCTCAATTACTGTGTTTTTCATGTACTTGGACTCTTGGAACTGCGTTCTGGTGTTTGTACAATTTGTCTCTAACGTATCACTAACAGGACTCACATGTGTACCACATTCTATTGAACACAAAATTAAATGAAGAATCAATGCTCCCACTCGATACTTTTCTGTAAATAATATTGCAGTGGTATATACATTATGGCTCTAAGTATGTAGTAATGTACGCTTATGAGAAGTATTATTCTCCCACTGGTTCGCAATTTGTCTCATTAATGAAAACAGAAGATTTACTGCCTCCTATCGGTATTTCGAGATATCGATCAACAAGCAAATATATAAGCCAATAGACGTTGTATATGTTTTATTCATGATGGATTCCTGCACTTTTTATCATATATGGCTTCCAAAGTCCAACTTCTCATTCCAGTTGTGTGCAGTTGGAGTCCGTGACTTATAATTGCTATGGCAGCTCAAAGGATCCTTGAAGAGTGCTAGCAAATCAGAGCTCTGGTGAAACTGTGAAACACCCAGAAAACCAACAATAGATCTAAGTAGAATGTACATGGGATTTCTGCAGCACTTTTTTTACAAACCTGCAGCCATATGTACAGGTCATTTACCATATTCATTATGTCACAAGCTATGATCCGTTTGTATGATGTTCCAAGATAAAAGATGTGACTTCTTTGGTTGTAACAACTGTGGCAAATGGAACGAAACAGCCAATGACATCACAGTATCCTACTGACCATTAAAGGGAAGCAGTTAATCACAACATAGCTGTTGAACCTCCACCTTCGCCTTGTTCAAACATACTCACCCAAAATCAATACAGCATCACGTTTAAAATCAATCGATTAATTATGAAAAAATACAAAGATACAGTTAATACCAGTGTAACTTGGCAAATTAAGCAGCACTTGTCAAAGAGATTGTTGGATCTTTGTACGACACTTGGTGTAAATCATAATGGAGCCCATAAGTTAAATATATCTATATCCAGATTGTCTGTATCATTTATTAAAAGTATATAGCCACAAATATGTACAGACACACACATGCACACACACACACACACACAGACATATTACATCTGGTGAACAACATTATTTGCATATCTAAAAGGAAGGTATGCAAAAGACACAGCAGGTATGTACACACCTTTTATTTTTCATAATGTTATTTCCACATCTACAATATGTAAATGATGTAACGTCCAGTAATACCACTTCTACAAAGTATGTGAAAATAAACTATCAACAGAATGTTTAAAGTGATTGCCAAAATATCCATGAAAAACGTAAAGAGTGTTAGCATTTAATCTGAGGTACATGTGATGCTATGTTACTGGAGATAAACATTTATAGGTGTTTTTCAATAATGCTTCACTCCACCAAGCACTGTTTTAGGGGATAGCAAAGAATGCATCATTCTCTACGCTAGAAAATGAAAATGGTTCAAATGGCTCTGAGCACTATGGGACTTAACATCTTAGGTCATCAGTCCCCTAGAACTTAGAACTACTTAAACCTAACTAACCTAAGGACAGCACACACACATCCATGCCCGAGGCAGGATTCGAACCTGCGACCGTTGCAGTCGCGCCGCTAGAAAATATAACCAATGATGTTGACTAGTTAATTCAGATTTTCGATGACTTTTTCACTTGGACATATCTGGAGTTATGGTCTACTGGTGTTCAGTACGCTGACGTCACGTGTCCCAACACTTTATCACAAGAAACTGTACTAAAAATGATGCATTTTGACAAAGTGCTTAATTCGTTACATCACTTCAACTTTATATTCTCGTAGTGTGCAAGTATAACTTCATGATACACAAAATACAGATTGTAGTCATAATATAACGTGACCAGAGATAGTTATGGAGGAAGCTTCACATACAGAGAGGAAAAGTCGATATCTAAAAAGCATTATCTTTGCACAAAAAATAATTTATTATAATATGTGAAGATTTCAAGTACAAAACAAATGCTGGTTGCTTATCTTAATATGCAAGGGTATTTACAGATTTATAATCATGAACGAAAATTCGTTCTTGCTCCAAAAAAAAAAAAAAAAAAAAAAAAAAAAAACTTGACAGTCTTATCTATCAAAATACATACAGAATTGTTTTGTAACATTATTCTAACCATAATTTCACATTAAGCAATATGTTAGGTTATTAGAAGTTTAATATGTGTTTCGTAGTTTTCTGTTTGTACAAATGGTAACAATGTCATTCCCATGTGTAATTCGTGTATGTTGTTAGTAAAAAATACGTCTTTGTTTAGTTAAAATGTTTATCAAATTCAAAAAACATTGTAGTGATCCCCTTGCAATGACATTCTATATCTTAACTAAGAGCCATTTGTCAGCTTCTGCTGATAGTGACAATTAGTGCTATTGCACAGTGTAAACTTCAAGACAGTTTGTCCTTGTACATCACTGTGTTACAAATTGCCCTATGCATCACCATGTTACAGCAAAATTGTAGCAATTTTCCTATTTCATATTTGGTTACAGATAAACATCAAAATAAATTGTAACAAATTGCTGCATACATTTTCATGTTACAGCAAAATTGTAACAAATAGCCCTACAAAATGTTATATCCCATTCATCAACGTTGATTTTTAACATTTACACCAATCATCACAAACATATACTGGATAAAACTGGTGAAATGATGGACACCATTGCCACAATATTAGTGACAGGCATTACTCCAATAGTATGGTGGATACCATTGTGGGATCAGCAATGGTCAGTTGATATGGTGACTGACACTAACCATAATTCATTTTTGGGGCAATGTTGATCAGCTGATATGGTGACTGGCATACTAATGGGTGGGGCAGTTACTTTCAATTTATAATGGTGTTCATCATAAACCTCAATTATGTAGAGTGGTTCAATTATTGTCAACTGAAATCGTTGCAACTATTACACTAGATACTATTGATTGGGGCAAGGGTGGTCAGTTGACATGGTGACATTGTTTGCCAGTAAATGGGAGCCATTACATGATAATTCAGTCCTAATGTTTAGCAGAAATACACAACCCTCCTCAGAGGCGTTATAACAATATAAAATTTGCACTAGCAATTTTTTTCATATGGTGAAAAACTTCAGTGAAACAGAGCCCAAACTTCTGCAACAATGAACGTTTAAGAATGTAATGTATACTTGTTATCCTATAAAAAGATTTACAGACGAAAGACTAAGCAGGCAGCCATACATATCTAGTTTTTTTTTGGAACTTTATGGACCAAATGGACGAAACTGACACATGAAACTATACAACCTACATCTGAACACACAAGAGATTATACTGAAAAATGCAGTGCATTAATTCATGCTTATACACGTGAACTCACCATAGCAAATGTGGGTCTGGAACAGCAATCATACTTCAGCTTATTCATGTGTCCCGCAATATGTAATAGTTCATAAACAAAAAGAAATCGCTAAGTAATGTGCATCTTCTTACACTATGAATCATATATATTGCAACATGTAATACTTTGTAAAAAAAAAGGAGTTCAGAAGCTATGGTGTGTGTGTGTTTATAGGCTCCTACCCTATAAAATCTAGTACATACTAACATAATCATATAGTTAAAAAATAAGTGAATGGGAGAAACACCCTCCCCACAAGGACTTCGTATCAAATTCGTAACGATAATACAGAAAAAACTACTAATTCCAATGGGAATATAATCAGCTAGCACACTCTCACAAAAGCTGCGATGTGTTCTAAATGTAGTAGGTGTATCTGGAAATGACATCATGATTTTGTAAGAGGGATTGTGTTCTAAGATGTGTATATATGCTTAGTCACCAAGGTCTCACGTGATGTATAGATTTTGTTTGACTGAGCTGATACACATTGTCTGGTTATGGTACACATCACAATCCATTTGTGATAATGGTAGTCACATTCGGTGGGGTAACTGTTGTAACTATGTCAACTGATCTGCACTGTTGTAGCCAATAGTATCTGAAGTGCTGTGATTCCCCATATCAGCTGACAATAATTGTCACAATTGCATCGCATTCGGGAGGACGATGGTTCAATCCTGCGTCCGGCCATCCTGATTTAGGTTTTCTGTGATTTCCCTAAATCGCTCCAGGCAAATGCCGGGATGGTTCCTTTGAAAGGGCACGGCCGGCTTCCTTCCCTAATCTGTTGAGACCGATGACCTCGCTGTCTGGTCTCCTCCCCCAAACAATCCAATCCAATCCAATCACAATTGCATCTGGGCTAATGACAGTCACTACATCAACTGACCATCATTGCCACCAGAATTGTATCCACTAAGCATCCAGTGATATGTAGTCCTATTGCCAGGGTTATAATGACCATCATTGACCCAGTAGTGCATTCTACCATCTTCACTGTAAGGAGCAATCTATTACTAATTTGTTAACATTAGTCTGTACAAGGTAATTTGTTACAATTTTGCTGGTTCAAATGGTTCAAATGGCTCTGAGCACTATGGGACTCAACTGCTGTGGTCATAAGTCCCCTAGAACTTAGAACTACTTAAACCTAACTAACCTAAGGACAGCACACAACACCCAGCCATCACGAGGCAGAGAAAATCCCTGACCCCGCCGGGAATCGAACCCGGGAACCCGGGCGTGGGAAGCGAGAACGCTACCGCACGACCACGAGATGCGGGCAATTTTGCTGGAACATAGCAATGTGTCAGGTACTTTGTTACAATTTTGCTGTAAAACAATGGTGTAGGAGGCCATTTTGTCGCAATTATGCTGTTACATAGTTATGTGTCATATAATTTGTTACAATTTTGCTGTAACATAGTGACATATGGGACAATTTCTTACAGTTTTGCTATAACATCATTATGTGTAGAGCAATTTGCTACAATTTTGCTGTAAAATGACAATGTATGGGGCTCTATGTTATAATTTTGGTGTAACATACAATGTGTGAGGCTGTTCATAACATTTACATGTAACAGTGGTGATGTTTACTTTGGCACATACATACATGAAGTAATTAAAGAAGAGCAAGAGTGGAGGTTTCTTTGCTTTATATTCTTTTTTGCCTTAAGCGAAGGGATGTACTCCATCACCGTCATTTCGCGAATTTTTCGTTTCTGAGCGAAAATCTGCCCATCTTGGCTTCAGACAGGGTGACTCCCACCGCTCTTAATGCATATTGCTGGAGATGATCAGTCAGTGTCAGTCATTGGCTGCCTTTTCACATATGCCGCAAGCTGATTCACCTCCCCAACTCAGCACTATGTGGCCAGATCACCGGCATTTGAAACACCTAATGGGGCTGGGTACATATATCAGGGCTAGCTATACGTCGGAGGAGCCCTGCTATGATGTATTCATGTCGTCTCAGAGAACTGAGGTCACAACGAAAGTGGCAGTCGTCTCATCTTTCTATTATTTCTTATCTCTCTATTATTCCTTTGGTTCCTTTGTTCCACTTGTTTTATCCTCTGTAATGATCATTCTTGTTTGAGTTCTGAGATGTCTATAACATCGTGGTATGTGATCACAGCCTTGCTTGAAATAGGACAGTTATGCATCTAAAAATTATGTCATTTCTTTTTGAGTCATCATCAACTATTTGTTGGATATATTCCAATCTCTGTCTTCCTGTATAGCTTTGAATCTCTGAAGCTCCCTCTAGTACCATGGAAGTTAATCCCTGATGTCTTAAGAGGTATCCTATTATCCGGTCCCTTCTTCTTGTCAGTGTTTTCCACACGTTTCTGTGCTCGCCGATTCTGTGGAGAACCTCCTGGTTCCTTACCTTATCAGTCCACCTAATTTTCAACGTTCTACTGTACCAGCACATCTCAAATGCTTCTGTTGTCTTTTGTTACAGTATGCCAGCAGTCCATGTTTCACTCCCATATACTGCTACACTCCTAACGTATGTTCTCAGAAATTTCTTCCTCAGATGAAGGTCTGTTTCCTCCTAGTATACTTCCCTACGCCAGGAATGCCCTTTTTGGCAGTGCTAGTCTGATTTTTTTGTCCTCCTTTCTTCGTCCAGCCCTCTGCCCAGGTACCTGAGTTCCTGAACTCTGTCTATGATCCCCAATTCTGATGCTAACCTTCTCACTGTTCTCATTTCTGCTACTTCTTATTAATTTCGTCTTTCTTCGATTTTCTCTCAGTCCATATTTTGTACTCATTTGACAAAAGACAGTAAGTCCATCAGCGAATCTCGTCACTGATAACCTTTAACCCCAAATTTTTATTTATTTATTTCTTTAAATGTTTCTATGACGAAAAGATTAAACAGTAGGGGCGAAAGGCTACACCCGTGTCTTACACCTTTTTAATATAAGCTCTTCGTTCTTGGTCTTCCAGAATTATTATTCCCTGGTAGTTCTTGTACATACTGTATATTACCAGTCTATCGCACCGAGCGAGGTGGCGCAGTGGTTAGACACTGAACTCGCATTCGGGAGGACGACGGTTCAATCCCGCGTCCGGCCATCCCGATTTAGGTTTTCCGTGATTTCCCTAAATCGCTCCAGGCAAATGCCGGGATGGTTCCTTTCAAAGGGCACGGCCGACTTCCTTCCCCGTCCTTTCCTAATCCGCTGAGACAGATGACCTCGCTGTCTGGTCTCCTTCCCCGAAACAACCAACCAACCAACCGTCTATCGCAACCGAGCGAGGTGGCGCAGTGGTTAGCACACTAGACTCGCATTCGGGAGGACGACGGTTCAATCCCGTCTCCGGCCATCCTGATTTAGGTTTTCCGTGATTTTCCTAAATCGTTTCAGGCAAATGCCGGGATGGTTCCTTTGAAAGGGCACGGCCGATTTCCTTCCCAATCCTTCCCTAACCCGAGCTTGCGCTCCGTCTCTAATGACCTCGTTGTCGACGGGACGTTAAACACTAACCACCACCACCACCACCGTCTATCGCAATAGCTTATGCCTATTTTTCTCAGAATTACGAACATCATGCACAATTCTACGTCGTCAAACGCCTTTTCCAGGTCGTCAAATCCCATGAATGTGTCTTGATTTTTCTTCATTCTTGCTTCCATTATCAACTGCAGTATCATAACTACTGTCTCGTGTCTGCACCAAACCATACCGACGGTCATCTGACAGAGGCTTAATTTTCTTTTACATCCTTCCGTATATTATTCTTGTCAACAGCTCTGTTAAGCTGAGTCTGCGAGAATTCTCGCACTTGTCGGCTCTTGCTATCTTCAGAATTGTGTGGATGATGTCTTTCCGAAAGTCTGATGGTATATCGCCAGTCTCAATCATTCTACACACCAATGTGAATAGTTGTTTTGTTGCCACTTGTCCCTATGATTTCTTAAATTCCAATGGAATGTTATTTATTCCTTATACCTTACTTGATCTTAAGTAGACCGAACGTCTTTCAAATTCTGATGCTCACCTATCTCTTCTCCGTTGACTACTGTTTCTTCTTCCATCATGTCATGAGACAAGTCCTCCCACTCAAAGAGAAATTCAATGTACTCTTTTCACCTACACGCTCTTTCCTCTGCATTTAACAGTAGAAGTCGCATTGCACTCTTACTGTTACCGCCCTTGCTTATAATTTTGTCGAATGATATTTTCACTTTTCTACATACTGAGTCAGTCCTTCTGATGGCCATTTCTTTTTCGAGTTCTTCACATTTTTCACGCATCCAATTCGCCTTAGCTTCCCTGTACTCCTTATTTATTTCATTCCTAAGTGACTTACACATCTGTATTCCTGAATTTCCCTGAATATTTTTGTACTTCCTTCTTTCATCTATCAGCTGAAGTATTTCTTCTATTACGAATGGTTTCCTTGCAGTTGCCTTGCTTTTACGAATGGGTTTCTTTTCAACTTCTGTGATTTCTCTTTTTAAAGATGTCATTACTCATCAACTGAACTACCTGCTGAGCTCGTCATTATCACAGTGTCTGTAGCCTCAGAGAACTTGAAGCGTACTCTTCATTTCTTTGTACTTCCATGTCCTACTTCTGTGCACATTGGCTATTCCTGACTAGTCTCTTCAACTTCAGCCGACTCTTCATCACTACTAAATTGGGATCTGAACCTGTATCGGCACCTTGGTATGCCTTACATTCCAATAAGTGATTTCGGACTCTCTGCTTGATCTTAATTAATCTAACTGAAATTTTCCCATACTTCCCGACCCTTTCTAATTGTACCTCCTCCTCCTGTAATTCTTGATTAGAGTATTTGTAATTACTACCTGAAATTTCTTGCAAAACTCAATTCGTCTCTCTCCCCTCTCATTCCTGTTACAAAGTCCATATTTTGCCGTAACCCTTTCTTCTACTTCGTCCCTTACACGTGCACTCCAGTCGCCAATGACTTTTAAATTTTGATCTCTCTTTACGTATTGCATTAATCTTTCAGTATCCTGTCATACTTCCCCTATGTCTTCATCTTCTGCCAGCCACATCGGCATGTATACAAAAACCGTTGTTGTCGATTTGGTTTCCTGTCGATTCTGATGAGAACAACCTTATCACTGAAGTGTTTACAGTAATTCAGTCTCAGCTCTGCCTTCCTATTCACAGTGTTTCCTACTCCCTTTACACCATTTTCTGCTGCTGTTCATATTGCCCCACACTTTTCGACAAGAAATCCTTGTCTAGTTTCCACTTCACTTCTCTGACCCTCACTATTTTTACATTTCCCGTTCAGATTTTTTAGGGTCGCTACCACATTCAAACTTCCGACATTCCACGCTCCGACTTGTACAACGTTATCGTTTTGCTGGTGTTTCAATATTTTTCTCATGATGACTTCCCCCTCGGCTGTCTGAGTGAAAGACTAGTACGGAATCTTTTGCGAATGGAGACATCGTCTTGACACTTTTTCTATTACAGCTCACGTACCATGTGGGTATACATTACACATCCTTAATGCAATAGTTTCCACTGCCTTCTATATTCTCATGCCATTGATCATTGCTGATTCTTCCGCCTCTTACAGACAGTTTTCCACTTCAAGTGCAAGAGAGTGCCCTGAACCTCTGTCCGCTCCTCTGCCTTCTTTGGCAAAACTGGTAACAGAACGAAGGTAACATCTCGCGCTGGAAGTCATCAGCCGCCATTGCTGGTGATTTTATTCATAATGTAAACAGTGGCAAGATTCGACCTGAGACCGACAACGTTTAGCTTACTAGTCAAAGTTGTTAAACCTTATCATAGTCACCCACTTTTTGTGACTTCCTAAGAAGTTCCAGTTGCTTTAGTCCGTTAGTCTTAAACAACAAGTTAGTATTTCGTAACCGTT
Organism: Schistocerca nitens; assembly: GCF_023898315.1. NCBI lineage: Eukaryota > Metazoa > Arthropoda > Insecta > Orthoptera > Acrididae > Schistocerca > Schistocerca nitens. Next base: position 1,072,077,659 of record NC_064615.1, on the reverse strand, counting down.
TAATCGTCTTTAAGGTATCAGCAAGCTCTGCCTAACCGTTTATGAATGCACTCGTAGAAAGGGGACACATTTTCAAATGTCCCATTCTTCCTCTTCCGCGCTACAGATACATTCTGATTTATGACTCCTTCAGCCCCGTTGCTAAATACAATCTTATTTTTCACAAGCCTCCCTCATTTGTTTTGATTAGTGGATATGAGTACTCCCAGACGTTAATTGGATCTCATTAGGAGTGAAGGTACTAAAATGATTTGCCATGATGTTCCCACGAACAGTTAGGGACATACAGTAGTGGAAATCAGTATATAGGGGGTGTTCCTATTAAAGTAATAGCCAATGTCTGTAGCATCCTGTATCGTATTTATTATGAAAGTAGTAGATAAAATAAGACATAAACAGGCACGACGGAATTACATAGTTTCTTTCATAAAACGAGTAGCAAAATAAGGTGTATGCATTTCCTGGGTGGAGACTGGTATAAAGACTCTCACTTGCTTGTTGTGTTATTGTATTGTTAGTACTCTGTGGAACCTCCGCTCTTCCTATTACCTCTAAAATTCTTTTCAGCATCGATTTCGTTAGGGTTTGTAGTTCTTGTAGTGAATCTGTCGCACACCCTTCTCGTATCGAACTTTTCAGCTCACATACAGCCGCACATTGCTTTCGAATTGTGATAAATACGCCTATCACGTATTCTGCAACGGTTTTCTATAGTATGTATATCCAGGCTACATAAAGGCCACGGCAAGACATCAATATCTTTATCCTCAAACCGCTTTTAGATGTAGCATAAACATGCACAGTTGCACTATCTTGTGGAAACATTACACTTTCATTCCCCATGAACTCATACATTCTAATCAATTCTGCCTCTACAATCGAACTGTTCATGTAGCAGTTCACTGTTCTGTTCAATCAGGCAGTGAGTGATTTATGTTTAGCGCAGAAGGCTGCCCAAATCATAAAACTTCTGCCACAAAAATTTTTGCTCACTCTCACCTGCTGATCTGTTCTCAGTTCATTCCAATAATGCTGAAATCCATCCAGCCTATGTAAATTAAACTTCTTGTCATCACTGAAGATCACTGTATCCCATTCTGAAGAGCCGGCCGCGGTGGTCTCGCGGTTCTTAGGCGCGCAGTCCGGAACCGTGCGACTGCTACGGTCGCAGGTTCGAATCCTGCCTCGGGCATGGATGTGTGTGATGTCCTTAGGTTAATTAGGTTTAAGTAGTTCTAAGTTCTAGGGGACTGATAACCACAGCAGTTGAGTCCCATAGTGCTCAGAGCCAGCCATTCTGAAGTCCCTGACACACGTTTCTCAGGAAACTTAAATCCAGCCTGTTTATGTTTGGATGTTAGGATAAGTCACTGCAGTCTCTTGAATGGAACACGTTTTCATTTGATAAAATTTGTTGTTCGGGTCTGGCAGCTACCGAAAACTTTAAGTCACAAACAAGTCAAACAAGTTTAAGCCAGAAGCAAGTTGAGAACAATAACGGTTTGTGGCCCTCATTATGCGCAAAAGGAACCGTTCCGATGGCTCAGATAAATTTTCGCTTTGCTGGTATTTTACGTTCTGTTTATACCGGGCCCCCAATCTAACGAAATTATCGATCACTGTACATGTGCAGTTCAATTTCTTGGCGGTTTGACAATTAGAGAGTTCCATGTTCCATTTCCTTGTATGCACCAATTTCTGCTCTTTCGTCTCATGATAACTGCTTTCCATGTGGCACTGTCACAATTGTGGTTTATGTTCACAACACGCGCTGTCATTAATAGTGTCTGTTTCCTACACTAACACCGGACAGAGTAGACTGCCTTTGTACTGTGTTCTACCCTCTACCATCTGAATCGTTGATGTCCGCACTTCTGATATCAAATGCGTTACCACTTGACTGCATTTGTCAGTATTCTGGATCTCGATCTGCTGCGTATACACTGTGCACAACTATTCCAACCGACTACGTTAATTTTCCTATAAACGTCCATGCCTTCACACTGATTGCCTCTAGCATATAGGCTCACGCAGACACAGCTCTACATGCTTGTGTAAGCCTTATACAACTGAGATGCGGCATGTTTCCTAGACGTTGCCCGCTAATGTCTGTTCCACCTCAACAGCCATGCGTCTCATCAGCGTGCAGAACACCTTGCGACTGAGGCTTCTCTTGACGAGGTGTGTAACATCCTCAGGATATGGGCGGCAAAGCCGAGATCCTCACTTTCAGTGATATACAACGTTCCAGCGTAACGCTGCACGGTGATAGCTGAATCATATCCAGAGCTTATGGTTCCAGAGGACGGGCGGAGCTCACCAGTTCCCAGCTCAGGAAACCCAGGTCTGCCAAGTCCACACCCAGCAAGCGAATGCTGATCTCCCTGAGGTGTTCGCCGTTTAGAACGAGCGCGGAGGGAGGGGTGCCATTATCGAAAATATGACTTCTGGTTGGTTGGTTTGGGGGAAAGAGACCAACCAGCGAGGTCATCTGTCTCATCGGATTAGGGATGGATGGGAAAGGAAGTCGGCCGTGCCCTTTCAAAGGAACCATCCCGGCATTTGCCTGGAGCGATTTAGGGAAATCAAGGAAAACCTAAATCAAGATGGCCGGACGTGGGATTGAACCGTCGTCCTCCCGAATGCGAGTCCAGTGTGCTAACCACTGCGCCACCTCGCTCGGTACACTTCTGGTTGAAGAAAGTATTATGGAGAGAAGAGGAAATGAGGCCTGGGTAAGAACTGAGGGGTGGTGGGAAGACACATGTGGCAAATATTACACCTGGCAAGAGATGAAGAGGAAGGCCTAGGGATAATGTAATTAAAACGCACGGAGGACAGAATGCAGGAGATAGGAGAAAACGAGATCAGGGTAAGAACTGAAAGGTGATCGGAAGACTGCAGAAAATGGAAGGAGTTGTAATCCAAGAGTGGAAGGAAACTGTACAATATGATGATGATGTTGATTCAGATATGTCTTAAAAAACGTGTATGTGAGACAAAGTCTCTCGATTGAACTACGCATTCCTGAGAATTAAATGTTACTGGGGTGTGCGTACTGTAAAACCTTCGGTACAGACACCATCAGATTATTTGACTTGTCGCTCTAACGATGTAGGCGGGTGTCAGCAATATGTCTCGTGGTTTATCGTGGCGTGTTTATCTATGCCGTTAGGACAGACGATAGAAATGCCACTTGCACGCTTAGAGTAGCAGATTGACGGTGACCAACTTTAAACAGAACTTGATTAATTTTCACACACATTTATTAAAATAATAAAAATCATAGATATTACGTAACTTGATTCTGCATGCTGTTTACAATTGAGAATCTGAAGTTCCTTTGGTCTTGTACGTTAATCTTATTCTTACATATCTCTGATACTTGACAAAGTGTCGATACATTTCTCTTCATGGCTATGTACAGGAATATGATAATCTTATTAGGCGCAGACTGAAACTTGACTATAGGCTAATTCAGACTAATGCAGACTAATGCAGAGTGACTAATCAGAGGCCTGTACACTCGTTATAATACCTCGAGCGTTCAGGTATCACTGCGCGAGTGTGATCCGCTAGGAGAAAAGGTTCTACGTTAGCAGCAATCTCATTGGCTGCATTACATATTAATACGCGGATCGGAGGAAGCAGAATTTGGTCCGTCGCTAAGACAGCGCCATCTCGTAGTGCGGAGACGGGCGAGCGCTGCGCCTGCGCTGTTGTGCTTAGCGAGGCGCGCTCTAGTGGGAAAGTTGTGTACACGGAACTATGTACACAACAGTTACTTTACACTTCTGACGCCATTGTAAAGCAAACGCTCATTCTAATTTATGTCTAAGGGATGACTGACAATGAATGTGATAAACACGTGTTATTGCTGTCTGATGGCTTGCTATTCGAACACAATTAACAAGTTCTCATTTTTATAGCTTTTGCTGTGATTTTGGCATTATTGTGACTGCTCAGAAACAATACTGATGTAGGCATTTTATGTTTCACTGGAGCCTACAACTAACTTCTGATTAGAGTTCCATACTCTAAAAGCCATCCCCGGATATTACTCTAGTAGTTTTATCACAACCAAGACAGGCCCATTACAGTAGCCCACGTGTACAAGGGTGTAACTATTATAGGTACAGAAGAGTGCAGCTAGTACAGGACAATGCACCAAACAAAAAATCTTAATAAATGCAGGGTGTAACGTGTGTAAGTGCCGATATTTTTATTGGCGGATGAGTAAAGTGTATTGAACATCATTACATCAGTATTTACATCATTTTCAGACCAATAATTATAGCCATTACAACTCATATGGTTTTCGGTTGGTTAGTACCTCCAAGCACATGTAGCAAGAGCAAACCATTAATGCTTTTCTTCCCCTGGACAGCAGGTCAGGTCTTGAAGTGTGGACACGTGGATGCAAAACGGTTAGTCTATACTGATAGGCGTTGTTCATTAGTGATGTAGTATGTCAATGCAGAAATCATCACGAAGTAATTTTGTGACTTGTTTGTGGGAATACTGTTCGACACAGAAAAAAAGCAAGCATCACACTGATGTATATACATGTTAAGGTACCACGTGTTAGAATATTTGCATTTATACCCATTACACCCCGCATAGGTCCGGAAACCATGTTGTTGTTGTTGTGGTCTTCAGTCCTGAGACTGGTTTGATGCAGCTCTCCATGCTACTCTATCCTGTGCAAGCTTCTTCATCTCCCAGTACCTACTGCAACCGACATCCTTCTGAATCTGCTTAGTGTATTGAGCTCTTGGTCTCCCTCTACGATTTTTACCCTCCACGCCGCCCTCCAATGCTAAATTTGTGATCCCTTGATGCCTCAAAACATGTCCTACCAACCGATCCCTTCTTCTAGTCAAGTTGTGCCACAAACTTCTCTTCTCCCCAATCCTATTCAATACCTCCTCATTAGTTACGGAAACCATGCGTTCCTGAAAAACAGAAATGCTTATAGGAATCTTTCGTTACTGTATTTGTCTTGAATGCAGCATTGTACAGATGTAAAACATGGATGATAAACAGTGTAGACATGAAGAGAATAAAAGCTTTTAAAATGTTGTGCTACATAAATGGGTAAGTTGTGGATGGGTAAATGAGTTAATTTAGTGGTCATCAAACTGTAGCTGATAGGCTGCACGTGATCCGAATCGAGTGTTAGTGTGGTCCACAGTCGTTAGCTATACTTAATAATGAAATGCATCTAGCAATTAACAGCCAAATTCAAAAATGTCTACTACTGTTAAGAGCTTTTACAGAACATTGTTTTCCTGCTCAGCAACTAACAAAAATACTTAAATAGAAAGTAATTTTTAAGGTGTGCTTTATTGTAGTTGGCATTGACCAAGTTGTCCGAGAGCTAACAGTAAGAACAGTTGACTGCTCACGTCAGGAGCAGATGGGTAGGTAGCGCTGCCTCTTTGGGGTTAGGCGATGTTCGAGGGGAAATGTTTTATTGTTTGCTTCCAGTACTGACAAGTCACAGATGTTCGCAACTCATACCGATCAGCTGCTATGGTACACCCATGTTCAGAAAAAAACAGAACGCCTTGAGCGTCTAGAGATAGGATGTTCATATTCACAGGACATGTACGTTAGTATGTTCTGCAGAAACAGTTCGCATATCAGGTTCAGCATGTGTCCTGTTGCCTAGTAGGCACATGGTCGGCTATGCACCCTGGTAACTTGTACCATATGTGATGGCATCAATGCATGTAATGGGCGAATGGCGCCCTATGGTATAGCCATCCATGGCGCGTTCACCCACTTCCAGAGATCATCTGTGATGGTTGGCACTGGGTCACAGTCCTGCACATGTCGTTTCACCATATCCCACACATTTTCGATTGGCAACAAGTCGGGTGACCAGCTGGGCCAGAGCTATAGGTTAACATCCTGCGACACCAAAAAGGCACATATAGAGCAACAAGTGGCTGTGCATTTCCTTGCTGAAAAATGGCGTCTGGGGTGTTGTGCAGAAAGGGTACAGCTACGAGTCACTGGGTGTCGTTCGCGTACGTCACATTGGTCACAGTGCTTTGGATATGCACCAACTGTGATTTTTGGATGTAACCAATAGTACCCCACACCACAAAGCCTTAAAATGGCACTGTATGTCTCGTGCAAATGCAGCTCCCCCTGTCTGCCACGAGCCAAAATGCGGCCATCATTATCGCACAAACAGAACCTGGATTTGTCCTAAAACACTATCTGATCCCCTTTCCGTCCCCAGTGACGTCATTCCACGCACCTTGCCGCCTAGCATGTTTCTGCACATTCGTCAATGTTAGGCGGAGAAGCGGACGACGTGCACGTAAACCCATGCCATAACATACGGTGACGGACTGTCACCCCTGGGTCTACGATGTGTTACACTGTTCCACTGCTGCGCCAGAGCCGAGTAGGACACAGCTATGCCCTGCAATGGCATTCAGATGAGATGTCAATCTTCTCGGGGGTGGTCTGTGTGGTACGTCCTGACCCATCTCGTTGTATTCTACAGCCTTCCATGAACAATTGTGCAAACATCCGTTGCACTGCCGAAACACTTCGTCCTACAAGAGCAGCAATTTACTGGATGGATGCATCACAGCTCTCATACCAATAACTCACTAATTTGGCGGTACAGTTTGCGCATACCTCTGAGAGGCATCATGCACGTCTGCTCAAATCACACCGATCCATTACCTTCAGTTTATAGCGACAACTAGAGCCACATGCATATTTTACCGGTGAGTGGTGTTGTACCATGTTGTCGATATTGACCTTGAACCTGGTCCTTGAGATGCTAATCATTTCTGCAGACTGTTCTAATGTATATGTCCTGTGAATATCAACATCCTATCTCTGGTCGTTCATGGTGTTCCGTTTTTTTCTGAACGTGGGTGTATAAATTTCAAACGCAGGTAACGTGGGTTTGTGATTGCGCATTATAGAGACACTCATCTTCAAATGTGATACATATTTGTAGCAAGGAATATGAAATTAAATGAAGGCTGTTATAGCACAACGCAAGGAGTAGAAGAAAAAGACATTCCGAACATTCGGTAAACATTTATCATCTGGTCTGAAATTGTCCAATGCTTTTATATATAAGTCAGATTACTATCATTAACCCATTAGTCATCCACTCACACAGACAACACCATAACAAAAACAACACCACAACAGGCAATTATAGTGTGACAACTTTCAGGTCTCTGTGGCTCGCAGCAATATAAAAAGGAGAACAGTCGAAACGAAGCATTTCGAATGCTGCCGAGATTTTGCGGTAAGTCCTAGAGGGTCGGTGGTCAGTTTGTCGTGTCAATTCCGTGGTTAGTCTATTAGGGGTTCATAACATACTACTTTATGTAGGTTATCACTAATTAATAATATCAGTACATAAGCAACTCTAGCTGCCACCCCACAATGTCTCTATTGGTTCTTGTGCAAGGACAGTTGATGACCACTGGGATAATTAATGAGCGCATAACACAAACTGAGTAAAGGGAGGAATTGTTTGCTAGACCACATCCAAATGCGCTAAGGAATTGTCAATGTGGTAACTGAAGAAACTGTAAATGGCAAAAAATGAACAGGGGGACAAACACCAGACTACAGTGAGCAGTTTCAAATAGATACAGGCTGTAATAGCTACTCAGAGGTGATGGGGCTTTCATAGAATAGACTACCATACAGAGATGCATGGATGTTGGATTCACTTGACGCTTAATGGCTGTTAACAGGCTGTATGACTTTGGACAGGTGATACTAAGTGATGGGGAATGCAGGTGATCCCATTTTTCCAGTAGGGGTGGAGTAACCCACCTGTTGATGTGGATGATGAAGCCGTCATCGACACCTCTCCTCAGCATGTCCTGCACGGCCTCCCTGGTGCAGATGCTCAGACCCAGCACATTCACGTCCAGGATACTCTTCCAGTCTTCTGTCTTGCCATCTGATTGTCAGAAAAAGAAATTAAACATTGGTAAACGGAATATTTATGGAATAATTTTCATAAATACAAATGTTTAGAGAGTGTTCGATGTATCATCCAGCCATTTAAAATTTTTCACATATTCAGCTGTTATTCTTACGCGGTTATTCATTAAAATTTATTACAAAAGTTTGACGTTTTGACAACGCAGTAAACAACTGCCATGATCTCTTCATGCATCAGAGGCTTCAGTTGTATGTATGCAAGTTGCTCAATAGTGTTTCCTGGTATCGTAAACGCGCTTTCCATAAGATCTGGTACGGTAAACGCGCCTTCTATAAGATTGTCGTCTCAGTCCATTCATATGTCTTGGAATGCAGGAAAGTAAGTCGTTGGTCAATCGACGGTTCACCTGGGTGCACATCCCTCCACCCATCATAATCCTTGTATTTGTTTATTTAACTTGTTGTGACTAGGGCTATCAGGCTATTTCTTACATCGAAGCAGGGTTTGACAAATAGAGTACATTTTCTACACCACAGTTTCCTAAGAAATAACAATTTTGATATGACAATTAGTATTAAAATGATTTCAGTGTCTGAAGTGACAGTTTAAGTAAATATTACTGTCTATAAGTGATGAAGTTAATGCTGCAGCTGCTGCCACTATAGTGATAATAATAATATAATAATTATAATAATGACAATAATAACAATGATGATAGTTTCAGATATACGTCCGAGAGGTGGCACCATCGGCGCGTATCGAGGTCACGTTTAGCTACTAGCATCTTTGGAAAGAATGCACACCAAGTTTAAGCTATATTGGTCTATTTCTTTGTGTTTGGCATTCGTGTGAATCAAGGAATTCGAGTAATTGTCAAAAAATGGACGAAAAAGAATTTCGTGTGGTGATTAAACATTATTTTATGAAAGGCAAAATGCCTCAGGAGACTAAAGGGAAGCTTGATAAACATTATGGTGACTTTGCACCTTCGATTAGAACAGTTTATAAGTGGTTTCAAAATTTATGAGTGGCCATATAGGCACAAGTGATGCTGAACGTTCTGGACGCTCTGTGGACGTTACGACTCCAGAAATCGTTGATAAAATCCATGATATGTTGATGGTTGATGGTGATACTGCTAGTGCTATGGCGATCTCGAATGAATGGGTACATAATATTTTGCATAAACGTTTGGACATGAGAAAGCTATCTGCAAGGTGGGTTCCGCGATTGCTCACGCTTGATCCAAAACGGAATCCTGTGAAGTGTTGCAAGGTTGGTTTGCAGCTGTTCGGGAAGAATCGGCAGGATTTTAAGCGTCGTTTCGTCACTGTGGATGAAATATGGATACATTACTATACTCCTGATACCAGACAACAATCTAAACAATGGGTTACCAAGGGAGAATCTGCACCAAAAAAGACGAAGACCATTCCTTCGGCCAGAAAGGTTATGGCAACTGCCTTTTGGGATTCACGAGGGATCATCCTCATCGACTATCTGAAAAAGGATAAAACTATTACAGGTGCATATTATTCATCGTTATTGGATCGTTTGAAAACCTAACTCCAAAAAAACGCTGGCGATTGGACTGAAAAAACGTCCTGTTCCATCACGACAATTACTCCTCACACACCTCACCAGTTGTGGTCGCAAAATTAATGGAAATAGGATTCTAACTCGTTTCACATCCCCCCTACTCTCCCGACTTGTTCCCCAATTTGAAGAAATGGCTGGTGGGCCAAAGAATTTATTCAAACGAGGAGCTGATTGCAGCAACTAATAGCTATTTTGTAGCCTTGGACAATTCCTATTATTCGGATGGGATCAGCGGTGGACGAATTGTATAAGTCTAAAAGGAGACTATGTCGAAAAATAAAAAAGGTTTAACCCAAACACATAAGTAGATTTTATTTTTGCACAAATTTTTTTAAACACCCCCTCGTAGAAGGAATTTTTGGATGTCTGAGACTGCATAGAATAACGTGGCCGGCAGATGTGCAGTCGGCAGGACAAGCATGGGGAGAGCAGTAGTGGTGGGGGAAATGCTGAGCGCTGGAGGGGTAGGGGCATTCTCAACTGAAACTCACATTTTTTGTAAATATTAAGCAGGGCTTCCCCACATCCACAGTTGCATGGAGGTCATTCAATAGGATCTGTCACCTCCTCTTCAGCTAGTAACTAAATAAAATTCTGCTGAAAATACAGTGATTTGTTTTTGCTTGACTCACTAACCATTTGTAACTTTCAGACAAGCACCATGAGTGGCGAATCTTGATTAAAATCTACACTTTTCTCTTGTTTCCATGTTAAAATTTCCTTCTATTACCAAAACACAGCCGAGTTTACAGAATGTTACCTCACTAATATGTTGAGCAGTTGCTAGAGAGTTCTGAAACGCTGATTTATTCAGTTTATTAGGTGAGGAACTGAGGAAAACTGAGGCCAGTATATTATTAAAAAGCACATCCTCGGTTCAAAATAAATGTAAACTTTCCCTTATATCGTTCCCAAACCTGCATCACTTCTTTCACTAACTGCCAATGGCCCTTAAACGTAAATAACCATTAAATAAGTCCGTGTTCATGAAATAACGCAATAGATAATTATGTTTTGAACAATAAACTTACGCTGAAATGCTCTCATCTTTGAGTGCTATAATTCACCATAATCTCTTTTCGATATCTCAAATGGTTTACGAAATATGAGGAATGTATGGATATTTCAATCTGGTTTTATCGATGGCGCTGCGTGACAGCAAAAGATTATGCTACATAAGATCAATTTTCTCGTTATTGGTTGCATATTCAGACCTCCATCCAAGTCTAAAGAAAAATTTGATACGTTAAATAAATTTCGTACGCAGTAACATATTATGTAACATGCGTCGAAAGCAAAACTGTAGCAACCCCCAGTTTTCATTGAAAACTTTTTCGAATTTCTCGGAGTATCTTACTTCCATATAAATATCGCGATAACTATAATCATCAACGAAATGATGGTTACACATTATGAAACTGACATATAAAGCTAAAGCAAAAGTGAAATTTTTTACGGAATAGTATCCGTAAAAGAGTTTCAGAAAGATTTCAGGGCGTGCGCCTTGAGTCTGTCTTCGCCGATCGGCCGAAATGTTGCAGATACTGAAAAGAGAAAGATCTAGTTGGGAAGAAGAATGTAAGGGAATACCAGGAGTGTACAAGGACAATGGTAATCCTTATTGTTGCTTTAGTGGATACATTAACTGTCTTCCGATGCTGGAGATGTGATTCAGTTCCGTAATATAATGAGGGAAGTCGTTACAGAGTCGGGTTCCTGCTTCTGAGAAGGATTTCGAGAATGTCGTTGAACGATGGAGTGGGACAGAAAAGATTTTTCTCTCATGGGAACGAGTATTCCTGCCATATTGTTCAAGTAATGCGTTAATGTCAAGGAAGGATAAGAAGACAGTATCCGTTGATAAGAGAGTAGAAGAGACATAGGGTATGGAAATCTCTGCGTTTGTCCGCCCACAGCTAGGATATCTGTGTATAAGACAGTTTAATATAGTCAAATAGTCGAACATCACTTACATAACGAACGCAAGCATTCATAACCAATTCCAGACCCTGTAAGCTTCCTTGAGAAAGCCCATGGAGGATAACATTGCTGTAATCTGTAATCGGAAGTATAAGTGTTTGTACAAGTTTCTTTTTCAGGTCAAGAGGGAACAGCTTTTTATATTTTTGTAAGGTATGGAGAGATGCTGATGCCCTCTTGCACATTGGACACTGCAGTTATGTGCTCAGTCCAATGTGTATTCCCATCTACTAGTACTACTCGACATTTCCTAATGGGAGAATCTGATATTTGTCACATTCGGGGCTCAAGATGGAAGAGATTCCCGACATTTCAGGCTAATGAGCCTAGACAGACCAATCAGTACCACTTGGGTTTTGGATGGGCTGTGTTTTGACCTTCGATCCTGCCGCTATTTTGAAAGTGAACATAGGTCGGTACTGTGATTCTCAATGGATGTCTTAAGGTATGTTGGTTTTGCACTTAGATACAATTCCACGTCATTAGGGTCCTTGTGGTAAATGCAATAGGACAAAACTGTTCAAAAAGATTTCAGGCCTGCAACCGGTCGTCGTAAACTTCATTGCACGATATTTCGGCTGGAAAACTGCCAGCCATCTTTAGGGGAGCCGAACAAGGCTTTTGAACTGTTGATTCGCTGGGAAATTTTCAACTTTTACAGGACAAAACTGATAACACATCGTTTACATACAATGAAAAGAGTACAGGAGATAACACTGAACCCTGGGGTACGCTTGATAGACCCTGCTTCCATTGTGACTTTATGGTACGGCGAAAAGTCAAGTATTAGCGAAACCATTGTACTGCACTTGCCGAGAAATTTAGGCTGCTAAGTTTGGCAAGTAAAATGTCGAAGTCGATAATGTCAGAGGCTTTGCTAAACTATAAGGGGTACATGATAGTCACCTCTGGTGCATCCATATCGAGCTTCAGATGATCTGTTGCCTTCATTAAGGCAGATTTTGTGCTACCATGTTCACAGAAAGGCGACTGGTATTCACCTAGTATATTGTTTGTAGTCAGTAAGTTTGTTAGCTGGTCGTGGACTGTATACTCTAAGGTGCAGGAAGTAAGCAAATAGTTCGGTAATCAGAAGGTGCAGTGCCAATGTCTTGTTTTAGTAGTGGTTTAACTAATCCGTTTTCCAGGCCTTGGGGAATTAGTGGACCAGTAATAATCTTCATCATTTGGACTGTGATGTCAACATGTCCAGTAGACGACGATCTGATTTGCATGATGACTTGTTTGACGGTATTGTAAGTATCCTTACTTCGTAGTAAAATCTACATCAGTGCCATATCATAGTAATGTATCTCGCCTATTCTTTCTGAGAACCTCTAAGTACAATGTAATTTCCAATTCAAATTCTGTGTCCCAATAATGAAGTTCTTTTTTGAGACATACTAAGTAACACAATCGGTAAAATAAGTAAATGTAAAACGCCGTTTAACATACTGCGGGAACAACTGGCTATCAAATGTAGCTTACAAAGCTCAAAAAGCTTAAAAAAGTACAAATGAAGAGAAGGATATCACAATACCCAGTCCCAGGGTGGAGTAAATTTCCACCTGACCGGGAGTCGAACCCAGGCCTGAACATCCTGTATTCATATTTCACATTCTCAATTAAAGAAAAAAAAGAAAAATCTCAGCAGATTCTTGCAGTACACCGACATCCACAAGATGATAGTCGTTTCGAGGCACTTGATCCGTTGGAACATACATTTAATGCTGACCTACGACACAGCCGTAGGTTACTTTTATATAAAACATTATACAGTTTCGTCTCCAGAATGTCCCACCTGTCCCCTATTAAAGCACGTCTGTATATGTTTCCTGACATGTGTTCTCATTCAGTTCTAATTCTACAAGGAGTAGATGTTTCTAACAGCAATTTCCGAAGAATCTGTATCCTAAATACATAATTTTCTTCTCGTCTACTCTAACAGTTTCATTCATGAAACATTCAATGACTGTTTTCGTTCATGTTTGGCGTGTGTTCCAGCGAACAATGAATGGGAAATGGGATTTCGATATTGCTATAGCCAAAGTATTCTGTATTCTGGATGTTTTATGCTTACCAATTAGTGTACAGATTTTATGCTGACATAGGTGGACTTTCTTGCTGCAGGCAGTGTATTTGAGGTAAAACGCAATTTCGGATATTTATGTGACATTCATTACACAATTACTTACGTTATCTTTGAAAGTAGCACTCTCTTTTTATTTTCCTGGACGTTGGACCTGTGCAGTTACAACATTTTGCTGATGATACGCTCTGCTTTTTCTGTGTTATTTATTGCAGAAATAGAAGCCTTACTTTGGGAAAGTAGAATAACACAGGTCAAAACACACATTGTTTACTGCAATACAAATCTGCAAGAGCAGCAGCAGAAGATATGCAAAACTTTAACACTATTTTTGTTGCAATTACACTAAACATTTACTGACACCATTACACTTTCTGCCCTTAATCAATTCGCTTTTGGCACGCAGACATGAAAATCCACTATTAACTTGGTACTTACTGATAGAAATTCCGTTTTTGAGCTGGGGTATACTGTCACATGTCTAGTAAGGCTTTTTCTTGGAACCTAATTTTTAGTCGGAGTATTTTATCGTAGGAGATAAGAAAAACTGAAATGTTATCTATCGGCAGATTTATTTCCCAACTGCCTCTTCTTCTGTGCAATGCTCTGAGAAACCTGCGGTCGCTGGATGATATGACTTCCTTCCCCTTAGCGTAGTAGAGTTGTCAGTTGAAATGTGTAGCCTGCCGTAATCTGTTATTTTGAATCAGCCTCTATGTAACCCGTCGTCTAGTGCGCTAAGATCCCTGATACCCTCTGATTACATCTTACACAGAAGAAATCCGTTGTGTCTGGCTAGGCAATAATTGGAATTTAGTTTTGTGCGTGAAAGAATATATTGATCCTCTCTATAATGGCAAAATCTCTAACATATGGTAGAAAAGTGACCTGTAGGAGTTTGTGGTCTATAGTAGTGAAATATTTACGGACGATCAGATTTTGGAGAAGTGTCGTAATATTTCGAACATCTCTCAGAAAATCAGCAACATTTAGGCTTTCGTTCAAATGAAAATCAAATGAATAACTGGTATTATGATCAAAACATTCTAGTATCGTCGTTTTTCTCTGAATGCTTTCCATCACTGAGTGTAGCACAGTATATAAACGCTATTGAGACAAACTGTAAAGTTTCTGGGACACATGTTCAGTTCTGTCATTATTTCGAATGTACCATATTTCTTTCCCTTTTTTTTGTAATCCAGAATGGATGTACACAGTATGGCTGTATTCAGCATTCACTAGTTTTAAAACATACAGAGCATCAATCTCTTCGTCTGATGAAGAGGACATGTTCTGATACATTCGTAGCAGCACCGTTTCGCATCTGACAGCGCCACTTCAGTGTGAATTGCTAACGTTCTATCCGCGCTAAGACAGAGCGAGGTGGCGCAGTGGTTAGACACTGGACTCGCGTTCGGGAGGACGACGGTTCAATCCCGCGTTCGGCCATCCTGATTTAGTTTTTCCGTGATTTCCCTAAATCGCTCCAGGCAAATGCCGGGATGGTTCCTTTCAAAGGGCACGGCCGACTTCCTTCCCCGTCCTTCCCTAATCCGATGAGACCGATGACCTCGCTGTCTGGTCTCTTTCCCCCAAACAACCAACCAACCAACCAACCACCCTATCCGCGCCAAATCCCTGATCCGTCGCTTCCAGGCGTCCACGCACGCCATTTCTGCTTGAATTGGGCCCACGGCAACTGGGAAGGTTTTACTGAGTTAACTGTCTCATCTTAAATGAGCATGATAACGAACAGAGATTGATGCTCTTCGTTCCTGTGAAACAGACAGTGCAAAATTGCGACCATCTCAAGAACTTGGATCACATTTTACGACTGATCATTTATTCTGGTAGATCTGTACTAAATTCCGTTCCGTTCCGTTCCATTCTTTTCATGCAAATTCCTGGATGGTTCATTTGAAAAGGAACGGCCGACATCCTTCCCCACCCTTCCTTAATCCTATGGGACCGATGACCTCGCTGTTTGGACCCCTACCGCAAATCAACCAACGAATCTACCGTTCGATTGTTGCATTTTTGCCTTTGCGTGTATTGTTCGAAAAACTGTTTTCACTGAAATCAGTCGCCCGGTCATTAACTTACAGATACACCACATGTCTCGGTACTTCTTGTGTAGTTTTACAGATATTTATTGCACAGTTTGAGAGTAGATCAGACCTTTTAAATGTTTGGCAGTGTGTACAGAAATTCCGATGCGCCGTACCGTTTCTTAACCACTAATATAAGTGCATACAGCTATTTACACCAATATTTCAAGAAATATAAAATACGTAGATTTGAACTTAAATAGTGGCAACACAACTGTGGAGACACTACTCCACGGAATCTACTACTGTCGCTGATAGCACACATTGTTGACATACCTACCTTTCCTCCGAGCAAATGGACTCGCCCGTCCCACGTCACCGGCGTGCTCACAATCGATGGAAACACAGTCACTTGTGAGCGAGCGGTCTAACGTAACCGTGTCACTATGTTTCCGAAACAGGAACAACGGAGTTGGATCAAGATTGACTGTCGTACAGCACGACAGTGGCATCAATGTCTTCAAGAGGCGTGCTGGGAATCGGCATTGCCGTACAGAACATGGGCACATTGGGTAAAAGTCTTCAACGAAGACCGGCAAACTGTGGCAGACTTGCATCGGGCAGGTCGTCATAGCGTTTCTGAAGAAGAAGTGCATGCTGTTGCCGCGTTAGTGGACAGTGATCGACGCCATACGATTCGTGAGCTCGCCCACGAAACCGGATTAGCGCATACGACTGTGCTTCACATCCTGAAGGAACGCCTGGGCATGCCAAAAATTAATGATGGGTTCCGCATGACTTGACGGAAATGCAGAAATGAATGTGTTACGACACTGCTCAGACGCACTTGGAGCGAAGGAGAAGCTTTCTTACGCCGTATCGTAACACTGGATGAGACATGGGCCACATCGTACGAACCAAAACCGAAACGCCAATCCAACGAATGGTGTCATTATGGGGCGTCGCGAAAGTCGAAAGTGCATCGGACCCCTAGTATGGTGAAAGTTAAGGTGATTCTCGTGTACGACTGTGATGGTGTTATCCTAACGCATTACGTTCCCCCACGGCAGATCGTCAACGCACAGTACTACTGTTCGGTTTTGAAGCATCACCTACGACCAGCTTTGCGAAAGAAGCGGCAACACTTTCTGCGCAACCCACCCCTCATTTTGCACGACAATGCGCGGCCGCATACAGCGCAAGCTGTGGCTGCTCTGTTCATTCGATGGGACTGGGGAGTACTGTGCCATCCACCATACTCCCCGGACTTAAGCCCTTGTGACTTTGATTTGATTCCGAATAAGATGGAACCACTTCGTGGCATTCGCTTCAGAACTGTTCCTTAGATTCGACAGGCAGGAGATCGCTCCAATCCCACCATCAACAGAACAGGCTGTGCTAACGGTATACTGCCCCTTCCACATCGCTGGCAACGGGTTCTACACAACGCTTGTGACTACTTTGAAGGACAGTAACAGGTGCAAATATGAAACTCTTTCGTATCGGTTGTGAATAAATAGTTGCCCCTATTTAAGTTCCAACCCTCGTATTAATAATAAATTTTCCTTACCGGTCGGTTGGTTGTGTGGAAAAGAAGCAGCATTGTTAATCAGGACGTCGACGCCTCCTAGGTTGTCCTTAATCCACTTGAAGACAGACAGGATGCTACCTTCGTCACCCACATCTCCGGCGATGGCGTGAAGTTTACCGGGAGCGCCCTTCACCTCAAGTTCCTGTCACAAGAGAAAGAGCAGAGTCATAACAGAGATTACGGGGAACTCGCGAGACGCCTGTTATCTGTGTTTGTTGACGGCGAGCGTTATCTGCCTCTTCATCCAACTACTCATACATTGACACGATCCACTCAAAGATAGCCAGCTCGAATACTGACAGTTTCAAAATTTCATATCCTGAAACTGGCAATGAGTTTAACGCATTTAATTCTCACCACTTTGTGTTCAAACCCTCAATCTCTCTCCACGGTCTCAGTGTGGATTGTGGAGTGGAGTATTTTTTTTTTCACAATGGGACTTAACATCTGAGGTCATCAGTCCCCTAGACTTAGAACTAGTTAAACCTAACTAACCTAAGGACATCACACACATCCATGCCCGAGGCAAGATTCGAACCTGCGACCGTAGCAACAGCGCGGTTCCGGACTGAAGCACCTAGAAACGCTCGGCCGGCGGAGTGGAGTAGCTGGGTGTCAACTGCATCTCTACACTAGGTCATGAAGGACAGGCTGGCCAGCAAATATTCGACAGAGGTAAATGAGGCAACTGCTCGCTAAAAAAATTTTACCAGATACTTTCGGAAGAGCAAAGATTGACGTGACTATTCCGAACATCAGCGAGTTGCAATGTGTATCACATACCGAAAGAAAATCAATGCAGTATCGAGTTTACATCAAAAGTTGGTTATGTTTATATTGATTATTTTCCGTTTTCCCACTCATATCACTGATTTTGAATGCAGTGTTACAGCTAATGCAGAGCGGAACTGGTAAGTCCAACGCTTAACCCTTTACTCTTACTATTCTACGTAAATTGTCAAAGACATTTTTTTCGCTCTGTGTGTTTGGGGCGGTAGGGGGGAGAGAGAGAGAGAGAGAGAGAGAGAGAGAGAGAGAGAGAGAGAGGAGGCGACCTAGACTGATATGAAAACACAAGTAACAGACTTCATGAAGCCGCGACCGCTTCAGTAGACCAGTCATTCATATCACCCGTTTCGGCTAACTATATAGCCATTTTCGGATCTAAAAAGCATAGATCGAATAAGCACAAAACTGAATGTGGAGTATCTGCAGAACATCTTTCACATACTCTGTAGACTCGGACCTCCTTTTGCCCAGCGTAGGGCAGCAGGTCGACTTGTCATGGACTCAACAAGTCGTTGCAAGTCCCCTGCAGAAATATTGGCTCTACAGCCGTCCTTAATTGCGAAAGTGTTGTTGGTGCAGTACTTTGTGCTCGAACTGACCTGCCTACTTTCGTGACATGATTGATGGGATTCACGTCGGTCTATCTGGGTGGTCGAACCATTCATTCGAACTGTTCAGCATATTATTCAAACCAGTTGAGAACAACTGTGGACCGGTGACACGGTGCATTGTCATGGGAACAAGAAGATCGTGAATAGCCGAGAATCGTCTCCAAGTAGCCAAACATAACAATTTCCACTCAGTGATCGGCTCCATTGGACCCAGTCAATTTCACGTAAACACAGTCCATTCCATTATGGAGCCATCACCAGCTTGCACAGTTCCTTGTTTACAACTTGGGTCCATGGCTTCGTGGGCTCTACACCACCCTCGAACCTCATCATCAGCCCTCAACAACTGAAACTGGGACATCTGATAAGGCCACGATTTTCGAGTAGTCTAGGGGCCTTTGCAGTTCATGTCGTGCAGTTAGTAAAGGCGCTCGGGTCGGTCGTCTGCTGCCATAGCGCCGGCCTGGATGGCCGAGCGGTTCTAGGCGCTACAGTCTGGAACCGCGTGACCGCTACGGTCGCAGGTTCGAATCGAGCCTCGGGCACGGATGTGTGTGATATCTTTAGGTTAGTTAGGTTTAAGTAGTTCTAAGTTCTGGTTGACTGATGACCTCAGAAGTTAAGTCCCATACTGGTCAGAGCCATTTGAACCATTTTTTTGCTGCCATAGCCCGTTAGCGCCAAATTTCACCACACTGTCCTAAAGGATACGTTCGTCATACGTGTTACGTTTTCACGGTAAAATATGTATTAGACGCATTTATAAATTTTTAGAAAGTTCTTACATTTTTTTGACCGCAAATATGTTACTGTTTCTTGTAGAGTCAATTTTTACTTTTTGTCGTAACGACTAGAAAGAATTTTCTTTTCGAAATTAATCCACTATATCCTCGACTAAAATTTGCTAACATTTGAAATCATCATTAATTTAAGTGGCAGAGATGACCTGCCTACTTTCGTGACATCTACTATAGCACTTTTGATGCAGTAGCAATGAATGATCTCTCTGATCTGCCCGCTATGAAAGTTTATTAATGATGCTGCAGAGCTCCGATTGTGCAGACCTGGCCTGCGTAGCATAGTGTTCCAGACAGACCGGTTCAAATGGGGTGGGACGACTCTGCTGAGTTCTTCCTGCCTCTACAGCGTGGTGAGTGGTGAAGTGAGTGGAAAGGAGGCAGGGGTCGGGGGAGACGTGGACACGTGTAGTCACGTGGCAGGCAAGCGGCTGCCACCTCTGAGGCGTTACTTCGAGGCGAACAGTTTGCTTGCGAGAAAATTGCAACGCTTTTCCTCATAGTAACTTCGAAAAGATGGTCGAGTGGAGGAAACTTGTGAGAAATTAAACGGATCATCAGCAGTTTTCTTCGGTCGATCGTCAAATTGAAGTACCGACAATTTTAATTAAAGTAGGTAGGTCTATAAAAAATAATGATCAAACAAAATTCCTCCCCCTGGTCACGTGCATCTACATCAGAGGTTAGTTAGGAACTGTTCAGTTATTTCCAGCCCCGGATCTACGATACTTCCTAACCGGGGCAAAAGCTGGATCCATCACGCATATCCCTCCCTCCCACTCGAGCGATTGAGATAGAACGTAAAAAAATTAAAAGAAACGACTTTCGAAAAATACGTTCATTTTGTAGAGCTAGTCTCTCTAAAGTGATTAATGTATAAATTATATGTGTTTGAGAAAACGTAAGACATACTATTTGGTCTTAAATAAGCGAAAGTGCACACAGCATTGTTCTATCGCACGTCACTGTATTTCGCACTATGGAATTCAGACGTGTGTATTATGTAATGGAAGCCATGAAACCTATATTCAGAACAGTGGGAATTAAAAACTCCTGTGGTGCCTCTCCTACCCCCAGTCGACCGGTTTGACATCCTAACACCCTTAAAAAAAACTCAAAAGTAATACTCTTCAGAAAATTTGCACTCCTTATTGCCTATTAGCTAATAACTTTGTCTTTTGTGTGAATTAAAATTAAATATAAAAAAATAAAAGCAGTAAAGAAAAGAGACGAGCAAGGCTGTATACATTTCTTCTTTGCACAAGACGGATGGGCATTCTATTACAGAACCAAGCTTCCTTATGACAAAAATCGACCTTGCTTGAGGATATTAAAGACGGTCGGAAAACTTCAAAGTCCGTTCTTTCAAGAATATCTGAGAGTCGCCTAGTCCTGCTTTGGTTAAGTAATACAGTGTATCCGCAAAGTCTCTCCGCCGGACGCGTAAGGTTTTCAACACATTCATATCACTGTATAAACTGCTATCCAGGATTCACTGCTATTGGTACAGCTATATTGGAGACGGGATTCAACATGATTACAATGAAATTAATTAATTATATTAATTACAATTAAATACACTGTTCTCACCAATATCACAATCAGTGCTGAAAATGTTTTCCTCTTTCCTTAAGGCACAGTTCAGCACATTTAGATTTATTTGCGAACATCTTTACCAATGTTTCACATGTAATCAAATGCAGATAATCAATTACCGCTGTTTCCAGTTCCTATATTGTCTTTTAGTTATTCTGTTACATATATATTTTAGCCACACCCTGAAGGAAATAGTCGGGTGGAGACAGATCCGGTGAGTGTGGGGGCCAAAGACCTTCCATAGTTACTCTGTCTCCAAAGATTTCATCTAAAAGTCGTAGGGACTGGTGTGCTGTGTGAGGAGCAGCGTTGTATTGTTGGAAAAATGAATGGTTGATCTCATTTTGATTCGCATGGCAGTAAATGGATGAATTTTGTGGGAACAATAAATATGGGAAGTGACGGTGGTATGGGAAAAGATCGATCCTCTAATTCGCGCTCGCATTATGGCACCGACACATCAATATTCTTTGCGTGCAATGATGTTTCTCTTAAGACACGTGGATTTTCTGATGACCAAATTCGTGAATTTTGGACATGTGGCCTGTAATTGATGAAGTGTCATGATGCTCTCTCCATTGGCGGAAGATTCCGGAATAGTCTCCCATTTGGATCTCCGGGAGTGGACTGCCAAGGGGGAGGTTACCATGAGAAAAAGATTGAATAATCAACGGAAGGATAACGTTCTACGAGTCGGGGCGTGCAATGTCAGAAGATTGTACGTGGTAGGGAAACTAGAAAATCAGAAAATGGAAATGCAAAGGCTCAATCTAGGTATAATATGGGTCGGTGAAGCGAAGTGGAAAGAAGATAACAATTTCTGGTCAGATGAGTATGGGGTAATATCAACAGCAGCAGAAAATGATGTGACAGGAGTAGGTTTCATTATGAATAGGAAGGTAGGGCGGAGAGTGTGTTTCTGTGAACAGTGAAAGGTTCGTTCTTATCAGAATCGGCATCAAACCAACACCGACAACGATAGTTCAGGTATATAAGCGGACATCGCAAGCTGAAGATAAAGAGATAGAGAAAGTGTATGAGGATATCGAAAGGGTAATACAGTAAGTAAAGGGGGATGAAAAACTAATAGTCATAGGGGACTGGAATACAGTTGTAGAGTAAGGAGTAGAAGAAATGATTACAGGAGAATATGGGCTTGGGACAAGGAATGAGAGAGGAGAAAGACTAATTGAGTTCTGTAACTAGTTTCAGTTAGTAATAGCGAACACCCTGTTCAAGAATCCCAAGAGGAGGACTTATACTTGGAGAGGACCGGGTGATACCGGAAGATTTCAGTTAGATTACATCATGGTCAGACAGAGATTCCGAAATCAGATACTGGATTGTAAGGCGTACCCAGCGGCAGATATAGACTCAGATCACAATATGGTAGTGATGAAGAGTAGGCTGAAGTTAGACATTAGTCAGGAAGATTCAATACGCAAAGAAGTGGGATACGGAAGTACCAAGGAATGACGAGAGAACCTTGAAGTTCTCTAAGGCTATAGATACAGCAATAAGAAATAGCTCAGTAGGCAGTACAGTTGAAGAGGAATGGACACCTCTAAAAAGGGGCATCACTGAAGCTGTGAAGGAAAAAATAGGTACAAAGAAGGTAACTGTGAAGAAACCATGGATAACAGGAGAAATACTTCAGTTGATTGATGAAAGAAGTAAGTGCAGAAATATTCCGGGAAACTCAGGAATACGGAAATACAAGTCGCTGAGGAATGAAATAAAAAGGAAGTGCAGGGAATCTAAGACATGGCTGCAGAAAAATGTGAAGACATCGAAAAAGAAATGATTGTCAGACGGACAGACTAGCATACAGGAAAGTCTAAAACAACCTTCGGTGACATTAAAAGCAAGGGTGGTAACATTAACAGTGGAATTCCCGTTGCACTCTTAAATGCAGAGGATAGAGCGAATAGGTGGAAAGAATACATTGAAAGCCTCTATGAGGGGGAAGATTTGTTTGATGTGATATAAGAAGAAACAGACGTCGATTTAGAAGAGAGAGGGGTCCAGTATCAGATTCAGAATTTCAAAGAGCTTTGGAGGACTTACGGTCAAAAAGGCAGAAACACTCCATCAGAATTTCTAAAATCATTGGGTGAAGTGTCAACAAAACTACTATTCGAGTTGGTGTGTAAAATATATGAGTCTGGCGACATGCCATCTGACTTACGAAAATGCATCATCCACACTACTCCGAAGACGGCAAGAGCTGACAGATGCGAGAATTATCGCACAATCAGCTTAACAGCTCATGCATTCAAGTTGCTTACAAGAATAATATGCAGAAGAATGCAAAAGAAAATTGAGGATGCGCTAGATGACGATCAGGATGGCTTTAGGAAAGGTAAAGGCACGAGAGAGGCAATTCTGACGCTGCGGTTAATAGTGGAAGCAAAACTAAAGAAAAATGAAGACACGTTCATAGGAGTTGTCAACCCGAAAAAGCGTTCGACAGTGTAAAATGGTGCAAGATGTTCGAAATTCTGATGAAAGTAGGGGTAAGCCTTAGGGAGAGACGGGTCATATTGATAATGTACAACAGCCGAGAGGGAATAATAAGAGTGGACGACCAAGAGCGAAGTGTTCGTATTAAAAAGGGTGTAAGACAAGGATGTAGCCTTTTACCCCTGCTGTGCGATCTGTACATCAAGGAAGAAATGATGGAAATAAAAGAAAGGTTCAGTAGTGGAATAAAAATTCAAGGTATCAATGATACGATTCGCAGATGACATTGCCATCCTGAGTGAAAGTGAAGAAAAATTACATGACCTGCTGAACGGAATGAACAGTCTAATGAGTACAGAGTATGGATTGAGAGTAAATCGAAGAAAGACGAAGGTAATGAGAGGTAGTAGAAATGAGATCAGCTAGAAACTTAAGATCAGGATTGATGGTCACAAAGTAGATCAAGTTAAGGAATTCTGCTACCTAGGCAGTAGAACAACCAATGACGGATGGAGCAAGGAGGACATCAAAAAAGGCATTCCTGGCCAAGAGAAGTCTACTAACATCAAATATCGGCTTTAATTTGAGGAATAAATTTCTGAGAATGTACGTGTGGAATATGTATGGTCGTGAAACATGGACTGTGGAAAAACCGGAACAGAAGAGCATCGCAGCATTTGAGATGTGGCGGACTGATAAGGTAAGGAATGAGGAGGTTCTGCGCAGAATCTGAGAGGACAAGAATATGTTGAAAACACTGATAAGGAGAAGGTACAGGATGATAGGACACCTGTTAAAACAAGAAGGAATGACTTCCATGGTACTAGAGGGAGCTGCAGAGGGCAAAAACTGTAGAGGAAGACAGAATTGGAATACATCCAGCAAATAATTGAGGACGTAGGGTGCAAGTGCTACTCTGAGGAGAAGAGGAATTCGTGACGGACCGCATAAAACCAGTCAGATGACAAAAAAAAAAAAAGCTGTCAGATAGGTGAAACCAAGCCTCATCAGTCATGAGGTTAACAGTTATCTGATACGATTCACAATATGCTATCCGTCTTCCATGGTCCATATAACATAATTGTTATGCAGCAGTAATTTTGTACAGATTCATCCCCCGCTCTTTGTTGCTGTCATAGGAGAGATTTCAGCCTCTTGCGACAACTTTTCACGGATTTGTTGGACTCCGCAACACGATGTCAGAAATGTCGTGAAGCTTCCGTTCTGTTAAAATTGTGGGCCTTCCAGCTCGTGATGCATCATGAACTGATCCTGTTGTCGGGAATTTGCGAATTAAATCATGCGCAGTGTCACGATGTGGACACTTCGAAGGAGGGAAACGCAATCTAGTTTGCTGCCTCACATGCTCCCATAAAGTTTTCTCCTGCACGGAAAACCGCTTCCACCAAAAAAAAAATTCTCTCGGCAACAGTAAGCATTCAGACCACACTCAGATAACACAAGAATTAGACAATAACAATACTAACAGCTGCAAACATATACGCAACAATACTACTCCCACCCTATCGCTGCACACGGAACACATGCAGGCAAGACTTGAATGTGTTGCCAAGTTTATGTGCATGACATGGCGAGACACACAAGACTTACCGCTGTGGAAAGACTTTCAGTTCTCAAATTCCATAAAATAAAAAATCTGATTGGCCTATGGTCTCCTTGTAACACTGTATCTAGGTTCAAATGGTTCAAATGGCTCTGAGCACCATGGGACTTAACATCTGAGGTCATCAGTCCCCTAGAACTTAGAACTACTTAAACCTAACTAACCTAAGGACGTCACACACATCTATGCCCGAGGCAGGATTCGAACCTGCGACCATAGCGGTCGTGCGGTTCCAGACTGCAGCGCCTAGAACCGCTCGGCCACACCGTCCGGCTCTCTGTATCTAGGAATACAAGTTAGGACACATGGTGTGTGTATGTATGTATGTGTACCTTGATCTTGTCAACCCTCCTGGCTATTCCCACGACGGTGAGTCCTTCTTTCAGCAGCGCCTGCACAATAGCAGCGCCGATGCCCGCACTGGCGCCAGTAACCAGTGCGACACGTCCCTTGTACTTCTCGATACCCATGGCTGTGTGGACAGAGAGGTTAGATAGTCAGTATCTCAGGCACAACTAACAGAGTGACTATAACCACACTGTCTTATATATGTGCACATGCACGTGATAAGCTATCAGCAAAATTTTCTGTGCTGTCGTGAGGTAACACTTCACGTAATTACGGATATGTTTTCGCCTTCATAAACAAGTGTAGCAGAAAATCCCAGTATTTTTAGCGATGATCATCCTGGATAAGATATGGAGAAGAGACAAACTCATCGTAGAGATGCAAAGACGACGGTAATCACTGCGCGCTCTTAACCTTCCCTTATCTGTCAGGTGAGCAGTCGCGCTTCGCACAAAGTACACTCTGTTTTGCTTCAATTTTTAGTCTTATTTTAGATTATATGTATCGGATAACATATTTTATCCATTTTATGTTCAAAATGAAATATTTTGTGTACATAGTTGTATTAAAATTTTTATGATATGACGAAACAAACAAATGAATTTTATACATCTTATTGCAGGAAGTTTATCAAGCTACCTTCTTTCCTGGTGGGTTATGCTATCATCAAATCGAAAGAACGAAGCACAAAATTCTTCAACTTGTAATATCCCCCTCCCACAATTGTCACTAGTGTTGTCGATGGTAAGATCTCTTTTTTCAGAAATATGAGAGGAATAAGATCTACAATAAACTTTTCACTTATCTTCTTTTCTTGTATTTGGCTCCAGTTCTTCATGTGTAGGGGTCTGATTCTTGAAGCTGAATTTCTCATATATTAATTCTCGTGTTTCCAATAGACATAATTAACATGGAAGATCGCCTGTGCAAATT
The DNA here is from genome assembly GCF_023898315.1 of Schistocerca nitens. NCBI lineage: Eukaryota > Metazoa > Arthropoda > Insecta > Orthoptera > Acrididae > Schistocerca > Schistocerca nitens. The sequence continues at coordinate 1,072,051,246 of NC_064615.1, read as the reverse complement.
TTTTTCACGATAATTTATTGTCTCATATTTGACGATATCACACTCTCTTTTGAATTTTCACATTAACAAAGCCAAAACTACATTGTTCTTCCAAAGCCAAAAACACGTCTGATCACATCGGAGGCATGCCCACTCCTACTTCACTCTGTGGTAATAACAATATTCCAAATGGTTTACAATCATTCTTGACAAATGAATTCCTAGTAGTTTCTATAAATGAATCCAGGAATAAACTTAATAAATAGCACCAAATTGTGTAATTAATAATAGACAGTTTAAGTGTGCCAAATATTTCGTAATTTCATATGTTTCCAAAAATAATAATTTCAACTGTCCTTTCAGAGTTAGTACATGTCGACTGTAATAAAGAAAATAAAGTAATTTCTTTTTATAGATTTTAGCTCGAAGTATAACATATCGTTTACAAAATCGTATGAAACTATTTTAGAAAAACAGCTGAGTTAATATTGACCTGTTCCAAATTTGAAAATTAGTTCGGGTATCAACTACTTCTGTTGAGGAAATGTAATGCTATAGAAGGTTGTTCCTTTACAAGCTCTTGTTTCATATTCTCCCTCTCAGTCACCGCCCTCAACTTTACTTCCAGAATCGTGGTCAGCATTTATTATTTCTTCCTCACTGAAATCCGAATCGCTTTCCTCAAAATTTCGAGTTGATTGTGAAGCAGAAGAGATTGAAAGGAAAGCTGTGACTCAAACTGCCTATTGGCTTCTGTCTCGCGTTCTTCGGCCGACGTTCATCTAATGATTTTTCTGACGTTTCGCCAGCACGAGTGGCTGGCATTGTCAAAGCTTCACCCTCCATTGCCGGTGGTGACCGGCCGAAGAACCCGAGACAGAAGCCAATAGGCAGTTTGTCAACAAGTGGCCACGAAAGCCTTAACAATTTTGTCTTCTGCTTTAATTATTGGAAAGTCTAGGAAATCTTCATGTTCTACCGGGCTCCACCTAACAAAAATATTCCGAATGTGACATATTCTACTCACTAACAGTAAAAATAAGGAAAAAAGGAACTGTAGGAACATTACGATTTATTAGAGTTTTTCTTACGTAAACGTAACCGAAAACAATCAGAACGAGAACTATCGTGCATTGTAGGGACGGTTTCAGGTCCCTCTTCTCCGTTGGACTTTCTGGGCATGTGCCCTGTGTCCCGCACTCGACAGGGGCCCCCTAGTTCCTCCCAGATCATCAAACGATAACCGATATTTATCACCGAAAAACAAATTTGATTCGAAACAAATTGAATGATAATGGCTGGTTACAATAACCACTTGCATATTAGCTTTGCGCAGCGTACAGTGCTGCATGGGCCGAATAGCGACGTAAAATTAAGCGTGACCCTCCGACTTAAACCGACTCGACAATCGGGAATTACCTTGTACTTGTCTGCGGTGTTGCGACGTTTGTTTTGCTTGTAGTCGTTACTGACTGTGCTCTGAGGTATTCTTTGATTAAATCGTCGTTTGCCTGTTTTTTTTTCTTACGTTAGCGACTATTTTTGGTGTAAAAATAAATACTGAATTATAATATAAAATGTCGAAACGGTCGTATCCTAGTGGATCTGCGAAAAGGAAAAAAGCTGTACATCAGAACAAAGTAACTGAAAAGTTACCAAAATTAACAGCATATTTTACTACTACTATTGGAACAACTTCTGTAAGTAGCAATCAAATAATAAATCTTCCACATGATGAGTCGTGTTGATCACAAATTGCAGGAATTTCTGAATGTTAATGTTCTACGCCAGTTTCAGATTTCTACCCATTTAAAAAAAGGGACTGAATCAGAAAGCAACCGTTCCTATAACGAAACTACAATGGTTTCGGTGACTTCACCAACACCGGCAACTGTGGCAGCTGAACAACAGTTTTCCTACCCAGAAGAAATATCACAAGATCCCGCTGATTACTTTCATAAAAAGTTTACATAAAGAAATCGAAAAAAATTGGTTCGTAACGAAATTGTATATTTTCAAAATAAAGATTCTGAGGCATCCAGAAGCTAAAAAGATGGTAATAAATCAGTAATTACGTATTTGAACAAAGCAATATTTATTCGCAAATTGAAGAACAATGAAAGTGTCAAAAGAAAACAGTTGTTATACTAGCCTTTTGATGCTGCTTATTTAACCTTCCTGATGTAAATTTATGCTCTCCAAGTGACTGTAGTGATTGGAAATACATCAATCACATGGCTGTAACACATGAAAATAGCCCAGCACATAGACAATCTATGATGACTTATCTGACACAAAATAAAGCGGTTGGTAGAAAAGATATAGACTTATTATCTCAACATCAAAAAGAGGTGGATTATTTGAGAAATGTACTTAAACGGATTGAAGCTATTGTAAAATTTTTGGTAACGAGAAGGCTTCCATTTCGCGGTGACAATGAAATCCTTGGATGTTCCAACAATGGAAATTATTTGGGATGTGTAGAATAATTGAGAGAATTCGATCCATTTCATGCAGATCTCTTACGAAAGTTTGGGACTCCTGGAAAAGGTAACACTTTTTATTTATCAGCGAATATCTGTAATGAGGTTGAGGTAACGGGTAAAAAATTATAAATGAAGTTGAAGTACCAGAATATTTTTCCATTAGCGTTGACAGTACGCTCGATCTGTCTCATGTTGACAGCTAACTTTTATAATACGATACGTAAAAACTATGTTCTTGTTGAAAGGTCCCTGAAATATGTACCTATTAAAGACCGTAAATCTGAGTATTTAGCGGAAACTATCTTGAATATTTTAGAGAATCATGATATTTCCCTAAAAGATTGCAGGGGACAAAGCTACGACAATACTTTAAATACGTCAGGGAAGTATACTGATCTGCAAGCAAGAATCAAAGAGAAATGTGACTTTGCCACCTTTGTCCCATGTGTGGGACATACACTACACTCGATAGGTGTCCAGGCTGCTGGGCAGAGGCAACAGAGTTTATTGAAATGGCTCAGAAAGTGTGAACTAATAGTATATTGGAAATATATCAGATTTTGAAAAAAAAGAAAATTGAATACACGTTTCCATACGTAGAAATCACATTGAGAATCTTTTTAAGCTTGATGGTAACCAACTGCAGTGCAGAATGCTCCTTCTCCAAATTGAAAAGAATAAAAAATGAATTAAGAAGTGCAGGGCTGCAAGAGAGATTAACCAGTTTATCGCTGACATCCATAGAATGCAATATGCTCAAAAATATAGAGTTTGAAGAAGTGTTTAACGATTTTGCCCATCTCAAATCTAGAAGGGTACCTCTGCAATCAACGTAGATTATTAAGCATTAACTTATGGATGCTAAAAGAGTTACTTTTGTGGATTATATTACCTATTCATTTAATGTTACTGCAAAGAAATAAAAATATATCTAAAACCTCGATATCTACTTCCTTTGCCAATTCTAACCGTATAGTGCTCTGTCAAGGTTATAGGGGCCCTAACATCTTAATGCACCCCTAGCCTCCAATAGGCAGAAGACGGCCGTGGACAGCCTGTAACTTGTATTCTAGAATACACGGTAATGTCGTCAACAGACCGATCGAGGCAGCGAACGTTGACGTGGACGCGCACGAGAAATCCCACGTCACGAGAGACAGCGCCGTCGCACACGGAATGAGCCGGTTAACGTGATTTCACGCTCAGCGGTCTCTAGTGGCAGTTCTGGAATTTCTTTGGTGTACGAAACATTAACTGTCTGCTTGTCACGCGAAGCACATGTACTTGAAGGTCAAAATGGATCCAACTGAATTAACAATATTAGCCTCGTAGGCTGCTGTGGAAGACGAGCGGAGAAATCCCTGCAGAAGTCTATGGATACGTCGCTGGATTTGGCAGCGTGATGATGGTAGAGGAACAATTCATATGCTTCACAATAAGCTGAGGTACGCAATGGCAGCAATTGTTCAACAGCACAAATTTGTGAGACATTCTGGATCGTGTTGGATACAGTTAAAATATAGTGTCAACCGTCAGCTTTTGCATGAATAATTATATATTTCTCGAAGCCTTACAGAATTACTGCTCTAATGTGACTTACTTTGTCACTTAGATTTCAAGACCTAGAGTCTTTTTGGAACTTCACCAGAATGGATGAGGACATGTTTCCAAGTTACTGAGTGTAATTAACAATGATAGATACGAATATGAGAGAATCAATAATACCAAGAGATAGGTAAGTATCTTCTACATAAATCTTTGTTAGTAGCAAAAATAGCTTCTGTGTAATGTTGTTATGCTTACAGTTATTTTGTTGTAAATTGGCAATTACTTTTATGATTTGTGGAGACTGGAGAAACGTTCCAGTCTCTGGGTTATGAAATGAAAATTGCGCCAAATACATTACCAAAAATCGCTCCCAAAACAGCAAGCACTTCTTAATAATTTGGAAAACAAGAGCACAAAGGTAATGTCTACCTCACACATAAAGTATTTACTCACTAATTAGGTATGGTAATCTTATTGTACAGTTCTGTGTGCAACAGGAAGAGTAATGTATTAGTATATCGTGCTGCCCGATTTTGGTAGTAGTCATGTCTGTGTGTTTATTCACTTACATATTTACATATTGCGACCATCTCTCAGTAACACTGTACATTTTGTCATCATAATACAATGAAAGGTAGCTAAAATGTACATACATACGGAATATATAATTATATTTTTCTGAGGATGGGACAGCTGTTCAGCTGTGGCCCTGCTGAAGGAATAATCCCAGAATTTGCTTGAAATGATTTAAGAAAACCTACATCAGGATGGCTGAACAGGTCAAACTCCATCCTCTCAAATATGAAGCCAGTGTCTTAATAACTGCACTGCATCAATATGTTGGTCCTAATTGTACAACATTCATTCAATAATTCACACTTTGTAGCAGATAACTTATATATGAGTAGTAGTTTATCACTTATGGAAGCAAGCAGCACATTCATTTAATTTATTGTGGCAGTTCCCTCATTATATAGGTTGACAATAAATAGGTTAATTCCAGGCACTGAGATCAGCAGGAGCTTACTTCAGAGACTACAAAGGGCACTACAGCATTGTGAAACTGGCAGTCGTTGTTGCCAATTACAGGTTCTTCTATACTAACATTGGTGCCAATAGCAGACTTAAAAGGTGGGGCAGTTTTTAACTGCAACACACTGTCAGACGTCTTATAGAGCAATAACATGAGTGTCCCACTCATGAGAAAGTGGAGTGTTTTGGTTGGCCTTACCTGCCGTACCTATTTCTGGAATATGATGCTTTTGTTCTCAAACTGTATATGATGAAGCCCTCTCCAGAAAGAGGATTGTCAAAAGAGCAGAAGGTGTTTAATTATAGATTAAGTAGAGCCCAAAGAGTTGTGAAGAATGCTTTTGGCATAATGTCCAATAAATTTGCTGTTCTGCTAAACCCCATTTGTTTAGCTCCAAAGAAGTTCGACACAATCATAAGAACTTGTGTTCTGCAAAATCTTATCTTCTAGCAGAAGAATCGGAGATGGTATGTTCGAGGAGACGTACATAACTCGTCTATGGATTTTGGGATGGACGGGATTCTGAGAGAAAATGGAAAGCAACCAGCTGCAGATGCTTTGAAAGCCACAGATGACTTCAAGATGTATTTCAACTCCATAGGTGCTGTCCAATGGCAAGAAGAGACCATCGATGCTGGGAGGTGGTGACTAACAAACACTACCGATTTCTATGTGATATATTTTAGGACAAATTTGGATGTGATTAAAAATTCATGTTTTCTACTTATTACATAAGAACTAAATTTGTTGTATATCATCGAATGTTACTATTCTGCACTTTGCATTCAACATGCATTATACACATAAATTATAATCAACAATCTAGTGTACTTTTTCACTCTTAATACATGTCATAAAAGTTGTTTTTGTTGGCACTGGAAAAAAATTAAATTTTATTGTTTTCCACAATAGTAAAGATTTACAGCAGTTACTATGAGAAATGCTGTTTCCATGCTGCAAAGGAAGATATTTGGAATGACATGTGGCTGACCGTTAGCTGTCTAGCAATTGTGCTGTCACTCACAGTTCTAGAGGAGGGTAAAGGTAAATAACTATTACATCATAGGTGGTAGCTTCAATATTTATTCCATCTATAATAATACTGATTGAAGGCACATAGTTACTGATGTCCATCTATGGTTTGTTCCCTACAGTGACATTCAACACACTATTACGAAATAGTGCACAGTGGTCAGTAACGCATTTCGTGAAATAGATCTGAGAAATATATGAGCTCTTGAACTCTGCTCTGTTAGAACCAAGGATGATAAATATTCCTGATGTTATTTTCTGAAAGTCTTCCACAGTTTGGTAGTACTTGGCCAGTCTTATCCCTGACCAACATAAATCATTTACCAGGAACACTGAATTATTCTTCAAAAAGTGTTGAAGAGCGATATGTGAATACTGGTTCACATCAATGTCCATATTAATCAGTTTTTAATTTTACCAGTTTACTTATTTCAGTGACATTTTCATCTAGAATCACTGTTTGAGATTAGAAGAATTAGTAAGACAATGTATTTTGTATATTGTCATGGAATAATGTTCTAAGGTAACTTACATTTAAGAAAGGAAGTCTTCGTTGTTTAGAACTATGCTGTTACAGTAATATGTGGTGCATACCCATGATCTTCTAGTAGACATCTGTTTAAGGAGTGGGTGAGTCTGACAACTGTTTCGCAGTATACTTATTCCGTCATGAAGTTTGTTGTAAATAATTAACTGCAGCTCAAAAGGAACTATGATGTATATATTTGCAGTGCAAGGAGGAAAAATTATATTCATATTAACGTTCTCTTTAGCGCAAAAGGAAAGCACAACGCTGAAACAAAAATTTTGGTAACTTACCCCAGTGATCTAAGATGTCTGACAGATAGCAAAGTAAAATTTGAAAACAAAAGTTGCTCCTTAACTCCCATTCTGTAGAAGAATTTGTATAATGTGTAAAAGGTGGTGTGTAGGAATTACTAAAACATAGAAAATTATATATATATATATATATATATATATATATATATATATATATATATATATATATATATATATGTAAGTGTTCAACATGTAACCACATTTAGAAATGAATCTGCAATCTATATGTAAAATGACTTGTTCTAAATCATTTCAAAAGCATGCAAATGATCCATAGAATAGTAAACTGACACCATCATATAGACAGGGAATACTGCTTTGGGTTAAGGATACATTTACTTCACTTGAAGTATAAGAGAAAAAGAGCTCAGCAGTTCTTCTCAGCTATACAGTCGTTTTGTATGACAGTCCTATGACAAACTTTTAATTCTCTCGTATTTGTGAAAATCTGAGGCTGAATTTGAACCAGTTATAGTCCTAAAACATTTTCCATCTTTTTTACTTGATTATTTTAAGTTTTTCATTGTTTTACTACTTACTGTGTTATAAATTATTAACTGTTGCACTTGTAATAATTAATAATTTTTTGTTTCTACTAGTTATGAAGATGAAATGCTGGAGGTTAGCCATTGCCTCTAGGTACTCATACTCATATTCGCTGTAAAATATTGTGGTTGAACACTACAGCAATCACTTGTGACTTCAAACAAATTCATATGTAAAAAGTATACTCACTGATATTCCTCTAATAAATTGGCAACTATAAAAAATTAACCTATTTGCCTTTTAAAACCTATACAATAAGTGCGAGTTGTGGTGCAAATACACACAAATCTTAGAGCCATATTTAATTCCAGTTGTGCAATGATTTACCTTTCAAAATACAGTCTGAAGTACTGTTGCATGTACACACAAATCATTCAGCCTTTTTATTTCACTTGGTCCAATAGTTATGGTGTACAATTTATACAGCATTTCTGAATATTAGCATACTCTGTACCACTTTAACTCTTATTGTGCAACTCACACCAATAATTGACAAATTCAAGAAAGGATGAATTGAGACAGCTGTTTCCCATAAATGACGATCAAAATATGACAACACCGACACAAAACCATACAGTTCTTATGATAGAAGAGTTTTAAAGTGATCTGGCAGTTCAAATGTACCTTATTACTGCTGACGATCATTTTGATAAGCCTGGTATCATATAGATACACTTATCTCTAAGGAAGTTTGAAGGATTTTGTGTATATACACGAAAGAATAAAAAAAACTGTACATGAAATTCACACATTTACTGACTGATTATTACATCACAAACAAGTTTCAAAATTTGTTGTTTAACAAGCATCCTCCTTTTGTGACTTCTGATGGCTTTCATTCCTGTGGCTAAGTACTTAACAAATGTATCAACTCCATCATTGGTATTGGACTACAGTCTTTCAGCAATCAACTGAATCCCACTAGGATAATCTCCTTCACATTTCTTTCTTTTTCTTGACGCAACATTCTGCCCTACACTCGTCGCTGCTGGTGATTGGTTTTCAACTACAATGTCCGATTCTTCTGCAAAGTCGATATTATTATCATCTACATATATTCCACTATTTCTGGATTGTCCCACAGAATCGTTTTCATTAGAACCTACATCTATCTGAAATATACTGTATAAAACAATGACTTACATAAAAGTATTCAGCTTTGTGTAATGATGTATGCAAAAATTACTTTGAATGTGACAGTAAATGCACATTTATAACAATAAGTAGTTGTAGTTGTAGTAGTAGTAGTAGTAGTAGTAGTAGTAGTAGTTGTTGTTGTTGTTGTTGTTGTGGTAGTGTTTCCATCAGAAACTGCAAAAAATGCATTTGGATGGGTTACATATATTGCCAAAGAACATCCAAATAGGATTTAAAAGAGTGTGGAGATGGAAAGTCCAAATTAAGATTACTTATGAAGTAATCTGACACTCCTGCTGCTGATGAGTATTGAATTAAATCAGTTAATTACAGTATTACTTAACATAAAAAATGAGAACCATGCATACTTGTAAATGAAATACAGAGAGACACAGTAGAAGTGATAAACGAAGTCTTCACTTTTACGTAACTGCAGATTCACAAAGGTGAAATTTCTCGAGAAAGTAATACTCCCATCCTCACTGTGTAGAAAGCTTCGATACAAAGAAGTTTTGTCTAGAGCAACATATAGAAGCATGTGCCTGTCAACGTAAACTGAAGGAGGGCTCTTTTATAATTGTAACAGTATATAGGTCACTTTCAGGAAACTTTCATTTATTCCTGGAAAACTTGGATGCCTTGTTGTGCTATCTGTCAGATAGGGGAAGGCAAATTATTATTTGTGGGCACTTCAATGCTCATTCATTGAAAGAGTGTAATAGGAAGAATGACCTGGAAGTCTTGCTCAGTTCTTTCAATTTGACATCTGTCATTAATTTACCTACTCGGCTAGTAAAGGACAGCAGCACATTTATAGATATCACTTTTATAGACCAAGATAGGTTTAAAAACATAAATTCTTGTGCTGTTGAGAATGGGCTTTCTGATCATGATGCTCAGCTAGTTACAGTATATGACATAGGCTCCATTCAGTAATTCAAAACTACCCTCCAAGGTTGTGCGTTCAAATAATGACTCAACAATTAGATATTTCAGAGAAAATCTTCAGCAGTTAGACTGGGATGAGGTGTAAAAGGAACTTGATGCTAATTTAAAGTATAACTTATTTCATGATACACTTGTAAGAGAATTTGAAAACTGTTTCCCCAAGAAAGTAGTTAAATCTGATTATAAGAAACTATGCAAAAATCCTTGGCTTACTAAAGGAATAAAAATATCTTGTAACCACAAAAGGGAACTGTATCTAACAACAAGGTAGAGTAATAACCCAGAAACAGACAAATATTATAAAAACTACTGTGCTACATTAAGAAAAGTTAATAAAAAGTCCAGAAGCATGTGCATCATGTCTGAGATTAATACCTCTGATAAGAAAATCAAAACAATTTGGAATATTATTACAAGGGAGACAGGACAACCAAGAGTACAGGATGACGGCATCACCATCAAAGTGAATGGAAACTTGATAAGCAACAAGCTGGAAGTCGAAAACATTTTGAATAATTATTTTTTAAATGTTGTAGAGAAAATAGGATCTAAATGTTTATCAGAAGAAGCAAGGCAGTTAATGGAAGAGGCCTTACCCACACCAATTGATACAACAGAAATTCCACCCACCTCTCCATCTGAAAATAGGAAGATAATAAACTCTCTCAAGAATAAAAGCTCACATGGGATTGATGGCATTCCCAGCAGGATAATAAAAGCTAGTTCCCAAGAAATAAGTAGGATTCTTAGCCACATATGTGATAGCTCTCTGAAGCAGGGTATTTTCCCAGATAGACTGAAGTATGCCATTGTTATACCACTGCATAAAAAAGGGAATACGCCCGATGTCAACAACTACCGCCCAATCTCTCTTCTGACTGCCTTATCAAAAATTCTTGAAAAAGTAATGTATTGTAGAGTAACTTCACACCTTTGTAAAAATAAAGTTTTAACAAAACGTCAGTTTGGTTTCCAGAAGGGTTTTTCAATGGAAAATGCTATATATACTTTCACTAATGAAATATTAAATGCTCTGAGTAACTGGTTGTCACCTGTTGGGATTTTTTGTGATCTATCAAAGGCTTTTGATTGGGTAAATCATGGAATACTTCTAGAAAAGCTCAAGTACTGTGGTATGAATGGGACAGTGCTCAAACTGGAAGAGTGCAGAAAGTTGAAATAAACAGTTTACATAATATGCAAAAAACTGGTGATTTCTCAAACTGGGGAACAATCAAGAATGGGGTATCGCAAGGTTCGGTCTTGGATCCTCTGCTGTTCTTAATATATACTCCTGGAAATTGAAATAAGAACACCGTGAATTCATTGTCCCAGGAAGGGGAAACTTTATTGACACATTCCTGGGGTCAGATACATCACATGATCACACTGACAGAACCACAGGCACATAGACACAGGCAACAGAGCATGCACAATGTCGGCACTAGTACAGTGTATATCCACCTTTCGCAGCAATGCAGGCTGCTATTCTCCCATGGAGACGATCGTAGAGATGCTGGATGTAGTCCTGTGGAACGGCTTGCCATGCCATTTCCACCTGGCGCCTCAGTCGGACCAGCGTTCGTGCTGGACGTGCAGACCGCGTGAGACGACGCTTCATCCGGTCCCAAACATGCTCAATAGGGGACAGATCCGGAGATCTTGCTGGCCAGGGTAGTTGACTTACACCTTCTAGAGCACGTTGGGTGGCACGGGATACATGCGGACGTGCATTGTCCTGTTGGAACAGCAAGTTCCCTTGCCGGTCTAGGAATGGTAGAACGATGGGTTCGATGACGGTTTGGATGTACCGTGCACTATTCAGTGTCCCCTCGACGATCACCAGTGGTGTACGGCCAGTGTAGGAGATCGCTCCCCACACCATGATGCCGGGTGTTGGCCCTGTGTGCCTCAGTCGTATGCAGTCCTGATTGTGGCGCTCACCTGCACGGCGCCAAACACGCATACGACCATCATTGGCACCAAGGCAGAAGCGACTCTCATCGCTAAAGACGACACGTCTCCATTCGTCCCTCCATTCACGCCTGTCGCGACACCACTCGAGGCGGGCTGCACGATGTTGGGGCGTGAGCGGAAGACGGCCTAACGGTGTGCGGGACCGTAGCCCAGCTTCATGGAGACGGTTGCGAATGGTCCTCGCCGATACCCCAGGAGCAACAGTGTCCCTAATTTGCTGGGAAGTGGCGGTGCGGTCCCCTACGGCACTGCGTAGGATCCTACGGTCTTGGCGTGCATCCGTGCGTCGCTGCGGTCCGGTCCCAGGTCGACGGGCACGTGCACCTTCCGCCGACCACTGGCGACAACATCGATGTACTGTGGAGACCTCACGCCCCACGTGTTGAGCAATTCGGCGGTACGTCCACCCGGCCTCCCGCATGCCCACTATACGCCCTCGCTCAAAGTCCGTCAACTGCACATACGGTTCACGTCCACGCTGTCGCGGCATGCTACCAGTGTTAAAGACTGCGATGGAGCTCCGTATGCCACGGCAAACTGGCTGACACTGACGGCGGCGGTGCACAAATGCTGCGCAGCTAGCGCCATTCGACGGCCAACACCGCGGTTCCTGGTGTGTCCGCTGTGCCGAGCGTGTGATCATTGCTTGTACAGCCCTCTCGCAGTGTCCGGAGCAAGTATGGTGGGTCTGACACACCGGTGTCAATGTGTTCTTTTTTCCATTTCCAGGAGTGTATATTAATGACTTGCCATTCTATATTCACGAAGATACAAATCTGGTACTTTTTGCCGATGATACAAGTATAGCTATCACACCCAACAGACAAGAATTAACTGGTGAAATTGTAAACGATGTTTTTCAGAAAATCATTAAGTGGTTCTTTGCAAATGGGCTCTCGTTAAACTTTGACAAAACACAGTATATACAGTTCCACACAGTAAATGGAATGACCCCATTAATAAATATAGACTTCGATCAGAAATCGTTAGCTAAGGTAGAATATTCAAAATTTCTAGGTGTATGCATTGATGAGGGGCTGAACTGGAAAAAACACACTGAGGAACTGCTGAAACGTTTGAGTTCAGCTACTTATGCTATTAGGGTCATTGCAAATTTTGGCGATATACATCTGAGTGAATTAGCTTAACACGCGTATTTTCATTCTCTGCTTTCGTATGGCATCATATTCTGGGGTAACTCATCATTGAGTAAAAGAGTGATCATTGCACAAAAGCGTGTAATCAGAATAATTGCTGGAGCTCATCCAAGATCATCCTGCAGACACTTAAAGACCTAGAGATGTTCACTGTAGCCTCACAATATATATTATTATTATTATTCACGTTTGCGCCCTACTGGACCACGCGAAGTACAATCACGGGGCATTCAGTTATTTTCTTTTAGACTTTCTCTCTGCCCAAATTGTTTTCATTCTCTCGGAATGAGCTCTTTTCCTTTCATCAGACCATGTGGTTCCAGTTTTCTTTGGTTTTTCAGCTTGACCAACTACCCAGTCATGAATTTTTTGCCTAAATAATTTTCTGTCTTGAATTTCATCTTGTTTTATATCTGCCTCTTTCGTGTCCTCTTTTATAGCAGCAATCCATTTTATTGTCTCAAATTTAGCTTTACTTCGATTTTCGTAGAATTCCACTACTTGTTTAGTTAGTCTGGTAGCATCCATTCTTTTAATATGCCCATAAAATTTTAATCTGCGTTTTTTCATATCTGAATATATGCTGGTGTATTGTTGAATTTCACTATTTGCTCTTAGCCTGTATGTTCCTTCTTCAGTATATTTTGGACCTAGAATTTTTCTGATTACTTTTCTTTCTCTTTTTTGGATTTCTTGAATGTCCTTTTTTCTGTTTAAAATTAGCGTTTCAGCCCCATAAAGGCACTCTGGTTTTATGACCGTGTTGTAATGTCTCAATTTAGAGTACCTCGAGAGACATTTTTTGTTGTAGATGTCTTTTGTAAGTCTAAAAGCTGTCTCCATCTTTTGACAACGAATTTCATTTCCAATTTTTTCTAGACCAGTCTCTGAGATTGTTTCACCTAAATATTTGAATTGCGAAACTCTTTTGATTTTTCCATACTTAGTTTCCAAAAGTTTGGGTGCCAGTTTGTTGCTAGTCATATACTGTGTTTTTTCAAATGAGATTTGGAGACCTACTCTTTCTGCTGTTTCTTTAAGGATTTCTATTTGTTTCTGAGCAATTTGGATGTCCTGCGTTAGAATAACCAAGTCGTCTGCAAAGGCCAAACAGTCTATTCGAATATTTGTTCGTCCTAATTTCACTGGTTGGTCAATTTTGAACTCCAATTTTCGTTCGCGCCACTCTTGTATTACTTTTTCTAGAACGCAGTTAAATAGCAACGGAGAGAGTCCATCACCTTGCCTCACGCCTGTTTTTATTTCAAAGGATTCTGAAATTTCTCCTCTGAACTGTACTTTTGATTTTGTACCAGTTAGCGTGTCTCTGATAATTGCCGTGGTTTTAGGATCCAGGCCTTGTTCTTTCACAATTTGGAAAAGAGATTCACGATCCACTGAGTCATAAGCCTTTCTAAAATCTACAAAGGTACAAACTAGTTTTTTATTGTAAATTTTTTGATGTCTGAGAATTAGTTTGAGGACTAAAATCTGTTCTGGGCAAGATCTATTTGGCCTGAAACCTGCTTGATATTCGCCAATTTTCCATTCAAGTTGCTGTTGTGCTCGGTTCAGAAGACATTGAGAGAGGATTTTGTATGTGACTGGAAGAAGAGAAATTCCTCTGTAATTATTAACATCAGTTTTGTCTCCCTTCTTATGAAGTGGGTGAATCAAGGCGGTTTTCCATTCATCAGGAATTTTTTCAGTTTGCCAAATGTTTTGCATGATTGAAGTAATTTCTTTAACGGTTTTTGGACCAGCTGCCTTTAAAAGTTCTGCAACAATTCCATCTTCACCAGATGCTTTGTTGTTTTTCAACCTATGAATTTCTTTAATGATTTCCTCTTCATTTGGTGCAAGTGAAACTGGATTGCATTGTTGGGGAATTTTTGGTGGAAATCTTTCTGTGGGCTCGGGGCAATTTAGAAGATTCTTAAAATATTTAGAAAGTTCTTTGCAATTTTCTTGGTTGTTAAGAGCCAACTGTCCATTTTCCTTCTTGAAGCAAAGATTCTGGGGTAGGTACCCTTTTATTTTGGTTTTAAAAGTTTTATAAAAATTTCTGGTATTGTATTTCTGAAAATCTTCTTCAATTTCTAAGAGTTGACTATTCTCATATTGTCTTTTTGTTTGTCTAATTAGTTTTGAAGTGTCTTTTCTAGTTGCCATGAATGTATCATATGTGTCTTCTGTCTTGTTGCTATTCCATGCTTTAAATGCCTCTTGTCTGGCTTTAATTGCATGATCACAGTTTTCATTCCACCAAGCATGTTTCTTGTGTTTTCGTAAATGAATTTGATCTTGAGCTGTTTTGATAATCTTGTGTTTGAGTTGTTCCCAATTTTGTGCACTTGTTTTGTCAAATTCGTCTGCTAATAATGATGGTTGGATTTTACTGGTGTCAAATTTGGGGATTAATGGTGTCCTTTTGTTGAAATTTTGGGGTTTTAGCTTTAGTTTCACACGGGTTAAGTAATGGTCTGAGTCAATATTGGCGCCTTTACGAACTTGAACATTTAAAATTTCTTTGTGACATGGATACGAGATTGCAATATGGTCAATTTGGAATTCACCTATGTCCTTGTTAGGTGATCGCCATGTCTTTTGTTTTGAAGGTTTTTTCTTAAAATGACTTGACATAATTTTGAGATTGAAATTTCTGCAAAATTCTACCAGCCTCTTTCCATTTTGATTGGTCCATTTATGTGCAGGGAATTCACCGACCGTTTTTATAAATTTTCTCTCTTTCCCTAACTGCGCATTAAAATCACCCATTAAAATCTTTACATAATTTTGAGGAATTTTGGAGACTGTATTCTCTAACACTTCCCATGACTTATTTCCTTTTTCTGGATTTGTTTTATTCTCCTGGTTGATAGGCAAGTGTGCGTTAATTTAACAGTACATTTTATTTGCACATTTCATGGAAATTGTCATTAGTCTGTTGTTTACTGGATTTACTTCGATTACGGAGCCAAGAATGTCTTGCGAAATTGCGAATGCAACACCCAGATGCGGAGTGTTTTTAAGAATTCTTTTGTCTGTTTTACAATATATATATATATACTCCTGGAAATGGAAAAAAGAACACATTGACACCGGTGTGTCAGACCCACCATACTTGCTCCGGACACTGCGAGAGGGCTGTACAAGCAATGATCACACGCACGGCACAGCGGACACACCAGGAACCGCGGTGTTGGCCGTCGAATGGCGCTAGCTGCGCAGCATTTGTGCACCGCCGCCGTCAGTGTCAGCCAGTTTGCCGTGGCATACGGAGCTCCATCGCAGTCTTTAACACTGGTAGCATGCCGCGACAGCGTGGACGTGAACCGTATGTGCAGTTGACGGACTTTGAGCGAGGGCGTATAGTGGGCATGCGGGAGGCCGGGTGGACGTACCGCCGAATTGCTCAACACGTGGGGCGTGAGGTCTCCACAGTACATCGATGTTGTCGCCAGTGGTCGGCGGAAGGTGCACGTGCCCGTCGACCTGGGACCGGACCGCAGCGACGCACGGATGCACGCCAAGACCGTAGGATTCTACGCAGTGCCGTAGGGGACCGCACCGCCACTTCCCAGCAAATTAGGGACACTGTTGCTCCTGGGGTATCGGCGGGGACCATTCGCAACCGTCTCCATGAAGCTGGGCTACGGTCCCGCACACCGTTAGGCCGTCTTCCGCTCACGCCCCAACATCGTGCAGCCCGCCTCCAGTGGTGTCGCGACAGGCGTGAATGGAGGGACGAATGGAGACGTGTCGTCTTCAGCGATGAGAGTCGCTTCTGCCTTGGTGCCAATGATGGTCGTATGCGTGTTTGGCGCCGTGCAGGTGAGCGCCACAATCAGGACTGCATACGACCGAGGCACACAGGGCCAACACCCGGCATCATGGTGTGGGGAGCGATCTCCTACACTGGCCGTACACCACTGGTGATCGTCGAGGGGACACTGAATAGTGCGCGGTACATCCAAACCGTCATCGAACCCATCGTTCTACCATTCCTAGACCGGCAAGGGAACTTGCTGTTCCAACAGGACAATGCACGTCTGCATGTATCCCGTGCCACCCAACGTGCTCTAGAAGGTGTAAGTCAACTACCCTGGCCAGCAAGATCTCCGGATCTGTCCCCCATTGAGCATGTTTGGGACTGGAGGAAGCGTCGTCTCACGCGGTCTGCACGTCCAGCACGAACGCTGGTTCAACTGAGGCGCCAGGTGGAAATGGCATGGCAAGCCGTTCCACAGGACTACATCCAGCATCTCTACGATCGTCTCCATGGGAGAATAGCAGCCTGCATTGCTGCGAAAGGTGGATATACACTGTACTAGTGCCGACATTGTGCATGCTCTGTTGCCTGTGTCTATGTGCCTGTGGTTCTGTCAGTGTGATCATGTGATGTATCTGACCCCAGGAATGTGTCAATAAAGTTTCCCCTTCCTGGGACAATGAATTCACGGTGTTCTTATTTCAATTTCCAGGAGTGTAAATTAAAAGGCTATAATACAGGGTGTAAAAGATAACTGAGGGGCTGAGAGTACAAGTGATACAAGTGCTTGCCGAAGCAAACTCAGTAATGACTGCCAAAGTTAAATGGCTAGTTATATAAATGTATGATTTACTATAGAAACATATTTTTTTCTAATGGTCAGTTAATTTGCCCATAGTTCTACATATAGTTAGAGATTGTAGTGACCCGGCATTATTTTTTATAATATAAGAGATGTGTTCAAGAAATTCCGGAACATTCGTAATTTCGTGCCAATGGCGAGTTGGAGCGAAATTTTATTCGCATCCCTGTACCCGCCTGTGTTTAACGTGTGACTCCCGGAGTTTAATTGTCGTACTTATGTTAGTCAGTGCTGAATTGCGTTGAAAGCTGCGTCGCACAATTTACGAATTTCGAGACGCCCGAGTTAGAAAGCAACGCGTTTGCATTACATTTTGCGTGAACCTCAACAAAATCTTGACAGAGACACACCAAATGTTGTAGACGAGTACTTAAGACGTATTCGGTGTTACGAATCGTCCACACAGTTTAAAAATGGTCGGACGGAAGCTAAAGATGACCCTCGTATAGGACGCCCTTCGACGTCTGCTGGCGACGCGCATGTCAGGAACTCCGACAAAATTTTGCGTGCCAATCGAAGACTGACTGTCCGAGAGATTTCAGAAGAATGTAACAATTCAGTTGGATCATATCATGAAATCCTGACACAGCATCTTGGAATGCATCGTGTTGCTGCCAAGTTCGTCCCACAAGAGTCAAGATAAGAAAGACCTCCACCCCGCAATCAGTGAAGAGCTTTTGGATCGCGCAAGTGAGAACGCTACGTTCCTTAAATAGAATCGGAGAGAAGAGAAATTTATAGCACAACTTGACTAGAAGAAGGGATCGGTTGGTAGGGCATATTCTAAGGCGTCAATGGATCACCAATTTAGTATTGGAGGGCAGCATGGAGTGTAAAAACCGTAGAGGGAGACCAAGGGATGAGTACACTAAACTGATGCAGAAGGATGTGGGTTGCAGTAGGTACTGGGAGATCAAGAAGCTTGCACAGGATAGAGTAGCATGGAGAGCTGCATCAATCCAGTCAATGGACTGAAGATCACAACAATAATAACCTGCTGAATTGACGTGGGTCTACAGTTATGATGATGAGACCAAGATTTAATCTTCGCAATAGTGTGGGAAAGGTTCTACAAGACCAAAAAAAAGTTCATCAGGTCAAATGTCAAAGCCATGCTGACAGTTTTCTGTGACTTTGAATGATTAGATTACCATGAATTCGTGCCACAGCGACAAACTGTTAATCGACGGTAGTATGAGGATGTGTTGCGATGCTTTCGAGAAAATGTGAGAAGGAAACGGCCCGAAATAAGGTGAGATAATTCATGGATCCTGGATCATGACAAGACATCCTTACATTCTTCCCTTTTGGTGCCGCTCTATTGTACAAGAAACGAAATCATCAAGGTGCCTCATCCTCCATACTCTCCAGACCTGGCCCTGCGGACTTTTATTGCGTTCCAAAGTTGAAATCCCCGTTGAAAGCACGAAGATTTGGAACGATAGACGAGATAAAATTCGCAGACGTCACATCGCGCAATCCAGCAAGAGGCGTGCCAAGACTGGGAGAGGTGATGGGAGCGGTGAGTCAGTTGCGGAGGAGAGAATCCGAAGGAGATCACGCAAAGGAAGTAGAAAGTAACTGTAGATGAATTTGGCGGAGAAAGTTCAGAAATTTTTTTGAACAAACCACGTATTACAAATACTTATACACCTTTTAAAAGTTTTTAGAGTAAAACAGGTACAAGTGGTAATATGTTTTACACTACTGGTCATTAAAATTGCTACACCACGAAGATGACGTGCTACAGACGCGAAATTTAACCGACAGAAAGAAGATGCTGTGATATGCAAATGATTAGCTTTTCAGAGCATTCACACAAGGTTGGCGCCGGTGGCGATACCTACAACGTGCTGACATGAGGAAAGTTTCCAACCGATTTCTCATACACAAACAGCAGTTGACCGGCGTTGCCTGGTGAAACGCTGTTGCGATACCTCGCGTAAGGAGGAGAAATGCGTACTATCACGTTTCCGGCTTTGATAAAGGTAGCCTATCGCGATTGCGCTTTATCGTATCGCGACATTGCTGCTCGCGTTGGTCGAGATCCAACGACTGTTAGCAGAATATGAAATCGGTGGGTTCAGGAGGGTAATACGGAACGCCGTGCTGGATCCCAACAGCCTCGTATCACTAGCAGTCGAGATGACAGACATCTTATCTGCATGGCTGTAACGGATCGTGCAGCCACGTCTCGATCCCTGAGTCAACTGATGGGGTCGTTTGCAAGACAACAACTATCTGCACGAACAGGTCGACGACGTTTGCAGCAGCATGGACTATCAGCTCGGAGACCATGGCTGCGGTTACCCTCGACGCTGCATCACAGACAAGAGCGCCTGCGATAGTGTACCCGACGACGAACCTGGGTGCACGAATGGCCAAACGTCATTTTTTCGGATGAATCCAGGTTCTGCTTACAGCATCATGATGGTCGCATCTGTGTTTGTCGAAATCGCGGTGAACGCACATTGGAAGCGTGTATTCGTCATCGCCATACTGGCGTATCACCCGACGTGATGGTATGGGGTGCCATTGGTTACACGTCTCGGTCACCTCTTGTTCGCATTGACGGCACTTCGGACAGTGGACGTTACATTTCAGACGTGTTACGACCTGTTTCTCTATCCTTCATTCGAGCCCTGCGAAACCCTACATTTCAGCAAGATAATGCACGACAGCATTTTGCAGGTCCTGTACGGGCCTTTCTGGATACAGAAAACGTTCGACTGCTGCCCTGGCCAGCACATTCTCCAGATCTCTCAGCAATTGAAAACGTCTGGTCAATGGTGGCCGAGCAACTGTGTCGTCACAATACGCCAGTCGCTATTGTTGATGAACTGTGATATCGTGTTGA
The DNA here is from genome assembly GCF_023898315.1 of Schistocerca nitens. Taxonomy (NCBI): domain Eukaryota; kingdom Metazoa; phylum Arthropoda; class Insecta; order Orthoptera; family Acrididae; genus Schistocerca; species Schistocerca nitens. The sequence goes on along the minus strand of NC_064615.1, from coordinate 1,072,031,072 downwards.
AGCTGCATGGGCAGCTGTACCTGTACACGCCATCCAAGCTCTGTTTGACTCAATGCCCAGGCGTATCAAGGCCGTTATTACGGCCAGAGGTGGTTGTTCTGGTTACTGATTTTTGTCAGGATCTACGCACCCGAATTGCGCGAAAATGTAATCACATGTCAGTTCTAGTATAATATATTTGTCCAATGAATACCCGTTTATCATCTGCATTTCTTCTTGGTGTAGCAATTTTAATGGCCAGTAGTGTATTTACTGTGTTATATTTCAAAGATTTTTTGGCACAACGCACTTGATATCTAATGGAATTACATTTTGCTAGAGACATCTTAGTCGCAGCATTATTTTCGAAACAGATAGCAATCACAGTTTGTGTCACTGGCGGGACTTGGCCACTGTCACAAGCACGTTTGAGAAGACCACATACAGAATCGTGCTTTTTCTCGGGTGGGGGGGGGGGGGGGGGGGTGGAGGGGAGGACCTTGGTGCTCGATTCCTGTTTGAACTCTGAACATGGGGTAATATGTTTTTGATTTGGCCCGGACAAGCGCCCTGTTGTGTCGCTATTCGATCAGCTGTCTTGGTTCGTTGGTTGATTTGAGGGAGGTGACCCAACAGCGAGGTCGTCGGTCCCATGGGAGTAAGATCCATCTGGGCATGTACCTGAAGCGATTTAGGGAGATCATGGAAAACCTAAATCATGATGGCAGGAGACGGGTTTGAACCGTCGTCCTCCTGCTTGCGAGTCCAGCGTACTAACTCTGGTACTGCGCGCCGCGGAATTTGAATCCGCGCCAGGCGTCATGGACATCGAAGACCCATAGAGGTCTCTGCACCATCGCGCCGTAAGCTGTGGCGGCGCGCGTCTCCTGGCCTGCTTTGTGACGGCGGCACAGTGGTACACGTGGTCCAAGCGGCCAATAGCGGCGCCCCCGATATCATACTTACGCTTAAGCATCGCGCTCAGCCAGCAGTCTAACATCGCGTGCGTCTCAGGACATATCGCCTCGGCGTATTTACTTTCGTGTTGCTATTCCAGTGGACGTGGTTGTCTTGTTTGGTCCGTTACTCTGTTGTCTGTTCTTGTCGTGTTGTAAGGTCCTTGATTGGTCGTGTCCGTCCTCTCCCGTTATGTTGTTGTCCGCGGGCCGCTCCGCGGGTCCCAACGCGTTTCCGTCACTACAACACCGCGACCCTTCCGTTGGACGAGGAAGCGGAGCTGGGGTCTAGGCAGACTGTGCGCTTTTGGAAAAGATGTTAACTGGGCTGAAATTAATGCTCAGTTAATGGCACTACTCGTATGTGCACCGTTCGGATTTTACGTTTGAAAACAGTCAGCCTTATATATTGTCCGGACTAGAGCGAGACTGATGGTTCAAATTTGGTCCACCAACGCATCGAATCTCGGCCGAATATAAGGTTTCACAGTTTGAAAAAAAATCTTCCTCCGTTTGGATTTTACGTGAAAGAACCATATTCTGGGTGGTTTTTGAAGCGCGCTAGTTCTATACTTTAAACTTGTACGAATCGGGTCAAACTTTGTAGGTAGATAAATAGATAAGCCCAAAACGAAAATTTTTTAATTCAATATTCTTCGTATCCAGCAATCTTTATCGGTTGCTGAGATACTATGCTAAAAAGTCGAGTTAAATGTAACATGAAGAAACCATTCAAATTTGGACTGATTACGCGGAAACAGTTTAAAACGTATTCTTACCATAAAATGGAAAAGTTGCTCAAAAATTCAGCTTCACTCGGATGTTACCTGCAATAAACACTTTTTTGTGAGTTTTTATGTGCGCGCCACTTATATATTTCAGATATGTGCAAATCGGTTAAAAATTTGTAGGAAGATAGGAAAATACATGGAATTAATGGTCGCCTTGATCCCTTGTGAAAGTTTTATCCATTGCCACGATATAAACAAAATAGATCCATGGACAATACAATAAACAGATACAAGGTCAGTCGTCGCCCAAGTAAATACAAATCTACATCGTTCGCGATCTAATGTCAAAATTATGGTAGAGTAAAAGATGGGAAACAGAGTAAAAAATGCCCCACAATGGCACAAAAAACGCGGATAGACAGCTTTTGGTGTAAAAGAAGGGAACCAGCTTTCCAGCTTATCTGCCACCTACAACGACTTTAAAAGATTACAATTAAAGGGTCTTCGTTTGCGATCCCACCCACGTTCGGTTCTCCCCGGTGAGTTGGTGTCTTTGTATCATCTAATTCAGCTTTGAATGCAAAGGAAGCGTGTTAGTACCATTCGTTCTACTAACTTGAGTGATCACCCCAACCTGATTTCCCTCCTTGATAGTGCATTCGGGAGGACGACGGTTCAATCCCGCGTCCGGCCGTCCTCATTTAGGTTTTCCGTCATTTCCCTAAATCGCTCCACGCAAATGACGGCATGGTTCCTTTGAAAAGGCAAGACCGATGACCTCGCTGTCTGGTCCCCTCCCCAAAACAACCCAACCCAACCCAACCTTGACAGTGTTGTTACGCCAGATGTCCACGAGGAATTTTTGGCAGCTTTTGACCTCGCTAAGGTGTCTGACACTGTAGTTCACTCCGCTTCCTGCAAATCGCCGTATTTGGATGGGCCTCCCATAGAATTTTATGTTCGGTTTTGGCCTCTGACAGGAGATACGATAACATCTAAGGTCGAAATAATTGTTTTAATTCCCAAATAGACTGGACGTTTGTCCTTGGATTAGGTCCGACTTGTAACGCTACTCAATTTTGATTATAAAATCGTAGCACGGGAGATGAATAGCTCGGTTTTGCTTGTTGTAATTGTCTCGCATTATCATAGTTGTCTTCCGGGTCACACTCCCCCGACTCCCGCTGCTCTGTGTCGTCATCTTATCCTGATTGCTTCCACAGCAAGTGAAGCATGCTGGTAGTTACCGCACTATGTAACGTGGGGTTGATAGCACCCAGTGCTCATTAGTGGTGCGATCTGTTTCTTTAACTTACATTTTTATAGCTCTTATTGCATTTCGGACAGGGGGCGAGTAAACAGTCTACCAAAAATCAGTTTCGAATTGCATGAGCTTTTCCATAGGTGAGCAACCTGAGTTTTATTCCTTCACTTACAACTTCCATGAGAATGTTAAAAACCCCCATATTTGTCAAGTTGCCTTCTATTAGACTAAATGTAGAGTTTGAGACAGAGTCTGTTGCTAAAGTTACGTTACAGATTACTATCACTTACATAAATGTAGTGCGAAGATTGAAATAGTAGATTGACTTGTCAGTATTAATTTGCACACTACCAGCGTACCTCTTCTTAAGCCGGTACTGCACGACACACTTATCGTATACGAGTTTGCATCAGCGCCCCAAGCGTACAAATCTGGAACTGCCAATGTTTTCTAGTCTCATGAAAGTATTAATCCACCTATAAATTTCGAGAACTATTGGCCGCTCGTTGTCCTTGTTGAATTACAGTTCACTGCCTTTTTCTGAGGGTACGTTGCCATTGTTTATACTTTTTACACACTTAAGGAACTGTAATCGTTAGTACTTATCACGTAACGCAGTTGTGTAATACGCTACGTGAGACGTTACGAATAATGCGTAACTGCTAAATTCTAGATGCGGCGCACACAAACAACCGTGTGGACGACCTCTAAGACCACTGAGCCGAAACTTGGATTAAACTACACGAACAGGCTCATATTTCGTACACTGCTGTCACTTATAAATTTGGTGATTTGGTCAAGGAGTACAGTACTTCTGAAGAGCCATGTACTCTGAATTAACTGCCGTCTGCGCTGAAAAGTGTAGCATTACGCAGAAACACGGAAACGAAAACGGAACTGCTCTTGCCACAGATACCCGAGGTGAATATCGATTTATGTACTTGAAAATGGCCTAAGACCGAAATCTGAATCGCATAACAAAAAATAAAAATTATTTCAATCTAATGGCGGCAGGACCATTAAAAATTTACCATGACTGTGGCTCCAACCACAATAAAAATTATCACTTGATCAATCTGTTGATGTTTGGCAGACTAGAGACTGTGATATCGTTTGCAGTTGGTGATGCTACAACGAAAATGTATAACAGATATGGCAAATATCTGTATTCATAAGAGTATACTTCTTATGATTTTTGATCTAAGAAACCGCAATCGTAATCTTTTGCTGTAACAGAAACTTTTATGTGTATCCTTTACATGGGAATCATGTTACTGCTTAGCAGATGATATGAAATAGAAGGTTCTACACACATCTAGACGATCTTTTGATCTAAAATGTTCTCAACAATACTGAATATATACTCACGCCCGCTATTCGGTGATTCGTAATGACGTTCTTTTCGATAAGTAGTCGGTTACTGGTCCACTCGTCAGTAAACTACCAATCATGTACAAGAAAGTGTTTACATCTCACAGCTGTCACGCCTTTAGTATAGTTTATTAAATTTTTAAAATGTAGACAGGAGAATTCAACATGTCGTCTTTATTTGAGAACTTCATACAGCTGGAAAGAACAGCTAAACGACATCTCTTCATCAGACACTTTTATTAGAAAGTTTCATTGCGTGCAAAGTGCAAGACGAGAACTGTCTTAGACATGTTACATTTAGTTGGTTGGTTGGTTGGTTGGTTGGTTGTTTTGGAGAAGGAGACCAGACAGCGAGGTCATCGGTCTCATCAAATTAGGGAAGGACGGGGAAGGAAGTCGGCCGTGCCCTTTGAAAGGAACCATCCCGGCATTTGCCTGGAGCGATTTAGGGAAATCACGGGTGTCTAACCACTGCGCCACCTCGCTCGGTTTACATTTAGTAGCAGGGGAAACACGTGCAATATTTTGCTCCCTCTTTCTTATTTTGTTTCACTAAGCAAATTCCACAGAATTATTACATCAGTTTTACCATGTCTTCTTGTAGATAAACGTACTATACACAAGGTGCTGAGAAGGCCAGTCAGTTTTATAGTGCATTTGCAGTTGGGATGACCACCATGTCATACACCTGCCAAAAAAAGAAAACAGGTTAAAATGTTGCTAACGATTATCACCAAAGCAATCTCTAAAGTAATATGTTCAATACAATACAGTACAATACAATACGATTATTGAAGGGATTGAGTTTTATGGGTCACCTGGATATTTTCCCCGAAACAGTACAACATATGTGACACTTTCCCCATAACGACTAGCACATAACTTTGCATTTTTTCCCTCCATTTCCTCCAATATTGCAGGGCGCACATTTACTCTCCCAGTGAATATTATCGTGCATTTCTGTATACGTAATTACTGGAACTAAACCCGAAGGACATGTGACCGCTATCATCTGATTGTAGCAGATTAATGTTTTGCGATTAGGCCCATTAAATACTAAGTATATTCTTAACTAGTTACTATTAAAGAATTTTTGTTCATTGATTATTAGTAATTTCAGTCACACACACATACACACACACACAAACTAATTACAACTATATAACATATTGGTGACTGGTTGTCTAGCACTGTAGTGGTGATTTCAGCTTTAAAATCGGTTGTCGTACCTTTTTTATAAACGGTACGCTACTCACGTTGTTGGTCGCGCCACATGCAAAAGGACACTCTCCTGATACGCAAAATCTAATGCTCGATTCCTCGAAATACTATTACACTCTCGGCTCAGCTGGGCGCTTTGCATGAAATCTACTGTTGATGTGTGCGAAAAACGATTAAATGTAATTTGCTCTCTCACTCCGTGTGTGGCGAGAGCACATGAAAGTATTCTACCCATAACGTACCGAGGGATTATTCCATCTAGATTGGACTATGGCTGCACACTGTATCACAGTACGCTTAACACTTATCAAATTACTCTTCGGGAAAATCCATTCGCAACTGTTTAGCAGGCATCCGTTCGACGCCTACAGATCCCGTTTAATTGTAGGCAGGAGAGATGCCATTCAGCATTAGACGTCAGATGCTGTCAGACAAATTTTTCATTCAAGATGTGGCATTCAGGGATAGTCCTGTCAATAACAGTAGAGAGTGCATTTACGAAGTACGGATTGGCTCCAAGGAAAGAACTAAATTTTTGACCGTCTGTACCAAATTTAACTACCGGTCCCCTATCGTACATTCTAAGCGATTTTCTTGCTTGAATATAATCTTGGCACAATCCGCTGCCAGATTCCAGTTCATTATTATAATATACCAAGCTCCGTGGGTGTTAATGTGAAGTGCAGGTTTAATCGTCTCGTTGAAGTTCGATGGCCTGTTTAAATCTGTACATATGCCGATGGCTCCAAAATTATACAAAGAGGATTATACTGGATAAGAAGTTCTGCCCACTCATATAGGGCACAATAAAGGCTTCATCTACTTCAAAGTGCTTTAGTTTTTACGGCGGAGACTGGCAATTTCGGAAGGAATCATTTTTTGTATCTTCAACTTCCTTCTTAAAGATATTACTCGCGTCCGACAGCCAGAGTCCTATTAAAAATATTCAACACCGAAGATGGAATAAAGATACTAACCGTTATATTTTGGATGTGCAGCTAGAATATATTCGCTGTAAACGGAGAGGGCAGACAATCAGTCTGCTGTGGGTGCATATAATGAGGAAGTTGATGTCTTACCGAAGCAAGCTGCATCTACAGGACTGTTCTCGATTGAGAACTACCGTATGCATACTACTTGCGTGAAATCAAGGGCCACGGAAAGCAGCAATGGCAACAGATGTGGAATGTGTTTCAACAAACGAAAGGTGGGTACTATACGGCAATGCAATGTCAAATTACTGAGGCCGTGGTTTGTGAGGGTGTATCTGGACCGATCTACGATTTCCAGCAACATTAGACTCCTCCTTATTTATGACATTTTTTCTTGCACAACAGTACAGAATCAGTATTTCTGATTCCCCTGCAACTGAATCCAATTCTCAGCCAAAAGATGATGGAAACCACATCTTGTTTTCCTGTTCAAAATTTGGCAATGAACGATCGGAATTTTTGAAGACTTTGATGAGTGCTGTTTACCTCCTCCCCCAGTTAAACCCGTCTCTGTTACTAAGAACATTCGCCTTTGTGAAGCGAGGATAGGAAAAAACTGGTAGATTATAACAGTATTCATACTTTGTTTTATCTGCATTGTTTATCATTAAATTTAAGAAGTAATGTGGATTAATAACATAAAAAGTCTAGTTTACTTATCATGCTGTTTGTTAAAACTTGATTGTGGAATAATATTTTTTGACGTCTCGAGCTTTCAGCTCTCTAAATATGCATTTATATATTTTTTTCTCTACAATTGTGCCTTCCATATAAACATGTGATCTCGATGGCTGAATTTCGTACGAACTCTGGTGTCCCTATTACACTGTTCATTCACATTAATGTGACCAACCTGTCATAGACCTGAATAAACACATTTTGCAGTGCGGATCGCTGCGAGTCCTGCAAGAAGAGAGTTAATGATGTTCTGGAAGGTACTGACAAGGGATGTGGAGCCATGTCCACTCCAGCGTTGCGGCAGCTGCGCTAAGCTTCCCCGATGAGGATCCATAGAGCGATCAGCCCGATCGAGGTGGTCCCACAGTTCTCGATTTGGTAAAAATACATGGAATTTTGTGGCCAGGGAAGTACAGTATAATCATGCTGGTGCCCTTCGACGCATGCACCTACACGGTGAGCTGTGTGACATGTTGCATTGTCGTGGTGGTAGGTGCCATCGAGCTGAGGAAAAACAAACTGCTTATAGGGGTATCCAGCGATAGACGCATTGTGCCTTCAAGAACGACGAAATCACTCAGGCAATGCCACTGAAACATTTCCGAGACCTTAAAGCTCGCTTCTCCGGCCTGGACCCTTCCGATAACTGTTCCAGGGCGTGCGCGCCAACGGCCAGCTATCCTCCACTGGAGCGTAACGTGTGATTTAGCTGAAAAGCCCATCTTTCGCCATTCAGTTCCTGTACGTATATCCAAATTCCAACCTCCTTCGCCGATGAACAGCAGTCAGCGTGGGTCCACGAACCAGGCGCCTGCTGCGGAGACCCATACGCAGCAACGTTCGTTGAACGGTCGTGGAGGAGACACTGTAGGTAACCCCTTGGTCCACGAGGGCGATCAGTTGCTCAACAGTTGCACTTCTATCCGCATCGTTCGTTCCCCCCTGCCACCTCTGGCTGATGGTGTGCCACATTTGCCTCATCATCGGTTTTTCATAGCACGATTTTGCCACCTCTGGTATATCTTAACCAAAGCAGCGAACGAAAATGTTGCAATCTTAGCAATTTCGGAAATGCTACTGCTCTTGCCCCGAAAGCCAATGATCACGCCCTTGTGGATGTCAGATAAATCGCTCCCTTTCCGCATTACGATACGACTGAAGCGTTACTCTCTTCGCCATGCTGCCCCCCCCCCCGCCCCCCCGACCTCATTGCTATACCCTTCACTGCTCAATACTCTTACTCTTGCCCCGAACTGCCTCCTTACGTCTGTGAGTGTTTATTGCACATTGACGTCGAAAGTAGGAGGTGGTCACATTAATGTCACTGGCCAATGTAGAATGCCATCCCTTTCTTTTTGTGTTACTGTCTTAGTGTAATGGTAGTGTAGTAGCGAAGTGGATACTTGCGTTTCTTGATTAAGCCACGTAAATACTAGGTCCTCCCCTCCTCCCCCCCCCCCTCCCGCCCATGAACCATAGACCTTGCCGGTAGTAGGGAGGCTTGCCTGCCTCAGCGATACAGATAGCCGTACCGTAGGTGCAACCACAACGGAGGGCTATCTGTTGAGAGGCCAGACAAACGTGTGGTTCCTGAAGAGGGGCAGCAACCTTTTCAGTAGTTTCAGGGGCAACAGTCTGGATGATTGACTGATCTGGCCTTGGAACACTAACCAAAACGGCCTTACTGTGCTGGTACTGCGAACAGCTGAAAGAAAGGGGAAACTACAGCCGTAATTTTTCCCGAGGGCATGCAGCTATACTGTATGATTAAATGATGATGGCGTCCTCTTGGGTAAAATATTCCAGAGGTAAAATAGTCCCCCATTTTGATCTCCGGGCGGGGACTACTCAGAAGGACGTTGTTATCAGGAGAAAGGAAACTGACATTCCACGCTCCGACCCGTAGAACGACAGATCCCTTAATTAAGTTAGAAAATTTAAAAATGGAAATGGATAGGTTAAAGGTAAATATAGTGGGGTGGCAGGAGGAACAAGACTTCTTGTCAGGTGAATACAGGGTTATAAATACAAAATCAAATAGGGGTAATGTTGGAGTAGGTTTAATAATGAATAAAAAAAGAGGAGCAAGGGGATCCTACTACAAACAGCATAATGAACGCAATTAACGCATTATTGTGGCCAAGATAGACACAAATCCCAAGCGTACTACAGTAGTACAAGTTTATATGCCAACTAGCTCTGCAGATGATGAAAAAATCGATGAAATGTATGATGAGATAAAAGAAATTATTCAGATAGTGAAGGGAGACGAAAATATAATAGTTCTGGGTGACTGGAATTCGATAGTACGAAAAGGGAGAGAAGGAAACGTAGTAGGTGAATATGGATTGGGGTTAAGAAATGAAAGAGGAAACCGCCTGGTAGAATTTTGCACAGAGCATAATTTAATCATAGCTAACACTTGGTTCAAGAATCATGAAAGAAGGTTGTATACATGCAAGAAGCCTGGAGATACTGTGAGGTATCTGATAGATTACATAATGATAAGGCAGAGATTCAGGACCCAGGTTTTAAATTGTAAGACATTTCCAGGGGCAGATGTGGATTCTGACCACAATCTACTGGTTATGAACTGTACATTAATAATGAAGAAAGTGCAAAAAGGTGGGAATTTGAGGAGATGGGACCTGGATAACCTGAAAGAACCAGAGGTTGTACAGAGTTTCAGGGAGAGCATAAGGGAACAATTGACAGGAATGGGGGAAAGAAATAAAGTAGAACAAGAATGGGTAGCTTTGACAGATGAATAGTGAAGGTATCAGAGTATCAAGTAGGTAAAAAGACGAGTGCTAAAAAAAATGTTATATCCTAGCCAGTAATGCCACCCGAGCCCGCTGCCAAAAGGTTGGCAGCATCAAAGTCCGGACGCCGTCCGCATAAGCAGCACCAGCGAGACAGGAAATCGCCGCAAGTCTGCGCGCGCCACCGCTGGCTTCTGGCTTCTTAAGCGCTGGAGTCGCGAGCGCTAGGACAGTTCTGTACTCGCCGCTCAGTTGTATACTCGCCACCGAATTGTGTACTTGCTAGTCAGTTGTGTGTTCATCGCAGCAGAGTTGTTGTTTGTCGTCAGCCGACGCTGACCTAGCCGCTCCGACTCGAACTAGACAGATTTCTGTAGACACGGAGTTCACTACTGTGTTCCTGTATCTTCGTTAATAAAGATAAGTACCGACTTTTATTTAATCAGAGTGTTTGGGTTTTCATCCTTCTGTTCACTGTTCCAGCGGACCGGTCGGCCCGCTATTAAAAGTGTGGCGGTGACTTCGTAAGCCGTTTCTACAGCGAATTGTTTGTCGCTACGAACGCCGCCACAAAAAAAATCCTTGGGTAACAGAAGAGATACTGAATTTAATTTATGAAACGAGAAAATATAAAAATGCCGTGAATGAAGCAGACAAAAAGGAATACAAACGTCTAAAAAATGAGATCGACAGGAAGTGCAAAATGGCTAAGCAGGGATGGCTAGAGGACAAATGTAAAAATGTAGAGGCGCATATCACTAGGGTTAAGATAGATACTACCTACAGGAAAATTAAAGAGACCTTTGGAGAAAGGCCGGCCGGTGTGGCCGTGCGGTTAAAGGTGCTTCAGTCTGGAACCGCGTGACCGCTACGGTCGCAGGTTCGAATCCTGCCTCGTGCATGGATGTGTGTGATGTCCTTAGGTTAGTTAGGTTTAAGTAGTTCTAAGTTCTAGGGGACTGATGACCACAGAAGTTAAGTCCCATAGTGCTCAGAGCCATTTGAACCATTTTTGAGCCTTTGGAGTAAAGAGAGCCACTTGTATGAATATCAAGAGCTCAGATGGAAACCCAGTTCTAAGCAAAGAAGGGAAAGCAGAAAGGTGGAAGGAGTATATAGAGGGTCTATACAAGGGCGATGTACTTGAGGACAATATTATAGGAATGGAAGAGACTGTAGATGAAGATAAAATGGGAGATATGATATGCGTGAGGAGTTTGATAGAACACTGAAAGACGTAAGTCGAAACAAGGCCCCGGGAGTAGACAACATTCCATGAGAACTACTGACAGCCTTGGGAGAGCTAGGCCTAACAAAACTCTACCATCTGGTGAGCATGATGTATGAGACAGGAGAAGTACCCTTAGGCTTCAAGAAGAATATAATAATTCGAACCCCAAAGAAAGCACCTGTTGACAGATGTGAAAATTACCGAACTAACAGTTTAATAAGCCACGGCTGCAAAATAATATCACGAATTCTTTAGAGATGAATGGAAGAACTGGTTGAAGCCGACCTCGGGGAAGATCAGTATGGATTCCATAGAAACGTTGGAACACGTGAGGCAATACTGACCCAACGACTTATCTTAGGAAATACATTAAGGAAAGGCAAACCTACGTTTCTAGCATTTGTCGACTTTGAGAAATCTTTTGCAAAGTTTGATTGGAATACTCTCTTTCAAATTCTGAAGGTGGCAGGGGTAAAATACAGGGAGCGAAAGGCTATTGACAATTTGTACAGAAACCAAATGGCAGTTATAAGAGTCGAGAGGCATGAAAGGGAACCAGTGGTTGGGAAGGAAGCTAGACAGGGCTGTAGCCTATTCTCGCTGTTATTCTAACTGTATATTGAGCTAGTAGTAAAGGAAACAAAAGAAGAATTGTGAGTAGGGATTAAAATACATGAAGAAGAAGTTAAAACTTGGAGGTTCGCCGATGACATTGTAATTCTGTCAGAGACAGCAAAGGACCTGGAAGAGCAGCTGAACGGAATGGAGAGTGTCTTGAAAGGAGGATATAAGATGAACATCAACAAAAGCAAAACGAGGATAATGAAAAGTAGTCTAATTAATTCGGGTGATGCTGAGGGAATTAGATAAGGAAATGAGATGCTTAAAGAAGCAAATGAATTTTGCAATTTGGGGAGCAAAATAACTGATGATGTTCGAAGTAGAGAGGATATAAAATGTAGACTGGCAATGGCAAGGAAAGCGTTTCTGAGGAAGAGAAATGTGTTAACATCGAGCCGGCCGGAGTGGCCATGCGCTTCTAGGCGCTACGGTCTGGAACCGAGCGACCGCTTAGTTAGGTTTAATTAGTTCTAAGTTATAGGCGACTGATGACCTCAGAAGTTAAGTCGCATAGTGCTCAGAGCCATTTTGTTAACATCGAGTGTCAGGAAGTCGTTTCTGAAAGTATTTGTAAGGAGTGTAGCCATGTATTAAAGTGAAACGTGGACGGTAAATAGTTTATACAAAAAGAGAATAGAGGCTTTCTACATGTGGTGCTTTCCTTCCTCTGCCACATTTCACTTCAGAAGAACCTGTCTTTACGAATTCTGAGTTCATTTTCTCCTGACGCTTACCAGACATCAGATCAATGCATTATTCGTACCCTTGGGTGTCCAGAACTTCTGGAGGGCTACTGGCGCACAGTCACGGCCCAGTTAAAGGGCTTTACCAGCAGAGCGCGTTTTGGTGTGCATGTTCCGTAGCTTACAGCGCCGTTTATTGGTCATATTTGTTTTACATGTCGTTTTCCCCTTCGTCAATGATATGCTGTTCAAATTTGAGGTTATTGTGAGCAGTGGTTCTCTTTCTATACCGTCTTGAAAGTGGAACATTAGTTTTGGTACCCCGTATTTCACAATAGCGAATCATCTCCAGGTTCGCACATATACCGCCGGTACTGCGCCGACCAACCACTTTCTAGAAATCTAGTGTTAGTAACTGATCTGTACATACTCATCCTGTATTATTTACAAACTGTGTATATTGTTTCAGGTCGTGTCAGTGTGTTATGCACCTTTTATGCTGAAAGACTCGGACGCAATCACGTCTTTCACAGATTTTACGGAGATCTTCGACAAAATAATGCATGCCAAACTGTCGAGCATATTAGGAGAGAGTAGAAAACTATTGGTCCTGATACAAAACCTCAAACGTTTTTCCTGGAGCACAGCAATTTTAATATCTGTTGCTAATAATTCATTCTATTACACTAGTATTTACCTGGCATAATCAAGAAATGCAAGTATCCACTTCGCTCCTACACTAGCATTACACTAAGCCACTAACAGAAAAAGAAAGGGATGGCATTCTAATCGGCTAGTGACGTTAATGTGACCAAAGCCTACTTTCGACGCCAACGTGCAATGAACACTCACAGACGGAAGATGGCAGCACTAGCAGTGGAGGGTAAAAAAGCGGTGCCGCGGGAGGGAGGGGAGGAGTAGCGGAAAAACTGCCGTCGTTATCGTAAAGCGGAAACGGATCGATTTATCTGACGTCCAAAGAGGAATGATCATTGCCTTCGGGACAAGGGTAAGAGCATTGAGCAGTGGAGACTATAAGAATGTTTATCTGTCGTCCAAAAGGGCATGATCATTGCCTTTCGTGCAAGGACAGAAGCGAGCCGTGCGTGGCTCGTATTTCCGCCATCATCTATTTTATACCCTGTTTTTTTAACGTATTTCCACCTCACTACGTTAATTTAAATTGCTACTGTCACTGAGTTGCTGCTTTGACTGACCGCGAGCGGCGTTAGCAGAGCGTATCGATATATCCCCTCTCGTAGTACCTTTGCTCGACTGCTGTTACTTCCCTATCCTTGTCTGTCATAGTTGAGTTCGGATAGAGAGTTCGGGTTGCGAGTTTATGTCGCGAGTTCGGGTCTACCAGTTGGTTGGAACGCGTCTGGGGCGCAGTCCGGACCTGCGAGTCAGGGAGTTGCAATGAGGCACTAATGCATTCGGGTTGGAGCAGCAGTGAGGTCTGCGCCGACATGGCTCGCCCGACCATTGCCGCCACGCATCACTTGAGCCGGGCCACGGTCTTGGTGGATCGTCGGTCGGTCGTCCTACCGGACGACGCGTTTTGCCGATCGTTCATGAGTCGGCTGCGTGTGTGTGCATCGACTCCCGATTTGTCTTCGTGCCTGCTTAGTTACTGTTGCGTATCGTTCAGGTCTTCGTGCAAGTGTTTGTCAGGTTGTGTGTGTAGTTGGCGTTAGTCCCACTGACGATTATTTTAAATATTGCCGGCGTGGTGGCTCTGAGAGGTCGGTCGTGTCATTGGGCGACGTGTAACTGGTTCTCTGAGCGCTTGTGGGCCCCTTCAATTACCATCTTGTGGATCTTGGGCCCGTCCTTTCCTGGTGCAGGGATGTCGTTTAGCCAGTGGGCGTGTTTCCTCTGCATGGTTGGGTCCGAGCCAGTATTTCTGCCGTCGTGTGTCTGCAAGTGAGTGGCCGACGCACCAGCAGTGCAGTCGCGACGGAGCAGCAGTCGCGGACGGAGCAGCGGGCAGTAGGTCGGTTGCTGCGGACCAGGCAAGATGTCTCCGCGCGGTGCAGTCGCTGGTGTTTCAAGTATCCAAGCCTGTGGTTCGTTTCGGTGGTTCGCTGTTGGGGAGGTTTTCCTGTGAGCAACACTGAGTGTTTGTACATATTTGATTGTGGATAATTACGTCCGTAACATTTTGCGTTTGAGTTCTTATCTACCGCTTTGGTGGCAAGCAAGTCGTTTTCTCGGTCGGTCCGTGGCTGTCCCTTGGTTGGGTTCCGACGGATCAAGTGTAGTTGGGCTCACCACCTGTCTCGCCTAGTTGAACGAGGGCAGACCGACCTTCCTGGAGGCTTCTGATGGGCACCGGTGTTTTCAGCTACTTAACATTTAAGGCTTATGGTTATTTTTCTTTTACTTAAAAATGTTGCAAAATTAATTCTTAAATTCCGATCGTTCATTGCCAAATTTTGATCAGGAAAACAAGATATCGTTTCCATCATCTTCTGACTGCGAACTGTATTCAGTTGCAGGGGAATCAGAAACATTGATTCTGTACGGTTGTGCAGGAAAAAATGCATGATTATGGAGGAGTCTAATGTTGCTGGAAATCGCAGATCGGTCCAGACATACCCTCGCAAACCACGGCCTTACAGTAATTTCACGTTGCATTGCCGTATGATACCCACCTTTCGTTTTTTGGGACACATTCCACATTTGTTGCCATTGCTGTTTTCCATGGCCCTTGATTCCACGCAAGTAGTATGCATACGGTAGTTCTGAATCGAGAACAGTCCTGTAGATGCAGCTTGCTTCGGTAAGACATCAACTTCCTCATTATATGCTCCCACAGCAGACTGATTGTCTGCCCTCTCTGATCGCGGAAGCGCTGGGGCTCAGTATGAAGCGGAATGACGATGGTTATTGGTACATGGAGTGAATTTTATAAATATGTGCTAAATTTCAAATATCTTTATGAAAATATTCAGACTGTATCACCCGTAAAACTGGTTTTAAATTCAACCAAAAGTAATCCTGCTCATGTCCGTTCCCAAATAAGAAGTGTCACAGTAACAAATGGTAAGTGGAGTCACGTTCTTTAGCTGTGAAGGGGAAGGAATTAACAAAGAGTTATTAACCTTGTAATACAGGTGTTAGGTGGCGGAATAGTGCATGTCCGCCTGCCGCGTTGCTATGTGTTCCCTCTTATGTGACTGGTCTTGATACCAGAGCTGCTCCCTGATAGCTTAATTTAGTTACTCGGAGTGTGAAACCAAGATTGCAGGTCGTAAAAAGCAGCACTACTGACCTGAACATGTGGATGCCGCGACAGCATGTAAACAACAGCGTCAGCAATGTCCTCTGGACGTAAGAAAGGCGACTCTTTTACTTCTTCGGGCAAGTCGAGCTCTGGCAACGTTTTCCTCACTCCTTCGGTATCCACCAGTCCAGGGGATATTTGCTGCAATGAAATGTTCATTACTTAGTTACAACTAGCATATTTGTTCTTTCAATGGAAATCGATGGAATACGATTTCGGTTATAACACGAAGGTGAAGAATGATGCAGTTTTATGCAATATACAGGTGTAAAAAAACTACATATGCAACGTTTTTGAGTTTTTAGAGGAGATACAATGGATAATTCTCTTTATGTAACAAAAATATCACATGTGCAACGTTACCCTCCCAAGGGTCCATCTAATCGCTCTACGTGAAACCTTGACCCACAATTATCATTTTAATTTTCTGTTGGCATCTCTCTTCATTACGATGTGCAATTGGTTAACAATCTTTTGTCCAGAGTATAAAAAATATTCATGTCGCACGATAATTATTTGAAGAGCGATACAACGATCATTTTGCAAAGGTAGGAGCACACGTCCCACTCCTATAACGTGCAGCAAGCCCAAACCTAGAAATCAGCACGCAATCGTACTGTGTTCTGCTACTGAAATATTACAAAGACGATGCACTCCCACTTGGGTTAACACAAAAATGAGAGTTGAATCACTGCAGGACATAATACAAAATTGTAAGAGTAACCCAGATGTGAAACCCGCTAACTGTATGATAAGCGAAACTGAGATAATACAGAAAAACTCTTCCCACCCAAACTATTAAAGTTAAAGATTTCATTTCTTTTCTAAAAATAAGTAAAAAAATAATTAATTACACCATATTAGAGGCTGAAATCTGTTATTATGTTTTATACGTTAAAATCTTAAGTGAAATACTGACTTAGCTGTCTTTGCACCAGATTTATACAGTTAGCGGATTTTGCAAATGTATCGATCCAATTACAAAACAAACATTCGGTTGCAAAATTCGCTATTCGTTGCTACGTTAGGAATGACCTGAAGGTGGAATTTAATTATTGCGAATATAATTGGAATACGTTTTATTTCAAAGAGAAATCTGAAAATCCTACAAAATTGGCTTATAAAAATAAGAAGGGGACATTATTTTACCGGGAAAAACTGACCTATTTAACGCCAAAAAAGAACAGATATGAATGTTCAACATTGCGTTTTTTTAGATAAAAAGTACACCATCCAGTTTTTGACATCAAAAGATATAGTAGAATATAAAATAAGCTTGTAATTGCATCTTAGTAAAACACGGAAATAATTTTGGAAAATAATAAAAGTGGCGGAAAGTTGCATCTTAGTTAAAATAGCACCAAAAAGTTCTACAAAATGAAATTAGCTGGAAATTGCTTTCAAGTGACATCGACCTCAATACTAACCATCAACTCAAAATCGCTTCCCGCATCTTCAGATGACTGCCAGCGGCAGGAGCGAGTTTGTCGTTGGTCTCCCAGTCTTCACCAAAGTGGAGCTATAACATCTTTTTGGTGTTTCCGAGTATGGCTTCTGAAAGTTTTACACAACTGTGATTGGTGTTGGAATGTTTCCTTTGCTGAAATGTTTCCCCTTTTCAGGATGCCCCATCTTCAAAGCTGTAGAAAGGCTCTCCACGAACTAGACAAATCGTCTTGTTTATGGTTATCGTGAACACAATTATTTGACTTTCTGAATCTGGAAAGTCCAGCTACTTTCCCTAATCCTTCCACGTATGTCATAACAATTAGTGTAAACACTGTGTTCATTGCATGACACTGCTTTAGTAATACTTTTCATGTTCTTTAACTTCCTGTTCTGGAAACGTTTCTCTCTCACTGATCAGGCTGCCTCGTCCTTTTCCATGAGGGGCCGTCGTCCTCTGTCTGTTCATTTGCAACTGCTACGACAGGTTAGACTCCTTGCAGAATTCTTACTGTTTCAATTACTCCCGCTATGTTTGTACCGTCTTCTGCACTTAAACTGTACGCAAAATACACTCCTGGAAATTGCAATAAGAACACCGTGAATTCATTGTCCCAGGAAGGGGAAGCTTTATTGACACATTCCTGGGGTCAGATACATCACATGATCACACTGACAGAACCACAGGCACATAGACACAGGCAACAGAGCATGCACAATGTCGGCACTAGTACAGTGTATATCCACCTTTCGCAGCAATGCAGGCTGCTATTCTCCCACGGAGACGATCGTAGAGATCCTGGATGTAGTCCTGTGGAACGGCTTGCCATGCCATTTCCACCTGGCGCCTCAGTTGGACCAGCGTTCGTGCTGGACATGCAGACCGCGTGAGACGACGCTTCATCCAGTCCCAAACATGATCAATGGGGGACAGATCCGGAGATCTTGCTGGCCAGGGTAGTTGACTTACACCTTCTAGAGCACGTTGGGTGGCACGGGATACATGCGGACGTGCATTGTCCTGTTGGAACAGCAAGTTCCCTTGCCGGTCTAGGAATGGTAGAACGATGGGTTCGATGACGGTTTGGATGTACCGTGCACTATTCAGTGTCCCCTCGACGATCACCAGTGGTGTACGGCCAGTGTAGGAGATCGCTCCCCACACCATGATGCCGGGTGTTGGCCCTGTGTGCCTCGGTCGTATGCAGTCCTGATTGTGGCGCTCACCTGAACGGCGCCAAACACGCATACGACCATCATTGGCACCAAGGCAGAAGCGACTCTCATCGCTGAAGACGACACGTCTCCATTCGTCCCTCCATTCACGCCTGTCGCGACACCACTGGAGGCGGGCTGCACGATGTTGGGGCGTGAGCGGAAGACGGCCTAACGGTGTGCGGGACCGTAGCCCAGCTTCATGGAGACGGTTGCGAATGGTCCTCGCCGATACCCCAGGAGCAACAGTGTCCCTAATTTGCTGGGAAGTGGCGGTGCGGTCCCCTACGGCACTGCGTAGGATCCTACGGTCTTGGCGTGCATCCGTGCGTCGCTGCGGTCCGGTCCCAGGTCGACGGGCACGTGCACCTTCCGACGACCACTGGCGACAACATCGATGTACTGTGGAGACCTCACGCCCCACGTGTTGAGCAATTCGGCGGTACGTCCACCCGGCCTCCCGCATGCCCACTATACGCCCTCGCTCAAAGTCCGTCAACTGCACATACGGTTCACGTCCACGCTGTCGCGGCATGCTACCAGTGTTAAAGACTGCGATGGAGCTCCGTATGCCACGGCAAACTGGCTGACACTGACGGCGGCGGTGCACAAATGCTGCGCAGCTAGCGCCATTCGACGGCCAACACCACGGTTCCTGGTGTGTCCGCTGTGCCGTGCGTGTGATCATTGCTTGTACAGCCCTCTCGCAGTGTCCGGAGCAAGTATGGTGGGTCTGACACACCGGTGTCAATGTGTTCTTTTTTTCCATTTCCAGGAGTGTAACTTGTTTTCTTCAAAACAATCAAGCAAATACATCAAAAAACATCCCAGTGACCAGCTGAACTGTGCTTACCAGCGCACATTTCAACAATGCATGGGCTGCGAGAGCTTCATTGTTGAGTACGCGTTCGTTACAGCGTAGCCAACCTAACTCCGAATAAGAAAAATGTCCTTTAGAATCGTAACAAACTGAAAGCTAGCTTTGAATGTCTAGATTGGTAAGTCTGATGTCAGATGTCAGTTGGCGTTCCTTGCGTCCGGAGATGGCACGCAACTTCCACGCCTATTGAACTTGGCGCGTTTTGCAGACTTTGGACATGTAGCGGAGTTTGTACCCGAAGACAACGAGCAGTTAGAGGCTTTTGCAATCTAACAAGATTTTCTACAGCCAGCTTCATAGGTATATAGCAGTTTTAGCATAGTGAAACCTGTTCCATCGTTTCGCCGCAGAAGAAATCTTTATTATAGTGTGCTCAACTCAAAATCAACAAAAAATGCATTAGCAGCTTTTGCATAGGGGCTACTCATATAATATCTTTCGTGCAGATGCTGTTTTCGTCTACACTGCATTAAGGTGTGAAATGACTGATGTGTTAAAAATTTTCATGATGTCTCGTGACCCGTTTTTGCTGCCTTTGCATAGGTTTGCTAGTTTTAATGTATTCTTCATAATATTTCAGGGAAGTGTGCTTGCAATTATTAAGGCAGTTTTCTAGGTTTGTGATTACATTTGAAAATGATGACTCAGTGCAACTAAACTAATTATGTAACCTTTTAAGAATTTCACTGTTTTAGTGACTGTGGCTTGACGACCGTTTGTGGTGTCAAACATTTTAAATATCATTCAGTCACACTCCTCGATGCCAGTTATGTCGAAATACAGAATCTATTCACATTATAGTAAAACTGTTACTTAAAGCTACTTTTATTTGACTAATACTTTTAACTGCCACTGTTGTTGTATAAAGTTATTCTTGTCTTTGTTATTTACTTTAGAATTTGCTGATTTTTGGAGAGCACATTTTTGTAAAACTTAATTGACTCCTACGGAAACTGACAAGATATGTGGTTTTACTTAATAGTTGGCTAATTGTTTATTTCATTTTGTGATAGAGACCTGAAACCAAATTTATAAAGTGTGTTTAGTTCAAAAGTCTTTCATGTTTTGGCAGGTACTACACGTGATCATATTAGTATTTTGCTTGTTTTCGCTATACACTTTTGTAGGTCATCTATCATATGTGTTTGCTGACAGATTTAATTAATATTATTTCAGTTTACTTAACTAATGCTGTATAAACCCTTTTTAGGCTGTAAAGTGTACAAAATAGTTGAATTTGTCTCACTGCTGTTTACTATTCTTTACAGAGATGAAATTGTTGACAAACATAGATAAATGTGAAAATTTGCAATAGTTACGTTACAAGTTAAGACAAATTACTGCATTTCGTAAATATGACACCATTTCAAAGAATTATTTTCTGAAGTAAGGCAAAAAGAGTCTCTTACAATCAAAACATCTCACACTGCCAAGTTTGAAAATACCATCCTCTCCACTCTGATCTGTTGCTTTTTCCCGGTTGCCACTTTTTGAAACATGCAGAGCACATTTTTATTTCTGGGAAAGTGGTAGCAGTGGCTGAACTGCTTGTCTCTTCCGTTTGCTCTTTCCTTCATCACCTTCCTCTTCCTCAGTTTCTGGGTTTCATATTGAGGGTGTTTCCTCTTGCAGTGGCGTTGCTCATCAGATTTTTGGAAATATCTATCTTGAAGAAACTACATTATTGATTTACGTTCAAATTTCTTATTAGGCGCAGCATTCCTGGATTCACTGCATCGTTTGGGGAAAAAAATTACGAAAAGAATGAATAACTGTTCCCACCAGATCCGTAGAGCCGCAGTTCACCTCCCTGTCTTATAAGCTAGCGTGCTGTGTGTCAAGCTGTACGAGCAGTGCAGTTTCATCATAGCAAGATGAACGAATATTAAAATGATACTTTCTTCAGACTGCCCTAGCGTTATTTAGGTTCACTCAGTGTAGAAGTAGGGTTTGTACGCATCTGCTGTATTGTTGTGATCAGACCATATTGGATGACTTACCCCAACTCGTATCTGGCTACTCCTGGCGATGAGATCTTTCCTCAGCCCTTCCAGCAAGACTTTCACTGCGTGCTTGCTGGCAGCATACATCGCCGCTCCAGCAATGTGTGGCGGTACATGTCCTGAGAGGCTGGAAAATAGAACAGATGGTTGCAGGACTCGGACGTAGTAGTCGACGGCCTGATCAGGAGAAAAGCTGCACTCCAAAACTTTACTCTTGAGCAGTCTGTACAGGCAACTAGAACATTTCTCAAATGAAAAGTCATCGGCTCGATATTTCACTGTTACATATCAAATGTTGTTGTACTCATCAAGACTGCTTGATGCAATTCTCCACGTTACTCTACCTTGTATAAGTCTATTCATAGCAGGATACCTGCTGAACCTAAATTGGACATCCTCTTGAACCTGCGTACACAATTTAGGCGTCCAATTCCTCTGCAGTCTTGACAGTTCTAAACTCTGTCCAAATACTAAATTACTAATTCGTTAATACTTCAGGATACTTCTTATAAATATATACTTTCTTTCAGTCAAATGATGCCAATAATCTCTTCTCTCCAAAATTCGATTCAGTATTGCTTGATGACTAACACCATCAATCATCACCATTTATTTGTACGTTTATTGTACATACAAGGCTACACTCCAAACTTATACCCTCATAAAAAGCTTCCTATCGCCAAAATTTATATCTTCATGGGAACATATTTCTCTTCTTGAAAAGAACTTAGTTTCCCTGCCATCATCAGGTATTTGAAGGCAAGAGATCAAAATCTGTCCACTACATCTAGTTTTATCACCTAACTCCCTGTGCACCGATTTACTTAATTTGAGTACACTCACTTACCCGTGTTTTACTTTCATTTCTTTGACCTTATAATTTTTTTGAAGACACTATCCATTCAGTTTAACTCATCTCCAAAGTGCTTTATCGTCTCCAACAGAATTACACTGCCATTAAACTTGTATTACTTCTCTCTGAGTTTTTACTGCCTTCATTTCTCCCAGTTACCTTTTCAAACCTATCTAACTCTCAATTACTGCCCTTTTCACGTCCTTGGACTTCGAGAACTGCGTTCTGATGATTGTACAAGTTGCCTCTAACATATCGCTCACAGTATTCACATGTGTATTGCAATCTAGTGAACACTAAACTAAATCAAAGAATGTCATTGACTTCCCTCAATTAATTTGTCTATCCTCCAAATCGATACGACATTGTTTGTGTCTGCTATTGTTGCTGTCAGTGACATTGCACTGATCTAAATTATGGATCCAGGTATGAAGTAATGTATCCATATGAGAACACTGTTCTCCTACTGGTTCGCGATTTGTCTCATTAACAAGAATAGAAAATCTCATGCCGATTAACGAGCCAATACATAAGCCAATACTTGTTAGACGTTGCATATGTTTTATTCACGATGAAACCCTGCACTTTTTAATCACATATGCCTTCCAAAGTCCAACTTCTCGTTCCAGTCGTGGACAGTTGGCGTCCATGACCTACTGCTGCTATGAAAGCTCAGAGGAACCTTGAAGAGTGGCAGCAAATGGGAGCTCTGGTGAAACTGTAACATATCCAGCAAACAAACAGTGGCTATAAGTAGGATTGATATGGGATTTCTGCAGCACTTTGCCTATTTACATGCAGCCGTGAGAACAGCTCATTGCCATATCAATGATGTCACAAGCTGTTCCCCCTTTCTATATTGTCACAATCGTAGAACTCACACCTCTTTCTTGGATCAATGGTGGCCAATTACATGAAGTAGCCAATGACATCACAGTACTTTACTGCCCATTTAAAAGAAATAGCTAATCACAATGTAGCTGTTGAGCGTCCACCTTGCCCTTGTTGAGTCGTATACAACCAATATTAATAATGCATCATGTTTAAAATCAATCGATTAATTATGAAAAAAGTATAAAGATATAGCCAATACCGGTGTAACTTGGCAAACTAAGTAGCACTCGTCAAAGAGATTGTTGGATCTTGGTGTCATACTTGGTGTAAAGCACAATGGAGCCCACAAGTTAAATACATCTACATCCAGACTGTCTGCATTATTTATCAACATTTCATAGCCATATGTGTGAACACACACACTATGTAAAAGATGCATTAGGTGCATAGACATACAGAAAGTTTTATTATTTTTCATAATGTTATTTCCATATATCTACATGGTGTCACTTCCAATCTGAAAAGACGGCCGGTGTGGCTGTGCGGTTCTAGGCGCTTTAGTCTGGAACCGCGTGACCGCTACGGTCGCAGGTTCGAATCCTGCCTCGGGCATGGATGTGTGTGATGTCCTTAGGTTAGTTAGGTTTAAGTAGTTCTAAGTTCTAGGGGACTGATGACCACAGATGTTAAGTCCCATAGTGCTCAGAGCCATTTGAACCATTTTTTTGTATCTGAAAACATATTAGCAACACAATGTTTAAGTCAAGTGTCGCAATGTTATTTTGCTTCTAAACTATCTGCCAAGGTATGTATGGAATGTAAATTGTTCGGTAACTATACAAAACGGAAGTACTTTGCTAAAGTACCATGCTACTCAGGCAGCTGACACTTCATGGTGGCCCAAAATCGGACTCTTCATGAGTACGAACCTGATCGATAACCTTTTTAGGAGGAATAGGATAAAAACGTACTCATTGTTTATGTCAAGTGTCAGATAGTTATCTTCATTTTCGAAATGTTGATCAAAGTACATAGAAGTGTTGTGAGCTACTCCTTTTATGTCCAAAATGTATATCAAAAACTGTCAGCAACCCACACACTGTTTTATGTTGAGTATCACAACGTTACTTTCATGCCTAAAGTATGTGTCAAAATATGTAAAGAATGTTGGCATTCAATCTCAGGTACACGTGGTGCTATGTAACTGAGGATAAACAGATGGAATTTTGATCATCTTTCATTTTTCAAAGTTTTAAACAATGCTTCACCTCATCAAGCACATTTTAGGAGGTAAGAAAAAAACGCATCATGTTTTACACTAGAAAAATATAACCAATATTGTAGATTGGCTAATTTAGATTTTAATGACTGTTTTCAATTGGACATATCTGCTGTTCAGTACACTGACTTCATGTTTCCCAACACTTTATCACAAGAAACTGTATTAAAACTGATGTATTTTCACAAAGCGTTAAATTTGTTATATCACTTAAATTATACCTTCTCATAATACAAAAGTATAACTTTCGTATTGCACAAAATACAGAATGCAGTCAAAACATAACATGGCCAGAGGGAAATATCGAACAAGTAACATAGAGAGAGGAAATTCGATATATAAAAAGCATTAGCTTTGCATAAAAATAAAATCATATATCACAATAACTGAAGATTTCAAGTGCAGAACAAATGATGGTTTTTTATCGTAATATGCAAGGCTAATTACAGATTCATAATCATTACTGAAAATTCGTCGATGCCCCAAAATTAACTTATCTGTCTTAACTATCAAAATACATATATAATTGTTCAGTGACAATACAACAAAATATTACACTTCCGCTAATTTAACACACAGCTTAAAGTGAGCTTATTGATCAGAATAATGTTCTATTCGTACCAGAAGTAACAATATTATTCCCATGTCTAAATTGTGTGTGTTGTTAGTCAAAAATGTATCTTTTTGTTTAGTTAAAAAGTTTATCAAATTCAGTAAAGCATTGTATTGATCCCCATGCTATGATATTATCTTTATCTTATACCAAGAGACATTCTTCACCTTCTGCTGATAATGCTAATTAGTGCTAATGCACAATATAAACTACAAGACAGTTTGTGCATGTTCATCACTAAGTTACAGCAAATGTGAGGCAAATTGACCAATACATCACCGTGTTACAGCAAAATTGTAGCAAATTGACCCATTTTACATTTGGCAACAGATAAAAATAAATTGAAACAAAGTGTCACATACATAGTCATGTTACAACAGAATTTTAAGAAATCGCCCTATAGAATACTGTACCTCATTCGTCATCATTGCTACACCAATTCTTAAGATGTATCACGCACATTGCAAACACATACTGGACACAACTAGTGCAATGATGGACACCATTATCACAATAGAAGTGACATGAATTAAACCAAATGCATGGTGAATACCATTGAGGGATCAGTAATTGTCATTGTACAGTGAGTGACATTAACCTAAATGCAGATTTGGGGCAATATTTATCAGTTGATATGGTGACTGGCATACTAGTGGATGGGGCGGTTATGGTCAGTTGATAGAGTTGCTTGCCATAAATCAGGATTCTATTAGGTGGTTCAATTATTCTTAGTTGAAATGGTTACAACCCTTACACTAGATACTATTGGTTGGGGCAATGAAGGTCAGTTGATATGGTGACATAATTTTCCAGTAAATGGAAGCGACTACATCATAATTCAGTGCTACTGTTTAACAGAAATACAGTGGCCTCTTAGGGGGAATTATATCAACATACAATTTGCACTAGCAATTTCTTGCATAAGGTGAAAAACGTAAATGAAACAGAGTCCACATATCTGCAACAATGAGAATTTAATGTATACTTGCTACCCTATAACAAGACCTACAGACGAAAGGGTAAGCTGGCAGCCATACAGGTCTAGTTTTTATGAAACTATATGAAGCAAGTGGATGAAACATACACATCAAACTATACACTCTACATCTGAACACACAACAGGTTATTTTGAAACATGTTGTGTGTCAATGCATGCCAATATGCATGAATTCGCCACACCAAATGTGGGTCTTGAACTGTAATCATGCTTAAGCTTATTTATATATCTTGCAACATGTAACACTTTATATAAAAAAATCATTAAGTACTGTTAAGTGATGTGTAATTTCTTACACTATGAATCATATATACTGCAACTTGTAATACTTTATAAATAATAAGAAACACAGAAGTCATATATATATACACTCTTGGAAATGGAAAAAAGAACACATTGACACCGGTGTGTCAGACCCACCATACTTGCTCCGGACACTGCGAGAGGGCTGTACAAGCAATGATCACACGCACGGCACAGCGGACACACCAGGACCCGCGGTGTTGGCCGTCGAATGGCGCTAGCTGCGCAGCATTTGTGCACCGCCGCCGTCAGTGTCAGCCAGTTTGCCGTGGCATACGGAGCTCCATCGCAGTCTTTAACACTGCCGCGACAGCGTGGACGTGAACCGTATGTGCAGTTGACGGACTTTGAGCGAGGGCGTATAGCGGGCATGCGGGAGGCCGGGTGGACGTACCGCCGAATTGCTCAACACGTGGGGCGTGAGGTCTCCACAGTACATCGATGTTGTCGCCAGTGGTCGGCGGAAGGTGCACGTGCCCGTCGACCTGGGACCGGATCGCAACGACGCACGGATGCACGCCAAGACCGTAGGATCCTACGCAGTGCCGTAGGGGACCGCACCGCCACTTCCCAGCAAATTAGGGACACTGTTGCTCCTGGGGTATCGGCGAGGACCATTCGCAACCGTCTCCATGAAGCTGGGCTACGGTCCCGCACACCGTTAGGCCGTCTTCCGCTCACGCCCCAACATCGTGCAGCCCGCCTCCAATGGTGTCGCGACAGGCGTGAATGGAGGGACGAATGGAGACGTGTCGTCTTCAGCGATGAGAGTCGCTTCTGCCTTGGTGCCAATGATGGTCGTATGCGTGTTTGGCGCCGTGCAGGTGAGCGCCACAATCAGGACTGCATACGACCGAGGCACACAGGGCCAACACCCGGCATCATGGTGTGGGGAGCGATCTCCTACACTGGCCGTACACCACTGGTGATCGTCGAGGGGACACTGAATAGTGCACGGTACATCCAAACCGTCATCGAACCCATCGTTCTACCATTCCTAGACCGGCAAGGGAACTTGCTGTTCCAACAGGACAATGCACGTCCGCATGTATCCCGTGCCACCCAACGTGCTCTAGAAGGTGTAAGTCAACTACCTTGGCCAGCAAGATCTCCGGATCTGTCCTCCATTGAGCATGTTTGGGACTGGATGAAGCGTCGTCTCACGCGGTCTGCACGTCCAGCACGAACGCTGGTCCAACTGAGGCGCCAGGTGGAAATGGCATGGCAAGCCGTTCCACAGGACTACATCCAGGATCTCTACGATCGTCTCCGTGGGAGAATAGCAGCCTGCATTGCTGCGAAAGGTGGATATACACTGTACTAGTGCCGACATTGTGCATGCTCTGTTGCCTGGTTCTGTCAGTGTGATCATGTGATGTATCTGACCCCAGGAATGTGTCAATAAAGTTTCCCCTTCCTGGGACAATGAATTCACGGTGTTCTTATTTCAATTTCCAGGAGTGTATATATATATATATATATATATATATATATATATATGTGTGTGTGTGTGTGTGTGTGTGTGTGTGGTGCACCTACTCTATAAAATCTAGTGCGTACCAGCATAATCATACACACAATAAAACGACTGTATGGAAGAAACACCCTCTCCACAAGGACTTTGTAGTAAATTTGTAACAATGATACAGAAAAAACTACTAATTGACATGGGAGTATAATTAGCTAGCCTTCTCTCACACAAGTCGAGATGTGTTCTGAATTTAGGAGGTATATCTGGAAATGACGTCATGATTTTATAAGAGGTGATTCTGTACTAAGATTTTTATACATAAATAGCCAGTAGCTGACATACACTGTCAGGTTATGGTACACTTTACAAAGTATTTTTGATAATGGTAGTCACAGTCAGTGGCTTAGCTGTTGTAATTATGTTAACTGACCATCGCTGTTGCACCCAATGGTATCTGCGATGATGGGACTCACTGTATCAACTGACCATAGTTGTTCCAGTTGCATCTGGGTTAATGGCAGTCACTATATCAACTAGCCATCATGCCACCAGAATTGCATGCACTAAGCATTCAGTGAAATGTAGTCACTGTTTTCAGGATTATACTGACCACCATTGTACAGTTGTATATACCATACATCCGCAATGTAAGTAGCAACCTATTACAACTTTATTAACAGTGGTCTGTATGGGGTAATTTGCTACAGTTTTGCTGTAACATAGCGATGTGTCACGCACATCGTTACAATTTGCTGTAACAGAACGGTGTTGAAGGCCATTTTGTTATAATTTTGCTGTAACACCGTTATATATGATATAATTTCTTACCATTTTGCTACAACGTACTGGCTTATGGGGCAATTTCTTACAGTTTCGCTGTAACATTGTGATGCATGGAGCAATTTGTTACAACTTTGCTATAAAATGGCAATGTATGGGGCAATTTATTTTTTGCTGTAAAATGTAATGTGTGAGGCAGTTTTGTGTAACACTGGCAATATTTACTTTGGTATGTACAGGTGCAAGTATAGGTGCTGGCGGCAAATTATGGTTCACTCGACACCATCTGTGTAAAAGCGTCTACGTTGCAGGTAAGTTTCTTCACCAAATAAGCTGACGGAGAGCAAAAGAGTGGAGGTTTCGTTGCTTTATATTATTTTTGGCTTCAGCATAAGAGATGTGCCTGATCACCTTCATTTCGTCAATTTTTCGTTTCTGAGTGAAAATCTGCCTTTCTCGGCTCCAGACAGGGTGACTCCCACAGCAGTTGATGCACATTGCTGGAGATAATCAGTCAGTGTCAGACACTGGCTACCTTTTCACATTTTCTGCAAGCTGCTTCACCTCCACATCTCAGTGTTGTGAGGCCAAATCACTGCCATTTGAAACAGCTCATGGGACGGGGTACATATGTCAAGGCTAACAGTAAGTCGGAGGAGCCCTGCCATGATGTATTCAGGTCGTGTCAGACAACTGAAGATCACAACAAAAGTGGCAGTCTTCTCAATCCATTATTCCTTATCTCCCTACTATTCGTTCGGTTCCTTTGTTCCACTTCTACTGTCCCCTGTAAAGCCCATTCTTGTTTGAGTTCTGAGATGTCCATATTATCAAGGCATATGATCACACCTTAGCTTAAATTGAGACATTCATGAAACTAAAAATTTACGTCATTTCTTTTTTCGAGTCATCAGTCTTATGATTGGTGTGACACAAACCACCACGAATTTCTCTCCTGGGTCAACCTTTTCAACTCAGAATAGCAACTGAAACATACATCCTCAACTATTTTTTGGATGTATTGCAATCTCTGTCTTCCTCTACGGTTTTTAATCTCTGTAGCTTGCTCTAGTACCATGGAACTTATTCCCTGATCTCTTAATAGATCTCCCATTATCCTGTCCCGCCTTCTTGTCAGTGTTTTCCACGTATTCCTTTCGTCGCGAATCTGAGGGGAACCTCCTCATTCCTTACCCTGTCGGTCCACCTACTTTCCAACGTTGTGTTGTAGCACCACATCTCAAATTCTTCTATTCTTTTCTGTTACGGTATTCCCACAGTCCACGTTTCACTGCCATATACTGCTACGTTCTCAGAAATTTATTCCTCAGATTAAGGTCTGTTTCATACTAGTAGACTTCCTTACGCCTGGAATGCACTTGTCGCCAGTGCTAGTCTGAGTTTTTTGTCCTCCATTCTTCGTCCACCCTGCTGTCCAGGTAGCAGAATTCCTGAACTCTGTCTACTTCACGATTCCCAATTCTGATATTAACTTTCTCACTGTTCTCATTTCTGATACTTCACATTACTTTCGTCTTTCTTCGATTTACTTTCAATCCACATTCTGTGCTCATTAGTTCAAAATGGTTCAAATGGCTCTGAGCACTATGGGACTCAACTGCTGAGGTCATTAGTCCCCTAGAACTTAGAACTACTTAAACCTAACTAACCTAAGGACATCACAAACATCCATGCCCGAGGCAGGACTCGAACCCGCGACCGTAGCGGTCTTGCGGTTCCAGGCTGCAGCGCCTTTAACCGCACGGCCACTTCGGCCGGCTGCTCATTAGTCTAAGGACAGTAAGGTCATCAGCGAATCTTGCCACTGATATCATTTCACCCCAAATTTTTATTTATTTTATTCTTTATTTCTATGACGTACCGATTACACAGTAGGGACGAAAGACTACTTCCCTGTTTTACTCTGTTTTTAATCAGAGCTCTTCGTTCTTTGTCTTAATTCTTATTGCTCCCTGCTGGCGCTTTTACAAACTGTATATTCCCCATCTTTCACTATAGCTGATGCCTATTTTTCTCAGAATTTTGAACATCGTGCACAATTCTACATTGCCAAACGATTTTTCCAGGTCTACAAATCCTATAAATTGGTCTTGATTTTTCTTCATTCTTGCTTCCATTATCAACTGCAATATCAGAACTACTCTCCCGTGCCTTCACCTATCTGAAAGCCAGCCTAAGGGTCATTTAACAAACGCTTAATTTTCTTTTACATCCTTCAGTATGTTAATCATGTCAGCAGCTTGGATGCGTGATCTTTTAAGCTGATTCTGCGGTAATTCTAGCACTTGCTGCCTCTTGCTATCTTCAGACTTTTGTGGATGATGTCTTTCCGAAAGTCTGATGGTATATTGCGAGTCTTATACATTCTACACACCAAGTGAATAGATGTTTTTTTATCACTTGTCCCAATGATTTTTCAAATTCCAAAGGAATGTTATTTATCCCTTATGCCTTACTTGATCATATGTCGACCGAAGTTCTTTTAAATTCTGTGTCACCTATTTGTTCCCTGTCGACTTCTGTTTCTTCTTCTGTCATGTCATCAGGCAAGTCCTCCCCCTCATATAGACCTTAGTGTACTCTTTCCACCTATACGCTCTTTCCTCTGCATTTAACAGTAAAAGTCCCATTGTACTCTTAATGACACAGGGTACTTATCAATTGTGGAAAAATCTAAATTTTTATGTCTATTAAATTATATAGTCTTTCCTGGTTACATAGATATATACATTATAGGATTTCAAATGATAAATGGCCTATATATACCAAATCTTAATGTTACAGTCATGTATGCCGCCACGCCCCATTTATTTATGTTACAGAAACCAGTATTATGTCGAAAAGAACTGTGACCTTTCTGTTTCTGTTTCTGTTTCTGTTCCCAATGTTTATACGTATGATATATTGTATATGTTGGCAACAGTGTGGGTTTCTAGTGTCTGTAAATGATTATCTTTGCTAGTATTTACTTTTTTTCGCTGAAGCAGTTTGTTCACTTGTTACTGAATGTTTGTTGCCCAATTGCTACATATATTTGTGGGAGTACACATCCTTTAGTGTGCAATAAATACGAACTATGCCACGCATCAAGGGATTCAATAAAAGGAAATTCCGTGGTAACCAGTTCACAAACAAAGCAAGCCACACTGTTCTTTAGGGAAGAAACTCCCACATGGCACGCCTCCTGATGATTCAAACTTTTGTGTTAACATTGATGCTGTTTGTAGTGGATTTGTTGTTGTTGGCGTGGGAATTTATCTTCTTTGATAAAGGAAGTGGTGAAATGTATAAAATTTGATGGTGTAGGCTGTCTCGAAATAACTGAACAACAAAGTAGCAGGAAGGACTTGGCGTCAAGATTAGTAGTTCTGTGTAGATCCTGCAATAAATCTACCTCGAAAACGACTTCGAACATTGTGCATAATTCATATGACGTGAATCTGAAGTTAGTGTATGCAATGCGTGCAATAGGAAAAGGAAAAAAGGCTGCTCAAACGTTTTGTGGTTCGATGGACCTTCCTCCTCCTCCCAGTAGGTTCAACAAGCACATATAAATACTTTTAGGTGCCTTCACAGTTGTGTCTAAAGCATATATGAAACGTGCAGTAGACGAAACTGTATATATTAGTGGAACCAGGGACACTGCTGTTGCACTTGATGGGACATGGCAACGTCGAGGACATCGTTCCTTGAATGGTGTTGTAAGTGCTACTTCTCTGGAGAATCGAAAAGTTGTTGATGTTGAGTGCTTACCTAAGAACTGGCACACCTGCCATGGTAACACTGAAGGACATATTGAACATAAGTTTTCAATGAATTATGATGGTTACAGTGGAGGTATGGAGTGTGATGGAGCTCTAAAAATATTTCAGAGGTCGGCACCCGTTTATAACGTTAGATATACGAAGTACCTAGGGGATGGAGACTAAGGCTTTGAATAAAATTAATGAATTCAATGATTATGGTGATACCTTGATAACAAAACTGGAGTGTTGTGGACATGTCCAAATGAGGATGGGTGCTAGATTGAGGAAGCTACGAACAGAAATGAAAGGAAAGTTGCTATCTGATGGAAAATCTCTGTCTGGCGGAGGCAGATTGACAGAAACTGAAATCGACCTTCTTCAGAGTTATTATGGACTGGCCATTAGACGAACTGCACCTATGAATGATGTTACAGCAATGAGAAAATCTGTATGGGACACCTACTTTCATAAGTTGTCCACAGATAACCACCCTGTTGACAGACTTTGCCTAAAGGAACAGATTCTTGGTGTGGTTACCAAAAAGCAAAATAAAGTGGTCAAATATACCATCACAAGCATTCTCTTCCTGAGCCTGTTATTAATGAAATAAAACCAACTTTTAGAGACCTGAGTGACCCTGTTTTGCTTAGTAAATGTCACCATTGAAAGTTTCAATCATTGCATATGGGAAAGATTACTCAAGAATATTTTTGTAGGACTAAATACTTTAAAAGTTGGTGTACTATATGCAATGATATGTTTCAATGATGGAGTGACAGGAAGGTTGGATGTACTGAGAAATTTAGGCATAAAATGTGGCTCTAATATGGAAGATCAGTTGCTTGTGTGTGACAGACAACAGGTGCATGAAGCTGAAAGATTCGCTCTTCAAGTTATCAAAGAA
This sequence comes from Schistocerca nitens, assembly GCF_023898315.1. Taxonomy (NCBI): domain Eukaryota; kingdom Metazoa; phylum Arthropoda; class Insecta; order Orthoptera; family Acrididae; genus Schistocerca; species Schistocerca nitens. The sequence goes on along the minus strand of NC_064615.1, from coordinate 1,071,997,949 downwards.
GCAAGAAGTGCTAAAACGAATGCCAAGAGGAAGCTTGAAGATGAAGAAATGCTGCAGGATGAAGACTATGCTTCAGGAATGTTCTGAGGCGCAGTTTAATTGGACCCATTTCTTCATTTACAATTTCCCACACGTTGAATTTTTACGAATTGAGGTACAAATACATCCTGAAGTTTGTAAAGCATTACTCTAATTTGTTTTCTGTGAATTGAAATAGTCAATATTTTAGTGGTAGACCTAAGCATTACTGCAGAATCAACTAAATTATAGAAAAAATAACATTTTTATTCGGAAAAAAGTTATAAAAATTAAAATTTAATATGTGATATTTTTATCCTTCTAATATCCATAATAGGTGGAATTAAATATATCTAGTACCTCAGCCATCATGTCATGCATATCTGGTAAAAATGTTGTCTCCTTCAGGTGTATAACATGGATTAAATGGTACCTCAACTTGAGGAAGCATTTTGGAAAATAATTGCATAAATTTCTTTGTAATTTATTTATAACCTTAAGCAGGTTCAAAAATATTCAAAATATTTCTAATTTGTTTAGAAAGTGTGCTGAATTAAATGATATCAACAAAAAATTTGTAAAACATATACATTATAAACAGTGCCTGAAACATATAGGTGATTTTTACATAATATTGAGCCGGAAAAATACCCTGTATCCTTAATGTCACCGCCCTGCTTTTAATTTTATCGAAGTTTTCGCTTTTCTACATACTGAGTCAGTCCTTCCGACCATCATTTATTTTTCGATTTATTCACATTTTTCATGCACCCATTTCGCCTTAGCTTCCATGAGTTTCCTATTTATTTCATTCCTAAGTGAATTGTATTTCTGTATTCTTATATTTCGGTATTCCTGAATTTCCCTGAACTGTTACACTTCCTTCTTTCGTCTGTCAAATGGCTCTGAGCACTATGGGACTTAACTTCTGAGGTCATCAGTCCCCTAGAACTTAGAACTACTTAAGCCTAACTAACCTAAGGACATCACACACATCCATGCCCGAGGCAGGATTCGAATCTGTGACCGTAGCAGTCGCGCGCTTCCAGACTGTAGCGCATAGAACTTCTCGGACACCCCGGCCGGTTTTCATCTATCAGCTGAAGTATTTCTTCTATTACCAATGGTTTCCTTGCAGTTATCTTGCTCTTACCTATGGTTTTCTTTCCACCTTCTGTGATATCTCTTTTTAAAGATATCATCACTCTTCAACTGAACAACCTACTATGTTTTTTATTATCGCAGTACCTATAGGCTCAGATAACTTGCAGCGTGTTTTTCATTCCTTACTACTTCCATATCTCACTTCTTTATACACTAACTCTTCCTGACTAGTCTCTTGAACTTCAGCCTAGTGATCATCATTACCAAATTGTGATCTGAATCTGTATCGGCGCCTTGGTATCCCTTACAATCCAATAACTGATTTCGGAATCTCTCTCTGATCGTGTTTAATCTAAGTGAAATTTTCCCACAAGTCCCGGCCCTTTCAAGTGTACGTCCTCCTCTTGTAATTCTTTAACAGAGTATTCGCTATTACTAGCTGAAATTTATTGCAAAACTCACTTAGTCTCTCTCCCCTCTCATTCCTGTTACAGAGACCATATTTTACCGTAACCCTTTCTTCTACTTCTTCCCATAGAACTGCATTCCAGTCGCCAATGACTATTAAATTATGATCCCCCTTTACGTATTGCATTACCCTTTCAATATACTGACACACTTCCTCTAAATCTTCATCTTCTGCCTGCGACATCGGTGTGTATACCTAAACTGTTGTCGGTATGGTTCGCTGTCGACTCTGATGAAAACAACTCTATTACTGAACTACTCACAGTGACGCACTCTCTGTCTGCCCTACCTTCCTACTCACAATGTTTCCTAGTCCCTTTACACCATTTTCTGCTGCTGTCGATATTACCCTACTCTTTTTTGACCGTAACTCCTTGTCCATTCCATTTCACTTCACTGACCCCCACTATATCTGTTGTGTCTAGTCCATACAGTCTAGACACAATGAGGTAGCTAGGTGCACGCTAAACTAACGCAGACGGGCTTGAAGTACTGGAACAGGAGACTTATTAATGCACTAAAGAAAAGTACGTAGTTTTATAATACTTAACTTTATTCTCTTGTTGGAATACATCTCTCTTGAATATTAGTAAGCTATAAGCACTGATACAAATGGCGCCTTGCTAGGTAGTAGCTATGGGCTAAGCTGAAGGCTATTCTATCTGTCTCTCGGCAAATGAGAGGAAGGCTTCGTACGTCTGGTCGCAAGCAATGACGTCCGTACAACTGGGGCGAGGTCTAGTCCGTGTCTTGTGACCTGCCATGTGGTGGCGCTAGGATTGCGATTACACAGTGGCGACACGCGGGTCCGACATGTACTACAGGACCGCGGCCGATTTAAGTTACCGCCTAGCAAGTGTGGTGTCTAGCGGTGACACCACATTCCTCCCCCGCAAATCGGCGAACGGTCGTGAGATAAGGCTTCCGCCCGCCGTGGGGAGGACCCCATGTTGACGCATGCGATGAGGTGGGGAGCCTAACAACAGGCGAGGCTGTGCCACACGCACCCGGCCATTCGGTCCGAGGGGAGCTAGGAAACGCCTGCAAACCTAGTCCAGGGTGCACGGCGACATGAGGTGTATGCGCACGTAATGAGACAGGAGGGGCCGAAGGGTCGACCTCCATGTGGTCGGAGCACCCGACGGGCGAAGACGACATCTGGTCCGGAGCGGGCAAGAGGTCCATGGCGGAGGACGGCTGGTCACGGGAAGCGAGCGGCGGCGCGTGACCCAGGGAGGCGCCAGGCGGCTGCAGCGAAGCGTCCGCTGCGGGCGGCGCCGGCGGCGGCTGCGGCGGCGGCGCGACGCCATGAGGCAAAATGGAAGGCAGCGTCGGTAACACCTGGGGATGAGGCGAGCCAGTAGATGGGTCCCCAAGGCGCTGATCTGACGGCACCGTCGCTGAAAGCAGACGGGGAGCGGCAGGACCCAGGCGACGACAGAGGCGCAGCTGATTGAGATGCCGACGCACCTCACCAGAGGCCCCCAATACCAAATACATCGCGCGGCCGAGGCAGCGAAGAATGCGCCCTGCGAGCCAACGCTGTGAACCGCGATAGTTGCGATAATAGACAACGTCGCCAGGAGCAAAAGCAGAAGTCTGCCGCTGCACAGGAACCTGATGTGGCGGATGCAGCACAGACATCAGGGTTCGATGAGATCGACCATGGAGCAATTCAGCCGGCGAGCGACCATCGCGGGGCTGAGAGCGATACGATGACAAAAAGAGTAACAAAGCGTCCTCCCGAGAATGCGATTCTTTCAATTTCAACATCTGTGACTTGAAAGTCCGGACCAATCGTTCCGCGGCACCGTTGGACTGAGGCGAAAACGGCGCGGACGTCAGATGTTGAATACCATTGGCCTTGCAGAATGACTGAAATTCTGCGGACATGAATTGTGGGCCATTGTCGGAAACAATAGACTGCGGAAGACCTTCAATGCAAAAGATGGCAGACAAGGCTTGGATTGTGGCAGAAGACGTCGTGGAAGACATCCGGACAACAAAAGGAAAATTACTGAAAGCATCGACCACAACCAACCATCGAGCATTCCAGAATGGACCAGCAAAATCGATGTGCAAGCGTTGCCAAGGGGAAGTGGCTTTCGGCCATGCAAAGAATTTCCGCGGCGGTGCGGATTGTTGTTCGGCACACGCCACGCAAGAGGAGCACATTTGTAATCGCAGCATCGATTCCGAACCAAGTACAGTGCTGACGAGCAAGTTGTTTCGTACGCACTATACCCCAATGTCCTTGGTGAAGAAGCTTTAAGACAGAGGACTGTAACGAACGTGGGACTACGACTCTGGATTGATCATTATCGGAACGCAACAACAAAACACCACGTCGTACAAAAAGTCTCTCCTTGTGAGCAAAAAAACGGCGAACCAAAGGATCCTCGATCCGTGACTTTGACAAGGGCCATTGCGTAGCAACAAAACGCAAAACAGTAGCAAGGACAGGGTCAGCAGCTGTGGCTGTAGCGACACGACGAAAATCAATCGGAAACGATTCGACCACGTCATCGGCTTCCGAATCAATGAACATGCAAGCAAGTTCGGAAGAATCGAATGCTTTATCCTCAGCAACAGGCAAACGGGACAACGCATCAGCGTTTCCGTGCTTAGCAGTGGACCGATACAAGATATCGTAGCGGTACTGCGAGAGAAAAAGTGACCAGCGAATGAATTTCTGCGCTGTACGTGGAGGTACAGGCTTGTTCGGATGAAAAAGCGATGTCAAAGGTTTGTGGTCCGTGATGATGGTAAAGTGACGACCATACAAGAAGTCATGGAACTTGGTAACACCAAACATGAGAGCTAAAGCTTCTTTCTCTATTTGTGAATAATTTCTTTGCGCAGATGAGAGCAATTTGGACTGATACAGGTACAGAAGCACTTGCGACTTTACGTGATTTTCGGCGACGTCGACGCACATTTGTGGTGGGACGAACACAGTCACTGTTAGCTAAAGTGTCACTGGACGGGTGGGAATGAACCACATGAATGTCCATGGGCGAAGGTCCACGAGCCTGATTGTCCTGGAGTCGATTCCGGCGCGAAGCAAAAGGCCTGGAATTTGTGTGATTGTCTGATCGAAGCTTTTTCTGGCAAACACTTTGAACATGTCCTTTCTTTTGACAGTAAAAGCAAATAGCTTGGCGTGACGGGCAATTGTCACGCGAATGTCTAGTTGCACACCTCGGGCATGATTTCACTGCAGTTGCTTGCTTACGCGGCGCACGTGTTTGCGAGCTAGGCTGCCGCTGCTGTGCGGACGGGCGCGAGGGCCGTGTAGCGTCCCGGGCAGCGCGGCCGGCGGGCCGGTTAATGTGACACACGGCTGGCGAAGTTTCAAATGATTCCTGAGCAAAGTCAAGTGTGTCTTGCCTATCCAATATGTCTATCACTTGTTGAAGGGAGGGATTAACTAGTTTCAAAATCTGTTCCCTTATGCGAACATCAGAAACGTTCTGTGCTATTGCATCACGCACCATAGTGTCTGAATAAGGAAGTCCACAGTCACATTCAAATGCACACTCCCTAGTAAGTCCTTGCAAAGTTGCTACCCACTCCCTATTAGTCTGACCGGCCGTACGTTTTGTACGAAAGAACGTATACCGTTTTGCAACTACATTTACTGTTTCTTTGAAATAGGCATCTAAAGCAGACAAAATTTCTGCGTAGGACAGAGTTGCTACGTCGCGTCGGGGAAATAATTTCACTATCACACGGTAGGTAGACACACCGACACAAGAAAGCAAAAACGGCTGCCGCTCATTACCTTGAATTCTGTATGCTGCTAGGTGAAAGTTGAACTGGCGAGACCACTCTTGCCAGGTCTCATCGGCCGCCACGTATGGCCGAAAGGGAGGTGCAACAGCGTTTTGTGGCAGCGGTAGCGAAGAAGCGGCGGCTGCCGCATCGTTTTGTAGCGCACGTTGACCCTGGACGAGCTGTCCAAGGGCTTCCAATAACGCCTGCGTCTGCTGATTCTGCAAGCGAAAAAATTCGGACAGTACATCTGGAGATTGTGGCGAAGCCATGACACAAACGAATTAATACAAACTCTTTTGCTCGTCGCCAAATAATGTTGTGTCTAGTCCATACAGTCTAGACACAATGAGGTAGCTAGGTGCACGCTAAACTAACGCAGACGGGCTTGAAGTACTGGAACAGGAGACTTATTAATGCACTAAAGAAAAGTACGTAGTTTTATAATACTTAACTTTATTCTCTTGTTGGAATACATCTCTCTTGAATATTAGTAAGCTATAAGCACTGATACAAATGGCGCCTTGCTAGGTCGTAGCTCTGGACTAAGCTGAAGGCTATTCTATCTGTCTCTCGGCAAATGAGAAGAAAGCTTCGTACGTCTGGTCGCAAGCTATGTCGTCCGTACAACTGGGGCGAGGTCTAGTCCGTGTCTTGTGACCTGCCATGTGGTGGCGCTAGGATTGCGATTACACAGTGGCGACACGCGGGTCCGACATGTACTACAGGACCGCGGCCGATTTAAGTTACCACCTAGCAAGTGTGGTGTCTAGCGGTGACACCACAATATCTACATTAAATTTAGCATTTCCCTTTCAGATTTTCTAAATTTGCTACCACGTTCAGACTTCTGATATTGCACACACCGACTGGCACAACGGCACCGTTTTGCTGGTAATTCAATGTTTTTCTCATGATCACTTCTCCCTTGGCTGTCTCCACCCAGAGATCTGAGTGAAAGACTAGTACGGAATCTTTTGCCAACGGAGAAATCGTCGCGACACTTTTCCAATTACAGACCACATATCCTGTGGGTACACATTATGTCTCTTATGCCGGAAGTCATCAGTTGCCATTGCTGATGATTTTATTTAAAATGTAAGCAGTAGCAAGGTTCGAACCCGAGAACAGGAACATTTAAATTACTAGTCAAAGATGCTTCCCCTTTCCATAGTGACTCAGTTTTTGTGACTTCCTAAGAAGTTCCAGCTGCTTCATCCCGTTACCTGTAAAAAGGGGACACTTTTTCAAATGTCCCATCCTTCCGCTTCAACACTACAGACACATTCTGATTTATGACTCCTTGAGCCCTGTTGCTAAAAATAATCTGATTTTTCACAAGGACTAGGCTCGCTCATTTGTTTTGATGAGTGGATGTGAGTACTCCGAGATGGTAATTCTATTGCATTAGGAGTGGAGTTATTAAAATGATTCGACACTACGTTCCCACGGTTAGATAGCGACATACAGTAGTGGAAATCAGTATAAAATGGGAGTTCGTACGAAAGTTGTAGCCTACGTTCGTAGCATACTATATTGAATTTATTAGAAAAGTAGTAGATAAAATAAGACATAAACCGTCATCACGCAATTACATAGTTTCTTTCATACATGAGTAGCAAAATAAGCCCCTTTGCATTTCCTGGGTGGAAACTGGTATAAAGACACTCACTTGCCTGTTGTGTTTTTCCACTGTTAGTACTTTGTCCAACTTCCGTTCTTCCTAATTACTCGAAAATTCTTGTAGTTCTTGTTGTGAGTTTGTCGCTCACTCTTCTCGCATTGAACTTTTCAGCTCACATACGGCCTCACATTGCCTCCCAATTGCGATAAATACACCTTTCATGTATTCCGCAACGGTTTTCTATAGTATGCATATCCAGGCTACACGCAGCCCCGGCAACACGTCAATATTATCTTCAAAGCACTTTTAGATGTAGCAGAAACATGCACAGATGCATTATCTTTCGGAAACGTTACAATTTCATTCCCCATGTTCTCATACATTCTAATCAATTCTGTCTCTATAATCCAACTGTTCATGCAAGAGTTCACTGTTCTGCTCAGTCAAGCAGTGAGTGATTTATCTTTAGCTCAGAAGGCTGCTCAAATCGTAACTCTTCTGCCACCAAAAATTTCTGCTCACTCTTACCTGCTGATCTGTTCTCAGTTCACGCCAGTAATACTGAAATCCACGACTTATTGTCATCACTGAACATCACTTTATCCCATTCTGAAGTCCCTGACACACGTTTCTCAGAAAACTTCAATGCAGCCAGTTTATGTTTGGATGTTAGAAGAGGTTTCTGCAGTCTCTTGAATGGGAGATGTTTTCATTTGATAAAGTTTTAGGTAACGCGAACGACAAATTTTAAGTCAAAAACGAGTTCAGATGAACAACGGTTTTTGGCCCTTGATTGCGCAAGATGCCTCAGATAAATTTCCACTTTGCCAATATTTTACGTGCTGTCCATACCGTGCCCCTGATCTAACGATATTATCGATCGCTGTACTTCTACGGTTCAACTTCTTGGCGATCTGACAATTAGAGAGTTCCATTTCCTTGTACTCGCAGGTTTTTGCTTTTCCATCTCATGATAACTGTTTACCGTGTGGCCTCGCAATCGTGGTTTATGTTCACACTAAGCACTGTCATTAGTGGTGTCTGTTTCCTTTCTGCAGTAAAGACACATACGCACACACTGACACCACACAGAGCCAAGTGCCTCTGCACTGAGTTCTACCCTCTACCATTTGAATCGTTGATATCTGACATCTAATGGGTTACCATTTGACTGCATTTTTCAGCGTACAGGATCTCGTACTGTTGCATATACAATGTGCACATCTATTGCAACCGACTACGTTATTTTTCCTATAAATGTCCATGCCTTTACACTGATTTCCACTACCCTATAGGCCCACGCAGACAGAGCCTCACATGCTTCGGTAAGCCTTATACAACTGAGGTGCGGCAGGTTCCCCAGAACTTCCCACTAACGACTGTTCCACCTCAACAGCCATGCATCTCATTAGCGTGCAGCACATCATGACACTGAGGTTTTTTTATCGAGGTTTGTAACATCCAAGCGAACAGGGTGGTTAAACCGAGATCCTCATTCCCTGTGACATACAGCGTTCCACCGTAACTCTGCACGGTGATTAGCTGAGTCGTGTGCAGAACTTATATTTCCAGAGGACTGGGGGCACTCACCATTTCCCAGGTCAGAAAACAAAGGTTCGCCAAGCCCATACCTAGCAAGCGAACGCTGATCTCCCTGAGGTGTTTGTGGTGTCACCGCCAGACACCACACTTGCTAGGTGGTAGCCTTTAAATTGGCCGCGGTCCGTTAGTATACGTCGGACCCGTGTGTCGCCACTATCAGTGATTGCAGACCGAGCGCCGCCACACAGTAAGTCTAGTCTAGAGAGACTCCCTAGCAATCGCCCCAGTTGTACAGCCGACTTTGCTAGCGATGGTTCACTGTCTACATACGCTCTCATTTGCAGAGACGACAGTTTAGCATAGCCTTCAGCTACGTCATTTGCTACGACCTAGCAAGGCGCCATATTCAATTACTAAAATTACTTCAAGAATGTATTCTGAACAGATAATATTGTGAATCATGTACCGCCAAGAGCGACGTTCATCATTAATGGATTAAAGTTAAGTATGAAACTAATTACGTCCGCTTTCTGAATTCTCATTCCTTGTCATGTTAAAGACCTCACGTCAGTATAGTGCTTCCCTCCTCCCGCGAGCCTGCATGAGCTAAAACGCGTGCATTTCGGCCTCCACTCGTAACACGGTGTTGGCTCTTCTGATAACACAGAAGTGTTCACCATTTATGACGACCTGGGGGGGGGGGGGGGGGCAGGTGTGGCATTATCGAAAATATGACGCGTGGCAAATATTATCCTCTGAAAAGAGATCAGGTGCAAGACTAAGGGACAATGTAATTCAAACGCGTGGAAGAAGCATTCAGGAGAGTGGAGAAAACGAGACCAGGGTAAGAACTGAGAGGTTGTGGAAAGACTGGAGGAAATTGAAGTGGCTGTAATCCAATATGCTCTGCGAGTGCTTGGAAATTGTCAAAATGATGGTGATGTTGATTCAGATATTTCTTGACTGCACTTTTTTAACAAATGTGTAGGTGTGACAAGATCTCTCGACTGAACTATGCATTCCTGTGAGTTAAATATGTTACTTTACACTTCTGACGCCATTGTAAACTAAGTGCTTGTAGTTATTTATATCTATTGGATGACTTACAATGAATCTGATAAACAACTGTCATTGCTGTCTGATGACTTCCTATTCGAATGCAATCAACAAGTGTTCATTTTTACAGCTCTAGCAGAGCTGGCCGATGTGGCCGAGCGGTTATAGGCGCTTCAGTCCGGAACCACGCGGCTGCTACGGTCGCAGGTTCGAATTCTGCCTCGGGCATGGATGTGTGTGATGTCCTTAGGTTAGTTAGGTTTAAGTAGTTCGAAGTCTAGGGGACTTATGACCCCAAATGTTAAGTCCCATAGTGCTTAGAGCCATTTGAACAACTCAGATGCTTTTAGGTTGGTTAGTACCTCCAAGCACATGTGTCAAGGGTAAGCCATCAATGCTTCCCTTCACCTGGGCAGTAGTAGACACATGGATGTAAAATAGTTAGTCTATACTGACAGGCATTATTCATTAGTGGTGCAGTATGTCCATGCAGAAACCATCAGGTAGTAAATTTTCTGACATGTTTGTGGGAAGACTGTTCGACACAGACATAAGCAAGCATCACACTGTTGTGTGTACATATTAAGGTACCAGATGTAAAAATATTTGCACTTAATACCCATTACACCCTGCAGAGGTGCAGAAACCAAGTGTTCATGAAAAACAGAAACGTGTAAAGGAATCTTTTGCATTTATCTTGAGTGCAGTGTTGTACTGATGTAAAACGTCGATGATAAACAGTATAGACATGAAGAGAATACAACCTTTTAAAATGTTGTGCTATTTAAAAGCGCTGAAAAGTGGATGGGTAAATCAGATACTTTACTGATCGTCAAAGTGCAGCCTACGCGCCGCACGCAGTCTGAATCAAGTGTTGGTGTGGCCCACGGTCGTTAGCTATACTTAATAATGATATGCATCTAGCAGGTAACAGCCGAATTCAAAAACGTCAACTACTGTTAAGAGCTTCTTCAGAGCGTTGTTTTCCTGCTCAGTTACAAACACAAATTCTTAAAGAGACAGCAATTTTTAACATGTGCTATACTTTACTTGATGTTGACGAATTTGGCTGAGAGCTAACAGTAAGAACAGTTGATTGCTCACCTCAGAGGCAGATGGGTAAGTAGCTCGGTCACTTTGGGTTTATATGATGTTCGAGGGGAAATGTTTCATTGTTTGCCTTCCAGAACTGTCAAGCCACAGACGTGCGCAACTCATACCAATCAGCTGCTATGGTACATGGTCAGAAAAAACAGAATGCATGGAATGACTAAAGATGGGACATTCATATTCACAGGACGTGTACATTAGTATGTTCTGCAGAAATGGTCAGGAGTTCAGGTTCAGCATGCATCTAACAGGCACTGGGTTCGTCATGAGCCCTGATAACTTGTACCATATGTGATGGCATCAGTACGTATAAAGTGTGAATGGAGTCCTGTGGTATAGTCATCAATGCTGCATTCACCTAGTTCCAAAGTTCACCTGTGATGGTTGGCACTGTGTCACAGTGCTGCACACTTCGTTTCACCACATCCCACACATTTTCGATTGGCAACAAGTCGGGTGATGTGACGGGCCAGGGCGAAAGGCTGACATCCTGTGACACCAAAAAAACACATGTTCATACAGCATGTGGTCGTGCATTGCCTTGATGAAAAATGGTGTCTGCGGTGTTGTGCAGAAAGGGTATGGCTACGAGTCACAATATGTCTTTCACGTAGGTCACATTGGTCACGGCGCCTTGGACATACACCAACTGTGATTTGTTGTTGTACCCAATAGCACCCCACACCATAAGGCCTTGAGTTGGCACTGTATGTCTTGGGCGAATACACCTCCCACTGTCTGCTGCAAAACAAAATGTGGCCATCATTTTCAAACAAACAGAACCTGGATTCGTCCAAAAACACTATCTGGTGCCATTCCTTTCCCCAGCGACGTCGTACCACACACCATTGCCGTATAGCATGTTTCTGCACATTCGTCAAAGGTAGGTGGAAAAGTGGACGGCGTGCTGGTAGCGCATGCCGTAATAACCGGCGACGGATTGTCAGCCCTGATAGTGTACGATGTGTTACACCGTTCCACTGTTGCGCCAGAGCCGAGGAGGACGCAGTTCTGTCCTCCAATGCCATTCGGATGAGAAGTCGATCTTCTCGGGGATATGGAGTGGGGGGGGGGGATGGTCTGCGGTGTGCGACCTGACTCACCTCGTCGGTCGTATTTTACGGCCTTCCGTGAACCATTGTGCACATATCCGTTGCACTGCTAAAACACTTCGTCCTGCGAAAGTCGCAGTTTCCCGCAGATGGATGCATCACATTCTCTCATGCCAATAATGTGCTCTCTGCCAAAGTCACTGATTTCATGGTAAGGTTAGCGCATATATCTGCTAAAGTCACACTGATCCATTACCGTCAGTTTATAGCGACGACTCCAAGTGCCACCCCACAACGTCTCTATTGGTTCTTGTGCAAGGACAGTTGATGACCACTGGGATATTTAATGAGAGCATAACACAAATTGAGTAAAGGGAGGGATAGCTTGTGTGGTGTCACCGCCAGACACCACACTTGCTAGGTGGTAGCCTTTAAATCGGCCGCGGTCCGGTAGTATACGTCGGACCCGCGTGTCGCCACTATCAGTGATTGAAGACCGAGCGCCGCCACACGGCAGGTCTAGAGAGACGTCCTAGCACTCGCCCCAGTTGTACAGCCGACTTTGCTAGCGATGGTTCACTGACAAATTACGGTCTCATTTGCCGAGACGATAGTTAGCATAGCCTTCAGCTACGTCATTTGCTACGACCTAGCAAGGCGCCATTATCATTTGCTATTTATCTTGTGATGCATGTACCGTCAGACCGATGTTCACCAATTATGGATTAAAGTTAAGTATTCCAACAGCTACGTACTTTATTTGCTAGACTCAAATCCTTTAACTGTTCCAGACCTCACGCCAGCCTGCGTGAGCTTAAACGTGTGCCTTTCGGCTTCCTCTCATAGTGACTCGGCTGTCTTGCCAAGTCACAACAGCTTGCAAGAGCACATCCAATTGCGCTAAGGAGTTGTCAGTGTGGTAGCTGAAGGAATTGTAAACGGAAAAAAGTGTAGAATGGGACAAACACCAGACTACAGTAAACAGGTTCAAATTGATACAGGTTGCAATAGTTACTCAGAGTTGATGGCACTTGCGCAGAATAGACTGTCGTGTAGAGACGCAGCAACTCAGTGTAAGGAATGAAGATCCCCAAGAAAAACAACAGGAGATATGGCTGTGGGGATCACTCGACACTTAATGGCTGTTAACAGGCAGTTATCATTTTGGACAGATGCCACTAAGTGGTCCTGAACGCAGGTGATCTCACTTTGCAGTAGGGTTGATGTAACCCACCTGTTGATGTGGATGATGAAGCCGTCGTCGACGCCCCTGCTCAGCATGTCCTGCACGGCCTCCCTGGTGCAGATGCTCAGACCCAGCACGTTCACGTCCAGGATGCTCTTCCAGTCCTCTGTCTTGCCATCTGATTGTGAGAGAAAGAAATTAAACATTGGTAATCGGTATATTTACGGAATACTTTTCATAAATACAAATATTGCGATAGTTTCCGATGTATCATCTACCCATTTAAAATATTCCACATATTCAGTTGTTGTTCTTGTGCGGTTATTTATTAAACTTTTCTTACAAAAGTTTGTCGTGTTGACAACGCAGTAAACGACTGCCACGATCTCTTCATCCATTACGGGCTTCAGCTGTGTACATGCATGTATGCATGCTGGCATTGTAAACGCGCCTTCCGTAAGATCTGATATTGTATTCCCACCTTCCAAAAGATTGTCTTCTCAGTCCATTCTTAATGTCCTGTAAAATGCAGCAAAATAGGTAGTTCGTCAATCGACTGTTCACGTGGCTGCACATCCCCCCACCGTTCGTAACACTTGTATTTCTTTATTTAACCTGTTCTGATTAGGGCCATAAGGCCACCTCTTACATCGAACCAGGGTTTGACATATATAGAACATTTTTTACATCGCAGTTTCCTAAGAATGAAATTAGTAAAGTGCACTACTCTGGCAATTCCGAGAATATCTCAACAGACGTTTTACGCATCTGTTATACAGGGTGCTTATAAATGGATATCGGGGTTTTAACGCTTTGTAATATTTATTATATTAAACTTACAGTTATAAATAATATGTCAAACGAAAGATCGACTCAAACAGTTTTACCAAGAACCTTATAAATATTCAATGTGAGCACCGTTTGTCACACGGCACTCATCAAGTTTATAGCCCAAGCGCTGGATAGGCCGCAAGCGGCCCAATGACAGGACTTGCTTTGCATGGCCACCACGTTCACCCGACCTAACGCCATGCGATTTTTTTCCTTTCCTTTGGGCTTCATCAAGGATCGTGTGTACGTGCCTCCGCTACCAGCAGACCTCCCTGAATTAAGAAACCGGACTGAAGCAGCTGTTGCTACATTCACTGAAGACACACTTATCAACGTTTGGCCGGCCGGAGTGGCCGTGCGGTTCCAGGCGGTACAGTCTGGAACCGCGAGACCGCTACGGTCGCAGGTTCGAATCCTGCCTCGGGCATGGATGTGTGTAATCTCCTTAGGTTAGTTAAAGTAGTTCTAAGTTCTAGGGGAGTGATGACCTCAGAAGTTGAGTCCCATAGTGCTCAGAGCCATTTGAGCCATCGACGTTTGGGAAGAACTCGGCTATAAACTTGATGTGTGCCGTGTGACAAATGGTGCTCACATTGAACATTTATAAGGTTCGTGGTAAAACTGTGTCAGTCGCTCTTTCATTTGACATATCATTTATAACTGTAAGTTTAATATAATAAATATTGCAAAGCGTTAAAACCCCGACAATCATTTATAAACACCCTGTATAGCAGAAATATCTGTGCGTAATGGTATGATGGTATACAAACATTGAAGTAATTCTGTTATCTCGACTTCGTGTTCTTCCCTTGTCAGTAAAGCTTCATTTTTCGCATAAAAATGAGAAAAAAAACACTGTTTTGGGATTCGCGCGTGTTCTCCGTCTTTCTCATTCGATTTTGAGAAAACTCTTCGTCAAATATATTTCGACATACACTGACATCGTAGCATGATAATGAACAGGTTTTACGAGTATTTCCATTATTCCCCATAGTTATTGTAATATTTCTCAAATAAGTAAACTACCAGGCATATTTGTAGTCACTGGCGAGTTCACATTTGGTGGGTTTTAGGACATAGGTTGCTGCGTGCAAAATATAGATAACATATCGAAATTGTTTTTAACGATGGAAGGAGAATGATACCTACTTACAGTCCCGAGTAAATAAGTAATATTTTTCACGTTTGACCGCGACGAGATACGACGCGCTACACTCGACGTTTTGGCCGCACACTATGCGGATTTTTTATCTTTCTCTTCCGTAAGTGATTTATGAAGTCAGCTACAATCTCATTTCAAATTAATGCGGCATTGAGAGTTATTTTAATTTTGAAACTAGAAGTAAGGAATGGCAGATACAGCTCCAGAGTTAGTTATAGCGTGTGTTCGAAAATTCGTGTTACTAACATCTACGACTTGTAGAGCGGACTGAGCAGATAATAGCTTGAACTGGAACTTATGTCCGGAAACATGCCTTTCCGTGCTACAACCGTTTGAAAACGTGTTGGTAACGTGACCACTTTTACAAGTCATTTATTAGCCGAGACACAATACATCACCCATTTCACAATTGTAACTCTTCAGGCTTTCCCGGCGATCTAATGACATCTTGGATTGTCGGGTGCTCTGCCGGATATCAGCGTCGTACTTGCACGATATTTCGGTCACGTAGCTCGTAACCTTCATCAGGTGCGACCTGAGACTGCTCCTCGAGTGGACCTGGTCCAATATTTACGCCTATGGCCTTCCCCCTCCACCAACGGCTGCAGGTGCTTCCTCTGTGGTCCGCGCCCATTCCCTGCGACCTGCTGGAGCGTTGCCGCTCCGTTTTTCGTCCGCTGCGGCTCTGGATGTTCCCTCTGCGGTCCGCGCCCACCAGTCCCACTTCTGGGTGTTCCATCTTCGGTCTGGTGCGCCTGGCAGTCCGTCAGGGGTTCGTTTTCCATCTCCATGTCTCTGGTTCTTCTGTTTGCGTAGTGTTGCAGCTGGCCCCGTTGCTCCTGTAACAATTCCAGAGCCGGATCCCAGGCTCTGCTTAGCTGGTACCCTGTGTCACGGTTCATAATATCATCAGCCATTTTAATTTCTATCGGTTCTCTTATAACACTGTCCCAAAATCTGGGTGTTTGTGCTAGAATCTTGGTATCCTCATACTTCATGACATGATCTAGTTCTAGACAGTGTTCAGCAATGGCTGACTTAGTCACCTGTCTTAATCTAGTGTGCCTCTGATGTTATTTGCACGTGATCTCCACAGTTCTTGTCGTCTGGCCAATGTAGGACATGCCACATTGACAAGGTATATTGTAAATCCCTGGTTTTCGTAACCACAGGTCGTCTTTGACACTCCCCAGCAGTCCCCCGATCTTGTTGGATGGACAGAAAAGGGTATGCGATGGAGTCAGATGTTGTGGGTAACGATGGTGAGAAAGACTACGAGAGTGTTCTCAACCATGTCGCTCTAACACTCACAGGCAAGTGAATGAGGCTCGAACCAGGTCAGAGAGATAGGATAGACATCAAATGACATCGGCCAATCCGACGTAAGCAACTCCCACCATGACTACCCTGTTGCATACCTTCCTAGCAAACATGTTTTAAAATGGGTTTAACACGGAATCGGTACGTTTCCGCAGATGGGTTCAAAACACAAGGGTCACTCCAAACGAAATGCACACATTTTTTTTTAAATCCATCTTTTATTCTACATGTTTGAAAGATTTGCAGTGTGTAGATACATCCTTTAGGAATTTATTTCTCCACATAATTTCCATCCCTCTCAACTGCCTTACGCCATCTTGGAACCAGCGCCTATATACCCGCACGATAAAATTCTGGACCAACCTGTTGGAGCCACTGTTTGGCAGCATGCACAAGGGAGTCATCATCTTCAAATCTTGTTCCACGAAGAGAGTCTTTCAGTTTCCCAAAGAGATGATAGTCACATGGAGCTAGGTCAGGACTGTAAGGCGGGTGTTTCAGTGTTGTCCATCCGAGTTTAGTGATCGCTTCCATGGTTTTTTGACTGACATATGGCCGTGCATTGTCGTGCAACAGCAAAACATCCTGCTTTTGCCGATGTAGCCGAACATGACTCAGTCGAGCTTGAAGTTTCTTCAGTGTCGTCACATATGCATCAGAATTTATGGTGGTTCCACTTGGCATGATGTCCACAAGCTAGAGTCCTTCGGAATCGAAAAACACCGTAGCCATAACTTTTTCAGCAGATGGTGTGGTTTTGAATTTTTTTCTTGGGTGAATTTGCATGATGCCACTCCATTGATTACCTCTTCGTCTCTGGTGAAAAATGATGGAGCCATGTTTCGTCACCTGTCACAATTCTTCCAAGAAATTCATCTCCACCATTCTCGTACTGTTCCAAGAGTTCGCTGCATACCGTTTGTCTTGTTTCTTTCTGAGCCACTATCAACATTCTGGGAACCCACCAGGGACAAACCTTTTTTAACGCCAACACTTTCAGTATTCTGCAAACATTTCTTTCCCCTATCCCAACGTAGCGTGACAATTCGTTCACTGTGATACGTCTGTCAGCAGTCACCAATTCGTTGACTCTCAGCATATTGTCTGGAGCGTGTGCAGTTCGAGGCCTGCCGCTCCGAGGACAATCCTCAATATTGCCGTGCCCGTTATCATCACGTGAACTGCTTGCCCACCGACTAACTGTACTGCGATCGACAGCAGCATCTCCATACACCTTTTTCAAACTCTTGTGGATGTTT
This sequence comes from Schistocerca nitens, assembly GCF_023898315.1. Classification (NCBI taxonomy): domain Eukaryota; kingdom Metazoa; phylum Arthropoda; class Insecta; order Orthoptera; family Acrididae; genus Schistocerca; species Schistocerca nitens. The sequence continues at coordinate 1,071,980,443 of NC_064615.1, read as the reverse complement.
CCCACTGTCTCGTTTTCACAGCACAGGAATTCTATGACAGTACATTGCTTCTGACGAATGTCAAGTGTAGCAGCCATCTTGAAGACATGCTGTGACGGCGCCACTCACGGGAACAGGTTGAACTAAGTTTGAAAACAAGCGGGAAGGATGTATCTACACACTGTAAAACTTTCGCACATGCAGAATGAAAACTGTATTTTTACAAAAATAGTGTTCATTTCTTTTGGAGTGATCCTCGTATTATGTACTCAGTCCTAGAAGCCTGTAACTGGAATTTCCGAACAATGAAACATCCAGCAACTGTTTTCGTTCATATATTGTCGAACAAATGGCTTGGGACTTAACATCTGTGGTCATCAGTCCCCTAGAACTTAGAACTACTTAAACCTAACTAACCTAAGGACATCACACACATCCATGCCCGAGGCAGGATTCGAACCTGCGACCGTAGCAGTCGCGCGGTTCCGGACAGCGCGCCTAGAACCGCTAGACCACCGCGGACGGCTCGAACAAATGGCGTGTGTTCCAGCGAGCAATGAATGAGAAATGGGATTCAGATATTGCTATAACTAAAGTATTCTATATTGTAGATGATTTTATACTTATCAAATTGCTTATGCATTTTATGCTTACATATTTGGGCTTTGTTGTTGGAGGCAGTGTATTTGAGGTAAAACACCATTTTGGATATTTCTGCAACAGTTACTAGACAATTACTTAAGTTATATTTGAAAAATATTTTTCTGGACGTTGAATCTGTGCAGTTACAACGTTGTGCTGCAGAAACACTCTGCTTTTTATGTACTTCTTATTGCAGAAATAGAAACCTTATTTTAAGAAAGTGAACTACACAGATCAAAACACATAACGTTAACTGAAAAATATGCACGAGCAGCTGCAGAAAATACGGAAAAATTTAACACTATACCTCTTGCAATTACACTAAACAGGTGCAGACAGCATTACATTTACCGCCCTCAATCAATGGGTTTTGGCAGACAGACGTGCAAATCCACTATTCACTTGGTACATGCTGATCGAAATTCCGTTTTTCAGCTGATGTGTACTGTCACTGGTATTTGCTTATATAAATTCCGTTTTTCAGCTGATGTGTACTGTCACATCTCAAGTAAGGCTTTCTTCTCGGCACTTTTTTTTTACTGACAGAATTTTATCATACGATACAGGGAGAACTGAAATGTTATCTATCGGCTAATTTCTTTTCCCAGGGCCTCTCGGCTTCTCTTGACAAATATGCGGTTGCTGGATATTATAACTTTTCCTTTCTCTTAGTGTTGAAGAATTGTCAGATGAAATGCGTAGTCAGACATAATGTGCCTCTACGTAACCCGTCATCTAGTGCACTAAGATCGTTGAAATCGTCTGGTCCCATCTTGTACCGAAGGAATCTATTGTCCCTTGCGTTGGCAATGACTGGATTTCAGTTTTCTGGGTGAAAGAATATTTAGTTCCTATCTATAAGTGCAAAATCTGTATCATACGGTAGAAAACTATGATCTATAGCTTGTCATTTCTAGTCTGCAGCAGTGAAATATTTATCGATGATCAGACTTTGAAATATTAGGGCATTTTTCCAAACATCTCTCAGAAAATAACCAACATTTACGCTTCCGTTCAAATGAGAATAAAATGAAAAAACAAATATTATAATCAAAACATTCTAGTCTCGTTGCTTTTCTCTGAATGCTTTCCTTCATTGTCTGTAGCACAGTATAGAAATGCTTTTGAGAAACACTGTAAAAATTCTGGAAATGGTTGGGAGACATGCTCAGTTCTTTCATTACGTCGAATATACCATGTTTCTTCTCTTTTTTCAATCAGAATGGATATGCGCAGTATCTTCTTCGCTGCTCAGCATTCAAGAGTTAAAAAACATATAGTGCATCAGTATCTTCATATGATGTAGACGACATATTCTGATCCAATCGTAGCACGACCGTCCCGCGTCTCTCTCACAGTGAATTGCTCACGTCCCGTTCGCACCATGACCCTGACTCATCACCGACCAGAGTCCACGCCACGCTATTTCAATTCGAATTGGGCCCACGGCAGCTGGGAATGTTTTACTGATTTAACTGTCCCATCTTAAGTGAACGTGATGACAACGATGTAAAATTCTTCCCTGTTGAACAGACAGTTCAATACTGCAACCATCTCAAGAACTTGGATCATCCTTTTCGAGCGGTCATTTATTTTGTTAGATCTACAGTGAATTTTATTACGTTCCATTCTTGGATTTTTGTCTATGCGTGTATTGTCCGAATAATTGTTTTCAGCGAAATTAGTTGTCCGATCATTAACTTACAGGTACACCACACGTCTAGGGACTTCTTGTGTAGTTCGACAGATATTAATTGCACAGCTTGGGAGTAGATCAATCCTTTTAAATGATTGGCAGCGTGTTGACCAATTCCGATGTGCCGTACCGTTTCTTATCCACCAGTACAAGTGTATACAGCCATTTACGCCAATGTTTTAAGAAATATGAAATGTTATATACATATTTTCCTTACCGATCGGTCCGTTGACTGGAAGGGTAGCAGCGTTGTTAATCAGGACGTCTACACCTCCTAGGTTGTCCTTAATCCACTTGAAGACAGACAGGATGCTACCTTCGTCACCCACATCTCCGGCGATGGCGTGAAGTTTACCGGGAGCGACATTCAGCTCAAGTTCCTGTCACAAGAGAACCAGCGGCGTCTTGATACAGATTACGAGGAACTCACCGGATACTTCTTATCTGTATTTGTCATGGTCGAGCGTAACCGCCTCTTTAGCCAAGTACTCGTACAATGACACGTCCACTCAAACGTAGCCAGCTCGAATACAGACAGTTTCGAAACTTCATCTCCTGAAAGTGGCAATGACACTGAAACAGGTCTATTGGAAGTTTGTTATTTGCATTTATGGAGTTTGTACATACTTCGGATGTCACAAACGCTAAGCGACAATTTTGTATTGCTTATTATTGGCGTGCAGTCTTTGGTCAGAGTAACTGTGTCACTGGAAGATGTGCTTGTTTTTGTCATCGCTGCTTGGCAGCGAGAAGATGTTTAAGTAAAATTATTTGTGTTTCAGTATTGTGGAACAGAGGAAAAAGATTCAGTTAGTGATTTAGAATGAAATGAGACGTAATGAGATTAGAAAATAGTATGAAGGAAACGAAGGTAATACTTTTTTATTTATGTAGCACTACGATCGCGCGTACATTGTAATTATTGTTGAATGACACATCCATATTAGAGAACTTAAGATTTTTCTTTAAAGACGTTTAATTTTCACTGTAAGGTATTTTTTTATGTTTACCAATTCTTTGTCTAACATTTGTGAGAGTAAAAGTCTGATATCAATGCTGCCCTTTGTCAGTGTTAATGAGTGTTGTAACACTCATACAACTGATAATATACCAGATATTTTAAAACCACTTGGTTAAAGGAATATTTCACCTAAGAGCATTGTCCACATCCTCGATCCAAGTCATTTTTATTTAAAGAAATGTCTCATTCAACAATATGTATAAAATAGTTTACTTATTTTGTGGAGCATTGCACTAAGCTCTCAGCAAAGCAACTGTAGTTAAACATTTGCAGCTGGCGCACGCAGAGCATTAAGCACCTTGTTTCCAAGCAATTATATTATGAGGTAAGAGATTTTGGTAATTTCCAAGAATGATTGCCTATCGAAGTCGCGTGGTCCAAACGATACGTATCGAACGCGCGATCCTAAATCGATAATGCGACGCTGATGGCGGGAGTTATGAGTATGTTTACGGTGGTCCCTACAGCAACGACAAAAGAAGAGCGTTACAAAAATACTTGTAATTACGTTACTCGTCGTCGGTGTTGTCGTCATGTGAAAGTCCATGTGATGTGTACGCTACGGGATCAATTCCCTTTTTGCCATAGCCTGGGTTAACTCTGTCAATATCACGCAAGAATACGGGTAGAGTGTCACATGCACTAACTTTTTCCTGCAAACGCAACTTGTGGAAATAGAGGTACTGAAACAAGTATAGTTCGTCTCTCTGTCCTGAACGCCTTCCTCTTTTAATGGAAGACTTCACAGTTTTCTACAGCTGCTCGAAGTTCTGCGTGTGGACACTGGGGTCATCCAAAGACACGAACTCTGCAGAGTGGTGGACGAAGTCGTGGTCGAATCCTTCTGCTCTGAGTGTCTTGTAGGACTTAAACCAGTCTGTAACGACTTTAGTACCAGGCAGTAGGAAGTGCTTTATCAGACGCACTAAAGTGACCTTTTCTCGGGACTCTCTTTGTATTCCACCAAACATCCAAATATGATCGATTTCACTCTTTAAAGGTCGCCTTCTCTGGTTCTTCCTTCTTGCTATGTGAGATTCGTCCACTACAACAACTTTACTCGGCCAACCAATCAGTACACTGTCGTTCGTCACTACCACATAAAACACTTCTCTGCAAAACCCGAAATAGTCGCACACGGTATTAGCAGATAACTCAGTTTCCGATGCTGTTCCTTGCAAGGTGTAGTCTCGAATCCAGCTAGATAGAAGAATTACGCTGGTCTGGATGGATAATTTAGAAGACTCGAACCATGTATTCTTCCTTATACTCGTTCGTTTTCCGCACTGCCCGCAATGAAATTGTAACGGTATTTCAGCATCGACGCTCTTATTACGAAGTTTCACACACTTCGCACCACCACAGTCTACACGGTCCCTCGTTTCCACGTCCGGTAGTGCTCCATATTCGCAACAAAAAGTCAAACTATTTTCTACGCTGGATAAGCATGGAATCAGATTATTCCATGTGAGAGAATCCGCCGAAGAAACGTCAAGAACACCAGACATCCCACTCACTACCGACATAAATCTTCTGGGTTTCCCTAGCAACTGAGAAATAATTGGCGGAGGTATGTAATTTTGAACAACTAAGGGAACGACAGAAAACAGATAAAATTGACGATCACAAATAACTGATCATAACGCCCGCCACCAGAGTCTCATGATAGATTTAGGATGGCACGTTCGATATGTATCATTTGGACCACGCGACTTCGATAGGCAATCATTCTTCGAAATTACCGAGATTTTCATTGCAGAATTATCTACGCACAGGGACAATTTCATAAACAGTATTATTAGCCAGGTCATTAACGTATAGGGACCACTTTGTTTAATTAAAGATATTAACTGTAAATATCAGGATTTAATCAGTTTGCACATTTCTTTTAGAAAGACTAGAAAACCCGGGTCAGATTCATGTTGTATTCTCGCAGGTAGATATATATAGTTTCTCTCGCAGTTGTAAATGCACAAAGCTAAACAACAGCCTAGTTACAACCAATCCAAAAGACAGCACGAGTTCAAAATCCAAATCAAATCAAAGAAAACAAATTAATTAAAGGAAATCTTCAACATGAAAGATATTTAGTAGTCACTGCTTTGCGTTCAAGCAGTCATTCTGTCTCCACCGTCTCCTTGCGTACTGATGCACGATACAAATGGTTCAAATGGCTCTGAGCACTATGGGACTTAACATCTGAGGTCATCAGTCCCCTAGAACCTGGAACTAGTTAAACCTAACTAAGGACCTCACACACATCCATGCCCGAGGCAGGATTCGAACCTGCGACCGTATCGGTCCCGCGGTTCTAGACTGAAGCGCCCAGAACCGCTCGGCTATGCACGATACAGCCAACAGTAAAGTAGGTGGGTTTCAACTGCAACACTACATTAGGTCGTGATGGACAGGCTGGCCTGTAACTGTTCGACAAAGGTAAATCAGGCATCTGATCGCTTAAAACATATCTCCAGATACTTCCAGATGAAAAAAGGTGGATGTGACTATTTCCAACATCACCGAGATGTAAACTCGATACCGCATTCATTCTCTTTCTGTCAGTGGTACACATTACATCAAAAATTCGTTTGATTCTATTGATTAATTTTCGTTTCCACATTCATATCTTTGACTTTTAAATGCAGTGTTACAGCTAAAGCAGAGCGGCACTGATTGTCTAACGCTTGGTGTCACGTATAATAAATGTTTTAACATTTTCTTCTACTACTTTACAGAAATATGTCAACGACATTATTTCACTCGGGAGGGGGGGTGGGGTGAGAGAGGCGACTTAGACTGATATGAAAACAGAAGCAACTCACTTCATGATGCAGCTTTAGTAGACCATTCGTTCTTATAACCGGGTTCGGCAAACTATGTTTCCATTCTCAGATCTGAAAAGCATAGATCGAGCAAGCACAAAACTGAGTGTGGGGTATCTACAGAACATCTTTTAACATATCGTGAGGTGACTAAAGTCATGGGATACCTCCTAATATCGTGTCGGACCTACTTCTGCATGGCGTAGTGCAGTGATTCGACGTGGCATGGACTCAGCAAGTCGTTGGAAGTGCCCTGCAGAAATATTGAGCCATGGTGCCTCTACAGCCATCCGTAATTGCGAAAGTGTTGTCTGTGCAGGATTTCGTACACGAACTGATTTCTACTTTATGTCTCATAAATATTCGATGTGATTCATGTCGGGCGATGCCGGTGGCCAAATCATTCGTTCGAATTGTGCAGAATGTTCTTCAAACCAATCACAGACAATTGTGATCCGGTGAAACAGCGCGTTGACACGGGAACATGAAGTCTGTGAATAGCTGGAAATCGTCTCCAGGTAGACAAATATAACCATTTCTAGTCAATTATCTGCTGAATTGGACCTTTGGACCCCGTCAATTCCATTATGGAGCCATCACCAACAGATCCTTGTTGACAACTTGGGTCCATGGCTTCAGCAGGTCTACGCCACACTCAACCCTACCATGAGATCTTAACAACTGAAATGTAGACTCATTTGATAAGGCCCAGGTTTTCCAGCAGTGTAGGGTAGAATCGAGACGGTGAAGAGCCCCGCTGATGGGCATGTCGTGCAGTTAGCAATGACACTCTTATCCTTGTCTGCTGCCACAGCCCATTAACGCTAAATTTCGCCCCTGTGTCCTCACGGATTCGTTCGTCGTACGGCCTACATTGATTTTCGCAGTGTTGCCTGTCTGTTAGCACTGACATCTCTAACGGAAACGTCGCTGCTCTCGGTCGTTAAGTGAAGACCGTCGGCCACTGTGTTGCCTGTAGTGTGAGCTAATGCATGAAATTTGGTATTCTCGTTGACGCAGTGGATCTCGGAATATTGAATTCCCTAACGATTTCCGAAATGGAGTGTCCCATGTGTCTAGCTCCTACTACCATTCCACGTTCAAAGAAAGTTAATTCCCTTCGTGCGCCCGTAGTAGCATTGGAAACCTTTTCACACGAATCACGTGAGTAAAAATGCCAGATCGGCCAATGCTCCGCTCTTTCATACTTTATCTAGCCTACACGATACTACCATAATCTGCATATGAGCATATCGCTATCCAACGACTTTTATCACCTCAGTGTAATACGGATCCATATGCACAATCTCTCCGGCGTTTGGGGAATATTCTCGGTCCTATGAAGGCGTGGCATTGGAACTAGAAACGTCGAGGCGGCTATTAAATATTCGTGCGCTGTCACATATGCAAACTTTCGAAAATAATTCACGTTCGATACAGTATGTGTGTTTCAGATTGAATGAAATTTTCACTCTACAGCGGAGTGTGCGCTGATATAAAACTTCCTGGCAGATTAAAACTGTGCGCCGGACCGAGACTCGAACTCGGAACCTTTACCTTTCGCGGGCAAGTGCTCTACCAAGGTCCCGAGTTCGAGTCTCGGTCCGGCACACAGTTTTAATTTATGTTTCAGATGTTACCAAAATTACTTTTGTAGTTTTCATAACAGTTTCAACTCTGGAAGTTATCTACAAGATCAAAGACAACGCAGATTCGTCAGTGACGACGATTTTAGTTGCATGGGCTATTTTATTTTTTATCTATGAATAGTTTTACGTTTTCGCAATAAAATATTTACTAGACATATCTTTAATCTTTTAGAGTTTTCCTAAATTTTTTACCGAAAACATATTACTGTTTCTTGATTTTTCCTCTGACAGAAGTAATAAAAAAACGATGTCCATGTTATTGCATGGCCGAGAGACTCCTGCTGATGAAGTATATGAGAAAACTAGTTTCGGCTTTGTTGCACTGGAGACAACACGGTGTCGAGTAGAGAGGAAAGCTAGCCCACTTGTACTAGTAACAACGATTCCACAATAATTGCGCCAATGAATTCTATTACTCTTTAGGCAGTGGTGGGCCTGAGGATGGTGGTAATGTGCCGCCGAAACTAGTCGTGTGAGACAATAAAGATAATCTCAAGATGCAGCTACGGTTTTACTTTTTCTCACATATTCTCATAAAAACATATATTTCTTGAAAGTGTCTTGTAAAGTTAGGTTTTACTTTTTTTCGTAACGACTGGTAAGAATTTTCTTTTGAAAAGTACTCCACGGTATTCCAGACTAAAAATAAAGATGTGCGATATTTTTTAGGAAATTTTTGCTAACGAACTGAAGTAAAGATAGGTCCTAATTACATAATTAATCATAAAGATCGGGCCTAATTACTCAACTACACTCCTGGAAATTGAAATAAGAACACCGTGAATTCATTGTCCCAGGAAGGGGAAACTTTATTGACACATTCCTGGGGTCAGATACATCACATGATCACACTGACAGAACCACAGGCACATAGACACAGGCAACAGAGCGTGCACAATGTCGGCACTAGTACAGTGTATATCCACCTTTCGCAGCAATGCAGGCTGCTATTCTCCCATGGAGACGATCGTAGAGATGCTGGATGTAGTCCTGTGGAACGGCTTGCCATGCCATTTCCACCTGGCGCCTCAGTTGGACCAGCGTTCGTGCTGGACGTGCAGACCGCGTGAGACGACGCTTCATCCAGTCCCAAACATGCTCAATGGGGGACAGATCCGGAGATCTTGCTGGCCAGGGTAGTTGACTTACACCTTCTAGACCACGTTGGGTGGCACGGGATACATGCGGACGTGCATTGTCCTGTTGGAACAGCAAGTTCCCTTGCCGGTCTAGGAATGGTAGAACGATGGGTTCGATGACGGTTTGGATGTACCGTGCACTATTCAGTGTCCCCTCGACGATCACCAGTGGTGTACGGCCAGTGTAGGAGATCGCTCCCCACACCATGATGCCGGGTGTTGGCCCTGTGTGCCTCGGTCGTATGCAGTCCTGATTGTGGCGCTCACCTGCACGGCGCCAAACACGCATACGACCATCATTGGCACCAAGGCAGAAGCGACTCTCATCGCTGAAGACGACACGTCTCCATTCGTCCCTCCATTCACGCCTGTCGCGACACCACTGGAGGCGGGCTGCACGATGTTGGGGCGTGAGCGGAAGACGGCCTAACGGTGTGCGGGACCGTAGCCCAGCTTCATGGAGACGGTTGCGAATGGTCCTCGCCGATACCCCAGGAGCAACAGTGTCCCTAATTTGCTGGGAAGTGGCGGTGCGGTCCCCTACGGCACTGCGTAGGATCCTACGGTCTTGGCGTGCATCCGTGCGTCGCTGCGGTCCGGTCCCAGGTCGACGGGCACGTGCACCTTCCGCCGACCACTGGCGACAACATCGATGTACTGTGGAGACCTCACGCCCCACGTGTTGAGCAATTCGGCGGTACGTCCACCCGGCCTCCCGCATGCTCACTATACGCCCTCGCTCAAAGTCCGTCAACTGCACATACGGTTCACGTCCACGCTGTCGCGGCATGCTACCAGTGTTAAAGACTGCGATGGAGCTCCGTATGCCACGGCAAACTGGCTGACACTGACGGCGGCGGTGCACAAATGCTGCGCAGCTAGCGCCATTCGACGGCCAACACCGCGGTTCCTGGTGTGTCCGCTGTGCTGTGCGTGTGATCATTGCTTGTACAGCCCTCTCGCAGTGTCCGGAGTAAGTATGGTGGGTCTGACACACCGGTGTCAATGTGTTCTTTTTTCCATTTCCAGGAGTGTATATGCATAGCACGGGTAAAGGATGGCCAAAAATCGCACACTCGCTAAAACTGACGATGTCACACAACAGGTATTATTCTGCTGTGAAAAAATTTCGCAATACCACCCAAACTCTACCCTTCACCTACAAGCTGGAAGGAAAATGGCAGGGGTGTAAGGTACTATCTTTGTTCATTTTGGTGGAAAGTAGGTTCAACTGCCGAGATGCTGGTGTTGGACAGAGAAGAGTTTAAGAAGTGTATTACTTGTAAGCATACAGCTAAGCACAATATCTATCGTTGTTTGATGTCATAGTTCGCTACAGATGCTTGCTCAAAAGCCACCCTGCAACCCAGGTAGCGGAAGCCAATACACGCTGCCTCAACTGCTGGGAAAAATGCATCACAGTTGTAAACCAGCACTCCTAATGAATGGCTCATAAGGCAACACATGTGCTGGGGATAATCGTCGTCCCAAAAGGCTGCAGATGGGGTGGTGTCTGAGTCTGTGTTCTCATCGATAGACGTTTACAAACTGCCGAAAATCGAGACCTCAGACCTTTTCATAAGGCCAGCTGCTCCTCCGAACGCCTCATTGCACTAGCTGGTCCTATGCCAACACAATAGTGTGTATAGTCAACTAAACAACAAGAGATAAAAGGATGGCCGCTCCAAGTGCAAATTGTTCGTCTGAAATACATCGACACAACCCCCACACAGCGCCTGCCTGGTCAGGGGGTGACCACCCACAGATTAGGCATGCTCCCATCGCCTCCAATAGGCCTGTCGTTCTGCGATGGAGAACACTTTTATTTAATGTCAATGCAACTCTTTCTTGCACTCTCTCAAATGTGTTTCTCAGGAAGACTGGACCCCTCTGGAACAACAACGTAACTGCTGAGAACACTCCAGATGGCTTTTTCAAAAGTAGGCTGCTTGGAAAACAGGAAGCCTTCACCCTAAAGCGACTGCAGACATCAATGCAGCCTCAACCCACAGTGTATTCAGTACAACGCGCCTTTGCGAGCACGTTGCTGGGCAATAGCGTTGTCTTGTTGGAATAATGAGTCATTGACCTCATTTTCGTTCAGCACAGCAATAAATGGATAAATTATCTGGGAGAAATAAATATCAAAAGTGATGGTAGTATCGAAAAAGATACTACCTATAATTCGCGCTCGCGTTATGGCAAACCACACTCCGATTCTCTCTCGATGCAATAGTGTTTCACTTAAGGAATTTGGATATTCTAATAAGAAAATTCTGGAATTTTGAGAATGAATGAAGCCAGATAGGTGAAACTAATCCTCAACAGTGAAAAACGTTCGATCTAAAACCCCAACTCCATGACAGTTAACAAATATCTGAAACCATTCACAATATGTTATTCGTTTCACATGGTCCATACAACATAATTAGTGCACTACAGTAATTTTATACGGATACATCCCCAGTTCTTTGCTACGTGCACAAAAAGCCGTAACCAGAGATTTTAGCTACCTTGCGATAATCTCTTCATTGATTTGTTGAACTCCGCAGCATGATGTCTGTAATGTCGTGAACATCTACATGTACATGGATACTCTGCAAATCACATTTAAGTGCCCGGCAGAGCGTTCATCGAACCACCTTCACAATTCTCTATTATTCCAATCTCGTACAGCGCATTGAAAGAATGAACATCTATATCTTTCTGTACGAGCTCTGATTTCCCTTATTTTATCTTGGTGATCGTTCCCACCTATGTAATTCGGTGTCAACAAAATATTTTCGCATTCGGAGGAGATAGTTCGTGACTGGAATTTCGTGAGAAGATTCTGTCGCAACGGAAAACGCGTTTCTTTTAATGATGCCCAGCCCAAATCCTGTATCATTCTGTGACACTCCCTCCCATATTTCTCGATAATACAAAACGTGCTGCTTTCTTTGAACTTTTTCGATGTACTCCGTCAGTCCTATCTGATAAGGATCCCACAACACGCAGCAGTAGTCTAAAAGAGGACTTTAAGGAACCATTTGCACTCGCACAGACAAATTTAATTTAGTTATCTTAGATTATATGTATCGATTTTTTAAGACAAGAGAAGGCAAAATAAAGGAATTTAACACCGCTCTCTTGTCACAGCCAGTAGGCATCAGCACACTCTTATGTCATTCGTTGTCCTAGAAGGACGTAATATTTTGTGCGGCTCCACAGTTAGCCATATTGATATTTATTAGCAGAAAAGAGGCGCAGAATTAATAAGTCGCTCTCATTTGTGAATTATCTGCAATTATTTGGATAGAATTTTACGTAAGTGTCATTCATATCTCAATGTATATGTTGTAATGAATATATGTTTTATTTAATCGTATGCTTTTCTCTGTTTTAGTAGTTTCCGTCACTCCATTGTCATGATTGAAGCTGAGGTCAGATAGCAGACTTTGTCTACAAAATATAATGAGCCCTGGCTACGTTCCGTACATCTTCGGACGTGCGAAGCTCGATAAATTCACGGTGTAAATTATTATTTTACAAATTATTATTACTATTATATATTATTATTATTATTATATTATATTTTTATTTGTTAAAGGACGCACAAGCGTAGCGTAGCAGTGTCCTTGGTAGGTCTGTTACATTTTCTAAGTGTCCTGCCAATAAAAGGCAGTCTTTGGTTTGCCTTCCACACAACACTTTCTCTGTGTTCCTTCCAATTTAAGTTGTTCGTAATTGTAATACCTAGGTATTTAGTCCACCCATGAACCATGGACCTTGCCGTTGGTGGGGAGGCTTGCGTGCCTCAGCGATACAGATAGCCGTACCGTAGGTGCAACCACAGCGGAGGGGTATCTGTTGAGAGGCCAGACAAACATGTGGTTCCTGAAGAGGGGCAGCAGCCTTTTCAGTAGTTGCAGGGGCAACAGTCTGGATGATTGACTGATCTGGCCTTGTAACATTAACCAAAACGGCCTTGCTGTGCTGATACTGCGAACGGCTGAAAGCAAGGGGAAACTACAGCCGTAAATTTTCCCGAGGACATGCAGCTTTACTGTATGATTAAATGATGATGGCGTCCTCTTGGGTAAAATATTCCGGAGGTAAAATAGTCCCCCATTCAGATCTCCGGGCGGGGACTACTCAGGAGGATGTCGTTATCAGGAGAAAGATAACTGGCGTTCTACGGATCGGAGCGTGGAATGTCAGATCCCTTAATCGGGCAGGTAGGATGGAAAATTTAAAAAGGGAAATGGATAGGTTAAAGTTAGATATAGTGGGAATTAATGAAGTTCGGTGGCAGGAGAAACAAGACATTTGGTCAGGTGATTACAGGTTTATAAATACAAAATCAAATAGGGGTAATGCAGGAAAAGGTTTAATAATGCATAAAAAAATAGGAGTGCGTGTTAGCTACTACAAACAGCATAGTGAACGCACTATTGTGGCCAAGATAGACACGAAGCCCACGCCTACTACAGTAGTACAAGTTTATATGCCAACTAGCTCTGCAGATGATGAAGAAATTGATGAAATGTATGACGAGATAAAAGAAATTATTCAGGTAGTGAAGGGAGACGAAAATTTAATAGTCATGGGTGACTGGAATTCGTCAGTAGGAAAAGGGAGAGAAGGAAACATAGTAGGTGAATATGGATTGGGGGGAAGAAATGAAAGAGGAAGCCGCATTGTAGAATTTTGCACAGAGCACAACTTAATCATAGCTAACACTTGGTTAAAGAATCATAAAAGAAGGTTGTATACCTGGAAGAATCCTGGAGATACTAAAAGGTATCAGATAGATTATATAATGGTAAGGCAGAGATTTAGGAACCAGGTTTTAAATTGTAAGACATTTCCAGGGGCAGATGTGGATTCTGACCACAATCTATTGGTTGTGAACTGCAGATTGAAACTGAAGAAACTGCAAAAAGGTGGGAATTTAAGAAGATGGGACCTGGATAAACTGAAAGAACCAGAGGTTGTAGAGAGTTCAGGAACAGCATAAGGGAACAATTGACAGGAATGGGGGAAAGAAATACAGTAGAAGAAGAATGGGTAGCTCTGAGGGATGAAGTAGTGAAGGCAGCAGAGGATCAAGTAGGTAAAAAGACGAGGGCTAATAGAAATCCTTGGGTAACAGAATAAGTATTGAATTTAATTGATGAAAGGAGAAAATATAAAAATGCAGTAAATGAAGCAGGCGAAAAGGAATACAAACGTCTCAAAAATGAGATCGACAGGAAGTGCAAAATGGCTAAGCAGGGATGGCTAGAGGACAAATGTAAGGATGTAGAGGCTTGTCTCACTAGGGGTAAGATAGATACTGCCTACACGAAAATTAAAGAGACCTTTGGAGAGAAGAGAACCACTTGTATGAATATCAAGAGCTCAGATGGCAACCCAGTTCTAAGCAAAGAAGGGCAGGCAGGAAGGTGGAAGGAGTATATAGAGGGTTTATACAAGGACGATGTACTTGAGGACAATATTATGGAAATGGAAGAGGATGTAGATGAAGATGGAATGGGAGATAAGATACTGCGCGAAGAGTTTGACAGAGCACTGAAAGACCTGTGTCGAAACAAGGCCCCGGGATTAGACAACATTCCATTAGAACTACTGATGGCCTTGGGAGAACCAGTTATGACAAAAACTCTACCATCTGGTGAGCAAGATGTATGAGACAGGTGAAATACCCACAGACTTCAAGAAGAATATAATAATTCCAATCCCAAAGAAAGCAGGTGTTGACAGATGTGAAAATTACCGAACTATCAGTTTAATAAGTCACAGCTGCAAAATACTAACGCGAATTCTTTACAGACGAATGGAAAAACTCGTAGAAGCGGACCTCGGGGAAGATCAGTTTGGATTCCGTAGAAATGTTGGAACACGTGGGGCAATACTAACCTTACGACTTATCTTAGAAGAAAGATTAAGAAAAGGCAAACCTACGTTTCTAGCATTTGTAGACTTAGAGAAAGCTTTTGACAACGTTAACTGAAATACTCTCTTTCAAATTCTGAAGGTGGCAGGGGTTAAATACAGGGAGCGAAAGGCTATTTACAATTTGTACAGCAACCAGACGGCAGTTATAAGAGTCGAGGGGCATGAAATGGAAGCAGTGGTTGGGAAAGGAGTGAGACAGGGTTGTAGCCTCTCCCCGATGTTATTCAATCTGTATATTGAGCAAGCAGTAAAGGAAACAAAAGAAAAATTCGGAGTAGGTATTAAAATTCATGGAGAAGAAGTAAAAACTTTGAGGTTCGCCGATGATGTTGTAATTCTGTCAGCGACAGCAAAGGACTTGGAAGAGCAGTTGAACGGAATGGACAGTGTCTTGAAAGGAGGATATAAGATGAACATCTACAATAGCAAAACGAGGATAATGGAATGTAGTCAAGATAAATCGGGTGATGCTGAGGGGATTAGGTTAGGAAATGAGACACTTAAAGTAGTAAAGGAGTTTTGCTATTTAGGGAGTAAAATAACTGATGATGGTCGAAGTAGAGAGGATATAAAATGTAGACTGGCAATGGCAAGGAAATCGTTTCTGAAGAAGAGAAATTTGTTAACATCGAGCATAGATTTAAGTGTCAGGAAGTCCTTTCTGAAAGTATTTGTATGGAGTGTAGCCATGTATGGAAATGAAACATGGATGATAACCAGTTTGGACAAGAAGAGAATAGAAGCTTTCGAAATATGGTGCTACAGAAGAATGCTGAAGATAAGGTGGGTAGATCACGTAACTAATGAGGAGGTATTGAATAGGATTGGGGAGAAGAGAAGTTTGTGGCACAACTTGACCAGAAGAAGGGATCGGTTGGTAGGACATGTTTTGAGGTATCAAGGGATCACAAATTTAGCATTGGAGGGCAGCGTGGAGGGTAAAAATCGTATAGGGAGACCAAGAGATGAATACACTAAGCAGATTCAGAAGGATGTAGGTTGCAGTAGGTACTGGGAGATGAAGAAGCTTGCACAGGATAGAGTAGCATGGAGAGCTGCATCAAACCAGTCTCAGGACTGAAGACCACAACAACAACAACAGGTATTTAGTTGAATTTTAGATTAGACTGATTTATCATGAACCGAAGTTTAACGAGTTCCTTTTAGCACTCATGTGGATGACCTCACACTTTTCTTTATTTAAGGTCAACTGCCACTTTTCGCACCATTCCGATATTGCTTCTAAATCGTTTTGCAGTTTGTTTTGTCTTTGATGACTTTATTAGTCAATAAACGACAGCGTCATCTGCAAACAACCGAAGACGGCTGCTCAGATTGTCTCCAAAATCGTTAATATAGATTAGGAAGAGCAAAGGGCCTATAACACGACCTTGGGGAACGCCAGAAATCACTTCTGTTTTACTCGATGACTTTCCGTCAATTACTACGAACTGTGACCTCTCTGACAGGATACCACAAATCCAGTCACATAACTGAGACGATATTCCATAAGCACGGAATTTCACTACGAGCCGCTTGTTTGGTACAGTGTCAAAAGCCTTCCGGAAATCCAGGAATATGGAATCGATCTGAAATCCCTTGTCAATAGCACTCAGCACTTCATGAGAATAAAGGGCTAGTTGTGTTTCACAAGAACGATGTTTTCTAAACCCATGTTGACTGTGTGTCAATAGACTGTTGTCTTCGAGGTAATTCATTATGTTCGAACACAATATATGTTCTAAAATCCTGCTGCATATCGACGTTAACGATATGGGCCTGTTATTTACTGGATTACTCCTACTACCTTTCTTGAATATTGGTGTGACCTGTGCAACCTTCTAGTCTTTGGGTACGGATCTTTCGTTGAGCGAACGGTTGCATATGTTTGCTAAGTATGGAGCTAATGCATCAGCATACTTCGAAAGGAACCTAATTTGTATACAGTCTGGACCAGAAGACTTGCTTTTATTAAGTCATTTAAGTTGCTTCACTACTCCCAGGATATTTACTTCTACATTACTCATGTTGGCAACTGTTCTAGATTCGAATTCTGGAATATTTACTTCATCTTCTTTTGTGAAGGCATTTCGGAAGGCTGTGTTTCGTAACTCTGCCTTGGCAGCACTGTCTTCGGTAGTATCTTCATTGCTATCACGCAGAGAAAGCATTGATTGTTTCTTGCCGCTAACATACTTCACGTACGACCAGAACCTCTTTGGATTTTCTGCCAGGTTTCGAGACAATGTTTCGTTGTGGAAACTGTTAGAGGCATGTCGCATTGAAGTCCGCGCTAAATTTCGAGCTTCTGTAAAATATCGCCGATCTTGGGGATTTTGCGTCTGTTTAAATTTGGCATGTTTGTTTCGTTGTTTCTGCAACGGTGTTCTAACACGTTTTGTGTACCAAGGAGGATCATCTCCGTCGATTGTTAATTTAATTGGTATAAATCTCTGAAGCTTCCGTTCTGTCAAAATTGTGGGCGTACCAGTTCGTGGTGCACCATGAACTGAACCTGTAGTCGGGAATTTGCGAATTAAATCACGCACAGTGTCACGATGTGGACACCTCGAAGCAGAAAAACGGAATCCAATTTGCCGCCTCACATGCCCTCTAAAAACGCTCTCTCTGTAATAGTAAGCATTCAGACCACTCTCAGATCACACAACAACTAGACAATAACACAAGTAACAGCAGCAAACATATACACAGCACTACTACTCCCATCCTACCACTGCTGGGCCAGGGAACACATGCATGCAAGATTTGAATGTGCTGCCAAACTCATCGCCGCCGCGGAAAGACCTTCAGTTCTGAATCTCCATAAAATTAAAAGTATAATAAACAAACTGGCAGCTATACGGTCTCATTGTAAGACTGTATCTAGGAATACAAGTTAGGACACATGCGTGTATGTATGTATGTGTACCTTGATCTTGTCAACCCTCCTGGCTATTCCCACGACGGTGAGTCCTTCTTTCAGCAGCGCTTGCACTATGGCAGCGCCGATGCCCGCACTGGCGCCAGTAACCAGTGCAACACGTCCCTTGTATTTGTCGATACCCATGGCTCTGTGGACAGAGTGGTCAGCTAGTCAGGATCTCAGGCATAACTCACGAACATATTATAACCACAATGTCTTCTATATGCGTACGTGTACACGACATGTTATCAGCAAAATTTACTCTGGTGTCATGTGATAGAGATAGAAGCTATCATGTGAGGGAAACAGTGTATTAGAGCAGCAAATAGAGCTTCCGATGATCAACACTGTACGTAAAGACTGGTATGTTATCGCCTTCATAAACAAGTGTAACAGAAATACCCAGTATTTTTAGCGACGATCAGCCTGTGTAAGGTATGGAAAAGAGACAGATTTGCCTTAGAGACTGCAAAGACAATATTAATCACAGCACAGTCTTAATCTTTCCTTGTCAGTCACGTGAGCAATCGCCCTTTACACAAAGCAAAACACTTAGTTTTGCTTCAGTTATTGGTCTTATATTAGATTATATATACCATACAACATATTTTATCCATGTTATGTTCGAAACAGAATATTTTGTGTACATAATTGTATAAAATTTTTTATGATATACTGAAACAGACAAATAAATATTTATATATCTTATGGCAGGAAAATTATCAAGTTTCCATCTTTCCTGCTGGGTTCTGCTATCATCAAATAGAAGCCTCCTCCCAACATAAAAATCTTCAGCTCTTGTTTCACATTCGCCCTCTAGATCACTGCCCTCAACTTCAGTTTCAGAATGTTAGAATGGTCGTCAGCGTTTGTTATTCCTTCCTCACTCGTACTCGAAACGCTTTCCTCAAAACTTCGAGATGATTGATTTTGAGCTTTCCTTTCATTTTCTTTTCCTTCAATTCTCGCAATGTCTAGGAACAAATTCAAGTTTTACTGGGCTCCATCTAATAAAAGCATTCCGAATATGTGTTATTCTAACCACAAATAGTAAAAATAAGAAACACAAAAAAGAACCGTAGTTACATTATGTAAGCAACAAATTTGATGAAGCATAGATGTGAGAAAACAATGAGAACTAGTGCGGTTGGTGACTGTGGGGACAGCCTGGAATAGGGATGCTGGAATACTCTGTAGGGATAACGAGGGCTAATAACGAGAGAAATATTCGGGCATAAAAACGAAGCTACCTTAAAGAAGTAGAACGCAAGTGTGTTACCAACTAATGACGAAATTGCCACTAGACAAAAAATCAACTGTGGAAACAAACACTGCCGTATACGCGGTAATGTGTTCTTAAATGGTTCAAATGGCTCTGAGCACTATGGGACTCAACTGCTGAGGTTATTAGTCCCCTAGAACTTAGAACTAGTTAAACCTAACTAACCTAAGGACATTACAAACATCCATGCCCGAGGCAGGATTCGAACCTGCGACCGTAGCGGTCTTGCGGCTCCAGACTGCAGCGCCTTTAACCGCACGGCCACTTCGGCCGGCAATGTGTTCTTAGGCCAACAATTTGATATTTTGGCAACAGAAATAAAAGCCCATAGGCAAAAAAATCCTGATCTACATGATCTCTGGATGTAGCGCTGAGATACAAGAAATTAAAATATGTCCAAAAAGTGATATTTTTCTGACTCAGCCACCGTGGCTTACGAAACGACGATGTACTTTGTGGTCATCTGAAGACATAACAAACGCTGCGAGTTTGAATTGTCTATCTTATGAAGCCTTACCTTTTGTCAGAGACATACTGAAATTTTTTCTTCCTAGTGCAGTCACTTTTAAAAAAGAAGACTCCAGCAATTTAGCGTTCCAACAGCTTTTATTGGTTTAAGCCGTAGTGTTCCGAAACTCAAAGTTTTTTAAGACTTTTTTTGAAAATTGCTTAGTTCGGAGGATTTACACTAGTCTTTCACCGACCATAGAAAAGACAGTGTGACAAATATAAAGCTTAATAACGGCAACAATACACTACAACCTGGAAAAATCTCGATTATTTTCGTACCTTTCTACGAATTATAAACATGTACGCCGTATGCCCATAAGCTCCAAGTTAGTGAGGCATGGCAAGGGTTTATGGTGACGTCACAGCTCGCAGCGTGTCTGCGCGTGGCCCCTACCGTCTATTATGTACTCTGTTCATCATAAGAATAAACCTAATGTAAACAAACAAGAACTCGATGATTGGTCACAAACCTCAGCACACTTACACAAGTGTTGTTGCGCTCTTGGGAGTAGGTCCTACCTATACTTAAGTAAGACATTAATACATTAGATATCTTGTTACTAAGTTACGTGTAATTAAACTAAGGTATTCAATGTATTAATAGCCATCAACGTTTTTCTTAATCAAGGTTTAGCTATGTAGTTTTTATTTCAAAAACTGTGTACAGTCCCAATCTCTGTATTGTTGTGGCCTGTTTGTCGCACAGTTAATGCGCGGTATGAAAACGGCTAAGGCTACTTCCTACTCTGTAGTGAAACACGGGTGTGGAACACGGTTAGAAAGTGTCGAGGAATAGGGTGTTCTTCGTGTTTTTCATAAACTTCAAGAGAAAATCTGCTTTAAGGTTTTTCGAAGGACTGTATGTGATACAATTGAGATACACGTAGAAGGGATGTATAATGGAATCAGTAGCGTAGTATGAAACTTCCTGGTAGATTAAAACTACGTGCCGGACCGAGACTCGAACTCGGGACCTTTGCCTTTTGCGGGCAAATGCTCTATCATCTGAGCTTCCCAAGCACGACTCACAACCCGTAGAGCACTTGCCGCGAAAGGTAAAGGTCCCGAGTTCGAGTCTCGGTCCGGCACACAGTTTTAATCTGTCAAGAAGGTTGATATCAGCGCACACTCCGCTGCAGAGTGAAAACCTCATTCCAGTAGCGTAGTATGACGGATGATCTCTTGCAGGTCATGAATCACTGGTTCAAGGCTCGCCTTGGACTTTATTTTCGTTCAGTTTGATATATTTGCTAATAGTAATTGTAAAATACAGCAAGAATTTTGGAAGGAATAATGCACGTTATCTTGTTTCTAATTACATATTGCACGAGAAATTCCTGTTTTCATTTCAAATAGAAATTCATAATTATCGACATTTTATGAAAGACTGTTAATAAAGGTTGCTTAAACCAAGAAAACATACAAAATTAATTTTTAGGACAATTATGACAACCCAAATACTCTAATATGGACTAGGTCCAACGTTTTATACCACACATGTAGTCTCACAGGAAGCAGAGTGGTAAGTGTCGTAGAGACATAAAAACAATCGTTTTCAGAGCATCGAGCACAGTATACAAATGCTGCACTTTTACATCTGTCGCTGTACCATTACAATATGAACACAACAGAACTGATCTGGAACCGAGTTACGGGATTTGTCGAGAGAAATAAGAAGACTGTTAAGCTGCCATACGTACTGGAACTACATTTCGTTCATCGTAATAATAAACCTGAAGTAAACAAACCCAAAAGCGATGATTGGCTGGAAGCCATTACTTTCGTACATGGTGTTGTTCCGGTCTTGGAAGTAGGTCCATATTATATATTACAGCGAAGCACCAAAGAAACTGGTATAGGCATGCATATTCAAATACAGTGATAGGTAAATGGGCAGAATACTGCGCTGCGGTCGGCAGTGCCTATATACACTGAAGAGCCAAAGAAACTGGTACACCTGTCTAATATCATGTACGGCCCACACGAGCACGCAGAAGTACCGCAACACAACGTGGTATGGACTCGACTAATGTCTGAAGTAGTGCTGGTGGGAATTGAGACGATGAATCCCGCAGGGCTGTGCATAAATCGGTTAGCGTACGATGGGATGCAGATCTCTTCTGAACAGCACGTTGCAAGGCATCCGAGATAAGCCCTATAAAGTTCATATCTGGAGAGTTTGGTGGCCAGCGGAAGTGTTTAAACTCAGAAGAATGTTCCTGGCGCCAGTCTGCAGCAATTCTGGAGGTGTGGGGTGTCGCATTGCCCGCTGTAGTTGCCCAAGTCCGTCGGAAAGCACAATTAACATGACTGGATGCAAGTGATCAGACAGGATGCTTAGGTACATGTCACCTGTCAGAGTCGTATCTAGACATCTCAGGGATCCATATCACTCCAACTGCACGCGACCCACACCATTACAGAACCTCCACCAACTTGATCGGTCCCCAGCTAACATGCGGTGATCATGGATTCATGAGGCTGTCTCCATATCAGAACACGTCCGTCCACTCGATACAATTTACAACGAGACTTGACAGACCAGGCAACATGTTTCCGTCACCAACATTCCAATGTCGGTGTTGGCGGGGCCAGGCGAGGCGTAAAGCTTTGTGTCGTGGAGTTATCAAGGGTACACGAATGGGCCTTCGGTTCCGAAAGCCCATACCTTTGATGTTTCGTTTAACGGTTCGCACACTCATACTTTTTGATGACCCAGCATTGATATCTGCAGCAATTTGCGGAAGCGTTGAACTTCTGTCGCTTTCATCGATTCTCTTCAGTCGTCGTTGGCCCCATTATTGCAGGATCTTTTTTCGGCCACAGTGATGACGGAGGTTTGATGTTTTACAGAATTCCTGATATTCAGGGTTGTTGTTGTTGTGGTCTTCAGTCCTGAGACTGGTTTGATGCAGCTCTCCATGCTACTCTATCCTGTGCAAGCTTCTTCATCTCCCAGTACCTACTGCAACCTACATCCTTCTGAATCTGCTTAGTGTATTCATCTCTTGGTCTCCCT
Source organism: Schistocerca nitens (assembly GCF_023898315.1). NCBI lineage: Eukaryota > Metazoa > Arthropoda > Insecta > Orthoptera > Acrididae > Schistocerca > Schistocerca nitens. The sequence goes on along the minus strand of NC_064615.1, from coordinate 1,071,957,821 downwards.
CTACGGTTTTTACCCTCCACGCTGCCCTCCAATACTAAATTGATGATCCCTTGATGCCTCAGAACATGTCCTACCAACCGATCCCTTCTTCTGGTCAAGTTGTGCCACAAACTTCTCTTCTCCCCAATCCTATTCAATACTTCCTCATTAGTTATGTGGTCTACCCATCTAATCTTCAGCATTCTTCTGTAGCACCACATTTCGAAAGCTTCTATTCTCTTCTTGTCCAAACTATTTATCGTCCATGTTTCACTTCGATACATGGCTACACTCCATACAAATACTTTCAGAAATGACTTCCTGACACTTAAATCTATACTCGATGTTAACAAATTTCTCTTCTTCACAAACACTTTCCTTGCCATTGGCAGTCTACATTTTATATCCTCTCTACTTCGACCATCATCAGTTATTTTGCTCCCCAAATAGCAAAACTACTTTACTACTTTAAGTGTCTCATTTCCTAATCTAATTCCCTCAGCGTCACCCGACTTAATTCGACTACATTCCATTATACTCGTTTTGCTTCTGTTGATGTTCATCTTATATCCTCCTTTCAAGACACTGTCCATTCCATTCAACTGCTCCATCAAGTCCTTTGCTGTCTCTGACAGAATTACAATGTCATCGGCGAACCTCAAAGTTTTTATTTCTTCTCCATGGATTTTAATACCTACTCCGAATTTTCTTTTGTTTCCTTTACTGCTTGCTCCATATACAGATTGAATAACATCTGGGAGAGGCTACAAACCTGTCTTACTCCCTTCCCAACCACTGCTTCCTTTTCATGTCCCTCGACTCTTATAACTGCCATCTGGTTTCTGTACAAATTGTAAATAGCCTTTCGCTCCCTGTATTTTACCCCTGCCACCTTTTGAATTTGAAAGAGAGTATTCCAGTCAACATTGTCAAAAGCTTTCTCTAAGTCTACAAATGCTAGAAACGTAGGTTTGCCTTTCCTTAATCTTTCTTCTAAGATAAGTCGTAAGGTCAGTATTGCCTCACGTGTTCCAATATTTCTACGGAATCCAAACTGATCTTCCCCGAGGTCGGCTTCTACTAGTTTTTCCATTCGTCTGTAAAGAATTCGTGTTAGTATTTTGCAGCTGTGCCTTATTAAACTGATTGTTCGGTAATTTTCACATCTGTCAACACCGGTTTTCTTTGGGATTGGAATTATTATATTCTTCTTGAAGTCTGAGGGTATTTCGCCTGTTTCATACCTCTTGCTCAACAGATGGTAGAGTTTAGTCAGGACTGGCTCTCCCAAGGCAGTCAATAGTTCCAATGGAATGTTGTCTACTCCGGGGGCCTTGTTTCGACTCAGGTCTTTCAGTGCTCTGTCAAACTCTTCACGCAGTATCGTATCTCCCATTTCATCTTCATCTACATCCTCTTCCACTTCCATAATATTGCCCTCAAGTACATCTCCCTTGTATAGACCCTCAATACACTCCTTCCACCTTTCTGCTTTCCCTTCTTTTCTTAGAACTGGCTTTCCATCTGAGCTCTTGATGTTCATACAAGTGGATCTCCTTTCTCCAAAGGTCTCTTTAATTTTCCTGTAGGCAGTATCTATCTGACCCCTAGTGAGATAAGCCTCTACATCCTTACATTTGTCCTCTAGACATCCCAGCTTAGCCATTTTGCACTTCCTGTCGATCTCATTTTTGAGACGTTTGTATTCCTTTTTGTCTGCTTCATTTACTGCATTTTTATATTTTCTCCTTTCATCAATTAAATTCAATATTTCTTCTGTTACCCAAGGATTTCTACTAGCCCTCGTCTTTTTACCTACTTGATCCTCTGCTGCCTTCACTACTTCATCCCTCAAAGCTACCCATTCTTCTTCTACTGTATTTCTTTCCCCCATTCCTGTCAATTGTTCCCTTATGCTCTCCCTGAAACTCTGTAAAACCTCTGGTTCTTTCAGTTTATCCAGGTCCCATCTCCTTAAATTCCCGCCTTCTTGTACTTTCTTCAGTTTTAATCTACAGTTCATAACCAATAGATTGTGGTCAGAGTCCACATCTGCCCCTGGAAATGTCTTACAATTTAAAACCTGGTTCCCAAATCTCTGTCTTACCATTATATAATCTATCTGATACCTTTTAGTATCTCCAGGGTTCTTGCATGTATACAACCTTCTTTCATTATTCTTAAACCAAGTGTTAGCTATGATTAAGTTGTGCTCTGTGCAAAATTCTACCAGGCGGCTTCCTATTTCATTTCTTAGCCCCAATCCATATTCACCTACTATGTTTCCTTCTCTCCCTTTTCCTACACTCGAATTCCAGTGACCCATGACTATTAAATTTTCGTCTCCCTTCACTATCTGAATAATTTCTTTTATTTCATCATACATTTCTTCAATTTCTTCGTCATCTGCAGAGGTAGTTGGCATATAAACTTGTACTACTGTAGTAGGTGTGGGCTTCGTATCTATCTTGGCCACAATAATGCGTTCACTATGCTGTTTGTAGTAGCTTACCCGCATTCCTATTTTCCTATTCATTATTAAACCTACTCCTGCATTACCCCTATTTGATTTTGTGTTTACAACCCTGTAGTCACCTGACCAGAAGTCTTGTTCCTCCTGCCACCGAACTTCACTAATTCTCACTATAACTTTAACCTATCCATTTCCCTTTTTAAGTATTTTAACCTACCTGCCCGATCAAGGGATCTGACATTCCACGCTCCGATCCGTAGAACGCCAGTTTTCTTTCTCCTGATAACGACATCCTCTTGAGTAGTCCCCGCCCGGAGATCCGAATGGGGGACTATTTTACCTCCGAAATATTTTGCCCAAGAGGACGCCATCATCATTTAATCATACAGTAAAGCTGCATGCCCTCGGGAAAAATTACGGCCGTTGTTTCCCCTTGCTTTCAGCCGTTCGCAACGCCGTTTTGGTTATTGTTACAAGGCCAGATCAGTCAATCATCCAGACTGCTGCCCTTGCAACTACTGAAAAGGCTGCTGCCCCTCTTCAGGAACCACACGTTTGTCTGGCCTCTCAACAGATACCCCTCAGTTGTGGTTGTACCTACGGACGGCTATCTGTATCGCTGAGACACGCAAGCCTCCCCACCAACGGCAAGGTCCATGGTTCAGGGTACATTCGTAAAATGGTCCAACGAGAAAATTCCTACTGCGTCGCTACCTCGGAGACGCTGTGTCCAATATATCGTGTGCCGACTATAACCCCACGTTCCAGGTCACTTAAATCTTGATAACCTGCCATTGTAGTAGCAGTAACCGATATAACAACTGCTCCAGACACTTGTTGTTTTATAGAGGCGTTGCCGACCGCAGCGCCGTGTTCTACCTGTTTGCATATTTCTACATTCGAATACACATGACTATAACAGAATCTTTGACGCTTCAGTGTAAGACAACAAGTGTCTGGTGCAGTTGTTAGATCGGTTACTGCTGATACAATTGCAGGCTATCAAGATTTAAGTGAGTGTTAATGTGGTGTTCAGTCGGCGCACGAGCGATGGGATACAGCATCTCCGAGATAGCGATGATGTTGTGAAACGGTTATATGTGAAAATCCCGAGTTTACCGTGAATATCAGCAACCCGATAAAACATCAAATCTCCGACATCGCTGCGGCCTGAAAAAGATCCTGCAAGGACGGGGCCAACGACGACTACATGTTAGCAATGGACTGTTGAAGCTGGCGGAGGCTCCGCAATACTATGGGGCGTGTGCAGTTGGAGTGATATGAGACCACTGATACGTCTAGACACAGATGACACGTACGTAACCATCCTGTCGGATCACCTCCATCCAGTCATGTCCATTGCGCATTCCGACTGATTTGGGCAATTCCAGCACGACAATGCGACACTCCACATGTCCAGAAATTTTGCAGAGTGGCTCCAGGGACACTCTTCTGCGTTCAAACACTGCCGCTGGCCACCAAACTTCCCAGACATGAACATTATTGAGCATACCTGGGATGCCTTGCAACGAGCTGCGCACCCCCTGGTGCTCTTACGGATTTGTAGACATCCCTACAGCATTCTTGGTGTGAATTCACTCCTGCACTACCTCAGACATTATTCGAGTCCATGCCACGTCGTGTTGCGGCAGGGATACCAGTTCCTTCAGGCTCTTCAGTGTAGATATCTTACTACTATGTCTTTGTAAATGAAATTTTAAGGCAGTCTGATGTATTAACAACCATCAACGTTTTTCTTAGTCACACTTCAGCTACATATTTTTTATTTAAAAAATCGTGTATGGTCGTAGTCTCTGTAAACGCTACTTGCTGTCTGCGTGTCTCGCTGTTAATATGTACTACGTAAATGGATGACACTGCTTCCTGCTACGTAGTGAAACGTGCGCGCCTTACACCGTTAATGGCGAAAAACAAATTGTTTCTTACGGAGAAAAATCTGCTCTGACGTTTTTCAAGAAACACTATGTAATAAATATGAGGTTGTATTCAAGTTATATGCGTGACGTAATTTCTAGCGTTGTAGACTGTGAAACACGTATGTATTCAGTAGCAGCGATGGCGAGGCATGACAGAATCTCTGACCAGAGAGTTATTTATCGTTGCTAGTCTGCGCTTGACCGCGCGAGAGTTCAGTTGAGTTGCGAGGCAGTTGTTGTACGTAGCGAGTCGCGAGAGCATGTAGTTCGTTCGTGCTAGTAGCGCGCACGAGACAGTCTGAGTTGTGTGTGAGGAGTCGGCGGGCGTCGACATGGGTCTCTGGTCAAGTTTCAGGACGAGGTATATTTTTTAAATAAGGTAATGAAGCAGCATTGCGCACATTTGTTAATGTAATGTATGTTAACTGTAATGAATTTGTTCAAGAATCGCCCCAATAATAATTTTGTTCTCAAAGCAATCTTTTAAGAAAATAATCATTACAATTGAAACAATATTTCCTTTGCTTTTCCTCCCAGATTTAATTTATCAGGTCGATTATTGCACAGGGCCTAAGGTCAACGCAGATGACCTTATAGAATTTATCAGGTTGATCTTAACGTTAATTTTGTGGGGACTTAACATTTTTTGCACATTTTTATTATCATTGAATTTTATTACTGTGGGAACCTAACATTTGGCACTATTTGCAATTATTATTCAGTTCTTTTCATTTTCATATTTTTGTGGGAAGGTTACACTTCGCGACCCTGCCAGGATCGTATTTCTTTGAGAATCTTCTGAAAATTAGTCAGATATTTGCTCTTATTTACTTAATATAATTAGCATTTGGCGCACGCTTTTACTAATTTTATGACTTTCTTTCCTCAGATCATCGGCAATTCGTTGCTCTGTTGTATTTGTGTTTGTTGCTTTTTGCATTGTGCTTATTTCATTTGTGATTAATTGTGAGTATTGTAAAAATGCCGCGAAAGACTGTGAATAGTGTATCGCGAGGTATTATGAACGAAATAACCGACTTAAACAACTTCACCAATAGTACTTGTGACACGCAGTGTAATGATGACAATCCTGCGTTCACTGACAATCAGTGTGTTCCAACCACTCATGATGATTTTTATCTTAATGATGAACAAACGAACTCAATTGTCTCCTCTGTTAATTTGACGACAATTGATGATGCGGGGCGCCCTGTTGTAATGAGCGCTGCCCAGCTTAACACACCCGGTTTGGAAAATTCAAGTAAAGTACAGACAAATTTTTCTAATGAAAATGGACGGTGTACTGAAAGTACGACGGATTTATTTAATTCCGAAATAGTGTCTGACAGTGTACATCCGACTGATAAACCTTTTTGTAAATCTCAGAATAACCAAAGGGTTACAGAAAGCGAAACAATTCCAGATCCACCATTAAACAGCACAGAGAATAGAAATGCTGACTTTGGGTCGAATCCAATTATGGCATTGTTGCTACGAATTAATGAACGTATTGAAAAACTTGATAACAGTTCCAAACAACAGAATGAAAAACTAGACAATAATAATGAAGATCTCAAACAACTTAATTAACAGGTCAGACAACAGAGTGAAGATTTCAGACAACTTAGAGAACAGAACAAACAAGATAACGAAAATCTCAAACAACACTTAAATGAAAAATTAGACAACAATTCCAGACAGCTTAGTGAACAAATTAGAGACGTTGCTGCGCAATGTCATGAGACTAAGGAACAGTTACGCGAGGAAATTGAGGCTTGTTCAAGAAAAAGTAGCGAAGAAATTAGGTCTGTTGCTCAGGAATTAAGGGAAATGCAAACAGCTACAACAGAAACACTTAGAAACGAAATTAGCGGAGTCGCTAAACAATGCTCTGAAAAAGCTACACAATTACACGACGAATTTAAATTAATGACAGCAGAACTTTCGCGCACAATGGACGCAAAGATAGACGCGAAATTCGAACAACAGAACACTCAAATTGACGAGCGCTTTAATCAGCACATACAAAACAGTGATACACGTTTCCACAAATTTATACAGGATCAAAATAAAGTAAAACGACAAGTAATGGAAACAATCACAGCACAGAGACAAGAAGACAAACGTAAATTGTTTGCGAAGGCAAAAACATACGTAGACAACAATATTGCTACAGTGTCCGAAGAAATTAATACCATCAAACAGTCGAACACAGAATTACGTGAGGAAATTTCCGATCTTAAATCGAAAACAGACACATACACAACAGATTTTCAAACAGTGACCGACAGACTCGAACAATTACAACTAACACAGGATTCCGATGTCGTCAAAGCTGACGTTAAAAAATTGAACGAAACTACACGTAAATTGCAAAATCAGATTAATGCCTCTGACACTAAAACCGATGATCAGGCAAAAATACTGACTGAAAAATATGATGAATTGGCCAGTCGTATTGATGTTATCGAAAGTACTAATGACAATAAATCAGACGATACTGCACCGATTTCATTTAATCAAACACCTGAATTTCAAAATCTACAGCAGACAAATAATGAGATCGATTCGTCTAATAACACGTTGCGTAGAAAATTGTCAAGTTTACAGCAAGAAGTAACAGAGATGAAAAGTATTTCAGTTAATAACATATCACAGCAGACGCCACTTTGCGAACATTTGTCAGACTCACGCAGCGCGTATAATTTGGGTAATCTACAAAGAGTACGGGACTTAGATTCCGAACAGATACAGACAAATAGATTCTCTTACAATACTGAACCTGTTCCGTCATACAGAGACGATAATTTTGATTACAAACATTTTCTGTCAGTGAGAAAATTTAAAGTGTTTAAAAATGACAGAACACAGATTCACACACTGGACTGGATACAACAATTTAGCTTTGCCTTTCCACCGACTTGGCCCATAACACACAAACTTGAATTTATTTGCAGTTTTTTGGAAGGCGAACCGGCAACTCGTATGAGACCGATCACGAGGCAATGCTACTCGGTAGAAGAATTTCAGAATGCTTTTCTGTCAGCGTACTGGTCGAGGACGACACAGCGCGGAATTAAAGATCAGCTAATTAGTTTACCAAATTATGAGAACACAAATTTTCCCAGTGTCACGCAATTTTTTGAGCACAAGGTCCAACAAAACCAGTACCTAAGTGAACCATACAGTGAATCTGCACTCATTCAATTATGTATTTCTAAGTTGCCATGATCATTAAGAGTGTCACTTTTAACGGGTCAGCAGAAGGAAAATATTTCGGCATTCAGGGATCTGTTACAGCTTTTAGAAGTGCAGCAATCAGACTATTCCTTCGTAAACAAAAAGTTTTCATATAACAACCAAGGCCAGCAAACTTACAGTAATTACGATCAACCACGTAATTTCAATAGTAAAAGTAACAGACGCTTTAGGAATGACAACCACCAAAACTTTAATAACAGACAAAATTCCAATTATCAATATTGTCAAAATTGTCAGCAACAGGAACCACATTTTTGTAACAATAGACGTTTTCCACCACAACAGCATTAAAACCAGTCGGTTAGCATACCTAACCAACAATGTAATGCACAAGGTCAACCTAACTTTAATGTTTCGCCGCGTGAACGTATAGTCCCTGGTACAGCAAATAGTAAAGCACGGCAGCAAGGAAATAATTACGTACAGAAAACACAGTATTTCAATTCCTATCGCAATGCACCGTATAGGAATGACTATTACGACAGACGTAAAAACGATGAGCACAATTATCAGCGTACGTTTAATAACAGTCGGTCCTACCAGCAACAAAATGATCAGCAGCAGCATATTCTCATGAATGAACCCGACAGTAGGTATCATCCAGAGCGTAACACGTCTGGAAGAAGTAACAGAACAGTTCAAATAGTAGAAATGCCACAACATCCTCCTGAGAATAACAACACGTCAGATAGAATCTGACTAGATACTGTACAGGTCGCATCTTCCAGTAACACAATCACTACTTTTGACACGCAAAATATTGGTCACGAAAATGTAATTACTTTTGACGATATCAGAGACACTATTTTGCAGGAAAGACCAGTTATTCAGAAAACCATTTCACATCCTGTCATCGAAATTAAAATTGGTTCATCGAAATTTTCAGCAGTAATCGATTCTGGATCACCTATGTCAGTAATAAATGAAGAAACTTTCAACGAGTGTAATAACGAGAATACCTATCCTACATTACCATTAGGCAAAACGAAAGTAAAAGGAGCGGTATCGAGTAAAGGAGTAGACGTTAAATTACACACATTTATCATTTTGTATTGCAGGTCATACTTTTCACTAAAATTTTTGGATTGTTCCTTTATTGACAACAGACGTTATTTTAGGTACTAATTTTCTCATACAACACGACGCAGTGGTTGATTTTCAGAATTCTTATTTAATGTTGAAGGACGAAAATGTGCAATTGGCTTTAGAATTTCAGCACTCATCATCTGCGGAAGAACAAAGAATTAATCGTACAGAGGTCATTTCCGCAACACGTAACATAGACAGTAATTCCACATTGTTCGCAGATACGTACGTACATAACTATAACACTCCAGACGAAGCTGACTACGACGTAATGCAGATGATTTCTGATAAAGTTAAACAAAGCAGTGCAAATACAGACGACGAACGCACGCAACTACACAAAATTCTTTTACAGCAAGCTCCAGTTTTCGACAACATTCCTGCTTCTATGTCCGGTTTTATGTATGAATTTCAAGTCAAACAGCACGACGCATTTAAAGCCAAGCATTATCCCATTCCGTATATCCACAGAGAACAAGTTAAAAAAGAATTGCAGGATATGCTTGACCAAGGAATTATTGAACCAGCAATTAGTCCATACATAAACCCGCTGCATATTGTTAAGAAAAAAGATGGCTCACTTCGCCTCGTACTTGATTCACGTCACATTAATGACATTATTATTAATGAAACAGATCGACCACAGACACTAGAGGAACTTCTACAGAAATTTCATGGTACGGCTATTTATTCTACATTAGATCTGAAATCGGGATTTTGGCAAATTCAACTTCATCCGAATTGCAGAAAGTATACAGCTTTTCTCTGTTTTGGCGACTGTTATCAATTTTGCAAATTACCATTCGGTTTAACTATTTGTTCTGCAGCTTTTATTCGCGGTTTGAACACAATACTTCCGACAGAACTTAAAGACAGAATTACGACGTACGTAGACGACATTCTTATCGCAGAAGCTAACTGGTCTGAACACAATATGATTCTTGAACGACTGTTACAAACGTTTCATGCACAATGACTTACAGTTAATCTTAGTAAATCGCACTTTGGCAAAACTTCTATAAAATTTCTTGGGCACGTAATTTCAGCAGAAGGCATTGCGCCTGATCCGGAAAAACTTCAAGCTCTACGTGACATTACTGTTCCTAAGACGAAGAAGCAACTACGCAGTTTTTTGGGTTTAATTAACTTTTTTCGTAAATTTATTCATCACTCTGCTTTAGACACACCTAGATTATGTCAATTGACAGGTAAAAACACTATTTGGTCTTGGTATAAGCAAGCACATTCTGAATTCATGAACCTAAAACATGCTTTGTTGAATGCACCACTTTTATCGCACACAGATTTTACCAGAAATTTTTCCATTGCCACCGACAGTTCCAACACCGCTTTAGGCGTACATATTTTTCAGGAAATTGAAGAAGATGGCTCTACAGTAATTAAAAACATCGCATTTGCAAGTCGCATTCTGTCACCTGCTGAACGAAATTATTCTGTTACAGAACTGGAAACGTTATGTGTTGTATGGGCTTTTATGAGATTTCGACATTTTCTTTATGGAAGATATACCACCGTCTACACAGACCACAGAGCGATACAATTCTTACTTTCGGCTAAATTCACTCATGACAGATTAAGCAGATGGAAGCTTTATTTACAGGAATTTAATTTTACAATAGTTCACATTCCCGGCACACACAAAAAAAAAAATGGTTCAAATGGCTCTGAGCACTATGGGACTCAACTGCTGAGGTCATTAGTCCCCTAGAACTTAGAACTAGTTAAACCTAACTAACCTAAGGACATCACAAACATCCATGCCCGAGGCAGGATTCGAACCTGCGACCGTAGCGGTCTTGCGGTTCCAGACTGCAGCGCCTTTAACCGCACGGCCACTTCGGCCGGCGCGGCACACAAAATGTTTTACAGACCCACTATCTCGTTCTCTCAGCAACAATCAGCAAGACGTCGCAACCATCTTCTGCAAAGCAAATTTCAGCGTCATGTACATTCAGCAAGTTGCATTTGATAATTTTATTTCGTCGTCATTACAGGACATAGCACAAGAGCAGAATAAAGACAATATGTGGAAAGATATTAAACACCTCTGGCAAGATAGGAATAATGTTACGATTAGGAACCATTACACTGTACGCAATGACATTCTGTTTCGCCGCTCTCATCCTGACAGCAACAATTGGTTATTATGCATTCCTGACGAACTGGTTAGCAAATTAATATGGTATACTCATTTAAGCTACGCACATTACGGAGCTAGAAAATGTTTTCTTATACTGAGACAGAACTGTTATTTTGCCAACATGGAGAAACGTATACGACGAGTTTTAGCGTCATGTAAAATTTGCCAGAAAGCGAAGTCAGACACAACTTCACATATTACTCCATTACATCCAATTGTACCTGTTAAATTAAGACATATGGCCGCAGTAGACATTTTTGGTCCAATTCCGAGAACTAATAGAGGTTTTTGCTACATCTTTGTCGCTGTTGAACTCACTTCAAAATTTGTTACCTTCACTCCGTTACGCCAAGCTACTGCTAAAACCGTTTCGAAAGCATTTGTAAAACATTTTCTATTTCATATAGGGCATGTGATGAAAGTAATTTCTGACAATGGATCACAATTTCGTTCTGCTATATGGACACGCATGTTACGAGCTAGAAACATTTCTCCGATATATATATCCAGGTACCATGCTTCTTCGAACCCCTGTGAACGATTAATGAAAGAAATTGGTAAACTGTGTAGAATATACTGCCACAAAAGACATATTGATTGGGACACACACATATTCTCATTCCAAGATGTAATTAATTCCATTCCAAATGAATCTACTATGCTATCTCCGTCTGTTATACTGAAAAACGTTGAACCACCAAACAAAATTACAGAATTAGTAAATTTTCCTACATCTCGTCGATTAAGACATCACGAAATAATTGACATTGCGCTGAACAACATCAAACGTGCCGCAGAGCGCCGGAGAAGACAGCAAAAACAGGTTTGTACACGCCGAGACTTTCACATTGGACAGAAGATATTAGTACGTACACACTATTTATCCAGCAGAATAAAAGGTAAGTGCAGTAAATTTGAACTTCTATACGCAGGTCCATATCGGATTCGCAGCATTCCTCACCCCAATGTTGTACACGTCGAAACTCTGAGAACCAGAAAAAGTAAAGGCAACCACCATGTCTCTAACATTAAACCCTTTATTGAGTGAAGACACTTTATGATTTATCATGCTATGATGCCATTTACACATTTTATGACTATTTCTGCAATTATATTCACATGACTACCTATTGATGATTATCGTATTTTTTCTTGGCAAGTGCCCGGCAAGGTAAGGTTAGTAGGTCGCTCTTCTTGTCGTTACATATCAGACTGTGCACATTTTTTTTTAGAGAAACTTACGTATCTTATGAATAATTATGCAATGTTATCTAGTGACATATCAATTTTTATGAAATTTTTTCTCCATTAAAGTCTTTAATTTTCGCCTTTATGCTCTTCTTGCCGTTACACATCAGACCGTGCACATTTTTCCAGATGAACTTACACATTTTATGACTACTTATGCAATTATATTCACATGACTACTTACTGATGATTATCGCATTTTTTCTTGGCAAGTTGTCATCATTTGTTTATGTATGTACGATTGTTTTCATGTTTTGTTTGTATGCACTATGAAATGGTTAAGATATAACAAACACCCGTTGACTTTGATATTTCTTTTTCCCTATGATATCTCAACACCGTGACTGTTTTACATTTTTTTTGCTGCTGCTGTATGATATTCTGTGTACATTTTTGCATCTGAACACTGTGTATGTTTTTTGACATATTACGTTTTCTGTCATGGTCTGCTGTATGCTCAAATTATGTTACTATAAACCAGTCATTATTTAATTGGTATATGATTTAAATGCAAGACATTAATCTTTCTTCATCATTTTCAGAAGGAAATACCGAGTAAAGGAAATAAATTAAACAGAAATGGGAATTTCACCTACGGAATAAACGAAAGAAGATGCAAAAACCTTATGAGGAAGAGTAAATGGATCAGAATTAACAAGCATTAACAAGAATATACTATACACATCGTAGAATAGCAGTCTTAACTAATTTTTTCTTTCAGAATACAAGGCGATTGATGCAGGCTGTCAGACAGAACTACACATCTTAGTTTTAGTGATGAAATATGCTAGAGATAAGGAATAGTTATGTAATGAGTAATGAGTGATATTTTTTTGCAGATGATAATGAATGCTGATGAATAATGATGAAGAATATGCTACTATGGATAATGAAGTTTTTCTTTACAGGTGATGATAATAATGGAGTTATGATAATATAAGTAATGAAGTGATGGATAATGAAGTTTTTTCTTTACAGATGAGGATATTGTTGAAGTTATGTATTTATGCTATGTAGTTATTTAAGTATTTGTTGCAGTTTGCTTTGACAGCAGGTGTTACATTGCATAGTATAATGACGGAAGGTTTTGAAAAGGACAGCTATGGAACACATTTTTTACACATTTCACTACCTGTTAATTCGAAGTTCAGTACTTTTCAGCATAAAATGCGCTTCTTCTTTCAGCTTAATAATCCATTTTTTTATATATTTTTGCAGGAGAAATTATTTATGAAATTAATGTGCTATAAGCAGTTGTTCATTAAATCTATGTCATCTATGAATGTGATTACATATACTCTACTTGTTTCATAATCTTGCCACAGCTGACTTATGACAAATGACGTTACACATTTTCATTTACACCAACAACCCAGAAGCAAATTTTTCTCTCTTGCTTTCCTCTATAATTACCCAACGCAATGAATTGCTAAAAAAAAATGTATTACCAGTCCCAAATAATGATACCAGTTTAAGAGAGTTCTGAGTAATGCTGATCAGCTATGAATAATATGTCACCTGAAAAATGAATAGTACTAATTACTATATAGAGATAACCAATGCTTTGTAACTAAAAAGAATGCTACTAATTATGCTTTGTAACTAGAAAATGAATGCTATTCATTATGCTTTGTAAATTGGAAAAGAATGCGATTATTTAATAATGCTTTGTAATTAGGAAAAGAAGGCTACTGATTATTACTATATTGAAATAACAAATGATTAATTAATAATGCTTTGTAACTGGGAAATAATGATTAATTACTAATGCTTTGTAACTAGGAAAAGAATGCTACTAATGATGCTTTGTAACTAGAAACTGAATGCTATTCATTATGCTTTGTAACTGGGAAAAGAATGCGATTATTTAATAATGCTTTGTAACTAGGAAAATGACAAATGATTAATTAATGAATGCTACTAATTAATAATGCTTTGTAACTGCGAAATGATGACTGTATTGGGATGACCAATGATTGAGTATCAACATTATTATTGACTACCTCCTGTTTTAAGTAATGACTTCTGATGATTTGTAATTAGAGAATGGATGCAAATATTCTTTGTAAAACAATTAATGAACATTTTTCTGTAATACTACATACATGGTACAGAAATGTTCAATAACTGGGCTATGAATGCCGCAAACTACTAATGTAATTCCTAATGAAGACTAGTATGTGACTTAATGTCCTTCACCTTCTGACCTCACTACCCTGAATTACTGCAATATCCATTTGTCCTGTACATCCTCCTGATCATGGAGCACTATATTTGGTTTTTGCACTAATTCTACGTTGGTGTGCCTTGTAAGAGCGTGGTGTTGACACGACATGCTGTCCACCACCGTGAGCGATGGAGACGTTATTATGGTCCCACTGTTTGGTGTACCTAATGTACTGCCAAAATGAAAACATGGAATATTACTACGACATTTCAGTATCTTGGCTACGCTGATAAATACTTCTGGGAAAAGAACTTCAAATTGTCTCACTTGGTGTTCTACTTCTGTGGAAAGATATGGACTTTCAGTGCAGCTGCATGCAACCTAAAGTGCTACAACCATGATGCAATCCTTCCCTTTCCTATCCTAATTCTTGTAACATAGTGAAAATCATTTTTTGCTAACATCATTTATATTCACAGCCTATACATTTTTTTTCGATTTGCTGAACTGCAGCACATGTGCACTTATGTCACTTATCAACATGATTTTTTGCCATTATGTTTATTTGTGTGAAAATGCTAAAGAGTTTTTCAGTGCGTGTGCACTTATGTCATTTGTTTCGTACTCACATTTTGTCATTGTCTAATATGTTTTGTACTTGATGCATGTGCACCATATTTCGTTCATGTTCTATATCTGTATATATGCTGTAATTGCAACGTTAATTAGTTACAAAAAAAATTTGTTGCTCATGGCAAGTCCAAATGACTCACAATCGCTGCCAAATTTTCGCCGCCCCAGTGGAGGGTTATGAAACACGTATGTATCCAGTAGCAGCGATGGCGAGACATGACAGAATCTCTGACCAGAGAGTTATTTATCGTTGCTAGTCTGCGCTTGACCGCGCGAGAGTTCAGTTGAGTTGCGAGGCAGTTGTTGTACGTAGCGAGTCGCGAGAGCATGTAGTTCGTTCGTGCTAGTAGGTTACAACTGATATAATCATGAATGTTTTGAGTCGACAGTTCTATTCTCGTAGTGGTCTACAATCTCTTTTCCGACTTCAATACCTAGAGCATTTAAATATGAAATTCATCAAATATATGTTAATGAACTCTTACTTAACCGTAATTTTTTAAGAAAAATGCACGTCTTCAAGTATTTAACTACAAATTGCATGCAAAGTTCTGGTTTTCATTTCGAATTTAATTTGTTAAGTATCGATATTTTATAAAAGATTGCTGAAGTTAAGAGAACATTACATAATCAAATTTCTGTGGAGAAAAATGAAGAAACAAGTACTCTCTATCTGAATATGCACATTGTTTTGTAAGACAGATGTGGTTTCGTGCGAGCCAAAGTGATACGCGTTGTAGAAACACGGAAAAAAAATTTCAGCGCATAGTGCACACTGTACAAATGCTGAATTTTTACACTTGTCACTGCTTTCTGTACCCAATAGAAATGACATAGAGCCAAGTTAAGGGATTTGTCGCAAGAAATCACATTTAAGCTGGATGACAAACGTACTGGAAGTAATGCACAAAGCTCAGTGACATGCACTGCAGAATGATGGCGGCATGCAGAACAGTACGTCATAAAAGAGGAAATGTGGACTTTTGGTACTTGGGATTCTGTTGCCGATCACCTCGTTATCAACGTAGCAATACTGGAAGTGTATTGCTGGGAGGGAGTTCAGAGATTACCAGACGACTGACTGTAATACCTTCAGTAGCTACAATATTTAGCTACATGGGAAATCAACAGTGCGCTTTTACGCCACGCATAGCTTATGCAGAAAATTACTCTTATTAAAGTCAGAAATTTTCATCGCTTTTGTTTTTAATTACGATACCGTGTTAGCTAAGATCGAGGGATGTTATGTTTTCCGTCAGATCACCTAAGAAGCGTATCGCCTGAGTTTTGCCCATATATTTCCTTCTATTTAAAAGAATTAAAAGAAATTGAAAGTTATATTGTTCTCTGCTCATCTCTTTTTAAGCCTTTACTGCAACTGTTCGCGTCACTGCAGGTTAGTTGGATCACTTGCCCGGCCAGTGCTGTTCAATTTAAATGCACCGGTAAAGCTGTTGCCCCGTATCATCGCTCTGTCGATGTGAGGTTAACGCAGAACGTAAAACGTATCCATATTTCGATTTCATCATCTACGTTTAAACATTTTTGACCGATAATAATCGACGCCAAAATACCGATATGACGATCGAAATTAAATGACAGCTATACTAGAACGGTGTAAAATGCAACAAAAATACATGCAATATCATATTTATTAATCAATAGACGCAGCAATAGTTATCATTACGTATACTACAACTCCATAACTACCGATTGTAATGCTTCTCTATTATCTACTGGTAGTTACAGTAATGATCCAGGTATAAACTCATTCTTACTGCTCACCCCACGTTTTAGTAACGTGGGATCATCCTTTCATAACCACATTAATATTAAAAAATAAAAATTCAGCAACTCGCTGATATCGAGTATAGCCACAGTACTTGTGGATTCCTGAATGTATGCATGGTGGTTCGATTGTAGGTCAGATAGCATACTTAGGAAGATTTCATCCTGTTATTTTATCTTGCGCTTGCAAACATAACTTCCTTCAAATGAGACGTCTGCACTTGCGCCAATTGCCATATCGTGCCACCACCAAAATACCGACCTAACAGTCAAACAATGTTGCACGCAAAACATACGCAAAGACACATAAAACAACATATGATAAAGGGCTAACAACGGTAACGCAGCACGAAACCAGAAATGTAGAAAAGACCTGTTAATGAAACTTCCTGGCAGGTTAAAACTGTGTGCCGGACCGAGACTTGAACTCGGGACCTTTGCCTTTCGCGGGCAAGTGCTCTACCATCTGAGCTACCCAAGCACAACTCACGTCCAGTCCTCACAGCTTTACTTCTGCCAGTACCTCGTCTCCTATCTTCCAAACTTTACAGAAACGTAAGTCGTGCTTGGGTAGCCCAGATGGTAGAGCACTTGCCGGCGAATGACAAAGGTCACGAGTTCGAATCTCGGTCCGGCTCACAGTTTTAATCTGGTAGGAAGTTTCATATCAGCGCACACTCCGCTGCAGAGTGAAAATCTCATCCTGAAAACATCCCCCAGGCTGTGGCTAAGTCATGTCCCCGCAATATCTTTTCTTTCGGGAGTGCTATTCTGCAAGTTTCGCAGGACACCTTCCGTAAAGTTTGGAAGGTAGGAGACGAGGTACTGGGAGAAGTAAAGCTGTGAGGACGGGGCGTGAGTAGTGCTTGGGTAGCTCGGATGGCAGGGCACTGGCCCGCGAAAGGCAAAGGTCCCGAGTTCGAGTCTCGGTCTGGAACATAGTTTTAACCTGCCAGAAAGTTTCATATCAGCGCACACTTCGCTGCAGAGTGAAAATCTCATTCTGGAAACATCCTCCAGGCTGTGGCTAAGCCATGTCTCCGCGATGTCCTTTCAGGAGTGCTAGTTCTGCAAGTTTCGGAGGAGAGCTTCTGTAAAGTTTGGAGGGTAGGAGACGAGGTACTGGCAGAAGTAAAGCTGTGAAAGGGGGGGGGCGGCGTGAGTCGTGCTTAGATAGCTCAGATGGTAGAGCACTTGCCCGCGAAAGGCAAAGGCCCCTAGTTCGAGTCTCGGTCCGGCACACAGTTTTAATCTGCCATATCAGCGCACACTCCGCTTCAGAGTGAAAATCTCATTCTGGAGACCTGTTAATCTCTGTTCCATCGCTGCCACACGACGGGCAGGGAAATAAAGGCTTTAACCAGTGCTCGGTCAACACCGACAGTCAGAACAACACGGAAAGCGGCAGTGTTATTATTGCAACTAGGAGTTTGTCCGATTTTATCGATCTTACAACTTGGCCGCACCACACATGTAGTCTGGAAACCATTAAATAAGGACGATAACAGCGTCTAAGTCAAAATGAATATGGTATGTACCAAAACATACGACTTCAGGAGCCAGAGTGCTTCACGGTTGGCCGAACTAATGGTGGCGCGTGTAAACTTTAGGACACATACCACACGTATACAGGATATCTCTCCTCAGAGTCGTGTCACGCGCATTTTCTGTGGTGTTCCAGTAGATATTTAGAACTTCATTTTTGTACTGTGTAGATGTAATTGGCTCAATCAAATACTGCTCTTCACATATTTCATGTGACATCCTGTTTGAGCGCAAAGCGTCGGTTTGTTTCCCGTTGTAAATAAAATGATTTTTACTTGCTTCCAGCATGGTGGATGGCAGTAGGCAGCAACTTGCTACGATTCAGTGAAATTACAGAACCGTCAAAGTCGCGCAGAAGTTTGTTTTTACTTAAAAACTGGTCGCCATTGAAATAAAAAACGAACTTCTGAGCTACTTACACTATTTTGTAATTTCACTGAATCAAAATGATTTTTGTAGTTGAATCTTATGTGCCTTTTTTTATAGAGTGGTCGCAAATTAGTGTAGCGCAATGTTCATTATATCGATATGTACGAGATGAATTCAAGTTATATAATTCCTCTGACTTTTCTTTCTCACAAACTAATCAAACGAAAACTGGGAAACTTGCTCACTTCTCGATGTAATCATCTCTACAGCCTTATACAATGTTCACAAAGTCGACAACATGATTCCATGCCCACTGCGAATGCGTCTTTAAAAGTCTGGTTAGACCAGTGGAAAATCACTTACGTAATAGCGGCAGGGCTAGTGACTGAGCGACCACGGAGAGTGTCTTTCATCGTTGGACACAACCGAAAGTCGCTAGGAGCCAGGAAAGGTAGGTAGGGAGCGTGAGACATCACTTCAACCTTGCGGTCGTCCGTCAGGATTCGTGCACCGACCTTGAGGACACTACTCGTATTTTCAGATCCTTACGCAGGATTGTGTGCAAAGATCCTACGGAAATACTGTTTTGGAGTCGATCCTCCAAAACGACTTTCTCCACTCGCTCGTTTATGTCATCGGACCGGCTGGTGAGAGGCTGAGATTGTCACTGTCTATTGTTACACGACGTTCTGCCTTCTTTGAAGTGTCGCACCCACGAACGCATATTAAATACATCCGTGACACCGTCACCACGTGTCTCACTCAACTATCGATGAATTTCAATCTCTGCCACACGATTCAAATGGAGCAAAAGCATGATTACACGCTATTGTTATAATGTAAAATGGAAATGCCGAGTGGCCAGGGCCTCCCGCCTGGTAGACAGTTCAAATGGCTCTGAGCGCTATGGGACTCAACTGCTGTGGTCATAAGTCCCCTAGAACTTATAACTACTTAAACCTAACTAACCTAAGGACAGCACGCAACACCCAGCCATCACGAGGCAGAGAAAATCCCTGACCCCGCCGGGAATCGAACCCGGGAACCCGGGCGTGGGAAGCGAGAACGTTACTGCAGGTAGACAGTTCGCCTGGTGCAAGTTTTTCGAGTTGACGCCACTTCGGCGTCTTTCGTGTCGATGGGGATGAAATGATGATGATAAGAACAACACAACACCCAGTCGCTGAGCGGAGAAAATCTCCCACCCAGCCGTGAATCGAACCCGGGCCGTTAGGTATGACATTCCGTCGCGCTGACCACTCGGCTACCAGGGCCGGACATTTTTGTAAGGAAAACGTTGAAGTGTCAAAAGCAGTTGTCATTTTCGCCGCTGCCTCTGGATTTCCCTGTGCCGGGAAGTGTTCCCTGCTTCGTCACAGATTCACAACGAGTGCACTCGTAGTCCAAAACAAACCGTATGTTGCTATCTGTTTCCAGTCCTGAGAAAAATATCGGTGTTATAACTCGGATGCACCTCGTGTGGACAGGGATAGTAAAATGCGAGGAATAATCTGTACTCCAGCAGCGTGCGTTATTTAATATCGGGAAATTTATTTATGGCGCATTTATAGGGGCATTATTATTAAAGCATTTTGGTCATTTATTCTTTGAAAATCTATTCGAAATTTCTTGTAGAAGTTGGTTTTGTGTGTTGTAACTGCAAGTCGTGTACTGTGACGTCACGCATTGTATCGCTGATCACAGTACTGCGCGATACAGATTTTCACAGGACAGCTTCTTTAGGATACAGTTTCGCACCTTCTAAAAGTTATTTGTAACACAGCTGTAGAGTTTCAGATTGCTCTGGCGATCCTTCTATCAGATAGCGTTTACGTAGGCACAGCATTTGCATTCTTCAGGGTAACATTCAGCACAGACGCACACGAAAGTTAAGAACAGGGAACCTGTTTACAACATCAACATACAAGAAGGACAAAATAAAGTATAACAGTTACAACACTGTAGCTGTACGTTGCTGGACGTTTCTTCAAAACCGACCAAACCAGTGAGAGTGTATAAGGTATCCCTTATTTTGAGATGATAGAGCTTTTTACTGTATTTCCAGTTTTGCTGTTTCCTGGCGTCAGCAAAAAGATACGTAGGGAATGTACGTTTATTCTGGTGTTAGTCAAGTAATTGTTACTAATAAATATTTGCTAAAAGCAGTTGCCTACTGCCACTCAGACTTTAGGAGGACTACAATCTTTCAACAACTTTACAATGCCAGAGACGTTCATATTAATAAATAAATGAATAACTTTGGCATAATCGAAGACGTACGATCGTATACGAAATATACGGATTGTACACCCAAGTTACAGACTATGTCCCATTTCGGTAGGCGCCGATACGAGTAGAATGCTTTTCGATCTAGTCATACAGTAGGCCATGCTCTCGTACCGTTAATAGGTAGCTTATAATCAGTGTGAACAAGCTCATTTTATGAGTCCCGTCCAAAAAATTATTTTGCGCGAAAAAACTTGTTCTCACTTTATTACGTAAAACACAGAATGTAGTACTGCAGTTTCAGAATTCTACGGCGCTGTTACGGCTCTGCAAGGGGACGTAAAACTATGAGAGAGTCTCCACATAAAGGAAGGATTCCTGCGCGGTGGCTCACTAAGTCAGTTCAAGGACGGACTGGCTTAATTATCGCACAACTGGGGTGGAAAAGCGTGGCCAATTATATTGTTCGCCACTTACACCATCTACGGACTCACCAGCTCAACTAAGACATTTTTGCAGGTATAGTACGAGTAGCGGCGGGGGGTGGGGCGTTCCTCCAAGTTGACGAGAAATTTACTGCAGACGAAAGGCAAACATGACAGAACTCCTACTCTGGCTTTCTATAAACTGAGGATATATTCTGAGAAGTGAAAAGAAAGTATTCCGCCAGTTGCATGTAGTAAACTATCCGTCCGCTGTCACAGTTTTTGAGAAAATGTGTCACAGCGTAAGGACGAAAATCGAAGGCGAAAAAAACCTTAAAGCTAATGTTGCGAAAATAGTCTCCTCGTCCAGTGACTAGATGCTTTTCTTTTCTGGTCAAATACTATATGAAATGAATCTCTTCAAGTTCCATCCATCAATACGTAGAAGTCTTAGTATACTGTGTGATGAAACGTACTCTCTGCCACGTCCGAGATATACGGAGCATGAATATAGAGAGCGGTAACGACAACAACAAGAAAAAAAAGAGTACCCTTTCCGCGTTTGAGATGGATGGGGCTTGAGCTACCGCGGTTGCCACTTCGTACTGCCTTCCACTGCGTTCCTGTGGCCGGTTAGACGTTACAGGGGACCGAGCTGAGCTTTGTACACGCTATCTACTGTTTATATAGCTATCAGAAAATTTCAGGCGTTACTGCTGCCTCACTGTGAAAGTTCACGGTGCGGCAGGGAGGTGACGAAACAATTGTATAAGCTATGATTACTATCAATAAGTTCCTTCCGGCTTCGCGGCTGACTCACATACGAGATCTGTTCAAAAAAATTTGGAATTTTGTCTACAAAATTTTCTGCCCTTACCTATTAGTTATTGTGCATGGTCTCCAAAATAGCCTTCTCCACGACTGATAACAACGCTCCTAATGCCTTTTCCACTTCCGGCAGCAGTCTTGGTACGCCTCTTCTACATCTACATCCACACCCATACTGCGCAATCCACCTGACGGTGTGTGGCGGAGAATACTTTGAGTACCTCTATCTGTTCTCCCTTCTATTCCAGTCTCGTATTGTTCGTGGAAAGAAAGATTGTCGTTATGCATCTGTGTGGGCTCTAATCTCTCTGATTTTATCCTCATGGTCTCTTCGCGAGATGTACGTAGGAGGGAGCAACATACTGCTTGACTCCTCGGTGAAGGTATGTTCTCGATACTTCAACAAAAGCCCGTACCGAGCTACTGAGCGTCTCTCCTGCAAAGTTTTCCACTGGAGTTTATCTATCATCTCCGTAACGCTTTCGCGATTACTAAATGATCCTGTAACGGAGCGCGCTGCTCTCCGTTGGATCTTCTCTATCTCTTCTATCAACCCTATCTGGTGCGGATCCCACACTGCTGAGCAGTATTCAAGCAGTGGGCGAACAAGCGTACTGTAACCTACTTCCTTTGTTTTCGGATTGCATTTCCTTAGGATTCTTCCAATGAATCTCAGTCTGGCATCTGCTTTACCGACGATCAACTTTATTTGATCATTCCATTTTAAATCACTCCTAATGCATCTTCTTCTTCATGTGCCGTCTCCTCTAAGAAGGTTGGCTGTCATCATGGCAATTTCTGATCTTGATTTGGCCGATCTAAGGAGTTCTAACGTTGAACAGTTGTACCAATTTTTTAAATTGTCAATCCAGGATGTCCGTCTTCTACCCCTCGTTCTCTTCCCACAAATTTTCCCTTCTAGTATTATTCGCAATATTTTGTAATTTACTCCCCTAATAACATGGCCTAAATATTGTAGCTTCCTTACTTTAATAGTTTTAATTAATTCTTTTTCCTTTCCCATTCTTCTTAGGACATCTTGATTAGTAATCCTCGACACCCAACTAATTCTAAGTATTCTTCTATATGCCCACAGTTCAAAAGCTTCTAAACTGTTCATGTCCTTCTTTTTCAATGTCCACGCTTCCATTCCGTATAATAATTTTGAGAATACATAGCATCTTAGCAACCTCATTTTTGTGTTTAAACAAATGTCTCTCGGACAGAATGCATTTTTCATCTTATTAAAGATACTTCTGGCCTGTCCTATTCTCGATTTAATTTCTTCTGAGCTTTCAATCTCCTCATTTACAATTGTTCCGAGATATTTAAATTTACGTACTTGATCGACTCTTTCCCTATTGCTTGTAAGATTTTCTTGTTGGTGTGTTTTAGATATCACCATGAACTTAGTCTTGCTTACGTTAAGAGTCAATCCAAATTCTTCACTTTTTTCTGCGACTTTGTCAAGAAGTAATTGTAGATCTTTGAGGTTTCCAGCTAGTAGTACAGTGTCATCAGCAAACCTAACATTGTTAATGTTTAGCCCATTCACTTTAATGCCAGCTATTTCATCTGATAGAGCTGCCTGGATTATGTCTTCTGAATACATATTAAACAATAAGGGTGAGAGAACGCAACCTTGTCTCACACCCCTCTTTATTTCTATATCATTCGATAATTCATTTTCTACCTTCACGGTTGCGGTTTGATTGTAGTAGAGGTTGTATATAATGCGGATGTCTTTCTTATCAAGTGTTTTCTTTTCTAACAATTCTATGAGATAATCATGACGAACTTTGTCAAATGCTTTATTATAATCCAGAAAGCACACATATAGTGGCTGGTTAACCTCCATACATCGTTGCGCTAATATGTTAAAAGCAAACAATGCTTCTCTTGTACCGAGGGAACTTCTAAAACCGAGTTGTGTTTCACTTATACCTTCTTCTACTTTTTTGTATATTCGTTGGTGTATAACTTTTAGAAATATCTTTAAGGTGTGACTCATTAAGCTTATTGTACGGTGATCATTACAAGTTTTGGCATTAGCCTTTTTGGGTAATGTAACAAAGGTAGATGTCAACCAATCCCTAGGAATAATTCCCGAATTATAAATATCATTAAACAATTGTACAAATATATCTATATGGTCTATTCCTATGAGTTTCAGGATGTCATTTGGTATCTTATCCGGTCCAGGGGCTTTTCCTGTCTTCGATTTGTTGATAACATGTAATATTTCTTCTTTCGATATGCTTGGTCCTCGTTCTCCAATCATGTTATCATAAAATTTTTGATCTTTTCTTGTGTCTTCAAATAGTTCCTTGACATATTATGTCCACCTGTCCAGTTTACCTTTAACATCAGGAATTATTTTGTCATTTTTATCTAACAATAAACTTGTACTTTTCTTTTTATTAAGTCCAGCTAAATCTTTAACTTTTTTGTGTAAGTTGAAACTATCATGTCTTGTTTCATAACTCTCAATTTCAGAGCATTGTTCCTTGTACCATTCTTCTTCTGCTCGCCGTGTTTCTTTTCGTATTTCTGCATGTAATCTTTTATACTCACTTTCATCTCTATTTTTAAGTATTCTTCTTTGTTCCATCAATTGTAATATCTTCTCTGCCATCCACTTCTTTTTCATGTTGTCGTGTTTGGTCACCATTATGTTTTTACATGCATTATTTAATGTGTCTTTTATAAGTTCCCATTTGCCATCAATATCTTCTGTTTGATTATTCTTTATCCTAACTAATTCCTTATTAATCTCTTCAGAAGTCTTTTGTTTAGTCAGGGGGTCTCTTAGAATAGTTGTATTTATATAGTCCTTCTTTTGTTTCTTTTGTATGGCTTTCAGTTTCACATGGAACTTTGCTACTAAAAGGTTATGATCAGAAAATATATCAGCTCCCGGATATGTTTTCACACCATGAATAGAATTTTTGTACCTCTTGTTTATAAGTATGAAATCAATTTGATTTCTGCAAACTTCTTCATTACAGTCTCTTGGTGATTTCCAAGTATAAAGTCTTCGTTTAGGGAGTTTAAAAAATGTGTTTGTAATAGACAGATTGTTTTCCTGGCAAATTGTGACAGCAAATCTCCTCTTTCATTTCTTGTTCCTAAACCAAAAGGTCCAATAAGATCACCTTCACTTCCTTCACCTATTTTGGCATTAAAATCTCCCATGATGATAATAATGTCTCTGCTTTTTGAGGTTCCTATTGCTTGTGTTAATTCTTCATAAAATTTTCCTATTTCTTCTTGGTCTTTGTCGGCTGTTGGAGCATAGCTTTGGATTAAATTAATATTTGTTTGTTTCGTTTGTAAATGTAGACTGATTACTCTATCTGAGATTGGTAAAATGCTTTTGACAGATTTACTAGCATACTCATCTAAAATTATTCCTACCCCATTCCTGTGCTGGCTATCAGAATTTCCCGAGTAATATACTTTCATGTTGTCAATGGTCATTTCTCCTGAGTCAGGCCATCTTGTTTCACTTACACCCAAAATATTAATTTTTAGACGTTTCATTTCTTGTATAACATTATTTACTTTGCCTGGTTGGTATAATGATCTTACATTCCAAGTTGCTATTGTTGCATTATTTTTGTATTTACTTGTGGCATTGTTCAAGGCTCTCCCCCCCGGAGATCCGAGTGGGGGAGTTGAAACTCCGGATAATTTGACATTGAACTCTGCCATGATGAGTTTTCCTGGGGATATCCATTGGATCTTTAATGCTGTGGTTTCTCGTTGCCTTCAGCATCCTATGCCGTTGACCACCCTTGGTGATTCTTCCGTCTTTAGGAGTGATTTCTCGCTCCAAGGACAAGAGGGTGCCCTTGCTCTACCAGCTCATCCGCACTCTAGAAGGTCGTTGACTTAGTAGAGGGTTCTCCTTATCCCGGGAGAAACTCGGTCGCCAGAGCCTCGTTAGCGTAGCAGGGGATACCACGTGCAGGAGAGGTTGACATTTGTGTGGGAGAGGCTATTGGTGACGCATCCCACACCTTACCCCTAATGCATATTCCCAGATAATTTATGGAATTAACTGCTTCCAGTTGCTGACCTGCTATATTGTAGCTAAATGATAAAGGATCTTTCTTTCTGTGTATTCGCAGCAGATCGACGTTAGAGATATAGGTCTATAGTTCTGCACATCCGTTCGACGTCCCTTCTTGAAAACGGGGATGACCTGTGCCCTTTTCCAATCCTTTGAAACGCTACGCTCTTCTAGAGACCTACGGTACACCGCTGCAAGAAGGGGGGCAAGTTCCTTCGCGTACTCTGTGTAAAATCGAACTGGTATCCCATCAGGTCCAGCGGCCTTTCCTCTTTTGAGCGATTTTAATTGTTTCTCTATACCTCTGTCGTCTATTTCGATATCTAGCATTTTGTCATCTGTGCGACAATCTAGAGAGGGAAGTACAGTGCAGTCTTTCTCTGTGAAAGAGCTTTGGAAAAAGACATTTAGTATTTCGGCCTTTAGTTTGTCATCCTCTGTTTTAGTACCATCTTGGTCTTGCTGGATCGCGCGAAGCACCATCTGGGAATTTTCTGTAATCTCGTCTGTCGTTGCAAATCTTCATCCCTTCAATGGTGATTTCAGCTTTGGAAATAAAAAATAGTACGCAGGGCCCACGTCTGGAGAGTACGTAGGATGAGGCAGAACAGTGATTTCATTTTTTGGGCAACAGTCACGCACCAACAGGGATGAATGTGGGGGTGCGTTATCGTGATGCAAGAGCCACAAATTGTCTCTCTCTTCTCAATTTTCTCGCATGCGTCGCAACACGTCTCTACCGTACCGTCGCTTAACAGTTAGTCACTGTGGCACGAATTTAAGATGAACCGATCCTTGAAAGTCAAAGAAAATTATAAGCATGGCTTTGACGTTTGACCTGATGACCTTTTTTTGGCCTTGGAGAACCTTTCCCGAGACACTGTGAAGACTGACCATTGGTCTCAACATCATAATCATAGAGCCACGTCTCATCTCCAGCTATGATTCCCTTAAGGGCCATCGCGCTCTCATTTTCGCGATCCTAAAACTCTTCACAGATTGCGAGGCAGAGGTCTTTTTGATGTTGACCCATGAGCTGTGGGACGAAATTGGTAGCAATACGATGCATTACAAGATTTTGTTTCAGAATTTTATAACAAGACGCATCTGAAATGTTACGCTCTTCTGCAATCTCTCGGACAGTCAGTCTTCGTGTGGCAGGCAGAATTTCGTTGACGTTCCTGACATGACCATCGTTGTCGAAGGGCTTCCTGAACGAGTGTCATCTGGTGCCATCATAACATAGCTATGATACCTGGTATATGATTCAGCTATGCAGCAGAGTGGTAAGTGTAACTTTCTGTTCGAAAAATTCCGGAAAATTCGTAATTGTGCGCCAACGTTGTGATGGAGTGAAGTGCGGTTGGAATCTGTGCAAACGCCTGTGTTCAATGTGTAACTGCCGGAAGTTACATCTTTGTATATCTGTTAGTTATTGTTCAGTGCCGGCCGGGCATTTTTAATTCGTGTGAACTATTCGTAATAATTAAGCACTCATCACCGTAGGCTTCCTGATTCATTTTGTGTGTCTCTGTAAAGGTTTTCTCGAGTTTTACGCAAAATTTAATGCAGACACATTGCTCCTGTAGTTCTGCCATCTCGAAGTTCGCAAGTTATGCGACACAATGGTCTACTCAATACAGCACTGAACAATAAAAATGGTTCAAATGGCTCTGAGCACTATGGGACTCAACTGCGGTGGTCATCAGTCCCCTAGAACTTAGAACTACTTAAACCTAACTAACATAAGGATATCACACACATCCATGCCCGAGGCAGGATTCGAACCTGCGACCGTAGCGGTCGCGCGGTTCCAGACTGTAGCGCCTAGGGCCGGCCGCGGTGGTCTCGCGGTTCTAGGCGCGCAGTCCGGAACCGTGCGACTGCTACGGTCGCAGGTTCGAATCCTGCCTCGGGCATGGATGTGTGTGATGTCCTTAGGTTGGTTAGGTTTAAGTAGTTCTAAGTTCTAGGGGACTGATGACCACAGCAGTTGAGTCCCATAGTGCTCAGAGCCATTTGAACCTTTTTTGTAGCGCCTAGAACCGCTCGGCCACACCGGCCGGCACTGAACAATAACTAACAGATATACAAAGATGTAACTTCCGGCAGTTACACATTGAACACAGGCGTTTGCACAGATTCCAACCGCACTTCACTCCATCACAACGTTGGCGCACAATTACGAATTTTCCGGAATTTTTCGAACAGAAAGTTACACTTACCACTCTGCTGCACAGCTGAATCATATACCAGGTATCATAGCTATGTTATGATGGCACCAGTATAGAGTGCTAATAAAGTAAGAGGCAATATTATACACGGTGTAGAAGATAATTGAGGGGCTGAGAGTGCACG
The DNA here is from genome assembly GCF_023898315.1 of Schistocerca nitens. Lineage (NCBI taxonomy): Eukaryota > Metazoa > Arthropoda > Insecta > Orthoptera > Acrididae > Schistocerca > Schistocerca nitens. The sequence continues at coordinate 1,071,929,262 of NC_064615.1, read as the reverse complement.
TGGTTCAAGTGCTTGCCGAAGCAAACGCCAAAGTTAAATGGTGTTACCATCGAAACGCAAGATATTTTTTTCATAACAGTCAGTTAATCTGTCTATAGTTCTTGTGCAGTTAGAGAATGTAGTGACCCTAATACATGGGACACACTTGTACTTATACTCCTTGCGTCTTAAAACTTTTTACTGTGAAGCAGGTACAAGTAGAAACAAATTTTGCCTATTGTGGTATATTCTGAGGATTTTTTGGTAGGTCAGACTTCCAGTCCAATGGAATTACATTTACCTGGGAACCCTGTAACAACTTTCTTTCAAATGATCGCGCGGGAAATAGTACTTTTGGGAGGGGAGGGTCTCGGTCCTCGGTTCTTATTCGAGCTAGGAAGATGGGGCAATATGATTTTTGTTTGGCCTGGACAAGATCCCGATTGTGGCCATTCGAACAGCTGTCTTGTTTGGTTGATTGATTTTGGGGAGGGAACCAAACAGGGACGTCCTCTGTTCCACTGGAGTACGAGGAAGGAAACCGGCGATCCCTTTCAAAGGAACCATTCCGGCATTTGCTTGAAGCGATTGAGCGAAATTTCGAGAAACCTATCACGATGGCCGGACACGAGTTTGAACAGTCGTCCTACCGAATGCGAGTCCAGTGTGCTAACCACTGCGCCACCTCACTCGGTGCCGCTGTCTTACTGTAGCTATGTTACAGTATGTAAGTAGGCTGTTTAGGTTTTTATGTTGGTAACGCCACGTAGCGCTCTGTATGAAAATCACTGACTGTGCTGTGTGCAGTCTGTGGCTGGTTTGCATTGTTGGAATTTTTGCTATTGTAGTGTTTGGCAGTTGGATGTGAACAGCGCGTAGCGTTGCGCAGTTGGAGGTGAGCCGCCAGCAGTGGTGGATGTGGGGAGAGAGATGGCAGAATTTTGAGAGCGGACGATCTGGACGTGTGTCCATCAGAAAGAGTAAATTTGTAATACTGTATATCATGAACCGAGATATATATATGATGACTTTTGAACACTATTAATGTAAATACATTGTTTGTTCTCTATCAAAATCTTTCATTTGCTAACTGTGCGTATCAGTAGTTAGTGCCTTCAGTAGTTAGAATCTTTAATTTAGCTGGCAGTATTGGCGCTCGCTGTATTGCAGTAGTTCGAGTAACGAAGATTTTTGTGAGGTAAGTGATTCATGAAAGGTATAGGTTACTGTTAGTCAGGGCCATTCTTTTGTAGGGATTATTGAAAGTCAGAGTACGTTGCACTAAAAATATTGTGTGTCAGTGTAGTGTTGATCAGAATAAGAAAAAGAGAGAAATGTCTGAGTACGTTCAGTTCTGCTCAGCTGTTTGAAAATCAAATAACGTAAGAGGTTTATCAGCGCAGTAATTCATTAATTTTTCTAAGGGGATGTTTCAAGTATATTAAGCAAGGTTTGAACGACGAAGCAGAGCTAGTGCCTAGGCAAATTGTGCTCTTTTGAAGAAGATGTTAACTGGGCTGAAATCAATGCTCTTCAAATGACACCATTTGTAAGTGCACCGTTCGGATTTTACGTGCATAAACAGTCACCCTTATATAAGTCCGGACTAGACGAGACTGATGGTTTACATTTGATCTACCGGTGTATCGAAACGTTTTCACCGTTTGAAAAGAAAAAAAAAACTTGTCTCGTTTGGATTTTAAATGAAAAAAAACCTTTTTTCTGGGAGATTTTTGGAGTGTGGTACTTCTACGCTTTAAACTAGTACGAATCTGGTTAAATTTTGTGGTTTGGTAAATAAATAGATAAGCTGAAAACGAAAATGTTTTATTCCAATAATCTTCATATTCAATAATCTTTATCCGTCGTCGTGATACAATGCTTTAAAGTCACGCTAAACGTAACATACAAAAATCATTCTTTTGTGGACTGATTACGCGAAAACATTATAAAAAAAGTGGTTCGAATTTCTCTGAGCAATATGGGAGTGAATATTTGAGGTCATCAGTCCCCTAGAACTACTTAAACCTAACTAACCCAAGGACATCACACAGACCCATGCCCGAAGCAGGATTCGAACCTGCGACCATAGCAGTCGCGTGGTTCCGGACTGGAAACACTATAAAATGCATTCTTACAATAAAATGGAAAATTTGCTCAAAAATCTAGCTTCATTCGGATTTTACCTGCAAAAATCACCGCTTTGTTTTTGTACACGCGCCACTTATATGATTCAGACTTTTGCAAATCTTTTAAAATTTTGTAGGAAGATAGGCAAATACATGTAATTAATGGTCGTCCTGTTTGTTTGTGAGAGTTTTATCCATTTCCACTGTATAAACACAATAGTTCGATTGACAATAGAAAAAACTTATACCAGATCAGTCTTTGCCCAAGTCAACAAAAATCTACATCGCTGGCCAAGCTACAGTGATCTAATGTCATAATAATGATAAAGTAAAATATAGGAACAAAAATGAAAAATGCCCCATCATAGAACAAAAAAGAGGATACGTCCTGGACAGAGTTAGGAATGTAAAAGAAGAGAACTAGCTTCTCAACTTGTCTGGCCACCACAAAGAAATTAAAAGACTACAATTAGGCGGTCATCGTTTGGGATCCCAGCCATGTTCGATTCTCCAAGATGAGCTGGCGTCTCTGTATCATCTAATTCGGCTTCGAACGCGATCTCAAAGGACGTGTCTCAGTACCATTCGTTCTATGTAGACCAACGTGTGTGATCATCCCACCTGATTTTACTTCCTTCCTTGATAGTGTTGTTATGGCAGCATTCCATGAGGAAGTTTTGGCAGCTTTTCACCGCGATGAGTTATCTGACACTGTAGTTCGCTCTGCTTTCCGCATATCACCGGATTTGGATGGGCTTTCCAAAGAATTTTATGTTCGGTTTTGGCATCTGTTAGGAGATACTATAACATCTAAGCTCGGAAAAATTGTTTTAATTCCCAAAAGGATGGGACGTCTCTCCGTGGATGAGGATCCGACCGATAACGCTACCCAATTTTGATTATAAAATCATAGCGCGTGAGATAAATAGCTGCTTGTCGGTTTCGCCTGCTGGCATTGTCTCACATTATTATACACACATCAAAAAAGTTTTGCATCACCTCGGTGCCGAGAGTTGTGGAACATGTACAGAAAATTGGAATAGAGTTCAACATCATTTCACCCCTTTTTATTGCTCATGAAAACCACACATTGCATGTTGTACCACCATACAGCGAGACCTTCAGAGGTGTTGGTCCAGATTACTGTACATACCGGTAGCTCTAATACCTCTTGCATTGATGCAGGCCTGTATTCGTTGTGGCATACTATCCACAAGTTCATCAAGGCACTGTTGGTCCAGATTGTCCCACTCCTCAACGGCGATTCTGCGTAGATACCTCAGAGTGGTTGGTGGGTCGCGTCGTCCATAAACAGCCCTTTACAATCTATCCCAGGCATGTTCGATAGGGTTGATGTTTGGAGAACATGCTGGCCACTCTAGTCGAGCGATGTAGTTATCCCAAAGCAAGTCATTCGCAAGATGTGCACGATGGGGCGCGAATTGCCGTCCATGAAGGCGAATACCTCGCCCATATGCTGACGATATGTTGCACCATCGGTCGGAGGATGGCATTCACGTATCGTACAGCCGTTACAGCGCCTTCCATGACCACCAGCGGCGTACGTCGGCCCCCCAAAACATCAGGGGACCTCCATCTTGCTGCAATGTCGTGTCTAAGGCGTTTAGCCAGACGGGATTGCCTCCAAACACGTTTCTGACGATTGTCTGTTTGAAGGAATATGCGACACTCATCGGAGAAGGGAACGTGATGCCAATCCTGAGCGGTCCATTCGGTATGTTGTTTGGCCCATCTGTACCGCGCTGCATGGCGTCGTGGTGGCAAAGATGGACCTCGCCATGGCCATCGGGAGTGAAGTTGCGCATCATGCAGCCTATTGCACACATTTTGAGTCGTAACACGACGTCCTGTGGCTGCACGAAAAGCATCATTCAACATGTTGGCGTTGCTGTCAGGGTTCCTCTGAGCCATAATCCGTAGGTAGCGGTCATTGACAGCAGTAGTAGCCCTTGGGGGGCCTGAACGAGACATGTCATCGACAGTTCCTGTCTCTCTGTATCTCCTACATGTCCGAGCAACATCGCTTTCGTTCACTCCGAGACGTCTGGACACTTCCCTTGTTGAGAGCCCTTTCTGGTACAAAGTAACAATGCGGACGCGACCGAACCACGGTATCGACCGTCTAGGCATGGTTGAACTACAGACAACACGAGCCGTGTAACTCCTTCCTGGTCGAATGACTGGAACTGATAGGCTGTCAGAGCCCGTCGTGTGTCCGCAGCTCGTGGTCGTGCGGTAGCGTTCTCGCTTCCCGCGCACGGGTTCACGGGTTCGATTCCCGGCGGGGTCAGGGATTTTCTCTGCCTCGTGATGACTGGGTGTTGTGTGATGTCATTAGGTTAGTTAGGTTTAAGTAGTTCTAAGTTTTAGGGGACTGGTGACAATAGATGTTAAGTCCCGTAGTGCTCAGAGCCATTTCAACCATTTTTTGAGACCCCGTCGTCTAATAGGCGCTGCTCATGCGTGGTTGTTTACATCTTTGGGCGGGTTTAGTGACATCTCTGAACACTAAAAGGGACTGTGTCTGTGATACAATATCCACAGTCAACGTCTGTCTACAGGAGTTCTGGGGACAGGGATGATGCAAAACTGTTTTTTGTGCTTGTAGTTGTCTCCCGGGTCGCACTCCGTTGACTCCCGTTGTTGAATGTCGTGACCGTATCTCGATTGCTTCTAGTGTTCCTGAGTCGGAAGCTTTACTTTTTATTGATTTTAAACATGCGAATGTTGACAGCTGTCGGCCGAAGTGGCCGTGCGGTTAAAGGCGCTGCAGTCCGGAACCGCAAGGCCGCTACGGTCGCAGGTTCGAATCCTGCCTCGGGCATGGATGTTTGTGATGTCCTTAGGTTAGTTAGGTTTAACTAGTTCTAAGTTCTAGGGGACTAATGACCTCAGCAGTTGAGTCCCATAGTGCTCAGAGCCATTTGAACCATTTTTGTTGACAGCTGGTGGTTTTAATGATCTCCCTAAATCGGTATTCAGGTGTTTATTGACTTGAATGTTCGTCTTACTCCCCTCCCATAGAAGTGTGTCGAGGTGTCCTGCAGGGCAGTTCTCATTCGTGCTATATCCGGAATCTTTACTGCAGTCCATAGCTGCTCGACTGGGTGGCTGGTCGTTATTACGAGAAAGGTTCATCGGTCGCGTTTATGACGATGTCGTGGTGGTGTTTCTTCGTACTCTTGACGACATACCGATGCTCAGAGACGTGTTGGATGCATTTTGTCATTTACGGGAGCGCAGGTTAACAACCAGAAGTACCAGTTACTCTGTCTTGTGTGTATTTGAAGCGGTTGAGATTCCATGAGCTGTGGTGCTCTCCCGCCATCGATCGTTGGGTGCTACAGTTCATCGTCGTCCGATGAAAATGGTTGCATTAAACTGGAAGTGCATCCCTGGCAGGATTCAAGGAGCAATCTTTAAACACCAGCATCACTCCCTCTCGTTACTTCATAGGGTTCGGACCTTGGAAACCTACGTTTTGAGCATTTTCTTGCCCAAATTTTTTCCCTTCCTGCGATGCGAAAATCAAATTTTCGGGTGCGCTATGGGGTTATGGCGAGACGCTGGCTGATGGAGGTTTTTGGTTCCCTGATATTTGGGTCAAGGCTTCTGCTTTATTCCTTCGACGCACTGTTTTAACGTGTCCTCGCGTCCGCCAATCACTTATAGCTCGCCTTTTTGCCTGTCTCCGACCAGTGAGCTTAACCTCTCGAATTTGTTTTGGTTGTTGTTGTTGTGGTCTTCAGTCCTGAGACTGGTTTGATGCAGCTCTCCATGCTACTCTATCCTGTGCAAGCTTCTTCATCTCCCAGTACCTACTGAAACCTACATCCTTCTGAATCTGCTTAGTGTATTGATCTCTTGGTCTCCCTCTACGATTTTTACCCTCCACGCAGCCCTCCAATGCTAAATTTGTGATCCCTTGATGCCTCAAAACATGTCCTACCAACCGATCCCTTCTTCTTGTCAAGTTCTGCCACAAACTTCTCTTCTCCCCAATCCTATTCAATACCTCCTCATTAGTTACGTGATCTACCCACCTTATCTTCAGCATTCTTCTGTAGCACCACATTTCGAAAGCTTTTATTCTCTTCTTGTCCAAACTGGTTATCGTCCATGTTTCACTTCCATACATGGCTACACTCCATACAAATACTTTCAGAAACGACTTCCTGACACTTAAATCTATACTCGATGTTAACAAATTTCTCTTCTTCAGAAACGATTTCCTTGCCATTGCCAGTCTACATTTTATATCCTCTCTACTTCGACCATCATCAGTTATTTTGCTCCCCAAATAGCAAAACTACTTTACTACTTTAAGTGTCTCATTTCCTAATCTAATCCCCTCAGCATCACCCGATTTAATTTGACTACATTCCATTATCCTCGTTTTGCTTTTGTTGATGTTCATCTTATATCCTCCTTTCAAGACACTGTCCATTCCATTCAACTACTCTTCCAAGTCCTTTGCTGTCTCTGACAGAATTACAATGTCATCGGCGAACCTCAAAGTTTTTACTTCTTCTCCATGAATTTTAATACCTACTCCGAATTTTTCGTTTCCTTTACTGCTTGCTCAATATACAGATTCCCAGTAGGATCTCTATGTCAGACATCTGTTATGTCTCTGGACGTTTCCATACTTCCTCTGTGGAGACCCTATCGCCAGAGACAGATTGGAAGCCTGTTTGATCCAATGTCAGCCTGCCTGTTTTTCCGATGCAAGTGGCATCCTCATGATACCAAGTCGATCATAACCTTATTCCCACCAACGTTCGACTTTTTCGCATTGAGCTCAGTGAGATGGATCGATGCAATCATTTTCATGAAACGGATACATTATGTCATCCGTGGTCGCCTGCAGACGCAGACATTGGAGTTGGCTCTGCCGACAACTTATCTTTCTTGCCAGGACGACGGAAGCGGCAATCGCCAGTGAGATTCCTCTGTGTCCCGATTCAACTTTCTTTCCCTGAACGCAGAACAATACTGTTATGTGGCTTGTCCGGTATTATGTTCATTACGTGCCGGGGAGCGGGTATGACCCGGACCCTTGTATCTTTTCACCAGTATATGATTACGGCCCATTCGACATGGCAAAGGATGCACGCTATCATGAGCCTTTTGCGAATGTGCTGTACCTGGTATCTGATCACTAGGGAGTTGGATGAACTGCAGAAGCACTTTTCTGTTCGAATGTTTCGCTCTTGTCACCCTGTTTTTGGTACACTTGACAAACAAGCAAACAAACAAAAAGATAAAAACAGTTGTTGAGCTAACTGGTTTTCTTGGTATTGTCGTCATGGTCCCTTTTCAGGTTTATTGTTAGAGAGTTTATTTTATTTTTGTCACCTTAATGGTCTTGTTTTTTGTTTAATTTATAAAAATTAAATAAAAATTGTTGCAGGGCAAGAAGGAAATGATTTTTTTTGTGGCAGAAATCATGTAGCATTAAAAATCTGATGTGCTGACCACTTTTTATAATCGTTATTTTTTATTGAAAAATTGCAACTAGTTGCTCAAAAAGGAAAGAAATAACGATGCGTAGGATCACTACATTAATAGAGGGATGAGAGGGGGTTAAGGGGAAGGGTGAAGAGGCATCGTGACTAAGCCTCGGAATTCGACCCTTGCCCACCTTGTGTCCACCCAGCTCCAGCTCAAGCAGACTGTGTCCACGCTTTCCTGCTTTTTTCTTTAAAAAAAAGGTTCACCCTCACGGTCCTTATTACGACATTTTCGGCTCACAAAACAAAGCAGCTTGTAGGTTCCTTACCACTTAATATCCTTTTCAGTGGCCTTCCACTTCGATTCCAGTCTGCATTCTGCGAGTGAGGGAGCCTGTGCGGTGTGTGGGTAATAAAACACTCATATGCTGCCGCCTCAACCCATGAAGCTACAGTGACATTCCAAAGGTCATGATGGGTTCTTCGCTCGACATCAGGTGGGTTTTCTCGCATGGTCCGTTTCATCTCTGCCCATACGTTTTTAATAGGGTTTAGGGTGATGCAGAGGAAGGCCAATCGAGAAGAGATATCTCATTCTGTTCTGCAAACTACTACTGCACGATCGCTGACATGAGTGTGGGAGACTAGTCCTGGTGTACACAGTTACTCCCTCACGATGGAGCTGCCGCATTGGTGAGAACATACACTACTGCCCATTAAAACTGCTACACCACGAAGATGACGTGCTACAGACGCGAAATTTAACCGACAGGAAGAAGATTCTGTGATATGCAAATGATTAGCTTTTTAGAGCATTCACACAAGGTTGGCGCCGGTAGCGACACCTACAACGTGCTGACATGAGGAAAGTTTCCAATCGATTTCTCATACACCAACAGCAGTGGATCGGCGTTGGCTGGTGAAACGTTGTTGTGATGCCTCGTATAAGGACGAGAAATGCGTGCCGTCACGTTTCCGACTTTGATAAAGGTCGTATTGTAGCCTATCGCGATTGCGGTTTACCGCATCGCGACATTGCTGCTCGCGTTGGTCGAGATCCAATGAATGTTAGCAAAATATGGAATCGGTGAGTTCAGGAGGGAAATACGGAACGCCGTGCTGTATCCCAACGGCATCGTTATCACTAGCAGTCGAGATGAAAGGCATCTTATCGGCACGGCTGTAACGGATCGTGCAGCCACGTCTAGATCCCCGAGTCAACAGATTATGTTGTCTTGCAAACGTCCTCAACCATCTGCACGAACAGTTCGACGACGATTGCAGCAGCATGGACTATCAGCTGGGAGACCATGGCTGCGGTTACCCTTGACGCTGCATCACAGAGCGCCTGCGTTGGTGAACTCAACGACGAACCTGGGTGCACGAATTGCGAAACGTCATTTTTTCGGATGAATGCAGCTTCTGTTTACAGCATCATGATGGTGGCATCCGTGTTTGGCGACATCGCGATGAAGGCACATTGGAAACGTGTATTCCTCATCACCATACTGGCGTATCACCTGGCGAGATGGTATGCGGTGCCATTGGTTACACGTCTCGGTCACCTCTTTTTCGCATTGACGGCACTTTGAACAGTGGACGTTACATTTCAGATGTGTTACGACCCGTGCCTCTATCCTTCATTAGATCCCTGCGAAACCCTACATTTCAGCAGGATGATGCACGACCGCTTGTTGCAGGTCCTGTACAGGCCTTTCTGGATACAGAAAACGTTCGACTGCTGCCCTGGCCAGCACATTCTCCAGATCTCTCACCAATTGAAAACTTCTGTTCAATGGTGGCCGAGCAACTGGCTCGTCGCAATACGCCAGTCACTACTCTTGATGAACTGTGGTATCATGTTGAAGGTGCATGGGCAGCTGTACATGTACACGCCATCCAAGCTCTGTTTGACTCAATGCCCAGGCGTATCAAGGCCGTTATTACGGCCAGAGGTGGTTGTACTGGGTACTGAGTTCTCAGGATCTATGCACCCAAATTGCGTGAAAATGTAGTCACATGTCAGTTCTAGTATAATATATTTGTCCAATGAATACCCGTTTATCATCTGCATTTCTTCTTGGTGTAGGAATTTTAATGGCCAGTAGTGTACATATCGAGCAGTGATAGGGATTAATGCCTGACTTTCTGCGATAAACTGCGTGTCCTTGTGCTAGAGGCATCCAGTGTACTGAGGTGATCATTCATCCAAGTGCTAACCGGGCACAACGTTGCTTGACTTCAGTGGTCCGTCAAGGAACTGCGTTTCTAATGCTGTAAGACGTTTGTTACCTGCTACTGTGAAATGGTGACCCAGTAGCCGGGCGATCGTTTTAGACCTTTGTTAATCGGGACAGACCTTACGTGTTCACAGCAAACCAAGACTAACTTCAGATATCACGCTGAAACAACTTTATTTAAAATAACTACAATACAAATTTCACAGAAACACCTCTTGCCGACATCGTAAATGGTCGCGCTACTGAAAGTGAGCGGCTGTTGATGCCTCGCTGAACTCTAAGGTCTGAAGTCACTTCCAGTCGGTCGGATGACGATGTCGTACACCTGTAACATTACACAATTAGGCAGTTACATCCTCATTCTTCTAAATCTTGGAATTATGATAACGTCAATACTTGGCAAATATCTGCCTGCAAGATAACCTGAATAATTATACTACAGAATTTATCGCTCGCGTATTTTATTTGCGTTAATTCAGGACATTTCTGAATCAGGCACTCTGGTATCTCAAGTTCAGAGTAACTTAGCGAATGAAACAGAGTACATTAGGTTTTTCTGTTGGAGAAACTATGGCTCCAAATTCTTTTAACTATGAGCATTCAGGTTTTTCATATCCAACAGAGAATGTTGTATTCCTCAGTGAAGTTTTTCCATCTGTCAGGTGCTCGTCCAGGTTGCGTTGGGATTGGGTTGATTTGGGGGGAAGAGTCCAAACAGCGAGGTCATCTGTCTCATCAGATTAGGGAAGGATGGGGAAGGAAGTCGGCCGGGCCCTGGCAGAAGAACTATCCCAGCATTTGTCTGGAGCGTTTTAGGGAAATCACGGAAAACCTAAATCAAGATGGCCTGACGCGGGATTCAACGATCGTCCTTCCGAATACGAGTCCAGTGTGCTAGCCAGTGCGCCACCTCGCTCGGTCGTCCTGGTATTTTATCATCTCCAGGAATACAGAAATTGTGCCGTCCGCCAACAATCCTGGTGACTTGTTACTGGTGCCATCTGACCACTTCTGCTGGAACGAAAAATTACGGTTCCTAGGCGACGGTGCCTGTTGAACGGGTATTTAAGCGGTAGTAAAGGCCTTGAAGTGGAGAGTCGCCTGGACTAGGAAGAGCGAGTGCGGTGTAGGGACCTTGGCTGTCTGCGGCTTGCCGGCCGGGGTGGCCGAGTGGTTCTAGGCGCTACAGTCTGGAACCGTGCGATCGCTACGGTCGCAGGTTCAAATCCTGGCTCTGGCATGGATGTGTGTGATGTCTTTAGGTTAGTTAGAACTACTTAAACATAACTTCTGAGGTCATCAGTCCCCTAGAACGTAAGTCCCATAGTGCTCAGAGCCATTATTTTGTCTGCGGCTTGTTGATATCGGCAGTGTGACTGTTGATGTGAGGGGAGGGACAGTGTGTGTTGTCAGCCGGCCGGCCTGCGCTGTGGTCTCCTTTCTGTGAAATGGTATTGGGCAGTGCTTCATCAGGAAACCACAACTGGAGCGACATCTCTGCAGAATAGCGGACTGTAACGTTGAGTACCGTGATCTAGGGGTAGCGTCTTTGACTAGTAATCAAAACATCATCGGTCCCGCTACTACTTCAATTTTAAATAAAAATCATCAGTATTATTGACTGGAGACTTCCAGCATAAGAAGTCACCCTCATTTAGCCAATGGCCTTGTCAAAGAGGGCGGAGGAGCGGACAGACGTTCAGGGCACATTCTTGTCCTTGTGGTGGGAAACTGCCCCTAAAGGTGGCATGAGGATGCAGGAGGCAATGAAAACCACTGAATTAAATATACATAACATCTATCCACAAGACATGTTGCCTGTAACTGAAAAAGTGTGATGATGATCTCTCCATTGGCAAAAGAATCGAGGATAGTCCTCCATTCGGATCTTCAGGAGTTACCTGGCAAGGGGCAGGTGACCGTGAGAAGAACACCAACAGCAGCAGAAAATGGTATAACTGGAGTAGGATTCGTTATGAATCGAAGGTAGGGTAAAGATTGTGTTACTGTGGACAGTTGGTGATTGAACGTTTGTGCAAACACTTGCCCCATCATTGCCACAAACATTGAGATGAAATTTCGTGATAAAGCAGTAGAGACAGACAAACAGACAGACAGAGAAACACAGAGAGAGAGAGTCAGGCAGAGAGAGAGGGGAGGGGATCGAATGTAACAACTTGTCACTGTTCCACGGAAAATTATATAGTTTGAGGCAAGTTGAACCGAAACTATCATTGCCCCACCCCACAATATTTGGGGTTGTTGAGGAGGAAAATAGCCGTAATTTATTGCACTTTCAGAGCTAGTTATTACTATTCGAGAGGCAAGTTGTGGCTGAGTTAGCAAAAAATAAAGATACTGTGATTCAGCAACCCAAAACTGTAACAAGTTTTCAGCTGCCAATAAAGCTATGGTCTGGCACAAAAAGCCATAGGTAGATGAAGCCAGAAAGGTATACTTTTGCAAGAATCTACAAGTGGTCCTGCTGATAGAGGAAGAGTAGCTGCCGAGGCCTTAGATGGCAAGAAGTTATCTGCGTATATAGGTTTGATGATCACTGCCAGGGGTGTATGCGACTGAAAAGCAGCAGTACGAAATCAGACTGCAGCAATAGCAACCTCTATTATCATATAACCATGCCTGGCACTGGGCAACTTCCTTCGTCTAAGCGACGTGGATCGATGCCTTGACAGAATAGCAGTGGATCAAACCACTCTACAATCTTCCCATTTTCGTTATGTAGTTTCTGTCATAGAACATATCTCGAAGTTGTCAGCAGGTGGTGACAGCTATCAACTTGTGGAGAGTCATCTAGAAACTGCTACTAGACGCCAAGTTCGTTACACTGACTGCACCTAGCTCTGATGTCATCGGGAGTAAAATGGTGCCTTTTAGCTGCAGATTCTTCTGCTGCCTGACTTCTACTGACCTCAGCTGCCTATCTGGGAGTCTACAGTTCATGGCTGATAAAGACTAGCTGCCGAGCTGCCACTTGCCCTGTGCAAAACCATACTCCTAGTATAGGCTTGCACTGCAGGACACTACTATCGTATTTGGTGCAGATCCATGGCTCACATTTGGGCGCTCGAGTGCCTCCTGTGCAGAGCTGTGCATCTGCATCAGCCAACATAACTCACTGCTTTTTGGAGCTGAATGCCAGTCACCTACCCTCAGGGCCTGACACTGTGGTTCTTTATTCGCCAGAGTGCTAGCGACATGACTCCGCAGCATTGCCACTGCTACTGGCCTGCTGCGGCCTTTGAAGACCTCTCCCACCTGAGGTCAAGCACCCTGTCCATACTCCAGGGCTGATGTCAGCCCCCAGCTGCTGACTACACAAAACAGCATTAAAATTAGTCACCACACTGTGCCTTACACACTGTAAACATATTACTGAGAACCACACTGTGATTACAGCGGACATCCAAGTAGCTCCATGAATTTGATGCCGTAATAATGAACGTGCTGCGTCTTCACAACTATAGTACGTTAATAAATTGCAGCTGCTATACTGACCCATAGTGCTGCAACTGGCGTCAGAAGTGCCTGACTGTGGGGACTGGAAGAAGAAGTGGCCAAGTGGTTTGGGACGATGTCGACAGCCATCATAACAGTCACGACACTCACTCAACTGTGTTCTTTATGCTGTACATCCTCTTTGTTCTTTCGTGTTGTTTTTGTGTGGAAGTTAGATACCACAACGTCGGGCAGTTATGTTTTATGATTATATTTGTTAATATGGATGAGGATGTCGAGATGAGTCAGAGATCTATGCAGGTATGTGTCCAGTGACGTGTGTGGAATGTAATCTGTTGTGTCTTAGTGCTCTCTGAACTGGATCAGCCCCAGTGACATGTTCAGCACACTGCTGTTAAGTAATCATGCTAGTCAGTGTCATGAGTCGAGATGGCTGATGATTTGATGCATGGACTAAGAGTAATATTTTAGTAATATGGTTAGTTATACGCTTATTACTTCCATTTTGTTTTTTTTTTCTTTCTGCTGTTGTTTTTCTAGTGTGGGATAGAGACTTCACAATGACTGAGGCAAGAACGAAGGTTGTTACCAACAAGCTAGCTTTACAATCCTTATTCAAGTAAGTAGTTCAGTTTAGACCATGTAACACTGAACTGCATCAGCGAATAGATGCTGTAAGAGAGGAAAAGGTCTAGTGCAGTTTGATGGCTCCCACCTTAGATTAAATTAGCAGTGGATTATTTAAGACTTTTTCGGATAAGGCCGGGGAGAATATACTGGCATTTATAGATAACCTGTTGATAGCTGAGAAGCTGGAATTTCGGACAGATGAAGAGCTTTTCCAGATGACCAAGTTGCCCTTGAAAGAATAAGCCAAAGTTTAGGTTATTTACAATGAAGACGGAAGGAAAAGTCAGGAAAGGGCTGGTGCAGATTCTGAGTTCGTCAGCGTTATAGGAGCCGGAATGTCGGTTGATTAGGGTACAAAAGGGTAGTGAATAGACATTTTTGTTGGAGGTGGGCGCTCAGATGCCAATGGTGAGACTGGAAAAGTTACATCTTTCCCATTGTAGGTTATGTCGAGTGGGAGATGTACAATTGGTACGTTCGGCGATGTTAATATTTCATCATCAAGTTGGGGCAAAGTGATGCTGGGAAAGTATGTATCTATATGGGGAATATGTCCAATCTATGGTTATATTTCCTGTATAAGCATCATCCTGAAGTTGACCTTGAGCAATGCGTGGTAGAACTTGAGGGAACATGGTTCCATCTGGGAAAACTGTAGTCGATGAACCCCTGTCACTAGATTAATCTTTCATGAAGTGCAAACTGACTAAACTGAATGCAAAGTCACTAACGCTCAAATCACGTGGCAAAATACTACAAGGTAAGGGAAATTTCTTATGGTGTGTTTAGCAACATAACTGTCTGCAAATGTGTTGTGTAGTAGGATCATTGGAAGAAAACAATGAATTAGGATAGAGCATGAGGTTTTGTGCACAAGACTATTGTACACATGCAGCATACAGATGATAATTGTCGATGTCAAACTTATCCACACTGACAAACTTTCAGTAGTGACCATCAGAATGTTGTATTTTCGAATAAGATCTTCTTATGTTCTGCAGCCTGTCTCCTGAACCATCTCTAAAGACTTTGCCACGGTTGTATTGCTGACGTGTTGGATGAAGCACGCCGGCCGAAGTGGCCGTGCGGTTAAAGGCGCTGCAGTCTGGAACCGCAAGACCGCTACGGTCGCAGGTTCGAATCCTGCCTCGGGCATGGATGTTTGTGATGTCCTTAGGTTAGTTAGGTTTAACTAGTTCTAAGTTCTAGGGGACTAATGACCTCAGCAGTTGAGTCCCATAGTGCTCAGAGCCATTTGAACCAATTTGGATGAAGCAGGTGATGTTATCCACATAATCCTCGATGGAGTACAACCTGTAAGGCTCGCTAACTGCCCATAGAGCTCACTAAGTTTTGGACACTGCTTTACCTGGCAAGCGAATCCAGATTTGGAAGGGGTGACTATAGCGCAGGTCTTTGTAAAATCTAGAGTGGTCAAATTTTCTTTCCGAAGAGTAAAAGGAATACAGCAGGGTTAAAAATGCAGAGTACACTCACACTGGCAAAGGATGAAGAAGGCATTTACAAACATCCTTTTCTATGGAACTAGTCCAGCGTTCGCCTTATTCTATTTATAGGAATCACAAACAACAAAATTGTTGCATTTAGCGTGACTCCAATCTCATGCAAACTTCGAGTTCAGTGACATGAGCACTGCATCTTCAGCTCTATGTCTGCAACAATACTTTGAAAGAGAGCTTCACACATTTGCAGTGATCACCAGTTTTTCCAAGTGCTGTACCTATAAAGCTTACGTGGAAGTTTTACAAGTAATCTGTATCTATGGAGTAATCTGTGTGCAGTACACCAGCCTGTGTGCAAATCGTCTGTAAGACGATTGTCATATAAGACACTGGTGATGGAAGACGCTGAAGCCCATAAACTGTTATGGACTGTTAATTTAAACGTGTTGTTGCATTGATAGACGTTACGCACAAACAACGTTGAAACACACTAACTCGAACCATTAAATTACAGTCCTGATAATGAAGGAGATGAACCGTCATTAAAAGTTGAAAGCTGGCAGGTTTTGAGCCAGACAGTAAGCTCAATCCGTATTAGCCATAAAATTCTGTTCCACTCTCAAAGCAAGGGAGGATGCTGACGCACTGTTGGTGTCAGGACATATTTAAATATGGGTGGGTTCTTGATTATGAGTGTCAGTGATATAACTACCCATCCCGAATCAACGATTATTTGGTAAACTGGTGAGTGTATCTGAAACCTTGGGTACGCAAAACCTGTAATGAGCCGAGGGTAATGATCTGGCAGGTGTTCTCTACAGCCAGTTCTGTATTACCATAGATTCGGGGAGTGCTCCAGTGATTGCTGTGGAACGATACCGCACACTGATTCACTTTGTCAACTTTGTGACTGGGTGTGTTAAAGCAATGCCACAGACGTTAGGGAGGGGTCAACAACATGTGTGAGGTGCTCCAGAAAACCACGACTCCCACTTAGCAAAAGCTGCGCCTCACACTGAGGTCAGTATAGTGTAGAGCAAGTAAGATCTCTGCGCCAATTCGAGATTTCAGCTACAGCAGTCAACATCAACTACTCGTTTATCCGAGACTATGGAGTTTCAGATGAATTAGCAGAGTGTGATGCTTTGGCAGTCTATGACAGTTTAGAATCATGCAGTACTTCTGTAATAACGAAGTGTGTCAAACGTGTTGTATTAGTTAAGTTTATTGCATAATTGGATGTCACGTGTTTTAATACAATGAGCCTGCTCCCAGACAAATCAAAGAACCCACAGTTGTGGACCAAGCGAGGTGGCGCAGTGGTAGCACACTGGACTCGCATTCGGGAGGACGACGGTTCAATCCCGCGTCCGGCCAACCTGATTTAGGTTTTCCGTGATTTCCCTAAATCGCTCCAGGCAAATGCTGGGATGGTTCCTTTGAAAGGGCACGGCCGACTCCCTTCCTCCCCATCCTTCCCTAATCCGATGAGACCGATGACCTCGCTGTTTGGTCTCTTCCCCCCAACATCCAACCAACCAACCACACTGGACTCGTATTCGGGAGGACGACGGTTCAAACCCCCATACAGTCATCCTGATTTAGGTTTTCCGTGATTCAGGGAAATCACTTCAGGCAAATGCTGGGAGGGCTGGTTTGAAAGGGCATAGTCGACTTCCTTCCCTAATCCGATGGGACCGTTGACCTCGCTCTTTGGTTCAGGTGAAGGTACCAACCAACCAACCAACCAATGGTCGCCCGACGAAAGTACTTTTGCCTGGTCACAACAGAATGTAGCCTGTTTGGAGGAACAGGATGTTGGATTAATTGGTCAGACAGTGAAGATAGTGAAAACAACCTATAAAAGCTGCTCATCCCGAAAGTAAGGTGCATTCCGTTAAGGTAAATGTCCATTGAGGTGAAATAGTTATCATTAATAACTTTCGTTGCCCCCTGCCAGACTCCAGGTGAATTAGTTTATCTATGTATGTGGGACTCCACATGGACAGCCTACTTTTCCAAGTTATTTCCGGGATGCTTGTGTTCGTATGTAGTATTAATACCGAATCTAACAACCTATCTGTTCTTGTACATATTACGTATTATCTGTTCTTCTAGTGGTTCAAAGAGGGAACACCAGAGTAGGAGATCAAGAATGAAATACTCGGATCAAAAAGGAGTGTAAAGCACGGGTGTAATATTTTGCCCCTATTGTTCAGCCTATAGATCGAAGAAGCAATGATGGCTATTTCTTTTGTTCCCAAGTGCACGATTAAAATTCAGGTGAAACAATACCAATAACAAGATTCGCTGATAATAATTTTATCTTGTATGAAAATGAAGAAGAATTAGAGAATCTGTTGAGTAACGACTTAAGACTATGGACCAAGAGGAAATCGAAGAAACACCAAAGTAATGAGAAGTACAGAAATGAGAACTGTGAGAAACTTAACAGCGCATTTGGGGATCAGGAAATAGACGACGTTAAGGAATTCTGCTACCAGGCAGCAAAAAACCCATGACTGACGGAGCAACTAGGCCAGGAATGCTCTTTTCGATGGTTCTACGTTGCTTTTAATGTCCAAGGGTACTAGTACCAAGCATTGGCATTAATTTGAGGAAGAAATTTCTTAGAATTTACCTTTGGCGCACAGCATTGTATGGTAGTGAAACACAGACTGTGGGAAAACCGGAACAGAAGAGAATCGAAGCATTTGAGATGTGGTGCTGCAGAAGAATGTAGAAAATTATGTCTACTCATAAGGTAAGGACTAAGATGATTCTCCACAAAAGCGCCGAGTAAAGGATTATCTGGGAAACACTGACGAGGCAGGATGATAGGACATCTGTCAAGACATCAGGGACTAGCCTCCATGGTACTAGAGGGAGCTCGAGAAGGTAGAAACTGGCATACATCCAGCAAGTAACTGTCTTCCAGTCTACGTCCTCACAGATTGTAGAGGAAGTGCTACTCTGATGTGAAAATATTGGTTTGATGCCGCCCACCACATATATCCCCTCCTGTGCCAGTCAGAAGACGTAAGACAAAAAAAAATTGCTGTTAACTCAAAAGACCATAGTAAATTAGACCTTCTGATAATTTTGACATGGAAATCAGTAACACGTTCATTGTAATTATGTGGAAAACGATTAAACGTGTGACACTGTCAGAATGACAATGTTACTAAAGTTCATAGAAACGAAGTTTTTCAGAAACTGACAGATGTTAATTAATATTAAACAATCCGTTCACGTATTTGTGCATGACTAGAAAAGTCGACGTGCAACTATCTCTCGCGATCGTCCATGGGAAGCGTCTTTTACTAATTGCCAAGAAGTCCTGGATCCCGGACTTGATTTTTATTCAGAGTTTTAGCAGTTGCCAGAATCAACAGCGGCGGCCGAAGACTGGCAGAACTAGGCTGATTCCTTGTACTGAAAAGCACCTGTTGAGAAGGGTGAAGGATCGTATAGTGTATCGGAGCACGTTCTTACCCTTGGGGTAGGAAACTGCCCCTAAAAGGCGGAAATATAGCGGGAATGAGTGAAGTGAAACGGAAAGAGGATAAGGATTTCTGGTTAGAAGTGTATTATCAACCACAGCAGAAAATGGTGTAATAAGAGTAGAATTATCCGACAATTTGAAACAAGGGCAGAGAATGAGGTACTCTCAAAAGTTCAGTGATACGGTTGTTTTCTTTAGAATCGACAACTTACCATCACCGACAACAATATCTCTCTCTTCATGTGTATATGCCAACCTCACAAGCAGAAGATGAAGTAGATTTCATCTGCCTTTACATACTGTGTTTCAAATTTCGTGCCCTCACCCCAAAAAAGGTAATGCAGAAGACACTGAAAATTACCAGCCCATTTCCCTGCAATCAGCATTCTCAAAAATAATGGATGCAATTATGAAAGAAAATTAATTACCTGAATAAAGACAATCTTTTAAACGAATCACAGTTTGGTTTCCAAAGTGGCAAAAATACGGAATGAAGTAGATTTCATCTGCCTTTACATACTGTGTTTCAAATTTCGTGCCCTCACCCCAAAAAAGGTAATGCAGAAGACACTGAAAATTACCAGCCCATTTCCCTGCAATCAGCATTCTCAAAAATAATGGATGCAATTATGAAAGAAAATTAATTACCTGAATAAAGACAATCTTTTAAACGAATCACAGTTTGGTTTCCAAAGTGGCAAAAATACGGAATCAGGCATAATATAATTCATAAAGGGTGTACTTGATGCTCTTGATAAAGATGAGTGTGTCACAGGCATATTTTTGGATCTTTCGGAGGCGTTTGATACAGTCGACCACAAGATTCTGTTAAATAAATTGAAAGCATTACGAATAAGAGAGGTAGCTAATGACTGGTTTGAATCATACCTAGCGGATAGAAAACAAATAGTTGAGATAGCATATACTTCAAATTGATCTAAACATTTAGTAAAACACTTATCAGAACAAAAATACATTAATATAGGGGTTCCGCCAGATAGCATATTACCACCAATACTGTTCCTGATATACATCAATGATTTTCCCAGTAGTGTTACTCATGGTGAAAAATTCTCTTCGCTGATGACAGCAATATTATAGTCACAGACAAAACAAGAGAACTCTTTGCCGAGAAAGCAAATGGAATTCTCAAGGAAGTTTGATTGGTCAATAAGCAAACACGGACACTGTCATTTTTCCTCTTCAAACTGAAATTCGTGGCTTTAGTTTTCTTTATGTTCAATGTTAAATTAAATCCAGACTCTATAGACTGTGTAACGAATGCAAAATTTCTAGGAATGAATATTGACTCTCAGTTGAAGTGGTGTGAACACACAATGGTACTTGCAAACAGGATTCTAAGGGTATAACATGCTGATGACATTCTATCATCAGTGTGTAACATGCAGTGTCTTTTAGTTACATGTTAATGATATGTACACTGCCATAACTAACTTTTTTGGGGAACAAATGCGCAATTTTCAAACTCCAGAAAAGAGCCATAAGAAAAATAACCAAAAATACCAGTCGAGCTCATTGTAAAGACCTGTTCTAAATACTGGTATATGTATTCACATGAAGCAGTTACAATTCCCAGTCGGTTGTACACATCAAATATAACATCGGCAATTACTGCACAAACAGCTCTGTCCATGACCATGCAACAAGAGATAGACTCACCCTTATATTTCCCAATAAAAGATAAACATAAAACTTAAAACAGCATTTTCTACCAAGGAATAAAACTGTACAGTAAACTACGAAAAGAGATTAGACATTGCAAAAAGACACTTATTTAAAAAGGCAGCTAAAAAGTATCTGTTATGCAATACATTTTATACATTGAAGGATTACTTAGATAAAACAGAGTAGGGGTTTGATAAAAAAATGCTATACAAATAAATAAATAATAATAATAATGATTATAAAACATTCAACATTCGACATAACACCTTCACTTTATTTCTAGAAAGGAAAAAAGAAGGAAAAAAACACTTACCCCCAAGCTATGCATAGCACAATTCCTCTTTCTCAGCTCAACATCTCACTCATTATGGAGCCGATAGTGAGATTTGAGTGAACAGTGTGGCATGTATTGTATACCAGGAGTATGTCTAATGATTGTCTCTAACTAGAAGTCTGTAAGTATATGTGTATACCAATTAGCTTATTTTAAATTGGTCTACACGTGTAAATACTTTGATATGTCCTATATCCTTGTAAAAAGAAATATACAGATGAATAAAGCTACTACTACTACTACTACTAAAATATTTAACATTCATGGGTGGCTGCAACATTGTAGGAGCAGAAGGAACAGTAGACATATTGTTACTGTCGAGCCCATATGCTCCTGTAACTGAGACAAGAGACAGAGGCTAAATATGTTTTGAAACTAATTTTAGCTAGTTACAATGAACACACTGTTTACATTTGGCTGGAATGTTCCCGTGTCTGAGTGCCTTTCCCAAGTATACCTCTTCGTCTTGCAATTTATAATCATGGCCACACAGAGATCGCAGCATCAGATTTTCGATTGTAAGGCGTTCCTAGGAGTACATATTCACACGGATCACAATTTAACAGTGATGAAGAGTAGACTAGTTTGGAAAAATCAATGTGGAGGAAGGTAGGATACGGAAGTACTAAGGAGTGAAGAGATGCGTTTGAGGCTATATTGGCTGAAGATATTTTGGTAACGAATACTACAATAGGCAGTCAAAGAGAAACGGACATGCCCAAGTAGGGCAATCACTGAATATTAACAGAGGAAATAGGTACAACGGGGGTAACAGCGAAGAAACCATGGGTAACACATGTGCCGTCCCACCGACATTTGTACCGTAAAGACATTTAAGTCAAAAAAACTTGGAACAAGAAGACTATCTCACGACGGAATAAATGTACACGAATCTTATGTGTTTCACCGGCCGCATAGCCGGCGTAAAATATCTTTGTTTTGTAGTAAGTATTAAAGTTAATCGTAGTATCAAGGAGTAAAATTATTTATGTAGTAACCTCCATGATATTATTACGGGAGAAGAGCGCTCCTACAATGTTGTTCTCTTCGTCTTTCTATTCTTGTTTCTGGTGTTAAGAAGCAGACATCTCGTAGTACGAAAGTAATGTAAGCATTTATGCTGTTAACCTTTTTAATATAATACGTTTAAGTTTATACGTGACTTATTTCGATGTGCAGTGAGCTTTCTGTCATGTTCCTTGCATTGAATTAATTTTTTTAAGACGTTTACAGCTCCACAATTTTAGCAGCAGCTGCTTCAACGGACGCCCTTACACATCGATTTAAGTAGCGAAATCATAGCGGAAGCGCAGAGATCGCCCGCTTGAACATTTAACAAACATTTTTTCACAGCGATGAGCCGCAGGGGAGACCAACATTAGTTTTAAGATTTTACTTTTCGGCTTACCATCATATTCAGGCTGTGGTAGTCGAATCCTGGCTCTCGGTGTAAGACGAGTATTCTTGAGTGGGTCCACAATAGCTTCAATATTTGAGTCCATGCTCGTAATGTACAAATACGCCGAGGCTAATTATAATAGTGTTATATTTTCAGTCTCGTGCAATATTCTTGGAAGTAAATTGTGGTGTCACCGCCAGACACCACACTCGCTAGGTGGTAGCCTTTAAATCGGCCGCGGTCCGTTAGTATACGTCGGACCCGCGTGTCGCCACTATTAGTGATTGCAGACCGAGCGCCGCCACACGGCAGGTCTAGAGAGACTTCCTAGCACTCGCCCCAGTTGTACAACCGACTTTGCTAGCGATGGTTCACTGACAAATTACGCTCTCATTTGCCGAGACGAAAAAAAATGTTAAAATGTGTGTGAAATCATATGGGACTTAACTGCTAAGGTCATCAGTCCCTAAGCTTACACACTACTTAACCTAAATTATCCTAAGGACAAACACACACACCCATGCCCGAGGGAGGACTCGAACCTCCGCCGGGACCAGCCGTACAGTCCACGACTGCAGTGCCCTATACCGATCGGCTAATCCCGCGCGGCTGCCGAGACGATAGTTAGCATAGCCTTCAGCTACGTCATTTGCTATGACCTAGCGAGGCGCCATTACCAGTTACTATTGATACTGTAATAATGTACCGTCAAGACCGACGTTCTTCATTAACGGATTAAAGTTAAGTATTCCACCAGCTACGTCCGTTTTTCTAAATTCTAATTTCCTTGTCCTGTTCCAGACCTCACGCCAGCCTGCCTGAGCTAAAACGCGTGCCTTTCGGCTTCCTCTAGTAACCCGGTGTTGGCTCTCCTGCCAACCACAACATAAATCACATAACAATTTTTGCATGTTGGACCACACAAATTCGCGCGTCTTTTTACAAACACCGAATAAATAAATATACTCCCCTCTCGAAGAACGGTCACTTCAGAGAAAAAAAACTTCAGTTTACCTACGAGAGAAGGAATTACACAAATATTTAGCAAAATACAGGAATTCAGCAATAAAAGTCACATATAATGAAATATGAGAAGAAGATCCGAGGCGAAATGCCTGCAGGAAAAATGTGAACAAAGCGAAAAAAATTGTGTGTGTTCAGTTCGGGTCTGCACCGTAGATATTTCACGAAAACGTCGTGATAAGCTCGCAAGGGTTTCATATTAAAACAAAATTTTACTATCAATCTCTTTAATACAAAGTTCACACAGAGAAGTGTAGTGGTTACAGATAAGATAAATCATAAGTTTGGGGTGTCACTGGCCACCGTATGCCCGGTGGGCACTTACATACCGCTTGGCGCCATTTTTTCATTTCCTTTTCTAAGCTGCCGTACCTCTCGCAGTCTCACGTCAGTGGAATTTTAAGGCTTTTTGGATTCCTTTCAACGCGAGCTTTCGTCTGACTTGCAAACATACATGAAATTATAGAAAGTGCGAGTCATATAAGACGGTATCTTTTATTATGTTGTAACTTTCAATTCAATACCGAGCATTCCAGAGCATATTTTTACAGTCTCACTTTGGACTTTGACTCTACAGGCTCTTCATGATGACGCTCAGATTGACGTAGCGTGGATATGTGTTTCGGTTTCACATTGTTTTAGCAGTTTAAAGAACGCTAATTCCTAATAACACAGATGCGCCTACGCTGGTACGATGACATCACAGGCAAAAGAAATATTGCGCGATAGACAGACATACATACATAATCAATGCGTTGTGATTATACACACATCAAAAAAAGTTTTTCATCACCCCGGTTCCCAGAACTCCTGAAGATGCACTGTCATACAATATCTCTGAACAGTCAAAGAGACGTTGACAGTGGTTATCACTAACGCCGCGTACAGATGTAAACAACCGCGTATGAGAAGCGAATATTAGACGGAGAGGATCCGACAGTCGATCAGTTAGTCAATCCACCAGGAAGAAGGTACACTTCTCCTGTTGTCTGTAGTTAAACCATGCCTCGACGGTCAATACCGCAGTTCGATCGCGTCCGCATTGTTACTTTGTGCCACGAAAGGCTCTCAACAAGGGAAATCTCCAGGCGTCTCGGAGTGTACCAAAGCGATGTTGTTCGGACATGGAGGAGACAGACAGGAACTGTCGATGACATGCCTCGCTCAGGCCGCCCAAAGGCTACTACTGCAGTGGATGACGGCTACCTATGGATTATGACCCGTAGGAACCCTGACAGCAACGCCACTATGTTGAATAATGCTTTTCGTGCAGCCACAGGACGTCGTGTTATGACTCAAACTGTGCGCAGTAGGCTGCATGATGCGCAACTTCACTTCCGACGTCCAAGGCGAGATCCATCGTTGTACCGCGCTGCATGGTGTCGTAGTTGCAGATGGGCCCAGCAACATGCGGAATGGACCGCTCAGGATTGCCACCATGTTCTCTTCACCGTTTAGTGTGGCATATACCATCAACCGGACAATCGTCGGAGGCGTGTTTGGAGGCAACCTGGTCAGGCCCAACCCCTTAGACGGACTGTCCAGCGAGTGCAGCAAGGTGGAGATTTCCTGCTGTTTCGGGGTGGCATTATGTGGGGACCGACATTCGCCGCTGGTGGTCATGGGAAGTGCCGTAACGGCTGTACGATAAGCGAACGCCGTCCTCCAACTGATAGTGCAACCAGCACATTGGCAAGGCATTCGTCTTCACGGACGACAATTCGCGCCCCCATCGTGCACATCTTGTGAATGACTTACTTCAGGATAACGACATCGCTCGGCTAGAGTGGCGAGCGTGTTCTCCAGATATGAACGCTATCGAACATGCCTGGGATAGATTGAAAAGGGCTGTTTATGGACGGCGTGACCCGCCAATCACACTGAGGCACCTACGCCGAATCGCCGTTGAAGAGTGGGACAATCTGGACCAACAGTTAGTTGCTTGATGAACTTGTGGATAGTACGCCACGACGAATACAGGCATGCATCAATGCAAGAGGACGTGCTACTGGATATTAGAGATACCGATGTGTACAGTAATGTGGACCACCACTTCTGAAGATCTCGCTGTATGGTGGTGCAACATGCAATGGGTGGTTTTCATGAGTAGCCGGCCGTTATGGCCGAGCGGTTCTAGGCGCTTCAGTCTCGTCGCAGGTTCGAATTCTGTCTCGGGAATGGATGTTTGTGATGTCCTTAGAACTATTAACATCTGAGGTCATCAGTCCCCTAGTTAGATTTAAAGTCCCATAGTGCTCAGAACCCTCTGGACTAGTTTTCATGGGCAATAAAAAGGGCGGAAATTATGTTTCTGATGATCTCCATTCGAATTTTCTGTACCGGTTCCGGAACTATCGGAACCGAGCCGATTAAAAACTTTTTTTGATGTGTGAATCTCTACCACCTACGAGACGAATAATGCATATACAAAGGCGACGATATTTTGTCACACAAGGGAGCTCGTTTCACAAGCGAATAGACGTTTTCATGTCAAAAGAAATGGTTTGCACAAGGAGTGCATCTCGATGAAGGACAGTCTGAACAACTTCTGGTGAAACTGAAAGCAGAGGTGTAAACTTTAAGAGTGCAAGAGGAATTCTACTGTTAATCGCGGGAGGCAGGTGGGATAGGTGGAAAGAAAACGTTGAATGTCTCTACGGGGGGGAGAACTTGTCTAGTGACGTGTCAGAAAAAGAAATGAAAGTGGATATGGAAGACGTAAGGGATCCAGTATTAGATTTTCTAACAGTGCTTTGAAAAGCCTGGGATAAAATACTGCAGAAGGGATGGATAACATTCCTTACAAGGGAACCTCCCCAACGCACCCCCCTCAGATTTAGTTATAAGTTGGCACAGTGGATAGGCCTTGAAAAACCGAACACAGATCAATCGAGAAAACAGGAAGAAGTTGTGTGGAACTATAAAAAAATAAGCAAAATATACAAACTGAGTAGCCCACGGCTAAATACGCAACATCAAGGATGGTGAAAGCACTGCAGTGTTGTGGTCCCGTGGTTAGCGTGAGCAGCTGCGGAACGTGAGGTACTTGCGTCGAATCTTCCTTCGAGTGAAAATTTTAATTTTTTATATAATCAACTTTGCTCTCCAAAATTCCAGGACATGTTCAGATTTGCTTGGACATATGCAGGATTCGACGGTATACGCACGGAAAAATTTGAAAACGTTAAAACATATGTTTTGACAGAGCACAGGAAAAACTGTGCGACTGTGAAACTGTTGCATTCATTTGTTGCAGTTTATGTAACAAACTCTTATGTTTTCATCACTTTTTTGGGAGTGATTATCACATCCACAAGAACCTAAATCGGGCAAGGTAGAAGAATCTTTTTACCCATTCGCCAAGTGTACAAGTTGGGTGGGACGACAACATATTCCTGTCATGTGACGCACATGCCGTCACCAGTGTCGTATAGAATGTATCAGACGTGCTTTCCTGTGGAGGAATCGGTTGACATATGACCTTGCGATCAAATGTTTTCGATTCCCATTGGAGAGGCACGTCCTTTCGTCTACTAATCGCACGGTTTTGCGGTGCGGTTCAAAACACAGACACTAAACTTATTACAGTGAACAGAGACGTCAATGAACGAACGGACAGATCATAACTTGGCAAAAATAAAGAAAGTAAACTTCTCACTCGAGGGAAGACTTGAACCAAGGACCTCTCGTTCCGCAGCTGCTCACGCTAACCACGGGACCACGGCGTTCCTGAGCTCAATCTGTCCTTGATGTTGCTTATCTTGCGCACGGACTACTCAGTTTATATATTTTGCTTATTTTTTTCATAGTTCTACACAACTTCTTCCTGTTTTCTCGATTGATCTGTGTTCAGTTTTTCAAGGCCTATCCATTGTGCCAACTTATAACTAAATCTGAGGGGGGTGCGATGGAGAGGTTCCCTTGTTAGGAATACCTGCCAGCTAGTAGTCGCGCATCATCTTAATTAATCTTGTAGAAAGATTTCCCTGAGGTGAAACATGAGATGTGGGCACAACGTAGTATCGTGCTTGTAGGGACACGGTCAGGTGCGAATGCTGCTGGCGAGTTATGTTGGTGCCCCTCCTGAAGCCCGCTAGGTTCTAGCGTCAACACATCTATTTGTTGCTGTTGTTTGGTGTGCACTCAGATTGGCAGCTTGCTGTTTGTGGTCTGGCAGTGTAAATAAGCACGCTGCTATGTTCAGCAAGAGTAGGGGTTTCTCGCTTGTGGCTGGCTTCGGTAGAAGATGCCCTGGAGTCTAGCAACCAGATAGTACCGTGGCATGTGGCCATGCCATTCGCCTGACTACTACACTGTCGATTCACATTAATGTGACCACCGCCAGACGCTTGAATAACCACCTATTGCACTGCAGACCATTGCAAGACATGCTTGAAGAGAGATATTCATGTTCTAGAAGGTACTGACAGGGATGTGAAGCCATCCTGATCCCAGTGCGGAGGCCAGCTACGTTAGGGTTCTCGGTTGAGGATCCATGGCACGAACTGCCCGATCGAGATAGATCCAAACCCGATCGAGAATATTTGGGACCGAGGAGTTTTGAGGTCAGGGAGTAGGATAAATTCATCCTGGTGGTAGTCGAACCATGCACATACATTGCGAGCTCTGTGATACGTAGCATTGTCCTGCTGGTAGATGCCACTGTGCTTAGAAAGACTGCTTTTAGGGGTGGACATGGTCCCAAAGGCTACATGCGCTCCTGAATGACAATAACACCCAGGGAATGCCACGAAAACATTCCTCAGACCATAATGCTTCCCAAGCCGACCTGGACGCTTTGCTTTCGAACATTTTACGCCGTACACGCCAAAGACTCTCTGTCCAATGCGGTATAAAACGTGATACATCTGAAAAGGCCACCTGTCGCTACTCAGTGGACGTCCAGCTGAGGTAATGAAGTGCAAATTCCAGCCTTCATCGGTGATGAACAATAGTCAGCACCAGTGCATGAACTTAGCTGCCTGCTGTGGAGGATCCTGTGCAGAAACGTTCGCTGAGTGGTCGTTGAGGCGATACTGTTGGTGGCCTCTTGGTTCATCTGGGCAGTCAGTTACTCAACGGTGCTCCTCTTCTTGCCTGTCCACATCTCCGCAGTCGTTGTGCACCGCGGGCCATAGATGACAGTGGTGAATACAAGTGCCTCGGCGCCAGTTTCGGATAGCGCCATTTGTCCGTGCACAGTTTGACCAAAGCGGCATGCGAACAGTTTATAAACGTAGCCGTTTCGGAAATAATTCCACACACGCCGCTGAAGCCAACAATAATGCCCTTTCGAACGTCAGATAAATCGCTCGATTTCCGCATTACAACCACTGCTATGTTCAGCGCATTCCTCCAATACGTCTTATATACCCTCCATTGCTAGTGCTGCCATGTCCCCTCTGTGAGTAGTTACTGCACGTTGACACGAACGTTGGCGGTGTTCACATTAATGTGAATCCATGTAAGTATAGTATAACTTCTAAAAATGAAGCATTGTAAATTGCTGCTAATTTGTGTTGCAACATATTTTTGCCATATCTGTTGCCTAATAGTATTTACTCCTGTGACACATTTCTGTTCCTGTCTCAAACTGATTGTACAGGACAGGGACTCACCTGTGTGCGTGGGTGTTGTGAGAGCATGAAGATGATGGCCTCTGCGATGTCCTCTGGTTCAAGAAACTGGCTCTCCCAAAAGTCGTCTGGTAGACCAATCAGCGGGTTAAAGAGCTCCGTCCTCACGGGTCCGGGAGACACTTGCTGTTGGATGAATTAATGCGTGAGTAACTTCAACTAGGGTAGGTAATGCGAACAACAAAGGCGACAAGATCCAAGTTTTGACGGATAAATAACGTCAACGCTTCGTTTCGTTGAATGTAAGCTGATTTCAAGGCTTTGCTGCAGTAGGGCCTGTGTTTTATTTCCAAATAAGAGTCTTAGTAAACAGTAATATCTTTACAGAAAAGCGGCACAAACTTTTCGCCGTGAAATGTAAGAATAGGCAACATTTCTTTGTCGAGAACGCGGGTTTATAAATTATGACAGCTTTCGAGTGTGCAAGCAATCACTTTCAGATCTGAAATAGATAAAAAAGGTGTAGCTCATAACAAGTTATATTGCACGTATTGGAAGTAGATATAAACAGGAAAAAAGGGTCAAACAACATATCGTAGAGTACCGATATTCACTGTAAGATGTTACACGCTGTACATCAAGTACTGCGTCATTAAATAGCAGCATCGCAAACACGCAGTCGTTTTAAGCTAAAAAGATGCCTGAAGTAGTTAGAGCCCACCACCGTGTGCACAGTCACACAATGAAGTTTATCCTATTAAAAGAAAGTTAAACAAAATATGAAAGAAAATTTGCCAGTTAACGTATTGTAGTAAAAGTGTTCCCCAGCCGAAAATCATATAATTTGGGGAGAGTATATAACACCATAAAATAATAATTCTTAATGAGCAGGCTGTTAATTAATGATTAAAGGTGCTCTTAGTTTAACAAATAATTTCGCAACTTAATAAAGTGTGAGGTATACAAAAGGGCCGGCCGCGGTTGCCGAGCGGTTCCAGGCGCTACAGTCTGCAACAGCGTGACTGCTACGGTCGCAGGTTCGAATCCTGCCTCGGGCATAGATGTGTGTGATGTCCTTAGGTTGGTTAGGTTTAAGTAGTTCTAAGTTCTAGGGGACTGATGACCTCAGAAGTTAAGTCCCATAGTGCTCAGAGCCATTTGAGCCATTATACAAGAGGAACAGTATTAGATGGAAAAAAGAACGTCGGCAGCTGACAACAACAAGACAGAACGCTTCAATGCAGCGGTCACTAGTGGCTGCAATGAATTTAGTAGGCGGCACAACGTAATCTTTCTGCTCTTCTGTATTCCCCATTTTATTTGACAAATTATTTCGTAATTTCCTGACCAAGACCGTTTCTGTCATTAGGCAAGACTAGGGCGGCCGCCTAAGGCCCCAAAATTTTAGTGGCGGCGAAGGGCGGAAAAAATTAATTCAGTTAAATATGGTAAAGCCGAAGATTAGCGAAAAAGTTATCAACGGTATTATGATTGTCCAGTAAATGTAGGATGACGATAGATGTTACTTGTCATGTGAAATACGTAGAACGTAACAATAAAGTATTATCATTCAGAGTATTGCTTCAGATAAATCTTAAATTTACGCATAGGGGCCAGCACATAGTACGAAATAAAGATGTAGCTTTGTTTCTGACATTTCAATGGGATTCTGTAGAAGGAATATTCCTTCCTCTGTACAGTAGATTTTTGGCTTAAGATTTTTTTCCCAAGTCCAGTAACTTTGCTTGAACATGTAAACGTTTTATGTAAAAAAAGTAGAATGAGTAAAAAACTTACGTTAAGTACGACCACCGTGAGCAACTCAAGGGCTATAAGCTACCACCCATTCCTATTTAAGGGCCACTGACTCCATGAAGGGCCGGCCGCTGGTGGCCGAGCGGTTCTGGCGCTACAGTCTGGAACCGCGCGACCGCTACGGTCGCAGGTTCGAATCCTGCCTCGGGCATGGATGTGTGTGTTGTCCTTAGGTTAGTTAGGTTTAAGTAGTTCTAAGTTCTAGGGGACTTATGACCTCAGCAGTTGAGTCCCATAGTGCTCAGAGCCATTTGAACCATTTTTTGACTCCATGAAGGAAAAGAGCCAATGCATTTTGACAAACACATCCATGCCTCACAGGTTTTCAAACCAGCACCCATCTCAGGGTGCGAATGATCAGAAGCCAGCTCAGAGGACTGCACCACCAGGGCAGCTAATAAAAGTTAAACTACTGTCAACAGAATAGGGAAACAAGACGTCATTTATTTACGTAATGGCAAGAAAGTGGGAGCTGAAAAAATGATATTTATTCCTCATTATACAAATATTTCAAGTAAAACAGAAACGAAATAAAACCACAATTGTGCTGAAGACAGTTGATGCTTTAGCATATCTCCTGCGATTATAGCATAGTTTCTAAATTGAAGGAGAAGTTCATTCACAACAGAAAATACGTAGTTCCACACCTTTATTTTATTTTTTGGAAGAAAATGGACTAATAACTATATTTATGCTGAATTTCGTTGCAGTGGTATATTCAGTTGAGCTCTAGTTTTAAATAGAAAGAAAATGCTACATATTTTACTTATTCTAGAAATTTCAGAAATTGAAGATAATAAATATCCTCTTCTAATAATTTCCGGGTATGCAGCCGGATCCCGTCGACATTCTGCCACGATATTTCGGCCCAGAGACGTCCGGCCATCATCAGGTGAGTACACAACTACTGAAGAGCCCAGGTGCAGTAGCGGTATTTATGCCGATTCTCGCGCATGTGAAATGTACTGGCATCCTACAGCGCATGCGTCAGGTGTTGGCGGGGACTGACTGAAGAAAGTTTATGAAAAACAAAAAAAAAAAAAAAAAACACTCTGCAGTGTGCACCTGTAAAATCTTCTGGATGTTTTCGAGAAGTGAGAGGTCCACCTGTTTCTTGTAAAAATTAGTAAAAGAATTATTGCAATGTATAGTATGGAATTGCTACGTATGAATAATTTTGAAATACATTACAATATGTTGTTTCTTCCGCACATTTACTTTCAGTAAAACAGATAGACTAAGAGTGAAAGAAAATGAGGAAAATACCTTGTAGTCCTATACATTTTTCCATTCAGATTTAAACAGAGGTCTGTTTACCAATATGTGACTACCGAAATAAGAACATAATATCCCATGAATGGATATCAAATACCACGTCTACTATACATAAAAATAATAATTAACGGAACCTCTATGAGAAATGTGTAAAGCTGATGGGGAAAAGAAAACAAAACGAATCTCTGTGTACCTGATGAAATTGTGTGTGTATGTGTGTGTGTGTGTGTGTGTGTGTGTGTGTGTGTGTGTTTTCTAGTGGACGACCCTGAGATGAGATTGTAGCAGTGTCACACACAGAGTAGGCATTCCTATAAAATACAGCAGAGCTGTACGGAACCGCAAACACAAAATATTTGATCGAACAGTCCATGGGAATACTGTGGGTTTATAGAGTTCAGTGGGCACACTGTGAACCTGCAATACGCTCATGCACTGTTTCTTCAGTTTTGTCTTGTGCATTGTTAATCAATCACACATAACAAATGTTGCTGCTTTCAACAAAACGGACGTAACGAATACGTTTTTGCAGATATAAATGTATACGTAACGAAATACGGCCACTGGGAGTCCACAAGTCCACTCAAGTATTGTACCTTCCTTATTAACAATAAGAATGGAAAAATATTTAGGTCATGTAGAAATGAAGATACAAGTAGATGAGAATGTCTCCAGATATCAAAGTGTAACTACAAGTCAAGAAATAAACTGAATTCCCTACATCTCTCTTGAATATTCGATTTGTTTTAGCTACAACAGCCAGTGACAATATTCAGAAATTATCCTTCATCACCATCTGAAATTTTGTTAGTGGACTTCTGGTTCACTCAGTATGTAACTCATGTCTATTTAGTGACATTTATAGTGAATATGAAACTTCAAACTTACTGGTGAGATTTTAAATTTGAAAAGAAACTTTTTTATGTGCTTAAGCAACTTTGTCAATTTGTTTATCTGTAAAACGAGAACCAGAAAAATGAAAATAGAAAAATATGTTGATTTGTTCAATTCATGTTTCTTGTAAGAAGTTTTCATCCCACAGAAGCATACTATAAGATAAGTTGTTATTGCCTATCATCAACTTGTGATATATGTGCTGTGATGCTCTTAAACAGTTGTGTACCTGACAGTTTCTGATGTAAGCATTGTGTTAGAGTTCAGAAGGAAAAATGATGTCCATAGTTACAGTACAAAAACTTTTTTAAAACTGATTGTGGTAGCATCACTCTCTCAGCCTAAAACTGTGATCCTTCAGCTGATGACTGCAATTCTGCTTTGCAGAATGTGATGCATTAGAAGAGTAACGTAATTTTTTTCTATGTTGTAGATCGATTTGTGTCTATAAACATGTAGCAAATTTACAGCAAAAGTATTACACATTTCTTAAATTACACACTTTCGACTATGTGAATCCTACTGTAAATTACAGCGTTCTTCCTTCGCACCATTTCTTAGCAATCTTTGTTATTTAATTTTACTTAATGTAAATAAGTAACTATTGTCTTCCGGTTCGTTTCGAGTATAGAATGGGGCATGACACATGTAAAAAAGGTTTTACCTGAAGATGTATGTCTAGCTTCTTGGAAAAAGATTATCTGCATCCTCTAAAGAAAGACATGCCGTCTATGAAGCGACAGTACAAAATTGTAATTTGAGCTGCTTTACGTTTCCTGGTTTTTAATCATTCTGATTACTCAATCATATGATTACTTCTATAAGTTCTTTTCAGCAGATTCATAAATATATAATGAAGAAAAAATGTGTTTCATCAGAATAGAAACTAAGTACTACACATATTTAAAATAAAAGTCAGTTCAGTGCTGCCTGATTTTCTATTTTTACCAAACTGATTACTACCATTAGAAAGCAAAAAGATATTCATCTCTAATGATGATCACGATTTAGCCAAGTACTGTGACAAATAACATAGGGCTAATTTGGATTAAATAGTTCATAAATAAAATGCGACTGCCTGTAACTAAGAGAGTTTGATCAAATTTAGGAAAGAAAACGTTTCCACGAAATAAGGAATAGTTACATTTTATAGAAATCAAAATATATAACATAAGTGAGAACTGTTGTAGAACATTTGTATTTCTGGGATAAAAGTGTTTTCAGATTTAAATTGCTGATCTAAATTTCTTGTAGAATCAGACTTTCACTGTCAGGGATAGCTTTCCAGTAATATATAATAAGAAAGCCATTATTTGTGGTAAATAGAGAAACATTTTGTAAATACTAGTTGGCAATATTAATTTCGGCATTTATAACAGTTGTTTTGATATTCGCATGTCCGTACTCCAATTGCTATTGTGTACCCTCATAAATACGAATTTCATCAGACCTAACCTCCTAGACACTGTCAAGAAGTCTCAAGTGATACTGTGTTTGAAGTGATAAGTTCCGTTTTTTTATTTTTTATTTTTTTGGAATACAAAAATGACAAGTAATTTACTGAGGAGTAATAGAGTAAATAGGAATGTTTTATATTGCGTGAGTTAAATGAAAAATACGTTAGTATATTGTTTACCCAGGAAATGTCTCGTCGGCGCTGTGGTCCACATGTTCATGACAATTCCTATTACATTTGTGAAGACCTCACATTTGCAAGAAATGGGCTCTAAACTGCACACTTTAAGAGCTGCGAGCACTCATCAAGTAGCGGTCATGTGCTTCACAGTAGCAATGGTGAAAAAGAGTTCGTAACTCTTAAGGTGTTCACTTTAGAAGCCATGTTTACCATAATTTCTTGTTCGAATAATCGGAGCTGTCATATTCGAGAAAACTGCCCATTCCTCCTACGACACCTTGCGTATATTACACAACCCGTCGTCGTAAATTATTAACTGGCAGAAAGGAAAAAGGAAAAAGGAAAAGGTATGTTAGTTGCTGTACCTATGGTACGGAGAACATAACATCAAAAGACTATATCTCAGATTGTTATTGCTGTGTAATGAATATTCTGGCAGTAACAATCGTGAAATGAAAAAAGTACGTTGATTATCGGACCTACCTTCTGCACGAAGTCCTGTACCAACCTCTGAAAGGTTTTCAGATGAACAAATCACTGGTGACAGCGAACTGGATGGAAATGAGGATATAACATTTCCTGAAAGATAGGGTCCTCTGTACCAGGACAGATGTAGTACTTCAACGCCACACTGACACAGGTAGATGCGTATGATTTAGTGTATGGCATAGGGGTAAGTAAACAAAAGGCAGTACTGCTTGTATTCTTTGAACGTTGAACCAATCTTCTCCACCGAAGTAGCAACATAAAAATGTGTTCTCCGAATAAATTCGCTTATATCCTACTACACCAGGACAGGGGGGGGGGGGGGGGGGAGTGCTGATGTATTTCAACGATGTTGCAGGCTTAATGAAAGCAATCGACTTCAAATACAGCCCATGGGAGTTGTTGAGACTGTTTATAGACACGTCGAAAATGTCTTGAAGGGTGTATTGCTCCACAATGGGAATAAAATGCCCACAGTTCGAATTGCACACGCCAGTCTGGCTGAAGAAAGTTACGAAACTTTAGCAAATATTGACAAGTTAAATAAATACAGTGAGCATAAATAAAAGATTTGCAACGATTCTTAAGTGATTGTTGTTTGGAATGAAATAAATGTAGACACAATACGCTGGTTTTCTGTGTGAGTAGGAGAGTGGTGACAGAAAACGTGACTACATAAATAAAAAAGTGGCCTTAACGAAGCTAACGACGAACGTTTTTTCCACCCTCTTTCGAAAGTCTGGTAGCTCCCAAAGCTATCCTCCTCACAATTCTTCACGTCAAACTCGGATTAATTAAACAGTTTGCCAAAGCGATGGGTTAAACTGGCAGAGCCTTTGCATATCTTGTTGAACAATTTCTTCATCTTTCAACAGTGAGAATAAAAGGTGTATTTGCAAATACTTGGATCAGAAACTTCAGCTAGATGGAAATTATGAAACATGCCTGATTGCCATGCTCATGTTTCTGCTTCAAAGTTTTAGGGAAGTGTCATGTAACCTTCTTGGAAGAGTAGTTGCAATTACAAGAACGTAGTCCATCAAATGATGAACGCTTATCAAGATAACGGCTGCAACATGTCATTACAAGTACATTTCTTGCACTCTCACAGACTTCTTCACAGAGAGTTGCAGCGATAAATCGGGCCAAAATGTAGAAACATTCCATAAGGATGCGCTAACAAAAGTAGATGCCTACAATTCTGGCTGAATATTACAAGAGTATCACCAGAGACAGGAAAGACATTCCACACAAGAGAAAAAAATAGATGTGTAATATTGTGTTCGCACATTTGTATCGTTTGTCTGTATACTTCTCTCTAAAATATATGCTAGAAAGTGAATGCTTTTTCTGAATACAGCCTGGGGCATTACCTTCGTAGGTTTTCCTCATAAGGTTGATTTCGATCAAGAAATAACAGCATGAAGCATTTAAATTAAATGAAGTCCGAAAAATAAGTTTACATTTATATACTAGTATTTGCCCATTTTTGTTAAATTATCCCTGGCAGAGAAAAACTGTAAACTTGTTTCTAACAGAAATTGCAAAGCTCAGTCGAAATCAATCTTTTCTCTCTGGAAATAGAAAAAAACGTTTTTTATAATTATCTTTGTACTTCTAGGTGTTGATATTTAGAAACAGACAAGAGAAGGAAGTTGCGAACTTGTGGCTAAGGAAAAAGGGTAATTTATTAGTAGTATTCAGTAGATAAACACTTACCAAATTTAAAATTTGTTAAATTAGCTAGTGACAGAGAGTACATTTTTTAAAGTTGATCATCTGCAAAGGTAGTTTGTGGTGTGGTGTATTCTATCCACAAAGCGTGTAAGCAAAAAACTGATCTACCAATTTTTAACTTAAAAAAATAATGGCTTCTCAAAGAAGTACCTCTGAGGAAATATTTAATTATAGCAATGCTATAGACCACATTAACATTTTCAGTTATTTGGCCCAAAACATGTAGATGAATTTTGGTGTTTCACATTGCACATCTATTTCAACGTGATAAATAGTGCAATGGTTTTGTAAAGTGTAATCAAGGTGTCTTTTCCGTCTTGCTTTTGCAATGTTGATAACAGATGTTCAAAATATGTGAGAAAGATATATGGCACACAAAAGAAAATAATTTTCACAATAACATAATTTGGAATATTTGCAACAGGTGTGTAAATATCCTGTGTTTACTGACTATAATTTTCAAATATATCTACTATCAGCAATAGACAGATGATCAAAGAAAAAAACCACAGACAGCAAGACTGACAACAATCCTGATGATAAAAAACGATGATAACACAATGAATGTATCCTAAATTTTTCACAGTTGTGAGTGTTGGAAGAATATTCATGAGAAAAGGATAATAACAATCAGCAGGAAGTGTTAAACTGTCATTTGAACAAAACAACAGTACACCACTGATCATATAATCCATTTTGATTGGTTCCCTCTCCCAAATCAATCAACCTAACAGTGAGGCCATCGGTCCCATCGGATTAGGGAAGGAAGTCGGCTGTGCCCTTTCGAAGGAACCATCCCGACATTTGTCTGAAGCGATCTTGGGAAATCACGGCTAACCTAAATCAGGATGGCCGGACGCAGGTTTGAACCATCGTACTCCCGAATGCGATTTCATTTTGAAGATTCAAAATGGTTCGAATGGCTCTGAGCACTATGGGACTTAACATCTGAGTTCATCAGTCCCCTAGAACTTAGAACTACTTAAACCTAACTAACCTAAGGACATCACACACATCTATGCGCGAGGCAGGATTCGAACCTGCGACCGTAGCGGTCGCGCGGTTCCAGACTGAAGCGCCTAGAACCGCTCGGCCACACCGGCCGCCTTTTGAAGACTGTAAGTGCACTGTTTTATTTGCTTTTTGACTCACAGTGTTGATCACCAACTGCAATAAATAAAATGAAGCTGTTTCAGTTTAAACGCAGGTGGCTGCACATAAAATGTGTGGTGGAAACAGTTTTGTAAACAATAAAAAGGCGTGTCATTTAATGATACCTAATATACATTGGCGTGGTTTTCTTAATTTTATACACCGGCATTATTATACTCTGTACATCTATTAAGGTGGCTTTACTAAGTGTATAAAAATTCAATGTTCTGGAATGAAACGGGTACTAAGGTGTTCTTGTCAATTACCCCATTGCTGAAACTTTCCCCTAGGTAAACCTCGAACTTCGAAACATTGAAACTGTTTGAATTATATCGTTAATATAAATGTGAAAGTTAAGTTTGTGTTTAATGGCTTTCCTAACGTGATCCTATGAGCACGTCGCAAGGCAAAAAGGGAGCGTTCTGTTATAATGTTTAACGTATTGCATATCATTAAAGATGAACCTCATCAAAAGCAAAACGAGGATAATGGAATGTAGTCAAAATAAATCGGGTGATGCTGAGGGAATTAGATTAGGAAATGAGACACTTAAAGTAGTAAAGGAGTTTTGCTATTTAGGGAGTAAAATAACTGATGATGGTCGAAGTAGAGAGGATATAAAATGTAGACTGGCAATGGCAAGGAAATCGTTCCTGAAGAAGAGAAATTTGTTAACGTCGAGTATAGACTTAAGTGTCAGGAAGTCGTTTCTGAAAGTATTTGTATGGAGTGTAGCCATGTATGGAAGTGAAACATGGACGATAACTAGTTTGGACTAGAAGGGAATAGAAGCTTTCGAAATGTGGTGCTACAGAAGAATGCTGAAGATAAGGTGGGTAGATCACATAACTAATGAGGAGGTGTTGAATAGGATTGGGGAGAAGAGAAGTTTGTGGCACAACTTGACTAGAAGAAGGGATCGGTTGGTAGGACATGTTTTGAGGCATCAAGGGATCACAAATTTAGCATTGGAGGGCAGCGTGGAGGGTAAAAATCGTAGAGGGAGACCAAGAGATGAATACACTAAGCAGACTCAGAAGGATGTAGGTTGCAGTAGGTACTGGGAGATGAAGAAGCTTGCACAGGATAGAGTAGCATGGAGAGCTGCATCAAACCAGTATCAGGACTGAAGACCACAACAACAACAATATCATTAAAAGGCGCTAAAGGAAGGTTTTGATACCTTTAGAAAAGTCTACATCAGCTGACCTCAAAAATACAGATCTATTCATTAAAAATAAGAAGGCAAAAAAGGTAACTCATACACTTCTTGTAAACTCTAGTATTTATAGTGTGCAGTACTGAAGTATACTTACTCCAACTCGTATGTTGCTTTTCCTTGCAACCAAGTCCTTTCTCAGTCCTTCGAGCAGTGCCTTCACAGCCACCTTGCTAGCGAAGTATATCGAGTTCCCAGAGTCATTTACTGGCACATGGGACGCGAGGCTAATAAACAGAGACATGTATACCTTTTAATAGTCATAGAGAAACATTCATCTGACGCAAATAACACAGTAGATATAAAACAAAGCATAGGAGTATGGATAGACAGTCCCGAATGGGAAGCATTTCGCTCTCAAAAGGATAATGCGTGAAGCGTTCAATGAGTAACTCAGCAGAACCTTAGCTTGTAAATGTGACCAGAGTGCACTGAGCATTCGATGTCAGTGGTACCGAAGTTACTCTCCAGACACTGATGGTGGAGGTAGGAGCCGAAACTGAAGGTAAGAAAGGAAAAGCAGAAAGTTTTCAAATTTTGCTTTATTAAGGAAATCCCAGGAGTAATGCCCCAGTCTAATTCGCACCGTTGCAAGTATGACTGAAATAGATATTATTGTCACTTGTGCTGGCAAGCAACTGAAATCGGTAAAACTTAATATTATCTCAGGGCCTGTTGTAATCACTTCCAAATTCGACAAAGAATTTGCAGATGAACCAGCCTGTCTTTCAATTATTGTATATTGTAGATCACTCAAATGAGGAACTGTGTCCAACAGTTTTAAGAAATCACACGTCCGACCTGTCTACAGGAAGGGTGAAATAAGTATTCCACAAAATTACCCTCCGAAATTCTTGACATGCATCTGTTGTATTCTCTTAGTGTCTTAAGTCTGAACTCTGAGGTCTATTTCACTTTCCTCACGTGGCCCACTGAAAGCCAGAAGCATTTCACTCAATACCACGAAAACGCTTATTAACAAAAACATGACCATGTGGGGTATCAAGCAAAATGTGTGAGTGGATTGAGGATTGCTTGGTAGGGAGATCATAGATTGTTATTTTGATTGGGGAGGAACCATCGGCAGGTTGTACAAGTAATTTCACGCGTGATCCAGGGCAACGTATTGAGGCTGTTAATTCTGTCTGCTGATAACATGGCAGATATCATTAACACACGCAGTGAGCTCAGACTTTTTGCAAGCGATGCTATTATCTACAGCGAAGTGCTGTGTGAAAATCAGGATCTGATTGACAATCTACACTCGTGTAACAGTCCATTGATTGCCGTACAATTTTGGCTAATGTTGCGGTTGTTAACGAGTGCAAACCTTAAAAGCGGCTGTCAGTGTGCGAGATGGTTGCCAAAGTGTTCTGTTCCTACTCCGCCCCCTCACCTCCGGATCCTTTGAAACACAAGGTCACCCACAAACGGAAAAAATTGCCAACAGAAAAAGAATGGCCTGCGCTCTAAATCTGCACCTACACTTCACGAGCCATCTCACGGTAATCATCTTGCGGTGCAGTTCTTCTTGTTGTCTCCATGCCTGCTAAGAAAATGGGATGAGAAGTTCCGCCTTATGCAAGACACCACACAAGGTGTCTTGCATAAGGCGGAACTTCTCATCCCATCTCATGGTGTTTGGCGGACGGTACTGCTACTTTCCCATTTTTCTGTTTCAATCGTATGGAAGAACTATTCTATGTAAGCCTTTGTGTGAGCTTCAGTCTCTAATTTTACCTTCGTGGTGTTTTCACCAAATGAACGTAGGAGGAACAAATATGCTGGTTGACTCCGTAAGGTTTCTAGCTTGTTTTTGGTGTGTGATGAAAGTGATGTTCCTCTTTTTACTCGATGGGTCGTACTTGTACACCGGATACTTTTTCAGACAGAAGCTCTTAATGGTAGACATGTTACGCCACAGAGGTTCCAGTACAAGTAAAATGGTGTTTGGTTGTCAGTATTGTCGTCGCTGCCTATAGAGCATTCGAATCTCGTATCAATCACGCTGCTGAGCAGTCTGGGAATAATTAGCAGAACACAGAGATGCAAACGCAGAGGACGTTGATTTTCTGGAAATACAGTTTTTTAAAGATTGCTTTCAGAAGTGTGAAGATAATCAGGTACTGTTCAAATGGTTCAAATGGCTCTAAGCAGTATGGAACTTAACATCTCAGGTCATCAGACTCCTAGACTTATTACTACTTAGGTTAGTTAGGTTTAAGCACATCACACACGTCCATGCCCAAGGCAGGATTCGAACCTGTGAACAGAACCTCTCGGCCACAGCGGCCGGCTCAGGTAATGTTACCACTGCATACCTGGCTCGTGCGTAATTTATGATGAATTTCTAAAACGTACATTGTCAGTACAGTTCTACTTTATTGATCTGAGTCGCTTTGTTTGATTGTCCAGACGAGATGAGCAATATTATCTTTCCACATGGCTTGTAATACGTTAATGAAATGACAATGGGGCGGCGAGTCTATAAATCTAACTCTGGTCCCTTAGGAATTCACACTTTTGAACATGGCAAACTGCTGAGGTCGTCGGTCCATAGACATACACACTACTTAAACTAACTTATGCTAAGAACAACACACACAGCCATGCCCGAGGGAGAAGTCGAACCTCCGGTAGGACGGACCGCGCAGTCCATGACATGGCGTCTCAAACCGCGTGGCACTCTGCCATGGACACCTAGTTTTTTAATATAAGAAATGGATTTTTTTAAGGATCGTTGTCATACACTCCTGGAAATGGAAAAAAGAACACATTGACACCGGTGTGTCAGACCCACCATACTTGCTCCGGACACTGCGAGAGGGCTGTACAGGCAATGATCACACGCACGGCACAGCGGACACACCAGGAACCGCGGTGTTGGCCGTCGAATGGCGCTAGCTGCGCAGCATTTGTGCACCGCCGCCGTCAGTGTCAGCCAGTTTGCCGTGGCATACGGAGCTCCATCGCAGTCTTTAACACTGGTAGCATGCCGCGACAGCGTGGACGTGAACCGTATGTGCAGTTGACGGACTTTGAGCGAGGGCGTATAGTGGGCATGCGGGAGGCCGGGTGGACGTACCGCCGAATTGCTCAACACGTGGGGCGTGAGGTCTCCACAGTACATCGATGTTGTCGCCAGTGGTCGGCGGAAGGTGCACGTGCCCGTCGACCTGGGACCGGACCGCAGCGACGCACGGATGCACGCCAAGACCGTAGGATCCTACGCAGTGCCGTAGGGGACCGCACCGCCACTTCCCAGCAAATTAGGGACACTGTTGCTCCTGGGGTATCGGCGAGGACCATTCGCAACCGTCTCCATGAAGCTGGGCTACGGTCCCGCACACCGTTAGGCCGTCTTCCGCTCACGCCCCAACATCGTGCAGCCCGCCTCCAGTGGTGTCGCGACAGGCGTGAATGGAGGGACGAATGGAGACGTGTCGTCTTCAGCGATGAGAGTCGCTTCTGCCTTGGTGCCTATGATGGTCGTATGCGTGTTTGGCGCCGTGCAGGTGAGCGCCACAATCAGGACTGCATACGACCGAGGCACACAGGGCCAACACCCGGCATCATGGTGTGGGGAGCGATCTCCTACACTGGCCGTACACCACTGGTGATCGTCGAGGGGACACTGAATAGTGCACGGTACATCCAAACCGTCATCGAACCCATCGTTCTACCATTCCTAGACCGGCAAGGGAACTTGCTGTTCCAACAGGACAATGCACGTCCGCATGTATCCCGTGCCACCCAACGTGCTCTAGAAGGTGTAAGTCAACTACCCTGGCCAGCAAGATCTCCGGATCTGTCCCCCATTGAGCATGTTTGGGACTGGATGAAGCGTCGTCTCACGCGGTCTGCACGTCCAGCACGAACGCTGGTCCAACTGAGGCGCCAGGTGGAAATGGCATGGCAAGCCGTTCCACAGGACTACATCCAGCATCTCTACGATCGTCTCCATGGGAGAATAGCAGCCTGCATTGCTGCGAAAGGTGGATATACACTGTACTAGTGCCGACATTGTGCATGCTCTGTTGCCTGTGTCTATGTGCCTGTGGTTCTGTCAGTGTGATCATGTGATGTATCTGACCCCAGGAATGTGTCAATAAAGTTTCCCCTTCCTGGGACAATGAATTCACGGTGTTCTTATTTCAATTTCCAGGAGTGTAGATAAAAGCCAGGTTCGTAATACAGTTTTTAAATGCTAGTCTCTGATATATCAATCAGTAAATTATTGAAGTTTTATTTTGTAACCGTGTGTCTCCGCATTGCACTTGGCGGAACACAATTACTTAAACTATGGTGTGCTGATCGTAGTTGCTATTCATTGCATTGCACTGGGCCAACGTTTTCTTTAGCTGATTTGCTGCTGTGCTGCATTCTAACGTACACTACTTTCGAGCAGTACTGGGTTTCCGTTGCCCCCAGGTATGTCACGAAAGTTTGTTAGGTGTGTATCACACAGCGAAGAGGAAGCGTATAAAATTACAAGTACTCACTCACACCTCACTCGAATTAAGAAAATGGACAAAGTCTGAAAGGTACTACATTTGAGACTAAACCAGTGTTAATATCACGGAAGAGCTAAAAATAAAAAATAAACAAATTGACTCATCCAATTTATTTTTCCCTGTGCTTTAGTCAACATGTAAACACTTTACAATCATCTCCCTAAAATTTTAGGAAGCAAGTTGGACATTAGGGAATCTT
The DNA here is from genome assembly GCF_023898315.1 of Schistocerca nitens. NCBI lineage: Eukaryota > Metazoa > Arthropoda > Insecta > Orthoptera > Acrididae > Schistocerca > Schistocerca nitens. The sequence goes on along the minus strand of NC_064615.1, from coordinate 1,071,885,420 downwards.
AAGACTCTCACCACATTCATTTGAATATTACTTAAAATAGAGGGTAATCTATTGGCAAACCTGCCGCTGCCCTCTGGTCGGAAACTAAAACAGTCATAATAAAATAGGATGTACAGGGTGTCCCAAAAAAGAATGAACTGATTTTAAATAGAATTATTTATTAGGAAGGAGGCCTTAACACCAACAAATTGCATACTAAATTACTCAGAAAAGAGAAGCTTATAAAAACCCATCAGAAATGTTAAGTATGACCTCCACTGGCTGCACAGACGACATCTAGCCGATAGACGAATTCATCCCGGAATGAGTGAAGCTACAGCAGCTGGTTTTTAGTTCATCAGTGACAGAAGCCACCTTACAATCTTACAATGTCACGAGGTAAGGGAGGAACGTAAACACATTGTGATTTCTTCCTGTGGGGGTATGTTAAGCATAGTGTTAAGTCAGGGGACCTAGGAGACCAAGAGTGTAAAGCCTGGTCTCGTAGCCCTGTACGCCCTATCCAACATTGGGGTACGTTGGCATTGAGGAAACTGCACACGTTTTTGTGCCAGTGCGGTCGTGCTCCGTCTTGCTGACCGATGAAATTGTCAGCGTCAAGTTGTGGTGGTGGTGGTGGTGGTGGTGGTTAGTGTTTAACGTCCCGTCGACAACGAGGTCATTAGAGACGGAGCGCAAGCTCGGGTGAGGGAAGGATGGGGAAGGAAATCGGCCGCGCCCTTTCAAAGGAACCATCCCGGCATTTGCCTGAAGCGATTTAGGGAAATCACGGAAAACCTAAATCAGGATGGCCGGAGACGGGATTGAACCGTCGCCCTCCCGAATGCGAGTCCAGTGTGCTAACCACTGCGCCACCTCGCTCGGTGTCAAGTTGTGGGAACAACCAGTTATGTAGCATTGCAAGATATAAAAGTAGGGCCCATAACCCTTGCTTTGCGAAACAGCACAAAAAACATTCACTTTTGGTGAACCCCTTTGTGTCCAATTGATTCATGAGGATTTTCTAGCCCCCATGTACGCACATTATGATAGTGAACCTTACCGCTAATATGGAAAGTTGCATCATTACATAATACCAGTCGTGACATAAAAGTGTCATCTTCCATGTCCTCTAGAATAGCATTGCTAAAGTCCACTCGCTTCATTTTGTCAGTATCTCGAAGAGCTTGTACCAGTTGCAATCAGTATGTTTTGTGGGCCAAACGACGCCGTAACACACGCCACACTGTTATGCGAGGTAACGGAAGTTCTCGGCTAGCAGGACGCGTAGACTTGCGGGGACTCCGCTCAAATGCTCGTCGGATTTGTTCCACTGTTTGTTCAGGAACTCGTGGCCGGCCAGGACTTTTGCCTTTACAGAGGCACCCTGTTTCTTCAAACTGTTCGACAAACGTCGTATGTTCTTTGGTGATGGTGCTTTAGCACGAAATCGAATATGAAACGCCTGCTGAACTGCGATCACTGATTGAGTACGACTAAATTCAATAACATAATACGCCTTCTGTTGCGCGATCGCCATATTGCGCGAGACAGGCTGCACGCTCCAGGTCAGTTCTCGTAGCGACATCTAGCGGATTTTTTTCTGAAGCTCTAGACCAGGGGCGGGCAGGAATCCTGCACATGTGCGGTGCACTTGCACGCGTGCAGTTAACAGGTGTTCCGCGTGCACACAGGGGCAAGCTGGCCACGCGCTTATCTCCCATCCCCACCATACCCACTGTCCGCTCCTTCCTCTGTAATGCGTTTTGTTTCCTAGCTTGCTTTATTGACTGAATCAATAAGGTTAGTAGGAGTGCTTGAAGGAAATCATGGTTTGAAAGAGTACCTATTACCTACGATACGTTTTATTTATCACAGGTGGAGTTTACAATACGTTTAATATCTGGAACAAAATTTCTACATACAGACAAACACAAACGGTTACGCAAGTTTTCATCACTGATGTTTGCTCTTAACCGAGACTTATTAATTCAGCAAAAGGTTTTCCAGCTCTCGCCATATTAAGCGCAGTCTTATAACTTGCACATACCGCTGGGCTATTATTGTTGTCGTCCTGAAAACTTGAAAACAGTGCTCCATAGAATTTTAAGTCAGTTAGATGAGAGACATGACGAGAGAAAGTCGCAGATCTCTCGTGACAACAGCAACTACGACAAATTCAAATGGCTCTGAGCACTATGGGACTTAACTGCTGTGGTCATCAGTCCCCTAGAACTTAGAACTACTTAAATCTAACTAACCTAAGGACATCACACACATCCATACCCGAGGCAGGATTCGAACCTGCGACCATAGCGGTCGCGCGGTTCCAGACTGTAGTGCCTAGAACCGCTCGGCCACTCCGGCCGGCCAACTACGACAGATTCATCTGGTATCGTCAGATCGCTCTTCTTAAGCTCAGTCAATTCCCCATCCGCTCAGAATCCGACGATAAATTGTACTCGTCCTTGTGAAATTTATTATAATGGCCTTCAATACTAAACTTCCGTTGACCAGCGAGAATGCTGCCACATATTAAACATTTCGAATTTTCACGTTTCCGCACAAAGAAAAAATGATTCTCCCATTACTTTTTAAAAGATAGCAAATCTCCACTTCTCCGATTCTTGAAATACAACGTTCACTACATAGTGCTCGCTTCGCATCAACGTCCGCAGCTTAGCCTGGTACTACACTGCCGCAACCTGCCGGCTGTCGCCCCAGTCGCGGTCGACGATTGCACGCGAGCAGCACACGTGCAGCGCTGTGCGCTCATGAGCCGCGTGCAACGTTTGCCCGCCCCTGCTCTAGACCATGCCGATTATATCTAGCGCTGTTTGACTTACCTAGTGGCATTTGTCTCAATATTATTACAAGTTAAAATCTGGTCATTCTTTTTGGGACACCCTGTACAGTAATCAGTGCACCACAAGCACCATAGATTGGAGTCTCTTCCGGCCGGAGCAAGACGTCATGCGTCATAGGGCTGTGACCAATGCAAATGCGAGCGAGGAGGGCCTGATCCCATCTTTGTGGCATAAAAAAGGTACGCCACAGGCGCGTTGTGGGCTTTGCTAGACGGAGCTTCCAGCTATTCATACTTTCAGTGACGCAAGACTCTGTACCACAGCAGCTAGGTTTTAGCATGTAGTGGAATGGCACTTGGAACTAACTTAGGATCACGACACGCCTCCTTGGTTGCCAGATTCGCCCTTTCGTTCCCTGCAATACTCATGCAGTATAGCACCCAGCAGAAAGACACCACCTTCCCCATCCGTTGTAGTTGGAGGAGGCTGTCCTGATATTCTGGGCCACTTTATCGGTTGGGTACAATTGTAGAGAATGAAGGAACAAACACTCAGAGAATCGGAACAGCTACGGAAATTAGCACTTCAAGAACGTCTCATCTACTCCAGTGCCCGCAAGATCGCATATAATTCCGCGCATATAATTCTCGAGGCAGTCAGATCTCGAGGAGACAGTCCGGGAAAATAAGAGTGACCAACGTAGTCCCCCTGTTGAGACCCATCCGTAAAGACATAGTTGGGGCCCTCATTTAAAATTTCACAAGATATCGCACTGAAGACAGAAGCAGAAGTGCAGTTTGGGGTTGTATATACCCCATACAAATCGACTCCAGCACGTGCTGCACGCAGATCTCAATTAGCATGGTTGCTTGTGGACGATTGGAGAAAAGGCGATCCAGAGGTGGACAAGTAGCAGTATAATACGCAGGAGAAGTCGGTGCATGAGGCCTATAAGTTACTCGCAGCTCCAAGAGGAACTGTTGCCAGATGGTGAGTGGTGGTACCCCATCCTCAGCACAGAAACTGGGTATGGGGCTAGTCCTGTTAGCACCTGTAGCCAGCCTAATCCAATCATGGTAAACAGCATCAGTAATCTTGATATAATGAGATCTCGCTGATCCCATACACTGTGCCCTATCTGCTCCAGAAGACCTGTGACAAAGTCACTTCACGATATTTAGTGCCTTCTGGATTCTGGCTTTCAGTCCCACAGGTGTGGTAACCACGAGAGTGTGTCAACTCTGGAGTTTTCGGTCTAGAGACCAGGCAACTCCTCAGCTGTTCTCAGACAACTAGACTAGACGACGGTTAACCATGCACTCCAGGGCTTGTTAAGGTGACGCTCCAGTAACTACTGGATCCTTTCCTAGTATGAGGAGAGGTCTCAGAACTGCCTCTCTGCCAGTGGGAAAACCTGTCTGTCTATCAAATTAAAACATTCGAGTAGGATTTCCTTCGATTCCGCTGACAAGTGTCGAAGCGTGCAGTCCTGGGTTTGGCCATGATGGCACTTTTAGAGCCTCGTGATATTGCATGCAGATTACCCCTCTGACATGGAGAAAGTGTAGTTTGGCTTCAGATCCCACAGTTCTGAACAGTACAACTTGCACGGTAGCACGATAGCACGATAGCAGTGAAAAACGGGATCCTGGCTGGTAGCGGCTGTAGTTCTGCAAAAGTCTCTTGCCATCCTCTTAGGAATGTGTCTAAGCGTTGTTTGGAGACACACTTGTTTCAACACTGTTGCTACTGGTAAATAACTCTGCTTACCGGGATTCCTTCAGATGGCTTCACATACTTGTGTAGAACAAGTGGAACGGTTGATCGAGTCTACGAACGATTGCCATGACCTTTCCTTCCTCTCCTCAATTACGCATTGAGCCTTCGCTCACGCGAATCTCAAGGCTGGGAGGTTATCTGCTATTGAACAGCATACAAACCATCAGAGAACTGCGCGCCTGTCTCGGATTGCTTTATCTGAGATTCACAGGAGAACTAAGGGCTTTGAAACAACTGCAGCTTGATATATACACTGATAAACGCAGGTATTAATGCTGAAACTAGCACCCTCTGTCTGCGTAGAAGCTTTGGCTGTTGAAATAGAATTTTTAATGGCTGAAGAAAAAGATGTAGTGTATGTGGGAGGCTAAATGGCCTTGCTGTCAACATATGCGATGCGCTTCATTGTTTTACCCCTGTTTCTTCCTATCTTCAAGGAAGACACCGATGTTCCCCCTCCACACAGGGTGACCCAAGAGCAATTTACACACTTCAGAGGGGAGCAGCAACCAACTCCGTCATGGATTGCCACAAGTGGCCCAAGTGGTTTCACCCTTAGGATATAAGGAGGTGTGCCCAAAGCACTCACATTTAAAATACCGCATTGCGTTGGGGACATATTGACGTACACTCAGGCGATCGAAATCTGTCTCCATTTGCTCGCTGTTGAAGGTGAGGATGAAGGAATCAGATTTTATGAGACTCCTATCCATTCTTTTGAGTACATTTAGCCCATAAACGATTGCTTCCTGAGCCCACTCATCTACCAACTACTCCTTGGGAACGTAGATCCCTACAGGTCAACACCTTCGTTTTAGTTCAAGGTGTCGTGGAACTCCGTTTCTACGTCGTATTTCCCAAGATACTTAGCTTACTGGAGGATGCTGACTTACTGGAAACTAGCTGTTACAATTAACAGCGTTCCATTACGCAACTAGTTCACTTATTTTGGAGTATCTGCGATGCCCTCTAAACCTTTCTGACTATAAAAAAAGCGATGCCTTCTCAAAGCTGCCCTTTTGTCGCTTCACATTCAAAAACACATTCTCACCAGCAGCATGCATTCTGTTACAATTCAATACCAAATACTATGTAACCACAGAGTCTGGGGATGGGCTACACGAGCCTTGTTATTTCGTTGGTCCCACGAGCAGCTAGGGAAATAAGTCACCCAGACAGAGCTCCATAGGTAAGCATTATACAACTGAGGTGTGGGAGGTTCCCCAGAGGTTGCCCATTAATGAGCGCTCAACCTCAACAGCCATGCATCTCATCAGCGCACAGCACAACTTGAGACTGAGGGTTTTTGTTCTTAATTATTGTAGGGGTTTGTACCATCCTCATGATCTGGGCAGTCAAGTAAATATGCCAGTTCCCTGTGACACACAAAGTTCTATTGTGGCGCCGCGTGGTGGTCGCAGAAGCATGCCCAGAGCTTATGGAGACAAAGGACTGACGACGTTTACCAGTCCCCAGCCAAGGGGTCGCCAAACCTGTACTCTGCGAACGAATTCGGAGCTCCTGAGGGCAGCATTTTAGGGTCTGTATAACATCACTGTTAGGACGTGGTAAATTACACTGAAGAGGAAAAAAATACAAACCTGGTACACATGCCTAATATCGTATAGGGCCCCGCGAGTACGCAGAAGCGCCGCAACACCACGTGGCACGGATTGTCTAAAGTGGTGCTGGAGGGAACTGGCACAGATTTATGGACAGCCCTGCAAGATTCACGGTAAGAGTATGAGGGGGTGGAGCACTACGTTGCAAGTCATCCAAAATACGCCCAAGAATGTTCATGTGTGCGGAGTTTGCGGGCCAGCGGAAGTGCTTGAAGTCAGAAGTGTTGCTGGAGCCACTCTGCGACACCCCACACGTCCGGAATTGCTACATTGTCCTGCTGGAATTGTCCAAGTCTGTCGGAATGCACAGTGGACATGAATGACAGGTGACATGTACGAGAGCATCCCGTCTGATCACCTGCATCCAGAGTCGTATCTAGACTTATCAAGGGTCCCATATCACTCCGATGACACACGCCCTACACCTTTACAGAGCCTCCACCATCTTGAACAGTGCCTTGCTGACAAGCAGGGCCCGTGGATTCACGAGGTTCTCTCTGTACCTGTCCATCTCCAACAGTCCAAATTGCATGGAACGGATGATGACTGAAACGAGACTCGTCTGACCAGGCAACATGTTTCCAATGTCGGTGTTGATGGGCCCAGGCGAGGGGTAAAGCGCGTAAAGTTTTGTGTCGTGCAGGCTCCGAAAGCTCATATCGATGATGTTTCGTTGAATGGTTCACATGTGGACACAAGCTACCGGAGCAATAGCCGAAAGCTGTGAATCCTTCACCACCTAGGCTTCGTGCCGCGGCCTGTGTTCACCTTGGCTTTCTTCGCTTCCTAAGGACACTGCTCCAGATTCGATCTATCGGTGTAAGTTTCTGGACCTTCGCACGGAACTTAGCGATAGTACGTTCGTGCACACTGATGACTCTCGGACTGACCGTGGTGTCGAGTGCACCTTCGTCATTGGCGCCGACGTTTTTCGGTATTTGCTATTAATACTGAGCAGTGTTCCAGAAGCCGAGCTCTTCTCTCTGTATCACGCCACGCAGTACATCCTGCGACACAGGAATTTCAGTTGGGTCATCTGCTCCGACTCTCTTAGTGCCGTTCAGAGCCTGTCTGCTGTACCGTCCATCCCTCAGTGCAACGGGTCCAGGAAAGCTTCCAGTTTCTCACTCTTGATGAAGCCACTCTGGTGTATATGTGGGTCCCTGGTCAAATCGTCTGGCAGCAGCGTCAGCGGCCTTGTTTCGCGTCAAAGCTCCAGCCCTCCTGCTGCAGAGGGCAACACAAAGATCATCGAAGCGAATGGAAGAACTAGCGAGCGGTCAGCAGTTGGTGGCACTTTGGCATCACCACTGGTCTTCCCTTCAGGGCAACGAATCTCTCCCATCGGCTTGGACGACCTCCTCTCGACTCATTCGCTGTGAGATCATTTTTGCTACGTTAATAAATAGCGATGCCTAAAAAGGCAGTGCCCAATGCTTAAGTAGTGTTCCCTCACCATTTCATCCTCACTGCGCTCATTCTTTGACGGTCCACCATCCGCTGACCGAAAGTCCTTTGCTTTACCACTTACATTCTACTGTACTTTTGCTGCCTGGGTTAAGGCGGTTTAGCGAACGACGCGCGGGCTGTCGACCGCGTTTTACTTTTTATCCATTGTAGTAATACGGCGAAGTATCTTTACTTCGGGCCTCTGTTTTCTCAACGGCGTATTTAATGACCCTTTCCTCCAAGAGAGAGTCCCTGTTTTCTAGCTGTCTTTCCTTCCGTCAGTGGGCTTAACGTCTAGTCGCTATTACCTCCTTTTTCTTTTTAGTGTTGTACGTTTCTCACGTGGGTGCGTGTCACCTTAGTTTTTCGCGACTTAAAACAAAACAAAACAAAATTAAACTATGATTTTGTCTTTCTCAAGTACGTAAAATGAGACATAACAAAATCTTTACTGTCATATTTATTCACTCAATTTCTTGTGGAAATACGAGGGTTGGAACTTAAATAGTGGCAACTATTTATTTACAACCGATAAAAAAGAGTTACATGTCTGAAGGACAGTAACAGGTGCAAAGTAGCCACCAGCGTATAGAACCAGTTGTCAGCGATGTGGAAGGCGTAGTATACCGTTAGCAGAGCCTGTTCTGTCGATGGTGCGAATGGAGCGGTCTACTGCCTGTCGAATCTCTGATTTGATTCCGAAGATGAAGTAACCACTTTGTGACTTTGGAACAGTTCTGAAGCGAATACCACGAAGACTTAAGTCCGGGGAGTATGGTAGATGGTACAGTACTTCCCAGTCCCACAGACCGAACAGAGCAGCCACAGCTTGCGCTGTATGCGCCCGCACATTGTCGTGCAAAATGTTTGGTGGGTTGCGCAGAAAGTGTCGCCGCTTCTTTCGCAAAGCTGATCACAGGTGATGCTCCAAAAACGAACAGTAATACTGTGCATTCACGCTCTGCTGTGGAGGAACGTAATGCGTTAGGATAACACCATCACAGTCGTACACGAGAATCACCATAACTTTAGACCACTCCATTCGCACCATCAACAGAATAGGCTCTGCTAACTGTATACTACGCCTTCCACTTCGCTGGCAACGGGTTCTACATAACGCTGGTGACTACTTTGAAGGACAGTGGCTCTGAGCACTATGGTACTATGGTTATCAGTCCCCTAGAACTTAGAACTACTTAAACCTAACTAACCTAAGGACATCACACACATCCATGCCCGAGGCAGGATTCGAACCTGCGACCGTAGCAGTCCCACGGTTCCGGACTGCGCGCCTAGAACCGCGAGACCACCGCGGCCGGCTTTTGAAGGACAGTAACAGGTGCGAACATGTAACCCTTTTGTATCGGTTGTGAATAAATAGTTGCCACTATTTAAGTCCCAACCCTCGTAAAGATACACTGAGCTGGCAGAAGTCGTCGATAGCTCCCAATGTCGTGACGGGCATCCTTTTGCCCGGCGTAGTGCAGCAAATCAGCGTAACATGCATTCAACAAATCGTCGGAAGTGCAGAAATATTGAACCATGCTGCCCCTATAGCCGCCCACAATTACGGAAGTCTTTCCGCTGCAGGATTTTGTGCACCAACTGACCTCTCAATTACGTCTCATAATTGTCCGATGGGATTAATGTCGGCCGATATGGGTGGCCGAACCATTCTCTCGAATTGTCCAAATTGTTCTTCAAACCAGTCACGAATAATTGTGGTCCGATGACATGGTGCATTGTCATCGATTAAATTTACATCGTTTTTTGGGAACATGAAGTCCATGAATGGCTGCAGATGGTCTCCAAGTACCCGAACATAGTCCATTCCAAGTAACAGATTATTGATTGGAAATGGCTACGTCCTCTGGTCCAGCTGAACCGATCCCGCGCTTTCATGGATCCACCACCGGCTTGCATCGTTCCTTGTTCACAACTTGGATCCACGGCTTCGTGGGGTCTGCACCACACTCGAACCCTGCCATCAGCTCTTACCAACTGAAACTGGGACTCATCTCATCTGGCCACGGTTTTCCAGTCGTGTAGGGTCCAACCCATAGGGCCACGAGCCCAGGAGATGTGCTGCAGGCGATGACGTGCTCTTAGCAAAGGCACTCAACGTCCGTTGTGTGGTGCCATAGCCATTAACGCCAATTTTTGTCGCATTGTACCTACGGACGCGTTAGTCGTAAGTCCCACATCGATTTCCGCTGATACATCAGGCAGTCTTCGATGTCTCTTAGAGCGCTGATGCCTTTGCAGAGTTTTCAGTGCTGTCATTAAGTGAAGGGCATCGGGCCGACCGGGGTGGCCGAGCGGTTCTAGGCGCTACAGCCTGGAACCGCACGACCGCTACGGTCACAAGTTGGAATCCTGCCTCGGTCATGGATGTGTGTGATGTCCTGAGGTTAGTTAGGTTTAAGCAGTTCTAAATTCTAGGGACTGATGATCTCAGAAGTTAAGTCCCACAGTGCTCAGAGCCATTCGAACCATTTGAAGGGTGTCGGCCACTGCGTTGACCGTAGTGCGAAGTAACGCCTGAAATCTGGTACTATCGGCACACTCTTGACACTGTGGAGCACGAAATACTGAATTCCCTAACGATTTCCGAAACTGAAAGTGGACTAGTAGTTGGAACTATCACAGGGGACATTCCGAGTCTGTTAACACTCGTCGTGTGGCCATAATCACGTCAGAAATCTCCTCTCATGAATCGCCTGAGTACAAATGATAGCTCCGCCAATGCACTGCCCTTCTATAACTTGTGCACGCGATAGTAATGACAAAAATCATGGGATGGCGATAAGCAAATAAACGGATGGCATCACAGTGTACATTCGCAGGCGCTCCTGCCGTAATCCTTGTCCTCTTTCTATTACCTTAAAAGTTTACATTAAGACAGACTAGCATGTAAATTACTGAAGAACAAAACTGGGATTAGGATAACGCCAACAGTGTGCCAGTTCGCGAGTTCTGTTTCATTGGTAATACTACTAGTAATGGTGAAGGCAAAGGTAAAGATATCGGCATCACACACTAGGCAGTAAAATACAGCAGGTGTCATGTAACGAAATAATTTTATTGTGTTTCTTATCCCCGATTCACACAAACAGCATCATGACCGGTTTCGTACTCTTAGATTCGCGTCATCTGATGATGTCTTAATATTAACTGAACATGTGCGCCCTTTTGTCCAACGCATTGAAAGCACTGATACCATCGGTTAGGAGTGACTGTCAGCCCTGACGCCGGCTACGGGCGTTTTTCGCTTGCTGTGTTGCAAGATAAGTAATTTACCTGGTAATTAATCGTTTTTGCTGTCTATTCTATAGTATTTACGTGCATTTGTGTCAGATACACGTGATAAATTTAAGGTTTCAGTTTTTATTTGCGTCTGAATAAGATAAGCGAAGTTTCTGTTTAGTACAGTTCCGGGTGTACGCGAACGTTTGTTCACATTCTTAACCGACGTTAAATACGCGGGATTATCAACTAATTCAGTGCACAATACTCAGTATTTCCGATTATTAGTGTCATTTAGACTCGATACATTGAAGATAGCAGTTCTTATAGTTTTATTAGGTCACTTTCGCGTGTACGTAAACTCTTGCTTAAAGTACGAATACGAGCGATAATCAGTAGGTGCAGCTTACCGTACGTTACTGCTTATTTCGTTTATAATATTCGCTAGATAGTTACCAACAGTAAACTGGTAGGGGCTGTCTTATTCTTTCGTATTCTCTAAATAGCCCGTAGTAGGAAAATAAGCACCAGATCTATCTTCTACCATTAATTTTTATTTTCATTATTGAGTTCCTTTCTGCCAACTAGAGAGTAGCTGTTAACCTTGCGTGGCAGTAGGTTTCCTTACGTTTTTTTATAGTAAATCAGTTATTAACTAGAAGGACAGGGACTGTGTCTGTTGTGTGCGGATGCAGGAGCAGTTGGCCACAGTCCAAACGCAGCTGGAAGCTTTGTTGGGCACAGTCAACAAGCTCCAGAGTGTCACCTTGAGGTGTGTTGGGGATGGAGTGCCTTGGGCAGCGTCTACTGTACTAGATGTGCAGGGGGGGGGGGGGGGTGTCACAGCTGTGTCACTGAGCCGACCTCAGGTGCCACTGAGCCAGCCAGCCCACTCTCAACTCAGTGTGGGTGGCAGACTGTGTCGAGGTCTCGAGCCTCAAGGCGAAGGCTGCATGGGGGATGCAGGCTCCTGCCAAATCCCATGCACTTTGCTAATAGATTCAGTGTGCTATCTGATCCTGGGGGGGGGGGGGGGGAGGCTGAGCCGGATCAGAATGCACCTTCTGCCAGGATAGTGGCCGCTCCTTCAGCAAGGTCTGGACAGGCACGTGGGGACAGGAGTTTGTTAGTTATTGGGAGCTCCAATGTTAGGCAGGTCATGGAGCCCCTCAGGAACATAGCGGCTAGGGCGGGGAAGAAGTCCAACGTTCACTCGGTGTGCTTGCCGGGGGGGTCTTGTCCAGGATGTGGAAGAGGCTCCTCCGGCAGCTATCGAGCGTGCGGTGTGCAGCCAGCTGCAGACTGTTGCACATGTCGGCACCAACGATGCCTGTCATCGGGGTTCCGAGGAAATCCTTGGGCCCTTTCGACGGCTGGCTAAATTGGTGAAGGCGGCCTCCATCTCTCGAGGAGTGGAAGCCAAGCTGAGGATCTGCAGCATCGTACCCAGGATGGACTGGGGTCCTCTGGTTTGGAGTCGAGTGGAGAATCTAAACCGGAGGCTGCGTCGACTCTGTGACGAAAATGGTTCCACCTACGTACGCTGTATGGTGGAAGGTTGTAGGACGCCCCTCGATAGATCAGGGGTACTCTACACACAGGAGGGAGTTACATGGGTAGCACAGTACAAGTGGCGTGCACATGGTTTTTTTTGTTTTTTAGATCAGGTTCCTCCCAACGGGAAACAAACCGCTGGCCTGAAAAATTACCAGTTCATGTCACTGATGTGGGTGTGCCAACTGTAAAAATTGTTAGTTCGCCTAAACAGGTCATTCCAAAGGATTTAAATATGCTTTATCTCATGTTAGTAAATTGCCGAAGTGTCTGGAGCAAGATCCCCGAGGTAATCTCCGAAATAAACAGTAGCAATGCCAATATTGTATTAGGTACCGAAAGCTGGTTGAAGCCAGACATAAAAAGCAGTGAAATTTTGAACTCAGATAGGACAATGTTTAGGAAGGATAGGACTGATGCTATGGGAGGTGGTGTGTTCATTCTAGTTAAAAGATGTTTAAACGCAGTTGAGATCGATACTGGGTCGGACAGTGACAGCTTTATCCAGACTATTTCAATCAAAGATTGACCCTTGTATTATGATGTTTTTAAAGACCACCAGCGTCCGCAACAAACGTTGCAGAACGTTTTAGGGAAAGTCTTGAGTACATAGGAAGTAAATATCCAAATTATCCATTAGTTATAGGTGGTGACTCTATCTGGCATCCACTGACTTAAACGTTTATCACAGGGGGCGGAAGCAAAGACTCGTGTGAGGTTATTCTGGAGGCGCTCTCAACATTCAACCTTGAGCAATTGGTTAGAAAACCAACTCGAGATGGGAACATATTAGATATATTGGCAACAAACAGATCTGGTCTCTTTGAGGAAGTTAATCTAGAAGAAGGTATTAGCGACCATAATGTCGTTGTGGCTTCTATGTCAGTGAAAGTAGCAAAAACACCTAAGAAACAGCGTAGAGTTTTCTTGTTTGGGAAAGCAAATAAATGTGTCATTAATGAATATCTTCATAGTTAGCTCCAAGGATTCACCGCGGGACACAAAGATATTGAGCATCTTTGGTCGGAATTTAAAGGTATTGTCCACCATACGCTAGAGAAGTATGTGCCTAGCAGAAGTATAGGGGAGGGAAAGTATCCACCTTGGTACAACAAACATATCAGGAAGTTGCTGAGAAAGCAGACAATTATGCACAGTCGTTTTTAAACGTAGCCACTGCCCCGCTGACAAACAGAAATTAGCCGGCCGAAGTGGCCGTGCGGTTAAAGGCGCTGCAGTCTGGAACCGCAACACCGCTACGGTCGCAGGTTCGAATCCTGCCTCGGGCATGGATGTTTGTGATGTCCTTAGGTTAGTTAGGTTTAACTAGTTCTAAGTTCTAGGGGACTAATGATCTCAGCAGTTGAGTCCCATAGTGCTCAGAGCCATTTTTTTTGAAACAGAAATTATGCGAAATGAAAGCAGCTGTCAGAAGGACAAGGAGAGATTCTTTTAACGAATTTTAAGGCAATATTTTATCTGCAGATTCTAAAAAAAAAAACTAAATATTTTGGTCGTGAGTAAAATCTATGAACGTATAATGTGGATTGTACTATAAATGATGAAAGTATGTGAATGCAGCTTGCCGCTAACTTGGTGTAATGTCTCTCACACATAAACCTGTACAGTAAAGTAAGGGCCTCCTGTTTTATCTTTAGGCTGATCCGTGATAAGACAGACAAACAATAATAATAATGGAGGATTCTGCGTCTTTTCTCTAATTTCATTCGCTCCCTCCCTCTCTCTCTCTCTCTCTCTCTCTCTCTCTCTCTCTCTCTCTGTCCTTTATCTATATACAGTTTTAAATATATTATTTAATTACGTGAACTCAGCCCAATAGAATCTCTGGTGGAGCCCTTCGTCTTAATATTCAGCGGCTGACGTGCTGTAAAAGACCTTTTTATCTATTATTATTGTTAAGCGCTGCATTCAGTTGGGAAAATCGATCGTTTGAACCATTCGTTCATTTTACGACAGATTTAGAATTTCAGATGTGTCCGAAGCCTTTTTGGACGATTTTATAAAATCTCGATGATTGCAGGCTCTCTTCGTCACAACTGAAACTTCCCCACTAATTACAGGGCCGAGACAATCATCAATGATTCAGACAGAGAACTCATTCGTCATTCACTCTAGAATAAAAGGGTCACAAACCTTATTTCTGAGGAAAATTGTATATTCAATCCATCTCCATTACATGTTCCGTTTTCTGTTGACTCCAAGTCTTACTTAATTTGTGTTTACAGTTTTTCTCTCTCTTCAGATAACCCGCTAGTGGCACAAACGTTAATAGCTCGCTTTAGCGAGAAGAAGAAGAAATATGTCTCTTTTAGCAACCCGACAATCTTCCAACAGATACTTCCGAAGCTGTCCTAGTTATTCCTCCCTAACAACCATGGAGAATACATATATGTATCTCTGTTCTTCCAAAGAATAAACGTACTAGAAAAATACCTTGGCGTCGACGAGCTGTCGGCGCATATATTACTAGAAAATCCGATCAGATACTTTCCAAAACTGAATAAATGTGGATGATTTGATTGATAATTATTAATTATTGCGTGGTAGAGGGTAATTTTCCGTGGGGAGATTACAAACGCTGCAAATAATTCAATACCTTCTCGTGCTGACAGTATGGGTAATGTAACTGATGATGATAAACAGAAGACCGAAATTCTAAACCTAGCTTTCAAAAACTCGTGTACGAGTTTAGAGTATCTGGTTTTGTAAAACAGTTAAGATCCTTAGACGCCACGAAGGCATCTGACCCAGACGGTATCCCGGTAACATTTTGTGTTGACTATGCTACAAATCCCCCCGTGAACCATGGACCTTGCCGTTGGTGGGGAGGCTTGCATGCCTCAGCGATGCAGATAACCGTACCGTAGGTGCAACCACAACGGAGGGGTCTCTGTTGAGAGGCCAGACAAACGCGTGGTTCCTGAAGAGGGGCAGCAGCCTTTTCAGTAGTTGCAGGGGCAACAGTCTGGATGATTGACTGACCTGGCCTTGTAACACTAACCAAAATGGCCTTGCTGTGCTGGTACTGCGAACTGCTGAAAGCAAGGGGAAATTACAGCCATAATTTTTGCCGAGGGCATGCTTCTTTACTGTATGGATAAACGATGATGGCGTCCTCTTGGGTAAAATATTCCAGAGGTAAAATAGTCCCTCATTCGGATCTCAGGGTGGAACTACTCAGGACGACGTTGTTATCAGGAGAAAGAAAACGCGTTCTACGGATCGGAGCGTGGAATGTCAGATCCCTTAATCGGGCAAGCAGATTAGAAAATTTAAAAAGGGAAATGGATAGGTTAAAGTTAGCTATAGTGAGAATTAGTGAAGTTCGGTGGCGGGAGGAACAAGACATTTTGTATTTATATTCCTGTATTCGCCTGACCAAATCAAATAGGGGTAATGCAGGAGTAGGTTTAATAGTGAATAAAAAATAGGAGTGCGGGTAAGCTACTACAAACATCATAGTGAACGCATTATTGTGGCCAAGGTAGACACGAAGCCCACACCTACTACAGTAGTACAAGTTTATATGTCAACTAGCTCTGCAGATGACGAAGAAATTGATTTCATCATACATTTCTTCAAACAAATTATTCAGATAGTGAAGGGAGACGAAAATGTAATAGTCATGGGTGACTGGAATTCGAGAGTAGGAAAAGGGAGAGAAGGAAACATAGTAAGTGATTATGGGTTGGGGGTAAGAAATGAAAGAGGAAGCCGCCTGGTAGAATTTTGCGCAGAGCATAACTCAGTCATAGCTAACACATGGTTCAAAAATCACGAAAGAAGGTTGTATACATGGAAGAACCCTGGAGATACTGGCAGATTTCAGATAGATTATATAATGGTAAGACAGATATTTAGGAACCAGGTTTTAAATTGTAAGACATTTCCAGGGGCAGATGTGGACTCTGACCACAATCTATTGGTTATGAACTGTAGATTAAAACTGAAGAAACTGCAAAAAGGTGGGAATTTAAGGAGATGGGACTTGGATAAACTGAAAGAACCAGAGGTTGTACAGAGTTTCAGAGAGAGCATCAGGGAACAATTGACAAGAATGGGGGAAAGAAATACAGTAGAAGAAGAATGGGTAGCTCTGAGGGATGAAGTAGTGAAGTCAGCAGAGGATCAAGTAGGTAAAAAGACGAGGGCTAGTAGAAATCCTTGGGTAACAGAAGAAATATTGAATTTAATTGATGAAAGGAGAAAATATAAAAGTGCAGTAAATGAAGCAGGCAAAAGGGAATACAAACGTCTCAAAAATGAGATCGACAGAAAGTGCAAAATGGCTAAGCAGGGATGGCTAGAGGACAAATGTAAGGATATAGAGGCTTATCTCACTAGGGGTAAGATAGATACTGCCTACAGGAAAATTAAAGAGACCTTTGAGAACAGAGAACTATGTTTCTATCTGAGCTCTTCATATTCATGCAAGTGGTTCTAAGCAAAGAACGGAAAGCAGAAAGGTGGAAGGAGTATATAGAGGGTATATACAAGAACAATGTTCTTGAGGACAATATTATGGAAATGGAAGAGGATGTAGATGAAGATGAAATGGGAGATATGATATTGCATGAAGAGTCGAAACAAGGCCCCGGGAGTAGACAACATTCCATTACAACTACTGACAGCCTTGGGAGAGCCAGTCCTGACAAAACTCTACCATCTGGTGAGCAAAATGTATGAGACAGGCGAAATACCTTCAGACTTCAAGAAGAATATAATAATTCCAATCCCAAAGAAAACAGGCGTTGACAGATGTATTAAACTGATAGTTCAGTAATTTTCACGTCACAGCTGAAAATACTAACGCGAATTATTTACAGACGAATGGAGAAACTGATAGAAGCCGACCTCGGAGAAGATAAGTTTGGATTCCGTAGAAATGTTGGAACACGTGAGGCAATACTGACCCTTCGAATTATCTTAGAAGAAAGATTAAGGAAAGGCAAACCTACGTCTCTAGCGTTTGTAGACTTACAGAAAGCTTTTCATAACGTTGACTGGAATACTCTCTTTCAAATTCTGAAGGTGGCAGGGGTAAAATACAGGGAGCGAAAGGCTATTTACAATTTATACAGAAAGCAAATGGCAGTTAGAAGAGTCGAGGGACATGAAAGGGAAGCAGTGGTTGGGAAGGGAGTGAGACCGGGTTGTAGCCTCTCCCCGATATTATTCAATCCGTATATTGAGCAAGCAGTGAAGGAAACAAAGTTTTTATTTCTTCTCCATGGATTTTAATACCCACTCCGAAATTTTCTTTTGAGGTTCGCCGATGACATTGCAATTCTGTCAGAGACAGCAAAGGACTTGGAAGAGCAGTTGAACGGAATGGACAGTGTCTTGAAAGGAGGATATAAGATGAACATCAACAAAAGCAAAACGTGGATAATGGAATGTAGTCGAATTAAGTCGGGTGATGCTGAGGGAATTAGAGTAGGAAATGAGAGGCTTAAAGTAGTTAAGGAGTTTTACTATTTGGGGAGCAAAATAACTGATGATGGTCGAAGTAGAGAGGATATAAAATGTAGACTGGCAATGGCAAGGAAAGCGTTTCTGAAGAAGAGAAATTTGTTAACATCGTGTATAGATTTAAGTGTCAGGAAGTCGTTTCTGAAGGTATTTGTATACAGTAGAGCCATGTATGGAAGTGGAACATGGACGATAAATAGTTTGGACAGTACGAGAACAGAAGCTTTCGAGATGTGGTGCTACATAAGAATGCTGAAGATTATTTATGTGATCTACACATCTAATGAGGAGGTATTGAATAGGATTGGGGAGAAGAGACGTTTGTGGCACAATTTGAGTAGAAGAAGGGATCAGTTGGTAGGACATGTTTTGAGGCATCAGGGGATCACAATTTTAGCATTGGAGGGCAGGCAGCATGGAGGGTAAAAATCGTAGAGGGAGACCAAGAGATGAATACACTAAGCAGATTCAGAAGGATGTAGGCTGCAGTACGTACTGGGAGATGAAGAAGCTTGCACAGGATAGAGTAACATGGAGAGCTGCATCAAACCAGTCTCGGGACTGAAGGCCACAACAACAACAACAACAACATGCTACAAATATAGCACCATTCTTATCCATCATCTATCAGAGATCATTGGAACAGCAGAAAGTTCGACGGGAGTGGAAGAAGGCCCAGGTCATAGCAATCTATAAAAAGGGTAGAAATTCGCGTTCACATAATTAGCGGCCAATTTCACTGACATCGATTTGTGGTAGAATCTTGGAACATATTTTTTGTTCAGACATAATGACCTTTCTAGACTCTGAGTAGCTCATCTGCAGAAACCAGCACGGTTTTAGGAAACAGCGGTCATGCAAGACACAGCTGGCCCTCTTTGTGCATGATATACAACAGGCATCAACCTATGAGCCGGTCTCTAGAGCCATATTTATCGACTTTCGAAAGGCGTTCGACTCAGTTCCGCACTGTCGCTTGCTACAAAACGTCCGTGCTTACTGTCTATACGATGACATATGCGGTTGGATAGAAAGTTTTCTACCAGACAGGGAGCAATATGCCGTCCTGAACGTGGTGACTTCAACAGAAACAAGCGTAACTTAAGGTGTGGCACAGGGCAGCGTAATAGGTCCGCTGCTTTTTACGATTTACATAAACGATATGGTTGATGGTATTGACTGCGGCATTAGACTGTTTGCCGATGATGCTGTAGTCTACAGGAAAGTAGTATCACACTAAAGTTGTGAACACATCAATGAGGATATGCAGAAAATAAATGCGTGGTGTAATGACTGGCAGTTATCTCTCAATATACGTAAGTGTAACCTACTGCGTATAACAAGGCGAAAACCCCCATTAATGTACGAGTACAAAATCAATGTCCAGTCTTTGGAAGCGGTAACGTCCGTCAGGTTCAAAATGGTTCAAATGGCTCTGAGCACTATGGGACTCAACTGCTGCGGTCATAAGTCCCCTAGAACTTAGAACTACTTAAACCTAACTAACCTAAGGACAGCACACAACACCCAGCCATCACGAGGCAGAGAAAATCCCTGACCCCGCCGGGAATCGAACCCGGGAACCCGGGCGTGGGAAGCGAGAACGCTACCGCACGACCACGAGATGCGGGCGTCCGTCAGGTATCTGTGTGTGATTATTCGAAATGATCTCAAATGTAATGATCAGATTATACAAGTAACAGGCAAGGCGAACTCTAGATTGCGGTTTATTGGCAGAATCCTGAAGTGATGCAGTCCTTCAACAAAGGAAACAGCTTTCAATATTTTAGTTCGTCCAGTCTTGGAATATTGTTCGTCTGTATGGGACCCTTACCAGTTGGGTCTGATTCACGAGATTGAGAAGGTCCAAAGAAGAGCTTCAAGATTCGTGACTGGTACATTTAGCCATTGCGAGAGCGTTAGAAATCTCGTAGAAAGTTTGAAGTGGGACACACCTGCAGAAAGACGGGCGCCCTAAACGGAAGGGGCTGCTCACCAAATTCCGAAATGCGATCTTCACCTACGATGTGGAGCATATATTATTACCACCAACTTTCAAATCGCGCAATGATCGCCATTCAAAGATAAGGGAAATTAGAGCTCGTACTGAGGCGTACAGACAGTCGTTTTCCCCTCCCGCGATCCCCGAGTGTAACAGAGGGGGGAAACATGACTTAGGCGGAGGGCACAATTCGCGCCACACACCGCTTGGTGGCTAGCGGAGTATAGACGTAGATGTAGATAATACAATTGTGTAGCTATTTCAGTAGGCTCCCACCACTGTGCCGAAACACCATTTTTACTGGATCACAGTTAGAAAATCTTTTCTAATTGCTTTCCTTAATATTTGTATTAGAAATGAGTACAGTAACCGCAAAAACATAACCTGAGAATTTAGTTAAAAAGGATCCGAGTAAAGTAGCGCAGAGGTGTTGTGTGTGTGTGTGTGTGTGTGTGTGTGTGTGTGTGTGAACAATAGGTTCTTACAGTGCAATTAAAAGAATAATTTAATCACGCTGCAGACATATATTACAAAAACACATGAAATAGTGGAACTGTAGCTCGACATTGCGCAGTTCTCAAAACGGAAGGAGGAAAAAAAACAAAGGAACGTGTTCAGTGACTTGAACAGCCAAGTACACACCAGAATAAGATACATAACATTCCCGGGTGTTACACTGAGGCGATTCACTTATATGCACTTCTTGCGTAAAGACAGCTGAGAATCATTTTGCGAAGACGGCAGTTCCCGCGAGGAAACAGCTGAGGATACCCGTGCGAGTTGAGATCACGTGACCTGAACTGAATTGACTTGACGTGACGTGACGGACAGTGTGAATACACCACGACGTGACGGTGCCGCAACGGCCAGTGCGAATGGCCTTTTAAATTCGCGCACCTTCTGGCTTCTGTGCGAAACACACTTGCAGCTTTGGCGCCACCTGATGAGCGGCGCACAACGTCACCAACTCACGGCAAAACGTCTCACTATGATTTGTTGAGACGTAGAAACCGGTCGTGATACTATTTGTGTGAGCGGAGGCTGAGAAATACTATAAACGAAGTCCAATGTTGGTGTCATTAAGTAGTGTTGTTTGTTGACAGCCGTGTAAACATCAGCGTTCTCCTACCTGCCGATGTGGATGATGAAGCCGTCGTCGACGCCCCTGCTCAGCATGTCCTGCACGGCCTCCCTGGTGCAGATGCTCAGACCCAGCACGTTCACGTCCAGCGTCTTTTTTATTTCCGACGTTGGAGCAGCTGTTGGCAGTGTAAATAGTGAAATCGAAACTGCATCAAAAGAATCCTTAAAAACACGCATGCGAACATACTTACAGTTAAGGGTCGCAGAAACTTTTTCGAAAAGTTTAAGTACCAGCAAGATTGCAATAACCACCGTAAAGAGACCTTCAGATGCTTAGAAAATCCAACAAATTTTCTTACTATTTTTACCCCACAAAAAGCCACGGATTCCAATACGACCATGCGCAAAAAAACGCTGAAATTTGAACGATATATTCCTCAGATTCAGTTCTCGAACAACCTCGAAACTTTTTCTTGATATCATTATCCGTTTCCGAGGTATCCTACCTGAACAAGTAAAATACGCACGTAAATTTCGGTGTGAGGCGAAAGATAGTTTGTAGAGTGATGCGGCACAGAGAAATATGCTGTAAAGTGTTTCTGCCATGTTAAGAAGAGTTCTGAAGCAGATGCAAACTTTTTGTGTGCATAAAATTTGGTTTTAGGTGCTAAATTTGTTTTGCGTTTTTTTTTTTTTTCAATTTCACGTAAGTAAACAATCAAACTTTTACTATCCTATGAAGTTCTTTTCGTATGAGTGACACGCCCTGCTGTGGGAGGGAAAACAAAAATGCTGCTATTGTGGCACAAAAAAGGAATATGCTCCGTTAAAGAGACAGAACGGGGCTGTTGGTACGTTAGTTTCCTCAGCACCTTCAAAAAATTTCCCAAAAATTTTGGCATTGGAACATACTCGCGCTTGTTTATGCTGAGAGAAGACATTGGCGGTGGGAAAGAAAATTTGGCGGTAGTGGTTGTTGTATTGAAAGAACGAAGGAGATGATGGGAATGTGAGAGATAGAGAGAGACAGTGGCAGTGGAGCACAAGTTGACCGTGATAGAAAAACGCTGCCAAAAGAGTGAAAGAGACAGTGCAGTGGACGAGGAATGGAGAGACAGAGAAAGTGGGTGACAGCCAGTGATGATGAAAGAGTCTTTAACAGTGACCTAGTGAAAGAGAGCCGGCCGGGGTGGCCGAGCGGTTCTAGGTGCTACAGTCTGGAACCGTGCGACCGCTACGGTCGCAGGTTCGAATCCTGCCTCGGGCATGCACGTGTGTGATGTCCTTAGGTTAGTTAGGTTTAAGTAGTTCTAAGTTCTAGGGGACTGATGACCACAGAAGTTAAGTCCCATAGTGCTCAGAGCAGTGACGGTGAAAAGAGGTAGCGGCAGTGAGAAGGATGATTGAGGAAGTCTCCTTACTGCTCTCTGTCACTGTCTTCGTTCTGCCCTGCCAGTACTGTCATTATCTCGTTGTGTCTCTCTGACACAACTAGTTGGTCTGAAAGAGTGAGTGAGAATGGGCAACCGGGAGTGGATGGATATGACTGTCTCACACTCGCTAGCCCATCGCTGTACATCAATTACAGTTCGGGTTTCTTGCAAGGGTGTCAGATTAGTTCCTTTTTAAAAACCGTGTGCCATAATTTGTGGGAATTTTTAAAGGTGCTGAGGAAGGTGGAATGAGATAGCTGCTAATCACTTTTGAGCCATATTCTTTTAAACAAGGGCATATTCGTCTTTTGTGCTCCGATAGGAGCATTTTGCCCCTGATAATTTACGGTCACAACTTCCGATATAGATTTTCTCTAATTGTGATTTCCAGTCGAGCTACATCCCGATCACATTTTTATTGTCAGGATGCCACAAACACTTTCTTTCCCGGACTAAACTTACGAGTTTCTCACAGTCCATATTTCGTGTATTAAGACGACAATCTGTGAAATTCGGTCGACGTCCTAAGTCCACACCTTTGCGCGATGAAGTCGGTTGTATTGTGACCTCACGTATTGGTTTACTGACTAGAAAAGATTGGCGTGCTGCGGCCGATGTCGGTCATTGGTGGAATCCACCGATGTCGGTGCCACTGTGCATCAGACTAATTGTCTTAGGCTGTGGTCAGAGGTTGTCAACTCATTATTAGCAGCTGCTTGGAAGAGGTACAAGCAGCGCAGCCGCTCACGAACGAGGCCACTGTCACACTGGTAGTGAAAGGTAAATCAGCGAACTGGGTCTACGACCGAAGCTTACTCTTAGCTTCACTTCTATTGCCTCTTACAGAGAAGTATCTCCGTCACACTCTTAACAGATTGTTAAGAAGTGGCACCTCATTTTAAGCTCACTAGCAAAACCAAATGATTGAGCTGAAAAGAGATTTAAACGTTCCTCCTATTTGGTTTTTATCTCTGTCAGACAACTTTGAGCATGCGATAACCTACACGTTGTAAGACGTGTATATTTCTATTTTCTATTGTCAAACCACAATATATGAAAGATGTTTGTATTTTATTAATAGGTTTAAGTAGGAATAATTAATATTTGTCATGTTGGAAATAATTGTAGCAGGAAATGTCTGCACCAAAGTTTTGTTGGCAAGAGACCGCACATAGATATAATTTTAAAAAGGGCGGGAGAGACAGCATATGGATACATTTTAAGAAAAGGGCCGGAAAGACCGCGCACTGATACATTTTGTAATGGTAGCAGGGACTGTCTGCGGTCTCTCCCGCCAACAATGCTTTCTGTTGCACTTTAGCGTTCGTAGGAAGTCAGTAGTAAGCGAGAAGTGAAGCGAGTCGGTAGCAGGTCTGAAACGAGAGGTTAAGAGAAGCGGTGTGCCTGCCAGCCACAAGCTATGATTTACAAGAGATTATAAACGGATGTACAGAGACATAAGCTAACTATTGTCATAAGATGAACTAATATTATTGATTTTTTTTTTTTTTTTTTTTTTTTTTTGAGAAACTCAAGACTACTGAAGGTACGTTTGCGCAATGCTAGTTGTAAGGTTATTGTAAGAAATAAGTCCCATTTGAACGTTTGTAAAATCATTTCATTAAGAATATAATTAATTTTTGCCAGCAATATTGCATTTCTGGTTATAATCCATCCCAAAAACCATCAACGTAAAACTTTGCAAAATTTTATTGTTGTCAAGAAAAAGTTTGATGAATTCATAGTTAAATTAATTAAAGAATAACGTCAGGTTTGCTATTAAAGAATAACGTCAGCTTTGGTAATAAATACAGCCACTTATTATGAAAGCCCACCAGCAGCTAATAGAGTATAGTAAAACAGAGTAAGTATACTCATGTCGCAGTTCGATGTAGCAGTCAGATGGCGATCCAGTAACAGTAAAAAAGGTAAGGAACCGTTTTGGGTTATTGCAGGTAACGACTGAGGGCCATGACGACGACACATTCTATGTTTCGTCGAAATAATCAGAAAATCACTTTCAATAAGCAGCAATTAAATTTGTATGCGAAGATTAAGAAAGAGAATAAATTTCAAGGGGAAGATTCATTTGTTATTATTAAGCACGAGATAGAAATACTAAGGGAAAGTTTCATAGGTTATTGTAGAAGGGAAGGTTTCGACGTCCTCCGATTTCCGTAACATCTGAGTTTTATTTTTATTATTATCGGCTTTCGGGACGAGCCCATACACTCATCTCAAAAGTTGAATGTCAATTATGACGACACGAACGTAATGACGACACAACACACAGTCCCAGAGCAGTGAAAATTTCCAACATGGCTGGTAATTGAACCCAGGCGCCTTCGCTCGGCAATCCGCCACGATGACGACGCAGCTACCGGGATGGTTCAAATGGCTCTGAGCACTATGGGACTCAACTGCTGTGGTCATAAGTCCCCTAGAACTTAGAACTACTTAAACCTAACTAACCTAAGGACAGCACACAACACCCAGCCATCACGAGGCAGAGAAAATCCCTGACCCCGCCGGGAATCGAACCCGGGAACCCGGGCATGGATACCGGGATGGACAACTGAGTACTGAATTGGTAAGTTACAAAAAAAATCCAGCCTAACTTAAACAGGGTGGTCAGGAAGAGTCTGAAAAGCTTGTAATGTTGTCGCAGGGCGGGCTGTGCTGCGAATAAAATTGTTCAAATAAAAAGTCGATACGTTGCGCCGTTTCCCAATAAAATAGTATTGAAGTCAGCAAGCAAGATCGCTGCGCGCGGAAATTTAAGTAGCCTGCCAGGGACAGTGTTGCGAAACGTGTTCTTCGTTTGGTTTCCTCAAACCAAACAAACGAAGCTTTTACTCACCCAGCTTTAATTTATCCGTACCGAAAAATGCACATTTTAAATGGTAATGACCATTGCAACAAGTGGTAACTCATGGATCCACAGGTATGTGTGCATTACCGCATTTTAGCGGGTGAAATTGTCTGAATTTGCGTGTCCAACGACCTGATTAGCTAATATCAGTGCCAATTAAATCGGAAACGGCGCAACATATCAAATTTGTTTAACAACTCTTTCTCAGCACAACCTAACCTGCAACACCCTTACAAATTTTTCAAGCTGTTTCTGACCATCGTATATATCTACTTCGTATACTAATACAGAGTATTAGTCACTTACAAGTCAAGAGAGGATTGCGGAATAATCCCGCGCTGTTGATGAGAATGTCGACGCCTCCCAGGTTATCAGAAATCCATTTGAATACAGTAAGTAGGCTTTCCTCGTCAGTGACATCTCCATACATTGGATACAGTTGGCTGGTGGAATTTTTCAGTTGCCATTCCTAGGGAAAGAGAAACATATTGCTGTTACTATGAGAAGATTTATTCTTAAGAAACGTCTAAAAATTGAGACAATGAGTGCTTGAGTGCCTGTAATAGTACGACTGTAGACAACGAAAATGTATTGTACAATTTACTTTTCGGCTGTAGCTAACACAGTGAGCGTGGTAGAGAAGATAAGAGAGCAAAAACGCAGTTGGCGACATAGCAGTTTCAGCGCAGTCTATATTTCGCAACGCACACAACGTACAAAGGTCGCGATAAAATAAGGCCGAATATTGAATGAAATGCGGAATGTCTATATTTAATGCTCAAGAGAACATATTTAGTAACTCGACCTTACTGGAATGTACATATTGTGCAGAAACATCAGACCCGAAAATTTGAAAAGGATGGAAACTACTGATTGAGTGACATACGCATTAAAGAAAACAGTTTTATTTTCAAAAAACGTTTCATCATTGAAAATCCCATTAGAACAAGTACTACGCCGAAAAATGACAATTACCCAAACCAACGGTTGCTAAGTATTATTAAATTTCAGTTAAAACAATTATTGATCGAACAGAAAATATGTTGTGTAATTTAAATTCAGACAAACACAGCACTATTCACAACAATCATTGGGTAACGTAACTGTTTAGCTGATAATTCTATTAAGGTTGCAATTTTAAAAGAAAACTACACGATAAACGTAAGTAAATAGATTTTAATACGTCAATATATTACACCGGTCTTACTCGGAACACCAGTCGGTAACGAGTTGTTGATTTTGTTGTGGCCTTCAGTGCAAAGACTGGTTTGATGCAGCTCTCCATGCTATTGTATCCTGTGCAAGCCTCTTCACCTCTGAGTAACTACTGCAACCTACATCCTTCTGAATCTGCTTACTGTATTCTTCTCCAGGTCTAACTAAAATCTTCCCATATCACCCGGCCTTTTCCAAGTGTACTTCTTCCTCTTGTGATTCCTGAACTGAGGATTCGCTATTACTTGCTAAAATTTATTACAGAACTCAATTAGTCTTTCTACTTTCTCATTCCATGTAACCACTCCATGTTTTCCTGTAATCATTTCCGCTACTCCTTCCCCCAGAACTGCATTCAAGTCCCCATGACTATTAGCTTTTCATCTCCTTTCATTACACTGTGAATATAACCATATACTTTCTTCCTGTCTTCATCGTGAGCTTGCGACGTTGGAGTTACACCTGTAACATTGTTGTCTGTGTTGGTATGCAAGCGACTCTGAACCGAACATCCCTGTAACTGAGCTGTTCACGGTAACACACTTTCTGCCCTTTCATAACGAATCCTACTCACGTTATACAATTTCCTGCTGCTGTCAATATTGCCCTATACTCATCTGACCAATATCTAAATTGAGCCATTACGTTTCCCTTTTACGATTTTCTAGCTTCTCTACCCCGTTCAAGCTTCCACATTCCACGTCATGACTCCTAGAATGTTATCTTTTCGTTGATTATTCAATCTTTTTCTCATGGTCACCCTCCCCTTGGCAGTCCCCTCCCGGAGATCCGAATGGGGGACTATCCCAGAATCTTCTGTCAATGGAGAAATCATCATGACACTTATTCAATTACAGGCCTCACGTCCTGTGGGTGCAAGTTGTGTGTCTTTAATACAGTGGTGTAAGTAGGCTGTTTAGGTTTTTATATTGGTAACGCCACGTAGCGCTCTGTATGAAAATCACTCGCTGTGTTGTGTGCAGTCTGTGGCTGGTTGGCTTTTGTTGTAATGTTCGCTATTGTAGTGTTGGGCAGTTGGATGTGAACAGCACGTAGTGTTGCGCAGTTGGAGGTGAGCCGCCAGCAGCGGTGGATGTGGGGAGAGAGATGGCGAAGTTTTGAGAGCGGATGATCTGGACGTGTGTCCCATCAGAGACAGTAAGTTTGTAAGACTGGATGTCATGAACTGATATGTATATGATGACTTTTCCACATTATTAAGGTAAATACATTGTTTGTTCTCTATCAAAATCTTTCATTTGTTGACTATGCCTACCGGTAGTTAGTGCCTTCAGTGGTTAGAATCTTTTATTTAGCTGGCAGTATTGGCGCTCGCTGTATTGCAGTAGTTCGAGTAACGAAGAATTGTGTGAGGTAAGTGATTCATGAAAGGGATAGGTTATTGTTAGTCAGGGCCATTCTTTTGTAGGGATTACTGAAAGATTGCGTTGCGCTAAAAATATTATGTGTCAGTTTAGTGATGATCAGAATAAGTAAAGAGAGAAATGTCTGATTTTCAAACAGCTGAGCAAAACTGAACGTACTCAAATAACGTAAGGGGTTTACCAGCACAGTAATTCATTAATTTTTCTAAGGGGACGTTACAGTGGTTTCAGTTGCCTTCTGCATCCTCATGACATTGATCATTGCAAGTTTCGGTTCACCTGTTTCCGAAGTACAGCAGAGACCTTTTGGGTGAACTCATTTTTGCTTATGAGGTCACTGGCGGCAACGTGACCCTGAAATTGCCCTTCCTCTATTCCCACCTCGATGTGTGCCCTGAGGAATGCGGTACATTGAGTGATGACCTTGTCGGAACGCTCGATGAGCTCATTTTTCCCATGGAACCATAGCATGCAGCCAACATGGCCGTAGTCAATCATGCTGATTTCTGCTGGGTGCTACAGGGAGGTGCTCCAGATACCATCCACAGGAGAAAGACAATGAAACAGTGCTAATAAACTAGAACACAAACATTAATTGAAGTTACCTAATGTTTTCGGTTTCCTTAGGGTTACAAGTACGCTGGAGCTTTATAGAAGCATCACGAGCTAGACGACTGTTTTAACATAATATTCACGGTCAGAGCATCCAAACGTGTAAGGACCGTCTACTTTTGGTCTAAAGCGGTTTTTTTTTTTTTTTTTTTTTTTTTTTTTTTTTTTTTTTTTTTTTTTTTTTGACAGAACCAGTTTTGTGAGTGGAAACTGTAATTTCTAATCTGAGGGAAGGAGAAACTGGGAGTAGAAAATCTCTCTTTCGAATCGCATCCCCCAAAAATGTCCAGTGGTCTTTCGAAAACATCGATAGTCATCTGTAAGGAATTACTGAATCCTATTCCATCATCCATTATTAAGAGGTCAAGAAAGTTGTGTCCATGTCTGTTTCCTTCTTTGCGAAGCTCACAAATGCACCAACGTTTACGAGAAATGCTGGTACTTTTCGGCTGGCGCACTTCAGGCTATACATTGCTGTGTGTGAATATATGAGCGTACAAGACTGCTGGGGAGAAAGCGGTATCAGAGATTCGTTTATCGTTTAGCAGTCGTACGCATTATTTCAAACTGTCCCAACAAATAAAATCTGAACACGTCAAGGTGCATACACACTGATTGCACCGTGCCGAACATGTCCCGCCTGTTGTCGGTACATCAGAGGAAGCAGAGCATTTGCGTGTGCCAACTTCGGATGGGTGTGCGCCGTGCGTGGAGATGTGGAATTGCGCTGAACTGCACCGAACATAGTGATTAAAGTTGGAGGGCATGCAAGGTCACAGCGGGTGCAGGTCGACATTGCATTTATGGGATTGTACCGTCGTTTACAAAAGAGAGAAAAGCTATCGTCAGCGGGTAACACCAGTATTAGAAAGTAGTGCAACGTAAGGCAGAAAAAAATATTTCGGGTGTACCACTTGATGGCAGTAATGGACCGTTCGAACATTTTGGGACTTACGACATGTGGTGTCACCGCCAGACACCACAATTGCTAGGTGGTAGCCTTTAAATCGGCCGCGGTCCGGTAGTATACGTCGGACCCGTGTGTCGCCACTATCAGTGATTGCAGACCGAGCGCCGCCACACGGCAGGTCTAGAGAGACTTCCTAGCACTCGCCCCAGTTGTACAGTCGACTTTGCTAGCGATGGTTCACTGACAAATTACGCTCTCATTTGCCGAGACAATAGTTAGCATAGCCTTCAGCTACGTCATTTGCTACGACCTAGCAAGGCGCCATTACCAGTTACTATTGATGCTGTAAAACGTGTACTGTCAAGAGCGATGTTCACCAATTATGGATTAAAGTTAAGTATTCCAGCAGCTACGTACTTTATTTTCTAGTCTCAATTACTTTACCTGTTCCAGACCTCACGGCAGCCTGCGTGAGCTTAAACGCGTGCCTAATGGCTACCTCATAGTGCCTTGGCTGTCTTGCCAGGGCACAACACGACAGACGTTGTACCGTTCCTGTCCGTTATTCGTGGTTCAGATACAACTGCAATACCTAGCAAAGAAATTCTGGCAATAGCTTTGATGTATGTACTGAAGTGCAAACTGCAGTGATTGTCATCGAAGTTTGCATGTTCTTCTGTTCATCGATTTTGAAGCCGACACCATATGCGACCTATTATCAGTCAACTCTAGAACCATAATTAATATCGTTAGGGTCTCACTATTCTCCGTTTTTTCTGTAAAGAGCTACAAGTTGTTGCATTTCTTTGCTGTCCCTCCCGCTCTCTGCCTCAACACGGATGCGGGCAATGCAGTCTGTGGGATGTTGTGACTTGCCACATTGTATACTGCATGGCTCTGCAGTGCGATATTCACTTGCCTGTTATCGATGACTCATGTTTGCATTGACAATGTTCTGCAATATTGACTCTGACTATCCCAGTTCCGCTAAAGTTGCGAAACACTGTCCCAGAAGCACTTAACTGGAAATGAATCGTTCTTTGAATGGCTAAAACCAAGAAATCTCATACAACAGGAGAGGATCTCATCAAGCCTTGCTTACTAGGCGCACTGAAGCTAGGTCGAGGAGATCATCATGTTAGAAAGAAATACTTTATTTACCTTGTACCCAACACAATGAGAAGTCGTATCGAATACATAAGTTTGGATATTTTGGAAACGGTACTCAACTAAATAACATAGTCAGCTACTCGCACTGCAATTAGAACAAGATGCAAAGTCGTTCGATTTATCTCAGCTGCTTCTCTGTGTTCAAATAAGAATACTTGTTCTCCGAATCACTGTAAAAAGTTTTTGCCGCGTGCAGTTACGTCCAATCAGTGGGGAATTTTGTTGAGAAAAATGAGATGCGTTGGTTGACGTTGGTAGGTGTAGGCACATACGCAGCGTCTTCCATGTTGGGCGTTACCTCTGAATTCCACACGCTGGTAAAAGAAATTGCTTAAAATGCGATGTTCAGTCACTGCATTATTCACAGTCATACTCTGGCGGTGAAAATACATCCACTGATTTCTTGAATGAACTCGCTCAGACAGTTAAGATGTAACACTCGTTCAGAATTTTTGAGTTTGTGAACGATATCCGAGATAGTGTAGCAAAGAAGTTTGAATATCCCTTAATGCGCCTTCTTGACACGTGATAGCCATAGTACATCTGTGTGGAAGAAGTTGCAACCGCACTCGGAGGTTGACAATAAATTGGTTTGTGCCTGGAAAGGGCAATTACAGGGAAAAGGAGAATAGCTCCATTTCAGAATAACAGATAATACTTTTATTTTAAACGTGACTTATCTTGCGGGTCTCGTGGTAGAAATCAATAAGATTAACCTCGGCTTGCAAGGAAATATGGTGAATACTTTGACACTACTAGATGAAGATCCAATCTGCGAAGAAAACTAACTTTGGCAACTTCATCAACACAGGGCTAAACACATTTCAGTGTTTCCAGAACTGATAGTAATGTTCGACACCAACAGTGAAAAATGCTCAGTCACACATGGAACAGGTCAGCACTTATCGGTTCTCCGGTCCACATAAATAGTTAATGAAAGAGTTGTCACTGATGATAAGTAAGTGCGTGGGTTTTATGACCGTTGCCTGTAAATGTTCCTCCATTCAACGAAAATGAAGTCCATGCCAAAGAAGAACTTCTTGGGGCACGTCAAATAAACAAACTGAAAATAGATTTCTCTAAAACAGAAGTAGCAACATTTTGGGGATAGCATGGTGACGAGTCTCTATTGCTACCATAAAAAGGCTTAAGAATACTATTTCCAATCGCCACATCATACAAGCAGGACAGCGGATTCTCGACTAAGATGGCAATGAAAACAAAAGCAAGGGACCGATTGCCCTTTGAGCACGATTTATGATGTGCAGTGGCTGAAATCAAACCCAATATAAAAAAGAATGTTATAAAGAAACAATACCAACCACCTCGCTTACTGCAATTACATCTTGGTTTAGTATAAAACCTACAAAAATATGCAATGTATATATGCAGACTGAGCTGTGCGTGGCCCGTGTTCCCGCCATCATGTACGAGGTGCATTCAAGTTCTAAGGCCTCCGATTTTTTTTCTCCGGACTGGAAAGAGATACAAACATACGCATTGTTTTAAAATGAGGCCGCGTTCATTGTCAGTACGTCCTAGAGATGGCAGCACCGTACGGCAGATGGAATTTTACCGCCAGCGGCGAGAATGAGAACTGTTTTAAATACTTAAATTCAGAAAACGAATGATTGCACGCTGTTCAAGTAAGGAAAACGTCGCCATTTTGTGTGGTGTGAAGCCAATTGAAATTCATCGACAGCTGAAGGAGACATGTGGTGATGGAGTTATGGATGTGTCGAAAGTGTGTTCGTGGGTGTGACAGTTTAATGAAGGCAGAACATCATGTGACAACAAACCGAAACAATCTATGGCTCGCACAAGTCGGTCTGACGACATGATCGAGAAAGTGGAGAGAATTGTTTTGGGGATCGCCTCCAGAGTTGGCATTTCTGTGGGTTCTGTGCACACAATCCTGCATGACGACCTGAAAATGCGAAAAGTGTCATCCAGGTGGATGCCACGAATGCTGACAGACGACCACATGGCTGCCCGTGTGGCATTTTACCAAGCAATGTTGATGCGCAACGACAGCATGAATGGGACTTTCTTTTCGTCGGTTGTGACAATGGATGAGACGTGGATGCCATTTTTCAATCCAGAAACGAAGCGCCAGTCAGCTCAATGGAAGCGCACAGATTCACCGCCACCAAAAAAATTTCGGGTAACCGCCAGTGCTGAAAAAATGATGGTGTCCATGTTCTGGGACAGCGAGGGCGTAATCCTTACCCATTGCGTTCCAAAGGGCACTACGGTAACAGGTGCGTCCTACGAAAATGTTTTGAAGAACAAATTCCTTCCTGTACTGCAACAAAAACGTCCGGGAAGGGCTGCGCGTGTGCTGTTTCACCAAGACAACGCACCCACACATCGAGCTAACGTTACGAACAGTTTCTTCGTGATAACAACTTTGAAGCGATTCCTCATGCTCCCTACTCACCTGACCTGGCTCCTAGTGACTTTTGGCTTTTTCCAACAATGAAAGACACTCTACGTGGCCGCACATTCACCAGCCGTGCTGCTATTGCCTCAGCGATTTTCCAGTGGTTAAAACAGACTCCTAAAGAAGCCTTCGCCGCTGCCATGGAATCATGGCGTCAGCGTTGTGAAAAATGTGTACGTCTGCAGGGCGATTACGTCGAGAAGTAACGCCAGTTTAATCGATTTCGGGTGAGTAGTTAATTAGAAAAAAAACGGAGGCCTTAGAACTTGAATGCACATCGTATTTTACACCCTGTTTTTAACGTACTTCCACCTCACTACGTTAATTTAATTTACTACTGTCACCGAGTTGCTGCTTAGCCTGACCGTGACCGGCGCTAGCAGCGCTTGTCGATATATCCCCTCCCGTAGTATCTTCCCAGTTGGAAGCCAGTTGAGTTCGGGTAAAAAAAAAAAATGGTTCAAATGGCTGTGAGCAGTATGTGACTTTACCTCAGATGTTATCAGTCCCCTAGAACTTAGAACTACTTAAACCTAACTAAGGACATCACACACATCCATGCCCGAGGCAGGATTCGAACCTGCGACCGTAGTGGTCACGCGGTTCCAGACTGAAGCGCCTAGAACCGCACGGCCACACCGGCCGGCTTAAGAGGTTCGCACAGACTCTGTTTCCGCCAGTTCGATTCTTGTTTTTGTACACAGTTGGGCGTCTGCGGTAGACGTCAAGGTATAGCTCGTGTGCGAAACTGCAGAGCACGTGTTTCGAACTGTTTCCTTCTAGAATCTAATGCTGTTCCTTCGTCTTAATAAGACCTACAAAAAACCTGACCTATTTTTTAAAAAACCAGCTGATAGGGTGGACTCAAAACCTCAAACTAAACGCGAAGAAGTCTCAAGCAGTTGTAGTACGGCATATTAACGAATTAGTTCTGAATTTCGATATCGGTTACCTTCTAACACTGAAAACCTCGCTAAAACTGAAGATAATCGAAACAGAAATTTCGTCAGTTGCGTCCTTTCGTTAATGTTATGCCATTCACACAGAAAGAGAATAATGCCGAGCCCGAGACTGACACCTCTGGCGCTCCTGAGGAAATACGCTACCACAACGACTTCTTATTCCTTCAGATAACTCGTTATTGTTGTCTGTGAAGAGCACGTTCGAGTTGCTTTGAACCTACTTGAAATACAGTGAGCGGTCAGCAGTACTGAGTCCGCTACGGGCGCACGCACCTTCATCCTGTCGGGTCGCAGGTCGACCCCCACGACGGTGACCCCACGCTGCAGCAGCGCGCGCGCCACGGCGGCCCCTATGCCGGAGCTGGCCCCCGTCACCATGGCAACGCGGCCTGCGTACCGCTCCATGCCGATGCCTGCAGACCTCTGCCGTCCGCTGCGGCTGCTGAGGGCCTTCCCGCCGTGACCCAGTCGCATGCGTAAACACGATAACGATAGCTGCCCTTGTTCGCTCTCGGTATTTAGATTAAATTCTGCATGCTCAGCATGACGAACTTCGTCCGGTTCCAGCCGAGTTGTTTCCTATTCAACTGGGATCTGACACTTCGACACCCTATACTTGCAAATATTTATGAATATCAGAACGATGTTTCCGACAGATTTTTAAAGAATGTCATTTCCGTAGAACACCTTGGGCTGCTGCTAAACAGACCTTTATTTCATACCAGTTTCAGTCCATCTGACTATAGCCGGCAACCTCGGTGGCAACTTGGAAAATACGAGGCTGTTTCAAAAAGTAAGTTACACATGTTGCCACACTCTAAAGACCATTGCGCAACAAAATTCTCGCAGTGTCAGAAGAGACTACCTATTCCGGGTTTACTGCTGATACTGCTCTCCTCCGGAACGAATAACAGGTTCATCACAGTGTGCGAGTGAAATGGTGCAACAACAACAAACGCACTCCAGTGTTAAAATACGAGGGACAGTAGTATTCATGTGAGAAAAACGTCGTAAGGGCAGATGCAGGGCAAAATTGCGATAAGTCCCATTTTGTTTAATTGCGTAATTTATTACATTGATTATATATTGAAACTTTGTGATGTTGTTCATAAATAATTCTGGCTAGAAATATGTTTTAAAAACGTTTGTTCGTAACGAACTGCAGATGAGAATAGAATGCCGTAAGAAAGATTAACTTTGCTTGCTCCTTCGTTTACAACGTGTTTTTTTAACAATATATGTTACAAACGTATTACAGTTTTTAGTTTTGCACATAACAACCTGTTTTATCCGAAATGGGTCGTAAAATTATTTTAAAAAAGTGAGGAAATGTCGAATTTCACGTGTAGAAGGAACAGGAAATTTAAACAAGTGTTCTTCACTCTTAAGAGCAGCATCTGTAACAATTTTCGACAAAGTCACAGAGTTCATCGAAGAAGAAAATTAGTGAAGGAACCGATAATGCTGTGTACAGTGCCACATGCTCATTTAGATATTATAAAACCTAGGCAGTCGTGAACTCCTGAAAAAAATGTGTGCATTGGAAAACACAAAATATAAATGAGAGCTACACAATCACCGTATATAACATTGTCCAAAAACAGTACGTGTCCTCAACTGTTGTGATGATAGCTGCATGTGATGCCTGTCTAGTTTTAAAGAGTGGAGACGTAGGTAGGATTAAGTGCTCAAGGAATCACTGTGCACGTAGTCTGAAATTCTGGCAATATACGATGCCGCCACCAGCAGTAACGAAATGTCGCAAAGCCGTGAGTGTTGTCACTGGTCGATGTCGATGGTCTTCCTCCTCTGTCAGTTCCGCGACTGCCTGCAGATTGGTTCTGTGTCTCGGCAGTCGTAGATTTTCCGACAATGAGGACGTTCACCAAGCAGTTGTCGAATGGCTCCTCGCCCAAGAAGCGGATTTCTGCTGTCGATTACTTGAACGAATGGCGGGACGTTCCGACCGACATTTAGGGATGCTCTGCGACTATGTTGACACTATACTATACTGCGAAACCTTCAAAATGACGTAGATAGATGAAAAATAAACTTACTTTGTTGCCCAGTAATGTGCCACTTAATTTTTGAAGTCTCTTCGTAAATGAGATACATTCCACGACCTAAATGTAAATGTAACAATGTAGATTGCTTACAACGCACGAAAAGTATCATAAAATAATTATGACGTACTTAAATATGGTGGCAACGGCCTAGCCGCAGTGGATACACCAGTTCCCGTTAGATCACCGCAGTTAAGCGCTGTCGGGCGTGGCCGATACTTGGATGGGTGACCATCCGGGCTGCCATGCGCTGTTGCCATTTTTCGGGGTGCACTCAGCCTCGTGATGCCAATTGAGGAGCTACTCGACCGTGTGTTAACGGCTCCGGCGAAAGAAAACCATCATAACCACCGCAAGAGCAGTGTGCTGACCACACGTCCCTCCTACCCGCTTCCTCATCTGAGGATGACACGGTGGGCCACTTGTGGCCTGAAGATGGAGTAGTGCTGCTGCTGCTGCTGCTTACTTACACACGGAGTGCATAGAATTTTGAAAAGAGATTAAGGACAAAGAAAAGAAAACAAAAGTAACGGAATGTGGCAATATTGAGTAGGTGAAGTCAGATTAGGAAATGAGACCTTGAAGAGTAGGAGATGAGTTTTGTTGTTTGGGCAGCGAAATAACTGACTGTGGCCGAGGTAGACTGGCAACAAAACCTTTTCTCAAAAAGAGGTTCATTAGTATCTGCGTTTTATATCCTGTCTCACAAATTCCGCTCTGTAGTGCAGACAGCTTCTCAGAAGAAAGCGTACTTATAAAACCTTTGTTTTCAATAATCCGTTTCGGTGAACTGAGTTACCATAATTTCAACTGTACACTATTTTTCATAACATAACTTTGTCAATAGTGTGCGTAAATGTAAAGCACGTTACAACTACACTCCTGGAAATGGAAAAAAGAACACATTGACACCGGTGTGTCAGATCCACCATACTTGCTCCGGACACTGCGAGAGGCCTGTACAAGCAATGATCACACGCACGGCACAGCGGACACACCAGGAACCGCGGTGTTGGCCGTCGAATGGCGCTAGCTGCGCAGCATTTGTGCACCGCCGCCGTCAGTGTCAGCCAGTTTGCCGTGGCATACGGAGCTCCATCGCAGTCTTTAACACTGGTAGCATGCCGCGACAGCGTGGACGTGAACCGTATGTGCAGTTGACGGACTTTGAGCGAGGGCGTATAGTGGGCATGCGGGAGGCCGGGTGGACGTACCGCCGAATTGCTCAACACGTGGCGCGTGAGGTCTCCACAGTACATCGATGTTGTCGCCAGTGGTCGGCGGAAGGTGCACGTGCCCGTCGACCTGGGACCGGACCGCAGCGACGCACGGATGCACGCCAAGACCGTAGGATCCTACGCAGTGCCGTAGGGGACCGCACCGCCACTTCCCAGCAAATTAGGGACACTGTTGCTCCTGGGGTATCGGCGAGGACCATTCGCAACCGTCTCCATGAAGCTGGGCAACGGTCCCGCACACCGTTAGGCCGTCTTCCGCTCACGCCCCAACATCGTGCAGCCCGCCTCCAGTGGTGTCGCGACAGGCGTGAATGGAGGGACGAATGGAGACGTGTCGTCTTCAGCGATGAGAGTCGCTTCTGCCTTGGTGCCAATGATGGTCGTATGCGTGTTTGGCGCCGTGCAGGTGAGTGCCACAATCAGGACTGCATACGACCGAGGCACACAGGGCTAACACCCGGCATGATGGTGTGGGGAGCGATCTCCTACACTGGCCGTACACCACTGGTGATCGTCGAGGGGACACTGAATAGTGCACGGTACATCCAAACCGTCATCGAACCCATCGTTCTACCATTCCTAGACCGGCAAGGGAACGTGCTGTTCCAACAGGACAATGCACGTCCGCATGTATCCCGTGCCACCCAACGTGCTCTAGAAGGTGTAAGTCAACTACCCTGGCCAGCAAGATCTCCGGATCTGTCCCCCATTGAGCATGTTTGGGACTGGATGAAGCGTCGTCTCACGCGGTCTGCACGTCCAGCACGAACGCTGGTCCAACTGAGGCGCCAGGTGGAAATGGCATGGCAAGCCGTTCCACAGGACTACATCCAGCATCTCTACGATCGTCTCCATGGGAGAATAGCAGCCTGCATTGCTGCGAAAGGTGGATTTACACTGTACTAGTGCCGACATTGTGCATGCTCTGTTGCCTGTGTCTATGTGCCTGTGGTTCTGTCAGTGTGATCATGTGATGCATCTGACCCCAGGAATGTGTCAATAAAGTTTCCCCTTCCTGGGACAATGAACTCACGTTGTTCTTATTTCAGTTTCCAGGAGTGTATAATATAGAAACTCTATTAAAATTATTTTATTGATAATAATACATGTAATAATAATTCATAAAATTTTTGTAGCAGGAGGAAGCTACAATATTTTCTAGAAGGGAAAGAGCGTGAAAATGTCAGTTGCAATAGACGAAAGGCGTTGAATAACTAATGCAACACTTTCTTTCTGAAACCAGGTTGGTTTTATTCAGGACCCCAGTACGCCATCTCTCTTGGGTAAAAAAAAAATACCTATTTTTCAACATAATTTCTGTACAATGCGACCGCCTTACACCACCTTACTGGTATGGCCTGTATTTCCA
This sequence comes from Schistocerca nitens, assembly GCF_023898315.1. Classification (NCBI taxonomy): domain Eukaryota; kingdom Metazoa; phylum Arthropoda; class Insecta; order Orthoptera; family Acrididae; genus Schistocerca; species Schistocerca nitens. The sequence goes on along the minus strand of NC_064615.1, from coordinate 1,071,846,734 downwards.
CGTGGAACCACACTAATGCTCGCCACCCCGATCATGCACGTACTGGTTCCCGCAGAGTACATCCTTCATTGGGCAAAAACGTGGAAATCCGAAGGCGTAGGGTGATGAGGAAGATAATGGAAAAAACGTTCGTTCTCATATTCGTGCCGACAAAAATACTGAAGTCGATTGTTCAATTTCCTGAGGATAGCACAAGGCACTGCATGCTTGAAGGGGTTATTCCGTTTGATGCGGTCCCAAACGACCGACGCCAAGGCTTTACCTACTGAGCGTGCGGCTTTGAACTTTTTCTTCAGAGAGAAGACGGCGTCGCGGCACTCTATACGTTGCCGTTTTCCTTGCAGTTCGAAGTAATGAAATTATGTTTCATCGCCTGTGAGCATGTTCTACAAACAATTTACACGATCAGCCTGGTAAGGCGCAAGCAATTCAGCACAGGTGGTTCGTCGTTGCTCTTTGTGGCCATTTGTTAGGCTGCGAGAAACTCAGCTGGTGGACGGGTGTGTCAGTACCACCACTAGGGGCGTCCATTCGAGCGGCAACACTTTGAATATGATCCGTCGATCACCTCGAATGAGAGTCTCCACACTTTGATATTCACAAACCAGACAGGAAAAACCACGGCGAGAGGAATCGGACAACAGATAAATAATAATAATAAATCTTAATAATACTATGTGACCAAATCATAATTAATGGAAACCCTCAGCTGCCAACAGGTGTTGCGGATATACCTCAATGGGGACAGCTGAAAATGTGTGCCCCGACCGTGACTCGAACTCGGGATCTCCTGCTTACATGGCAGACGCTCTATCCATCTGAGCCACCGAGGGCACACAGGACAGCGCGACTGCAGGGACTTATCTCTTGCACGCTTCCCGTGAGACCCACATTCCCAACTGTCCACAACCTACGTTCGTAATGTTCCGTTCGTCGCACACATTTCAGCTGTCCCCATATCAACACCACCTGTTGGCAGCTGAGAGTTTCGATTAGTTATCATTTCTTTCTAGAGAAGGTGCATGGTCACCAATGGTATCTGTTCGTTCGAAGCAGTTACTATCTTCATATTATGTGATCAGTTTATACACACTTTTCTCGCTTGACAATGGCTTTTTGCGTAAGGTTCGTTCATCGTAAGTTTTACCGTGTGAGAAATTATTTAATGTACGATGTCCGATAAAGAATCAAAGGTCCAGTACGAACCAAAGCTTGGGAATTATTCAATCTTGTGATTCATTTATGTTGCAAGATATTGTTCAACTTAAACTGCGTCTCGGCAAGGCTAAAGGTTCCGTGTTACAAATTATATCACTGTACTCACAAAATCTTATAATGTCAGTGTCTGTGTTATTTAGTATTTCTGTTGCTGTGTGCAACTAGGAGTATGCCTAGTGAGATTGCGTCTCAATACATATAATAATGGTGGTGTGCCGAATAATTATATGCAGCGATGGCAGATATGCGTCCGATCAGGACGTCTTCCAAAAAAAAAAAGGTGCCGTCTTCTCGGCATGCCAACTGAACTGCGTAATTATTCTAATGCTTTAACGGTTTCACGCCACGATCGATACAACCGCGTATACTAATAAATAAAGAATAGCATAACATGTTAATATTCTGAACCTATATCTACGTTTTTGCTACATATCCAAGCCCTTCCCATAAATGTGCCTTTAAAACACGTTCCAATGTTGCAGCACGTAAGCTGGACAGCTTTGCACGGTCTTGTTACGATGACGACTCACTGTGCTTTTGTTCACCGCCAGGTCTCTGTAGATATTCTGCAAGCGGCTACGGCTATTGCGATGCTCTGGTTTTCCACCTGTAGGAACTCAATGGCAGCTCTCTCTTGGAAGGCACCTCTGCAATAGACGGCATTTTGAAGGCTACGTATAGGGCCGTCACCTATCAGAATTCCATGAAAGCATGGGAGCTGAAGCGAAAATATTCTACGAAGTCCCACGACAAATTCTGCGTTTTTTAAACTGAAATTGGCCGAGAAAAAATGTGTTGCATTGCTTAGTGAGCGCCCCTTGTAAATATGTAATTTCAGTAAAATGTGGTAACTGATATACAATAAAAATATGATTATTTCGACTTGTATTTCAATCTATATACAATCTATATACAACCACAGATACTAGTGGGCTGCAGTCTTAACATGTTGTTTCTTTCCATGTTAGGGCTCCCTCAGCAGTTAATGGAGAAACCATGAATAATCGAACGCATCGTGCATCCCGAGTTAATTTTTCTTGGAAGAAATGTTATCAAACTGAGCAACTATCAAATCATCGACGCAACTTACGTTTACCATTTTTTGCCATATATGTCAGTATACGTCTCGTCCTCCCCCCATCAACCATAGACCTTGCTGTTGGTGGGGAGGCTTGCGTGCCTCAGCGATACAGATAGCCGTACCGTAGGTGCAACCACAACGGAGGGGTATCTGTTGAGTTGCCAGACAAACGTATGGTTTCTGAAGAGGGGCAGCAGCCTTTTCAGTAGTTGCAGGGGCAACAGTCTGGATGATTGACTGATCTGGCCTTGTAACACTAACCAAAACGGCCTTGCTGTGCTGGTACTGCGAACGGCTGAAAGCAAGGGGAAACTACTGCCGTAATTTTTCCCGAGGGCATGCGGCTTTACTGTATGGTTAAATGATGATGGCGTCCTCTTGGGTAAAATATTCCGGAGGTAAAATAGTCCCCCATTCAGATCTCCGGGCGGGGACTACTCAGGAGGACGTCATTATCAGGAGAAAGAAAACTGCCGTTCTACGGGTCGGAGCGTGGAATGTCAGATCCCTTAGTCGGGCAGGTAGATTAGAAAATTTAAAAAGCGAAATGGATAGGTTAAAGTTGGATATAGTGGGAATTAGTGAAGTTCGATGGCAGGAGGAACAAGACTTCCGGTCAGGTGAATACAGGATTATAAATACAAAATCAAATAGGGGTAATGCAGGAGTAGGTTTAATAATGAATAAAGCAATAGGAATGCGGGTAAGCTACTACAAACAGTACAGCGAACGCATTGTTGTGGCCAAGATAGACACGAAGACCCCGCCTACGATAGTAGTACAAGTCTATGTGCCTACTAGCTCAGCAGATGACGAAGAAATGGAGGAAATGTATGATGAGATAAAAGAAATTATTCAGATAGTGAAGGGAGACGAAAATTCAATAGTCATGGGTGACTGGAATTCGGTAGTAGGATGAGGAAGAGAAGGAAACGTAGTAGGTGAATATGGATTGGGGCTAAGAAATGAAAGAGGAAGCCACCTGGTGGAATTTTGCACAGAGCTCAATTTAATCATAGCTAACACTTGGTTCAAAAATCAGAAAAGAAGGTTGTATACATGGAAGAAGCCTGGAGATACTGACAGGTTTCAGATAGATTATATAATGGTAAGACACAATTTAAAACCTGGTTTCTAAATCCCTAAGACATTTCCAGGGGCAGATGTGGACTCTGACCACAATCTATTGGTTATGACCTGTAGATTAAAACTGAAGAAACTGCAAAAAGGTGGGATTTTAAAGAGATGGGACCTGGATAAACTGAAAGAACCAGAGGTTGTACAGAGTTTCAGGGAGAGCATAAGGGAACAATTGACAGGAATGGGGGAAAGAAATACAGTAGAAGAAGAATGGGTAGCTTTGAGGGATGAAGTAGTGAAGGCAGCAGAGGATCAAGTAGGTAAAAAGACGAGGGCTAGTAGAAATCCTTGGGTAACAGAAGAAATATTGAATTTAATTGATGAAAGGAGAAAATATAAAAATGCAGTAAATGAAGCAGGCAAAAAGGAATACAAACGTCTCAAAAATGAGTGCAAAATGGCTAAGCAGCGATGGCTAGAGGACAAATGTAAGGATGTGGAGGCTTATCTCACTAGGGGTAAGATAGATACTGCCTACAGGAAAATTAAAGAGACCTTTGGAGAAAAGAGAACCACTTGTATAAATATCAAGAGCTCAGATGGAAACCCAGTTCTAAGCAAAGACGGGAAAGCAGAAAGGTGGAAGGAGTATAGAGGATCCATACAAGGGCGATGTACTACAGTGCAATGTTATAGAAATGGAAGAGGATGTAGATGAAGATGAGATGGGAGATATCATACTGAGTGAAGAGTTTGACAGAGCACTGAAAGACCTGAGTCGAAACAAGGCCTCGGGAGTAGACAACATTCCATTAGAACTACTGACAGCCTTGGGAGAGCCAGTCCTGACAAAACTCTACCATCTGGTGAGCAAGATGTATGAGACAGGCGAAATACCCTCAGACTTTAAGAAGAATATAATAATTCCAATCGCAAAGAAAGCAGGCGTTGACAGATGTGAAAATTACCGAACTATCAGTTTAATAAGTCACAGCAGCAAAATGCTAACACGAATTCTTTACAGACGAATGGAGAAACTGGTAGAAGCCGACCTCGCGGAAGATCAGTTTGGATTCCGTAGAAATATGGGAACACGTGAGGAAATGCTGACCTCACGACTTATTTTAGAAGCTAGATTAAGAAAAGGGAAAAATCTACGTTTCTAGCATTTGTAGACTTAGAGAAAGCTTTTGACAATGTTGACTGGAATACTCTCTTTCAAATTCTGAAGGTGGCAGGTGTAAAATACAGGGAGCGAAAGGCTTTTTACAATTTTTACAGAAACCAGATGGCAGTTATAAGAGTCGAGGGACATGAAAGGGAAGCAGTGGTTGGGAAGGGAATGAGACAGGGTTGTAGCCTCTCCCCGATGTTATTCAATCTGTATATTGAGCAAGCAGTAAAAAAGACAAAAGACAAATTCGGAGTAGGTATTAAAATCCATGGAGAAGAAATAAAAACTTTGCTGTCTCTGAGGTTCGCCGATGACATTGTAATTCTGTCAGTGGACTTGGAAGAGCAGCTGAACGGTATGGATAGTGTCTTGAAAGGAGGATATAAGATGAACATCAACAAACGCAAAACGAGGATATTGGGATGTAGACGAATTAAGTCGGGTGATGCTGAGGGAATTAGGAAATGAGACGCTTAAAGTAGTAAGGGAGTTTTGCTAATCTATTTGGGGAGCAAATAACTGATGATGGTCGAAGTAGAGAGGATATAAAATGTAGACTGGCAATGGCAGGGAAAGCGTTTCTGAAGAAGAGAAATTTGTTAACTTCAAGTATAGATTTAAGTGCCAAGAAGTCGTTTCTGAAAGTATTTGTATGGAGTGTAGCCATGAATGGAAGAGAAACATAGGCTACAAATAGTTTGGACAAGAACAGAATAGAAGCTTTAGGAATGTGGTGCTACAGAAGAATGCTGAAGATTAGATGGGTAGATCACATAACTAATGAGGAGGTATTGAACAGAATTGGGGAGAAGAAGAGTTTGTGGCACAACTTGACAAAAAGAAGGGATCGGTTAGTAGGACATGTTCTGAGGCATCAAGGGATCACCAATTTAGTATTGGAGGGCAGGGTGGAGGGTAAAAATCGTAGAGGGAGACCAAGAGATGAATACACTAAGCAGATTCACAAGGATGTAGGTTGCAGTAAGTACTGGGAGATGAAGAAGCTTGCACAGGATAGTGTAGCATGGAGAGCTGCATCAAACCAGTCTCAGGACTGAAGACCACAACAACAACAACGTCTCGTTAGAAGCAATTAAAATGCTTTCTGTAATGAACCCTGGATCAACATTCGGCAGTATGACGTAGCTTAGTTCATGGCTACAAATAATTCGGTAATTATTACACATTCAGTTACATAGTGTACTTTAGCACTTTACGTTGTTACATCTGCTCCCGTACCAGGTCTAATTTTTTAAATACAACGGAGTTATGTAGGACATTGACGCTGCATTCCTTGGTAAGTACGGAACACGTTTTGCCAAATAGTAAACAGCATTGAGGTACAGAGCCAGAATACTCCGCAGGCAGAATACAGACAACGTGTCATCAACGAACGCGATGGCAAGCCGGCTGCTGCTGCTGCTGCTGCTGCGAGAAACGAAGGACGCACGCCCGAACTGGGCAGTAAACTCGACTAAAGGGCGTTTCTTGCGACTCAATGATTTGCTTCTATATGATTACTTATGCTCTTTGTGTGTCTAAAAATAATTTGGCATAGAGCTACAAAATTGTAGTAGCAGGTAAAGGCTAGTTACCACTATTTTACTAAATTTGTCTATTCATAAATACACAATTTTGACATGAATACACAACTAACTGTCAGTATGTACACTAGTTACTGTTGCCGCGCGTCAGTTCAGCGGCGATCCTGTATGAGTGATGTACTCTGTGGCTTGCAATATGGGGTGGACGCACATGGCGAAACATACAGGATTTTGTTCCTTCGTTTTAAACATTGAAATCTGGAACCAATAAAACTACGAAAGATAGAAACACGATTCCAACGTTCCTAGAAAGAGTGAATGCATAACAAATTGATATTTGTCGTGTAGTATGTGGTGCACACATTAAATTTCAACGTTTATGCATTCAGTGTGAGCTTTACCTTTTGTAGTTTGGAAGCAATAGACATTTGAAATAGGTTACTTCTTTTTGAACAGCCCTGTATTGTAGACACTGGTTTTTAACTTTGACGCCGGCTGGAGTGGCCGTGCGGTTCTAGGCGCTACAGTCTGGAGCCGAGCGACCGCTGCGGTCGCAGGTTCGAATCCTGCCTCGGGAATGGATGTATGTGATGACCTCCGACATTTAGTTAGGTTTAATTATTTCTAAGGACATCAGTAGCCTAGAACTTAGGTAAGTTGCATAGTGCTCGGAGCCATTTTTAACTTTGACGTGACAGCCGGATAGTTGATGTAAGAAGCACTAAGTAAGATACGGGCTACATCTATGGTTCCGATTGGGCACTTGAGGTATTATTACACATAATTCGATGACGGTTAATACATTTATGACATTGCACGCTATTTTTCATAATGTAATTTGCTTTGCACTTTATGTACACTATTCACAGATCAGATAATGATTAACCCTATTTATGGTGTGCAGTCTCGGCAAACAAAGATTTTACAAATGCGATCTTGTTTGAGAAGCCGTCTGCCTTCAAGATGAACAAATTTAACTGTTACGAAGTCTTCTCTGGGTTGGGTTGGGGTTGTTTGGGGGAAGAGACCAAGCATCGTGGTCATCGGTCTCGTCGGATTAGGGAAGGATGGGGAGGAATTCGGCCGTGCTCTTTCAAAGGAACCATCCCAGCATTTGCCTGGAGCGATTTAGGGAAATCACGGAAAATCTAAATCAGGATGGACGGACGCGGGATTGAACCGTCGTCCTCCCGAATGCGAGTCCAGTGTGCTACCACTGCGCCACCTCGCTCGCTAGTCTTTTCTGAATCGTTCAAATGTTCAAATGTGTGTGAAATCTTATGGGACTTAACTGCTAAGGTCATCAGTCCCTAAACTTACACACTACTTAACCTAAATTATCGTAAGGACACACACACACACACACACACACACACACACACACACTCATATGCCCGAGGGAGGACCGCCGGGACCAGCCGCTTCTGAATCGTCTTCTACAGTCTGAGAAACGCACAGCGTAATTTTTCCTTGTACGCATATAGAAACTGCATTTCAGTTTTGATAGTAGAGATAAAATATGTGACGTGCTCGTCCAATTTTCTCAAAGAGATGCCTTTTTGCAGCAGTACAGCCATCAACGTGCACAATGCGGCGACGGCTGGGCCTCCACAGGGAGAGGGGGGGGGGGGGGGGGCAGCATTGCGACCATTGTTGCGGTTTCCCTTGATGGCGCGCATCTCTGTGCTGCTGCGTGGTGGGTCCAATTTTCAGAAGAGAACTTTTCCATATGCGGAGGTTACGAGGAGAATCGGGTTGGCAGATCGCATTTGTCCTTGTCTCATGAGCCCACCGCATGACGTGATGGTATGCGGTGCCACTGAGAACTCAAGGTGATCAAATCGGATTCGCATAGCTAGTACTGGCTTTAACACTAACGTAACGGCTGTTGTGAAATGTCTTTGAGCTCTCCATAACATTGAATTTTCGTCAGACACGAAGAAGACAATCGTCAGTACAATGTGGGTTCTTTAATTGGTCTGGGATATGGTGAAATGGAACTGTGCCACATGAAATACTTTCATCATTCTCCTAATCCACAATGGATTGTGTAAAGTTAAAGTATAGTTTAATATACAAAGAGAGCTGTAAATATAAAGCACATTACTTAAGATAGGAGCTTAGACTGATCTCATTCTGGACTTAGTAAATGTGTGTATATCACGTGACAGAGACATGAGTAGCACGTGTGTTCTAACGAGGCGATGTTAGCTATCTTTGTGACCTCTGGTCAAGCAGGTGAAGTCTTCCTCGCTCAGCTGTGTATCGGCCTCCTTGTAGTGGCGCTGCGCCGCTAGGACGAAGGGTGTGGCTTCACCAGCGCCTCCCATTCATCATCCCAGTCTGTAGTGAGACGTCGCTATGTTACCCACGATCTTTAGACGATACTACCGTCTTTCTACAGAATAGTGCTGTACTCGTATCCCATGTTCTCGAACTCTACTGGCCTATGTCGACATAGACGGTGTTCTGTTGCTCCCATGGCCAAGATGTTCACCAGATGACTTACCGAACAAAAGCATCTGGTGGCAAGCCAGTCTTTTGGAAATCTATGCCCAGTCACCTTTACGTCTCATGAATTCTGTTAGAGAGATAAACCAGCCTGGGATGTTGCACCTGTATGTCACCCAAGCCCAGTTCCACATGATGCCCAAAAGAGTAAGAGCTGCTGCTGCTGCGATCGGCATTGCGAACTCTGCAAAATCACTAATATTGGCGCATTTCAGAGTGCAAAATGAAGTATACATTCTGAAAGGCCGTTGAGCCTACATTTTAATAGAGACATTTTATTTATTGTACTTACACAGCATAGAAAGAAGAATACAATATTAAATTTTGAAGGAGGAAGCCTTCAACAGTAGTACATACCCACCAGTACAGGACAATTGGGTCAACACCCTGACCTAATTCTTAGCAGAACTGCTTTATCCTAGGACTGGTGGGTCGTATTTTTAGACCATGACCTACCTAATTCCTCAGGCAATTACATTCTAAGCATGTCATGGGTTAAAATTTCAAACTGGATGTGCGCAAAGAATTGTTTTTAGCCCATGGCCTACTTCATTCTTGGGCCAATTCTATTTTTAATCTGTGACATACTTATTTCCTGAGACATTGTATTCAGCCTGTGAATACTTATTTCCTGGGGGCACATCTAGGCTACACTTTCTATTTTAGCTTACAATAGGCATCCACAAGTTAAAATAAATTTGTCACCACTCCAGACTGATAGGCTCCATCATCGTTGGTGATCAGCGCTTGAGGACAGGTTTCCCATGTACAGTATTAGAAACTGACTGACCGCCGGTCGGCGGCCACAGAGACTATCTCTAAGTCCGAGTCGTGCACTTAAGGTGGCTAATAAAACCTACCGCCCCTGACAATGCTAAGTCCGTCCATATGAACAATCTGGCAACACTGTAAAATGCGGAAGTGTCAGGAGGAAGTGTCGTCTACGTCCGAGATGTTGTCATGTTGTGTGAGCCCGTGGCCTAATGGTAATCATCGTGAATTCTAAACTTATAGTCACTTGTTCGTGTCCAACTGCATCTCTTTCTTTTCCCCACATTCCAGCCCTCATCTTCGATGTTCAGACTCATAACTTTAGACGAGAGCCGAAATGTGAAAAAAAGACAGATGCAGTTGGACGCGAATACGTGACAATAAGTTTAGAATGCTCGACGATTACCACTAGGCCACTCACCCAAAACGGTATCTCCGACGTAGACAACATTTCCTCCTGATACTTTCGCATCTTAAGTGTTGCCAGATTTTGCACCTGGCTGGACTTAGCATTTCAGGGGTGGTCAGTTTTTCCACCTCGGACTGCGTCTCTGTGGCGGCCGGCCAGCAGTCAGTTTTTATGTCTAAGACTGTACATATAAACATTCCCCCATCCCCAGCCTCCAGCCCTTAGTCATGACAAAATGCTGATGTTCTTTAACGCATTTAAGTTAATCACTCGTTAATCTCAATGCATCAGGATAAGGTTAGCACCAGACAAATAGTTCACAGTATCGGCGAGGACCATTCGCAACCGTCTCCATGAAGCTGGGCAACGGTCCCGCACACCGTTAGGCCGTCTTCCGCTCACGCCCCAACATCGTGCAGCCCGCCTCCAGTGGTGTCGCGACAGGCGTGAATGGAGGGACGAATGGAGACGTGTCGTCTTCAGCGATGAGAGTCGCTTCTGCCTTGGTGCCAATGATGGTCGTATGCGTGTTTGGCGCCGTGCAGGTGAGCGCCACAATCAGGACTGCATACGACCGAGGCACACAGGGCCAACACCCGGCATCATGGTGTGGGGAGCGATCTCCTACACTGGCCGTACACCACTGGTGATCGTCGAGGGGACACTGAACAGTGCACGGTACATCCAAACCGTCATCGAACCCATCGTTCTACCATTCCTAGACCGGCAAGGGAACTTGCTGTTCCAACAGGACAATGCACGTCCGCATGTATCCCGTGCCACCCAACGTGCTCTAGAAGGTGTAAGTCAACTACCCTGGCCAGCAAGATCTCCGGATTAGTCCCCCATTGAGCATGTTTGGGACTGGATGAAGCGTCGTCTCACGCGGTCTGCACGTCCGGCACGAACGCTGGTCCAACTGAGGCGCCAGGTGGAAATGGCATGGCAAGCCGTTCCACAGGACTACATCCAGCATCTCTACGATCGTCTCCATGGGAGAATAGCAGCCTGCATTGCTGCGAAAGGTGGATATACACTGTACTAGTGCCGACATTGTGCATGCTCTGTTGCCTGTGTCTATGTGCCTATGGTTCTGTCAGTGTGATCATGTGATTATCTGACCCCAGGAATGTGTCAATAAAGTTTCCCCTTCCTGGGACAATGAATTCACGGTGTTCTTATTTCAATTTCCAGGAGTGTATAATGCACAATAAAATTTGTCTCGGCGTGGAAATGGACAGATGTATTGATTTGTGTGATGAAATTCATATATATTCACTGTTTAAACTGTGTTAAATAATTCTTTTATAAACTTTTCACAATGTGAATGGATATAATGATTAATATATAAGCATTTAGTAGTAATTTGTATGTGAGTGTATGAAAACTAAATAAAAATTAACATGTGTTACACATTTACTATGTTTTTGAAAACATTGTATGTCACACGATGGAAGAGTATAGAATTAAACTATTCATTACAAACAACCATAATAATGTGAAGTTAGGAGACATGTATAAAAATATGAAACGCTGAAATTGTTTCTTTTTAAGGTACCGGAGGTTCCATAGCACATTAATGTATCTGACCTGAGCATAACAAATGGCTCAGTGCAATACACTCTAGAGTCGAGATAAAAGTGTTAAGCATTGTCACATGTAAATTCATTTTTTTCTTTTATAATGCATACTTTGTTGGCAGCAATAGCAAGAATGCACTGCATGATATACTCACTTGTCCATAATGTATTATTGCATGTGACAAACCTCACTCAACAGCACACCACTTTACTAAAATTGCTGTCTCAGCCGGCTGGCGATGGCCGAGCGGTTCTAGGCGCTTCAGTCTGGAACCACGCGACTGCTACGGTCGCAGGCTCGAATCCTACCTCGGGCATGGATGTGTGTGATGTCCTTAGGCTAGTTAGGTTTAAGTAGTTCTGCGTTCTAGGCGACTGATGACCTCAGAAGTTAAGTCGCATAGTGCTCAGAGCCATTTGAACCATTTTTGAACAGGAACAAAACGTTGTAGACGCAATCAATCAGATTTCTGCACCTATTTCAATTTTCTTTGTGTTTTTTTCAGTTTCATCTGCGAGATGAAAGAGTGGGAAAGGTGGAGCGGTGAGCTGGCAATCTACGACTGAGGACGTTGAGGGTTGAAAAGAAATAAGGACAGAAATATTTATTTTAAAATTTCTTTTTCTTTCCATTTCCTACAGCGCATCAACAGTAGGCTGGATGCAGCACATTTAGAGACACCCGATGATCCAGGCGCTGGAAGCAGGGACCCGTACCACCAGAACTTATGTGCATGGGTGGAAAAAATGCCACACGCCCAGTCAGCTGCTGAAGAAGGAAGATGCAGAGAAAGTGGAACTACCGTGCTCTGTAACAGAGAAATTTATAAGTGAGTAGGTCACGCAGCGCGGAACACCACCACTGTTTGATGCTAATACTTAACAATGACAGAAAAAACATTACTTGAACCGTCTAAGAGCAAAAGTCAAACGTAATCCTAAAACCTGTACAAGTTCCGGCTTCATGTTTACCTTAATGCCAATGCGTAACGCAGTGCTCAATAATAAATATGAAGTGCATTAATGACAAATTGGTCACATTAAATTTTGCGTAAAAAAACACACAGAATGGACACGAACGAGCATTCACCGTCAAATGGTAACCTAGCTAACGTTTCTCTACGTGCCCAGATAGAGTGGCCGCTGTCTTCTTATTATGTGTACTACTGCGGATTACTAAGCCACAGCCAAGATTACTCATTGTAGTTAACTCGCAACTAGTAATATGTGGCGTCAACCTAATTAAGGTACTATGTCAATAGGCCCTTAGGGCTAGTGGCTGTAAGAGCACACACAGTTTGCTACTCTCGTGCATTTGGATTTAACTTATACTCGTCTGGTATTGCTTCAGTAGACACCGTGTTCTAACTCTTGGTGTAGTACTTCACAGAAGAAACATAATGGCTGCCACTGAGAGATGAGGACTACAGCGACAAGAAACAGCTCCGTCGTTCCTTAGTACAACTGGAGGTAAACTAAATAACTGTGGAGACGCCTGTAACAAACAACACGGCCAAGCATGGTCATGGTATTCATAGGACGAGCCACAAGACCCTCGCATTTTTAAAAGACGTCAAATGTACAACTACTACTCTTAAACCATATGCCAATCAGACGCAAGTCATCCACAGTTTACAACGGAACACACTAAACACGACGGCGACACCCCTAAACACACCAATGTAGTTTGAAGTGGGATCAACAGATCGTAGCGAACTAAAATCCAAACAGACAAGTACAGTACTGTGACAGACGGAGCTGTCAGTGGCGTGATCGGTAGATGTCCTCTTAGGAGCAAGATGTTCACAGAACATTTGTAAAAAATGGTTCAAATGGCTCTGAGCACTATGCGACTTAACTTCTGAGGTCATCAGTCGCCTAGAACTTAGAACTAATTAAACCTAACTAACCTAAGGACATCACACACATCCATGCCCGAGGCAGTATTCGAACCTGCGACCGTAACGGTCACGCGGCTCCAGACTGTAGCGCCTAGAACCGCACGGCCACTCCGGCCGGCGAACATTTGTACCCCCAGTCTCAATTTAGGTATTTCCCTTACTATACACACGCATATCAAAATTATGCCGTGACAACTGCGATTGTTATCTGTGTATTTGTTAGATAAAGAATGATTTATTCTGAAGGACAGCAAGTATGAATATGATGTACATTATTGCATGGCGATACGAATATCAATTTCTGATTTTGTTTTCTTTTTAAAGAGAAGTTTGACGTAACACTGCAACACTGAGTAGCTAGCTTGTTGGAGTGATTTTTGACAGCTAGTTAACTTTGTTCACTTGCCCAGAGTTGAGAGAAAGACCACCCTACTTTCCTGAGTCATGCATTAACATATCAGTTGGTTAAGCTGTTTGATAATAGAATTTGTGTAAAACCATTGTACCCTTTTTAAACTTTGTTCACTTTACTCTGAACAATACTGTGCGTAACAATATTATGCATGTATTAAAAAAGACAGACTAAAACTTCGCGTAATGTGTACATTTCATTCAAAAATCGTTGTCTTGGGAGAGCAACTATTACTGTGAAATGATATGCCATCACACTGTTTAAAGACAGAATATCATTAGCCATTACCACATTGCATCACGTGGTATACAATGAATATTGCTTGGAAACTGTATTGAAAAAAATAGAAATCTAGCTTAGCCACTGCCTGCTTACTGTTGTGCATTCGAGAAATCTGCAACTATGGTCCTAATTAAAATGTCCACTTACCTCGCGTCCTGACAGCAAATACTTATATTAAATGCACAACTGAAGTAAAACAAAGAGAATTTGAACCGAACTGTTACTAGTCTGAATACAACGTATGTTCTGCTTATTCAACGTAAACTCGTATGCTAACCTTTAACTAACAGTTTGTGGGTACACCATTTTGGTAATATGTACACCTTTTATAGAGTGGGAGATAAAGTTGAGCTACATTTCATACAGAAACCGATAGTGAGCAACTTACAGCATGAAGTCCATGAACAGCTGCACATGGTCTCCACGAAGCCGAACGTAACTACTTCCAGTAAATGATAGGCTCACTTGGAGCGGAGGACTCAGTCCATTCCATGTAAACACAGCTTACAGCAATATGGAACAACCACCAGTCTGCACAGTGCCTTGTTGGAAATTTGGTTTCATGTATTCGTGGAGTCTGCACCACACTTTAACATTACGATCATCTCTCATCAACTGCAATTGGGACTCATCTGATCAGGTCACGATTTTCCAGTCGTCTGGAGTCCAATAGATATTTTCACGAACCTAGGGGAGGCAGCGCAGACGATGTCGTGCTGTTAGCAAAGGCACTTGCGTCGGTCGACTGGCGCCATAGCCCATTACGACGAAATATGGCGTTAGTGTCCAAACGGATACGTTCGTCGTACGTCTCACATTGATTTCAAGGCTTATTTAACACAGTGTTGCTTGTCTGTTAGCACTGAAAACTCCACATGATGTCCAAGAGCAGCGGTGTTTGCGTAGTCGGTGGTGCGAGGTAGTGCCTGAAATCTTGTATTCTCGAAACGGAGACCAATGGCCTTCATGCAGTGTTGACACTGCGGATCTCGGAATATTGAACTTGTTGTGCCGTGCATTCACTCAGGGCGGTCGGCGCACATAAGACGCCACCACCGCCTTCTCAAGCACCGCGTGCCAATGCTCCAGTGGCAGCAGCGTGGCATACTTCAAAGTGCTCACAGCTGGGACGCCATAAGAGATGTAGCAGTCCTGCTGGAGTCAACTCAATCGTGGGGGGCTGCAACTTGATTGGCTACGTCGCATCATTGCAGTTCGGGAGGGGAGTCGTCTGGTGGGCCTCCTGGATTACAGAGCAGATCTCTCAGTCGCGACCCTGGCTGCTGTGACGTAACGGGCGAGTTGTGGCGTCCTGAGAGTTCGGGGTTGGCGAGGCCTCATGTGGTTCTAGGCACTACGGGGCCCGGCAGCAAACACCTGGTGCCGAACGTCTGGCCGGGTCGAGCGAGTGTGTGATGGGGAATTCCATGGTGACGCTGTGTCGATGTAGGTGACTCGCCGGAGTGCCAAAGATGGCGGACTTTGAAATGTCTGCCATTAAGGTTTCACACAGTTCGTACAGAAATTAATAGTAGCCAGATGAATCACGATACCTTAAAGAGAACATGTACATTACATCATCAGAATCGTCATGCAAATAATGGTAAAAATATTTTCAGTATCTTTATGAATTTAAAATTCAGTATCTGACAATAGATTTTGGAAATTCGTTGCAGTGTGTTACTTGTATAATTTAAACGGTTCATGCGATTTCTTCGATCTATGTGTCTGCAGAAAGCTATTAGTGTAAACCTAAATTGGTATCAATTACAGGCATGTAACTTGAACATTACTACCAACGTAATCGGCCACTTTGACCTCCAATAACACATCACGTCAGACCATAAGTACTCCACAGTGACACGAAAAACCGGTAGCAGCATGCTCATAAATATATTCATTCGTCTATGTCTTTGTTTATATCTGATATAAACTATTCATGAAGAAATTGGTTAAATATTTATTGTGTTTTAGAAAGCACAGAGACGTTAGGCTACTGGCCTACCTTTTCTTCTATTCCTTTGATATACACTCCTGGAAATTGAAATAAGAACACCGTGAATTCATTGTCCCAGGAAGGGGAAACTTTATTGACACATTCCTGGGGTCAGATACATCACATGATCACACTGACAGAACCACAGGCACATAGACACAGGCAACAGAGCACGCACAATGTCGGCACTAGTACAGTGTATATCCACCTTTCGCAGCAATGCAGGCTGCTATTCTCCCATGGAGACGATCGTAGAGGTGCTGGATGTAGTCCTGTGGAACGGCTTGCCATGCCATTTCCACCTGGCGCCTCAGTTGGACCAGCGTTCGTGCTGGACGTGCAGACCGCGTGAGACGACGCTTCATCCAGTCCCAAACATGCTCAATGGGGGACATATCCGGAGATCTTGCTGACCAGGGTAGTTGACTTACACCTTCTAGAGCACGTTGGGTGGCACGGGATACATGCGGACGTGCATTGTCCTGTTGGAACAGCAAGTTCCCTTGCCGGTCTAGGAATGGTAGAACGATGGGTTCGATGACGGTTTGGATGTACCGTGCACTATTCAGTGTCCCCTCGACGATCACCAGTGGTGTACGGCCAGTGTAGGAGATCGCTCGCTCCCCACACCATGATGCCGGGTGTTGGCCCTGTGTGTCTCGGTCGTATGCAGTCCTGATTGTGGCGCTCACCTGCACGGCGCCAAACACGCATACGACCATCATTGGCACCAAGGCAGAAGCGACTCTCATCGCTGAAGACGACACGTCTCCATTCGTCCCTCCATTCACGCCTGTCGCGACACCACTGGAGGCGGGCTGCACGATGTTGGGGCGTGAGCGGAAGACGGCCTAACGGTGTGCGGGACCGTAGCCCAGCTTCATGGAGACGGTTGCGAATGGTCCTCGCCGATACCCCAGGAGCAACAGTGTCCCTAATTTGCTGGGAAGTGGCGGTGCGGTCCCCTACGGCACTGCGTAAGATCCTACGGTCTTGGCGTGCATCCGTGCGTCGCTGCGGTTCGGTCCCAGGTCGACGGGCACGTGCACCTTCCGCCGACCACTGGCGACAACATCGATGTACTGCGGAGACCTCACGCGCCACGTGTTGAGCAATTCGGCGGTACGTCCACCCGGCCTCCCGCATGCCCACTATACGCCCTCGCTCAAAGTCCGTCAACTGCACATACGGTTCACGTCCACGCTGTCGCGGCATGCTACCAGTGTTAAAGACTGCGATGGAGCTCCGTATGCCACGGCAAACTGGCTGACACTGACGGCGGCGGTGCACCAATGCTGCGCAGCTAGCGCCATTCGACGGCCAACACCGCGGTTCCTGGTGTGTCCGCTGTGCCGTGCGTGTGATCATTGCTTGTACAGCCCTCTCGCAGTGTCCGGAGCAAGTATGGTGGGTCTGACACACCGGTGTCAATGTGTTCTTTTTTCCATTTCCAGGAGTGTATATAGACAATAAATGGTTCAAATGGCTCTGAGCACTATGGGACTTAAACCTAACTAACCTATGTTCTAGGGGACTGATGATCACAGATGTTAAGTAATTCTAAGGACAGCACACAACACCCAGTCATCACGAGGCAGAGAAAATCCCTGACCCCGCCGGCAATCGAACCCGGGAACCCGGGCGCGGGAAGCGAGAACGCTACCGCACGACCACGAGCTGCGGACTATAGACAATAACTGACTGACTACTTCTACTGAGCAAGGCACCTGCTGTTGTAGCCATTTCGGTTGAGAGGTGGGACACACGCTCAGGGATACTTTACTCAATAAAGGTAAGGCAATAATTAGCAATCAAACAAACGCTGGCTTGTCATGTAATTTCCAGCTGATTTGATTTAACAGTTGCAACAGCAAACAGCTCTTACCCCAGAACAATATAGCTAATTGACAGCCGTAGACATTTTGTCTCTTTCGTAATGTTTCAGATTCTACGACAAAGCCCACCCCAAACAATATATAATTTTATGTAAAGAGTGTTTTCAATTTTAAGAACCATACAAACAATAAATGGTTTACGGAGAAAATCTTCCACAGAAGCAGGACACCTCTTAAGATACACCTTTTAAGGTTTAACAGCAGCAAAGACTGGATTTTTAATATCTTATTCAGAAAGATAAATTGCCAGTGTAATAAAAGGCATATTTCACGTATTACACAAGTTCAGCGGTAACTAATGACACATCAGAGGTGCGCGGAAACTAAAACTCAGGTCGAGCATGAATGAAAGCTGAAAGGAACGGTGGAGAAGGAAAGACGGACGCCTCGGCGCCACCACGAACAAATAATCAAATACTCAAATGCGCCGAAGAACTGGTCGAGTCCACTGATAAAAACAGCGACCGCGCTATCGGTTACAATTTATTCAAACTGACCGACGCCAAGGCGTCGTCCCCCAGTTGAACGACCAGCTACAACGGACGACGCGCACCGCTGATTACACCACTGAAACAACAACATAAAACAACACAGCAACTGAGCAGAGTCCAGAGTAACACAATCCTTAAAATATTAGTAAAATCTCTAACGAGGAATACGATTACTCTTTGCACCCAAATTAAACCTCTTGCAATCACCCTCTACAACAACAGTTCACCCTCTCATTGCACAGAAACAACCATACATAAACATTCACCATGAGAACATAGAGTATGTGTTCTGGTTTCTACACATTCTGCACTTATGATTCTAAGAGGTTTATTCGAAAAGTAAGGAACGATCGGTCGCGAAATGGAAAATACAGTGAAACTCTGATGAAGTTTTGCACAGATGCGTTGCGGCACTGTGTCTAGTACACCCATCGATCGCATCATGACAATCTTTTCAGTTTTGAGCTCACAGTGAGAACATAGAGATGGCTAGAAGTTAGCGTCTCCCGCCAAGTAGGAGGGCCTGGCGAAAGATTTCGGCTGGAGCTATGGATTGCACATAACACATCTGTCATGCGGTTCGTCCCACACGACAATTCTCGGCCGCACTCTGCAGCGGCAATGAAGATGCTCCTGCAGCGTCTTCGATGGGAGGTTGTAAGTAGGCTGTTTAGGTGTAAGTAGGATGTTTAGGTTTTTATGTTGGTAACGCCACGTAGCGCTCTGCACACAGCACAGCCAGTGATTTTCATACAGTCTGTGGCTGGGTGGCATTGTTGGAATAGTCGCTATTGTAGTGTGGGGCAGTTGGCCGTTAACAGCGCGTAGCGTTGCGCAGTTGGAGGTTAGCCGCCAGCAGTGGTGGATGTAGGGAGAGAGATGGCGGAGTTTTGGGAGCGGATGATCTGGACGTGTGTCCATCAGAGACAGTAAATTTGTAAGACTGGATGTCATGGACTGATATATATATATTGACTTTTGAACACTTTTAAGGTAAATACATTGTTTGTTCTCTATCAAAATCTTTCATTTGCTAACTATGCCTATCAGTAGTTAGTGCCTTCAGTAGTTTGAATCCTTTAGTTAGCAGGCAGTATTGGCGCTCGCTGTGTTGCAGTAGTTCGAGTAACGAAGATTTTTGTGAGGTCAGTGATTCATGAAAGGTATAGGTTATTGTTAGTCAGGGCCATTCTTTTGTAGGGATTATTGAAAGTCGGATTGCGTTGCGCTAAAAATATTCTGATCATCACTAAACAGACATTTCTCTCTTTACTTATTGTGTGCAGAGTACGTTCAGTTTGAAAATCAAATAACGTAAGGGGCTTATCAGCACAATCATCCATAAATTTTCTATGGGGAGGTTTCAAACTGTTCGATTACCCACAGTACAGCCCGTAATTGGCTACCCCTGATGTGCATCTCTGCTCAAATGAACCGCTGGCTATGAAGACAATATTTTGACACAGACAAAGAGCTGCAGTCCAGAGTAGAAAATTGTCGAAAAGCACTGGCGGTTGTCTGTGTAAGTCTGAGCGGCGACTTCTCTAGACATCTGTCGTAGCCTTGTACCAACTTTTCAATTCCCTCGTTATAGAAAAAAGTGTAGCTAACCGTTGCAAATCAAACCTGTTTTATTTTCACTGTGGTTTCCATTCCGCGACCTATCGTTCCTTACTTTCCGAGTAGAAATGAATACAGAGAAGCGACTGCCACCAACGGCGCCACGTTTCAACTACAGTAAATACATTATTACAGAAAAGAGTTAGTTCACTGACTGGAAAGAATCGCAAAACTAGCTATTGGCGTTCCGACATACACGAAAGTTGGTAGGCACGTTTCTACATCTGAAAGATGATGTCAATTCAAATTTCGCTCCAGTCGCCTATAAGTGGCGCTACAAGCGCCACTATGAGGATGCAGATCAGGGTTGCTTTAACATCAACTCACCACGTCAAAACGTAACTAACGCTCACGACCTTCACAGCGTGTATTTAGTCAAGAATGCCTTTGACACAACGAAGACGCCGTCATCAACAGCTCGCTGAGTCTGCACGAGGTCGTGTAGTAGGGCTACGAGACGCTGGAATTTGCTTCTGCGATACTGCAGAAAGCCAACGACCTCGCCGCGCTGTTTGCACCCAGATTACCGAAGTTAAGCGCTGCTGGGCATTGCTAAATCTTGGATGAGTGCCCATTCAGGTCTGCCGAGAGCTTTAGGCACGTGGGGTGCACTCAGCCCTTGTTAGGCCAATTGAGGAGCTAATTGACTGAGAAGTACTGGCTCCGGTCACGAAAGCTGACAGCTACTGGGAGAACGGAGTGCTGGCTCGATGTGCATATGGAGGGGGCGTGCAATGACGCCTTGGGCTGAGAATGACACGGCAGTCGGTCGGTACAGTCGGGCCTTCCGAAGCCTATTCGGGTGTAGCTCAGTTTTTAGTACGTACTGTAGAAAGACTTGGCAGGAATGTAGTGACTTTCTTGATTGCTGCCAAGAATGGTCACAGGAATCGACGGTCCCCAGAAGGCTACGCTCCAAACGGCCACGCAGACCTCCCAATAGCGAATACCATCATGTTCGGCCTTTTCGTATGAACACTAATTTATTAAATCTTATTTTCGTAGTCCATAGGCGCAATGTATGTTAATAGCAACAAATCGTGCTGCCGTCAGCTTCAAATGTCGGTTATCAAAATATTCTCTCAAAGCAACAATAGTGAGTTAGTCACCTTCCCTCCGGGTGTTTCCGCGTGAGTTCGCACAACACGCAAGTGCTAGAGGGAGGCTTTGAGGACCTGCCAGTAACAAGACATTTACTGTAGTTGTTACGTGCATCTGTGTTCAGCGTATAGGTATGAGGTACATCACAAAGTTTATGGTGGAAGTCTGCAATATTGGGGACCAGGTACCGGTCCGATATGGTACGAGCGTTTATAAATCTGTAGTCGCCACATAGCATCCTTATACCACGTTTCTTTTTTGCCATACTGAGTGGCTACACCCTATCACTGTGTGACCCTGATACAGTGCCCTCCGATAACATTTTGTCCATTGCGTGGTGTGCTGCCTTTGAATATAACTGGTAGTAAGTGACGTGCACGGGAGAATATAGGTTGTCCTGGTGTTGTTTTGATGTGGTGCTGTGTGGTGTGCGAACGTTTTTCAAATGCTTTGGCAGCATGTCAGTGTGGGAAATTCAAGTAATAACCGAGTACCAATAGTGTCGCTGGAGATGGCATACAGTTGCCTGCCACGGTTACACTATCGCAAGGAACGAGTTTCTTCTCGCGTTCCACACACTTGTGCGGTCCGCATTTGCTGCAAAACGCCACAGAGGTGTTCGTGCAAGCCAAAGCGAGCTCAGCGCACTCCTCATGAACCGGTGTGGGTGACTATTTTCCACCTGTCTGTCAGTCAATGGCAGTCATGTGTGCACTCTCACTAAAGTCCGGCATTACCCTGTATAAAAAAAAAAAAAAAAAAAAAACCTAGGAAATCATCTCCAATGGCAGGGCCACTAACATCAGGAAGAATGACTTTCCGTGATGGGCAGAAGGAACGGCAGAAATGTAACGCTGCGACGATCGTATACGCCGTAGGGCAATGACTGTGGTCGGGTGTGTTTAGTAGGCGTTCCCGCTTGTCACCCAAACGAAAGCTCGTTCTGCACCGTGTGATTGCCCAAAGGTGAGAGACATTTTGTTTCATTAACGTCTGTTTTGGGAAACTAACACAAGTGACTTTCCCACTTATTTGTTGGAGATGCGAAATTACAACAGCAACACTCTCTAGGACGCACAAAACCAAATTTAAATACCTGTGCTGAAATTCAACGTGACTTCTGAAAATTTCTCGACGTATTATTTCTTATAGTAATTATTGGGTTTGCAGCCGGATCCCATGAACACTCTGCCATGGTATTTCGGCCCAGAGACGTCTGGCCATCCTCAGGTGAGTACTGAAGAGATCTGATGCCTTCGTGGTATTCATAGCGAATTCCGCGAATGCGAATCGTACTGGCGGCTTACGGCGCATGCGTTGGGAGCTAAACTTTTGGTGTTATTTTAATGTCCCATGGAAATGCAAAAGAATACAATAAGCTGTAGCAGAACATTGTTCAACGAATTCGTTATTAAATAAGAAACCTTTCAAACTGACGGTGTCACCATGGCGAGTCCCTTGTCCCCTGTGGTGGCTACTCTTTCTTGGAAGACTTTGAAGAGAAAGCTCTTCGGTCTGCGGTCTTAAAGCCTACTGTTTCCTGGCGTGAATTACATGAATTGTTACAGTTTTGTCTGCCATGAGGCCATACAACAAAAGTATCTTTTTGTCATTTAAGCTCTTTACATGAGAACATAAAGTTTACTATGGAGATTGAGAAAGATGGGTGAGCCGTGGCTGGCTCGAGTCATGCTTTTCTTGGGTTAAACCCTGGTTGAAGTCCTGTGGTTTTATTCCTCCTGCGGTTATCGCGATAATGTTGCTGTCCTCTCTGTGCGTGACAGCAGCGGCAGGAGCAGCGTGTATCGATACTAGTACTGCTGTACTATCTCTGGTGTGGCGAACATAGTTCCCGGCTGGGCGGTGTGTGACGAGGCGGTCGGTTGGCGTGGAGCAGCAAGGACGTCTCCGTCGCGCGTACTCTGTCCGGGGCCGCTGGCGATGTGCACGTGCGGTCGGAGTGTGAGGTGCTGCTTGCGGGTGCTACGAAGTTCGTCGCCCACCATCTTGGACATGAAAGTTGCGTCCTCACTTAAGGTACTATCGAGCTTCAACTGTTTAAATTTCTTCGTGTGTTCCTGGTTGTCGCTATTGGGACATACCCACGAGCAACAACGTGTGTGTATTCAAGTCGGCTAAGATTCCAGCCGTCTTCCTGTGGAGTTTAACTTAATTTATTCCCTGTTATTGAAGTTGACCAGCGGTATCTTCTGCCTTGTGACCGTCGAAGTTTCTGTTACCTACCCTGGTCATTGACGTAATTTTTGGCAGTGTGTTTTCCTCGTCTTGTTGTTGCTGTCGAGCGCGGCGTGTAGATCGGCAGTTGAGGTGTTGTTGGTCGTTGTGGGTGCCAATATTCTGTGTGTCGTTGTATTGAAA
Organism: Schistocerca nitens; assembly: GCF_023898315.1. Taxonomy (NCBI): domain Eukaryota; kingdom Metazoa; phylum Arthropoda; class Insecta; order Orthoptera; family Acrididae; genus Schistocerca; species Schistocerca nitens. The sequence continues at coordinate 1,071,823,289 of NC_064615.1, read as the reverse complement.
TCTGGTGGTCGTTTCGCTGGTTACGTGGAGTGGAACTGATTTTGTTGATTGGTCGATCGGCTGTCTGTCTGTCGAGTGGGTTGCCTTCAGATTGTGACGGGCAGCTTGTCCAACGACTTTTTAAACGGGCGTTAGTGTTACAATCCCAGGCCGACCCTTGGAAACTGAGCGCCGTTCCTTGTGTGTTAGATAGTGATTTCCCTGTTTCGGTTGTAGTTATTTCGTTGATGTGTGGCCTTCAGCCGAATACCAATATCTCTTAAATTAATGTTCTTGTTTTGTTTTAAGATAAGGCCTCCTGCCTTTGATTGAAACTCTTCTTATTGCTTAATATCCGGCCTCCAGTCAAGTTTGTATGTTGAGTTAAACTGACAGCAACTTATTTTAGCCCCTTTCCACAGCCTAATCCGTTCTGTCCTGCTAGCCCAGGCTTTTCAATTGGACTTTACCCTTTTTAGACGTGTTAGTACGCCGTAAGAATGATGGTTCTTTGCAACATTCGGTGAGCCGTGGCGGCCGGCGCTAGGGTGTTCGACTTGCATCGCTGGTATCGATATTCAGCTGTCAACTTATTGTGGCATGGGTAGCTGCCGGAGATGGTTCTGAACGTGGTTCCACAGTGGGTATTTTAAGGAGGCTGATGTTCCTAATCTCGTTTTTGGTCATCCGTGGAGTGTGTGTTTTCAGTGATTTTGATGCAAATTTTAACTTGTTTTAGGACACGTTCATAACTGCAGCCAGAGTTAATAGTTTATATAAACATACCAAATGCTGCCGTGACAAATGATTAATGTTGAAAGTGTTTTAAGGCAACTGCAAGTGATCTGTAATTTTCCTGTTAATTTACTGGGATACCGTTAATGTTATTGCTCCTTAAGAAACTGGGAGCGTGCTCATTATATATTTCAGCGTGGCTGTGATTTGACCTTGTTTTCATTGCGATCTATTTGTGCTGCAGGCCATTTGTTAAGAATGCTCGTTCCCTGGCGTCAGCGCGGTTATGGATTCTTGTCAGGACCGCTCATTGTGGGGCCGGTCGGAATATACATAAATATATACCGTCTACTATGCGACCCTGTGCACAAGCCGTGGGGAGTGAAAGCTCGTATTGCCTGCCGGACGTAGCGTTATTGCTTGCGAACACTGCAATGGGCCTTGACTCAGACCGATTCCCAAATTGTACCTAACGCTGTTCTCTAAAGTTATTATGACCGTTAGTTAGGTGAGGCCACCTTGTTAATATTAGCGTTTCTGTAAGTACTGGCTGACCTATTGATAGCCCTTCGCATTTAACACTTACGTTAATCATTTGTGTACCTTTAATGAACGTGCAACTTGTTATTATTCCTGTGTGCAAGTTTTGCGACCTTGGTTGGCCCACTTTGTAGTTTTAGTATAGTGATTACCAAGCAGCAACAAAGCCGGATTCAGGGACAAGAAATGAAATTCCTTAGAAGTATAAAAGTTGCACAAGGGAAGACAGGCTAAGAAATTAAGATATTAGAGAAGAACTGCAAATCTTGAGCCTCAATGATAAAATTCGAGATTATAGAAACAAAGAATGCAGAGTGAGAGACTTCCCTTAAAGGCAAGAAATAATAAGTGCCTCCGCTCCAATGGCAGAGGAAGACCGCGACAGAGATGGGTACCGTAACAGGCAATTCCTGCCGTATACCTGAAGAGAAGAAGATGACGATAAATTTCTTGTGTATGATGGTCATAAGAAGGATACAGTGCATTTGGTGGCCTTGAGAAGAGTGGAACAAAGATCTCTGGTAGCTTCTATATGCAAATCTTTGAAGGAGTGGGACACCAATGCTTTATCTTTCAAAGGACTAGACCACTGATGAAATCATCACACACACAATATGGTGGGCATGAAATGACATAAAACATTCATTTGTACATTCTAATAAGTTCGGCTGAATACAGTACTGTATTGTTCTGTCGGAATGTGGAACATGTTTTATTAAGAATTGTTGGGAAGACCAATAAAAATGATGATAATTCTGCCGTATCGTTTCAAAACTGCCTTCTGATCTGGACATTGAGAGGATGACCAGACAATTGATCCTACGTTATTTCACTTCGGTATTATTCATATATCCCATTGTTATGCAACAGAACAACATGAGAAGTAGCAAAAATCAATGAATTAGTTACTGTGTTAGCCAAATCCTTAATTATGTATAATTTATAAGCAGTGCAGACTTATCGAAAAATGTTGGCCTTGTTTGCTCAGACATAACAATACTAATAAATGTAAAATGTAATTACATTATGTACTTAAGTGATAGTAAAATGTGGACTGGTACCAACATCTCAATCTAAAATGAAATGCATTGCTTGCTATGACACATACATACAAATGTATCATTTCCTATGCCATATTTATGTGGCTACTCAGTATCCTACAGACACGTGGGTCCTATTGGAGAAAACACATTGTGACATTTGCCCTAAATATTAAGTTTCGAAGAAATTTATCTGCTCTGGTATTACATGTAGTTCGTGTGTTACTACACAGCTATATGTTTTTGTTGACAGGTTTCAGGAATGATATTGCAGATGCTTGTTAGTTTCCTGCAGGATGTACACTGTGTTATTTTATTGAAAGGTAACTTATACTATTATCATTTTCTCATCAAACTGCATATGAAGTTTTATCTTTTCGAACACCTATCTGGAACAAGCAATAGTGAAACCACGCACACTCCTGATGTGATCAGCCGCAATTTAGAATGCAGTTGACGGAAATAAATCCCGTCACGGTAAACATTCATTGCTGTAATAATTGTGATACGTTTCAAGTTCAGCTATACAATGTTAGAACATGTGTTAACATAGAAAATAAACTTTGCATCAGTCGTGACAAATATCAACAATGGCGGATAGGAGGGCACATCAGTCCATTGCCTATTCCCCACAACTCATCTGAAACAAGTTCTTACATTGACATGCTCTGAAACTGCATCGTTAGTCATTCTCTCGTAAATTTTGATGTTCTAGGTACAGTAAAAATTGTCCTCAAATATCATTCTTGTATCACTGTGACTTCGTGATTAATAAAGATATGTTTACACAGGGCTGATCAGATGCAGAATGGGAAGAAGGCCAGCAAGCACTGGGCTTAGCCTTCACATATTTTCGGAGGCAGCATGCCTTCATTTATTTACTACTAAGGTACAAATTGACATTCATTTTACAAAAGATTTAATGTTTGAAATTGTAACAGAAGAAAACTTTTTATAAAACAGGGAAGGTCTCAACAGTAAAGATCAACAGTTGCAGAAAAGGTTCAATACTACACTACAGGCCATTAAAATTGCTACACCAAATGCAGATGATAAACGGGTATTCATTGGACAAATATATTATACTAGAACTGACATGTGATTACATTTTCACGCAAATTGGGTACACAGATCCTGAGAAATCTGTTGTGTCTAGCTCATACAGCATAGACACAATGAGGTAGCTAGGTGCACGCTAAACTAACGCAGACGGGCTTGAAGTTCTGGAACATGAGACTTATTAATGAATAAGAAGAAAAGTACGTAGCGTTTAATACTTATCTTTAATTCTCTTGTTGGAATACATCTCTCTTGAATATTAGTAAGCTATAAGCACTGATACAAATGGCGCCTTGCTAGGTAGTAGCTATGGACTAAGCTGAAGGCTATTCTATCTGTCTCTCGGCAAATGAGAGGAAGACTTGGTACGTCTGGTCGCAAGCTATGTCGTCCGTACAACTGGGGCGAGGTCTAGTCCGTGTCTTGTGACCTGCCATGTGGTGGCGCTAGGTTTGCGATTACACAGTGGCGACACGCGGGTCCGACATGTACTAAGGACCGCGGCCGATTTAAGTTACCACCTAGCAAGTGTGGTGTCTAGCGGTGACACCACAAAATCAGTACCCAGAACAATCACCTCTGGCCGTAATAACGGCCTTGATACGCCTGGGCACTGAGTCAAACAGAGCTTGGATGGCGTGCACAGGTACAGCTGCCCATGCAGCTTCAACACGATACCACAGGTCATCAAGAGTAGTCACTGGCGTATTGTGACGAGCCAGTTGCTCGGCACCATTGACCAGACGTTTTCCAGTTGGTGAGAGATCTAGAGAATGTGCTGGCCAGGGCAGCAGTCGAACGTTTTCTCTATCCAGAAAGGCCCGTACAGGACCTGCAACATGCGGTCGTGCATTATCCTGCTGAAATATAGGGTTTCGCAGGGATCGAACGAAGCGTAGAGCCACGGGTCGTAACACATCTGAACGGTACATTTCAAAGTGCCGTCAACGCGAACAAGAGGTGACCGAGACGTGTAACCAATGGCACCTCATACCATCTCGCCGGGTGATACGCCAGTATGGCGATGACGAATACACGCTTCCAATGTGCGTTCACCACCATGTCGCCAAACACGGATACGACCATGATGATGCTGTGAAAAGAATCTGGATTCATCCGAAAAATATGGTGTACTCAACGACGAACCTGGGTGCACCAATGGCAAAACGTCATCGCAGGCGCTCCTGTCTGTGATGCAGCGTTAAGGGTAGCCGCTGCCATGTTTTCCGAGCTGGTAGTCGATGTTGCTACAAACGTCGTCGAACTGTTGGTGCAGATGGTTGTTGTCTTGCAAACGTCCCCATCTGTTGACTCATTGATCGATGCGTTACAGCCATGCGGATAAGATGCCTGTCATCCCGACTGCTAGTGATACGGAACGCCGTGCTGGATCCCAACGGCCTCGTATTGTCCTCCTGAACCCACCGATTCCATATTCTGCTAACAGTCAGTCACTGGATCTCGACCAACGCGAGCAGCAATGTCGAGATACGATAAACCCCAATCGCGATAGGCTACAATCCGATCTTTATCAAAGTCGGAAACGTGATGGTACGCTTTTCTCCTCCTTACACGGTGCATCACAGCAGTTGACCGGCGTTGCCTGGTGATTCGTTGTTGTTCGTGTATGAGAAATCGGTTGGAAACTTTCCTCATGTCAGCACGTTATAGGTGTCGCCACCGGCGCCAAGCTGGTTTGAATGTTCTGAAAAGCTAATCATTTGCATATCACAGCATCTTCTTGCTGTCGGTTAAATTTCGCGTCTGTAGCACGTCATCTTCGTGGTGTAGCAATTTTAATGGCCAGTAGTGTATAATATGGGGATGAAGGTGATGTAGCATGATATTTATCAAACTGACGTCAACACTTTAAAGTACTAACTTGCTCCAAGTGAAACATAAAACGTACACATATCTCAAACAGGCTCAAAATATCGACAAAACAATGGACTTCCATGTTGTAGGCTATAAAAATTATCAAACTGCATCTCAAACCAAATAGTCTTAGTGAAATGTCAACAATTCTATATGCCTCCAGGTTACCCCAAAATTCTGTACATAAAAATAAGACCTCAAAAAACGTATCTGCTTTCTATTTTAATTTTACTAAAAGGCAGCAAAAAACGAATGTTCGCTAACGCAAAAGAGAAGATTAGGAAATGAAACAAACAAGGTGGAAATACAACTATTACTGAGGCTGCAGTAAGGTATAAAGTTGTGAGGCGTCATCAGAAAACAGCGTGGTCAGAAACAGTACAGGTTGGTACATCGTAACATTTATCAGTTCATTAAACACCATTAAACGCTTCTCGGACTAAGAGTTGACGTTAGGCATTCATTCAGTGCATTGCGTGCACAGATTTAAGCGGCCTGACAGAGGTGATGTCACCAAATGTGTCTTTTGTTTGTTGTGTTAAAGCCAAACAACAGGGCAATACAAAACTTGGACATGGTATGGTAGTAGTGATCGAACCCGAACCTGCACCACCTGTACACTACCATCTACATGACTGTGATGCGAGCTAATTGGTACAACGTACCGAATTCGTTTTCGTGACATTTCAACCTACGCTGAAACACCCTTAAAAACGTTTCAGACTGTTTCTGACCACTCTGTATATACACTCATCATCCAAAACATTATAACCACTGGATGCTGCCTGGTGGCGTTGTAGGGACGTGATGCTGCAACAAATTCACGTAAGCGGAGCACACACGGTCAGGGGATCACTCTCGTTAAGATATACGCTGCAAATGGGGAAATCGAATGAAATAAACGACTTTGAGTAAGGGCAGCATGTCATTACACAGAGCGTGTGAACTAGTATTTCTAAAATGAAAAGCTGGTCAAACACTCACGACAGTACCACGTGAATATCTATGGGAAGGGGTAGGAGAAAAGTGCAACTGCCAGTAGGCGCTATATGGTTTGACATCCACGACTCCTCACAGAATATGGGGTTCGGAGGCTTATCTGCTCTGTAATGTAGGGTACATGGTGATCAGTGGCATCTCGTCTGCTGAAAACACACAATGCTGGTGCACAAAGTGTTTCAGAGCACACCGTTCATCACATTGTTGAACATGGAGCTGTGCAGAAAACCATCCAAATGTGACGATGTCGTTCAGTGGACATGTGAACGATCATGACTGCAGTGGGAACGGGACCATTGGCATTCGACCGTCGGTCAATGGAAACGTGTCAGGTCTTCCAGTGAATCAAATGTTTACCAGCGACCTAGAGTGGCAGTGTCCACAAATGCTGTCATCGGGGTGAATGGCGGCTTCAAACAATGCTCTCACCAACCTGCGTTCATGCTGTGCTGCATATTATGCATCTGCAGGACAATGTCTGTAGTGTCGGCAGACTTGCCAACACTACGCACGCTAATTGAAAGAGGCGGCCAAGATGCAGGCGCTAACTCACGAAGAAAGAAGTGAGGTCTGAAACAGGAGACTTAATGAGTGCTATAAAGAAAAGTACGTAGCTTCTGGACTACTTAACTTTTAATCCATCCTTGTATACATCGTTCTTGATGAGACATCTGGAGATTGTGGCGATACAAGTGAGACTCTATCTTGAGGTACATGCAATGTTACAAATGGCTAATGGCGCCTTGCTAGGTCGTAGCCATTAACTTAGCTGAAGGCTATTCTAACTGTCTCTCGGCAAATGAGAGAAAAGGCTTCGTCAGTGTTCAGTCTCTCGAGACCTGCCGTGTGGTGGCGCTCGGTCTACGATCACACAGTGGCGACACGCGGGTCCGACATGTACTAATGGACCGCGGCCGATTTAAAGCTACCACCTAGCAAGTGTGGTGTCTAGCGGTGACACCACAATGTCTACCATAGCATGAGACAAGTGGTAGTATTTGAGGATACTCTGAATGGGATGCAGGTAGTTCGCAGCTGTCATACTTGATGACATTGCCATTGGGGAACACATCTTTTAGCAGTAGAACTATCTGTGACTTTGTAGCATGGTTCTGCCTCAGTGGTTTGAGGAGCCTTATAGTCAACGTACATCGGGCGAATTTGCCGCTAAGACGTCAAAGTAAGTCCTATGGAACCCATCTGGGTCGCTTTCAGGCACCATCACTACATACAAAAATCAGCGACATGTCATTCACGCGAATTACATGACTCTGGAGGTCGGGAATTAGATGCCTATGCACACAGACCTACCAACAAACCGTCGCATTCCTGACATGCAGAATCAACGATATACTTCGTTCTAAAGGTGGACAAAGGAACTATTAATCATGTGGTCATATTGTTTCGTCTGATAATTGTATATTACCCCTCAGTACAATAACAAATGGAGCAGAAACATAAGGCAGCTCCGAAAAGTTATATAAATTGTCTATAGTGACGCCTAAGTACAGATGAGCTAAATGCTATTGCAGTTTCACGTGGCTACTTTCCCAGAATTTATGAGATGGAAATCTGTCTGCTTCTCCTGAACGAGGAAATAATCGAGATGAAATATAGAGCTGAAGATAGAATACACTGGTTGTAGTTCGCTATCCAAATTTTGGCAGGTCTTAGGATAGATAGTGTGTGTGTGTGTGTTTGAGGTTTACGGGCGCTAAACAGCGGGGTCATCAGCGCCCAAACGCATAAAAACAGGAACACACGCAGGGAAGGGACTAAGACGGACAGCGAACAAGGAGTACGGCTAAAAGAGACAGACCTGACGCAGTTTCAAATCCTCACATACAGAGGCAAAACAAGAGGAGAAGGAACACACGAAAAAGGAAGGGAAACAAGGAAAAGAGAACAGAAACCGAAGGGAAACAAGGAGGGAATCGTGACTGGCTGACCTCTTACCTAAAACCTGGGTGAGCCAGTCACCCAGCAGCACATTAAAACCCTCTCCCTAAAATCCAAGGCAACAAATTGGACAGGACGCAAAACCGTAAGACCTTAACTACAGTAGTTGCGTCATCTTGTAAAATAGAGGGCAAATCCGGTGGCAAAGAAACCACCGCCCTCTGGTCAGAGAATAAAAGACAGTCAAGTAAAATGTGGCGGACAGTAATCTGGACGCCACAAGCACTGCAGATTGGGGGGTCCTCCCGCCGGAGTAAAAAGCCATGCGTGAAGGGACTGTACCCGATGCGGAGGCGAGTGAGGAGAACCTCATCCCGCCTGCATGACTGGTAGGACGTACGCCATGGCCGCGTGGTGGCCTTGACCAGACGCAGCTTATTTTCACCGACTGCCAGCCACTCCTCTTCCCACTGACGCAGAACGCGAAAACGCAGGAGGGAGGTAACAGCATGGAGGGGGACGGCACATGCAACAACGTGAGGGAGGGAACACGCATCTTTGGCAGCCACATCCGCCAGTTCGTTTCCCCTAATACCTACGTGCCCCGGCACCCAGCAGAAGGAAACCTCCTTCCCTTGCCGTTGCAGGTGGAGTAGGGCATCATGGATGTTCTGGACGACCGTATCCGCTGGGTACAAGTGTTGCATGGTCTGAAGGGCACTCAGTGAGTCAGAACAGATGAGGAACTTACGACTGGGAACACATCTGATCTGCTCCAATGCCCGCAAGATCGCAAACAATTCGGCATCAAAGATGGTAAACGCCGCAGGAAGCCGTAACTTGACGACTCGATCAGGGAAAACAACAGCACAACCAACAGAGTCCCCCTGTTTAGAGCCATCCGTAAATACTGGTACATGGTCGGGATGCTGGTTTAAAATATCATAAAATAAGGAGGTAAAAACAAACGCAGGAGTGCAGCTCCTCCGGTACTCTGACAAGTCTAAAAGGACGCTGGGCCTCTGGAGCAACCAGGGAGGCAGGCGAGTAAAACCTTGTCGTTGGGGGGCCACACGCTCGACACCAAGGGACTCAAGCAAATGCATGGCACGAATCCCAAATGGTCTCGTTGCCCTGGGACGACTGGAAAAGAGACGTTCCATAGGCGGTCGGGCAACGGTAGGGTACGCAGGGGAGGTAGGACAGGCAAGGAATTGACACACCCGTCGCACCATGAGGAGTTTCCGCCGGATGGCGAGCGGCGGTTCCCCTGCCTCAGCACACAGGCTGGGGATGGGACTGGTACCCTCATGGTGTACTGCGTCAAGGATCTTCAGATACGAAGGCCGTGCGGACCCATACACGGTGCAACCATACTCAAGACGCGATCGGACGAAAGCCCTATAAAACTGCAGCAGACGCGCCCGATCTGCTCCCCAGGACCGATAGCTCAGACACTTCAAAATATTCAGCGCCTTCAGGGCCCGCACCTTGAGGTCTTTAAGGTGAGGCAACCACGACAACTTGGAATCAAAGGTGAGGCCCAGGAACCTCACAGTGTCTCTAAAAGGAAGAATGGTGTCCCTCAGACGCAATTCAGGAGAGGTAAAAAGACGTCGAGAACGATTAAAATGAACACACACACATTTGTCTGCAGAAAAGGTAAAACCCGTCTGCGCAGTCCATGCCTCTAATCGCTGTATCGTAAGCTGCAACTGCCGACTAGCAGTGACAAGACTGGATGAAGAACAGAAAACAGCAAAATCGTCCACAAACAACGAACATTGGGCAGGACTCCGGACAGTGGACGTGATACTGTTAATGGCGACGGCAAAGAGGGTGACACTTAAAACGCTTCCCTGACGAACACCATTCTCCTGCACATACAAATTAGATAGCACATTACCAACCCTATATCGAAAGAGGCGGTGGGAAAGAAAGGACCGAATGAAGATGGGGAGACGGCCACGAAAGCCCCACTCATGGAGTTGATTGAGGATATGGCGGCGCCAAGTAGTGTCATACGCCTTATGAATGTCAAAGAAGACACCTAGACAAAGCTGGTTACGCAGGAACGCCTGCTGGATGGCCGCCTCAAGCAGGGTCAAGTTGTCGATGGTGGAACGACATCTCCGAAAGCCACACTGAGAGGGGCTAAGGAGCTGCCTGGACTCGAGCAGCCAAACCAGGCGACGGTTGACCATGCGTTCCAATGTCTTCCCGACACAGCTCGTCAAAGCAATACTCCGATAACTACTGGGATGCGTTCGGTCCTTCCCCGGTTTGAGGAGGGGTATCAAAATCGCCTCCCTCCACGAGTCAGGGTACGTGCCAGATAACCATATCATATTAAAAAAATTCAGGAGAACTTCCTTGGAAGGCAGTAACAAGTGCTGCAGCATGCTGTACCGGATTTGATCATGGCCAGGCGCAGTATCATGAGCCACAGACAGCGCCGAATCCAGTTCCCACATTGTGAAGGGGCAGTTGTAGGGTTCAGAATTTGGAGACCGGAAATCCAAGTGACCCCTCTCGATGGCAGTGCGGTAGCGGCAGAAAGCTGGATCACAGTTAACAGTAGCGGTAGATTCCGCAAAATGCATAGCCAGTGTCTGGGCAATGTCTTTCGGCGCCGTGAGGAGACTTCCCTGATGCAGCAATGCTGTGACAGGTAGCTGGCCGAGTTTCCCGGAAATCCTCCTGATGGCTTCCCATACTTTCGTAGAATTAGTGGAACGGGAGATGGAGTTCAAGAACGATTGCCATGACCGTCGTTTGCTCTCTTTAATCACTCGCCGCGCTTTGCCCCTTGCCACCCGAAAGGCCGCTGATTGTCAGCGGAGGGACTGCACTTGAAGCGGCGCAGAGCTGCACGGCGGGCTCGGATGGCTGAGCGGCACTCAGTGGTCCATCAAGGGACAGGACGCCTCGTGGGATGACCGGATGACCGTGGGATTGATAATTCAGCAGCATGGGAGATCACGGCTGTAACATGGTCTACCCATTCGTGGACGCTGGCACGGTGTTCCAAAACAGCCAGTTGGCTGAAAAGTGTCCAGTCAGCTCTGCAAAGGTGCCACCTGGGCGGCACTGGTAATGCCACAGCCTCATCCAGGAGGCAAATCCAAAGGGGGAAGTGGTCACTAGAATGGAGGTCTGCAGCAACCTCCCACAGAGCAGAATCCGCGAGTGCTGGAGAGCAAAAGGAAAGGTCAATAGCTGATGACGACCCAGAAGCAGTACAGAAATGAGTGGGAGCACCAGAGTTGAGGATGCACAGTTCTTCAGACATCATGAGGTTTTCCAGAAGGCGACCCCTGGGGCAAGTAGTCGAAGAGCCCCATAAGACATTATGAGCATTGAAGTCCCCCAGAAGAAGAAATGGGCGGGGGAGTTGGCTAATAAGGTCTGCGAGAGCCTCAGAGTCCATCGCATCCTTTAACAGACGGTGATCCTCCGACCCACAAGAATGTCAACTGCAACTGCTTGCAAGTCTGTAACGAGAGGGAGCTCAGATGAGGGGTGCATGTCACGGACAAAAACCGCAACACCACCTTTTGCCCTTTCCCCCGTCAGATCATCGTTCCGATATACGGTATAGCCCCGTAAAGAAGGAGCATCAGTGGCCCGAAAATGTGTCTCTTGGAGACATAAGCACAAAGGGCACTCTCGTACAAGGAGTTGTAATTCGGCCACATGCGTCCTGAACCCATTCAGGTTCCACTGCAATATGGGAGCCAGTGATCAGGGTGGCTGAACTTTCACCCTGCCTCTGTGTTTTGGAGGAGAGCCCGTACTGGCCGGAGATTTATTCCTGGGGCGAGAAGATCGCCCCCGGTCGACATCAATGTCCATCAGCTCCGATGACGACCCACGGGAGATGTCAGACAGTACGATGGCCTCGTCATCGGACCGACCCTGACCAGTCTCCGCAGGTGGCAAAACCTTCACCTTCGGCGTCTTTGTCTTGGGGGGCTGAGAAGGCAGAGCTTTGGCAGCAGGTGGAGCTGTAACCGCCTTGGCAGAAGGCGCCATATGGGAAGAGGCAGGAAGTACCCCGATGTCAGCAACCACGGCCTTGTCCGACGTTGCGGGCAGAGCCGCAGGTTTCAAAACAACCGCAGCAGCACAAGTGCACTGGCAAACGCAGGTATTAGTGCTAACACTAGCAACCTCCGTTTGCGTAGCAACAGTGGCCATTTGAACTGGTTTTTTCAGAGCGGAAGCGAAAGAAGTCGTAAACACAGGAGGTTGCATGGCCTTAAAGAGCTTCTTGGCCTCACCAAAGGGGATGCGCTTAGATGTTTTGATCTCCTGGATCTTCCGTTCGTCGAGATAGATGGGGCAGATCCGGCTCCAGACAGGGTGACTCCCAGAGCAATTCACGCACTTCACAGGCGATGAACAATCAGCTCCTTCATGAGCAGGCTGACCACATTTACCACAAGTGGCTATCCCATTGCACCCCAACGTAGTATGCCCAAAGCGCTGACATTTAAAACAGCGCATTGGGTTGGGGAAATAGGGCCTTACTGGCAAACGTAAGAACCCCGCTTTAACATGCTCTGGGAGTCGTGGGCAACTGAACGTGAGAATAAACGAGTCGGATTTGACTAGGTTCCCATCTACTCGTTTCATAATATGCTGCACGTCAACAATACCTTCATCAGCCCATTCAGATTTTAACTCGTCTGTGGGGATATCCACCAAGTCCCTACATGTCACAACACCCTTACTGTAGTTAAGAGTGGAGTGGAGCTCGGTCTCGATAGCGTACTCACCGAGACAGGTTGCCTTCCGAAGAGAAGTGACTTGACGGGAACTAGATGTCTCAACTAACAGAGTCCCATTGCGCAGTCGCTTCACAGATTTAAGTGTTCCTGCAATACCCTCAAGACCCTTGTGGATGTAAAAGGGAGAAATCCTCTCAAAGCTACCCTCCTTCCGTTTAATAATCAAAAACACATTCTGATTATCAGCATGTGCTCTGTTACGACAGTCTGATAAATCTCGATCAACACTAGGCGCTGGAGGACTCGCAGCACGAAGTCGCTTCTTCGATGGGGTGTGTTTTCCTACCAGTGGCCCACCCAAGCCACTGGTAGGGGGAAATGTAGAGGTCGAAGGGTCCATTGCGGTCCCACGAGCAGCTAGGGAACTAAAGGTCCGCTCAGACAGAGCCCCGCGTGCCTGAGTAAGCCGTATACAACTGGGGTGTGGCAGGTGCCCCAGAGGTTGCCCGCTTGCGACTGTTCCACCTCAACAGCCATGCATCTCATAGGCGCGGAGCACACCGGAAGATTGAGGGGTTTTTATAGAGGTTGGCCTTCCTCGCAATCCAGGCGGTCAAGCCAAGATTACCATTCCCCGCAGCACACAACATTCCACCGCCGCGCCATACGGTGGTCGCTGAAGCATGTCCGGGGGTTACGGTGACAGGAGACTGGCGGCGCTGACCAGTCCCCAGCTCAGGACCCCGGGGTCGCCAAGCCCGTACTCAGCAAATGAATGCTGAGCCCCTGGGGGGTAGGATAGATAGATCACTGAGCAAATCTAAAATGAAAGACATGAAGTTAGAGAAACTATCTACCCTAAAACAATAAATACTATACTGGCAAGACAATTGTGAGTTTGGAGCTAACATTTCAAGACTATTCATTTCACTGCTTACACTATTGACGGTTTATTTGAGGTATACAATAAAGAAGACAGACATACGCCCCGTAATTGGAGAACTGTGGCGATGTTCCAATAATATTATAAATCATTGAAGCTGTAATGCAACAACTGAAAAAATTGTATTAAATGTAACAGTCTACTAAACATTTTTTCTATTATTGTCGATAGCTCACTTTTATTTATCCTCACTACATGGTTTTGAAAATAGGCCACGCATTTATGATGAAAACCTAGCAGAGCTCACCAAGGCCCTTTCATGGTGTCCCACGTAGCACTTCGGTTATTATGTCTCCAATTTCTTAATTAAAGCACCACTAGCACTACTGGAACTTTGGTTTCTGTTTGTCCGACAAATGGTTGTTCTACTTTGAGATCAGACTTTAATATAGAGAAATTCCAGCATAGATCAAATTAACTTCATTGTGCGACTCTGTTTTTTGTCTATTTGAATGACCTGCCAAACGTACCACCATACAAATCTGTGACGTATACTGATGATCCAACTCTCATCATATAAGGACAATGTTGTAGAACAAATGAACACTCCATGTTGGAAAAGGCAGCTCAGTGATTTGAGAAGAAGAGGTTGAGAAATAATAATAAAGCTGTTTGTGATAGTTTCTAAGGAGAAAGAAGTAGTTTTCAAACACACTCTAGATGTATTATTAGTCCTAGCGAATTATCTGCCACAAGTTAACACCTTTTAGTGGCAAAATACTTTTAGCCCCCATACTTTGAGTATATACATACTCAAAATACTTACACAAGCTTACGTTTAGTTTGGCAAGTATGATTTAATTGACATTAGATCAATTAAAAATTTAAACACGCGGACACTTCTTGAATTCTAACTTCACTTTTCAATTGGCCATACATGTTGGCAAAATATTTTGAATAGTGCGTCATAGATTTGCTGAAAAATACCTTGCATAACATTTCAACAGTACACCATAGTCGCATCAGGGGGGAGGGGGGGGGGAGTTTATCTCGTTGCATGTAACAGAAGATGAAGCTTGTGTGCCTCAAACATTGGCAAAGATCTACGGTCACTCACAGTGGGATGGAACAACTGGGCATACAACTGTCGAACCTTGGAGCACATTTACACTATTTTCGTGCCTGACACAGTTGATAGCAGTGGTTAGTTAGATCAGGTGACCTGGGTTTGCAGCTAGGTATGTGAGCTGTCAGACTTCACAGATTCCCAGACAAAGTAATCACACACTAATGTGTGTCATTACAACCCTCGTAGTCTTAAAGAACTGCAGCGGAAAGTTTCAGATGAGGCTGCAGCATTACCAACAGTCCAACTTCGATCCGCCTTAAGAAACTTTATGACTACGGCCCTAAAGTGTCAAGAAATGAATGGCGGTCACTTTCAACATGTGCTATGGTCAGGTTAGTACTGTATTTCCTTTCCTCTGCTGTGTTTTTGTACTATGGAACGAATATAAGTGGCCCAGAGAACAGACTACACGAGTAAACATGACATAATGCTGATACTGTGCATGGCTCAAAGCAAGAGGAAACTTCAGCTATTATTTTTTTTTACATGAGTTGATATCCTCATGGATAAAGTATTCTGAAGGTAAAGTAGTCCCGTATTTGTAGCTCTGGGTGGAGACTAGTTTGTTCCTGATGAGAGCATCCTCATGAGTCGACTGGGGTTCTGTGGATCACAGCATGGAATCGTGTGGACAGGGTAAAAGACTTTAAAATGGACGGGGATAGGCTGAAGATTATATATATACACTCCTGGAAATTGAAATAAGAACACCGTGAATTCATTGTCCCAGGAAGGGGAAACTTTATTGACACATTCCTGGGGTCAGATACATCACATGATCACACTGACAGAACCACAGGCACATAGACACAGGCAACAGAGCATGCACAATGTCGGCACTAGTACAGTGTATATCCACCTTTCGCAGCAATGCAGGCTGCTATTCTCCCATGGAGACGATCGTAGAGATGCTGGATGTAGTCCTGTGGAACGGCTTGCCATGCCATTTCCACCTGGCGCCTCAGTTGGACCAGCGTTCGTGCTGGACGTGCAGACCGCGTGAGACGACGCTTCATCCAGTCCCAAACACGCTCAATGGGGGACAGATCCGGAGATCTTGCTGGCCAGGGTAGTTGACTTACACCTTCTAGAGCACGTTGGGTGGCACGGGATACATGCTGTTCCAACAGGACAATGCACGTCCGCAAGTTCCCTTGCCGGTCTAGGAATGGTAGAACGATGGGTTCGATGACGGTTTGGATGTACCGTGCACTATTCAGTGTCCCCTCGACGATCACCAGTGGTGTACGGCCAGTGTAGGAGATGATGCCGGGTGTTGGCCCTGTGTGCCTCGGTCGTATGCAGTCCTGATTGTGGCGCTCACCTGCACGGCGCCAAACATGCATACGACCGTCATTGGCACCAAGGCAGAAGCGACTCTCATCGCTGAAGACGACACGTCTCCATTCGTCCCTCCATTCACGCCTGTCGCGACACCACTGGAGGCGGGCTGCACGATGTTGGGGCGTGAGCGGAAGACGGCCTAACGGTGTGCGGGACCGTAGCCCAGCTTCATGGAGACGGTTGCGAATGGTCCTCGCCGATACCCCAGGAGCAACAGTGTCCCTAATTTGCTGGGAAGTGGCGGTGCGGTCCCCTACGGCACTGCGTAGGATCCTACGGTCTTGGCGTGCATCCGTGCGTCGCTGCGGTCCGGTCCCAGGTCGACGGGCACGTGCACCTTCCGCCGACCACCATCGATGTACTGTGGAGACCTCACGCCCCACGTGTTGAGCAATTCGGCGGTACGTCCACCCGGCCTCCCGCATGCCCACTATACGCCCTCGCTCAAAGTCCGTCAAATGCACATACGGTTCACGTCCACGCTGTCGCGGCATGCTACCAGTGTTAAAGACTGCGATGGAGCTCCGTATGCCACGGCAAACTGGCTGACACTGACGGCGGCGGTGCACAAATGCTGCGCAGCTAGCGCCATTCGACGGCCAACACCGCGGTTCCTGGTGTGTCCGCTGCGCCGTGCGTGTGATCATTGCTTGTACAGCCCTCTCGCAGTGTCCGGAGCAAGTATGGTGGGTCTGACACACCGGTGTCAATGTGTTCTTTTTTCCATTTCCAGGAGTGTATATACACTAGGAATGAATGGAGTGATAGTGATATGCAATGGCCAGAAGAACAGGAATTCTGCACTATTTTGTGTTAAGTATCTTGTGATCTGATCAGGAGTGAATAAGAAAATAAGAATTCTGGTAAGCTACTACAAACAGAATAGTGGGTGTATGATTGTAACTACGATAGCATGTAAACTTATACTGCTGTGGTTCGTGTTGGATTCATGGCTAAGTAGATCCACATATGAGGAAGAGATTGAAAGACTGAAATTTTCATCTCCTGTAACTATCTGTATGTTGGGGTAAACAAAATTATCATTCTGATGAATAACTGATATTCGGTAATAGGAAGAGGAAGAGGAGGCAATCTATCTTTCATTTCTTTCCCCACTTCATTTTATCCTACTAAACAAGGATTTACTTATGCTCCATCCAAAATTCTACGAACTGGCTAACACTTGGTTTAAAAATCACGAAAAAATAATTATATATGGAGAGCTGGGACTGTTGGTTTCTGACAGATTTTATGAAGTGTAATGTTTTGAAATCTGTAATTAAAAATCTTGTGTTTTCATGGGCAGTCTATCCTGGTTCCACATTTAAATAATGGTAAGAGTCAATATCTGAAACTCTCAATAAATTCCAATTCCTTCAATTTGACAAAGAAAGCAATATGCAATGTTTGATTGAAAGAAGAGGAAGGAACATAAAAGAGGAGAAAGACAGCAGAGGATCACACGGATAGGAAGACAAGGCGTATGTGGAATCTTTGGATAACGAAGTGGATATTGAGCTGAACTGATGAAAGGGTAAAACACAAAAATACAGCAGTTGAAAGGGAATAGATGTATCTAAAAAGTGAGAATGGCTAAGCAGGAATGTCTAGAGGGCAAATGCAAGGTAGTTGAAGCAAGCATAATTAGAGGAAAGATATGTTCTGCCTATAGGGAAATTATTCTTACAGTTGCTTCTCTTCTCTCCTCTCTCAAGATATATCAGGAGCTCGGATTGCACACCAATACTAAGCCATGAAGGGAAAGCTAAATGAGGGAAGGGAGATAAGAGAAACAAACTTGAGGACAATATTGCAGAAAGGAAAGAGGAATTACGTGAAGAAGAGATTGTATGTATGATACTGCAAGAAGAAATTAACAGAGTACTGAAAGATCTGTTACTGGAAAGAAGTGGACAAAATTCCCTCAGAATTACTGTGATCCTTGGGAGGGCCAGCCATGACAAAATTATTTCCCCTCGTGTGGAACGTATGTGAGACAGATGAAATATACTCACACTTAAAGTAGAAGGTTCTAATTCCAGTTCCAAAGAGGGCAGCGCTGACAGGTGTAAACAAAATCAATCACTTTAGTAAACCATAGCGGCAAAATAATGACGAATTATATAAGGAAGAATAAAAAACTGGTAGAGGCTGATCTGAAGTCAAGGAAATGCACTTCTACTTTTGTAAGTAGAAAGTGATCTTCCCCCATTTCCTAAGGTATCATTTTTACATTTCGAGAAAGCTTTTGACAACACTAACTGGACGATTCTCCTTGAAACTCTCAAGTTAGCAGGCATAAAACAGTGGCGTAGTGCAAATAATGAGGTCTCATGCAGAAGCCGTTACCTCAAGACGGCACCACAAGTAAGGACAGTCGCTGCTAGATGAATCAAGGAAACAGACACAGCGGTGCAGGCATGCTCCCGTCTCTTCTCTTACACTTGTAATCATTCCTAACGACAACAGAACTGTTTGTCGTAGCCCAGATGCTGCTAATGAGTCATTTGGAACTTTACATCACGTTATAGACAGCGCAATACTTTAAGGACGAGGAAAATGTAGCCCTGGATGCTTATAATAGTATTTTATTATGGTTCTGTGCTTGTTTAGAATGAAGTGTTACTTTGTTTTAACTTAATATTTTGATTATGTGCGTACACGCCTCTATTATTGCACATTGTTACGCCAAGGACACACTCATTGTCGTGTTAACTGGCTTTTATTTGTTCAACGTATGAACTAGTTACCAGAATTATTAAACTATGAGTTACGTAATATCAATGTTCTGATGTTTTTGGCTATGAGTATATGCTCAAGTATAAACTGTGTGTTAAAATTCATTAATTTCGTTGATCACTTTAAGGAAACACCGTGACCAAGAGCTGGAACAAAGCCTACGTCACACCCGTTTACAAGAAGGGTAGCAGAAGTGATCCACAGGACTACCGACCAATATCCTCGACATCCACATGTTAATAACTATCCTTTACGTTTGAGCTTGGGTAGAGGTATTTCGAACACGACTTCCCCGCCAACCAGCATGGATTTCGAAAATATCGATCATGTGACACCCAACTAGCACTTTTCTTGCATTACATGCTGAAATCCATGGATGAAAGCAGTCAGCTTTTCGGAAAACGAGAAACGCTGCATGTAGCTTTTTCACGCAGTACTACTTTTGTATTCCGCCTGGATAGGCGGCGCTGGGTCTGCTCCTGTAAACTGAAGGGCAGGCCGAATGTAGGACGTGAGTAGGAGCAGGAAAACGTGAAATGCTTATGTACTGCGCATGGGTTATAACTCTTTTACTTAACTTTGGGTACAGATGAGCACGTAGATTCGAAGCCGTTCATCAATCAAACATCGGCTAGAAGGTACAAAGGCAAAATCTGTTTCTATTTCATAGTGGGCGAGCCACTACAATGTTGCTTGGTCGTCTGCTCCACATCAAATGGGCTGAACCCGGAGCGGCGCTCGTAGAGCCGCGCAGCGCCTGCTAGAGGGCGCTGTCGTCTGTGTCGGTGTCGTGGTGCCAACCTACGAACTTGCACCTACACGGAGGCATCGTAGCTATCGATACCACAACTACAAATACGCTTATCATCAAAAATAGGATCGTATGAGGCGTCAAGTGAAATTTGTGACTGCATTGAGGATTTCTTGGTAGGGAAGATGCAGAAAGTGATCTTGACTGCAGGGTCATCTACAGATTTAGAACATGTATTCATAATACCTTAAAGCATTTCATATTAGTGTCGGCTACGTAAAACAGAAATTTGAGCCGGTCCGTGGTGTGGTAACCACGATAGTTTGGAGTAAAAAAAAAAGAAAATACAGCCCTAACTCTCACCTAGTCCTTAAAATGCAGAATGGTGTTTCTCATACGCAAGACAGGCAAATTACAAATACAACGAGAATGATTAGTAACATCATACGGTACTGTACCTATAAATGTTATTTTTGTTAGTAAGAAAATGTTTTAATGAATGATGATTATTAATTTTGATTAAGGCAAAACTAAAAGGCCAAATAGTAGTGGAAGTTTATTGCATCAGCCGCAATTTCTGTCATTGTCGTCGGTTTTTGTTTTGTTTTGTTTTGGGGCGCAAAAACAAGTAGGGTCACAACGCGCCCTTGTCAGAACCGTAGAACACGAAGGAGTTAAAAACGACTACACGTTAATCCTAGTCGACGAAAGAGAAGACAGCTAAAAACAGAGACGTGGAGAAAGGTCTATAAAATTCGCCATAGAGAAACGGAGGTCCTGAAGTGAAGATTAAATATCCTTGGCGATATTGCTACCATATACACGGCAAAGCACGGGTTGCTACCCGCGTTTTATTTTTTGAGCTATCGGCCATTTTAGCCAACGAACACAAATGAGATTGTAAGTTGTTAAAAAAAAGGGGGCATTCTATCAGGAAATGGCGGACCGTCAATGGTTGACGGGAATGAGCACAAAGTACTAAAAACGACAGTGCCCAATACGCAGCATACCTAAAATGATCTCTCCATGGCGACTGAGCCCAGAAGAGGTCGTCAAAGCCGCTGGGAGAGTCTTAATAACCTGGAGCTTGTTCCCATGAAGGTAGTACCAGTGGAGAGACCACCCACTGACAAAAAAAAAAAAAGGTTCAAATGGCTCTGAGCACTATGGGACTCAACTTCTGAGGTCATTAGTCCCCTAGATCTTACAAGGGAACCTCCCCATCGCACCCCCCTCAGATTTAGTTATAAGTTGGCACAGGGGCAGGCCTTGAAAAACAGAACACAGATCAATGGAGAAAACAGGAAGAAGTTGTGTAGAACTGTGTATATTTTGCTTATTTTTTTCAAACTGAGTAGTCCATGCGCAAGATAGGCAACATCAAGGACAGTATTAGCACAGGAGCGCCGTGGTCCCGTGGTTAGCGTGAGCAGCTGCGGAATTAGAGGTCCCTGGCTCAAATATTCCCTCGAGTGAAAAGTTTAACTTCTTATTTTCAGACAATTATTATCTGACAAACTCTTATGTTTTCATCACTTTTTTGGGAGTGATTATCACATCCACAAGAAAACCTAAATCGGGCAAGGTAGAAGAATCTTTTTACCCATTCGCCAAGTGTACAAGTTAGGTGGGTCGACAACATATTCCTGTCATGTGACGCACATTCCGTCACCAGTGTCGTATAGAATATACCAGACGTGTTTTCCCGTGGAGGAATCGGTTGACCTATGACCTTGCGATCAAATGTTTTCGGTTCCCATTGGAGAGGCACGTCCTTTCGCCTACTAATCGCACGGTTTGCGGTGCGGTCGCAAAACACATGGACTAAACTTATTATAGTGAACAGAGACTTTAATGAACGAATGGACAGGTCATAACTTTGCGAAAATAAAAAAAAGTAAACTTTTCTCTCGAGCGAAGACTTGAACCAAGGACCTCTCGTTCCGCAGCTGCTCACGCTAACCACGGGACCACGGCGCTGCTGAGCTCAGACTATCCTTGATGTTGCCTATCTTGCGCATGGACTACTCAGTTTGAAAAAAATAAACAAAATATACATAGTTCCACACAACTTCTTCCTGTTTTCTCGATTGATCTGTGTTCAGTTTTTCAAGGCCTATCCACTGTGCCAACTTATAACTAAATTTTAGGGCGGTGCGATGGGGAGGTTCCCTTGTTAGAACCAGTTAAACCTCACTAACCTAAGGACATCACACACATCCATGCCCAAGGCAGGATTCGAACCTGCGACCGTAGCGGTCTCGTGGTTCCAGACTGCAGCGCCTAGAACCGCACGGCCACACCGGCCGGCAAGAATATCGGCCGGCTACCCGCTGACACATGGCTTCACTTCGCCTCCGATGAACTCCGTGTTGCCAATGTAAGAACTAGCGGGCTGAGGTATGTGGACTGCACCCTTGGCAGCAGTGTCAGCGACCTCATTTCGTGTCAGACCGACGGGACCAGCAGCCCACATAAACATTACAGTAGCTGCGCCAAGAGAGTGCAGTAGGTCCAGGAAAGCTGTCACTTGCGCCTGTGTCCTGCCACCGTCCATCCCTTTGAGCAACTGAAAACCCCGTGTCGCCGGATGTACTGCGTGGCCTGATACAGGGCGAAGAGCTATGCTGTAAATACTGGGCAGTGTTCCGGAAGCCGACACCGAGAAACGTCGGCGCCAATGACGAAGGCACACCCGACACCACAGTCAGTGTGAGAGCCATCTGTGTACACATACACTCCTGGAAATGGAAAAAAGAACACATTGACACCGGTGTGTCAGACCCACCATACTTGCTCCGGACACTGCGAGAGGGCTGTACAAGCAATGATCACACGCACGGCACAGCGGACACACCAGGAACTGCGGTGTTGGCCGTCGAATGGCGCTAGCTGCGCAGCATTTGTGCCCCGCCGCCGTCAGTGTCAGCCAGTTTGCCGTGGCATAAGGAGCTCCATCGCAGTCTTTAACACTGGTAGCATGCCGCGACAGCGTGGACGTGAACCGTATGTGCAGTTGACGGACTTTGAGCGAGGGCGTATAGTGGGCATGCGGGAGGCCGGGTGGACGTACCGCCGAATTGCTCAACACGTGGGGCGTGAGGTCTCCACAGTACATCGATGTTGTCGCCAGTGGTCGGTGGAAGGTGCACGTGCCCGTCGACCTGGGACCGGACCGCAGCGACGCACGGATGCACGCCAAGACCGTAGGATCCTACGCAGTGCCGTAGGGGACCGCACCGCCACTTCCCAGCAAATTAGGGACACTGTTGCTCCTGGGGTATCGGCGAGGACCATTCGCAACCGTCTCCATGAAGCTGGGCTACGGTCCCGCACACCGTTAGGCCGTCTTCCGCTCACGCCCCAACATCGTGCAGCCCGCCTCCAGTGGTGTCGCGACAGGCGTGAATGGAGGGACGAATGGAGACGTGTCGTCTTCAGCGATGAGAGTCGCTTCTGCCTTGGTGCCAATGACGGTCGTATGCGTGTTTGGCGCCGTGCAGGTGAGCGCCACAATCAGGACTGCATACGACCGAGGCACACAGGGCCAACACCCGGCATCATGGTGTGGGGAGCGATCTCCTACACTGGCCGTACACCACTGGTGATCGTCGAGGGGACACTGACTAGTGCACGGTACATCCAAACCGTCATCGAACCCATCGTTCTACCATTCCTAGACCGGCAAGGGAACATGCTGTTCCAACAGGACAATGCACGTCCGCATGTATCCCGTGCCACCCAACGTGCTCTAGAAGGTGTAAGTCAACTACCCTGGCCAGCAAGATCTCCGGATCTGTCCCCCATTGAGCATGTTTGGGACTGGATGAAGCGTCGTCTCACGCGGTCTGCACGTCCAGCACGAACGCCGGTCCAACTGAGGCGCCAGGTGGAAATGGCATGGCAAGCCGTTCCACAGGACTACATCCAGCATCTCTACGATCGTCTCCATGGGAGAATAGCAGCCTGCATTGCTGCGAAAGGTGGATATACACTGTACTAGTGCCGACATTGTGCATGCTCTGTTGCCTGTGTCTATGTGCCTGTGGTTCTGTCAGTGTGATCATGTGATGTATCTGACCCCAGGAATGTGTCAATAAAGTTTCCCCTTCCTGGGACAATGAATTCACGGTGTTCTTATTTCAATTTCCAGGAGTGTAGTTTCACAACCTTCGCACGGAATTTCGCGATAGTACCTAAGGCCACAGAATGAGGCTGGAGTGGTGTCCTTAGAAAGCGCATGAAGGCCAAGGTGAACACATGCCGCCGCACGAAGCCAAGATGGTGAAGTGTTCACACCCCATTTTCGTTCGCTTCGAGCCTAAGAGTATATACCTCACATGCTGTTCACTAACGTGCCACAGGGTAATTTCACTGAGTCTTGCAATGAATTACGCTAGCTAAGGCAG
This sequence comes from Schistocerca nitens, assembly GCF_023898315.1. Lineage (NCBI taxonomy): Eukaryota > Metazoa > Arthropoda > Insecta > Orthoptera > Acrididae > Schistocerca > Schistocerca nitens. Next base: position 1,071,799,175 of record NC_064615.1, on the reverse strand, counting down.
AAAATAATATTAAACGCAGTAAGAGCATCATTTTAAAATCAGAGGCTAACACACACCTCTAGTTAGTCCTAACACCCTATGACTCGATAGACATAATAGAAAATCCTTCGTCATCCCTCTCACCGACATCAAATTGAGAACTGAAGGTAATCCAAGCAGTTCGCTTTCAGTTTCTGTCATACTGCTGAACTGAGAAAATAAATAATGTTGTGTTTGCCGGCCTGGTTACGTACAATGAAAAGCTTTTACAATTAAATTCCACCTAGCTGGCAAAAACCATCAAATACTGGCTGTGTCAGGTTGAACTACTCCTGTGACAAAGTATTTATTGGGCCGTCATGGGCGTTGCTGGAAAGGAAGATGTTTAATTTTGCCGCTTAATGGCGGCGGGCAGGTCGATCAGGCGCTGCTGGATTGTTTTGCCGTCGGCCTTGCTATAAATGACGAAATACTGAACGTATTTGACACAGCACACAAAACTACGGAATAAAGGCATGAAATAAATTGTTTAATGGCAACAATTAACAAAGTTTAAAGTTTTCTGGGTGGGGTACCGCGTCATAGTGTATAAAACTACTGCTGCTGGAGAAAAATCAACGGTGGTCACCAATAGACCCAGGCGGAGACCGCTGCAACCTTGGCCGAAAGGTTAGTTTTTCTCCAGCAGCAGTAGTTTTATACATTATGATGCGGTACCACAACCAGAAAACTTTTATGTTGACTGAGTCTGCTTAGGCTTTCGCGGCCAATTATATTAATTCAACAGTTACTTCAGTACATATATCGCTACAGACCTTATATGGCTACGTCAGCTTTTATCAAACCTACGGGAGCAAGAGAGACAACTAACGATACTGCAGAATGTGGTGGCACACAATGTGGCACTACACAAAACTGGCGCTAATAGCATAGGCACATAGGGGACACACACGACATGGGTCTGTAAGTCCACGGTATTTGTGACAAGTCGAGAAAACCGTCCCGAAAAACATGTACTACAAAACACGCCACTGTTTCCGGCACATCTACCCTGACATCAATATGGGATATGATCACCATGTACACGTACACAGGCCGCACAACGGCTTGGCATACTCTGGCTCAGGTGGTCGAGCAGCTGCTGGACTATAGCCTCCCATGCTTGCACCAGTGCCTGTCAGAGCTCCTGAAGCGTCATAGGGGTTTGAAGACGTGCAGCGACACGTCGACCGCGAGCATCCCAGACGTGCTCGATGGGGTTTAGGTCTGGAGAACAGGCATGCAACTCCATTCGCCTGACATCTTCTGTTTCAAGGTACACCTCCACGATGGCAGATCGGTGGGGCCGTGCGCTATCATCCATCAGGAGGAAGGTGGGACCCACTGCACCCCTGAAAAGGCGGACATACTGGTGCAAAATGACGTTCCGAACACCAGACCCGTTATAGTTCCTCTGGTGCACGTACACCCCTGCATGTCTTTGATGGTATGGGGTGCGATTATGATTGTCAAACCACGACCTTCATACAGGTCCCTTTCAAGGACATTAAGGGGTTGGTATCTGGTCCCCGGTTCACGCCAGATGAAAACCCGGCGAGAATCGCTGTTCGGACTATACCTGGACTCGTCCGTGAACATAACCTGGCACCACTGTTCCAATGGCCATATACTGTGTTCTTGACACAGGCTTTACGGGCTCCCCTGTGACCAGGGATCAGTGAAATACACCTTGCAGGTTTCCGGGCGAATAAACCATGTCCATTCAGCCGTCTGTATACTGTGTGTCTGGAGGCAACTGTTCCACTGGCTGCGGTGAGATCCCGAGCAAGGCTACCTACAGTACTCCAATATCTCACCATGAGTGCCCGCAGACGGCCACGGTCTTCTTGTGGTGTTGTGTCTAGGCGCTACAGTATGTGACGTCCACAGTGTACGTTTCCTGTGTACTGGAATCGTTGCCATAATTTTGAGATCACACTTTGTGGCACACGGAGAACCCGTGCAACGACGACCTGATGTGCTTGACCAGCCTCCAGTCGCCCTAGTATTCAACCCTTCATAACGTCATCAATGTGTGTTCCTTGAGCCATTTTTAACACAGTCACCATTAGCACTTCTGAAAACGTCTGCACTCGCTGCACCGTACTCTAATATGCACCAACACACCACTGCGTATGTGGACTGCTGCCAGCGCCACCGTGCGATGACTGCAGGATAAATCACTTAGTAGTATGACCATGCGGTGCATTTGAACCCGAAACCGTCGACCAGAGCGTTGTTTCACCATGTATCAGCATTATCCTTAATTTATGAGCACGAGTGTATATGGAAAAGTCGTAGATGATACTTACTCACAGACAAGTGTCAGATGTATTATTAACGTACTTCTCATTAATGCAATTATCATAAGTTTTACAAAATTAATTGTTTTCGGTAACAGGTTTGTCCACATGTCCACTTGACGTGTACTGCTACTTTCATACTATCGTATATATATTTAGTCAAATTATAATTCATGACAACGTATGGGGACGCCATGAAGGCCCCCTAGAATGACCATGAGTACGAATTGAGTTTGTAGCTGTCATTCTACTGGCGTTCCTACACAGTTTCACTGTTCTTTTGCTGTTATGTATTACTCTTTATTAAAAGATGATGTATAAAATACGTGCAATGTGATAAAGTCAATTAGTTCTTTTACTGTTCTTTAATTTAATACCATTGTTTATCATCTAACCATTTATCATGGAAGTTGAAACTTTCGATTCTTATTGGTTATTGAAATTTGCTGTGGTTTACTTCGTATAGTTCTTGCAGCTGATTCCTTTGACCTTTAAAAGTAGAATTTATTGGTAAAATATTAGTTAAACAATATCGTGTATTACCAGACAGGTTGGGATGTAGGTCTGGTGGCTTAGGTCTTCTCTATTATGGTACATCCATTCGGGCGCAGTTCGAGTGAAAAACGACCTACAAGAAAAAACACCTAAAAGATCTGCATCCATCCCAGTAGATGTTCGGTTGTATGAAGTCTTGTGCCGTGCGCCCGAGTTTAATTTCGAGTAATCCCGCGGTTTTGGAATCCCTCTGGGCGCAAGAGAGCGATAGATGAGTGTTACCGTCGCCGGTAGAGGGCGGGTCGAAGGAGAAGGTAGTTAAGGGCTGCGACGATCTAGAGAAAAGGGGAGTGTGACACTGGCGTCGAGGAGCGCAAGTGAAGCGGCCTGTTGATGTGGTCAAGCGTTGCCGTGGTCGGTGGGCAAGAGTGGCGCCTTTGCTGACTGCAGGTTTGCCGGGGTCCCAGTGTTGGACGCAGCCGTGAACATGGCTCGTTGAAAGCTACTTCGGCAGGACGCACAGTATTTGGCACGTTCTCTGCTACTGAAGTTGCAAGCAGTATGTGTCCATTGTGGTGCCTGTTTGGAGTCTGGTGTGACCTTTGCAAGTAATGGACGCGGTGGCGTCTGCTGGATGATACCTGTGGGTTTCAGACTACGATTAATCTTTGTTACATCCTTCTCTCGGCGCTCTCTGACCAAGCGTTTGTCAATAGGCGCTGAATTTTACGAGAAATCACGGTGAACATGCGATTAGTGTGTGCGTCACTTGGTGTCGTGTGGTGACTATTTTGACTCCGTATCCTGGTTACCCGTTGTTACGTAGATCAATGTGTTATTTATGAAGGTTTTGCCTGGTACTACACTATGTGATGGAAAGTATCCGGACACCTGGCTGAAAATGACTTACAAGTTCGTGGCTCCCTCCGTCGATAATGCTTGAATTCAATATGGTGTTGGCCCACCCTTTGCCTGAGAGTGTGGAAGCTGTCACCAAAGCTTACGTTCAATCAAGTGCTGGAAGGTTTCTTGGGGAATGGAAACCCATTCTTCACGGAGTGCTGCACTGAGGAGAGGCTTCGATGTCGTTCGGTAAGGCCTGGGACGACGTCGGCGTTCCAGAATGTTCCAAAGGTGGTCTATAGGATTCAGGTCAGGACCCTGTGCAGGTCAGTCCATTACAGGGATGTTATTTTCGTGTAACCACTCCGTAATGCACGGCCTGTGGCGAACAGATGCTTGACCATGTTGAAGAGCAATTCGAGGATAGCCATTGCATCTTTCAACATTGGGAAGCAATAAGGTGCTTAAAACATCGATGTCGGCTTGTTTGGCGTGGCGCTATCACAGCACAACAATGGGTGCACGCCCCCTCGATGAAAAACACGATCCCACCATAACACCACCGCCTCTGAATTTTACTGTTGGCACTGAACACTCTGGTAGATGACGTTCACCGAGCATTCGCCATATCCACAGCCTGCCGTCGGATCGCCACATTGTGTACCGTGATTCGTCACCCCATAGAACGTTTCCCCAGTGTTCAATCGTCAAATGTTTACGTTCCTTACACCAAGCGAGGCGTCGTTTGGCATTTACCGGCGTGATGTGTGGCTTATGAGCAGCCGCTCGACCATGAAATCCAAGTTCTCACCTACCGCATGACAGTCATAGTGCTTGCAGTGGATCCTGATCCAGCTTGGAATTTCTGTGTGATGGTCTGGATAGATGTCTGTATATTACACATTACGACTCTCGTCAACTGTCGGCGATCTTTGTCAGTCAACAGACGAGGTCGGCCTGTATCCTTTTGTGCTGTACGTGACTCTTCACGTTTCCACTTCACTATCACATCGGGAACAGTGGATCTCGGGATGTTTAGGAGTGTGGAAATCTCGCGTACAGTCGTATGACACAAGTGACACCGAATCACCTGACCACGTTCGAAGTCCGTGAGTTCCACAGAGCGCTCCATTCTGCTCTCACGGTGTCTAATGACAACTGAGGTCGCTGATACGGAGTACCTGGCAGCAGAATGCACCTAGTATGAAAAACGTATGTTTCTGGAGGTGTCCTAATACTTTTGATCACACAGTGTACGCGAGTCCATTCTGTCAATGTGTGTGGGCTTGTTACTGTCACTACCCGAAAATCTAAGGGTACAGAATGCAGATGTCATTCTTCTGAGTTAGTGAAAATTGCATCTAGGCACCTTATTTCTGACTATAAAGTACATTCCTGAGTCATGTCTATAGTTACCTGTTTGCTAGTGTCACGAGCTGGATATGCTTACTAAATTGTTTACATCTACTGAAAAAAACTAAAGAAGAATTTCTACATTGAAAATACTCCTAATTTTTACTAAATAGTTAACGAGTTCTCTCTGTGTGACACAATAGGTGATTGTATCTCTAGGTCACTGTGGTGTAGTTAAAGGTGCCTGTGTACCATGACGGACAATTTTACTGAAGGTTTCTAGTATTTTGGTAGCGGCAATCGCCGTCCTATTTTAGTAGAAAGGAGGAATTATTGATACTGCCGTCGCCTCTGCCACCGCCTCTATAATTATCAAAACGACTGAGAAAGTGGTTCAAATTTATGATCAAATGATTGTCACAAATATCATACACCGGCTAAAGCCAGTAATTATATATTTTTCTGTTTTTAATGTAAATATTTTTTAGTAATCCTTACAAAAAAAAAGAAGGAATTTTATACTGTTGCCCGTTTGAGGTGTTTGACTGAAAAAACTAAATTCCAATAACAGATAGCAAACTATGTTATGAATTTCATTCTTTAACGTTTGCTTCAGAAATAGTGTTTTTAGAAACGACAATAAATCTATTATGGTTCAGTACCTTTTCACTGAACACCAGCTCTCTACCGCATTTCAGTTATCAAAAATTATATCACTTTAAGAGCAAGATTATTACAACGTTTAAAATGACTATGCATAAATACAAATATACATGAAACCTCGTTTGCGTACAAGTAAGTCATTGTATTTGGTTTTAAAAATGTTTACAACGTTTATCTGTAGAGACTGATTCAGCATTGCGCAATGCAAAAGTTGTTTCTGTGCGTTGATCTTCTCCATCGTTGGGGTCTTCTCGACGGACAACGTACGACCCAGCGTCGCACCTCCAACCTTGTCGAAGATGTTACGTGAGGCGCAACCAGAACAGAAGGTCGAACCCCACATCCTCCACAGGAGACAGCTTCATTGCTGCTGCTGGTGTGCCATTGTCTGGCACTGTGTTCTGGCACTGCAAGTCTACGTAACACCGGCGTTCGTATTTCACTTAAACGTGGCACTGGACAGTTTAATACCGATATTACACGCTATGGAGGGCACTCACGAAGATTAGTAGTTTGGTACTGTTCACTCAGGGCAAGCAGGGCCGAATATTTGTCTTGGCATTACATTTCACGCATCATGTATTTTGCTTTGACACATTGTCATATGCGCTACATACAATTCAATATTCGTAATTGCACACTGGTTTGGTGAAGGGTGTCGCCTTTGATAGTCCACAGCTGGCGCGGTCTCGCTAGTAGTTAATAACATGTTCCGTGCATCATTTTGCAAGATAGATTGTAATATGACTCTTTCCGTGTTATTACGTTCACATCGCACATTAATTTGCGAATGCAGCTACATCCCCAATATTTATAATTTGTTTTACATAGTGCAAAAAAGATATACAGATATAAGTTAGTAATTCCTACCCATCACCTTTAACACATTACAATAACAGAAATCCTTCTACAGAACAGAAGGGGTTGAAAAGGAGAGGCTTTCTCAATTTATTATAAAATTTTAGTTGTCAGGTATTTTACATCATTGGATAAATAATCAAAAATCTTTGTCTTTCGCACAAAAAGTGTTGTGACATTCATTGCTCCACATTAAGGTTGGTGCACACTGCTAAGTTTTCTTTTGGTATTGTAACTATGTTGTAAATGATCCACCACAGTTAAAGAGGAACAGTGAGGTACAAACGTCATGAGGGAACACATATACTGTGAAGCAGTAGTCACAATGCCCAGCACTTTAAATAAATGTCACAAGACGATCGTGGTTGAGCACCACATATTCTCATAGAACGAGTTTGTGCAATGAACACTTTACTTCTTAAAGATGATTTACCCCAGAACAATATTCCATATGACATTGCGATCGTGCACTGAGGTGGATACGTCAATGGCGAATGTGTTTGTTACCACTGCGCTGCTGGAAGTTACCGAAGTACGCCCATTGTTGGCTGTGAATTCTTTCAAGCAGTTCCAAACTCATTGAATACTGTGGCCACAATCCTTCACGTAGGTCGCCACTGTCTCACTATTCTTGTGCAGCAGTTAAGTACACACCGCTTAAACGACAATACAAGCTGTTGATTTTATGAATTAAGTTGGCATGGAAACTTAGATTAAACAGCGGACGTTAATTCAAGAATTCGACTGTGCCAACGGCGTTGTCGTCGTGGTAACACCGGTTCCCGCCAGATCACCGAAGTTATGCGTTGTCGGGCTGGGCTAGCACTTGGGGGACCGGATGGTCTCCCATCCAAGCGCTGTTGGCAAGCGGGGCGCTCTAAGCCTTTGTGCGACAAACTAAGGAACTACTTGACTGAGAAGTAGCTGCTCGTCTCTTAAACTGACATACGGCTGGGACAGCGGTGTTCTGACCATATGCCCTCCATATCCCCATCCAGTGACACTGTGGGCTGAGGATGACACGGCGGCCGGTTAGTACCGTTGGGTCTTCCAAGGCCTGTTCGGACAGTTTTTTATTTGGTCTGTCTTCTACCACGATGTGCTTCTTATTTACTTACACATTCTTTACTTCACGATTTAATGAGACTAACATATGTAACCAAAATTTCTTGCTAGTGCGAAGGCTGTATATAAATTATCTATGAAGCTTTTGTTTGTGTTCGTCTTATCGACAGTAATCATTTTTTCGGTATCCATGTAATATACATAGGTCTGTACCTTCCCCCTGAGTACTCATGCACTATTCGTATATTCGTACACCAGTGCCAAATATCGGACCACAGAACTTGTGTCCTGACTAAAGACTGGTTTGACTTTACAATAACTGGCTTAGTTTTAAATACTCATGTATATTATTACTGAATTTTGAAATTCAGTGTATGTTCCTGAAATTACATGAAGCACACGTTTCTTGAAAATAATGTATAACTATTGAGCCAAATGATACATCCATATGATATATGTGGTGATGGCACACACCCTACCCACTTGTATACATCTCCAAGCACCGAATGAAAGGTATCTGGTTCTAGCTACCTCTTTTGATTGTTTAGTGATACTTACGTCGACTAACCTCGCTATCATTTCTCGACACATCTCGATACCCACAAACATATCACATAAATACACCAAAATTCAATTGTCAAGTACTGCTTAATGCTGGTTCACTTCTGTGATTTCAATTTTCAAAGTCTGTTCGTAACTTTCTTTTTACACATCTACCATGTACACTCGATCTTTATGTCGTACTGCTGAAAGCAGTTGAAGTTTTCGAATACTACTTCTGTCTAATGGCCAAAAACGGATTCTTACAAACTAATAGCAAACAATGAGATAAAATTGTATTGTTAAATATTTAAAACACGTAAATAGTAGATGTAAGTTTAATGTATCAAACATCATTACATATTTCTAAATACCCTGGTATGTATGAACTCACTTGCGTTTTCCAGTTTTGATGTCGTTTATTATATAGCTCCACCTATATGGTATGTTGATAATTGTGTATGAGCCTGCGTATGACAGTTATTTCTTATTCGTTCTCTGTAATATGGAGAACTGTAGAGCAAATGATTTTGTGTGACAAACTCTCAGGTGAATAGACCACAATCATTTGGATGACATCTCAACGTGCCAGGCAAGAAAAGTAAGACTAACTAAAACTTCAGCAGATCTCTGGTCTTGCTGCTTTGGCTGCCAAAGTAAATGAGGTGATGGTTGAAGCTGGTAGGAAAGAAAGGATTATTCCATCAATACTTCTGCTGGTGCATATCCCACTGTGGCATGATGTGACTTATTGTGAATCTTTTCAAGGCTGGTATATAATCTACCCACTTTGTATGGTAGTTAGGTAGTATGTCCTAATAAGTACGATTCAATTCTTTAAATATTCCGTCAAATATGCTGCCACCCAGAGGCAAACCTGAGATCATTACTTGTTTGAAACTGGTGAAGTATGCAGAATTGTCAAATGGAAACAATGCCTCAAAGAAAAATGAATCAGTCATGATCACCTGAAGCTCATCTCTCTTAAGTGTGTAATTATCCACTAAGTGCCTTACATGCACAGTAAACATCTGCAGCTACAGCCGCAGTGACACGTATTTTGGTAGGATATCATGTACGTGAAGCAGACACAAATTTTTTAACCGTTGTTCGACCTTTCTGGGTGCTTACCAACAGCCAGAGGTGGGTTTGTCGGTTTATATCTAAAAATTGTCGCTACTAGAAAGGGAACTACAACCTACGTTCTCATGTTGAAACAGGAACAGATGTGGAGACAAGAGTTTTTGCAGATGTGTCTAATATATTTCGTCTGCAGAACACTGATCCAGTACGGAAAATTCAATCGTGTTCCACTGGAATGTTGGGAATACAGATGAATTTCGTGTGTGTGAAGGACTTCATACAGCACACATACATATATAATGTAACATGGGGGGGGGGGGGCACGTTGGACTAAACAAGTGCATGACTATTGTGAAAAGGTATTTCCATACAAAGAAGGTAAAGAGAGAAATGCAAAGTATTGTACGAACATGTGATATCTGCTGAAGGACAAAACACATGCACCGATGAAACAAAAATAGGTCACATACAGTCAATTTAGTTAGTATCGAAAATAATTACATGAATTTGACTTCAGATAATGTGTGGAAACATTGACAACTATGACAACAATGACAAACTGTACTTGAACAAGAAATGGAGAAAATGATAAAAATAGACAACAAACTGTTAAATAGAAAAGTTAAGAAATGGATAACAATGCAGACCGCATAGTAAAGAAATGTTATGAATTTATTGTCTTAAAGGAATAACCGATTTTGAAATAAAATTATGAAAAGCAAGAGCGACTACTAAGATGCTACCACTTTTATCGATCTTTATTTATACGTAAGAATGAAATGTTAAATAGTATGGAAAACATGGGGCACGTATGAAAGCTGTGAACTAAATGCGAGGTAGCGAAAAACATACAGTACTGGATGAAGCTAGGTAAACCGAGATCAATTTACAAGAAACGTACAAACAGTGACTGATTAATATCTACTCACACAAAGAAAACCAGTAACATCCATATCAGTTAGCAGTTCCTTGCCCATGTCATTCTGTGAAACTCCCACAAACTAATTAAGCAATTCAAAGAAGCTCAAGGCATTCATGTATGTGATCTACCTGAATATTGTCAGCATTGTACATACTGGTGTAGTGATGGTTAGTTCCAACATGTGTTGGTAATCGATGCTATGAGTTTACATAACAATCGTAAATATCGCCAAAACTATTTCATTCATAAACTAAATAAATTAATTAATATTGATTGCAATGGTGCAATTGAATCCATGATCACTGCCATTGATAAGGCTAGCATAATACGTATATTTTCTGTGTCTAATAGGAATTATAGAGGAAAATCTGATCAGTTAGTAATTTGATATTCGTGCTATTTAATTATATGGTGCAGATTATTAAAATTATTTAAGATACAGAAGATAAAGTAAAGTACTTCCAATTATGATACCATTACACCACATTCAACAAAGAGATAATTGCTTTCAATATATTTATGAACTAATTTATATAGCTGTTAAATTGGAGGCCCTGGATGGTTAAAAATGATGGCTAAAATAATTATAATTATGTTCACTGTAAATATATCAGGTGTTGGTAACATTGAACATATATCTAAATATTTACAGCAACACATTTATTTGCGTGTTATTTAAGTATCTGAACGTAACAGCAGATGATGATGCAAGATGCTTTAAATGATTTTGTTCATGAAATTGTATTAAAAGCTGATGGTGAGTTAAGTGAAGAAAGTATGTAATTAATTGAGATACCATGACGTAGAGTAAGATATGCAGTATTAGGATTTACTACACATATACACCAGTGGAATAATGAAACATATAATACTTTTTTAGTTACAATGTGATAGTGTCATATATTGCTGAATCAGCTTTTAATATTTGGCAAAAACGTACTGATATAATAATGAAATGTCCACTCTGCAGCGTACTGTGCGCTGATATGAAACGTCCTGACAAATTAAAACTGTGTTGGAAGGTAGGAGACGAGGTACTGACGGAATTAAAGCTGTGAGGGTGGGGCATGAGTCATGCTTGGGTAGCTCAGTTGGTAGAGCATGTGCCCATGAAAGGCAAAGGTCCCGAGTTCGAGTCTCGGCCTGGCACACAGTTTTAACCTGCCAGGAAGTTTCATACTGATCTAATATTTAAAAATGATACCATTACTCCTGATATAATTTCACATAAAAGAAGATTACAGAGAAATTAGTTATTTGGGAGTCATTTTTGTCCTAGAAAGAACGATGACATCAACTAATCACTCATGCAAGTCTTCGAAACATAAATAATGATCCAAATGAAATTCACATTGACCAAGAAGCAAATTGGTACTTGGAAATAAATGTTTTCGGTCTTGTAATGTTAATATTTGTTTGCAGTTTTAGTTCACAAAATTGGTCACACATTATATACAGCAACACCTCAATGGCATAATCCTGTTATGTCCCCACTTGATAATGAATCAGTTAATGATTTAACAGAAGATATTCTTGGTATTCTAAGCCTATATCGATCAGCTCAAACTGATAAAGTACCACTTTTACAACCATTTACACCACTTGTGCCGAATGATCCATAAAGTTTAATTAGAATATCTTCATAAACAATTTTTTAAATTTTGAAATACTTTTGCATTTCATGAAAAGTATGGATGAACAGGATCAATAAATGTACACCACTGATTTGTATCAAGCTCATTTAATTTCATCAATCATATGAAATTACAGTTGTAGAAAATGTCATCACTCTCTAAGTAAGTTTTATAGCCATATCCTGTATTCACAAGGTCAAAATCATTCTAGAAGGGAAGTTGTATGCTAAAGTGCTCAGTTGGGAGGATAACATCATCGTTGCAATGAAATGGAAGTATAATGATATCTCTAATTCACATGAAACACATGATATAAAATACTTCTATTTATATTATAGAAAACGAATTCTTGATCTTTTATCACATATTGAATTTTTGTTATGTATCTAACGTCAATGATCATGTGAAAGTCTTATGACACATTTATGAAAATGTTATTCATCACACACTGTTGGTTTTAAATCTAAAATATCTATTCTATCTCTATCACAATTTGAACATATTACAGAGATGATAAGTATTATGATAAGTACATTAAATGTGTTTTTAAATGAGATGGTTTTTATGTATAATATATGGATAACGAAGAGGTATGTGACAAACTTAAATGTTTATTTTGACATCATAATCTGCATACATATACAAGGGGTAAACAATGTTCACATATGTAAACAATGCTACAAAGATTTGATAGAGTATAATAACCTAAGCATTATGTAGCTATTTTAGGTGCATTGACTCCACATACACTTTTACCACATTCTCATGGTACATTTTCAAATACACTTCAGAAAACATTTACAGTCATCGACTCACAATAAATTGTATGAAGATTTCTCAACTATTGCAGTGAGAACAGATGTAAATTGCATTTTGAATCATAAACAGGAACATTGGAAAATATTTAAAGACTGTGCAGAAATAGAAATTATCTATATATCGCAGTTTAAGTACTTTTTAATACAGATTCCAACTTTAAGATTGGATTAATAGTTATAGCAATTTAATGTTACACATGTGATAATAATCGTATTGTTGATGTATTGATAATAATTAACTTCTACACTGAACAGCCAAGGTACTGGTACACCTGCCTGATATCGAGTAGAGCTCCTGCGAGCAGGCAGAAGTGCCACAACATGATGTGGCATGGGCTCTACCAATGTCTGAAGTCGTGTAGGAGGGAACTAACACCGTAAATAGTGCAGGACTGTCCATACATCCGGAAGAGAACGAGGGGGTGCAGATCCCTTCTGTGCAGTTTGTGGCAAGGCAAACCAGGTATGCTCGATAATGTTCACGTCTAGGGAGTTTGGTGGCCAGTGGTTGTGTTTAAATTCAGAAGAATGTTCCTGGAGCCACTCTGTGACAATTTGGGGCGTGTGGGGTGTCGCATTGTCCTGCCGGAATTGCCCAAGTCCGCCTACATACATTCGTGTCCACTGTGTATTCAGACGATCAGACAGGATGCCTGCGTGTATGTCACCTGTCAGTATCGTATCTAGACGTATCACAGGTTCCATGTCACTCCAGCTGCTCATGCCCCACACCATTACAGAGCTTCCACCAACGTGAAGACTGCCGACATGCTGGGGACATGGATTCATGAGTTTGTCACTATACCTGTACACGTCCATCTGGCCGATACAATTTGGAAACATTTTGCCTGGTCGGGTGAGTGTCGTTTAAGTCATCAACGGTCCAATGTCGGTGTTTCACGGGCCCAGTGACGTGTAAAGCCTTGTTGCGTGCAATCAACAAGGGTACACACGTGGGCCTTCTGCTCCAAAAGCCTTCATCAATGATTGGTTCGCATGTTGAGACTTCTTGATGGTTCAGCACTGACATCTGCCGCAATTTTCGGAAGGGTTGCACTTACGTCACGTTGAACGGTTCTCTTCAGTCGTCGTCTTTCTCATTCCTTCAGGATCTTTTTCCAGCTGGAGTGATGTCTGAGATTTAATGTTTCACCAGATCCCTGATATTCAGGATGCTTGAAACGCTCGTATGGGAAAATCCCCACTTCATCGCTTCCTCGTAGATGCTAAGTTTCATTGAATGTGGTGTTGTAGTCTGCACATAAGTAAACACTTAAAACTTGATAACCTGCTATTGTAGCAGCAGTAAGTGATCTAACAACAGTGCCAGACACTTGTCTTACCTAGGCAGAATATGACGCTGTGGTCGGCAATGCCTATTTACATATCTCTGAATTTGAATAACCATGCCTGTACCAGTTTCCTTGATGCTTCAGTATTTTTATTAATAATAACATTTGATATTGTTATCCTACAGGAATTATGTGTGTGTAAGTATTACTTACGTGAGTAACACACAACGAACAAAGATTAATCAATGTTTGTAGTCTATTTGAAAAGGTCTTTCCCAGCTGATACAAATGGGAAATACACACAAAATCAAAGACAACCTGTGACTTTAGTTTAGAGGGTATCTTTATTATTTCAAATAATTTTTGTAAATACACGATTACATTTTGATGCAATTATATAGGGTTGTATATTGACTTCGAAAGAAAAGTGTAAATGAAATAAAAGAAAGTAGATCTTTAACGTTAAACTGGACAATACCAAACGAAAAAATCTAACAAAATAGTTAACAATGCGATGTGCAACTAAAAAAGCGTTTTAGCGAACTAACAACAAGACTACCATGAAGGATTCATTAGAACTGTAGTATTACAACTAGCATTAAATAAGTATGTACCACTCACAGTTTATCGGACATAGACATACCCATTATGATTGAAAATAAGTAAGTCTCTCATAATGTAAAGAATGATGATTCTGTAGCTCAAATAAAACATTTGTCATCAACACTGTATCCTGTAACTAATGTTACAAGATCAAGTAACAAAATATACAAATGTTGGAGTTGAGCTTGATAAAATACTGAATGAATGTGAGTTCTTAAATAAGGTTGATAATGTTAATAGAACTGAACATGAGCTTAAGACCTTAATAAATGTTTCTGCATATAACTAAAAATATGTAGCTTACCCTCTTCATATAATTAAAAATAACAAAGAAAAGCATGTAAATTTATTATTTGTTAAAAGTAGAATTAACAAGTTTGTTGGATTAAAGATTTAAGTAGATTGGTTATTAGCCAAATAACTGAACATGAAAAGAAAATGTGTGTTGGTGAAATGTGCATACAACATTATACATTAGAGAATGAACTGAGTACACAAGAAAAAGATTGTTTCAAGAATGATCTAGTTAAACTAATTTTACCAGATAAATGTGAATACATACATTTTTAAAAGTATAAACAGAGAACGAAGGTTTCATTTGTACTCTATACAGATTTTGAAAGCTTATTATTGAAAATGGCTTCATATGAACCTAATCCAGATGAATCACATAAAATGACGTATCAAAAACATTAACCATATTGGTTTTGTCATTATATAAAATATACTAATAGTTCTTATAAAGATTCTCTTATGTAGAGATATAACAAATGCTTCAATGAATCTCTTATTTGCACTTTGACAAGAAGTTTAAGAGACTGGTGAAATATATTGAGAAATAGAAACAATGAAAAAGTGAACACCATAATAATGATCAGAGCATTCCAAATCTAAAAAAATTTTACCAATGTGAAGGATCATATACACCATAATTGAAGTATCATCATCATCAACATCCATAGCACCACTATGGAATAGATGTAACCTTAACATGTTTGCAGGCAACAAAGACATACTAGGCCCACATGATTATGAAAGTTATATACCATTTATAAATACGTTACCATGGGGGCATTAAAGGTTGAAATGTTCCTTAGAATTGTCTAACATTATTTTTTGTGTTTTACATAAACACTGTTGCCAATAAAATATCTTAGAAAATTAAACATCAGTTTAGTGTTACAAAAAGGAAATTAAAAACAAACTCATCTTTTAACAAAAGAATGCAGACCAGATTCTTTGATAAATACAAAGACATCGTATGCAGAAAATATTCAGGACTGGGTTTATGGAGACTTTTTACAATCCATTACAAAATGTGGTAAATATAATATGAATGCAAAAATAACTCACTTGGATATTTTAAATTAAATTCGTGAAGACCACATACAAATGTCACATGGAATAGTCGACAATGATTTGAATGTAGTATAAGAAAGATAGAGCAATATTAAATTTTCCATAATTATTTTAGAAATAACAGGAGTTAATAATATATCACTATTATTATACAGATTTTATAGACTATAAATACAGGAAAAGATCCTCTTTATTTATATATAGGATAACACAGAGTCTAGGAAGGAAACGTTATTATAGCTTTTAATTCACTTACCGTTAGTCATTTTCCTCTAAAGTAAGAAAATAATGACTTACTGACATTAACCAAAACAATAATAATAAAGAAATTTTATTATACATGGTCTAAAAGCTGAAGGAAACAAACCTGGAATTAAAAGATATTATGAACTAAAAATGGAAAAAAACTTATTCCTTTGCTTAATTATAGTTTTGAAAATGTGTGGTTTGAGGAATTACGTAATTATATTCAACAACAACTGAAACGTAAAGCAATGATGTTGCTGATTATATTATAAAGAATAATCTATACGGTAGTGAAGAATGGACATTTACATCAGGACATTGTTTGAAACTTGGTAATGACATTTGAAGGTAACATAGATTGGATATCATGTCATTAAAAATTATCTAAAAAGTTATTGGAGTCATTCAAGACACAGCAAAATGGAATGATATTTAACTTCCTGGCAGATTAAAACTGTGTGCCAGCCGAGACTCGTACTCGGAACCTTTGCCTTTCGTGGGCAAGTGCTCTTCTACTGAGCTACGCAAGCACGACACACGCCCCACCCTCACAGCTTTAATTCCTCCAGTACCTCGTCTCCTACCTTCCAGACTTCACAGAAGCTCTCCTGCGAACCTACGAACGTATGAGACGAGGTACTGGCAGAAGTAAAGCTGTGAGGATGGGGCGTGAGTCGTGCCTTGGTAGCTCAGTTGGTAGAGCACTTGCCCGCGAAAAGCAAAGATCCTGAGTTCGAGTCTCGGTCCGGCACACAGTTATTATCTGCCACGACGTTTCATATCAGCGCGCACTCCAAGGTAGAGTGAAAATTTCATTCTGGAATGAAATTGCAAACCAACAATAATTATCAAATTAATTTGTGAGAGAATTTATGCATGAAGTTCACTGTAAAAATATTTTACACAGCAAAAAATTATCGAAATCGTCCATACAAAAAACAGTGAACCCTTACCAAAAAATTAAGCAGGCTGAAGACGACTGTTCTGTATTTTTAATTGATTAAGTGTATTACGCTGTAAAAACTAAATCATTGTTTGAGACATAATTAGTGTTGATTAATGGTTAGCCAATCGTTCTTATTGTCCAATGTGTAGAAATGTCATTCAAACAATTTGAGAGGTGAAAAATATCATCGATCAGTTGTTCTTTTGTGTACCCATTCAAAAAATTAAATATTGTTTCTTGTCATAATTATTTCAAAGTTTGTTTCACAATTTGGTAGAAATTTATTGAACTGGGATTATTAACAAGTCTTAATATTTCTTCACAATTTGGATATCTTCAACACAATTCAATGGCTATTTCAAATTAGCAGTATATCTCGAACACTCTACTCAATTACTGTAATCTCACTTGGACACCTTTTATTAACAAACACAATTTTTGTGATGTAGGGGTTTTGCAATTTAGTTGTCATGTAGCGTATTTACAGCATTTGGTTTCATCCTTTTAGTTTGATGAGTTGTTTCAAAACGGGTTGATGAGTAGAGTAAGGTAATATCTATTCCCTTATCAAGTTGAATGGAAAACTTTTTCCACCTTTTTCTTTTCATATCCTGTTAAATATTTCAAAAGGAGATGCTCTTATGTCAATATACGTAGCCTAATTATTAGTATTATATTTTTTTATCAGTTATTGAAATTCTCATTTATACCGATCTCTGTGTGTAAATTTCTTTCAGTTCTCTCTCTCAATATAATTTCTGAAGTATCTACATTAATTACACAGGTAAAAATGTAGCTGACAAAGTACATTTAGAAAAAATATCAATGATAGTTAAAGTAATATCGGTAATAAATAAAGGATATAAATATTTTTTAGTTGAAATGGATTCTCGAAAATTAGATCAACCTTCCATGAATCATCTATTCTCAATGACAATGTTATGAGAAAAAATTATAAAACACAAAAAGCATTATGTAGTTCCTATATAATATCTTATATAGTATCAACACCTAATACTACCTTTTTTACAACTTCATATTTCTTTGATTGACATGTTTTCGATATACACTCAGCACTGTTTTATCCATTCTAGTCGCTGTTGTATGTGGGTTGTGTGTTTGTCATCAGCATTTGGTTAAAAAACAACGTTTTTCAGCTTTATAAGTGTCAATTTTTACACTGCAAATACCAAATGATTTCATTCAGAGTGGAACAATGACAATTCAACAAACATGTGTAATTCACCTAAAACAGATGGAGGCGTAACTGGATTTATTTAGAAATATGAGCAGTATCTTTCTTCTTCATTTTAAGTGATGGCTTGTTTAGTTGCATAGGATATAAAATTTGCAGTTTGTCAAACTTAAATCTTTTTATCTCCAATTTAAAATCAGTAAGTGATAGGTTACCATTTACATTATTTCCAAAGATAATAATTCTGTTGATTATTAATTCAGAATAAAATATTTTAATATTTCATCACCAGTAACCAAATGAAATTTCACATTATGTTTGTTACGCATTCTACCTTTAGGATTACGTAATTAGTTTAAGTATGGTGTTAACTCTCACTTCCAGAAATAATCTATTAAGGCTGTTTCTACCTCTTCTTTTAAAAATAATTATTTACGTGTTCACTATGAACTTATTCAGTGAAATTATTGGATAGTGCTAAAACACTTCTGTATTCAGATTTTGTAACAAGACTTGAATTCATTTCCTAAATATCTTTTGTTAACTATTTTTTTATCTGTTGCATCATTTACATGTATTCATCTTCTGCAACTGAAATCAATATACATTTTAGTTATTTTTAAAAGGCATCTTACTCATTAGGAAAGTGTTTGACTACTTCATTTTTGAATCTAATTCCAACTGTGATTCATTTTTTATTTTTTCTGGATATAGATTTTATAATTATCTGATAGTAGGTTTTGCACTAATTATGATGTATGTATTTGTCACTATTTCGGTCAAAATAAATAATATGGGACTATCAAAGATTCCAAAATTTGTTTCATCCGGTGGTAATATACCAACGCAGCTAGTTAACTAACACAAATTAATTACTGTAATTTGTATGATACTGTTGGTTACCACTGTATACGTTGTCAGATGTATCTAATTCAACCCCAAGTATCACAACTTTGAGAACATGAACTGAACTACATGTTTGTGTGTTTCTTGAAATGTTGAGATATAGAGAATGAACACAAATCATCTTTGTTGACCATCAAAAGAAACCAATAACCATCTTTGTAACTCTGTCCTAACAGGAAAATAAGTTCACTACTAAATCCAGGTACTTTGAAAGCCTTTTGTTGTTCCCAGTCCCAGTTCATTCTCTACTATTCGACTATGAAATGTTTATGCCACTGCTCTCCTTGAGTGGAGCTCATTGTACAGATCGTAACGTAAGTGTTAATCTGTTCCAAGTTCACACATTCTACTGTCTTGTCAAGTGAGTTTGCGAGCCCACCAGCCAGTTCAAGGTTCCTTGGCGGCAATGGCAGAGTGCGGTCGGCGGTGCTGGATCTGGAGCAGACCTCCTCTTGGCTGACTGTGCAGAGGTATACTTCTTCCTTATTGGCTCTCTGTGACCGATGCGGCGAAAGGGTCATAGTGTGTCCGATCTCCCTCACTGATTTACACGTCCATTGTTTGCAAAGACCCTCTGCCGCTAATGTTGCAAATGATCGAGTCAACATGTTGAGTATTCGCAGTGACTGAAGTGGTAATCAACTCAATTGTGGTGTGCTGCTGGCGTTTGGCGGCTGTTTGAGCATGACATTCCTTTTCCCCTTCCATAGTGACAGGCGAGGTGAAGACAGGTGTCAGACCTTGATGAGGGCACTTGTGTCCCCCTTGGCTCAGTGGGGGAATTCAAGATGGAGCAGGATCGACTTCTGTTGGGGTTTTGGGATGTAACACTAGAAACTTCCTGTCCCATTGAAGAGAAGCTTTGAGGCTAGCATGTCAGCCTGTCGTCATTCTGGTCATCTGGAACATAATATTGAGATGAGTGTTCAGATGGTGGAATAGACCAACGCAGCAGTTGGATGTGTTTGGAACTGCGTAAGTCGTTTTGGAGTTTAACTTACAACATTGCATGGCCAAGGATGTGGGACATCACTTGCTGTCACCCCACAGTGGCTCCCTGCTGCTAAGTGCATGGCCCACACTGGGTCCTGCAAGGAGAAGCGATGCCATCTGGAGTGGGCTAGGTGGTCTTGCTGTTCTTGGGGGACGAAGGATGGAACGAGAGGAGCAATGTGGTCTACAATGTAAGCATTCCACTGGAGAGATCCTCTCCCATGGACTGACCCTGTATGACGCAAAAAAACGAATGAGTGCGTCTTCCAAGGGGGTCATGAAGTCACAGCTTTGCCGTTTGAGTCTTAAATGTGCTGACAAACAGCTCATTGATGCCATTCGATGCCAGATGGAATGGACCCATATGAAGAAGATACCACTCACTGCAAAAAACGAAGGGAATTCGGTGATACTGAACTGAGAATGTCTCCCTGAAATCTATGCTACAAAGGACCTAAGACAAAATTGTCTGAGAATTTTGATTTTCGGCATGGTAGAGGTTGATGGTCTATGATGCACCAAGGAAGAGGCTTGGAAAACCAAAAATGGATGAAGGTGTGGTCGTTTTGGGCCAGGGGAAGTATGATCGAGCTGGGGCAGCTTGCTTGCTCTGGCACATCGAATAGGCAGCGACCGTATTTGTGATTTAAGTACCTATGCCCCTACAGTAGACATGTTGCCACAACAGTCTCTCACTGAGGACTACCTCCCAGTGGCCCTCATGGAGATGGTTGAGGGTGCACATGTGGAGGTCATGTGGAACCATCATGTGCATACGGCCATTGTTGCCCTGGATGCGAATGATGCCTTGCAGTGCAGACAGTTCGTGTGGGCACCTACACAACACCTGGAGGTTGGGATGTGGCAGTGTCTTACAGTTGGAAGACCAGCCCTGGTGGTGGTAGTGGAGAACTTCTTGGAGGATGGTATCGCTGGCTGTGTGTTGACAGCCATGCCTGACATCCAGTGGAAGCTGGTCGACTGCATCATCTGCCACCACATCCACATGTAAAGACGCCTCCAGGTCCATATAGAAGGTTAGGTCTTGTCTAATTGGCAGCCTGGAAAGTAAGTCTGCATTAACATGGTGTGCCATGCACTGGAACCCCATCTCATATGTGTAGCTCGATAAAAACAAGGCACAGCATGGTAAATCTTGTACCACCTAGATGGAGATCAGGACAGTGGGCTGGAGCAGTGAGAACAGTGGCTTATGGTCAGTGAGAATGGTGAACTGTCTACGATATACATAGTCATTAGTGGCTATATTTAGAGATACGAACTTTAAGGCCACCTCCTCGATATGACTGTAGTTGCACTGTGCAGCATTCAAGCTCTTTGAAACAAATGTAGTCAGTCCCCATCATAATCCAATGCATCAATCGCGAAAGTGAGAGGCCTGTCTAGGCCGTTTGGGGTCAGATGTATGGGATGGAGCAGTGCAAAACGCTCTGTCACACTGTGGCTGCTATTCCCATGGAACACTTTTGTGGAGGTGCTGGTGTAAAGCATTGAATTCATTTGAGTTTTGTCGCCACCAGCAGTCTTTCAACAGCCTGTACATACTGATGCGTAGGGCGAATTTGAGAAGCAATATCTCCCTTGCCAAACGAACAGGGTACCTGTATCCTTGTTACACCACAACTGAATTTTGTCAAAAACGAAAAAAAAGAGCATAGAAGTTGGATGCCAGGTCGTCCAAAGAAGCACCAAAGATGAGGATGTTATCCAGGAAACGAACTGTAGCTGAGATATCACGGGTTAACTGTTCAATGGTAAACTCGCGATGCCACATGGGAGCCAGTTGTATTGAAACAACCCAAAATGCGCTTTCTTCAGAAGCACTTCCCAAGAAGCTGTGTCCAGTGGCAGCTGTAGGTAGGCCTCCAATAGATCAATCTTGGTAAACACGTTACCATCACCAAGATGGTGATGATGTCATCCAATTTGCCGATAGGGTATGAGTCTATCACTCTGTGGGTCTGTGGCGATTTTAGTGCCACAGTTAATTACCAGAGAGGATCCACAGTGACTATGGGAATGACCGACCTGCTGTTTGCAATTTCTTGCATGATCTAACTCCGGTTTCAATCTCTTCTGGATGAGGGAATTCTGTCTCATAGAGCAAATGATATCGAACAGGCCTTGCGGAACACAAAAGGGTGATGTTTCGTTAGAAATCGTTTACTCCGAGGAAGGGCCGAAAGGATGGATATTTTCAAAAAATGGCTCTGAGCACTATGGGACTCAACTGCTGAGGTCATTAGTCCCCTAGAACTTAGATCTAGTTAAACCTAACTAACCTAAGGACATCACACACATCCATGCCCGAGGCAGGATTCGAACCTGCGACCGTAGCGGTCTTGCGGTTCCAGACTGCAGCGCCTTTAACCGCACGGCCACTTCGGCCGGCGGATATTTTCAAAACGATCCTCTGCGGAAGGGTTACCATCCACAACATTAATGGTGGAGTGTGAGTGGCAAATATGTAAGACCAAAGCATGAAACATGTCCAGGCTGAGGAGGTTGCACAGGATGGGCTAGTATCAGTATGTGAGCAGTGATTATCTTGGATACATACTGGATCTGGAGAGAAAAATCTCCCGTGATGGAGATGATGTCGCTACTGAAACTACTGAGAGGGGTGTCAAAATTTTGCAAGGCTGGTGCTCCCAGTTTGTGATATGCTAACCAGTCAGTAATTGCAATGGAGGAACTAGTGTGTATCTGCAGGTCCACTGTAATTCATTAAAGAAGACAACAAGACATCAGCTTCTTGGAAAGGGTAGTAATGGACTGTACCAAACAGATAGCAATAAGGTCAGCAGCATTGTCTGTCCACCCCAAGACTGATGGCTCAACCTGCAGTCAAGCCACACGCATCGCCCTTGAATACTGGCTAACTTTCACATTGTGGCCCGACTTTCCATACGTGGCGCATTTTGTCAGTCAGTAGCGACGGGTGAGTGACGAAGTACTGGCTGCAGGAAAGAAGCTGTCTAGACCGACGCAGCCCCGACGGGACCGCACCCAACCTTTGGGAGAGGTGGGAAGTAAACGAAGTGCCACCCACTGCTTGAATACTGCTCAGCAGTGTGGGATCCGTACCAGATAGGGTTGATAGAAGAGATAGAGAAGATCCAACGGAGAGCAGCGCGCTTCGTTACAGGATCATTTAGTAATCGCGAAAGCGTTACGGAGATAATAGATAAACTCCAGTGGAAGACTCTGCAGGAGAGACGCTAAGTAGCTCGATACGGGCTTTTGTTAAAGTTTCGAGGACATACCTTCACCGAAGAGTCCAGCAGTATATTGCTCCCTCCTACGTATATCTCGCGAAGAGACCATGAGGATAAAATCAGAGAGATTAGAGCCCACACAGAAGCATACAGACAATCCTTCTTTCCACGAACAATACGAGACTGGAATTGAAGGGAGAAGCGATAGAGGTACTCAAGGTACCCTCCGCCACACACCGTCAGGTGGCTTGCGGAGTATGGATGTAGATGTAGATGAGGCTGGAGGTAAATACCAATGGCGGTTTTTCCTAGGTCGCGAAAGAGTGAAAAGATTGCTCAAAGGCGCGAATGATACTCAGACACGCTTCCAGAGTGGAATCTGAGTTTCAAGAGTGGAATCTGAGTTTCAAGAGATCGTGACGTAACATCTCGTCTTGGGAACTTACGAGGATCATTTCTCGCACAAGTGGCGTGAGAGAGCTCACATTGCACGTCAGCAGAGTGGTGTCTCCCCCGGTATGTTACGCTGTTCCACCTACCTTACGATCGAATTCCCGGATGTTGTTGATGGAGGCGTTGAGTTGCACTGATTGTCCAGAAACTTCCGGTATCGACTGGGCGAACGCTGCATACCGGTCCACCAATAGTTGGTTGGTGTTTCGCATCTTCTGGCGCAGAATGGTCACTGTGTGGATCAGGTCCACAGGTTCCGTGACAGTGGCCACGGTAAAAGCTGTCTCAACACTGGCAATACCTGCAACTGTAGCATAGACAGGTTGTTTAAATCCCTTATTTGTCGCCAACTAAAATATATAAGCTTTAAACATTATTAAATATAGAGCAGAAACTTCATGCTCCAGTGTTTGTTGTAAGACACATTGCATTCTACACGAATGATCTTTATTGACCATAAAAAACAAGTAACCATATTTGTAGCTCTGTCCTAACAGGGTAGTAAGTTCGCTACTGAACCCAAGTACTTTTAAAGCTTTCCTCTTGTTTTTCCGAGTGTGAGCTCATTCTCTAGTGTTTAACTACCAAATGTTTATGACTTCGGTCTCCTTGAGAGGAGCACATTGTAGAACCTGTGAACTCGGCAAGACTTGGAAAGAACACCACTTAAATTACAATCTGAACAAGCTGACAATACCCGCAGGCCCGCGAGCCAGTTGTGAGGTCCCTTAGCGACGGCGACGGCGGCGTTCAATCGGCGGTGCTGGACCCGGGGCAAACTTCCTCACTTGGCTTGCTGCATTGTAAATGCAGTGACAGTCGTGGACTTGGACCAAAATAGCCGCACGGCGGAGGTACACTTCTTCCCGCTTGGATGCAGCAAAAAGTTTGTGGTGTAAGCGACCCCTATTGCAGATGTACACACCCAGTGTACGCGAAGGTCCTCTGAAGGTCGCACTTCAAACAAAGGGTCAGTTGCCAGCCCAGCCTCTGCGAGTACATGATATGGAGACTCCAGCAGTGGTGTGTTGCCATGTGGCGTCCGCGCTTGAAGGCTTTTGCTGTGCTCTGCAACTATTTTTCGTTTGTTAGGTAATTCATCAATCATGAGTATGTCAAGAAAGTGTTTAATGCTTAACTGTTTTGTAGGTTTTTCTATGTACAAGTTACTTAGTGCATTAGTTACTAAGAAATGTATCTGCTTTACCTTCAAGTTTTTTATACATTTCTTTATAAATGATTGGTCCTTTGATGTAAGCTTTTACAATACGTGTATAAATGATTAATTTTATTCCAGTTTAGCTATTCTGGTGCTAAAATATAATTAACAATCATCAATGTTGTTTTAAGACCTCCAGTTAAAGGGACTGTTTGGTAATTATTTGATGTGTTACTTTTTTGATCTCTTTTCTGGAGTTCTTGTGTTTGGATCACAATCTGTCTTCACTTAATTCCCAGTAAATGAGTAGAATGTTCGAACTGAGCGGTAATTGATCAGTACTCAACGAAGATCAACTGTAGCTGTAGGATATCATTTTGTAAGTGTACTACATTTTTAAGTCCACACACCACATCGAAAGATAGTAACTTTTACTGTGAAATGAAACAATAGTAATTATCACTGGCCAATATACCTTGAAAATTTTCATGTCCTAATATCCACATGAAAATACTTTACTGTTTAAACAGAATTACATTTGAGAGCGATGTTAAATTGTATATTGATATTTGAAGATAGTACTGGAAGTTTGTTAGGACTTAATGTACACAGTCTTTCTATTGGCTTCAATAGTTTAATTCAAATTGTGTAATGTGAGAAATATCATTAGCAACACAATCCATCAGCTGGATTAAAATAAATATTGAGCATACTGATGACTTTCACCATGGAACAAATATTATTGCATTGTTTGAACCTAATTTAGAAATTAGTGCACGAATAACTTATAAACCAAATCGTCCGTTATTTATCACATTCATGACGAAATAGAAGATCTAGAAGTAACTGTAACGATGAAAATGAGAATAAAATCGACTTTAGTGGTGCTAATATAACAGTTATTGTGATGCTGAAATTGTTTTAATCTTTATGAACGACCAAGACTCAAAGTCGTCATTTTGAATCATTCTGAGTAAATGAAAATTGTAAAAATAACCTGAATATTCCAAATAAGCACACAGAAATCAACATTGGTATTAGTGATGTATGGGTGTAACCTTATCATTCTCAGTTGTAAATGAACGTGAATGTCATTGGAGCTGATGGTACAGATCAACCATCATATGATGGGAAATCAAATAAAAAGGCTGAGCGATAGCTAATAAACTTAATGAAATAATCATCAGTTTTACTGCATTTAACGTCATTTATTGCAGGTGAAATATGTATGGAAGGGCATATACTTAATAATGGTAAAATCAGAAAGAAGAAAAATAATGTCCTCTCTCCATTGGAAATGTTAGGTGGATTTTTCGAAGATTTAAGTAAGTAATGTGAGAAGGCGATGTAACTAATTTTCACAGAGTCGATGTGCAAATGATTGTATTCTTAGAGAGGCAGATTATCTTTCATTTCGATTCCAGCATCGTTATAGTCTTCCAAACGAAGGTAAATTTTTTCTGGAATCTATGGAAATTCAATACCCATTCTTAAACATGTGTCAAATTATGAGGTATCAATGAGGAAATATGTTGCAAAATACTCAAATATCGTTTTTATGAATTACAAGCTGTAGAACTAGCTGCATTAGATAGTAAGAAACAACAGAAATAGGTATCACGCTTTTCTACAACTCAATAGAGTTTTAAATCTAACAAGCATGAATTATGGCATACCAGAGAAACCGAAAAAAAATCAGTTGCTTGGTTTGTCACTGTGTGCTATATGCATCATATTGAAAAATCGAAGAAATGAAATCTTTCCTGAAGAAACTTGGAATTTACATCTATCAGAAAATTATCACAGAGCTTACAGTGCATGTCATGATTTTAAATGTGTTACAGAATTGAAAGGAGATGTTGATAATCTACAGAATTTTATACCAATTATGCTCTTTGTTGTCTTTTGTGTGACTACTATATTCTTCCCATGAATCATACTAATCAATGAAATTATGTTACTTTTATTGACAGAATACCAAACAATACATTAGTGTATGTAGTTATGTATGGTAAAAAGTCTCACAAATGATGCAGAAGATAGAACAGAAGTAAAAACTGTCAGTGTTCTATCTGGAATTTCTGTCTTAATTTCATGATATTTTATTGATGTTGAATGACCTCTGATGTGATGCAGAAGCAAAAGGAATTTGAATCCATTTAAAGTGAGTCTCTATAGATTCATCATTTTTAAAAAATGATGTCATTAAGTAAATTGTTTTGTATTATACACTAATTTCGTGATCCATATTTAACATTTTAGCTATTTTTGCAATAGAAGTTTGTACAGTAATGCTTTTCCTTTGTAATGTCTGTATAAAATGACTAGTGAAGGTCTACATATGTTTATGTTCAAACAAGATGGCATGGCTAATACTGAACAGTTGTTTACTACATTTACAAATTTTAATAAATTATTACAAAAGTATTTAGACCTATTTATTTCATTGTAATATGTATGTTGTTTATTAGGATTAGTATTGTACACAGTGGTGCAATGATGGCAGAATTTGTTACAAATCAGACAAAAATCAGGTTGATCGTATTCAGGCAGAGCAGATAGATCGATCAGAATTACTTTTTCAAACCATATCATTTAATGTATAATATTTTTCAGGGTTTATCGATAAATAAATGAAGGTTTATATATCTTTCTGAAGTGTTTTAAGGAGAAGGAAAGTAATGAAAAATAAAAATATTTTCACTTTTGGAATGTTGATTGATTTTCTCGAATTATATATTGTTGGATGGGTCTTTTTGTGTAGATATTGTTAGTATTTTTAATTTTTAAAATCTGTTGATGTTTGGCTGAAAATAAGATTTTGCCCCTTGCCCTTGTGTATACTGTGGTTAATAATAGGACACCTGAACCTGAAACACAGCTATTCAATTACCTCTGAATTTGGTGCACCTTAAGCAATGTAACACAGCTTACATGTCTACCTTTGACAGAGAGCTTGTGAGCTCAAGTTGAACAGTAGTGTGAAAATCTGTTAACAGATGGCACTGAGATATTCTCTACTTAAATTAATAAGGGAACAGATTTTAATTTACATTGGAAAAATGAGTAATTTGTATTTAAATTCGAGTATTGTAATTAACACTAGATGTTAGTTACATTTCTTCATTCAGATAAAATACGATAATGTGAAGCAAATAAATTATTTGCATCCAATATGAACTATTAAAAAATTAAATAATTTGCGTCTGCTATGTAACTAACATGAACTATACATAGAGTTTGCGAACAAGCTATGTTAGCTGAACTTAGCCCAAGCATTGACCAAAGGAGGTGCACATCACTGGAGGTCAGTACAACGCAATGTTTGGCGAGAGGTAGCCGTTGGACTGAAACAACAAACACACTCACCTATGTACTTAAGGGGGGTAGGACGTCAAACAGGCCGACTTGGAGCAGGAGAGGCATCACAGGACATGTTAAAGTTTTATGAAAGTATAGACACTGGAAATTGTCAGCATCACCAGGAAGGATAAAGGATTCACACTCATTGCAGTGGAAGTTCGAAAACATAACAAAATAATATTTTTTATGTGTGAAAATCCATTTTTCCATTTACTAATGGCTGCATTTGTTGCTATAGGTACACTTTTCTTCATAAGTTAGAGAGATTCTTCGATGAATTTTGCACAGCATACATACCATATTTACAGGTGTATGAAACTCTAGAATTTACTTAATTTATGAAAAAACGAATGAGCTGTTGTATTTTTAACTTCATGATTAGAAAAAAATCACAAATTTTACTGTTATTTACCTTAATTTTTACCACAGTTTTTAACAGATTTGGCAAATTCTAGAGTTTCATACACCTTTAAGTATGGTTTGTATTCTGTGCAAAATTCATCGAAGAATCTCTCTTACTTATAAAGAAAAGTGTACCTATAGCAACAAATGCTGCCATTAGTAAGTGAGAAAGATGATGAAATTTCACACGTAAAAAAAATTATTTCGGTAGTATTTTCGAAGTTCCACTGGTAAGAGCGTGAATTCTAAATCCTTCCTGGTCATGCTGACAAAGTTGTATGAATTTATTTGTAAAAGTATAGACAGTGGAAATTAAAATGTCCTGTGGTGCCTCTGCTGCTCCAAGTCTGCCTGTTTGACGTCCTACCCCCGTTGACAGAAGCAATTCATTTATTCGGGCTGCTATTAAGAAGTTACTCTTTGGGTAACGCCATGTGCGTCGGATCAGTGGAGTCCAAAATGCAGAAGGTGTGTGTAGGACACTGGAGGGGATTTTGCAGTTTTAGTATGTAATATCAACATCTACTATAAACGTTTAAAATGTAGTGAAATAAATGGTGTAACTAAACGCATTATAATCATTTTATGTGCTTCAGTGACAAAATAATTACAAAAGCTATTATAAAATTACCATTCACCATCTTTGTGCGACTAAAATAATCTTTTTTAAATAAAACAATGTCTCTCTTGATCAACCAATTTTTGTGTTGAAATATGTCCTAACTTAAAATCGATAAAAATGTTAAAAAAATTAATCATTTTATATCTAAAAAGGTCAATATTACGACGTGTGCCAGAACCTACGTTAGTATACCAACAGTATTTTGTATTCTGATGCTCTGTTAGTTCTGTTTCTTTGCTGATGCCTAGCGCTAGGTGAGACGAAGCCTACATTGTCACTTTCTTTAATATACATGACACGTAACTGGTACTCTTCGAGAGTGAGGGTCTATCACGCTAATTATGTAATAGATTACAAGGCAACAGAAAACCTAGCACTTAGTCAGTAAAAACCTTTACAGATTTACCATAAATGGTAAAGCGGAACTTCTTTACTGCCCAAACCTCCGCTAAGATTTCTAGTTCCGCTCACAGCTTGAGTACCCTAATCACAGAACCA
Organism: Schistocerca nitens; assembly: GCF_023898315.1. Taxonomy (NCBI): domain Eukaryota; kingdom Metazoa; phylum Arthropoda; class Insecta; order Orthoptera; family Acrididae; genus Schistocerca; species Schistocerca nitens. The sequence goes on along the minus strand of NC_064615.1, from coordinate 1,071,769,304 downwards.
ATTACTCGTACCTCTTATCCACAGTTAACTTCTATTTGAATTGACACCGCAGCCCATAGGTAGAAGCATCAGCTGATATGAAAAACTCGTTTTACATGTCTGACTATTAGAAGAGCACTGTTGGTCAAAACTGTCACCCAAATTATTGTTGCCATTCTATTGTACACAATCATGGTGCATTTTCGTAAGTAAACCCAACAATGGTTTGCTATTTCTGGTTTGATGAAGCACGAAATACCTGAACAATGACAGGAGTCGGATGAACACACACACACTTTTTGGTTTGCCGTTGAGGAAACTCCTGACTTGCTCCCATTTATTTTGGATCAGGGGTAATACCCAATGGTGAAATGGTATGTCCTAAGAACTTTCTTTGTTGCCTGTCAAATTTCGATTTCTGGATGTTTGCAAATTTTCTTAGAACATTTACTAATATCTCTGTTGTGTACATAGTTCCGCGTAGTCAAAAATGGTTCAAATGGCTCTGAGTACTATGCGACTTGACTTCAGAGGTCATCAGTCGCCTAGAACTTAGAACTAATTAAACCTAACGAACCTAAGGAATCACACACATCCATGCCCGAGGCAGGATTCGAACCTGCGACCGTAGTAGTCGCGCGGTTCCAGACGGAAGCGCCTAGAACCACTCGGCCACACAGGCCGGCTCTGTCAAGGAGGGACTCGCAGCCTAGTTTACAGGCAACCAAGAATCCCCAGACTACTAGGAAGCTGCATTTAATAATTTCCTCACCTATTCTAATTACCAGATGTACTTGATGCTTCATTTTCTGTTACTGTGCACCAACAGCGGCTTTCACCATACAGGTTTTTTTACCAGCAGTGTGGGTAGTTTCTGGGCTTGGGGGATTTTCTGAAAGATACCTACAATCATTACTTTAACTTTAGCTCCTGTGTCTATATTTAAGCTCACAGGTACGTCACACATTTCTCCTGCCACCATGGCTTGCACAAGTTCTGTGCATGACGAACATGAACGGCATTCGTAACTTTTACAATATGCACGTTTTGGTTCAGGTGCTGCCACTGTTATACATGTGGGTTTAGTACACTTAAACTCTCTTGATGATTGTTGCTTGATACATTTGAGCTGTTATTCAGCAGGCCCTGGTTACCTTTCCACTACCCTGAACAACTTCCTTGCCGCGTGTTGCGCCTCTTCGCACTATAGTTCGGATTCGAGACGCTGCTATCCTCATGTCGTCGTTTCTGTTGAATGACTGATTGCCATTCCTGTTTGTTGCCTATTGCCGTTAGAACTACCAATATTCTTATTCCCATTACCATTACGACTTCCGTGTGGCGAATGGTTACGGTTTTCTCTTTTGCAGAGGAGATGAACCATGGTTTCCATGCTCGCCCAAGTCTTCCTGTGTACATAGATTGAATCCAACACAGAAAAGAACTGTTTAAAGTCACTTTCGGGTACAGTAACTATTTCTAACGAATACTGGATGGTAATCGGCCAAGAAATAAAACGACGAAGGGCTAGATCAGTGGGTAATGGTCACAGTTCATTCACTGGTACAACATACAATTTATTTTGCACAGGCTGAATTGCATCAAACAAAGACTGATTTGAATACTGAACAATAATCGGTGCTTGCGAGTTGCAATTTGTATTTTCTGCCATCGACCACTGTTTGTATCATTTATCTTTTACCTTATGGTCAGGCAAAGCTCAAGCCAAATATAAATCGCCACAAGATTTACCAAAACTTCGTGAGAACAAGACAATAAAAAAATTTAATAAAACTGAACAGGTCACATAATAGACCACTGCCAAAAAATTCTTGTACTAAAATACAAAGCGACCGAAGAACGACAATAATATTTTTGGAACATCGTAAAAGAGACATGGTAGAAATGCTTACAAGGTCCCACAATAATATTCAAATAATTAAAATTTACATCAATTAAGAATGGCAGTTGAAATTCCAAACACTAGTAAAGGTTATAAAAAGAGACCTTTATTAACAGAGTGACTCTGACGCTGTTGTTTAAGTTGAAGTGTCACAGCAGTTCAAAGGCCACGGCTGTGCTTGGAAGAAACAACACTGTAGGAGATGAACAGCACAACCTTTCGCTGCCCAAGGCTTGTGCACAAAATTACAAACAGGCGGCTGTGTAAGCCGACTGGACCCAAAATGAGTGGAGGATCGGTAAACAGCATCGACGCCAGAGCGCAAGGAGTCTTAACAAAATTCTGTGCAGCGCAAATAAAACAGTAGGTGTAAGCTCGCCCAACCGGTTAGCCGCTCGGTCTAACTTACTGCTTTCCGGGCGGGACCGGCACGAATCCGCCCAGCGGACTAGTGTCGAGGTCCGGTGAGTCTGCCAGTCTGTGGATGGTTTTTAAGGCGGTTTTCCATCTGTCCTGGCGAATGCGGGCTGGTTCCCCTTATTCCGCCTCAGTTTCATTACATCGGCGATTGCTACGCAAACACTTTCTCCACCTACGCGCACACCATAATTACTCTACCACGCAAACATTGGGGTTACACTCGTATGGTGTGAGACGTTCCCGAGAGGGGAGGGAGGGGGGGGGGAGGGGTCCACTGAGGGCCGAACCGCTGGGCTCGGTGCGGGGCGTCGGTGGGGTGAGTAGACTGTTGTAGGGTTGTGTACCACTGCGGGCTACGGCGGGGACGAAGCGTCTCCGTCGTTTCTACGTCCCCGGTTCACTAGAACAAAAGTGTAAGCTCAAATCACAGCCAGAGCGATACTCTTAAATTTTCTGCTCAATTGTTTACACACAGTTAAACTCAGACACCACATTTACGGTTGGCTTAAGATAATATCAACATAAAATAGTTATACAAAATCCACCTGGAACAAATAATTAAGCCAACCGCAAGAAAATTGCTTTAAATTCTATTGCTCCTGGGGACGTACACTGTTGGAGCCAATGTCAAAACGGACAACGTGTCCCAAAACAAACTAAAATTTCCAAACAAACCACTTAAAATAGACACGATACGCATGACCTGACGCAGAGAAAGCAGTAGATTAACCTGAATGAACTAGACACAGTGGAGTCAAATCTATGAACAATTTTCCGCCTAACGACAACTACAAATTGAGCACTACATTTATTCTGAATGTTAACAAGCTTCCATGTAGAGGCGATCACTAACATTAACCAAAATTAGAGGCGCCGCAGACATTTAAGAACAACGACTCAGATCTTCGTACATTTTATCTTATTGGAAGTATAATTTAACATCTTTAAGACACAAATTGTTGCTCATATATTATAGCCTAGAAATTCCATAGAGGCGCCAACTTCATAACCAACACAGAGCCTGAGCAATCATCAGCTCTGGTAAACACGCTTCGGCGGGATTTTAGTAATCCATTCCTGCGGTTCATCAGCACTGCTAGCCAAATACAGATCAACATGACTCCTGAACATCCTTTCCAGACTACGCCAACATAGCGACAGCTTGGTTGTTCCACTGATCCTCCCATCACGATGCTAACTGTCTTACTGCCCTTTAGGACCCAGCAAGGCGGCCCTCCAACTAATTTCAGAGGAATCTGCGCTTGTTGAGCAACATAGAGCCAAAGGTAAGAGCTTGTCGACGTCGATATCGGTACGGTACGGTACGGTACGAGAAGCCGCTACCGCTAAGGGATGGTTTCATCCCTATACCTCGTTTTGGGTGAACTGATAACGACGTCCTCTTGAGTAGTCCCCGCCCGGAGATCCGAATGGGGGACTATTTTACCTCCGGAATATTTTACCCAAGAGGACGCCATCATCATTTAATCATACAGTAAAGCTGCATGTCCTCGGGAAAAATTACGGCTGTAGTTTCCCCTTGCTTTCAGCCGTTCGCAGTACCAGCACAGCAAGGCCGTTTTGGTTAATGTGACAAGGCCAGATCAGTCAATCATCCAGACTGTTGCCCCTGCAACTACTGAAAAGGCTGCTGCCCCTCTTCAGGAACCATATGTTTGTCTGGCCTCTCAACAGATACCCCTCCGTTGTGGTTGCACCTACGGTACGGCCATCTGTATCGCCGAGGCACGCAAGCCTCCCCACCAACGGCAAGGTCCATGGTTCATGACGACTTATCTTAGAAGAAAGATTAAGAAAAGGCAAACCTACGTTTCTAGCATTTGTAGACTTAGAAAAAGCTTTTGACAACGTTAACTGGAATACTCTCTTTCAAATTCTGAAGGTGGCAGGGGTAAAATACAGGGAGCGAAAGGCTATTTACAATTTGTACAGAAACCAGATGGCAGTTATAAGAGTCGAGGGGCATGAAAGGGAAGCAGGGGTTGGGAAAGGAGTGAGACAGGGTTGTAGCCTCTCCCCGATGTTATTCAATCTGTATATTGAGCAAGCAGTAAAGGAAACAAAAGAAAAATTCGGAGTAGGCATTAAAATTCATGGAGAAGTAGTAAAAACTTTGAGGTTCGCCGATGACATTGTAATTCTGTCAGAGACAGCAAGGGACTTGGAAGAGCAGTTGAACGGAATGGACAGTGTCTTGAAAGGAGGATATAAGATGAACATCAACAAAAGCAAAACGAGGATAATGGAATGTAGTCAAGTTAAATCGGGTGATGCTGAGGGAATTAGATTAGGAAATGAGACACTTAAAGTAGTAAAGGAGTTTTGCTATTTAGGGAGTAAAATAACTGATGATTGTCGAAGTAGAGAGGATATAAAATGTAGACTGGCAATGGCAAGAAAATCGTTTCTGAAGAAGAGAAATTTGTTAACATCGAGTATAGATTTAAGTGTCAGGAAGTCGTTTCTGAACGTATTTGTATGGAGTGTAGCCATGTATGGAAGTGAAACATGGACGATAGCTAGTGTGGACAAGAAGAGAATAGAAGCTTTCGAAATGTGGTGCTACAGAAGAATGCTGAAGATAAGGTGGGTAGATCACGTAACTAATGAGGAGGTATTGAATAGGATTGGGGAGAAGAGAAGTTTGTGGCACAACTTGACTAGAAGAAGGGATCGGTTGGTAGGACATGTTTTGAGGCATCAAGGGATCACAAATTTAGCATTGGAAGGCAGCGTGGAGGGTAAAAATCGTAGAGGGAGACCAAGAGATGAATACACTAAGCAGATTCAGAAGGATGTAGGTTGCAGTAGGTACTGGGAGATGAAGAAGCTTGCACAGGATAGAGTAGCATGGAGAGCTGCATCAAACCAGTCTCAGGACTGAAGACCACAACAACAACAACCTCGTTTTATTAACATATCAATCGAAATATTTACTTAATGATCCCTGTTTTTGGATTGTACCTTCACGACTGTAGGCCTCTTCCATTAAGCGTCACTGAATGCTAGATAACCAAAATTGGTCTTGTATGGTACACGATTCTGATATTTCTGTTGCCCGCAGTGCTGGTTCGCATTGAATAAGTGGAAGAATGAAACAGAGTCTCTGTTTTTCATTCCATGCGCTGGGCAAAGTATCTCTGCAGTCCTTAATATAAACTACTGGGTGAATCGATTTTTGTCATCTATAAATATCAAGAACTGTATGTGCTTATTTAAGCTCTTTTCCTGCAGCCAATAAAACTGGAGGCCCTGCCTCCGTACCTACAGGATGTTGACTTTCTTTACGGTTGTTACATTCTGATAGATCTACATATTGTGGCGTGCAACTGCACTGAAAGCTTCCTGCATTGCCGTACATATCACGCGGTGTATCACTGTTTGTTGTGTGTTTCTTACTAGCTACTGGGCTGTGATTTGCACCAAAACATTCCGTCGCGTCACGCTGACACAGCGTGTCGATTCGCTTCTGTTTACTAAGTGTGTCGTCCGACTCGGATGCAAAGCTTGTAGCATTGTCAACACTGTTAAACGACGTATCGCTCCTTTCACTTAAACCTCGACGCGCTCTGTATATATCTGTATTTTTCGCATCTAACCAGTTTTAAAACTGACGATCTCTGTTCTCAGTTTCTTCGTAAAATTTTTCTCTAAGTCTACGTTAACACTGATTACGAGCCCATCGAATTTTTGAGTTAATTTATGAACTTTTTCTTTCACTACTAAGTGATCAGTTTTCGAAGTTTCTAACCATGTGAACGAAGACTGCACTAACTCTAGTAAGTCCTTACATGCATCCTTTAATTCTTTTAACTCTTATTTTAAACCTTCATCAAATCATTTCTGTACCGCGGCTACTAATCTGTCATCGCGTTTCCTTTCGCGCTTTTTTTAATACCAATTAGTGTTCTTTATCTCGCTCCCCTTGCTTGCGTAATAGTTCCGCAACTGGACTAGGAATAGGCGAACATGCAGGTACACTTTTTTGCCTGTCTTAGTTCATGTCCGTTAATCTTTCTGTCACGTACCTGCTCAGCCATGCTTTCCATTTGTTCACCTTTCGTGAATGAAGGACCAACTATTTAATTTACTAAATCTGTTCAAGCCGAATTCAGTTTCAGCAGGTTCCGATAAATTATCTATGTCAGTTTCACACCATACTTCTGTCACAGTTAAGCCATAGCTAACTTTCTGGTCCATCTGCACCTTTGGTCTACGCGGAGTTAAGTCACACGCAACACAACAAGTAATTAAGCAAAATACATAAATCTCTACTCATCATATATCCGTGTTGTGTTCACGTAGTAGTGTGGTTTTCTTTTGTGTATTGTACAACCACTCCATATTTCAACACCTGCACCAGATACCTCTTGTACATACACAACGATCAGAATTTGACACTGCCGTCCGTAACTGGTATTTATTAATCTTGTGGTTTCAATGGTCCTCTCAGGTTACGCCCTTCCTTCCGACGTTTGCTCTCGTTCAATAGTCACGAAAAAAATACATTTACTTAATTAATACACTGTATAATGTTATCACATACAACAGTGTACATTAGTAATATATTGTAACAATTAAGTCAGCCCCACAGTTATAGAGCACCAGTTTTATGCACCTGAAAATCGTACCGTTGGTGAGAAATAAAACTTTTCATGACTGTTCATTATTACTTACGGTTGTTAAAGTTTTTAACTTTGCCGTAGTTAAAGTTGATTAACAGAAATTGCAGCGGATGTATTTTCATTGGGTTCGAGACTATACGTAACGTGCAGCTTACTATCTTATTGGATTCAGTAATGCTTTCTAAGACTCAGTGAAATAATTCATTACGTCTGAGCTAAAATAATCATGGGATGACACACATCTGTGGCTAATCCTAACACGCTACTTCGTAGAACGACATTATAACAGAAAATTCCACGTAAAATTTCTTATCAAAATGAAATTTAGAACTGAAGTTCATCCAGACTATTCCCTTTCAGTTGCTGTAATACTACTGAACAGAGTAAATAATTTTAATGGCGCTTCGTTACACAGCAACACAAAATTATGCGAACTCTGCTTGGAAGAACCATAAAATACCGGCTGCGCCAGGTACACCTAGTCCTGTGAAGAAGTATTAGTATTCGTGTTTCTTGCGCTTATGTGGGTGCTGCTGGAAAGAAAACGGTTTAAATTTAATTTTGCCGCATAATAGCCGCGATGTGGTCGGTAAGGCGCTGATAGATTGTTTAGCCGTCTGCCTTGCTATGAATGCTGAAATAATACAGGTATTTGACAGAGGACACACAAAACTACGGAATAAAGGCATGAAAGGAATAGACAGTTGTTTAAAACTGATTAACTGGTAATTGACGATAGCAGACCTAAATCTCCCGTGTCATTACTGAGAGCGACTAAGGAATTGTGTTGTCTGCAACAACCAAACCAGACCCGACGACGGTTGACCATTCGCTCCAGGGCCTTCCTACATAGCCCCGTTAAGGCGATACTCCGGTAACTACTGGGATTTCTGCAGTCCTTTCCTGGTTTGAGGGAATGTGTCACAGTAGCCTCTCTCCACGAGTCGGGGAAGTGAACGATGTGCCATATCAAATTAAAACATTCAAGGAGCATTTCCCTTGACGCTGCTGGCAAATGGAGGTATCCACTACCGGATTTGATCGTGACAGAGTGCAGTATCACGAGTCTCGGACAGCACCGATTCCCGCTCCCACATGGAGAAGAGAGAGCTGCATAATTCAGAGTTTTTGGATCATATGGATCGTAAGTCCAACTTTCCACGATCTGTGGTGGTACGTAGCAACGTAACGCCAGATCATGGCTTGCATGGGCCGTAGTTTTTGCAGAATATTCTGTCAGCGTTTGAGGTATGCCTCCAGGCGTTATCTAGACACACTCCTAGCAAGCTGTTACTGGTTTCTTTGACTGATGGGGCTGCTAAGTGCTATACCACCTACTGCACTCCTCTGATTTAAGCCCTCGTGATTTCAACCCAGTTTCTAAAATGGTTCAAATGGCTCTGAGCACTATGGGACTTAACATCTGAGGTCAACAGTCCCCTAGAACTTAGAAATACGTAAACCTAACTAAGCTAAGGACATCACACACATCCATGCCCAAGGCAGGATTCGAACCTGCGACCGTAGCGGTCGCGCGGTTCCAGACTGTAGCGCCTAGAACTGCTCGGCCACTCCGGCCGGCTCAGTTTCTATACTGAAGGAAACGCTTCATGTCATTCGCTTCAGAACTGCTACAAATTCGACGAGCAATAGACGGCGCCGCTCGAACTGTGAACACAACTGGCAGTGCTAAGAGTATCCTACGACTTCAACGTCGCTGGCAACGGGTTATACACATCACTGGTGACAACTTTTAAGCTCAGTTAAACTTTGAAACACGTATCTATTTTGTACGAGCTGTAAATAAATAGTTGCCACTATTCGAGTTCCAAGAAGACATGCATGCCTGTTCAGGATCGCCGTGCGGCACTTATCAGTCCTCCAAGGTACGTGTTGCCTGTTACGATTACCTGAGGACTATGGGGTAGCTAAGTCAGTGGCATTATGGATCACTTTATATGTGGTCCACTAATACCTGGACACTGTTGTGGTGTTCAAACACAGCCAGCTGGCTGGCTGGCTGGCTGGCTGGCTGGACAGCCTCCAGCTCGCGGTGCTGACCATTTTGGTGGCTTCTGTTCAGGTAATGCTCCATCCAGTCAGTGGATGCGAGATGGGAATTGTCACTGGAATGAAGGTCGTCAGTAACTTCCCACTGAACCGAGTCCACGATGGATGTAGAGCAGAAAGAGAGGTCGGTGGCTGATAAAAACCCAGTAGCAGTACAGAAATGAGTGTGAATAACCATGATTAGGATGCACAGCTCGTGGGGACACCATGAGGCTCTCCTAAACCCAACCATGAGCGCAAATATGGGTCGAGCACGACAAGTAATGATGAGCATTGAGGTCTCTGAGGTCTCTCAGGAGGAGATAAGGTCAGGGATGTTGTTCCACCAGATCCGTGAGACCCTGTGTACAGTAGACGCATCTAGCAGAGATCAATACTGTGAGCCAACTGTAGTCCTCTGATGGGCTTGAATTTCAACTGCAACTGCTTGCAAGTCATTAGCCAGGGGGAGAATGGTGTTCATTATTGACAGACACAGACCCGTCCTTTGGTCCTTTTCCCAGCCAGGTAGTCCTTGTGATATAGCATATCCCAATAGTACAGGGGCATCGAATGCTTTGAAATGTCTTTCCTGTAAACACTATCATAGGGGACATTGCTGTTTCAGTTCCTCCAAATGTGTCCTGAACCGATTTATGTTGTGCTGTGTAATGGGCGCCATCTCTCACACAGCTGGTAGTTTCTTCCTGACTTTCTGCCAGGGAGGGGAACGCACAATCGGTAGAGGCTCAGTCCTTTGCGAGATGATTGGCCCAGTCTGATAGCAAGCTCCATCGCCTGTGAAGAAGTTTCGAGAGAGATGTCAGAGAGGATGACACCATCGAATGGGGTACCTCGTGTCTCCTTCAACTTCAATTTTTTGGAGGGAGGCAGCTTTGGAACCACAACCTCAGAAGTGTTAGTGGTTGTAGCAGCGCTGGGCGCTGTAGAAGACTTGACTTGTGGAGGGGCAGGACGTTCCCTGGTATCAGCAACCACAGCCTGTTCTGAAGTTCGGGGGGGGGGGGGGGGGGGGGCAGGCTTCAAATGGATTGCTGTAGCCTATTGAAAACGCAGGTGTTAGCACTGACAGCAGCAACCTCCGTTTGTGTAGCAGTTTTGAGGACTAGCTGTTTCAGAACAGAAGAAAAGGAGGCAGCGAACGTGGATGGCTGTATGGACGTCTGCTCGTAGATCATCTTGGCTTCACCATATAGGATGAGCTTTGTCATTTTGGTTTCCTTTGCCTTCCGTTACTCAAGGGAAACTCTGCAGTTCCTGTTCTACAGAGGGTGATCCCCAGCGAAGTTGACATACATTGGAGGAGTGGAGCAACCAACTTCATCGCAGGCGGCTTTACCGCATTTCTCTACAAGTAGCATCTCCTTTACAGCCAAGAGTAGTGCGCCCAAAGTCCTGGCGTTTAGAACAATGCATTGGCTTTGGAGAATACTTAGACATAGGAAACCTGCCTTCACATGCTCTGGTAGTTTGGTGGTGTTGAAGGTAAGGATAAGAGTGTCAGATCTTGTAAGATCGTTATCAACGCATTTCGTCTCTTTTTGCACGTCGACAGTGCCTTCCCAGGACCATCCGGCTTTCAGTTCTTCAACGGGAATGTCAACTAGATTCTTGCAAGTCTGATCACTCTTGCTGTAGTTCAGGGTGTTGCGCAATTCAGTTTCTATCGCATACTCCCTGAGGCATTGAGCTTTCTGAAGGTTCTTGACTTGTTAGACGCAGTCGGACTCTTAGTTTAAACATCTAGCTCCTAACAGATTTTAAGGTGCCAGCGATGCCTTCTAAGCCCTTCTGTATACAGGGTGTTACAAAAAGGTACGGCCAAACTTTTAGGAAAAATTCCTCACACACAAAGAAAGAAAATGTTATGTGGACATGTGTCCGGAAACGCTTACTTTCCATGTTAGAGCTCATTTTATGACTTCTTTTCAAATCACATTAATCATGGAATGGAAACACACAGCAACAGAACGTACCAGCGTGGCTTCAAACACTTTGTCACAGGAAGTGTTCAAAATGTCCTCCGTTAGCGAGAATACATGCATCCACCCTCTGTCGCATGGAATTCCTGTTGCGCTGTTGCAGCCCTGGAGAATGGCGTATTGTATCACAGCCGTCCACAATGCGAGCACGAAGAATCTCTACATTTGGTACCGGGGCTGCGTAGACAAGAGCTTTCAAATGCCCCCATAAATGAAAGTCAAGAGGGTTGAGGTCAGGAGAGCGTGGAGGCCACGGAATTGGCCCGCCTCTACCAATCCAACGGTCACCGAATCTGTTGTTGAACACTTCGACTGAAATGTGCAGGAGCTCCTTCGTGCATGAACCACATGTGTCGTACTTGTAAAGGCAGATGTTCTAGCAGCACAGGTAGAGTATCCTGTATGGAATCATGGCGGTGAATCGAGGAAGTACAGTACATACTGATGAAACTAAAATGAGCTCTAATATGGAAAGTAAGCGTTTCCGGACACATGTCCACATAACATCTTTTCTTTATTTGAGTGTGAGGAATGTTTCCTGAAAGTTTGGCCGTACCTTTTTGTAACACCCTGTATAAAATTTCTGAAATTCCTCAAAACTACCCTGTCTTTTAATTTAAGAAAAACATTCTGCAAAACAGCATGCATTCTGTTACTACTGGCTGAAACAGGACTTGCTACACTAGACCTTCTGTTGGACTGGGTGCTGGTAACTTCCAGCGGCTTACGCTTCCCGCTGGGCGGGGGCCGGTGGAACAGAAAATTTCGGAGGATCAATTTTTGTTCCACAAGCAGCTAAGGAAAACGGGTCCACTCAGACAGAGCTCCAGTGCCTGAGTAAGCCTTATACCACTGAGGTGTGGCAGATTCGCCAGAGGTTGCCCACTAGCGCTGTTACAACTCAACAGCCATGCATCTTAGCAGCTTGCAGCACACCTTGAGATTGACTTTGTTTTATATAGATGTTTATCCTGCCTTCTCAATCAGGGTGTTCAAGCCAGCATCCCCATTCCCTGAGACCATATAACGTTCCACCGCCACGCCGCACGGAGGTGCTGAAGAATGCCCAGAGCTTACCGTGACAAGGGACTGGCAGAGCTTACCAGTTCCCAGCTCAGCTCAGCTCAGGAACCTAGCTTGGCCAAGCCTAAACCCAGAAAATGAATTCTGAGCTCCTGGGGGCAGAACAGACTGTAAGAAAGAAAATATTGTGCTGTGAAAATGTGCGGTTTCATTTATTTTTCTTCTGGACCATCAGTATTCTGACTGGTTTAATGCAGCCCCCAAGAATTCCTCTCTGGTGCCAACCTTTTTGTGTCAGAGTAGGACTTGCTGCCAACATCCTCAATTATTTGCTGGCTGTATTACCGTCTGTCTTCTACATTTTTTTCACCTCTGGACTTACCAGATACCCTACCATTGTGTCCCTTCTTGTTGTCAGTGTTTTCCATACACTCCTTTTCTCGCCGATTATGCACAGAACTACTTCCTTCCTTACCTCATTACTCCACCTAATTCTCAAGATTTTTCTAGCACCCCATCTCAAATGCTTCGATTCTCTTCTGTATCGGCTTTCCCACAGTCCATGTTTCACTACGATAAAATGCCTCGCTCCATACATACATTCTCAGCAATTTCTTCCTCAGATTATGGCCTATGTTTGATATTGATAGACTAGCATTGGCAAAAGGGGCATTCTTGGCCAAGAAGTAGTCTGGTTTTTATGTCCTCCTTGCCCAATACGTCAGGGTTTATTTTCCTGCCTAGGTAGCAGGGTTCCTTAACTTCATCTACTTCGTGATCCCCAACCCTGATGGGCAGTAACAGAGATTAGAACAGCGAAAGACTCACCACTTTCGTCTTCCTCTTACTCTCAGTCCATATTCTGTTCTCATCGACTGTTCACTCCACTCAGCAGATCGTGTAATAGTTGTTCACTTCCAAGTAGGACAGCAGTGACATCGGCGAAACTTACGAGTGATATCGTTTCACCTTGAATTTTAATTCCACTCCTGAAACTTTATTTCCGTCATTGCTTCTTCGATGTAGAGATTGAACAGTAGCGGTGAAATATTGTATCCCTGCATTACACCTTTTTTAATCCGACTGCTTTGTTCTTCCTCTCTTATTTTCTCACATGCCTCTTTTACATCTTTCCCTATAGCTTAGCCCGATTTGTAACATCTTGCATCGTTTGACGTTGTCGAATGCTTTTATCAGGTCGACAAATCCTATAAACATGTGTTGGTTTTTCTTTACTCTTGCTTCCATAAACACCCGACCGTCAGAAGTGCGTTTCTCGTGCCTTCACCTTTCCTAAAGTCAAACTGATCATCATCTAACATATCCTCTATTTTCTTTGTGGTGTCACCGCCAGACACCACACTTGCTAGGTGGTAGCTTAAATCGGCCGCGGTCCATTAGTACATGTCGGACCCGCGTGTCGCCACTGGCAGTGATCGCAGACCGAGCGCCACCACACGGCAGGTCTCGAGAGACGTACTAGCACTCGCCCCAGTTGTAAGACGACGTTGCTAGCGACTACACTAACGAAGCCTTTCTCTCATTTGCCGAGAGACAGTTAGAATAGCCTTCAGCTAAGTTAATGTCTACGACCTAGCAAGGCGCCATTAACCATTTGTAACGTTGCATGTACCTCAAGATAGAGTCTCACGTGTATCATCCAGAATGCTGTATACCAAAGGACAATATAAAAGTTAAGTGTTCTAGTAGCTACGTTCTTTTCTTTATTACATTCATTACGAATCCTGTTCCAGACTTAACGCCAGACGGCGTGAGTTGACGCGTGCCCTTTCGGCTACTTCACTGTGGACTGGCTGCCTTAACAGTCCACAACATTCTTTTCCATTCTTCTTTGTATTACCCCTGACAGTAACTTTGATGCTTGAACTGGAAAGCTGAATGTGCGATAATTCACGTACTTATCGGCTCTTGCAAACTTCGGGATTGTGTGGATGAGGTTTTTCCGAATGTTGGATAGTACATCGCCAATCTCATTCATCCTACTAACCAAGGAGAACAGTCTCTGTCACTTCACCAACCCCCGCCCCCCCCCCCTCCCTCCCTATGATTTTAGAAATTCTGATGGAATGTTAGCTATTCATTCTGTCTTTATTTGATCTAAGTCTTTCAAATCTCTTTTAAATTCACATTTTAGTACTGGATCCCCTGTCTCTTCTATATCGACTACCGTTTCTTCTATCAGGTCAACAGACAAATACTCCCCCTCAAGGAGATATGTGTATTCTTTCCATCTACCCACACTTTCCTCTGCATTGGACTTTCTGTGTGTGTTACGTTCCTATATCCCGAGTCTGTCATTTATTTTTCTATTACTTCAAATTTTTCATGCTACGCTTTAGCCTTACCTTCCCTGCACTTCCTATTTATTTCACTCTCAAGTGATATGTATCCTGAATTCCGTTGAACATTTTTCTACTTCCTTCTTTCATCGATCAACGGAAGTATTTATTCTGTTACGAATGGTTTATTCACAGTTACCTTCTTTGTACGTATGTTTTCCCTTAACTTCTGACTGCCTCCTTAGGAATGCCCCTTCCTCTTCAACTGACCTGCTCCTGAGCTATTCCTTATGGACGTATGCATAACCTCAGAACTGAAGGTGATATCTTCATTCCACTTTGAGACTATTCATAGAGAATCAGTGCACAGACTTCAGAAACCTTTCACCACTGGCGACTGGTGAACTGAATCTGTATCTGTTCCTGGGTACGCTTTACAATCCAGTATCTGATTGCACAGTCTCTGCCTGACCATGATGTAATGAAATCCTTAATAATTTTCCATATGCGAAAAATAGGTGAGAGATTACTCGTCCTCTCTCAAGATTACAACATGATGGATCTTGAGCGAGACTCTAGAAAGTTAACGGCCTGAGCAGACATCGATGGAGCGTGGTAGGGCGCTAAAAGTATGGGGTATTTTTATGATTCGTAGCTCGTAGAAACGGCATGTTGGGGAGTTGAAAGCAATTGGCAGCGAGCCCATCCCTTAGTAAATCTTGCCACACATGTTCATAGCCATACAGGGCAATCTCTCGTCGAGACAGAACCACAGCAGTCCCAGCCCAGTAGCTTAGGCTGGGACGACGGTCTGAAGGAATGCGTCTACACAGTGGTGTCAAAAACTGGGCACTGTGTGCAGAGTCATACGTAATAAAAATTCACATGCTCTCGTGTTCGCTTATAGTGCAAATAGGCCAGTGAACCACTTCCCCAGCTGCCTCGGTTGTGTAAGAAAAGTCCGGCATCTGAGAAACGTTTGGAGATAGAATCTTTATTACACCTCATAGCTAAGACTAGCAAGCTCCAAGGCACAGGCGATTTAGATAAAGAACCTTGAGATTGTATCCGTTCGTTTGTTGCAGTGAGGAGAGGCGACTTGAGAAAAAAATCATCTTCCCCTCTGTGAAAATTTTTAAAAAGCCAGTAATTGGCTGTTTCTTTTTTGTCCAGAAATGAAGGTTTCTTAACCCTTTCCCTGGTTCGACACGAGTTTGAGCTGTCATGTGGGAGGGGAGATTCATGCGGTGTCGTTAGTGCGCTTTGTGGGAAAACTTTTTTTTCTTCTGGAGGGATGAAGAGCACTGGGGTGACGGACTTTGGTCTGGTAAGAGACCTTAGGTCGAAGCTCTGACATGTGTGGTTGGTGGTTGGGACCTGTCCTGAGACTGACTTCACTTGCGAGTAGTTCAGACTGGGGAGCCTGTGGTGAAGTTCTTACTGTTCTGACTGTGTGGCTTCAAACGTCTCTTATTACGGTATATTGATAATTTTTGCTTATGGACCGTTTGACAGCAACTGAATAAAACACAATTTTAGTGCCATACGCGTCTCGCCTTTATTTTGTGCAAGGCATCATCAATGATATGTTAGCTATTTAATTTACATTTTTTGTCACTGTGCCTATAGGTTATACACAGTTCTGGTGGGTCGTATTTCCTATTAAGTAGCAATGTTTTGAACTGTACTTACAGGTTGCGTGGACAATTTCTTACATATTACGCTCAGCTTGCATTTTTGTTGTTGTTCTTCTTCTTATGAATGCCAATTTGCGGTTTTTTCCCCCACATTCCACAGCACTATGAACTGAATGCTTGTTTCAATACAATATTTCTGTTGCCTACTGTGAAATGTTTTTGCCAGACTTTCGAGTGTAGTTATTGAAGTATCTGTGATCTGTTCGTGTATGCATTTGTGTGTGTTTTGGTGTGATATAATTTTTTTGTGGTGTGTGTGTGTGTGTGTGTGTGTGTGTGTGTGTGTGTGTGTGTGTGTGTGTGTGTGTGTGTCTCCAGATGGTGAAGGGGGAAGAGTTTTTTTGTTTTATGTTATCATTTCCTTTAATAAGTGTAGTAGGGAGCCTGTGCTGATGTGTGTTTGTTCATTTATCAGATGTTTGTTTTCTGGTATGGCTTTCTGGATGTGGAAGTTTTCTTGCGTTTGTGTAAGATGTTTGTCATGGTTGCTTATTCTCATTATTTTCATTTCTTGTTCCATGTTTGTAGGATGATGATTATGGTGT
The DNA here is from genome assembly GCF_023898315.1 of Schistocerca nitens. Lineage (NCBI taxonomy): Eukaryota > Metazoa > Arthropoda > Insecta > Orthoptera > Acrididae > Schistocerca > Schistocerca nitens. Next base: position 1,071,752,739 of record NC_064615.1, on the reverse strand, counting down.
TTTAAATGCTCTGCAAATGTGGGATGGTTTGTTTCATACTTCCAACATCTGATGTGTTCTTTGTATCCTGTTTCAAAATTCCTGCATGTCATGCCTGTGTATACCGCATCACAACTTTGACATTCAAGTTTATATATTCCTGATCGTTGGAATTTGTCCCTCTTGGTAGCTGGCTGGCTTAGATGTGATTGGAGGGTTTGCCCAGGCTGATATGCTATTTTGAAGCCCTGTCTCTTTAGGATGTTTGCAACTCTGTGTGTTAGTTTGTGTGTATGGGTCATTGTGTACCATCTGGTTCTTTTCGGTGAGGTTTTGTCATTGCCTGTATTTGTATGTTTTCAGCTTGTGAGTTCTTTTGTATTGTAGAAATGTTGTGTTTGTTCTGTATTTGTGTTTTTATTTTTTGATTGAGCCTGTGTACCACATGTGTGTCATACCCGTTGTTCCTAGCTATTTGTATGATTGTACTCATTTCTTGTTCATAGTTTCTCTTGCTGAGTGGGATTCTGTTTAATCTAGGTAACATGTGTCTTAGTGCTCCAAGTTTCTGGCTGTGTGGGTGGTTGGATGTGGAATTTATTATTTTGTCTGTCGTTGTTGGTTTTCTAAAGATGTTAAATGTATGTTAGCCATTTTCTTTTTTTATTATGATGTCAAAAAAGAAAAAATTTATTTGACTATCTTTAAGTGTGAAATTTATGTTCTGATGAGCCTTGTTTATTTCTGAATGGAATTCATCTATTTTTTCACTTGGCTCATCTATCACATAAATGATGTCGTCTATGTATCTGTACCAATATATGATTTTGAAACTTTCATTAGTGGTTATATTTTCAAATATCTGATTTTCTAGGTGACTGATGAAAATGTTTGCTAGTGTTCCTGATATTCGGGATCCCATGGGCAGTCCATCACTTTGTAGATAATATTCTTTCTCAAACGTAAAGTAGTTTTGTTCAGTTGTCAGTCTGAGCATATCTTTTATTGCGTCTGTGGTGAGATTGCTGTGGGATGAGAGATTCTCTTCTATGATTTCTATTGTTGCTGACACACACACACACACACACACACACACACACACACACACACACACACAAGAACAGATCACAGGTACTTCAATAATTACACTCGAAAGTTTGGCAGTAAAATTCGATCTTTGGCAAAAACATTTGACAGTCGACAACAGAAACCAAAACATTGCGCTGAAATAAGCATTCAGTTCATAGTGCTGTGGAACGTGGGGGGAAATAACCGCAAATTGGCATTCATAAGAAGAACAACGCCAAAAATGCAAGCTGAGCGTAATATGTAAGAAATTGTCCACGGAACCTGTAAGTACAGTTCAAAACATTGCTACTTAATAGGAAATACGAACCACCAGAACTGTTTATAACCCATAGGCACAGTGACAAAAATGTAAATTAAATAGCTAACATATCATTGATGATGCCTTGCACAAAATAAAGGCGAAACGCGTATGGCACTAAAATTGTGTTTTATTCAGTTGCTGTCAGACGGTCCATAAGTAAAAATTATTACTATATATTGATTTTACACGCAACTAAGGAAGACAGGACTAAAAAAGTTGAAGATGTCAAACGTCTCTGCCTACTCGTTTGCCAAGCGCACACTTAGAGCGCACAAGGATACCAAACGTCAAGACTGGTAATCCAACAACGAATGTCATATACGTGAGCCAAATGTGTCCTTAGTACGACCAGCGAACAAGTGTGTCATACACTGGAATCTACCGTCGTTTCAGGGCTCTGGTAGAGAGTAAATTGAGACCCGTCTGCCTGATCGTAGACCGTGGGATTCTTGCATTCATTTCGTGGCCGAGATAGATTCACAGGAGCCGCCACTACGCTTCACATCCGCTGCACACATCTCGCCAGCTGCAAGTTGGATCGTCGCGCGAAGTAAACAGGGTAATGTATTGCCGCTCCGCCATTGTCAGGGCGTACAAGTGTCAATCGCCACTTGCTCTCAGCTGCACCTATGTAGAGAAAGTTCAGTAGATTTGATCAGTCAAAGTGTGCTCTGTGTCAGATCAATTCAGATTGCGTTACCGACATTTTTAGGGCCAGAGTACTTGACTCACTCCACTAGTTAACCTGTCTCTGCCACCCAGGATCTTTGTGCAGTGTAGTCTTAAATCACCTGTTAGTTGCTTACGGTATTTAATCAGTAACTTGTTTAGCATAGTTTATGTCTGTTCTGGGAAAATAAATGTTGCTAGGACACTAAATTGTGCCTTCATTCTTTATCACTGAAGTAGTCCCACTAGAGTTACCTTTCAATCTAACTGAAATCGTCCTGTATCTCCCAGCCCTTTTAGAGTATACCTCCACCTTTTGTGATGCTTTAACAGGATATTCGCTATAAGTAGCTGAAATTTGTTTCAGAGCTCAATCTCTCTTCTGTCATTCCTAGTACCAAGCAGATATTCTCCTGTAATCCTTTCTTCTGCTACTTCGTCTACAACCGCCTTCCATACCCCCACGACTAACAGATTTTCATCTTCCATCACATACTTCATTGCCCATTCGATATCCTCATATACTTTATCTCATCATCGGTTCGTGATGTCTGCACGTATACCTGAACTATCATTGTCGATGTTAGTCTGCTGTCGACTCCAATGAGAACAACAGAAACTCACTCCCCTACCTTCCCACACAACAAAACCTGCTCCTGTTGTACCATTTTTTACTGCTGTTGATATTACCCTCTACCCATCTGACCAGAATTCCTTGTCTTCTTTCCATTTCACTGATTGCCTTTTAAGGGATGCTCATTGCTCTTCAACTGGCCTGCTGAGCCTTAGAATTTCAGTGTATAGATTTTGTAACTTCCCTTCCACGTTGAAGCTTCTGATATTGCAAGCACCGACTCTTAGAACATTATCCTTTCATTGGTTATTCAATCTTTTCCTGACATTCGATCCCCACCGCTGCCCTGACAGTCTCCTTTTTCTCACTATCTGGTTTAAATATGATAGCAGTGCAATTAAGCAATTATACATATTTCACAAGAATACATCTCTTACCAAGATATGTCCAGAATGCAAGAAGTGTACATTCTGAAACTTCTTACGGTTTTTATTTATTTATACAATACAACCGAAAACTAATGAGACTTTTTTCATTCATATTACATATGACTACCTACATCGCAACGAAGAGCCGTGATTTGTATCCTATGGTTCCCAGGTATAACCGGATTATCCGATTCCCAAGATATTTAGCAATTGCAGTGCATTGCCTGGTTCGCTAGTCAAGGAACTCTGATCCATTCCGGACGTATTTTGAGCTGGAACATTTCAAACTCTTGACACCAACACGTAGTTATGACGTGGTCAACCTTTCCAACCAAGGAAAACTGTCAATTCACAGAGAAGCAAAGCCACAATACTGAGTACCATAGCATAGCGTTTTAACAGACGATCTTTAAAATGTATTTAACGTCACACGTTGCAATCTAACTATTACTACATCAATCCAAGCTTCTGTTCATGAATATCGAGTTACTAAGCAGCCGTGGTTTAACGTTAGCAATAAAGCGACTGTACGTTATTTCTGATCCACCATTTTTCGAATTCCTTATCATGCGTCTTGCTTCTGTTACATCCAGCTCCCAAATACTCTCGGTCTTCTCTGCGTCTTACTTCACGGCTTCCGTCGAGCATGTTGCAGTGAAGACTGTCTTCATACCTTCAAGCCGACTTCTCATGACGTGGAAACACACGTCGAAAAGAAGCTGGTGAATTCGCAGGGTGGAATTCCATGTTCCACTCCACTGAGGGGCTTAATTTAAAAAAAAAAAAAGCATCTGGCACGTCAGTTTTTTGTCTCGTGGAGAGAAACGTGGCTGATGAGATGCTAAATCGTCTTATGTCAGAAGTAGAACATAGAAGTTGCCATATTCTATCGCATTCACCATCGGATTTGGTGGATTTACTTTGAGTTGTTGTGGTCTTCAGTCCTGAGACTGGTTAGATGTAGCTCTCCATGCTACTCTATCCTGTGCAAGCTTCTTTATCTCCCAGTACCTACTGCAGCCTACATCCTTCTGAATCTGTTTAGTGTATTCATCTCTTGGTCTCCCTCTACGATTTTTACCCTCCACGCTGCCCTCCAATACTAAATTGGTGATCCCTCGATGTCTAAGAAAATGTCCTACCAACCGATCCCTTCTTCTAGTCAAGTTGTGCCACAAGCTCCTCTTCTCCCCAATTCTATTCAATACCTCCTCATTAGTTATATGATCTACCCATCTAATCTTCAGCATTCTTCTGTAACACCACATTTCGAAAGCTTCTATTCTCTTTTTGTCCAAACTATTTATCGTCCACGTTTCACTTCCACACATGGCTACACTCCATACAAATACTTTCAGAAACGACTTCCTGACATTTAAATCTATACACGATGTTAACAAATTTCTCTTCTTCAGAAACGCTTTCCTTGCCATTGCCAGTCTACATTTTATATCCTCTCTACTTCGACCATCATCAGTTATTTTGCTCCCCAAATAGCACAACTCCTTTACTACTTTAAGTGTCTCATTTCCTAATCTAATTCCATCAGCATCACCCGATTTAATTTGACTACATTCCATTATCCTCGTTTTGCTTTTGTTGATGTTCATCTTATACCCTCCTTTCAAGACACTGTCCATTCCGTTCAGCTGCTCTTCCAAGTCCTTTGCTGTCTCTGACAGAATTACAATGTCATCGGCGAACCTCAAAGTTTTTTTTTTTTCTTCTCCATGGATTTTAATACCTACTCCGAACTTTTCTTTTGTTTCCTTTATTGCTTGCTCAATATACAGATTGAATAACATTGGGGATAGGCTACAACCCTGTCTCACTCCCTTCCCAACCACTGCTTCCCTTTCATGCACCTCGACTCTTATAACTGCCATCTGCTTTCTGTGCAAATTGTTAATAGCCTTTCGATCCCTGTATTTTACCCCTGCCACCTTCAGAATTTGCAAGAGAGTATTCCAATCTACATTGTCAAAAGCTTTCTCTAAGTCTACAAATGCTAGAAACGTAGGTTTGCCTTTCCTTAATCTATCTTCTAAGATAAGTCGTAGGGTCAATATTGCCTCACGTGTTCCAACATTTCTACGGAATCCAAACTGATCTTCCCCGAGGTCGGCTTCTACCAGTTTTTCCATTCGTCTGTGAAGAATTCGCGTTAGTATTTTGCAGCTGTGACTTATTAAACTGACAGTTCGGTAATTTTCACATCTGTCAACACCTGCTTTCTTTGGGGTTGGAATTATTATATTCTTCTTGAAGTCTGAGGGTACTTCTCCTGTCTCATACATCTTGCTCACCAGATGGTAGAGTTTTGTCAGGACTGGCTCTCCCACGGCTGTCAGTAGTTCTAATGGTATGTTGTCTACTCCGGGGGCCTTGTTTCGACTCAGGTCTTTCAGTGCTCTGTCAGCCTCTTTACGCAGTATCATATCTCCCATTTCATCTTCATCCTCTTCCATTTCCATAATATTGTCCTCAAGTACGTCGCCCTTGTATAGACCCTCTATATACTCCTTCCACCTTTCTGCTTTCTCTTCTTTGCTTAGAACTGGGTTTCCATCAAAGCTCTTGATATTCAAGGAAGTGGTTCTCCTTTCTCCGAAGGTCTCTTTAATTTTCCTGTAAGCAGTATCTATTTTACCCCTAGTGACGTAAGCCTCTACATCCTTACATTTGTCCTCTAGCCATGCCTGCTTAGCCATTTTGCACTTCCTGTCGATCTCATTTTTGACACGTTTGTATTCCTTTTTGCCTGTTTCATTTATTGCATTTTTATATTTTCTCCTTTCATCAATTAAATTCAATATTTCCTTCTGTTACCCAAGGATTTCTACTAGCCCTCGTCTTTCTCCCTATTCGATCCTCTGCTGCCTTCACTATTTCATCCCTCAATGCTACCCATTCTCCTTCTACTGTATTTCTTTCCCCCATTCCTGTCAATTGTTCCCTTATGTTCTCCCTGAAACCCTGTACAACCTCTCGTTCTTTCAGTTTATCCAGGTCCGATCTCCTTAAATTCCCACCTTTTTGCAGTTTCTTCAGTTTCAATCTGCAGTTCATAACCAATAGATTGTGGTCAGAGTCCACATCTGCCCCTGGAAATGTCTTACAATTTAAAACCTGGTTCCTAAATCTGTGTCTTACCATTGTATGATCTATCTGATACCGTTTAGTATCTCCAGCGTTCTTCCATGTATACAACCTTCTTTCATGATTCTTGAACCAAGTGTTAGCTATGATTAAGTTATGCTCTGAGCAACATTCTACCATACGGCTTCCTCTCATTTCTTAGCCCCAATCCATATTCACCTACTATGTTTCCTTCTCTCCCTTTTCCTAACGAATTCCAGTCACCCATGACTTAAATTTTCGTCTCCCTTCACTACCTGAATAATTTCTTTTGTCTCATCATACATTTCTTCAATTTTTGCATCACCTGCAGAGCTAGTTGGCATATAAACTTGTACTATTGTAGTAGGCATGGGCTTTGTATCTATCTTGGCCACAATAATGCGTTCACTATGCTGTTTGTAGTAGTTTACCCGCACTCCTATTTTCTTTATCATTATTAAACCTACACCTGCATTACCCCTATTTGCTTTTGTATTTATAACTCTGTATTCACCTGACCAGAAGTCTTGTTCCTCCTGCCACCGAACTTCACTAATTCCCACTATATCTAACTTTAACCTATCCATTTCCCTTTTTAAATTTTGTAACCTACCTGCCCGATTAAGGGATCTGACATTCCACGCTCCGATCCGTAGAACGCCAGTTTTCTTTCTCCTGATAACGACATCCTCTTGAGTAGACCCCACCCGGAGATCCGAATGGGGGACTATTTTACCCCCGGAATATTTTACCCAAGAGGACGCCATCATCATTTAATCATACAGTAAAGCTGCATGCCCTCGGGAAAAATTACGGCTGTAGTTTCCCCTTGCTTTCAGCCGTTCTCAGTACCAGAACAGCAAGGCCATTTTGGTTAGTGTCACAAGGCCAGATCAGTCAATCATCCAGACTGTTGCCCCCGCAACTACTGAAAAGGCTGCTGCCCCTCTTCAAGAACCACACGTTTGTCTGGCCTCTCAACAGATACCCCTCTGTTGTGGTTGCACCTACGGTACGGCTATCTGTATCGTTGAGGCACGCAAGCCTCCCCACCAACGGCAAGGTCCATGGTTCATGGGGGGAGGTTACTTTGAGTATGTAGTAGGAATGTGTGCTGAACATTTAGGGTCTTTGGAGAGCGAGTCGTTCTAGCTGTGACTTGTTAGAATGAAATGACAGGAAACTACATATCGGTAGGTGATGGCTCTCTGCTGTTGATGTTTCTATTCTTATAAGTTGGTATACTTTCGTAGAATACGTTTTCCTACTACGACACGATAATCTGTCAAAAGAAAGTCTTTATTGTACAATTTGTAAAGTGTATGCCACATACGTAGGCCCAGTTGCTATTACGAAACCACAGTGCAGTTGATGGCGTCGTGAGTTCTGAGTTGTGAAGTGAAAGGTAGCAGATTCGCATCTACCACCTTTACAACTTTTTTCTACCCTTCTGCTTCCGAAAAAAAAATCTGTCTTTATTTAATGCACGCATTCACTCAAAAGACGATCTTATTTATTGTAAGTACTGTGTTTGCTGCTATTTGTGTTGCGGAGGTCAGGGGCTGGAACGTTCCCCCATGGGTGTGATATCTAACGTGACTCGCTGTCTATTTCTGAACACAATTTTTTTACTGTGAAACTTCGTTTCATGCCAGTCAATGACTAAGAAGGAGAGAGAGGTATATATATTTTACAAAAGTTTTGGGGCAGTTCGTATCTTTTTCAACGATTGTGAACAGCTTCGGAAGAAAAACCTCGTTTCCATCCAAATAAATTACAAAACGAATCTCCATCTTTAAATCTGTGTGGTGAAGTACGTTACTTCAGCGCATTGCTAGTCAATGCAACATAGAGAACACGTCCCCGGCACGAATCCGCCCGGCGGTTTAATGTCGAGGTCCGGTGTGCCGGCCAGCCTGTGGATGGTTTTTAAGGCGGTTTTCCATCTTTCTCGGCGAATGCGGGCTGGTTCCCCTTATTCTGCCTCAGTTACACTGAGTCGGCGATTGCTGCACATACACTTTCTCCACGTCTGCGTACACCATAATTACTGTACCACGCAAACACTGGGGGCTACACTCCTCTGGAATGAGACGTCCACTGGGGGCCAAACCGCACAATAACCCTGGGTTCGGTGTGGGGTGGCGGTGGGGTGAGTGGACTGCTGTAGCCTGTTGTTGGGTTGTGTACCACTCAGGGCTACGGTGGGTCTCTCCGTTGTTTCTGGGTATCCAAAACAGACGTACACGGATATCTGCCAGTGTTTACTAAATGTAAATTTACATGCGTCATGAAACTAAGAAGCTAGTGCTAAGAGAATATTCTATTCTCTTATACACTCAAGTGCCGAAGAAACTGGTGTAGGCATGCGTATTTAAATACAGAGATATGTAAACAGGCAGAATACGGCCCTGCGATCGGCAAAGCCTATGCAGTAAGTGTGTGGCGCAGTTCTTTGGTAGGTCACTGCTGCTACATTGGCAGGTTATCAGAATTTGAGTTCGAACGCACGAGTTATGGGACACAGCATCTACGAGGTAGCGATGAAGTGGGTATTATCTTGCACGGCCGTTTGAAAAGTGTACCGTGAATATCACGAGTCCTGTGAAACATCGGATCTCCGACATCACTGGCCCCGGAAAAATATCCTGAAAGAACGGGGCGGACGACGACGGAAGAGAATCATTCGAAGTGACAGAAATGCAGATTGCTTCATACTGCAATGTTGAGCCATCAACAACTGTCAGCGTGCGAACCCTGTAACAGAACATCATCGATGTGGCCTTTCGGAACCCACTCATGTACCCTTGACTGCACGACACATAGCTTTATGCCTCCACTGGGCCTATCATCACCTACATTGGACTGTTGATGACTGGAAACATGTTGCCTCGTTGGACGAGTCTCGTCTGAAATTGTGTGTGGGTATGGAGACAACCTCAAAGCCATGGACCCTGCGTATAAGTAGGGGGCTGTTGAAGCTCGTGGAGGTTCTGTAATGGTGTGGGAGTGTGCACTTTGAGTGATATGGGACCCATGATACGTCTCGATACGACTCTGACAGGTGACACGTACATAAGCATCCTGTCTGATCACCTGCATCCATGCATGTCCATTGTGCATTCCGACGGACTTAGGTAATTCTAGCAGGACAGTGCAACACCCAGAATTGCTACAGAGTGGCTGGCCGCGGAAGCCTATGCAATTATATTAGCAACCTGTATGGGCAGGAAACACACAGCAACATCCGCAAACTGGAAACATTCAGGAACAAGAAAAGGAAATTCCTCAATGATCTTATCTACTTCAAGACATGTCGGGATCATGACATAGTACCTAAATTTCTTCAGTTTAAATTTAACATCGACACTAACAAAGCAAGAAGCATCTACAGGCGAGCCAGTAAATCTCTTATGAAGGAGCGCATTCAGCAGAATCACTCACCTGCAAGCGCCACAGGAAGAAATTTGAGCAGCTAGCAAAGACGACACGGAACACTAAGCCTCGACTGGATATATCTCGAACAGTGGTGAACCTTTTATCTCATCCCATCAGCAACACAGCTACAGAAGCACTAGCTGAAGGACTAAACTTTGCCGTCACACCTGAGGAAGAAATTATCGAGTCCGTGGAAACAGCACTCCGGCACACATCTGCTATAGAAGCTGAGAAAATTAGACAGGAAACCGTTCGAGTTCTACTACGTGCAAAGCCACAGAAACACAACCTTAACAGCAAGGAAAGAGCAGCTATAATGGAACTGAAGAACAACGACGAAATTGTGATGTTAACAGCAGACAAAGGCAATGCTACTGTCATCTTAGACACCTTGCAGTACGGAGACAAGATGAAAGAATTATTAAATGATCCCATCTACAAAGAACTAAGGGCGGACCCTACGGCGAAGATAATTCGAAAGAGGCAGGCCGCGGTTAAGGACTCCGGAATTGACGCTGACACAGCCAAGGGTCTTATTTCCAGAGTACCAGTCTCTCCTAGAATTTACGGTGCTCCGTAGATACACAAGAAAAGTTGTCCTTTGAGGCCAATAGTGAATCGGATCAATTTTCCTCCTTACAATTTGGCAAAGTACCTAGCCTGCAAACTAAGACGACTAGTTGGCAAGACACACAATTATGTGAAGAACCCGACTCACTTTACAGAACGCCTAAAGGGAGAAACAATTTTACCTACGGACATCATGGTCAGCTTGGACGTGAAATCACTACTTACGAACGTGCCAGTAGATGAAACTATCCGCATCCTTCAGGAGCATGTCCCGCCAGACAATGCGACCTGGTTGAAGTGTGCCTGACTTCAACGTATTTCAAATGGCAAGGAAAATACTACGAGCAGACAGACGGCATAGCAATGGGGTCTACCCTATCTCCGCTGGTAGCCGACATATTCATGGAAGCCTTTGAAGCAACGGTCCTCGGTTCAGCTCCTTCACGCCCACGATGATTGTTCAGATTCGTGGACGACACGTTCGCTATATGGCCTGATGGTGAAAATGAGCTACAGAAGTTTCACTAATATTTGAACAATGTGCACGGGAATATACAGTTCACGCTGGAAGTAGAAAAGAATGGTGCTATCCCATTTCTAAACGTCGAAGTGTACAGGAGACCGGAGGAGGGCACACTGGGGCACAGAGTATATCGTAAGCCTACACACACACACACACACACACACACACACACACACACACACAGAGAGAGAGACAGACAGACAGACAGAGAGAGAGAGACACAGATATCTGCACGCCCAGTCCTACCACCAGCCAGCGCAGAACATCTGTCATCCGTTCTTTGGCAATCCGTGCGCAGGGCCGAAGTGATGCTCAAAACATCACACGTGAGCTTAAAAGGTTACGCACAACGTTTCATGCGAATGGCTACAGCCGTAAGTCAATAAACACAGCCTTGTCGACGAACACAAGCAAGAAACATAAGCAAGAAATGGACAAACTGCAGCCAAAAGTGCGCTTACCTTACGTGAAAAACGTTACTGACCGAATAGGCAAAAACCTTTCGCCGCGTTGGGGTGCAGCCGGTCTTCTATAGTGGTCATAGGATCCAGGACGTGCTAGGCTCCACTAAGGACAAGGTGGATGCATTACACACTGCAGGCGTTTACAAGGTGGAATGCGAATGTGGAGAAGCATACATCGGCGAGACTGGTAGGCCAATAGCAACGCGCATTCGGGAACACGAGCGTAATATTCGTCTAGGGCAACACAACAAATCCGCAGTGGCAGAACATCAACAAGACTGCGGAAAAGAAATAAAATTCAGCGAAGCGTGTGTGTTGGCCAAGCAGCCAATTATGACGAAACGCAAAATCAGAGAGGCCATCGAAATACTTAAACCCACTAACAACATGAACAGGGAGGATGGACTCAGGCTTGCCCCATCTTGGCTGCCAGCAATCAGAGCCCAACAGACCGCACTGTCAACACGAGGCACGAGCACCACCGGCGAGTAACTGCCGCCGCGCAGCCGACGTCCAGCAGTTGGTAAACAGCAGCAAACTTGTCATTCGACTATGGCCACCAATCATGGCACGTAACACAAGAGCCCATGGACAACAGAGGTCACGTTCTCCCTCCACCGCAATAACCTATTAAAATAAAGTTCCCTCTCCTTCTTCCTTAAGAGTCCAATGAAACTAACTACCTTTTTTAAATTATGACTTAATGGCATGCGCATTGAACACTAACAACAAAATATAAAGGACACAGCATAACTAGAACGCACCATTAGACCCAGAAGAAGGCCGCTGTAATCGTGCCCGAAACGTTGGTTTTTCTCCAGCAGCAGTAGTTTTTACATTATGACGCAGTACCATACCCAGAAAACTTTTATGTCGACTGGATCATACCAGTTTAACCACATCCGCTGGCAATCAAACTCTCCAAACATGAACATTATTCAGCATATCTGCGATGGTTTACAAACTGCTATTCAGAAGAGACCTCCGACCCCCTCGTACTCTCACGAATATATGGACAGCCCTGCAGGATTCACGTTTTCAATTTCCTTCAGACATTAGTAGAGTCCATGTCATGTCGCGTTGCGGCACTTCTGTCTGCTTGCGGACGCCGCACGGCCTACACGATATTAGACAGGTTTACCAGTTTCTTTCACTCTTCAATGAATATTCCTCTGAGAATCAACAAAGGTGTCTAATTCAGATTCACCGGCAGTTTCCCAAAGAATGTTAAATAATATACTCGAGTCCTGTCACATGCGAAAATATTAAGAATACAAAACCAATAATTCACCATGCGAGACCACAACAGTGCGGCATCTCAGATGGTGAAGAAAAATCAAATATCACATTACTTCTGGTGTTACTGCTTCCAATTATGATACTACTGGTGAAATTGACGTTTTACAACATTGCATTGAACCAGTACCAGCAGGAGTAGCAGTTTAACCAGTTATTTACAAAGTTGCATTGTACCAGTACCAGTAGTAGCCCTAGTAGCAGTCCTAGTAGCAGTGGTTTGACCAGTTATATAGATCGTTGCATAGCACCAATAGAGGTAGCAGGGGCAGCTATTTTACCAGTGATTTACAACGTTGCATTGTACCAGTACCAGTAGCAGTAGCAGGAGCAGCCATATCACCAGTGATTTCCGACGTTGCATTGTACCAGTACCAGATGTGGTAGGAGCAGCATCCACTTCAGTGATTTTCAACGTTTCATTGTACCAGTACCAGTAGTAGTAGTAGTAGCAGGAGCATCCATTTCACCAGCGATTTACAACGTTGCAATGGTGGTGGTGGTGGTGGTGGTGGTTGTTGGGATGGTTAAGGGGGGGGACTAAACAGCTAAGGTCATCAGTCCCCCATTCCAAAAACAGGCGAGCCATAAATGCATGAAGCAGGTAAAACCCCAAGGGGAAGGAGACTCCCCCCCAGGCCCTAAAAGAACACAAATGCGGTAACGAACACTACAGACACGAAGACACCAGACAAAAAGAAACAGAACAAAAGAAGAAGACCGGAGACTGGTTGACTGACCACGACAACAAAAAAGGGAAAGAGTCAACCAACCGACGACACACTAAAAGCTGCAACCAAACATGAGAGACTCGAGGACAAGTGACACACAAAGGGAAAGGAGCAGGACCTCCCTAAATGAAACCATAAAAAGGACTACCACGGATAAAATTTAAAACGTCATCAGCCACGGAGGCATTGTCGCTTGAAACCAAAGGCAAAGTGCCCGGGGGATTAAAAGACTGCCGGAGGGTGCGCAGTCGGGGACACTCCAATAAAATGTGGGCGACCGTCAGCCGTGACCCACACCGACACAGGGGGGGGGGGGATCCTCCTGACGCAAAAGATGGCCGTGCGTCAGGTATGTATGGCCGATGCGGAGCCGACACAGGATAACAGAGTCCCTGCGAGAAGCCTGCAGGGAGGAGCGCCACACATCAGTCGTCTCCTTGACAGCCCGCAGTTTATTCGGGGCTGTCATGCCACGCCACTCAACAGACCACATCCCAAGCACCTTACGGCGCAACACCAGCTGCTGATCGCGAGCCGTAAGGCCTATCTCCAAAGCTGGGGCGTCGATTGCCCCTTTGGCCAGCCTGTCAACACGTTCGTTCCCCGGGATGCCAATGTGACCTGGCGTCCAAACAAATACAACCGAACGACCAGAGCGGGTAATGGTGGAAACAGACTCCCGAATAGAGGACAACAAAGGAGAAGAGGGATAGCAGCGGTCAATGGCCTGGAGGCTGCTCAGGGAGTCACTACAGATGACAATGGACGTACCCGAGCAGGAACGCATATGCTCAAGAGCGCTCAATATGGCCACCAGCTCCACAGTAAAAATACTGCAGCCAGCCGGCAAGGAGCGCTGTTCAACGTGGGCATCGTGAGCAAAAGCGTAGGCAGTGCGACCATCAACCAGGGAACCATCAGTGTAGACAGTCTCACAGCCTGGAAATGAGGCGAGGAACGCAAGAAAACGGCGACGGAGGGCCACAGGCGGAACCGAGTCCTTGGGTCCCTGTGCCAAGTCAAGATGGACGGACGGCCGGGGGCAAACACCAGGGAGGCGTAGGTGCACGGACCCGGAAGGGAGGCAGAAGAGGGAATGACCCCAGTTCCGACAGCAGGGACTGGACGCGGACAGCTATGGAAAGCCCAGACCGAGGTCGCCGTTCGGGCAGATGGAGGACCGTGACAGGGAAAAGCAGGCGACGATTGGGATGGCCCGGCGAGCAATGCATGTGGACAACATAGTCGGCGAGCAGTCTGTGGCGGCGAATTCGCAGCGGGGGAACCCCGGCCTCCACCAGTAGACTATCCACGGGGCTCGTACGAAAGGCGCCAGTGGCAAGCCGAACCCCACAGTGGTGTATGGGGTCTAACAACTTCAACACTGAGGGTGATGCAGACCCATAGGCCAGGCTCCCATAATCAAGCCTGGACTGTACAAGGGCTCTGTACAATCGCAACAGCGTGCAGCGATCCGCACCCCAAGATGTGTGGCTGAGGCAGCGGAGGGTGTTGAGGTGCCGCCAGCAATTTTGCTTCAGCTGAGTAATATGAGGAACCCATGTGAGCCGGGCATCAAACACGAGTCCTAAGAAGCGGCAAATGTCCACCACTTCAAGCCGGTGCCCGTTGAGGTAAAGTTCAGGATGAGGGTGGACCGTCCGACGCCTGCAGAAGTGCATAACTCGAGTCTTGGCTGCAGAGAACTGAAAACCATGAGTCAAAGCCCATGATGCTGCCTTGCGAATGGCTACTTGCAGCCTGCGTTCGGCGACTCCCGTAGTCGTGGAGCCAAATGAGATGCAGAAGTCGTCGGCATACAAAGGAGACACCAACGACCCCACGGCTGCAGCCAGACCATTAATTGCCACTAGAAATAACGAGACTCTCAACACCGAGCCCTGCGGGACCCCATTTTCCTGTATATAAGATGAACTAGAGGCGGCACCCACTTGCACCCGGAAAGAGCGGCGCAATAAAAAGGATTGAAGAAAAGCCGGGAGCCGACCACGAAGACCCCACGCATGCAACGTAGCAAGGATGTGATGCCTCCATGTGGTGTCATACGCCTTCCGCAGATCAAAAAATACAGCAACGACATGCTGACGTCGGGCAAAGGCCGTACGGATAGCAGATTCCAGCCGCACCAAATTGTCCACTGCAGACCGGCCCCGACGGAAGCCACCCTGGGATGGAGCGAGGAGACCGCGCGACTCAAGGACCCAACACAGACGCCGCCCCACCATACGTTCGAGCAATTTGCACAAAACGTTGGTGAGGGTAATGGGACGATAGCTGTCCACCGCCAGTGGGTCTGCACCGGGTTTCAAGATGGGGACAATGAGACCCTCTCGCCATTGCGACGGGAACACGCCCTCGCTCCAGATGCGGTTAAAGATGGTGAGGATGTGTCGCCGGCAGTCCCTGGAGAGATGCTTCAGCATCTGCGCGTGGATGCAGTCTGGTCCTGGTGCTGTATCAGGGCAATCGGCGAGGGCTGCGAGGAATTCCCTCTCGCTGAAGGGAGCATTGTATGTTTCAGAACGATGCGTGTGGAATGATAACGGCGTCCGCTCGGCTCGCTCCTTGAGAGAGCGAAAGGCGGGGGGATAAGTTGCAGTCGCAGAGCTCTTAGCAAAGTGCGCAGCAAGGTGTTCAGCAATGGCGGCAGCGTCCGTGCAGACAGCGCCGTCCAAAGAGATCCCAGGGACACCTGTAGGGGTCTGGTGTCCATAAATCCGCCGGATCCAGGACCACACGAGCGAGGGGAGACACGGGAGCCCAAGGATGAGACATACCGCTCCCAGTACTCCTGCTTACGCAGTGTAATAAGACGACGGGCGAAGGCACGCAGCCTCTTAAAGGCGATGAGGGTCTCCAGAGACGGGTGCCGCCTATGACGCTGGAGAGCCCGCCTACAGTCGCGAATAGCCTCAGCAATCTCCGGCGACCACCAGGGTACAGCCTTCCTCCGAGGGAGTCCAGAAGAGCGGGGGATAGCAGCCTCGGCCGCCGAAATGATTGACGTGGTTAAGACACGGACCACCTCGTCAATGTCACCCTGTGGGGGAGACTCAATGGTTGCCGCGGAAGTAAAACCCGGCCAGTCAGCCCTGTGGAGAGCCCAGCGGGGCGGGCGCCCAGAAGAATGACACTGGGGCAGTGACAAATAGATGGGAAAATGGTCACTACCACACAGGTCAGGATGCACTCTCCAGTGCAGGGATGGGACAAGTCCGGGGCTGCAAAAAGAGAGATCGATGGCCGAGAACGAGGCATGGGCCACACTGAAATGCGTGGGAGCACCGGTATTCAAGAGGCTAAGGTCGAGCTGAGCCAACAAATGCTCCACGGTTCGACCGTGGTCATCGGAGACAGTCCCACCCCACAGAGGGTTGTGGGCATTGAAATCGCCCAGAAACAGCAATGGTGGCGGAAGTTGTGCCAGCAGCGCAGCCAAGACATGGCGGGGGAGCTCCCCATCCGAAGGAATGTAAACAGAGCAAACAGTAATAGCCGGCGAGAGCTCAACCCTGGCAGCGACTGCCTCTAAAGGCGTCTGAAGGGGTACTGGCGAGCTACAGACAGAGTTGTGAACAAAGAGGCAAACCCCACCTGACGATCGGTAACAGGCAGCACGGTTCTTATAGTATCCCCGATAACCGCGAAGGGCGGGGGTCCGCATTGCAAGAAACCAAGTTTCCTGCAGAGCAAGGCAGAGAACAGGGGAAACACTCAGAAGCATCCGGAGCTCAGGCAGGTGGCGGAAATAACCGCCGCAGTTCCACTGGAGAATGGAAGCAGGAAGGGACTGGGAGGGCGTGAATGCGACTAAGAGGCAGACGGCGCCTTAGAGCCAACTGCCGCCACCGGTGGAGAGTCAGCAGTGCCCAGAGGAAAGGCCCCCAAGGGTTCCGTGAGGGCGAGATCCGCGGCAGAGGCGAGGATCTCCACCTCATCCCCGGAGCAAGGACTATGTACAGCAGGCGGTACTGAAACCGCCGGAACGTCCTTCTTCTTGGACACATTCCGTTCCTTCTTCTCGCGTCGGCCCTTAGGGTGAGAGGGCTGGGAGAGCTTCTCTGAAGGAGCATCAGAGGCTGACGACGACGCAGAAGCCCTACGACCAGCAGGTGGCGCAACCTTCAGCCACTGGCTGACATCCGGCTGGGTAGGAGAAGAAACGGAGGAAGGGAGAGCTCTGAGGGACCCCTTCCGCGAGAGAGGAACCGGCAGAGGCAACGACGGTGGAGAAGGAGGGGGAAGGATCGAGCCTCCCGGTTTTGGAGGAGATGTCACTCCCGAAATAAGCACGGGGGGAGCGACAGGTTTACCCCAATGGCTAAGGGGGCAACAGAGGAAGGCGTGCCCCCAGACACGAGGGGGGCAGACAGAGATGCATGGCCCTGAGGGCCCACTGAAGGCGGCACAGAGGAGGCGACAACCGTCGCTCGCGTAGGCGACGATAACGTGGCTGCAGCATAAGATGTTCGAATGGAAACAGGATACAACCTTTCATATTTCGGTTTTGCCTCTCGATAAGTAAGCCGGTCCAGGGTCTTACATTCCATTATCTTCCGCTCCTTATGAAGAACGGGGAAACCCGGCGAGCATGGAGAGTGGTGCTCCCCACACTTGACACATACAGGCGGAGGCGCACATGGAGAATCGGGATGAGAGGGGCGTCCGCAATCTCGACATGTAGCGCTGGATGGGCAACGGGAGGACATATGCCCAAACTTCCAGCACTGGAAGCACCGCATCAGGGGAGGGACGTATGGCTTGACGTCGCAACGGTAGACCATTACCTTGACCTTCTCGGGCAAGACATCACCCTCGAAGGCCAAGATAAAGGCAACGGTGGCCACCCTGTTAGTCTTGGGTCCTCTATGTACACGACGGACAAAACGTACACCACGTCGTTCCAAGTCGGCTCTCAGCTCGTCATCGGATTGTAACAATAGGTCACGATGGTAAATAATCCCCTGGACCATATTTAAGCTACTGTGGGGAGTGACGGTTACAGGGACGTCACCCAGCTTATCACACAAGAGCAACGCTCGTGGCTGGGATGGGGAGGACGTCTTGAGGAGGATGGACCCATTCCCCATTTCAGACAACCCCGCTACTTCCCCAAACTTATCCTCCAGGAGTTCCACAAAAAACATAGGCTTCGTCATAAGAAAGGAGTCACCATCAGTCCTGCTACAGACAAGGTATTGCGGTACGTAAGGCTCCCACTTGGCACTAGATCTACGTCCCTCCCATGGCGCAGCCAACGAGGGGAACGACTGAGGGTCATACTGCGCAGCATCAAAGTCTACTCTACCTCGCTTAGAGACGCTGGTGGCCGTGCGACCACCAGCTTGGTGTGATTTATTGCGCTTCATTGCGCCACATCCGCCCAGATGCCACCTACTCCGAACGAGGGCACTCCCCAAGGGCGCCACCCAGCCAAAGCAATGGGGACCTGGCCGATATCCCGTTTCCCGGAGTCCCCATGCCCCAGACAAGATGGGCACATACCCCTTGGCATGCATGAGGAGGAAACAGCTCAGGCATCTGTAGTGCGATCCCTGCGTGGTCAGGGGGCTAACACCAAGAGGGTACATGACGACCCCACCACAACGGACTGGCTACCGTGCTGGATTTTAGGTGTTGAAAGGGTCCACAGTTGTCGTGGGGGCTAAGAAAAGGATTGTGCACAAGACGAGAAGGAGACAACCCAGAAGATGTTGGGTGTAATCCCCCCCATACGACAATAGGGAACATGCAAGATGGTGGTGCATGAGGGACCAATAGAAAAACACCACGTAAGGTGTCCTTCCCCAAATGGCACGCACTAACAACAGAAATTTGGAAAAAAAGAGGTCAAAGCCAAGAGGGGACCATCACAGAAGGCCGAAACGTTTGAGACTCCTTTTAGTCGCCTCTTACGACAGGCAGGAATACCGCGGACCTATTCTTACCCCAGAACCCGCAGGGAGACGTTGCATTGTACCAGTACCAGTAGTAATATCAGGAGCAGCCATTTGTCCAGTGATTTCCAAAGTTGCATTGTACCAGTACCAGATGTGGTAGGAGGAGCATCCACTTCACCAGTGATTTACAATGTTGCATTGTACCAGTACCAGTAGTAGTAGCAGTAGCAATACCAGGAGCCGCCATTTCACCAGTGATTTTCAACGTTGCATTGTACCAGTACCAGTAGTAGCAGGAGCAGCTATTTCACCAGTGCTTTAGAACGTTGCATTGTACCAGTACCAGTAGTAGTAGCAGTAGCAGGAGCAGCCATATCACCAGTGATTTACAACATTGTATTGTAACAGTACCAGTAGTAGTAGCAGTACCAGGAGCAGCCATTTCACCAGTACTTTACAACGTTGCATTGTACCAGTACCAGTAGTAGTAGTAGTAGCAGGAGCATCCATTTCACCAGTGATTTACAACGTTGCATTGTACCAGAACCAGTAGTAGTAGCAGCAGGAGCAGCCATTTCACCAGCGATTTACACCGTTGCTTTGTACCAGTACCAGTAGCAGTAGCAGTAGCAGGAGCAGGAGCAGGAGCAGCCATTTCACCAGTGATTTACAACGTTGCATTGTACCAGTACCAGTAGTAGTAGCAGTAGCACGAGCAGCCATTTCACCAGTGATTTACAACGTTGCATTGTACCAGTACCAGTAGCAGTAGCAGGAGCAGCCATATCACCAGTGATTTACAACGTTGCATTGTACCAGTACCAGTAGTAGTAGCAGTAGCAGTAGCAGGAGCAGCCATATCACCAGTGATTTACAACGTTTCATTGTACCAGTACCAGTAGTAGTAGCAGAAGCAGCTATTTCACCAGTGATTTACAACGTTGCATTGTACCAGTGCCAGTAGTAGTAGCAGCAGTAGCAGGAGCAGCCATTTCACCAGTGATTTACACCGTTGCATTATACCAGTAGTAGTAGCAGTAGCAGGAGCATCCATTTCACTAGTGATTTACAACGTTGTATTGTACCAGTACCAGTAGTAGTAGCAGTAGCAGGAGCAGCCATATCACCAGTGATTTACAACGTTGCACTGTACCAGTACCAGTAGTAGTAGCAGCAGGAGCAGCCATTTCACCAGTGATTTACAACGTTGCATTGTACCAGTACCAGTAGTAGTAGCAGTAGCAGCAGCAGGAGCAGCCATCTCACCAGTGATTTACAACTTTGCATTGTATCAGTACCAGTAGCAGTAGCAGAAGCATCCATTTCACCAGTGATTTACATCTTTGCATTGTCGCAGTACAAGTAATACTAGCAGGAGCAGCCATTTCACCAGATTAACAACGTTTCATTGTACCAGTACCAGTAGTAGTAGCAGAAGTAGCTATTTCACCAGTGATTTACAACGTTGCATTGTACCAGTGCCAGTAGTAGTAGCAGCAGTAGCAGGAACAGCCATTTCACCAGTGATTTACACCGTTGCATTGTACCAGTAGTAGTAGCAGTAGCAGGAGCATCCATTTCACCAGTGATTTACAACGTTGTATTGTACCAGTACCAGTAGTAGTAGCAGTAGCAGTAGCAGGAGCAGCCATATCACCAGTGATTTACAACGTTGCACTGTACCAGTACCAGTAGTAGTAGCAGCAGGAGCAGCCATTTCACCAGTGTTTTACAACGTTGCATTGTACCAATACCAGTAGTAGTAGCAGCAGGAGCAGCTATTTCACCAATGATTTTCAACGTTGCATTGTACTAGTACCAGTAGCAGCCATTTGACCAGTGATTTCCGACGTTGCATTGTACGAGTACCAGATGTAGTAGGAGGAGCATCCATTTCACCAGTGATTTTCAACGTTGCATTTTACCAGTACCAGTAGTAGTAGCACGAGCAGGAGCATCCATTTCACCAGTAATTTACAACGTTGCATTGATGCATTACGAGTAGTAGTAGCAGGAGCTGCCATTTCACCAGTGATTTACATTGTTCCATTGAACTGGTAGCAGTACCAGTAGCAGGAGCAGGAGCAGCCATTTCACCACTGATTTACAACGTTGCATTGTGCCAGTACCAGATGTGGTAGGCTTAGCAACCATTTCACCAGTGATTTACAACGTTGCATTGTACTAGTAGCAGTAGCAGTAGCAAGAGCAGCCATTTCAATAGTGATTTTCAACGTTGCATTGTACCAGTACCAGTTGTAGAAGAAGGAGCAACAGTTTGACCAGTGATTTACAACGCTACGTTGTAGCAGCACCAGTAGTAGCAGTACGTGCAGCAATTTTTATTTTGTCAGTGACTTACTTTATTACATTTTACTTTTAGTACTACTTTGTTTGTTGTGGTCTTCAGTCCTGAGACTGGTTTGATGCAGCTCTCCATGCTACTCTATCCTGTGCAAGTTTCTTCATCTCCCAGTATCTACGGCAACCTACATGCTTCTGAATCTGCTTAGTGTATTGCCTTAATACAGCTATTTGGCAGTGTTAACGTGTTGCACCCTGTACAGTGACTGAAATATAGGACACTGATTATAGTACATGTGCATCCCTGTTGCTGAAGCTTTGTGAGAATTTATGTTCTGTAGTCCCTCAGCGACCGACGCCGCAACAACTTGTGATACTTTTCCATCCGTCTGATTCTTTCCTCCCAGGTAGTCGTTAATGTCGAATGGCAAAGGCTTCCATGTTTTGTTTCCTGGTTGTTTCCACAGGCAACCTTCAGTATTTGTTTAGTGGGAATAACAATAAGAAATTGACCATTGGATGGGGATGTCTGGATGATATAATGGAACAACAAAAAATTACAAAGGCCTATATCCTCATGGTTATGTAAGTAATGGCTAGCTTAACCTCAGGGACGATCATCTCCCAGTCTGAGACAGTTAATACCTTGACACAAGTTTCATTTATACTATGGGGTGTCTTGGTACTACACACGGAATTATTTTACCGTATTTCAAACCATGTGTTGAACCAAAAGCAGTGACATATTCTGAATGTGCCTCCCTATTATTAACTGCACCAGTTATGAAAATTGCTACCATAATTGTCGTAAATGACGCCTCAGTTACTTAAATTTGTGTCAGTTGTTGTGTCCGTATCTGCCCATTACAGAAATAGCGAAGAGTAGAACTTTTTTTATTACTGTGTCGCAATTGTTTGTCCTTTGTTGTAAATGTTAGTGATACTGTGTTATACATGCGCAGTGTGCGGCCCTAACGTTTCTGCCTTAAAATCGCGGTTGTCGAATTATCTGCAGCTGTCGGGGTCATTACCTACCCGAATTTCTTCAAGTTATTCAAACTTTTATTCGGCAGTCTCGAAGCGATTCTTTTTCTCGATGTGTAAGCGTGCAAAACATACAGCAGCAAACTAGGACACACTTTACAGGAATACGACTTTCACCAACTGCGAACAGAACAATCATCTCCCGTGGCTGGCTTGCCTTATTTGAGTGGCATAAGCGACCGTATAGACGAGCCTTGCGCGCACAGTAATTCAACCAATATTCCCGAGCAGCCACTAGGTCTGTTGAAGACTGCGTATGTTTCTGTAGATGGTCTCGTGCGAACTTCTATATGAATGTGGCAAAGTCCGTAGGATGAACACTATTCTGCTTCAAAAACAGGAACTTTTAAAATGACGTACTTTTCACTGCTATTTAATTTTTGTGACCGAACGTTCTTAAATTATTTTAAACCAACCTTTCGAAACACGCGTATATTCAAGGTGAACTCCAATAATATCTTCTGCTGAATTAAACATGATGTAGTCGCAAACGAAACTGTCAGCCCCGTTATAATTCAGTTAAAGCACACGTATCTTACGGCGCTGAACATAGGGAAACTGTCAAAGAAGACACTTACAGTCACGTTGGTTTAAGTGTCATACTTGTTTTGAGGTATTTAACCGTTTCGAGGATCCTCATCCAATATATAAGACTAATTAATGGATTACGTCGCATATGTTATCGGATTAGTATTTTGAACTCGGTTTCAATAAATTTTATCCCGCTATAGACCTGATAAAAGGTAACAAATGAAGCACCACCACTTGGTATGCAAACAAATAGTGTTTTATTTGCTATAAAAACCCACACAGCTGTTGACAACACTCTTCACATAGTTCTGCATGCTCTTCGTTCCTCATTACCAACCCTTTCATTTCCATTCAGTTGCCAAGTGCCTTCAGCACTGTGAGAAGGAAGAAGACAAGGTGCTGGTGATGAACAGGTGGGATGAAGGCCTAATGCTCTTCGTGTCGTCGTCCCCTTCTGTAACCTCTATCTTCCTGAGTACAGTTTTCCTTGAGGTATGTTAGTCAGAGGAACTGGGCGTCGTTTTTTTTCATAATGTTGTAAATGCACGTCCAGTAATTTCTACTTACTTCTGTAACCAATAGCGAGTGGGAACTGTTTTTAAATAACGTAAGGTACAAACAGAAAAACCAGCAAAGTCCACGTCCCAATTCCCTATCTCTCCCACAATGAAATACATTCGCCAAGGTTGGTCACACCACCTGTCATCCTGTTCCATTATAAAACACGGCACACATTTTTTTCTAAAAGCAAAATCCAGATTCTACAGTGACTACTGACGAAGACACCGGACGTTCACTACAGGGTGGCAGCCCATCAGCACTGCCTCACTGTGTAGCCCCCTCCCCCCTGGCCTCTGGGAGATGACGTACACGAAGGCACTCACTAGGCAGCCTGTTTACTGGCGTGGCGGCATACATGACACTAAAAGGAGAGCCTGCTCCTGGGACATCAGCGTGACAGCGCAGTCAGTACCTCCACCTGCACAGCTGGCCTTTGCCACAGCACCCACATGGCCCCTAACCTCAACGGTATGTGCCTCAACACCATCGACTCAAATTTTCATGTTTCCTAATGTCCTTAAGCGGCGGGCTGTAAGGTAATTTCAGCTGAAGAGGCCACAGAAACAATCCCTTTGTACGGCATTCCCTAATTTTCATCTAGTACGTTTCAGTATTTCTGCTCACATAACGCCATGATGCACCTAACAGCTCCGTTCTTCCCAGCTTCTGATAGCGAAACCGAGGAGTTCGTCGTTAGCGTTAAGACGCAGATCCTTAGAATTCTGCGTCCAACGCCGAGAACCTGATACAATCTCTCTTCCTACAAGACCACTATGGTGGAATTGCTTCGTAGCTGCCTACACTGGACCCTCTGTGACTTCTTGAGACGTGCACTTCCACACACCAGCCCCAATTTCGCCACAGGTACTCTATGGGCACAGAGCACTTGGCTCACGTCTTTCGGAGGGTGCCAGAATGGGTGGAGTCAACGATGCCGACTGTGGACGATCATACACAGTCGATTCCAATTGCGCCACGCTCGTACGACATGCCAAGCAGGTGTGCACACATTCCGTGGCTTCCATCTGAGGACAACCACCACTGGCCTTAGAAGTATCAAACTGGTATCTGGTTGGTTGGTTGGTTGGTTGTTTGGGGAAGGAGAGCAGACAGCGTGGTCATAGGTCTCATCGGATTAGGGAAGGATGGGGAAGGAAGTCGGCCGTGCCCTTTCAGAGGAACCATCCCGGCATTTGCCTGGAGTGATTTAGGGAAATCACGGAAAACCTAAATCAGGATGGCCGGACGCGGGATTGAACCGTCGTCCTCCCGACTGAAACTAATATCTGGATCAGAGTGATATTGAGCCAGTCCTCCGCCGGTCCCCTATAGAATGGGACTCTTTTCCAACACCAGTAACACTATCTACCAATACGGAACAGGTAACGGTACTTGCTACAAGAAATTCCAGCATAACACGTCTCTGCAGCAAGCAGAGGATACGTCGTCAATAGAAATCAAGATATACAGCAGAACTAACTGCCATTCTGCCATTCTGTACGGGGATCACAATACAGACAGGAACACATGAATATTCGCCGAATGAATGGCGGAGGGATGCTAACAACGATTTCTGGCAGCAGGTAAGCGTCGACAGCGTGCCTTTCGTTGGGGCCAGCCACTGACATTGAGGGAGAAATAAAGCCCAGCAACTGGGCTGCTGCAAAAGACTTGTAAATGTGCTGTGCCAAAGTCAAACTCAGTATCTACGTTACGTGTGTAGGGACCTTGATGCGCCCATGGACTAAATGAATTCGAGCCCCGCTTTCCATCTCCCAAGGTTACATTTGAACAAACTATCCATAATGGCATTAAAAATGTTACAGGTCACTGCAATAAGCTTTATAATAGCTGAAATCAACAGCTCACTTTGGTCGGCAAACGATGATCGAAGGGCTCACTGTGTCAAAAATCTATGGATACTCGTCACTGAACGCTGGCCCTTATTTTAGCTTGACCAGAGGTGGAAACATTCCACACGTCTTCCAGAGGGTTGAAATGACGTAATGAAGCACTGGTTGTTCAAATAAAGTGCCAATTGGAAATTTGGACAACTGAGAATGTTTTGATTCGACATTCTATTTCACAAGGGTGTTGAAGCCTGCATCAGCTAACTCCAGCCCAACAGAAGGGCTGTGAGTTAAGTTCACGAGTGGACGGTCCATTCTATGTTGTGGTCGCTGCTGCTGAGTCCAGTTATATTCACGGAGGATTATAGCAACGATGCCGATCGAAAGCTAATTGCCGCCAAAACTGTTAACTATAAGAAAGAATACTGAACAAGAAGCACAAAATAGAAGCAACAGGGGCAGCAATTTTACCAGTGATTTCCAACGTTTGCATTGTACCAGTAGTAGTAGTAGTAGTAGTAGTAGTAGTAGGCGAAGGACGAGGAGCAGCCATATCGCCAGTTATTTACAACGTTGCATTGTATCATTACCAGTAGTAGTCCTAGTAGTAGTCGTTTGAGCAGTTATATAGATAGCTGCATTACACCAATAGAAGTTGCAGGGGCAGCCATTTCACCAGTGATTTCAGACGTTGCATTGTGCCAGTACCAGTACCAGTAGTAGTGGCAGGAGCAGCCATTTCACCAGTGATTTCCGACGTTGCATTGTACCAGTACCAGTAGTAGTGGCAGGAGCAGCAATTTCACCAGTGATTTCCGACGTTGCATTGTACCAGTACCATTACACGTAGCAGGAGCAGCCATTTCACCATTGATCTCCGACGTTGCATGGTACCAGTACCAGTAGTAGTAGCAGGAGCAGCAATTTCACCAGTGATTTCCGACGTTGCATTGTACTAGTACCATTACACGTAGCAGTAGCAGCCATTTCACCAGTGATTTCCAACGTAGCATTGTACCAGTACCAGTAGTAGTACCAGGAGCAGCAATTTCACCAGTGATTTCCGACGTTGCATTGTACTAGTACCATTACAAGTAGCAGGAGCAGCCATTTCACCAGTGATTTCCGAAGTTGCATTGTAACAGTACCAGTAGTAGTGGCAGGAGCAGCCATTTCACCAGTGATTTCCGACGTTGCATTGTACCAGTACCAGTAGTAGTGGCAGGAGCAGCAATTTCACCAGTGATTTCCGACGTTGCATTGTACCAGTACCATTACAAGTAGCAGGAGCAGCCATTTCACCATTGATCTCCGACGTTGCATGGTACCAGTACCAGTAGTAGTAGCAGGAGCAGCAATTTCACCAGTGATTTCCGACGTTGCATTGTACTAGTACCATTACAAGTAGTAGGAGCAGCCATTTCACCAGTGATTTCCGACGTTGCATTGTAACAGTACCAGTAGTAGTGGCAGGAGCTGCCATTTCACCAGTGATTTCCAACGTTGCATTGTAGCTTTACCATTACAAGTAGCAGGAGCAGCCATTTCACCATTGATCTCCGTAGTTGCATTGTACCAGTACCAGTAGTAGTAGTAGTAGTAGTAGCAGGAGCTGCCATTTCCATAGCTATTTCCGACGATGCATTGTACCAGTGACAGTTGTAGTCCCAGTAGCAGTAGCAGCCATTTGACCATTGATCTAGACCTTTGCATTGTACCTCTACCAGTACTGGTACCAGGAGCTGCCATTTCACCAGTGTTTTACAACGTTGCATTGTACCAGTAGCACTACAAGTAGCAGGAGCAGCCATTTCACTAGTGATCTCCGACGTTGCATTGTACCAGTACCAGTAGAAGGAGCTGCCATTTCTCCAGCTATTTTCGACGTTGCATTGTACCAGTAGTAGTAGCAGGAGCAGCCATTTCACCACTGATTTCCAATGTTGCATTGTACTAGTACCAGTAGTAGTAGCAGTAGCTGCCATTTCCCCAGCTATTTTCGACGTTGCATTGTACCAGTAGTAGTAGCAGGAGCAGCCATTTCACCAGTGATTTCCGACGTTGCATTGTACCAGTATTATTAGAAGTAGCAGGAGCAGCCATTTCACCAGTGATTTCAGACGTTGCATTGTACCAGTACCAGTAGTAGCAGCTGGAGCAGCCATTACACCAGTGATATCAGACGTTGCATTGTACCTGTACCAGTAGTAGTGGCAGGAGCAGCCACTTCACCAGTGATTTCCGACGTTGCATTGTACTAGTACCATTACACGTAGCAGGAGCAGCCATTTCACCAGTGATTTCAGACGTTGCATTGTACCAGTACCAGTAGTAGCAGCTGGAGCAGCCATTACACCAGTGATGTCAGACGTTGCATTGTACCAGTACCAGTAGTAGTGGCAGGAGCAGCCATTTCACCAGTGATTTCAGACGTTGCATTGTACTAATACCAGTAGTAGCAGCTGGAGCCGCCATTACACCAGTGATATCAGGTTGGTTGGTTTGAGGATTAAAGGGACCAAACTACAAAGGTCATCGGTCCCTTGTTTCACAAACACACAGAGCACAGGGAAACCATCCATAAGCATTCGAAGCAGAAAATAAGAATCCCAGGGGAAGAAAATCCCCAAGGTCAATAATAAAGAACCATGGAAAACGGAGCACAGCAACAAAAACAACAGAGAGAAGAAAGGCAGAAGGAATTAAAACTGCACAGCAGAGGACTGTGGCTGGCTGATCACGAAAATAATAGGATGAGCCAGCCACTCTGCAACACGTTAAAACCACCAGCCTAAAAGAGTAGGGTGGAGTCGAATTACAACACAAAACGAAGTAAAGGATACAGTACACAAGAGGGTGACGCAATAAAATTAGAGGGACCTATAAAAGCCACTTGCTCGAATAAAACTTAAAACACCATCTGCCATAGAGACATCATCACCCAAAAGAGATGTTAAATCACCCAGGTGGTTAAAAGATCGCCTGATGGCGGTTAAAAGAGGACAGTCCAACAATATGTGGGCCACCGTCATATTTGCACCACAGCGACAATGAGGGGGGTCCTCTCGACGCAGCAGATGACCATGCGTCAGCCAAGAGTGGCCAATGCGGAGCCTACACAGAACAACAGAATCCCTGCGAGAGGCCCGCATGGAGGAACCCCACACAGTCGTTGTCTCCTTGACCTGCCGCAACTTGTTGGGGGCAGACAGAGTGCGCCATTCGTCTGCCCACATCCCAAGGACCCGACGGCATAACACCGAGCGGAGAGCAGTTGCCGGGAGGCCGATCTCCAACGGCAGTTTGCGGGTGCCTTCTGGAGCTAACTTGTCGGCGTGTTCGTTTCCCGCTATCCCAACGTGTCCCGGGGTCCATATGAACACCACTGAACGTCCACGCTGTTCAAGACCATGAACGGACTCCTGGATGGCAACAACAATGGGATGGCGTGGGTAGTACTGGTCAAGAGCCTGGAGACTACTGAGTGAGTCACTGCAAATGACAAAAGACTCGCCAGTGCTGGTACGAATATGCTCAAGGGCACGAAAAATGGCTGTTAGCTCTGCGGTGTAAACACTGCAGCCTTCCGGCAAGGAGCGCTGGTCTACATAATCCGCATGAGCATAAGCGTACCCCACACGGCCATCAACCATCGAGCCATCGGTATAGAGAACCTCCGAGTCATGGAATGCGCCAAGGAGAGCAAGGAATTGGCGGCGCAAGACTGCAGGAGGAACTGAATCTTTTGGCCATCGGGAAAGTTCCAGCCGAAGCTGCGGCCGACGAAGACACCAAGGTGGTGTATGTGGGCGAACCTGAAAAGCAGATGGAAGAGGCAAAGACTCGAGTTCACTAAGGAGTGACCGAACACGGATCCCAATTGCGTGGCCTGATCGCGGCCACCGGCGTGGAATATGGACTGCCGCATCGGCGAAAAGGAGACGGTAGTTAGGGTGACGGGGAGAACAACGGACGTGGGCAGCATAGTTGGCTAAGAGTTGTTGACGCCGAATGTGGAGCGGAGGAACCCCAGCCTCAGCAAGTAGGCTATTGACAGGACTGGTGCGGAATGCCCCTGTCGCCTGTCGAACCCCACAGTGGTGAATGGGGTCCAGCAGTTGCAACGCTGAGGGCGACGCTGAGCCATACGCCACACTCCCATAATCAAGCCGGGACAGCACAAGGGCTTTGTAGAGCTGCAGCAGCGTGTTACGATCTGCACCCCAAGTGGTGTTGCTGAGGCAGCGGAGGGCATTCAGATGCTGCCAGCACTGACGCTTGAGCTGACGAATATGTGGAAGCCAAGTAAGCCGGGCATCCAACAGCAATCCCAGAAAACGGTAAGTGTCAACAACCCTGAGCATGACATCCTGAAGATACAGCTCATGGTGGGGATGGACAGTTCGACGCCGACAGAAGTGCATAACACAAGTCTTCGCAGGGGAAAACTGAAACCCATGGGCTAGGGCCCACGCCTGCGCCTTGCGTATGGCTCCCTGCAACCGACGTTCTGCAACACCAATCGTGGAGGAGCTGAAAAAGATGCAGAAATCGTCAGCATATAACGTGGGTGAGACAGACGACCCGACTGCTGCTGCAAGGCCATTAATGGCCACAAGGAAAAGGGGCACGCTCAATACAGAGCCCTGTGGAACGCCGTTCTCCTGGATATGAAGCGAACTATGGGATGTGCCAATTAAAACGCGGAATGTCCGAACAGATAAAAAATTCTGAATAAAAATGGGGAGAGAGCCCCGGAGACCCCACCCGTGCAGTGTGGCGAGAATATGGTGCCGCCACGTCGTGTCATATGCTCTGGAGATGTCGAAAAAGACGGAGACGAGGTGTTGGCGCCTGGAAAAGGCAGTGCGGATTGCAGACTCAAGGAAGACCAAAGCATCAGTGGTGGAACGGCCCTGACGGAAGCCGCTCTGGCACTGAGCCAGAAGACCCCGAGACTCGAGCAGCCAACACAGCCGTCGACTCACCACACGTTCCAGTAGCTTGCACAGAGTATTCGTCAAGCTGATGGGCCGATAGCTATCCACAGTAAGCGGGTCCTTACCAGGCTTCAGCACCGGAATGATGGTACTTTCTCGCCACTGCGACGGAAAGACACCATCGCCCCATATGCGGTTGAAGATGGCAAGAACACATCGCTGACAGTCCGGGGACAGGTGTTTGAGCATCTGATTGTGGACGCCATCTGGCCCAGAGGCTGTATCGGGGCACTGTGCCAGGGCACTTTGGAGTTCCCACAAACTAAATGGGGCGTTATACGTCTCAGGGCGACGAGAAGCAAAAGAAAGCCGTTTGCCTTCCTCCCGGCGTTTAAGCGCACGAAACGCAGGCGGGTAATTCCCCGACGCAGAGGCCCAAACATAGTGCTGTGCGAAATGCTCGGCGATTGCATCAGCATCGGTGGATACCGCACCGTTGATGGTAAGCCCTGGGACACTTGTAGAGTGTTGCACTCCAAAGATGCGCCGAATCTTCATCCACACCTGAGAGGGTGAAGTACGGGAACCAATGGTGGAAACGTACCTCTCCCAGCACTCCTGTTTCCGCCTCTTGATGAGCCGCCGTGCCTGAGCACGGAGACGTTTGAAGAAAATGAGGTTCTCCAAAGACGGGTGCCGCTTATGTCGCTGAAGTGCCCGCCGACGTTCTTTAATGGCTTCAGCGACCTCCGGAGACCACCAAGGCACTGACTTTCGCCGGGGGCACCCTAACGAACGAGGAATGGTACGTTCCGCAGCGGAAACAATCGCTGCAGTCAGTGCCTCAACCGCCACATCGATGGTACCGTGGGGGAGAGATTCAACAGTGGCAGCAGAGGAGAACGTTTCCCAGTTTGCCTTGCTAAATGCCCATCTAGGCAGGCGTTCATGGGATCGACGCTGGGGTAGTGAAAGGAAGACGGGAAAATGGTCAC
The DNA here is from genome assembly GCF_023898315.1 of Schistocerca nitens. NCBI lineage: Eukaryota > Metazoa > Arthropoda > Insecta > Orthoptera > Acrididae > Schistocerca > Schistocerca nitens. The sequence goes on along the minus strand of NC_064615.1, from coordinate 1,071,721,411 downwards.
TACCACACAAGTCGTCATGGACTCTCCAGTGGACCGATGGTACAAACCGTGGGCTACACAACGACAAATCGACGGCCGAGAACGTGCCATGCGCCACACTGAAATGCGTGGCAGCGCCAGCGTTTAAGAGGCAGAGGTCGAGTTGGGAGATGAGATTCTCGACATCTCTGCCTCGGCCAGTAATCTTCGATCCACCCCACAGGGGATTGTGGGCGTTAAAATCCCCAAGGAGAAGAAAAGGCGTGGGAAGTTGGGCGACAAGTGCAGCCAATTCGGTCAGGGAGACTGTACCACCTGGAGGGAGATAGATACTGCAGACGGTTATGTCCTGGGTAGTCCTTACGCGGACAGCCACAGCTTCCAATGATGTTTGAAGGGGCACAGGAGCACTATATACAGAGGTAAGGACATACACGCAGGCTCCACCTGACACACAATTGTAAGTGCTACGGTTGCAGTAATAACCCCTGTATCCACGGAGGACAGGGGTCCGCATTGCCGGGAACCAGGTTTCCTGGAGAGCAATGCATAAAGCAGGTGTCATGCTTAGAAGCTAACGTAGCTCAGGTAGATGGCTAAAATAACCGCCACAATTCCACTGGAGGATTGTACAAAGCGTGTCCTGTAGGGGCATTCAGGCACTGAAAAGGCAAATTACTTTGCAGGGTCACATGCTGCCACCGACTCAGTGTCTGACGTCGCTACGGCCATCGTTTCTGAGGAGACGGCGAGATCCAGGTCATCAGGGGACGCAAAGAGCTCGACCTCATCCTCAGAGGCTGAGCTGCCACGAAGCGTTGGTGCGGGAACCACTGGGTCCTTATCCTTCTTGGAGAGCTTCCTCTTCTCTCTCCTGTCTTTGGGAGGAGGGTTGGCATGCTGGGAGGGCTTTCCTGATGCATTATCAGGAACAGAGGAAGAGCGTGAAGCCCTTCGACCAGCAGCTGGTGGCTGCTTCAGCCACTGGCTAGTGTCTTGTGAGACACTGGGGAAGTCCTTGGAAGGGACTACCCCAAGGGATCCCTTCCGAACAAGTGAGGCCGGAGGAGGCTGTTGTGTCTCCGGCTGAGCAGCCGTAGAGAGCTGTCGCTTCCCCGGCTGAGGAGCCGGAGAGGGCTGTCGCCTCCCCAGCTGAGGAGCCAGAGAGGGCTGTCGCCGCTCCGGCTGAGAGGTGGGGACTGACGTCCCCGGTTGCTTGGGGCGCACTGCTCCCAAACTGGGTGCTTTGGGAGCAATGGAAGAGAGAGTGGCCTGTCCCAGCGGTGGGGCAGACGTTACTGGAGTTCTCTGTGGGCCAACGGAGAAGGGAGTCTGTGCAGGAGCTGGTGGCGGCAGTGTGACGGTAGCGTAACTCCTCAACAGAGGTGTGGGGTTGAGTCGTTCCAGCTTCTTCTTTGCCTCTTGGTAAGTTAAACGGTCCAAGGTCTTAATTTCTTGGATCTTCCGCTCACGTTGATAGACTGCACAGTCTGGCGAGCAGGGAGAATGATGCTCCCCACAGTTAACGCAGGTGGGAGGCGGAGCACATGGAGCATTAGGATGTGAAGGTCGTCCACAATCACGACACATGGGGCTGGCAGTGCATCTGGAGGACATGTGTCCGAATTTCCAGCACTGGAAGCATCGCATAGGGGGCGGGACATAGGGCTTGACATCGCACCGGTAGATCATGACCTTGACCTTCTCAGGCTAGCAGTCACCCTCAAAGGCCAGGATGAAGGCAACGGTAGCGACCCTATTATCCTTGGGCCCCCTAAAGACACGACGGACAAAGTGCACACCTCGTCGTGCCAGGTTCTCCCGTAGCTCGTCATCAGACTGTAGCAGAAGATCTTTATGAAAAATAATCCCCTGGACCAAATTTAAGGACTTATGGGGAGTGACAGTAACGGGGATGTCACCGAGCTTCTCACTTCCCCAAACTTATCTTCAAGATGGTGAACAAAGAAGAGAGGCTTAGTCCCCAAAAACGAATCCCCATCAGTTCTGCTGCATACAAGGTATCGTGGCGAATACGGCTCCTGTCTGTCCGCAGCCCTACGTTCCTCCCATGGCGTGGCTAGGGAAGGGAACGATTTCGGGTTATATGTCACAGCATTAAATTCTGTCTTACCACGCTTAGAGACATTGGCGGTCGGGCGACCACCAGATTGAGATTTCACCCGCTTCATTGCGGGGCATCCGCCCCGATGCCACCCACTCCGACCAGGGGCTCTCCCCACGGGCGCCACCCAGCCACAGCAAAGGCCACCTGGCAGGATGGCCGTTGCCGGGAGTCCTGATGCCCCAGAGAGACGAGCATCGACTCCTTGGCTTACGTGGGGAGGTGTCAGCTCAGGCATCGGCAGTACGATCCCTATGTTGTCAGGGGGCTACAACCTAGAGGGTACTTGACGACCCCACCACAACAGATTGGCTACCGTGCTGGATTTTGGGTGCCATCGGTAGTCCATAGTGATCGTGGGTGCAGATGGTGGCGCACTAAGGGCGTTACGTACACAATCCATCAGGTGGGTATGCACAAAATGACGGATGGAAGGTGCAGTGACGACGCCAAGACGATCAAGAGTGCCAAGGCCTTAGGGCACAGAGGACTGATGGTGCACCACGTAAGGTGTCCTTCCCCAAAAGGCTCGTAATTCTGTGGAATTTGGAAAAATGGAGGTCAAACCCTAATGGGGACCATCACATTAAGGCCGAAACGTTTGAGACTCCTTTTAGTCGCCTCTTACGACAGGCAGGAATACCGCGGGCCTATTCTAACCCCCGAACCCGCAGGGGGGAGTGATATCAGACGTTGCATTGTACCAGTACCAGTAGTAGTGGCAGGAGCAGCCATTTCACCAGTGATTTCAGACGTTGCATTGTACCAGTACCAGAAGTAGCAGCTGGAGCAGCCATTACACCAGTGATGTCAGACGTTGCATTGTACCAGTACCAGTAGTAGTGGCAGGAGCAGCCAGTTCACCAGTGATTTCCGACGTTGCATTGTACTAGTACCATTACTCGTAGCAGGAGCAGCCATTTCACCAGTGATTTCAGACGTTGAATTGTACCAGTACCAGTAGTAGCAGCTGGAGCAGCCATTACACCAGTGATGTCAGACGTTGCATTGTACGAGTACCTGTAGTAGTGGCAGGAAAAGCCATTTCACCAGTGATTTCAGACGTTGCAGTGTACCAGTACCAGTAGTAGCAGCTGGAGCAGCCATTACACCAGTGATGTCAGAGGTTGCATTGTACCAGTACCAGTAGTAGTGGCAGGAAAAGCCATTTCACCAGTGATTTCAGACGTTGCAGTGTACCAGTACCAGTAGTAGCAGCTGGAGCAGCCATTACACCAGTGATGTCAGAGGTTGCATTGTACCAGTACCAGTAGTAGTGGCAGGAGCAGCCATTTCACCAGTGATTTCCAACGTTGCATTGTACCAGTACCAGTAGTAGCAGCTGGAGCAGCCATTACACCAATGATATCAGACGTTGCATTGTACCAGTACCAGTAGTAGTGGCAGGAGCAGCCATTTCAACAGTGATTTCCGACGTTGCATTGTACTAGTACCATTAGACGTAGCAGGAGCAGCCATTTCACCAGTGATTTCAGACGTTGCATTGTACCAGTACCAGTAGTAGCAGCTGGAGCAGCCATTACACCAGTGATATCAGACGTTGCATTGTACCAGTACCAGTAGTAGTGGCAGGAGCAGCCATTTCACCAGTGATTTCCGACGTTGCATTGTACCAGTACCTGTAGTTGGTTGGTTGGTTGTTGGGATGTTTAAGGGGGACTAAACAGCTAAGGTCATCAGTCCCCCATTCCAAAAACAGGCGAGACGGTCATGAAGCAGGTAAAACCCCAAGGGGAACGAGACTCCCCCCAGGCACTAAAAGAACACAAATGCAGCAACTAACACTACAGACAAGAAGAGGACAGACAAACACCAGACAGAAATAAACAGAAGAAAAGAAGATGGCCGGAAACTGGTTGACTGACCGCGAGACAAAAAAGGGAAAGAGTCAACCAGCAGACTAAACACCAAAACAGCAACAAATTCGGAGAGACACGAGGACAAAAGACACAGAATGGGAAAGGTGCAGGACCTCCCTAAATAGAACCATAAAAAGGACTACCACGGATAAAATTTAAAACATTGTCAGCCATTGAGGCAAGGTCGCATAAAATCAAAGGCAAAGAGCCCGGGAGATTAAAAGTCCGCCGGAGGGTGCGCAGTCGGGGACACTCCAATAAAATGTGGGCAACCGTCTGCCGGGACCCACACTGACACAGGGGGGGATCCTCCTGACGCAAAAGATGGCCGTGCGTCAGGTAGGTATGGCCGATGCGGAGCCGACACAGGATGACAGAGTCCCTGCGAGAAGCCCGCAGGGAGGAACGCCACACATCGGTCGTCTCCTTGACAGCCCGCAGTTTATTCGGGGCAGTCATGCCACGCCACTCAGCAGCCCACATCCCAAGAACCTTACGGCGCAACACCAACTGCTGGTTGCGAGCCGTAAGGCCGATCTCCAAAACTGGGGCGTCGATCGCCCCTTTGGCCAACCTGTCGACACGTTCGTTCCCTGGGATGCCAACGTGACCCGGCGTCCAAACAAAGACCACCGAACGTCCAGAGTGGGTAATGGTGGAAACAGACTCCCGAATAGAGGACACCAGAGGACATGAGGGATAGCAGTGGTCGATGGCCTGGAGGCTGCTCAGGGAGTCACTGCAGATGACAATGGACGTACCTGAGCAGGAACGCATATGCTCAAGAGCGCGCAATATGGCCACCAGCTCTGCAGTAAAAATACTGCAGCCAGCCGGCAAGGAGCGCTGTTCAACGTGGGCAGCGTGAGCAAAAGCGTACGCAGTGCGACCATCAACCAGGGAACCATCGGTGTAGACAGTCTCGCATTCCGAAAAGGAGGCGAGGAGCGCAAGAAATTGGCGACGGAGGGCCACAGGCGGAACCGAGTCCTTTGGTCCCTGTGCCAAGTCCAGACGTACGGACGGCCGGGACAAACACCAGGGAGGCGTAGGTGCACGGACCCGGAAGGGAGGCAGAAGAGGGAAGGAGCCCAGTTCCGACAGCAGGGACTGGACGCGGACAGCTACGGAAAGCCCAGACCTAGGTCGCCGTTCAGGCAGATGGAGGACCATGGCAGGGAAAAGCAGGCGACGATTGGGATGGTCCGGCGAGCAATGCACGTGGACAGCATAGTCGGCGAGCAGTCGATGGCGGCGAAACCGCAGCGGGGGAACCCCGGCCTCCACCAGTAGACTATCCACGGGGCTCGTACGAAAAGCACCAGTTGCAAGCCGGACCCCACAGTGGTGTATGGGGTCTAACAACTTCAACACTGAGGGTGATGCAGACCCATAGGCCAGGCTCCCATAATCAAGCCGAGATTGCACAAGGGCTCTGTACAATCGCAGCAGCGTGCAGCGATCTGCACCCCAAGACGTGTGGCTAAGGCAGCGGAGGGCGTTGAGGTGCCGCCAGCATTGTTGCTTCAGCTGAGTAATATGAGGAACCCATGTGAGCCGGGCATCAAACACGAGTCCCAAGAAGCGGCAAGTGTCCACCACGTCAAGCAGGTGGCCATCGAGGTAAAGTTCAGGATGAGGGTGGACCGTCCGACGCCTGCAGAAGTGCATAACTCGAGTCTTGGCTGCAGAGAACTGAAAACCGTGAGTCAGAGCCCATGATGCTGCCTTCCGAACGGCTACCTGCAGCCTGCGTTCGGCGACTCCCGTAGTCGTGGAGCTAAATGAGATGCAGAAGTCGTCGGCATACAAAGAAGGAGATACCGACGACCCCACGGCTGCAGCCAGACCATTAATTGCCACTAGAAATAAGGACACGCTCAACACCGAGCCCTGCGGGACCCCATTTTCCTGTGTATAAGATGAACTAGAGGCGGCACCCACTTGCACCCGGAAAGAGCGGTGCAATAGAAAGGTTTGAAGAAAAGCCGGGAGCCGACCACGAAGACCCCACTCATGCAATGTAGCAAGGATGTGATGCCTCCATGTGGTGTCATACGCCTTCCGCAGATCGAAAAATACAGCAACGAGATGCTGACGACGGGCAAAGGCCGTACGGATTGCAGATTCCAGCCGCACCAAATTGTCCGCTGCAGACCGGCCCCGACGGAAGCCACCCTGGGATGGAGCGAGGAGACCGCGTGACTCAAGGACCCAACACAAACGCCGCCCCACCATACGTTCGAGCAATTTGCACAAAACGTTGGTGAGGGTAATGGGACGATAGCTGTCCACCGCCAGTGGGTCCGCATCGGGCTTCAAGATGGGGACAATAAGACCCTCACGCCATTGCGACGGGAACACGCCCTCGCTCCAAATGCGGTTAAAGATGGTGAGAATGTGTCGCTGGCAGTCCCTGGAAAGATGCTTCAGCATCTGCGCGTGTATACCGTCTGGTCCTGGTGCTGTATCAGGGCAGTCGGCGAGGGCAGCAAGGAATTCCCGCTTGCTGAAAGGAGCATTGTATTTCTCAGAACGACGCGTGTGGAACGATAACGGCGTCCGCTCGGCTCGCTCCTTTAGAGAGCGAAAGGCGGGGGGATAAGTTGCAGTCGCAGAGCTCTGAGCAAAGTGCGCAGCAAGGTGTTCAGCAATGGCGGCAGCGTCCGTGCAGACAGCGCCGTCCAAGGAGATCCCAGCGACACCCATAGGGGTCTGGTGTCCATAAATCCGCCGTATCCGGGACCACACGAGCGAGGGGGAGACACGAGAGCCCAAGGATGAAACATACCGCTCCCAGCACTCCTGCTTACGCTGTGTAATAAGACGACGGGCGAAGGCACGGAGCCTCTTAAAGGCGATGAGGGTCTCGAGAGACGGTTGCCGCCGATGACGCTGGAGGGCCCGCCGACGGTCGCGAATAGCTTCAGCAATCTCCGGTGACCACCAGGGTACAGCCTTCCTCCGAGGGAGTCCAGAAGAGCGGGGGATGGCAGCCTCGGCCGCCGAAATGATGGACGTGGTCAAGTCACGGACCACATCGTCAATGTCACCCTGCGGGGGAGACTCAACGGTTGCCGCGGAAGTGAAACTCGGCCAGTCAGCCCTGTGGAGAGCCCAGCGGGGCAGGCGCCCAGATGAATGACACTGGGGCAGTGACAAATAGATGGGAAAATGGTCACTACCACACAGGTCAGGATGCACTCTCCAGTGGAGGGATGGGACAAGTCCGGGGCTGCAAAGAGAGAGATCGATGGCCGAGAACGAGCCATGAGCCACACTGAAATGCGTGGGAGCACCGGTGTTCAAGAGGCTAAGGTCGAGCTGAGCCAACAAATGCTCCACGGCACGACCGCGGTCATCGGAGACAGTCCCACCCCATAGAGGGTTGTGGGCATTGAAATCGCCCAGCAACAAGAAAGGTGGCGGCAGTTGTGCTATCAGAGCAGCCAGGACGTGCTGCGCGACAGCACCATCCGGTGGAAGGTAAATACTGCAGACGGTAATAGCCTGTGGCGTCCACACCCGTACAGCGACAGCCTCTAAAGGCGTCTGGAGAGGGACAGACTCGCTGTGCAGAGTGTGAAGGACATATATGCAGACGCCACCAGACGGAGGGCGGGGGTTCGCATTGCTGGAAACCAAGTTTCCTGCAGAGCAATGCAAAGGAAAGGATGAAGGCTGATAAGTTGACGGAGCTCAGCGAGATGGTGGAAGAAACCGCAGCAGTTCCACTGGAGGATGGTATTAGCCATGGATGGGAAAGGAATGAAGGGACTGGGGGGGGGGGGGGGCAGATTACGCCTCCGAGGCCCCTGCTGCTACTGAGTCACCACCTGGAGAACAGCCAGCCAGTGCATCCGAGGGACTGGCGAGATCCATGTCCTCAGCGGACGCCAGAATCTCCACCTCATCCTCAGACGCAGAGCTTGTAGGAAGCGGTGGAATGGGCGCCACCGCAATGTCGGTAGCCTTGGGGAGTTTCTTCTTCTTCTGCTTCTCGCGCTGTGCCTTTGGTGGTTCAGGCTGCGAGGGCGTCACTGGGTCAGTCTCTGGGACAGACGACGACCGTGTGTCCCGACGACCAGGGACCGGCGGGTGTTTGAGCCACTTGCGGCTGTCGGCTTTGGAACCGGTCGGAACTTGTGAAGGGAGGTCCCCAAGGGACCCCTTCCTGACGAGAGTAGCCGAAGAAGTCTTACGCTTCTCCGGCTGGGAAGGGGGGACTGATGTCCCCGATGGTTGGGGGGGTGTTGCTCCTGAAGTAGATGGAGCAGGAGCAACAGGAGGTTTAGTGCCCCCCACCATCAAGGGGGCAGGTGTGGCACTTCGACTCTGAGAGCTGACTGGAGCAGACGGAATTGTAGGAGTGACAGTTGCGGCATAAGAAGCCGTCATACGCACTGGGTGAAGCCGGTCATATTTCCGCTTCGCCTCAGTGTACGTCAGGCGGTCGAGAGTCTTTATCTCCATGATCTTCCGCTCCTTTTGCAGAATCGGACAGTCTGGCGAGCAAGGCGGATGGTGCGCACCACAGTTCACACAGATTGGAGGTGGGGCACAGGGATGATCAGGATGGGATGGTCGACCGCAATCGCGACAGACGAGGTCGGAAGGACAGCGTGAAGACATGTGGCCGAACTTCCAAAACTTGAAGCACCGCATCGGGGGAGGGATATAAGGCCTGACATCACAACGGTACACCATCACCTTGACCTTCTCAGGTAATGTGTCACCCTCGAAGGCCAAGATGAAGGCACCGGTGGCAACTTGACGATCCCTCGGACCCCGGTGGACGCGCCGGACGAAATGGACACCTCGGCGCTCCAAGTTGGCGCGCAGCTCGTCATCGGACTGTAAAAGGAGATCCCTGTGGAAGATAATGCCCTGGACCATGTTCAGACTTTTATGGGGCGTGATAGTCACGGAGACATCCCCCAGCTTAGTACAAGCGAGCAAGGCCCGCGACTGGGCGGAGGATGCCGTTTTTATCAACACCGATCCGGACCGCATCTTTGACAAGCCCTCCACCTCCCCAAACTTGTCCTCTAAATGCTCGACAAAGAACTGAGGCTTCACGGACATAAAAGATTCCCCATCAGCTTTGGTACAGACAAGATATCTGGGCGAAGACGTGTCACTTTCATTCAACGCCTTTCGTTCCTCCCATGGTGTGGCCAGGGATGGGAACGATTTGGGGTCATAAATATTACCCTTAAAATGAGCCCGAGAACGCTTAGAGACTGCTGACGGCTGGCCGCCAGCGAGAGATGATGTACCACGCTTCATTGCGGGTCATCCGCCCTGATGCCACCTACTCCGACCAAGGGCCCTCCCCACGGGCGCCACCCAGCCGCAGCAATAGCCACCTGGCAGGACGGCCATTGCCGGGAGTCCTGAAGCCCCAAGGAGATGGGCATCTACTCCTTGGCATACGTGGGGAGTTAACGGCGCAGGCATCAGTAGAGCGATCCCTGTGTTGTCAGGGGGCTACAACCAAGAGGGTACATGGCGGCCCCACCACAACGGACTGGCTACCGTGCTGGATCTTAGGTGCAAAACTGACCAAGGTCGTCGTCGCAGATAAAAGAAACACTGCAGAGTGCAGCGTGGTAATCGCCCAAGAGATCGAAAACGAGCGGGACACCATTGCAACGACGAGAAAGCCGGCTAAAGGTCTAATTGCACGACGGATACAGTGCACCATGTAAGGCGCCCTTCCCCAATTGGCTCGCTCTTCGGAAGAATTTAGAAAGATGGAGGTCAAACCCGAGAGGGGACCATCACATAAGGCCGAAACATTTGAGACTTCTTTTAGTCGCCTCTTACGACAGGCAGGAATACCGCGGGCCTATTCTAACCCCCGAACCCGCAGGGGGGAGTACCTGTAGTAGTGGCAGGAAAAGCCATTTCACCAGTGATTTCAGACGTTGCATTGTACCAGTACCAGTAGTAGCAGCTGGAGCAGCCATTACACCAGTGATGTCAGACGTTGGAATGTACCAGTACCAGTAGTAGTGGCAGGAGCAGCCATTTCACCAGTGATTTCCAACGTTGCATTGTACCAGTACCAGTAGCAGTAGCAGGAGCAGCAATTTCACCAGTGATTTCCGACGTGTCATTGTACTAGTACCATTACAAGTAGCAGGAGCAGCCATTTCACCAGTGATTTCAGACGTTGCATTGTACCGGTACCAGTAGTATCAGCTGGAGCAGCCATTACACCAGTGATTTCAGACGTTTCATACTACCAGTACCAGTAGTAGTGGCAGGAGCAGCCATTTACCAGTGATTTCCGACGTTGCATTGTAACAGAACCAGTAGTAGTGGCAGGAGCAGACATTTCACCAGTGATTTCCGACGTTGCATTGTACTAGTACCATTACAAGTAGCAGGAGCAGCCATTTCATCAGTGATTTCAGACTTTGCATTGTACCAGTACAGGTAGTAGTAGCTGGAGAAGCCCTTACACCAGTGATTTGAGATGTTGCATTGTAGCAGTACCAGTAGTAGTGGCAGGAGCAGCCATTTCACCAGTGATTTCCGATGTTGCATTGTACCAGTAACAGTAGTAGTAGTAGCAGGAGCAGCCATTTCACTAGTGTTTTACAACGTTGCATTGTACCAGTACCAGTAGTAGTAGCAAGAGCTGCCATATCACCAGTGATTTCCGATGTTGCATTGTAGCAGTAGCGTTACAAGTAGCAGGAGCAGCCATTACACCAGTGATTTCAGACGTTGCATTGATCCAGTACAAGTAGTAGTAGCAGGAGCAGTCATTTCACCAGAGATTTTCAAAGTTGCATTGTTCCAGATCCCATAGTAGTAGCAGGAGCAGCCATTTCAGGAGTGTTTTACAACGTTGCATTGTACGAGTACCAGCAGTAGTAGCAGGAGTAGAAATTCCCCCAGGAGATACCGACGTTGCATTTTACCAGTACCAGGAGCAGCCATTTCACCAGTGATTTCCGACGTTGCATTGTACCAGTAACAGTAGTAGTAGTAGCAGGAGCAGCCATTTCACTAGTGTTTTACAACGTTGCAATGTACCAGTACCAGTAGTAGTAGCAGGAGCAGCCATTTCACCAGGTAATACCGACGTTGCATTGTACGAGTACCACGAGCACCGATTTCTGCAGCGATTTCCGACGTGGCATTGTACCAGTTCAAGTAGTAGTAGCAGTAGATACCATTTCACCAATGTTTTATAATGTTGCATTGCACCAGTACAAGTAGCAGGAGCAGGAGCAGCCATTTCAGCAGAGATATTCAACGTTGCATTGTACCAGTTCCAGTAGTAGTAGCAGGAGCAGCCATGTCACCAGTGATTTCCGACGTTGAATTGTACCAGTTCCAGTAGTAGTAGCAGGAGCAGGCATTTCACCTGTGATTTCCGACGTTGCATTGTACCAGTACCAGTACTAGCAGCAGGAGCAGCCATGTCACCAGTGATTTCCGACGTTGAATTGTACCAGTTCCAGTAGTAGTAGCAGGAGCAGGCATTTCACCTGTGATTTCCGACGTTGCATTGTACCAGTACCAGTACTAGCAGCAGGAGCAGCCATTTCACCCGTGTTTTACAACGTTGCATTGTACCAGTACCAGTAGTAGTACCAGGAGCAGCCATTTCACCAGTGATTTCCGACGTTGCATTGTACCAGTAACAGTAGTAGTAGTAGCAGGAGCAGCCATTTCACTAGTGTTTTACAACGTTGCAATGTACCAGTACCAGTAATAGTAATAGTAGCAGGAGCAGCCATTTCACCAGTGTTATCCGTCGTTGCATTGTACCAGTACCAGTAGTAGTAGCAGAACCAGCAATTACCCCAGGGAATACCGACGTTGCATTGTACGAGTACCACGAGCAGCGATTTCTGCAGCGATTTCCGACGTGGCATTGTACCAGTTCAAGTAGTAGTAGCAGGAGCTACCATTTCACCAATGCTTTATAATGTTGCATTTCCCAGTACAAGTAGCAGGAACAGGAGCAGCCATTTCAGCAGAGTTTTTCAACGTTGCATTGTACCACCACCAGTATTAGTAGGAGGAGCAGCCATTTCTCCAGTCTTTTTCCGACGTTGCATTGTACTAGTACCAGTAGTAGTTGCAGGAGCAGCGATTTTACCAGTGACTTCCGACGTTGCATTGTACCAGTACCAGTTGTAGTAGTAGGAGCAGGCATTTCACCTGTGATTTCCGACTTTGCATTGTACCAGTACCAGTAGTAGCAGCAGGAGCTGCCATTTCACCATTGTATTACACCGATGCATTGTACCAGTATCATTAGAAGTGGCAGGAGCAGCCATTTCACAAGTGATCGCCGACGTTGCATTCTACCAGTACCAGTAGTAGTAGCAGGAGCAGCCATTTCACCTGTGATTTCCGACGTTGCCTTGTACCAGTATCATTACAAGTAGCAGGAGCACTCATTTCACCAGTGATTTCCTACGCTGCATTGTAACAGTACCAGTAGTAGCAGCAGAAGCTGCCAATTCACCATTGTTTTACAACGTTGCATTGTACCAGTACCAGTAGTAGTAGCGGCGGTGCCATTTCACCATTGTTTTACAACGTTGCATTGTACCAGTACCAGCAGTAGTTGCAGGAGGAGCCATTTCACCAGTGATTTCCGACGTTGCATTGTACCAGTACCAGTTGTATTAGCAGGAGCAGGCATTTCACCTGTGATTTCCGACTTTGCTCCTGCTGCTAGTACTGGTACTGGTACAATGCAGCCATTTCACCCGTGTTTTACAACGTTGCATTGTACCAGTACCAGTAGTAGTAGCAGGAGCAGCCATTTCACCAGTGATTTCCGACGTAGCATTGTACCAGTACCAGTAGTAGTAGCAGGAGCAGCCATTTCACCAGTGATTTCCGACGTTGCATTGTACCAGTACCATTACAAGTAGCAGGAGCAGGCATTTCACATGTGATTTCCGACGTTGCATTGTACCAGTACCAGTAGTAGCAGCAGGAGCTGCCATTTCACCATTGTTTAACAACGTTGCATTGTACCAGTACCAGTAGTAGTAGCAGGAGGAGCCATTTCACCAGTGATTTCAGACGTTTCATTCTACCATTACCAATAGTAGTAGCAGGAGCAGTCATATCCCCAGTGATTTCGGATGTTGCATTGTACCATTAGCAGAAGTAGTACCAGGAGCAGCCATTTCACCAGTGATTTCCGACGTTGCATTGTACCAGTACCATTACAAGTAGCAGGAGCAGCTATTTCACCATTGTTTTACAACGTTGCATTGTACCAGTTCCAGTAGTAGTAGCAGGAGCAGCCATTTCACCAGTGATTTCAGACGTTGCATTGATCCAGTACAAGTAGTAGTAGCAGGAGCAGCCATGTCACCAGTGATTTTAGACGTTGTATTGTACCAGTACCATTACAAGTAGCAGGAGCACTCATTTCACTAGTGATTTCCTACGCTGCATTGTAACAGTACCAGTAGTAGCAGCAGGAGCTGCCAATTCACCATTGTTTTACAACGTTGCATTGTACCAGTACCAGTAGTAGTAGCAGGCGGTGCCATTTCACCATTGTTTTATAACGTTGCATTGCACCTGTACAAGTAGTAGTAGCAGGAGCAGCCATTTCACCAGAGATATTCAACGTTGCATTGTACCAGTTCCAGTAGTAGTAGCAGGAGCAGCCATGTCACCAGTGATTTCCGACGTTGCATTGTACCAGTACCATTACAAGTAGCAGGAGCAGCCATTTCACCAGTGATTTCAGACGTTGCATTGATCCAGTACAAGTAGTAGTAGCAGGAGCAGTCATTTCACCAGAGATTTTCAAAGTTCCATTGTACCAGATCCCATAATAGTAGCAGGAGCAGCCATTTCAGGAGTGTTTTACAACGTTGCATTGTACCAGTACCAGTAGTAGTAGCAGGACCAGCAATTTCCCCAGGGAATACCGATGTTGCATTGTACGAGTACCACGAGCAGCGATTTCTGCAGCGATTTCGGACGTGGCATTGTACCAGTTCAAGTAGTAGTAGCAGGAGCAGCCATGTCACCAGTGATTTTAGACGTTGTATTGTACCAGTACCATTACAAGTAGCAGGAGCACTCATTTCACTAGTGATTTCCTACGCTGCATTGTAACAGTACCAGTAGTAGCAGCAGGAGCTGCCAATTCACCATTGTTTTACAACGTTGCATTGTACCAGTACCAGTACTAGTAGCAGGCGGTGCCATTTCACCATTGTTTTATAACGTTGCATTGCACCTGTACAAGTAGTAGTAGCAGGAGCAGCCATTTCACCAGAGATATTCAACGTTGCATTGTACCAGTTCCAGTAGTAGTAGCAGGAGCAGCCATGTCACCAGTGATTTCCGACGTTGAATTGTACCAGTTCCAGTAGTAGTAGCAGGAGCAGCCATGTCACCAGTGATTTTAGACGTTGCATTGTACCAGTACCAGTTGTAGTAGCAGCAGGAGCAGCCATTTCACCAGTGTTTTACAACGTTGCATTGTACCAGTATCAGTAGTAGTAGCAGGAGGAGCCATTTCACCAGTGATTTCCGACGTTGCATTGTACCAGTACCAGTACTAGCAGCAGGAGCAGCCATTTCACCAGTGATTTCCGACGTTTTTTTTTTTTTTTTTTTTTTTTGTGGTTTTCGGGCGCACAACTTCAATGGTCATTAGCGCCCTGACTACTCTAAGAATGCACCGCGAGGCACAAGTTGACAACAACAACTAAAAGGGAAAACACAATAAAAGACAGACTGACAGGCATAGGATTAAAAAACATCAAATGTCCTTAGCGAGGTTTGTCAAATTGATAAAACAAAGAACACGAGCAGCTGCTCGTGGGTCATCCGCTAAAATGGCATCTAAAGTAGTAGGCAGGTTAAGATCGAGGCGCAGTGTTTTAAGATCGGGACAGGACATTAAAATGTGACTAACCGTCAGCAAGTGCCCACATGGGCAGAACGGCGCCGGCGCAGCCGTCAGCAGATGGCGATGGCTGAACCGGCAGTGTCCAATTCTTACCCTTGCTAAAACGACCTCCTCCCGCCGAGAAGGGCGTGAGGAGGACGTCCAAGCCACGGGAAGAGGTTTTAAGGCCCGAAGCTTGTTGTCGGTAAGTGCAGCCCAATCGGCATGCCACAGCGACACAACGCGCCGACAAATGACCCTGCTAAAATCGGACGAAGGGACACAACAAGAAGCTGTCCGAGGCTGGAGGACCGCAGCCTTGGCCGCGGCATCTGCAGCTTCGTTCCCAGGGATACCGACATGGCCAGGAACCCACATAAAGCTAACCGGCGTACCGACGTCCACCAGCTGCTGAAGAGAGCGTTGGATCCGGTGTACGAAAGGGTGAACCGGGTACGGATCACTGAGGCTCTGGATGGCGCTCAGGGAATCTGAGCAGATGACATAAGCAGAATGTCGGTGGCGGCAGATGTACAGAACAGCCTGGTAGAGGGCAAAGAGCTCAGCTGTGAAGACCGAACAATGGCCATGGAGCCGGTATGGGAAACTTTGTGCCCCGACAATAAAGGAACACCCGACCCCGTCATTGGTCTTAGAGCCATCTGTATAAATGAAAGTCATGTTGTTGAACTTCGAACTAAGTTCCAAAAAACAGGAGTGGTAGACCGAACCGGGGGTGACCTCTTTTGGGAGCGAGCTGAGGTCGAGGTGAACGCGGACCTGAGCCTGGAGCCAAGGTGGCGTGCGGCTCTCGCCCACTCGAAAGGTTGCAGGGAGTGAAAAATGAAGGTGTTGAAGGAGGCGACGAAAGCGAACACCAGGGGGTAGCAAGGCAGAGACATACAACCCGTATTGAAAGTCAAGAGAGTCGTCAAAAAAGGAACGATAAGAAGGATGGTCGGGCATTGACAGTAGCCGACAGGCATACCGACAAAGCAGTATATCGCGCCGGTAGGTGAGTGGCAATTCGCCAGCGTCAGCATGAAGACTCTCTACGGGACTGGTATAAAATGCTCCGATCGCAAGTCTTAAACCCCGATGTTGTATGGAGTTGAGGCGGCGTAAGATGGATGGCCGTGCAGAGGAGTAGACGAAGCTCCCATAATCCAGCTTGGAGCGGACGATCGACCGATATAGACGAAGTAGGACGGTTCGATCCGCTCCCCACGACATACCACTGAGAACACGGAGGACATTTAAAGAACGGGTACAACGGGCGGCCAAATATGACACATGAGGAGACCAGCTAAGTTTCCTGTCAAAGGTAAGGCCTAAAAATTTGATTGTCTCCACGAGTGGGAGAGCAACGGGACCGAGTCGTAAGGACGGTGGGAGAAACTCTTTGTAGCGCCAGAAGTTAATACAGACCGTCTTCTCGGCAGAAAAACGGAAGCCATTGGCGACACTCCAAGAGTAAAGACGGTCAAGAGAACGCTGAAGACAGCGCTCCAGGACACGTGGACACTGCGCGCTGCAATAGATGGTAAAATCGTCCACGAAAAGGGGGCCTGATACATCAGCTGGGAGGCAATCCATTATTGGATTGATCGCGATGGCGAAGAGAGCGACGCTCAAAACTGAGCCCTGTGGCACCCCATTCTCCTGGCGAAAGGTGTCGGACAGGACAGAACCCACACGCACCCGAAACTGTCTATCCATTAAAAAGGAACGAATAAAAAGAGGGAGGCGACCGCGAAAGCCCCACGTATGCATGGTGCGGAGAATGCCCGCCCTCCAACAGGTGTCGTAAGCCTTCTCCAAATCAAAGAACACAGCCGCGGTCGGGCGCTTCCGCAAGAAGTTATTCATGATGAAGGTCGACAAGGTAACCAGATGGTCGACAGCAGAGCGGCGCCTTCGAAATCCACATTGTACATTGGTAAGTAGGCGTCGAGACTCGAGCAGCCAAACCAATCGAGAGTTAACCATTCGCTCCATCACTTTACAGACACAGCTGGTAAGCGAGATAGGTCGATAACTGGAAGGCAAGTGCTTGTCCTTCCCCGGCTTAGGAATCGGGACAACAATAGACTCGCGCCAGCATGCGGGAACATGTCCCTCAATCCAGATGCGATTGTAAGTACGAAGAAGAAAACCTTTACCCGCAGGAGAATGGTTCTTCAGCATCTGGATATGAATAGAATCAGGCCCTGGAGCGGAGGACCGTGATCGGCCAAGTGCGTTTTCCAGTTCCCGCATGGTGAATGGGGCATTATAACCTTCACGATTCGAGGAGCGGAAGTTAGGTGGCCTCGCCTCCTCTGCCTGTTTGCGGGGGAGGAAGGCAGGGTGGTAATGAGCGGAGCTCGAAACCTCGGCGAAAAAGCGGCCGAAGGCATTGGAGACAGCCTCAGGGGCCACAAGGACTTCATTCGCGACCTTCAAGCCAGAAACTGGGGAGTGGACCTTAGTGCCAGATAGCCGGCGCAGGCTACCCCAGAGAACAGAAGAAGGAGTAGAACTGTTGAAGGTGCTTGTGAAAGCAGCCCAGCTGGCTTTCTCGCTTTCTTTAATAATACGACGACACTGTGCACGTAATCGTATATAAGTGATACAATTCGCCACTGTAGGGTGGCGTTTAAGGGTGCGTAAAGCACGTCGACGAGCACGTAAAGCGTCTCTACAAGCTGCAGTCCACCAGGGGACCGGTACGCGACGTGGAGAAGAAGTAGGGTGAGGGATGGAATATTCAGCAGCAGCGAGAATGACTTCCGTGAGGTGTGCGACCTGACGATCGCAGCTTGTGAAGGTTTGATCCTGAAAGGTCGCCCTGGAAGAGAAGAGCCCCCAGTCTGCCTTGGAGATGGTCCAACGAGAGGAGCACGGAGAGGGAGTATGCTGCAGGAGATGGATAACACACGGGAAGTGGTCGCTCGAATATGCATCAGCAAGTGCATACCACTCAAACCGGCGTGCAAGTTGGGGAGTACATATAGAGAGGTCTAAATGGGAATAGGTATGAGATGTGTCCGAAAGAAAAGTAGGGGCGCCAGTATTGAGGCAGACAAGATTGAGCTGGTTGAAAAGGTCTGCTAACAAGGAGCCCCTCGGGCAGGATGCTGGAGAGCCCCAAAGAGGATGGTGGGCATTGAAGTCTCCAGTTAACAAAAATGGTGCAGGTAGCTGAGTAATAAGTTGCGTCATGTCTGCCCTGGTAACGGCAGATGACGATGGAGCGTAAACGGTACAAAAGGAAAACGTGAAAGTGGGGAGAGTAATGCGGATGGCTACTGCCTGCAGGCCGGTGTGCAACGTGATGGGATCGTAGTAAATATCATCCCGGACCAGCAACATAACCCCTCCATGAGCTGGGATACCTACCACAGGGGGTAGGTCAAAACGCACAGAGGTGTAGTGTGCCAAGGCAATTTGATCGCATGGGCGTAGCTTCGTTTCCTGGAGGGCTACGACGAGCGGACGATGCGAGCGGAGCAGCAACTTCAAGTCCTCTCGGTTGGAGCGAATGCTGCGAATATTCCAGTTAATAAGTGCCATCGTAAGAAAAGGAAGATGAGAGAAGGGGTCACCTCGAAGGCCGCTTAGGGCCTGGCTTCGAGCGAGCACTGCCGCCGCTAGCAGGAGGCAGACAGTCATCGTCCATGGGGTCTATAGGGTCATCGGCCCTCTCAGGAGGATGGCCGGGAGGGGGAGCTTCCTCCGCCGGTGAACGGCCAGATGTTCGGCGACCAGCGGTGCGGCCAGGCGAAACGGATGACGGCCTGGGGCGGCAACCGCTGGGTGGCGCAGGAGAAGAAAGGCGCCGCGGCGGAGAAGGAGAACTGTGCTTCCTATGCGCCTTTTTAGAAGGACGTTTGGTGGAAGTACCGGTCGAAGGCTGGGAGGTCGAGGAACGGAGGAAGTCTGCACGGGATGGTTCCTTCTTGAAGGCCCGTGCATCTGACTTCGGGGTCTTCGACTGAGCAGAAGCTGAGGAAGTGGCTGGTGTCTGTGGGGTGATGGGAGGAAGAGGAGACGTCGACCGCGCGATCTTAGCACTGGCCGAACGGACGACCGTGGTGCTGAAGGTCAGATCGCATGTCTGGGTTGCTACCTCCCGGGTAGTCCGAGGAGAGGCGAGGACAGTGCTGTATTTCCCCGCTGGGAGCAGCGTGGGCTTCCTACTAGCCAATAGCTTGCGAGCAGCCGAGGTGGACACTTTCTCTTTGACTCGAATTTCCTGGATACAGCGTTCTTCCTTATAGACAGGACAGTCGCGGGAGGATGCGGCATGGTCACCCTGACAGTTCACACAACGAGGAGACGGAGGTGGACAGTCACCCTCATGGGCATCCCTGCCACAAGTGACACATTTAGCCGCATTGGAACAAGACTGTCGAGTGTGATTGAAACGCTGACACTGGTAGCAGCGCGTAGGTGTCGGGACATAGGGGCGAACTGAAATGACCTCGTAGCCCGCCTTGATGCGCGATGGCAGCTTAACACTATCGAAGGTTAAGAAAAGTGTCCGGGTCGGTACAAGGTCATTGTTGACCTTTTTCATGACCCTATGGACAGCCGTCACGCCCTGCTCAGCGAGGAAAGATTGAATCTCCTCGTCAGTCAAGCCGTCGAGGGATCTAGTATAGACCACACCACGAGACGAATTCAAAGTTCGGTGAGCCTCCACCCGGACAGGGAATGTGTAAAGGAGTGTGGCCCGAAGCAGTTTTTGTGCCTGAAAGGCGCTCTCAGTTTCGAGTAATAGGGTACCGTTACGCAATCTGGTACAAGATTTGACAGATCCAGCTATGGCATCGACGCCCTTCTGGATAACGAAAGGGTTGACAGAGGAAAAATCCTTTCCTTCCTCAGATCGAGAAACGACGAGGAACTGTGGGGCAGGCGGTAGTATTTTTGTCACTGTTGGCTGGTCACGTTTCCGTTTGTGGGTCGAAGTCGAAAGCGATGGAGTAGAATCCATTGCGGAGGAATCCCCCATGATTGCCAGCGTCTCCGATGGCGCGCTCCTTCCTTGTGGGGACCCTCTCAGAGGGCACTCCCGCCTTAGGTGAATGTTTACACCTCAGGTCACACCTCCCGAGAAACAGACGGAGGGACCAATCGGCATGGTCAGAAGGTATCAGCTCAGGCAATCACCCCTCCCCGGGCCTGGCCTTTACCAGGGGGTACGCGCGTGCCTTACATGTCTACCCAGGGCGGGGACTTACGCGTTACCCCGTCACCGGCTACACGTGCGAACGCGTGGGTCGGCCTTCAGACACGCACAGGGAGGAAGGAAGAAGAGGAAAAAGAAGAGAGAGGGAGAAAGAGGACAGACTGTCTCAAACGCCGAGGCGGAGACCAGAGAAGGCAAGGAGAAGAAGGCAATGAGAAAGCAAGGAGAAGGAGGCAAGGAGAAGGCAAGGAGAAGAAGGCAATGAGAAGGCAAGGAGAAAAAGGCAATGAGAAGGCAAGGAGAAAAAGGCAATGAGAAGGCAAGGAGAAGTCAAGGGAAAGAGTAAGGAAGACAGTGAAGTGGAGAAGAGCAAAGAAAGGAACCAACAAAAGGAATGAAGAAACGAGAAGTGAAAAACCAAAAAGACCACGATTATAGGTCGGGAAACCGTCCGTCTCCGGACGCAGGCGCTAACTACCCCCGTGAGGGGGATGGTCTCCTTTTAGTCGCCTCTTACGACAGGCAGGAATACCTCCGGCCTATTCTAATCCCCGGACCCGCAGGGGGGATTTCCGACGTTGCATTGTACCATTACCTTTACAAGTAGCGGGAGCTGCCATTTCACCATTGATTTCCGACGTTGCATTGTTTCAGTAGTAGCAGCAGGAGCTGCCATTTCACCATTGTTTTACAACGTTGCATTGTACCAGTACCAGTAGTAGTAGTAGCAGGAGCAGCCATTTCCCCAGCGAATACCGACGCTGCATTGTACCAGTACCAGGAGCAGCCATTTCCGCAGCGATTTCCGCAGCGATTTCCGACGTTGCATTGTACAAGTACCAGTAGGAGAAGCAGGGGCTGCCATTTCACCGGTGATTTCCGACGTTGCATTGTTCCAGTACCATTACCAGTAGGAGGACCTCCATTTCACCAGGGATTTCCGACGTTGCATTGTACCAGTACCTGTAGTAGCATCAGGAGCAGCCATTTTCCAGTGTTTTACAACGTTGCATTGTACCATTACCAGTAGTAGTAGCAGGAGCAGTCATATCCCCAGTGATTTCGGATGTTGCATTGTACCTTTACCAGAAGTAGTACCAGGAGCAGCCATTTCACCAGTGATTTCCGACGTTGCATTGTTCCATTACCATTACCAGCAGCAGGACCTCCATTTCACCAGTGTTTTACAACGTTGCATTGTACCAGTACCAGTAGTAGTAGCAGGAGCTGCCCTTTCACCATTGTTTTACAACGTTGCATTGCACCAGTACAAGTAGTAGTAGCAGGAGCAGCCATTTCACCTGAGATTTTCAACGATGCATTGTACCAGTACCAGAAGTAGTAGCAGGCGGAGCCATGTCACCAGTGATTTCCGACGTTGCATTGTACGTGTACCAGTAATAGCAGCAGGAGCAGCCATTTTACCAGTGTTTTACAACGTTGAATTGTACCAGTACCAGTAGCAGTAGCAGGAGCAGGAGCATCCATTTCACCAGTGATTTCCGACGTTGCATTGTACCAGAACCATTACAAGTAGCAGGAGCAGTCATTTCACCAGTGATTTCAGACGTTGCACTGTACCAGTACCATTACAAGTAGCAGGAGCAGCCATTTCCATAGCTATTTCCGACGATGCATTGCACCAGTGACAGTTGTAGTCCCAGTTGCAGTAGCAGCCATTGACCATTGATCTAGACCTTTGCATTGTACCTCTACCAGTAGTGGTACCAGGAGCTGCCATTTCACCAGTGTTTTACAACGTTGCATTATACCAGTAGCATTACAAGGAGCAGGAGCAGCCATTTCACTAGTGATTTATGACGTTGCATTGTACCATTACCATTACAAGTAGCAGGAGCAGCCATTTCACCAGTGATTTCCGACGATGCATTGTACCAGTACCAGTAGTAGTAGTAGTAGTAGTAGTAGTAGTAGTAGTAGTAGTAGTAGTAGTAGTGGTAGCAGCAGCAGGAGCAGCGATTTCACAAGTGTTATACAATGTTGCATTGCACCAGTACGAGTAGCAGGTGCAGCCATTTCACCAGTGATTTCCGACGTTGCATTGTACCAGTACCACTAGTAGTAGCATGAGCAGGCATTTCACCTGTGATTTCCGAAGTTGCATTGTACCAGTGCCAGTAGTAGAAGCAGGAGCAGCCATTTCACCAGTGTTTTACAACGTTGCATTGTACCAGTATTATTAGAAGTAGCAGGAGCAGCCATTTCACTAGTGATCTCCGACGTTGCATTGTACCAGTACCAGTAGAAAGAGCTGCCATTTCTCCAGCTATTTTCGACGTTGCATTGTACCAGTAGTAGTAGCAGGAGCAGCCATTTCACCACTGATTTCCAATGTTGCATTGTACTAGTACCAGTAGTAGTAGCAGTAGCAGTAGCTGCCATTTCCCCAGCTATTTTCGACGTTGCATTGTACCAGTAGTAGTAGCAGGAGCAGCCATTTCACCAGCGATTTCCGACATTGCATTGTACCAGTACCAGCAGTAGTAGGAGTAGGAGAAGCAGCCATTTCACCAGTGTTTTACAACGTTGCATTGTACAAGTACCATTAGTACTCCCAGTAGGAGGAGCAGGCATTTGACCATTCATCTAGATATTCGCATTGTACCTCTAACACTAGCAGTAGCAGCAGTTTGACCAGTGATTTACAACCCTACTTTATAGCAGCACCTGTAGTAGCAGTAGGTGCAGCAATTTTTTTATTTTTTTTATTTTGCCAGTGACTTACTTTATTACATATTACTATTAGTAATACTGTAGTTGCCTTAATACAGCTATTTGGCAGTGTTAACGTGTTGCACCCTGTACAGTGACTGAAATATAGGACACTGATTATAGTACATGTGCATCCCTGTTGCTGAATCCTTGTGTGAATATATGTTCTTTAGTCCCTCAGCGACCGACGCCGCAACAACTTGTGATCCTTTTCCATCCGTCTGATTCTTTCCTCCTTGGTAGTCGTTAATGTCGAATGGCAAAGGCTTCCATGTTTTGGTTCCTGGTTGTTTCCACAGGCAATCTTCAGTATTTGTTTAGTTGGAATAAGAAATTGACCCTTGGATGGGGATGCCTGGATGATATAATGGAACAACAAAAAATTAAAAAGGCATTTATCCTCATTGTCATGTAAGTAATGGCTAGCTTAACCTCAGGGACGATCATCTCCCAGTCTGAGACAGTTAATACCTTGACACAAGTTTCATTTATACTATGGGGTGTCTTGGTACTACACACGGAATTATTTTACCGTATTTCAAACCATGTGTTGAACCAAAAGCAGTGACATATTCTGAATGTGCCTCCCTATTATTAACAACACCAGTTATGAAAATTGTTACCATATTGTCGTAAATGACGCCTCAGTTACTTAAATTTGTGTCAGTTGTTGCGTCCGTATCTGCCCACTACAGAAATAGCGAAGAGTAGAACTTTTTTTATTACTGTGTCGCAATTGTTTGTCCTTTGTTGTAAATGTTAGTGATACTGTGTTATACATGCGCAGTGCGCGGCCCTAACGTTTCTGCCTTAAAATCGCGGTTGTCGAATTATCTGCAGCTGTCGGGGTCATTACCTGCCCGAATTTCTTCAAGTTATTCAAACTTTTATTCGGCAGTCTCGAAGCGATTCTTTTTCTCGATGTGTAAGCGTGCAAAACATACAGCAGCAAACTAGGACACACTTTACAGGAATACGACTTTCACCAACTGCGAACAGAACAATCATCTCCCGTGGCTGGCTTGCCTTATTTGAGTGGCATAAGCGACCGTATAGACGAGCCTTGCGCGCACAGTAATTCAACCAATATTCCCGAGCAGCCACTAGGTCTGTTGATGACTGCGTATGTTTCTGTAGATGGTCTCGTGCGAACTTCTATATGAATGTGGCAAAGTCCGTAGGATGAACACTATTCTGCTTCAAAAACAGGAACTTTTAAAATGACGTACTTTTCACTGCTATTTAATTTTTGTGACCGAACGTTCTTAAATTATTTTAAACCAACCTTTCGAAACACGCGTATATTCAAGGTGAACTCCAATAATATCTTCTGCTGAATTAAACATGATGTAGTCGCAAACGAAACTGTCAGCCCCGTTATAATTCAGTTAAAGCACACGTATCTTACGGCGCTGAACATAGGGAAACTGTCAAAGAAGACACTTACAGTCACGTTGGTTTAAGTGTCATACTTGTTTTGAGGTATTTAACCGTTTCGAGGATCCTCATCCAATATATAAGACTAATTAATGGATTACGTCGCATATGTTATCGGATTAGTATTTTGAACTCGGTTTCAATAAATTTTATCCCGCTATAGACCTGATAAAAGGTAACAAATGAAGCACCACCACTTGGTATGCAAACAAATAGTGTTTTATTTGCTATAAAAACCCACACAGCTGTTGACAACACTCTTCACATAGTTCTGCATGCTCTTCGTTCCTCATTACCAACCCTTTCATTTCCATTCAGTTGCCAAGTGCCTTCAGCACTGTGAGAAGGAAGAAGACAAGGTGCTGGTGATGAACAGGTGGGATGAAGGCCTAATGCTCTTCGTATCGTCGTCCCCTTCTGTAACCTCTATCTTCCTGAGTACAGTTTTCCTTGAGGTATGTTAGTCAGAGGAACTGGGCGTCGTTTTTTTTCATAATGTTGTAAATGCACGTCCAGTAATTTCTACTTACTTCTGTAACCAATAGCGAGTGGGTAACTGTTTTTAAATAATGTAAGGTACAAACAGAAAAACCAGCAAATTCCACGTCCCAATTCCCTATCTCTCCCACAATGAAATACATTCGCCAAGGTTGGTCACACCACCTGTCATCCTGTTCCATTATAAAACACGGCACACATTTTTTTCTAAAAGCCAAATCCAGATTCTACAGTGACTACTGACGAAGACACCGGACGTTCACTACAGGGTGGCAGCCCATCAGCACTGCCTCACTGTGTAGCCCCCTCCCCCCTGGCCTCTGGGAGATGACGTACAAGAAGGCACTCACTAGGCAGCCTGTTTACTGGCGTGGCGGCATACATGACACTAAAAGGAGAGCCTACTCCCGGGACATCAGCGTGACAGCGCGTGACAGCACAGCTGGCCATTGCCACAGCACCCACATGGCCCCTTCCTCAACGGTATGTGCCTCAACACCATCGACTCAAATTTTCATGTTTCCTAATGTCCTTAAGCGGCGGGCTCTAAGGTATTTTCAGCTGAAGAGGCCACAGAAACAATCCCTTTGTACGGCATTCCCTAATTTTCATCTAGTATGTTACAGTATTTCTGCTCACATAACGCCATGATGCACCTAACAGCTCCGTTCTTCCCAGCTTCTGATAGCGAAACCGAGGAGTTCGTCGTTAGCGTTAAGACGCAGATCCTTAGAATTCTGCGTCCAATGCCGAGAACCTGATACAATCTCTCTTCCTACAAGACCACTATGGTGGAATTGCTTCGTAGCTGCCTACACTGGACCCTCTGTGACTTTTTGAGACGTGCACTTCCACACACCATCCCCAACTTCGCCACAGGTACTGAATGGGCACAGAGCACTTGGCTCACGTCTTTCGGAGGGTCCCAGAATGAGTGGAGTCAACGATGCCGACTGTGGACGATCATACACAGTCTATTCCAGTTGCGCCACGCTCGTACGACATGCCAACCAGCTGTGCACACAATCCGTGGCTTCCACCTGAGGACAACCACCACTGGCCTTAGAAGTCTCTGAAACTGGTATCTGGTTGGTTGGTTGTTTGGGGAAGGAGACCAGACAGCGTGGTCATCGGTCTCATCGGATTAGGGAAGGATGGGGAAGGAAGTCGGCCGTGCCCTTTCAGAGGAACCATCCCGGCATTTGCCTGGAGTGATTTAGGGAAAACACGGAAAACCTAATCAGGATGGCCGGACGCGGGATTGAACCGTCGTCCTCCCGAATGAAACTGGTATCTGGATCTGAGTGATATTGAGCCAGTTCTCTGCCGGTTCCCTATAGAATGGGACTCTCTTCCAACACCAGTAACACTATCTACCAATACGGAACAGGTAACGGTACTTGCTACAAGGAATTCCAGCATAACACGTCTCTCCAGCAAGCACAGGCCACGTCAGGGGACTGATGACCACAGATGTTAAGTCCCATAGTGCTCAGAACCATTTGAACCAACACAACGTCACCAGAAATCAAGATGGACAGCAGAACTAACTGCATTGCCCACCAACAAGTAGCACCCTTCTGTACGGTTATCACAATACAGACAGGAACACATGAATATTCGCCGAATGAATGGCGGAGGGATGCTAACAACGACTTCTGGCAGCAGGTAAGCGTCGACAGCGTGCCTTTCGTTGGGGCCAGCCACTGACATTGAGGGAGAAATAAAGCCCAGCAACTGGGCTGCTGCAAAAGACTTGTAAATGTGCTGTGCCAAAGTCAAACTCAGTATCTACGTTACGTGTGTAGGGACCTTGATGCGCCCATAGACTAAATGAATTCGAGCCCTGATTTCCATCTCCCAAGGTTACATTTGAACAAACTAACCATAATGGCATTAAAAATGTTACAGGTCACTGCAATAAGCTTTATAATTGATGAAATCAACAGCTCACTTTGGTCGGCAAACGATGATCGAAGGGCTCACTGTGTCAAAAATCTATGGATACTCGTCACTGAACGCTGGCCCTTATTTTAGCTTGACCAGAGGTGGAAACATTCCACACGTCTTCCAGAGGGTTGAAATGGCGTAATGAAGCACTGGTTGTTCAAATAAAGTGCCAATTGGAAATTTGGACAACTGAAAATGTTTTGATTCGACATTCTATTTCACAAGGGTGTTGGTGCCTGCATCGGCTAGCTCCAGCCCAACAGAAGGGCAGTGAGTTAAGTTCACGAGTGGACAGTCCACTCTATGTTGTGGTCGCTGCTGCTGAGTCTAGTTATATTCACGGAGGATTATAGCAACGATGCCGATCGAAACCTAATTGCCGCCAAAACTATTAACTTTAAGAAAGAATGTTGAACAAGTAGCACAAAATAGTATCCTATGTCCACAAAATAAAAGCCATTTTATGTCTAAAGGCTGAAGCATGACAATAAATAATACAAAATACTCAACCCGAATGTATCCCCAACACTGTCATCAGAATATGTAGTGGTCATCTGAGCTGGCGGATATTAGACTGCCTACAAGGTGCGCTGGAAGGGTCTACCAAAGGTCTCCTACTACGACTGGACTAATGAAGACATCTGAAGACCCAGTATCGACAACTGCTTGATTAGCACGATCCGGGAGAATGGGGAAGATACCTGAGCTTTCAGCTAAGACCGATGTGTGCACTAAGATGTAAAACACAGTGACAGAGAAGATCGAAACTCCAGTCACTCTACACTTAATGAAAATTGATGATGGTTGAATGACCCTTGGATGGAGACATGAGAATACCTGCTTGGAGAACTCCTTCAAGACGACGATCAAAACGATACCCAACTTCACATGCTACTCAGCTACGCGGTAGACAATTAATACGCCAATATTTTCATAACTATACCGTCTGCCAGAGGAGGAGGAGGAGGACTAGTCATAACGAAATAGGAAAGTTCCACATACAGTAATATTCATGTCTAAGTTTCGAAACAAATGAAAGCACGAATTATCCCAATCCGAACCAGGTTACCGAGCGATCCAGGACACTGTTTACGATGACTACCATACGGAAACTAACAAAATCTGTAGAAAAAGAAACAGTATAGGAGAAATATCCGTCTAATCCCAACAGCTGAATACCAATCTGCTTGATTAACACACTTGTGCAGGTTCAGAAAGTCGTCTCTGCAACAGGCTGTACCCACACAAGGGGTTTAGTGCCTGTTTGCCCTCGGAAAGGCGTATGTATTTTAGATCCATTTAATAAGGTGATCCAAACAACAGCTCAAAAAAATTACGCAAAGTGCCATATGAATTATGTATTTCGGACAGACTGCCGGTTGGAACAGATACCAGTATTATCAGAAACAATTATCTGTTGTCGTCCGTAGACGCACGTATTCTTTGTTTTGCCTACTGGCTACCGGTTTTAGACAGTTACCACTTCTGGCCAATCTGGTCAGAAGTTATCACGATACATAGTTAATTTTTTATGTATAATTACACTGGGACTGTGTGTACCACGACCATATTATTGTCACCATATTTTGGATAGATAGCCGGCCGGTGTGGCCGAGTGGTTCTAGGCGCTTCAGTCTGGAACCGCGTGACCGCTACGGTCGCAGGTTCGAATCCTGCCTCGGGCATGGATGTGTGTGATGTCCTTAGGTTTGTCAGGTTTAAGTAGTTCAAGTTCTAGGGGACTGATGACCTCAGATGTTAAGTCCCATAGTGCTCAGAGCCATTTTATTTAGGACAAATGGCAGCATAGGACGTAAATATTGAATTTCTTTATTTTGCAGATCGATTTTCATCACCTGTGTGACCATCTTCAGTTCTCATATCATAATAACACAACAATTTCCATGAAGTGTAATATTTAATTTGATGATTAATTCCAGGAGGTTCTTCACTTTTACTGCATACAAGGGCCTATCATGTAACCTTATCAGCTGTCGATCCAAATATTATGTAAATGTCTCTCAAATTATTATTTTCTCTCTGTAATGGGAAACGTACGGTGTTACGGGCAACCTTAATATATACAGGGTGTTACAAAAAGATACGGCCAAACTTTCAGGAAACATTTCTCACACACAAATAAAGAAAAGATGTTATGTGGACATGTGTTCGGAAACGCTTAATTTCCATATTAGAGCTCATTTTAGTTTGTTCTTCCACCTACGCTCAATGGAGCGCGTTATCATGATTTCATACCGGATACTCTACCTGTGCTGCTAGAACATGTGCCTTTACAATTAGGACACAACATGTGGTTCATGCACGAAGGAGCTCCTGCACATTTCAGTCGAAGTGTTCGTACGCTTCTCAACAACAGATTCGGTGACCGATGGATTGGTAGAGGCGGACCAATTTCATGGCCTCCACGCTCTCCTGACCTCAACCCTCTTGACTTTCATTTATGGGGGCATTTGAAAGCTCTTGTCTACGCAACCCCGGTACCAAATGTAGAGACTCTTCGTGCTCGTATTGTGGACGGCTGTGATACAATATGCCATTCTCCAGGGCTGCATCAGCGCATCAGGGATTCCATGCGACGGAGGGTGGATGCATGTATCCTCGCTAACGGAGGGCATTTTGAACATTTCCTGTAACAAAGCGTTTGAAGTCACGCAGGTAAGTTCTGTTGCTGTGTTTCCATTCCATGATTAATGTGATTAGGAGAGAAGTAATAAAATGAGCTCTAACATGGAAAGTAAGCGTTTCCGGACACATGTCCACATAACGTATTTTCTTTCTTTGTGTGTGAGGAATGTTTCCTGAAAGTTTGGCCGTAGCTTTTTGTATCACCCTGTACAGGTAGCCTGTCGCGCCAGTCGTCAAGCTTGCATCTTAAGCATTTATGTCAAAAACTTAAAGTCGAAGTCAGTGTTAAGCTTTAAATAGATGCTAACTGCAGCCTGCAGCTTTGAAGAACAGAGTGCAGGGACAAGTAAAGAAAAACTTATTGTCGGTGATTATTTTATTGAAAATGAACGTACTATCCAAGGCGTAGAGAATCATCTTTAAACTCTGCATATTGCCGCTAAGGGTGTACTGATTACCTTCTCAGAAGTGGAAATCGGATATAAAGCTGCAGCGTTACGGTCGGGGGAAACGTTTGATTCTACCAGTTTTCTTTTCCCTGTGACCCAACTGTTTTGTCATGTGTGAAGTTATGTGGCGTAGTGTCTTTGGAGTCGGGTCGTGTTTTAAGATGGCGCATTTTGGCATTTGGTGGCGCGCTCTTTTAGTGGATGTTCATGTCTGAAAACTATGTTACGTTACGTGTTTTCTTTTACTTTTTAATTTTATACGTCTAGTTCCGTAGGACTAAATTGATGAGCAAATATGTAAGGCCATGGAACGTGTCAGTACATGGAATTACAACACAAAAGTAGTTTATGAACCGACAAACACTAAGTTTATGTAAACGTAATCAACAATGAAAAATTAAGCTAATTCTTGTGTTACAAAGAACTCCTCGACAAAATAGAAGAAGTGACACATGAGGAAGCACTTCGGTTTCGATTTGAAAGCGCATGCATTACTGCAGAAGAGTCAATGAAGTGCGATCCAAATGCAGACTGAATTTCTATCTAATATTAACTAAGTGAAAGGTGCAAATTTTTGGAAATAAGCTGATATTGTTGACAAAGAACTACATAAAGAATATATACATTAAGAGGCCAATGTTAAGAACAGGGGTTGACAAGAGGTTAGGAATTACACCGCTTATTGACCGAACCGGCCGTTTCTGAGCCAAAAATGTCGTTTTATAGTGGGGAGAGTTACTCCAAAATACACCACCACAAGTCATAAGTGAATGAAATTAATCAAAGTAGACTACTTTCCGTGACGACTTATCACTTGCTTAGATACCGTTCGAATAGTAAAAATGGCAGCGATAAGTCTGAACAAGATTCTGAATGTGAGGTTTCCATGACAGTTTACTATTTAGCTCAACACCTAGGAATCTGAACATTTCAGTTGAACTAATCATACGCCCACTCTGGCGTCATCTGCATTTTAAGGAACGATACGTAATAGTAAAAATCTCTCGGTGTACATGCCGCGTCAATTCAGGATAAAACTCGAAGCTTTCGAACACTACCTCCATGGTCGTCGTCAGGGCTAAAACTGACTGTCGTGAACTAGCGAGGTTCCCACTTTTATATGCAAAGGACGGCTTCTGATTGGCTGGAATACGTCAGCGATATGGCGTGTAGTGAAGTGGTGCCCTCTACTTCCATAGATGTAGTTGCTATCCCGCGTTGCTTGCAGCGCCACCCCTTGAATCAGGAGGTAAAGTGCGAGAAGTTTTTCTCTGATGAAGCTACCATCTCGGCTCTCAATAAAGGATTGAACTTTGCCCCAGCTCCACGTAAGTTACCGGTGGTTGAGATCATTAGTGGAGTGGAACAAGCAGTTCGTCATCTTCATCAAGAAGCAGCGCATGACGTAAGGCTTGCTACTAGCCGGATTTTAGCGACATCCAAGCCGCCTAAGTCAAACATGAGCAGAGAGGAGAGACAAGGACTGAAATTGTTGCAGAAGGATGAAGATCTAGTTGTTTTACCTGCTGACAAGGGGAACGCCACGATAATCCTCAATGCTACAGATTATCACAAGAAAGTTGGATTATTACTGGAGGACAGCACATACCGGATTCTCAGACGGGATCCCACATCGGCGCTCAGCAGGAAGACAAGGGAGCTACTAAAAAACTCTGGCCTCTCCGACGAACTGGTGAACAACTTACGGCCGAGAGCACCTAGGCCACCAAGACTGTACGGTTTGCCAAAGGTTCATAAGGAGAACGTCCCGTTGAGACCGATTGTTAGTGCTATTGGCTCTCCTACGTACAAGCTTGCAAAACACTCAACTAAATTGTTGGCGCCTATAGTTGGTCACTGCCCACATCATACACTCCTGGAAATGGAAAAAAGAACACATTGACACCGGTGTGTCAGACCCACCATACTTGCTCCGGACACTGCGAGAGGGCTGTACAAGCAATGATCACACGCACGGCACAGCGGACACACCAGGAACCGCGGTGTTGGCCGTCGAATGGCGCTAGCTGCGCAGCATTTGTGCACCGCCGCCGTCAGTGTCAGCCAGTTTGCCGTGGCATACGGAGCTCCATCGCAGTCTTTAACACTGGTAGCATGCCGCGACAGCGTGGACGTGAACCGTATGTGCAGTTGACGGACTTTGAGCGAGGGCGTATAGTGGGCATGCGGGAGGCCGGGTGGACGTACCGCCGAATTGCCCAACACGTGGGGCGTGGGGTCTCCACAGTACATCGATGTTGTCGCCAGTGGTCGGCGGAAGGTGCACGTGCCCGTCGACCTGGGACCGGACCGCAGCGACGCACGGATGCACGCCAAGACCGTAGGATCCTACGCAGTGCCGTAGGGGACCGCACCGCCACTTCCCAGCAAATTTAGGACACTGTTGCTCCTGGGGTATCGGCGAGGACCATTCGCAACCGTCTCCATGAAGCTGGGCTACGGTCCCGCACACCGTTAGGCCGTCTTCCGCTCACGCCCCAACATCGTGCAGCCCGCCTCCAGTGGTGTCGCGACAGGCGTGAATGGAGGGACGAATGGAGACGTGTCGTCTTCAGCGATGAGAGTCGCTTCTGCCTTGGTGCCAATGATGGTCGTATGCGTGTTTGGCGCCGTGCAGGTGAGCGCCACAATCAGGACTGCATACGACCGAGGCACACAGGGCCAACACCCGGCATCATGGTGTGGGGAGCGATCTCCTACACTGGCCGTACACCACTGGTGATCGTCGAGGGGACACTGAATAGTGCACGGTACATCCAAACCGTCATCGAACCCATCGTTCTACCATTCCTAGACCGGCAAGGGAACTTGCTGTTCCAACAGGACAATGCACGTCCGCATGTATCCCGTGCCACCCAACGTGCTCTAGAAGGTGTAAGTCAACTACCCTGGCCAGCAAGATCTCCGGATCTGTCCCCCATTGAGCATGTTTGGGACTGGATGAAGCGTCGTCTCACGCGGTCTGCACGTCCAGCACGAACGCTGGTCCAACTGAGGCGCCAGGTGGAAATGGCATGGCAAGCCGTTCCACAGGACTACATCCAGCATCTCTACGATCTACTCCATGGGAGAATAGCAGCCTGCATTGCTGCGAAAGGTGGATATACACTGTACTAGTGCCGACATTGTGCATGCTCTGTTGCCTGTGTCTATGTGCCTGTGGTTCTGTCAGTGTGATCATGTGATGTATCTGACCCCAGGAATGTGTCAATAAAGTTTCCCCTTCCTGGGACAATGAATTCACGGTGTTCTTATTTCAAGTTCCAGAAGTGTATTAAGAATTCAAAAATGTTTGTTGATATCATAAAACAGATGAAGATAGGCCGAAGTGATGTCATGGTCAGCCTCGACGTAGTTTCTCTTTTCACCAAAATACCTGTGGATGACGCATTACAACTGTTGGCTGCTCACTTCTCCTCAGAAATTTTGAAGTTGTTCCGGCATAGCCGGCCGCGGTGGTCTAGCGGTTCTAGGCGCGCAGTGTGGAGGTGGTTGGGGGGGGGGGGGGTGCCGGTGGAGATGGATGAGCGCAATTTGGGAAGAGGAAGTATGGGAGGCATTGCGTAGCTGGCTGTTAGCTTTATAATAAAATCTGCTGGTGATAATTTCTAGTGAGGAGGAATACGACTACAAAACGTGTAAATTTGAGGTGTTCTATGTCTACATATATGTACTAAAACACTTTTTGTATGCTATGTTTGACCAGCACTAGACATTCAATCTCACTGGAGGTAAGTGGATATTATTATTATTATATACAATGGAATTAAGGTGTAAGTATGTCAGCTCTTTGTAATAATCTTCATGGGAAAATTAGTTGCACTTGGGAGTTGCAAAATGAAAATGTGAGTTAAATTTTTGGGGTCTCTCTGTGATTTTCTGTAGAGTAACAAGCAGCGTCCACATTGTACCTTCTGGTTCATAACAAAATTTCAAATGAACCGTTACGTAGCTCAGGAATTTACAAAAACGCTTGCGCTACGTCTCAGGTGTTTTACATCAGACAGATGATGGTTCAAATGGCTCTGAGCCCTATGGGACTTAACTTCTGAGGTCATCAGTACCCTAGAACTTAGAACTACGTAAACCTAACTAGCCTAAGGGCATCACACACATCCATGCCCGAGGCAGGGTTCGAACC
This sequence comes from Schistocerca nitens, assembly GCF_023898315.1. Lineage (NCBI taxonomy): Eukaryota > Metazoa > Arthropoda > Insecta > Orthoptera > Acrididae > Schistocerca > Schistocerca nitens. The sequence goes on along the minus strand of NC_064615.1, from coordinate 1,071,687,473 downwards.
TGCGACCGTAGCGGTCGCTCGGCTCCAGACTGTAGCGCCTAGAACCGCACGGCCACAGACATATAGATAGGACCTTTAACATAAGGTACAAGGAACACCTGTTAGAAAGTAGGAGCACCAATTTTTATAATTCTGCTTTCGACGAGTCTCTATTAATATCGGGACAGAATTCGAAAGAGGTAGACGAAATGGCGATTCTACATAGAAGAAATGGTCGAAACGTGAGGTATTGGAACCACTCTAGATCCTTGGACATGCGATCACTAATTAAATGACCAACTACAGTTGAGAAGCAAAAGTGTCTGTTTAACGCTTTTCAGCCATTGCTCGAGACTACGTAACGTTGTGACAAATGTTTCCTTTCTCTTAAATTTCGAGAACGTTATTTGTTTATTTACTTAGCGGACCCTGTATTTCTTTACCGATAGCCAGCTGTAAGGCACTATTCCGGTTATTCAGGTTTCACATGAGTATTTCTTTCTTTTTTTTTTGCATATTGTAAGATCTTCTTTACTAAAGAATGTATAGAGCAGTAATTTATCAGCACATATTTCTGTAATCAACCATTTAATTCAATTTGTGCTACATACTGTCGTGGTCATTTTTGCTTTTACACCATGTAAAGTTTTACTTAAAATTAATATATATTATACTGACGCGTCGATGATATAATTTTTACATGGTCGAGCGTGTGTCATGCTACTAACATTCAGCAATGGCGCACTCTGCATTACGTCTGCTTGGCATCGTAACCAGTTGCTACACGTTCAGTTCAGTGCCTATGCGTATTATAGGCTGTATCTGCTTTTCATAGAGGACTTAATCTATGGTTTCTGCTATTTGACTAAAGCGTTTTAGATTACATTTTTGGCTTATTCGGTATTATGGTAGTATGTTTGGTTCTATGTACGTCGAATCACTGTTGTAATTTATTTCATATTTTAGACGTTTATTTTGGAATATGTTTAAAAGATTATAGGTGGCTTTATAGTTCTGAAGAAAATATCCTTAGTGATACTGAAGCCTGATCAAGGCTTATTACAATGAATTTAATACAACCGATGGACTGTATGTATCATTTATGGAAATAAATGAATGTGTTGCAGTGTATACTTTGCTTAAGCCTACTTTGATGACCTGCCTGCTTACTAGATTTCAATTTTACTACTTTTTGCATTGCTCTCTACTGACTATTGGCCAATTCCCTTGACCTAAACTATCTCAATTATCATCTTGATGTGTTCCACGATTTACGATGAGCCAGGGTGGATTGAATTCGTCAACTGTCAAGTGAATACAGTGTATCTAAATTTTCTCTCTAACTATTTTTGTACCATAGTAAGTGCAATGAATATGAAGTAACCATGTTATAGGTAACCACCAAAGGTGTATGAAATATGGTAATACGATGATTTTTTGACCCCAAGTTATGAAGTGTAGTTGAAGAGCCAGTATCAGAAGAAAGCTTTCGGATCACGGTATTTTAAGATACACAGAATTTGGGAATAATGCAATAAAACTTGGATCCCGAAAATGCATTACTGCAAGGTATTTTCAGAAATTACATTCAGACGTGCGTTTTTCGCACTCCTTTCGTATCTTTTGTAACATTTAATCGTGCAGTGTCATTTCTGTAATTTTTTTATCTAAACATCATGCCCTGTTGGTCCTTCATTTTCTGCACCTAAGAATACACGTACTTCGGAGAGGATGGAAGCAAGCTATATCTGTGTCTAGTCCTTCAAACTGCAGTCTCGCTCTAAAGTAGCCGTAATAGAGTCATTTTCCTGACTAGACCGTTTCGCATGAAAGCATGGCTTGTTTGTTTGAATATCTAGTGTGGGCCATAGAAGGCCTTTACTTGTTCTCACAAACAGCAATATGGACCTTTGAAACCACCTGCAGGTTTGGTTACGCGAAGAGATCCCTCTCCCTGAATTTTGGCACGTCACGATCCATCCTGCTGCATTCTAGCCAATTGTCTGAACAGAACGTTGTTCACGCGGCAATTTTGCGTGGCCTCATTGGTCGGAGAGGCGAGCGCCACCTTCCGCCTCTTTGCACTGGGGATAGAGGCTGACTTCGGAAATGGAGTTGTGTTCCTGTCGTCCAAGGGTAAGTCGCGATGTGTGTATGGAGTCAGGAACCAAGCGAACATTAAAGCATCAGCGGTTTTCTTGTTCTCACAGTTATTACTGTCCCTATTTCTTATCCTTTCGCGCGTGAAATTCTTTGAATGTCATGTTGGATTCAACATCCGAGGTTTGTCAGACCTCATGCACGTGGAGACACTTTACAACCACGTTAATTAAATTCACCTGCTTTCCATGTATGTGTTTCACCTTCAGCGATTAGTAAGGTTCAGTATTTTGCGAGTGAAATGAATATTTGGAGCCGTGAATTGAAGCCTGATCTTATGACAGAAACTTAGTTGCACGTGGCTGAGGAACAGAACACGTACAGTGGTGTAGGTTATAGAGTGTGTGATGAATGCTCAGTAATTGACCTAACATGCGGAAGGAACCTGGTTTGCTATTCTTCCTTCCGTATAGTGGGTTGTTGCAAATTTATCTATCTTCAGCGGCGGCCGCCTGTTAATCCTCTCTCCGTTTCTTTGCAATCACTAACGTGATTTTTTGGCAGTAATTTTCAGGCTCCGTCTTTCTTCCCTTTTTCCCCGCTCTATATCTTATCTTTTGTTTGGGCTACCTCAGTTCAAGATTACATCTGCACAACCATACCTCGCTTGCAACCAATACTGCGGTTCGCTGTAATAAACCAGGAAATGCCTTCTTCCCATGACACATAATCCCATTGAAACCATAGATGAAACGCATGAAACTGTGAAGAACCTGTGACAGGTTCTGTGCAGGACAAATAAGCTCATAAAAACAGCGTTTTGTCTTCTTACAGGCGCCACTGATCTCTCGTTGTCGTTCTGCTAATCTTTTGCTGAATTAAACCTAGTGGCCAGAGCGTTAAATTTCAGGCCCGTTCCGACAGTTGCACGAGCGAAGGACTAGTTGAATATCGTTCCTACCAGTAAAGGAAGCATCGTGTCATACTGCTAGACACGATGTACAATTCTACTTGCTGTGAAAGGGGATGCTTGACTTCACACAATGACCTCGAGGGATAAGTGCGTAATTGTAACCTTCCAAAAGCAATTTTCCTTTTCAGCCCTCCTGTATATCTGCGTTTATGGCGGCAAGCTGACGTCAAGTGGTCATACCATTCCCTCTTTCTATGTTCAAATACTAATCATAGGAAAATCGTATTTCACAAAACCAGGCACCTCTTAGCATTCGAAACAAACTTCGAGCAGATAGCGAACCGACTAGCGTGGGGGATGTCCTACATTTCGTAGTAGCGGGTGGTACTGTAATGATACGTGTTTTCCCAATTCTTCTGGTTTGTTTAATGTGCATCTGTAGAGGTAACTAGTGACAGGACGGGAGTGGGCAGTCGGCTCCGAACGTCCTGTGGTCGAATCCCGACAGCTCTCCCTCTGCAACAGCTGACCCTCACGACATGTTACTGATTAGCCGCATCAGCGGGCTAGAGACTGACTTATAGGGAATGGACAGGAAACACGAGGCAGCTATGAAAAAGAAAATAGTTACAACAGCGATTTGCATTTTTATATGGTCAGAGGTGTAATAAGCTTCTATGGTGATGGTTAAGTTTACCGTCTTGACTAATGTATATTTTGTTGCTCAGAAAATCGTTCAGAAATCTAAGTGCACAATACTTGTCAGTGTACGCAATAAACTGGCTCTGAATGCCGACTATCGTGTCCTGGAAACACACTTTGTCGTAACCAGAGGCCAAACAATTTACTAAATACTCATCGACCCGAAGTGAGAAGCAGTGGAGTAACGCGACACCTTAATGTTTTACTTTTCTCTAACCTACTTCCAATACCCATTATTCAATTACTCCTGCAATAAAGGGCTAGTGATGCCGACAGCTAACAACCCCTTTGTAAAAGGTGAGATTCCCATTTGTTCTCGTTCCATTCTGTAAATATGTGATTATGACTGTAAAACTGTTGAAAAAGGTCTCTAGTACAGAAGGGACAAACAATAGTTATCTCGCCTAAACTTACTGGTGGAACGAGGAATGGGACTCTGCCCACTTAATTCAATCCAAAAGAAGGCGATTCATGCAAGCACAATTGGAAAAGTGCAATCAGTCTAAAAAAGAGATTGCTTACGAATCAGTCGTGCGACGCATCCTATAACATTGCTTAGAAGTGTGGGACTCTTATGAAATAGGACTAATAGGGAATATTAAACACATACACAGAAGAGCAGCACGAATGGTCAGAGGTTTGTTTCATCCGTGGGAAATTATCACAAAGATAGCGAAGAAACTGAACTGACAGAATCTGGAAGATCGACATAAACTACCCCGGAAGAGACTTAACAAAGTTTCGAGAACAGGCTTCAAATGATGACGCTAGGAATATACTAAAACCCCCAATGTAACGATCCCCACATGAGCGAGAGTGTAAGGTATACTTACTGCACACGCAAAGAGGCATTCAAACACTTCTTTCTGTGCTCCACGCGTGAATAGAGCGGGGAGAAACACTAATAACTGGTGCAGTGGGACGTGCCTTCAGCCATGCAGAGTGTAGATCTGGATTTCTGAACTTCGTACAGTTCTATTCACGTTGCTGCACACTGCAAATCTTTACTGTTCTTCATCAGTGTCTGGCTGGGGCTGCCTTCCATTTACGGTTGATCACGACTGATTAAGAGTTATCCAATAATGGCAAATGGAAACATCGTTGACATCTGGGAAACTTGGTATTAACTGAACAGAGTAGCGGTTTCACGGCTTACAACCGCATCTTCAGGTGCATCCTACATGTTTAAGAACTAAACGGTAAACTGTATTGCAATTTTATGCTATTATGTAAAGTTAAATGTAATAGAAGACTTCTACTTACAAGAATAATTACAATACTTTTCCTCCTCTACTGTTTGGCGCCAAGGCAAGAAAAGGCACGATATTAAAAGTCGGTGTAAGTCTTCTCCTTCAGTGGCAGAAGAGTACCTAAGGAAACAGTTACGAACCTAAACATCAGCTACCCAAATTTACATATTATTGTAATGTGTTTTAGAGGAAGTTACCAAACCACCTCGCGACGATACACACTGTTTTGACAAATTCCGGAAAGTAACTACATAGCTTGTATTGGATGTTATTTGCATGTAGTATCAGTAAATTACTTCTACAGATAATAATGGAGACTACACTGAAATCTCAAAGCATAAAGGAAAACACACATACTGCGTTGTTAAGTTTCAGCTCGACGTTATCTTCTCGGCGTATTTACCGAGTTAAGCAAGTTAGAACAAGTATTTCGGCTTCTGAATCTGCATGGTCGAAGACACCTTCATGTGTAATGCTGTTTTCTTCTCCGATGTTTTGTGAAGAAAAAATATACCTTATGTGTCCTAGGGCACAGCCACGCCTTGTCATTGTTATTGACAAATCCCAGTGTGCTGTGACATTACATTCAAATGCATGTCGTATAATGGCCTTAAAGTAGCCACAAAACATGACGCTTCATGTCTGCTGAACGCAGTGTTTCGTTTCCAAAAGTATGAAAATACATGCAGAAAGGAAGAGGAGATGTCTTCTGTAAAGTCTGCTTTTTGCGAAGTGGTTGTTAGCTGTCGGCATCACTAGCCTGTTTACTGCAGTAGCATTTGAATAGGGAGTATCGGAAGTAGGTTAGAGAAAAGTAACTGACCATGAAACAAATACCACAGCAACCACCTTTCGCTATCGGGCAAACCTGTCTAATTTATTAAAAATTAGAGCTCCTACAGCTGCTTCGCTAGAATAGTAAAATAGCGACATGGAACAGATATTCATGTACCCACGTTAAGGATATGCAATTTCTGAGCATTTGTTTTAGACAATAACGGCTGTACTACTCAGATACTACTCAACACACAATCAATAGATTCCACTGAACACATTTTCTTAACGAACGTTCAAAGGGTAAATGAAATTACCAGTCGGCATAAATTTACACACATTGGAGCATGTCAAAAGCATGCTCAACAGCAACAATGTTGGCTTCAACATATTAATAAAATTGTAATGATACGAAAACATTCTTCTCATTCCGATGAAGCTAAATCATGAGCCGTATAAAGACAGTGGAGTGTGATGGCCGCTTACTGCTCTGAAGTTAACTTCCAGCTCGGATTTTGATTTTCCGTAACTAACGTGTCTGCGGAACTCCTTGGAAAGTAAGGAGCAAGCTACATTAATTTTTTACTACCTAAAAGATATTGCATCTAGGTCGACAACCGAGGAGAAACAATTCTTACCCCAATTGGACGTACTGTAATCGTCGTTGGCGACTGAAGTCATCGAACAATCAGTAGTGAAAATTAGTACTGAACGTGATAAGACATCCTCTGAAACGTTACTAAATGCCTTCCCTGGAAAGTACCTAGAACAGATCGTTAGGAACTCCATCCATTATCGAAATATATTGGATGTAACGTCAACGAAGGGACCTGACCTCTCTGAAAATGTCCACAAGGAAAATGGTAATCATATCTGCCACAACCGCATAACGGTCACTGATACGAGTAAGAATGACAACCAAAACAAGCAGAAAAGCATGACAACTAATTTTTTTTGTCTAGTTTACTGAACGCACATCTCTATGAGGAACTTTAAACCTTCAGCACAGGGCGCGTGCATGCTGAGGAACTACGGCTTAAGTTGAAAAGAATGAGTGACAATGCACTAGATAGGTATGTATCCAGTAGAACTGTACATAGTAGGAAGGACACTCCACGGTATACAGTCACTGTAAAGAATATTCTAAAAAAATAAACAGAGCACATGGCTATAAATAGGGAGATACTGAATGAAACATGTTTTGCTGTCCATGGAGCAATGCACGAGGCCTTCAATGACTAACGTAGCAGAATATTGTCAAATGATCTTTCACAAGACACAAAGAAATTCTGCTCGTATGTGAAGTCTGTTAGTGCCACCAAAATTAGTGTCTAGTCCCCAGCGAATGTGAGAGAAACTGAAACTTAGGGTAGGAAAGCAAAGGTTGAAATGCTTCAATCCGTTTTCAAATATTCCTTCACGAAGGAAAACCCTGAACTGCCTCAGTATAAACCTCGTACCACTAACAGGTGAAAGAAGTAAGTATTACTTTCACACCTGAAATTGTTATAACTGAACAAGCTCCAGTGCCTGATAGCCGCAAATTCAGTACAGAATCTGATGGTTTCTAAGTTACCGCCACTTGTAACTATGATCTATCGCAGAGCCTTCTAACAAAGAACCGTGGCTAGTTCTTCGAAAAAGCGCAGGTCACACACGTCTGTTAGAGCAGTAACGGTGACCACGGAAGTGCTGTCCTATATCCTTGACATCAATTTGTTATAGAATCTTAGAACATAGCTGAAACATGTCTAAAACCTCTCTATAAGGTTACTACGCTAAGCAGAAAAGTAATATTGGGAAATGCTTCGGAAACAGCCATATTTTGTCCACTAAAGGTTAAGAGAACACGATAGCCTTTGCAGTAATTGTATGAAGTTTTAGACCACGATTATCCTGCTGCAAAAAATAGAAAATAGAGTATTTCTTGTGTCGGTACCCGTTTTCGTGAAGGTGTCCGTCAGCAATTTTCAAGTATCGCATTGATAGGCTATTAATACGCATGGATTACGTGTCTGTAGCACTTCTGGTTTGTAGCAAGGTAGGTAATGTTAGCGGATCTGATCTGCCGTTTCACCGAGGTGAAGACTGGTGAGTAAAATACGTACATAAATTAGTCAGAAATTGAATCGAAGGTAGAAATCTATGTGAACCTAAACCGCTACGTTAAGTGAAACACATCTTCAAGGTGGCAAATTCATCGCCAATGCAATTGATTGGTGAACTGTTGATAAGGTTGAAATTCATTAATTTACATGGACAGTCAAAATATATTCAACATAGCTGCGACGTGAGGTCACGTTGAGGGAATGCGACCATGTTGGATAATATGTGCCGTCTGCAAAATGCTAAATAGGTCGCTGATGAGAAAGTCGTTTACACGATACGAGCTGACTTTATTCTAATATTGCAATAATGAAGCCGTGTTGAGAAATAAAACCTCTTGAGCTGTAAACGTAATTTATTGCTAAGCACTAACGGTTTCAGAACACTAACAGGTGTATCTTCAGGTGCAGGAAATACGCCTTTTTTATGCAGATAATCTGTTGTATGGGACTGACTATGAACGCTGGGACTTCCTGTAATACGCTATGTGTATCATGACTTTACTCTGATTTGACCTTTAACATGCAACCTTGAAGTTTAGTGAAACGAGTGGTGTGTAGGAATAAACGGGTTTTACAGCTGAAGCAGTTTTGGTCACTGAAGAAACTTTTGCGAGTCAATATAGTTAGGAAAACTCTTTGCTGGATGACGAGTTCCGACAGAGTGATGCTTTCGCTGCCGGATCGGTAAAAAGAATAAACAGAAATTTGTAGGGGAAATTATTTCAACCATATCCTAACTAGATAGATTGTATCAACACAACCTACGGAATTTTAACAAACCTTATGCTCTGGAGCATTACATCGTATTGTCCATCCGTGTTGCAATTCTTTTCACTTTTCCTATAAGCCGTGCCGGCTCTCATCGATCAATCGATTGCTAGACCGCGATAGCGGGGCACGATCTTCGGTGGTTTTTCACGCGAGGAGCTTTGACCGGCATCAATGTTGACAAAATTTGCGGTCCGAATTGGAAGGAGCACTTGCGGGGCGCGAGGCTGGTTTACCTCCAGTGTCTGGAGCTAATAGGTAACAGCTTTTGCAGAGCACAGATCTTATCCCGCGAAGACTGTTTTTGGTCGTAGTGGCGATGGGACTCTGGTAATTTGCTTGCATCGACAGTGTGGGGGGATTGTGGATGCCACATCGCTACACATTCATCAAATAGTTTGGCGAGACTCTTCTGAGCCGTGTAGTGCTGCGACCAGTCTCTTCTTTTCGGAAGGTCAGCTGTGTCTGCTGTTTATGGGGGGTTCGTTTCAAAGGAAGTGAAGTTTACCTTAATGGAAGCAGCTCTGTTTCATCACTGACGTTATTCCGAGCTGCTTTTGAAATGTATGGAAGTTGCGTGTTGTGTGTTACAGAGCTAGTGGAGGACATTAATCAGAACTGCCTGTTTAAATTGGTCATATTTGGAGTGGCTTACTATGGAACATGTTGAAGGCTGAACTGTGTGGTGTGTTTTTTTTTAACTAGAGTGAAGTCTAATTTAATCAGAGTGTATTTTCAGTGTAATTAATAATAGTTTGTAAAACACATTTGTGGGGTTGTTTTTTGACCCGTCCCGGGATATTCTATGGTAAATTCTGCTAACGTAAGCATGTTCTTTTCCCTGTAGTAATCACGTGCAGCCGGTCAAAGTTTGAGATCTGAGGTTTGGTTACTTAATTATTCAAAATAGTGGAGTTTAAGAGCTCCCCGATTCGTTACTTATGTCCATGTTATGCTTTTTCCATTTGAAAATAGTGTGTAGTGACTGTTTCCGCTGCGCAGTTATTGCAAGTAACGGTTAGGCAATTAATTTTTGGGGGCACGTAAGACTTACTGGTTTTCTCATTCCTGCATTTCAGAGTGCTACCCAGTTAAACGCTTCGTTGCTGATCATCACATCTCTAATTGGGTAGATGTTTGTTTATGTTCGGCTCTTAAATGGTAATACAATGAAATACGCGCCCCACTTAGAAAACTAGAAACGGTGCACTGCTTTACAAAGGTTAGTTCTTAGTCTGTTGTATTTCACGTTTTACGAGACCTGCCCCATCCACCAGCACGCCCATGGGCGGCGAGTTCATACCACCTGTTGCGGGGCTGAATTTTATCTGTGTAACTTCTCCTGGTTCTGTAATTACGTCACGGTCTGACGTGACGCATTGCTTATGTTACTACTGTTAGCAAATTTGCTGCAATCATGTAAGATACATTTAAAAGACATCTGAAAATTTTTGTAAATGGTAATGTTTTCATTTCCAATATGCAGTTGGTCTGACTTCAGGTATCCGTTAATGTTTGACAAATTGCCAGTTTCCTAATTGTTTAAAAGCTCTTTTCCTGACGCAATTGCTGATCTCATTTCCTCATATTTATCAGTCAGTGGGTTTTCTATACTGGACGTGTATGGTTATACAGTGTATCGTTTTCTATACCTGCCTGTAGACACGATCTTCAAGAAGGTGCAATCAAGTAACTTGGATTTGCTGGATTTTATGTCTGATTTAGATAAAAAGATCCAAATGACAGCACCAGTACTATACATCAATTCCCATGTTCTTGGAGTAGCCAAAACAGTTGTATGACGACGATGGTAACAGTATTTTTGGAAAGAGCAAAAAATTAAACAATCTTCGTCACTTCTTCCCTGTTCGTGGTCATAGCTACATGCCTACAGACCGAGTGGGTGGTAGAATGGAGAAATCTTACAGAAAAAATGAAGCATCTTGTCCTCTGAAGGCTATTATGGTATTTTAGAAGAGCATGATACTGGAAGTTCTGAACACAGACTGGATTGTTATATTTCTAAAAGGTCATGCAAAGAAAGTGCTAAAACCCAAGCTACCGTTCAAAATGAACGGCCAGCGTGTCATCTCAAACAAGAAAGCATAGAAAATTCATAATGTGTCAGTAAATAATAAATACTCCGGAGACACAGTACAAATGGACACCCTGAGACGAAAGAAACCACGCCATCGAACAGAACTATCATTCACCATTTTACCAAAATAAAATATGGTTTGCTAACAAAAGAAAGATGCATCTGCGTTGATAAAGTATTTTGAAATTCCAAGTGATGCAAAACAACTTTACAAAGTTGTCTTAGACGAATGATTTATTGAAGACGGAAAACGTGACAATATGATTGTAACATACAATACTTTTTGTTATTAATATCATACTTCATATAGTACTGATGTATAGATGTTAATCATTTAAGCTGAGCAGTGGCATTAAAACACTTATTTGCTATTACTGTATTAAGCCCCTGTGTTTCTATTGTTATCGTTTGCATTGTCAAAATTCAAAAACTGTTAATTTAAAATTGCTGTAGGTAATAGTATGTGCGAAGATACGCATTCTACATCAGTTCGTGAACATAATTACCACTACACTACGTAAAAAATTATGTTGTGGAAATAAGTACACGGAACTAAACGACACAACATAACTGGTATCAGAAATAATTTTAAGCGTTTATCGACTTTTGAAAAATCTGAACTGTAATTTTAATGCAGTGAGGCATCCAACCCGAACGAACGTGTTGACTCATCGAACAGCAGACAGCAGCCTAGTGAAGTGGCAGAAGAAGCAGGCAGCAGCCAACAGTAAATGGCAGGGCAGTGGAAGGAGAGGTGAAATTCCGCGGACAGTATCTAGCACTTACTGGAAAATCAGTTCTCAACTTCGGTTGCAACCTCTCCAGGGGGGCTTTATCATTCTTTTCTAGGGGACATAAGTGCCTGGGGTTATCTGACGAGACAGACCCCTGACACTATCTTCCGTCTGTGGTCCCGGGCACCGCTAATTCCAGCGCCAACGAAGTTCTGTAAATTTACGCACTTACCTTCGCTCTCAACAAAGGAAAAATTATCTTCATTTCTAAAGGAAGGCCCCGAGTGCTGGAGTGATGTCTGATCACCCAACAGAAATGCCTACTCCATGCACAACGAAACGCAGGCGCTGCAAGAGTTGGAAGTAACAGGTGATCCACCCAAAAACCTTGTTCCCATGTTACCTCTCCCACCTGCAGATAGAGGATCAAATTAGGCGAGATTGACACTGCCAACACAGTTGCACTGCATACATATATGTATAATGAGAATCATAATCCAAGCCCCTTCACATTGGGCACATAAATATACCATACTGCGATGACCCTGCCAACAGGATACTTGCAGAAAGGAACACAGAAATAAATATGTGAGCCGACGGAATGACGTGCCTTCAACGTAACGTCGGTGTGAATTTGTAATGCAGTAGGACATTATGAATTACTGCCAGGACTACAACCACCACAGTGACGATCTAGAGCACCACATTAGGAAAAAGAACTTACGGACACAGTTCGCATAGCGAGACTTCCAGGAAACACGCTCACACAAACGTTACCTCGCCGCCACCAACAGATTTAACACTTGCACCAAACACACAAGCCTGTGCACGTAAGACACCATGGTCCAACAAATCGCAAGCTTACACAAATCTCTATCTTTCGGGCGATTAGTGGCTACACTATTCTCCAATCTCAAGTTGGGAGCACTTCTCAGGATAGCTACCTTCGAAATGTAGCTGCTCATGAGCGAACCAGGCAAGGAATAGGCTGCCACAATCACTCTTTTCAGAACTCATATACAAACTGTGAATGGTTAACACACCAAATCCGTCTCCGCATGTGACCAACACAACACACACACACACACAGATCTTTTTATGGAAGACGAATGAGATCTGCCTCGAAAGCATTGCATTAGTTCTGTTCACGGAGCAGAAAGGCATCCATAACGCTCTCGTGAATGAGACACCGTTGAAACTGCATAAACAGTTTCGCATATCAGGCGAACCTAACTATAGGGCTGTAAGTGGGACAGGTGGGATAAAAGGCATAGAAAACACAATAATCGAGCTCCCTGTAGAAAAAATGTTCGAGGCCACAGCTCTCGGGATCAAGGTCGAAGGAGTTCAAACCTCACGGATGGTGCTACGCAATCCTCCTAATAGCATCATAACATGTGGTATCAGCATAGAGTTATTGCTTTTGGATATTTGAACGCAAACACCCCAAATGGAACTATCGAATACGAAAGTAGAAAAGCAAAAAGTGTACGGAGTTCCACTAGGTCAAAACTAAATCGTACTATGGTTTGAAAGTACCCACACTTGTGCAGAACCGTAACTAACATAGGCCTTACGTAATTGCCAAAGCCCTCATGAAGGGTATCACAAGAACGACACTGCAGTTGAAAACACAGCACAGCTGTCGATGCACTTACTACTGCAATCGAGGATGCAGTGACTGATGCCATTCCAGTTCTCATACACAACAATCAACGGTACTCCCCCAGGAAGTCATGGGGCTTATCTCAATGAACAGCCATCTCATGACATACTGGCAGCACGCAAAGCACACGCTGTACAATATGCATGTTAGCAGCTTCCAGGGAGAAAGTACTAAGAACAGAACCAAAAACTGTCTGAGCTGGTTACCACATGACCAGGTGTGAGAAATTCAGATCGTCACTTCACCAGGGACAGACACTATACACAAGGACTCAACAGGACTGTCTCCTCCATGGAAGAGAAGGCAGAGTTAACGACTAGCACTTAAGCAGTTTGCCAGCTTTTTCATTTTTATATCCCCTGTGTCTGACAATTCGCATTGCAAATAGAGATTTGTTAAGACGCTTCAGGAGTTCTGTGGTGTGCTCCTCCCAGTTAAATTATTATGAAGCTGTAATCCCAAGAATTTAACACTGTCCACTTCTTCTATCTGCTTGTCATAGTATGTTAGGCATATACTCGTGGGACACCTCTTACAAGTTTTGAACTGCATGTAGTGTGTTTTTCAAACTTTAGTGACAAAGAATTGGCTAGGAACCAGTGATTAATGGCCAAAAATATTTTATTACGCGATCTTTCTAAGACTACACTTGATATGCTTGTTATTACAATGTTTGTATCACCGGCAAACAAAACGTACTTGTCATCTGATAATTGTACTGATAAAAGGTCATTGATATACACCAGAAAATGTAAGGGCCCTAAAATGGATCTTTGTGGGACCCCACATGTAATTAGTTCCCAGTGGGATGATGCCTGATAGCTTGATACATGTCTCTTTTCTAATAACACCCTTTGTTTCCTGCCAGCGATATAAGATTTGAACCATTTTGCAGCATTTCCTGTTACACGTTAATATTCTAATTTACTTAAAAGGATATTGTGAGCCGGCCGAAGTGGCCGTGCGGTTAAAGGCGCTACGGTCGCAGGTTCGAATCCTGCCTCGGGCATGGATGTTTGTGATGTCCTTAGGTTAGTTAGGTTTAACTAGTTCTAAGTTCTAGGGGACTAATGACCTCAGCAGTTGAGTCCCATAGTGCTCAGAGCCATTTGAACCATTTTTGGATATTGTGATTTACGCAGTCAAATGCCATTGACAGATCACAAAATATACCAGTTGCCTGCATTTTTTTGTCTAAAGAATTGAGCACGTTTTCACTGTAAGTGTAGATATCGCTCTCAATATCAGAACCTTCTAGAAATCCGAACTGCGACTTTGACAGTATGTTATTTGATAAGATGGTTATACAGCCGATTGTTACATTTTCTAAAATTTTTGAGAATGCTGGCAAAAGTGAAATTGGACGGTAATTTGATTCTATTTCTTTATCTCCCTTCTTAAACAGAGGCTTAACTTCATCATATTTCAACCATTCAGGAAATTTTCCACTTATTAACTACTGGTTACACAGATAGCTTAATATGTTAATTAATTCAGAATCACATACTTCAATTAATTTGGTTGATATTTTATCATACCCACTAGATGTTTTTGATTTTAAAGATTTTATGATGGTAATTATTTCCGCTGGGGTAGTGAGGGTCAAATTCATATTATGGAAGTTACTTGAAATTCTGGTCTGAACTATTCCATAGCAGGATCTACAGAACCTGACAACATCTTTTCAGTAAAATTTATAAAATGTTTGTTAAAAAGCTCTGCAACACTATACACATCTGTCACCAATGTACCATTTACTCTTAATGCCATTTGTCCCTCTTCATGTCTTGTTCTACCAGTCTCCACCTTCACTATATCCCATATTGTCTTTATTTTGTTATCTCATATGACTGTCTTTTCCTTGTAATGTATTTACTTTGATATCCGTATTACAGTCTTTATATCTGTCAATCGGAAACAGTTCTGGTGTTGATGCTGTAGCACATTACAAGAAATACTGCAAAATATTAGTTTTCTTTTTGTTTTACAAGATGCACCTATTCCTTGGGTAATCCGTGGCTCCTTTGTAGACTTTACTCCAACCTTGGTTAGTTTTGGGGGAAAACAGTGTTCAAATAATGTAAGCACTTTATTAGCAAAAGTGTTATATTTTTCATTCATGCCATGAGAACTGTAAACATCATTCCAGTGAATATCTGAGGAGTGTCCTAAAATAATCAATTTTTGGCTTATTGATTACCCTCTTGAGCTCAGATTTAACAGATTTTTATATCCTATTCAGTATTAACATGTAACAGAATGAACTGCATGTCATGGTCTGAGAGGCTATTGGTTTTGTAATATAATTTTGTTCATTGGACTTTTCTATAAAAATATTATCAATGTGAGCAATTGGCCACCCTAGTGGGGAACTTTACAATGGGAATTAATTTGTATAAGAGAGTTACTAACTCAAATATGTTCTTATTGGGAGAGTCTAAGGAAATCTACATTGAAATCACGAGCAACCACTATTTCTTTGTTTTTGGTTGTTAAATGGGCCAGTACAGCTTCAAGGTGGTTTATGAACAGATTAAAGTTGTCTGCAGATGCTCGATGTACACTTAATATTATGAAGGACTTTAAGTGAAATTCTACTTCTGTTGCACATGCTACCGTATGATGTTCTAGGCAATATTTATGAATGTGTATGTTCTTAAATTTATGACAGTTGCTGATGAATGTGTCAACTCCTCCTTTTTCCATTTCTGCTCTACGAAAGTGAGATGCTAACCTAAACCCCGTGACGCTTAAACGTTCTATACCAGTGGTCACATGGTTTTCTGAGAGGGAGATTATGTCAGCTGGGTTTGAAGACTAATTCATCTAAGCAGATTATTAATTAATTTTATTTCTCAGTCCTCGAATATTTTGATGCAATAAAGATAGCTGACATGTCACATTGACAGAGTTAAAATTGGGCAGAGTTGAAATATCTGCTGACTGTTTGAAATTCTTAACCAACAGCTGTTTATGCTGATGTAATAAGCTAGAATTAATTTTTTTTTGTTTCTTTCTCAAACTGAAGGTTTGTCTCAGTCCTAACCTCTCTTAAAAATGTTGGTTTGTTTTTGTCCTCCCTACCCTAAAAAATGGTCTTTCCTGAACCCTATAACCACTGGCATTTTTTCACCCATGACAATGACTCCCCCCCCCCCTCTAACTTTCCTGTTATTTTCCCAGACAGTTTACCCTCCCCTTTCCTGTTGATGTGAAGGCCATACCTAGTATAACCCCACCTATTGAGAGAATCAACAGGAACCACACCAACGTGTGACTCTGCACCCGCCATAAGCAGCTGTTCCAACTCTAAATTAACGCTCTTGACAGAAGAGTTCAAATGAGGTCTATCATGGCGACCAAGAACAGATACAACCTTAACACTAGTATGCTTCGATGCTGATGCAATCTTTGCCAGGTCACACTCTGTATTGTACCCAGGATCTCGGCAAAAATTTCACTAAGGAAGACATCGTAGTTATAGTGGGTGGGGCAGGAAATAGTATTGACAAAGTGATCCTAAATCCTCTGTCACCTGCATTATGTTTAAAAACATTTGAACTAGGATAAGGATACCAGGTCACATTCTGCCAAAGTTGGACACCACCTCTTCCATGGCAACTACCTAACAACAACACTTTCTTTCTCTATACTGATTTCCCTACATCCTTACTTTTCAATTTGCAGCTGAAAGTTTGTTGTGCCCTCTCTACACCTGCAACTGCTTGAGGCTCACCAGCTTCTAACTGAAGCAACAGGTCAAATCTATTTCCCACATTCACCACGGAGCTGCCAGACAATTTCCAGACCTGTTTCTCCTGTTGCCACTTCCCACCTCTCTCTACCCTCCTCCCTCCTCAACCTGTCAAGACCTCCCCTGGCCTTGTGTAACTCAGCCTGAAGGGCGGCAATTTTTCCCTCCTGTTCTAGTGTCTTCCTATCTCTACTACATATCCTACACAACCACAGATGAGTCTCATTTACTTCCCCTATTCCCACGCCACTACAGTCACGGACATGGGAAAAAAAATAACAGCATCCGTCACACCAAAGCCCCGACCTAACAATTCTAAGCAAGTCAGGCACTTTTCACTCATGATAAACGTAATACTTTATTAAGAATACGTCAGTTAAATTACAGATAAACAAGAAATATGATTCCACAAATTTGGGCTACACGCGACTGTGGGTAAACAAAAACAACAGTGCAAAGTTTCTGGAACAACAACAAAAACTTCACGCTATTTCCGGAAATGTGAGTTATATAATGAGGAGACACGCTACAGTTAAATTGCTGGAGAGAACGAAGAACAACTAAACGAAATTATACAGATTTGCTGCGGCAAAACGTAAACAGAAAATACGACTGTACGATCTTTTCGCGTTTTCTGCTATATTACGTAAAGAAAAATGAATCCTTTAATGGTACGCTTAAAAGGTACACTAATACACCTATTTACCACGTAATCAGTACTAAACTATATGTTTTTATAATCTAAAATGACTTATCTTTACGAGAACACCAAACCTCTCGCTAGTCGCCTGGCTGCAGGGCTGCTATGTTTGTATCGGCCTACTGCCCAGAATGGTAACGTCGACGAGTTTTCCCGATTGCCAGTAGCTGGAGACACGCTCATGGACTCTTCCGAACAGGTTTGTATGTTTATAGATGTGCAAAATGGTGATATGGTAAGTTTTCCTGTTGACTTCCATCGTATAGCCACAGCAACAGCTAACGACCCAGTTTTAAGTGTTGCTTTGCATTGTGTCACTACGCAATGGCCTTTGTCAAAAATCGGATTTACGAAACGTTGGTTCGTCGTTTTTTGAGCACACAACGACTTTTTGTCCAACGTGATGTCATCTTGCTCTGTCTCGTTCCACGTTCTTTGCAGTCAGTTATGCTACGACTTCTTCACCGAGGTCATTGGGGTATCGTACGGACGAAACTGTCAGCTCGTCATCACTGTGCCTTGTTTTAAATTGGTGCTGATACAACGAAGATTTGTTGTTCTTGTTCTTCGTGTGTGTGTGTGTGTGGGGGGGGGGGGGGGGGAGGAATGATCGAGGGTCTTGGAGCTGTAATTGCGATGGGTTTTCCGTTTTCTGAAGAGAGCCTGCTTCTAGGGAATGCACACCCTGCAGCTGGCTGGATGGGCCACACCACAAATGGAGCATTTGCATGGTGCTGTTTGGGGGAGTTAGGGATGTTTACACTGTTGTGTTGCATGACCACCAGCGCGTTTCCGGCAGCATGGAGCCTGGCTGCGTCGAATACCCAAAAGCACAAAAATCTGGCAGTTACGTCACTGTTGTGGGGTACATAGTGTGTTGTATATCTCCACATTCACGACCATATGAAGAAATAACTTCATATTCAACTAGTCTGGTTATCTGGCCTTATCGGCCAACTCGCCGTGTTGTTATGTAAAGATCTCACTGTGCTGAACTCAAATGTTTTATGCGCATTCAATCCCAGCTGAAGGCAGCTAGTTCATCGAGTACTGTATCGATTGGCGTTTTTGCATCTACCTTATTAATGTATTGCTGTGTTTTTTCAAATACTTTTGTGTTAGTGAAACACTCCATTTCCTTTCTTTCAGGAAGTTCAGTAGATTAGTGAAGTCAGTTTGGTTCACCGCATACAGTGATGTGTGGTCCCCAGTGCGCTTTAAGTCGTTTGTTGTGGGGTTGTGCATTTTGTTAAACTCTGTTTAGGCGACTAAGGTCAAAACAGCTGTGAATTTCGCGTGGAGGGGGGCGGGGAGGGTCATGAATGGATGTGAGTGGACGAGGGGCATGATGAGGTACGAGTGGGCGAACGACGACGGGGTTGTACATGCAAATGAGGAATGTCAGTGGGTTAGTTGGTTTGTTCGTAGATTGAAGAACTGAATTGAAAGGTTCAGTCCCTTTTCCATAGTCACACTGGTCTCAGATTCAAATTGTACCCCCAAAAGGATCCCCTCATCCGAAATCCAGGGAAGAATCGAAACGCTTAGAACTACATGTGCAACCATACTGAAGCAAAGAAAACTAAAGTAGCAAGCTCAAATTGAAAACATTAACTACAAGGAAAAAAGCAGTAGAAGGTATGTCAACAATATAACAGACGGCGTGGGCTGGCCAATCACAAGTCTGAAAAAGGATGAGCCACCCACTCTGAATCACACCAGAATCACGAGCCTAAACACGCAAGGCAGCAGAAACACAGATTGTGAAAAGATCAACACCGAAGTCGAAGAGACAGCACAAGAAGAGGCAAGAAAAGTATGATGTCACCGCCAGACACCACACTTGCTAGGTGGTTGCCTTTAAATCGGCCGCGGTCCGTTAGCATACGTCGGACCCGCGTGTCGCCACTATCAGTGATTGCAGACCGAGCGCCGCCACACGGCAGGTCTAGAGAGACTTCCTAGCACTCGCCCCACTTGTACAGCCGACTTTGTTGGCGATGGTTCACTGACAAATTACGCTCTCATTTGCCGAGACGATAGTTAGCATAGCCTTCAGCTACGTCATTTGCTACGACCTAGCAAGGCGCCATTATCATTTGCTATTTATCTTGTGATGCATGTACCGTCAGACCGATGTTCACCAATTATGGATTAAAGTTACGTATTCCAGAAGCTACGTACCTTTTTGGCTAGTCTCTATTCCTTTAACTGTTCCAGACCTCACGCCAGCCTGCGTGAGCTTAAACGCGTGCCCTTCGGCCTCTTCTTATAGTGACTTGGCTGTCTGGTCAAGTCACAACAGAAAGTTAAAATGCAGATAGAGTGCATGTAAAGCCATGAGCCAACTCTTAGATCTAGCGATAAAAACCCCCTCTTGTACAATACTTAAAATTAAAACAGCTGTTGAGGCATTCCCACTTTATCAGGAAGGTTGGAAGTCCGCCTCAGGGTGGCGGAATTTCGACAGTCCAACAAGCTGTGGACCGCTTTGAAGTGTCAACCACACCAACACTGAGGTGGATCCTAGGGGCACAGGAGGTGGTCTTGAGTAAGCCAAGTATGGCCAATGCAGAGCTCACTAAGGACAAAGGAGTCCTTGCATTGGAGACCTCCATACAACCATCTCTTTTACCTTACATAACATTCAGCAAAGTCATGGAGCACATTTCTGTATTCCTGAGTTCAAAAACCTTACGATGTAATATAGATGGAAGACCCGATTCCAGGATACCGATCTTCAGACTCCGTTTATTAGTACCTCTTTTGGCTAGTCTTGTAGTAAGTTCTATTTCTGGGATTCCGATGTGTCCGAAGGTTCTACGAAGACAACTGGTAGTCCCCATTGTTCTAGGACGTAAATGGGTTCTTGGATAAACTTCATCAAAGGATGGTGAGCTTATCACTGGTCGAGAGCTTGGAAGGAGCTCATGGAGTCACTACAAACGAAGGACTCCCTGGAGCTTAACAGATTGTGCTGCAGACCTGGTATTATGCTCTTGAGCCTAACACCGCACCCTGCTGTCAAGGAGCACTGTTCAGTATGTCCAGCGTGATCCTACGTAAAGCCAACAAGACGTTCAACCATTAATCAGTCTGTTTGGATTATTTCTGAGCCCTGGAACTAGCCGAGAATAGATAACAATTGCTGGCAGAGGGCCTCAGGTAGAACTGAGCCTTCTGAGCCTTGTGATAGGTCCAGACAAAGCTGTGACGAATGCATGTAACATGGAGATGTACAGAAGTTGACCCACAGAAAGATGGTAGAGAGAAAGTGTCAAGTTCAGTAAGAAGCGACCAGACGTGGTCGGCAAGAGGATTCCCCGTTCTGGATGGATCACCGTGCTAGGCGAGGCGAATTATGTATGTGGGTGGTATAATTTCTAAGCAGTAGCTGACGCCAGAAATGCAATGGAGCAACGCTTGATTCCACGAGGAGCCTGTTCACGGTTTTTTTTCAGAAGATTCCTGTCGCAAAGTGAAGTTGTGGATAGGGGCCAGCAGCTGCAGTGCAATGGTGAACCATACACCAGGCTCTTTAAGTCAATATGGGACTGTATGAGGGCTTTTGTACAGCTGCATCGGTGTACGGCCTTCAGCATCCCAGCCAGTGTGGATCAGGCATTGAATAAAATTAGGATGCCACCAGTACTTTCCCTGAAGCTGATGAAGATGGGGACCCAAGTTAAGCAGGTGTCAAAGACAATTTCCAAGAAAGTGGTAAGTCTCCACTACATGAAGTAGTTGATCATTGAGTCAAAGTTATGGGTGGGGGTTGACAGTATGACAGCGGCAGAAGTGCATGTAAAGTCTTGACAGCTGAAAGCTGAAAATTGTGACAGAGGGCCCAGGACTGCACCTTCTGTATAGCTCCCTGCAACCAGCTTTCAGCCACACCAATAGATGAGGAGCAGAAGGAAATACAAAAATAGATGGAGGGGAGATCTGAGGATCATATTGCTAGTGCGAGGCTATTAACGACAGATGAAAATAGTGGCATACACAGGAGAGAGCCCTGCAGTATCCCATTCCCTTTTATATCTGGCGCACTGTAGGAAGCACAGACATGGAAAGTGCGGAGGAACAAGTAGTTCTGCATAAAAATCGGAAACAGGCCCTGGAGACCCCACTTGTGCCAAGTGGCATCGTAGGGTTTCGTCAGGTCAAAAAAGACTGAAATATAATGTTGTGGCTGGGAAGAGGCCGATCGAAGGGGATACTTCAGGTGGACCAAGTTGTCGGTGGCGGAAACGGCCCTGGGACAGAGCCAGAAGGATCCAAGAATCAGGAACTAACACAACAGCCAGTTCACCATACGTTCGAGCAGCTTACACAGAATGTTGGTGAGGCTGATAGGGCGATAGCTATCCACATCTAGTGGTTTGTTACCAGGCTTTAGCACTGTAACGATGTTATTTTTCCGGCATTTTGACGGGGAATTCGCCATCGCTCCAGATGCATTTGAAGTCGGCAAAGAGGTGGCAGTGGTAATCTTTTGACAGAAGTTCAATCATTTGATAATGGATGCAGTCTGGGCCAGTGGTGTATCAGGACAGTCGGCAAGGGCACTGAGTAATTTCCACTCACTGAAAGAAGCATTATATGGCTCAGGGTGGCATGGAGCAGAAGATAGGTGTTGTCATTCCACCCACTGTTTGACGTGGTAATTATCTGATCCAGAGGCTCTAGCATAATGCTTGGCAAGACAATCTGTGATTACATCTGGATCAGCTGATATAGCTCCATGTATGGAAATTCCAGGGACACACACAGATGTGTGATAGCCGTAAAGTCGTTAGAGCTTCTTTCAAACCCAGGAAGGAGACGTTCGTGTTCCAAGTGAGGAAACGTATCATTCCAGACGTTCCTGCTTACATCGTTTGATGAGTTGGTGGACCTCAGTATGGCGCTGTTTGAACGTAATTAGGTGCTCCAAGTATGGGCGGCACTAATGATGTTCCGCCGCAGGGAGGGGGGGACGTAACCTGAAAGACAAGGTATTGCCGGTTCAGCTGCAGCAACAGTGGTAGCAGTAATGGTGTGGATCACCTCATCGATGTTGCCATACAATGGAGATTTAGTGGTCGTAGCTGATGTGAAAGCGTCCTAGTCAGCCTCTGAAATAGTCCATGTGGGCAAGTGTCTAAATGAGTGACGTTGGGGGAGAGACAGGAAGAATGGAAAGTGGTCACGGTCACCAAAGTCGTCGTGAGCTCTACAGTGGACAGACGGGACATTTGAGTTAGTAGGTCCTCAACATCTTTACCAAGGCGAGTAAAACCATACATTCCACCCCCTATGCGATACTTTGTGTCACAGCAGTATATCATCTCCTTTACGTTTTCGGGCAATTAATCACCATCAGAGACCAAGATAAGGGCGTTGGGAAGAACCCTATTGTCTTTGGGTCCTGTATAGATGTGCTTGATGAAGTTAACACCGCGCCATTCTAAATTGGAGCACAGTTTGTCGTCAGACTGCAAGAGAAGGTCGCGATGGAAAATAATCACCTGGACCATGTTGAGGCTTTTATGGAGAGAGACAAGTGGGGGGGGGGGGGAAACGCAGGTAGCAACACCCAGGACTAGGGCTGAGAATGCTGTCTGAATGAGGACTTAAACATTTTCAACATTTCGTGGCGCTGTCGGAAACTGTGTGCCGGACCGAGACTCGAGACCTTTGGCTTTCGCGGGCAAGTCCTCTACCAACTGAGGTACCAAAGCATGACTCACGCCCCGTCCTCACAGCTTTACTTCTGCCAGTACCTCGTCTCCTACCTTCCAGACTTATCCGAGCCAACGAAAGGGGCGAGGGGGGGGGGTATCCGAGCAGGCGAGGGGGGGGGTATCCGAGCAGGCGAGGGGGGGGGTATCCGAGCAGGCGAGGGGGGGGTATCCGAGCAGGCGAGGGGGGGGTATCCGAGCAGGCGAGGGGGGGGCTATCCGAGCAGGCGAGGGGGGGGGGTATCCGAGCAGGCGAGGGGGGGGGGTATCCGAGCAGGCGAGGGGGGGGGGGTATCCGAGCAGGCGAGGGGGGGGGTATCCGAGCAGGCGAGGGGGGGGGGGTATCCGAGCAGGCGAGGGGGGGGGGTATCCGAGCAGGCGAGGGGGGGGGGTATCCGAGCAGGCGAGGGTGGGGGGTATCCGAGCAGGCGAGGGGGGGGTATCCGAGCAGGCGAGGGGGGGGTATCCGAGCAGGCGAGGGGGGGGGGGTATCCGAGCAGGCGAGGGGGGGGGGTATCCGAGCAGGCGAGGGGGGGGGGTATCCGAGCAGGCGAGGGGGGGGGGGTATCCGAGCAGGCGAGGGGGGGGGTATCCGAGCAGGCGAGGGGGGGGGGGTATCCGAGCAGGCGAGGGGGGGGGGGTATCCGAGCAGGCGAGGGGGGGGGTATCCGAGCAGGCGAGGGGGGGGGGTATCCGAGCAGGCGAGGGGGGGGGTATCCGAGCAGGCGAGGGGGGGGGGGGGTATCCGAGCAGGCGAGGGGGGGGGGGTATCCGAGCAGGCGAGGGGGGGGGGTATCCGAGCAGGCGAGGGGGGGGGGTATCCGAGCAGGCGAGGGGGGGGGGTATCCGAGCAGGCGAGGGGGGTATCCGAGCAGGCGAGGGGGGGGGGGTATCCGAGCAGGCGAGGGGGGGGGGTATCCGAGCAGGCGAGGGGGGTATCCGAGCAGGCGAGGGGGGTATCCGAGCAGGCGAGGGGGGTATCCGAGCAGGCGAGGGGGGTATCCGAGCAGGCGAGGGGGGTATCCGAGCAGGCGAGGGGGGTATCCGAGCAGGCGAGGGGGGTATCCGAGCAGGCGAGGGGGGTATCCGAGCAGGCGAGGGGGGTATCCGAGCAGGCGAGGGGGGTATCCGAGCAGGCGAGGGGGGTATCCGAGCAGGCGAGGGGGGTATCCGAGCAGGCGAGGGGGGTATCCGAGCAGGCGAGGGGGGTATCCGAGCAGGCGAGGGGGGTATCCGAGCAGGCGAGGGGGGTATCCGAGCAGGCGAGGGGGGTATCCGAGCAGGCGAGGGGGGTATCCGAGCAGGCGAGGGGGGTATCCGAGCAGGCGAGGGGGGTATCCGAGCAGGCGAGGGGGGTATCCGAGCAGGCGAGGGGGGTATCCGAGCAGGCGAGGGGGGTATCCGAGCAGGCGAGGGGGGTATCCGAGCAGGCGAGGGGGGTATCCGAGCAGGCGAGGGGGGTATCCGAGCAGGCGAGGGGGGTATCCGAGCAGGCGAGGGGGGTATCCGAGCAGGCGAGGGGGGTATCCGAGCAGGCGAGGGGGGTATCCGAGCAGGCGAGGGGGGTATCCGAGCAGGCGAGGGGGGTATCCGAGCAGGCGAGGGGGGTATCCGAGCAGGCGAGGGGGGTATCCGAGCAGGCGAGGGGGGTATCCGAGCAGGCGAGGGGGGTATCCGAGCAGGCGAGGGGGGTATCCGAGCAGGCGAGGGGGGTATCCGAGCAGGCGAGGGGGGTATCCGAGCAGGCGAGGGGGGTATCCGAGCAGGCGAGGGGGGTATCCGAGCAGGCGAGGGGGGTATCCGAGCAGGCGAGGGGGGTATCCGAGCAGGCGAGGGGGGTATCCGAGCAGGCGAGGGGGGTATCCGAGCAGGCGAGGGGGGTATCCGAGCAGGCGAGGGGGGTATCCGAGCAGGCGAGGGGGGTATCCGAGCAGGCGAGGGGGGTATCCGAGCAGGCGAGGGGGGTATCCGAGCAGGCGAGGGGGGTATCCGAGCAGGCGAGGGGGGTATCCGAGCAGGCGAGGGGGGTATCCGAGCAGGCGAGGGGGGTATCCGAGCAGGCGAGGGGGGTATCCGAGCAGGCGAGGGGGGTATCCGAGCAGGCGAGGGGGGTATCCGAGCAGGCGAGGGGGGTATCCGAGCAGGCGAGGGGGGTATCCGAGCAGGCGAGGGGGGTATCCGAGCAGGCGAGGGGGGTATCCGAGCAGGCGAGGGGGGTATCCGAGCAGGCGAGGGGGGTATCCGAGCAGGCGAGGGGGGTATCCGAGCAGGCGAGGGGGGTATCCGAGCAGGCGAGGGGGGTATCCGAGCAGGCGAGGGGGGTATCCGAGCAGGCGAGGGGGGTATCCGAGCAGGCGAGGGGGGTATCCGAGCAGGCGAGGGGGGTATCCGAGCAGGCGAGGGGGGTATCCGAGCAGGCGAGGGGGGTATCCGAGCAGGCGAGGGGGGTATCCGAGCAGGCGAGGGGGGTATCCGAGCAGGCGAGGGGGGTATCCGAGCAGGCGAGGGGGGTATCCGAGCAGGCGAGGGGGGTATCCGAGCAGGCGAGGGGGGTATCCGAGCAGGCGAGGGGGGTATCTGAGCTGACGAGCTTGTTACAGGAGGGTATATTAATTGACGAGTGGGGGCATAGGCAGTCTATAAGAGGAGGTAGCGGGCTATGAGTGTATGAGATGTGTGAAATTTGTGAGTGAAGAGGTTGTATGCATGTATGTGGATACCACTGAAAATGCTATACTGTCTTTTATCTAAGTACCTACACGTTGTCACTTCTGTCTCTGTAGGAGAATATTAAAGAATAATTGACTGAAGGTTTAGTACTGAACTTTGTATTTAGCTTTTTAGTTAGCTCCTTATTGGACAGTATGTTAGGCTGGTGATATGGAGAGGAGACTTGACACTTTTCAAATTATCGTGTTATTCAGACAACGCGTTTTAAATCTCTTATGCGAAACTTCAGGAATGGATTCTTTACATGATCTTTGAGGTGTTTAACCTTATGATCTCAAATCTCATCTACGTATACACGAGTTTCTTATTTTGGGAGGGCATAGAAAGGATCAAAACAGAAAGTAACTCATGTGAACACACGGTCTAAATTGCGTACTTTCATAGCTATGAGCACTCTTTCATCTTTGCTGCTGTGAAAGATTTTTTATTGAGGAAGTGCCTGTAGTCCTTAAGGTAGGCGTCTTATCCCTCTTGTTTCCTAGGCCTTTTGTTATCTTGCTGTACGAGGAATCTATTCCTGAAACTATCCCGTAGAGCTTTGAAGAACATAAAACCCCTGCAGTCAAAGTAGCAAACCAATACCAAGAAGTACAACAGGTGAAGAAATGTATAGCAAACTTCAGTAATGAAATGTGTGGTACATCCGTCAGTATATCATTTAAGTCTGTGGTTATTTTTGTCTCTCCATGTACATTGTATGTCTTATCAAATATCTTTCTCACAATAACGGTGGCGTCCAAGATATGGCAGCGGTGCGTGCTCGCTTATAACTACTTCATATAACCTTTGTTCGGCATCTCTGCTCCTCGTGATCGGAGGCGACGTATTTACTACGTGCACCTGCTAAGCTGTTCCTAGCTGCGCTGCAGTTGCACGTAGTACCATTACTTGCTGCACTCACTAGTTTTCTCATCTGGGTACTACTTCGAGACCGCCACTGATACTTCGCCTACGTCATCGTATGAGATCGCAGCTCCATTTTCAGAGAACTTCAAAATCTCCGTTTGTAGCTTGCTATCGGCGTTACGTGAAGTATCGAAGTGTCACACTAATGCCTATTAGCATTGAAATAGTGTGTTATCCCTGAATAACGCACAAAGAAATCATAAAAATGGAGAACAGGACTGGTTTCGTCAGAAGCAGACCTATTTTTCGTCTGGGAGGTCCGTTATCGTTCCTTATCACTGCCCAAATTGAGTTTCCACATTACTTTCCTTTACTTCCAAATGACTGGCTTCGGACCAGCTGCCCACTCAGGAGTAACCTGTCGAATATGAGACCGAAAGGTCACTGCATTGTTTGTCACAGGTGAAGCTTAATTTTGACGTTTTGACTTATTATTATTATTATTTCTTTACTTTCTCGGACGGTAAGTCTGGTTAAGAATGGAAAGTGACGCGGACCTTGATCAAGCGTCACTTCCTATTAACTGTACGGTATGTGTTATATTGCATTTAGGAACTTTCGGGTAATTGAACATGTATCAATAATTACGGATTTCTGTTGTTGTATATATATGTTTGGATGTAGCTGTATTCCATTGATGTACTGGTGGATATTGTGTAGTATGACTCCTGCAGTTGATAGTATAATTGGTATGATGTCACCTTTATCCTGATGCCACATGTCTTTGACTTCCTCAGCCAGTTGGATGTATTTTTCAATTTTTTCTCGTGTTTTCTTTTGTATATTTGTTGTATTGGGTATGGATATTTCGATTAGTTGTGTTAATTTCTTCTTTTTATTGGTGAGTATGATGTCAGGTTTGCTATGTGGCGTTGTTTTATCTGTTATAATGGTTCTGTTCCAGTATAATTTGTATTCATCGATCTCCAGTACATTTTGTGGTGCATACTTGTATGTGGGAACATGTTGTTTTAAAAGTTTATGTTGTAAGGCAAGCTGTTGATGAATTATTTTTGCGACATTGTCATGTCTTCTGGGGTATTCTGTATTTGCTAGTATTGTACATCCGCTTGTTATGTGATCTACTGTTTCTATTTGTTGTTTACGAAGTCTGCATTTATCTGTTGTGGTATTGGGATCTTTAATAATATGCTTGCTGTAATACCTGGTGTTTATTGTTTGATCCTGTATTGCAATCATGAATCCTTCTGTCTCACTGTATATATTGCCTTTTCTTAGCCATGTGTTGGATGCGTCTTGATCGATGTGTGGCTGTGTTAGATGATACGGGTGCTTGCCATGAAGTGTTTTCTTTTTCCAATTTACTTTCTTCGTATCTGTTGATGTTATGCGATCTAAAGGGTTGTAGAAGTGGTTGTGAAATTGCAGTGGTGTAGGCGATGTATTTATATGAGTGATTGCCTTGTGTATTTTTCTAGTTTCTGCTCGTTCTAGAAAGAATTTTCTTAAATTGTCTACCTGTCCATAATGTAGGTTTTTTATGTCGATAAATCCCCTTCCTCCTTCCTTTCTGCTTAATGAGAATCTTTCTGTTGCTGAATGTATGTGATGTATTCTATATTTGTGGCATTGTGATCGTGTAAGTGTATTGAGTGCTTCTAGGTCTGTGTTACTCCATTTCACTACTCCAAATGAGTAGGTCAATATTGGTATGGCATAAGTATTTATAGCTTTTGTCTTATTTCTTGCTGTCAATTCTGTTTTCAGTATTTTTGTTAGTCTTTGTCTATTTTTCTTTTAGTTCTTCTTTAATATTTCTATTATCTATTCCTATTTTTTGTCTGTATCCTAGATATTTATAGGCATCCGTTTTTTCCATCGCTTCTATGCAGTCGCTGTGGTTATCCAATATGTAAGCTTCTTGTTTAGTGTGTTTTCCCTTGGCTATGCTATTTTTATTACATTTGTCTGTTCCAAAAGCCATACTTATATCATTGCTGAATACTTCTGTTACCTTTAGTAATTGGTTGAGTTGTTGATTTGTTGCTGCCAGTAGTTTTAGATCATCCATGTATAGCAAATGTGTGATTTTGTGTGGGTATGTTCCAGTCATATTGTATCCATAATTTGTATTATTTAGCATGTTGGATAGTGGGTTCAGAGCAAGGCAGAACCAGAAAGGACTTAATGAGTCTCCTTGGTATATTCCACACTTAATCTCTATTGGCTGTGATGTGATATTATTTGAATTTGTTTGGATATTAAGTGTGGTTTTCCAATTTTTCATTACTATGTTTAGGAACTGTATCAATTTAGGATCTACTTTGTGTATTTCCAATATTTGTAGTAACCATGAGTGGGGTACACTATGCAAAGCTTTTTGGTAATCAATGTATGGGTAGTGTAGCGACCTTTGTTTAGTTTTAGCTTGATATGTCACCTCTGTATCTATTATCATTTGCTCTTTACATCCTCGTGCTCCTTTGCAACAGCCTTTTTGTTCTTCATTTATAATTTTGTTCTGTGTTGTATGTGTCATTAATTTCTGTTTAATGACTGAAGTTAATATTTTTTATATTGTTTGTAGGCATGTTATTGGGCGATATGTAGCTGGGTTCGCTGTGTCTGCTTGATCTTTAGGTTTCAGATAAGTTATTCCATGTGTATCAGGGAATGTGTATGGGTCTGCAATGTAACTGTTAAATAATTTAGTTGGACGTGAATGTGTTGAGGTGAACTTCTTTACCCAGAAATTTGCTATTTTATCATTTCCAGGGGCTTTCCAATTGTGAGTAGAATTAATTGCTTGGGTGACTTCATGTTGCAAAATTGTCACTTCAGGCATTTGTGGTATCATCTTGTATGTGTCTGTTTCTGCTTGTATCCACCGTGCATGCCTGTTATGTTGTACCGGGTTTGACCATATGTTGCTCCAGAAGTGTTCCATGTCTGTTATGTTTGGTGGATTGTTTATTTTAATGTGTGTGTTATCTATTGTCTGGTAAAATTTCCTTTTGGTTTGTGTTGAATGTTTGGTTTTGTTTCCTTCTATTTTCACTTTTTTTGTATCTTCTGAGTCGTTTGGCTAATGCTTGTAATTTCTGCTTCTTTTCGTCTAATTGCTCTGTCGCTTCTTGTTGTGAGATTTTGCCTAACCTGTTTTGTTTTTTTCCCGAGATTTCATTTCTTATAAACTGTGTTAGCTGTCCGATGTCTTTTCTCAGTTTTTCTATTTTGATCTGTAGCCTGTGTTGCCATGCTGGTTTTGTGGGTTTCTTCTGTGTGTTGGTTGGTTCTGATCTCTGCCTAGTGTGTATATTTAGTGTAGTGAGTGCTCCTATATAAACCAGTAGTTTTAACTCTTCCATAGTTGTGTTTTCATTTATTTTGTTGTGTATGATTGTGTTGATAGTTTTTATTGTTGTTTCGACTTGTGGGTTATTTGGTGGTCTATGCAAGAATGGTCTAATGTCTGTATTTGTGTCTTTGTATTCTATATATGTTAGCTGAAATTTTTCTTGTATATCTAACATCTGTGTCACTTCGTGTTCTATTTGTGCTTATTCTGGTGGCTGTCTTAAACATCCCACAGCAAACAAGTAAAGAACAACACGCACCAATTAAAAAAAAATCAGAGGAAAACGAAATCTTGAGTCCATTACTGTATTTTCTTCTTCTTCTGATTGCACATTATTTTGTTCCAGTATTTGTTGTACTTTTTGTTTGGTGTTTTCTAATTCTGACTGGGGTATCCTGTTATTTTTGATTATTACACGGATCTGATCAGACAGTCGTTGTTCTGTTAAAAATTTTAATTCTGGGTATCTGGTAATAAATGTTGTGTATACTTGTGATCTGTATCCAGTTGTGTTGGTTTGTTGCTTGGTAATAACAGAACATGAGGTGTCGATTAACTTCATCTGACCATCTCATCCTCTGTCTTTGTTTTCCTTCTAGGGTGGTTGCAGGAAGCATATCCTGCAAAACACCTCTATTTGGATTTAAATCTTTTTCCAGTTGGCTAGCAGTGTCGTTACCATTGTGGGCGGGCATAGGGTTCAAGCGTCGTCCCCGAGCATGTTCTGTCCTGAACCAACTAATCACACTAAAAGGGTGGTTAGTCCTATTAGTGGTTTGTTCTTTTCGTCGCCTTTTATTATTATTATTATTACTATTATTATTACGTTGATTACGGAATGGTTCAAGCATCCGTATGTGCTTTCGTTCCTTTGGTAACTGGCTTTATTGCTTTGAAACATGGTATGGGAATACGAATATTTGTGAGTGCGTAAGCATTCTGCAATACTACTGGCGTATGTGACGTTAAAACGGCTGTTACTAAAGCTGTCGGATCGTGAAAACTTGAATTTTGGTACCCTGAGAACAAACAATTAGTTGAAGTTAATCGAGACAAGATACGACAAAGTCAGATAATCGGATACTAATATCTTTCACTTTCATGTAACGTATACCCACGATTCAAAGCTATTGCCCCAACAGGACTTCATTACTTTTGAAGCCGATAGTGACTAAAGTGTGTGCTCCACCAAATGATAGACAGCGTACTTTACGAAAGACAGCTCTTCCTATCTGGTTTCCTAAGCTGCGGGAACACATACAGACACTCCATCCAGGAGATACGAAGAAATTTACCCATTATCATAACAGTGTGCATTGGCACTACAATATGGCTTTAATTCATTAACTGCATACATTT
Source organism: Schistocerca nitens (assembly GCF_023898315.1). Lineage (NCBI taxonomy): Eukaryota > Metazoa > Arthropoda > Insecta > Orthoptera > Acrididae > Schistocerca > Schistocerca nitens. The sequence continues at coordinate 1,071,655,890 of NC_064615.1, read as the reverse complement.
TCGTAATCTTGATCACGCAGCTGTAGGAGTTACAGTCTAATACGCTAAAATTTACCAACCAGACTGATGGGTATAATATTGCTGTAAATTTGTGTAAGCGTTCACAGCTGTACAATTGGGGAATTGAGGTAATTTTCGTAATAGGCCATCGTAAGTGGTCAGCGGTGGACTGAATACTAATCAACGCCAACTAACGAGATAAAATATCCGAAATACTTTCGGCACATTACGTCTACTTGCAAGCTATCGCATTATTTCCTCTGTTTTTCCTTCGTATTTTGCGTGGTGTTTTGTGGCTCAAGACCATTTAAAGGCTTGCTGTGAAATATCTACGAAGCTTGTATTGGATATGCGGTATGTGTAATAACTAAACTGAGAAATGTTTGTCATTATAAAAGGGGTTTAGTAACTACAAAAATGTGAATGAATAAATTTGAATAGCTGATCGTTATCTCGGTAATCAGAATATTTTTGCACGTGGTATTATACCAATTAACTAGGAGACGTACACCTACCTCTACCATAGCACCTCTTCTCACCTTGGTGGCCACATTATAGGGAGAATTTTTAGTCAGCCATGCTTACGGTCACATGCCAGTTGAAGGGCGTCTCAGGACGACGCTAGCGTTGAGCAGGTGTGGTGTGTAGTGCCGTACGGTGCTGGACAAAGGACCCAAATGCATTGCCCTGCAATAATAAATTCTCTCTCTCTCTCTCTCTCTCTCTCTCTCTCTCTCTCTCTCTCTCTCTCTCTCTCTCCGATCCAACGTATTTGAGGCAATAAAATATTAATGTTTAACGCTCTAGAATCTGTAGAAGGATCAGAAACAAGGAGGATTACAGAGAAGCATCATGGCGATCTGGATGTAACATTGTAAGCTACATGAGGGTACTGCCATCTTGGCTGAGATCTAGTCACATGTCTGCACATTGTCAGTCAATGCCTTTGCAGCCTGACTCTGGGGAATAAGACCACCAGCTAAGTTTCTCCTCGACATCGTCAGTCGTACTGGAGGAGCACAGTGAATTACATGTACTGTGAAATTGTAGTGCTGCCTTCGCCCTTGATAGTATCTGCCGCTTAAAAAATAGCGAAGAGGCGCTCTGAATCCGGTGGAGTATCTCAACAGACATATTGATCTGACCTCTTTAAGGATTTGCCGTTACAAAAAATGGACGTGTTGTGATACAGCATTCCTGACAGCTCAGGAGTGTAGAAAGCCCCCTTGACGGATTTTCTAGTCAGGCAGTAGCAGCAGCCGTCCGAGACATAAGCAGCAACAGGGAAGTAACCGCTTTTCTGACATAAAATTCGCCCCTGGTTAGGAACTCGTAAATATGATCTGTGTGCTTCAATAGTTTAGTTCTTTGTGGTTACTGGATATTAAATTTACACACAGAAACTCAGTTCTCGCATTTTCGTTTGAGTCGGAAAGTAAACCGATATTGTGACATATTGCAAGTTCGTAATCAAAAGAATTATTTTGTTTCACCTGAGTGCTTCGGTAGTCCGGTGTTTTAATATCTGCTTAGACACAGTTCGTGCATTTTCGTCAGTGTCTACAGTAGAGTCGCGCAGCACGTGCCGGTAATCCGTTTATCTGAGTAGTTTTGCACGGTCTTTAGTATCGATAGCGACTGCGATTGTTGAGTATGGATGTGAGCCGAGTTGGTGACACTCTGCTCTCAGCTCCAAGCTGTGATGGCTTCGGTTACACAGCTTGAGGCTACAGTGGATGGGCACCACTGTTGTGGGCCAGCTGTGGCGATCCAATGGACGTCGAGCATGTCGGAGCCCTCCGGTCGGTCGTCACAAGCGTCAAGCCCAGTTACTGCCTGCACTGAGGTTGACCCCTCACCTGTAGTCGAGTGGGAGGTCGCGCAGGGGCGAAGCACGTGGCGAAAGACTTCCCAGGAGGCCGCACGTAAGGCCTCCTTGGTCTGTCTGACGAACAGGTTCCAAGTCCTGTCTGTGGTTGACACTCGCTGAGCCAGATGCTGTCGCAGCCTGAGTGGTTTGCCCTGAAACAGGACAGGCAAGATCTGAGCAGTCACAGTGGGTGGGACAATTGGTAGTTGGGAGCTCCAGCGTTAGGCGCGTTCTGGGGCCCCTTAGGGACTTGACTGGCCAGGAGGGTAAGAAAACAAATATGCACTCAGTGTGTACACAGGGTGGAGTCATTCCAGATGTGGAAAGGGTCCTCCTAGATGCCACGAAGAGCATTGAGTGCAACCAACTGCAGGTGGTTGCTCACGTTGGTACGAATGATATGTGTCACTTTGGATCAGGAGAGATTCTCTCTGGTTACGAGCTGCTAACGGAAGTGGTAAGGGCTGCCAGTCTTGCTTGCAAGATGAAAGCAGAGCTGACCATTTGCAGCATAGTAGACAGGACCGATTGCGGACCACTGGTACAAAGCCGAGTTGAGGGTCTGAATCAGAGGCTCAGGCGGTTCTGCGACCGTGTAGACTGCAGACTCCTCGACTTGCGCCAAAGGGTGGTTGGGTTTCGGGTTCCGCTAAGTAGGTCAGGTGTCCACTATTCGCAGGAGGCGACTACACTGTTTTAACTGTGTTGGGGAAGTACCAGAGCTCCAAGCGCTAAAACAAAGCACTGCTGCTCAAATCGCTACAGGAACTGAAAGCGGGCTAAAGCCGGATATAAGCTCAGTCGTACCAGACTCATAGGATTGTAGTTGGTGGAGACTTTATTTTCGCCAACATAGCGAGGGTAAATTACATGTTTAATTCCGGAGGTATGCATAAAATATCATCCAAAATTGTGCTAAACGCATTCTCTGAAAATTATTTCGAGCAATTAGTTCATGACCCCACGCGAATAGTAAACGGTTGTGAAAAAAACACTTTACCTCTTAGCAACAAATAATCCTGAGTTAATAACGAGTATCAAAACCGATACAGGAATTAGTGAAGACAGGGTTGCCGTAGCGAGAGTGAATATTGTAATCCCCAAATCCTCCAAAAATAAACTAAAAACATACCTATTCAAAAATGCAGATAAAATTCCATTTGACGCCTTCCTGAGAGATAATCTCCACTCATTCCAAATTAAAGATATAAATGTATACCAGATATGGCTTAAATTCAAAGGAATAGTATGGGCAGCAAAGCAAGAAGCTTATAATGGTTTCCACAACGAAACTGTGTCGAAACCTTGCAGAAAATCCGAAGAGATTCTGGTCGTATGTGAAGTATGTTAGCGGCAAGAAACAATCAATGCCTTCTCTTCGTGATGGCAATGGACATACTATCAAAGACAGTGCTGCCAAAGCAGAGTTACTAAACACAACCTTCCGAAACGCCATCACTAAAGACTACGAAGTAAATATTCCAGTATTCGAATCGAGAACAGCTGCCAACATGAGTAACGTAGAAGTAAATATCCTGAAGTAGTGAAGCAAAAAATCACTTAATAAAATCAAGTCTTCTGGTCCAGACTGGACACCATTTAGGTTCCTTGAGGAGTATGCTTATGCATTAGGTCCATACTTGACAGTCATATAGAACCGTTCGCTCAACGAAGGATCCGTACCCAAAGACTGAAAACTTGCACATGTCACACCAATATAGTAGGAGTAATCCCCTTGATTACAGGCCCATATCGTTAACGTCGATATGCAGCAGGATGTTGGAGCATGTATCGTACTGTAACATTATGAATTACCTCGAACAAAGCTGTCTATTGACACACAGTCAACATGGGTTTAGAAAACATCGTTCTTGTGCAACTGAACTAGTTCTTTATTCACATGAAGCGTTGAGTGTTATTGGCAATTGATTTCAGATCGATTCCGTACTTCTGGATTTCCAGACGGCTTTTGACACTGTACCACCAAGCTGCTTGCAGTGAAATTCCGCGCTTTCGTCTCAGTTATGTGACTGACAGGAAACCACAAATCCAGAGAGGTCACAGTTCGTAGTAATTTACGGAAAAGCATCGAGTAAAACGGAAGTGATTTGTGGCTTTGTTCAAGGTAGTGTTATACGCCATTTTCTGTTCTTTATCTATATAAACAATTCGGGAGACCATCTGAGCAGCCGTCTTGGGTTGTTTGCACATAACGCTGTCTTTTACGACTAATAAGGTCATCAGAACATCAAAACAAATTGCAAAGCAATTTAGAACGGATATTTGAATAGTGCTAAAATTGGCAGTTGACCCTAAATAACTGAAGTGTGAGGTCATATACATGGGCGCTAAAATAAATACATTAAACTTCGGTTACACTATAAGTCAGTCTAATCAAAAGGCCGTAAATTGAACTAAATACCTAGGTATTACATTTACGACCAATTTAAATTGGAAGGAGCAGATAGAAAATGTTGTAGGTAAGGCTAACCAAAGACTGCGTTTCATTGGCAGAACACTTACAAAATGTAGCAGATCTACTAAGGAGACTGCCTACGCTACACTTTCCGTCCTCTTTTAGAATACTGCTGCGTGGTGTGGGATTCTTACCAGATAGGACTGACGGAGTACATCGAAAAAGTTCAAAGAAAGGCAGCACGTTTTGTGTTATCGCGAAATATGGGAGAGAGAGTCACTGAAATGATACAGGATTTGCGCTGGACATCATTAAAAGAAAGGCGTTTTTCGTTGTGACGGAATCTTCTCACGAAATTCCGATCACCAACTTTCTCCTCCGAATGCAAAAATATTTTTTTTGACCTCGACCTACATAGGGAGAAACGATCACCAAGATAAAATAAGGTAAATCAGAGCTCGTACGGAAAGATATGGGTGTTCGTTCTTCCCGCGCGCTATACCGGATTGGAATAATAGGGAAGTATGTATGTGGTTCGATGAACCCTCTGCCAGGCACTTAAATGTGATTTGCAGAGTATCCATGTAGATGTAGATTCATGAATGTAAGCCACTAGGGAACCAGCAGCCAACGTAGAAAAGCGACAAAAAAGTATGTAGCGTAGGAACAGCACGGGAGTAATCACCAAACGTGCCAGACACCATCGAGTGACTTTTAGACATTAAGACTACCTATTTCGATTCCTTATCTTCAAGACTCGCATGGGCTGCTACCCATAGACGGTTGTTCACTGTGTGGTGAAGCAAGCGCTGTATCATTCGAGAGATACAGAGGAGAGCGAGTGTGCCGGGACTTAACCCAGTTCACTGCCACTAGGGTGAGGTCAGCATAACGCGTCTGTGCGTAGCATGCAAGTGTTGCATCATAATTTAAGAACGAAATTAAAAATTAAAGCTCCTTTTCCTAACTTTGTCAACATACGCTATAGTATATTGAAGTTTACATTGTCAGATCTCAGCGTGATCAGATGAATATCTTTCCCTAAATACATCGGACTGAATAAAAGCAAGTGGCGCTATATGACGAAGCTATGAAGCGAAAAATGGGTCATAATCTGCAAATGTATATCAGACTCAATTGTTAGTAGTTTCCGCTTGATTTGGACCGACGTTTAGTCAGAATCCACGTTTTTTGCGAAAGTTAAGTTGCACTAAATAATGAAGTTAGAAAGCCAAAAATTGGCACGAAGCCTCAGTTTGATATGAAAACCTGAAGTGTGTGATCTCATGAAGCTACGTTTACTAGTTTTGGAGAATTTTTGCTGAAAACTAAATTTGCAATAATAACGTCCTTATTTGTAGTAGATTAAATATCAATTATTTTAATGCTCCGAAGTTATGATTACAGCATATGATTAAACCCATTAAATAATACAGCTATAAGAAGTTTCACGAGTTTCATTAAAATAACCATCAATACAAGATCTCTTGAAGTTTTAGTTCAGTGGTCCGTTGTAGTGTCAGTTCCGTTCTAACAACTGTGGACGGCCAAGTTTAAACGCAGGCGAGCGAAAACCTTTTCTGTGATTAAATACTACTTAACTGCATTCATACAAAACTTCCGAAGATTCTAAATTAATTCATGACAGTGTTATAAAATATTGTGTGTCCGAGAAAGGGGCCATTTAGAGGCTACTGCTGGGGGACACACAGCCGATGACACACAGTTGTTCCCTTGGCCGTCCACTGCGCCCGTATGTAAATTACGGCCTGAAAGACAACACTGCACTTCACACCTAGCTACTGTACAGTCCGCGTCAGTCAAACGCCGGCGTATGCGCTGCCTCTGGTGGCGTCGCAGCCAGACTGCAAGAAAACTCAGGTTTTTGGTACAAATATGAAGTGAAATCGAGGGGACTGTACACCGTCCTCGGTCGTTTATATCTCGATGAAGTAACTGTTCGTGTGCTCCCTGTAATGTTAACAAAACAGCGTGGAAAATGGTGATATTTTTCCACTTTTGTGGACAGCAACTAATTTAGATTATTAGAAGTCAGGGAGAAAGACCATTAACTGGGAAATTACCATACAGGTCGCCTCTGGACTGAAAATAGTTTTGTTTATGATAGAGGCAGCATTACTCTCATCATCAAGAATATTATTAGGGTGTGTGTGTGTGTGTGTGTGTGTGTGTGTGTGTGTGTGTGTGTGTGTGTGTGAACACATTCTCCATCGCAAGTATGGTTTTGATACACTTGTAAAAGACAGCAAACAACATTTCCTAATATTTCAAATTTCTTATTATTAACCCACCACCCAACAATTGAGTTCCATCGCAAGCCGAGTTTACCAGTGACGAAGGGCACATGACGGGAAATTTAGCGGCCTGCAGGTCAAACTGGGGAAAGTTAATAGAGCCGCTGAGCAGACACTCGCTTGCAATTACTCAGCGAGACGTGAGTATAGGTCACACGGATCAGTCATTTGACGTTGAGTTGTGCGACTCTACCAGTCAGCTTAGCTAATTTTTTTATTCCAGATTCATGCTTTCCGACAGTTTCAGATACAAACACAGACTGTTTTAGGCTACGTCCGTGAGTCATTCTAAGGGACTGCGTGTTTTCGTGTGAAGCATTCCGACTATAGTGACTGTGTGTTGTCATAACTACTGATAGCACATTTTAGAGCAAGCCCCATCCGTGCACTTTTTTTTGCGTCTGTTGTCATTCTGTCACATCCTCTTTTTCCTTTCTGCGTCTTGTCATTTTATGGTCAGACACTTTAAGCTTTAAACATCCGACTTTTTCTCTCATCTTACACCTTAAAAATGTAGCATCTAGAGTCTCTGATAGAAAAATCACTGCCGACGATAGAGTGTAAAGGGAGGAAAATATCAACAGAACGACTGGGTACATGGCGGTCAACGCTGCTGGTTGTCAACAGACTTCCAGGCGACGTCATGTCGAAGGGAGGTAGACACGTTACGCTGACATGGCACCAGCCCTCCAGGCATATATTCATGCATCACAGATTCCATCAAGTGATGTGAAGATATCTACACCCTGCTCCACATGCCCAATTTCTGACCTGAGTCTACGCCAAGTCAGATCGGCAGGGACTGTGTGTTTATTTTCAAGGTCATCTTGGCACCCAGCTTGGGGTGATTTGCGTTTGAGTTTTACAGCTCATCGCATTTGAAAAGCAGCGTAGTTTTCAGATGTTTCGAAATGTAACAACGGTATCAGATTTTATGTTGCTACTCACAATTCAGAACATTACGTAAATTTTACAAGATGCAGGGCCCATGGTTGGAATTTGCTGCCCACTGCTGCAGTGCGAGATGGATTGCAGCATCTGGAGTCCACGTGAGCTGTACCTGCAACCTGCGGCGGAACACTAGGCAGATAGGGTTCTGTCACTAGAATTACTATGATTACTGTTATTACTGTTATTCGATCTGGAGATGAGCGCCACGTGGTACCCCCTTTGAAATCCTGTTTACACACCGATTCTACCGCCTCCGAGTCGCGGACGTATGTCACGCTACATGTTAGGTATGGAGAGAGTGATGAGGTGGAGGCATTTCCGTTTCCAATGCATTGTATATTAGAAGTATCAGTGACTACGTATGTGATCGTGTTGACAATTAGTCGGATGGAAAGGTTGAAGACTGACTTAACACTCGGGAAATAATTTGTGTTATCACTTACGCAATTCCATTTGAGATTTGTATGCATTCACAAAAGCCCTTTTGAATTCCCAAAACAGTGCCTTTCGACTTTATTTGCGAAGATTTGTTCATGAATTACCATATCTGAATTTTCAATGACACCATTTTTAATTATTTAACGGACGCAATAGCGTCCACCCTTTAGGAACAGAACTGAGGAAACATATCCCGTCGTATATAGATCTATGATTTGGTGCTTTAGTTGTACATGAAGGGCAGCCGAGGACATGTATCATGTGCAGCGCCGTCTACAGTATGCGGGCACATCGTCCCACAATCGTCAGTGCACTGAATTCGACAGGGCGCAATGCAGTTAGTAATTTGTAGTTGCCAACTCCTACACATTTAGAAATAGTGGCGGTTTAAGACCCAGTCACTCTTTCCAAATTTCCGCCAACCACTTATCTCAAACAGAACGAAGATACGGTGTCAATGAACTGAGTTTTCCGTAAACCAGTCTATTTGACTGACCGTATCGATGAGTATCCGTATTCGGAATCATACGCGACAAGAGGTCGTACACACCGCCTCTGACAGTTATATATACATTGACGCCTTCTTCACGCCCCACACGTCATAGTCGTAAAACCGCCTGAAACGCGTAATATTCGTTCGAGGCATGCATTCATTCATTCATTCATTCGCAAATGAAGTACTAAGTGACTTGTTCAGCATTTGTGCAATACTGCGCCCATCAAATTCGTTAAGTACAGTAACTTTGTGTGATATTTTACTTGGCCCTTGGCGATTCTACACACTGTTTCTCTAGGCAAATATCTTAATATTCTGGAAGAATCAAATTTCTCACATGAAGAAACCGACCTTAGAACAAAGATATTTCAAGATTGTCGGTGAAAAAATTGTTTTAACATGAACCAGTATATTAAACGAATCGTAGCCGACTTATCGCTATTGATATTTACACATTCACTTTCAAGCTAACTGTGTTTTTTGACAATGGTCGTACTATAAACAGAACCAACGTAATATATTCAAGAAGTGGTGTGTTTACCGAAGCATGTCTCGGAATGTGTTAAGCATGACTAGCCTCGTCGGTAAATTTCAAACCCCCAGAACCTAAAGCCTACAGCATTTAAAATGTATTATTTTTGTGTCTCTTCTATAGCACCGCTGATGATGAGCACGTGTTCCATGTTAGACCGGTAAATTGGAACGTAAAAACAAAGCTGTGTCGCCTGGCCACCGAGAGCTGTTGCATAGCGATTTGATTCACGGACCCAGTTATATGGATACTTTCATGTATAGCGATTTTACAACTATGACGTGTGGGGCCTGAAGATGGCATCAATGTAATGCCGAAACTAGAGAACATAAATAGTTCATAAAATAAATTTCTAGAATACATGCGGCTGTTGGTAAATTATTGCATCAAGAACTATATGCCAGCCGTTGTCTCATAGTCCATAATGGGTCAACAAAGATTAAATACTAAGCGTTTCCATTACACATACAGATAGTAACGTCTCATCAGCGATTTAATGTTCGTTTTAACGAGCATCTGATGATGTTGCTGGTAGTCCCGAAATGTATTATGCATCAAAAGAAATTAAAAAGCATCCTTGAAGCAGCAGCAGCAGCAGCACAAGTGATTTGTAATTCAAAATCGTCGAATAGCACTTAGCTGAAAGTAGGAACCTGGAACAAGGTACATGCTCAAGTGGACCCTATTCAGGCTTGCCGAGCAACAGCACAGGCGATTGAGACACTGCAGGCACGCAACAGAACTAATGACAGAATTCGACGATGAAGCAACCTTCAAAACAAATGGAGAAGGAAGAAATGTTAAATCGAAAAAACTTCTGGGACGACACTGAACAAAACTGGCAGTTCGCCGGCCGCTGTGGCCGAGCGGTTCTAGGCGCTTAAGTCCGGAACCGCGCTGCTGCTACGGTGGCAGGTTCGAATCCTGCCTCGGGCATGAATGTGTGTGATGTCCTTAGGTTAGTTAGGTTTAAGTAGTTCTAAGTCTAGGGGACTGATGACCTCGTATGTTAAGTCCCATAGTGCTTAGAGCCATTTGAACTGTCAGTTCCGTAGGTCGTAGCTACTCTGCAATACAAACGATGTATTGGTAATGACTAAACATTATGGATGGAACCAACCATTTTGAGCTCCGTAAGGGGAGCTACATCACCGCAAGTGCCGCCAGCGTTCATCCAGTCCAACTGCCACTACCTGGAACTAAACGGTGACTTACGGAACACTTAAATGACCCCATGAAAGCAATTAACAAGAAAATTCTGTTCAATTTGGATGCGAAGGTGAACTACATACATGGGCAGCATAATTAACAAGCAGTTGTTGGTGCCTGATCCACACTGGAGGGATCATAGCCTCCATAAATAAGGAGGCTGTTCACAGGGCTATTTCAGAAAGCTCCTGGCACAAGCCAAACCCCGAAGTGATGTATTGGGTCCAGAATCTGTAATTCTGAGGGCGATGCCCAACCATGTGCTAGACTCCCGTAATCAGTGCAGGATTTTTTCAGAGTTTTATAGAGCTACACGAGAGTACATCAGTCTGCACCCCAGCTACCCTTGCTCAGAACTGACATGAAACCGCCGTGCTAGTGGCCTTGCGTTCTTCTCCCCATCAAGAGATGGCAGTACTTTTGCCACTCAGGTTTACCAATTTGCTTCTTCCTTCACATCCGCTGCTCCCTGCTCTGTGCTCTTAGGTAGCACACCGCCCCTTGTACACATTCACCGCGGTGCTCGGGGGCCACAGCACCAAGTGATAAGTATTCTGGAATTCTCTGCGTATCTCTCTAACCAGGCAGTCGTCTGTGGTACTGTCTAGTGTCACATTCGCTTTGACGTAGGTTTCGCAGCACCTAGCCCGACCGGCGGTTTTGAAATGTTTTTTAAAGATTTTTATGATCTGTTATGTGTATTTCTGCGTGTAAGAAGCATATCCCATCTCTTTCTATTTCATTACGACTCCTGAAGATGGGCGTATAAGAGCCCGAACCAGACTTGTGATAATCAAAAGAACTTTACAACTGTAGAGCTATTTTCAACCTCTGTTAAAATGCTCAGTTGCGGATGTTCCTACAAAATGATTGTTTGCAGTAATATGCCGCGCGATGCAATTGGAACATTTTACCCACCTCAAGCAATTAGGTGATGGGTCGTAAAATCAGGGCGGCAAGTGTCAACTGTTAGCAACACTCTCCCTCGTATGGCCTCTGTTCTGTGTTTCCTCGCGGTAAATGATATCAGCCAAACAGTTGCAGGATAAAGATTTATTAAAATTCTTGACCCCGGTTCTGGCGCTGCAGTCCGGAACCGCGGGACTGCTACGGTCGCAGGTTCGAATCCTGCCTCGGGCATGGGTGTGTGTGATGTCCTTAGGTTAGTTAGGTTTAAGTAGTTCTAAGTTCTAGGGGACTTATGACCTAAGATGTTGCGTCCCATAGTGCTCAGAGCCATTTTTTCTTGACCCCGGTTTCGGTATATCTAAATATACCTTCATCAGAAGTAAAATACACTAAAATCACGTTCTGCACTGGAGGTACATAAAACAATTTTACTTCTGATGAAATTATATTTAGATATACCGAAACGGTGGTAAAGAATTTTAAAAATCTTTATCCTGCAACTGTTCGTTGATATCATTTACCGTGAAGAATTTCAACAGTTGCTTTTTCAGCCATGTTTAAAATCTAGTTCTGTGTTTCCAATATACCTTCCACGACTAGCTGTTCAGAGATTCTCAGTTCGTGTTCCGGCCAGCCGTCGGCACCAAGAATAATTAGAGCTGTAAGCTCGAGTTCTTCCCTGGAGGGCAACAAATTCTGGAACCATTACAAACTCTCCGGCCGTCACAATTTTATCGGCAATCTGTGTAAGTGTCTATTGTGAAAACTTTTGGACTTCCATTGCTGCATACCAACTGGGGAGTATTCATCACAGCACGTCATACTTCTGCCTAGCCTACAAAACCCTTATGTGGACTCCTGAAGTCCTCTGCTAGCGATCTAGTCGGTTCCTTTGTGTAGTGCACCCCCCGACCTATGAAAGAGACACTTAAAACTCCCCACACAGTAAGAGAAGCGAACGATTCGGGGATCATACCTGTTCACATTAAAATGGCCTTACACAACAAAGAGGTGTGTGTGTGTGTGTGTGTGTGTGTGTGTGTGTGTGTGTGTGTGTGTGTGTTTTGTGACTTACAGTAGGAATGAAACTGCACAGAATATCTAAAGAAAAGCAAAACGCACAGGGGAATTTTTTTTTTTTTTTTTTTTTTTTTTTGTGGTTTTAGGGCGCACAACTTCAATGGTCATTAGCGCCCCGACTACGTTAAGAATGCACCGCGAGGCACAAGTTTAAAACAACAACTAAAAGGGAAAACACGATAAAAGAGAGATTGACAGGCATAGGATTAAAAAAACAGCATAATCAAATGTCCTTAGAGAGGTTGGTCAAATTGATAAAACGAAGAACGCGAGCAGCTGCTCGTGGGTCATCCGCTAAAATAGCATCTAGAGTACATGGCAAGCCAAGATCACGACGCAGTGTGTTAAAATCCGGACAGGACGTTAAAATATGGCGGACCGTCAGCAATTGCCCACATGGGCAGAACGGCGCCGGCGCAGCCGTCAGCAGATGCCGATGGCTGAACCGGCAGTGTCCAATTCGTAACCGGGCCAAAACGACCTCCTCCCGCCGAGAATGGCGTGAGGAGGACGGCCAAGCCGCGGGAAGAGGTTTCAAGGCCCGAAGCTTGTTGTCCGTAAGTGCAGCCCAATCGGCATGCCACAGCGATAAAATGCGCCGACAAATTACCCTGCTACAATCCGACGAAGGGACACAACAAGAAGCTGTCCGAGGCTGGATGACCGCAGCCTTGGCCGCGGCATCTGGAGCTTCGTTCCCAGGGATACCGACATGGCCAGGAACCCACATAAAGCTAACCGGAGAACCGTCGTCCACCAGCTGCTGAAGAGAGCGTTGGATCCGGTGCACGAAAGGGTGAACCGGATACTGATCACTGAGGCTCTGGATGGCGCTCAGGGAATCGGAGCAGATGACATAAGCAGAATGTCGGTGGCGGCAGATGTAAAGAACAGCCTGGTAGAGGGCAAAGAGCTCAGCTGTGAAGACCGAACAATGGCCATGGAGCTGGTATTTGAAACTTTGTTCCCCGACAATAAAAGAACACCCGACCCTGCCATTGGTCTTTGAGCCATCTGTATAAATGAAGGTCATATTAAGGAACTTCGAACGAAGTTCGACAAAACGGGAGTGGTATACCGAACCGCGGGTAACCTCTTTTGGGAGCGAGCTGAGGTCAAGCTGAACGCGAACCTGAGCCTGGAGCCAAGGTGGCGTGTGGCTCTCGCCCACTTGAAAGGTTGCAGGGAGTGAAAAATTAAGGTGTTGAAGGAGGCGACGAAAGCGAACTCCAGGGGGTAGCAGGGCAGAGATATACAACCCGTATTGACGGTCGAGAGAGTCGTCAAAAAAGGAACGATAAGACGGGTGGTCGGGCATTGACAGTAGCCGACAGGCATACCGACAAAGCAGTATATCGCGCCGGTAGGTGAGTGGCAATTCGCCAGCGTCAGCATGAAGACTCTCTACGGGACTAGTATAAAACGCTCCGATCGCAAGTCGTAAACCCCGATGTTGGATGGAGTTGAGGCGGCGTAAGATGGATGGCCGTGCAGAGGAGTCTACGAAGCTCCCATAATCCAGCTTGGAGCGGACGATCGACCGATATAGACGAAGTAGGACGATTCGATCCCCTCACCACGACATACCACTGAGAACACGGAGGACATTTAAAGAACGGGTACAACGGGCAGCCAAATATGACACATGTGGAGACCAGCTAAGTTTCCTGTCAAATGTAAGACCTAAAAATTTGGTTGTCTCCACAAATGGGAGAGCAACGGGACCGAGTCGTAAGGACGGTGGGAGAAACTCTTTGTAGCGCCAGAAGTTAATACAGACCGTCTTCTCGGCAGAAAAACGGAAGCCATTGGCGACACTCCAGGAGTAAAGACGGTCAAGAGAACGCTGAAGACAGCGCTCCAGGAAACACGTACGCTGCGCGCTACAATAGATGGTAAAATCGTCCACGAAAAGGGAGCCTGATACATCTGCTGGGAGGCAATCCATTATTGGATTGATCGCTATGGCGAAGAGAGCGACGCTCAAAACTGAGCCCTGTGGCACCCCATTCTCCTGGCGAAAGGTATCTGACAGGGCAGAACCCACACGTACCCAGAACTGTCGATCCATTAAAAAGGAACGAATAAAAAGAGGGAGGCGACCGCGAAGACCCCATGTATGCATGGTGCGGAGAATGCCCGCCCTCCAACAGGTGTCGTAAGCCTTCTCCAAATCAAAGAACACAACCGCGGTCGGGCGCTTCCGCAAGAAGTTATTCATAATGAAGGTCGACAAGGTAACCAGATGGTCAACAGCAGAGCGGCGCCTACGAAATCCACATTGTACATTGGTAAGTAGGCGCCGAGACTCAAGCAGCCAAACCAAACGGGAGTTAACCATTCGCTCCATCACTTTACAGACACAGCTGGTAAGCGAGATGGGTCGATAACTGGAAGGCAAGTGCTTGTCCTTCCCTGGTTTAGGAATCGGGACAGCAATAGACTCGCGCCAGCATGCGGGAACATGTCCCTCAGTCCAGATGCGATTGTAAGTACGAAGAAGAAAACCTTTACCCGCAGGAGGAAGGTTCTTCAGCATCTGAATATGAATAGAGCCAGGCCCTGGAGCGGAGGAACGTGACCGGGCAAGTGCGTTTTCGAGTTCCCGCATGGTGAATGGGGCATTATAACTTTCACGATTCGAGGAGCGGAAGTTAGGTGGCCTAGCCTCCTCTGCCTGTTTGCTGGGGAGGAAGGCAGGGTGGTAATGAGCGGAGCTCGAAACCTCTGCGAAATTGCGGCCGAAGGCATTGGAGACATCCTCCGGGGCCACAAGGACGTCATTCGCGACCATCCAGCCAGAAACTGGTGAGTGGACCTTAGTGCCAGATAGCCGGCGCAGGCAACCCCAGACAACAGAAGAAGGAGTAAAACTGTTGAAGGTGCTGGTGAAAGCAGCCCAGCTGGCTTTCTTGCTTTCTTCAATAATACGACGGCACTGCGCACGTAATCGTTTATAATTGATACAATTCGCCACTGTAGGGTGGCGTTTAAAGGTGCGTAAAGCACGTCGACGATCACGTAAAGCGTCTCTACATGCTGCGGTCCACCAGGGGACCGGTACGCGACGTGGAGAAGAAGTAGGGTGAGGGATGGAACATTCAGCAGCAGTGAGAATGACTTGTGTGAGGTGTGCGACCAGACTATCGCAGCTTGTGAAGGTCTGATCCTGAAAGGTCGTCCTGGAAGAGAAGAGCCCCCAGTCTGCTTTGGAGATGTTCCAACTAGATGAGCACGGAGAGGGGGTATGCTGCAGGAGGTGGATAACACACGGGAAGGGGTCGCTCGAATATGTATCAGAAAGTGCATACCACTCAAACCGGCGTGCAAGTTGGGTAGTACATATAGAGAGGTCTAAATGGGAATAGGTGTGAGATGTGTCCGAAAGAAAAGTAGGGGCGCCAGTATTGAGGCAGACAAGATTGAGCTGGTTGAAAAGGTCTGCTAACAGGGAGCCCCTCGGGCAGGATGCCGGAGAGCCCCAAAGGGGATGGTGGGCATTGAAGTCTCCAGTTAACAAAAATGGGGCAGGTAGCTGAGCAATAAGCTGCATCATGTCTGCCCTGGTAACGGCAGATGACGATGGAGTGTAGACAGTACAAATGGAAAATGTAAAAGTGGGGAGAGTAATGTGGATGGCAACTGCCTGCAGGCCGGTGTGCAATGTGATGGGATCGTAGTAAATATCATTCAGTACCAGCAACATAATCCCTCCATGAGCCGGAATACCTACCACAGGGGGAAGTCAAAACGCACAGAGGTGTAGTGTGCCAAGGCAATTTGATCGCATGGGCGTAGCTTCGTTTCCTGGAGGGCAACGGTGCAAGCGGAGCAGCATCTTCAAGTCCTCTCGGTTGGAGCGAATGCTGCGAATATTCCAGTGAATAAGTGCCATCGTAAGAACAAAAGGAAGATGAAAGAAGGGGTCACCTCGAAGGCCTGGCTTCGAGCGAGCACTGCCGCCGCTATCAGTAGGCGGACAGTCATCGTCCATTGGGTCTATAGGTGCATCGGCCGTCTTGGTATGATGGCCGGGAGGGGGAGCTTCCTCCGCCGGTGAACGGCCAGATGTTCGGCTACCAGCGGTGCGGCCAGGCGAAACCGATGACGGCCTGGGGCGGCAACCGCTGGGTGGCGCAGGAGAAGAAATGCGCCGTGGCGGAGAAGGAGAACTGTGCTTCCTATGAGTCTTCTTGGAGGGTCGTTTGGTGGAAGTACCGGTCGAAGGCTGGGAGGTCGAGGTACGTAGGAAGTCTGCACGGGACGGTTCCTTCTTTAAGGCCCGTGCATCTGACTTCTGGGTCTTCGTCTTAGCAGAAGCTAATGAAGGGGCTGGTGTCTGTGGGGTGATGGGAGGAAGAGGAGACGTCGACCGCGCTATCTTAGCACTGGCCGAACGGACGACCGTGGTGCAGAAGGTCAGATCGCATGTCTGGGTTGCCACCTCCCTGGTAGTCCGAGGAGAGGCGAGGACAGTACTGTATTAGTAGTAGAGGGGTTTTGTGGGCGCACGACAGCAAGGTCTTCAGCGCCCGTTCATTATCCTAGTGAGACGGGTGTCAAGAAATAAAAGCTCAGAACATTTACATAAAACGGAACATAAAACACGGGGAACAATCATTGGAATATATGTGCTCACTCACACCGAAGCGTTGGATGAAGCAGGGCGTCAGCAGTAGAACATGGACAACACAGGAAGAAAATGAGAGAGGGAGCTAAAACAATGTAGCAGATGGAAGTGGCTGGCTGACCGCAAGGAAAAAAAGGGAGGAGTCAGCCACTCTGCAATACACTAAAACCTCCAGCCTAAAAGTTTAGGCCAGTGTCCAGACACATCACAAAACTTAAACCCTAGACACACACGTCTCATCGTTAGCTAAAACACAATGCAGATCCCCATCAACTTGTGCTGCTGCCCTTGCATCACGGTATAAAATGCAGTCTGTTAAAATGTGCCGGACAGAGATGTGCACACCACAGGCATCACAAAACGGAGGATCCTCCCGCCCTAATAAATAGCCATGCGTCACAGGACAGTGCCCGATCCGCAGACGTGTGAGGGCCACCTCTTCCCGCCTTAGCAACCGGCAGGAGGAACGCCACGGCCGAGTGGTTCACTTTACCGACCGCAGTTTATTGGCCGTCACCGCCAGCCATTCGTCCTCCCACAACTCCATGCTCTTCCTGTGGAGTGCAGCGATGACTGACTGCAAGGGGATAGGACACTGGACCACATCCTGCTCTCTGCAGGCCGCCTTGGCAGCCCGATCAGCCTGTTCATTGCCCCATATGCCGACATGACCAGGCACCCAGCAGAAGGATACCTCTGTACCCTGCTGTTGGAGCAAGTACAGTTGGTCATGTATCAGCTGGACCATCTCCTCAGTCGGGTATAGGTTCTGCAGTGATTGTAAGGCACTAAGAGAATCGGAGCAGAGAAGAAATCGATCGCCCCGAACACGATTCATCTGCTCCAGTGCCTTCAGGATCGCGTGGAGCTCCGCTGCGAAAACGGTATATTCAGCAGGGAGGCGAATCCGGGGAACATGGTCAGGGAACACCACAGAACAGCCAAGGGAAGTCTCCTGTTTGGAGCCATCAGTATAAACGACAGTGAAACCGTGATGCACATCTAAAATGTTAAAAACAGTGACTGGAATGTAAAATCTGGCGTGCCATCCTTCTTAAAACGAGTCAAATCTAAAATAAGTTTGGGTCTTCGGAGGAGCCAAGGTGGAGATCTGCTCCAACCGCGACGTAAAACACGAAGACCAGCCATAGACATTGCAGCGAGGCAATCCTGTGCGCGAATCCCATAGGGCTGCGGCGCACGTTGCCGGTTATGAAATAACCGTGCCAGAGGAGGCTGAGCAACGGTATGGTATGCAGAGGTGTATGGTGTGGACAAAGTTTTATACGCCTGGCGGACCGTAAGTAGCTGTCGCCGCAGATGAAGTGGCGGTTCACCAGCCTCTGCACAGAGGCTTGGTATGGGGCTAGTTCGGAATGCCCCAGTCGCCAACCGAAGCCCTTCATGGTGCACAACGTCCAAAATCTTTAAGTAAGAAGGCCTCGCGGACCCATACACCGTGCACCCATAATCGAGCCGAGATCGCACAAACGCCCTGTAAAACTGGAGCAGACAAGTCCTGTCAGCTCCCCATGTACTGTGGCTAAGACATTTTAAAATACTTAAAGCCTGAAGCGACCGCCTTTGCAGGTCTTTAAGATGAGGTAACCACGTGAGCCTCGAGTCAAAAATGAGCCCCAGAAATCTCACCGTGTCTTTAAAAGACAGAATAGTGTCCCTCAAGCGCAACTCAGGAAAGGTGAAAATCGAACGAGAACGGTTAAAAAGAACACATACAGACTTCTCGGTGGAAAACTGAAATCCACTCTTCAGCGCCCAGTCATCCAAACGCCTAATCGTAAGTTGCAACTGACGAGTTGTCGTTTCAAGGCTTGAAGAAGAGCAGAACAAAGAGAAATCATCCACAAACAAAGAACACTGGACAGGACTTTTCACTATGGACGTAATGCTATTAATAGCGATGGCAAAGAGAGTCACACTTAAAACGCTACCCTGAGGGACACCATTCTCCTGCTCAAAGCGATCAGACAGGACGTCACCAATTCGGTATCTAAAATATCGTGGCGAGAGGAAAGACTGAATAAAAAGAGGAAGACAACCACGAAAACCCCATTCGTGAAGCTGCTCCAGGATGAGACGCCTCCAAGTGGTATCGTAGGCCTTCTCGATGTCGAAAAATACACCTATAAGGTGATGACGGCGTAGGAAAGCTTGTTCTATAGCCGCCTCCAGGAGGGCAAGGTTATCGAAGGTGGAACGAAACCTCCTGAACCCACACTGAAAGCGACTAAGGAGTTGCCGGGATTCTAACATCCAGACAAGGCGGCGGTTGACCATCCGCTCCAAGGTCTTCCCTATGCAACTAGTGAGGGCAATACTACGGTAGCTACTTGGGCTCGTGCGGTCTTTCCCAGGTTTTAAAAAAGGGATTAAAACTGCCTCACGCCACGCGTCAGGAAAGTGACCTGACGCCCAAATGGCATTAAAAAGTGCGAGGAGGATTTCTTTGTTGCGCATTGTGAGGTGCCATAGCATACTGTAATGGATCCTGTCGTGACCAGGGGAAGTGTCACGAGCTCCAGACAATGCAGAATCCAGTTCCCACATAGAAAAAGGGCAGTTGCAAACTTCATGAGAGGTGGGCTGGAAGTTCAGACTACACCTCTCAGCAACCGCTCTATGGCGCTGGAAACCTGGATCCTGACTGGTTGTGGCAGTAACTGTCGCATAATATGCTGCCATAGTCTGGGCAATGTCTCGCGGATCTGTGTGGAGAGTGCCGTTATTCATTACAGCAGCTATGGGGCACCTCCCTCCTCTGCCAGAAATTCTCCTAATGGTCTCCCACACAATGGAACTTTTGGTGGAACGATTAATGGTGTTCAGGAACTTTTGCCACGACCTCTTCTTGCTCTCACAAATAATGCGGCGACATCTCGCCCTCGCCACCCGAAAGGCTGCAAGATTCTCAGCAGTCGGCCGACACTTGAACCGCCGCAGGGCCGCACGCCTGGTCCTGATTGCAGAGCGGCATTCGTCACTCCACCAAGGCACAGGTGGCCTTTTCCGGTGGCCTGTGGACTGTGGAATGGATGCTGCAGCGGCGTGGTGGACCGTTTTGGTAATATGATCCACCCACACCTCAACATTCGCACAAATCGGGCCAACTGGCTATAAAGTGTCCAGTCAGCTCCACTGAGCACCCATCGTGGTGGTCTCCTTTCGGGCCCCACGCCATCTGGCAGTTGAATCCAGATTGGGAAATGATCACTGCCGTGCAAGTCAGCGACCACTTCCCAGTGAGCACTAGCGGCAAGAGCTGGAGAGCAAAACGAGAGATCTATGGCAGAGAACGACCCAGTCGCTGTGCAGAAATGAGTACTCTGTCCTCCATTGAGCAAGTAGGCACAGGATGACAGGAGAAGCCTCTCAATTGCTCTACCCCTGGGGCAGGTAATTTCAGAGCCCCAAAGCACATTGTGGGCATTAAAATCACCACAAATAATGAATGGCTGGGGGAGCTGTGTAAGAAGGTCGGTGAGGGCCGCTTCATCAAGAGCATCATGTGGGGGCAAGTAAAGTGACCATACGGTCAATGGATGACGCACGTGCACGGACACAGACACAGCGACGGCCTGTAGAGTCGTCGTAAGTGAGAGAGGCGAGGAATGGTAGTCCATCCTGACGAAAATACCGAAGCCTCCTCTAGCTCTCTCTCCACTCAGGTCGTCCTTTTTGTGGAGTGTATAGCCTCGTATCTCAGGGGAGTATGATGGATGGAAATACGTCTCCTGGAGACAGAGACACAGTGGGCTACCCTGAGAAAGTAGACGAAGTTCCTCCACATGCGTCCTGAACCCTTGCAAGTTCCACTGGAGTATGGGAGCCATCTATGTTGGGGGTAGCACCTTCATCCTGTCTCTCCGACGGGGTGGGGAGACCGCAGCAGGTGGAGGGGCAGGCGTGGGACGAGATGATTGCCCCACACATACATCGTACTCCATCAACTCTGGGGAAGAGTCAGATGAAGCCTCGCGTAAAACAACATCCGCATGGTCAGATGGTTTACCACGGGATTTGACCCGCTGTTGCTGCTGCACAGTAGCTTTCTGTGGCTTGGTGGACTTTGGGGGAGCGGATGTGGGAGTGGTAATTGGCGCACTGGGCTTGGGGACAACCTCAGCTGTTGGAGGCGCGAGGGGCTGGACCAAGTCCGCCACTGTACCTTTGTCTGCCGTGCGAGGAGGGGCTACTGGCTCTGGAACACTGGCTGCATTGCAAGTGCACTGACAGCTGCAGGTGTTAGTGCCAACACTCACCACCTCAGTCTGAGTACTGTATTTCTCCGCTGGGAGCAGCGTGGGCTTCCTACTAGCCAATAGCTTGCGAGCAGCCGAGGTGGACACTTTGTCTTTGACCCGAATTTCTTGGATACAGCGTTCTTCCTTATAGACAGGACAGTCGCGGGAGGATGCGGCATGGTCACCCTGATAGTTTACACAACGAGGAGACGGAGGTGGACAGTCACCCTCATGGGCATCCCTGCCACAAGTGACACATTTAGCCGCATTGGAACAAGATTGGCGAGTGTGATTGAAACGCTGACACTGGTAGCAGCGCGTAGGTGTCGGGACATAGGGGCGAACAGAAATAACCTCGTAGCCCGCTTTGATGCGCGATGGCAGCTGAACACTATCGAAGGTCAAAAAAAGTGTCCGGGGCGGTACAAGGTCATTGTTGACCTTTTTCATGACCCTATGGATAGCCGTCACGCCCTGCTCAGCGAGGAAAGATTGAATCTCCTCGTCAGTCAAACCGTCGAGGGATCTAGTGTAGACCACACCACGAGACGAATTCAAAGTTCGGTGAGCCTCCAACCGGACAGGGAATGTGTACAGGAGTGTGGCCCGAAGCAGTTTTTGTGCCTGAAAGGCGCTCTCAGTTTCGAGTAATAAGGTACCGTTACGCAACCTGGTACAAGATTTGACAGATCAGGCTATGGCATCTACGCCCTTCTGGATAACGAAAGGGTTGACAGAGGAAAAATCCTTTCCGTCCTCAGATCGAGAAACTACGAGGAACTGTGGGGCAGGCGGTAGTACTTTTGTCACTGGTGGCTGGTCGAGTTTCCGTTTTTGGGCAGAAGTCGAGAGAGAGGGAGTGAAATCCATTGCGGAGGAATCCCCCATGATTGCCAGCGTCTCCGATGGCGCGCTCCTTCCTTGTGGGGACCCTCTCAGAGGGACTCCCGCCTTAGGTGAATGTTTACACCTCAGGTCACACCTCCCGAGAAACAGACGGAGGGACCAATCGGCATGGTCAGAAGGTATCAGCTCAGGCAATCACCCCTCCCTGGGCCTGGCCTTTACCAGGGGGTACGTGCGTGCCTTACATGTCTACCCAGGGCGGGGAATTACGCGTTACCCCGTCTCCGGCTACGCATGCGAACGCGTGGGTCGGCCTTCAGGCGCGCACAGGGAGGAAGGAAGAAGAGGAAAAAGAAGAGAGAGAGGGAGAGAGAGGACAGACTGTCTCAAACGCCGAGGCGGAGACCAGAGAATGCAAGGAGAAGGAGGCAATGAGAAGGCAAGGAGAAGAAGGCAAGGGAAAGAGTAAGGAAGACAGTGAGGTTGAGAAGAGCAAAGAAAGGAACCAACCAAAGGAAGGAAGAAACGAGAAGTGAAAAAGCAAAATGACCGCAAATAGAGGTCGTGGAACCGTCCGTCTCCGGACGCAGGCGCTAACTACCCCCTTGAGGGGGATGGACTCCTTTTAGTCGCCTCTTACGACAGGCAGGAATACCTCGGGCCTATTCTAATCCCCGGACCCGCAGGGGATACACAGGGGAAATGACTGGCCGTCCAGAAACATGGGTGAGCCAGGCACCCCATCAACACGTTCAAATAATTTTCCTAAAATTTTCAGAAACACACTGGACACATCACAAAATCTTGAAACTCGTCATATTCGTTCGTTGGTTCAAATGACTGAGCACTATGGGACTAAACATCTGAGGTCATCAGTCCCCTAGAACATAGAACTACTTAAACCTAACGCATAACATCACACACATCCGTCCCCGAGGCAAGATTCGAACCTGCGACCGTAGCAGTCGCGCGGTTCCGGACTGAAGCGCCTAGAGCCGCTCGGCCACAGCGGCCGGCTAAAACGATTTCATTGATGGAAAGAGTGTAAGTAAATGCAAGTAGAATTGAAGTTGTAATTTATTACGGGAAGGTCAATGATTACACCAAGGACAAACATTATTAAATCTGTGAAGTATGTGACGTATTATTTACATAGCAACTCTGGGCTAAGTGGAAAGAGATTTAGTGGTAGCATGAAGTATTTCAATTCTTATCGATATTGGAGGAAGCATCTTAATACAAACTGGTCATAACACGACGGTATATGGAATAGGAAATTTGTAAGTAATTATAAAGGTACCACTCCTTTCCAGAGATAATGTACTGCATTGTAGGAATTTCGTTGAGTGGAAGGACAATTACAAGCTCGTTGGGGCATTTATCTCGGAATAATGTAAAGAGGTTCTGTATTTAAGGAGATTTGATCCTTGGATTCGACCAGTAGCTTAGGCCGAGTTAGATAACAACTCTAGTTATCTGTCTCGTTATTACTGCTTGATGTTGGTGATCATTGTCATTAGAATGTTTGGATGAGTCTATTCGTAGTGTAATCGTGTCATTCTTTAAAGTCTCTTCGGGTTTGCTGCCGGATCCTAAAACCAACTAGAATCGATATTTCGGCGATCCAACTGTTCGCCATCTTCAGGAAAATGCTGCTTCTGCTGATGAGTCCCGCTGAGAACTGACGCCAGGCTGGAAATCGACGTCCTATATAGGCCACCGTTCAGTACACGGCGCATACGACGCCCATCACGGTTGCTGCCCTCCGAGACAGAGAGGTGGCGCCGCCCTTAGTCGAACACTGCTGGCAACGATATATCGCACTCAGGGCCGCACCGAAGACCGTTCAGTTTTGATGCGAGATAATACAGGATTCCACCTCTTGCTAAGAGGAAACCCATTGTCTCTTGATTAAATTATCCGCCAACCTAATCTCAATCGCCTCTGTATAGACGCTGTTCCAGAAACCGGAAATGTTGGCAACTACCACAGTGTCATCGAATTTCATACTGTGTCCCTCATTTAAGCAGTGTTCTGCTACGGCCGATTTTTCTGGCTGTCGTAGCCTCGTATGACGGTGATGTTCCACACACCTGTGATGCACTGTGCGAATCGAACGGCCAATGTAAGCTTTCCCACACGGACACGGAATTTTGTAAACCCCGGGTTTCCTAAGCCCCAAATCATCTTTCACCGAGCCGATCAGTGCCCTAATCTTAGAAGGTGGACGGAACACACTCTTAATGTTAAAATTCCTTAAAATTCGTCCAATCTTACACTATAAGCCTCCAGCATAAGGAAGAAAGGCCACCGATCTATGTTCCTCTTCATACATCTCCGGATATGGTCCAAACTCCATAGCCCGACGAATCTACTTCTCTGAGTATCCATTTTCCTTAAAAACAGCCATAAAATGCGCAATTTCCTGGGCAAGACGTGGAATCCTGTATTATCTCGCATCAAAATTGAACGTTCTTCGGTGCGGCCCTGAGTGCGATATATCGTTGCCAGCAGTGTTCCACTAAGGGCGGCGCCACCTCCCTGTCTTTGAGGGCAGCAACCGTGATGGGGGGCGCATGCGCCATGTACTGAACGGTGGCCTATATAAGACGTCGATTTACAGCCTGGCGTCAGTTCTCAGCGGGACTCATCAGCAGAAGCATTTTCCTGAAGATGGCGAACAGTTGGATCGCCGAAATATCGATTCTAGTTGATTTTAGGATCCGGCAGCAAACCTGAAGAGACATTGAAGACTTATTACGCCGGGAAAGCCTACGTAATCAAATCGTGTCATTGTTCGATTTCAACATTGCGTAAAGTAAGAGTGCTGTCTTTCATTATTGGATATTCTAGCCGGCTGCATAATCAGTGGTTGAGGATGCCGCAGTAGTAACTATACTAAGGGTGATCTGTCCTCAGTTTGTTCCTTGAGAGTGCGACTACGATACGAGCAAGACTTCGCTCCACTACGACTAATCTTCTAAAATCAGATCTTGATCCTCAGTCGTAACATCGACTGTGAAATAAAAAACTGTTCCTAACTGAAACTGTAGTGGTCGATTGGTTCGTCCAAGTATTTTGCGCGGCAGGAAGCCCTACATTAATGCCATAGCGACGTTGGTTCAGTGCGATCAACTGTCGTCTTAAGTTCGATCTTGGAAACCTCCGTGCAATGCGCCGATTGGCGGTACCCGTCTCCCTCTCTTGTGTGTTTGCCGGAGACATTCCTAGATGCAACAAATTTTGCTTTGACCGTATGCAGAAGGATTTCGTCTCTCGTGGACGAGTGTTAGAGAGTCGTTCCAAGGATTCGGAGGGAAAGTTAGCGAAGTCTGAAACGAGCGAAGCTTGAGCGCGTGCTTAGCCACAAGGAACCGCCGCCGAGCAGCTCGTGGCGCCTACCCTGCCTCTGCCCACCAGCTCGTCCTATACGCTCCTGTGACGAATCTGATGCCCTCGTGGTGTACGGAGTCGAGCACCTTTAAATACGTTGGTCGCGCCGAGCCACAGACCGTACACAATAGAGACGTGATCGTCCGATAACCTTAGATAACTGCAGCAAGCAGTTCTTGCAATTTAAGCACTTCGTGTCACCACTTTTGAGCTCGTGGCGGCGAATTAAGTCTGCAGTCGAATGAGATTCCTAAAAATCCAAAATAAAACTAAAGAAACTCCTCCCGAACAGTACAGGAAGGCCCAACTGTACTGACCGACCGCCGTGTGATCCTCAGTTCATAGGCGTTACTGGATGCGGATATGGAGGGGCATGTGGTCAGCACACCGCTCTACCGGCCGTATGTCAGTTTCCGAGGCCGGAGCCCCTACTCCTCAAGCAAGTAGCTCCTCAGTTTGCCTCACAAGGGCTGGGTGCACCACGCTGGCCAACAGCGCTAAGCAGACCGGATGGTCACCCATCCAAGTGGTAGCCCAGCCCAACAGCGCATAACTTCGGTGATCTGTCGGGAACCGGTGTTGCCACTGCCGCAAAGCCGCTGGCTAAAAACCAAAACGGCTACTTAAAATGCTATACAATATCCCACACCTTTAGTTCCGTAGAAGTAAAAAGAGGACGACCACGATTGAAAGCAATACACACTCTTTTCTCAGAAGAGAAATTGAAAGCTGTACGGGAAGACCATTCTAGTCTCTTCAGTGTCAACTGAAGCTGACGATAGGAAGACGTGGGACTAGACGTGCAACAGAAAATGAGAAAATCATCCAAAAACAACGATCACTGCACAACACTCTTCACTGCAGACGATATGCCATTGATTACAATTGCGAACAAATTCCTCTGCGGTTTATCATCAACTTGTGGAACTGTACCTGAAAGAATATTGCTGACGTTGTACCGAAAGTAGCATTCAGTTAAAAAGGACTGCAGAAGAATGGAGACGGACAGGAAACCTCATTCATGACGCTGGCAGAGTATATTATGTCTCCATAAAGTATGTTATGTAGGACTGTTGGTATTTTTAAAACTATCGGCAGTCCGATATATCGGTATTAGGAAAGTATTATCGGGTCCCGATATATCGAGAACGGTAGATGTATCTTCGGAAAAAAATATCGACGTACCGGTTCACAAAAATATCGGCGGCACATTAGAAGTATACTGCAGGTTTTAAAGCTGAATGTTCAAGTATTGATTTGTTATTAGCCATTCTCTACATAAACAAGCTAGCAGCCTGATTATGTCCCAGAGATCACTAATTAAGTGGATAACGATGCACGTTCACGCTTGGCGATAAGCGCTTTGGGGTTGGGTTGTTTGGGGAAGACGAGACAGTGAGGTCATAGGTTTCATCAAATTAGGGAAGGACTGGGAAGGAAGTCGGCCATGCCCTTTCAAAGGTACCATCCCGGCATTTGCCTGGAGCGATTTAGGGAAATCACGGAAAACCTAAATCAGGATGGCCGGACGCGGGATTGAACCGTTGTCCTCCCGAATGAGCGTCCAGTGATAAGCGCTTTGCCGACAATGGTAACTGCGTATGAGTGGCACAATAAAAGGCATCCGATAGGTCTGTCGTTCGATTGTCATCATATACCGTACTTGTCAGGAACATTTCATGTCGACTTCCTTCTTTTTTTTATTTCTGCCAAAGCATGTGACCTAGTAGTTTTAGCGTCAAAATTGTCTGGTGAAGCCGAACGACTGAACGACGCAATTTATCCCGGTAGCGCCGAGCTCCGATTACGTCGGCATTAGCCCCTCACACGCCTTCGCCAATCGCGAAGACCATTTTTGTTCAGTAATTAAAACTTCCGGGCTAAGATGCCGTGGTCCAATAGTAGAAATACTTCTCCCTGACGTTTCGTTGCCAGCTGCGGGCAACATCATCTGAGTTGAGTCTACGACTGGCTGCTAGGCCGTGGAGGTCCTGTTTATATAGAGCGCGTAGAGGGCGCCACCACTCGTCACGTGTTGTCAACAGTAAAACTATCTCTGGCTGTCATCATTACTCTCGATCGAAGGTAATCGATTGTCACATCTTTGGTACAGAGTCGATCGCCATATCTTATCCAGCTTCAAGCCTTCTTCTTTCCTGTTAAAATTATTGTGGTGTTTAAAAATCTCTACAGCCTCTCTATACATACGTGCATAATAATGCGATGTCTTAGCTAGCACGCTCGTCTCACTAAATTTTATTTCATGGTCACGCGTTTCAAAAACATGTTCCGCTACAGCCGATTTGTCCGTGTGTCCCAGTCGACAGTTCCTTTTATGTTCAGTTAGGCGAGTATTGATA
This sequence comes from Schistocerca nitens, assembly GCF_023898315.1. Taxonomy (NCBI): domain Eukaryota; kingdom Metazoa; phylum Arthropoda; class Insecta; order Orthoptera; family Acrididae; genus Schistocerca; species Schistocerca nitens. Next base: position 1,071,628,183 of record NC_064615.1, on the reverse strand, counting down.
CTTCTTTTTGTGGTTCCAATGTAAACCTTCCCACAACTACACGGAATCTTATAGACACCAGGAGTAGCTAGAGGGTGTCGTGCATCTTTCGCCGATCTTAAGCATTCACTAATCTTCTTGGTGGGTCTGAAGATTGTTTCAACTCTGAACTTGGCCAGCACTTTCCCGATAAGGTCCGTAACATTGTGGATGAATGGAAGAAAAACTTTCCCCACCGATGGTTGTTGTTGTTGCACGTTTTCAGACATTTTTCTTCTGGGATGGAGGATATTGTAGCTAATATAGAGGCGGGGATTCGGCTGTTACCATCACACACTGCTGATGAAGTTAGGATGGAAACAGCCAGGATACTGCGTAAAGCTAAGCCACCTAGCAGAAATCTGTCTCAAGGAGAAAAGAAAGCATTACTGGAGATTAATGCGGACAAGAGTAATATTGTACTTTCTGCTGACAAGGGAAATGCTACCGTGGTGATGAAGAGTGAAGACTACCACAAGAAGATCAGTGACCTTTTGGATCTTACCACTTATAAAAAGTTGAAAAAGGATCCTACAACGAAAGTGTTGACAGTTACCAATCAATTAATAAAAAAGTCTTCTATTCCTTCAGAGGATAAAAAAGATCCTTGTAAAACGGAAGCTTATCCTCCTAGATTATATGGGCTACCTAAGGTGCATAAACCTAATGTCCCACTTAGACCGATAGTAAGTGCTATTGGATCCACTACTCAAGAGCTGGCTAGACATCTTGCCACCTTGTTACAACCGTTTATTGGAAAAACTGATCATCATATTAAAAACTCTATGCACTTCATAGAAAAATTGAAGGAGATTACCGTCAGCCCCAGTGATATTCTTGTCGGCTTTGATGTGGTGTCTCTGTTCACCATGGTTCCTGTCAACGAAGCTTTTGCTTGCATATCTGACATATTTCCGACTGCTATAGTAGCCTTGTTTAGACATTGCCTTTCCACGACTTATTTCCAGTATAATAATGAGTTCTATGAACAAATTAATGGAGTGGCAATGGGCAGCCCTGTAAGTCCAGCCGTTGCTAATATTTTTATGGAATTTTTTGAACAGCAAGCACTGCAGTCAGCCAGAAAAAGGCTTTTGAAGTGGTATCGGTATGTGGACGACACTTGTCATATGGAATCACGGTGAAGAAGAACTGAACCGTTTTTTGAAGCATTTGAATAGCATTAATTCAAAAATACAATTCACTATGGAGACAGAAAGTAATGGACAGATAAATTTTTTGGACGTCTCAGTAATTAAACGAGCAGATGGGACTCTGGGTCACAATGTCTACAGAAAAGATACGCATACCGATCGTTATCTTCATAAGCATTCAAACCATCATCCAAGGCAGAAGAGAGGTATTATCAAGACATTGGTGGACAGGGCTAATAAAATTTGTGAGCCAGCTTATTTGCAAGAGGAACTAAACCACTTGCGAACCGCTTTCCAGAAAAATGGGTACGCTGGCAAGGAGATAGATAGAGCACTCCATCCCAGAAGAAAAATGTCCGAAAACGTGCAACAACAACAACCATCGGTGGGGAAAGTTTTTCTTCTATTCATCCACAATGTTACGGACCGTATCGGGAAAGTGCTGGCCAAGTTCAGAGTTGAAACAATCTTCAGACCCACGACACCCTCTAGCTACTCCTGGTGTCTATAAGATTCCGTGTAGTTGTGGGAAGGTTTACACTGGAACCACAAAAAGAAGTATCAATACTCGCCTAACTGAACATAAAAGGAACTGTCGACTGGGACACACGGACAAATCGGCTGTAGCGGAACATGTTTTTGAAACGGGTGACCATGAAATAAAATTTAGTGAGACGAGCATGCTAGCTAAGACATCGCATTATTATGCACGTATGTATAGAGAGGCTGTAGAGATTTTTAAACACCACAATAATTTTAACAGGAAAGAAGAAGGCTTGAAGCTAGATAAGATATGGCGATCGACTCTGTACCAAAGATGTGACAATCGATTACCTTCGATCGAGAGTAATGACGCCAGCCAGAGATAGTTTTACTGTTGACAACACGTGACGAGTGGTGGCGCCCCCTACGCGCTCTATATAATCAGGCCCTCCACGGCCTAGCAGCCAGTCGTAGACTCACCTTAGATGATGTTACCCGCAGCTGGCAACGAAACGTCAGGGAGAAGTATTTCTACTGTTGGACCACGGCCTCTTAGCCCGGAAGTTTTAATTACTGAAGACGCCGGCCGTGAAAGCCTACACACCATTTTTGTTATTTAGATTTCTGTTCACTTTCAGTAACAGTTTTTTAAGAACGCAGATGCGAAGAAATAACACACTAGTTGACTTAAAAAAAAATTTTTAACTCCTCTCGTGCACTGTTCCTTCACATCGGATATCTTGGCATTGGATTCACACAGCAAACCCCCTCCCCCTCGTGCCAAGTATAGTTACTTCTCACAGTTGAAGAGAAAGACTGGATGTGACGAAAGCTCAAAAAATAGTAAGATTGCTTCGCATACTGGAAGTAAAATTAAGGTCTACCACCATAATAGAAGAACAATTTAAAATATTTACCGAAAATTGCCAACAATATATAATGTCAAATAGTATCTGCACTTGACATTGCCATTTCGATGTCGTATCAATATAACGGGGCAGGAAATATCGTTGATGTACATCGATAACTTTTAAAAATATTGATATTTCAGTATTTTATACAAGTCCCTAGTCATATGACTGGAATACGATTTCTGAAATTCTGACGGTGGCAGGGGTAAAATACAGGGAGAGAAAGGCTATTTACAATTTGTACAGAAACCAGATGGCAGTTATAAGAGTCGAGGGACATGAAAGGGAAGCAGTGGTTGGGAAAGGAGTGAGACAGGGTTGTAGCCTCTCCCCGATGTTATTCAATCTGTGCAGTGAGCAAGCAATAAAGGAAACCAAAGAAAAATTCGGAGTAGGTATTAAAATCCATGGAGAAGAAATAAAAACTTTGAGGTTCGCCGATGACGTTGTAATTCTATCAGAGACAGCAAAGGACTTGGAAGAGTAGTTGAATGGAATGGACAGTGTCTCGAAAGGAGGATATAAGATGAACATTAACAAAAACAAAACGAGGATAATGTAGTCGAATGACACTGAAGGAATTAGATTAGGAAATGAGACAAAGTAGTAAAGGAGTTTTGCTATTTGGGGAGCAAAATAACTGATGACGGTCGAAGTAGTGAGGATATAAAATGTAGACTGGCAATGGCAAGGGAACGCGTTTCTGAAGAAGAGAAATTTGTTAACATTGAGTATAGTTTTAAGTGTCAGGAAGTCGTTTCTGAAAGTATTTGTACGGAGTGTAGCCATGTATGGAAATGAAACATGGACGATAAATAGTTTAGACAAGAAGAGAATAGAAGCTTTCGAAATGAGATGCTACAGAAGAATGCTGAAGATTAGATGGGTAGATCACACAACTAATGAGGAATTATTGAATAGAATTGGGAAGAAGAGGAGTTTGTGGCACGACTTGACAAGAAGAAGGGACCGGTTGGTAGGACATGTTCTGAGGCATCAAGGGATCAGAAATTTAGCATTGGAGGGCAGCATGCAGGTGTTTTTTCTTGTGGTTTTAGGGCGCACAACTTCAATGGTCATTAGCGCCCAGACTACGTTAGGAATGCACCGCGAGGCACAAGTTTAAAACAGCAACTAAAAGGGAAAACACGATAAAAGACAGACTGACAGGCATAGGAGTCAAAAAACAGCATAATAAAATGTCCTTAGAGAGGTTTGTCAAGTTGATAAAACGAAGAACGCAAGCAGTTGCTCGTGGGTCATCCGCTAAAATGGCTTCTACAGTACATGTCAGGCCAAGATCAAGACGCAGTGTGTTAAAATCCTGACAGGACGTTTAACTGTGGCGGACCGTCAGCAATTGCCCACATGGGGAGAACGGCGCCGGCGCAGCCGTCATCAGATGCCGATGGCTGAACCGGCAGTGTCCAATTCGTAACCCGGCCAAAACGACCTCCTCCCGCCGAGAATGGCGTGAGGAGGACGGCCAAGCCGCGGGAAGAGGTTTCAAGGCCCGAAGCTTGTTGTCCGTAAGTGCAGCTCAATCGGCATGCCACAGCGATAAAATGCGCCGACAAATTACCCTGCTACAATCTGATGGACACAACAAGAAGCTGTCCGAGGCTGGATGACCGCAGCCTTGGCCGCGGCATCTGCAGCTTCGTTCCCAGGGATACCGACATGGCCAGGAACCCACATAGAGCTAACCAGAGAACCGTCGTCCACCAGCTGCTGAAGAGAGCGTTGGATCCGGTGCACGAAAGGGTGAACCGGATACGGATCACTGAGGCTCTGGATGGCGCTCAGGGAATCGGAGCAGATGACATAAGCAGAATGTCGGTGGCGGCAGATGTAAAGAACAGCCTGGTAGAGGGCAAAGAGCTCAGCTGTGAAGACCGAACAATGGCCATGGAGCCGGTATTTGAAACTTTGTGCCCCGACAATAAAAGAACACCCGACCCCGACATTGGTCTTAGAGCCATCTGTATAAATGAAGGTCATATTAATGAACGGGAGTGGTATACCGAACCGGGGGTAACCTCCTTTGGGAGCGAGCTGAGGTCAAGGTGAACGTGAACCTGAGCCTGGAGCCAAGGTGGCGTGTGGCTCTCGCCCACTCGAAAGGTTGCAGGGAGTGAAAAATTAAGGTGTTGAAGGAGACGACGAAAGCGAACTCCAGGGGGTAGCAGGGCAGAGACATACAACCTGTATTGACGGTCGAGAGAGTCGTCAAAAAAGGAACGGTAAGACGGGTGGTTGTGCATTGTCAATAGCCGACAGGCATACCGACAAAGCAGTATATCGCGCCGGTAGGTGAGTGGCAATTCACCAGCATCAGCATGAAGACTCTCGACGGGACTAGTATAAAACGCTCCGATCGCAAGACGTAAACCCCGATTTTGTATGGAGTTGAGGCGGCGTAAGATTGATGACCGTGCAGAGGAGTCTACGAAGCTCCCATAATCCAGCTTGGAGCGGACGATCGACCGATATAAGGGAAGTAGGACGGTTCGATCCGCTCACCACGACATACCACTGAGAACACGGAGGACATTTAGGGAACGGGTACAACGGGCAGCCAAATATGACACATGTGGAGACCAGCTAAGTTTCCTGTCAAATGTAAGACCTAAAAATTTTGTTGTCTCCACGAATGGGAGAGCAACGGGACAGAGTCGTAAGGACGGTGGGAGAAAGTCTTTATAGCGCCAGAGGTCTTCTCAGCAGAAAAACGGAAGCCATTGGCGAAATTCCAGGAGTAAAGACGGTCAAGAGAACGCTGAAGACAGCGCTACACGAAACATGTACGCTGCGCGCTGCAATAGATGGTAAAATCGTCCACGAAAAGGGAGCCTGATACATCAGCTTGGAGGCAATCCATTATTGGATTGATCGCTATGGCGAAGAGAGCGACGCTCAAAACTGAGCCCTGTGGCACCCCATTCTCCTGTCGAAAAGTGTCTGACAGGAGAGAACCCATACGTACCCTAAACTGTCGATCCATTAAAAAGGAACGAATAAAAAGAGGGAGGCAATCGCGAAGGCCCCATGTATGCATGGTGCGGAGAATGCCCGCCCTCAAACAGGTGTCGTAAGCCTTCTCCAAATCAAAGAACACAACCGCGGTCGGGCGCTTCCGCAAGAAGTTATTCATAATGAAGGTCGACAAGGTAACCAGATGGTCAACAGCAGAGCGGCGCCTACGAAATCCACATTGTACATTGGTAAGTAGGCGCCGAGACTCAAGCAGCCAAACCAAACGGGAGTTAACCATTCGCTCCATCACTTTACAGACACAGCTGGTAAGCGAGATGGGTCGATAACTGTAAGGCAAGTGCTTGTCCTTCCCTGGTTTAGGAATCGGGACAACAATAGACTCGCGCCAGCATGCGGGAACATGTCCCTCAGTCCAGATGCGATTGTAAGTACGAAGAAGAAAACCTTTACCCGCAGGAGGAAGGTTCTTCAGCATCTGGATATGAATAGAATCAGGCCCTGGAGCGGAGGACCGTGACCGGGCAAGTGCATTTTCGAGTTCTCGCATGGTGAATGGGGCATTATAACTTTCACGATTCGAGGAGCGGAAGTTAGGTGGCCTAGCCTCCTCTGCCTGTTTTCGGGGGAGGAAGGCAGGGTGGTAATGAGCGGAGCTCTGCGAAAAAGCGGCCGAAGGCATTGGAGACATCCTCAGGGGCCACAAGGACGTCATTCGCGACCATCAACCCAGAAACTGGTGAGTGGACCTTAGTGCCAGGTAGCCAGCGCAGTCTACCCCAGACAACAGAAGGAGGAGTAAAACTGTTGAAGGTGGTTGGGAAAGCAGCCCAGCTGGCTTTCTTCCTTTCTTTAATAATACGACGACACTGTGCACGTAATAGTTTATAATTGATACAATTCGCCGCTGTAGGGTAGCATTTAAAGGTGCGTAAAGCACGTCGACGAGCACGTAAAGCTACATGCTGCGGTCCACCAGGGGACCGGTACGCGACGTGGAGAAAAATTAGTGGAGGGATGGAACATTCAGCAGCAGTGAGAATGACTTGTGTGAGGTGTGCGACCAGACTATCGCAGCTTGTGAAGGTTTGATCCTGAAAGGTCGCCCTGGAAGAGAAGAGCCCCCAGTCTGCTTTGGAGATGTTCCAACTAGATGAGCACGGAGAGGGGGTATGCTGCAGGAGATGGATAACACACGGGAAGTGGTCGCTCGAATATGTATCAGAAAGTGCATACCACTCAAACCGACGTGCAAGTTGGGTAGTACATATAGAGAGGTCTAAATGGGAATAGGTGTGAGATGTGTCCGAAAGAAAAGTAGGGGCGCCAGTATTGAGGCAGACAAGATTGACCTGGTTGAAAATGTCTGCTAACAGGGAGCCCCTCGGGCAGGATGCTGGAGACCCCCAAATGGGATGGTGGGCATTGAAGTCTCCAGTTAACAAAAATGGGGCAGGTAGCTGTGCAATAAGCTGCATCATGTCTGCCCTGGTAACGGCAGATGACGATAGAGTGTAGACAGTACAAATGGAAAATGTAAAAGTGGGGAGAGTAATGCGGATGGCAACTGCCTGCAGGCCGGTGTGCAATGTGATGGGAACGTAGTAAATATCATCCCGGACCAGCAACATAGCCCCTCCATGAGCCGGAATACCTACCACAGGGGGAAGTCAAAACGCACAGAGGTGTAGTGTGCCAAGGCAATTTGATCGCATGGGCGTAGCTTCGTTTCCTGGAGGGCTACGACGAGCGGACGGTGCAAGCGGAGCAGCAACTTCAAGTCCTCTCGGTTGGAGCGAATGCTGCGAATATTCCAGTGAATAAGTGCCATCGTAAGAAGAAAAGGAAGATGAAAGCAGGGGTCACCTCGAAGGCCGCTGAGGGCCTGGCTTCGAGCGAGCACTGCAGCCGCTATCAGTAGGCGGACAGTCATCGTCCATTGGTTCAATAGGTTCATGAACCATCTTGTTAAGATGGCCGGGAGGGGGTGCTTCCTCCGCCGGTGAACGGCCAGATGTTCGGCTAGCAGCGGTGCGGCCAGGCGAAACAGATGACGGCCTGGGGCGCAACCGCTGGGTGGCGCAGGAGAAGAAATGCGCCGTGGTGGAGAAGGAGAACTGTGCTTCCTATGAGCCTTCGTAGAAGGTCGTTTAGTGGAAGTACTGGTCGATGGCTGGGAGTTCGAGGTACGTAGGAAGTCTGCACGGGACGGTTCCTTCTTGAAGGCCCGTGCATCTGACTTCTGGGTCTTCGTCTTGGCAGAAGCTGATGAAGGTGCTTGTGTCTGAGGGTGACGGGAGGAAGAGGAGACGTCGACCGGGCGATCTTAGCACTGGCCGAATGGACGACCGTAGTGCTGAAGGTCAGATCGCATGTCTGCATCGCCACCTCCCTGGTAGTCCGAGGAGAGGCGAGGACAGTACTGTATTTCTCCGCTGGGAGCAGCGTGGGCTTCCTACTAGCCAATAGCTTGCGAGCAGCCGAGGTGGACACTTTCCCTTTGACCCGAATTTCTTGGATACAGCGTTCTTCATTGTAGATGGGACAGTCGCGGGAGGACGCTGCATGGACACCCTGACTGTTCACACAACGAGGAGCTGGAGATGGACAGTCACCCTCATGGGCATCCCTGCCACAAGTGACACATTTAGCCGCATTGGAACAAGACTGGCGAGTGTGATTGAAACGCTGATACTGGTAGCAGCGCGTTGGTGTCGGGACATAGGGGCGAACAGAAATAACTTCGTAGTCCACTTTGATACGCGACGGCAGCTGAACACTATAAGAAGTCAAGAAAAGTGTCCGGGTCAGTACAAGGTCATTGTTGACATTTTTCATGACCCTATGGACAGCCGTCACGCCCAGCTCAGCGTGGAAAGACAATCTCCCCGTCAGTCAATCCGTCGAGTGATCTTGTATATACCACACCACGAGACGAATTCAAATTGCGGTGAGCCTCCACCCAGACAGGGAACGTGTACAGGAGTGTGGCCCGAAGCAGTTTTTGTGCCTGAAAGGCGATCTCAGTTTCTAGTAACAAGGTACCGTTACTGATCCTGGTACAAGACTTGACAGATCCGGCTATGGCATCTACGCCCTTCTGGATAACGAAAGGGTTGACAGATGAAAAATCCTTTCCCTCCTCAGATCGAGAAACTATGAGGAACTGTGGGGCAGGCGGTACTACTTTTGGTACTGGTGGCTGGTCAAGTTTCCGTTTTTGGGCAGAAGTCTAGAGAGAAGAAGATGAGAAATCCATTGCGGAGGAATCCCCCATGATTGCCAGCGTCTCCGGTGGCGCGCTCCTTCCTTGTGGGGATCCTCTCAGAGGGCACTCCCACCTTAGGTGAATGTTTACACCTCAGGTCACACCTCCCGAGAAACGGACAGAGGGACCAATCGGCATGGTCGGAAGGTGTCAGCTCAGGCAATCACCCCTCCCTGGGCCTGGCCTTTACCAGGGGGTACGTGCGTGCCTTACATGTCTACCCAGGGCGGTGAATTACGCGTTACCCCATCACTGGCTACGCGTGCGAACGCGTGGGTCGGCGTTGAGGCACGCACAGGGAGGAAAGAAGAAGAGGAAAATAGAAGGGAGATAGGGAGAGAAAGGACAGACTGTCTCAAACGCCGAGGCGGAGACCAGAGAAGGCAAGGAGAAGGAGGCAAGGAGGAGGCGGCAAGGGAAAGAGTAAGTAGGAGAGTGAGATGGAGAAGAACAAAGAAAGGAACCAACCGAAGGAAGGAATAAACCAGAAGAAGTGAAAATCCAAATATAGGTCGTGGAACCGTCCGTATCCGGACGCAGGCGCTAACTACCCCCTTGAGGGGGAGGGTCTCCTTTTAGTCGCCTCTTACGACAGGCAGGAATTCCTCGGGCCTATTCTAACCCCCGGACCCGCAGGGGGTGTTTGGTATGTGGTGAATAATAACAGTACCTTTATTTCAATCTATTTATTACATGTAGTATGTGTTGGTTTGCATTTACATATTCCTATTTTTGACAAATAGCTAGTCTTTGCATTAGTTATTCGAGTGTTATTTCTTCACATGATGGGGAGTCGCAGGCCAACACCGTTGACTAGCACGTGCTGTGTGGAGCGAGTAGTGGTGCAGTTTTGGACGAAGGAGCCATCTCAGCACTGAGTCGTCTCTAATTGTCGCCTACGATGCAAGATTTTTGAATCAACAAAAAGTGGTTCTTATCGATTGATAATGTACTAGATGACCAGCGAATGTGATGGTTACGGAAAAGCAACATGGTCGACTGAAGCTTACCTTTTTAGAAACGTGAAGATACCGCATTGTCGGCCAAGAACCGGTCAGGTACTTGTGCGCTGTTCGTGTAATGCTTCCCGACCCGGTACTTGCGACGGAAGGGCTCACGTAAAAGTTCCTGGCATTGTTTCATACGAATCTCGAGAAAGTTTCAATGTCTTACGGTTCAAATTATGGTTTTCTTCGCTCTGGAAGATGGCGTCCCTCAGTTGTCAGCTGTTCGAATGGGATACACCGACCTCTGAGCACTTAGGACACTTTATTAAAGGCAAATGATTACGTTCCTGACGTGTCGGGAACGTCTGTATCCCCAAAGACAGATCCACTTCTTTGTAAAGGATAGAGAACCAGTTGCAGGCATTGTCTGCAGTTTTCGCAAGAAAATTTAGTATGTAAGTCACCAAGGAAGCTGGCGTCAACGTTGGCAAGCCGTAGTGTGAGAATGACATGGAACTTGCAACCTTACGTGCCAGCCACCAACTACTACCTTTCAGCTCCGGAAATCAGCGAGTTTGGACCTCCATAGGAAGACTGGAAGGGGTGGTTGCACCTCAACGTCCATCATTCGTTGGATACCATCGCATCCTGAGCTGTCTAATGACCAAGACCACTTGGCGGGAAACTGAGCGAGCCGCGTGACGCAGTGGGGAAAATTGCCACAACTGCTAACCAGGGACAACGATTGGCCTTAAAATCCGTCTTGGCATCCGAGTACGAGACACGTTGCGAGACTAATTTCCTGTATTTTCTTCAGCGTAGACAGGACATTCCCTGTAGAAGACCAGACACGGCTGGGAGAAATTAACACAATTAGGTGGCGTAGTGCACTGGAAACCCTGTTCCTGTGCCACACTACCACACTGTCCACATGTAGCCTTACTATTACAACCCACAATGGTGTGACAAACGTTGCCACTTTAAGCTGGGCATTGGGTTCGTGACCTATTGTCTTACCTTAAGGCAGACTAATCATGCTGTAATATAGTCTAGAAAATTTGTGCAGATTCAAAGCCAGAATAAATTATGCTTACTAATGATTTTCCCGACAACGATTTTCGTAATGTTTTGGACTTCAGTCATCCTTTGACTTCCGTAATTGGATTTATGCCGATGGCAATACTTAGCACAGAGCCCTGGGCACCCTGTTTTCTAGGGATAAAGTATGCGATGGAATAGTGTTCAGTTCACCTGCACCTTAAATGTGCGCTGGCATGAACTTATGGATGAGCAGGGGTAGCCGACCTCGGAGGCACCGAGAGAATGATGTGCAGAGGATGCCTGTCCTCCAACAGGTATCGTAGCCTCTCTCCAGATCATGAAGTTTAGCTACCGTTTGGTGCTCTCCGAGGAATTCTTCATGATGTAAGTGGAGAGAGAGGAACAAGGTGGTCAACTGCGGAGCGATGCTTTCGGAAACCGGATTGGGCAGTTGTTAAAACGTTTCGTGACTCAAGCCTAAATGGCAATTTACCATACATCCGAAAACTACTCCTGAGGGCGACTGCGCGATAGCTGGAGGGGAGATGTTTGTCCTTTCCAGGTTTCGGAACAGGAATGACGATAGCTTCCCGCCATCTTCTGGGAAAGGTACTGTCGACCAAAAGTCGATTATGAAGGCGAAGGAGGTAGCACAGGCTAGGGTATAATAGATGCTCCAACATTTGGACGTGGATACCATCCAGTCCTGGAGCAGAAGAGCGAGAGGAATATAACACATGTAGGGGTTGTCACAGAGAAAAAAACGGTATAGCTTTCGCGATTTCTTTTTTTTTTTTTTTTTTTTGAGAAAAACGCAAGAGGTCGCTCTTCTGCTACCCGTTTCTTCGGGAGAAAGACTGGTGGGTAGTTACAAGATGTAGAATCTCAGCAAAGTGTCCACCCAATGAGTTAGAGATTTCGACTGGGTCCACTAAGGTATCCTGTACTTCATTTATCTCACAGTTCGGGAAGAACCGTGCATGCCAGATATCTGCCGGATTAGATTCCAAACAATTGAAGGAGTCAAGGTATTAAAGGCCCTGGTAAATTAGTCCCAGTTTGCCTTCTTGCTACCACGTATGATGCGACAGCATCGTGCACGGAATTGCTTATAGCGGATACAGTTGGCCGAAGTAGGATGATGGCGGGAAACGCGAAGAGCACGTCTCCACTCTCTTACTGCGACACGGCACACCTCGTTCCACCAAGGAATTGGGGGGCGCCAGGGCGAAGGCGACGCACGAAGTATTTAACGTTCTGCAGCTGTAAGGATAACTTCCGTAACGTCAGTGTGACGTCATCAAATGTTGCTAGAGAGGAGAAAAGTGTGCAAACGGCTTCGGAAAACTGCCAGCGTCCTGGGGGCATAGATGGCAGTTGTGGCTGTAATCGAAGGACACACGTGGAAAATAGTTTGTATCAGCAAGAGCCAACCATTCAAAGCGCCGAGCAGGCCGAACAGTACCTACCGAAAGGTTCTAATGAAAGTACATTGACTTTGAGGGAGACAAAAATTTAGGTTTCCCATTGTTGAGGCAAACACGATTCGCTTGGTGGAAGAGGTCCATCAATAGGGAGCCTCCCTGAGAAGAATGTTGAGATCCCCAAGCGGGTGTTGAAGACCATGGGGAATGGGAGCTGACCAAGGAGATGGAGATCGGCTATGGCCATTGGTATGCACGATGGAATGTGTATGGTACAAACAGAGAAGGTGAATCCAGAATTTGGAAGACTTGCAGCTGTGTAAGGGGACTGAGTGATAGTATTATGGAGAAGAATCGGAAGTCTGCTGTGTTCCAGAACGCCAGCAACAGAGGGGAGATCAAACCAGACATTGTAAATAAGCGAAGACAAAGTGACATGGGTGTAGTAACCAAAACAAACTGCGGGAACGCCTTGGGCTGCGGATCGGAGCCGCCAGGCGGGGAAGCCGCTGGCGGTGGAGCACGCACCACCGGGTGAACACAAGGACGAGTCGGGCGACAGACCAACGACAACCAACAACGACCGACTATGACCGACACAACAAGGAAGAGATAAACAACAGAGGCTTGTAGAAACCACAACACCAAACACCAACAGTAAATCCACTCGGAACCAGATCCAGGCAAATGTCAACAACGAGCAACGACCAGAACGCAGTACCGCCGAGATAGAGACGCAATCCAGAGCGCGTACCAGACTCACTGGACTAGGGCAGAGCGGGTCCCTATATACGAAACGGGATAGAGCGGCTATTGGCCGCTGTCTGCGCGTGGCGTAGCGGTGGCGCCCTTGCTGCGCGAGAGCCACTGCGCAAAATAGCCGCCGCGGACGCGGAGCCCTCTATGGGCTAACCACGACCATTTGTTCTGCCGCGTGTTCGACTTCCGCGGCGTGAGGTACTAGAATGGGGATGTAGCGTTGTTTCCTGAATTCAGAAGATGGCCAGGGAGTAGGATCGTAAGAGGGTCGACCGTTCATCCCGACTGGAGCGAATTCCGCTGATATTTTGATGGATAATTGACACAGGGTGGAGCAAGGAAGGAAAAATCTTACTATGGTTGCTATTAACTCAGCGACCGCTGAAAACCGGTGGCCTATGGCGTGGAATGGCATTTAGCCAGAGGCAGAAGATCCTGATCCATATGTTGTTCAGGGGCAGTGCCTGCCGCCAGTAATTGTCTGCTTGATCGGCCACCAGTGGTGCGTCTCTGAGACAATAAAGACAGCCGAGGGCAGCTACAAGTGGGTGGCGCTGTAGAAGAGACACATGCTGTGGTGGAGGAGGAGAGTAACTATTTTCTTATGAGCCTTCTTGGAAGCAGGACGTTGAGATGGAGGAGTTTATGTTTGTGAGGTCTGGGTACGAAGAAAATCTTCAGGAGTAGACTCTTTTTTTGGAAATCCGTGGGTTCGATTTTGGGGCTCGTGATTTATCAGGAGCCAATGAAGGTTGGGCCTTATGGTGAGCAGGTGATAGTGGTGACGTTGAACAGGTGATCTTTGGGCTGGCCGATCTGACGACAGTGGCGCTAAAGGTGTTATCGGAAGTCTCCATGGTTACCTGCTTAGTAGGTCAAGAAGAGGCGAGGACAGTGCTATATTTACCCGCTAGGAGCACTGTGGGATTTCTAATGGCGAGTAACTTAGCAGGAGCAAAAGGTAGACACTTTTTCCTTCACGCTGATTTCCTGGATAATTCTATCGTCTTTAAAAACAGGCTGTCTCTCGACGAAGCAGCGTTGTCGCCTGTGGTGTCACAGCCAGACACCACACGTCCTAGGTGGTAGCTTAAATCGGCCGCGGTCCTGTAGTACATGTCGGACCCGCGTGTCGCCACTGTGTGATCGCAAACCTAGCGCCACCACAAGGCAGGTCTCGAGAGACTGACTCGAACTCAGCCCAGTTGTACGGACGACAGAGCTAGCGACTAGACGTACAAAGCCTTTCTCTCTCATTAGCCGAGAGACAGAATAGCCTTCAGCTAAGTTAATGGCTACGAACTAGCAAGGCGCCATTAGCCTTACAGTGATTGTAATTAAAGTCTCCTTTGTGCGATGTACCACAATGAGTTATTAAAGATAAGTATAATATCAGCTACGTACTTTTCTTCATAGCATTAATTACGTATCCTGTTCCAGTACTTCACGCCCGTCTGCGTTAGTCTAGCGTGCATTAAGTCACCTCTATCTACAAGGTGTTGGCCCAGCTGCCGACACATCATCGCCCATACAGTTAATGCAATGAGGGGATAGGGGTGGACAATCACCCTCAAGCACAGCCCTGCCACAGGTAAAGCATTTGGCGGTATTACGAAGGACGGGTTGGTATAATTAAAGCCTTGTCGCTGATAGCAACAGGTAGGGTTGGTGATGGAAGGGCGAACTGAAATTCTCATACTCTGCTTTACTGTTCGATGGAAGTTGAACGCTGCCAAATGTGAAGAAGAAAGTGCAGGTCAGTACCAATTCTTTTTCAGCCCTTTTCATTACTTCATGTACGCCCGTTACTCCCTGATGAGACAAGTCATTTTAATTGACCCCATTTGATGATCTGTCAAGTGATTTTGTATATACCAACGCATGTGATGAGTTTGAAAGTACAGTGCGCTTCCACCCCGACAGGGAAGTTTTGTATAAGTGTAGTTCGAAGCAATTTTTGTGCTTTGAGAGCACTGTGTTACTAACAAGAAGGTGCCATTTCGTAGCCGGGACAAAACGCTACAGGACCTGCGATTGCGTCGACGCCTTTCTGATTAATGAAAGGGTTTACTGTGGGGAAGTCTTTGCCGTCAGATCGGGGAACAACCAGGAGCTTTGGCACTGATGGAAGAATCCTCGTGGGTGAGACAGATAGCTTTCTCTTGTGAGCTCAACTTGAAGTAGAAGATTTTTTTAAATAGAGGTGGAGCCCCTCCACGCCCACACAGGCATTATGGCCAACTGAAAAGGTCTACTACCATCTCTGCATAAAGGTTCGATTTCACTAGAGTGAGGTGTCGCAGGATGTGGGTACTGCGATGTTTGCGTACGTCTGGTCAAGGTTAACCATTAATACGCGCTCATCTGGAGATAGGTTGGGTCGAAGTCGAACGAAGGGTAGCGGTCTAAAGGGCAAAGGGAAAAAAAGTGCCAAGGCAATAGCCATGGGAAAAAACCTCTGCGATAGATAGGTCGGATAGTAAGAGCAGGAGCGGATGGCTTCTTGTCTGAGATAGGTCGTGCAAGGATAGGCTTTGTTAGTAGTGGGTATCATGCATGTAGCTACGTTTGACAGTGCGGTGGTGTTGCTCGGTAGCTGCCGCTGGGTGCCGGTGTAGAGCTATCGTTCAGCGTCAGGAAACTGCAACCGTTAGGTTCATTACCGTTTTTGTGTCCGATAGGTCGTATCTAAGATGCACAGCGTAGGGTGATGTTGGCGGATTGTTTGTCTGTCAGTGGGTGAGCTCGTCGGTGTCCCTGCTGTGGCCTGTTGGTCGGCTGTAATAGTAGCTGGTAATTGCCCGTCAGTGTCGCTGATATGCAGGGGCTAGCCGACGGTTGTTGTTTATTAGTGTATGTTAGTTTACCATAGGTGGCTATGCCCTAGCTAGTAGTGTCTTTGGCCGCTTGTGCTTCCACCTATGGTTGTGATCGCAGTTTACCGGAGCAAGGATTGTTCGAATGTCTCTAGTTCCTGTATAGTCGTGTGACGTGCTTTTTGAATACTTCCTTGAGGGTTTCAAGGCAGTATTCTTGGTGAAGATCCACGGTGCGTGCGTAGCATGGAGCGTTCCTAATGATTCGTAGCACTTTGTTCTGTATGATCTGCAGGTGGCGCAGTCGTGTAGGAGCTGCATGGCCCCAGATGTGTTTATGTTAGTGCAGTAGTTTCGGTCTGCGTGTAAACAGAACTGCTTCGCACTTGGCGACGTTCGCTTTAATACGCCATCGCTCCAACCAAGGCTCGCTTGTTCTGAGTGCATTCTGTATTCGTGAATCAATGTCCGACGGTTTCCAATCTTGCGCATGGATGGTGGTGTCATCCGCGTAGATGGCTAACGTCGTGTTTTGTGTTGCTGGTAAGTCGGTCATGTACAGGTTGAACAAGATGGCCCTAGGATGCTTCCTTGGGGTACTCCAGCATGGATACCATGTTGTGTTGATTGTTTATCCTGCACATTGGTGTTGAAACACCTGTTCGTGAGCTATGAGTGTATGAGGAGTGTATGAGGAGTGTATGTATGAGTCCATCCAGGAAACCAGCTTCTCTTAGTTTGGGTATGAGGCAGTTGTGCCAGAGACGGTCGAAAGCATTTCCGATGTCCAGGAACATGGCCCCTGTGGCTTTGTTCATGTTGTAACTGTGTGTTATATGTTCGACTACGCGGAGGAGTTTGTGTTGTCGAGTGGTGATTCCTAATGCCGAATTTCTCCGGTCATAGGGTGTCATTGGCGATGCAGTGTCTAGTGATAGGTTTTAATATTACCTTCTCAACGATCTTGCTGAGCGAACACAAAAGACTGATGGGCCGGTAATTTTGTGGGAGGGAGTGGTCTTTCCCTGGCTTCCTGATCATCAGGACCTTGGCCGCCTTCCAGATGTCAAGGCAGTGTTGGTGTTTAAGGATGGCATTCGTTAAGTCTTTAAGGGATTCTATGGCTTTATCCGTGAATTCCTGGAGGACACGGTTTTGAATGCCATCAGACCCAGGGGCTTTCGTAGCGTTGATGTGCTTGATAGACCATGTGATTTCGTGTGTGCTAGTGCATCTAATTTCGTTGCACGAGGGCTGGGCTACAAGTCGTGTAACCTCCTGGGCCGTTTCAAGTGTGAATATTGGATCTGAGGGAGCCAGATTCGGCATGAAAGACGCTGCAAGTGTTGTGGCCATAAGCTCTGCCTTCTCCAACACGGAGTAAGCTGGGCCGTGTGGTCCTTTTAGCGTGGGAATGTAATGTTTCTCCCTGGTTAAGTGCCTCGCTAACTTCCACACGCCAGGACGTGTGGTACTAGCCCAGCGAGTTTCTGTACCCATTGTTCGTTTTGAATGTTTGTATTTTATCTCGTATTATGCCCCTCGAGTCTGTTGACGTGCTGTTTATAGAACGAGCGCCTGGTACGCTGCCAGTATCTCCTGAGGCGTTTCCTCATTGTGTTAAGGCCCAGTATCTCCTGGGGCAAGGACGTCGAGTGTTGTTTTGGTATTGTATATGGAATGGCGTCACTCATTGCGTCTTTGACGGCAGTTGTGAGATCCTCCACAGCCTCACTGATTGCTCCGTGTTGTTAATTTCTTGGGTGTCAGGAGTACGACTATCAAGCGTTTCCTTGAACAGTGTCCAATTCGCGCGCTTGTAGTTCAGTATCCTGCGTGGTTCAGTGTCCTGCAGTGTTTCTTCCGTGTGCAGTATTACAGGCATGTGGTCCGAGTCCAGATCGTTTCCAACCGTAAGGTTGAGTGTGCATGTGATGTCCTTTATGAGGGCTATGTCGAACACGTCTGGCCTGTGGGGGCACGAACGTGGGTACGTCCGGCCCAAGTATAATGTTGTTTCGGCCTAGTGTGTGTTCGTATAATTTCTTGCACTTGGAGATTCGTATTCGTGAGTTCCAATCGGGGGGTTTTCCGTTTGGGTCTCCAGCAGCGATTACCCGTGGTGTTGTGTTGAGTACTGTGCTGATATCACGTGTTTTCAGGAGGATTGTACAGCGATACCAGAGCGGTGTTGGCTCCGTTGAACTTGACCCTGACTGCCGTGGCCTCTAGTCTCTCAAGCGCAGGGAGCTCGATGTACGTGTGTTCTATGTCTCTCTGTATGATGATTGCTGCGCCGCCTCCCCTCCTGCCATCCGCTCGGTCGGTACGATAAACGCAGTACCCTGGGATGGTTAGCTGTTTGCGAGGCGTAAGCAGTGTTTCGTTCACAAGAGCGATTCGGATACCTTTCGCTCCATGAAAGCGGCCATTTCGGCTTTTTTGTTTGCGATTCCGTTGGCATTCCAAAACGGGATCTGTGAGTTTGTGTTAGCGTCTGCGTTTCGGGGCTGTTGTGGTGTATTATCCATGTAGTAGTGTAAAAAGTGGCGTGACTGTGGCTTGGTAGCTAGTGCAGTTGAGTGTGTTCGACTTGAACTGCGTGAAGAGTTGTGTGATACACCTTATAATCTTCGCGACTACTTTGGTTGTCGTGAGTCCGGGGAATAATGTCTCCATTATTCTCTGGGATGTAGAAGTATTGTTGGGGGTGGCGGCCGATGTGTTGTCGGACATGTTAGCGGCGCTGGTGCCTGTGTTTGGCATCTGGTGAGGGCTGGCTTGTGTGTCAGCTGTTCATGTAACGGTTGTGGACGCCTGTGTATTCACTATGGCAAGTAAGTGTGTGTGTGTGTGTGTGTGTGTGTGTGTGTGTGTGTGTGTGTGTGTGTGTGTGTGTGTGTGTGTGTGTGTGTGTGTTGTCGAGTTGGTGTCCGGATTGTGTTGGTGATGACTGGAATCCTGTTGCCTGTGTACTTTTTGTGGTGTGGTCGTATTCCTCCGGTTTCTCCTTCTCCTCCTCCTCTGACGATATGGTCGTCCCTGTATTGGTGCGTCTTCTGTAGCCTTTGGTGGGCTGCAGTCTGCGATCTCAGGGGGTAGGGCGGTGATGGTACGGGAGGGGGGGGCAACTGGCGATAGGGGGCGGGGCGCGACTGGCGAGGGGGGTGGGGCGGGGCGTCTGACGAGGGGGGGGGGGGCGGGGCGCCTGACGAGGGGGGGGGGGGCGGGTCGCCTGACGAGGGGGGGGGCGGGTCGCCTGACGAGGGGGGGGGGCGGGGCGCCTGACGAGGGGGGGGGGCGGGTCGCCTGACGAGGGGGGGGGGCGGGGCGCCTGACGAGGGGGGGGGGCGGGTCGCCTGACGAGGGGGGGAGGCGGGTCGCCTGACGAGGGGGGGCGGGTCGCCTGACGAGGGGGGGGGGGCGGGTCGCCTGACGAGGGGGGGGGCGGGTCGCCTGACGAGGGGGGGGGCGGGTCGCCTGACGAGGGGGGGGGGTCGCCTGACGAGGGGGGGCGGGGCGCCTGACGAGGGGGGGCGGGGCGCCTGACGAGGGGGGGCGGGGCGCCTGACGAGGGGGGGCGGGGCGCCTGACGAGGGGGGGCGGGGCGCCTGACGAGGGGGGGCGGGGCGCCTGACGAGGGGGGGCGGGGCGCCTGACGAGGGGGGGCGGGGCGCCTGACGAGGGGGGGCGGGGCGCCTGACGAGGGGGGGCGGGGCGCCTGACGAGGGGGGGCGGGGCGCCTGACGAGGGGGGGCGGGGCGCCTGACGAGGGGGGGCGGGGCGCCTGACGAGGGGGGGCGGGGCGCCTGACGAGGGGGGGCGGGGCGCCTGACGAGGGGGGGCGGGGCGCCTGACAACAGGGAAGACGTCAGACGACACGGGACAAGATAGACTCCGACAGAGATCAGACAAAACGAAATAAAATCACACAGAGTGTGACGGTGGTAGGCCGACCACACGAACAAAAAAAAAGGAAAAGCCAACCACCGAGAACAAATTAAAAACGCAGTTGAAAACCGTAGGCGAAGGCCAGAATCAACACAAAACAATAAAATAAAACAAACACTCATATTAAATGATAAAAACCCCCTTCCCAAATAAAACGTAAAACTAAGTCAGCCATAGCCGAGTCATCTGTTAAAAGGGCAGGGAGCGTGTCAGGCAGTGCGAACGACTGCCTGAGCACAGCTAAAAGTGGACAGTCCAATAAAATGTGGACCGCTATCAAAAAGGAGCCGCAGCGACAAAGGTGGGTCCTCACGTCGCAATAGGTGGCCGTGCGTCATCCATGTGTGCCCAATGTGCAGCCGGCAGAGGACAACAGACTCCTTGCGAGAGACCCGCAAGGAGGAGCGCCACACACCGGTAGCCCCCTTGATGGCCCGAAGTTTGTTGCGTGAAGGCAGGGCGCGCCATTCAGTGTCCGAAAGGTCCAGAATTTTGCGGCGTAGGAATGCTCGCAAATCTGTCTCTGGGAGGCCAATGTCCAGAGATGGTGTACTAGTCGCCTCTTTCGCCAGCCGGTCAACATTCTCATTGCCAGGGATCCCAACATGGCCTGGGGTCCACACGAAGACCGCAGAGCGGCCGCAACGCGCAAGAGTATGCAGGGGCTCATGGATAGCCGCCACCACCAGACGGGAACGAGGCAAACACTGGTCGAGAGCTCGTAAACTGCTCAGGGAATCGTTACAGATAACGAAGGACTCACCTGAGCAGGAGCGGATATACTCTAGGGCTCGAAAGATGGCGACCAGCTCAGCAGTGTAAACGCTGCAGCCAGCCGGCAAGGAACATTGTTCGGAATGGTCCCCTAAAGTGAGCGCATAACCGACTCTACTAGCAACCATCAAGCCGTCAGTGTAAACAACGTCAGAGCCCTGATACGTGGCCAGGATGGAATAAAAGCGGCGGCGGAAGGCCTCTGGAGGGACTGAGTCCTTCGAGCCCTGTGCCAAGTCGAGCCGAAGGCAAGGGCGAGTAACACACCACGGGGGTGTACGCAGAGGTGCCCGGAAAGGAATTGGAATAGGGAAAAACCCAAGCCCGGAGAGAAGCTCCTTGACGCATACGGCGATCGGACAACCCGACCGGGGCCGACGTTCTGGCAGATGGACGACTGACTGCGGGAACAGGACACGGTAATTTGGATGCCCGGGCGAGCTAAAAACATGGGCAGCATAAGCAGCCAGTAATTGTTGGCGTCGGAACCGCAGTGGAGGGACACCCGCCTCCACTAGGATGCTGTCCACGGGGCTGGTACGGAAGGCACCAGTGGCAAGGCGTATCCCGCTGTGGAGGATTGGGTCCAACACCCGTAACGCAGATGGGGATGCTGAGCCATAAGCCAGGCTCCCATAATCCAGACGGGACTGGATTAACGCCTGGTAGAGCCGTAAGAGGGTAGATCGGTCGGCGCCCCAGCTGGTGTGGCTCAAGCATCTCGGAGCATTTAGATGCCTCCAACACGCCTGTTTAAGCTGCCGAATATGAGGCAGCCAAGTCAACCGAGCATCAAAAACGACCCCCAAACACCTGTGGGTCTCCACCACAGCAAGGAGTTCGTCGGCAAGATAAAGCTGCGGCTCAGGATGGACTGTTCGGCGCCGGCAGAAATGCATAACACTGGTCTTGGCAGCCGAAAACTGAAAGCCATGCGCTAAAGCCCAAGATTGCGCCTTGCGGATAGCGCCCTGTAGCTGACGTTCAGCAGCTGCAACGCCAGTAGAGCTGTAGTAAAGGCAGAAGTCGTCAGCATACAGGGAATCGGAGACAGAATTTCCCACGGCCGCAGCGAACCCGTTAATGGCTATTAGGCATACACTTAAGACAGATCCCTGGGGCACACCGTTCTCCTGGACTCGGGAGGAACTATGGGAGGCCGCGACTTGCACGCGGAAGGTACGGTACGACAGAAAATTGCGGATAAAGATCGGCAGAGGGCCCCGAAGACCCCATCCATGAAGCGTAGAAAGGATGTGATGACGCCATGTCCTATCGTACGCCTTCTGCATGTCGAAAAAGACAGCGACCAGGTGCTGACGGCGGGCAAAGGCAGTACGGATGGCCGACTCCAGGCTCACCAGATTGTCGGTGGCGGAGCGGCCTTTACAGAACCCACCCTGAGATGGAGCCAGAAGGACCCTTGACTCCAGTACCCAGGTCAACCGCCGGCTCACCATCCGTTCAAGCAACTTGCAAAGAACGTTGGTGAGGCTAATGGGACGGCAGCTGTCCACCTCCAAAGGGTTCTTCCCAGGTTTCAGAATGGGGATAATAATACTTTCCTGCCATTGCGACGGAAACTCACCCTCGACCCAAATGCGGTTGTAAAGGTCGAGGAGCCGTCGCTGGCAGTCCACTGAAAGGTGTTTCAGCAGCTGACAGTGGATGCCATCTGGCCCAGGAGCGGTATCAGGGCAAGCGGCTAGGGGCTAGGGCACTGTGAAATTCCCACTCACTGAATGGAACATTGTAAGATTCTGGATGGTGGGTGCGAAACGAAAGGCTCCGACGTTCCATCCGCTCTTTAATGGAGCGGAAGGCCAGGGGGTAATTCGCAGAAGCGGAACTCATAGCAAAATGCTCTGCCAAGCGATTTGCAATGACGCCGGAGTCAGTACAAACTGCTCCATTCAGTGAGAGCGCAGGGACGCTGACAGGGGTCCGATAGCCGTAGACGCGACGAATCTTGGCCCAGACCTGCGATGGACTGACATGGAGGCCAATGGTGGACACATACCGCTCCCAGCACTCCTGCTTGCTTTGGCGGATAAGGTGGCGGACCCGCGCACGCAGCCGTTTGAAGGTGATGAGGTGTTCAACGCAGGGATGTCGCTTGTGACGCTGGAGCGCCCGCCGGCGATCGTTAATCGCTGCAGCGATCTCAGGCGACCACCAAGACTCAGTACGCCGCCGAGGGGCCACTGAACCACCCCACAGAGGGTTATGGGCGTTGAAGTCGCCCAGTAGCAAGAAAGGTGGCGGCAATTGGGCTATCAGAGCAGCCAGGACAAGCTGCGTGACAGCACCATCCGGTGGAAGGTAAAGACTGCACACGGTAACAGCCTGTGGCATCCACACCCGAACAGCGACAGCCTGTAAAGGTGTTTGGAGACGTACAGACTCGCTGTGCAGAGTGTGAAGGACATAGAGGCAGACGCCACCGGACACACTTTCATAAGCTGCTCGGTTCTTATAATAACCCCGATAGCCACGGAGGGTGGGGGTTCGCATTGCTGGAAACCAAGTTTCCTGGAGAGCAATGCAGAAGAAAGGGTGATGGCTGATAAGTTGTCAGAGCTCAGCTAGATGGTGGAAGAAACCGCTGCAGTTCCACTGGAGGATGGTTTTGTCCATGGCAGAGAAAGGCGTGACGGGACTGGGAAGGCAGATTACGCCGATGGGTCACCTGCCGCATCCGATGGAGCACCTGTGCAAGTGCTATCCATTGCGTCTGAGGGATCGGCGAGATCGAGGTCCTCAGCGGACGCAAGGATCTCCACCTCATCCTCAGATGCAGAGCTTTTAGGTAGCGGTGGAGTAGGTGCCACCGCAGGTGTCTTGGACTTACGGGTCTTCAAAGCAGTTTTCTCTCGCTGTTCCTTTGGTTGCCGTTGGTGAGAGGGCTTATTGGAGTCAGTCTCCGGGACCGAAGAGGATCGCGAAGCCCGTCGACCAGCGACCTGTGGCTTCTTCAGCCACTGGTTGGTGTCTGCTGTGCCGCTGGTAGGGACCTGGGAAGGGAGAGATCCAAGGGATCTCTTCCGAGCGAGAGAAGCCGAAGAAGACTTACGCTTCTCCGGCTTAGAAGTGGGGACGGTGTCCCCAGTGGTTTAGTGTGTGCTGCTCCCGAGGTAGATGGTGTGGGAGCAACAGCGAGAGAAGGGGCCCCCATCGTCAAGGGGGCAGGTGAGGTCCTCTGACTCTGAGAGCTGACTGTATGTCTTGCAGCTGAAGGAGCTGGAGCAGGAGTGACAGTGGATGCATAAGATGACATCATGCGCACGGGATGTAGCCGTTCAAAATTCCGCTTAGCCTCAGTGTAGGTCAGTCGGTCCAGGGTCTTATATTCCATGATTTTGCGTTCTTTCTGTAAGATACTGCAGTCCGGCGAGCAAGGGGAATGAGGCTCTCCACAGTTGACACATACTGGAGGCTAGAAGTACAGCGAGAGGACATTTGACCAAACTTCCAGCACTTAAAGCACCGCATCGGGGGAGGGATATAGGGTTTGACGTCCCATCGGTAGACCATCACCTTGACCTTCTCTGGTAATGTATCACCTTCGAAGGCCAAGATGAAGGCACCGGTAGCAACCTGATTGTCCCTCGGACCCCGATGAACGCGCCAGACGAAATGTACACCTCAGCGCTCTAAATTGGAGCGCAGCTCGTCATCAGACTGAAAAAGTAGGTCCCGATGGAAAATAATACCCTGGACCATATTTAAACTCTTATGTGGGGTGATGGTAACGTTAACATCCCCCAACTTTTCACAAGCAAGTAACCTGCGTGTCTGGGCAGAGGATGCCGTTTTTATCAAAACTGACCCAGAGTGCATTTTGGACAAGCCCTCCACCTCCCCAAACTTGTCCTCTAAATGCTATACAAAGAACTGAGGCTTCACGGATAGAAACGAGTCACCATCAGCTCTGGTACAGACGAGATACCTGGGCGAATACACGTCACTGTTATTCATTGCCTTTCGTTCCTCCCATGGTGTGGCCAGGGATGGGAACGATGTGGGGTCATAAACGTCAGCTTTAAAATGAGCCTTCGAACGCTTAAAGACTGCTGGTGGCTGGCCGCCAGCGAGAGATGATGTACCACGCTTCATTGCGGGTCATCCGCCCTGATGCCACCTACTCCGACCAAGGGCCCTCCCCACGGGCGCCACCCAGCCGCAGCAATAGCCACCTGGCAGGATGGCCATTGCCGGGAGTCCTGATGCCCCAGGGAGATGGGCATCTACTCCTTGGCATACGCGGGGAGTTAACGGCGCAGCCATCAGTAGAGCGATCCCTGTGTTGTCAGGGGGCTACAACCAACAGGATACATGGCGGCCCCACCACAGCGGACTGGCTACCGTGCTGGATCTTAGGTGCAAAAATGTCCAAGGTCGTCGTTGCAGTTAAAAGCAACACTGCAGAGTGCAGCGTGGTAATCGCACCCAGAGACGTATCCTCGCCCAAGAGATGGAAAACGAGCGGGACACCATTGCAACGACGAAAAAGCCGGCTAAAGGTCTCAATGCACGACGGATACAGTGCACCATGTAAGGCGCCCTTCCCCAATTGGCTCGCTCTTCGGAATAATTTAGAAAGATGGAGGTCAAACCCGAGAGGGGACCATCACATAAGGCCGAAACGTTTAAGACTCCTTCTAGTCGCCTCTTACGACAGGCAGGAATACCGCGGGCCTATTCCAACCCCCGAACCCGCAGGGGTGAGTGAAGGGTCGAATGACCAAATTACTGGCAATTCTTGCATTGTTGGTGGACATGGGGTGGTTCGCATATCTCTGAAGTCCATAATGGCGACCGAATATGACCGAATATGACCGAATATGACCGAATATGACCGAATATGACCGAATATGACCGAATATGACCGAATATGACCGAATATGACCGAATATGACCGAATATGACCGAATATGACCGAATACGACCGAATACGACCGAATACGACCGAATATGACCGAATATGACCGAATACGACCGAATACGACCGAATACGACCGAATACGACCGAATACGACCGAATACGACCGAATACGACCGAATACGACCGAATATGACCGAATATGACCGAATATGGCCGAATATGGCCGAATCGCTGCCAATTGTTGAGTTGTTGAGGATGTGTGATGGTTTGTATAGTTCTACTCTGAAGCCCATCTGCAGCAGGCTCTCTATCTGCAGAAGGCCGCAGGAGGTGGCCGAATGAGTGATCTCCACCATGTAGCGTGGAGTCGAGCATGTGAGTGGAAGCACGCCATCCAGGAAGCACTTTTGCAGTCCACTCCCAAGAAGTTGAGCGCCGCTTGAACTGTTTCTTTTGGGGTACTTGGGTCCTTTACCTTGAACACAGGCTGCTGTGTTTGTTCCTCTGGTGTCCTGTACTTTTAGTACTCCATAAACCCATCCTTGAGGAAGCTAAAGGAGGTTTTTGAATTCTGTGTTGGTAGATACATACAATGAGGCCCTATCCACAGAGTACTTTGTGTGAAGCGTCCATGTTGTGTGTTTATCTGTGAGTGTGTTGAAGACAGTAAGGTCCCCATAGTTCTGTATTACGACTGGAGGAAGACAGATTTTTTGTTGTGTGGGCGTAGCTACGATTGATGTTTGTGTGTTGTTGCTGACTGCACGCGAGTTCGTGTTGGTAGATGTGTTTGTATGCCTAGCCGGAGGTGCGTTTTGGTGTAGGCAGCAGTGCCTTTCGGCTGCTTAGTGAGTGTGGTTGTTCGCTTGTTTATGATGTGTTATTTTGTTTGCAGTGTGAGCCCTCCACCTACCAGGGCCCAGTGTTATGGTTTTCTGGGTCTGCATCTGCCGTCGCTGAATACGCCATTGGAGTCAGCGGCTGTAGCGCGACGGTAGTACAAGACTCACCAGTTGAAGGATGTAAAGTGATGTGTAGTGTGCTGGTTCGTTTGGGGGAGTCGATTGTGCTGCAGAGGTTGGCGATTATCGGACGCTGGTCGAGCAGTTCCTGTGCTTGCGCAGCGATCTGCCGATCCTTGCCAGCCAATAACAGCTCTACGGCAGCAAGTGGGTCGCTGACGTCGATGGGAACAGTCACGCGCCTCTTTCACTGCAGCCTTGCTGAGGAAGAGGGCGGGGGAAATACCGGTGGAATCTTCCATCCTGGTATTGCAGGGTATTTTATTTGGAGGGGAAGGGTGCGACAGTTGCTTTTTCTGAAAAGAGAAAACCTGACTAACTGGCCCTACGAAAATGGGGGGATGCACTACAGCCTAGCGTGCGCCATTATTGAAGTGCTTCGGCACCTACAGAAGGTGCCGAGGAAGAAATTGGGCTGCTTGCGCGGGGTGGTCCGACGTGAACGGGGCCCTGCCACTGATTAACCGTAACAGAGAACGAGATAGCCGCGCTGGGGAAGTTTGTAGCCGAAATTACCGTGTAGTTGCGAATCTGGGACTCTTCACGGCAATCTTCTGCTCCCAACTACACAGTTTTTCGACGAAAGGGAGCAAGGCTCACCCCTCCGCCGATCCACCTGACGCTACGGTCGCTCCGCATGGAGAGACACTGTGTAGCAGAGCGACTAGCAAAGGCATAAGCGCCGACTACTACCGATGTGCCGGCCGTCACCGGCTGAGAGCTCCTTGCGCTACGACGGCCGGAGCGCGTCACTGGCGTGCTTGTCTTAGCAGCTCTTCTTAAAGGCCGTCATGTCTTGGAAACACGATTTGTCGTACCCTGAGGCTTAGAGTTTTGTTCAGATTTTATGGAGAAAATGGACGATGAAGCAATATTTTTCAGTTTCATCTGCCACACTCCAAATACATACGATTCAAATCTGTTGTAAATAACAGGACTTCGGTACTTTAGCAGCTGATAGCCCACAAGCACTTTGTAAAAAGCGTACTTTACAAAAGACATTTTCTCTTCCTATCTACATATATTGTGTAGTTTTGCTCCTCAGGAAACATGACACTACATTCAAGAGACATGAAGAAACCAACTCTACTGCCTACGGCAGTCTAAATACATATTACTGTACTAACACACATGATGCTGTGGTCGTCAGTCCAGAGACTGGTTTGATGCAGCTCTCCATGCTACTCTATCCTGTGCAAGCTGCTGAAACTCCTAGTACCTACTGCAACCTACATCCTTCTGAATCTGTTTAGTTTAAAAGTTTTCTTTCTGCTGATAACAACGTCCTCCTGAGTAGTCCCCGCCCAGAGATCCGAATAGGGAACTATTTTACCTCCGGAATATTTTACCCAAGAGGACGCCATCATTTGACCATACAGTGAAGCTGCATGCCCTCGGGAAAAATTACGGCTGTAGTTTCCCCGTTGCTTTCAGCCGTTCGCAGTAACCGCACAGCACAGGAATACCGAGTAAATTATCTGCATCATGTAGTTGAAGGTGCATTCTAGTGCACATTAATCTGACAATGAAAGCGCTGCCTTAAATTAGTGTGGGTGCCTGTAAGAATACATAGCTGTACACTAAAAGAATTGAGCGATTTTCCGTAAGCGGCCGTCAGAATGATCAATAATTAAGTGTAGGTCTTCATCTGCCAATGTATCAATTTTTGGCTATGTAACTCCGTAAAAAGTGTTCAGATTACGTCTAGTTGTAATATGTATTATCATCGGTGTCTTTCTTTTCCTTCCTATTTTTCAATGATGTTCTGTTTCTGAAGATTATAAAGTCAATCTGTAAACCAACTGCAAAGTTGGTATTTGATATGTGGCGAGTAGTAATAGTCGATTGGAATTTAAGTGTTTATTACATGAAGTATTTGTTAACTTTGCATTTACATATTCCTATTTTTGACGAATAGCTAATCTTTGCATCAGTTATCCGAGTGTTATCTCGGAACATGGTGGGTGGTCTCCTACTGAAGTGGTTGGAGACTGGCTTCCGTGTGCGCGTTTTCTCACATCGGATTCAACATTAGCAGGCGAACTTTCCGCCGACCATAGTCAGATGCCAATGAAAGGGAGTCGTGGGCCAACACCGCTGACTAGCAGGTGCTGTGTGCAACGAGTAGTTGTGTAGTGTCGGACGAAAGATCCATCGCTGCACCGAGTCGTCTCTCTAATTGTTGCAAGATTTTTGGATCAACAAAAAGTGGTTGTTACCGCTTGATAATGTACTGGATGATCAACAAAGGTGATGGTTACGGAAAAACAACATGGTGGGCTGAATGTTAGCTTTTTAGAATCGTGAAGATACCGCATTGATGACCAAGAACTGGTGACCTACTGTGCGCTGTTAGTGTAATGCTTCACACTCTGGCACTTGCGACGGAAGGGTTCACTTAAAGTGTTCCTGTCCTAGTTTCCTACGACTCTCGAGCAAGTTTCACTGTCTTACGGTTCTACGTGTGGTTTTCTTCGCTCTGGAATAAGTATGCCATTCGAAGAATAGCTGACAATTGAAGGACGCCACCGACCTCTGATCACTCATGACAGTTTAGTGGTGAAGTCAAATGATTACATTCCTGACACGTCGGGAAGTCTGTATCACAAGAACAGATCCATTCCTTTGTAAAGGATAGAGAATCAGCAGCAGGCATTGTTTGCAGTTTTCGCAAGAAAATTCAATATGTAAGTCTCCGAGGAAGCTGCAGCCAATGTTGGGAAGCCCTAGTGAGAGACCGTGTAACGTCTCGAGTCCAGCCACAATAGCATTTTATTGCAGTAATCTACCGTGCAGTAAAGGCTCGTAGCTTTGGAGTCGGTGGCGGTGACGGTGACAGCCGCTTGTATCTCGGTGTGATTCACTCACACCTGTCGCTAGCAGAATCGTGGGAAGCACTACTTGTGTGAGTTCCAGCGACAGACTATTCAAACCCTTAAGAATCTAAAAAAACTATACTAAATCTTACTCAGTTTCGAGAAAGTTTATATTTTTGTCTTTGTTATTAAAAAGCAGCTGGAAGTATCCCAGCCATAAATGTGAGATTTTGCAACCAAAGTTAGAGCCATTACCAAAAAACACCGAAAACCGACTATAGTAAGATTAAAGTCAGTTCGGATACTTAACAGTTTGTCCTTTGCTATCAGTTGGAGTCATTATTGAAGTTAGCAAAATGTTAGGTCACTATGTTTGAATTTTTCTACTTCAATAACGTTCACTATTTTTCGTTTTCGTATTAGAGAATTCAGTAAGAACTAATATTCATTTGATAATCATTTGTTTTGTTGCGGAAAATACGTAAAGATTCAATATTATCTCCTGTTCAACAAGCTGTGGCAACGAAAGCTGCAGTTCTCCTTACTTGCTGGTGACTTATGTCCAAGTGTTCTTGTTTTTGTAAGAAGACAGCCAGAATAGTTATTTGTAGAGAAATGTTGTTCTAAAGTTATTTTAAGATTCGTTTTAGTTTCGTGGAACATCTTATTAACATCTGGAGCATAAAATGACGTAAAAGCATCTGTGAACGTTGATTGGAGTAAAACAGTCTAGACGCTAATATGATCTTGAAAGATCCATCTGATTGCCTGTTCATTTGATCAACCAATCAGAGTGAAAACTTTCCGGCGCTCTATGAAGTAGTATATACGCTGTGGGTAATGGCATTGCGAAGTCTTAGTCTCGCTATCGGACGCGCAGGTCATGTTGAAAGTGTCCGAGAAAGTTATATGTAAAATGAAGAAAATGCTGTTATTTCGCGTTATGTTTATATCGCCGTGAAAGCAGATGCATTTATAGACAGATTGTGCAAATTTGAGCTTTGTGAAAGAATTAGTTGGAGAGAGAAACGCGTTTGAACTCTCGGCTTTTGTGAAGAATTTCGAGTGGCATATTTCGTAATCGTTTACGAAATAGTTGGCGAGCAGCTTCTTTTAAGGAATTCCACTAAAAAGGACCGAACGTAAGAATTATGTTGTAGCTGAGGAGAAACTGTAAAAATCGCATAAAAATTCGGGTTGAACTTTGGTACATTTCAGGCTGTCTTACGTGTGTACTAGATCGTATGACCGGTGAGACGAGGAAAGTGGACGGGAGAAAGGTGTTTACGCTGGCAGGCAGGCAGGCAGACACGAGCAGCATACGCGACTTCTAAACCAGTAACGCCGCAAACGGCATGGAAGTCCTACGTTACGTGCCTGCCACCACCAACTACCTTTCAGCTCCGAGGTCCAGCGAGTGTGCACCCCCCCCCCCCCCATAGGAAGACTGGACTGGCAGGGGTAGTTGCACCCCAACGTCGATTATTCATTGGATGCCACCGCAAACTGAGCTTACTAATGACCAAGACCACTTGCCGGGAAACTGATCGGACTGTGTGACGTAGTGGGTAAAATTAACAGAAGTTCTGACCAACTTGGAATCACTCAGTGCGGGATGAGTACGATCAAGCAGTGAGTTGGAAGAGATATATCAATCAACCAGGCAGGCAGAGCATTTGGAAGTCTTACAGATTTAAATTCTGGAACTATTTCGGATTACCACGTAGGAGACCCGTTCAGCAAATTTGTTCGTTTTTGTGTGAAGAGTTCTGACTTAGTCGACAATACGTTGTCATCCCTCCAAAGGTAAGTTTTTGACAGAGTCGTATCTGCCGATTTATTTTAACGTGTATTATTATGTTGCCATTCCTCATATTCCATTCCCTGCCTGGCTCTTATCAAACATCCGACTGTTTCCCCGTTAAATCTCACATTGACACCAACTTTGCGATCTGATCAATGGACTCAACAGACTTTACGCTAGGATTACACCACGATCACTATTAGGTGGGACATCTGGGACACCGTCCAAGTAGAGATGCCTTAGGAGCCATCTGAGTAGCCATTTTATGTTGCTTGACAGTTTGTTGACGGCCAGCAACCTTCGAGAGGTTCACTGGGTGTCAAACTTTCATCATACTAGCCACCGTCCAAGAGTGCATGCAGTGGTGTTCATACTACTCCAGATTTTGAGTACTGTGATTCACACTTCTGTACGATTCTGAAAGGTGACGCTTTAACCCTGAAAGGGGACCAGGTACTCTCACGCCGAAAAGAAGGGGATTCCTTTTAGTCGCCTCTCACGACAGACAGGAACACCTCAGGTCTATTCTAGCCCCTTAACCCGCAGGAGGAAGCCACTCTGCAAATCAAACCTAACTGCCTTTCAGAGGCTCATCGAACCGCCTTCACACTATTTCTCTATTATTGCACTCTCTAACTTAGCTGGAGATAACTAACACACGTACGTGTCCATGCGAGCTTCGATTTCCCATATTTTATGATGATGATCGCTCCTCCCTCTGTAGGTGGGTGTCTATAAAATATTTTCGCATTCGGAGGAGAAAGTTTGTGACTGAAATTCCGTGAGAACATTCCACCGCAGCGAAAAACTACTGTTTTAATCACGTCAATCCCAAACCCAGGATCACATCAGTGACACTATTTCGTGATAATACAAAACATGCTGCTGCTCCTTGTTGTTTCCAGATGTATTCCGTTAATTCTATGAGGTGAACACCGGATATCGCACAGCAGTACTCCAAAAGAGGACCGTAGTGTAGGCTGTCTCTTTAGTATATGTTTTGCGTCTTCCCAAGTGTTCTGCCAATAAATCGCACTTTTTGGTTCGCCTTTCCCCTCCCCCACCCCCCACCCCCAACATTTTCTGTGTGTTCATTCCAACTTGAGCTGTTGGTAATTTTAACACTCGTGTCAGGTGAAAATTTTCGTCTGGTAAAATCATTAAAAGATAAAAAGTAATTGCAGATGACGCTGTTGTTTTTCTAACTCGTTTTGCAAACAGGGCAGCTGCTCAGATTGTTCCGTTAATCGTTCTTCTATATAAGAAATAACAGAAAGCCTGTAACACTACCTTGCCAAGCGCCAGAAACTTCTTGTTTACTCTATGACTTTCCGTCAATTACTACGGACTGTGACACCTCTGACGGGAAATCACGAATCCAGTCACATAACTGAGACGATATTCCCTACGCACACAATTTGATTACAAGCCGCTTTGAGGTATGGTGTCGGAAGCCTAATGGACATCTAGGAACACGGAATCAATTTGAAATCCATTGTGGACAGCAATCAACACTTCATGTGAGTAAAGAGCTAGTTGTGTTTAACGAGAACTGTATTTTCTAAATCTGAATTGTCTGTGTCAATAGGCCGTTCTCTTAGAGTTAATTCATGATTGTCGAACATCACTTGATAACAGCTTAACTATATTTTCTGTGTAACTGAGTATTTCACGGTTGTTGCACAAGTTACGGTGCAACAACATCGCGTTAACAGCAAGCATCAAATGTAACATCCTAACCAATGATTTTATTGACCACCTGCCTCAGGTGCTACAGTCGCAGATACTTCACAGTCATTATGAGTAAGCTTGCTAATCGCACTATTGCAATGGAGACCTCAGCTTGCCATCTATATAATCTATAGACCGGGGGAGTGATACAGTGAAACCTAGTGCCCTGAAATATCAGTGAGATGTTTTCACGTAGTATGTTCGAAACAAACTTGGAGTAGATAGCGAATCGAATAGTGTGAGATGATTTACATCGCCCTGACACTCCTTACATTAAACTAATGTGGCTACAACCTCTACACCGTTCCACACTCATGCACTCAAAGCAATCACAAGATCACTTTCTCACATGCGCTAAAACAACGGAGAAAAGGTAAAAGCAGCTCTACATGAGATTAGAACACAAGAAAATGACGAGGCAGCTAAAAAAGGCATAGGGAAATGTCACTAGCTGACATCTTACAAAAAACATGGGCAAGCCAGTCACCCTGCTAACACATTATAACCATCCCCCTGATCTCTTGGGAAAAATGGACAACTAGCGGAACTTTGGAACTCAAACTATATTCGTTTGAACGTTACTTAAAACAGAGGGCAGGTCCATCGGCAAATCCGCCGCGGCCTGCTGGTAAGAAAATAAATCACATTCCAATAGAATATCGCGCACAGTTATATGTACGCCACAAGCACCACACATTGAAGCGTCCTCTCACCAGAGCAAAAATCCATACGTGTTACGGAGTAACCGATGTGGCTGGAGGAAGTATAGCATTGCTGCGTTGTGGGCTTTACTAGACAGAGTTTTTGTCTGTCACTACCAGCCATTTGTCTTCCCATCGACGCATGACTGTGTACCTGAACAAATATCTTATAGCGTTCAGTGGAATGGCTCACTGAAATGCCTGAGGGACACAACATTCTTCCTTGGCTTCTAGAAAGGCCCTTGAGTTCCCCGCAATAATCATGTGCACTGGTACCCAGCAGAAAGGTACCATCTTCCCCAGGCGCTGGAGGAGGGCATCCTGAATACTGTGGACTACTTTATCTGCTGGGTACAAACGTCCGTAAGTGTGAACAGCACTCATAGAATTTGAACAGACGAGAAATTTAACAGGAGTAACGTCTCATCTGCTCCAGAGCCCGCAAGATCGCATTTAATTGTGTGTCAAACACAGCAAATTCTTGAGACTATCTAACCTTGAGGACATAATCCGGAAAAAAGACAGTACAAGCAACGGAGTCACCCTGTTTGGACCCATCCATAAAGACAGCTATGCAGTTTTGCAACTCGTACTCGTGTGATATTTCCTGATATTTGGTACGAGGACGAGGATTGCAGTATCATTCACTGCACTAAATCTAAGATCACCTTAGACCTCTGCTTCAACCAAGGTGGCAGACAGTTAGAACCCTGGATTTCAGGTTGTACTTACTCTGGCGTCTGCATGCAGCGTGTGCTGGAGTCACTCAGCGTAAGCGGCATTGTGGCTCATGGACGGCAGGAGAAAAAGTATTCCACAGGTAGACGAGCAACAGTATGGTATGTGAGATGTCTGAACTGCAAGAAGCATATGGCTAACACGCCGTTTTCCACTGCTGTGAGGAAGCCGTTTCAGCAGTGAGGTTTTACTCTGTCTTTCCCCTTCCTGTTCCACTGTGGTGGTGATATGGCAACGGAAGAGGTGGTCACCTGAGGGGCTCACTGGTACTTTTCAGCCAAATTTCGACGCCTATACCAGCAATGTTATGATCTTCAGATTCATGAGACAACAAGTCAGTCACATGATCCGATGGCTACGGAGTAGCCTGCTTTGGTCCTTTAGCCTTCGTCTGGCTATTTGATTTTGGGGATGTTGGCAAGGCTGATGAGACTGAACAGGGTGTTCATTTCTTCTCATGTCTGCCATTAGGGTTTCCTGTCTACACTGACATTATATTAAATAACATGAAATGCTGTAATGAGAGGGATAAACGGCGCAGGCTGACACCGGCATTTACAGGTGCAGGTGGATGTGCCCTGCTCAGCAGTCGTAGTCTGGGTGCTAACACTGCCCTTCGGGACACGCTGCATCAGTGCTGATCAGACAGACTCGACGAAACTTTGTGAACGATTGGCCTTAAAATCCGTCTTGCCATCTGAGTACGAGATACGTTGTGCGACTCATTTCCTGAATCATCTTCAGTGGAGACAGGATAATGCCTGCACTAAACCAGACAATCCTAGGAGCAATTAACAAGATTGACTAGCTTAGTGCACTGGAAACCCTGTTCCTCTGCCACGCTTCAACACTGTCCACATGTAGCCTGACTGTTACAACCTACAGTGGTGTGACACAAGTTGTATTTGGGACCTATGGTCTTACCTTGAGGCAGGGAAATCCTGCTGCAATAAATATTTGACTGATTCAGTGCCAGAATAAATCATGCAGACTTATGAAGCTCCCAAGAACACTTTTCATAATGTTTTGGACTTCAATCACCCTTTGAATTTCTGATGCCTGTTGCAGTTCTTTTGTATCTATATCCATGTCACGATACCATTAACGCTATTCAACCCAATATGCAGCTCATTAGTGATGGGATACTTTCCAGGTAAATCAGCATTAAGTAACTTCAATATCTGGGGACCCTTCAAGGACTCCAACAAGAACGGACATTCCACAGCCGCTTGGTCGATTTGTGTTGCCCTGTAAGTCCTTTGATAGCTTTATGGATGTAAAATGATGGTAATTTCTCAGAAGAACGGTCCACACATTTCACAACAACAAAAACGTTATCCACCACGGGATGTGGCCCATTACTATGACTGACTATTATCGTTGACAGTCAAAGAAGACCCTAACAGAATAGTCACACGAAGCATCCTATGATTTTGTGTTAATACTACCTACCGGCCCACCCAAACAGTTGGGAGTAGGACCTTGTTTTAGGCTTCACAGTGTTCCGATGAGCAGCTAGGGAATCAAGTCTGTCCATCCAGCTGAGCCCCACTTGCCTGGTAAACCTTACAGTACAGATGTGCAGCAGTTTCCCCAGGTGTTGGCGGCTTGCAACTTCCTCCTCAGCCATACATCTAATCAGCTTACTGCCAACTTTGAGACATTTTTTATGGAGGTTTTACCATCATCAGAATCTAGATGGTTGGGCAAAAACCCCTCTTCCCTGTGACACCCTACGTTGCACTGCTGCAGGGCACAGTGGTCGTTCGAGGAGGCCTAGAGCTTACAGAAGCGCAGGATTGGCTGTGCTCACCTGTCCCCAGGTGGCCAAGGCTGTACCCTGCCAAAATGCCGAGCCATGGAGACTAGACTGAAATGACTGCACGAACAACAACACTCCACACCAATTATTTTACACAGATGCCCAAGACGTTTCCATGAGAAACACATATGTATTATTGTATTACTAATGAATACCACCCAAGGGCATCGAAGCTGCAAACTGAACTATTTGTTTCCACAGATGTCGAAACTGATCGTGTAGAATCTGGCAGAACCAGTGGTGCATGGTTTCTGCACCTACCAGCGGCAGTGGAGTGCGAGCGGCTGGCGGCAGCCATACAGCCTCATCAGTATGTGGTGCTACGGAGACACCACACACACCACACTCCTTGCTGATACTGGGAACAGGATTCTATTTGTTGCTGCATTATTTTTAAGAAGTGTTCATACATTGAGAATTACGTGTTAAGTAATCCTGTTCATTATGTTAACTTGTTCACTAATTTTACAGAAGTGGCAAAGATGGGCTATAGAGAGGTGCAGCAACTGACGTCGTAGGAAAGTCGCACAGGACAGAAATTAAGGCTTACACAATACGTCTGTGCCTGGATGTAGCTATAACACTCGTATAGGGGACCATGTCCACTACATCCTCAACGAAGCATATGCAAGGCTCCAACAAATGTACCCTATACTTAAGAGGGACAGCACTGAATATGAGGGTGTTGGGTCCCATGTGAATTACAGTTATTAGACCACTGGTGACATAAGCAGCTCCTGTGTAAGGCTACACAGCTTCAACACTTCTGC
The DNA here is from genome assembly GCF_023898315.1 of Schistocerca nitens. Classification (NCBI taxonomy): domain Eukaryota; kingdom Metazoa; phylum Arthropoda; class Insecta; order Orthoptera; family Acrididae; genus Schistocerca; species Schistocerca nitens. The sequence continues at coordinate 1,071,591,354 of NC_064615.1, read as the reverse complement.
ACTGTTTGCACATCTTACAAAACGAGGAATCATCGCTCAAAAGCAATGCACCAACATACCCATGCGCTACAGACTTACTGAGTACCTGAACCCGAGTGTAGAGGCACAATTCATTATGTAAACTTGCTGGAGGATTCTAAATGAACTCCAAACAACGAACACCCCAGGAAATCTAAACGAAACCACCACTTCATCTGAATCTGGGGACCTACGATCATATGCACAGGTGGAAACCTGACTTCCCACGAACAATCTGAGGTAGATTTAAATTAAACACAAAAACGTGATACCCATGGAAGTCTGTATTACCGGAACCTTTGTTATGGAACTGTTTTTAAGAACAGACACACAACACACGCAAATTGTAAACATTCAAACTAGAGGCTCACCCTCAACCTTCATAATTAATTGGTATTTAAGTTAATAGTGATAGTTACTCGAAAGTGTATGAAAACATTCTTGCATGCTCTTCGGAAGTAATGAAATGTTTTGGAAGCACCCTGGACGGTACAGCCAGGAACCTAACCTTGGGACGCCAGGCGCCCTGTTGGGCTTCTTTTGAACAGCTAACACGAGGGGGTTGCGGTCCCACAATGGATGAGGGCCGCTAAAGCTTTCTCTGACGCTCTGTGACGCTACTGTGAAAGTTCTGCAGGGGAAGACCGTCCTGGGGGGTTAACTTTTTATTAGATTAGGTGGAACTTTAGGAGAAAGCGCTGTTGCCTGCTGAACTTCGCCAGAACTTCTGGGATGGACAGCGAAAATCGCTATCCGACAGGTGAAGAGAGAACCCCAGTCTTTGAAAACTGTGGAACATTGCTGAATGGGTGGCTCTTGTACAAAATATTGTTTTTCCCAGAGTGACGCACTTCGGCAATGCCAGAAGGAAGGTCCTTTATTCATTGAAGGAAAAGCAAGGATGAAATTTTTTTCAAGGAAATTGTTTGGAACAATTTCCCTGCTTAACCAACTTGAACATAGCCCATCAAAGGGGACCTACACTCTGAGGCAGGGTTTTAGTAGTAGAATCCAGCTACTCGAGTAAGCCTATGTAAGACTAGGCTTCCTTGATGGACGCTGTCACACACTAAAATACCAATTCATCTTACTCTTCTCTCCTCTCAAAGCTACACCACAAAACTACTCTTATCTCCTTCATAGATCACATCTTGACATGAAAAAGGAAGGATGCTGGTGCTGCCACAGATAGACCTCTCGGTATTTCTGCGACCAACGGCTACAGTATGGTGAGACTGAGATGCTTCCATTTGAGATGTAGGATAACTGAAATTAGTTTAAAACTTCAACATCTGAGAGCTGCACTGTAACGATTTATCTTGCAGGTAATGGTTAGCATTAAAATCAGTCTTGATCACAAATTTGTTTATTCTGGTAACCGGTTTCGACCACGCCTGTGGTCATCTTCAGACTTGCACGTCAAATACAAAGTCTGCTTTATATAAATTTTCTTTAATGTATGTAGCCCACTGATCAACGTTATAAATCAATGCATTACCAAAAATGCTGTATGAGCAGGAGCCGCCTCCTGGTGGTAAATCACTGTTAGATGGAGCATTGCATGTTTTACTTATATACAGGAGGCTCCGCCCTAGACAGACAGTGGAGTTCATTCAACTGTTAAAAACTATTTTTGATTTAAATTATTTTTCGTTTAATAATAAAATATATATTCAGAAGGATGGCCTTCCAATTGAAAATTCAGCGTGATTTACCGAGGTATCTGCTACAGTGTCAACCAGGGAAATTCAATTTTTGAAAAACAATCCAGGAACAATGACTAAAATTATATGCTTCAAAAGCTATGTTGAAACTTCCTGGCAGATTAAAACTGTGTGCCCGACCGAGACTCGAACTCGGGACCTTTGCCTTTCGTGGGCAAGAAATCTACCATCTCAGCTACCGAAGCCAGAAAGTCTCTTATCAGCGCACACTCCGCTGCAGAGTGAAAATCTCATTCTAAAAGGTATGTTGATCACACATTCCTATTATATAACGGTTCTGAGGAATACATTGATGCTTTCATTAACAACTTAAATAATCTACATCTGAAACTTGGATTTAAAGTAGAACATGAAAGTCGTAACAGCTAATTTCCTTGACCTCACAATTGAAAACGAGAACGGAAAACATAGTTCATTTGGGTTTTCTGTAGATACAAATACTGATTTATTAATGCCAGATCATGCTATCCATTAAAATACAAAACACCATTTTTTTAAAAAACAATGATACATAGGATATTGAAATTACCTCTTCAACCTGACGCAATCTAGACAAATTGATACCTTAAAACAGCTGCAGTTGCTGACAACTACAATGCTCATCAGGTTGATGTGTTTTCAAAAATTACAAAGGACTCCTGATGCTGTTACAAATTCCAGAATGAAATTTACGAACATGACATACATGGGACTTATTTTATCTGAAATAAATTAATTACTTAAGAATGGAAATGTGGCAATTGCATTCAGAACCAACAACCTACTACAGATAAGACAAACACGTAATCGGGGAATCAAATATCGGAAGTCGGGCATTAAGAAAATACAATGTAACGACTATGAGAAACAGAAAGTTACGGCCAGTTTCGTCAATGTATTAACACGTTTTAAGGAAAATACTACTGGCACTGCACGTACCAAATCAACATTTGGTCATCATCTTGATGAATACAATCACTCTGAGGGTTACATTTCAAACAATTTGAAAATATTACATAATGTACCAAAAGGGCTTCTGCTAAATACTTTGTAAAAGTAAAGTGAATAGATTTCACTTTCTTCTAAACCGTGATCTGTTTTCAATCTGCAGCTTGAATTCGAAGACAAACATTTTGAGTTTTTTGACGATTCGCTTTAGAATGCTCACTCTTCGATCTCTCATTTGTTAAATATTGTTCAAACCTTTATTATTTTGCCAAAGATTATTCTATGACTGACAATCTGTTTTTAGAATGTTTAATTCTGTTTCGCTTTTAGACTGCATAATGCAAATTCAAATCTTTTAGTATTCTGGCACTATGGCTTGTAGTATTGTAGTTTACACTCCCTCTACCTTCCGACTAATGGTATATACGCGACTTATGATTCTTTGTTTCACAAAAAAAAAATTATATACTTACGTGCAAGTCATCTTATTCTACGGTAACGTTGTCTCAATTTTAAGCCATGCTTCAGTTTTTTTCTTTTCCTTTACATTCTACAATTAAAAGTTAATATTAACCATTTTGTATATAATTGGTGGACATATTTTTTTGACCAATAATTCATGTCATCTGCTTCAGTGTTAGTCACAGGTACCCATTAATTCCGTACGTTACACTGTCATTGTTTTATTCTTAGTCAGAGTACTATTTTGTATACTTTAACTAAGAAATAATTATTATCTATACAAATGGATGTCTCTTGTTACACATTGAAATTTTATCTGTGCAGCATTTACCACAAAACGTCAGTGAACGATTTTTTACAGCCTCCTTAATGGAAAGCGCCCTAGTAGAGTGTGTATCGTTTCCAGAACAACAAGCTGCTGTTTATGCTACATCGTCTGACGGGACTGTTTGCCTATCGATATTACAACAACCTCGTTGGAGTGTAGCCTGCTGCCGCGTCTTTGGGATGGCGTCTATACTTACCCTGGCAACCGCTAGCTTCTAAATAGATGTCTAACAGGCCCAGAGAGGATCGAAACAATTTTTATGTATCTCATATGTTTAATATTTTTACATATTTTATCTGACAACAGCTGTTGAACCAGTCAAGTTCCATGTATGTTTATTTTTCATTCTTGTCATTGTACTTTTAATTACGAACTTTTATGTTATTTGACTTTTAACTCATTGGTTAGCGATGAGATCATTCTGTGGGCTGAGCCTCCAGTATAGAAGTAAGACTGCGGAATTAGGTAGATCACTCCTAGATACAGCAGTGCACGTCTATCACAGAGGATTTTCCCCCAGAGCACTTGCGGCACTTTCCCCTCTCCCATTAAAACCGTCTCCGTTCAACCACTTTCTGTCTACTATCTCCCTGATGGGGCCCTACTTTAGTGAGTGAACGAAGTCTGAGGTATGGATCACATCAAAGATCTACATCCCGTGATTTCTCAAATTCCAGAGGAACGTTTTGTGTTGATCACAATACTAGTGCAGGCATGTAAGAGCTCCACGTCTACAAACGAAAGAGCTATCCATGAATTTGCTGAGTAGCAGCTTTAGTGACTGGGTGTGCATGCTGGGTCATGCTAGTTCCTCTGTGTGCGCGTGCGGGTGCGCGAGTGTACAGTGTTGCTCAGCCATAGAATTGAGGATGTGCTTGGTTGTTGTTGCCCCTCACTGTCAGCACCATGTTATGGGTCCTCTTGTTGCCCAAGTCGCTCTACCAGCTAGCTTGAGTACTTTTGATGCTGCAGAGACTCCATCTGACTCCCACTGGCCCCCTCCTATTGGCTGAAGGTACTCGCCAGTTATCCATGCATATTAAGGTGCTCATACACACACACCAACCTGCACACTAATCTGCTCAGCTGTGTGTGAACACCGACGGTTGCTTGGAAGACCCTACCTGCCCGCAGATTCTGTGCGCAGGTTTTAGTGGTCAGGGCAAGCAGGGAATGATGCACCTATCAAACTGATGGTCCCAGATCATGGACCTGACTGACCACACACTGACCAACAGGTTAGGATATACCCACTCAGAAATTGTCAGTGGACTCTTCCACCTACACATGAGGGACTCTAGGTGTTATGGCCCCCATATACACGTTATCAACAAGTGCGTTAAACCACTCGCTGAACAGGTCCGCCCAAAGTTACAGGGGTCACAGTCGGGTCGCTGGTGTCTGTCTATCAGTACTACTGGCGAACTTCTTCCCGCCTAGCACGACCACTACCTGCCAGTAGACATTCTATTATTACAGCGAGGTAGGCCCCGCAAAGCAGTCAACTGAGTCCACATATAGTCTGACAGGTGGGTGAGATAGCGAGTAAGTCATGCTGTGAATAGACAGCTTTAGTGTCGCTCACGTCGCCGGATCATGTAGTAGTGTCGACGAATGAGGTACACTGGAACTCCCCTGAAATGCAGCCTAACCCTGTACCAGACTTTAAAATAGTACACTTTTGAACATGGCTGTCTTTCAGTAATTGTATCGAAGTTTCAATCGAGGTCTAACACAGCCAACTGGCTGACAATAATTGTTTAAGGCATCTACCTAGGTTTCAACACCTCTAAGGATGTCTTATTAAGAACGAAAATATAAGACCCTATTAAATAACACAGAGGAAGTTTGAAAGAAACAATCAGTAAGAAAGAGGTTATGAGGTGGAAAGGTTACTTACGTAAATTTACAATGCATGAAGGCAATAAAGAAAGCATAGAGCTGACAGGCTCAAGTTAAAAATCAAAAGCGTTGCAGACTACGGTACGTGTATGTTGCAAGAAGCACAATCAGACTGAGCGGACCACTGCTACGAAAGCAAAACAAGTTGTGCCATTTATCGAGCGCGGACAATGAAATATGCCTATTTGACACATTATAACAGGAAGTCTAATCAAACAACAGTTGACAACAAAACAATTTTTGAAAATGAAAAGTAGTCAAATACAAGAAGTACAACTAAGAGCTATATATAAGGCTGAACTTAAATGCCCATTATGTAATGTACTGAGTATTGTGGAATATTTACTTAAAAAGCAACACCGTCTAAGAACATCTGCATGAAGGAACCTTTAGTAGTAAAAATACACTCCTGGAAATTGAAATAAGAACACCGTGAATTCATTGTCCCAGGAAGGGGAAACTTTATTGACACATTCCTGGGGTCAGATACATCACATGATCACACTGACAGAACCACAGGCACATAGACACAGGCAACAGAGCATGCACAATGTCGGCACTAGTACAGTGTATATCCACCTTTCGCAGCAATGCAGGCTGCTATTCTCCCATGGAGACGATCGTAGAGATGCTGGATGTAGTCCTGTGGAACGGCTTGCCATGCCATTTCCACCTGGCGCCTCAGTTGGACCAGCGTTCGTGCTGGACGTGCAGATCGCGTGAGACGACGCTTCATCCAGTCCCAAACATGCTCAATGGGGGACAGATCCGGAGATCTTGCTGCCCAGGGTAGTTGACTTACACCTTCTAGAGCACGTTGGGTGGTACGGGATACATGCGGACGTGCATTGTCCTGTTGGAACAGCAAGTTCCCTTGCCGGTCTAGGAGTGGTAGAACGATGGGTTCGATGACGGTTTGGATGTACCGTGCACTATTCAGTGTCCCCTCGACGATCACCAGTGGTGTACGGCCAGTGTAGGAGATCGCTCCCCACACCATGATGCCGGGTGTTGGCCCTGTGTGCCTCGGTCGTATGCAGTCCTGATTGTGGCGCTCACCTGCTCGGCGCCAAACACGCATACGACCATCATTGGCACCAAGGCAGAAGCGACTCTCATCGCTGAAGACGACACGTCTCCATTCGTCCCTCCATTCACGCCTGTCGCGACACCACTGGAGGCGGGCTGCACGATGTTGGGGCGTGAGCGGAAGACGGCCTAACGGTGTGCGGGACCGTAGCCCAGCTTCATGGAGACGGTTGCGAATGGTCCTCGCCGATACCCCAGGAGCAACAGTGTCCCTAATTTGCTGGGAAGTGGCGGTGCGGTCCCCTACGGCACTGCGTAGGATCCTACGGTCTTGGCGTGCATCCGTGCGTCGCTGCGGTCCGGTCCCAGGTCGACGGGCACGTGCACCTTCCGCCGACCACTGGCGAGAACATCGATGTACTGTGGAGACCTCACGCCCCACGTGTTGAGCAATTCGGCGGTACGTCCACCCGGCCTCCCGCATGCCCACTATACGCCCTCGCTCAAAGTCCGTCAACTGCACATACGGTTCACGTCCACGCTGTCGCGGCATGCTACCAGTGTTAAAGACTGCGATGGAGCTCCGTATGCCACGGCAAACTGGCTGACACTAACGGCGGCGGTGCACAAATGCTGCGCAGCTAGCGCCATTCGACGGCCAACACCGCGGTTCCTGGTGTGTCCGCTGTGCCGTGCGTGTGATCATTGCTTGTACAGCCCTCTCGCAGTGTCCGGAGCAAGTATGGTGGGTCTGACACACCGGTGTCAATGTGTTCTTTTTTCCATTTCCAGGAGTGTATGTATGAGACTTGAAGAACAAGGTGTATTGGAACAAGAATTGGGAGAACACAGTACGAAAGGAAGGAATAGAAAATCCGCAATAAAGCCACTGAGAAAACTTTCTTGACTTACTTCCAACTGTTCGTTGATGATGAAATATGCTTGAAAACGTCCATCTCCTCGAGTACGTCGAGCCTATGACCTTTCGTTTCCCTATGCAAAATGGGTATTTCTTCAATATTTTTCGGTTTGTGCCTGGAAATTAACAGATGATCGGCAAAAGTGGGATTCTACGCATTAGTGCCGGGTTTTTTTCAATAAATGTTCATTATATTGACACTGAACGATCTTCCAGTTTCTCCTGTATAATGAACAGGAAACCCTATGTGATTGTATGAACTCCTGAACCGTACTTGCAACTGACCCGTGGTCTAGCGGTAGCGTCTTTGATTCATAATCAAAACGTCTTCGGTCCCGGGTTCGATCCCCGCCACTGCCTAAATTTTGATAAATAATCAGCATTGGCGGCCGAAGACTTCCGGCATAAGAAGTCAGCCTCATTCTGCCAACGGCCTTGTCAAAGAGGGCGGAGGAGCGGATAGAGGTTCAGGGCACTCTCTTGTCCTAGGGGTGGGAAATTGCCCCTAAAGGCGGAAGAATCAGCAATTATCAACGACATGAGGATGCAGAAGGCAATGGAAACCACTGCACTAAAGACACGTAACGTGTATCCACTGGACATGTGACCTGTAATTGAAGAAGTGTCATGACGATCTCTACATTGGCAAAAGATTCCGGAATAGTCCCCCATTCGGATCTCCGGGAGGGGACCGCCAAGGGGGAGGTTACCACGAGAAAAAGATTGAATAATCAACGAAAGGATAACGTTCTACGAGTCGGGGAGTGGAATGTCAGAAGCTTGAACGTGGTAGGGAAACTGGAAAATCTGAAAAGGGAAATGCAAAGGCTCAATCTAGATATAGTAGGGGTCAGTGAAGTGAAGTGGAAGAAAGACAAATATTTCTGGTCAGATGAGTATCGGGTAATATAAACAGCAGCAGAAAATGGTAGAACAGGTGTAGGATTCGTTATGAATAGGAATGTAGGGCAGAGGGTGTGTTACTGTGAACAGTTCAGTGACCGGGTTGTTCTAATCAGAATCGACAGCAGACCAACACCGACAACGAAAGTTCAGGTATACATGCTGACGTAGCAAGCTGAAGATGAACAGATAGAAAAAGTGTACGAGGATATTGAAAGGGTAAAGCAGTATGTAAAGGGGGACGAAAATCTAATAGTCATGGGCGACTTGAATGCAGTTGTAGGTGAAGGAGTAGAAGGAAAGGTTACTGGAGAATATGGGCTTGGGACGAGGAATGAAAGAGGAGAAAGACCAATTGAGTTCTGTAACAAGTTTCAGCTAGTAATAGCGAATATCCTGTTCAAGAATCACAAGAGGAGAAGGTATACTGGAAAAATGCCGGGAGATACGGGGAGATTTCAATTACATTACGTCATGGTCTCACAGAGATCCCGAAATCAGATACTGGATTGTAAGGCGTACCCAGGAGCAGATATAGACTCAGATCACAATACAGAAGTGATGAAGAGTAGGCTGAAGTTCAAGACATTAGTCAGGAAGAACCAATACGCAAAGAAATGGGATACGGAAGTACTAAGGAATGACGAGATACGTTTGAAGTTCTCTAACGCTATAGATACAGCAATAAGGAATAGCGCAGTAGGCAGTACAGTTGAAGAGGAATGGACATCTCTAAAAAGGGCCATCACAGAAGTTGGGAAGGAAAACATAGGTACAAAGAAGGTAGCTGCGAAGAAACCATGGATAACAGAAGAAATACTTCAGTTGATTGATGAAAGGAGGAAGTACAAACATGTTCCGGGAAAAATCAGGAATACAGAAATACAAGTCGCTGAGGAATGAAATAAATAGGAAGCGCAGGGAAGCTAAGACGAAATGGATGCAGGAAAAATGTGAGGACATCGAAAAAGATATGATTGTCGGAAGGACAGACTGAGCATACAGGAAAGTCAAAACAACCTTTGGTGACAGTAAAAGCAACGGTGGTAACATTAAGAGAGCAGATAGGTGGAAAGAATACAATGAAATCCTCTATGAGGGTGAAGATTTGTCTGATGTGATAGAAGAAGAAACGGGAGTCGATTTGGAAGAGATACGGGATCCAGTATTAGAATCGGAATTTAAAAGAGCTTTGGAGGACTTACGGTCAAATAAGGCAGAAGGGATAGATAACATTCCATCATAATTTCTAAAATCATAGGGGGAAGTGGCAACAAAACGTCTATTCACGTTGGTGTGTAGAATATATGAGTCTGGCGATATACCATCTGACTTTCGGAAAAGCATCATCTACACAATTCCGAAGACGGCAAGAGCTGACAAGTGCGAGAATTATCGCACAATCAGCTTAACAGCTCATGCATCGAAGCTGCTTACAAGAATAATATACAGAAGAATGGAAAAGAAAATTGAGAATGCGCTAGGTGACGATCAGTTTGGCCTTAGGAAAAGTAAAGGGACAAGAGAGGCAATTCTGACGTTACGGCTAATAATGGAAACAAGGCTAAAGAAAAATCAAGACACTTTCATAGGATTTGTCGACCTGGAAAAAGCGTTCGACAATATAAAATGGTGCAAGCTGTTCGAGATTCTGAAAAACTAGGGGTAAGCTATAGGGAGAGACGGGTCATATACAATATGTACAACAACCACGAGGGAATAATAAGAGTGTACGATCAAGAACGAAGTGCTCGTATTAAGAAGGGTGTAAGACAAGGCTGTAGCCTTTCGCCCCTACTCTTCAATCTGTACATCGAGGAAGCAATGTTGGAAATAAAAGAAAGGTTCAGGAGTGGGATTAAAATACAAAGTGAAAGGATATCAATGATACGATTCCCTGATGACATTGCTATCCTGAGTGAAAGTGAAGAAGAATTAAATGATCTGCTGAACGGAATGAACAGTCTAATGAGTACACAGTATGGTTTGAGAGTAAATCGGAGAAAGACGAAGGTAATGAGAAGTAGTAGAAATGAGAACAGCGAGAAATTTATCAGGATAGATGGTCACGAAGTCAATGAAGTTGAGGAATTCTGCTACCTAGGCAGTAAAATAACTAATGACGGACGGAACAAGGAGGACATCAAAAGCAGACTCGCAATGGCAAAAAAGGCATTTCTGGCCAAGAGAAGTTTACTAATATCAAATACCGGCCTTAATTTGAGGAAGAAATTTCTGAGGATGTACGTCTGGAGTACGGCATTGTATGGTAGTGAAACATGGGCTGTGGGAAAACCGGAACAGAAGAGAATCGAAGCATTTGAGATGTGGTGCTATAGACGAATGTTGAAAATTAGGTGGACTGATAAGGTAAGGAATGAGGAGGTTCTACACGGAATCGGAGAGACAAGGAATATGTGGAGAACACTGATAAGGAGAAGGGACAGGATGATAGGACATCTGCTAAGACATGAGGGAATGACTTCCATGGTACTAGAGGGAGCTGTAGAGGGCAAAAACTGTAGAGGAAGACAGAGATTGGAATACGTCAAGCAAATAATTGAGGACGTAGGTTGCAAGTGCTACTCTGAGGTGAAGAGGTTAGCACAGGAAAGGAATTCGTGGCGGGCCGCATCAAACCAGTCAGTAGACTGATGGAGAAAAGAGAGAGAGAGAGAGAGAGAGAGAGAGAGAGAGAGAGAGATCTGGTGAATGTACTGGCCAAGGCAGCAGTTGAACATTTTCTGATTTTCTGTATCCAGAAAGGCTCGTACAGGACCGTCAACATGCGGTCGTGCATTATCCTGCTGAAATGTTTGGTTTCGCAGGGGTCGAAGGAAGGGGATGAGCCAAGGGTCTTAACACATCTGAAATGTAACGTCCACTGTCAAAGTGCCGTCAATGCGAACAAGAAGAGATCGGGTATGGCACCCCATACTATTATGCCGGGTGATACACCAGTATGGAGATGATGAATACACACTTCTAATCTGCGTTCACCGTGATGTGGCCAAACACGGATGTGACCATCATGATGCTGTAAAGAGAACCTGGATTCATCCGAAAAAAAATGACATTTTGCCATTCGTGCACCCAGGTTCGTCATTGAGTACACCATCGCAGGCACTCCTGTGTGATGCAGCGTCAAGGGTAATCGCTGCCATTGTCTCCAAGCTGATATTCCATGCTACTGCAAACGTCGTCGAACTGTTCGTGCAGATGGTTTTTGTCTTGCAAACGTTCTCATCTGTTGACTGAGGGATGGAGACGTGGCTGCACGATCCCTTACAGCCATGCGGATAAGATGCCTGTCATCTCGACTGCTAGTGATACAAGGCTGTTGGGATTCATCACGGCGTTCCTTATTACGCTCCTGAACCCACCGATTCAATATTCTGCTAACAGTCATTGGATCTCGACCAACGCGAGCAGCAATGTCGCGATACGATAAACCGCAATCGCGACACGCTACAATCCGACCTTTATCAAAGTCGGAAACGTGATGGTACGCATTTCTCCTCCTTACACGAGGCATCGCAACAACGTTTCATCAGGCAACGCCGGTCAACTGCTGTTTGTGTATGTGAAATCGGTTGGAAAATTTCCTCATGTCAGCACGTTGTAGGTGTCGCCACCGGCGCCAACCTTGTGTGAATCCTCTGAAAAGCTAATCATTTTGCGTATCACAGCATCTTCTTCCTGTCGCTTAAATTTCGCGTCTGTAGCATCTCATCTTCGTGGTGTAGCAATTTTAATTGCCAGTAGTGTATTTTGGGAGGGCGTAGTATCGACCAAAGCGGAAAGTAACTCATGTGAACACAGAGAGTGAATTGCGTACTTTCATAACTATGAGCACTCTTTCATCTTCGCTGCTGTAAAACACTTCTTTTATTGAAGAAGTGACCGTAGTTCTTTAGGTATGTGTCTTAGCCCCCATGTTTCCTAGGCCTATACCGTTATTTTGTTGTATGAGGAATCTATTCCTGAAACTCTCCCGCCGAGCCTTGAAGAACACTAACATAAAACCCCTGCAGTCAAAGTAGCAAACCAATACCAAGAAGTCCAAGAGTTAGAGAGATATATAGCAAACTTCAGTAATGAAATGTGCGGTACAACCGTCAGTATATCGTTGAAGTCCGTAGTTACTCTTGTCTCCCCATGTACATTCTTTGACATAAAACTCGACCGGCGGCCGGCCGCTGCAGAAGCTAAGTCCGCGCCGATCGCGACATGGGACAAATAAATTGACCGACTCGCTAATTCTCTAAGTCCGGCTATCTGCACGATCTGGCGACACTGTAGACTGCGGCACTTCCTGGAAGAAGTCTTGTCCCATGTTAGACAAAAGGTGGACTGTATATGCCCGTGGTCTAGCGGTAGAGTGCATTGTGTCTATCAACAACGTCTGTGGATCGATACCAACTGGCGCAAAAATTTTTTATAGCCTCTTGTCTCTGAATGCTAAAGACGTAAATGTAATGTAATTACTATTAAAAACAGTCTTGATCACGATTTATTTAACAAGGTGACCGGTTTCAACCACTACTGTGGTCATTTTCAGACCTATAAGTTGTATACAAAGCTCTAATTAGAGGGCTACATACATTAAACAAAATACATAAAGTTATAAAGCTATAAAACGTTGAATTACCATTGAGTAGGAACCTCTTTCTGTTGAAGAATCACTACTGGAGAAACCAGTGCACGTCTTACTATATATAATGGAGGCTCCACCCACTTCTGACTGCATGATGTCATTATTAACCAATGAGTTATAAGTCGAATTGCAATTTAAAATTTCTTAGTTAAAAGAACATTGTCAAGAATTAGAAATAAATACACACTAAACTTTGCTTATTAAACAGCTATTGTCAATTAAGAAACGTTAAAAATATTTAAATATGTAGGAAAATGAACTTCGGTTTGGCAGTACATGGGTTGCCCTCTCAAGGCCTGTCGGTGAACCATTTGGAACCACTGGTTGCTATGGTGAAGTTAGACGCCGTTGCAAAGATGAAGCAGCATGCTTTTTTCACTGAAGTTATTGTAAGGTCGATAGTCGAACTAGTGGTTGCCATGGTGAGGACAAACGCCAGTGCAAAGATGTGGCAGCAGGCTTCTTTCCAACGAAGTTGTTGCGAAGTAAAATGGCAAAGACTGTGGCGTCAGACGATGTATTATTAAGCAGCAACTTGTCTTTATTGAAACGAAAAGAGTAAGCTACAATAATCTGTAGCTGACATGCATACTACATGCTGTCCAAATACGATACGAAGTAGTTGTCCGTATGTATGAAATATTATCTATGAAGTTGATATGTAGATTACATGTGCTGTTTTAAGGCATTGCTATTCCTCAATTTATATGCCAGTAATATAAGCAAATAAAAATGAAAGAATTTAAAATAATAAAATTATGAGCCAGTGTCAAAAATAAAACGATGTAAATTAGCAATATGCAGTCTAAAAACATAAAAGCAAAATTCTAAATCAGATAGTCAATCATAAAATAATGTATGGTAAAAGACAATTACAATGTAAAGATAAAATATTTGCTGAAAGACTTTATAATTAAAAGAATATATATAATTTTCTTTAACCTTTCAAGACAAAGGACAGAAGAGTAAACATTCTAAATCAGATCATCGAAAAGCTCAAAGAAATGTTTGTCTTTGAACTGAAGTTGTTCGTTTAAAACAGATAATGGATTACTTTTGTGAAGTGAAAGAATTTCAATTTCTTCTAAGGTATTTAGCAGTGGTCCTTTTGGCACAGTATGTAATATTTTCAAATTGCTAGAAATACAACCCTCAGAATGATTGTATCCATCAAGATGTTGACCAAATATTGATTTGATACGTGCAGTACCAGTAGTATGTTCTTTGAAATGTGTTAAAAAGTTACGGCCAGTTTGGCCAATATACTGTTTCTCACAGTCATTACATATTATTTTATAAACGCCTGACTTTTGGTATCTATTTGAGTCTCCAATTGTGTGTTTCAGTTTCATCTGTAGGGGGTTAGTAGTTTTAAATGCTGTTGTCACGCTTGTGTTCTTAATTTATTTATTTTATCTGAGATAGGTCCCATGTATGTCATTTGTGTAAATCTCTTCTTGGAATTTATAACAGCATCATTTTTTTCCTTGTAATTTTTGATATAACAGATCAACCTGAAGGGAATTATAATTGTTAGCAACTGCTATCTGTTTTAATGTATCAATTTCCTTTTGGATTGCATCATGTTGGAGAGGTAATTTCAGTATCCTATGTATCATAGTTTTAAAAAATGCCATTTTGTATCTTAATGGATGGCATGAAGTAGCATTTATTATTACGTCGGTTGATGTGGGTTTCATAGATAATATTTCATACATACGGACAACTACTTCGTATCGTATTTGGACAGCATGTAGTATACATGTCAGCTACAGATTATTGTAGCTTACTCTTTTCGTTTCAATAAAGACAAGTTGCTGCTTAATAATACATCGTCTGACGCCACAGTCTTTGCCATTTTACTTCGCAACAACTTCGTTGGAAAGAAGCCTGCTGCCACATCTTTGCACTGGCGTTTGTCCTCACCATGGCAACCACTAGTTCGACTATCGACCTTACAATAACTTCAGTGAAAAAAGCATGCTGCTTCATCTTTGCAACGGCGTCTAACTTCACCATAGCAACCAGTGGTTCCAAATGGTTCACCGACAGGCCTTGAGAGGGCAACCCATGTACTGCCAAACCGAAGTTCATTTTCCTACATATTTAAATTTTTTAACGTTTCTTAATTGACAATAGCTGTTTAATAAGCAAAGTTTAGTGTGTATTTATTTCTAATTCTTGACAATGTTCTTTTAACTAAGAAATTTTAAATTGTAATTCGACTTATAACTCATTGGTTAATAATGACATCATGCAGTCAGAAGTGGGTGGAGCCTCCATTATATATAGTAAGACGTGCACTGGTTTCTCCAGTAGTGATTCTTCAACAGAAAGAGGTTCCTACTCAATGGTAATTCAACGTTTTATAGCTTTATAACTATATGTATTTTGTTTTATGTATGTAGCCCTCTAATTAGAGCTTTGTATACAACTTATAGGTCTGAAGATGACCACAGTAGTGGTTGAAACCGGTCACCTTGTTAAATAAATCGTGATCAAGACTGTTTTTAATAGTAATTATTTATAAGACATTGATCACTGCTGTGCCCATAATGTATTCAAAAGTAAATGTAATGGTAGCGCAGATTCACTCTATTTCACTGTCTGACACACCAATAACAAAATTTTATCCAGTAACCATTTTGCGGCATATTTCTTGCAGACTGTCCTCCTCTGGACGCCGTATGCGGCAAATCTCCGGGATCCATTTGCTGGCTACCGGCAGCGGCCGTGGCGACAGCAGCGCCGCTGCACTCCCCCGTTCTTTATCGAAAGCGCCTGCTACCGCTCATCGCTTTTGATAATTTAAAACGCTTTATTATTAATAAATGTTGCTCCACAGAAAATTTCTACGATTTCAATTCTCGCTCGAAAGCAACGGAGACAGACACCCTGATTAGTAGATGGGTACTGTATTACATTAATCGTCAAGATATGCTGCACATATGGATAATGAAGTCTGCGTCTTCATACGTTTCCTCCTTGAAACCTGTATGGCCCGAAATTTATTTTATAGACTCGGACGAAATCAAAGTACCTCACTACATTAGATGATAGGCGAATGTGAGAATACTATGTCGCGACCGCGAAAAGGAACGTGAAAGTTAACGGAATTTGAAATTTCATATGAGTAATTCGGTGAACAGTTAAGTGTTAGAATTCAATTGAAAAGCAGGTACGACACAAATAGGATTCATGTGACGAACTACTATAGCCTGAATACCTGGCACTCACCACATAGTGCTGATGAAGAAAATGGTGAAGGCTGGATGACTTAGTGCTAGGAACCATTAGTTTATAAGTAGGAATGTGTTGATTTACCATAATTCTTTTTAGTAATGCTCAATTTAAATTCATGATTTTGGTTAGTTTGTTTCAAAATCTGATCTGGAAGTGTAGGAAAATATTATCTCGTGGCTTTAACTAATGGAACTGCTAACAGAAATTCATGGTAAAAATTAATGCTCTTAATTTTGATCTGAAAGAATTAGTTTTCAAGGAACCCTTTTGTAGCTTGCATGTGTTTCAATTTGTAATTTGACGAGTTTCTGAAATTCACGGATAAAGCCAAGGTTGATAATTTACTATGAAAGAATAAGTCACCTTTTGTGAAATGAGTCAGTAGATATTTACGTGTGAAGCTAATTCTTAGTACAACGGGATTTGAAAGATATGCGGGAATCGGTGAGATCTCTTTCCTGAATTAAATAAAGGGGAAAAAGCATAATAGTAATTCGTGTAGCCATGCTATGCACGCTGTACACGAACTGTAAGTATTGTGAAAAATTCTGTGTGTGTATTTAAGTATCTTTTGGAGGGAAGGGTTTGGATGGTATATTATTTAACGGTGCCGAGGTATAATTAGGAAATCGGAGTTAGTTAACGCCGAGGCACGTCAATAAATGAGAGCTGTTTTTGAGATCAGACAGTGATTGAAGAAGTTATAGAATTTTTCTAGTACTGGTCCGCGTGGAGATACCATCATTGCTTTGCCCAATGGTAATAAGAGTGATAGTGTGTTGCTGTGACGCTATGAATTAAGCATTCTGGGTTATACTTCATTCCTTCCCGTGGGTGAGAAAAAGGTTATCTTCGTAGGAGACCATGGGAAGTAGAAATATCTTTATATGTGCTGTTACAAAATCAGCTGTTAGGCAACTTTATCATGTATGTTACTGGTAATACCGTTATTACGTTTTGAGAAATGAAAGTAAGACAGAATGAAAAAAATAGCTTACAGAACGAAGGAGTTATTATGCAGGCCCAGTTACAATTCCGGTTATTTCTGAATTTTCTTTAAACACAGTCGGGTGATTAAGAGTGTACCAAATTTGTAGTTAACATTTCAGAATCAAACATTTACCCATTGCGCATACATTTGTTTATTTATTTCTTTGAGTAAAGAATTTAATTAGTAGTTACTATGGGTAACAACCACGCAGTGACACATTTAATGAGAATACACAGGGACCATTTAGTTTTAGTAGGTTTTCGGAACACTTTAGGATCTCGCAACTGATTTGGCCTTTATTTTTCTTTCAGTACCATGCCCATCCTCCCTCGTTTTCTGTAATTGCTCGAAGGCGTCGGGGAAGTGATAAGGCTAAATTCCTCGAGAGATGATGATGATCGTTTATCTCCCACCATGTATTCTCTATATTTTCCCCACAGAGTTTCTGAATTCCTTGACCCAGGTGCTAACGACCTCCACCCACATATTTTCAATGGGGTTGAGGTCTGGTGATTTTGGCACGAAAGGAAGAAGTTTTATTCTCTGCTGACCTTGGAACCAGTTCTGGATGGCTCTGCTATTATGAATCGGGGTATGATTCTGAAAAGAAATGATCATTCATTAACACAGAAATTAAATACTTCTGACTAATAGTATGAATACTTAATTTCCATGCTCTGAAAAAATTCGACAAAAAAATTCGACAAAAAAATTCGACAAAAAAATTCGACAAAAAAATTCGACAAAAAAATTCGACAAAAAAATTCGACAAAAAAATTCGACAAAAAAATTCGACAAAAAAATTCGACAAAAAAATTCGACAAAAAAATTCGACAAAAAAATTCGACAAAAAAATTCGACAAAAAAATTCGACAAAAAAATTCGACAAAAAAATTCGACAAAAAAATTCGACAAAAAAATTCGACAAAAAAATTCGACAAAAAAATTCGACAAAAAAATTCGACAACTGCAATGGCTGTTTATTCAGAGGATTCCACATTCCAAAATACTTTGCTGATATCTGTTGACAAAAACCTACATTGACAAGTGAAGGGTGCTAGGACGCAGAATACAGAGTGAATGGTAATATAGTTTAAGGTGCCAGTTATAACACGCAGGTAGTCCTTCTTTCAGAATATACAGTCCTCCTATGCTTTGGTAATGATGAGGTGGGGTGTAAGTTGATCAATACAGTGCAGCAGTCTGCTGAACTGTTAGACTCTGTTGCTTGGTTGTAAAGCTAATCTGCTTCGCTTATTCGAAACGATTGCTTGCCTTCACTATACAATTCTTTTTTCTGTCTTTCCACTGACAAGGATACGAGGGCAGTTCAATAAGTAATGCAACACATTTTTTTCCTGAAACAGGGGTTGTTTTATTCAGCATTGAAATACACCAGGTTATTCCCCAATCTTTTAGCTACGCAACACTATTTTTCAACGTAATCTCCATTCAATGCTACGGCCTTACGCCACCTTGAAATGAGGGCCTGTATGCCTGCACGGTTCCATTCCACTGGTCGATGTCGGAGCCAACGTCGTACTGCATCAATAACTTCTTCATCATCCGCGTAGTGTCTCCCACGGATTGCGTCCTTCATTGGGCCAAACATATGGAAATCCGACGGTGCGAGATCGGGGCTGTAGGGTGCATGAGGAAGAACAGTCCACTGAAGTTTTGTGAGCTCCTCTCGGGTGCGAAGACTTGTGTGAGGTCTTGCGTTGTCATGAAGAAGGAGAAATTCGTTCTGATTTTTGTGCCTACGAACACGCTGAAGTCGTTTCTTCAGTTTCTGAAGAGTAGCACAATACACTTCAGAGTTGATCGTTTGACCATGGGTAAGGACATCGAACAGAATAACCCCTTCAGCGTCCCAGAAGACTGTAACCATGACTTTGCCGGCTGAGGGTATGGCTTTAAACTTTTTCTTGGTAGGGGAGTGGGTGTGGCGCCACTCCATTGATTGCCGTTTTGTTTCAGGTTCGAAGTGATGAACCCATGCTTCATCGCCTGTAACAATCTTTGACAAGAAATTGTCACCCTCAGCCACATGATGAGCAAGCAATTCCGCACAGATGGTTCTCCTTTGCTCTTTATGGTGTTCGGTTGGACAACGAGGGACCCAGCGGGAACAAACCTTTGAATATCCCAACTGGTGAACAATTGTGACAGCGCCAACAACAGAGATGTCAAGTTGGGCACTGAGTTGTTTGATGGTGATCCGTCGATCATCTCGAACGAGTGTGTTCGCACGCTCCGCCATTGCAGGAGTCACAGCTGTGCACGGCCAGCCCGCACGCGGGAGATCAGACAGTCTTGCTTGACCTTGCGGCGATGATGACACACGCTTTGCCCAACGACTCACCGTGCTTTTGTCCACTGCCAGATCACCGTAGACATTCTGCAAGCGCCTATGAATATCTGAGATGCCCTGGTGTTCCGCCAAAAGAAACTCGATCACTGCCCGTTGTTTGCAACGCACATCCGTTACAGACGCCATTTTAACAGCTCCGTACAGCGCTGCCACCTGTCGGAAGTCAATGAAACTATACGAGACGAAGCGGGAATGTTTGAAAATATTCCACAAGGAATTTCCGGTTTTTTCAACCAAAATTGGCCGAGAAACAAAATGTGTTGCATTACTTATTGAACTGCCCTCGTATATAGAAGAAACAAATTTGTTTGAAAGGGAGGTATTCTCTACGGACTTAACACGTGCTCGTTCGCTGAATGTGTTGCATTTACCGAAGGCGACCGTGGCTGCTAACGTCACCTGTTCACACTTCGTGTCTACGCGGCCTCGTGCTCGGAGTAAACGCCTACAGTTGAGATAAATAGCTGATTTCAGGAATGTTAATGAAGTAAGTCTTCCCTCCATATCAGTGAGAACTAAATACTACTACGAGAAAGTATCTTCATGTAATGTTCATTGCTCAACAACAATTCGTGCATGCAACGTTGCTGTTATGACTAAGATCACAAAATCTGTAAATCGTAACACAATTCATATATTTGCATGCGCCTACGGAATATTAAACATGAAAATAATTTGTTTCTTTGTCATATAATTTTTAATGAAGGCAATGCGAGCAGTTGCCAGCTGACATCAAAATTTAATGTAAAGGAGGAATAAAGAAAAAGATATACGAGAAACAAATCTCGAAGCCATGAACAGTTGTGTACTGTCCTGGAAACGTGCTGATGCGGCTATCTCACAATTTCAAAGGATAAGAAAATCATCCAGTCCACTTTTCGAGGACGATATTTCCTAACAGAAAGCACACCAGGGTGAAAAAAAGTGCAAAAGTGTGTGAAATCTTATGGGACTTAACTGCTAAGGTCATCAGTCCCTAAGCTTACACACTACTTAACCTAAATTATCCTAAGGACAAACACACACACCCAGGCCCGAGGGAGGACTCGAACCTCCGCCGGGACCAGCCGCACAGTCCCTGACTGCAGTGCCCCAGACCGCTCGGCTGATCCCGCGCGACCACCAGGGTGAACGGCTTGAGGTAGAGACACCAGGAACCTCTAACTACGTCACCATTTCTTCATTCTCTGATTCCTAGCCCTGTCATCACGCACTTCCCATGTCAAAGTGGCTGGCAGAAACGAGCGCGAACGACCTGGGACTAGGTGATACAGACCTACATGCATTTAATATTTTGTTGTCATCTCGATCACATATTGAGAGTAATTACCACAGGAGGAGTGGTTTTCAGTTAGGAAAATTATTTCAGCTCAAAATGGTCGCTTCATGCAACAGGTGGCCATACTCTCGTGTTTCACGTTGCGAGCTGTATACGTCAGCTAAGATTATGGCTATGATCGCTATGGGACTTAACATCTGAGGTCATCAGTCCCCTAGAACTTAGAACTACTTAAGCCCAACTAAGCTAAGGACAGCACCCACATCCATGCCCGAGGTAGGATTCGAACCTGCGACCGCAGCAGCAGCGCGGTTCCCGACTGAAGCGCCTAGAACCGCTCGGTCACAACAGCCGTTAGCTACGATTATGGTAAGGGCAGTATTTACTGCTGCAGTAAAGTGCTCCATTTATATAACTATAGATGCTTCTTTCATTAGTTCCAGTTTTTCTGCAAAAGCTTTACCTTATCAGTTCCTTCCGCTACTGCTCTTTTTTGAGTTCTAATGCCTAAGGGACCAAGCTGTTAGGGTCATCAGTTCCTAGACGTAGGAACTACTTACATTAACTTTAAATTATTCTAAGGAAAACACACACATCCATGCCCCGGGGAGGACTAGAACCTCCGGCGGAAGCAGCCGCGAAATCAGTGACACGTCGCCCAAGACCGCGCGGCCACCCCGCGCGGCAACTGCTATTCTAAAGTCACAACTAAGAGACTATTCTTAACCCTCAGTATCATGTGTGTTCTGGAAACCTCTCAGGATTTTAGGCACTTGTATTCTTCGCAGATACCAATTTACATCAACAACAAAACAACACTAAGTCCCTGAAGAGACTAGAATTAACTGTCAGAGACTCGAATTTGTGTTGTTTACATCATCTAGGTGTCAAACAAGACGGTAACAGTTACTGAAGCAATAAACGAGGTTTTTATTGATGTATGAACTATGGCAGCTATGAAGATAAAAACGTATTAAAATGCAAATCAGCGCATTTTCCCATTGTTTCCTTTCTTCTTCAGTAGTCCCACATTACATTTTTCTTTGTGAATCCACCATATGAGTTCGATGTGTTGTACTATTATCCATAGTAACACCTGATATTCTAGTCATGTAGAACAAATTTTACCGAAGCTGATCAGTAGAAGTACACAATTGATTCAGCGGTGTAATGTGCTATCGGGTTGGCGTCTGGCAGCGCAGCACCATTAGGGCTGACAGAAACAGGCTGCGGATAGCAGCGAGACCTTTCTGATCTGTCCAATGCTTTCTTCATATTGCTGCTGTCTTTGGTATTTGGAAGACCTTTTGAAAGTGTTGGACACGAATGTGGTCATTCACTCTCTTTCAGTATTGGTGCCGAGGGACCATGCTCAATTCCCATTACATTATCTTTTTACATTGACGAGTAATTTAGATAGTCGTCACGTTCGTGTGCCATCTACATCACAAATTTATTATTACGGTCCTAGGAACTACCCTGCAATACGTTTTGTATTTCATAATCGGAACTATGTTCTGATGACGGTTAATGCACAATGTCAGGGAACAGATCGCAGCAGTGCCTTGGTAGCTACTTGGGGACCACCTTGAGTCGCGATATAAGGAAAGGGTAGTTGCTGGTTTACATTATATTACACTAGCGAGAAGTACCGAAGTTTCCTTTTTCTCCGCAAACTTCCAGAACTAAATTCAGTAGCAAAATGCTAAGAAGATAACTGCATTGTGCCAACTCAACGATCAACCTATTGTTACAGGTTTTTATTTTCACAGTCATTCTCGTCCTGCACTGCAATAAACTTCAGTCATTATTTGCTTGTTCTCGTTACGATTATTATTGCCATTCTCTCACTCGCAAGAGTTTTCACATCCCTATTTGGTATCGATGCACATGAAAAGTGTCTATGAAAGAAGGGAATACTGAATGTTACCTCATGTAGAATATACTCATTTACCTCGGCACCTCGTGATCAGCGCTACAGGAGAAGTGAGATACATAAAGTTGACAATGGGTGGACAAATGTGGTGGCACAACTCTGCAACTACTCCTGTTGATTTAACACAGTGTTACCAGATAAACTGTTGCTCCGGAATCGAAAATGTAGTACGGGCTTTGCCACGGTAGCAGAGAGCTGCTAATTTCGGACCATGACCGAGGGTTACCCTTGGGTCAGCTGCTGGTTAGAGTGTTGCAACTGTAAATGGAAGGCTTTGTTTGATAGTCTTGTGCTGATTCTGACTGAATAAATGCCAGTGGATAAAAAACGGTTTAGTTTTGAGTCCTAACCCTCGAGGGCGGGGGGTGGGGGGAGGGGGGAGCACAGGAGTCTGCTTCATGAATTCCAAGCAAAAAAGAAAACCACAAAAAACAACGCAGGAAGGGTTAGAACAACAACTTTCATGCAGAGACATGCATTTGGAATCTGTTCATCGTTTAAGGGGCCAAACAAGAGGGTAACATTACGGGAACATTACGGGAACATTGATCAGGCTACTTAGTATATAATAGAGCATACATATTTCAAGGAGGAAACGTATGAAGACGCAGACTTCCTCATTATCCATATGTGCGGAACATCTTTCGTGTTAACGAAAGTAATATCCCGCTTTACCTCTTCTTAAATCACATATGAAATGAGTGCCATAAGGAATCGAATATTTGTTGATTGCATCTCTTCTTGCTCCCATCCCTAGCAACGTATTTCTTCATTCTCGTCGTAATCATGATATTGTATATGTATGCTGCAAAAGATTGCACGTGGACACATAAGACATCGATGTGCAAGGCGTTTGATATCTTACATTATATTGAATTCAAATAAGCTTTCACTGTATTTTTACTTCGTTTGTATTTTGAGAGGATTATGAACGTTATGGAAAATTATCTCACGTGCTTTATGCTGAATGAGAAACACTGAATCATCCGTTTCGCTTTCCCTACGTTGAAATGATATAATGTCAGAGTCACTGCGTTCTTCCACGCCAGAAGCTGAAACTTTTATCATGCTGGATTAATGATAATTGAATGCCTCAGGTGTATACATAGCCCACAAGGCGACGCCAGAAACTATCAGGGGAGAACGCCGCAAAGAAATCAAACGTGTGCGCGCGTCTCCACTCTGAAGAACCGTATCGGATAATCACGACAAGCATTTCGCTAAAGAGCTGTCTCGTAGAAGAGCTGAGAATAGGCAGCGTCGTAGCAAGGATTTGTCAACAAAGTGATAGTACATTTACTTCCGGGTGTAGCCCGGCATTGCCTCGCTAAATTCACTTGGCATTCGTTTTTCACATCGAAGGCTCATACGATATAATCCACTGTAAGATGAGGCACTTGTAAAGTATATTACATTTCTGAATTCTAAGAACGGCGTTCTTCACATAAGTAACACCTGTTTGTGTTTGTGTGTTCAATGTTGCGTTTTGACGCTCAGGCAATATCCCAATGACTATAGTCCGCCTGTTGCCCGCAGTGTGTCGTTAGCTCAGTGGTTCCCTCACGTGGTGTGGTGCTACTGCTATATGAGATGGCAGTTCCAACATCGGTGAAAGCCGCTAAACACAACCTTTTATTTTCCATTTTAATTCAAATGGTTCTAATGGCTCTGAGCACTATGGGACTCAACTGCTGTGGTGATTAGTCCCCTAGAACTTGGAACTACTTAACTAACACACCCATGCCCTAGGCAGGATGCGAACCTGCGACTGTAGCAGCAGCGTGGCTCCGGACTGGAGCGCCTAGAACCGCACGGCCACCGCGGCCGGCCCATTTTAATTAAATGGAGTTGTAAACTGCTAGTAAAAATTCCTTATACGAAATCTGAAGAATGCCATTACACACAAATCTTCGTGCAATTTCGAATTATGTTAATATCATGGAGGTCTGCTTTGCAAATGTCAAGGTGCCTCACTGTAAAATAGTTTCTGAAAAGATTCAAACCGACTGTCAACGATACGAATTTGAGCTTTGTTCGTCATATAGGTCTAACATGTCAGGAGGTTGTTTATGAAGTGAACATGTTGATTAATATAGTTCCTCTCTACTGAATTTTCGCAATAGCATTTAACGGTAGACATTTTATGACACCGGCGTTAGCAATTCCTTTCCGTTCTGTGAAACCTCAAAACCGGTATATTTTTCTGGTTTAAATCTGATGACCTTAACTGTCACTTCCGATCGACATTAAACACCTTTTCAATCCATACATGGAACTCCAAATGTGCAGTGTTCCTGCATTGCTACAGAGCATGCATTGCAAGGTATTCACATAGTTTATCGCATACACTTACCATAAGGAATGAAACAAAAACTGTAATACACTTTACACCACAGACGCTCACTCCGGCTAGACGAAAGCATCCGAATATTGCCCAAAATTTGCACAAATAATTGACTTTGAAAGGAAAAGAAGCGAGGTATAAAGCATTTATAAATTCATCGAATGTAGTGAGGTGGTTTGATTTCGTCCCAGTCTATAAAATTAATTTCGGGCCATACTCAGCTTTTGCCAGTTAATGTAATGCAAATGGTTCAAATGGCTCTGAGCACTATGGGACTTAACTTCTGAGGTCATCAGTCCCCTAGAACTTAGAACTGCTTAAACTAACCTAACTAACCTAAGGACATCACACACATCAATACGCAGGGCAGGATTCGAACGTGCGACCGTAGCGGTCTCGCGGTTCCAGACTGAAGCGCCTAGAATCGCTGGGCCACACCGGCCGTCTAATGTAATACAGTACCCATCTACTAATCAGGGTGTCTGTCTCCGTTGCTTTCGAGCGAGAATTGAAATCGTAGAAATTTTCTGTGGAGGAACATTTACTAATAATAAAGAGTTTTAAATTATCAAAAGCGATGAGCGGTAGCAGGCGCTTTCGATAAAGAACGGGGGAGTGCAGCGGTGCTGCTGTCGCCACGGCCGCTGACGGTAGCCAGCAAATGGATCCCGGAGATTTGCCGCATACGGCGTCCAGAGGAGGACAGTCTGGAAGAAATATGCCGCAAAATGGTTACTGGATAAAATTTTGTTATTGGTGTATCAGACAGTGAAATAGAGTGAATCTGCGCTACCATTACATTTACGTCTTCAGCATTCAGAGACAAGAGGGTATAAAAAATTTTTGCGCCAGTTGGTATCGATCCACAGAGATTGTTGATAGACACAATGCACTTTAC
This sequence comes from Schistocerca nitens, assembly GCF_023898315.1. Lineage (NCBI taxonomy): Eukaryota > Metazoa > Arthropoda > Insecta > Orthoptera > Acrididae > Schistocerca > Schistocerca nitens. The sequence continues at coordinate 1,071,565,420 of NC_064615.1, read as the reverse complement.
CGCTAGACCACGGGCATATACAGTCCAGCTTTTGTCTAACATGGGACAAGACTTCTTCCAGGAAGTGCCGCAGTCTACAGTGCCGCCAGATTGTGCATATAGCCGGAATTAGAGAATTAGCGAGACCGTCAGTTTATTTGTCCCATGTCGCGATCGGCGCGGACTTAGCCTCTGCAGCGGCCGGCCGCCGCTCGAGTTTTATGTCAAAGAGTGTACGTTGTACTGCTTATCAAAATGCTATACTGCTTATCAAATACCGTTATGATAATCAAGGTGGCGTCCAAGATATGGCAGCAGTGCATGCTCGCTCATACCTACTTTATATAAACTTGGCTCGGCGTCTCTGCTCCTCGTGGTGCGAGACGACACATTTGCTACGTGCACCCGCTGAGCTGTTCCTAGCTGCACTGGAGTTGCACTTAGTACCATTGTTTGCTGCACTCACTAGTTTTCTCATCTGGGTGCTACTTCGAAATCGCCACTGATACTTCGCCTTACGTCATCGTACGAGATTGCAGCTCCATTTTCAGAGAACCTCATGGTCAATGTTTGTAACTTGCTTTCGGCTTTACGCTAAGTATCGGGAAGTGTCACACTAGTACCTATTAGCGGTGAAATTGTGTTATCCCTGGATAATGCGAAAAGAAACCGTAAAAGCTGAGAACAAGAATAGTTTCGTCAAAAGTAGACCTATTTGTCGTCTGCGTGGTCCGTGATCGTTACTTATTCAACCCTGTCCAAATTCAGTTTCCACGTTACTTTCCTTTATTTCCACTTGACTGGCTTCTGGCCAGCTGCCCATTTTGATAATCGGTTACAGAGTAACCTGTCGAATGTGTGACTGAAAAGTCACTGCCGTCTTTGTCACAGGTGAAGCTTAATTTTGACATTTTGACTGATTATTATTACATTGATTACGGAATGGTTCATATATCGAAGCATCCGTACGTGCTTTCATTCCCCTGGTAACTGGCTTTGTTGCTTTCAAGTAATGTATGGGAGTACGGATGTGTGAGACTGCGAAAGCATCCCGCAATACTACTGGCGTATGTGACGTTGAAACGGCTGTTACTACAGCTATCGTGCCGTGAAAACGAATTTTGGTACCCTGAAAACAAAGAATTAGTGAAAGTTATTCGAGACAAGATACGACAAAATGAGATAATCGGAAACTAAAATCTTTCACTTTCATGTAACATATACCCACGATTCAAAGCTATTGGCATTAATAGGACTTGGCTACTTTTGAAGTCGATAGTGACTAAAGTGTGCATTCCATAATGCGGTGGAGCACATAGTTAACGAAAGACATCTCTTCCTATCTGGTTTCCTAAGCTGCGCAAACAAATGCAGACACTCCATTCAGGAGATATGAAGAAACTTACCCACTATCATAACAACATGCATCTGCAATGAAATATGGCTAACTAATTAACTGGATACATTTTCATAATCTGGATCACCCAGCTGTAGGAGTTTCATCCTAATACAATGCAATTTACCAACCAAACTGAGGTGTATAATATTGCTGTAAATTTGTTCAAGTGTACACAGCTGTACAGATGGGGAATTGAGGTAATTTTCGTAATAGGCCATCGTAAGTGGTCAGCGGTGAACTGAATATTAACCGAGGCAAACTAACGAGATAAAATATCCGAAATACTTTTGGCACATTACGTCTACTTGTAAGGTATCACATTATTTCCTCGGTTTCTCCTTCGTATTTTGCGTGGTGTCATGTGGCTCAAGATCATTTGAAGACCATTCTGAAAAATATCTACGAACTTGTATTGGACATGTGGTATGTGTAATAACTGAGGAATGTCTGGAATTATAAAAAGGGTTTATTAACTGTTAAAATATGAATGCCTAATTTAAATACCTGATCGTTACCTCTCAAAATCCGTTACTTCCCTTTTGTGTTGATGCCTTTACCGGCTGGTGGCTGCAGAGGGGGGTCGGAATACGAGCGAACGTGGCTGCGGAGAAGGGGGTCGGAATATAAGCGAACGTGGATGTTGTAGCATCTGTACTTGGCCCTCATTCCTCGACAGAATGGTAAAGCCCTTGTTCCTGTAGGACTCAATAGCAAACGAGAAGGCGCCCTTGCTAATTCATGCCGAATACTAATTATCGCTACCGGAACGCGACTGTGACTGCTTTAAGAGACATACTGATTGTAAGTGAATATGGTTTTTCTGAAGTGAAACCCAATGAGGTGCGACAGACAGAAGCGTCTCATCCAGTGGACCAACTTATACAGAAACCTGAAGTGGCATGAACTTTTCGCCAACTGCAACTAGTCGCACTCAAGACTTGGATGCTCTTAACCCATGGCGATATTTTTCTTTTTACAATATTACGAAGAATGAAGACAGCAAAGTTAGGGTTGTCATCATATGGGGCAGTTGCCGTCCCTACGAGAACGCACAATATCGCGAAGTGATCGCACATGCCATGGAGTATTTCAAAAAGTAGCATCTGGATGCAGTATTCATTGTGTCGGTTGGCCCTGGTAGACATGGTTTTATTGGAGTAGAGTGGTGCATGGTTTAATTTAGCTACTAGCTAAAAGATTTTCTTCCCCTTGACTCTTGACACCCATCTTGACACATATCTATTAGTCCAGTAGCAGAACAGTAGACGTTTCCCAGGAAAGGAATAATTTCAAGAAGGCAGGTGCAGTTTTGGCTCAAAAATGCTGCTTGTTCTCTTTCACTGTCCGTCGGGCCTATACTCTCGCTAACCAAAAGGATGCACGATTCTCTGTTGCTGGACCATGGTGGAATCAGCGCAGTGCTGTCTTCCTGTCCTGTATAGCTCAAGGACCCTGAACGTTCCACCAAGGACCAGGCTGCCTTCTGTGATCCATCAGCGGTAGAGTTGATCACAACGGTAAGAACAGCAAACTGACTGTGAAACTTCCTGGTTTCACTGTATAGCGTCCACATGGGTGGCTTTCCGTCGGGCTCCGTTCTTTGAAAAAGGCGGACAGAAATAGGAAATTTGTCACTTGAGTTCAGGTCGTCTGCCACTTCCCATTCTATAGTGCGAAAGGGGAAGAGCAAACAGTCAGCGCAATGATGGAGAATGTCCCTGTCGTTGGGCATTCAGAAGACGTGTACTGTGAAGTCCAAATATATTTTCGATCACTCCAACCCTTTGACAGGTGAAGATACTACCCCATCGAGTACTATGTGCATTCCAATCCCTTGAGAGCAGTGATGGAGGAGGAAGCTGCTCGATCGGGTCTGAAGTGCCTCGTCATCGAATGGTGCCTGTAGCGGGCGATTAAGGGAACAAAGTGATCCGGAAGGACAAAATAGACACTGACAGCAGCTGCCTGTATTGTGGTGACTAGGGTTTCAGGTGAGGTGTGGTGTTGATCACTGACGATCACTGCCACTCCTCTGAGCTCTCTCGCCACTGACGTCGTCTTTTCAGTACAGACAATGACCCCCAACCCAAAAACAGATGTATCAGTATCGTTGCCCACTTGCGGAGTTTTTGTTCGCCCAAGTGAATGCGTTTAAATTTCACTGCAATGTGTCGATTGTTTACTGGTAAGGTTGCCCTTCCCATTCTCTGTACACCGTACTGAGCAGCCCAACTTCGTTGGTACTGCTTTAGTAGGACTGTGTGGCCAGTTGGGACCACATTAATTCGCTTCTGCATATGACATGCAACATGTGAGCCAGTTCCTGAAATTATTTTTATTTTATTTTATTTATTTATTTATTTATTTTTCTTTTGCCTCTACAGATGGGGCACACACTGCTCGACTCTGTATGTGAGTGAGTGCAATTAACACGCACTGGCGGATTCGAGCAATCCACACCTGGCTCACTAGCTGTTTGACCATAATTCCCCGAGTAGCATGACCGTTACATGGAATGGTAGTGTGACAATATCTTCGTCACTTCGTACACGGCATGCTGTTAAGAAAGCAGGGACGTATTTTTAAGTGTAAGTAGTCTGCCTTAATGTGGTTGGGAACTGTAATACACCCCTGGAAATTGAAATAAGAACACCGTGAATTCATTGTCCCAGGAAGGGGAAACTTTGACACATTCCTGGGGTCAGATACATCACATGATCACACTGACAGCACCACAGGCACATAGACACAGGCAACAGAGCATGCACAATGTCGGCACTAGTACAGTGTATATCCACCTTTCGCAGCAATGCAGGCTGCTATTCTCCCATGGAGACGATCGTAGAGATGCTGGATGTAGTCCTGTGGAACGGCTTGCCATGCCATTTCCACCTGGCGCCTCAGTTGGAACAGCGTTCGTGCTGGACGTGCAGACCGCGTGAGACGACGCTTCATCCAGTCCCAAACATGCTCAATGGGGGACAGATCCGGAGATCTTGCTGGCCAGGGTAGTTGACTTACACCTTCTAGAGCACGTTGGGTGGCACGGGATACATACGGACGTGCATTGTCCTGTTGGAACAGCAAGTTCCCTTGCCGGTCTAGGAATGGTAGAACGATGGGTTCGATGACGGTTTGGATGTACCGTGCACTATTCAGTGTCCCCTCGACGATCACCAGTGGTGTACGGCCAGTGTAGGAGATCGCTCCCCACACCATGATGCCGGGTGTTGGCCCTGTGTGCCTCGGTCGTATGCAGTCCTGATTGTGGCGCTCACCTGCTCGGCGCCAAACACGCATACGACTATCATTGGCACCAAGGCAGAAGCGACTCTCATCGCTGAAGACGACACGTCTCCATTCGTCCCTCCATTCACGCCTGTCGCGACACCACTGGAGGCGGGCTGCACGATGTTGGGGCGTGAGCGTAAGACGGCCTAACGGTGTGCGGGACCGTAGCCCAGCTTCATGGAGACGGTTGCGAATGGTCCTCGCCGATACCCCAGGAGCAACAGTGTCCCTAATTTGCTGGGAAGTGGCGGTGCGGTCCCCTACGGCACTGCGTAGGATCCTACGGTCTTGGCGTGCATCCGTGCGTCGCTGCGGTCCGGTCCCAGGTCGACGGGCACGTGCACCTTCCGCCGACCACTGGCGACAACATCGATGTACTGTGGAGACCTCACGCCCCACGTGTTGAGCAATTCGGCGGTACGTCCACCCGGCCTCCCGCATGCCCACTATACGCCCTCGCTCAAAGTCCGTCAACTGCACATACGGTTCACGTCCACGCTGTCGCGGCATGCTACCAGTGTTAAAGACTGCGATGGAGCTCCGTATGCCACGGCAAACTGGCTGACACTGACGGCGGCGGTGCACAAATGCTGCGCAGCTAGCGCCATTCGACAGCCAACACCGCGGTTCCTGGTGTGTCCGCTGTGCCGTGCGTGTGATCATTGCTTGTACAGCCCTCTCGCAGTGTACGGAGCAAGTATGGTGGGTCTGACACACCGGTGTCAATGTGTTCTTTTTTCCACTTCCAGGAGTGTATCTCGAAACTCGAGGTACAGTCTTGTAATAGCCGACTGCACAGAGCTCACAAGCTCTTCCACAGCCTCATCAATGTTCTCTATGGCCTCTCCGAACTCCGAAGGACTGAAACCCTCCACGAGTCGGTCCCAGTGTGTCCACCCACTCACCTGGCACATCTGCCAAGGTTGTCGCTATTTCGAAGATTATACAGTTTTGATCACTGACGGTTACATGTTTTCTTACTTGCCAGGTATGGACGTGGGGTGCTGCTCTCTCGCTTGCAAGTCTCACATCAATATTCGACGTTGCATCAGCCCTCCCTGAATAGGTTGGGGGCTACCCCTGCAAATTTAGCACATACATGTGCACTTCCATGGTCAAATTCACAAACCCCGCACCCCTTACCATCCTGCACATCACTATGCCAGAGTGGGGATTTTGCATTAGCATCCATAGTAACAACTATAGCCAGCCCATCTAAAACTCGTAATATCCAATGCAACTCATCAAGATAAGTCGATGTCATGGCTGAATTGACAGTAAACATTTACAATGTACAGACTGTAAGACGACAAATTAAGTTCTACCACTGTAATGTGCTCGGTACAGAATTGACTTATTTTTGTATTTTTAATAGTTTTATTAGGTATTATTATTGCACTCAAGGAGTTCCCACCAGTGTAAACCACTTGTGCTGTTGCAGGAAAACAAGGGACTCGACCCACACAGGAGTTCGGCTCTTATATCATTAGAACATCTATTCGTTCTTCTGCTGCAGGTTTCCTTAGTTCATGTGAACCATCAGGCTGCGCATTGCATTGACGTGTACCATTTTAAAGAATGTCACAATCGGTCCATTGTATGAGTCTACCTACAAACAGTTTGTAGGTTGGACAATCTTTAGGTCCACCACACTTCCGGCCTTTTCCTACAAGGTACAAATACAGCCACTTTGCCTGTATTATGACAACCTTTCCTAGTATGTCCAGATAGACCCCAGTGGGCGCATATGATATTGAGTTCCACACAATACTTGCTAGTGTGATTAATATTCTGACATCTAGTACAACACAGTACTGCCAGGTAATCTAATGTTTAGTGCTGAGTAGACAAAGACCTACTTTAAATCGTACCTTAAACTGTTAATGAAATTCACTCCTTGTCATTGATGGATCAAAATTTTGCGTATATATTGCATCTACGAAGTTCTCCGCTGCCATGAATCTAGGTACATCGTACAAACACATCAATGGTGGTCGCTAACGTGGGTGTTTGCACTTAACTTTATTATGTAACTGCTGATTACTGATGATCTTTTCGCTGTCCTCTTGTGATGCAGTTTCTACTGTAAGTACATTTTCTGCAGTGCAGACAGCGTTGGTCGTTATTTTGTCTTTCTTGGGAAAGGGGAGGTTGCGGGAGGGGGGAGATGGGGGGGGGGGGCAGGTGGCCTAACGAGGTCGGGGGAGACGAGGGGGGCAGGTGGCCTAACGAGGTCTGGGAGACCGGGGGGGGGGGGGACGAGGGCTAACGAGGTCGGGGAGACCGGGGGGGGGGGACGAGGGCTAACGAGGTCGGGGAGACCGGGGGGGGGGACGAGGGCTAACGAGGTCGGGGAGACCGGGGGGGGGGGGGGACGAGGGCTAACGAGGTCGGGGAGACCGGGGGGGGGACGAGGGCTAACGAGGTCGGGGAGACCGGGGGGGGACGAGGGCTAACGAGGTCGGGGAGACCGGGGGGGGGGGACGAGGGCTAACGAGGTCGGGGAGACCGGGGGGGGGGACGAGGGCTAACGAGGTCGGGGAGACCGGGGGGGACGAGGGCTAACGAGGTCGGGGAGACCGGGGGGGACGAGGGCTAACGAGGTCGGGGAGACCGGGGGGGGACGAGGGCTAACGAGGTCGGGGAGACCGGGGGGGGGACGAGGGCTAACGAGGTCGGGGAGACGGGGGGGGGACGAGGGCTAAAAGGTCGGGGAGACCGGGGGGGGGGACGAGGGCTAACGAGGTCGGGGAGACCGGGGGGGGGCGAGGGCTAACGAGGTCGGGGAGACCGGGGGGGGGACGAGGGCTAACGAGGTCGGGGAGACCGGGGGGGGACGAGGGCTAACGAGGTCGGGGAGACCGGGGGGGGGACGAGGGCTAACGAGGTCGGGGAGACCGGGGGGGACGAGGGCTAACGAGGTCGGGGAGACCGGGGGGGACGATGGCTAACGAGGTCGGGGAGACCGGGGGGGGACGAGGGCTAACGAGGTCGGGGAGACCGGGGGGGGGACGAGGGCTAACGAGGTCGGGGAGACCGGGGGGGGGACGAGGGCTAACGAGGTCGGGGAGACCTGGGGGGGGGGCGAGGGCTAACGAGGTCGGGGAGACCTGGGGGGGGGGGCGAGGGCTAACGAGGTCGGGGAGACCGGGGGGGGGACGAGGGCTAACGAGGTCGGGGAGACCGGGGGGGGGGACGAGGGCTAACGAGGTCGGGGAGACCGGGGGGGGGGACGAGGGCTAACGAGGTCGGGGAGACCGGGGGGGCGACGAGGGCTAACGAGGTCGGGGAGACCGGGGGGGGGGACGAGGGCTAACGAGGTCGGGGAGACCGGGGGGGGACGAGGGCTAACGAGGTCGGGGAGACGGGGGGGGGGACGAGGGCTAACGAGGTCGGGGAGACGGGGGGGGGGACGAGGGCTAACGAGGTCGGGGAGACCGGGGGGGGGACGAGGGCTAACGAGGTCGGGGAGACCGGGGGGGACGAGGGCTAACGAGGTCGGGGAGACCGGGGGGGACGAGGGCTAACGAGGTCGGGGAGACCGGGGGGGACGAGGGCTAACGAGGTCGGGGAGACCGGGGGGGGACGAGGGCTAACGAGGTCGGGGAGACCGGGGGGGACGAGGGCTAACGAGGTCGGGGAGACCGGGGGGGGACGAGGGCTAACGAGGTCGGGGAGACCGGGGGGGGACGAGGGCTAACGAGGTCGGGGAGACCGGGGGGGGACGAGGGCTAACGAGGTCGGGGAGACCGGGGGGGACGAGGGCTAACGAGGTCGGGGAGACCGGGGGGGGACGAGGGCTAACGAGGTCGGGGAGACCGGGGGGGGACGAGGGCTAACGAGGTCGGGGAGACCGGGGGGGGACGAGGGCTAACGAGGTCGGGGAGACCGGGGGGGGACGAGGGCTAACGAGGTCGGGGAGACCGGGGGGGGACGAGGGCTAACGAGGTCGGGGAGACCGGGGGGGGACGAGGGCTAACGAGGTCGGGGAGACCGGGGGGGGACGAGGGCTAACGAGGTCGGGGAGACCGGGGGGGACGAGGGCTAACGAGGTCGGGGAGACCGGGGGGGGACGAGGGCTAACGAGGTCGGGGAGACCGGGGGGGGACGAGGGCTAACGAGGTCGGGGAGACCGGGGGGGGGACGAGGGCTAACGAGGTCGGGGAGACCGGGGGGGGACGAGGGCTAACGAGGTCGGGGAGACCGGGGGGGGGACGAGGGCTAACGAGGTCGGGGAGACCGGGGGGGGACGAGGGCTAACGAGGTCGGGGAGACCGGGGGGGGGACGAGGGCTAACGAGGTCGGGGAGACCGGGGGGGGGACGAGGGCTAACGAGGTCGGGGAGACCGGGGGGGACGAGGGCTAACGAGGTCGGGGAGACCGGGGGGGGACGAGGGCTAACGAGGTCGGGGAGACCGGGGGGGACGAGGGCTAACGAGGTCGGGGAGACCGGGGGGGGGACGAGGGCTAACGAGGTCGGGGAGACCGGGGGGGGGGACGAGGGCTAACGAGGTCGGGGAGACCGGGGGGGGACGAGGGCTAACGAGGTCGGGGAGACCGAGGGGGGGGACGAGGGCTAACGAGGTCGGGGAGACCGAGGGGGGGGACGAGGGCTAACGAGGTCGGGGAGACCGAGGGGGGGGACGAGGGCTAACGAGGTCGGGGAGACCGAGGGGGGGGACGAGGGCTAACGAGGTCGGGGAGACCGAGGGGGGGGACGAGGGCTAACGAGGTCGGGGAGACCGAGGGGGGGGACGAGGGCTAACGAGGTCGGGGAGACCGAGGGGGGGGACGAGGGCTAACGAGGTCGGGGAGACCGAGGGGGGGGACGAGGGCTAACGAGGTCGGGGAGACCGAGGGGGGGGACGAGGGCTAACGAGGTCGGGGAGACCGGGGGGGGACGAGGGCTAACGAGGTCGGGGAGACCGGGGGGGGGACGAGGGCTAACGAGGTCGGGGAGACCGGGGGGGAGACGAGGGCTAACGAGGTCGGGGAGACCGGGGGGGAGACGAGGGCTAACGAGGTCGGGGAGACCGGGGGGGGGGGACGAGGGCTAACGAGGTCGGGGAGACCGGGGGGGGACGAGGGCTAACGAGGTCGGGGAGACCGGGGGGGGGACGAGGGCTAACGAGGTCGGGGAGACCGGGGGGGGGACGAGGGCTAACGAGGTCGGGGAGACCGGGGGGGGACGAGGGCTAACGAGGTCGGGGAGACCGGGGGGGACGAGGGCTAACGAGGTCGGGGAGACCGGGGGGGGACGAGGGCTAACGAGGTCGGGGAGACCGGGGGGGGACGAGGGCTAACGAGGTCGGGGAGACCGGGGGGGGACGAGGGCTAACGAGGTCGGGGAGACCGGGGGGGGGGACGAGGGCTAACGAGGTCGGGGAGACCGGGGGGGGACGAGGGCTAACGAGGTCGGGGAGACCGGGGGGGGGACGAGGGCTAACGAGGTCGGGGAGACTGGGGGGGGGGACGAGGGCTAACGAGGTCGGGGAGACCGGGGGGGGGGACGAGGGGAGACGGTGGAGTTTGTTGTTGAGTGGAGATACCTAAAGCCAAGTTGCTCAGGCTCCAGAGTGTCATTTGTAATGCACTGCATAGCTAGTCAGTTTAGTTTTAACCCCTCAATGATCTTAGTGAGCACATTCAGCAGACTGATGAGTCGGCGAGTTTGTGGGAGGGCATGGTCTTTCCCTGGCTTCCTGAACATCTGGACCTTGGCTGTCTTCCCAAGGGCAGTTAAATGTTCGTGTTTAAGTATGGCATTCGTGATGTGTGTAAGGTATTCTACTGCTTAATCCGTGAACTCTTGGAAGAGAGAGTTTTGAATGCCTTTGCGACCAGGGGACTTCCTAGCTATGGTATGAAAGATGGCCCATCTTACTTCAGCTGTGCTAGCCTCTATAATGCCGTTGGGCGATGGTTCAGCCAAGATGCGTGTAACCGCCTGGACGTTCGTTAGTGAACGATTGGTCTGAGTGGTTCAGGTTTTGCATTAATGACGCTGCAAGTGTGAGAGCCATCAGTTCCGCTTTTTCTTCTGCAGAATATGCCGGTCCGTCGGGCCCTTGTAGCGTGGGTGTGTGCAGTTTCTCCCTGGTGAAATGACAGGTCGACGCCACACGCCAGGTCACGTGGTGTCCACCCCTTGGAGTTTCTGGTTCCACTGTTGTGTTTAAATGTTTGAATTATGTCCCACATTATTCCCTGGAGCGTGTTTATGTGCTGTTTGAAGTGCTGGCACCTGTTATGCTGCCAATGTCTCCTGAGGCGGTGCCTCATTGAGACAAGGCCCAGAATTTCCTGGGGCAGGGCAGCACAGCATTGTGTTGTTGTTGTTGTTGTTGTTGTCGTTGTTGTTGTTGTCGTTGTCGTTGTCGTTGTTGTTGTTGTCGTTGTTGTTGTTGTTGTTGTCGTTGTTGTGTGCGGATTGGTATGGTGTCGGCTATTGTGTTTGGGATGGCGCAAGTGAGGGTTTCGACAACCTCATCAATTTGAGCTGTCCTGTTAGTCATGTGGGATGCTACTGTCAAGTGTTGCCTTGAGAAATATCCACTTCGGACACCCGTAGTTTACCATCCTGCGTTGGTCCATGTGCTGCAGTGTTTCTTCAGTGTACAGTACAACAGGTTGGTGATTTGTGGGCAGATCGTTTTCAACAGCAACTTTGAGTGTCTTTGTTATGCCCTCGATGAGAGACATGTCCATCACGTCTGGCCTGCGATCCCTCCAGTAGGGAATGTGCATCGTTTAGTCTGAACTAGTGTAATGTAATTTCGCCCCAGTGCGTGTTCATATAGTTGGAGTTTTGTGTATGCGAGTTCCAATCAGGGTGGTCTGCCTTAAAATCTCGAGTGGCGATAATGTGCAGTGATATGTTGAGTATAGTGCTGATGTCCAATGTCTTTACGTGCTTAGGGATGTTGTACACTGACACTGTTGTTGTTGTTGTTGTGTTGGCTCTGTTGAAGATGACCATGACGGGAGTTGCCTCATATTTTTTAAGTTAAGGTAGCACTACGTTTGTGTGTTCAGTGTCTTTGTGCATGATGATAGCTGTTCCACCGAAACCGGAGCTGTCCGGTTGGTCGGTATGATAAAGGCAGTAGCTGGTGAAATTTAAGTGGTTGTGTGGTTTAAGTTTAGTTTCACTCAGTAGTGCAATAAGGATACCCTTACACACAATGAGTGGAGCAAGTTTCGCCATTTTATTGTTGATCCCATCTGCATCCCAGAACAGGATCTATGATAGTGTCTAGCTGGTTGCGATGAGGACTAGGTGTGGCGTGTTTTTAGTGAAGGGGGTGTGAAGGGCGTAGTAACTGCTGTTTGTATGGCAGCCCAATACTGCCCAAGTTGAGCAGTCATGAGCTGTGTAACATTTGTGGTGACGACGGCCATGATCTTGGTAAAGATCTGTGCAATTGCATGGTGCGGGAATAGTGTTGCCAGTATTTCCCCTTGTGTAGTGTTGGTGTTGTTCGTGTCAGCCTGTGTCGCGATTGTATTGATATCAGTCGCCGGTGTGGGTGTGAGTGTTGGTGTTGCACGGGCTGGCGCTTGTGTAGCAGGTGTGTGGTGCAGTCTGTGGCGCCTGTGTTTCAGCTGTGGTGAGGGGGGGAGTAATGTGGGTGCTGGTGTGGCTGGCTTAAAGACTGTGTGACCGCGTTTTGGTGTTCTGTTGTTGCTGAGTGGCTCTTTATGGTGTGCGTGTATTCCCACTCCTGTTTCCTCGTGGTCGCCTACGATTTCTCCGAGTTGTGGGCTCTGGGGCTCCTTGTTGGGTGAATCTTTCTGTGCTGTGTGCGTGATTTTGCAGGCCGTGGCTGCAGGGGGGGACGTGTTGTTTGGGAGAGCTGGTGTTGGTGTTGGTAGAGGTGGGGTTATAGTGTTTTGTGTTGGTGGAGGTGGTTGCGTTGTTGCACAGCGGTTGTGTCGAGTGCGTGTGATGGGCGCAGAGGTTCCGCAGCCCGTTCCGCACCTCCAGGGTGCGTAGCCATGGCAAACGAGACACCGGTCCTGACTGCGTTAGGTGCGGGCCTTGGACGTGGTATGGCGTTGGGTGCCCTCCGTTTTTGTGTAATGCGCCTCTGCGCCTCTTTGTAAACGTCGCAGCTCCTGTAGTGGCCGCATAGCATTGACCATAGTTGGCACAACGGCGTTCGTTCTGCTGTGCGAGTGTACGTGTGTTGGATGCGTGCCTGGCAGCGTATCCACGGTAACGGGTTGGCAGGCCACATCGAAGGGCCGCATGACCGATTCGCTGGAAATTGTTGCGTTGTTGGAGGTCGTGGGGTGGTTCGTAAATTTGTACACTGAAGCCCATCCACAGAAGTCTCGTTATGTGCAGAAGGCCGCGGGAGGTGGACGTATCGGCCAGTCGGGCAGTCGAGCGTGCGAGCGCAAGCTCGTCATCCGGGAAGCACTTTTGTAAGAAGTTGCGTGCCGCTTGAACTGTTTCGTTTGGGGTACTGGGGTCCACTTCCTTGACCATGTTCTGCTGTCTTCGTTCCTCTAGTGTCCTGTACGTACAGTATTCGATCCCTTTATTTTTGAGGACAGAAGTCTTCTATTCTGTGTTGGTAGATACATACCACGAGGCCCTCTCCCACAGTACTTGGTGTGAAGCGAGCAAGGGGTGTGTTCATCCGCATATGTGGTGTTGAGGACACTAATGTCCCCATAGTTCTGTATTACGACTGTTGGAGGAGGAGGAGGAGGAGGAGGAGGAGGAGGAGGAGGAGGAAAGTAGCCTACAGTGCGCGGGGTGGTCCGACGTGAACGGGCCCTGACACTAATTACCCGCAACAGAGAACGAGATAGCCTCGCTGGGGAAGTTGATACCTTAGCACCTGATAGTCAACCCACAAGCACTTTGTAAAAAGCAGACTTTACAAAAGACATCTCCTCTTCCTGTCTCCATATATTGTGTAGTTTCGCTCTTCAGGACACAGGACGCTGCATTCACGAGACGTGACGAAACCAACGCGTTACCCTTTAGCAGTTGAAAGACGTGTTACTGTACTAAGACACATACTTAGTAAATCATATATCATGCAGTTGAAGGCGAATTCTAGTGCACATTGATCTGACAATGAAACCGCTGCCTTGAATTCGTATGGGTGCCTGTAAGTATACATAGCTGTGCACTGAAAGACTTGAGCGATTTTCCGTAAGCGGCCGTCAGAAGGATCAATCTTAAGTGTAGGTCTTTATCTGCCAAAATATCAATTTTTGGCTACGTAAATCCCTAAAAATGTTCAGATTACGTCTAGTTGTAATATATATTATTATATATTTCTTTTTCTTTTCCTTCCTATTTGTCAATGATGTCTTGTTTCTTAAGATCAGTATAAAGCCATTCTGTAAACTAACTACAAACTAGGTATTTGGTATGTGGTGAGTAGTAACAGTACATTGAAATGAAAGTGTTTATTACATATTTGCTATGTTTGCATTTACATATGATTTTTTTAAATAATACCTGATCTCTGCATTAGTTATCGAAGTATTCATTCTGAACGTGGTTAATGGTCTCCTACTGAAGTGGTAGGAGAATGGCTTTCGTGTCGCGTTTTTTCGCATCAGAGTCAACATTAGCAGGTGAACTTTCCGCTGTCCCTATTTAGATGCCAATGAAGGGGAGTCGCAGGCCAACACTGTTGACTCGCAGGTGCTGAGTGCAGCGAGCAGCGGTGGACGAAGAATCCATCGCAGCACTGAGTCGTCTCTCCAATTGTCGCCTACGATGCAAGATTTATGAATCAACAAAAAGTGGTTGTTATCGCTTGATAATGTACTAGATGACCGGCAAAGTGTGATGGTTACGGAAAAGCAACATGGTGGGCTGATTCTCAGCTTTTTAGAAACGTGACGATACCGCATTGTCGGCCGAGAACTGGTCAGGTATCTGTGCGCTGTTCGTGTAATGCTTCCCAATCCGGCACTTGGGACGGAAGGGCTCACGTAAAATGTTCCTGGCACAGTCTCCTACGACTCTCGAGAAAGTTTCACTGTCTTACGGTTCAACGTCTGGTTTTCTCCACTCTGGAAGATGTATCCCATTCGAACAGCTGATACCTGAGGGACGCCACCGAACTCTGAGCAGTTAGGACACTTTATTAAAGGCAGATGATTGTATTCCTTACTTGTCGGGAAGTCTGTATCCCAAAAACAGATCCCCTTATTTGTAACGGGTAGAGAACCAGTTGCAGGCATTGTCTGCAGTTTTCGCAAGGAAGCTGGCGTCAACGTTGGCAAGCCGTAGTGTGAGAATTACGTGGAACTTGCAACGTTACGTGCCAGCCACCAACTACTACCTTTCGGCTCAGAAAATCTGCGAGTTTACACCCCATAGGAAGACTGGCAGGGGTGGTTGCACCCCAGCGTCTATTATTTGCTGGATACCATCGCATACTGATTTGTCTAATGACGAAGACCACTTGTCGGGAAACTGAGGGGGCTGCGTGACGTAGTGGGGAAAATTAACAGAACTGCTGACCAGGGATAACCTTGCAGTCGCTCTGTTCGGGATGAGTATTAGACAGATCAACCAGTGAGTTGGAGGAGTTAGATCAATCAACTAGGCAGAGCATTTGGATGTCTTGCAGATTCAGATTCCGGAACTACTTCCGAGTATCACGTAGGAGGCCCTTTCATTCAGGAGATTTGCATGTTTTCTGTCTAGCGTTCTGACTCAGTGGACAATACGCTGTCATCCCTCGAAAAGGTACGTTTTTGACTGAGTCGTACCCGCTCATTTATTTTAATGTATATTATTATATTGCCGTGTCCTCATATTCCATTCCCTGCCTGGCTCGTATCAAACATCCGACTGTTACCCCGTTAAATATCATATTGACACAAACTTTGCGACCTGCTCATTGGACTAAACACATGTACGCCTGGGACTATACCACCACGATGACGATTAGGTGGGACATATGGGACAACGTCTAAGTTGAGATGCCTGAAGAGCCATCTCAGTACTCAAGTTATGTTGCGTGACAGTTTGTTGACGGCCAGCAACCTTCGGGAGGTTCACCGCGCCATCGATATGTGATACTTTCATCACACAAGCCACCGTCCATACGTGCATGCACTGGTGTTTATACTCCTTCAGATTGAGTGCTGTGGTTCAACAATACGAAAATGAATGTCACGTGACAATTCTTTAGATTCCAATTTTTATGAAGATTCGACCAATCTAAATTGCTGGATGGCGGTGTCTGCTGCAGTTACATTTCTGTTACAGTAATAGGTGCGGAAGCTCTCTGCGCACGATCGATACGCGATGCAACTCGTAATGCGCCCTTCCTTAAATGGCCCTCGAGATCGCATTTACTTGTGTCAAACACAGCAAATCCTTGAGACTAGCTAACCTTGAAGACACCATCCGGAAAAACGACATAGCAACGGAGTACCCCTGTTTAGACTCATCCATAAAGACAGCTATGTAGTTTTGCAACTTATACCAAATGTCAGGATATATCGCATTAGGAGGAGGATTCCAGTCTCCCTCACTACACTAAATCTAAGATCACCCTAGACCTCTGCAGTAACCAGGGCGACAGACAGTTAAAACCCTGGATTTCGGGTTGTACTTGCCCTACGCTTATTGACTCCAGCATACTCTTCACGCGGATCCGAAACGGCATAGTGGCTCATGGACGGCAGGGGAAAAGGCATTCCACAGGTGGATGAGCAACTATTCCACTGCCGTATGGAAGCCATTTCAGCGCCTGCTTGTTCCACTGTGGTGGTGATACGGCAATAGAGGAGGGGTCAACTGAGGGGCTAATTGGTACCAATAGGACAAATTTCGACGTCCATACCAGCAATATCATCAGATCCATGAGACAGCAGAAAAGTAGCATGATACGATGGCTGCGGAGCAGACTACTTTGGCCATTTGGCCTTCGTCTGGAGCTTTCATTTTGGGGATGTTGGCAAGGCTGATGAAATGAACACACTGTTCATTCTCTTGTGATGACTGCGGTTAGAGTTTCCTGTCTACGCTGCTATTATATTAAATAACATTAAATGTTTCAGTGTGAGTAACGAACGGTGCAGGCTGACACGTGCCTTCATAGGTGCAGGTAGACGTGCCCTGTTCAGCAGTCATAGTCTGGGTGCTAACACTGAGCTTCTGGACAGGCTGCATCAGTGCTGAGCAGAGAGAATCGACGACGCTTTGTGAACGAGTGGCCTTAAAATCCCTCCGAGTACGAGATACGTTGCGAGACTAATTTCCCGTATCTTCTTCAGCGAAGACAGGACAATCCCTGCACGAAACCAGATAGGCCTGGGAGCAATTAACACAACTAGGTGGCGTAGTGCACTGGAAACCCTGTTCCTGTGCCACGCTACCACACTGTCCACATGTAGCCTGACTGTTACAAACCACAGTGGTGTGACAAACGTTGGCACTTTAAGCAGGGCATTGGATTTGGGACCTATGGTCTTACCTTAAGGCAGAGAAATCCTGCTGCAATACAGTCCCAAAACTTTGGCAGATTCAATGGCAGACTAATGACGCTGACTTCTGAAGCTCGTATCAGAACTTCTCATAACTGGATTCATGGCGGTGGCAACACTTGGCACAGAGCCCTGGGCACCCAGTTTTCTAGGGACAAAGTATGGGATGGAATAGTGTTCACCTGCACCTTCAATGTGCGCGCTGTCATAAACTCATGGATGAGAAGGGGTAACCGACCTCTAAAGCACCAAGAGAACGATGTGCAGACGATGCCTGTCCTCCAACAGGTATCGTAGCCTCTCTCCAGATCAAGAAGTTTAGCTACCGTTTGCACTTTCCGAGGAATTCATCATGATGTAAGTGGAGAGAGGAACAAGGTGGTCAATTGCGGAATGATGTTTCGGGAACCGCATTGGGCAGTTGTTAAAACGTTTCGTGACTCAAGCCTAAATGACAATTTACCATACACCCGAAAACTATTCCAGAGGGTGACTGCGCGATAGCTGGATGTTTGTCCTTTCCAGGTTTCGGAACCGGAATGACGATAGCTTCCCGCTATCTTCTGGGAAAGGTACTGTCGATTATGAAGGCGATGGAGGTAGCACAGACTATGGTATGATCGATGCTCCAACATTTGGACCTGGATACTGATGTGTCGGCAGCTGGGCCAACACCTTGTAGATAGAGGTGGCTTAAAGGGCACGCGAGACTAACGCAGACGGGCGTGAAGTACGGGAACAGGATACGTAATTAATGCTATGAAGAAAAGAACGGAGCTTCTCATATACTTATCTTTAATGTCTTCTTGTACATCTCTATGGTGAACACAAGTGAGACTAATTACAATCACTGTAAGGCTAATGGCACCTTGCTAGTTCGTAGCCATTAACTTAGCTGAAGGCTATTCTGTCTCTCGGCTAATGAGAGAGAAAGGCTTCGTACGTCTAGTCGCTAGCTCTGTCGTCCATACAACTGGGTGAGTTCGAGTCAGTCTCTCGAGACCTGCCTTGTGGTGGCGCTAGGTTTGCGATCACACAGTGGCGACACGCGGGTCCGACATGTACTACAGGACCGCGGCCGATTTAAGCTACCACCTAGCACGTGTGGTGTCTGGCTGTGACACCACAGATACCATCCAGTCCTGGAGCAGAAGAGCGAGAGGAATAGAATGCGTATTGGAGTTCCCACATAGAAAAAACGGTATTATAGCTTCCACGAGTTTTGAAGAAAAAAGCAAGAGGTCGCTCTTCTGCTACCTGATTCTTCGGGAGAAATACTGTTGAGATCAAATGGCTCTGAGCACTATGGGACGTAACATCTGGGGTCATCAGTCCCCTAGAACTCAGAACTACTTAAACCTACCTAAGGACATCACACACATCCATGCCCGAGGCAGGATTCGAACTTGCGACCTTAGCGGTCGCGCGGTTTCAGACTGAAGGGCCTAGCACCGCTCGGCCACTTCGGGCGGCTCTGCTGAGATTTCGGGATCTTTTAACTAACCACCGAAGTGCCCACCCAGTGAGTTGAAAATTGGGACTACGTCCACTAATGTACCCTGTACGACAGTTCTCAGAGGTCGGGAAGAACGGTACGTGCCAGAGTATCTGCCGGATTAGACTCCAAACAATTGAGGGAGTGAAGGTATTGAAGGCCCTGGTAAATAAGTCACAGCTTGCCTTCTTGTTACCGTGTATGATGCGACAGCATCGCGCACCTAACTGCTTAGAGCTGATACAGTTGGCCAACGTAGGACGATGACGGGAAACGCGAAGAGCACGTCTCCACTCGCGTATTGCGTCACGGCACACCTCGTTCCACCAAGGAGCTGGGGTGCGCCAGGGCGAAGGCGAGGTACGAAGTATTTAACGTTCCGCGGCTGTAAGAATAACTTTCGTGACAAGAGTGACCTGATCGTCGCTACTAGGAAACCGACGGTCATCAAATGTTGCTGGAGAAGGAAAGTGTCCAAACGGCTTTGGAAAACTGCTAGCGTCCTTTGGACGTAGATGGTAGTAGTGGCAGTAAACAAAGGACACATGGAAAATAGTTTGTATCAGTAAGAGCTAGCCGAACAGTACCGACTGAACGGTTCTAGTGATAGTACGTTGACTTGGAGGCAGACCAAAATTTAGGTTTCGCAGTGTTGAGGCAAACGAGATTCGCTTGGTGGAAGAGGTCCATCAATAGGAAGCCTCTCTGACAAAAACGCGGAAATCACCAAGTGGGCGTTAAGACCCCAAACAGCAAATATGGGGGGATGGAAGCTGATCTAGATGGAGATCGACTATGGCCATTGGTATGGACGATGCAAAGTTTATGGTACAAACGGAGAAGGTGAATCCAAAATGCAAAGGCGTACAGCTGTGAAAGGGGATTGGGTGATAACGGATAGTATCATGGAGAAGAATCGGAAGTCCATGGTGTGCCGGAACACCAGCAACAGAGAAGATCAAACCAGACTGATTGTAAATGACGGAAGACAAGCGACAAGGGGATGTAGCTTTGTTTCCCGAAGACAAAGGATGACACACTTACGATTCTACTCCGTGGTCGACAGTTCATCCAGACTGGAGCGAATTCCGCTAATATTCTAATGGATAATTGACATAGGGTGTAGCAAGGAAGGAAAAATCTCACCATGGTTTCTATTAACTCAGCGACCGCTGAGAGCCGGTGGAATGGCATTCAGCCACAGGCTGTTCAGAGGCAACGCCTGCCGCCAGTGATCGTCTGCTTGATCGGCCGCCAGCAGTGAGTCTCGGGGACACTGAAGACTGCCGAGGGCGCCTACCACTGGGTGGCGCTGTAGAAGAGACACGCTGTGGTGGAGGAGGAGGAGGAGCGTAACTGTTTTCTGATGAGCCTTCTTAGAAGCAGGACGTTGAGATGGAGAAGTGTATGGTTGTGAGGTCTGGGTACGAAGAAAATCAACAGGAGTAGACTTTTTTGGAAGTCGGGGCGTACGATGTTGGGGCTCGTGATTTAGCAGGAGCCAATGAAGGTTGAGCATTATGGTGAGCGGGTTAGTGGAGAGGTTGAACAGACGATCTTTGGGCTGGCCAATCTGACGACAGTGGCGCTAGAGGTGTTATCGGAAGACTGCATGGTTACCTGCTTAGTAGGTCAAGGAGAGGTGAATACAGTGCTATATTTACCCGCTAGGAGCACTGTGGGATTTCTAATGGAGAGTAATTTAGTGAAGAAAAAGGTGTCTACTTTGGCTGCTGCTGCTATGATTTCCTGGATAATTCTTTCATCTTTAAAAACAGGGCAACCTCTCGACGAAGCAGCGTTGTCGCCCATACAGTTAATGCAATGAGGGTATGGGGGTGGACAATCACCCTCAAGGACAACCCTGCCACAGGTATAGCATTTGGTGGTATTACGAAGGACGGGCTGGTATAATTAAAGCTTTGTCGCTGATAGCAACAGGTAGGGTTGGTGATGTAAGGGCGAACTGAAATTATCTCATACTCTGATTTACTGTTTGATGGAAGTTGAACGCTGTCAAATGTGAAGAAGAAAGTGTGGTCAGTAACAAATCCTTTCCAGCCCTTTTCATTATTTGATGTATGCCCGTTACTCCCTGATGAGACAAGTCATTTTCATTGATCTCATTTGATAATCTGTCTAGTAATCTTGTATATACCAGCGCACGTGATGAGTTTAAAAGTACAGTGCGCTTCCACCCCTACAGGGACGTTGTGCAGCAGCGAAGTTAGAAGCAGTTTTTGTGCTTGGAGAGCACTGTCTGTTTCTAACAAGAAGGTGCCATTTCGTAACCGGGAACAAAACTTTACAGGACCTCCGATTGCGTCGACACCTTTCTGATTAATGAAAGAGTTTACTGTGGAGAAGTCTTGACCGTCAGATCGAGGAACAACCAGGAACTTTGGCACTGATGGAAGAATCTTCGTGGGTGAGACATCTAGCTTTCTCTTGTGAGCTCAAGTTGAAGTATAAGATTTTTTTAAATAGAGGTGGAGTCCCTCCACGCCCACACAGACATGATGGCCAACTCAAAAGGTCTAATGCCATCTCTGCATAAGGGTTACTTTTCACTAAAGTGAGGTGTGTCGCAGGATGTGGGTACTGCGATGTTTGCGTACGTCTGGTTAAGGTTAACCATTAATACGCGCTCATCTGGAGATAGATTGGGTCGAAGTGGAACAAAGGGTAGCGGTCTAAAGGGCAGAGGATAAAAACGTGCCAAGGCAAGAGCCAGGGGGGGGGGGGGGGGGGGAACCTCTGCGATAGACAGGTCGGGTGGTAAGAGCAGTGGCAGATGTCTTGCTGTCTGCGATAGGTCGTGCAAGGGTAGGCTTTGTTAGTAGTGGGTATCATGCATGTCGATGTCTTAGACGTTGTGCGGTGGTGTTGCTCGACGGCTGCCGCTGGGTGCCGATGTTGAGCTCTCGTTTAGCGTCAGCATCCTGCAACAGTTAGGTTTATTACCGTTTTTGTGTCCGATAGGTTATATATCGGATGCTCAGTGATGGGTGATGTTGGCGAATTGTTTGTGCATCAGTGGGCGAACTAGTCGGTGTCCCTGCTGTGGCCTGTTGGTTGGCTCTAATAGCAGCTGGTAATCACCTCACAGTGTTGCTGATATGCAGGGGCTTGCCGATGTTTGTCACTTCTTAATGTATGTTAGTTTACCATAGGTGGCTATGCCCTAACTAGTGGTGTCTCTGGCCGCTTGTGCTTCCACCTATGGTTGTGATCGTAGTTTCCCAAAGTGAGGATGAAAGGCTTGTTCGAGTGTGTCGAGTTCATGTACAGTCGTGTGGCGTGTTTTTTGAATACTTCCTAGAGGGTTTCAAGGCGGTATTCTTGGTGAAGATCCACGGTGCATGTGTAGCGTGGAGGGTTGCTAATGATTCGTAGCAATTTGTTCTGCATGATCTGCAGGCGGCGCAATCGTGTAGGAGCTGCATAACCCCAGATGTGTTTATGTTCGCGCTGTATTTTCGGTCTGCGTGTAAACAGAACTGCTTCGCACTTGTCGACGTTTACTTTAATACGCCATCGCTCCAACCAAAGCTCGCTTATTCAGAGTGCATTCTGTATTCGTGAATGAATGTTCGACGGTTTCCGATCTTCCGCATGGATGGCGGTGTCATCCGAGTAGATGGCTAACGTCGTGTTTTGTGTTGCTGGGAAGTCGTTAATGTACATATTGAACAAGATGGCCCTAGGATGCTTCCTTGCGGTACTCCAGCATGGATACCATGTTGTGTTGATTTTTTACCCTGCACACCTGTTCGTTTATGAGACGTACGAGTCCATCCAGGAAACCAGCTTCGCTTAGTTTGGGTATGAGGCGGTTGTGCCAGAGGCGGTCGAAAGCTTTTCGATGTCCAGGAACACGGCACCTGTGACATTGTTCATGTTGTAGCCGTGTGTCACATGTTCGACTACGCAGAGGAGTTTGTGAGTTGTCGAGTGGTGATTCCTGAAGCTGAATTGCTCCGGTCTTAGGGTGTCATTGGCGATGCAGTCTCTAGTGATACGTTTTAATATTACCTTCTCAACGATCTTGCTGAGCGAACGCAGCAGACTGATGGGTCGGTAATTTTGTTGGAGTGAGTTGTCTTTCCCTGGCTTCCTGAACATCTGGACCTTGGCTGCCTTACAGAAGTCAGGGAACTATTGGTGTTTAAGGATGGCATTCGTTAAGTGTGTAAGGTATTCCACGGCTTTATCCGTGAATTCCAGGCCCAGGGGCTTTCCTTGCGTCGCTGTGCTTGATAGCCCATGTTATTTCGTTTGTGCCCTGGAGTCTGCTGACATCGGCACCCAGCGGCAGCCGCCGAGCAACACTACCGCACAACGTCAAAGGGATCAACATGCATGGTGCCCACTACTAACAAAGCCTACCCTTGCACGACCTATCGCAGACAGGAAGACATCCGCTACTGCTCTTACCAAACGACCTGTCTATCCCATTGGCACGTTTTTTTTTCCCTCTGCCCTTTAGACCGGTACCCTTCGTTCGACTTCGACCCAATCTATTCCACGGCTTTATCTGAGAATTTCAGGCCCAGGGGCTTTCCTAGCGTCGGTGTGCTTGATAGCCTATGTGATTTCGTTTGTGCTAGTGCGTCTAATTTCGTTGCGCGAGGGCTGGGCTACAAGTCGTGTAACCTTCTGGCCCGTTTCAAGTGTGAATGCTGGATTTGAGGGAGCCAGATTCGGCATGAAAGACGCTGTAAGTGTTGTGGCCATAAGCTCTTCCTTCTCCAACGAAGAGTAAGCTGGCCCGTGTGGTCCTTGTAGAGTGGGAATGTAATGTTTCTCCCTGGCTAGCTTCCACATGCCAGGACTTGTATCTAGCCCACCGAGTTTCTGTACCCATTGTTCGTTTTTGAATGTTTGTATTTTATCCCGTATTAAGCCATGGAGTCTGCTGACGTGCTATTTATAGGAACGGGAGCCTTGTACGCTGCCAATATATCCTGAGGCGGTTCCTCATTGAGATAAGGCCCAGGATCTCTTAGGGCAGGGCCATGGAGTGTTGTTTTGGTGTTGTATATGGAATGGCGTCCTTCATTGCGTCTTGGACGGCAGTTGCAGGATCCTCCACAGCCTCATCGATTTGCTGCGTGCTGCTAATTTCGTATCAGGAATACGACTATCAAGCGTTTCCTTGAACGGTGTCCAATTCGCGCGCTTGTAGTTCAGTATCCTGCGTGGTTCTGTGTCCTGCAGTGTTTCTTCCGTGTGCAGTATTGCAGGCATGTGGTCTGAGTCCAGATCGTTTCCAACCGTAAGGTTGAGTGTGCGTGTGATGTCCTTTATGAGGGCTATGTCTAACACGTCTGGCCTGTGTAGGCACGAACGTGGGAACGTCCGGCCCAGCTCCAATGTAGTTTCGGCCTAGTGTGTATTCCTATAGTTTCTTGCTGTGGGAGATTCGTATTCGTGAGTTACAATCGAGGGATTTTCCGTTTAGGTGAACTTGACCCTGACGGCCGTGGCCTCTAGTCTCTCAAGCGCAGGGAGCTCGATGTTAGTGTGTTCCATGCCTCTGTGTATGATGATAGCTGTGCCGCCTCCCCTCCTGCCATACGCTCGGTTAGTACGATAAACGCAATACCCTGGGATGTTTAGTTGTTTGCGAGGTGTAAGCAGCGTTTCGTTCACAAGAGCGATTCGGATACCCTTTCGCTCCTTGAAAGCGGCTATTTCGGCTTTTTTGTTTGCGATCCCGTTTGCATTCCTAAACAGGGTCTGTGAGTTTGTGTTAGCGTCTGCGTTTCGGGGCTGGTGTAGTCTATTATCCATGTAGTGGAGTAAAAAGTGGCGTGACAGTGGCTTAGAAGCTAGTCCAGTTGAGCGTGCTCGACGTGAACTGCGTGAAGAGTTGTGTGTGACACCCCATACTCTTCCCGACTACTTTGTTGGTCACGAGTCCGGGGAATAATGTCTCCATTATTCTCTGGGATGTAGACGTAATGCTGGGGGTTTCGGCCTGTGTGTTGTCGGACGTGTTAGCGGCGCTGATGCCTGTGTTTGGCGTCTGGTGAGGGCTGGGCTTGTGTGTCAGCTGTTCGTGTGACGGTTGTGGGCACCTGTGTATTCACTGTGTTGTGTGTGTGTGTGTGTGTGTGTGTGTGTGTGTGTGTGTGTGTGTGTGTGTGTGTGTGTGTGTGGTCGTCCCTGTATTGGTGCGTCTTCTGCAGTGTGATGGGCTGCAGTCCGGGGAGGTAGGGTGGTGGTGTTACTGGTGTACCCGATACAGGTGTGGTGTGTCTGTTACTGGGGGTGTTTGTTGTGCGTGTCCTGAGCTCTGGGGCTCCTCTGAGCGTCCCGCGCTGCTGGGGCTTACAGCGACCACTCCAGCGAAGGATACTCCACTTCTTACTGGGCGCGGGGGCGGTTTCGGAACTGTGATGGCGGTAGGTTTAGCGTGTTTAGCTATTTTGCGCCTCAGAGCTTCTTTGTATGCAATGCCTCCCTGTAGTTTTCCGCATGGGCAGTACCACAATTGGCGCACTTGCGAGGTGCTGTGTTGGGGAGTTTGCACTGTTGTGTCGTGTGACCGCCAGCGCAAATGCGGCAGCGGCGAGCGAGACCGCATCGGATTCCCGCCTGCGCAAAGCGCTCGCAGTTGTGGCATTGTTGGGGGGGTACGCGGCGTATTATGTCTACACTGACGACCATATGAAGAAACAATTTTAGCTTCAACAGGTCGCGGGACTTGTCCGTGTCGGCCAATTGCCAGCCGTGGTGGTCTCGCGGTTCTAGGCGCGCAGTCCGGAACCGTGCGACTGCTACAGTCGCAGGTTCGAATCCTGCCTCGGGACGGATGTGGGTGATGTCCTTAGGTTAGTTAGGTTTAAGTAGTTCTAAGTTCTAGGGGACTGATGACCACAGCTGTTAAGTCCCATGGTGCTCAGAGCCATTTGAACCATTTGTCGGCCAATTCCGCCATGTAGTTGTGCGATGGTCTCGCTGTGCCGAACTCTGTCATTCGGTTTACCCGAATGCACTGCCATCCGAGAGCGGCGAGTTCTTCGTGTAATGTCTCGCCTGGGGTTCGTGAAGCTATCCCATTGATCACGTACTGCTGTTCTGTACGTGAAATGTTCTACATTCCTTTCTTTCTTTAAGAAATTGCAGCAGATTCGTGTAGTCCGTTTTGGCATGGTCCCCAGTGAGTTTTGAGTAGAATGTTGTGGGGTTGTGTTTTTTAATAAATTCTTTGTTCAGGAAGCTAAGGTCTCTATAGTTGTGTATGAAGCCAGTCGCGGATTTGTTTGGGTTCTGCGTAACTGCTTGTAAGTTCGAGAGTTCTGCAGTCGCAGGGTTGTTCGTGTTCGCCCCTGTGTTGGCGTTGTTAATTTGCTGTTTTGTTGGAGTTGGCAGCAGTTAGTGGGCTCACTTGTTTGTGTGTTTGGTGGCTGTTTGCGTCGCGGACCGACCTGCTGCCATGATCCGTCTTCTGTGTTGGTTTTGTCCTCCGTCGGCTCTGACTCCGATTCCGCCGAAGCCTGGACCGCCAGAGGTGAAAGAGGGGGCACATCTTTCGAGTTTTCGGCAAGTGCTTTTGTGTGTGTGTGTGTGTGTGTGTGTGTGTGTGTGTGTGGGGGGGGGGGGGGGATGGGGGTGAGTATTGCTGTTTGTGGGCGTTCACTGCCCATCAACAGTGTGATCAGCTGCCGCTGTTCTGCAATCTGCTTGTCCTTCGAAGCGACTGCCTCTTGGAAGGTGGACAGCGGGACGGAAATGCTGGCGGGAGCAGCCGTCGTTCCCGCCTCTTTAGCTGCAGCCTTGCTTGGTGGGGAAGCGCAGGAAAGATCAGGCATCTTTGTTGCTTAGAGGAATTTTATTCGGATAGAGAGGGGTGTACGACAATTTTGCTCTTTTTTTTCGAAACGACAATTATTGCTTTTTTAGGCGAAAGTGCAGTGTATTGCGTCCCTACGGAAGAGGGGAGTCCCTACGACCTATCTGAGCGATGTGCAGTGCGCGGCGCAAGAGAGCGCAAATGGAAGAGAGCGGCCTACAGTGCGCGGGGTTATCCGATGTGAACGGGCCCATTACCCTGAGATAACCCTACCAAAGAACGGGAGAGTCCCACTGGGGAGGTTTGCGACCGAAGTTGCGAGAAGTTGAGCCGATGCTGAAAATAGTTCAAATGGCTCTGAGCACTATGGGACTTAACTTCTGAGGTCATCAGTCCCCTGGAACGTAGAACTAATTAAACCTAACAAACCTAAGGACATTACACACAACCATGCCCGAGGCACGATTCGAACCTGCGACCGAAGCGGTCGCGTGGTGCCAGACTGTAGCTCCTAGAACCGCTCGCCCACTCCGGCCGGCCGAGCCGAAGCTCTTGCCGCTTAGCGCCCGGAAGCTTTAAGCGGCTTGCGCTGGTTCGTGGCGCTCAGAAGAGCGTCACAGGCAGCTACGCCAGGTGCCGAGAGCAGTGTTCCGTTCGGGTCGGCTGCTCTACTGCCATTGCAAAAGTATCCATGATTACCGGCGTCTCTGATGGCGCGCTCCTTCCTAGTGGGGGCATCTGATGGCACTCCTGCCTTAGGTGATTGTTCGCACTTGAGATCACACCTCCCAAGAAACGGACAGAAGGAGCAATCGGCAGAGTCCCAAGGTACCAGGTCGGACGTACGTGTTCTACTTGTCTACCTGGTTTGGGAAATTATGCGTTACCTTACGTGTGGGAAAGCGTATGTTGGCCTTCAGTCGCACACAGGAGGGGGGGGGGGGAGAAAGAAGATGTACGGAAGAGTAGAGTTTTCAAACGCTGCAGAGGAAGGTAAAGAGAAGAATAAAGGAAAGAGGAGTACCAACTATGGTGAGACTCATTACATTGTAGAGATACAAGGAGAGAAACCACTTCATTCAGTCACAAGAGACATAGGTGCAGAACATAGTCCTAAAGAAGGAAGAGGGCGAACAGGGCGCGCAGGGGGCGCGCGCAGGGGGGGGGCGCTCGCAGGGGGGGGGCGCGCGCAGGGGGGGGGGGCGCGGGGGGGGGGGGGGCACAGGGGGGGGGGGCGGGCAGGGGGATCCGCGCAGAGGGGGGGGGGGCGCGCAGAGGGGGGGGGGGGCGCGCAGAGGGGGGGGGCGCAGAGGGGGGGGGGCGCGCAGAGGGGGGGGGCGCGCAGAGGGGGGGGGGGGCGCGCAGAGGGGGGGGGGGGCGCGCAGAGGGGGGGGCGCGCAGAGGGGGGGGCGCGCAGAGGGGGGGGGGGGCCGCGCAGAGGGGGGGGGGGGCGCAGAGGGGGGGGGGGCGCGCAGAGGGGGGGGGGGGCGCGCAGAGGGGGGGGGGGGCCGCGCAGAGGGGGGGGGGGGGCCGCGCAGAGGGGGGGGGGGCCGCGCAGAGGGGGGGGGGGCCGCGCAGAGGGGGGGGGCCGCGCAGAGGGGGGGGGCCGCGCAGAGGGGGGGGCCGCGCAGAGGGGGGGGGGCCGCGCAGAGGGGGGGGGCCGCGCAGAGGGGGGGGGGCGCGCAGAGGGGGGGGGCCGCGCAGAGGGGGGGGGCCGCGCAGAGGGGGGGGGCGCGCAGAGGGGGGGGGCCGCGCAGAGGGGGGGGGCGCGCAGAGGGGGGGGGCCGCGCAGAGGGGGGGGGCCGCGCAGAGGGGGGGGGCCGCGCAGAGGGGGGGGGGGCCGCGCAGAGGGGGGGGGGCGCGCAGAGGGGGGGGGCCGCGCAGAAGGGGCCGCGCAGAGGGGGCCGCGCAGAAGGGGCCGCGCAGAGGGGGCCGCGCAGAGGGGGCCGCGCAGAGGGGGCCGCGCAGAGGGGGCCGCGCAGAGGGGGCCGCGCAGAGGGGGCCGCGCAGAGGGGGCCGCGCAGAGGGGGCCGCGCAGAGGGGGCCGCGCAGAGGGGGCCGCGCAGAGGGGGCCGCGCAGAGGGGGCCGCGCAGAGGGGGCCGCGCAGAGGGGGGCGCGCAGAGGGGGGCGCGCAGAGGGGGGCGCGCAGAGGGGGGCGCGCAGAGGGGGGCGCGCAGAGGGGGGCGCGCAGAGGGGGGCGCGCAGAGGGGGGCGCGCAGAGGGGGGCGCGCAGAGGGGGGCGCGCAGAGGGGGGCGCGCAGAGGGGGGCGCGCAGAGGGGGGCGCGCAGAGGGGGGGCGCGCAGAGGGGGGCGCGCAGAGGGGGGCGCGCAGAGGGGGGCGCGCAGAGGGGGGCGCGCAGAGGGGGGCGCGCAGAGGGGGGCGCGCAGAGGGGGGGCGCGCAGAGGGGGCGCGCAGAGGGGGCGCGCAGAGGGATGGTGCAATGGGGGGAGAGGATCAGGTTTATTGAGGGATGTGGTAAGGGAAGGTATGCGGCCCAGAAAGGTAAGAGCTGTAAGAGCTGCACGAGCTCCTGGGCCCATGGTTGCCATGCACACATCTGAAGAAGAGTTGTGGACCTCCTGGGATCATACCACAGAGATGACGCCTACCACACACACTGGAATGGAGGGCCATAGGAAGAATGGAATCGTGTTAGTCGGAAAGACATGTAGCCCGCTGGCTTAACGTGAGTCGTCGTGTTCTTTCTCAGACGTGGCGATAATTTATGGAGACCGAAACTGTATGTGAAAACTAGGACAGAAAGTGACATCAGGAAGACAGGACGTTTACTTGGCTGTAAGGGCACGACGGCACCCCATTGAAACTGCACAGCAAGACACAGCAACTTCACAGGATCCACTGAAAGTTTTGTATCGACGCAAACGTTGTAGAGAGACTTCGATGAAATGGCCTTTATTGTTGAAGATCTGATGTGTCCCTGACTCGCCTTCAAAGGACGGAACTGTCTGGAGTTGAGTGTTGGTGTCAACATGCGACCCATACAGTCAAAGTTTGTGCAGCATTATATTTCACGAATTACCCCCCCAATCTAGTCTGCAGAGCTATCGAAGAGGATGACTAATTGCATTGGCAGGGTATATATTTATTACTGGAACACCCGTTTATGAAACTGTATAGATTAATTGGAAATGTAATTGCTGTCAGGTATGGTGACGAAGCTTTGGGACCTCATGTACAGTTGTTGCGAGGTGCTGTGCGCCCAAACTTTTTATTGATGGACGATAGACCTCGACCTGAAAGAGCAGATGGTTGACGTTTCCTTGGAAACAGAAGATACAGCACGAATGGTGTGGCGTGCTCATTCTCCCAATCTAAATCCGATAGAGTAAATCTGGGGTGCACTTGAGGGACGTGTTGCACCGCGCCACTATCCACCAACCGCTCTCCGAGATTTGTGGACAGCTCTGCAGGAGGAATGGGCAGTATCGTCTCAACATTACATTGGTTACATTATCCAAAGCATGTTCCGTCTTTGTGAGGCCTGTATTGCCGACAGAGTTGGTCACACCTCATAGTGAGCATATTAAGCAGTTGTTGTAATGTAAATGCAAATTTGTTAACTTGCAAAAAATGAACACTTTTGTCTACTGTTGTGTATATTGCAGTTGCTTACATTCTATATTATTGTTGTTTCTGCTTTGCTATCACCTGTTTGCACTGTTTTGTAGGTAAATAAAAGCAACCTTGCAGAATTTCTGTTCGCTGCGAGCCAAGGAGTGGGGGTTCATTGCGAGCCAACGAGAGATCAGTTGATTGGTTGGTTGTTGAAGTAAAGGCCATGAACTATTTTGTTAGCAGTCCCTTTTTCCGTGGTCACACAGGTTTCTGATCAAAATCATACACCAAAAAATCTGGAAAGGGAAAAAAAATGTTTAAAACGAACTGTGTAAACACATTGAAGTGTAAAGTGGAAGAAGCAAGCCCAAAGTGGAAATATTAAGTTAATGAAAAGATTTATAATGAGTCAAAACAATATAGCAGATGTCATGACCCAGCTGATTGCAAGAATGATATAGGGTGAGGCAGCCACTCTGCAACACAATACCATCACTTGCCAAAAAACCCAAGTCAAGATAAACGCAGATGGTGGAAAGACAAACGAAGTTGAAACACAGCGCCACAGGGGCAAGGATGAGTAATGATACGTCTGTGAACTTCTCTCCCAGGCCTGCACCTTAATTCCATTCTTAGACAGTGATAAATACCCGTGGTCTAGGGGTAGCGTCTTTCATTCATAATCAAAACGTCTTCGGTCCCTGGTTCGATCCCCGCCACTGCCTAAATTTTGATAAATAATCAGCATTGGCGGCCGAAGGCTTCCGGCATAAGAAGTCAGCCTCATTCTGCCAACGGCCTTGTCAAAGAGGGTGGAGGAGCGGATAGAGGTTAAGGGCACTCTCTTGTCCTAGGGGTGGGAAATTGCCCCTAAAACGGAAGAATCAGCAATTATCAACGACATGAGGATACAGAAGGCAATGGAAACCACTGCATTAAAGACATGTAACGTGTATCCACAGGACTTGTGGCCTGTAATTGAAGAAGTGTCATGACGATCTCTCCATTGGCAAAAGATTCCGGAATAGTCCCCCATTCGGATCTCCGGGAGGGGACTGCCAAGGGGGAGGTTACCATGAGAAAAAGATTGAATTATCAACGAAAGGATAACGTTCTACGAGTCGGGGCGTGGAATGTCAAGCTTGAACGTGGTAGGGAAACTAGAAAATCTGAAAAGGGAAATGCAAAGGCTCAATCTAGATATAGTAGGGGTCAGTGAAGGGAAGTGGAAGGAAGACAAGGATTTCTGGTCAGATGAGTATCGGATAATATCAACAGCAGCAGAAAAATGGTATAACAGGTGTAGGATTCGTTATGAATAGGAAGGTAGGGCAGAGGGTGTGTTACTGTGAACAGTTCAATGACCGGGTTGTTAGAATCGACAGCAGAACAACAGCGACAACGATAGTTCAGGTATACATGCCGACGTCGCAAGCTGAAGATGAACAGATAGAGAAAGTGTATGAGGATATTGAAAGGGTAATGCAGTATGTAGAGGGGGACGAAAATCTAGTAGTCATGGGCGACTGGAATGCAGTTGTAGGGGAAGGAGTAGAAGAAAAGGTTACAGGAGAATATGGGCTTGGGACAAGGAATGAAAGAGGAGAAAGACTAATTGAGTTCTGTAACAAGTTTCAGCTAGTAATAGCGAATACCCTGTTCAAGAATCACAAGAGGAGGAGGTATACTTGGAAAAGGCCGGGAGATACGGGAAGATTTCAATTCGATTACATCATGGTCAGACAGAGATTCCGAAATCAGATACTGGATTGTAAGGCGTACCCAGGAGCAGATATAGACTCAGATCACAATACAGAAGTGATGAAGAGTAGGCTGAAGTTCAAGACATTAGTCAGGAAGAATCAATACGCAAAGTAGTGGGATCCGGAAGTACTAAGGAATGACGAGATACGTTTGAAGTTCTCTAATGCTATAGATGCAACAATAAGGAATAGCGCAGTAGGCAGTACAGTTGAAGAGGAATGGACATCTCTAAAAAGGGCCATCACAGAAGTTGGGAAGGAAAACGTAGGTACAAAGAAGGTAGCTGCGAAGAAGCCATGGGTAACAGAAGAAATACTTCAGTTGATTGATGAAAGGAGGAAGTACAAACATGTTCCGGGAAAATCAGGAATACAGAAATACAAGTCGCTGAGGAATGAAATAAATGAGAAGTGCAGGGAAGCGAAGACGAAATGGCTGCAGGAAAAATGTGAAGACATCGAAAAAGATATGATTGTCGGAACGACAGATTCAGCATACAGGAAAGTCAAAAGAACCTTTGGTGACAGTAAAAGCAACGGTGGTAACATTAAGAGTGCAACGGGAAATCCACTGTTAAATGCATAGGAGAGAGCAGATAGGTGGAAAGAATACATTGAAAGCCTCTATGAGGGTGAAGATTTGTCTGATGTGATAGAAGAAGAAACGGGAGTCGATTTGGAAGAGTATTGGAATCGGAATTTAAAAGAGCTTTGGAGGACTTACAGTCAAGTAAGGCAGAAGGGATAGATAACATTCCATCAGAATTTCTAAAATCATTGGGGGAAGTGGCAACAAAACGACTATTCACGTTGTGTGTAGAATATATGAGTGGCGATATACCATCTGACTTTCGGAAAAGCATCATCCACACAATTCCGAAGACGGCAAGAGCTGACAAGTCCGAGAATTATCGCACAATCAGCTTAACAGCTCATGCATCGAAGCTGCTTACAAGAATAATATACAGAAGAATGGAAAAGAAAATTGAGAATGCGCTAGGTGACGATGAGTTTGGCTTTAGGAAAAGTAAAGGGACGAGAGAGGCAATTCTGACGTTACGGCTAGTAATGGAAGCAAGGCACTTTCATAGGATTTGTCGACCTGGAAAAAGCGTTCGACAATATAAAATGGTGCAAGCTGTTCGAGATTCTGAAAAAAGTAGGGGTAAGCTATAGGGAGAGACGAGTCATATACAATATGTACAACAACCACCAAGAGTGGACGATCAAGAACGAAGTGCTCGTATTAAGAAGGGTGTAAGACAAGGCTGTAGCCTTTCGCCCTACTCTTCAATCTGTACATCGAGGAAGCAATGATGGAAATAATGGAAAGGTTCAGGAGTGGAATTAAAATACAAGGTGAAAGGATATCAATGATACGATTCACTGATGACATTGCTATCCTGAGTGAAAGTTAAGAAGAATTAAATGATCTGTTGAACGGAATGAACAGTCTAATGAGTACACAGTATGGTTTGAGAGTAAATCTGAGAAAGACGAAGGTAATGAGAAGTAGTAGAAATGAGAACAGCGAGAAACTTAACATCAGGATTGATGGTCACAAAGTCAATGAAGTTGAGGAATTCTGCTACCTAGGCAGTAAAATAACCAGTGACGGACGGAGCAAGGAGGACATCAAAAGCAGACTCGCTATGGCAAAAAAGGCATTTCTGGCCAAGAGAAGTCTACTAATATCAAATACCGGCCTTAATTTGAGGAAGAAATTTCTGGGGATGTACGTCTGGAGTACAGCATTGTATGGTAGTGAAACATGGGCTGTGGGAAAAGCGGAACAGAAGAGAATCGAAGCATTTGAGATGTGGTGCTATAGACGAATGTTGAAAATTAGGTGGACTGATAGGGTAAGGAATGAGGTGGTTCTACGCAGAATCGGAGAGGAAAGGAATATGTGGAAAACACTAATAAGGAGAAGGGACAGGATGATAGGACATCTGCTAAGACATGAGGGAATGACTTCCATGGTACTAGAGGGAGCTGTAGAGGGCAAAAACTGTAGAGGAAGACAGAGATTGGAATACGTCAAGGAAGTAATTGAGGACGTAGGTTGCAAGTGCTACTCTGAGATGAAGAGGTTAGCACAGGAAAGGAATTCGTGGCGGGCCGCATCAAACCAGTCGGTAGACTGATGGAGAGAAAAAAAAACTCTCGAATGTAACTTGCAACTGGATCAGTTGTTGACGCATTGTCACCAGACACAGTTGGTAAGGCGTCTGGGAAGTTAAAAGACTGGATTACGGCGGCTAGATTGGGACAGTCCAACAAAATGTGGACTATCAATCTAGAGCCACAGCGAGACTGGGGTGGGTCCTTGCAGTGAAGGAGGTGACCCAGGATCAGCCGAGTATGGCCAATGTGGAGCATGCTAGGGACAACAGTGTCCCTTGAAGTGGCTTGCATTAATGACCTCCACACGTTAGGGGTCTCGTGTGTGACACTTAGTTTATTGTGTGTACATACATTTTGCCGAAAAGTGTATAGTGTATGACTAAGACATCGGCGCAACAAAGAGTGATCTCTGATCAGAGTCTGGCCAGCCAAACATGCTAGCAGCAATCAGTCACCAAGTTCATTTCCCATAATGTCCTGTTGTCCAGATAAAGGCCACTAAACGTCAATCGTTTCTGAGGGCATACACCGACTCCCGGATAGTCGTTGGCAGAGGATGGGGGAGGGGGTAGAGGGTGAAGCACTGGTGCAGAGCCATTAGGCTATGTAAGGAGGAAATACAAATGAAGGGCTCACCCTCAAAGGAGCAGATATCCTTAAGAGCTCAAGGGATCGCTACCAATTCTGCAGCGAAAACACTGCAGGCATCCAGCGAAGAGCGCAGTTCAGTACGTCTAGCGAGAGGATAACTGAAGCCAACGTGACCATGGAGCATCGAGCCACCAGTGTAGACTATTTCTGAGCCAAGGAACTTGCGAGAATAGCGAAGAATTGCCAGCAGAGGGCTTCAGGAGGAAGTGAGTCTTTTCGGCCTTCCAGCTGTTCCAGAAGAAGCTGTGACCGAGGCATGGACCATTGAAGTTTATGTGAGTGGATGTGGAGGAAAGGTGGAAGAGGGAAAGACTCGAATTCAGTGAGAAGGGACCATACATGGACTGCAGTTGTAATCCCCAACTCGGACGCTATTGTGGGACATGAATCCTATGTTAGTGAAAAGGGGATGGTTATTTGTGTGCTTAAGCAAGCTGCAAAAATATGTGCAGTCAATTATCAAGCGGTAGTTGTCGCCTGGTCTGCAATGGAGGAACCCTAGCTTCCTCGATTAGGCTGATCACTGGGCTTGTTCGGGGAACTCCTGTCCCAATTTCACAGTCGTGTATAGAGTACAGCATCCACAATGCAGCAAGCAATGCCGAACCATATACCAGGCTCCAACAGTCTTGATGGTAACATACAAGGGCTTCGTATGGCTGCAACAGTGTAGAACGACCTCCACCGAATTCATTGTGACTCGACGGTCAAGCAATGTTAAGGTGCCGCCATCACTTCTGCTTGAGCTGCGAAGATTGGGAACCAAAGTGAAGAGGGCGTATAGAGTCAGTTTTGAAAAGCGCAACGCTCGAATACAGTAAGTAGTTTGTGATCAAGGTAAAATTATGGATGCGGGTAAACAGGACGACGACGACGACCGAAGTCCATGACGTTAGTCTTCGTGGCTGAAAATAAAGCCATGTGTGGGGTCCACAACTGCGTCTCTTGTATCGATCCTCCCTTCAGTCGACGTTCAGTGACACCAACAGCAGATGAGCGAAAAATGATGAAGTTGCCGGCACATACGAAGGATGATACTGAGGACCTAACTGCTGCTAGAAGACCGTTAATGGCCACTAAAAATAGAGGGACACTCATTACGGAGCGCATGGGACCCCATTCTCCTGGATATGGGGCAAACTGTGTGAAGCACTGACTAATTCCGAAGGTGCGGAGCGACAAGAAGCTCTTTATAAAAATCCAGAGTGGGCCCCAGAGCCACCATTCGTGCGAGGTAATGAGGATATGGTGCAGCCAAGTAGTGTCATAGGGTTTCGTCAAGTCGAAAGTGATGGCTATAAGGTTGTGACTGCGAGAAAATGGCGTTCGGATGGCAGACAGCGTATACGAAGTTGTCAATGGTGGAGCGACTTCGGCGAAAACCGACCTGGGATGGAGCCGGAAGGCCACGAGACTCTTTGAGCTAACAACCGGTGACTCCCCATAAATTGGAGTAGCTGCTACGGAACGCTGTTGACGCTAACTGGAATATAGCTATGCATGTCTAGCGTCTTCTTACCAGGCTTATGCACTTACTCGCCATTGTGATGGGAATTAGCCATCGCTTCAGTTCGTGACGGATGCGGTGTGGACCAGGAGATGTATCAGGACAATCCACAAGGGCACAGAGAAATTCCCATTTACTGAATGGAGCATTATGTGGCTGAGTGTGGTGTGGAGCAAACGATATATGTTGTCCTTCAACCCGCTGTTTTATGGTAGAAAGGGTGGTATTTCTAAGACACGATCGAGAGTAATGTCCAGCAAACCGCTCTGTTACTGCGTCTGGAAATCCCAGATACGCACACAGCGATCTGAAAACCGTAAAGGCGCCTTATCTCAGGCCTAACGTGTAAAGGAGGAGGAGACTTATTCCCAACACATTTGCTTTCGTCTTTTGATTAGTTGACACAGCCAGGCAGGGAGCCATTTGAAAACGATGAGGTGCTCCAGGAACGGGTGCCATTTGAGACACCGGAGGGCAACCGTGTCAGTCTCAAATGGACGCTTATGTTTCTGGTGATGACAAAGATACCACCATCACAGGGAGCAATATGGAGAACAAAGGATCGCCCATTTAGCAGCAGGAATAGCAGCAGCAGTAATGTTCTGTATCTCATCTATGTTACCAAGCAATGGGAATATACCATCGCTAGCAGAGGTGGAAACATCCCAGTAACCTTAGTAAAAGCTAATCTGGCCAATTGTCTAGGCGAGTGACCCTGGCAGAGGGACAAGAGGAACTTAAATTGTCACCACCACATAGGTCTTCTGAAGTCTCCAGTGCATGGACAGCAGTACGGCACGTCTGCAAGCCGAGATCAATGGCCCAATATGTGCCACGTGCCACACTGAAATGAGCAGGGGAACGTGTATTGAGGAAGCGAAGGTCGAGTTGAGTCGTTATGTTCTCGACATGTTTACCAAGGCTAGTATTCCTGTTTCCACTGCACAAAGGGTAGGGAGTATTAAAATTATTCAACAACAGAAAGGGTGGAAGTAAGTCATAAAATTAGTGTAGTCATTAAGTGGTGGAGTAACTCAGTATCTGGAGGAATGTAGATGTTGCAGACAGTACAGATTGTTATTTCCTAATTTGCCCTCACCTGACAGCCACAGGTTCTAGAGGTGTTTGAAGGGACACAGGTAGGCTACATACGAGGGAAGAGGGTATGTACATCCCCCCTTGACACCTTGCTGTAATTAATTCTAATACACTTGATAGGCACAAAGGGTGGCAGTCTGCATTGTTGAAAACGAGGCGTCCTGGAGGGCAAAGCAGAAAACAGGTGTAAT
Source organism: Schistocerca nitens (assembly GCF_023898315.1). Taxonomy (NCBI): domain Eukaryota; kingdom Metazoa; phylum Arthropoda; class Insecta; order Orthoptera; family Acrididae; genus Schistocerca; species Schistocerca nitens. The sequence continues at coordinate 1,071,528,063 of NC_064615.1, read as the reverse complement.
GCTCAACAGCTATCGTAGCTCAGCCAGATTGGGGAGGGGGGAGGGCGCGCGGTGTGGGAAACGCCCCAATTCCACTGGAGGATGACGATTTCTGTAGTCTGCCAAGACATGAAGTCACCATGGAGGGAGTTTACGCCTCCAGGTCATCTCATGCCACCTGTTGCAGGCTTTTAGTGTCTTATTTTCCATCGATTCTAAGGCTCTGGTGAGATAGAGGTCCTCAGGGGGAATCATGATCTCCACCTCATCCTCAGAAATGGAGCCTGGTGGCAGCAGGGTGGTGGGGTCTACCAGGATTAATAGGATGGTTCTTTCCGTCCTCTCGCTTTTCATGAGATTTCTTTGGCTACGAGGCCTTATCTGAGTTTGTATTAGGAACTGATGATGATCGACAAGCCTTACTACGAGCATCCTTCAGCCACTGGCTGGTGTCAGGCTTAACCACAGCAAAGGCCTTGGAGGGCAATGTTCTGATTGACCCCATAGTTGCCAGAGGAGCTGGAGGAGGCTGTTTCTTCTCTAGCTGAGGGGGATGGCAACCGATGTCCCAATCGCTTTGTTCCCAGATTTGATGTTAGGGGAGCGACAGGAGGCGGCATGCCCCCAACTTTCGAAGGGGAGCTGTCTTAGTCAGGCGGCCTTGGGGTGCATATTGAGAGGCATAGCTGTTGGGGTGCTGTTTTCATGAAGGGCGATGTCGCCGTAGCTGCAGCATGTGAGCATGTCATGTGCACAGGGTAGAGAGGGTGTTACTCTTCTGCCTCTCTGTGGGTCAGCCTCTCCATGGTCTTTTATTCCATTTATTTTGCTCTCTTTCTGATAAATGGTACAGTCTGGCGAACGGGAGGAATGATGCACTCCAAAATCGAAAAGTGGGAGCAGTATCACAGGGAACATTCTGTTGTGACGGACGTCCGCATTCCCGTCATGTCGACCTGTCGTTACATCGAGAGAACATATGTCCATGTTGTGTACATAGTTCCGCGTAGTCAGCGCGTACACAACTTTCCCACTAGAGCGCGCCCCGCTAAGCACAACAGCGCAGGCGCAGCGCTCTACGAGATGGCGCTGCCATAAAGACGGACCAAATTCTGCTTCCGCCGATCCGCATGTTAATATGTCACGCAGTCAATGAGATTGCTGCTAACGTAGAACCTTTCCTCCTCGCGGATCACACTCGCGCAGTGATACCTGAACGCTCGAGGTATTATAACGAGTGTACAGACCTCCGATTAGTTAATCTGCATTTGTCTGCACCAGTCTATAGTTAAGTTTCAGTCTGCGCCTAATAAGATTATCATATTCCTGTACATAGCCATGAAGAGAAGATTAACGTACCAAGACCAAAGGAACTTCAGATTGTCAATTGTAAATAACATCCAGATTCAAGTTAAGTATTTTTATATTATTGTTTTAATAAATGTGCGTGAAAATTAATCAAGTTCTGTTTAAAGTTAGTCACCGTCAATGTGCTACTCTAAGCGAGCAAATGGCATTTCTATCGTCTGACCTAACGGCAGAAGATAAACACGCCACGATAAGACCACGAGACATATTGCTGACACTCGCCTACTTCGTTAGAGCGTCAGGTCAAATGATCTGATGGTGTGTGTACCGAATGTCTTACAGTACGCACACCACAGTCCACATTTCCAGCATTTGAAGCACTGCATATGGAGATGGATATAGGATTTAATGTCACTCCAGATATATCACAATCTTTACTTCTTCAGGTGATGTATCAACCTCTAAGGCCAGGATGAAGGCACCAGTAGCAACCATGTTGTCCTTAGGTTCCCTATACATACGCACAACGATGTACACACCTCGATGCTGTAGGCTGGCGCGCAACTCATTATCGGACTACAGGAGGTCACCTCTATGGAACAATCCCCTGGACCATGTTCACGCTCTTATAGACCGTGATGGAGACTGGGACATCACTGAGCTAGTCACACGTTACTTTCTTGGCACTCAATTAAAACGGTACTTGATTCTTAAGAACTTAATTTTCGATTCGACAGTGCAACAAACTGCACACTTCAGACTGTTCTAGGCTTCAGTAATAGCCAGGGCGGTGGTTTGCACCAATCCCCACTATATGTTTGTGTCAGACATTCCTAAATGTCTGAAACATTGGTTTGACCGTGTACAGAATGGTTTCGTCCCTTGTGGATGTGGGTTAGAGAGTCGTTCCAACGATTCGCAGCTTTTAATAGTCACAGGGAAAGCTAGCAAAGTTGCTAACTACCGGAGACTGAGCGCCTGTTTAGCCACAAGGAAACGTCACCGAGCAGGTATGGGCGGCTCCCCCTCTGCAAAAAAGCTCGGTAAACGCTTCGTCCTATAGGCCCCTGTTGACAATCTGATGCCCTCGCTGTGTACGAAGTCCCGTATCTTTGAACATACCCGTCGCGCCGAGCCGTTGACCGTACAGCCACAACCAAAACGTGATCGCACGAAACTCTTTTTAGAACCGCAGGAAGTAGGATCTATCTGCGCCCCAGTTCTCCCCATTCAAGTACTTCATGACTGCGCTTTTGAGCTGCTTGGCGTGTGGCAGAAAACCGAGTCAGCTGTCAAGTAACGTACCTAAGAATCACATCGGCCCCTTCAAATGCGGAACAGTACCCCACAGTATTAGTTCTTGGGACGTAAAAACAATACGACTACAATTAAAATCAACACGCTGTTTTCTCAGGGGAGGAATTAAAACTTGTTCTAGGAGACCGTTCTTCCAGTCTCTTCAATGCCACCTGTAACTGACGAGAGGAAGACGTGGGACTAGAAGTGGAACAGAGAATGGAAAAATCATCCACGAACTATGAGCACTAGACAGGACTCTTGCGAACAAAGTCACTCTTAAAATGCTCCGCTGTGGGATAGCATGGACATTGCTAGCAGTGGTAACTGCAAGTAAGTGGCACAACGAAAGGTGTCCTATGCGTCATCGTTCGGTCTCGTCACATACCGTGTTTGTCCGCAACTTTTCGTGTCGACTTCCCATTTTTTTTAATTTTTGCAAACTCCTGCGACCTTGTAGTTGTAGCGTAAAAATTGCCTGGTGAAGTTGAACGATGCAGTTTCTGTTGGTAGCACCGAGCGCCGTTCACGTGAGCACTACCCCCTCACACGTCTCCCCCACAGCGAAGAGAAACCTTTTAACTTAGATTTCTGTTCATTTTCAGTAAGGTTTTGAGCAATGCAGATGCGAAGAAATACACACTAGTTGTGTTACAAATTGTTTAACTCGGCAGGTGTTTTCTTTCTTCACACCGGAAATTTTGTTACTGCAATCACACAGCCACCCCCAGTGCCATGTGACTCCCACTTCGTGCCACCTGTATTTGCTTCACACTGTCCAGGAGAAAAACGTGTCGAAAGATTAAGGAATAGGATTCCTTCGCATAGTGGAAGCAAAATTAAATTATACCACCATTTCAAAACAACAATTTTCAATATTTACAGAAAATTACGAATAAAATATAATGTAAGATAATATCTGCACTCGATATTGCCGTCGAGTAATCGATATGTCAGTATAACGAGGAAGGAAATATCGCCGATAGACATGGATATTTTTTGAAAAATATCGATATATCAATATTTTATCTAAAGACCTGGTCGTATGCCTTTTCTATGTCAAGAGGCGCCCTTAGCTGCTTGAGGGAAGGGTTCTAGCAAAATCTCACCCCATCTTACATGTGAGAAAGTGGCATCTCGGCAAATACACGTATTTTTTTCCGCATGAAACAGTGTTAAATTGGGAGAGAAGTGGATACATGTAGCAAGTTTCTCCACTAAAATATAGCTCAATCACACGCAGTAATATTTATCGCTATTACGCGAACGCCACAAAGTAGCTTAGTAGGCCCTCTGTTGTTCAGCCGCCACCGGCCAGCCAAGCGCGCGACTCCTGGAACGCTGCGGCGAAGAACGAGTCGGGCGGCAGCGACGCGCGAACAGCTCCCGACCTGCCTTGTTTGTTTACACCCGTAAATGTTTCGCCACTGGACGGCCCAGTCTGGGCTGTTACTCAGAATGTGGTATCATGATTAAGAAACGTCTACAAGACGAATAAGTGCTCGGAGAAAGACGTGACAAAGTGATGGAACGCAGCGAAGCAGATGTTCCCTAAAAACGAAAACTTGGTGCTGCACTTTCAGCATGAGATCGATAAGCTCAACACGGAAGCAGCGGAGAGAAATGCTCGGACTACTCTGCATTCCTTAGTGCGGCAGGATAATCACCGTTCTATTTTAACTACAGGACATCTCGAGATCGCAGTACGTAGAAGGGATGCTCAACCACCTTTTGCGTGTGTTTTCACCACGGACAGTTCTACTGTAAGAATAGTTGTGCACAGCACACACTGCACGCAAAGCATCGTCTTCAACGGGTCTAAACCAGCCACAGCTATGAACTTTGTTTCCGTTCTTTTCCGTACCTCTGGTTTCCGTGCAGCAGTTTCGTAGAGTTTTCGCCACTCTTTCCTTTTTTCGGAAGTTTCACAGTTTTTCCTCTTGCCTCTCCCCATCGCCGTGGAAACCACTATCACATTTCGGTAAAAAATAGTTCAGTCCTAATTCTGAACAGTAATACCCGCACAGAAACACGCTATTAGTCATTGGACAAAGTGTTGACGCACTAACAAAGGGCTCGGCACTACTGCAACTGACACGGATTATTTAGTGACATCGACCTAGGTCTGCTTGACTCAGGTGTTGCTGCGATACCGTATCAGCGAGGCTCCGCTGTTTAACATGAGCGAGCCGTGTAGAGGGTAGCTGTCGTCCTTTTTACAAATTTCGTGGTTGAAATAAAAAATCCATAAGTGTAAGCCAAAATAAGACGCTGAGGTGTAGTTCTTGATTGACGTATGCTGAAGACATGGCTACAACGTATCAGAGAATTTTTAGGCAGACTTCGTATACGGCACTAGTTAAGTGACATTTATGTACCAACGGCGGCGAACCATACGTGCGAGGAACCGTGGATGCTAAACTTTGGTGGATAACTATCATAGCGAATGGGGCATTAACGCGGCCCTGTCCTTTATTTTTGATGTAATTCAATATTTTCAATATTTGTTGTAAATTTTACATTGAAAAACCGTCCTGTCAGACGACATTTTTAGCCATCTCTCGCCATTATATCTAATTACAGAAAAACTTGCGCGAAAATATCAGCACATACGCTTAACGTATTTTAATTCACTTTTATTACGAGATGAGCACGTTCGACAATTTTTCTAGTATTCTTGAAATATGCGTAAAAATATATTTTCAAAAATTACTCTTTCATATGAGTGTGTGCTTTACGCACTCTAGTGGGACAAAAATGATTGTTTTATTTTGCACGCATTCAATGAAAAGCCCCGTTTGTTTATTAACGTTATATTCGCCTGAAACAAAATTACTAAAACAAGCTGTCTGCCTAGTTCGTCACTTTCATGTCTACATCGCAATGTTTTTATTCCAGAGAAACACTATGAGCTCCAATGGTGCTTCGTCCTTGCCTGGGATGAGCACCTCAGAACGTTCAAAACGCAGAATCTAACGATCAGGACGGGACTCCTGACCAGCAGCCAACGGATCAAGACCTGGGCGACGACTCTCAACTGGCGGCTTAGTAATTCGCCTTTCTTCGTATGCGCGACGCTTTCTTCCTTTTTCTCCTGTCTAAATTAATCTTTTTCGCTCCACGTGTGCTCCGAAACTTACCAGCTACTTGTTATCACCGACAGTGACGATGGAGTCACTTTGAGATCCACATCGGCTGCATGTCTCACTACGGCACAGGACGTTATGAAGTTAATGTGTGCTAAACCGCATGTGGATCTGGATTTGACGGAAGGCGCAAAGGGTCTCTCGTCGTTGACAGCGCCGAACGCGAGAAAGCGCTTATGTTGAGGAGGAAAATCTCTGATCGTGGAAAGAGGCTCAGGCCAAATTAAGGAGAGTGCACGCTATGAAGCACAGAGAAAGTATGAGACAAGAAATTAATGAACTGTGTTATGAGAATCCCAGAGTGGTGAACCGGGAACGCTTCGTGGTAGCCCTGGACGTCGACGTTTACTAGGAGAATAACCTGAATTACTCGTTTAGTAATGTTTGGTTCATCTGCCGAGGACAACTGTTGTTACGAGATGGTTCGCACTGTCCATACACTTTCAGAGCCGACTGATAAACTAATTGAGCTAGGGTTCAGTATCCCTCGAAGTGTTACTTATAATCGACATCTGCTTTTGCGGACAGATACGCGCACGGCTAAGTGACAAGTAGTGACTGTCCCAGTGAGGTCCAACAGTCCTGAAGCTGAACGACATGAAGCACACCAAGGCCAATAATTTTGTGTGGCCTCCCTAAGGCCGCTAGAAACGGTAGCCTCTATACTGGCTCTCACTCGTTGACCTTTTTTTATCTCGGAATGATAAAGCCTTTCTTGCCGTAGGACTTACAATTCCAAATAACAATGCACCATAGATAATTCACGTCGAATACTAATTATCGCTGCCAGGTGAGGACATGGTTCCCAGTATGTATGGTCCTTGTGAGATAAAGCTCAAGGAGATGGGACGACCACAAGGGACTCCTACAGTGGACCAACTTATCCAGCAATCTGGAATGGCATGCACTGTTCGCCAACGCACACTTAACCCTCCGGCATTTTTTAAAATGATTAAGAATAGTGACGCCGAAGTTAAGGCTGTGATCATTTCGAGCAGTGGCGGTCCCGACGAGAACCCACAGTATCGCTAAGTGATGGCAGACGCCGTGGAATATTTCAAAAGTATCATCTGGACGCAGTGTTCACCGTTTCAAATGCCCCTGGTAGACACGATTTTATCGGAGTAGAGTGCCGCATGGTTTAACTTAGCTAAGAGCTAGAAGATGTTCTTCCCCTTTACTCTTGCTACCCGTCTTGGCACGTATCTTTAGTCCAGTAGTAGAACAGTAGTTAGCCTAGGAAGGAATAATTTGAAGAACGCAGGGGCAGTTTTGGCTCAGAAATGCTTCTTGCTCTCCTTCACTGTCCGTCAACATGTTGCACTCGCTAACCAAAAGCGTCCAAGGTTCTCTGTTGCTGGACTATGGGGGAATCCGTGCAGCGCTGTGCGCCTGTCCTGTATAGCTAAAGGGCTCTGATCGTTCCACGAAGCAGTAGGCTGCCTTCAGTGATGCATCAGCGGCAAAATGGAACACATCGGTAAGCACAAAAACTGTCTATGAAATGTCCAGTTTTAACTGTTTAGCATCCACATGGGTGGCTTTTCCTGGGGCTCTATTCTTTAAAAAAGGCTGACAGTAATAGGAATGTAGCCACTGGAATTGAGGTCGTCTGCAACTTCCCATTCTACACTGCGAAAGCAGAAGAGCAAATAGTCAGGGCAGTGGTGGAGACTGTCCCTGTCGTTGGGCAAAAATTTATCATTCAGAAGACGCGTGGTGTCAGGTCTCAATATATTTTCAATCACTCCAACCCTTGGACAGGTGAAGGTACTACCCCAGGCAGTATTATGTGCGTTAACATCCCTTGAGACCAGAGACGTCGGAAGCTGCTCGATCAGCTCCAAAGTGGTCATCCAGTGGTTCCTGTGGCGGGCGATTAAGGGAACAAGGTGACCACTGAGGACAAAATGCACACTGGCAGCAGCTGCCTGTATTGTGGTGACTAGGGTTACAGGTGAGCAGTGGAGTTCATCACTGACGAACACTGCCACTCCTCTGAACTCTGTCGCCCCCGATGTCTTTTCAGTGCAGGTAAGAAAACCCCAAACCCAAAAAATAGAGCAATCAGAATCCTTCCCACGCCCAACTAAATGCGTTTAAATTTCACTACAATACGTCCATTATTTACTGGTAAGTCTGCCCCTTCCATTCTCTGTACACCGTGGTGGGCAGCCCAACTTCGTTGGTGGTGCACTATTAGGGCTGTGCGTGGCCAGTTGCGACCACAGTAATCCCGACATCTTTAGGAGCAGCAGCTGCTGCTGCTGCTGCTGCTGCTGCTGCTGCTGCTGCTGCTGCTACTGATTTCGTTGCTGATGCTTTAGGTTCTGTTCCACTGGACTGAGTTCATTTGTGTGGCAGCTTTCCCTATTCGTATTTTAACACGGAAGACTCTTGAATGACTGTGTGCCGGTTGAGGTCAATGGCTGCACACTATCAGTCCGAAAAGTTTGTGCTTGCCAGAGAACCAGTTACACAATGTTACTGGAGTGGCTTTTGGCATGTGCAGCAAGAGGGACGAGAGTTGGGAGAGGCAGTTGCCACATTCGTATTTGTCGACACACTAACTTAAACAATGGGTTATTTCACCGCTGATGCAAGTAAGGGAACCAATTAGGGAGCTATATGGCTTTAAACAGCTCCTTCGCTTCTGCATATGCCATGTGACATGTAACCGAGTTCCTGGTCTTATTTGTCTCTACAAATGAGAACACACTGCTCCAGCCGGCCGGTGTGGCCGGGGGATTCTGGGCGCTTCAGTCTGGAACCGCGTGACCGCTACGGTCGCAGGTTCGAATCCTGCCTCGGGCATGGATGTGTGTGATGTCCTTAGGTTAGTTAGTTCTAGGGGACTGATGACCACCGATGTTAAGTCCCATAGTGCTCAGAGCCATTTGAACCATTTTTTGAACACTGCTCCACACTGGATGTGAGTGAGAGCAATTAACACACACCAGCGGATGTGTAAATTCCACACCTATATCACTAGCTAGTTGTCTGACCACAATTCCCTAAGATGCATGACCATTACATGCAACGTTACAGTGACCAAATCTTTGGCACTTCGAACATGGCACAGGGCTCAGAAAACACGGACGAATTATTGAGCATAAGGAACGCACCTTAATGTGGCTGGAAAGTCTTGCGTATTTAAAGTTACCGCTGTCCCACAACAGTGGAGCCCATCCACTAGAGCCTCCAGCTGTGTAACCAAAGCCATGAGAGCCTGAACCTTAGGGTGAACTGTCACGACATCGGCTCGCATCCGCACACAACAATCCACTCCCTGTCCATACTGAAGACCACGGCAAACTAATCTATGCAGATAAATGTACTACGTCCACACTGCACAGCTCTACTATAGATCCTGAGATAAATGCAGGAACTGTGTCTAAAAAATCAGTGTAGTATGTAGAGATTCAAAACCAAACTACCGAAGCACTCAAGTGAAACTAAATTATTCGCCCCTGATCAGGAAAATGTGAAAGTCAAAAAGTCTGTTTACTTTTCGAAGCAAACGAAAACGCGAGAACTGTAGTTACTAGATATTAAATACGCAGAATCTGGAGAAACTAAACATTACAGAACACTGACGATATTATAAATTTCGCTCCAGGTTAGGCACACATGAAAGTCTCAAAATTGTTTACTTCCGTTTTTGCTACTTGTGTGTCTACAGACTGCTACTGCTGCTGCTGCTGCCAGATGCGAGCGAAAGTGGTTGCGAAGGGAGAGGGGGATGCGGCCCGACGTGTTTGCCAGGGTAGGGGGGGAGGTAAGAGCCAACGTGGTTACCGCAGAGGGGGGGAAACCAGCCAGGGTGGCTGCAGAGGGGAGATACGAGCGAACATGGTTGGAGGAGGGCCGATTAGGAGCCAACGTAGTTTTGAAGTGCGGGAAACCGAGCGGCCGGACATTGTGGCCGAGGTGTTCTAGGTGCTTCGGTCCGGTACCGCGTGACTGTCATGGTCACAGGTTTTTTACCTTCCCTCGGGAATGGATAAGTGATATGTCCTTAGGTTAGTTGCCGAGGGGGGGGGGAATTCAACGGACGTGGGTGCCGTGGGGGGGGGGGAATACGAGCGGACGGGTGTGCCCAGGGGGGGTGGAATTCGAGCGGACGCGGTTGCCGAGGGGGGTGGAATTCGAGCGGACGCGGTTGCCGAGGGGGAGTGGAATTCGAGCGGACGCGGTTGCCGAGGGGGAGTGGAATTCGAGCGGACGCGGTTGCCGAGGGGGGGTGGAATTCGAGCGGACGCGGTTGCCGAGGGGGGGTGGAATTCGAGCGGACGCGGTTGCCGAGGGGGGGTGGAATTCGAGCGGACGCGGTTGCCGAGGGGGGGTGGAATTCGAGCGGACGCGGTTGCCGAGGGGGGGTGGAATTCGAGCGGACGCGGTTGCCGAGGGGGGGTGGAATTCGAGCGGACGCGGTTGCCGAGGGGGGGTGGAATTCGAGCGGACGCGGTTGCCGAGGGGGGGTGGAATTCGAGCGGACGCGGTTGCCGAGGGGGGGTGGAATTCGAGCGGACGCGGTTGCCGAGGGGGGGTGGAATTCGAGCGGACGCGGTTGCCGAGGGGGGGTGGAATTCGAGCGGACGCGGTTGCCGAGGGGGGGTGGAATTCGAGCGGACGCGGTTGCCGAGGGGGGGTGGAATTCGAGCGGACGCGGTTGCCGAGGGGGGGTGGAATTCGAGCGGACGCGGTTGCCGAGGGGGGGTGGAATTCGAGCGGACGCGGTTGCCGAGGGGGGGTGGAATTCGAGCGGACGCGGTTGCCGAGGGGGGGTGGAATTCGAGCGGACGCGGTTGCCGAGGGGGGGTGGAATTCGAGCGGACGCGGTTGCCGAGGGGGGGTGGAATTCGAGCGGACGCGGTTGCCGAGGGGGGGTGGAATTCGAGCGGACGCGGTTGCCAAGGGGGGTGGAATTCGAGCGGACGCGGTTGCCGAGGGGGGGTGGAATTCGAGCGGACGCGGTTGCCGAGGGGGGGTGGAATTCGAGCGGACGCGGTTGCCGAGGGGGGGTGGAATTCGAGCGGACGCGGTTGCCGAGGGGGGGTGGAATTCGAGCGGACGCGGTTGCCGAGGGGGGGTGGAATTCGAGCGGACGCGGTTGCCGAGGGGGAGTGGAATTCGAGCGGACGCGGTTGCCGAGGGGGAGTGGAATTCGAGCGGACGCGGTTGCCGAGGGGGGTGGAATTCGTGCGGACGCGGTTGCCGAGGGGGAGTGGAATTCGTGCGGACGCGGTTGCCGAGGGGGAGTGGAATTCGAGCGGACGCGGTTGCCGAGGGGGAGTGGAATTCGAGCGGACGCGGTTGCCGAGGGGGAGTGGAATTCGAGCGGACGCGGTTGCCGAGGGGGAGTGGAATTCGAGCGGACGCGGTTCCCGAGGGGGAGTGGAATTCGAGCGGACGCGGTTGAAGAGGGGGAGTGGAATTCGAGCGGACGCGGTTGCCGAGGGGGAGTGGAATTCGAGCGGACGCGGTTCCCGAGGGGGAGTGGAATTCGAGCGGACGCAGTTCCCGAGGGGGAGTGGAATTCGAGCGGACGCGGTTCCCGAGGGGGAGTGGAATTCGAGCGGACGCGGTTCCCGAGGGGGAGTGGAATTCGAGCGGACGCGGTTCCCGAGGGGGAGTGGAATTCGAGCGGACGCGGTTCCCGAGGGGGAGTGGAATTCGAGCGGACGCGGTTCCCGAGGGGGAGTGGAATTCGAGCGGACGCGGTTCCCGAGGGGGGGTGGAATTCGAGCGGACGCGGTTGCCGAGGGGGGGTGGAATTCGAGCGGACGCGGTTGCCGAGGGGGGGTGGAATTCGAGCGGACGCGGTTGCCGAGGGGGGGTGGAATTCGAGCGGACGCGGTTGCCGAGGGGGGGTGGAATTCGAGCGGACGCGGTTGCCGAGGGGGGGTGGAATTCGAGCGGACGCGGTTGCCGAGGGGTGTGGAATTCGAGCGGACGCGGTTGCCGAGGGGGGGTGGAATTCGAGCGGACGCGGTTGCCGAGGGGGGGTGGAATTCGAGCGGACGCGGTTGCCGAGGGGGAGTGGAATTCGAGCGGACGCGGTTGCCGAGGGGGAGTGGAATTCGAGCGGACGCGGTTGCCGAGGGGGGTGGAATTCGAGCGGACGCGGTTGCCGAGGGGGGTGGAATTCGAGCGGACGCGGTTGCCGAGGGGGGTGGAATTCGAGCGGACGCGGTTGCCGAGGGGGGTGGAATTCGAGCGGACGCGGTTGCCGAGGGGGGTGGAATTCGAGCGGACGCGGTTGCCGAGGGGGGGGAGCTGAAAACCCCAAACTTAAGAAAAAGAGCTATCAGAATCGTTGCTGGCGTGCGGTTATTTGGTTCGACCAAGTGAATGGGTTTAAATTTCGCTGCAGTGTGTCCATTATTTACTGGTACGGTTGCCCTTCCCATTCTCTGCTCACCATATTGAGGAACCCAACTTCATTGGTGGTGCAGTACTAGGAGTGTGTGTGGCCAGTTTGGACAAAATTGATCATTAACTCCTTAGCAGCAGCAGCAGCTGCTGATTTAGTTGCTGGTGCTTTAGGTTCTGTCCCTTTTTGTATTCAAAAACGGGAAGACCCTCTGAATGACTAACAGTTGAGTTCAGTGGCTGGACTCCGTCAGTCTGACAAGTTTGTGTAACTTAAACTCTGGGAAGCGCAGTGTTACTATAGTAACTTTTGTCAAGTGCAGCAGCAGATGTAAGTGTTAGGAGCGTCAGTTGCCACTCCCATGTTTGTTGATATGTAACAAACTTTGGGCTATTTCACAGTCGATTCAAGTAAGGGAAGCAGTTAGGGAGCTGCATGACTTTAAACAGCTTCTTTTGTTCTGCATATGACATGCAACATTTTTTCTTGCCTCGACGTACACTGTGGGCATACACTGCTCCACTCTGGATGTGAGTGACAGCAATTAACACTCACCGGCGGATCTGTGCAGCCCACACCTAGATCACTAGCTGTTTGACCATAATTCCCCAATTAACGTGACTATTACATGCAATGGTAGTGTGATCATATCTTCGGCACTTCTAACACGACATGGGGTTCAGAAATCAGGGACGAATTTTTCAGGTGTAAGTAGGCTGCCTTAATGTGGCTGGGAACTGTAATATATTTATTATTCCTTGCTATTGTAGTGTTATCTTGAAGCTGTGAGAAAGGAGGACATGTGTTCGAAGGCGTGGAAGCAGAGACGATGCAGAGGGCAGACGAAACCAGGAGGGATATTGTTACATGAAATAAGCTTTAAAGGGGGATTCTTGCGAAAATGCAGACGACCCCAGAAGCGGTCCCACAGCGTTAGTTAGTCTTCAAGGAATTAACATGTAACTTCAAATTTCGTCTAGACGCTGTGGTTGGTTGCCACCATAGAACTTTATAAGCAACATGCACGTTCTAATGTATAAACCCAGCTTTATACCAGCTCTGAGATCAGCAACGTCAGTAGGCTCACAAGGGTTAGAAAGAGAGTGGGGCTAAATGACGTATAACAATAATGTTGCAAGCCCTATTTGGCAGAGCAGCTACGTTTAGCTTTCAGCTGAACAATGTTGATACCAAATACAGTTTAGTTAGTGCAACTGCAATAACAATCTCGCCTTAAGAGCAGTAGAGGGGACCTAACTGAACAGTTATTGGCAGGCACGTGCAAGAGACCTTCGGGATTGGCTGGGTGGCTTTAAGTGGGCAAAACAGTGCCTCGCGCTACTCTTTAAAACCCCTACATTCCGCATTTTGTCATAGTTCTTAGTGAGACGATCTGGGCGCCGGATCCGCGTCCGTCGACTCCAGCCTCGGTCCAGCTTCACGCAACTGTGTTCTCTCACTTGGAGTGCCTCGGTTAACAGTGTCACATTCAGTATGTTTTGTTTTGCAACTAAGTTGTTGCCTTAAGATGCTGCTAGTGTCTTCTACCATTGTTAGCATCCACTTCTGGGAATTGTGCACTGGCTTCCGTTGTAACAGCGTTATTCATATTTTCCCTAACCCTACAACTAGCCTCCATTGTATTAGTTAGTCCTGTCTGGAATAAACAACTATTTTAAAACCCTGTTTGTCCGAGTGTCTTCACAACGAGTCACCTACCGAGTCTCACCACCTGCATTTCTAGTAAACGCCTGTACCAGTGTTGGCTCAGATAGAAGAAAACAATCAAACGCCCTCACTGTCAATTGTCCTTCCGCTTTCTGCTCTGTACCGCTCGGGAGCGCAGACTGACCAGCAACCATGTAAGTCATGATGTGATAGAACGTCTTGCGTACTGAAAGTTAAAATGAATGTGTGTTCTTTCAAGCTTTCCATTCACTTCCTTTTTCACATATTGCATTTCCGTAACACCATCACCTTCCCATTCCCGCTATAAAACACTGATGTCCATTTGGTCTGGACATGTTACGACCCCACAGCTGAAATCTAAGGCTTTATGCCGTTCAAGAGAAAAATTGTATACGCACAATGATTCTGCTTTCTAAAGTTTCTGCACGTGCCCTGAAGGGGCCGTTTCGTTCGACAGTGCACCCTTTTATTCACGTCAGACCATTGTTAATTCCGTAGAAACCGTTCTGGATGTAAAATGGGGACACCTCAGATAATGTGCCCTAGGTCCTTTGAACTATAACTAAAACAATGACGCATCTGTGTAACGTCACTGTAACTGATTCTGAATTTTGTAGGAGTATGCTCAAGAGAGTAATGTTTAAGGCTTCTCTACTGATGAATGAGGGTGCTCACCAGCGATCTGCCCAATCCACTGCTAGTAGTTTTTGAAGAAGTTATGAGCTTCATGGTCATCCCACGATGAGTTAGTGCAACAGCTGTCAGCCGAAAGAGATATCCGTTTTTTTTTTGTTATGGTTTTAGGGCGCAAAACTGCTACGGTCATTAGCGCCCAGTCTGTGACTTAGGAAAAGGTAAAATAAACGAAACTGGAAACCAGCAGCAATTGGAAAGAAACTAAAAAATTGGAGGAACTAAAAACAGAAGGAAAGCTTAAAAACCACTATGGTTGTCCCCAAAAAGAGCTTCAAATGACAGACGTCACCTCACTGGCACTAATAATCTCAAGAATGCGATCGGCTGAGCACGTGTCATCTGCTAAAATGGACGATATATCAGGCGACAGCTGTAGACGGGCGCGTAACGGAGTAAAATAGGGGCACTCAATTAAAAGGTGTCTTACCGTCCACAGCTGAGAGCAGTGGGGACAGAGCGGGGGAGAATCGCCGCTTAAAAGATGACGATGGCTAAAAAGACAGTGCCCTATCCGGAGTCTAGTTAAAATTACCTCCGCCCGACAACGCGTTCGGGAGGAAGACGTCCAAGCACAGGGAAGAGCTTTCACGTCCCGCAATTTATTATTGGGAAGTGTCGACCAATGTGCATGCCATAAAAGAACAACACGACAACATAAAACACTCCGTAGATCGGCGAAGGGAATCGTATGAATAGCTGGCCGAAGAAGAGAGACCGCAGCCTTGGCCGCTATATCGGCCGTCTCATTTCCACAGATAACAACGTCCTGGGATCCAGAGGAACGCCACAGAGACGCCCCCTAAGTGGAGCAAGTGGAGGCAGTCCTAAATCCGGTGGACCAGAGGGTGGACAGGGTAGTAGCTTGGAGACTAAGGAGAGAGGTGAGAGAATCTGAACAGATAACCTACTGTATCCGCTGATGGCGAGTGATGTATTGGACAGCCTGGAGAACAGCGTAAAGCTTCGCAGTATAAACCGAACACTGGTCGGGAAGCCGAAATCGAGTTGGGGTGTCGTCAACAATATAGACACTCGCTACACCAAACTATGTTTTTGAGCCATCAGTATAAATAAATGTGGCTTCCTTCATTTGTGCACATAGAGCAGCAAATGCCCGACGATAAACAAGTGACGGGGGGTACCATCCTCGGAAAACTGACAAAGGTCACTGAGCAGGCAGGCCCGGGGATGGAGCCAAGGCGGTGCTGTACCCCTGTAACGTGTCGGGCAAATCCAACACCTTCCATGAAAACCCTGACATGATAAGCAAATCCCGCAGTATGTCACATAGCTCCGAATAAATCGTGACATTAAATTGACCAAAGTAATACGATTAACGAGTCAGCAAATCGAATACCACAGACTAACACAAGAATGCCTAAATGCATGTCGTACCATCCCACCGTGAAACAGACGCAGTTCCGAGGGGAGAAACGAGAACAGAAGCCGAGAGCAGAACCGTGTTAAGCTAGAAGGCCCTACGATAAGGGACGGACACCCACGTCGCCAGCCAACCTCCAGGACCATCCCCCAGCCCATGTTAAAAGATAGAGCCCTCCAGAAGAACTGTATATATCTTACGATAACACTAAAAGGGCCACATCAGCTGCAAGTTTTAGCGTGAGACTTTTTCCCGTCTCTGCTACGTTGCAAACGTTAAAAACATTGCCCCACCACGAAAAGTATAACGTATCTCATTGGATAGACAGAATTTTTGTAGGCGGAGCTTAAGGTTAACATTGAGACCCTGATTGGTCAGATGAAAACACACCTAGATAGTTTTTTTAAAGCAACTTCGGTAAATTGTAGTAAGGAGAAGTTAGAAGAGAGTTGCTTCGGAGACGGCGAGGTGAGCGGAGCTGCGCCGGCCGCCGCCCCCTGACAAACACCGACAAGGTAATGAACGCACGCGATGCCGCATAACAGCGCCAAAAGCTTCACTCAGAACTGCAGAAGTCGCATCTGTTACATCCCCTTTTTGCGTAATACTAATGTCGATCGTCAATTAAAGCTCATGGTGTTCACATTTGCCACTTGAAGTAAAAATCTGAAACGCGGTGATTTTTCTGTTATATAGCTATTGAAAAGCCACATCAGCCACTGTAATTTACGACAAGTTAGTTAAGTAATTAAAGATAATTGAGGGTCACTGTAGACCATTTTGATAGTTTTCTCGTTTGTGAAACTTACTTTAAACCTAGATTATAGATGTGATATGGCGTAGGTCATCCTTCGATCCATTGTAGAACTTGGAAACCCATTCAGGGAATATTCGTTCATATTTTTGTTGAACGCAGTTGGTTTTATTATCCTGTATTAAAACATTTTCTTTTATCAATAGTGCAATTTATAAACAATGTTTTGTGAGTAGAAAAAAATTTCCAATGGTAAACTTAACTGCATTTTCGACGTTATTTTACCAGCTAACTAAACATAGGAAAGCCTTGAACCCCCTCCACTAAATTTAGTTAGTATTAAGATTCTTTTACAGGGAGTGCAGTGGAGCTGACCCTGAAATCATTAAGTATTTCGTTATATCATCGCCAGTCTCACTGAACTCTTCTGAATTCTACATGTCATGTGTGGTCTGGCGTCTCCTTACCAGCAACAGAAAAAAAAAAACCCTCAGAGCGTCGTTGCGCTAAAGTGGTAGGGAGACACGACTGAGAACAGACAGACACCACGCAGAATGTTAGACCCTAAGTTGTCAAGAAAGTTTTAGGAAAGCGGAAGGAAAGAGAATGGAGCAGTTGACGGATGCGGACTCCCAGTGGTAGTAGGGAGGATGGGCGGCCTGCATACCCTAAATCCAAGGAGGCGTCGAAAACAATGTCATGGGTCGGATTAGCAGGCATCGAAGACAGATTGCTAGCATAACGACTCAGAAGGACAGCTCGCCGATTGGACAGCGGAGGTTCAGCAGTCTCAGCATAAAGGCTTTCCACAGAGCTGGTGTAGAAAGCTCCAGACACTAAATGTAATCCACGATGGTGGATAGAGTTGAGACGACGAAGAATAGACGGCCGAGCAGAGGAGTAAACTATGCTTCCATAGTCCAATTTCGAGCGCACTAAGGCGCGATAGAGGCGGAGAAGGACCACCCGGTCCGCTCACCAGGAGGTACCATTCAGGACACGGAGGGTGTGAGGGGATCGCAGACAGCGAGCTGAAAGATAGGAAACGTGGGAGGACCAGCACAGTTTTCTGTCAAACATAAGACCCAAGAATTTAGCGACGTCCGAAAACGGAAGGTTGACAGGTCCTAGATGTAAGGAAGGTGGAAGAAACTCAGTACGACGCCAAAAATTTACACAAACGGTCTTACTGGGAGAAAAGCGGAAGCCTGTTTCGATGCTCCAAGAGTGGAGGCGATCGAGACATCCTTGAAGACGTCGTTCAAGAAGGCTGGTCCGTTGAGAGCTGTAGTAGATCGCAAAATCGTCCACAAAGGGGGAGCCCGAGACATCAGGAAGGAGACAATCCATAGTTGGATTTATGGCAACGGTGAACAGTACAACACTTAGCACGGAGCCTTGGCGTACCCCATTTTCTTGGCAGAAAGTACGGGAGAAAGTAGTGTTCACCCCCACTCTAAATGTTCGCTCTTCCATAAATTCGCGAAGAAAAAGGGGCAGCCGACCTCGAAAGCCCCAAGAGAACAGCGTGCGGAGGATGCCTGTCCTCCAACAGATATCGTATGCTCTCTCCAGATCAAAAAATATTGCTACTGTTTGGCGTTTCCGGAGAAAATTGTTCATGATATAAGTGGCGAGAGCAACAAGATGGTCAACTGCAGAACGGTGCTTTCGGAATCCGCATTGGGCAGGTGTTAAAATACTGCGGGACTCCAGCCAAAAAGCTAAACGGCAATTCACCAAACGCTCAAAAACCTTACATACACTACTCGTGAGAGAAATGGGGCGATATCTAGAGGGGAGATGTTTGTCCTTTCCAGGTTTCGGAACAGGAACGACGATAGCTTCTCGCCATCGTCTGGGGAAAGTACAGTCGGTCCAAATTCGATTATGAAGGCGAAGGAGGTAACGCAGATTATGGGTTGATAAATGCAGCAACATTTGGATGTGGATACGATCCGGTCCTGGGGCGGAATAGCGAGAAGAAAAGAGTGCATGTTGGAGTTCCTGCGTGGAGAAAACAGTATTCTAGCTTTCGCGATTTTGAGAGGAGAAAGCAAGAGGTCGCACTTCCGCCGCACGTTTCTTCGGGAGAAACGCTGGCGGGTAATTGGAAGAGCTCGAAATCTCAGCAAAGTGCTGACCCAATGAGTTAGAAATCGCAATGGGGTCCACTAATGTATCATGCGCGACAGTGAGCCCAGAGACCGGGGAGAAACTAGGCGCGCCAGATAACCGTCGAATCCGACTCCAAACCTCCGAGGAGGGAGTGAAGCTGCTAAAGGAGCGAGTAAAGAATTCCCAGCTTGCCTTCTTGCTATCACGGATGACGCGCACGGAACTGCTTATAGCGGATACAGTAGGCCAAAGCAGTATGGTATCTGAAAACGCGAATAGCACGTCGCCGCTCACGTATTGCGTCACGGCATGCCTCGTTCCACCAAGGAACTGGGGGGCTCCGGGGCAATTCGGAGGTGCGTGGTATTGAACGTTCCCCAGCTGTAAGAATAACGCCTGTAAATTTTTTTTTGTGGTTTTAGGGCGCACAACGTCAACGGTCATTAGCGCCCAGACTACGTTAGGAAAGCACCGCGTGTCACAAGTTTAAAACAGCAACGAAACGGAAAACACGATGAAAGACATACTGACAGGCATAGGATTAAAAAAGAAAACAGCCTAATCAAATGTCCTTTGAGAGGGTTGTCAAATTGATAAAATGAAGAACGCGAGCAGCTGCTCGTGGGTCATCCGCTAAAATGGCTTCTACAGTACATGGCAGGCCAAGACCGAGACGCAGGGTGTTAAAATCCGGACACGACGTTAAAATGTGGCGGACCGTCAGCAATTGCCCACATGGGCAGAACGGCGCCGGCGCAGCCGTCAGTAGATGGCGATGGCTGAACCGGCAGTGGCCAATTCGCAACCGGGCCAAAACTATCTCCTCCCGCCGAGAAGGGCGTGAGGACGTCGTCCAAGCCACGGGAAGAGCTTTCAAGGCCCGAAGCTTGTTGTCTGGAAGTGCAGCCCAATCGGCATGCCACAGCGATACAATGCACCGACAAATTACCCTGCTACAATCTGACGTAGGGACACAACAAGAAGCTGTCCGAGGCTGGAGAACCGCAGCCTTGGCCGCGGCATCTGCAGCTTCGTTCCCAGGGATACCGACATGGCCAGGAACCCACATAAAGCTAACCGGAGAACCGACGTCCACCAGCTGCTGAAGAGAGCGTTGGATCCGGTGCACGAAAGGTTGAACCGGGTACGGATCACCGAGGCTCTGGATAGCGCTCAGGGAATCGGAGCAGATGACATATGCAGAATGTCGGTGGCGGCAGATGTAAAGGACATCCTTGCAGAGGGCAAAGAGCTCAGCTGTGAAGACCGAACAATGGCCATGGAGCCGATATTGGAAACTTTGTGCCCCGACAATGAAAGAACACCCGACCCCGTCATTGGTCTTAGAGCCATCTGTATAAATGAAGGTCATATTAATGAACTTCGAACGAAGTTCGACAAAACGGGAGTGGTAGACTGAACCGGGGGTATCCTCCTTCGGGAGCGAGCAGAGGTCAAGGTGGACGCGAACCTGAGCCTGGAGCCAAGGTGGCGTGTGGCTCTCGCCCACTCGAAAGGTGGCAGGGAGTGAAAAATTAAGGTGTTGAAGGAGGCGACGAAAGCGAACTCCAGGGGGTAGCAGGGCGGAGACATACAACCCGTATTGACTGTCGAGAGAGTCATCAAAACAGGAACGATAAGACGGGTGGTCGGGCATTGCCAGTAGCCGACAAGCATACCGACAAAGCAGTATATCGCGCCGGTAGGTGAGTGGCAACTCACCAGCGTCAGCATGAAGACTCTCGACGGGACTAGTATAAAACGCTCCGATCGCAAGTCGTAAACCCCGATGATGTATGGAGTTGAGGCGGCGTAAGATGGATGGCCGTGCAGAGGAGTATACAAAGCTCCCATAATCCAGCTTGGAGCGGACGATCGACCGATATAGGCGAAGGAGGACGGTTCGATCCGCTCCCCACGACATACCACTGAGAACACGGAGAACATTGAGAGAACGGGTACAACGGGCAGCCAAATAAGACAAATGTGGAGACCAACGAAGTTTCCTGTCAAATGTAAGACCTAAAAATTTTGTTGTCTCTGTTGTGTCTCGACCATACAGCCTAGACACAATGCTGTAGCCGATAGGGCACGCTAGGCTAACGCAGACGGGCGTGAAGTCTGGAACATGAGAACTTATAAATGAATAAGAAGAAAAGTACGTAGATGCTTGTTACTTAACTTTTAATTAGTCCTTGGAATGCATCTCTCTTGAATATTAGTAAGCTATAGGCACTGATACAAATGGCGCCTTGCTAGGTGGTCGCCATTTAACTTAGCAGAGGGCTATTCTACTGTCTATCTCTCGGCAAATGAGAGCAAGGCTTAGCACGTCCAATCGCTAGCTATGTTGTCCGTACAACTGGGACGAGGTCTCCTCAGTCTCTCGAGACCTGCCATGTGGTGGCGCTAGGTTTGCGATCACACAGTGGCGACACGCGGGTCCGACATGTACTACAGGACCGCGGCCGATTTAAGTTACCACCTAGTAAGTGTGGTGTCTAGCGGTGACACCACAGTCTCCACGAATGGGAGAGCAACGGGACCGAGTCGTAAGGACGGTGGGAGAAACTCTTTGTAGCGCCAGAAGTTAATACAGACCGTCTTCTCGGCAGAAAAACGGAAGCCATTGGCGACACTCCAGGAGTAAAGACGCTCAAGAGAACGCTGAAGACAGCGCTCCAGGAAACAAGTACGCTGCACGCTGCAATAGATGGTAAAATCGTCCACGAAAAGGGAGCCTGATAGATCAGCTGGGAGGCAATCCATTACTGGATTGATCGCTATGGCGAAGAGAGCGACGCTCAAAACTGAGCCCTGTGGCACCCCATTCTCCTGGCGAAAGGTGTCGGACAGGACAGAACCCACACGTACCCGAAACTGTCGATCCATTAAAAAGGAACGAATAAAAAGAGGGAGGCGACCGCGAAGGCCCCATGTATGCATGGTGCGGAGAATGCCCGCCCTCCAACAGGTGTCGTAAGCCTTCTCCAAATCAAAGGACACAGCCGCGGTCGGGCGCTTCCGCAAGAAGTTATTCATAATGAAGGTCGACAAGGTAACCAGATGGTCAACAGCAGACCGGCGCCTACGAAATCCACATTGTACATTGGTAAGGAGGCGTCGAGACTCGAGCAGCCATACCAATCGAGAGTTAACCATTCGCTCCATCACTTTACAGACACAGCTGGTAAGCGAGATGGGTCGATAACTGGAAGGCAAGTGCTTGTCCTTCCCCGGCTTAGGAATCGGGACAACAATAGACTCGCGCCAGCATGCGGGAACATGTCCCTCAATCCAGATGCGATTGTAAGTACGAAGAAGAAAACCTTTACCCGCAGGAGAAACGTTCTTCAGCATCTGAATATGAATAGAATCAGGCCCTGGAGCGGAGGACCGGCCAAGTGCGTTTTCGAGTTCCCGCATGGTGAATGGGGCATTATAACTTTCACGATTCGAGGAGCGGAAGTTAGGTGGCCTAGCCTCCTCTGCCTGTTTGCGGGGGAGGAAGGCAGGGTGGTAATGAGCGGAACTCGAAACCTCTGCCAAAAAGCGGCCGAAGGCATTGGAGACAGCCTCAGGGGCCAGAAGGACGTCATTCGCGACCGTCAAGCCAGAAACTGGTGAGTGGACCTTAGTGCCAGATAGCCGGCGCAGGCTACCCCAGACAACAGAAGGAGTAAAACTGTTGGACGTGCTTGTGAAAGCAGCCCAGCTGGCTTTCTTGCTTTCTTTAATAATACGACGACACTGTGCACGTAATCGTTTATAATTGATACAATTCGCCACTGTGGGGTGGCGTTTAAAGGTGCGTATAGCACGTCGACGAGCACGTAAAGCGTCTCTACATGCTGCGGTCCACCAGGGGACTGGTACGCGACGTGGAGAAGAAGTAGGGTGGGGGATGGAATATTCAGCAGCAGTGAAATGACTTCCGTGAGTTGTGCGACCTGACTATCGCAGCTTGGGAATGTTTGATCCTGAAAGGTCGCCCTGGAAGAGAAGAGCCCCCAGTCTGCTTTGGAGATGTTCCAACTAGATGAGCACGGAGAGGGGGTATGCTGCAGGAGATGGATAACACACGGGAAGTGGTCGCTCGAATATGTATCAGAAAGTGCATACCACTCGAATCGGCGTGCAAGTTGGGGAGTACATATAGAGAGATCTAAATGGGAATAGGTATGAGATGTGTCCGAAAGAAAAGTAGGGGCGCCAGTATTGAGGCAGACAAGATTGAGCTGGTTGAAAAGGTCTGCTAACAGGGAGCCCCTCGGGCAGGATGCTGGAGAGCCCCAAAGGGGATGGTGGGCATTGAAGTCTCCAGTTAACAAAAATGGTGCAGGTAGCTGAGCAATAAGTTGCATCATGTCTGCCCTGGTAACGGCAGACGACGATGGAGTGTAAACGATACAAATGGAAAATGTAAAAGTGGGGAGAGTAATTCGGATGGCAACTGCCTGCAGGCCGGTGTGCAACGTGATGGGATCGTAGTAAATATCATCCCGGACCAGCAACATAACCCCTCCATGACCTGGGATACCTACCACAGGGGGTAGGTCAAAACGCACAGAGGTGTAGTGTGCCAAGGCAATTTGATCGCATGGGCGTAGCTTCGTTTCCTGGAGCAGCAACTTCAAGTCCTCTCGGTTGGAGCGAATGCCGCGAATATTCCAATGAAGAAGTGCCATCGTAAGAAGAAAAGGAAGATGAAAGAAGGGGTCACCTCGAAGGCCGCTGAGGGCCTGGGTTCGAACGAGCACTGCCGCCGCTATCAGTAGGCCGACAGTCATCGTCCAGTGGGTCTATAGGTTCATCGGCCATCTTGGGAAGATGGGTGGCGCAGGAGAAGAAATGCGCCGTGGCGGAGAAGGAGAACTGTGCTTCCTATTAGCCTTCTTGGAAGGTCGTTTGGTGGAAGTACCGGTCGAAGGCTGGGAGGTCGAGGTACGTAGGAAGTCTGCACGGGACGGTTCCTTCTTGAAGGCCCATGCATCTGACTTCTGGGTCTTCGTCTTAGCAGAAGCTGATGAAGGGGCTGGTGTCTGTGGGGTGATGGGACGAAGAGGAGACGTCGACCGCGCGATCTTAGCACTGGCCGAACGGACGACCGTGGTGCTGAAGGTCAGATCGCATGTCTGGGTTGCCACCTCCCTGGTAGTCCGAGGAGAGGCGAGGACAGTACTGTATTTCCCCGGTGGGAGCAGCGTGGGCTTCCTACTAGCCAATAGCTTGCGAGCAGCCGAGGTGGACACTTTCTCTTTGATCCGAATTTCCTGTATACAGCGTTCTTCCTTATAGACAGGACAGTCGCGGGAGGATGCGGCATGGTCACCCTGACAGTTCACACAACGAGGAGACTGAGGTGGACAGTCACCCTCATGGGCATCCCTGCCACAAGTGACACATTTAGCCGCATTGGAACAAGATTGGCGAGTGTGATTGAAACGCTGACACTGGTAGCAGCGCGTAGGTGTCGGGACATAGGGGCGAACAGAAATAACCTCGTAGCCCGCTTTGATGCGCGATGGCAGCTGAACACTATCGAAGGTCAAGAAAAGTGTCCGGGTCGGTACAAGGTCAGTGTTGACCTTTTTCATGACCCTATGGACAGCCGTCACGCCCTGCTCAGCGAGGAAAGATTGAATCTCCTCGTCAGTCAAGCCGTCGAGGGATCTAGTATAGACCACACCACGAGACGAATTCAAAGTTAGGTGAGCCTCCACCCGGACAGGGAATGTGTACAGGAGTGTGGCCCGAAGCAGTTTTTGTGCCTGAAAGGCGCTCTCAGTTTCGAGTAATAAGGTACCGTTACGCAACCTGGTACAAGATTTAACAGATCCGGCTATGGCATCGACGCCCTTCTGGATAACGAAAGGGTTGACAGAGGAAAAATCCTTTCCGTCCTCAGATCGAGAAACGACGAGGAACTGTGGGGCAGGCGGTAGTACTTTTGTCACTGGTAGCTGGTCACGTTTCCGTTTTTGGGCAGAAGTCGAGAGAGATGGAGTGGAATCCATTGCGGAGGAATCCCCCATGATTGCCAGCGTCTGCGATGGCGCGCTCCTTCCTTGTGGGGACCCTCTCAGAGGGCACTCCCGCCTTAGGTGAATGTTTACACCTCAGGTCACACCTCCCGAGAAACAGACGGAGGGACCAATCGGCATGGTCAGAAGGTATCAGCTCAGGCAATCACCCCTCCCCGGGCCTGGCCTCTACCAGGGGGTACGCGCGTGCCTTACATGTCTACCCAGGGTGGGGAATTACGCGTTACCCCGTCACCGGCTACGCGTGCGAACGCGTGGGTCGGCCTTCGGGCGCGCACAGGGAGGAAGGACGAAGAGGAAGAAGGAGAGAGAGAGAGAGAGAGAGAGAGAGAGAGAGAGAGAGAGAGAGGACAGTGTCTCAAACGCCGAGGCGGAGACCAGAGAAGCCAAGGAGAAGAAGGCAAGGAGAAGAAGGCAATGAGAAGGCAAGGAGAAGAAGGCAATGAGAAGGCAAGGAGAAGAAGGCAATGAGAAGGCAAGGAGAAGAAGGCAATGAGAAGGCAAGGAGAAGAAGGCAATGAGAAGAAGGCAATGAGAAGGCAAGGAGATTATGCAGGGGAAAGAGTAAGGAAGACAGTGAGGTGGAGAAGAGCAAAGAAAGAAACCAACCAAAGGAAGGAACCAACCAAAGGAAGGAACCAACCAAAGGAAGGAACCAACCAAAGGAAGGAACCAACCAAAGGAAGGAACCAACCAAAGGAAGGAACCAACCAAAGGAAGGAAGAAACGAGAAGTGAAAAAGCAAAATGACCGCAAATAGAGGTCGTGGAACCGTCCGTCTCCGGACGCAGGCGCAAACTACCCCCTTGAGGGGGAGGGACTCCTTTTAGTCGCCTCTTACGACAGGCAGGACTACCTTGGGCCTATTCTTACCCCGGACCCGCAGGGGGCCTGTAATATGTGTACCTCAGCGTCGACGCTAGGGAAGTGACGGTCATCGAATGTCGCTAGAGACGAAAAAAGTGTCCAGTCGGCTTGGGCAAACTTCCAGCGTCGGGGGCGCATATATGGCAGTTGAGGCTGCAGTCTAAGGACACATGGAAAGTGGTCACTCGAGTGTGTATCAAGGGCGAACCATTCGAAGCGCCGAGCTAGCGGAACAGTACCGAAGGTCCAAATGAGAAAAATTTGTTGTGGAGGCAGACAAAAATGTAGGGTCCCCAGTGTTGAGGCAAACTAGATCCGCTTGGTGAAAGACGTCTATCAATAGTGTGCCACACAGACAAGGATGTGGAGATCCCCAGAGCAGGTGGTAGGCATTGAAATCCCCAACCAGCAAATAGCGGGGTGGAAGCTGACCAAGAAGATGAAGGAGATGAAGGAGATCAATTCGTGCCATTGGCGTGGACGATGGATACAGTACAAAGAGAGAAGGTGCATCCAGAAAGGGAAAGACGGACAGCGACTACTTGGAAGGAAGTGTTTAAGCGGATTAGGTGATAATGGAGAGTGTCATGGAGAAGAGTCATGAGTCCTCCATGTGCTGGAGTGCCTTCAACAGAGGGGAGAACAAATCGGACTGACTGAAAATGGAGGAAAAGAAAGCGGTCGTTGGGACGCAGCTTCGTTTGCTGAAGACAGAAGATGACCAGCGAGTAGGATCGTAGGAGGATCGACAATTCATCCCGATTGGCTCCAATGCCGCGGATATTCCAATGGATAATGGACATAGGGTGCACAGAAAATGGAAGAAAGTGACCAAGGTTGCCGTCAACTTAACGACTGCTCAGAGCTTGCGACCGACAGCGTGGAACGGAATTCAGCCGAAGGCAGAAGATCCTGCCACCAGCTATCGGCCGGATGATCGGCCGCCAGCAGTGCGCATCGGCGACACAGAAGACGGCCGAGGGCGGCTACTGCCAGGTGGTGCTGTAGATGAGACACGACGTGGCGGAGAGGGAGAGGAACTGGGTTTCTTACTAGCCTTCTTGGAAACAGGATGTTTAGATCAAGGAGGAACCGATGATTGTGAAGTTGGAGTACATGAAAAATCTTGTCGAGTAGGCTCTTTTTTGGAACTCCGGGTGTCTGACTTTTGGGCTCGAGAGTTAGCAGAACCCGATGAAGGGTGAGCCATAGAGTGAGCAGGCGAAAGTGGGGAGGTTGAACGGGCGATCTTTACGCTGGCTGATCTGACGACTGTGGCACTAAAGGTGAGATCACAAGTCGGCATGGCCGTGGAGAGGCAAGGACAGTGCTGTATTTACCTGTCTCAGGCACAGTGGGCTTTCGACTAGCGAATAATTTTCGAGCAGCAAAGGTCGACACCTTTTCCTTCACTCTGATTTCCTGAATGTGCTTTTCGTCTTTAAAAATGGGGCAATCTCGAGAGGAAGCAGCTTGGTCACCCATACTGTTGATGCAACGATGGGATGGAGGTGGACAAGCACCCTCATGGGCATCCTTGCCACACGTAACACATTTGGCCGGATTGGAACAGGACTGGCTGGTGTGATTGAACCGCTGACATCGATAGCAACGCATAGCGTTTGGGATGTAAGGGTGAGCGGAAATTCTCATAGCCTGCTTTTATTTTCGATGTAAGTTGAACTTTGTCACATGTCAAGAAGACAGTACGGGTTGGAACGATGTTCGTGTCAACCCTTTTCATGACTCAAAGAACAGCCGTTACGCCCTGGTCAGACTGATAGTGTTGAATTTCCTCGTCGGACAATCCGTCGAGGGAGCGTGTATAAACGACCCCACGTGAGGAATTTAAAGTGCGGTGCGCTTCCACCCGGACAGGAAAGGTGTGGAGCAGTGAAGTACCGGCGTCTCCGATGGCGCGCTTCTCCCTTGTGGGGGCCCTCTCTGAGGGCACTCCCGCCTTAGGTGATTGTTCACACCTCAGCTCACACCTCCCGACAAACGGACGGAGGGACCAATCGGCACTTTCGGAAGGTATCAGCTCGGGTAATCACCCCTCCCTGGGCCTGGCCGTTACCAGGGGGGGTACGTACGTGTCCTACCTGTCTACCTGGGGCGGGGAATCACGCGTTACCCCATCACCGGCTATGCATGAAAATGCGTGGGTTGGCCTTCAGACACGCACAGGGAGGAAGAAAGAGAAAGGGGAAAAAGAAAGAAGGGGAAAAAGAAAGAAAGGGAAAGGAATTAAGAGGGGTCTCAAACGCCGCAGCAGAGTAAAGGGTAAAGAGAAGAGGTAAGGAAAAGAGTTAAGGAAAAGAGAAGGACAAAGGAAGGCTGAAGACTTGCAAGCAGAGAAAGCGAAGAATGTGTTACATTTTCGAGCGTCCGTCTCTGGACGTAGGCACAAAACATACTCCCAGAGGGGGAGAAAGGGAAGGAAAGAGGGGGGTGGCGAAGATGGGGGAGGATGGGGAAAAGGAAGGTATGCAGCCCGGAAAGGAAGGAGGGCCACATTAGCTCGGGGTCCCGTGCTCGCTACGCACGTATCCACAAAAGAGTTGTGGACCCCTCAGGGGAGAAATCAGCTTGTCTGGGCAAATATCTTACGACTACTATAGGCAGGTACACAAGACGTCACCCACTTACGACTGTTCTGCCTCAATAGCTATGCATCACATTAGCATGCAGCTAACCTTAGCACTGAGATGTTTTTGAAGAATTTTTACCAGCCTCGCAACCTAAGTGAGTGAGCAAAGATCACCCAGACCTGTGACACAACATTCCCGGGGGGGGGGGGGAAGGGGGGGGGGCGGAAATCAGGTGATGGTGGGGATACGGGTAAATTAGGATTGGTTGGTCGGTTGGTTGATTTGAAGAGAAAAGGGACGAATTCCTCAGTCCTTAGTGGCACAGGTGTCAGAATGAAACCATACCCAAAATAAAATAGTAAAGCATGTTGCAACCAGTCGCGGAAACAATTGATTCATCTTGTTGCATATCGATTTCGACTGGTATCAGTAGTCATCGGTGCAGTTTTGTAACCGATACATTGCAGAAGTAGGAGTACAGTCTCGGCATATTTCTATCACCGAAAGAAATCAGCAAAGGACAGTACCTCTAAATATGGCATGTATAGGTTAGAAAAATGCACCTGTGATTACTGATACCAGTCGAAATCCATTTGGTGCAAGAGAAATAAATTATGTTTCCCCGACTGGCTGCTACATTCTTTATCATTTTTATATTCCACGGTCGCTGCACAGAAAAGGAACCTTACGGATCCCAACTCTCAATACCCAAAATCATCACATTGCCTAAAATTTGTGGAAGGAACAAAATGGTTAAACATATCTGCGTAACCAAATGGAAATAGAAAATGAATCTTTAAAAGCAAAATTGGGAAACAATGCAAGTAGGAGGTGTTGGAACAATACAGCAGACGGCCTGGGCTCGCTGATCACAAGAACAACGAATGATGAGCCAGCCACTCTGAACCACTAATATATCCAGCCTAGTAAGACCTGGAAGAGAAATACCCATGATGAAAATAGGAACATGAAGTGGAACAGACAGCACGGGAGGGAGGGAGAGGGAGGGAGGGAGGGAGAGGGAGAGAGGGAGGGAGAGGGAGAGAGGGAGGGAGAGGGAGGGAGAGGGAGAGAGAGAGAGAGAGAGGCCTGGGAGATAAAGCCAGATGCCTACCCTTACACTGGGTAATAAAAACCGCCCTTTCGAATAAAACTTGAAAATGGGTCACAATGCCTCAACGGCTGATACAACACTACAGTTAGTGGGTCAGGAAGATTGGAATTCGGCCTCAGGGCAGCTAAATTTCGACAGTCCAACAAGATGTGGACCTCTTTGAAGAGTGAACCACAGCAGTGAAGGACAACTCAGTGGCAATACAGTTGAAGAGGAATCGACATATATAAGGAGTGCAATCATATAAGTCGGAAAGAGAAACGTCTGTAGAAAGAAGGTAACTGAAGAATCCATGGGTAAAAGAAGAAATACTTCAGATCGTCGAAACAAGGAAGTACAAAAATGTTCAGGGAAATTCAGGTACACAGAAATCGAAGTCGCTGAGGAATGCAGTAACAAAGTGCAGGGAAGCTAAGACAAAATGGCTGCATAGAGAGTGTGAAGAAATAAAAAAACAGTGATTGTCAGAAGGACTGACACAGCATAAAGTCAAAACAACCTTCGGTGACATTAAAGGCAAGAGTGGAAATAGTAAGAGCGCAAGGGTAACTCCATTGTTAAACGCAGAGGAGAGAGCGGAGACGTCGAAAGAGTGCATTAAAGGCCTCTATGAGGGTAAAGATTTGTCTGATGTGATAGAAGAAGTTTAGGTGGATTTACAGATAAGGGATCCAGTATCAGTATCAGTATCAGAACATAAGGACTTAAGATCAAATAAGGCAGAAGGGATAGGTCACATGCCATCTGAATTTCTGGAATCATTGGGAAGTGGCAACATAACTGTTCACATTGGTGTGTATAATTTATTAGTCTGGCGACAACCCACCTGACTTTCTGAAAATATCATTTGCAATATTCTAAAATACTGCAAGAGCTCACAAGTGCGCGAATTATCACACAAACAGCTTAACAGCTCATGATGCAAGCTGGTGACGATAATAATAATATACAGAAGAATGGAAAATAAAATTGAGGATGTGCTATATGGCGATCAGTTTGGCTGTTGGACAGGTAAAGCCAACACAGAGGCAATTTTGACATTGTGGTTGATAATGGAAGCAAGACTAAAGAAAAATCGAGACACGTTCATAGGATTTGTCGACCTGGAAAAAGCCTTCGACAATGTAAAATGGTGCAAGACGTTCTAAATTCTGAGAAAAACAGAAGTAAGCTATAGGGAGAGACGGGTAATATGCAGTAGTACAAGGGACAAGAGGAAATAATGAAGTGGACGACCAAGAACGAAGTGCTTGGATTAAGAAAGGTGTGTGACAGCGATATAGTCTTTGCCCCTACTCTTCTACCTGTACAGTGAAGAAGCAATGATCTATTTCATTTCCTCTCCTCAACCTTTTTATTTCCAAAGGGGAAAGGATACAAATGATACGATTTGGTTGGATCTTTGGTGTGACGTCACGTGTGCTGCACTGCTGTTGAGATAGCTCGTCAATATTTTATAAATTTTAGACTTAATTTACTTATTTTAAAGTTTATTTGTGCTAATATTTGCCGTAAAAGTAACTTATTAGTGGATTTTTATTAATCTCAGTCTTTCTTCCTGTGTTATTGACTCGAGTGGTTATTATTTGAGAGTGTGCTTTCGTCGTTCGTCAAAGCCTCGCGCCTCAGTAGTGTGTGTACATTTTGCGGCGTGCACTGCAGCTGTAGTGGTTATAAGCTAAGTACTGACAAACTTATTTGTGCTCTGTAACACAGTTATTAAATTTAAGAGATTTCGGTGGTGTTGCGTGCCGTTTGTGGCGAAATAACGACTTAATAAACTTTTGTAATCGTTTGCTCGCTGTGTTTTTTAGATTTTTCAGTGTGTTGCAGTCGTTTAGTAAATTTCGTGCTTTAGTTTTCAACTGACGTTTATTATTGTTTCTAGTAAAATATTTCAGTAAAATTTTCATTCAGTGTTTTAACTTCGGTTAGTGTTACAGTGGTCGTTTTAATTTTTTTGGTTTCAGCTAATAATTTTGTGAAGTAGTAGTATTAATACAAGTAGCTTCTTTCTTAGTAGGCAGAGAATTTCAAGACCATTATTATTAGTTCTTAAATAGTTCTACTGGTGTAACTGAACTTTGGTAACGTAGACGTATAGTTTTTTTCTCAGTAACTGTAAAGTTTTACGAGTGAAAAGTGTGGGGTCTGTCGTAGGTTTGTGAGTAGTGGATTATGGTGTGGGATTTGTTCGAAGTATTTTCATTGGGGGGGAATGCAGTGAGGAAGCCAGTGGTCATTTTAGGGAGATCCTTTCCTGGGAATGTAGAATCTATAGTAGAAACAAGTTAATGGAGGAGCAGGAGCGTAAGATCTGTGCCCTTCAGGTGCAGTTACAATGCGCAAAGGAGGAACTAGGTAGGTTGAGGAGGCTGAAGGGTGGTGGGGAATGGGAACTGGCAGTTGGCAAGAAGGTAGCTAGGAAGAGGAGGTATTCAGACAGTTTTACTTTGCATACATGCAATAGATACGACCAACTGTCAGAGTTGAGTGAAGAGGAGTGAAGAGGAGAGGAGAGGAGAGGAGAGGAGAAGAGAAGTGAGGAGAGGAGAAGAGCCTCGTGTAGCCGTAGTTGTAGGTAACGTGCAGCAGTCCTCAGCATGTAAGAGACCTAGGTTAGTTGCGAAGTCTAGCAGAAAGAAGGTTCTGCTGCTAGGTAGTTCCCATGGTAGAGGTGTGGGCCAGCAGTTGCAGGAAGTGTTGGGGAGTGAGTACCAGGTCACCAGCATTGTGAAGCCCAGTGCAGGATTGTCTCAGGTGACTGAAAGCATAGGGGAGTTATGTTAGAATTTTACAGAGGAGGATCAGGTAGTGATAGTGGGTGGGACAAGGAACAGTCTCGATAGGGACAGATAATATGATGTCAGTGGTGACTTGGTTAAGATAGCTACTCAAACTGGTGGCACTAATGTGCATTTCGTGCAACTGTTTCAGCGTCATGATCGGCCTCACCTTAATGCGGCTGTTAGGCGCGTTAATGTGGGGCTGGGGAGAGCACTGATGGCGGAGGGCATGGATCACATCTCTGTGGTGCCAGTTGGGTTTATCAGTAGATGGGGTTTCACTAGGCATGGTCTGCACCTCAATAGGGATGGGGAGGCTGGCGAAGGTTATAGGTGACAGTGTAGTGGGTGGTGGTGGTATCACTCATGGAAAAATTCCTGTAGCAGTTGGTGCTAGAGCTGCACCTTTTTTTTTAGATTGAAGTCAGCTGATAGGTATTCCTGCTTAAAGCAAGTCCCTATACATCCTCTGAAGGTGAGCCCTTAGTTAATGTTTCCAAGTAGAGACGGAATTAGTATATTTCATCAAAATATATGAGGTATCAGAGAAAGTTAATGAACTGCTAATAGATGTTAGCTCTGAAATTATTGGTGTATCAGAGCACCACCTAAGTAATTTGATAATTCAGAGGCTTCCTTTACCATGCTACAAATTAGCTGGATGTTTCTCAAGGAATTCCTTGTGGGGTGGGGGAGTGGCTCTGTATGTAAATAATAGTATTTTATTTGAGTCCATAGTCTTATCACGACACTGCACTGAACAGATATTTGAAAGTTGTGCAGCATTAGTTGAATTTAGTGAAACTAAACTTATGATTGTTTGTTGTTTATAGGTCCCCTAACTATCTCAAACAAAAATGCTCTGAAGTCAGAGAGGGTACATGATTCACTTTGTAGGAAGTACCGGAAAGTATATGTGGTGACTTAAATATTAATTTTGTATATAATTGTGCAAGAAAAAGGGTATTGGCAGATCTGATGCAAACTGTTTTTTCCAACTGGGGTGCAGGGGAACAGTAGCGCAGTAATAGACAATATTTTTACTCATTCTTCATTACTAGATGGGCATTCTGTTAATGAAATGGTCAATGGCCTTTCAGACCAGCACAAATTTTAACACTAAAAGGCTTTTGTACTCAAACCAATGTCATATTTAATTACAAACTATGTAGGAAAGTTAATCCTAGAGGAAGACAGAGTTTTTTAAAACTTGTCAAGGAACAAGAGTGGCAAGATATTTGTAGTGCCGATAATATAGATGATAAATACAATGCTTTCCGTAACACATTTCTCATACTCTTTGAGAGTTAGCTTTCCATTAGAACATTCTAAACGGGTTACTAGCAGTAATGGACAGCCCGGTTGGCTGACTAGTGGGATAAGGATATCTTGTAGAACAAAGTGGGAATTATATCAAAATGTTAGAAATAGTCACAATCAAGCTACAGTAGCCCATCACAAACAGTATTGTAAGGTGCTTAAAATTATTAGCGAGGCAAAGAGTATGTGGTATGCAAATAGAACAGCTAATTCACAGGATAAAATTAAAGCCATATGGTCAGTTGTGAAGGAAATGTCTGGTCAGCAGCACAAGGTCGATGATATAAAGTCAGTTCGCAGTAATAATATTTCTGTTACTGATGAATCAGATATGTGTACAATATTTAACAATCATTTTCTGAGCATTGCTGGTGAATTAAATAAAAATTTAGTTTCTACAGGAAATCATATAAATTTCTTAGCAAATGCCTTTCCGAGATTTATGTCTGAAATACTCCTCTGTGATACGAACAAGAGGGAGATCAATAATTAAATCACTGAAGACTAAGGACTCCCATGGTTATAACAGAGTGTCTAGCAGAATATTAAAGTACTGTGTTGCACATGTTAGCCCTGTATTTAGCCATATTTGTAATTTTTCCTTTAGGAATGGTCAGTTTCCTGATCGATTTAAGTACTCAGTAGTAAAACCGCTTTATAAAAAGGGAGAAGGGATAATGAAGATAATTTTAGACCTATTTCTATGCCATCAGTGCTTGTAAAAGTTACCAAAAGGCTGCGTTTGGAAGGTTAATTAATCATTTTATATCGCATGATTTGCTATCAAATGTACAGTTCGGCTTTAGAAGTCGTTTAACAACAAAATGCTATATTCTCTTTTCTCTGTGAGGTACTGGATGGGCTAAACAAGAAGTTTCGAACGCTTGGCGTATTCTATTCTTTGATTTAACTAAGGCATTTGACTGTGTTGATCTCACAATATTGCTCCAGAAGTTGGATCATTACGGAATAAGAGTAGCAGCTCACAATTGGTTCACCTCTTACTTTAGCAACAGCCAGCAAAAGGTCATTATTCACAATGTTGATAACGGCTGTGATGTGGGATCTGAGTGGGGTACTGTCAAGTGGGGGGTGCCCCAGGGATCAGTACTGGGGCCGCTCCTGTTCCTTATTTATATAAATGATGTGCCCTCTAGTATTATGGGTAACTAAAATATTTCTGTTTGCTGATGACACTAGCTTGGTAGTAAAGAATGTTGTGTGCAACATTGACTCCGTTTCAAATAGTGCAGTACATGACCTCAGGTCATGGCTTGTAGAAAATAAACTAACGTTAAATCACTGTAAGACTCAGTTTTTGTTGAACTGTGGGTTAGAAACTGTAAAAACTGACTTTTTAATCTCACAGAACGAGCATATGATTAGTGAAAACAGTTCAAATTTCTAGGTGTTCAGATAGATAGTAAGCTGATGTGGAAAGCCCACGTTCAGGATCTTATTCAAAGACTTAATACTGCCATTTTTACTATTCAAACGGTATCAAAAGTGACTGATACATAGACACGTAAATTAGTCTACTTTCATTCACTTATGTCATATGGTATTATGTTTTGGGGTAACTCTTCCCATTCTAGAAGGATATTGATTCGTGCAATAAGTGGTTTGAGTTCACGAACCTCTTGTCGACCTCTGTTCACGAGTCTGGGTATTTTGACATTGGTCTCTCAATATGTTTATTCCTTATTGTTTTTTGTTACCAATATTAGTTTATTCCCATGAATAAGCAGCTTTCACTCGGTTAATACTTGGCAGAAATCAAAACTTCATTTGGCTCAGACTTCCTTAACTCTAGTGCAAAAAGGTGTGCAGTATACTGCTGCATCCATTTTCAATAAGCTGCCACTCGAATTCAAAAATCTTATCAGCAATCCACGTGCTTTCAAATCCAAACTGAAGACTTTCCTCATGGGTCACTCCTCCTATTCTGTCGAGGAGTTCCTTGAAAAATTAAGCTGATTCTTTTGTATTGCTGATAGCGTTTACTTAAACTTATGGACAGACTTTTTTCAGGTACATGAACATTTATTTTTGTGTGTTATTACTTTTTTGTTGTAAGTTCATGTACTGACACGTTGCATGACCTTGGAGGTTTGCTCCTCAATTTGGTCCTACGGAACTTGACATCTAAATAAAAATAAAACATAGTTGTCTTGAGTAAACGTTAAGACCTATACGAGCTGCTGAATGGAATAAACCGTCTAGTGAGTACAGAATGGAGATTCAACCGAAGAACGATGAAAGTAATGATAAGTAGCAGAAATTGACAAAGAGAATTTTATCATGGTTGGTTGTCATGTGGTAGATTTAGTTAAAGAATTCTGGTACCTAGGCAGCAGAATAAGCGATAACGAATGGAACAAGAGCGACAGCAAAAGCAGTCTACCAATGGCAAAATGGGCATTCCTGGCCCATAGCTGTCTACTCCTATCCAACAATGGCCTTACTTTGGGGAAGAATTTTGTAAGTATGTACAGTCGTGGACAAAACGAGCGAGACCCCTCGCCTTTTCGTTATGCTGATCCGCACGGCTTTAAAGTCTGCTACACAGCATAACAGGCAAGGCGACGAAGTGCTACCAACATACTATGCACAGGCGTGAAATTGACAAACTATCTGAACTTTTTTAGACTGTTTTCCATAATTTGTAAGACTATATTAATGCTGATTAGTGTGTTAAATACAACACGTAAATATAAGACAGAACTGAAAGAAGAAACGCTAATTTGTATGAAACGGACGAATAAAAATGAATTTCAACTTATCCAGATAACATAACTGTTTCAGTAAGACGAAGAACCCCAGACCGTTACGAAGTAGCAAAATATTATCCGCATTCGGCCGCGAAACGGTCTGTGTCAACGTTCAGACCAGTCATACTGGATTACCATTGCTGACCTACCATGAAAGTGTGCAAATTTAGCAATGCGTGAAGATTCATAACAAAATTCACTTAAACATCATTCAGTGCCACACTTAAGTCAATTCCATTATTGACAGAAGCGGTAAAAGTAGGCAGTAACATGTATGAAATTCTACAAGAGAGTCATATTGACATCCACAGAGCGCCAGTACAGAATAAAGGTAGCGATAAAACGTATTGGGTGCGCGAGAATTTCTTAAAATTGCTTTACTGATATTCTACCTGCCTCCATAGAGATTAGAACCGAAAACAAATCAGACCTTCCTTTCACTATGCTAGCAGACAACCTAGGCAAACAGCCCTCTATTATTACCCCAGACATGAACATGCCGGCAATTTCGCAATGAAAATCTGCAGTTTCTGTTGCATAGAGCTTTCTGGACTCAAAAACATGAATTTTCTTCCTTTATGTCACCACTTATGTGACAATCATTCGGGATGATTATCGAAATAACAAATTACTGTTATTAGAGAGTAAATTTTGTAGGATAATTCTGCACCACCCCAGGAAATAAACGGCTGCATAGCTGCCAAACGTATTCTACACTGTTTCGAATTCTCCTCTAGACTCGCCACAGCCAGAAAACGTTCATTAGCCGAAGTGTTTCTTAAGCTAGCTAGCAATGGGAATGTTCGTACTTCTAAAACGCGGTGGCATTAATACTGGGATGTGAATTACCACGTGTATAGGCAAATGGATTCTATTTGCATTCCTGTAAACGTGACTTGGATCGAAAGCGTAGCTACGATTAATATGCTGATGTATCGACTGCAACTAGAATATTTCGAATAAAGAGTAGCGGGTGTTATTTATGCGGCCCTTATCTTCAGTAGCTGTCGTAGCTGATTTCGTTGTTAGGATTTCGTCACTTAAATCGGTAAAAACGGAACCCTACTAGTCTCACTTTCTTGACCGTCTATCGGTCTACCCAACCCTTAAAACCAGTTTACCTCCAGAACGGATGGACATAATAAGCGGAAATGTATCGCACTTCTTGCTGTAACCGGTCCCTTGGTGGTGTAAAAAAGTGAGCTATGTCAACGCAATCTAAAGATACGACGGTTTATGTAAAGAAAATTTACGCGAAACGTCAAAAAATGGCTTCAAGAACTATGCGACCTAACTGCTTAGGTCATCAGTCCCTAGACCTGGAACTACTTAAACCTAGCTAGCCTAAGGGCATCACAGACATCTATGCCCGAGGTAGGATTCCAGCCTGCGACTGAAGCAGCCGTCCGGATCGTGACTGAAGCGCCTGGAACCGCTCGGCCACCGCACCCGGCGAAACCCTACTCACCTCATGTATAATGATAATGTATACTGTCTAGTGAGGATAAACTGTATTCGCCAGCAACTCAGATCGTTTGATCACGGAACTTTTACGAAGCTACATTCGAACTTTGTTCGAAGTCGTCTGCAATATCCATTTATAAACACCCTAGGAACGTCGTATGCGATATCCACTTCTGAAGACGCTGGCAGATACTGCAGTACTATAACAAGTAGGTGGGAATTTATTGTTATTGGTCCATGCATGACACTTTATTTCAATATCACACTTCGGTCTAAAGTTATGAGTCTGATTGAGTATCGAAGATAATTCGCTAAACATTCTACCCACCAGCAATAACAAGTATTCCAGAAACAACTCCGCAGGACAGCTCGTGGATGCGACGCGATCATAACAGCTTACTCTCGAGAGTTTCCTCGCGCTGCAGCGGCTACCGGCCACCCGCCAGACGCCACCCGCTGCCTGAAATCCGGGGCCGCCCATGTGAACGCAGCGCCGCGCTTTCAGTGTATGTATCAACTGTCATTTTCGAATTTGAGGTTCTAGTTATCGACTTGCAGTTAAGCACTGGATTTTGCATACTTGACAATCATGAAATACAGTTAAGCATTGCAAAGTTGAGTCCCAAGTGGAAGTAGGTGTAGCATCTGCAACATAACGTTTACTTTTGGTATAACAGAGGGGTGAATGCAGAGGAGGCAGCTAGAAAGATTTGAACTGTGTTTGGAGCGAGTGCTTTTGGGAAAAATACGCCAGAAAAAGATATTGGTGTTTTAACAAAGATCGTTCTGGCATGAATGATTTTCCACATTAAGGAAGTCTCGACTGCTGATATATGTGATAGATTACCATTTTACCATCATGCGACATTTGCATTCAACAGGCAAAGTTCAGAAGTGTGGTGTAGGAGTACTGCGTGCTCTAATTCGAAACAACAAAAATCAACGGAGTGACTATTATTGAACGTCATCAGGTCACTCATCGAGCATTCCTATGCAGTACTGTTACTGGTGACGTGTTATGATGCCTTTATCGTTAACTTCCTAAGAAGAAATGAAAGGCTGAGCCCCACCAAAAGACGTAAACTCGAGGAAAGAGTAGTGTGAACATAATATTTTACATCTGATAAATCCAAAAGTGTGTTTTGGGCTACGAATTCTGCCCCCAGGGTGTGTGCAACACAGCTGGAATTTGTTGCCAACAACTGAGACACCTTTCGGTCACAGTGTAAGAAAATCGAGCAACAAAACTACATCACCTGTGCTACTGCATGATAACGCACTATGTTGATTTGAGAAACATAACTATCCAGGAGATTGATAGGAAAGTCGTCTCTCAGGCACTTGTATTGATAGGGAAGTCCTCTCTCAAGCACTTATCCCTCTCGTCATATGTTTGTAAAATTTTACCTTTCCCACTCTTGATCGATCAACCGTCAAGGCAATTAATTTCTAGACGAAAATACTGTTTAAACTACTCTGAATTAACGACATCGTTAGAAGCAGTAGGTTTCTACAGGCGTAGAATTTGTAAACAACTTTAGCATTGTCATATCGTTTTAGATATCGTGAAAGAAAATTCTGCTGCTAATTAATTTCTCTTTGATAATTACTGTTGCGTTTAGTAAACTAATGGAAAATGCAATTAAAATATTCACTGTACTAATACAAATTAAATTCAGCTTACTACAGAAACATCACGACGGAAGTCTATCTTAATAAAGCATTAAGTTTCTGTGAGACGATTGAGCCTATTTTAACACGAATTAGTAGGATATTACAGACTTTACACTTCGAAAAGATCTGTATTTATTTCATTTCCTGTACCATTCGTAAGTATTATCAAAATGTGACATTTCATAGATAAAATTATGTGTTCACAACAACAAAAATGTCGTCAGAAAACAAAAGTGGCGTTATGAATCTGGCAGTACCGTAAGGTTTTCGCTCTGACACTAAGAGTTACTGAAAGTAGCAAGACGAATTTTGCTCGAGCGTTGTCTTACGAGTCCCTTATTAAGTTTTTATCTGCCTGCTTGTAGATGTGCTACAAAAGAATTAAAAATCTGGCTTTCAGCAACTCTCGAAAGGCGAACAAAAGCAGCTTGCACCTGGTTACTAAGCATGTTACCTGGGAACTGGTTTTTTCTTAAAGTGGGAAGACATCCTTTTGTGGTTCAATTGGCAAATGTCAGTCAGACGTGTGACGTTAGTCTAACCGTTTCGGTGTGTTGAATTTGTACCAATGATTTTTCTACAGGTTTTTTCTGTCCCAAATGGAGAGTTGAAGTCTCCCATTAGTATCTTCACGTCATCTTGGTGAATTTTGCTCATGGTATTTTCGAGTGTGTTCCAGAATTTTTCAACATTGTCGGTGTTTTTCTTATTTTCGATGTTGGTGGGTTCAAATGGTTCAAATGGCTCTGAGAACTATGGGACTTAACTGCTGTGGTAGCGGTCGCGCGGTTCCAGACTGTAGCGCCTAGAACCTCTCGGACACTCCGGCCGTCGATGTTGGTGGGGACACGTGCATTGATGAGTGTATATGTTTTACTGGGGCTCTGAATGACCATAGTCATAAGTCGCTTGTTGACGGGCCAGCCGCGGTGGCCGAGCGGTTCTTGGCTCTTCAGTCCGGAACCGCGCGACTGCTACGGTCGTAGGTTCGAATCCAGCCTTGGGCATGAATTTGTGTGATGTCCTTAGATTAGTTAGGTATAAGTAGTTCTAAGTTCTAGGAGACTGATGACCTTCACTGTTGCGTCCCATAGTGCTCAGAGCCATTGGAACCTTTTGATTGTCGATCGGTGTGATTTCTTTGACAGAGTTGATAGATCGGTGTTCGAGAAATGCAATGCCGAAGATTGGTACGCCTTTCGCTACCTTTTGTTGTATTCTGCTCTTGAAGATGCAATGGTTTCCCTAATGCACGGTTTCATTGTCAGTTAGTCGTGGTTCTTGAAGTGCAAGGATGAGAATTTTTTGTCGGTCCATTTCTTTTGTGAGATTATTTAGTTTTCGTGTTTGGATCAAGGTATCGATGTTTACTTTTAAATGCATGTTTTTTGCTTGTAGGGAAATTTATCAGAGATCTTCGATATTCTCTGTCGTGCTAACCTGGACTCCCCAGAATCCGAAAATCCAACTGCCGCCTGTCGACAGCCGGGTTGTGTACCACCTGGGATAAAGTTGACTTTGCTTGCATAGTTTACGTTTGCTTGTGTTTCATTGGTTGTGCTTGGGTGATACCAGGACCGGACAGGACCAGAGGGTGTTGAAGCCTTTGAAAGCAAATATTTTCAGCCAAGCTCATTGAGCTAACAGACGGTGACCAGAGTAGCGGTGATTTTCACTCAGACGTGTCTGGATTTTGCGTTCAACGGATTGAGTAGCCGTTCAGGATTGTGTTAGTATTTGGTTCACCCCTAGTATTTGATTTCCTCGGTGCCACCCATATGGGGGAGGGTTTCCACTATCCGCCACACACGATTATTATTATTATTATTATTATTATTGTCATTATGTCTCAGCAAATCCGATATGGTGTATCTTCCCACCACTGAAATAGATGTGTATTGTTCGATTCAGTATTTCCATCATTTAAATGTGGTTTATAATTACGTTACATTGCTACTAGTAGCCATTTTCTCACTTTTTCTTAGACAGTTGCTACCTGTTACTCCATCATAGGAATTTATGTGCGAAGCATTGTTGCAATACAGACGTTCAAATTATCCGATTTCTGTAATTTCATTTCGATACCTGATCGTTCTAATCGGATTCAGCCAGGTAGTCTTAATGTGGATATCCGACCACGACTGTCATCATATGTTAGACTGTGTAAACCACATTCTTTATCGGACTGTTGAATATAGATCACTTATCTATGACAGGACCTGAATTCTTAAACACTGTGGAAAATAATAATCCGATGTGCTTATTACAAATACGTTATTTCAATATAAATATGTGAACTAACGAGATAACAGTTTATTTACAGGAGCAGAACTAAAGTTCAAATGTTCAAATGTGTGTGAAATCGTATGGGACTTAACTGCTAAGGTCATCAGTACCTAAGCTTACACACTACTTAACCTAAATCATCCTAAGGGCAAACACACACACCCATGCCCGAGGGAGGACTCGAACCTCCGCCGGGATCAGCCACGCAGCTCATGACTGCAGCGCCCCTGACCGCTCGGCTAATCCCGCGCGGCTACTAAAAGTATGCTCGTCCACAAAACCCATGTGGACAATTATCTGATAATCGGTCAAGCTTTGCTTTGTCGCAGCTTTTTAGGATACAAGTCCATTTACTTTCAGGGGTCTCCTTACAATTCTTGCAATGCAAGGTAATTGAAAAATCTCATCCACTCGACGCCAACTGAGG
Organism: Schistocerca nitens; assembly: GCF_023898315.1. Classification (NCBI taxonomy): domain Eukaryota; kingdom Metazoa; phylum Arthropoda; class Insecta; order Orthoptera; family Acrididae; genus Schistocerca; species Schistocerca nitens. The sequence goes on along the minus strand of NC_064615.1, from coordinate 1,071,485,976 downwards.
AACTGACTGGTGCATGTGTTGTTCAACACACAGTAGTTGTCACCCTCACTGGAATCAATGAGTGTGTGCGTGTGTGTTTGTGTGTGTGTGTGTGTGTGTGTGTGTGTGTGTGTGTGTGTGTGTGTGTGTGTGTGTGTGTGTGTGTGTGAGTTTTCGTGTTCATGCTCAATCTGAATCAATACTATTAACATTAGACAGACAACCGGCTATAAATATTGCATCAAATATGACTGTAAAGTATGTTAATGCGATGGGAAGTTACAAACTGAATTTTCACCCAACCCACGTCCTGCATATTACGTTAAGTAAGATGTATTAACTCCATAGTATCGTTAGCAGAGAGTGCGCTCTTGTTGTCGAGGCCTGCGACAAGCGCAGCGATCAGCAGTGCCCAATGCCGCCGCGATTTGTTTATGTTGGCTGAGCGTGGACACTGCAGCAGATGCTTCGCCATAAACAGAAAGAAATCACCTTGGCTCTGACTGCAGTGAGCGGATATCACTGCCTGCGTGTTCTTATAGTAACCAACGTGAGACTCTACTCACAGGTGCCATGGAGCAATTGCAACGAGTATCATGTCATTAGTCATGAGAATATTAACCAGTGATGAAATGTCCACTCTATTTGAATCCTAAGCAAATAGGAACCTTCTCACAAAGGAATGTGAGGTGATATCAAAATTTATCCAACATACAAAAATTAACTGCAGGACTTTCATGTATGCAGTAGTAGCACACAAGGAAATATTGTCTTGGAAGCGTATATTTCATTTCCTCTTGTCACATTAACGTCCTTGTTTTAGAATGAAGTGAGAAAATTAACACGAAAAACTTAAGTTCCTGAGAAGCATATAAGTCATTTACTCTTCTCATATCATAGCTTTTGTTTTAGTATGAGGTAAAAAAATAAACAGTTTACGGCTCTGAAACATAATATGACACCAGATTCTTATCGTAGGCGCTATCGGAAACGCAAAAAGCAGGGAGCTGTCCATTCTTTTGTCCTAAAGTCTGTTTCCTTTCATGCATTACTCACGCTAGGAGGTTCTTATTTAAGGACTTGTGGGCATCAAGTTCTTCAGCAGAACAAGCCTTATGTTATTGTGCTAATTACGGCATGGAAAAAATGCAAAAAAGACGAGTTCCCCTAGAGCAGTGAGGATATTTGCACATGTCTGTATTCAGCAATGACTGCCAGCTGCCACAGCACTTCACAGAATCCTTGCGGCAGGCAACATAACTGTGCGTGCACTTCAGACTTCATTCAGTAAGACGTCAGGAGATGGTTGGAAACGTCTAATTAACGTTGCTTTCCGAGTCGTATTCAATCCAGAATGAGGTGTTATTAAGGTAGTTGAACGTTCTAGCAATTACACTTCTATAATTCCCATATGAGCATTCCGATAGCCAAAAGAACCCGTTAGTGTGAAAACATCTGGAACTGCATTAACATCAAACTGCGAGAACTCGAGACAATACGTGGACTCTTCTCTTCGCTAGGTGACCTATTACTGATATTTAGGATTCTCTCCGTCCTAGGCGTAATGGAAATGGAACTTCAGAGGCGCTTTCCGATATTCTTGACAAACATGAGAAACTTGTAATCACTGCGAGTTACAACTGCGTGATGATAATGGTTCAGGTTGTCAGTAGTTGTGGTGGTGTTATGCTGTCAAACAGCTTACAGCAACGTTAATGGTGGCGCTCATAATTTAGCGCTGACTACCTACTTATGTAGAGATAGTGTTGTGGCGTCGTCGCTTGACTTTATTTGGCCTCAGCTTGAGTAATCCAACTTAACGAACATAGTACTACATTCGCGGGCTGCTAATGATACAGTATGACTACAGAGATCATCGTGCGGATATTACATTAATTCTGCAATGAATTGCTTAAAAAATATTACCCTCAGCTATGCAGGTGGAATGACTCATTACACAGGTACTCTATGTTGCACTTGGTTAAGTGATTAGTTCGCTGCAATCCTGCTTCTACTGCTTGTAAATACTTGTATACTTCAAAAATGGTTCAAATGGCTCTGGGCGCTATGGGACTTAACGTCTGAGGTCATCAGTCCGCTAGAACTTAGAACTACTTAAACCTAACTAACCTAAGGACATCAGACACGTCCATGCCCGAAACTGGAGTCGAACCTGAGACCGTAACTGTCGCGGGGTTCCAGACTGTAGCGCCTAGAACCGCTCGGCCACACTGGCCGGCATACTTGTATACTGACCATACGTTATTTGACTAAATATGAACTACAATCTAATTCGCATGTATATGACATGGGTTAGCGCCGGCACAAAGGTATGACTAAGGATTGGATGCCGTTGGAGTCCCGTTATTTTGATGGCAAGACAAAAGTTCGCAAATCACCTCTATCGCCTCAAAAAATATCGAAGGACCGACGTCCACACTGTCACAGCGCGTTGAAATACAGCAACGACGGCAGATGAAAATTTGTGACCGACTGAGCTTCGAACCTAGACCTCCTGCTTACTTGACAGACGTGCTGACCACTGCACTATTTTTTTTTTAAAAAAGTTTGAGAAGACTTTCCGCACCAGGTAGGCCGAGGCAAAGAGGGCAGGGGTCGAAAATCCGAGGCCTGGCCACAATGCCTCCCCCATACCTGTCACTGAGCAGCTGCATTATTCACATGTATTCCATGTTTGCTACTCATATATTCCTTTAAATTGTAGAACAAAATTGAAGTAGTAATTAAGGTAAAATAAATTACAGATTGTCGCCTCCAATGGCGTGCGTTCCTTGTGGAACATAACTTATAACAGTGAACAGGGTGACGGAAAAATACATAACAAACATTCATTCAGAAATATATTCACAATTTAAGTTATTATGCACTGGGTGCATATGAGGTCTGTACGGAAGCCATATATTTTTCAACAAATGAAAAAAATTTCGGAGCCGGAGGGGTTTTGCCAAATTAGAACAGTTCTGATTTTAGAACCAACGTAAAGGAATATTCCAGGAATAAAAAAAAGTGGAAGAATAGTATTCTGATTCTAATAAAAAAAACTGTCCACCTCTCCGTAGCCCACATAAAACAATAGATAAAAAAATTTGAAACCGTTCGTTATATTTGTTATTCTTCTTCAGCGTAAAATGTTCTTCTGCAATATAAAACATGTACTCTTCTAAGTTCTAAGTTTATACCCAGAAGCCACGAATAACTGTTATTCTTTGCGGACGGGTAACTTTTCCAGTCGGGTTGTAAAGCTTCAGTTACCGGTATATGACTTTCTGCGGTTCTGCTGATAGTGCTAATTTATTCCTAGTCCAGTTCCAAATTCTGAGTCTATTTTCACGTAAGAAGGTGTGCGCTACAGTTTCTACAAGCCGACATTTGTCGCAGTATGGAGATGCTCTCAATTTGATTTTTCAAAGTCGTTCCGCTGTGGGTATGGTTTCGTTTACAACGTCGTACCATGCGGCACTGACTCTAGTTGGTAGAATTTTATTGTTGATATTTTTCCAGACGTTCCTCCAGTTTTTTGTAGGTCAGTGTAGACGATGTCTGGTAATATAATCATAGACGGTTCTAGTGTTGGTCTGTTATGGTGGAAGTCTTATACAGCCTTAATCGCCATAGTACTTTCGGACGTAATCTAGGTTGGCGTGCAACATTAACAAGAGCGTTCCTATCACCAGGATCTAACGAGAGGAACAGAAATTTCGTGATGCCTGTCTTAGTGGCGTGTATTAGTTTAATAGCACGTCTTTAATTCCAAATCCTCTGTCTTTCCTCTGCAAAGTCGCCGTGTGGAAGGCTACTTTGAAGATATTTTGTTTCCACACGTACCAAGAGGCTACAGCCAATATTTTATGTGCAGTGACCTGCAGTATCGGTAAGACTGCTGCGACATGACAAATTTTGCTATGTATCTATATATTTATAAACTGAATTTTTTGCAGTCAGTCTAACGATCGCATTTCATGGGCCTTCAACAAGGTTCCGATGACATTAAGTTTCCGCTCCCAATTGTTCGTCGCCATGTGGTTGGGGTTCGCCCTTAATGACAATCCGAGTTGGAGTCTCTCTTCAGTTACATCTAACCAGTGCGCACCTATTGCACTATTGTAAGAACCGGGATGCAGTATTTTGGATTTAAAATGTAGTAAATTTGTGGTAAGATCTTATGAGAACAAGCCCCCCCCCCCCCCCCCCCCCGGCCATTATTCCACTCGCTCGCCCCCACACTGTATTCCCGCGTGGGTTCGGACGATGTCGTGCGTCTAGCACTGAAAACTTTAGATGAGCCGCCGAGACCCAAATAATTATACAGGATGTTTCAGGAGAAATAGTAAATATTTTAGGAGGTGGTAGTATAGACAAATTGCAGAAGAAATGCCAAATAACATGTGTCCAATTTTTATTTCGTACATACAGCTGGGTTAATGCATTTCCGCTTCGTATGTTGGTCCTTACAGGACCCAGTTGTCTACACTTCCTTGAAAATGACATCCAGCGTTATTGGAAGAGGTTCATTTGGCTACAGGAATGCCTATGTTCCTCCAGCATGACGGGGCTCCTGCAAATTCTAGTCGTCAGGTGACACATTATCCAAACCCAACATTTTCTGGAAGATGGATCATTAGATATGGGCACTTTTCTTGGCCTTCAAGGTCCCTGGACGTTCTCTCTTTGGATTTTTGCCAGCGGGGATGGTTAAAGGCGAAGTCTACATAGAAAAAGTAAACCTTAGAGCCGATTTGTTCGTTCGGATTATGAATAGTGCAGCACTCATAAAAGAACGCAAAGACGACCTCAGAAGAGCTACACGTGGTGTTATCAAGAGAAGTCAAATGTGCATTGAAGTTGGAGAGGAATTTTTGAAAATCAACTTTGAACGTCCTCATTTGCCTGTGATTTGAGTTTGTTAGGGTTACGTACTAACAGCTGTATCTTTGTCCTCAAGTTCCTCTTGTTAGATCCTGGGGATAGGAACGAACCTGTTAATGTAGCATGCCAGCCTAGATTTCGTCCAAAAGTACTATGACAATTGGATCTGCATAAGACTTCCACCAGCACACACCAACACTAGAACCGTCTATGACTATATTACCAGACATCGTCTTCACAAACCAATTCCGGTAAATTAACCTACAAAAAACTGGAGGAACGTCTGGAAAAATATCAACAGTAAAATTCTACCAACTAGAGTCAGTGCCGCATGGTGCGACGTTGTAAACGAAACCATACCCACAGCGGAACGGTTATGAAAAATCAAATTGAGACCATCTCCTTACTGCGACAAATGTCGGCTTGTAGAAACTGTAGCGCACACCTTCTTATGTGAAAATAGACTCAGAATTTGGAACTGTACTAGGAATAAATTAGCACTATCAACAGAACCGCAGAAAGTCATATACCGATAACTGAAGCTTTACAGCCGGCCGCGGTGGTCGAGTGGTTCTAGGCGCGTAGTCCGGAACCGCGGGACTGCTACGGTCGCAGGTTCGAATCCTGCCTCGGTCATGGATGTGTGTGATGTCCTTAGGTTAGTTAGGTTTAAGTAGTTGTAAGTTCTAGGGGACTGATGACCACAGAAGTTAAGTCCCATAGTGCTCAGAACCATTTGAACCATTTTGAAGCTTTACAACCCGACTGGAAAAGTTACCCGTCCACAAAGAATAACAGTTATTCGTGGCTTCTGGGTATAAACTTAGAACTTAGAAGAGTACATGTTTTATATTGCAGAAGAACATTTTACGCTGAAGAAGAATAACAAATATAACGAACGGTTTCAAATTTTTTTATCTATTGTTTTATGTGGGCTACGGAGAGGTGGACAGTTTTTTTATTAGAATCAGAATACTATTCTTCCACTTTTTTTTATTCCTGGAATATTCCTTTACGTTGGTTCTAAAATCAGAACTGTTCTAATTTGGCAAAACCCCTCCGGCTCCGAAATTTTTTTCATTTGTTGAAAAATATATGGCTTCCGTACAGACCTCATATGCACCCAGTGCATAATAACTTAAATTGTGAATATATTTCTGAATGAATGTTTGTTATGTATTTTTCCGTCACCCTGTTCACTGTTATAAGTTATGTTCCACAAGGAACGCACGCCATTGGAGGCGACAATCTGTAATTTATTTTACCTTAATTACTACTTCAATTTTGTTCTACAATGTAAAGGAATATATGAGTAGCAAACATGGAATACATGTGAATAATGCAGCTGCTCAGTGACAGGTATGGGGGAGGCATTGTGGCCAGGCCTCGGATTTTCGACCCCTGCCCTCTTTGCCTCCGCCTACCTGGTGCGGAAAGTCTTCTCAAACTTTTTAAAAAAAAAATAGTGCAGTGGTCAGCACGTCTGTCAAGTAAGCAGGAGGTCTAGGTTCGAAGCTCAGTCGGTCACAAATTTTCATCTGCCGTCGTTGCTGTATTTCAACGCGCTGTGACAGTGTGGACGTCGGTCCTTCGATATTTTTTGAGGCGATAGAGGTGATTTGCGAACTTTTGTCTTGCCATCAAAATAACGGGACTCCAACGGCATCCAATCCTTAGTCATACCTTTGTGCCGGCGCTAACCCATGTCATATACATGCGAATTAGATTGTAGTTCATATTTAGTCAAATAACGTATGGTCAGTATACAAGTATGCCGGCCAGTGTGGCCGAGCGGTTCTAGGCGCTACAGTCTGGAACCCCGCGACAGTTACGGTCTCAGGTTCGACTCCAGTTTCGGGCATGGACGTGTCTGATGTCCTTAGGTTAGTTAGGTTTAAGTAGTTCTAAGTTCTAGCGGACTGATGACCTCAGACGTTAAGTCCCATAGCGCCCAGAGCCATTTGAACCATTTTTGAAGTATACAAGTATTTACAAGCAGTAGAAGCAGGATTGCAGCGAACTAATCACTTAACCAAGTGCAACATAGAGTACCTGCGTAATGAGTCATTCCACCTGCATAGCTGAGGGTAATATTTTTTAAGCAATTCATTGCAGAATTAATGTAATATCCGCACGATGATCTCTGTAGTCATACTGTATCATTAGTAGCCCGCGAATGTAGTACTATGTTCGTTAAGTTGGATTACTCAAGCTGAGGCCAAATAAAGTCAAGCGACGACGCCACAACACTATCTCTACATAAGTAGGTAGTCAGCGCTAAATTATGAGCGCCACCATTAACGTTGCTGTAAGCTGTTTGACAGCATAACACCACCACAACTACTGACAACCTGAACCATTATCATCACGCAGTTGTAACTCGCAGTGATTACAAGTTTCTCATGTTTGTCAAGAATATCGGAAAGCGCCTCTGAAGTTCCATTTCCATTACGCCTAGGACGGAGAGAATCCTAAATATCAATAATAGGTCACCTAGCGAAGAGAAGAGTCCACGTATTGTCTCGAGTTCTCGCAGTTTGATGTTAATGCAGTTCCAGATGTTTTCACACTAACGGGTTCTTTTGGCTATCGGAATGCTCATATGGGAATTATAGAAGTGTAATTGCTAGAACGTTCAACTACCTTAATAACACCTCATTCTGGAAAGAATACGACTCGGAAAGCAACGTTAATTAGACGTTTCCAACCATCTCCTGACGTCTTACTGAATGAAGTCTGAAGTGCACGCACAGTTATGTTGCCTGCCGCAAGGATTCTGTGAAGTGCTGTGGCAGCTGGCAGTCATTGCTGAATACAGACATGTGCAAATATCCTCACTGCTCTAGGGGAACTCGTCTTTTTTGCATTTTTTCCATGCCGTAATTAGCACAATAACATAAGGCTTGTTCTGCTGAAGAACTTGATGCCCACAAGTCCTTAAATAAGAACCTCCTAGCGTGAGTAATGCATGAAAGGAAACAGACTTTAGGACAAAAGAATGGACAGCTCCCTGCTTTTTGCGTTTCCGATAGCGCCTACGATAAGAATCTGGTGTCATATTATGTTTCAGAGCCGTAAACTGTTTATTTTTTTACCTCATACTAAAACAAAAGCTATGATATGAGAAGAGTAAATGACTTATATGCTTCTCAGGAACTTAAGTTTTTCGTGTTAATTTTCTCACTTCATTCTAAAACAAGGACGTTAATATGACAAGAGGAAATGAAATATACGCTTCCAAGACATAATATTTCCTTGTGTGCTACTACTGCATACATGAAAGTCCTGCAGTTAATTTTTGTATGTTGGATAAATTTTGATATCACCTCACATTCCTTTGTGAGAAGGTTCCTATTTGCTTAGGATTCAAATAGAGTGGACATTTCATCACTGGTTAATATTCTCATGACTAATGACATGATACTCGTTGCAATTGCTCCATGGCACCTGTGAGTAGAGTCTCACGTTGGTTACTATAAGAACACGCAGGCAGTGATATCCGCTCACTGCAGTCAGAGCCAAGGTGATTTCTTTCTGTTTATGGCGAAGCATCTGCTGCAGTGTCCACGCTCAGCCAACATAAACAAATCGCGGCGGCATTGGGCACTGCTGATCGCTGCGCTTGTCGCAGGCCTCGACAACAAGAGCGCACTCTCTGCTAACGATACTATGGAGTTAATACATCTTACTTAACGTAATATGCAGGACGTGGGTTGGGTGAAAATTCAGTTTGTAACTTCCCATCGCATTAACATACTTTACAGTCATATTTGATGCAATATTTATAGCCGGTTGTCTGTCTAATGTTAATAGTATTGATTCAGATTGAGCATGAACACGATAACTCACTCACACACACAAACACACACACACACACACACACACACACACACACACACACACACACACACGCACACACTCATTGATTCCAGTGAGGGTGACAACTACTGTGTGTTGAACAACACATGCACCAGTCAGTTCCTCAGTTGGCGTCGAGTGGATGAGATTTTTCAATTACCTTGCATTGCAAGAATTGTAAGGAGACCCCTGAAAGTAAATGGACTTGTATCCTAAAAAGCTGCGACAAAGCAAAGCTTGACCGATTATCAGATAATTGTCCACATGGGTTTTGTGGACGAGCATACTTTTAGTAGCCGCGCGGGATTAGCCGAGCGGTCAGGGGCGCTGCAGTCATGAGCTGCGTGGCTGATCCCGGCGGAGGTTCGAGTCCTCCCTCGGGCATGGGTGTGTGTGTTTGCCCTTAGGATGATTTAGGTTAAGTAGTGTGTAAGCTTAGGTACTGATGACCTTAGCAGTTAAGTCCCATACGATTTCACACACATTTGAACATTTGAACTTTAGTTCTGCTCCTGTAAATAAACTGTTATCTCGTTAGTTCACATATTTATATTGAAATAACGTATTTGTAATAAGCACATCGGATTATTATTTTCCACAGTGTTTAAGAATTCAGGTCCTGTCATAGATAAGTGATCTATATTCAACAGTCCGATAAAGAATGTGGTTTACACAGTCTAACATATGATGACAGTCGTGGTCGGATATCCACATTAAGACTACCTGGCTGAATCCGATTAGAACGATCAGGTATCGAAATGAAATTACAGAAATCGGATAATTTGAACGTCTGTATTGCAACAATGCTTCGCACATAAATTCCTATGATGGAGTAACAGGTAGCAACTGTCTAAGAAAAAGTGAGAAAATGGCTACTAGTAGCAATGTAACGTAATTATAAACCACATTTAAGTGATGGAAATACTGAATCGAACAATACACATCTATTTCAGTGGTGGGAAGATACACCATATCGGATTTGCTGAGACATAATGACAATAATAATAATAATAATAATAATCGTGTGTGGCGGATAGTGGAAACCCTCCCCCATATGGGTGGCACCGAGGAAATCAAATACTAGGGGTGAACCAAATACTAACACAATCCTGAACGGCTACTCAATCCGTTGAACGCAAAATCCAGACACGTCTGAGTGAAAATCACCGCTACTCTGGTCACCGTCTGTTAGCTCAATGAGCTTGGCTGAAAATATTTGCTTTCAAAGGCTTCAACACCCTCTGGTCCTGTCCGGTCCTGGTATCACCCAAGCACAACCAATGAAACACAAGCAAACGTAAACTATGCAAGCAAAGTCAACTTTATCCCAGGTGGTACACAACCCGGCTGTCGACAGGCGGCAGTTGGATTTTCGGATTCTGGGGAGTCCAGGTTAGCACGACAGAGAATATCGAAGATCTCTGGTAAATTTCCCTACAAGCAAAAAACATGCATTTAAAAGTAAACATCGATACCTTGATCCAAACACGAAAACTAAATAATCTCACAAAAGAAATGGACCGACAAAAAATTCTCATCCTTGCACTTCAAGAACCACGACTAACTGACAATGAAACCGTGCATTAGGGAAACCATTGCATCTTCAAGAGCAGAATACAACAAAAGGTAGCGAAAGGCGTACCAATCTTCGGCATTGCATTTCTCGAACACCGATCTATCAACTCTGACAATGAAATCACACCGATCGACAATCAAAAGGTTCCAATGGCTCTGAGCACTATGGGACGTAACAGTGGAGGTCATCAGTCTCGTAGAACTTAGAACTACTTATACCTAACTAATCTAAGGACATCACACAAATTCATACCCAAGGCTGGATTCGAACCTACGACCGTAGCAGTCGCGCGGTTCCGGACTGAAGAGCCAAGAACCGCTCGGCCACCGCGGCTGGCCCGTCAACAAGCGACTTATGACTATGGTCATTCAGAGCCCCAGTAAAACATATACACTCATCAATGCACGTGTCCCCACCAACATCGACGGCCGGAGTGTCCGAGAGGTTCTAGGCGCTACAGTCTGGAACCGCGCGACCGCTACCACAGCAGTTAAGTCCCATAGTGCTCAGAGCCATTTGAACCATTTGAATCCACCAACATCGAAAATAAGAAAAACACCGACAATGTTGAAAAATTCTGGAACACACTCGAAAATACCATGAGCAAAATTCACCAAGATGACGTGAAGATACTAATGGGAGACTTCAACTCTCTATTTGGGACAGAAAAAACCTGTAGAAAAATCATTGGTACAAATTCAACACACCGAAACGGTTAGACTAACGTCACACGTCTGACTGACATTTGCCAATTGAACCACAAAAGGATGTCTTCCCACTTTAAGAAAAAACCAGTTCCCAGGTAACATGCTTAGTAACCAGGTGCAAGCTGCTTTTGTTCGCCTTTCGAGAGTTGCTGAAAGCCAGATTTTTAATTCTTTTGTAGCACATCTACAAGCAGGCAGATAAAAACTTAATAAGGGACTCGTAAGACAACGCTCGAGCAAAATTCGTCTTGCTACTTTCAGTAACTCTTAGTGTCAGAGCGAAAACCTTACGGTACTGCCAGATTCATAACACCACTTTTGTTTTCTGACGACATTTTTGTTGTTGTTGTGAACACATAATTTTATCTATGAAATGTCACATTTTGATAATACTTACGAATGGTACAGGAAATGAAATAAATACAGATCTTTTCGAAGTGTAAAGTCTGTAATATCCTACTAATTCGTGTTAAAATAGGCTCAATCGTCTCACAGAAACTTAATGCTTTATTAAGATAGACTTCCGTCGTGATGTTTCTGTAGTAAGCTGAATTTAATTTGTATTAGTACAGTGAATATTTTAATTGCATTTTCCATTAGTTTACTAAACGCAACAGTAATTATCAAAGAGAAATTAATTAGCAGCAGAATTTTCTTTCACGATATCTAAAACGATATGACAATGCTAAAGTTGTTTACAAATTCTACGCCTGTAGAAACCTACTGTTTCTAACGATGTCGTTAATTCAGAGTAGTTTAAACAGTATTTTCGTCTAGAAATGAATTGCCTTGACGGTTGTTTGATCAAGAGTGGGAAAGGTAAAATTTTACAAATATATGACGAGAGGGATAAGTGCTTGAGAGAGGACTTCCCTATCAATACAAGTGACTGAGAGACGACTTTCCTATCAATCTCCTGGATAGTTTTGTTTCTCAAATCAACATAGTGCGTTATCATGCAGTAGTACAGGTGATGTAGTTTTGCTGCTCGATTTTCTTACACTGTGACCGAAAGGTGTCTCAGTTGTTGGCAACAAATTCCAGCTGTGTTGCACACACCCTGGGGGCAGAATTCGTAGCCCAAAACACACTTTTGGATTTATCAGATGTAAAATATTTTGTTCACACTACTCTCTCCTCGAGTTTACGTCTTTTGGTGGGGCTCAGCCTTTCATTTCTTCTTAGGAAGTTAACGCTAAAGGCATCATAACACGTCACCAGTAACAGTTCTGCATAGGAATGCTCGATGAGTGACCTGATGACGTTCAATAATAGTTACTCCGTTGATTTTTGTTGTTTTGAATTAGAGCATGTAGTACTCCTGCACCAGACTTCTGAACATTGCCTGTTGAATGCAAATTCAAGTGGTTCATAATTATGTTAGTAAATTCACTCGATATTTTTATGTCCTTTAAATTACATTTGCTACATGATTCGCATTGAAGACGTAGGAAATGTATGTTATTTGGTCCGGGAAGCACGTTCCAACAGAAACTGATGCTTACATTGACATTTATGTTGCGAATTAGTCGTCTTATCCATCACATGGATAACGAGTATGCTCCGTTTTGCTACAGTTGTTTCATAGCTAACAAGGGAACCTTCCCATCGCACCCTCCTCAGATTTAGTTATAAGTTGACACAGTAGATAGGCCTTGAAAACTGAACACAGATCATTCGAGAAAACAGGAAGAAGTTGTGTGGACCTATGAAAAATATAATCAAACTTAACAAACTGAGTAGTCCATGCGTATGATAAGCAACATCAAGGATAGCTTGAGCTCGGGAGCGCCGTTGTCGCGTGGTTAGCGTGAGGAGCTGCAGAACGAGAGGTCGTTGGTTCAAGTCTTCCGTCGGGTGAGTTGTTTGATTTTTTTATTTTCAGACAATCATCACCACACGTACTGTTTATCAACAAATGTAGGAAATAATCATACAGATGTTCGATAATCGTTCGATCCCTTAAGGAACTTTCCGATGCCTTACTGTTCGGAAAATATTCATTGACATTGTTATTGAAGTCACGAGCTATTTTTGCTGGATTCATATTGCCCACGCAATGCATCTCACGTATTTAATACACCCTCGTCCAAAGTAGCGAACCGTTAACTGCCAGCCAGGGAGCCTCGTTAGCAGGAATACTATCTCTTCCGTGCGCTGTAGTCGACTGACGTAATGTCTTTCGATGTTTGTTTAGGTGTAGCGTCATCATACTACGGCGCGGTTACCTCGCATCGGACGGACGGACGGACAGATAATAATTGTCTGAAAATAAAAATTAAACTTTTCACTCGAGGGAAAATTTGAAGGAAGGACCTCTCGTTCCGCAGCTGCTTACGCTAACCACGGGATCACGGCGCTCCTGAGCTCACCCTATCCTTGATGTTCCTATCTTGCGCATGGACTACTCAGTTTGTATATTTTGCTTATTTTTTTCATAGTTCCACACAACTTCTTCCTGTTTTCTCGATTGATCTGTGTTCAGTTTTTCAAGGCCTATCCACTGTATCAACTTATTACTAAATCTGAGGGCGGTGCGATGGGGAAGTTCCCTTGTTAGTGGTATTGTGTGTTGGTGGCGTTGCCAGTTTACATACTGTGCATGTAACTCACAATAAATGCGTTGGATGCCTCCTGTGATCAGTTTACTTGAAAAACGTTTGTTGTCATCGTAATTTATGTAACTGGCTCTCCGACTTCCAATTTGACAATTTGTGGAAAAATTCTTTACCTTGTTAGTCCTAGTTTCAAACATTGTCAGATAGGAAACGTAGGCATGAAGGAGTCTGTAAAAGCAATTAATCGCTATTATAGCAAACTTTTGAATCCACTGGACACTTGAATTATATATATTGATTCTGAGAGTTTTGTTATTTCTCTTGTTATTTACTGTCCCAATGTCATCCGTGAGAATAAAATTAAAGGCAGTTGGATTAGGTTCCTGATCTAAATACGCTATTCCACAAATTAAAAACTTCCAGTTATTCTTCATATCTTGAAACTTACTACCGTTGACTTTCACTGAAGGAAAGATACATAATAATAAAATGAAATCAAAGATTAGAATGTCAAAGCATAGTGTGAATGGTTAAAATGAAATGAACTAAAAATCATCTTCTTGTCTAAAACACTTTACTCTTCCAGAGAACTTCGGTACCTCTCAAAATTTTTTCAGCTCTGATGTTTAGCCACATGTGGAAAAATTGTGGGTCTCATGATGCAGCACTGTTTAGCCGTCACAAAGTAAAGCCTCAAAAATCAGTAAATAAAACTATTCTTGTACAGTTGCTCCGAATCGCATATACCAACCGCCATTTGCTGCGACAACGACTCAAAGTCTATTGGGTATTTGATTTTGCTCTGCTTTTTCGGGCCTCCTTACCTCTCCTTCTAGCCCAACCTTTGTTCTGAAATTACGTCTTCATCGGCGAGCTTCTCCTCAATATTTTTATTTTGTGCTGAACTGTTTTGTACCCTTCTTGCATACACACGTGTGTCACGTATTTTATAGAGACTGAATGAATATATAAGGTGAGTATTTCTTCTCTTATCAAATTAAATATTACATATCTTGCTGTGAATTAATTTGTTTGTCCCCATTCCACTTACTGCGTTTACTTGAAATTATATAAAATATAATTCTGTAAAAAAAAATCGCGTATAGCCTCCTTTGGCTTCCACAACAGCTGGAAGTCTGTGGGCATTGAGCCCACAACTCGAGCCACAGAACTAGGAGATTCAAGTAACTCATTCCAAGCGTCATGAATTTGCTGATTTGTCGTGCGTTGACAAATGGATGGTTCTCACTGAAACGGCGTATTTGCTGATCCTGAGCTGCTGTTGTTTTGCGGCGACGGCCATGAGGCCTCCCATTCAGGTTACCACTCTCTTCCTTTCGTCTGATCCACCTGGCTACCGTCGACTTGTGAAAACCCATAGTTCTTGCTATGTCGGCATTTGAAGATCCCTCTGCATTGAGTTGTATTATAGCGCCCTTGTCTGCCTCAGCCAGATGGGCCATTTAGCGTTGACTGAATGATTCGTCGCGGTTAATATTGGCTGCGGAAACAGCGCTGGCAGGAAACAGACTGCCTCCTCCAAGATGGCAGCCGCAACGCAGTGGCCAAGTATGTGTAACACGGAAATCGATGGCATAAAAGAGAGATCGCAAGCCCGTACCCGTGTCATTACATAGTGGAGCAACTTAGAATCTCTAATTTTTCTCAGAAGGGACTGGTCCAGTCTTGTCATGTCTTATCCTGATAAATATTACATGAAATGAAATGTTTACGTTTTGCATATGCGTCAGGCCTGACGCAAGAAACATTTCTGAAATATCTGAGGCAACCTGAAGAACATTTCGTGAATTTTATCTGTAGAAGGTTGCCTTATAAGAAGGAAAACGTGTTTATCCCCGCTCGCCGTGTTTCCAGGTGGCGCAGTTTACTCGGAGGCATACATAATTCTCGCCGGGCGTAAGAAGCGACTCGACGAGCGAGGGGAACTCGCCAAATGTCGTAGGCTGATTGTCCCGAAACTTTGCTCAGTGAAGGAGAGGACAAAATAAGCGAACATGTGTTTCGGCTTATCTGCAGACACTCGACCGTTTCCAAGAAAAATACGGTCAAAGTTATCAACGCGCTGTTGCTCTAGTGTAGATACCTTCTGCAGCCGAGAACGCAATTGAAGCGGTGGCTCAGTGGCTACCGTCGTTCCTTCTTAACATTGATTCCCGTGTTCGAGACCATATTGGGTTGTTTATTATTTTATTTTCCTGCCTCTCTATCAGAATTATCTACGAATGTTTTTTTCTATGTTGAAATAATGTTGTCATTATTCGCCAATTAACTTTATGTGTAATTAATGAATTAAAAAGTAATAAACGAATGAGACAAGCTGATCTAAAATCATCTGGGCTGCCTCATGTATCGTTATAACCAAATATTTTATAAATGTTAATCTACATTCAGATCCGATGATGGCACCTTTAGTGTGTTGAAACCGATTATCCAGTAAACAATATTTAAGCGATCTTGGCTTCTGAATTATTTCTACAACAGAGTGATCGCCCCACTACGCACTGTGTGTTCCCTTTTTAACTTATTTCTTTACACAGTAAATTAACTGACGAATAACGACAACAGTGTTTCATCATAAATTGGAATAAACATTCGTAGATAATTCAGAGAGTGAGGGAAAAAAAAGGAAATACCGGGTTCAAAAATGGCTCTGAGCACTATGGGACTCAACTGCTGTGGTCATAAGTCCCCTAGAACTTAGAACTACTTAAACCTAACTAACCTAAGGACATCACACACATCCATGCCCGAGGCAGGATTCGAACCTGCGACCGTAGCAGTCACACGGTTCCGGACTGCGCGCCTAGAACCGCGAGACCACCGCGGCCGGCGAAATACCGGGTTTCGAACTCGCAGCGCAAAGTTCCGAAGTCGCTATGGTAGCCGCAGAGCCACCGCTTCAGTTGAATCCTTACCCGCTAAGAGGTATCTACACTATAGCAACAACTCATTGAACACTTTGACCGTCGTTTTCTCAGAAGCGGTAGAGTGTAAGCAGATAAGCCGAGACACGTGTTCGCTTATTTTGTCCCCGCTTTCACTGAGCGAAGTTTCAGCAAGATCAGGGTATTTCCTCGGGAACTTACACAGGAAGAAACCATAGTAATAATGTAATTCAAGGCTCGCAAGAAAAAATTTAAGTGGTCCTTTTTCCATCACACTGTTAATGAGTGGGACGGTAGAGAAATAACCCTAACCTTCTGCCAGGCACGTAAGTCCGGATTGCCAAGAAATCCTGTTGATGTAGTCATGTAGATGTAACAACGAAATTATGTTTTAATTACGACATGTGACTTTCATTTGATTTAAACATCGAAGTTGTTTGCTGTTTATTTACTTCTTGTTCAATAGTTTCAGCCATATACAAATACCTAGGCGCGTTAAATTGATATTGAAATAAAGTGTCATGCGTGGACCAATAACAATAAATTCCTACCTACTTGTTATAGTACTGCAGTATCTGCCAGCGTCTTCAGAAGTGGATATCGCATACGACGTTCCTAGGGTGTTTATAAATGGATATTGCAGACGACTTCGAAAAAAGTTTGAATGTAGCTTCGTAAAAGTTCCGTGATCAAACGATCTGAGTTGCTGGCGAATACAGTTTATCCTAGCTAGACAGTATATATTATCATTATACATGAGGTGAGTAGGGTTTCGCCGGGTTGCGGTGGCCGAGCGGTTCCAGGCGCTTTAAAAAAAATGGCTCTGAGCACTATGGGACTTAACATCTATGGTCATCAGTCCCCTAGAACTTAGAACTACTTAAACCTAACTAACCTAAGGACAGCACACAACACCCAGCCATCACGAGGCAGAGAAAATCCCTGACCCCGCCGGGAATCGAACCCGGGAACCCGGGCGTGGGAAGCGAGAACGCTACCGCATGACCACGAGATGCGGGCCCAGGCGCTTTAGTGACGAACCGCACGGCTGCTTCAGTCGCAGGTTGGAATTCTACCTCGGCCATGGATGTCTGTGATGCCCTTAGGCTAGCTAGGTTTAAGTAGTTCTAGGTGTAGGGGCTGATGACCTAAGCAGTTAGGTCGCACAGTTCTTGAAGCCATTTTTTGTCCTTTCGTGTAAATTTTCTTTACATAAACCGTCGTATCTTTTGATTGCGTTGACATAGAAGCTCACTTTTTTACTCCACCAAGGGACCGGTTACCGCAAGAAGTGCGATACATTTCCACTTATTATGTCCATCCGTTCTGGAGGTAAACGGGTTTTAAGGGTTGGGTAGACCGACAGACGGTCAAGAAAGTGAGACTAGTAGGGTTCCGTTTTTACTGGTTTAGGTGACGAAATCCTAACAACGAAAACACTGAAGATGAGGGCCGCATAAATAACACCCGCTACTCTTTATTCGAAATGTTCTAGTTGCTGTCGATACATAAGCATATTAATCGTAGCAACGTTTTCGATCCAAATCACGTTTACAGGAATGCAAATAGAATGTATTTGCCTATACACGTGGTAATTCACATCCCAGTATTAATGCCACCGCGTTTTAGAACTGCGAACATTCTCATTGCTAGCTAGCTTAAGAAACACTTCGGCTAATGAACGTTTTCTGTCTGTGGCGAGTCTAGTGGAGAATTCGAAAAAATGCAGAATACGTTTGGCAGCTATGTAGCCGTTTATTTCCTGGGGTGGTGCAGAATTATCCTACAAAATTTACTCTCTAATAACAGTAATTTGTTATTTCGATAATCATCCCGAATGATTGTCACGTAAGTGGTGACATAAAGGAAGAAAATTCATTTTTTTGAGTCCAGAAAGCTCTATGCAACAGAAACTGCAGATTTTCATTGCGAAATTGCCTGCTTGTTCATGTCTGGGGTAATAATAGAGGGCTGTTTGCCTGGGTTGTCTGCTAGCATAGTGAAAGGAAGGTCTGATTTGTTTTCGGTTCTAATCTCTATGGAGGCAGGTAGAATATCAGTAAAGCAATTTTAAGAAATTCTCGCGCACCCAATACGTTTTATCGCTACCTTTATTCTGTACTGGCGCTCTGTGGATGTCAATATGACACTCTTGTAGAATTTCATACATGTTACTGCCTACTTTTACCGCTTCTGTCAATAATGGAATTGACTTAAGCGTGGCACTGAATGATTTTTAACTGAATTTCGTTATGAATCTTCACGCATTGCTAAATTTGCACACTTTCATGGTAGGTCAGCAACGGTAATCCAGTATGACTGGTCTGAACGTTGACACAGACCGTTTCGCGGCCGAATGCGGATATTATTTTGCTACTTCGTAACGATCTGGGGTTCTTTGTCTTACTGAAACAGTTAAGTCATCTGGATAAGTTGAAATTCATTTTTATTTGTCCAGTTCATACCAATTAGCGTTACTTCTTTCAGTTCTGTCTTATATTTACGTGTTGTATTTAACACACTAATCAGCATTAATATAGTCTTACAAATTATGGAAAACAGTCTAAAAAAGTTCAGATAGTTTGTCAATTTCACGCCTGTGCATAGTATGTTGGTAGCACTTCGTCGCCTTGCCTGTTATGCTGTGTAGCAGACTTTAAAGCCGTGCGGATCAGCATAACGAAAAGGCGAGGGGTCTCGCTCGTTTTGTCCACGACTGTACATCTCGAGCAAGGAGTTGTTTGAGCATTGTATGGAAGTTCAATGGACTGGGAAAAAGTGGAACAGAAAAGAATGGAACCACTTAAGATGTGGTGTTGCGGACGAATGTTGAAAATTAGGTTGATTGTTAAGGTGAGGAATGAGGTGGTTCTGTGCAGAATGCGAGAGCAAAGGAATGCATCGAAAACACTACAAAGGCGAAGTGACACGATGATAGGACGTGTGTTAAGGCATGAGGGAATGACTTGCATGGTACTAGAGGGAGCTGTGGAGAGCAGACGATGTAGAGGAAGGTTGTAGCTTTCTTACAAACTCGATTATATGTACATTAAAACAGAGATTCAACTAGAAGCTATAATACAATATGATCCATACAAGATTGACCTCAATATCTACTTGATTGGTAGAAAGTCATTGATAAATACGGTTTTCTTATTGTAAATTACACTTTCTGAATCACAGGTTCTTATTATATTTCCATATTCTGGAGGCCAGTAAGGGAGACAAGGGTGGGTTAGCAGGAGGGTGGACGACACAGGAAAACGAGCGTAAATGTTAATATGGGCTGAGGAGAGGGTGGGGATGGTTGGGACACAATACCAAAAAGAGGGGTGTGCTGAGGGGTGGCAATACAGTGGACAGTGGGGTGGGATGGGCAATACTAGATAACGATAGCTGATATGGGGTGGGATATTTTCACTTCCCGGCCTGTTTTAACGACCCAACACCTAATTACTTACGGTGGGTCTTCTCTGACCTGTTAGCCACTGCAATTGGTGTACAGGCACTGGTGAGGCTTTAACCTCCACACCAGTTCCTGCATCCGCTCGCACCATTGCCAATCTGCTGCCTCGAGGGGCTGAGGATTGGGGCTATAGGGAGTGCGATGGAGGCGGGGGGGAGGGGCGGTTGCCGCTACCGAGGGTGCGACGGGGGGGGGTGGTGTTGCGGCTACCGAGGGGCGATTTTGGGGGTTTGCGGCTACCGAGGGGCGATTTTGGGGGGTTTGCGGCTACCGAGGGGCGATTTTGGGGGGTTTGCGGCTACCGAGGGGCGATTTTGGGGGGTTTGCGGCTACCGAGGGGCGATTTTGGGGGGTTTGCGGCTACCGAGGGGCGATTTTGGGGGGTTTGCGGCTACCGAGGGGCGATTTTGGGGGGTTTGCGGCTACCGAGGGGCGATTTCGGGGGGTTTGCGGCTACCGAGGGGCGATTTCGGGGGGTTTGCGGCTACCGAGGGGCGATTTCGGGGGGTTTGCGGCTACCGAGGGGCGATTTCGGGGGGTTTGCGGCTACCGAGGGGCGATTTCGGGGGGTTTGCGGCTACCGAGGGGCGATTTCGGGGGGTTTGCGGCTACCGAGGGGCGATTTCGGGGGGTTTGCGGCTACCGAGGGGCGATTTCGGGGGGTTTGCGGCTACCGAGGGGCGATTTCGGGGGGTTTGCGGCTACCGAGGGGCGATTTCGGGGGGTTTGCGGCTACCGAGGGGCGATTTCGGGGGGTTTGCGGCTACCGAGGGGCGATTTCGGGGGGTTTGCGGCTACCGAGGGGCGATTTCGGGGGGTTTGCGGCTACCGAGGGGCGATTTCGGGGGGTTTGCGGCTACCGAGGGGCGATTTCGGGGGGTTTGCGGCTACCGAGGGGCGATTTCGGGGGGTTTGCGGCTACCGAGGGGCGATTTCGGGGGGTTTGCGGCTACCGAGGGGCGATTTCGGGGGGTTTGCGGCTACCGAGGGGCGATTTCGGGGGGTTTGCGGCTACCGAGGGGCGATTTTGGGGGGTTTGCGGCTACCGAGGGGCGATTTTGGGGGGTTTGCGGCTACCGAGGGGCGATTTTGGGGGGTTTGCGGCTACCGAGGGGCGATTTTGGGGGGTGTTGCGGCTACCGAGGGGCGATTTTGGGGGGTGTTGCGGCTACCGAGGGGCGATTTGGGGGTGTTGCGGCTACCGAGGGGCGATTTGGGGGTTGCGGCTACCGAGGGGCGATTTGGGGGTTGCGGCTACCGAGGGGCGATTTGGGGGTTGCGGCTACCGAGGGGCGATTTGGGGGTTGCGGCTACCGAGGGGCGATTTGGGGGTTGCGGCTACCGAGGGGCGATTTGGGGGTTGCGGCTACCGAGGGGCGATTTGGGGGTTGCGGCTACCGAGGGGCGATTTGGGGGTTGCGGCTACCGAGGGGCGATTTGGGGGTTGCGGCTACCGAGGGGCGATTTGGGGGTTGCGGCTACCGAGGGGCGATTTGGGGGTTGCGGCTACCGAGGGGCGATTTGGGGGTTGCGGCTACCGAGGGGCGATTTGGGGGTTGCGGCTACCGAGGGGCGATTTGGGGGTTGCGGCTACCGAGGGGCGATTTGGGGGTTGCGGCTACCGAGGGGCGATTTGGGGGTTGCGGCTACCGAGGGGCGATTTGGGGGTTGCGGCTACCGAGGGGCGATTTGGGGGTTGCGGCTACCGAGGGGCGATTTGGGGGTTGCGGCTACCGAGGGGCGATTTGGGGGTTGCGGCTACCGAGGGGCGATTTGGGGGTTGCGGCTACCGAGGGGCGATTTGGGGGTTGCGGCTACCGAGGGGCGATTTGGGGGTTGCGGCTACCGAGGGGCGATTTGGGGGTTGCGGCTACCGAGGGGCGATTTGGGGGTTGCGGCTATCGAGGTGTGAGTGAGGGAGTGTTTTGTGGCTATTGCAGGGGCGAGGGGGGAGTTTTTTTTAGTATTAGTTTCTCAACGATGTTGCCGAGTGCGCTCAGCAGACTGATGGTTCGGTAATTTTGTGGGAGAGAGTGGTCTTTGCCCAGCTTCGTAAACTTCAGGACCTTGGCCGTCTTTGAAATAGGGTAAGTGTTGGTGCTCAAGTATGGGATTGATGATGTGTGTAAGGTATTCTACTGCTGTATCCGTCATCTCCTGGAGGATAATGTTTTGAATGCCATTGTAACCAGGTGCCTTCCTAGCTGTGGTATACTTGAATGCCCATTTGACTTCAGCTGTGCTAACCTGTTTGATGTCGTTGTGCTATGGTTTGGCTTAGATGCATGTAGTCGCCTGGTCGGTCCCAAGTTTGAACGCTGGGTCTGAGCGACCCAGGTTGTGTGTGAATGATGCTGCAACTGTGAGGGACATTAGGTCCTCTTTTTATTCTGCGGAGTATACCAGTCCATCGGGCGCTTTTATTGTGGATGTGTACAGTTGCGCCATGGTTATGTGGCAGACCAACTGCTACAGGCTAGATCGCGTGGTGTCCAGCCCTTCGAGTTTCTGGTTCAACAGTTTTGTTTTAAATGTTTGGTTTAGTTCCAGAATATTCCCTGGAGCCTGTTCATGTGCTGTTTGAAGAGCTGGCGCCTGGTACACTGCTAGTGTCTCCTGAGGCGATTCATGATTGAGATAAGACCCAGAATTCCCCAGGGTAGCGCAGCACTGTGTTGTGGTGTGCAGATTGGTATGGTTTCTGCTATGCGTCTTGGACAGCGCTAGTGAGGGTTTCGACAGCCTCATCAATTTGAGCTGCCTCGTTAATTGCGTGTGTGGGTTGGATGCAACTGTCAATTGTTTACTTGAACAACGTTTAATTCGCATACCAGTACTCTAACATCTTGCTTTCATCCATGTGCTGCAGTGTTTCTTCTATGTACAGGCTGGTGATTTGTGAACACATGGTTTTCAATAGCAATGTTGAGTGTTGTCATTATGCCCTTGATGAGTGCTATGTCTATCACGTCTGGCCCCTGATCCCTCTGGTATGGCCTCTGCATCTGGTCAACTGGCGCTAGTGTAATTTTGTTTCGTCCTTGTGCATGTTCGTGTAGTTTCTTGCCATTGGAGTTCCGTGTATGCATGTTCCAGTCAGAGTCTTTTGTGTTAAAGTGTGGTGGTATGTTGAATATAGTGCTGATGTAGCGTATCTTTATGTTCTTTGTGATGTTGTATACTGACACCAGTGTAGACTCCGTTGAACATGGCCCTGATGGCGGTTGCCTCTAATTTTTCAAGTTCAGGGAGCACTATGTTCGTGTGTTCAATGTCTTTGTCCATGATGATAGGTGTTCCACCGAAACCAGAGCTGTCCGGTCAGTCGGTACGATAAACGCAGAAGCCGCTGAAGTTTGGGTGGTTGTGTAGTTTGAGTTTAGTTTCGCTCAGTGTCATAAGGATACCCTTATGCTTCATGAGCGAGGCGTGTGTGGTTGTTTTCGATGGGGGCTGTGTGTGGCGTGTTATCCATGAAGATGGTGTGAAGAGTGTGGTGATTGCTGTTTGCTCAACCAGGGCAGTACTGGGCAGCCAGTCAAGAGCTGTGTAAAAAGGGTGCTGACAACCGCCATGATCTTCCTAAGGATCTGAGCAGTCGTATGCTGGGGTGAATAATGTTGCCACTATTCCCTCTAGTGTTGCTACTATTCCCCTTAGCATTGTGTTGGTTCTGTGCGTGTCGGCCTCTGGCTCGATTGTAGTGCTAGCAGCCGCTGGTGCGAGTGTTGGTGTTCTGTGTAGGCTCTTGCTTGTGTTGCTGCTGTGTGGTGCAGCCTGTGGTGCCTAGTTACAGCTGAGGTGAGAGGGGGAGTAACATGGTTGCTGGTGTCGCTGGCTTGCTGTGTGCCTGCGTTTCAGTGTTCTGTTTCTGCTGAGTGGCTTGTTGTGGTGCTAGTGTGTTCCCATTCCTGTTCCTCATGGTCACCTTCGCTTTTTCTGAGTTGTGGGTTCTGTGGCTCTTTGTGCGAGTGTGTGGTTTAGCAGTCCGTATCTTCTGGGAGTGGGGTCGTGGTGTTTGCGAGGCCTGGTGTTCGTACCGGTGCGTTTGTAGCGTTTTGTGTTGATTGACGTGATTATGTTGTTGTCGCAGCAGTTCTGTCTAGTGCATTGGATGGACAGATAGGTTCCACAGCGCGCCCCGCACCTCCAGAGTGCTTAGCCATGGCAGACGCGACAATGTTTCTGGCGGGGTTTGGTGCAGGCCGTGGAGGTGGTATGGCGTTGAGTGCCCAAATTTGTGTTTTGCGCCTCTGCGCTTCTTTGTGAACGTCGTAGCCCCTGCAGATGTGTGGATGTCCGCGTGGTCTTGACCACAGCTGGCGCAAAGGCGTTCGTTTTTCTATGCGCTTGTAGATGTGTTGGGTATGAGCTTACCAGCGCATCCGTGGCAACGGGGTGCCAGGCCACAGAGAAGGGCCGAGTGACTGAATCGCTGGCAATTGTTACATCTTAGGGGGGGGGGGGCGTGTGGTAGTTCGTATATTACTGCTACGAAGTCCATTCTCAGAAGGCTCTTTATCTGCAGAAGGCCGCGGGAGGTGCCGTGTGAGCAGAAGCCCGTCATCTGGGAAGCACTTTTGCAGTCGAATCCCATGAAGTTGAGCGCCGCTTGTACTGTTGTGTTTGGGTTACTGTGGTCCACTCCCTTGACCACGTAGTGTCCTGTACGTATAGTACTCGATCCCCTTATCTTTGAGAAAGTTAGGAAGGTCTTTGTATTCCATGTCGGTAGATACGTACAGTGAGGCACTATTCCCAGAGTACTTTGTGCGAAGCGTGCAAGGTGTGTAATATCCGCGCAAGTGGTGTTGAGGACACTAAAGTCCCCGTAGTTCTGTATTATGACTGGGGGGGATAAGCAGTATTTTGTTGTGAGGGTGTGGCGGCAAATAGTGTTTGTGTGTTAGTGTTGACCGCAACTCGGTTTGTGTTGGTAGATGTGTTTGCGTTTCTAGCCAGAGATGCTGTTTTTGCTATAAGCAGCAGCGCCCTTCGGCTGCCTGGCGAGTGTGGTTGCTCACTTGTTTGTTATGTGTCCTTTTCTTTGCGGTTTGAGCCCTCCACCTTCCAGGGCCCTATGTAATAGTGTTCTGGGTCCGCATCTGCCGGCGCTGGAGTCAGCGGCTGCTGCGGGAGAGTAGTGGAGGACTCGCCAGATGCAGGGGAATGTGAAGTGGTGTATAGTGTGTTTGTTCCTGTGGGGGAGTCGATTGTGCCGCGAAGGTCTGATTATTCGCCGCTGGCAGAGGAGTTCCTGAGCTTGCGCAGCGATCTGCCGATCCTTGCCAGCCAATAACTGCTCTTCGGCAGCAAACGGGACGCTGACGTCGACGGGAACAGCCGAGTCACCCGCCTCTCTCGCTGCAGCCATGCTGTGGGTGAGGGCGGGGGAAATACTGGCGGAATCAGCCATCTTGCTATTGCAGGGTATTTTATTTGGAGGGGTAGGGAGCGACAGTTTGCTTTTTCTGTAAAGAAAAAACCTGGGTAACTGGCCCCACGAAAGTGTGTGTGTGTGTGTGTGTGTGTGTGTGTGTGTGTGTGTGTGTGTGTTGGGGGGGGGGGGTGCCCTACGGCCTAGCGTGCAGTGGCGCGGCACCTAGAGGAGATGCGGAGAAAGGAAGTGGCCAACAGTGCGCGGAATGGTCCGACGTGAACGGGCCACTGACACTGGTTGACTAACAGAGAACGAGATAGCCACGTTGGGGAAGTTGGTAACCGAAGTTACGGGGTAGTTGCGAGTCTAGGACTCTTCACGACGATGTGGTTCTCTCGACGAAAGGGAGCAAGGCTCAACCCTGCGCCGAAACTCCTGACGCCACGGTCCCTTCGCAAGAAGACTCACTATAGAGCAGAGCGGTCAGCAAGGCCTAAGCCCCGATTGCTACCGATGCACCG
This sequence comes from Schistocerca nitens, assembly GCF_023898315.1. NCBI lineage: Eukaryota > Metazoa > Arthropoda > Insecta > Orthoptera > Acrididae > Schistocerca > Schistocerca nitens. Next base: position 1,071,460,138 of record NC_064615.1, on the reverse strand, counting down.
GCCATCACCGGCTGAGAGCTGCTTCTGCTACGACGGCCGGAGCGCGTCACTGGCACTTTGGTACCTCAGCAGTTGATAATCAACCCCCAAGCCCTTTGTAAAAATCAGACTTTACAAAAGACATCTCCTCTTCCTATCTGCGTGTATTGTGTAGTTTCTCTTTTTAGGAAACAGGAAACCACATTCACGAGACTTGAAGAAACCAACTCGATTGCCCCATGGCAGTGTAAATACATGTTACTGTACTAACACACCAACTGAGTAAATTATTTCCATCATGTAGTTGAAGGTGCATTCTAGAGCACATTTATCTGACAATGAAAGAGCTGCCTTAAATTCGTAAAAGAATTCGTAAAAGAATACACAGCTGTGCACTAAAAGAATTGAGCGATTTTCCGTAAGCGGCCGTAAGAAGGATCAATAATGAAGTGTAGGTCTTCATCTGCCAAAATATCAATTTTTGGGTATGTAACTCCCTAAAAATGTTCACATTACGTCTAGTTCTTCCCTCATGAACCATGGACCTTGCCGTTGGTGGGGAGGCTTGCGTGCCTCGGCGATACAGATGGCCGTACCGTAGGTGCAACCACAACGGAGGAGTATCTGTTGAGAGGCCAGACAAACATGTGGTTCCTGAAGAGGGGCAGCAGCCTTTTCAGTAGTTGCAGGGGCAAGTCTGGATGATTGACTGATCTGGCCTTGTAACATTAACCAAAACGGCCTTGCTGTGCTGGTACTGCGAACGGCTGAAAGCAAGGGGAAACTACAGCCGTAATTTTTCCCGAGGATATGCAGCTTTACTGAATGCGTGGAGGGTAAAAATCGTAGAGGGAGACCAAGAGATCAATACACTAAGCAGATTCAGAAGGATGTAGGTTGCAGTAGGTACTGGGAGATGATGAAGCTTGCACAGGGTAGAGTAGCATGGAGAGCTGCATCAAACCAGTCTCAGGACTGAAGACAACAACAACAACAACAACAACAACAACAACAACAACAACAACAACAACGTCTAGTTGTAATATGTACTATTATCGATTTCTTTTTCTTTACCTTCGTATCTTTCAATGGTGTCCTGTTTCTCACGATCAGTAAAAAGCCATTCTGTAAACCAACTACAAAGTTGGTATTTGACGTGTGGTGAATAGTAACAATACATTGAAATATAAGTATTTATTACATAAAGCATTTGCCATCTTTGCATTCCTGTTTTTGGCAAACAGCTAATCTTTGTATGAGTTATCGGTATTCAATTTCTGAACATGGTGGGTGGTCTCCTACTGAAGTGGTTGGAGACTGGCTTCCGTGCCGCATTTTTTCGCATCGAAGTCAACATTAGCAGGCGACCTTTCCGCCGGCCATAGTCAGATGTCAATGAAAGGGCAACACCGTTGACTAACAGGTGCGGTGTGCAGCGAGTAGTGGTGTAGTATCGGACGAAAGATCCTTCGGAGAACTGAGCTTACGATGCAAGATTTTTGAATCAACAAAAAGTAGTTGTTATCACTTGATAATGTACTGGATGTTCAGCAAAGGTGATGGATACGAAAAGCAACATGGTGGGCTGAAGGTTAGCTTTTTAGAAACGTTATACTACGGCATTGTTGGCCGAGAACTGGTCAGGTACCTGTGCGCTGTTTGTGTAATGCTTCGCAACCCGGCACTTGCGACGGAACGACTCACTTAAAATGTTCCTGGCATAGTCTCCTACGACCCTCGAGGAACTTTCACCGTCTTACGGTTCAACGTAGGGTTTTTTTCGCTCTGGAAGATGTATCCCATTCGAACAGCTGACAACTGAGGGACGCCACCGACCCCTGAGCACTTATTACAGTTTAGTGAAAGCAAATGATTACATTCCGGACGTTTCGGGAAGTCTGTATCCCAAAAACAGTCCATTCCTTTGTAAAGGGTAGAGAATAAGCTGCAGGCATTGTTTGCAGTTTTCGCAAGAAAATTCAATATGTGAGTCACCAAGGAAGCTGCAGCCAAAGCTGGGAAGCCCTAGTGCGAGACCGTGTAACGTCGCGAGTCAAACCGCAATAGCATTTTATTGCAGTAAGCTACTTTGCAGTAAGGGCTCGTACCTTTGGGGTCGGTGGCGGTGACAGCCGCTTGTATCTCGGTGTGATTTACTCGCACCTGTCGCTAGCATGATCGTGGGAGGCACTACGTGTGACAGTTCCAGCGACAGACTATTAAAACCCTTAAGAATCTAAATAAACTATACTAACTCTTACTCAGTTTCGAAAAAATTTCGTGTGTTGCCTTTCGTTATTAAAATGAAGCTGGTTGCAAAACCTCACAATTCTGGCTGTGATACTTTCAAACTTAGAGCAAATTACCCAAAAATACCGGATACCGACACTAATAGGATTAAAGTCAATTCGGATGCGATCAGTATGTCCTTTGCTGTCATTTGGAATCATTACTTAAGTTTACAAAATGTTAGGTCACTATGTTTGAATTTTTCTACTTAAATAACGTTCACTGTTTTTCGTTTTCGAAACCGGGAATTCAGTGAGAATTAATATTGTTGTGTAAATGAAAGAGTAAAACAGAGAGTGTGTGTGTGAGTGTGTGTGTGTGTGTGTGTGTGTGTGTGTGTGTGTGTGTGTGAGAGAGAGAGAGAGAGAGAGAGAGATTCAGTATTATCTCCTATTAAACATTTTGTAACTTGGTCATGGGGTGGTATGCGACAAGCTGTTGCAACTAAAGCTGTAATTCTCCTTACTTGCTGGTGACGTATGTCCAAGTGTGCTTCTTTTTGTAAGAAGGCAGCCAGAATAATTATTTGTAGGGTAATGTTCTTCCAACGTTATTTGAAGATTCGTTTTCGTTTCGTGGAACGTTTTTTAAATATTTGCAGCATAAAATGTCGTAAATGCATCTCTGAACGTTAATTAGAGTAAAACAGTCTAGGCACTAGTATGATCTTGAAAGATTGATCTGGTTGCCTGTTCAACTAATCAGAGTATATACGCTGTGAGCTATGGCATTGAGCAGTCAGTCTCGCTGTCGGACGCGCAGGTCATGTTGAATGTGTCCGAAAGAGTTATATGAAAAATGAATAAAGTGCTGTTATTTCGCGTTATGTTTAAATCGCCGTGAAAGCAGATGCATTTACGGATAGACTGTGCAAATTTGAGCTTTGTGAAGGCATTACTTCAAGAGATAAACGCATGTGAACTCTCGGCCTTTATGACGACTTTTGCGTGGCATATTTCGTAATCTTTTACGGAATAGTTGGCGAGCACCTTCTTTTAAAGAAATCCACTGAAAAGGACCGAATGTGTTTATACTCAGCTACAACATGAATTTCAGTGAAAATCGTGAAGCGATTCGGGTTGAACTTTGGTACATTTCTGTCTGTCTTACGTGTGTACTACATGATATGACCTGTCAGATGAGGACAGTGGGCCGGCCGGAGTGGCCGTGCGGTTCTAGGTGCTACAGTCTGGAACCGCGAGACCGCTACGGTCGCAGGTTCGAATCCTGCCTCGGGCATGGATGTGTGTGATGTCTTTAGGTTAGTTAGGTTTAAGTAATTCTAAGTTCTAGGGGACTGATGGCCTCAGAAGTTAAGTCTCCTAGTGCTCAGAGCCATTTGAACCATTTTTTGAGGACAGTGAACGAGAGACAGGCGTTTACGGTGACAGGCAGGCAGACACGAGCAGCATACGCGACTTCTAAATCAACAACGCCGCAAACGGCATGGAATTTCCTACGTTACGTGCCACCGACCAACAACTACCTTTCAACTGTAAGAATCAGCGAGTGTGCACCACCCATATGAGGTCTGGCAGGGGTGGTTGAACCCCTACTTCGATTGTTCATTGGATGCCATCGCAAACTCAGCTTACTAATGAGCAGGACCACTTGGTGGAAAACTGATCGGGCTGCGTGACGTAGTAGGGAAAATTAACAGAACTCCTGACCAGGGACAACCTTGGAGTCACTCATTTCTGGATGAATAGCAGTCATACAGATCAACCAGTGAGTTGGAGGATTTAGATGAATCAGCTAGGCAGAGAATTTGGAAGTCTTGCAAGAAAAATGGTTGAAATGGCTCTGAGCACTATAGACTTAACTTCGGAGGTTATCAGTCCCCTAGAACTTAGAACTACTTAAACCTAAGGACATCACACGCATCCATGCCCTAGGCAGGATTCGAACCTGCGACCGTAGCGGTCGCGCGGTTCCAGACTTCAGCGCCTAGAACCGCTCGGCCACCCCAGCCGGCGGAAGTCTTACCGATTGAGATTCTGGAACTACTTCTGACTCACGTAGCAAACTCTTTCAGGAGATTTGCATGTTTTGTATGAAGTCGACAATACGTTGTCATCCCTTCAAAAGGTACGTTTTTGACTGAGTTCTATCTGCACATTTATTTTAATGTATGTTATTATATTGCCATTTCCTCATATTCCATTCCCTGCCTTGCTCGTATCAAACATCAGACTGCTTCCCCATGTAATATCACATTGACACCAACTTTGCGATCTGATCAATGGACTAAACAGACTATACGCTAGGATTACACCACCACGATGACTATTAGGCGGCACATCTGGGACAACGTCCAAGTTGTGATGCCTTAATATCCATCTCAATAGCCACGTGGCGTTGCGTGACAGTTTGTTGACGGCCGTCAACCTTCGAGGGGTTCACTGGGAGATCGCCATGTCACACTTCCATCATACTAGCCACCGCCCACGCGTGCCTGCAGTGGTGTTTATACTCTGCCAGATTTTGAGTACTGTGATTCAATAATACGAACATGAACGTCACTTGACGTTCCTTTGGATTCCGACTTTTGTGAAGATTCGACCAACCAAGATGGCTGGATGGAGGTGTCTGCTGCAGTTACATTCCTATTAGAGTAATAGGTGCGGAAGGTCTCCACGCACGATGGATGCATGATGCACCACGTAATGCGTCCTTCTTCAAGTGGCCCGCACTTCTGCAAGATTCTGAAAGGTGGAGGTTTAACACTGAAAGGCGACCAGATATTCTCAGGCAGAAAAGTAGGTGACTCCTTTTAGTCGCCCCCCTTACGACAGACAGGGACACCTCAGGTCTATTCCAGCCGCTGAACCCGCAGGAGGAAGCCACTCTGCGAATCACACCTAAGTGCCTGGCAGGGGCTCATCGAACCGCCTTCACACCAATTCTCTATTGTTCCACTTTCTAAGTGACCTGGAGATAACGAACACACGTTCCTGTCCATGCGAGCTCTGATTTGCCCAATTTTATTATGATGATGATGATCACCCTCCCTATGTAGGTCTGTATCGAGAAAATATTTTCGCATTCGGGGGAGAAACTTTGTGATTGGAATTCCGTGAGAACTTTCATCCGCGAAGGGAAACGACTGTTTTAATGATGCCCTTCCCAAATCCAGCATCACGTCAGCGACACACACTCTTCTATTTCGTGATAATATAAAACGTGCTGCTGCTCTTTGTTCTTTCCCAATGTACTCAATCTTATGAGGTAATGATCCCATACCGCGCAGCAGTACTCCAAAAGAGGAGTAACTAGTGTCGTTTAGGCAGTCTCTTTGGTTTATCTTTTGCGTCTTCCAACTATTCTGCCAATAAATCGCGGTCTTTGGTTCGCCTTCCGCACAACATTTTACGCATGTTATTTCCGACTTAAGTTGTTCGTAATTTTAATTCTTAGGTATTTAGGTGAATTTATGGATTTTGATTACACGATAAATTAGTCAGATCTGAAGTTTAATGGTTTCCTGTTAGCACTCATGTGGATGTCCTCACTTTTAGTTAATTGCAAATTTTCGTACCATACTGATATATTTAACATCTGTTGAAGTCATTGAAAGGTAAAAAGCAATTGCAAAACGAATTACATCTGCAAACAACTTAAGACAGGTTCTCAAATTGTCCGCGAAATAGTTTTTCTACATAAGGAGCAGTAGAAAGCCTGTAACACTACCTCGGGGAGCACCAGAAACTTCTTGTTTACTCTGGCGGGAAATCACGAATCCAGTCACATAACAGACAATATTCCTTACGCACACAATTTGATTACAAGCCGCTTTGAGGTACGGTGTCTGAAGCCTCCTGGAAATCTAGGAACACGGAATCAATTTGAAACCCATTGTGGACAGCAATCAATACTTCATGTGAGTTGTGTTTCACGAGAACTATGTTTACTAAATCCGAATTGTCTGTGTCAATAGACCGTTCTCTTAGAGGTAATTCGTAATTTTCGAACATAATACAAGTTCCAAAATGCTGCTTCATATTGACGTTAATGATATGCGCCTGTTCGAACTGTACTGTACTATCTAGATTACTCCCATGGTGTGTTCTACAATTTACGCGGATCGAATTCGTGAACTATCAAGTGATTACTGCGCAACCATACTTTGCGGGTAATTGAGTATTCCACATTTGATGTACATGTTACGGTGCAACATCATCACGTTAAAAGGAAGTATCAAATGGTAGTCCAACATCCTAACCAATGATTCTATTGACTACCTACTTCAGGTGCTATAATGGCACAGTACTTCACATCATTATCACTAAGTTCGCTAAACGCATTATTGCATTGGAGACCTCTGCTTGCCATCTGTAGAATCTATAGACTAGGGGAGTCATACAATGAAACCTAGTACCCTGGAATGTCAGTGAAGGATGTTTCCACACAGTATGTACAAAACAAACTACGAGCAGATAGCGAATCGAGTAGTGTGAGTGATGATTTACACCCCCTGCGTGTTGCTGTCATGGTACGTAAGCGTTTTACACAATGTCTAGCATAGTCTGAAGCGCATAAGGTAAGAACGTTTATCCAGTCCACTAGCGACAAGACGGATGTGGGCGACCGACTCCCAACGTGCGCGCATCGCCGTGTGTGTGTGTGTGTGTGTGTGTGTGTGTGTGTGTGTGTGTGTGTGTGTGTGTGTGTGTGTGTGTCCTTAGGATAATTTAGGTGAAGTAGTGTGTAAGCTTAGGGACTTTTTTTTTTTTTTTTTTTGGGGTTTAAGGGCGCTCAACTGCTGAGGTCAGTAGCGCCCAGTCACTGTTGTGAGAGCACATGGAAGCTGGTAAAACTCAAGGGGATGGGGGGACACCAGAAGGACCTGACAAATATGCAGATAAAATAAGTAAAAAGGTTAAATGTCTTTGGACAAGCCAGTTAAAGTTATAAAACGCAGAATACGAGCAGCTGCTCGAGCGTCATCAACTAAAACATCCGGTAAAGTAGATGGCAGGGACAGGACAACACGAAATTGACTAAAACGGGGACACGACAATAAAACATGGCGCACTGTTAACGCCTGACCACAAGGGCACTGCGGGGCTGGGTCACCGGAGAGCAGGTAGCGGTGGCTAAACCGGCAATGCCCAATCCGCAACCTGGTCAGAAGGACCTCCTCGCGCCGAGATGGTCGGGAGGATGTTGTCCAAGCAGTTGGGAGCGGTTTTACTGCCCGGAGCTTGTTTCCTTGGAGGGATGACCAAGCATCCCACCACAACGACACAAGCCTCTTACATACATCCCCACGAACGTCAGATGACGGGACACAATGGGAGGCTGGCCGAGGCAGAAGGACTGCAGCCTTGGCTGCAGCATCCGCAGCCTCATTCCCAGGCACTCCTACATGTCCGGGAACCCACAGAAAGCTGACAGAACCACCATTATCAGCGAAAGAATGGAGGGACTGCTGTATCCGTTGAATCAAGGGATGGACCGGATAGGGAGCTCCAAGGCTCTGAAGAGCACTGAGTGAGTCAGAGCAGAGTACATACGATGAATGGCGGTGGCGGCGGGCATACTGAACGGCCTGATGGAGAGCAAAAAGCTCGGCCGTAAAGCTCGAACATTGGTCGAGGAGCCGGTATTTAAAGGTGGCGGCCCCGACGACAAAGGCACAGCCGACACCATCGTCAGTTTTGGAGCCATCGGTGTAAATAAAGGTGTGACCGGCAAGTCGAGCACGAAGTTCGACAAACCGTGAGCAATACACTGCAGCCGGAGTACCCTCCTTCGGGAGTGAGCTGAGGTCGAGATAAATACGAACCGGAGCCTGGAGCCAAGGTGGTGTCGGGCTCTCACCCTCTCTGAAGGTGGTAGGGAGGGCAAAATCCAACTGTCGAAGCAGGCGACGGAAGCGGACTTCGGGGGGCAGCAGGGCAGACACATACAACCCGTACTGACGGTCGAGAGAATCGGCGAAGAAGGACTTGTAAGAGGGGTGGTCGGGCATAGACAACAGCCGGCAGGCATACCGACACAGCAGTACGTCGCGCCGGTAAGTCAATGGTAACTCGGCAGCTTCAGCATAAAGACTCTCGACAGGACTAGTGTAGAAGGCTCCGGTCGCAAGACGTATCCCCCGATGGTGGATGGAGTTGAGCCGGCGTAAGAGGGATGGCCGAGCGGACGAGTAGACGAAGCTCCCATAATCCAGCTTCGATCGGACTATGGACCGATACAAGCGAAGCAGGACAGTGCGATCCGCTCCCCAAGATGAACCGCTAAGAACTCTGAGGACATTAAGGGAACGTGTACAACGGGCCGCCAAATAAGAGACATGTGGAGACCAACACAGTTTCCTGGCCAACGTGAGCCCTAAGAACTTAGTTGTGTCCACGAATGGGAGAACAACGGGACCGAGATGTAAGGATGGCGGAAGGAACGCTTTATATCGCCAAAAGTTGATACAAACCGTCTTCTCTTCAGAGAACCGGAAGCCATTTGCTACGCTCCATGAGTAGAGGCTGTCTAGACAACGCTGAAGGCAGCGCTCCAGGAGGCATGTTCTCTGGGCACTGCAGTAGATCGCGAAGTCATCGACAAAGAGAGAGCCTGAGACATTAGGTGGAATGCAATCCATAATTGGATTGATCGCGATGGCAAAAAGGGCTACGCTCAAGACGGAGCCCTGAGGCACTCCGTTCTCCTGGAGGAAGACGTCAGACAATACGGAACCCACACGTACCCTAAACTTTCGATCCGTTAAAAAGGAATCAATAAAAAGGGGCAGGCGACCGCGTAGGCCCCACCTGTGCATAGTGCGGAGGATACCTCCTCTCCAACAGGTATCATAAGCCTTCTCCAAGTCGAAGAACACGGCTACCGTTTGGCGCCTTCGCAAAAAGTTGTTCATGATGAATGTCGACAAGGTCACAAGGTGGTCAACAGCGGAGCGGCGGCGACGAAAGCCGCATTGGACATTAGTAAGTAGCCGTCGAGATTCAAGAATCCAGACTAACCGAGCATTAACCATGCGCTCCATCACCTTACAGACACAGCTTGTAAGAGAAATGGGGCGGTAACTAGAAGGAAGGTGTCTATCCTTCCCGGGTTTGGGTATAGGAACAACAACGGCATCACGCCAACGCATGGGGAATTGACCTTCGGTCCAGACGCGATTGTGGGTACGAAAAAGGAAGCTTTTGCCCGCTGGAGAAAGGTGTGCCAGCATCTGAACGTGAATGGCATCGGGCCCCGGAGCAGAGGACCGGGACAGTGCAAGCGCACGTTCGAGTTCCCGCATAGTAAAGGGGGCATTATAAGTTTCCAGAGCCGAGCCTCTTCTGCCTCTTTCCTGGGAAGGAAGGCAGGATGGTAATGGGCGGAGCTTGAAACCTCCGCGATAAAGCGGCCAAAGGCGTTGGAGACAGCCACAGGATCAACAAGGACCTCATTACCTGAGGTCAGGCCAGGTACCAAGGAGTGGGCCTTAATGCCCGACAGCCGGCGCAGGCTACCCCAAACGACGGAAGAGGGAGTAAAACTGTTAAAGCAGCTGGTGAAAGAGGCCCAACAAGCTTTTTTGCCGTCTTTGATGACTCGACGGCATTGCGCTCGGAGTCGTTTGTATTCAATACAATTCGCCAACGTAGGATGGCGGCGAAAGGTGCGTAAAGCACGTCGTCGAGCACGGATAGCGTCCCTACAAGCCTCGTTCCACCAGGGGACGGAAACGCGACGTGAAGAAGTAGTAGTACGAAGAATGGAACGTTCGGCAGCATTGATGATAACAGCCGTGAGGTATTCGACCTGACTGTCACAACTGGGAAAATCGTGGTCCGGAAAGGTCGCCAGGGAGGAGTAACGTCCCCAGTCAGCTTTCAGTATGTTCCAGCTCGAAGGACGTGGGGATGGGGTGTGGTGCAGGAGCCGAACGACACAGGGGAAGTGGTCGCTCGAATAGGTGTCAGAAAGGACATACCACTCGAACCGACGGGCAAGAGTGGTAGAACAGATCGAGAGGTCCAAGTGGGAGTAGGTATGAGTAGAGTCCGAGAGGAAAGTCGGGGCGCCAGTATTGAGGCAGACAAGATTGAGATGGTTGAAGACATCCGCCAAGAGTGAGCCTCTTTGACAGGATGCAGGAGAGCCCCAAACTGGATGATGGGCATTGAAGTCGCCAAACAATAAAAACGGCGGGGGAAGCTGAACGATCAGGTGCATCATGTCAGCCCGACTAGCAGCGGATGACGATGGAGTGTAGATGGTACAAACTGAAAAAGTAAAAGCAGAAAGAGTAATGCGGACAGCTATTGCTTGGAGTGGGGTGGTCAATGGGATGGGATGGTAATAGACATCGTCCCGAATGAGCAACATGACCCCACCATGAGCTGGGACACCGTCCACAGGGGTGAGGTCATACCGCTCCGAGGTATAGTGGATAAAGGCAATACGGTCAGTCGGGCGCAACTTGGTTTCCTGGAGACCAAGGACGAGCGGACAGTGCAGGCGGAGGAGCAGTTGTAATTCCTCCCGATTAGATCGAATACCTCTTATGTTCCAATGAAACAACGCCATCGCTAGTCAAAAAGTCTGGGGAACGAGACGGGGGAAGAGCCGGTCACCTCGACGGCCGCGGACGGCCAGGTTGCGAGGGAACAACGCTACAACCGACGGGAGGCGGATCCGGTTCCATCCACTCGTCGCCAGCTGCGGCCGCTGTCCCTGGTTGTGTAGGAGGGGCAGCATCGTTTGCCGACGAAAGGCCAGCTGAGCGCCTGGCAGTAGAGCGTCCCGGCGAAACTGAGGACGGCTGGGAGCAGCGACTCACGGATGGAGCGTCAGACGAAACACGCCGGGGTGGAGAGGGGGATAGAGACTTCTTCTTGGAGGCCTTCTTGGAAGGCCGAGGAGGCACAGGGATGGTGGGCTAGACCCGAAGAAGGTCCTCACGCGCGGGGTCCGTTTTGGAACGCCGGACCTCGGAAGCTGGGGTCCGGAACATTTCCCCGATGGACGCCTGAGAAGAGGATCGTTTCTCAGGTGGCGTGGGGGCATGAGGAGGAGGAAGGGTGGCCCCTGGGGCAGAGGGGGTGGGGGCCACGGGGGAGGAGGATTTGGAAGGGAGGGATTTGGGAGGCGGAGGCACAGCCCCCTGATGGGCGGAGGAGGCGGAGTGGGGACAGGATAGGGGTGAGGATACCGCGGAAGGAGTGGACACAACGGAGGCAAACGAAGTGGTCAATGGCACGGGATGGAGGCAGTCATACTTCTTCCTGGCCTCAGAATAAGAGCCGATCCAAAGTTTTGATTTCTTGTATCTTCTTCTCCTTCTGATATGCGGGGCAGTCTGAGGATCTCGGCGAGTGGACGCCAGGACAATTAATGCACCGAGGTGGTGGGGTGCATGTATGTTCCTCACGAAGAGGACGTCCACAATCGCCACAAAGGGGCTCAGCCTCACACCGTGACAACATGTGCCCAAAGCGCAAACACCTAAAACAGCGCATAGAAGGCGGGACGTAAGGTCGCACGTCACACCGGTAGCACATCACCTTTACCTTCTCTGGGAGAACGTCCCCCTCGAAGGCGAGGATAAAGGCCCCGGTGTCGATGCGACGGTCTTTGGGGCCGCGCTGGACTCGCCGGACGAAATGCACGCCTCGGCGCTCCAGGTTGGCCCTGAGCTCCTCATCAGATTGTAGCAGGAGGTCTCGATGAAAAATAACCCCCTGCGTTCTATTTAGTGCCAGATGTGGGACAATGGATACTGGGATGTCCCCTAGGCGGTCGCACGCCTGGAGCGCCGCCGACTGTGTGGCGGAGGTGGTCTTGATAAGAACGGACCCTGAACGCATCTTGCTGAGAGCCTCGATTTCGCCGAAGATGTCCTCAATGTGCTGAACAAAGAAACTTCTGGTGATTCTTCAAGGAAAGAGGTTCCTACTCAATGGCCTGAAGATGACCACAGTAGTGGTTGAAACCGGTCACCTTGTTAAATAAATTGTGATCAAGACTGTTTTTAATAGTAAAGAACATGGGCTTGGAGGCGGCGAATGTCCCCCCATCGGTTCGAGAACAGACCAAATAGCGGGGGAAGTACTTCGCCCCAAGCCGGCGGGCCTGTCCCTCCTCCCATTCAGTGGCCAAGGGGGAAAGGGCAGGAGAACCAGAACAAGAAACGGTACCTTTTCTTTTGAAAGACTCGGCCGCAGAGCGACCTGATATGTGTTGACGTTTCATCTGCGAAACGTCCGCCCCAATACCACCCACTCCGACCAGGGGCTCTCCCCACGGGCGCCACCCAGCCGCAGCAAGGGCCACCTGGCAGGATGACCATTGCCGGGAGTCCCGATGCCCCAAGGAGACGCGCATCTACTCCTTGGCCGACGTGGGGAGGGTGCAGCTCAGGTATCGGCAGTACGATCCCTGTGTTGTCAGGGGGCTACAACCTAGAGGGTACATGACGACCCCACCACAACGGGCTGGCTACCGTGCTGGATTTCTGGTGCCATGGAAAGTCCATCATGAGCGCTGGTGCAGATGGAGATGCACTATGGGCGTAACTTGGACAACCCATCAGGCGTATAGGCCCAATTTGAGGAATAGTGGGTATGGTTACAACGCCGGTGCAATGCTGAGTGCAAAGGTCTTAGTGCACTTAGGACCAGTGGTACACCACGTAAGGTGTCCTTCCCCAAAAGGCTCGTACTTCTGTAGAATTTTGAAAAATGGAGGTCAAACCCCAAGGGGGACCATCACATGGAAGGCCGAAACGGTTGAAACTCCTTTTAGTCGCCTCTTACGACAGACAGGAATACCTCGGGCCTATTCTTACCCCGGACCCGCAGGGGGAGCTTAGGGACTGATAACCTTAGCCGTTAAGTCCCGTAAGATTACACACACATTTGATTTGTTCAGACTATCTAACCTTGAGGACACAATCCTTAACGACAGAGCAAGCAATGGAGTCCCCTGTTTGGACCCATCCATAAAGACAGCTATGTAGTGTTGCAGCTCATACCAAGTATCAGAAAATATCACGCGAGGACGAGGATTGCAATCTCCCGCACTGCACTCAATTTAAGATCACTCTAGACCTCTGCATTAACCAAGGTGGCAGACAGTTAGAACCCTCGATTTCGGGTTGTACGTACTCTGGCGTCTGCATGCAGCGTGTGCTGGAGTCATTCAGCGGCATTGTGGCTCATGGACGGCAGGAGGAAAGGTATTCCAAAGGTGGACGAGCAACAGTATGGTATGTGAGTGACGTCTGAACTGCAAGGAACTTATATGGCTAACACACCATTTTCCACTGCTGTGAGGAAGCCATTTCAGCAGTGAGGTTTTACTCTGTCTTTCCCCTTCTCGTTCCACTGTGATGGTGATATAGCAACGGAGGAGGGGGTCGCCTGAGGGGCTCACTGGTACTTCTCAGCCGAATTTCGACGTCCATACCAGAATGGTATGATCTTCAGATCCATTACACAGCAAGTAAGTCACACGATCCGATTGCTTCACAGCAGACTGCTTTGGCCCTTTGGCCTTTGTCTGAAGATATGATTTTGGGGATGTTGGCAAGGATAATGAAATGAAATGAACACACTGTTCAGTCTCTGCTCATGTCTGCCATTAGGGTTTCCTGTCTACGCTGACATTATGTCGGATAACATTAAATGCTGCAGTGAGAGCGATTAACGGCGCAGGCTGACAGCTGCCTTTACACGTGAAGGCAGATGTGCCATGCTCAGCAGTGATAGTCTGTTTTCTAACACAGAGCTTCTAGAAAGGCTGCTTCAATGCTGAACTGAGTGTCTCGACGAAGCTTTGTGAACGAGTGGCCTAAATTCGGTCTTGACATCGAAGTGCGAGATAGGTTGTGTGACTACTTTTCTGTATCTTCAACATAGACAGGACAATCCCTGCACTAAACCAGACAGGCCTGGGAGCAATTAACACAACTGGGTGGCATAGTGCACTGTAAACCCTGTTCCTGTGGCACGCTACCACACTGTCCACATGTAGCCTGACTGTTACGACCGACAGTGTTGTGACAAACGTTGGCACTTTAAGCAGAGCATTTGATGGTTCAAATGGCTCTGAGAACTATGCGACTTAACTTATGAGGTCATCAGTCGCCTTGAACTTAGAACTAATTAAACCTAACTAACCTAAGGACACCACACACATCCATGCCCGAGGCAGGATTCGAACCTGCGACCGTAGAGCATTTGATTTGGGACCTATGGTCTTACCTTAAGGCAGAGATCCTGCTGCAATATAGTCCAGAAAATTTGACAGATTCAGTGCCAGAATAAATCATGCAGACTTATGATGTTCCCAAGAAAACTTTTATGTTTTGGACTTCCATGACCCTTTGAATTTCTGATGCCTGTTGCAGTTCTTTCGTAGAAATATCCATAATGTCACAATACCTTTAACGCTATTCAACCCAATATATGCAGCCCGTTCTTGATGGGATATTTTCCAAGTAGCTCAGTGTTAAACAACTTCAATATTTGGGGAGCCTTCACAGTATCCAGCAACAATGTGCCATTCCACAGCCTCTTGGTCGATTTGACTTGCCTTCATTTTACATCCATAAAGCTCTCAAAGGACTTAAAAGGCAATTCCTCCGAAGAACGGACCTTACATTTCACAAACAACAAAAACTTTTCCACCACTGGATGTAGCCCATTACTAAGACTACTATCGTTGACAGTCTAGGAAGACCCAAATGGACTAGCCACGCGAGGTATCCCATGATTTTGTGTTAATACAACCCAACGGCCCACCCAAACCGTTGCGAGTAAAAACGTGTTTTAGGCTTCATGGCGTTCCCATCAGCAGCTAGGGAACGAAGTCCATCAGCCGAGCCACACTTGCCTGGTAAACCTTACAGAACGGAGGTGCAGCAGTTTCCCGAGATGTTGCCTGCTTGAGACTTCCTCCTCAGCCATACATCTAATCAGCGGACTGAAAACTTTGGGCTTTTTATGGAGGTTTTACCATCATCGCAACGCAAGTGGTTAGTGAAAGACCCCCGTTACCTGTAACACCCTACGTTCAACTGCTGCAGGGCGCGGTGGGCGCTCAAACATGCCGAGAGAATACAGAAATAGAGGACTAGCAGTGCTCACCTGTTCCCAGGTCGCCAAGGCCGTACCCTGCCAGAAACGCTGAGCCACTGAGGCTAGACCGAAATGACTGCACAAACAGTAACACTGTGCACTAATTATCCTACACATATGCCCAACACGTTTCCATGAGAGTGTGCCAGACATCTCTTGTTGTGTAACATATGAATACCATCCAAGTGCATTAAAATTGCAAACATAACCGTCCACAGGGGTCGAAACCAATCGTGTGGAATCTGGCAGAAACAATGGTGCACAGCTTCTGCACCTACCAGCGGCAGCCATACAGCCTATTTACTATGTGGTGCTACGCAGACACCACACACAGCGTCTTCCTTGCTGATACTGAGAAGAGGATTCTATTTCTTGCTCCACTACTTTTAAGGTGTGTTCATACACTGAGAATTACGAGTTAAGTAAACGTTCTGTTTATTGTGTTGACTCATTCACTAGTTTTACAAAATGGGACAAAGATGGCTACAGATAGGTGCGGCAACTGTCATCGTAGGGAAGCTTGATAGGAGTAGAAATGAAGTCTTACACAACATGTCTGTGCCTGTATGTATCTGAAGCTCAGATGTAATGGACCATGTTCACCACATCCCAACGAATCATATGCAAGGCTCCAACAAAGGACAGCAATCTGAATATGAGGGTATCGGTGCCCATGTGAATGACAGTTATTAGACCACTGGTGATGATGTGTCGACAGAAGTGCCGACACAGTGTGGTTTGAGGAGACAGATATGCACGCTAGAAGCTCACGCAGGATGGCGTGAGGTCTGAAACAGGATACGAAATGAATGCTATAAAGATAAGTACGTAGCTTCTGGAATACTTAACTTTAATCCATCATTTGTATACATCGTTCTTGATGAGACATGCTTCATACGATAACTATCAATTGTTATGGCGCCTTGCTAGGTCGTAGCCATTGACTTAGCTGAAGGCTATTCTATCTGCTCTGCAAATGAGCGAGGCTTCGTCAGTGTGCAACGCTAGCTAAGTCGTCCGTACAACTGGGGCGAGTGCTAGTAAGTCTCTCGAGACCTGCCGTGTGGTGGCGCTCGGTCTGCGATCACTGACAGTGGCGACACGCGGGTCCGACATGTACTAATGGACCGCGGCCGATTTAAAGCTACCACCTAGCAAGTGTGGTGTCTGGCAGTCACACCACAGGTGACATAAGCAGCTCCTATAAAAGGTTACACAGCTTGAACACTTCTGCACTGCGTGCCCATCTTACAAAACGAGGAATCATCGATCAAAAGCAATGCACCAACATACCCAGGCACTATAGACTAACTGGATACCTCAACCAGAGTTTAGAGGCACAACTCATTATGTAAGCTAGCTGGAGGACTGTGCAAGAACTCTGAACAACAACCACCTCAGGAAATCTAAATGCCACCACCATTTCGTCTGAATCTGGGGAACTACACTCATATCCATAGGTAGAAACCTAATTTCCCAAGAACAAACATTGGTACATTTAAACTAAACACAAAAACAACGCAATACCCATGGAAGTCTGTATTACCAGAACCTTTGTTATTGGACCGTCTCAAAAAGGACATGGAACAAAAGAAAATTCTAAACATTCAAAATAGAGACTCACCCTCAACCTTGATAATTAATTGCTATTGAAGTTAGGAGTGATAGTTACTTGAAATTTTATGAAAACATACTTGAATGCTCTAAGCAAGTAATGACATGTTTTGGAAACACCCTGGACGATATAGGCAGGAAACCTGTCGCTGGGACGCCATGCGCCATGTTGGGCTTCTTTTGAACAGCTAACACGAGGGGGCTGCGGTCCCACAATGCATGAGGGCCGCTAAAGCTTTCTCGGACGCTCTGTAACGCTACTGTGAAAGTTCTGCAGGGGGAGAGGTTCCTGTAGCGAGAACTGTTTATGAGTTGAGATGAAATCTTAAGAGAAAGCGCTGTTGCCTGCTGAGCTTCGCCAGAACTTTTGGTATGGACAGCGAAAATCGTTACGCGACAGGTGAAGACAGAGCCCGAGTCTTTGAAAACTGTGGAACGTTGCTGAATGTGTAGCTCTTGCACAAAATTTTTGTTTTTCCCATAGTGACTGACTTCGGCAATGCCAGAAAGAAGGTCCTTTCTTCACGAAAGGAAAATCAAAGATGTTTTTTCAAGGAAATTGTTAGGAACTATTAATCCGTTTACCCAACTTTAACATAGCCCATCGAAGGGGATACACACTGAGGCGCTTTTGTAGCGGTAGAATCCAACCACTCAAGCAAGCCTACCAGAGACTAGGCTTCCTTGATGGACGCCGTCACACACTAAAATCCCATTTCATTTTACTCTTCTCTCCTCCTGCATGCTACGCAGCGCTTCACCACACAACTACTTTAATCTCTTCTTTCATAGATCAAATCTTGACAGGAACTTCTGTATCTACATCCATACTCCGCAAGCCATCTGACGGGGTGTGGCGGAGGGTACCTTGAGTACCTCTATCTGTTCTCCCTTGTATTCCAGTCTCGTATTGTTCGTGGAAAGGATTGTCGGTGTGCCTGTGTGTGGGCTCTAATCTCTCATTTTATCCTCATGGTCTCTTCGCGAGATTTACGTAGGAGGGAGCCATATACTGCTTAACTCCTCGGTGAAGGTATGTTCTCGATACTTCAACAAAAGCCCGTACCGAGGTACTGAGCGTCTCTCCTGCAGTCTTCCACTTGACTTTATCTATCATCTCCGTAAGGCTTTCGCGATTACTAAATGATCCTGTAACGAAGCGCGCTGCTCTCCGTTGGACCTTCTCTATCTCTTCTTCAATCGTATCTGGTACGGATCCCACACTGCCGAGCAGTATTCAAGCCGTGAGCAAACAAGCGTACTGTAACCTACTTCCTTTGTTTTCGGATTGCATTTCCTTAGGATTCTTCCAATGAATCTCAGTCTGGCATCTGCTTTACCGACGATCAACTTTATATGATCATTCCATTTTAAATCACTCCTAATGCGTACTCCCAGATAATTTATGGAATTAACTGCTTCCAGTTGCTGACCTGCTATATTGTAGCTAAATGATAAGGGATCTTTCTTTCTACGTATTCGCAGCACATTACACTTGTCTACATTGAGATTCAATTGCCATTCCCTGCACCATGCGACAATTCGCTGCAGATCCTCCCGTATTTCAGTACAATTTTCCATTGTTACAACCTCTCAATATACCACAGCATCATCCGCAAAAAGCCTCGGTGAACTTCCGATGTCATCCACTAGGTCATTTATGTGTATTGTGAATAGCAACGGTTCTACGACACTCCCCTGCGGCACACCTTAAATCACTCTTACTTCGGAAGACGTCTCTCCATTGAAAATGACATGCTGCGTTCTGTTATCTAGGAACTCTTCAAACCAATCACATAATTGGTCTGATAGTCCATATGCTCTTACTTCGTTCATTAAACGACTGTGGGGAACTGTATCGAACGCCTTGCGGAAGTCAAGAAACACTGCATGTACCTGGGAACATATATCTATGGCCCTCTGAGTCTCATGGACGAATAACGCGAGCAGGGTTTCACACGATCGTCTTTTTCAAAACTCATGCTATTTCCTACAGAGTAGATTTCTAGTCTCCAGGAAAGTCCTTACACTCTAACGTAACACGTGTTCCAAAATTCTGCAACTGTTCGACGTTAGAGATATACATCTATAGTTCTGCACATCTGTTCGACGTCCCTTCTTGAAAACGGGGATGACCTGTGCCCTTTTCCAATCCTTTGGAACGCTACGCTCTTCTAGAGACCTACGGTACACCGCTGCATGAAGGGGACAAGTTCCTTCGCGTACTCTGTGTAAAATCGAACTGGTATCCCATCAGGTCCAGCGGCCTTTCCTCTTTTGAGCTTTTTTAATTGTTTCTCTATTCCTCTGTCGTCTGTTTCGATATCTACCATTTTGTCATCTGTGCGACAATCTAGAGAAGGAACTACAGTGCAGTCTCCATCTGTGAAACAGCTTTGAAAAAAGACATTTAGTATTTCGGCCTTTAGTCTGTCATCCTCTGTTTCAGTACCATTTTGGTCACAGAGTGTCTGGACATTTTGTCTTGTTCCACCTACCGCTTAGGATTTTCTGCCAAGTCAGTACATAGAACTTTACTTTCGAATTCATTGAACCCCTCTCGCATAGCCGTCCTCACACCACATTTCGCTTCGCGTAATTTTTGTTTGTCTGCAAGACTTTGGCTATGTTTATGTTTCCTGTGAAGTTCCCTTTGCTTCCGCAGCAGTTTTCTAACTCTGTCGTTGTACCACGGTGGCTCTTTTCCATCTCTTACGATCTTGCTTGGCACATACTCATCTAACGCATATTGTACGATGGTTTTGAACTTTGTCCGCTGATCCTCAACGCTATCTGTACTCGAGACAAAACTTGTGAGTTGAGCCGTCAGGTACTCTGTAATATGCTTTTTGTCACTTTTTCTAAACAGGAAAATCTTCCTACCTTTTTTAATATTTCTATTTACGGCTGAAATCAGCGATGCAGTAACCGCTTTATGATCGCTGACTCCCTGTTCTGCGTTAACTGTTTCAAATAGTTCGGGTCTGTTTCTCACCAGAAGGTTTAATATGTTATCGCCACGAGTAGGTACTCTGTTTAACTGCTCAAGGTAGTTTTCAGATAAAGCACTTAGAAAAACTTCACTGGATTCTTTGTCCCTACCACCCGCTATGAAAGTTTGCGTCTCCCAGTCTATATCCGACAAATTAAAATCTCCACCCAGAACTATAACATGGTGGGGAAATCTACTCGAAATATTTTCCAAATTATCCTTCATGCGCTCAGCCACAACAGCTGCTGAGCCAGGGGGCCAATAGACACATCCAATTACCATGTCTGAACCTGCTTTAACCGTGACCTTCACCCAAATTATTTCACCTTTCGGATCTCCGTCAATTTCCTTCGATACTATTGCACTTCTTATCGCTATAAACACGCCTCCCCTTTCACTGTCCAGCCTGTCTCTGCGGTATACATTCCAATCTGAGTTTAGAATTTCATTACTGTTTACATCTGGTTTCAGCCAACTTTCTGTCCCTAGTACTATGTGGGCATTGTGACCGTTTATTAATGAGAGCAGTTCTGGGACCTTTCTATAGACGCTCTTGCAGTTTACTATTAGCAGATTAAAGGAAGAATGCTGGTGCTGCCATAGATAGACGTCACGGTATTTCTGCCACCACCAGCTTCAGTATGGTGAGACAGATGCTTCCGTCTGAGATGTAGGGTAACTGAAATTAGTTTGAAACTTCAACATCTGAGAGCTGCACTGTAACGATTTATCTTGCAGGTAATTGTTACTAATAAAATCAGTCTTGATCACAAATTTATTCATTCTGGTAACCGGTTTCGACCACGCCTGTGGTCGTCTTCAGACCTACAAGTCAAATACAAAGTCTGAAAATTATATAAAACACAAAGTTATAAGTAATGCATTACCAAAATGCTGTATGAGCAGGAGCCGCCTCCTGGTTGTAGATGACTGCTAGATAGACCAGTGCAATTCTATCATTTATACCGGAGGCTCAGCCTTTAAGATATAATGGAGTTCATTCAAATATTAAAAACTACTCTTAATTTCAATTTTTTTTCATTTAATAATAAAATATGGATTCAGAAGAATGGCCTTGAAATGGTGAATTCCCTGGCTGACACTGTAGCAGATATATTCCTCAATCATGCTGAAATTCGGTTTTTCAAAAACATTCCAGCATCCGAAACTTGTATTTACGGTAGAACATGAAAGAACAGTTAATTTGCTGGACCTCACAATTGAAAACAAGAACGGAAAACACAGGATTCGTATCTACAGAACACACACGTCAACTGACGTATTAATAAATGCCCTATCATCCCATCCATTAAAATACAAAACAGCATTTCTTAAAACAATGATACATGGGATATTTAAATTACCTCTTCAGCCTGACTCAATCCAGACATAAATTGATACCTGAAAACAGTAGCAGTTGCTAACAACTATAATGCTCATGAGATTTGTGTGTTACATCGAAAATTACAACGAACTCCTGATGCTGTTACAAATTCCAGAAGAAATTTACGAAAATGACATACATGGGACTGATTTCAGATAAAATAAATGAATCATTTAAGAATGGAAATGTGGCATTTGCATTCAAAACCAACAACCTACTACAGATAAAACCAACACGTAATCGGTGAACGAAATAAGTATCAGACGTCGGGCATTGACAAAATATAATGCAACGACTGTGAGAAAGAGTAAATTGACCAAACTGGCCCTAACTTTCTAACACGTTTTAAGGAACATACTACTAGTACTGCACGTACCAAATCAATATTTGGTCAGCATCTTGATGGATACAATCACTCTGACGGTTACATTTCAAACAAATTGAAAATATTACATAATGTACCAAAATGGCCTCTGCTACATACTTTAGAAGAAATTGACATCTATTCACTTTATAAAAGTAAACCGTTATCTGTTTTAAATGAGCAGCTTGAATTCAACGAGTAACATTTCTTTGAGCTTTTTGACGATTTGCTTTAGAAAGCTCACTCTTCTGTCTATCATTTGTTATAAATTATTTAAACCTCTATAGAAGATTTTATACTTTGTAACCTTTATTATTTTGCCAAATATTATTCTTTGACTGACAATCTGTTTTTGGAATGCTTACTTCTGTTTCGCTATTAGATTGCATAAATCAAATTCAAATCCATTTAATATTTTGACACTACGGCTTTTAGTATTTTATTTTACACTCCCTCTGCTTTCCGACTAATGGTATATACTCGACTTATGTTTCTATATTTGATTCATAAAAAAAATTTGTATACTTATGTGAAAGTGATCTTATTCTATGGTAACATTGTCTGAATTTTAAGCCACTCTTCAGTTTTTCCTTTTCCTGTACATTCTACAATTAAACGAGAGTTAAGATAAACTGTTGTATACATAACTTGTGCATACATTTTATTGACCAATAATGCACGTCACCTGCTTCAGTGTTTGTCACAGGTACCCGTTAATTTCGTACGTTACACTGTCTTTGTCTTATCCTTAGTCTTCAAGTAATATTTTTTGTACTTTAACTATATTTTTGCTTATAAGACTCAAATTTTAAGTAAAACTTAACATTGCCGTTTAATATTGTTGCATTTAAAATTTGCAATATATATAGGAGCGTCATAGGCAGTATTTTAGGATTATGTGCAAGTACTGTGCCCTCTCGATTACTTTCTCAGTTTTCATCTGCAAGAACTAACTATTACCTATCGAATAATTTATACAAATGAATGTCTCGTGTTACACCTTGAATTTGTATCTGTGCAGCATTTACCACAAAACGTCAGTCAACAGTTTTTTTACAGCCTCCTTAAGGGAAAGCGCCCTGGTAGAGTGTGTATAGTTTCCGTAACAACAAGCTGCTGTTCATACTACGTCGCCTGACGTGCCAGCGTTTGCCTATCGATATTGCAACAACCTCGTTGGAGAGTAGCCTGCTGCCTCATCTTTGGGATGGCGTCTATACTTACCATGACAACCAGTAGCTTCTAAATAGATGTCAAACAGGCTCAGTGAAGGCCGAAAACAATTTTTATTTATCTCATAGGTTTAATATTTTTACATATTTTATCCGACTACAGCTGTTGAACCAGCCAAGTTCCATGTATGTTTGTCATTCTTGTCATTGCACTTTTAATTACGAACTTTTCTGTTATTTGACTTTTAACTCATTGGTTAGCGATGACATTCTGTTATAATGGGCGTAGTCTCCAGTATATAAGTAAGACGTGCACTGCTCTATCTAGGAGTGATTTACCTCCAGGAGACGGCTCCTGCTCATACAGCATTTTATTAATGCATTGTTTTCTAAATTTGTAGCTTTAAACAATTTCCCTTAATGTATCTAGCCCTCTGATCAGACTTCGTATTTGACATTTGACTTGTAGGTCTTAAGATGATCACAGGCGTGGTTGAAAACGGTTACCAGAATCAATAGATTTGTGATTAAGACTGTTTTCAATAGTAACCATTAGTAATAACATTGATTACTGCCTGCTCCCACGATGTATTCTGAAGTAATATCTTGCAGGTCTTGAAATATCTTGTTTAAAATTTTACAACAGGTGCGAAGTACATTCTTCCATAATTCTGTGTGTTGCCGTCTACAGTTCTGTCCTTTAATAACCTATTTCATAACAATACCTCAATACTTTAGTTTTTAATTCACCCCGACCCTAATGTCCGATAAATAGATCTGCGATGGCATAGGTCCTCTCTAGTAACTGTTTATCGATATGTTGCCACATGATGCTTTTTTGAAATCTTGAGAATTAAGCAGTTTTGTTGTAATTGTGAATTGCCGTGATGATGATTAAGCCAAGTGATTAACGTATCAAATTGCATTCAGCTCCAAATCCCTAACAAAAACAGACTTACAGGATACGCTGCGAACTGGACTCCTACAGGCAAATAATTGGTGGAACAAGGAAGCCGAGCACATGAGACACTAACAAACCTCTCACGATTCCGTGCAATTAGTGGCCCATTTTATAATGAAATCGACTCCTCCTTTGGCATATTTCAGGTATGTAGACGCTGCAGCCGGCCCAAGGATATCGTTGGGAATCAACCAAAAGGATGACACCTACACAGAAGTTTCCTAAGACCCACATACAGACTGTGCATAATGGGCTTATTGACGGATTTGTGTCACTAGCGACAGTCTATCACAGAGTATTTTCCCCCACAGCACTTGCGGCACTTTCCCTCTCCCATTAAAACCGCCACCGTTCAACCACTTTCTGTTTACTATCTCCCTGATGGGGTCCTACTTTGGTAGGTGATAGGAGTCAGAGGTATGCATCGCATCAAAGATCTATATCCTATGATTTCTCAAATTCCAGAGGTGATTAACGTTTTGTGTTCATCACAATACTAGTGCAGGCATGTAAGTGCTCCACGTCTACAAACGAAAGAGCTATCCATGAATTTGCTGAGTAGCAGATCTAGTGACTGGATGTGCATGCTGGGCCATGTTAGTTCCTCTGTGTGTGCGCACAGGTGCGCTCGAGCAGTGTTGCTCATTCATAGAATTTAGGGTATGCTTGGTTGTTGTTGCACCTCACTGTCAGCACGATGTTATGGGTCCTCTTGTTGTCCAAGTCGCTCTGCCAGCTAGCTTGGGAACTGTTGATGCTGCAGAGACTCCGTCTGACTCCCACTGGCGCCCTCCCGTTGGCTTAGGGTACTCGCCAGATATCCATGCATATTATGGTGCTCATAGACACACCAACCAGCACAATGAGCTGCTCAGCTGTGTGTGGACGCCGACGGTTGCTTGGAAGACCCTACCTGCCCGCAGAGTGTGTACGCCAGGTTTTAGTGGTCAGGGGAAGCAGGGAATGATGCACGTATCAAACCGATGGTCCCAGATCATGGACCTGACTATGAGCCCATCTCTCACACACTGACCAACAGGTTAGGATATACCCACTCAGAAATTGTCAGTGGACTCTTCCGCCTACACATGAGGGACTCTAGGTGTTATGGTCCCCATACGCACGCGATCAAGAAGTGCGCTAAACCGCTCCTGAACAGGTCCACCCAAAGCGACGGGGGTCACAGTGGGGTCGCTGGTGTTTGTGTATCAGTACTACTGGCCAACTTCATCCTGCTGAGCAGGACCATTACCTGCCAATATACATTCTATTAATACAGCGAGGCAGGCCCCGCCAAGCAGTCAACTGAGTCCACAAATAGTCTGACATTTCGGTGAGTTTTAGTCAGCGAGTAGGTCACGCTGTGAATAGACAGCATCGGTCAAGTCGTCGGATCATGTGGTACTGTCGACGAATGAGGTACACTGGAACTTCCCTGAAATGCAGCCTAACCCTGTACCAGACTTTAAAATAGTACACTTTTGAACATGGCTGTCATTCAGTAATTGTATCCAAGTTTCAGTGGAGAAATAACAAAGCCAACCGGTTCACAATAATTGTTTAAGCCATCCACCTAGGTTTCAACACCTCTAAGGATGTCTTATTGAGAACGCAAATTTGAAGACCCTATTAAATAACACAGAGGAAGTTTGAAAGAAACAATCAGAAAGACAGAGGTTATGAGATGGAAAGGTTAGTTACCTAAATTTACAATGCAAGAAGGTTATAGAGCAGACAGGCTCAAGTTAAAATTTAAAAGCGTTGCAGACTGTGGTAGGTGTATCGTGCAAGGAGCAACATCAGACTGAGCGGCCCCGTGGTTTAGATTGCTGTTACGAAAGCAAAACAAAATGTGCCATTTATCAAGCGCGGACAGTGAAATATGCCTATTTGACACATTGTAACAGAGTCTAATTAAACAACAGTTAACTACAAAACAGTTTTTGAAAATGAAAGATAGTCAAATACATGAAGTACAACTAAGAGCTATCTGAACTCAAATGCCCATTATGCAATGTACTGAGTATTGTGGAATATTTACTTAAAAAGCAACACAGTCTGGGAGCATCTGCATGAAGGAAACTTTAATAGTAAAAATATGTATGAGATTTGAAGAACAAGATGTATCGGAACAAGAATTGGGAGAACATAGTAAAAAAGGAAGGAACAGAAAATCCGCAATAAAGCCACTGAGAAATCTTTCGTGACTTACATCCAACTGTTCACGGATGAAGAGATGGACGTTTTCAAGCATAATTTATGGAGTACGTCGAGCTTGTGACCTTTCGTTTCCTTATGGAAAATGGAAATTTCTTCAACGTTTTTCGGTTTGTGACTGGAAATTAACAGATGATCGGCGAAAGTGGGATTCTGTGCATTAGTGCCTCTTTTTTCAATATATGTTCATTATATCTGACACTGAACGATCTTCCAGTTTTTCCTGTGTAATGAGTAGGAAACCTCGTGTGATTGAACTCCTGAACCGTACGTAGTGGCAACTGCGGCCTGAGATTGTCCATAAGATTTTTCTGCCAATTATTACTAGTAGGAAAGAGGAAGATCTTAGTAAGAAATAGAGCCCAAAAAAGCTGCAGAAGAAACTTATAAGATAATGGGAATTAACATCATCCTGTTAATGGGAGGATCGTCTATTACACTCACATCGACGACTGGAATTACAGAAGGAACACTTCACCGCCACCAGCACCGGTAGCACTGTCTCCGCCTTGCAGAGGTATCGCCCCCTGCTGTTCAACTTACGTCATAAGGCCTGTGGTAGCAGGGCGCGCTGCAGAGCGAGCAGGATCATCCTGCAGAAACAACACACAGCACCTAGGCACCAGCCACAGGATTGGCGAATCTCTATGCTGAGAGCGAAAGGGGTAACGTAGGCATACGCAGTGCAGCACCGAATACCAACAGCGCCCTCATGTTCGTCTCGACCAGTAATGTTCGTCGGTGGTACCTTGGATGAAAGTGTTAGTCACAGGTAAGACAAGCAGAGAAAAAGAGGAAAGAATTGGAAGCACTCAGTGTCAACTTCCGTGAGGTGATGTCAAAGAAACCAGCCACTTCAACGGGTAAAGATCCAAGGCTGTGCACTAGCAAACAACCTCCCATATGCTTGACGCCAAATGCTGTCAGTGTGCTAATGTTAGGAAAATGTAAGTAGACGCCCAGTGGAGCTGTGGTGAACAACGCCCAAAGCTTCACGCCTTGCAATGCGTACGTCTCTTTCACTGACGCGCTGCAGGAAGTCAGTAAGTGACTTCAGAACCTCCAAACGCTTCAGAAGCGGGCGATTAAATCACTCATACCCACTGAGTCGCAGGGAAGTGGTGTATAAGTTGCCTGCTAAAACAGAGGACTAGGTGCTGTAGCAGTTGTGATACACAGGGGGAGCGTACATTCCTCCTCCTACTACAAATTGTCAGTCAACGCCACCAGAGAAGTCCACATGCACCAGGTATCTCATATCTGGACTACCAAGTGCATAAAAACCGCTTAACTCGCTAGAGGCGAAAAGCGGCTACGAAACTGGACATGTCTTACGCAAAGGCCCCCGAGCCCACCTGAAAACTGAACGACACACAGACAAAACGAAGTCACTGCTGGCATGCCTTACAAAGCTGTCTGAACTTTTTCTGCTTAGTTTGTCAGTTTCATGTATTCATCACGATGTTTTCATTCCAGAAAAACACTATGACCCCCAATGGTTCTTCGACCGTGGCTGGGACGAGCACTCAGAACGTTCAAAACACGGTATCTGCTGACCAGCAGCAACGGATCAGGAACTTTGCGTCGACCCCTAACTGGCGGATTTATAATTCGCCTTCCTTCGTATTGCGCGACGTTTTCTTCCTTTTCCCTGTTTAAATAAGAATTTTTTTCGGTCCACAGGTGCTCCGAAACGCGAAACAGCATTCTGTCATCACCGACAATGACGAAGTCACTTCGAGATCCATATCAGCTGTGTCTCACTCCGGCAGAAGACGTTATGAATGTTAAAGTGTGCTAAACTGAATGTGCATCTTGATTTGAGGGCAGGCGCAAAGGGTCTCTCGTCGTTGACGGCGCCGAAAGTGAGAAAGCAGTTGAGCTGCGGAGGGAAATCTCTGATCATGAAAAGAGGCTCAGGTCAAAGGAAAAAAGAGGGTATTCTACGAAGCGAGGGAAAGTAAGGGACAAGAAACTAAATGAATTATGTTCTAAGAATCCCAATGTGGCGAATCGGTAATGATTCGTGGTAGCCCTGGACGTCTACGTTTACAAGGCCATTAAACTGAATTACTCATTTAGTAATGTTTGGTTCATCTGCCGAGGACAACTATTGTTACGAGATGGTTCGCACTGTCCATACACTTTCAGAGTGGACTGATAAACTAACTGAGCTAGGGTTCAGTATCCCTCAAAGTGTTACTTATAATCGACAGCTGCCTTTGCAGACACATACGCGCAAGGATAAGTGACAAGTAGTGACTGTCCCAGTGAAGTCCAACAGTTCTGAAGCTGAACGACATGAAGCACACGAAGGCAAATACTTGTGTGTGGCCTCCGTAAGCGGGCTAGAAACAGTAGCCTCTATATGGCCCTCACTCCTTGGCTGTTTTTATCTCAGAATGATGAAGCCTTTTTTGCCGTAGGACCTAAAATTCCAAACAACAATGCACCCTTGCTGATTCACGTTGAATACTAATTATCACTGCCAGATCAGGACAAGCTTGCCAGTGTGCATGGTCCTTGGGAGGTGGAGGTCAGTGAGATGGTACGACGAGAAGGGTCTCATACAGTTGAACAACTTACACAGCAATCTGAAGCGGCATGCGCTCTCCACCAACAGCAAATAGTCCCGCTCAGGGCTGCCACACTAAAGCCTTGAGCATTTTTTATTGATTTTAATTATGAAGAATGGAGACAGCGAGGTTAAGGCTGTAATCATTTCGAGCTGTGGCGGTCCCGACTAGAACCCACAACATCGCGAAGTGATCGCACACGCCATGGAGTATTTCAAGAAATGTCATGCGGACGTAATATTCATTGTGGCTAATGGCCCTGGCAGACACGATTGTATCGGAGTACAGTGGCGCATGGCGTAACTTGGCTAAGAGCTGAAGTATGTTGTTGTGCCCATTGACTCTCGAGGCATCTTGACTCCAGCAGAAGAACAAGAGGGGTCAGCCTGGCAAAGGTAGATTTTAAAAAGGTGGGTAAAGTTTAGACTTAAATACGCTTCTTGCTCTCCTTCACTGTTCTTCGGCCTTTTGCTCTCGCTAACCGAAAGGACCTTAGATTATCTGCTGCTTGACTATGGGAGAATCCGCGCAGCGCTGTCCGTCAGTCCTGTATAGCTGGACGACTCTGATCGTTCCACGAAGGAGTAGGTTGCCTTCTGTGATGCATCAGCGGCAAGAGCGCACCATATCGGTAAGCACAGCCACCTGTCTATGAAACGTCCAGTTCTCACTGGAATCCACATGGGTGGCTTTTCCTCAGGCTCTATTCTTTGAAAATCGCTGATAGAAATAGGAAAATCCTCACTGGAATTGAGATCGTCTGCAACTTCCCACTCGATACTGCGAGAGCGGAAGAGCAAACTGTCATATCTATGGTGAAGAATGTTCCTGTTACTGGGCAGAAACTTATTCAGAAGAAATGTGGTGTGAGATGGTAAGGCATTTCCAACACTACAACACTTTGACAGGTTGAGATACTACCCATAAAAGAGGGAATTCTCCTGGGTGTGGAGCATGTCAGATAATGTGCATTAAAATCCAGTGAGAGCAGGAACGTTGGCAGAAGCTGCTGTATCAACTCGATAGTGCCTCATCATTTATTGGTCCCTGGGTTACTGTGGTGGGAGATTAATAAAACAAGGTGACCTAAAAGGACAAAATGCACTGACGGCAAATGCACTGACAGCAAATGCCTGACTGGCATTACAGGTGAGTAAAGTTTGTCATTAACGACCACTGCCACTCTTCTGAGCTCTGTCGCCATTAATGACGTCGTTGCTGTGGGGGTGGGGGGCGGCGAGCCGAGCGCGCAAACGACGTCGTTGCTGTGGGGGTGGGGGGCGGCGAGCCGAGCGCGCAAACGACGTCGATGCTCTGGGGGGGGGGGAGGTCCAGCGCACTACCGACGTCGATGCTGTGGGGGGGGGCGACACCACGAGCGACGTCGTTGCTGGGAGGGGGGGGCGAGCGCGCAAACGACGTCGTTGCTGGGAGGGGGGGGCGACACCGCGAGCGACGTCGTTGCTGGGAGGGGGGGGGCGACACCGCGAGCGACGTCGTTGCTGGGAGGGGGGGAGCGACACCGCGAGCGACGTCGTTGCTGGGAGGGGGGGGCGACACCGCGAGCGACGTCGTTGCTGGGAGGGGGGGGGCGACACCGCGAGCGACGTCGTTGCTGGGAGGGGGGGCGACACCGCGAGCGACGTCGTTGCTGGGAGGGGGGGCGACACCGCGAGCGACGTCGTTGCTGGGAGGGGGGGGGGCGACACCGCGAGCGACGTCGTTGCTGGGAGGGGGGGCGACACCGCGAGCGACGTCGTTGCTGGGAGGGGGGGGGGGCGACACCGCGAGCGACGTCGTTGCTGGGAGGGGGGGGGGCGACACCGCGAGCGACGTCGTTGCTGGGAGGGGGGGGGCGACACCGCGAGCGACGTCGTTGCTGGGAGGGGGGGGGCGACACCGCGAGCGACGTCGTTGCTGGGAGGGGGGGCGACACCGCGAGCGACGTCGTTGCTGGGAGGGGGGGGGCGACACCGCGAGCGACGTCGTTGCTGGGAGGGGGGGGCGACACCGCGAGCGACGTCGTTGCTGGGAGGGGGGGCGACACCGCGAGCGACGTCGTTGCTGGGAGGGGGGGCGACACCGCGAGCGACGTCGTTGCTGGGAGGGGGGGGCGACACCGCGAGCGACGTCGTTGCTGGGAGGGGGGGGCGACACCGCAAGCGACGTCGTTGCTGGGAGGGGGGGGGCGACACCGCGAGCGACGTCGTTGCTGGGAGGGGGGGGCGACACCGCGAGCGACGTCGTTGCTTGGAGGGGGGGGGGCGACACCGCGAGCGACGTCGTTGCTGGGAGGGGGGGGCGACACCGCGAGCGACGTCGTGTGGCTGGAGGGGGGGGGCGACACCGCGAGCGACGTCGTTGCTGGGAGAGGGCGGGGCGACACCGCGAGCGACGTCGTTGCTGGGAGGGGGGGGCGACACCGCGAGCGACGGTCGTTGCTGGGAGGGGGGGGCGACACCGCGAGCGACGTCGTTGCTGGAGGGGGGGCGACACCGCGAGCGACGTCGTTGTGGAGGGGGGGGCGACACCGCGAGCGACGTCGTTGCTGGGAGGGGGGGGGCGACACGCGAGCGACGTCGTTGCTGGGAGGGGGGGCGACACCGCGAGCGACAGTCGTTGCTGGGAGGGGGGGCGACACCGCGAGCGACATCGTTGCTGGGGGGGGTGATACCGTGAGCGACGTCGTGGTCGTGGTCGTGGTCTTGGTCGTGCGTGAGGTCGTGGTGCTGCGCGTAGGGTGAGGGGGGGGGGGAGGGGGAGGGGAGGGGGAGGGGGAGGGGGAGGGGTGGGAGGGGTAGGGGGGAGGTGGAGGCGGAGGGGGAGGGGGAGGGGAGGCAGGGGGAGGGGCAGGGGGGAGGTGGAGGCGGAGGGGGAGGGGAGGGGGGAGCAGAGTGGAGTACGATCGAACGAGGGTCGCGGCCTTGGCCGTGGGGGGAGGGGAATATGAACGAACGAGGTCGTTGCCTTGGCCCGTGGGCGGAGGGGAATACGAGCGAACGAGGTCGCGGCCTTGGCCGTGGGGGAAGGGGAATACGAGTGAACGAGGTCGCGGCCTCGGCCGTTGGGGGAGGGGAATACGAGCGTACGAGGTCGCGGCAGTTGGGGGGAGGGGAATACAAGCGAACGAGGTTGTGGTTGGCGAGGAAGCAAGAGGAGGGGAATACGAGCAAATGAGGTTGTGGATGTGTCGGGTGAATACAAGCGAATAAGTTGGTGGGCAATATGAGCGTACGAGGTCGTGGTGGATATGGATACTGTGCACATCACATTTAAATACCTGGCAGAGGGTTCAGCGAATCACTTTCACATTTGTCTGTTATTCGCGATTGGAAATTTCTGAGAAGATTCTATCACAATAAAAAACTCCTTTCCATCAACGATGCCTAGCTCTAATCCTGTATCCTTTCTGTGACACTCTCCCCCATATTTCGCGTTAATACATAATTATTAGTAGATCGGTTAGCCGTCCACACAACATTTTTTTGGTGTTCTTTCCAATTAAATTGTTTATAGTTGTAATTCCTAGGTATTTATTTGAATTTACCGCCTTTATGTTTGTTTGATTTTTCGCCTGACCCAAGATTAAAGCATTCCTTTTAGCACTCATGTGGATGACCTCCTACTTTTCGTTATTTAGGGTCAAGTGCCACTTTTCAAACCATTCAGGTTTCTTTTCGATATCTTTTGCAGTTTGTTTTGATCTTCTTGTGGTGTCATCGCCAGACACCACACTTGCTAGGTGGTAGCCTTTAAATCGGCCGCGGTCCGTTAGTATACGTCGGACCCGCGTGTCGCCACTATCAGTGATTGCAGACCGAGCGCCGCCACACGGCAGGTCTAGAGAGACTTCCTAGCACTCGCCCCAGTTGTACAACCGACTTTGCTAGCGATGGTTCACTGACAAAATACGCTCCATTTGCCGAGACGATAGTTGGCATAGCCTTCAGCTACGTCATTTGCTACGACCTAGCAAGGCGCCATGTTCAGTTACTATTGATACTGTAATCCTGTCCCGTTAAGAGCGACGCTCATCATTAATGGATTAAAGTTAAGTATTCCACCGGCTACGTCCGTTTTTCGAAAGTCTTATTTCCTTGTCCTGTTACAAACCTCACGCCAGCCTGCGTGAGCTAAAACGCGTGCCTTTCGGCTTCCTCTAATAATATGGTGTTGGCTCTCCTGCCAATCCAGAACACTTCTGATAACGCTGTCGTTTATCAACTAATAAAGTCATCTTTAAACACCCTAAGACGGCTGCTCAGATTGTCTTACAAATCGTTTTTACAGAGAAAAAAATAGAGTAAAAGAGATGAGATTCCTGGCGTTCCCCAAGATAGTGTCACAGACCCTTTTCTATGACTTTCCGTCGACTACTACGAATAGTGACCTCTCTGACAGGAAATCGCAAATCCTGTCACAACTGAGACGATATTCCGTAAGCATTCTTTTTCACCATAAGCCGATTGTCTGGTACAGCGTCAAAAGCATTCCAGAAATCCAGAAACACGCAATGTGGAAACAAAGCACTCGACGCTTCATGGGAACAAAGAGCTAATTGTGTTTAACAAGAACGATGTTTTCCTAATCCATGTCGATTATATGTCAATACACCGTTTCTTCGAGGTAATTCGCAATGTTCGAACACAATACGTGTTCCAAAATCATGCTGCATACCGACGTTAACGATATGGACCTTCAACTTAGTTGATTACTCCTACTACCTTTCTCTAATATTTTTGTGATCTCTGCAGCTTTCCAGTCCTTGTGTACGAATCTTTCGTCGAGCGAACGGTTATATATTATGGTAAGTATGGAGCTAACGCATCAGCATACTCTGAAAGGAACCTAATTGGTACACAGTGTGGGCCAGAGGAGTTGCATTTATAAAATGATTTTAGAAGGCTGTGTTCAGTAACTCTGCTTTGGCTCTCTCTTCAACAGTCTCTCCACTGCTATCGAGCAGAGAAGGGATTGATAGTTTCTTGCCACTAACGTACTTCACATGCGACCAGAATTTCTTCGGATTTTCTGCCAGGTTTCGAGACAGTTTCGTTGTGGGAACAATTTGAAGCACATCGCACTGAAGTCCGCGCTAAATTTCGAACTTTTGTAGAAGATATCCAATTTTGGGGATTTTGCGTCTGTTTAAATTTGCCATGTTTGTTTCGTTGTTTCTGCAGCAGTGCTTTTGCCCATTTTGTGTAACAAGGAGAATCAGCTCCATCGTTAATTTATTTGGTATAAATCTCTCCATTGCAGCCTATACTATTTCTTTGAATTCCCGCCACATCTAGTTATAACTTACATAACTAATCTGGAAGGAGTTGCGATTCTCTCTCCAAAAGGCGTCAAGTCAATTTTGATCTGCTTTTTTAAATAGGTATACTTTTCGTTTATTTTTGGAGGGTTTGGGGGTTGCAATAATGTCTCGTTGCAACAACCCTGTGTTCTCTAACTCCTGTATCCCTTTGATACTAGTTATTAACTCAGGATTATTTGTTGCTAAGAGGTCAAGCCTGTTTTCACAATCATTTACTATTCGGGTGGGCTCAAACTAACTGCTTGAAATAATTTTCAGGGATGTGCTAAACGCCAATTTCGGATGATTTTTTTATGAGTACCTTCAGAATTAAACATTAATTTACCTTCGATATGTTGGCGAAAATAAAAGTCACAACCAACTATAATCGTATTAATCGGGTATGTGTTTGAAGTCGAAGCTTTCTTTGAACCTTTTGGCAACTGCATCATCTAAATTGTGAGGTCAGTAAAAGGATCCGATGGGTATTGTATCTATGTTCTTCCTGTGTTCACCCTGCCCCCCTTGGTGACTGAAGCCCTTCTTGTGTTTTCCCGAGACCCTCTAGCCTAAGAAACATCCCAGTCCACGCTGCACAGCCCGATACATGTGTAGCCTCGTACTGCCTATAGTGGACACCTGACCTGTTCAGCAGAACCTGAAACCTAACCACCCTTTGGCCCAAGTCGAGGAATCAGCAGCCTACACGATCGCGGAACCGTCTGAGCCTCTCATCCAGAAAGTCCACTCGGCTCTGTACCAGAGATCCGCAATCGGTCCTGTCGACTATGCTGCAAATGGTCAGCTCTGCTTTCATCTTGGAAGAAAGACTGGCAGCCTTTACATCTTCTGTTAGCCACTCGGAACCAGGGAGATTATCTTCTGATCCTGAGAGACATACATCATTGGTACCGACGTGAGCAACCACCTGCTATTTACTACATCCTGTTCTGTTCATGGCACCGTGGAGTACCCGTTCCACAATTGTGCGCTCCTTGTGCGTACTGGGTGGAGTCATTTCGTTGTATTTCTTTCCGTTCTCGGCAGTCATGTCCCTAGGAGGCCCCATAACGCTCGTAACGTTGGAGCTCCGAGCTATGAATAATTCCACCCTCTGACTTTCCGTGTCTTGCCGCCTGAGGGGTTTCCTCTGAAATAGGACAGGCGACAGCATCTGGCTCAGCAACAGTGTCAGCCACAAACAGTACCTGAAACCTGTTTGTCAGACAAACCAGGGAGGCCTTACGTGTGGCCGATTGGGAAGTCTTTCGCCACCTGCTACGCCACAGCCCGACCGCCCACTCGACCACAGGTGAGGGGTCAACCTCAGTCTGAGCAGTAACTAAGCTGGCCACAGTTGAGCACCAATCAGTCTGCAGGATCCCCACAGCCGGTCGACAAGAGTGGTGCCCGTCCACTTCAACCACAAGCTATGTAACCAAAGCCATGAGAGCCTGACACTTAGAACGAAGTGTGACGAACTCCGCTGGTATCCACACAACAATCCCACTCCCTGTCCATACTAAAGACCATGGAAAAGTGAACTCCTCACATAAATGGACTATAGGCCCATGCTGTGCAGCTCTACTATCCATGCTGAATAAACACAGGAACTGAGTCTAATCAGATTAATATGCAAAGATTCCCGAACCAAACTACCGAAGCACTCAGGTGGAACTAAATAATGCGCCCCTGGTTATGCAATTGTGGTACGTAACAAAATCTGTTTACTTTACGATGCAAACGAAACCCTGAAGACTGTGGCTGTTATATATTAAATAAATATGCAGAAACTCTAGAAACTAAAATATTAAAACACAGACGATATTATAAAATTCGCTCGTGGTTAGGAACTCATAGAAGTCACAAACACAGTTACATCCCTTTTGCTGCTTTTGTCTCGACCAGCTGGGAATCGAGGAAACGGTATCGAGGACGGGGGGAGGGGGGAGGGGGGGCGACTCGGCAGAACGATGTCGCGTCGCGGAGGGGGGGGGGGGGGCGACTCGGCAGAACGATGTCGCGGAGGGGGGGGGGCGACTCGGCAGAACGATGTCGCGAAGGGGGGGGGGGGGTGCAGCCAACCAGAATATAGTTATACAAGAACCAATAAGAAATAGAAGTGTATGACAAATAACAAAGTCCTCTGATTAAAAAAGTCTAGGACAGGACTGTCGTCTTCACTAACTGTTCTTCAATGTGTACATCGGAAATAAATGAAAGGTTCAGAAGTGGAAATGAAAACTGTCATCCCTTCTTCAAATAGGAAAGAATACTAAAGATACGAGTAGCTTATGACATTGCTAGCTGGAGTGAAAGTAAGCAACATGAGCTGCTGAACTGAATAAACAGTCTAGTGAGTACAAAATAGAGATTAAATCGAAGAACGATGGAAGTGGTAAGTACCAGAAATGGGAACACCGAGAATTTTATTGGGGTTGGTCACCATGAAGTGGACTGAGTTTAGGAATTCTCTTACCTAGGCAGCAAAGTAAGGGATAACAGATGGAGCAAGGGCAACATCAAAAGCAGTCTAGCAATGGCAAAACGGGCATTCCCTGCCCATAGGAGTCTACTAGTATCAAATATTGGGCTAGTATCAAACATTGGTTAAGAACTTTTTAAGTATGTTCATCGCGAGCACAGAACTGTATGAACATTGTATCGTAGTTAAACGGACGGTGGGAGAACTGGAACAGACGGGAATCGAACCATTTGCGATGTGATGTTGCAGAAAATTAGTTGGACTGTTAAGGTTAGGAATGAGGTGGTTCTGTACAGAACGTGATAGGAATGGAATACATGGGAAACACTACAAAGGAGAAGTGACACGATGATAGGACGTGCGTTAAGACATGAGGAAATGATTTCCATGGTACTAGAGACAGCTGTGGAGGGCAGTAACTGTAGAGGGAGATTGGAAGAAAGCAACAAACTCCATTTTATGTACTTTAACACAGAGATCCAACTACAAGGAATAATAGAATATAATCTTTACTCGATTGACCTAAATATCAACTTGTTTGGTCGAAATTCGTTCATAAATATTGTTTTCTTATTGTAAGTGAGACTTGGCGAATTGCAGCTCTTGATATGCAGGGTGTTTCAAAAATGACCGGTATATTTGAAACGGCAATAAAAACTAAACGAGCAGCGATAGAAATACACCGTTTGTTGCAATATGCTTGGGACAACAGTACATTTTCAGGCAGACAAACTTTCGAAATTACAGTAGTTACAATTTTCAATAACAGATGGCGCTGCGGTCTGGGAAACTATAGTACGATATTTTCCACATATCCACCATGCGTAGCAATAATATGGCGTAGTCTCTGAATGAAATTACCTGAAACCTTTGACAACGTGTCTGGCGGAATGGCTTCACATGCAGATGAGATGTACTGCTTCAGCTGTTCAATTGTTTCTGGATTCTGGCGGTACACCTGGTCTTTCAAGTGTCCCCACAGAAAGAAGTCACAGGGGTTCATGTCTGGCGAATAGGGAGGCCAATCCACGCCGCCTCCTGTATGTTTCGGATAGCCCAAAGCAATCACACGATCATCGAAATATTCATTCAGGAAATTAAAGACATCGGCCGTGCGATGTGGCCGGGCACCATCTTGCATAAACCACGAGGTTTATGCAAGGCAGTTCGTACCGCAACAAATTCACGAAGAATGTCCAGATAGCGTGATGCAGTAATCGTTTCGGATCTGAAAAATGGGCCAATGATTCCTTTGGAAGAAATGGCGGCCCAGACCAGTACTTTTTGAGGATGCAGGGACGTTGGGACTGCAATATGGGGCTTTTCGGTTCCCCATATGCGCCAGTTCTGTTTATTGACGAAGCCGTCCAGGTAAAAATAAGCTTCGTCAGTAAACCAAATGCTGCCCACATGCATATCGCCGTCATCAATCCTGTGCACTATATCGTTAGCGAATGTCTCTCGTGCAGCAATGGTAGCGGCGCTGAGGGGTTGCCGCGTTTGAATTTTGTATGGATATAGGTGTAAACTCTGCCGTATGAGACGATACGTGGACGTTGGCGTCATTTGGACCGCAGCTGCAACACGGCGAATGGAAACACGAGGCAGCTGTTTGATCACCTGCTGCACTAGCTGCGCGTTGCCCTCTGTGGTTGCCGTACGCGGTCGCCCTACCTTTCCAGCACGTTCATCCATCACGTTCCCAGTCTGTTGAAATTTTTCAAACAGATCCTTTATTGTATCGCTTTTCGGTCCTTTGATTACATTAAACCTCCGTTGAAAACTTCGTCTTGTTGCAACAACACTGTGTTCTAGGCGGTGGAATTCCAACACCAGAAAAATCCTCTGTTCTAAGGAATAAACCATGTTGTCTACAGCACACTTGCACGTTGTGAACAGCACACGCTTACAGCAGAAAGACGACGTACAGAATGGCGCACCCACAGACTGCGTTGTCTTCTATATCTTTCACATCACTTGTAGCGCCATCTGTTGTTGAAAATTGTAACTACTGTAATTTCGAAAGTTTGTCCGCCTGAAAATGTACTGTTGTCCCAAGCATATTGCAACAAACGGTGTTTTTCTATCGCTGCTCGTTTAATTTTTATTGCCGTTTCAAATATACCTGTCATTTTTGAAACACCCTGTATTTTCATATTCAGTGGGCGAGAACGGGCGGGAGAGTGGGAGAGGAGGGAGGAATACAGGGGACGAGGGTGGAGGTGAATACAGGCTAAAGAGGGGGAGGGGTTGGTTGGGACAGATTACAGGCAAACAAGAGGATTCATGGGATGACAATACCGTCAAATGAAGGGGGTGGGGGGTGATGGGGGACAGCAATACAGTCGACAGAGGGGGGCGGAAGGTGGTAATACGGGCTACCAAGGGCTGATATCGGGGAAAAACAGTGTTGGTTTGATTTGGTGGAAGAGATCAAAAACCAAGGCCAGTGGTCACAGCAGATTAGGGAAGGGAGTCAGCCGTACCCAATCAAGGAAACAATCCTAGCATTTGCCTGAAGCAATGTAGGAAAACAAAGAAAACCTGAATGAGGATGGCTGGATTTGGAATTTAACTGTTGTCTTCCAGAAAGCGAGTCTAGTGTGCTACCCACTGCTACACCTCGCTCGGTCGGGGGGCATATGGTCTATCAAGGGATGGAATATGGACTAAGGAGTGAGCGATGGGGGGTAAGGAGGAATGAGAGGGGGGGGCGAAAGGGGGAATTTCAGGAAATACGAGCGGTGGGGGGAGGTGGGGGGAAATACGAGGGGGGGAAATGCGACCAACCGGTGGGGGAGGGGGGGGAATGCGGGCAAACGGGGGCGGCGGGGGAGGGGGAATACGGGCAAACGGGGGCGGCGGGGGAGGGGGAATACGGGCAAACGGGGGCGGCGGGGGAGGGGGAATACGGGCAAACGGGGGCGGCGGGGGAGGGGGAATACGGGCAAACGGGGGCGGCGGGGGAGGGGGAATACGGGCAAACGGGGGCGGCGGGGGAGGGGGAATACGGGCAAACGGGGGCGGCGGGGGAGGGGGAATACGGGCAAACGGGGGCGGCGGGGGAGGGGGAATACGGGCAAACGGGGGCGGCGGGGGAGGGGGAATACGGGCAAACGGGGGCGGCGGGGGAGGGGGAATACGGGCAAACGGGGGCGGCGGGGGAGGGGGAATACGGGCAAACGGGGGCGGCGGGGGAGGGGGAATACGGGCAAACGGGGGCGGCGGGGGAGGGGGAATACGGGCAAACGGGGGCGGCGGGGGGGGAATACGGGCAAACGGGGGCGGCGGGGGGGGAATACGGGCAAACGGGGGCGGCGGGGGGGGAATACGGGCAAACGGGGGCGGCGGGGGGGGGATACGAGCAAACGGGGGCGGCGGAGGGGGAATACGAGCAAACGGGGGCGGCGGAGGGGGAATACGAGCAAACGGGGGCGGGGGGAATACGAGCAAACGGGGGCGGGGGGAATACGAGCAAACGGGGGAGGGGGGAATACGAGCAAACGGGGGAGGGGGGAATACGAGCAAACGGGGGAGGGGGGAATACGAGCAAACGGGGGAGGGGGGAATACGAGCAAACGGGGGAGGGGGGAATACGAGCAAACGGGGGAGGGGGGAATACGAGCAAACGGGGGAGGGGGGAATACGAGCAAACGGGGGAGGGGGGAATACGAGCAAACGGGGGAGGGGGGAATACGAGCAAACGGGGGAGGGGGGAATACGAGCAAACGGGGGAGGGGGGAATACGAGCAAACGGGGGAGGGGGGAATACGAGCAAACGGGGGAGGGGGAATACGAGCAAACGGGGGAGGGGGGAATACGAGCAAACGGGGGAGGGGGGAATACGAGCAAACGGGGGAGGGGGGAATACGAGCAAACGGGGGAGGGGGGAATACGAGCAAACGGGGGAGGGGGGAATACGAGCAAACGGGGGAGGGGGGAATACGAGCAAACGGGGGAGGGGGGAATACGAGCAAACGGGGGAGGGGGGAATACGAGCAAACGGGGGAGGGGGAATACGAGCAAACGGGGGAGGGGGAATACGAGCAAACGGGGGAGGGGGAATACGAGCAAACGGGGGAGGGGGAATACGAGCAAACGGGGGAGGGGGAATACGAGCAAACGGGGGAGGGGGAATACGAGCAAACGGGGGAGGGGGAATACGAGCAAACGGGGGAGGGGGAATACGAGCAAACGGGGGAGGGGGAATACGAGCAAACGGGGGAGGGGGAATACGAGCAAACGGGGGAGGGGGAATACGAGCAAACGGGTGAGGGGGAATACGAGCAAACGGGTGAGGGGGAATACGAGCAAACGGGTGAGGGGGAATACGAGCAAACGGGTGAGGGGGAATACGAGCAAACGGGTGAGGGGGAATACGAGCAAACGGGTGAGGGGGAATACGAGCAAACGGGGGTGGGGGAATACGAGCAAATGGGGGTGGGGGAATACGAGCAAATGGGGGTGGGGGAATACGAGCAAATGGGGGAGGGGGATGTGAGCAAACGGGGGGGGGGATATGAGCAAACGGGGGGGGGGATATGAGCAAACGGGGGGGGGATATGAGCAAACGGGGGGGGGGGATATGAGCAAACGGGCGTGGGGGTTGACAGGTTTGGATTACCAACTAACCTGGGATGACAAGTGGGGAATGAGGACTATTGAGGTGACTTCAATGTGGGGGCTATGGAGCATTGTTCTCTGAAGTCTCTATAGATAGCAAGTTGAGCATCCTTGACATAATCCTTACTCAATGTAGACCCTGCTAGATTTTTTTACATTGTGTTATTGTGTAATAACCTCTTTATCATAGGGAAAGCAGGTGTGTGTTGCACATCCCCTTCCTGTATAAATGCATTTCTATCAGAGTGCTACTGTACTGATCTATACATGTATGGAAATTTATCACTGGTGCCAAGTTGCATGTCATTAATAACACTTATAGATCGATTTTCGTTTTGCTGTTGCTTGTAAGTTTACATTGAAGTCACCACAAATTACTAACTTGTTTCTGCCAGCGACAACTATTAGGGAGTCAAACTTTTCCATGAATAGCTCTCAATCTGTTAATGGGGACATGTACGGTGCTGCTAATATCACTACATTATGTAGCCATAGTTCATAAACACAAATTTCTGTGTGCTGATCGACACAAAATTTGCTGACTTCTACAGTTTTGTATTTATTTCCTTTTTGTGTATATGGCGAAGCCTCTATCAATGCTTGACCTGTATGTGTAAAATGCTGAACTATACGAATTTATGCCGAATTATTTTTGAGATCATCTAAACACATAAAAATCTCATCTACTTTATTTTTTATTCGTCTTATGTTTTGATGTAGTCAATTGAGACCATCGCTAGCCTATTGCTATTTACTGTACACAGCACAACTTTTATTCTAATTTTATTCATTGTTGTCTGTCTGGACTTCAAGCTTTAACCTAAAAAACCTGTCTGTCTGGTCCCATTAACCACAGGTATCATTCCTTGTCTGACAGATTTTGATAGTCTATGGAGCCT
This sequence comes from Schistocerca nitens, assembly GCF_023898315.1. NCBI lineage: Eukaryota > Metazoa > Arthropoda > Insecta > Orthoptera > Acrididae > Schistocerca > Schistocerca nitens. The sequence continues at coordinate 1,071,418,187 of NC_064615.1, read as the reverse complement.
CTTGTTCAGTGCTGTCTTAAGATGCTGTAGAGCAGTGTTCACCCAGGGTGAATCATGGCGCTGAAAGACCTCAGCTAATCCTACATTTGTGAGCCCAGTTTCTGCTCCGATTTCAACCAGATGTTATATATTGTATCTTTGATTTATAACTGGGCTGTTTCCTGCTCCTCAACTATAATTACCTGATCTTCCTTCTCAAGGTTCCTGCATAGATGACCGAAGTTCTCTCTCATCTGACTAAGGCTACTACTTCGTTTCACGAAACTTATGACTTGGTACCCTGCACTTATTTTCCTCTTCTGATTAGATCCCGAGCTGTGTCGTCTTTAAGCTTTCATGGGAGGGGCCAGCAGTTTCAGGGGACGTTATTTCTGTTCTTCGGTAGCAAATATTCTGTTTCGACCTATAAAGGCACATTTGCATGCCGAGCGTGAATTTCCGCGGAAACGCGAAATATTAATTAAATAAATAATCAGTGACAAATAAATAAAGCCTATGGCACACAACTGCAGCGCTGTGTCGCTGATAAAACAAAAGCATAATTACGTTACTCTTATGTTTGATTAAGAAGGGAGAGCTCTGGTAGAAGTGGTGCGAGAAGCACGTATTTTTATTTTATTGTCTGGCACACCGCCATATTTTCATGTTATAGAAGAATACTGCGAGTTGCAACCACACTAGGCACTCGATTCTGAAAAGAATTTGTATTTGTAAAAGTAAGTAGGATTATGAACTGTAGGCAATTTCATTGAATATATCTGATCTAACTAACTATGTAACTCTTTTATGTTCAGTAGACAATCACCTCTGTACGACGTATTGGCATGGCTGGCAAATCATTGTAATATTGAGATTAGATTATGTGTCCGTACCTACCGCAGCAGTCTTTGGAAACGATTTAATTACGAAGTCCGATTATTTCAGTTTTATTTCACGGTCAACTACGAGTAACATTGCCTTTACCAAAGAGCCATCGTCAAGCGACTGATTCCGAATAATTAAACGTCCACGTTCCAGATAAGGAAATATCAATTACAACCAATCACAATCATATACATCACAAATAGTGAATAATTGAAATATTTTATTTATTATATATTTTTATTTTATTTATTTTATATTGGCGACTGCGTGTCGGACTTGTTATTTTGTCATTTGTTACATTGTTCTTTTTGTTTCATGTCAAAAATCAACTTTCTGGACCTGGACGTGAATGTATGAGAGATAACAAAAATCTGAAGATATTTTCCAATTCTAAAGTTTTGCCGGAAGACGCAATGAAACTTCCAGCAAAGTAAGGTAAGACGCAGCATCTTTGCATTAGCAGGCTTGACCAGACATATAAATTCAGTGTATTAGCTTTTCAGTAAATTCTGTAGTGTTTCTTTCGCGCATAACAGTTTTCAGTAATAAATTCCATTCTCAGTACTTTTCCCTAAACAATAACGTATGCAACAATACCAATACACGAGTGTACAATATGGCCGACTTCTGTGCGATATGATGTAACATGGCCAGCAGCCATTACCAATAATCTCAAATTCAGTTTATATTTTTAAATTAACGGACAGCCATTGTTGCTACGAGCGATTCATGCTCAACTGCATCTTATTTTAAAATCAGTGTCAAATATTTTCTTGAAACATATATCACGTGTGGCATGGTAATAACTAGAAATCAATACGCAAAAATGGAACAGCAAAGACGTACTATTCAGACACAATCCGACTCGGACGAGAGACAAATGTTAGAAAATTACTTTACGACAGCAACCGGTAGTGACGATTTATCAAACATTGACGCAAGTGTTGACGGAAATTTTGACAATAGCCCGTCCACCACAAAAATTTCAAAGTCTCAGTCAGAGCCCATGTTGATGCATGACGTCACGTCTAATGACGCGGCGGGGGCACAGACCTTGCAAACGGTAAACATTGCCGACATGTTACAAATGTTAATGAAACAGAACGCGGAGAACATGGCAACCTTAAAGACACAAAATGACGAAATTAAATCTGACCTCATAGCACTCAAGACAGGTAATGACACTTTATGTAAACGTGTGGAACTTATAGACGCCACACTGACCAAACAGATGAATGAACTCAGTACTAAATTTTCCCAGCTTAATACGAGACAAGAAAAGACTACAACTGACGTAGCACTTTTACAGACACAAGTAAAAAACCTTAATGTCACGTGTGAAGTTCTTACTGAACAAATTCAAACATATCCTTTAGTGCACGACAACCTTGAAAGACGAATTACTGACGTGCAGAATAAATTTGACAATGTTGAACAACACCTGACTGACATCTTACAATCTGATGCCACAGCTCATTTTCAAAACATTAATAAAGAATTTCATGATTGGGTAGTGAACAAAGACAAACATTTTGATAGATGCCTACGTGAAAATTTACCAACAATTGTGCACGACTCCGTAGCGCAATACATTACTAATAACAAACAGCTGATCAGTGACGCAGTACAATCCGTCACTGGACCAATGACACAATTCACCGATCGACCACAGTCTGAATGTAACGAAAATATCAGTCAAAATGTACAGTTCAGGAACCAATATACATTCGAGTATGACACACACACATACCGCACACGACAAACAAGAACAAAACACACCACGACTACAACACATACCACGATGTACAAACACAAACACAAGCTATTATCATGGTAAACCACAGCAACATTATCGTAATTACTCGCCAGCTGAACATAGCAGTAATTACAGTGGAATAAATCCATATCACAATGCGAAGGAAGAAGAAAGCTTAATGAAACACAGGCAATTTCAGATTTTTATCCCAGAAAAACGAACCATTCATCCGGTGATTTTTCTTAAATCTTTTAGTAACGCATTTCCACGCACTTGGAGTGACCGGAAAAAGATTTCATATATTGTCGGTTACATCCAAGGCGATGCAGCTGTCTGGGCATACAGTCAAGCTGACGTATGTACCACGTACAGTGAGTTTGAGGGTGCTTTTCTGAACAAATTCTGGTCGCAATCCGTCCAGGAGCGACTCAGAAGACAAATTCTAGAACCTGAAATTTTTAACAGTAAAAATGGCAACTTACGCAGATATTTTGAAAAATACTTGAACATGGGACACTTTTTAGACGAACCAGTCGCAACACGCGATATACTCCGTGCGTTGAAGGCCAAATTGCCTTTCAACATTAAAGAAAAACTCCTACATATCCCGGATGACGATTCAGATTATTTCTTAACAGCTTTAGATTCGGTTGACATGTTACCTGAAGATCAGCGCTTCGCGCGGCAAAACAGCAGCCACAATGTTTACACTAGTGGAATGCAAAACATGCAGGCTTGCCAACTCAATTCTGGCGCGCCCACAGTTGGATACGCGGTACAGCAAAAACAGCAAACTCACATGCCGTCTCAATACGGAAATCAAAATCAACACGCGTATTCCAATACAAACAATAGTTACAACAGTAATAACACTTCATGCGGCAATCCATACAAAAGGCACCGCGGTAATAACTACAACGGTAACAACGGATACAAAGGGAACGACAAAAGCACAAACAGAAATAGAAATAATAATAACTACGAGCCAAGACAGCGTCAAGGCTGGACTCGTAACGATCAGTACTTTCATTTAAACACTGCTTTACCACAGCAGCCACCAGGACAAAATTGGAGCATACCTTACGACCGACAGGTAAGTTATAATGCGCAACAGCAACAACAACCGCAAAAGTTTGGACATCACAATAGGCAATATCCGAATGTGAATATAATAGAAATGACACCTGATACACAACCTCAATCTGTGTCAGTACCTAGTACAATTGCTAATCCGACAAACTAGAAACAGTCACTTCTATGCCCCAGGTCGTGGCTGAAGAATTCTTGGGGGGCGACTTCAATGTTAATCAGTTATTTGACACCACACTTGAACAACAGAATAATGATATGCCGAATAACTCTAAACAAAAATTACCTGTTTTATTTATAAGATACAACCACAAGAACAATATATCAGATGAACTTTTGCAAGACAGTACACAATGTCGTTCAAACATAAATGAAATTGTTTTAGCATCTACTACTGGTGTAGTAGGTGGGATTCCAACTACTATTATCCTAGATACAGGTGCAGCTGTGAGCGTTTTGTCTTTTAATTTCTATAAAAAGATGTGTGAATTGGAACCTGTGCCTGAGTTTCCTGCCCAAAACTGTAAAATAACTACTGCACTAGGTAATAAGTCATGTAGGGTTACGAAGCAAGTTTTTGTAAACATTAAAATAGGTAATGGAACCGTACAATGGCCATTCCTGGTTGTACAAAACCTTGTGACAAATTGCATATTAGGAATAGATATTATGAGCGAGAAGGACTGCATTATAGACTTCTCCGAAGGTAAATGTATTTTAAAGGATAAAGGCAGTGTAATTATTATTGATTTGGACAGGAGAACTCTAAAGCATGACAAACACTGTACAGGGTACAAGGTTCAGTTAGTACTTGACAATGACATTCAAGACACGCACACACACTCATCTGACACAGAGCTAATGGACTTGAAAACATTGCTTGATCATAAGATAAATGAAGCTACAGCTCTCAGTGCAGATGAACGTATAAAACTACAGGAAGTGTTATCCAAATATTTACAAGTTTTTACCAAACGAATAGGTGTTATCAACACGTATGTGTACAAGATTGAAGTTAAGCCTCACAAGATCTTCTACCACAAGACATATAACGTACCGTTATCTCAACGACCTGCTGTGTGGCAAGAATTAAGACAAATGTTAGACTGGAAGGTCATTGAACCATCCACCTCACCTTACTGTAGTCCTCTACTTGTTGTCAAAAAATCAAATGGAAGCATTAGGTTAGTGTTAGACGCACGAGCAATTAATGAAATAATTTTACCAGTTCACACAAAACCCGAAAATTTAGAAGAGCAATTACAGAAATTTCTAGATGCAAAATATTTTTCCACAATAGATCTCGCTAATTCATTTTGGCAGGTGGGTATCACTCCTGATTCTCGGAAATATACTGCATTTATGTTCGGGGGGCGAACCTATCAGTTTTGTGTTCTACCTTTCGGACTGAATGTCAGTTCTGGGGTATTCATTACAGCCCTGGATACCGTGCTTGGCGACGATTTAGTTGAGACAGTCACACACTATGTAGATGATATACTGATAGCTACACAGTCTTGGAATGAACACGTTGACACACTTCAAGGAATTTTAGAAAAATTTGCACAAGCTGGAGTCACAGCCAAACTTAGAAAATCAAAGTTTGGTTGCAGTGAGATAAAATATTTAGGACATATCATTAATTCACAGGGCATACGTCCTGATCCCAGTAAATTAGATGCTATCAGAAACTTTCCTAGCCCTCGAACTAAAAAGCAGTTAAAAACATTCCTTGGGCTATGTTCATTTTTCAGACGTTTTTTGCCACAACCACTTTTGAACAGTAAACATCTGCTAAATCTACTCAGAAAGAATCAAGTTTGGATCTGGTCAGAACAGTGCCAGAATGACTTTAATACAATTAAACATGCCTTAGTGAATGCAAACTTATTTAGCCATCCAGATTTCAATTTAGATTTTTGTATGACTTGTGACGCTTCACGTACTGGCTTGGGATGTTGCTTATTTCAAGTTGTAAAGAATAAAGAAAAGGAACAGATAAGAATTATTGGGTTTGCGAGTCGTACTTTATCTGAATGTGAGCGAACATACTCCACTACTGAGTTAGAAACACTTTCCATAGTATGGGCATTCAAGAAATTCAATTATTATTTATTTGGAAAACATACAGTAATTTACACTGACCACCAGGCCCTGACATTTTTGTTAACTTGTAAACTTGTACATCCTGGACTATCACGATGGGCAGTTACACTTCAGAACTACTCTTTTGAAATTAAATACATAAGAGGTAAGGACAACACCATTGCAGACGCTTTGTCTAGACTTCCACAAGGTATGAATGATACCAACAGTGACTTGGAAAATGTAAATGACTACAGGATTCTCTTAATGCAAGATAAGCAGTATCACCAATATTATATTGATATGTGCAGAAACATGGCTGAATTACAAAAATCTGATCCTCACTGGTATAAGATAATAACATTACTGGTAGAAAAACACAATCATCCTTTGACTAAGTATTACAAGTTACACAATGATGTGTTATTTTATCGCCGACATCCAAATGCTACTAACTGGTGTGTATGCATTCCCAAAGAGTCTGAACGTAATCTGATTTGGCACACACACTTAGTTTGGGGTCATTATGGGACGAAAAAGTGTTTAGCAAAGCTCAGCACATACTGTTATTTTAGCAATATGAGAAGAAAAATTTACAGGGAACTGAAAGCATGTGTCATATGTCAAAAATCAAAACCTCAGATTTTATCCACAAAAACAGATTTACATTCTATTTTACCCAGTAAACCCCTGGAAATTCTGTGTACTGACATCAGTGGACCGCATCCAGCAAGCTCTGGAGGCGTCAAATATATCTTAGCTTTTTACGATATATTTTCTAAACATGTAAAACTTTATGCTTTAAAATCCGCCACTGCAAGTGCTATAATACGAAGATTCTCAAGTGATTACCTGACGCACGTGGGAAAACCTAAAGCAATTCTGTCAGATAATGCAGCATACTACTCTGGGTACAAATGGAGAAATTTCTTGAAGGACAAAAACATTAAAAGTATTTCGAGGTTTAGTCCACAATGTAACGCGACTGAGAGACTTTTCCGAGAATTAAACCGATTCATGAGGACCTATATTTCATCAAAACATACTAATTGGGTGTCCTACCTAAGTCTTTTCGAAGACGTACACAATAACTTAAATATTTACGATACAAATTACACACCTAACGAGATCATGTTCAATTGCAAACAGAACGATCAGTGGATAGAACCATTACCTAAGTTGTCAGACAAGGAAATCACACCAGAACAGAAAATAAAAGAAGTTTTGACTACGCTGACACATCACGCACAGATACGAAACAAACATCACAGAAACACAATAAAAAGAAAACAAAAATTCGAGGTAGGAATGCTTGTACTACTTCGTACTCATCATAAATCTGTAGCACTAAAACGACGCAACGCTAAGTGGTGTCTGCTATATGAAGGACCTTATATAATTATTAACATACCGCATCCTGGTGCGTATCTGTTACAACACCGTAGAACTAACAAAATTATTGGGCTATACGCACACCGAGATCTTAGAGCATTTCATGCTAAATAATGTCAAAGTCATACCCATGAAAACATTGCTAAGCAACTCGAAAAACTCTGTTGCTACAACACAGATAATAAGTAGTATAGAAATTTTCATTTCAGCGGTTCCAGTGACGCAGTTGAAGGCAGAAGAACTCTTCTTTCAGCGCGCGCCACCACCTGGAAGACGGAATATTAAAATAAAATTTATGTTTACGTAGCAGTGAATGATATATTAATTTTTCACGAAACATTTGTTACTGTAGGTACCACTGACTTTGTATGACACCTGACGAACCGACAGACGTCATCTGTGAAGCGATCTTTTACTTCGAAAAATAGATTAGATGCACATCTCTCAACACGAAAAGCATCTATCAGTAGTCAAGGCCACACAGACACTATACACACACGCACAAAACGCGAGGAATCGAACAGTTTTCCGTCTCTTATTATTTTGAATATTTATTGAGTAGTGAAAATGCCTGGTCTTGCCTACTGATGTAATGAATGTTGTGTCTAACCAATCTTAATTTCAGATGACATCATAAAATAAACATCGATAAAATTCCAGCAAAACCGATAAAGAGGACGTCAATATCTGCAATTCATGTAATCAAATGTGGCACAATGTAATAACCCATAGCTATGTAATGATGATGTAAACATGTTTATGTGCAACTGAATTATGTTTATGCTAAGAAAATATGTGACGTGTATATGTACGATTACTCATGTTTATTTTTCTTTCAATGATGTATAATGTAACTGTTACTATGTAAAAAATTGGAACAAAACGAGTGCCAAAAAGACATTGCATATTGAACCACTGTTCACGGACATTACTAACTCTGCAACCACGCAGAAACCTATGTGAAAGAAACGGTTAATGCCATTCATTATGCATCGTACCTATGTAAACGCGATGAACCATTTCTTTGATTAATAACTACGAACATTTAGGTGAGCTATATTCAGCAAAAAAAAAAAAAAACTGAAAATGTGAAGTGTATAATTCGTGCATCGTCTAGTGACATTACTACAGTACCTAACTTCAAGATGTTAACTGGATTAAATGGACACAAAGTGCCTGTCCAGAAAACAACACGACGGGTGGAAGAATTTTGGTTGGAACTTCAGGGAATGAAATGTTCTCGAAATGTGACGGACACTCTTACCTGGACTGTCCAAGAATCGACGCCAGCTATGTGCCGTCCGAGGTTCTGCAACCAAGCTTCCACGGAATGTAAAAAAAACGAACTGCACGTGGACCAATTACTCGACGGGTCACGTCAGATCTGTAATAAACAATGCTTTTTGTCACAACGAACTGTAGCACAACGACTATAATGGAAATGGGAAATGGACACGCTTATGTATTAATCACGTTGTTATACAACGATGTTACTGTGATCAAAAAACTTTACCACGACGACACTAACCTGCAATAAATTATTGTGCAGCAGGTGAATATGAACTGAAATAACGTCACGATGTGTATAGGTCAACGCAACTGAAACATATGGACATTTTTCTTTGAAGTATTTCAAAACAATACTATGTATCTAAGAAACATTCAACAATCTAAGTTGTATTGTGTTATAACAAATATTGTAAATTTAAAACTAAGTTACCTGTCATAGAATGTAGTCTTCATATGAAATCTTGCTTGAATATTTTCTTTGTGCAACGATTTAGAAACGCGCGCACACGAACAATATGAACTGCAATACTGTGCCGCGTGATCTAACTGTACAATATAACGGCAGTGCCGGAGTCACACAGACGCTTCTGCGCATGCGCGCACTCTATCTGCCAACATAAGAACTTTTACGGCTCACCCGCGTCATTCAAATTTTGTACATAATGTGTATAATGTGTGTAATGTAAGTCATGTAAATAGTTGTAGATAACTTAGATTTTCTTGTGCCTTTAGGTGAATTGCTCGACTGCAGGTGTGTCCTTTCGCCTCGCAATTCAGGGGGCAATATAAAGGCACATTTGCATGCCGAGCGTGAATTTCCGCGGAAACGCGAAATATTAATTAAATAAATAAATAATCAGTGACAAATAAATAAAGCCTATGGCACACAACTGCAGCGCTGTGTCGCTGATAAAACAAAAGCATAATTACGTTACTCTTATGTTTGATGAAGAAGGGAGAGCTCTGGTAGAAGTGGTGCGAGAAGCACGTATTTTTATTTTATTGTCTGGCACACCGCCATATTTTCATGTTATAGAAGAATACTGCGAGTTGCAACCACACTAGGCACTCGATTCTGAAAAGAATTTGTATTTGTAAAAGTAAGTAGGATTATGAACTGTAGGCAATTTCATTGAATATATCTGATTTAACTAACTATGTAACTTTTTTATGTTCAGTAGACAATCACCTCTGTACGACGTATTGGCATGGCTGGCAAATCATTGTAATATTGAGATTAGATTATGAGTCCATACCTACCGCAGCAGTCTTTGGAAACGATTTAATTACGAAGTCCGATTATTTCAGTTTTATTTCACGGTCAACTACGAGTAACATTGCCTTTACCAAATAGCCATTGTCAAGCGACTGATTCCGAATAATTAAACGTCCACGTTCCAGATAAGGAAATATCAATTACAACCAATCACAATCATATACATCACAAATAGTGAATAATTGAAATATTTTATTTATTATATTTTATTTTATTTATTTTATAGACCTCAATTGAACTCATTCTGTATGAAGCCATTCCTCCATTACTTCAGATAGCAAGCCAAACCGATTTACTAACCGAATTTTTGAAGTTTTTCAACAGTTTACCATTTTCGCGTTTTGCTTGCTACTTTTTCCCAGCTCCCCGTCTCTTTCTGCTCCCTTAGCCTATGACACTCTAAATTCGTTTTTTCTAATTCTGCCTTCAGGGCACAAATTTTTGCCTCCTGTTGACTGATTCTTCTGTCCTTTCTACATAACCTATATTTCCATGGAAGAGCCTCATTATCCACCCAGTTTCCTCGCCAATTTGCCATTAGCACTTTGAAATCAGAATTGAACAATTATAATAAAGCTAACGAATCCGTTATTATCATTATTATTTCTTTCTTGTCTCAGACGTTATGTCTGGTTAAAAATGAAAGGTGACTTGGACCTTGATCAAGCGTGACTTCCTTTTAACTGTACAGTATATGTTACATTGCATTTAGGAACTTTCGTGTAATTGAACAAGTGTCAATAATTACAGATTTCTGTAGTTGTATATATAAGTTTGGATGTAGCTCTATTGCATTGATGTACTGGTGGATATTGTGTGGTATGACTCCTGTAGTTGATAGTATAATTGGTATAATTGGTATAATGTCAACTTTATCCTGATGCCACATGTCCTTGACTTCCTCAGCCAGTTGGATGGATTTTTCAATTTTTTCTCCTGTTTTCTTTTGTACAAGGGTCAGTCAAAAAGTAATGCCTCCTATTTTTTTTCTACGTTTAATTGTCAGGAAATTTAAATGCAATTACATAGGTTGAAAACCACAACATTGAGGATCATTTTGTCATTTTTCAATGTAATCTCCGCCCATCTCTACAGTTTTGGTCCATCTTTGAACAAGGGCATGTATCCCAGCACGGTAAAAATCACAGCTCTGCTTCCTAAGCCATTGACGCACGGATGTTTTGACGGCCTCCTCATCTTCAAAATGAATCCCACGATGAGCTTCTTTTAGTGGCCCGAACAGATGGAAGTCTGATGGTGCCAGGTCAGGGCTGTATGGGGGATGAGGCAAAACTTCCCATCCAATTTTGACAATCTCGTCAGAGGTGTGACGACTGGTGTGTGGTCTTGCATTGTCATGCAAAAGAAGAACATCTGCCATTGATTTTGTTGGGCGAACTCGCTGAAGACGTGCTTTAAGTTTTTTGAGGGTTGTGACGTATTGAACAGAATTTATTGTGCATCCCTGCTCCAAAAAATCAACCAGAATCACACCCTCTGTATCCCAGAAAACTGTTGCCATAACTTTCCCTGCCGATCGCACAGTTTTGAATTTTTTCTTCCTCGGCGAGCTTGTGTGACGCCACTCCATTGACTGCCTCTTTGATTCGGGTTCAAAAAAATGCACCCATGTTTCGTCCCCGGTCACAATTTTTTTCAGAAACTCATCTCCCTCCAAACGGAAGCGCTGCAAGTGTTGGGAGGCTATTGTTTTCCTTGCCTCTTTATTCTGATCGGTTAACATTCTTGGAACCCACCGTGCACAAACTTTTGAGTACCCCAATTGTTTAATAATCGTGATCACACTGCCTTTACTAAGAAAAATAATGCGACACACTTCATCTGCAGTCACCCGACGGTCACCACGAATGATGTCATCAACTTGCTGAATGTTGTGTGGAGTCACTGCACTCACCGGCCTGCCGCTCCGCTTTTCGTCAGTCAACGGTGTTTGCCCTTCAGCTTCCTTACAACGACGAACCCATCGTCTAACAGTGCTGACATCCACTGTCACAACACCTTACACCTTCTTCAGTCTTTCATGAATGCGTATGGGCGTTTCACCTTCTGCATTCAAGAATTCAATCACACAACGCTATCTCAAACGAACATCGATGTCGGCCATCTTACAAACTTCTGCTGTGCTGCCACCTGTTGACACAGAAAGTTACTACTGCAGTGGATTGCAGAAGAAGGTTTGAGGAATGGCGCCAAATTCAAATTTTTTACTTAACTTAATTTCTTTAAGTAGAAAAAAAATGGGAGGCATTACTTTTTGACCGACCCTCGTATATTTGTTGTATTGGGTATGGATATTTCGATTAGTTGTGTTAATTTCTACTTTTTATTGGTGAGTATGATGTCAGGTTTGTGAAGTGGCGTTGTTTTATCTGTTATAATGGTTCTGTTCCAGTATAATTTGTATTCATCATTCTCCAGTACATTTTGTGGTGCATACTTGTATGTAGGAACTTGTTGTTTTAAAAGTTTATGTTGTAAGGCAAGCTGTTGATGTATTATATTTGTTACATTGTCATGTCTTCAGGGGTATTCTGTATTTGCTAGTATTGTACATCCGCTTGTGATGTGATCTACTGTTTCTATTTGTTGTTTGCAAAGTCTGCATTTATCTGTTGTGGTATTGGGATCTTTAATAATATGCTTGCCGTAATATCTGGTGTTTATTGTTTGATCCTGTATTGCAATCTTGAATCCTTCCCTCTCACTGTATATATTGCCTTTTCTTAGCCATGTGTTGCATGCATCTTGATCGATGTGTGGCTGTGTTAGATGATACGGGTGCTTGCCATGTATTGTTTTCTTTCTCCAATTTACTTTCTTCGTATCTGTTGATGTTATGTGATGTAAAGGGTTGTATAAGTAGTTATGAAATTGCAGTGGTGTAGCTGATGTATTTATATGAGTGATTGCCTTGTGCATTTTGTTAGTTTCTGCTCGTTCTATAAAGAATTTTCTTAAATTGTCTACCTGTCCATAATGTAGGTTTTTTTTGTCGATTAATCCCCTTCCTCCTTCCTTTCTGCTTAATGTGAATCTTTCAGTTGCTGAATGTATGTGATGTATTCTATATTTGTGGCATTGTGATCGTGTAAGTGTGCTGAGTGCTTCTAGGTCTGTGTTACTCCATTTCACTACTCCAAATGAGTAGGTCAAAATTGGTATAGCATAAGTATTTATAGCTTTTGTCTTGTTTCTTGCTGTTAATTCTGTTTTCAGTATTTTTGTTAGTCTTTGTCTATACTTTCTTTTAGTTCTCCTTTAATATTTGTATTATCTATTCCTATTTTTTGTCTGTATCCTAAATATTTATAGGCACCTGTTTTTTCCATCGCTTCTGTGCAGTAGCTGTGGTTATCCAATATGTAATCTTCTTGTTTAGTGTGTTTTCCCTTGACTTGGCTATGCTATTTTTATTACATTTGTCTCTTCCAAAAGCCATATTTATATCATTGCTGAATCCTTCTGTTATCTTTAGTAATTGGTTGAGTTGTTGTTTTGTTGCTGCCAGTAGTTTTGATCATCGATGTATAGCAGATGTGTGATTTTGTGAGGGTGTGTTCCAGTAATATTGTATCCATAATTTGTATTATTTAGCATGTTGGATAGTGGGTTGAGAGCAAGGCAGAACCAGAAAGGACTTAATGAGTCTCCTTGGTATATTCCACGCTTAATCTGTATTGGCTGTGATGTGATATTATTTGAATTTGTTTGGATATTAACTGTGGTTTTCCAATTTTTCATTACTATGTTTAGGAACTGTATCAATTTAGGATCTACTTTGTATATTTCCAATATTTGTAGTAACCATGAGTGGGGTACACTATCAAAAGCTTTGTGGTAATCAATGTATGCATAGTGTAGCAACCTTTGTTTAGTTTTAGCTTGATATGTCACCTCTGCATCTATTATCAGTTGCTCTTTACATCCTCGTGCTCCTTTGCAACAGACTTTTTGTTCTTCATTTATAATTTTGTTCTGTGTTGTATGTGTCATTAATTTCTGTGTAATGACTGAAGTTAATATTTTGTATATTGTTGGTACGAATGTTATGGGGCGATATTTAGCTGGGTTTGCTGTGTCGGCTTGATCTTTAGGTTTCAGATAAGTTATTCCATGTGTAAGTGCATCAGGGAATGTGTATGTGTCTGCAATGTAACTGTTAAATAATTTAGTTAGATGTGAATGTGTTCAGGTGAATTTCTTTAGCCAGAAATTTGCTATTTTATCTTTTCCAGGCGCTTTCCAATTGTGAGTAGAATTAATTGCTTGGGTGACTTCATGTTGCAAAATTATCACTTCAGGCATTTGTGGTATCATCCTGTATGTATCTGTTTCTGCTTGTATCCACTGTGCATGCCTGTTATGTTGTACCGGGTTTGACCATATGTTGCTCCAGAAGTGTTCCATGTCTGTTATGTTTGGTGCATTGTCTATTTTAATGTGTGTGTTATCTGTTGTCTGGTAAAATTTCTTTTGGTTTGTGTTGAATGTTTGGTTTTGTTTCCTTCTATTTTCACTTTTTTGTATCTTCTAAGTCGTTTGGCCAATGCTTGTAATTTCTGCTTCTTTTCATCTGATTGCTCTATCGCTTCTTGTTGTGAGATTTTACCTAACCTTTTTCGTTTTTTTCTGACATTTCATTTCTTATAAATTGTATTAGCTGTCCGATGTCTTTTCTCAGTTTTTCTATTCTGATCTGTAGCCTGTGTTGCCATGCTGGTTTTGTGGGTTTCTTCTGTGTGTTGGTTGGTTCTCATCTCTGCCTAGTGTGTATATTTAGTGTAGTGAGTGCTCCTATATAAACCAGTAGTTGTAACTCTTCCATAGTTGTGTTTTCATTTATTTTGTTGTGTATGATTGTGTTGATAGTTTTTATTGTTGTTTCGACTTGTGGGTTATTTGGCGGTCTATGCAAGAATGGTGTAATGTCTGTATTTGTGTCTTTGTATTCTATATATGTCAGCTGAAATTTTTCTTCTATATCTAACATGTGTCACTTCGTGTTCTATTTGTGCTTGTTCTGGTGGCTGTCTTAAGATTTCGTTTTCCTCCGACTGTTTAATTGATGCGTGTTGTTCTTTGTTTGTTTGCTCTGGGATGTTTGAGTCCATTACTGTATTTTCCTCTTCTTCTGATTGCACATTATTTTGTTCCAGTATTTGTTGTACTTGTTTGAAGTTTTCTAATTCTGACTGGGGTATCCTGTTATTTTCGATTATTACACGGATCTGACCAGCTAGTCGTTCTGTTAAAAAATTTTAATTCTGGGTATCTGGTAATAAATGTTGTATATACTTGTGATTTGTATCCAGTTGTGTTGGTTCCTAGATTTGTTGCTTGTTAATAACAGAACATGAGGTGTCGATTAACTTCATCTGACCATCTCATCCTCTGTCTTTGTTTTCCTTCTAGGATGGTTGCAGGAAGCATATCCTGCAAAACACCTCTATTTGGATTTGAATCATTTTCCAGTTGGTTAGCAGTGTCGTTACCATTGTGGGTGGGCACAGGGTTCAAGCGTCGTCCCCGACCATGACGGCGCTTGTCCAAGGCTTTTTTAGTTCGGTCCTGAACCAACTAATCACACTAAAGGGGGGTTAGCCCTATTAGTGGTTTGTTCTTTTCGTCGCCTTTTACGACTGGCAGAACATACCGGAGGCCTATTCTTTTCCTGGGGCTCCACGGGATCACCACCACCACCACCACCACCACCACCACCACCACCACCACCACCACCACCACCACCTCATAAATTTGTTTTAAATATCCTCTGAAGATTTCATTTCAGTTTTATTATGTAGTTTTAAATAAACTGTCTTACGTACCTTACGAATGGTGTGTAATGTTCATTTTGGTCCAGTCCTTCCAAACGTTGGGCAATTAACACATCACAGGAAGCATACCACTTTCGACCACTTCCTCTTTTCGGCGTTCTTAAGTTATAATTACAAGATATTATAGAACGGTGTACTCGTGTGAGCAAGAAGTAATCCCCAAACGAATCTAGACGTGGCCCACCAAAAAAACTCAAAAAGCCTGGTACCTTCACCACTTGTGAGCCTCGATTGAGGATAATATTAGGTCAAAATTCTGCGTCTGCAGCTTTCTGCTATCGCGTTCCCTCTATCAGATCGTACGTTAATTGTCACTCGCCACAAAAAAGTTGAAGTAATGGTGTAGTTTACCGGGTTTCTGCGTATGAATGGTTCACCTAGCTTACAAAGTGCTATCCGCGGAAAGTCAGAAATCTCACGGCAGAGTACACTGTGTAAACATAATAGACTCAAGTAACAAAAACTACGGAAGACTATATTAAAATATGAGCAATCTCGTAGTACGCATCCACGCAACATACAATTCACAGCTTCACCAGATCCCCTTTGCATTTGTCTCCAAACACACATTCACTGGCAACGCACTATTTGCTGTGCGAAAAATGAACCCCTAAGTCTTCTGCACACCGTTTTTAATCCAAGGACTTAATCTCACAATTCACAGGAGCACCGATTCAGCAATGACGCTGCGTACAGAGAAATTCTGCATCCAAAAATATTGACTCCCCATCATCCACCAGAACTATACGTTCGAGGACCTCAGTCTTACGTACATTCAGTTAGTACTATAACATGTTACCGCTGGATGCCATCCTTCCACTGCGCTGAAGTTCAGTCACCATACACCATCACTTGCGCTGTAGGTTCCGCCAATATATTAATGGCTAAATTATCAATGTCCTCATCTGATCTTACGCGTAGGTATATTCAGTTGTAGTCTTAACGCTCTCCAGCATTAACAGTTTCGTCGGCTTACCGAACTTTGATCTCTCTATGGTTCTTCAGCACAAACTGAACCGCCTGAACAGAAATATACACAACCCGTTGTATATACCACATGCCAACTCTATGCACACGTCTGTAGCGAGTTTTTGGGAGACGTTTGATTTGAGGTCCAAATGTTTTTCGTAGACTCCATCTCAACTTTACATGTGATGTACAAGCAGTGTTTGGAGGTGGTACTTGGCTGACAGTTGCTTTTGTATGGGGCAATCAAGCAGATTATGGTGGCCTTGAAGCATTTCCAGATGCTAACATTTTGGCTTGGAAGACATGGAGTATTGCTGAGACTACAGGACTGTTGGCTAAACAGCCTTATGGTACTCTTGTTCCAAGCATGCCATTTGTTTTGACTACGAGAAGGAAGAAGAAGTTAAATGCTGATGAGTACCTCTTTTTATGGGCGAAAATCGGCAATGGCAATTGTAAAATAAAGATCAACGGTACTTCTACAACCAGAAGCTGCCTTCTCATAAAAGACTGATAGAGAACCACTTCAATCATGGCGTCCCTGGACTGGAAGACTTAAGATGATTGGCAGTTATTACTAAAGTCATTTCAGCATCCATTACCCAAAACCACAGCAGCAAAATGTGGTACACATTACGTTTTTTTTTTGTTTTTTTGTTTTGGTTTTAGGGCGCAAAACTGCTATGGTCATTAGCGCCCGGCCCGTGACTTAGGAAACAGTAAAAAACCGAAAATGGAACCCAGCAGCAATGGGAACGAAAGTCATAAAATTGAAGAAACTAAAAGCAGAAGGAAGGCTTAAAAAACCACTGCAGAAAGGGGTTGGTTGTCCCCAAAAAAAAGCGTCAAATGACTGACTTCATTTCACTAGCACTAATAAACTCGAGTACGCGATCGGCTGAGCGCGTGTCATCTGCTAAAATCGACGATATATCAGGCGATAGCTGTAGACGGGAGCGTAACGGATTAAAATAGGAACACTCAATTAAAAGGTGTCTTACCGTCCACAGCTGAGAGCAGTGGGGACAGAGTGGGGGAGGATCGCCGCTTAAAGATCTCGATGGCTAAAAAGACAGTGCCCTATCCGGAGTCTGGCTAAAATTACCTCCTCCCGACGACGCGTTCGGGAGGAAGAGGTCCAAGCGCAAGGAAGGGCTTTCACTTCCCGCAATTTATTATGGGGAAGTGTTGACCAATGCGCATGCCATAAATGAGCAACTTTTCGACATAAACCGCTCCGTAGATCGGTAAAGGGAAGCGACTGAATAGCTCGCCGAGGAAGAGAGACTGCAGCCTTGGCCGCTATATCGGCCGCCTCATTCCCACAGATACCAGCGTGTCCCGGGAGCCAGAGGAACGCCACCGAGACGCCCCCCAGGTGGAGCAAGCGCAGACAGTCCTGAATCCGGTGGACAAGAGGGTGCACAGGGTAAAGAGCTTGGATACTGAGGAGAGAGCTGAGAGAATCTGAGCAGATAACGTACTGTATCCGCCGATGGCGGCGGATGTAGTGGACAGCCTGGAGAACAGCGTAAAGCTCCGCAGTATACACCGAACACTGGTCGGGAAGCCGAAATTGATATGGGGTGTCGCCAACAATATAGGCACTCCCTACACCTAACGATGTTTTCGAGCCGTCGGTGTAAATAAATGTGGCGTCCGTGATTTGTGCACGTAACGACTTAGAAGGACTGCTCGCCGATTGGACAGCGGAGGTTCAGCAGTCTCAGCATAAAGGCTTTCCACAGGGCTAGTGTAAAAAGCTCCAGACACTAAACGTAATCCACGGTGGTGGATAGGGTCGAGACGCCGAAGAATAGACGGCCGAGCAGAGGAGTAGACTATGCTTCCATAATCCAATTTCGAGCGCACTAAGGCGCGATAGAGGCGGAGAAGGACCACTCGGTCCGCTCCCCAGGAGGTACCATTCAGGACACGGAGAGTGTTAAGCGATCGCAGACAGCGAGCCGAAAGATAGGAAACGTGGGAGGACCAGCACAGTTTTCTGTCAAACATAAGACCCAAGAATTTAGCGGCGTCTGAAAACGGAAGGTTGACAGGTCCTAGATGTAAGGAGGGCGGAAGAAACTCCTTACGTCGCCAAAAATTAACACAAACGGTCTTACTGGGTGAGAAACGGAAGCCAGTTTCAATGCTCCACGAGTGGAGGCGATCGAGACATCCTTGAAGACGTTGTTCAAGAAGGCAGGTCCGTTGAGAGCTGTAGTAGTTCGCAAAATCGTCCACAAAGAGGGAGCCCGAGACATCAGGAAGGAGACAATCCATAATTGGATTTATGGCGATGGCAAACAGTACAACACTCAGCACGGAGCCCTGGGGTACCCCGTTTTCTTGGGAGAAAGTACGGGAGAGAGTAGTGATCACCCGCACCCTAAATGTGCGCTCTGCCATAAATTCGCGAAGAAAAAGGGACAGCCGACCTCGAAAGCCCCAAGAGAACAGTGTGCGGAGGATGCCTGTCCTCCAACAGGTATCGTATGCTCTCTCCAGATCAAAAAATATTGCTACTGTTTGGCGTTTCCGGAGAAAATTGTTCATGATATAAGTGGAGAGAGCAACAAGATGGTCAACTGCAGAACGATGCTTTCGGAATTCGCATTGGGCAGGTGTTAAAAGACTGCGGGATTCCAGCCACCAAGCTAAACGGTAATTCACCATACGCTCCAAAACCTTACAGACACTACTCGTAAGAGAAATGGGGGCGATATCTAGAGGGGAGATGTTTGTCCTTTCCAGGTTTCGGAACAGGAACGACGATAGCATCCCGCCATCGTCTGGGAAAAGTACTGTAGCTCCAAATTCGATTATAAAGGCGAAGGAGGTAACGCAGACTATGGGTTGATAAATGCAGCAACATTTGGATGTGGATACCATCTGGTCCTGGTGCGGAGGAGCGAGAAGAAGAGAGTGCATGTTGGAGTTTCCGCATGGAGAAAACAGTATTATAGCTTTCGCGATTTTGAGAGGAGAAAGGAAGAGGTCGCACTTCCGCTGCACATTTCTTCGGGAGAAACGCTGGCGGGTAATTTGAAGAGCTCGAAATCTCAGCAAAGTGCTGACCCAATGAGTGAGAAATTGCGACGGGGTCCACTAATGTATCATGCGCGACAGTGAGCCCAGAGACTGGGGAGAAACTAGGTGCGCCTGAGAACCGTCGAAGCCGACTCCAAACTTCCGAGGAGGGAGTGAAGGTGTTAAATGAGCTAATAAAGAATTTCCAGCTTGCCTTCATGCTATCGCGGACGACACGACGGCATCGCGCTCCGAACTGCTTATAGCGGATACAGTTGTCCAAAGTAGGATGGTGGCGGAAAACGCGAAGAGCAAGTCGCCGCTCACGTATTGCGTCACGGCCTGCCTCGTTCCACCAAGGAGCTGGGGGGCGCTGGGGCAATTCGGAGGTGCGTGGTATTGAACGTTCCGCAGCTGTAAGAATAACGTCGGTAATATGTGTGACCTCATCGTCGACGCTGGGAAAGTGACGGTCATCGAACTTCGCTAGAGACAAAAAAGGGTCCAATCGGCTTGGGCAAACTTCCTGCATCGCGGGCGCGTATATGGCAGTTGAGGCTGCAGTCTAAGGACACATGGAAAGTGGTCACTTGAGTGTGTATCATCAAGGGCGAACCATTCGAAGCGCCGAGCTAGTGGAACAGTACCGACCGCTAGGTCCAAATGAGATAAATTTGTCGTGGAGGCAGACAAAAATGTAGGGACCCCAGTGTTGAGGCAAACTAGATCCGCCTGGTGGAAGACGTCTAGCAATAGTGAGCCACGTGGACAAGGATGTGGAGATCCCCAAAGCGGGTGGTGGGCATTGAAGTCCCCAACCAGCAAATAGGGGGGTGGAAGCTGACCAAGAAGATGAAGGGTATCAGCTCGTGCCATTGGTGTGGACGATGGAATGTATAGAGTACAAAGAGAGAACGTGTATCCAGAAAGGGAAAGACGGACGGCGACAGCTTGGAAGGAAGTGTTAAGCGGATTAGGTGATAATGGAGAGTATCATGGAGAAGAATCATGAGTCCTCCATGTGCTGGAGTGCCTTCAACAGAGGGGAGATCATATCGGACAGACTGAAAATGAGGGAGAACAAAGCGGTCATGGGGACGCAGCTTTGTTTCCTGAAGGCAGAAGGTGACTGGCGAGTAGGATCGTAAGAGGATCGACAATTCATCACGATTGGCTCGAATGCCGCGGATATTCCAGTGGATAATGGGCATAGGGTGGACAGAAAATGGAAGAATGTGAGCAAGGTTGCCGTCAAGTCAACGACTGCTCAGAGCTTGCGACCGACAGCGTGGAATGGCACTCAGCCGAAGGCAGAAGATCCTGATTCATAGGTTGTTCAGGAGCAGCTCCTGCCACCAGCGATCGGCCGGTTGATCGGCCGCCAGCAGTGCGCCTCGGCGACACAGAAGACGGCCGAGGGCGATTTCCGCCAGGTGGTGCTGTAGATGAGACACGCCTTGGCGGAGAAGGAGATGAACTGGGCTTCTTATTAGCCTTCTTGGAAATATGATATTTAGATGAAGGAGGAACCGATGGTTGTGAAGTTGGGGTACATAAAAAATCTTCACGAGAATGCTCTTTTTCGAAGTCTTGGTGTCTGACTTGTGGGCTCGAGATTTAGCAGAACCCGATGAAGGGTGAGCCATAGAGGGGTTAGGCGAAAGTGGTGAGGTTGAACGGGCTATCTTTGCGCTGGCCGATCTGACGACCGTGGTACTAAAGGTGAGGTCGCTAGTCTGCGTGGCCGCCTCCTTTGTTGGCCGAGGAGAAGCAAGGACAGTGCTGTATTTTCCTGTCGGAGGCACGGTGGGCTGTCGACTGGCGAATAATTTTCGAGCAGCAAAGGTCGACACCTTTTCCTCTACTCTTATTTCCTGGATGATCTTTTCGTCCTTAATAACGGGACAATCTCGAGAGGAAGCAGCGTGGTCACCCATACAGTTGATGCAGCGAGGGGATGGAGGTGGGCATCCACCCTCATGGGCATCCTTGCCACACGTAACACATTGCCCGGATTGGAACAGGATTGGCTGGTGTGATTGAACCGCTGACATCGATAGCAACGCGTAGGGTTTGGGGCGTAAGGGCGAACGGAAATTATCTCATAGACTGCTTTGCTTTTCGATGAGAGTTGAACTTTGTCAAATGTCAAGAAGACAGTGCGGGTTGGAATGATGTTCGTGTCAACCCTTTTCATAACTCTATGAACAGTCGTTACGCCCTGATCAGACAGGTAGTGCTGAATTTCTTCGTCAGACAATCCATCGAGGGAGCGTGTATAAACGACTCCAAGCGAGGAATTTAAAGTGCAGTGCGGTTCAACCCGGACAGGGAAGGTGTGGAGCAGTGAAGTACGCAGCAATTTTTGCGCTTGGAGGGCACTGACTGTTTTTAACAACAAGGTGCCATTCCGTAATCTGGAACAAGACTTTACAGGACCTGCAATTGCGTCGACACCGTTCTGAATAATGAAAGGGTTGACCGTGGAGAAGTCGTGACCTTCGTCAGACCGAGAAACAACAAGGAACTGTGGCAACGATGGAAGAACTGTCTGTGGCTGAGACTCTCTGAACTTACGCTTGTGAGCAGAAATAGTGTAAGGTGAGGAATCCATTGCGGAAGAATCCCCCATGATTACCGGCGTCTCCGATGGCGCGCTCCTCCCTTGTGGGGGCCCTCTCTGAGGGCACTCCCGCCCTAGGTGATTGTTCACACCTTAGGTCACACCTCCTGACAAATGGACGGAGGGACCAATCGGCACTTTCGGAAGGTATCAGCTCGGGTCATCACCCATCCCTGGGCCTGGCCATTGTCTGGGGGTACGTACGTGTCGTACCTGTCTACCCGGGGCGGGGAATTACGCGTTACTCCGTCACCGGCTACGCATGGAAATGATTGGTCGTCCTTCAGACACGCACAGGGAGGGAAAAAAGAGAAAGGGAAAGGGAAAGGAAAGAAGAGGGGTCTCAAATGCCGCAGCGGAGAAAAGGGCAAGGAGAAGATGTAAGGAAAAGAGAAGGACAGAGGAAGGACGAAGACTTGCAAGCGTAGAAAGCAAGGAATTGGTAACAGATTCGAGCGTCTGTCTCCGGACGTAGGCACAAACCATGAGGTGAGGGGGGCGGGCGAAGATGGGGGATGGGGAAGGATGCGGAAAGGGAAGGTATGCAGCCCGGAAAGGAAGGAGGGCCACATTAGCTCGGGGTCCCGTGCTCGCTACGCACGTATCCACAAAAGAGTTGTGGATCCCCTGGGGGGACACATTACGTTGCCGTGTATCATTAGAGAGAGAGAGAGAGAGAGAGAGAGAGAGAGAGAGAGAACCACAACCTATGGTAACGGGAAAAGGCGTTCCCGGTACACCGCCGAGAAGTTTTCCACCAAGACTTGTCGCTGCAGAGCACCGCCCGGCGGGGGACGATTTGTAGTGTTGCTCATGTTGCTAAATATTGCATTTTCGGACAACAACAAAGTCATTATGTGGCAGGTGTCATTAGAGCACAGTTAAAGTCATTTTGTGAAATTATGGATAAACTAGGCAGCCATCTTTTCGTGTTTCCCACGCTGGTCTCGTTGTGAACTCATTGCTCAATCGTCGAAAATCTAGGTAGTGATGATTCCAAGCTCGGATGCAAACAGGCCTAGGTGTTATTCTCCGATATTCAAAAGTTTTATAGATGCGTTTCATAA
This sequence comes from Schistocerca nitens, assembly GCF_023898315.1. Taxonomy (NCBI): domain Eukaryota; kingdom Metazoa; phylum Arthropoda; class Insecta; order Orthoptera; family Acrididae; genus Schistocerca; species Schistocerca nitens. The sequence continues at coordinate 1,071,394,888 of NC_064615.1, read as the reverse complement.
ACCATTCTTGAAGATTAAACTTTTGCAAGTTAGCACAATGGTGGTGTAAAAAAAGTAATCAGCACACCGAATTTAAGTTACACTGCTTTTTTACTACTTTTGTTGCAATATCACGGAACTCACAAAACGTCACTTCACAATTTAAAACATAATTGAAAATATCTTCCTCACTGTTTAAGTTCACATTTCATAAACTGACTACAATTTGCGTCTTTTCAACATGACGACCGAGACTTGACTCTCTAACAACCACTTACGTGCCCAAAAATCAGAGTTACAAGTGCGACGAAGATCATACTGACAAAAGGAAGCATACACATAAGAATAATATCATTGCAACATAAACATATCGATGTATCAAAGTACCTCTACATTAATGAAATCAAATCTGAATGTTGTCTCAGAAATATGTTAACTACTTTACACGAACACAGTAGAATATTGCTGGTAAAGAGAGGTTGAGGTGAGGTGCCGTAATGGTTACGTAATTCAAGTACCATTACAAGGTGCAGCCGCTGAATGGCAATGGTGCCTCGCTGACAGCCACTTCAGGTGTCATTAGTATTCGTTAACGAACTTCGGTGGCGTTCACTTGAGAACAGTCATTTGATTCACAACTCTGGCTGTCTTAGTGGATCGCAATCGTTGAAGAGCTGTTGCCCTGTAACATCCAGAAGGCTTCAAGTGTGCTAATTTTCAGGCGTGTATTTCGACAGCCTCCTTGACTCTGGTTTGGATATTTGTTTCTTTTTGATTACTTCGGTCGTAGTGGGTCCTTCTGCTTCTGGGTGTTCTAAACACCGGATTCTAAAGACTCAGTGCTGTCCGCCAGTTCCGCCTAGCCTGGGATATTCCATCGTTGCGTTGGTTATCAGACGTTAGGTAGCTGTTGCAATATTGTTGGCAACCCGAAATCGGAAACCCGCGCTGGGCTGGCTGACCACATGAATAAAAAAGGGTGAGCAAGCCACTCCGCAACACACCAACGTCACCACACTAAAGAAAGGCAAGAGAAACACAGATGTTTACGAGAGGAACACCAAGTCGAACAGGCTGCACCAGAGGGAGCGAGGAAGGCCTGAGACTGAAAGCTAGATGCCCACCTTTAGGCTGATTGATAAAAATCTCCTCTCGAACAGATCTCAAAAGTAGATCAGCTGTTGAGGCATTGTCACCCAACAACATTGGTAATGAGGCAGGAATGTTTGAAGTCCTCCTATGGACAGCGTGAACCACAGCAGTAACCCTTTGAGTGCTGCATCGGCGCGTGCAGTTGGCCATGTCTACCCTGCCCTTGCGGCCGCCTAATCCGTGTACCTGCGCTGGCAGCCACTTGCGCGGGCAACTGTGTGTGCGCCTCAGCTCTCCGTTCGGCCGTCCTCGCCCTGTCCCGAGTATTTCTGGAACCAGGGAGGTCGTGACAGTCTCACAGTGTGATCGCCGACGTTACAAATAAACGTAGGGTATCTGTATACTTATTCCATAACTTCGAATCTGGAGATTAATTGCTCGACAGGCCTGATGAACACAAACTGCCTACACTGCTAGCATCTAGCTCCTCATCAAATGTTTTCTCTCATTTGCAATTAGTTCTTGAGAATCGTAATAAGGTCTCAGTATCTGTGTTTTATTTAGCATACTGATACTGAATCATCAGATTTTTGTATTCAACTTACGATGTAAACGCTGTAGAATCCGCAACGACCAATCGTTGACGTTCTTCTGTACTAGCACAATAATTCGCCCGCAAACAACCGCCCGGATGCCGAGACACGCTTTTGAAGCTAATCGCTATATTTTGAGAGTATTAACCCAATAAATTATCCCCAAGTGAACTTCAAAATTAAAAAAAATTCTACATTTCTGAATTTTTTATATGGGACGCAATGTTATTGTACAGTAGAAATAAACAACGATTTATAATTTTTGTTTAAGAATTAGATAAGGAAATACTAAAGTTTAGAAACTACCTAATTGTCATCTTTAGTTCCTAATGACCTTTCGTGCTTCAGAACCGGCGAGTGTGTGCAACTGACCAACGTGTGGGGAGACGCCCTTTCAAAGTGTAGGCCTAGAACTTTTTCACAAATTCAGTGTCCTGGAAAAATATGAGAGCAATCCGTTATTGAATATTACTAGAAAATTGTAGCCTGGGTTGCGGTGAAGTGTATTTAAGCTGCGACTGGTTTCGGGCGAGGTCCATTTTCAAAAAACCATGTCTAAAAGAAACGTGACAAACACATCTCTTAATAAAACCACAGTATATCCATAGATATCCATCTTCTATGGTTTCATAAACATCTATAATGTGGTTGTCACAGTCTGTTTCACATGGTGGTTTGAAAATGGGCTTCGCCCATTTGTATCCCGCCTGGATGGCGGCGCGTGGGTTGGATCAGGGAAAGGTAAAACACGTCGTTACTGCTGTATGAATTTAAATCCCCTTTACTCAAGCAATAAGAATACATAACTTGGAATGAGGTGTGCAGGTGACGCGAAGTGTCCTGGCTGGCTGCACCCAACGAAATGGGCTGAATCTGTAGCGGAGCTCGTAGAGCTGCACATCACAAGCTAGAAGGCGCTGCCGACGGTGTCTCGTGGCAGTGCCAACCTTTGAAACTATGTGGCAACGTTACTATCGATACCACACGCCAGACACTAGTCGCCGCTTACGTAAGTATCTTTTACTGCAACCCAGGCTAAAGTTTTGTAGTAGTAATAATGCTGGAATTTGTTTATTTAATGATACTTGCACTAAATTAAACCTTAAACTTCTACGAAGAATTTATGGAAGAATCCACAAATTTGTACTAAATTTTTATTTTTGCACCTTCAGCGTTTGAAGCATCCAGTCTGTGTGTCAGCACACACACTGGATGGTTCGCATGTTCGTACATACAGTGTTTGTCAGCAAAGAATTTCCTCTGGAGAGGCTCTTCAAGCTCAGATAATTGGGTGATTTTTCATATCCTCTCTCATCCATGCTTTGGACCAGCAATGGCGAAGTTAAAAATATATTTTAATTTTTGTAATTATTAATAATTTCTATATTTTAAATAATATTTTTTTCAAAAGTAAGGTCTTCATTTCATCCTCCAGCTGTAGCAACTTGGCTAAAATTTCTGTGTGTGGTATGTTTCAAAACATTTGTCAACGCCAAAGGTACATCGCATGTTTGCATTCATATTTCACTTCTCGATTCACATTCTGTTTCGAGCAGACTGCATATCTACGCCATAGTCCGCATTTCTTGGAAGGGGGCGGGGGGGATACGAACGAAAGGGGTGGGGGGAATACGAGCGAAAGGGTTGATCGGGTGGTTAACTAGGGTTGAAGGGACCAAACAGCAAGGTCATCAGTCCCTTGTTTCAGATGTGGTCCATTCATACAGTTCGACATCTCAGAAAAGTCAGAACGATAAAAGGGAGAAGGCTAAAAAAACATCGAAGTGCAGTCGGGTCGCCAACGGTAAAAACAAAATGAGTGAAGTCGGCACGAGAACGACCCGAAGGCTATGCTAGAGGCAGGTAATATCCCACCTCTGAAGCAGTGGAGGCAAGACCACCTGCCATTGAAAAACGTTCAACCAATAGAATGTGTAAGTGCTTAAGGAAAAAAGAGTCTGCTTTTATCATTTTTTAGAATTGGTTAGAGTAAAAGGGGAAGAAAAGGGAGAGGAATCGGGAATCTCCAAACACAGCTAACAGTGGCAGATACCCCAACCCTCACCGCCCTGCCCCAACACCAGAGTGAGATTAAAAACCTTAAAACTGAGAATGAACACCACTTTCCCGGAGGAAACTGAGAACCAGTCCGTCCACCTGGGAATTGTGAGTCAACATTAAAGGTAAAGTTTGGGGAAGTCTGTAATTAGTACGCAGAGCCAAAAGAAGGGGGCATTCCACCAAAATGTGGGCTACTGACTGGAAGCCTCCACAATCACAAAGTGGGGGTGGTTCATTAAACAAAAGAAAACCATGGGTCAGCCGGGTATGGCCGATGAAGAGTGTGGTGGAGTCCTTTCAGGAGAGGGAAGGAAGAACGCTACAGGACAAGTGTCACCTTAATTGAACAAAGTTTATTAGACAGGGAGGTAGCCTCCCAAGAGTTAGCCCATGATTGTGTGAAGTGGGATTTGATGTGAAGCCGTAAATCCATAGCTGGAGGGGTTACAGAGAATGGGGGTAAGTGACTTCTCTCCCAGCCAAACGATCAGCAAGCTCATTACCTGGGATACCCATATGGCCAGGGACCCTAACGAAGTCAACGGAATAAGCAGCACAGTGAAAATCAGCGAGATGGTCATGGATGGCCGAGACCAAGGGATGGCGGGAAAAACACCGGCCAATAGCCAGAAGGCCACTCATTGAGTCCGTTCGTAACAAAACGCGGTTGTGTTGGGACTGGGCCTTGGAAATTGCCATCAATTCTGCAGTAAACACCCCACATGTAGGTGGCAGGAGATGATTTTCCATGTGAACAGAGGACGTGAAGGCATATCCCACACGATCAGCAGATTTAGAGCTGTTGGTGTAAAAAACAACAGCAACCCGAAACTCCCATAAAATTCGGTGGAAAAAGCAACGGAACACCATTGGGGGGATGGAATCTTTCGGACCTCTAAGAGATCCATCCGAATTCGGGGCCGAGGAACTAACGAAGGGGGGGGGGGGGGGAGGGACGTGGAAGGCAGCACAAAGAAGCAAGCTGAAAATCGCGGCAAGACACAAGGCAGAGCCCAACCAGTAAACCCACCTGAGGGATATATAAGGTAGCATTAGTGAAAGAGGAATGGACAGCGATTGCACAAGAAACCAGAAGTTGGGACCGCCGAACAGAAAGCGGGGGGGGGGGGGGGGGGATCACAGCTTCAACCATGAATCTATCAACAGGGCTAGTAGGGAAGGCACCAGAGGCCAAATGGATATCAGAATGTTCCAGCAGGCGTAGTGTGGAAGGAGCAGCCTAACGATAAACTTCACAACCATAGTCCAAGTGAGACAGCACTCAAGCACAATAAAGGTGGCGAAGGATGGAGTGGTCCGCACCCCAAGACGTGTGGACAAGGAAGCAAAGGACACTGAGTTTACGGAAACATCCTACCTTCATAAGCCATGTGAGCTCTTTGTACCACAGTTTCGTTTCCTGGGTCTTCTTTTCGACAACAGATAATCGTTGTGCATCGAGATAGAGCTCCGGATCGGGTTGGATCGTAGTAAAATAAAAGGCGGAAGCTTTGGCTCGCTGTTTCTGGTGAAGGAAAGCAGCCGGATAGGAAACTGATGCTGGTGCCATTGCAAGATGGGTCGCAAGATGTTCTCCAAGACTCAACGGGCCTGTACAAAGGCCATCTTGGAGGTGAAGGCCTGGGAGGGTGGACTGCCGATGGTAACCATGGAGAGAGGCCAATAGAGGCCAATCGAGGCCAATCGGCGCGTTGGAAAGACCAACGAGGTAACCTGTTCATCAGGGAGTGGGAAGGGAGCGAGAGAATCAAGGGGAAATGGTCACTATCTCAAAGGTCGCCATGTGGCGACCAGTGTAATGAAGGGAGAGGAGGGGGGGAGAGGAGGGGGGGAGAGGAGGGGGGGAGAGGAGGGGGGGAGAGGAGGGGGGGAGAGGAGGGGGGGAGAGGAGGGGGGGAGAGGAGGGGGGGAGAGGAGGGGGGGAGAGGAGGGGGGGAGAGGAGGGGGGGAGAGGAGGGGGGGAGAGGAGGGGGGGAGAGGAGGGGGGGAGAGGAGGGGGGGAGAGGAGGGGGGGAGAGGAGGGGGGGAGAGGAGGGGGGGAGAGGAGGGGGGGAGAGGAGGGGGGGAGAGGAGGGGGGGAGAGGAGGGGGGGAGAGGAGGGGGGGAGAGGAGGGGGGGAGAGGAGGGGGGGAGAGGAGGGGGGGAGAGGAGGGGGGGAGAGGAGGGGGGGAGAGGAGGGGGGGAGAGGAGGGGGGGAGAGGAGGGGGGGAGAGGAGGGGGGGAGAGGAGGGGGGGAGAGGAGGGGGGGAGAGGAGGGGGGGAGAGGAGGGGGGGAGAGGAGGGGGGGAGGAGGGGGGGGAGAGGAGGGGGGAGATGAGGGGGGGAGAGGAGGGGGGAGATGAGGGGGGGAGATGAGGGGGGAGATGAGGGGGGAGATGAGGGGGGAGATGAGGGGGGAGATGAGGGGGGAGATGAGGGGGGAGATGAGGGGGGAGATGAGGGGGGAGATGAGGGGGGAGATGAGGGGGGAGATGA